>NC_132925.1:6054628-8748587 GCF_047675955.1 Chlorocebus sabaeus
CCTATGTCTGAAGGTCTTATGTTGTTGCCTTTGTCCATTTCAATTAAAAAGAGCTAGCACCTATGTGTCTAGGTATTATAAGAAATACTATGTATTGCTAAAATAAAATGTCTTTCCTGCCTTCTTTCATTCATACAATTAAGCTAAATGACTTCTGAAATTACTTGTTTAATATTAACTTCAACTCAGGCAGCAAGGAAAATTTGAGCATTGCTATATATAAACAATTTCATGAAATTCTATTTTAAAAAATCAGTGTCTATCTCCCTCAAACAAGGAACAAACACCAAAAACAGTCTTCAAATAATGTGTATTAGATTATGGGAAAGCTATGATTCCTCATAAACATCTGTATTAGAGAGAATCCTGAAAATTCAGAAGTCTAATGGTTTGATAATTCTTGAGTCTTTATTAGAGTTTCAGTTGCCTTCAAGTAAACCCATAGTTATGAATTTCCTCTGGCATTTATGCTCAAAGACTTTAGAGATGAAGGCTCTTGGATGAAGCTGAAGAGGCTGCTGATTCTTCATGTGTCAGCCTTGGTAAAAACTGATGTTCGTGTGTTTCTGTCAGTTGTCATCTGGGATGGATTTCAGTTGCCATTGTGAATATAAAAAGCTCACTATCCCATTACTAATTCCCGTGAGTTATTTAGTCCTGTCTTTCTTTTTCTAAAGGTTAAACTCTTATCTTTCTGCTAAAAAGTTAGATAATTAACATTCTCACTTACAATGCTTCCATAACATCTGTAGATTATGCACCATTAATCAAGTTCCTCTGCAGGCATGATTGACTTTTGCAAAGCAACTTGGGGAATAAATCCTTTCTCTTTAGTAATAACTTTGTTGTTATTATGGTTTTAAAAAAAATCTCTTTCTGAGAAACTCAATTTAGAGTAACGGTCTCTAGCTACTTAAAATGGTTATCATAAAACCATGTAACAGAAATAAGAGCAAATGACGTATTTTAAAACCTTTAAGAGTGCTGACATCTCTTTGCATTCAAAAACTTTAGAATTTGTGATTTCCAAAGCATTGCATATTTATAAAATCATTTGTATTGACATTTAAATTCTCCATTTTCAAATGACAGAAGCTAAAATTAAGGACATACACTTTATCAGCATTTTAACTTGAATTTACAATAGACTTGTATGGAAAAGATACATCAGAACTCAGATTTTTAACATTCTAGAATTTCTGGGCCTGAATTATTTGTCAAGAACACCTGCACAAGGCAAGTGCTGGACATTTATAGAAAATATGTCCTAGAAACGATTTGCTCATGAAAAAAATCTATTTTATATCTGTGATGTTTCCTTGACATTTTCTTTCTGCTGTAGGTTTCTCATAATGTTTCCTTGATCTGTCTGAGGAGATAAATTGTGAGAATTTTTTGGAAGCTTTAGAGATCTATTAAACATAGAAATGAAAACTTTTCTATCATAAGACCCTTTTTTCAATTTTCTTTCTCATGTTACTTTCTCCTTTCTTTTTACTTCCCCCATGTAGGTGGTAGAAAATATTTTTTTGAAGAAAATAAACTAATACAAGGGTTTCTTTTGTTGTTGGATAACAGAAAACAAAAATGAATTAAGTCAGTAAAGCTAATTGTAAATGTTTTATGCCCCAAATCATAAATGTCTTGGCCCAAATGACTCTTCCTCTAAATTTGGAATATAATCAAGATTTTCACAGAAAACAGATTGTTAACCTTGACACAGGGCCTTTTTTTTTTTTTTTTTTTTTTTTTCTTCATCAGTAGTAGCCATAGAGAGAATTTTTTAGGTAGAAGACAGTGTTATGGAGAGGGGAGTAACAATGAAAAGAAAACAAGGTGGTATCAGTAGATCATGATTAGTTGTCCTGATAACATAATAGAGTTTAGATATTTCCTAAAGGTTTTCCATATAATCAAGATCTTTGTACAAGACTCAGGTCTCAAAAAGATGAGATATATTGTACTACATTTACTAGTCAGTCATGAGTAACTTGTCTTCTATATATTAAGAAATTTGCTTGTGAGAATCATTACATTTAGTGTTCAATTAAAGCTTGATCTGTAACCATTCTGGGTTATTCACAATTACCTATACATTATACAATCTTTAAAACTTGGCTTATATTAAGCTCTGCTTCTTTCCTACTTGATGAGCCTCTACTCATTCTTTAAGGGGCAATGAAATATCTTCTTTTTGAAGGTTTTAGAACCTCTTTATTCAGAAACAGTTTTCCTCACTATGTGTATTAGTCTGTTTTCATGCTGCTAATAAAGACATACCCCAGACTAGACAATTTACAAAAAAAAAGAAAGAGGTTTATTGGACTTAAATTTCCATATGACTGGGTAGGCCTCACAATCACGGTAGAAGGCAAGGAGGAGCAAGTCACATCTTACATGGATGGCAGCAGGCCGAGAAAGAGCTTGTGCAGGGAGACTCCTGTTTTAAAAACCATCAGATCTCGTGAGACTTACTCACTGTCATGAGAACAGCATAGGAAAGACCTGCCTTCATGATTCAATTATCTCCCACCAGATCCCTCCCACCACATGTGCAAATTATGAAAGCTACAAGATGAGATTTGGGTGGGAACACAGAACCAAACCATATCATAATGATTCTATATTACTTGGAGCACAGCTTAATTAATCGGTTTGCATGTTACCTTTTTGCTTAGGTCTTTTGTTTCTCAATGTTAAATGTGATCTTGACAAGGACAAGGGGCATATCTCAGCCATCATATACACAGCAATGAGCTCAGTGCAGACGCAAGCAGTCATAGTTCAAAAATATATGTAATAAAAGTAAAGAAATTTGTTTTAGAGTTAGAAATGAGAAGGGGCACAGTGAATATCTTGAGCACAGGAAATGCTTCTTTCTTCAGCTATATACAGTCTTCATGATTTATTGTTACTTTCCATTGGGAACTAAATTAAGAGTAAAAACAGCTAAGAACTGAGGTTTAAGTTGTAGATTGATGACACTGTAAAATTTAACATTTTGAGGAATAAGTCTTGTGACAAATATTTTGGAAACTTGCACTTAAACCATTATTTAGGAAAAAATGGGGAAAGACTAAGCATTTGGAAAATGAGAAGGTATTTCTAGATTGATCTTACTTGAACTTTAGCAAATAAGCAAGCACAGTGATGTCGGAGTGTCTAGGATATCAATTATCAATTTTTACATAGAACTAATGACCAAGTAACCTTAAAAGTATATTGTACAAAGAATTCAGTACATACAGACACAAGTTAATTCTACTTGCATGTTTGTTCTCACAACTTTGAATTTTAAATGTATGTGTTCCTTTTCACTCTTAGGTATTCTGAGAACAAAGCTGACCAAAGAAATGGAAATTGTTCTAATGATGCTTCTAATTTAAGCACGTGCAACTTTTCTGTGTTTTTTGTTTCTCTCTCTCTCTCTCTCTTTCTCTCTGCCTCTCTCTCAAAAATCCTTGTTTAGACGAAGATTTTTTTTGGCGAGGAGTGGATGTATTTTTTTTCACTAAACATATGTGACTGACACACAGTAGGAACTTGATAAATATTTGTGGACAGATGTATATTTCTATTCCACCAAGGTAGGTCATGCATAGAAACAGAAGACATGGTTCTCACTTTATAACTTGTGATACCTGCACAACTGGAAAACCTCTAATACATATGCTCTAATCAGCTTCAGTAACATGCTTTCTGATAAAATTGGAAATATCTTCATTCTGTTTTCAGTCTAGCATTTAATAAAGATAAACTAATTACAAGGCCCTGTAAGTAAGCCAGTGTTTGTCTCTATCTCTTAAGTCCAGAGACCAAATTGATATTATCATTGCCCACTCTGTTTCCTCTAATAGAGCAGTTTGGACTTTGATTGTAACATAATAAAGCATATTTTCTAGAAGATGTAATAATAAATATTGTCAACAAGAGAGAAATCAAGTATTTATTGAGCTGTTTGCAGAGTTTCCATTGCAAAAAGAACGCTTCGCGGTAACAGCAATGTGTAAAATTTATGGGTATCCAATAATCTTAACATTTTAGAGTTGAACTTTTTAGAGTTTAAAGAGTCATTATTTCCAGGACCTTACAGTTTTAAACGAGGAAATAAAATGTAGAGTGTTTGAGCGAGCAGGGACTCTCAGGTGGTCAGTCTCCAGAAGAGAATTCATAACTGCTGGCTCCCCATTTAGCACCCATTTCAGTGCACCCCTACTGTGAGAGTACCCCACAATTTAATGAAATCCACATTCACACAAACTGTTAAACTAATTTGGCCATGAATGTAATGGAGAAAGAACTGTCTTAATGTAAGTAACAGTAATACAAGCAAATTGGGGCAAGAGGCCGTGTTTTTCGTAATTGATAGAAAACCACGGCCTCTGTATAATACATATATCATGAATCGCGCGGTCATGTGGAAATTTTCAGAACGTCAGCGTAGATGATTCCATATTTCACAAGCCCTTGGCATTATCACAGGGCAGACTTTCTTGAGGGTGTGAATTTTAGTTATCCCAATTTATCTGCCTCTTCAATCGAATTTTTGCTTGTTTGTTCATTTGTTGTTGTTGTTTTTTCAAATCTAATGGGAATCCCTGGCTATGAAGGCTATTTTGCGCCACCACAAACAAAATGGAAGACTCTATGTTTGGGAGGCTGGTGTGTGCAATGTTATTATTGGATGTTGTGAATAATTTTTTAAAGCACTCCAGGATTTGAAAAGCAGTCTGTGAATCAATAAATAATTAAAATAATGATGATGATGACACAGGAAATCCTATGGGGAAAGTATTTCAAATTGAATCATTGAATTAGTCTTTCAGCATTTCAAGGTATCAACCAGAAAGGCACACAATAGAACATATACAAATTAATATCTTGGTGAGGTGGAGAAGTTAAAAAAGTCCTTTAATAGAACTGAAAGTGTAGCTATTGATTTCTTAGGAGATAGGATTGCTAAAGGCTGAATTGCTTCTATGATTAAATCACAAGCTTCAGCTCTGGCATCAGTGTTTCCTTCAGTCAAAATCACAGAGGATTTCTGCAGATCCCTAGAGCTGTTTCTCTGAGTAAACTAGTAAAACATAAATATTTCCCTGAGGGGTTTTAATCCAGTGCTAGATTAGCTGCCTGAAGTTGATCATTTCAGTTTTTCTTGCAGAGATCTATAGAAGCTAGTTACCCTCTTGACTTGCCCTTCTGTATCTGAGAATTAAAATGGATAACCGTTGAAACCTCTGCATTTATTTAGTGCACTGCGGGGCAAGATGGAAATGCAGGTTCCTAATGTATCAGCCTTCTACGCTTCCACCTTCTGGGTTAGATATTACTGCTTTTGGTGTTTGAAGAAATTATATCCTAGAAAGGGAATGTATATATTTACAGTTCAGAGTTCATTCCCAAGCACCTTTTAAATCTTGTGAGTCAAATAAACCACCATTAAAAAAGTGTTATGTAACACATTGTACCTACATCAAATCCCCAAAACCCAAAATGCAGATTGCAATAATGAAATGATTAAAATTAGTGGGGTGAAAGAGCAGCAGCTAAGGTTGTTAATCAAATACATTTACTGGGCAATCTCAACTGGTGGTATACAAACCCTGAGATAGTGGTATTTTCCTCCAATCATTGCCTTCAATCATGCTTCATTGATTGTTCTTTTCCTGATCCTTAATGACATCCTGGGAGATCCTGTAGCTTTCCCATCACTGTCAGTTATTAAAAAGTGCAGCCTAGTCTTGTCCAATTTAAAACTTCAATTTCATCACCCTTTCTCCTCCCAGTGCTGACCAAGGAGCATTGCATTTCTGCTACTTTGCTCCTTATTGGATCAGACCACTCCATTGTGAATGTGGGAGGAGACATTTCAGAAACAGCCAATACTCTTTCACTCTTACTGGTGCATTTCACTGCTGTAAATATTGCTGTACATAACAGTGGCCAGCTATGGATGTCCTCTGGTGGGTTTTCCAGAACACAAGTGCAATTATTTGGGGGCCATGAGGTCTTTCTTTCCATCTCATAATCCCAGAGGCTGGAGATTCACTGGCTCTATTTCCTCTAACCTCCTTTCCTGCCTTTCCTCCTCCTCCATCCCCAAGGCTCACCCCTATTCTTATCACGTCTGTTCTCCCGGTGGCCATCCCTTCTTGAAAGGGAAGCAGTAAGATGGCTCAAATCTGGGTACTCTTTGTACTATCTGCTTGACTTATTAAAATCTGCTGAATTCTCACCACATAAAACTGTGGAAATTCAGGCTGCACCATTGTTCTTGTCTCTTTACTCTGTCTTTTCTAGGTAATTCTCTTTTCTGTCTGCTAAAATAGGCCTAAAACATGATTAGTGGGTTCATGACATAAACCAACTTTCATCCAGAAAACAAGATGCTAATCTTTCCTTCTGGAAAGGATTGCCCCTCACTTGCCTATTGGGTTAGGGTGATCATATGTTTCAATGTCCAAACCAGGTCACTTTTGAGAATAAAATATGACTATAGGCATAAACCTGTTTATTTTGGAGGAAAGGATAGGGTGGTAGGGATGGTTGGTGTGTGTTAACAAAGTGGGTTTGGCCACAATCAAGGTGTCTACTTTAGTTTAGAATATTAGATGTTTGATGCCCTTTTGCTCTTAGATTTCAACTTTTCATATCATTTATCAAGTAAGAGAAAAAAACATATTCAACATCAACTTAAATATAGACATTTAATCGTACAAAGTCAGATGTTTCAGGAGTCGTGATTCACTCTATATTTAATGTAACCTAATTATTTTCAAGTAGCCACATGGTAAGAAGTGTGGTTTCTGGGACAAAGAGCCTGACACTCCAAGACTATTGCCTTCTCAATAACACTCATTCTATGAATGTATATTTTATCTCCCACATTATCCATTATTTCCTCTCTACTGGCCAATTCTCCTCAACTTACGCAAATACTATAAAATACATTATATCTTACCTTACAGAAAAGGTAATTCCACTTTTTGTGTCAACTACTGCACTATTTCTCTGCTCCTTTTCATTTCAGAATTTCTCAAAATAATTGTTTGTGCACATTGTCAAACTTACCCTTCATTTTATGTTCAGCCTTCCAAGCTATCTCCCCTCTTCTCCACTCACATTGCTTTGTCATGGTTACTAGTGGCCAAATCCAGTGGTTACCTCCATGTTTTCATCTTGACTTCAGCAGAACTCAGGGAAATTGACCTTCCTTTCTGAATCTATTTCTTTATTTGTTCTCTGAAACATATATACTCTTGTTTTTCTTCTTACTTCAGTGGTAGTCCAGTTTGAACTTCTTTGGTGACGTCTCCGTTTCCAAATCTTCAGATTATACAGGGATTCAGGGTTCATTTCTGAGCCCTCTACTTTCCTTCTGTATACTCTTTTATTAGGTGATCCAGTCCTATAGCTTAACATTTGATCTCTATATAGGTGATTTTTAGCAGGACGTTTCTAGCCCTGATCCCTCTATATTTGTATAGCCAGTGGTGTTCTCCATATTTCCACTCTTGATTATCTCAAACCTTTTGTTCAAGATAGAGTTCTTGGACAATTTCCTCTGTATTCCTCAGATCAAGTAAATGAGACCACAAGCAGCCCAGATTAAATCTTAGGAATTAGTCCAAATTTTTCTCTTTCTCCTTCCTCCTATGTCTAATCCATCAGTTGAGTCCAGTAACTTTTATTCCAAAGTTTATTCATAACCGGTCCACATAATCTCTATCTTAAATGCTAATACCTTAGCCCAGGTTATGTCATGGTATTTCCGGTCATATTAGTAGACAAGTAATCATTTTTATAAGTAAAAAATTCTACACAATTCATTTTCCCTGATATAAAAATATGGCTATTTCATGCTCTTTAGGATGACTTTTATTTTAACTTTTTATTTTCCACATATTCCCATAACTTATTTCTTCTTTAGTGGGTAAAGCAAACACAGACTATAAGCAAAAATCCCAAACTCCCTGGACCCAGGTTTGAGACTTGAAATCCTTTCATAAATAAGTTAGCTCTCATTTATTATTTATTATAACAGTCACACTTTAGGTTATTTATACCATTAAAAATCTCTTACATGTTAAAAACATTATGTGCTTACCTTATCCTGTTATTACATAATTATGTCTTTTTACTTTTACCCTGACTGTAATGGAGAGGAGTAGAATAGGATATCAAGACTTTTAAAACACAAGCATATGCATGATGTAAGCCAAAGTAGAATACATGTGATTGACATTGTGTTTTTTCCCCCAGATCTATTATTTTATTTCTTGGTAACTCCCCACACAACCTCTAAGAAGTGTTTTGGAGGAAATTGGCTTTATCTTTGGATCTGGGATTGGGTCTAGTTGGCTGAAATCTAGGGCCATCAACAGAAACCTATCCTTAGAAAGGCACAGATTTGGGAGTAGTTATTTGATTCCATTTGGGTTAATGAGACATGAGAAGAGGTTTTCCTGAGAACTTTGGGTAGACAAATTGACTCTACTTCTGAGATAATTTCCAAAAGTGACTGTTTTGTTGCATTGGGGTTAGATTCAGAATCAGGTAGTCTTGGCAGTTGATTGTAGTCATCTTGTGTTGGATAAATCAACCTTAATGAGGCAGAAATTCTGGGAGGCGAATCCACAACAGAAAGAAAATGGATTCTTGATAAGATCATCCTATCACCCTGCTGTGGAATTAAGTCACCTCTGAGGCATACCATACTTTTGTACCTTCCAAGCAAGAAAACCAACGGATCGCTTTTTATTAAACAAATTTCAGCTGTGCTTTCCATTGGTTCCACTTGATTACCCCTAAAAGGTACAGCGAATTAGAGGAAAGAGTAAATAACTCTGTTTTTTTTTAGTGTGTCCAACAACCTGAGAGATAAAAACATTTTGCTCTTGAAAGAAACCAGAGCAGGAAAGAAATGAAGAAACTTGATAACTTTATGACTTCAATTCACTTGTAATGTTTTCACCATAGCCTCAATATTGTGTGAAGAATGAGCATCAGAAATTCGTGTTCATATGTTAATACAGGAATTATTTTACAACATTGAAACTGTTTTCCTATTAATGAATTACTTCCCATTAATGAATTTCCAAGTAATCAATTACTTTTGTTTGACCATGGTGTAAGCTATCCAGAAAAGTGATTGATACGGTTTGGCTCTGTCTCCCCGCGGAAATCTCCTCTTGAACTGTACTCCCAAAATTCCCACGTGTTACAGGAGCGACCTGGTGGGAAATTGAATCATGCAGGCGGTTTCCCCTTACTGTTCTCGTGGTAGTGAATAAGTCTCATGAGATCTGATGGTTTTATAAGGGGTTTCTGCTTTTGCTTCTCTCTCATCCTCTCTTGCCACCACCATGTAAAGAGTACCTTTCACCTTCCGCCATGACTGTGAGGCCTCCCCGGCCAGGTGGAACTGTGAGTCCATTAAAACTAGTTTTCTTCCCAGTCTCAGGTATGTCTTTATCAGCAGTGTGAACATGGACTAATACATTGATCAAAATTTGAAAGAAAGCACCCCCAAAAAACATGCTATTACCACAGAAATAAAAAATTGTAAACTGAAATTAAAAGTATATTTTAGCAATATGATAAAAATAATGAGATTGCTGAAAGCACACCATAATCAACCTCCATGCTTTACTGGCTTCGTTTAGTGGTGAGATGTCTCAAGAGCTATAAAGGCAAGCCTCTTAATCCAACATTTCTTCTCCTCCAATCTGTTTGAACCCTATGTTCTTTTGAATGGGAAAGTCAAGTCATGTTAATATTCACTTTTCTCCATTGATAGTATAAATTTAAATTTTTGAGGCATACAGGGCTCAAAAAATTATTTCAGTAAGAAAACTGGTTCCCTCAATCAAATTTGGGGGCTTTGAAAACTATTATCTCTATTTTGGTTTTAAGAATCCATTTGTCAGTCAAGATCTAGAATATGATACTTCCCTTTTTCTCTTTTCTTTTTTTTTTTTTTTTTTTTTTTTTTTTGAGATACTCTGTTGTCCAGGCCGGAGTGCAGTGGAGCCATCTCAGCTCACTGCAACCTCCACCTCACGGATTCAAGTAGTCCTCCCGCCTCAGACTCCCAAGTAGCTGGGATTACAAGCATGCACCACCATGCCCAGATAATTTTTATACTTTTAGTAGAGACGGCATTTCACCCTGGCAAGGCTAGTCTTGACTCCTGACTTCAAGTGATCCTCCCACCTTGGCCTCCCAAAGTGCTGGGATTACAGGGGTGAGCCACTGTGCCCAGCCAGAGTACAACTGTTCCTAGTTTATCTCTCCTTGAAGTTAATAAATCTCAGCATTAAGGTCTAATTTTAACTATGGAAGGACAAATCAAACAAAACACTAAAAACACCTTTGGGTTGCTATTTCAAAATGTTAGCCCACTGTGGATACTTAGTTTATGTAAATCTGAGGTTTGATGGTCATTCCTTCTCTTCTCGGGTGGGAGTGGACTCTCATAATACACTAGGTAGTTAGCAGTGTAAACATCAATGTCTCTTCATTTATCCTCCACAAATCTTCCTCTGGGGTGTGGGTTTCTCCACTGATGCTCTTTGGGACTTTTTGGTGCTGTTGATTAACATTTGTATTTGCAAGTCATCGTAGACTCAGTGGCTTTTCTTTCATGGCATTTTGGAATACATGGATGGAGCAGAGCTCCTTCATTTTTGCACCTCGTCATGCAGCCTCTGAAAGGCTAATACACAAAACTGCAAGTATGTATAGTGGGAGAAGTTTCATAAGGATATTACAACAAAGAATGGAAAGAAAGCTCCAGACAATTTGAACTTTCTTTTGAACTGGCTCTCTGAGGTCTTTAGAGATGCATCTTAATAAGAGGGGCACTCCCATGGTTACTTCCTTCTTTCCTGATCTCAGTTTTGTTGTTTATAGACTTTGTCTACCCCTTCAAGTTCCCCTGTCTGAAATTGGCCCTATCTGCCTCTTGAAAAATGCTGACCTCCCTGACATGTTGTGCTATTAAATGCACCTGGCTGGGCACAGTGGCTCACACTTCAGCACTTTGGGAGGCCAAGGCAGGCAGATCACCTGAGGTCAGGAGTTCAAGACCAGCCTGGCCAATATGGTGAAACCCCATCTCTACTAAAATACAAAAAATTAGCCAGGCATGGTAGTGTGTGCTGTAGTCCCAGCTACTCAGGAGGCTGAGGCATGAGTATCACTTGAACCCAGGAGGCAGAGGTTGCAGTGAGCCAAGATCGTGCCACTGCACTCCAGCCTGAGCAACAGAGTGAGACTCCATCTCAAAACAAAACGAAACAAAAAAGCAAAACAAAACAAAAAGTCTGTATGTTTCCTGAGTCCCACAGTCTCAATGGTGCTCCCAACATTGGATAAGTCATCCTATATGTTTGCAAATTTGCAGAATCCCAGAATCCAGTTCCCTGAAGGAGAGTTAAAGTGAATCCTTCAATTTTATGATCTTTCCCCCACCCCCACCTCCCACTGGTGTTTTCACTGTTACACAAACTCTTAAGAAAGCTCGTCTTAGAAATACAAACTTTTTAATATAATAAATGTAATTGTGTATATTTAAGGAATACAATATGATGTTATGGAATACATATACCATAGATAGTAAAATGGCTACTATAGTGATGGAATTTAACATATCCATTGTCTCATATAGTTACCCAAATTTTTTGTTTTTGTGTCAAGAGCAGCTAAAATCTATTCATTTAGCAAGAATAGCAAACACAGTATAATGTTGTTAACAATAGCCCTCAAGTTGTATATTAGATCTGTAGACTTGTACATCCTACATATCTATACTGTTTTTCCTGTTTTACAGATAGCGTCATTTAAATCTAAATGGAGGAAAGAACATTTCTTCCATTAGTAAAACTGAGTGCTGCCAGTGGGGCGAGAGCATTGTACATTGGAGCCCTTGGGGTCTGGCATGAGCCCAAAGACCTTAGTAGCTTTTAATGGTTGCTTTCTCTGTTGAATGGGGAATGACATGAGTCTTAAATTAATTCCTGGGATTCAGATTTTCCTCTGATGCGAAGGAAAGGGGTTGTAAATTCCTGTCACCACATCTATATGGGAGTTCCTTTAAAGTCAAGCCAAAAGCTCATTTAACTTTAAAAAATATTGCTTTTATTTCAACACAAGAGGTTTTTGACCTTAGGCCATTTATATTACTCCAAACGTAGTTTTATTATTTAGCAACTGGTAATTATACAAGCTAACCGTTCTCCAAATATTGGGAAGCATTTAATATACAGCATTTTGTTTGTACCTCTAACTTAATCTTTACCTCATTCTACCTTGCCTTGTAATTACATAATTAGTCACATATTAAGGGTCTTTAATGAGACAATTTCTGCTAAGCACGAGGAGGGAAATACGTGATATTCCCACCGTCGGGGAAGCATGTGCATACGGATGTATTTTTCTCTCTTCCACTAGGTGGCGACATCCTTGAAACGAGGGCCGTATTAACCATTGTCTCTCGTATAGCATGGAGCACAAAACCTTGTTCGTCATCAGTATCCAAAATAATTCAGAGATTAGCCACAAGAACAGAGGATGAAAAAATCATTTTCACAAAATGTACAGGCCTATTACTGAAGTACATATCATCATACACTGACCTTTCTCTCAAAATGATCAGAGAATAGTTCAGATCTTTGACTCCCCTAGTCCAATCATAGACCTTGACATTTTAACCAGGAACAAAAATTAGTGTGGCTTTTGTATCACGGCTTGTTGCTTGTAATCAAGTTTCAGTCATAGCTTCTGGTCAATCAGAATTATCACCTCCCAGGACCTATAGGTGAGGGTTATTTTTTTTCAAAAGAAGTTCTCATAATTTCTTTAGTGTGTTTGTCTGTTTTTCTTTGTCTGGTATGATACTTTCCAGGCTGTGGATGCTTAACAAATGTTAAATGATAATTCTTTATTGACCTGACTGGGTTTTGGGAGCTCACAAAATTTTCAGGGAAGTGTTTTAAATGTTTTGTAATCTTTAGGATTTTAAAATAGAATTATGATGACCTTTCCAAAGCAAGAAGGCAGGAAGTTGCTGTAAGCTTAAGGCCAAGCAGTTAAAACTAATATGATTGGTCTCTTTTGGCTCATTAATTGCATCTAAGCGGATACAGAGAGCTGAAGTTTTTGTTATATAACTGACACACAGTTCATTCCAATTCATAATATGTTCTGGGAATGGTATTATAATAAAGCTCAAAATGGCCTCCATGGTTTAAAGTGGAGTGCACAGTCAAGCAAATGCTGCATAGAGAGTCAAACTAATAACTCAGATTCTCCCCATATCCTCAGGGTTAGTGTAGATGCCAATTATGATGCTTACAAGCTTATGGTGGCTTCATTACTGTCAAGACCATAGGAAAAGAGAGTCACTCAATAGCCCTATACCACATGTATTTTCTATTGCTGCTGTAAAAAAAAAAAAAATTGCCAAAAATGTAGTGATTTAAACAATACAGATTTATTATGCTACAGTTCTGGAAGTCCCCAAAGGATCTTACTGGGCTAAAATCAAAGTGTCAGTAGAGCTGGATGTGTCAGTGTCTGGAGGCTTTAGGAAAGAATCTGTTTCCTTGCCTTTTCCAGATTTTAGAGGCTTCCTACACTCCTTGGCTAATGATATGGTTCCTCCATTTCTAAAGCCAGGAGTATAGCGTTTTCAAATCTGTCTCCTACTCTGATATCTCTGCCTCCTTCTTGTAGGGACGCTTATGACTGCCTTTGGCCCAACTGGATAATCTTCTGCTCTCAAGATTCCTGACTTACATTACTTCTGCAGAGGCAACGTTTCTTTTGCCATGTAAGGTAGCATATTCACAGGTTTCAAGGATTAGAGCTTGGACATCTTTGATGGAGGTTAGGGAAGAAGGTCATTACTTTGCTTGTCATGTATTAAAAATAAAATTTCAAAGTATTTTAAAGAGTAATTTTATATTGTGATTATTTTCCAAGATGTAAGAACAGATTATTGTTTCAATGTCAAAACGATGAAATTAAAAATTGAGCAAATATGATGATCTGTGTTGTGGAAAAACTGGATTTCCAGTTGTCCTGGATTTTAATCATCTCAGTGCTTTGTATTTACTGTGTATATTTTCTGAGACAATGAGCTATAATGCCTGCCTCATAAGATTCTTTGGAAAGCCTTATGCTGTTTTTTGCATTGACACCTAGCATGGTAATTCTTCATTAATATTAAGGGAGAACTAAAGTTTTAACCATTAATTCTCAGTCAATATATTTTCTGATGAGTACTTGAGTTGGTCAGTAAGTGACATCCATACTAGCATTTGGGATGGCCTTCATGTGGCCCTGAGAAGAAGGATGCGTGAATGTTCTATGCATACTATCTCTTATTTATTAGGATAAGATAGGCCAGTGAAAAAACAATATTCCATTTGACTAATTTCATTACTTGCTGGAGAGTTGTAGTTTCAAAGGCTTGATCAGAAAGAAATGCAAAGCTGAGTGTTTAATATCGGAGAGTATCAGGTCTATGATCTCACAGGTTAGTGACTGAACATTAATCATGTTAATATGTTCAATTAAATAGATTCTACTGAAAAAGTAGAATGAATGAGAGCCAAGATGGTGTTTTAGTCAGTTAATAAATATATTGTTTTTATATCCAGGACAAAATGGATGAAAATTGAATTGTACATGATAAAATATTATTAGTTTTAACCTTAAGATAGTCAAGTACGTGCTGTCAAAAATTCTTTTACATCTAATTTTTCCCCTCTTGGTTTTGCCTGTATAAATAAATGGATTCCATTTCCTCTGTATTCCATTAGAATTTATCTAAAGTCTGAAGTCCTGATCTAATACTGTAATTGTATCATGTCATTTGATGTCAAGAGTTATTAAAATTTGTTTGAAAATACAGTATGCACACTTTGGATGGCATCCTTATGTATCCTTTTAATCTAGAAACTTATTTTTTAATATTTTGGTTGGTCATAAGTAGTCAAGATAAAATGGGCTATGATTAGTTTAGAAACTATATGTACTACTACATTTCTAATTTTAATAATGCATAAAATCATCTGTATTAATGTATTAGGAGTTTTGATTGAGTGCTTCATGTAAAGGTTCATCTTATATAATATGTTTTGATTTTGTTACTCCATCAGTTACATACAATTATTAATTTTTTAATATTGAATACATTTGTGTAACTGTGCCATCAAATAGCTAATAAGGTATAAAGAAATCATTAGCCTTTCTTTGGAAAGATATCTAAACTGGTGAACTATAAAATTCTGAGTTCGTCTAAGTGTCACTGGGAGTTCTGGGGGTTGTCTCTGTTTTGAATTCAGAAATCATAAATTGAGTATCTTGATAGAGTTGAGTAAGCGGGAAATGAGCACTGCTTTTGCAATTGACTCATAGATATGATCCTAAGCAGGAGGACAAGGATGAAGAAGGTAAGAATGAATAATAAATGTGTTTGAAAATGAAATTTAACATTTAGAGTACTAAAATTTTTCTAGTACTTTAAAGAATCAGTTTCTTTTTATTTTACCATGTTTCCTAAAGAATAGACTATATGACTGATAGATTATTTCATTCTAATTATTATTCTATCTTGAAATAAAACAGAAAGTCTTTAGAAATATTTCCTGCTGTAATAATATGCCCAAATAGGCTACATTTCCCATGGATAAACCCATATTTTTCCTCAATAGGTTCTTCCAATAATATTTAGTCAATATATTTTTAAAAATATTTTCAAAAATTTACATTGTTATCTTGACATGGAGCTTAGTGATTTCAATTACAAACAAGTGAACATGAAATCAGAAGTATATTTTACAGGGTGAAAAATTTCTTTACAACTTCAGCTCTTTTTCAGGCTTAAACTTTCCTTTCATTTTTTTTCTTTAAGGATTCTGAAGAATTCCAGCTTCCCTACTGTTGCGTCTTACATAGATTCATGTTGAATATGTATTTCCCAGCATCTAGAGATGCTGATTCAGTGTAGTTGGTGACAGGTGTCTCAATGACAAAGGCAGGAGGCCTTTAAAATCTTCAGTTTGGGAGTGTCAGGATGGGTATGACATAGGCCCATGCTGACAATCTAAAATGAAGGCTCTTGGCATAATTGCTTTTCATTCAAAAGTTAAGAAATGCAGCTGCGTCCTCTTCACCTCCAATTCCTGCAATCTCTATGCATAGAATGAAGAATTGCTTGTTTCATTTCTGAATTCTCTTCCTTCCTTCTTTAAAGAACTAAAGATCAATGAACTCAGTGCTATTCTAGTCCTTACTAAACTTGGCCTGGCTAAAATAATCAATTTAGCTAAAAAAAAAAAAAAAAAAAATCTAATATACAGAGAAAGCCTCTGTGTTCTTATTTATAAGAGACCGAATATCTCTTTCCTTCTAGTGACAGGGGCACACGGGCACTGCAGCACAACCTCAGGCAAAATAGAAAAAGAAAGGAAAGAGAAAACACTGCCTTTCTCCAGAAATGACTCACGATATTTATTCAGATGACAGGAAGAATAAATTAGTTGAAGATTTATAGGAGCCTATTAACTCTTGTGCATGAGTTGTAGGTTAATTGAACTATAACAATATGTTAATCCATGAATTACTTAGAAATGCATGAACCCCCCCCAAAAAAAAGTATGGGTAAGCAGGTGTGTTAATCATTAGGAAAAAACCTAATTTAAGGAAAACAATAGTAGTCTGCAATGGGTTAAAAATCAGGGAATAATCAACATAGCGCTGTGTTTCTTTACGTGGATTAATTACTTACATGTTTTCTCTCTGAATTTAACTGTACACATACACAACACTTCATAATTTGGTAAGAAAGCTTTTATCACAATGACTTCCTGCACAGCACTTTGAATTGTTGAATAAAAGCTCTCTATAAATGAACATCATTATAACCTTAGGGCTTCTGGATAATTTGAATTAGTTTTACAATCCACAGTTGGGTCGTGTAAAAGGAGCCTCTGACGGCCGTAGGAGCAGCCTTGACAACTGTCAGCCTACCACATACCCAGTGCAATATCTGACTGTATTGCTGTCAAGAACAAATCATAGGTAAATGGATACCAATTCTGATAATGAAGCAGAATGAAATGGTCCAAGACCTTCCTACTAAATTTAAAGGAAGGCAACATCAGAGCCAAATAACCACTGCCCAACCAACGTTTTTCTTTTTGATTACACTGTGGTAAGGCAGAGAGACAGGTAGGTTTACAAATGCATTGAAGTTAGTGGTGAGCTTTGCATACAAATATATAACAAAATAAGTATCCTCATGTGGGCATTTGCAGGGTAAAACATGACGTAATTTGAGGTATATAACTGTTTAAGTCACTACTATTATCAACTACCTGTGGTTGGGTTAAATAACTAGCTTCTACTGAAAGAAAAGCTCTTACTTTTTCAGTAGCACATTATGTTTTGTGATACATAAATCAAAAACTCCAGTGTAATCCTTGAATGTTATTTTCAGGTTATTCATTTCTTTCTCCCTTCCTCTCTCTTTTATTTCTATTTGTGGCAAGTGGCTATGATAGCTTAAGTATTAAGACCTGTGATTATGAAAAACTTGCAGATGGGATTGTTTATTTAAGTAGCATTTACAGATTTCGACTTAGTAGATCCGGGTAAGTAATATTGCACGGACCTCTGTGATTGTGAACTAAATAGCTTTTGAAAAGGCCTTGAAGGTTTGGTATCAACTTTCCACTTGGCAAATGTACTATCCTGTTTATAGATGATGAAACTCTGAGTAGCTTTCATTAAAATATAATAATGTCATCCAGAATGAACTAAACCATAGGTTTGGTCAGGGTTTCTGTTATGTAATTTCAGAGGGCAAGTCAACAGCTCTACATTCTCTTCAAAGTGTGGATTCCAATGGGCTATGACATTTGAGGAATGCTTTTGTACCCTGTATTTTTTCAGCATCCCAGCTGCAGAGTGATTAGTGAATCATTTGAGGATATTACGTACTAATTGCTAAAATGATTAAGGCTCTTTTCTCTCCTATACTCAATCCCTTAACCCATCATTTTCCACTTTCGCAATTTAAACATAGATTATCCAAATTTTGGTTTACTAACATGCTCATTTAGCTGAAGATCAGTTTTGTTTCTGAAAGATTCGTATGGGTTTTCTCGACCTTTTGCAACTGGGATTGCAAACCACCATTCTTGGCCAAATGGATAGAGGAAGAGAGAGAATGGAGATAGTTAAATAGAGAGAGAGACAGAGAGAGATAAAAACTTTCCCTGCCTGGGGTTCAGACTTGGAGCTAAACTATCTCATCAAGAACTGCACAGCAGGTGCGGTGGCTCAAGCTTGTAATCCCAGCACTTTGGGGGACTGAGGCAGGCAGATCACCTGAGGTCGGAAGTTCGAGGCCAGCCTGACCAACATGGAGAAACAAAATTAGCCAGGCATGGCAGCGTATGCCTATAATCCCAGTTACTTGAGAGGCTGAGGCAGGAAAATCCCTTGAACCTAGGAGGCAGAGGTTGCAGTGAACTGAGATCACATCATTGCACTTCTGCCTGGGCAACAATAGCAAAACTCCATCTGAAAAGCAAAACAAAACAGCAACAACAACAACAAAGAACGGCACTGAAGCCTAAACCTGAAGAGATTACTGGTTTTCTCTTCCAAGAATAAACTTCATAACATCTTTACACTAAGTAACATTCCAGACAGATGGAGAGAGCAAGACAATTATATTTTTTAAAAACTATTTGAGAATCTCTCTTTTTTTTTTCAAACAGTGGTTTTTACACAAAACATTCTCAGAATCTGAATATCAGGTGTGTTCATACAACCCTGAAAATATCATACTCATCTCCAAAGATAAGAAAATGCTACTGTATCCTTGAGAGCCAAGAAAAAATTCTGACTGATAAAATGGTCAAACAGGGCTTGATAACAATTTATTTCTGACCTTTTAATGCCTTCTGTTCTTAATGATTTTCTGTCATTTCTGTCTAGTCTAGACTTGAAACTCAGTCTCAGAGGTGCTTAGCTTTATGTTGCCACTTAACTTTCAACTTCCATTTTCAGCACAGAAAGGTAAATCAGTAATTGTCACTCTGGCTTCTCAAGGTTTGTCAGGCACCCGAATGGGATTACGACACAGATCTGAAGGGTGTTTTGTGTGACTTTTACTTTAATTTTCACAAAATCATGGAAATGCCGTAGGACTTCAGGAACTTAATTATCCTGATAGCTTCACTTCTTCTATTTATATTTTTGTTTGACTACTTTGGTCCTTTCTGTCCCCTGACCTGTCAAAAAGTGATTAAAAAAAAAAAAAGAAATTAAGGGACATCTTCACTGAATTGCTTTCTTGACTGACAGCTGTCTTTTTCTCAATGCTATTCTTTTTTTTCTTTTCTTTTGTTTTATTTCCAAGGAGATGATGTGTGCATTTCTTTAGTTTGAGCCTCGTGGCACATACGTAAAACTGAAGGATCCACCCTCTGAGAAAGTGTATTGTCCTGTATTTCAGAATATTTTCAAATCTGATTTGTATATTATCAAATGGAGCCCTGGAGACAAAAACCCACCTAGAGATCTTCTTTGGAGGAAGAGAGAAAAAAGAAAAACGAGTCTCAAAGAAATAACCTATGGAGAGTTAAAACTTACGCTTTCCAATACATTTATCCACATTTATTTGTCTACAGATCAGATTGTTGAGTGTCAGTCAAAACTTCCTCCTTTGTAAGTGAAAGGTGTTGAACTCAAACCAGCTTAAGCCAGAGCATCTCTGTGTGTGGCTGGATTCAGGACCTCAAGCAGTTTGCTCATTCTCTCTTGTTCTCTTTTGCCCAACCCGTCCTCTTTCATTCTCCTCTTCTTGCCTGTGGGCTTTCTGTGTGTTGCCTTTATTCTCTTCTAATGGCTGGCTCTGTTTATATGACGGGAAAGATAGCTGCTGGCAGCTCCAGTGCAAAAACAAGAGACCCTCTTCTCCGGGATTCCTATTGCCTCTTATAGGGAAGTACTCAAACTGGACCAAAAAGGGTTCCATGGCCACCCCTTGGCTCAGTCGTATTAGATAGGGGGTGAGAGCCTGGATCAGGTGCTCCTCTCTACTCGCAGGTGATGGCCTATACCTGCGATTTATTGTCCTATGATAAAGATCGGGGAATGGGAGCTCAGCAAAGCGAGATTGGTGTGCCGCTTCCAGCCTGAGTGGTACGAGAAAGCATGTTGGGAAAGCCGTATTTACAAAAACACAGATCTCTGTTTATTGCTACAGTATAACCAACCAATCACATACCTGAGGGGCACATTTGATTTTTTTTTTTTTTACTTTAAAAATCTTTTCATAGGCAGGACGCGGTGGCTTACAACTGTAATCCCAGCACCTTGAGAGGCTGAGGTGGGCAGATCACTTGAGCTCAGGAGTTTGAGACTAGCCTGGCCAACGTGGTGAAACCTGTTTCTACTAAAAATACAAAAATTAGCAAGCCCTGGTGGTGCACGCCTGTATTCCCAGCTACCCGAGAGGTTGAGAATGGCTTGAACCCAGGATGCGTAGGTTACAGTGAGTCGAGATCACACCACTGCACTCCAGCCTGGGCAACAGAGTGAGACTCTATGTCAAAAAAAAAAAAAAAAAAAAAAAAGGAAATGTTTTCCTACAATGCATATATACTTATCTGGCTTTTTGTCTATAATGTATTTGGTGGCTATATTCTGTGGCATAGACATGGGAAAATTGAACTGCTACTTATTCTCATCTTTACTCAAATATAGACAATATTTATTGAACACCTTTTGTAGATGGAAAATGACTCCAGGCGCTACTATTTACTTTTTATCATAACAAGCAACAAGAACACTTTGCATTTTCATGGTGCTTTCATTTACTTTTCATCATAACAAGTAATAAGAACAGTTTACATTTTCATGGTGGTTTCATATCTGTTGTCTTAAGAATTCTCCAATAAATGTATTTATTCTGCTAAAAATAAAAGTCATGAAGTTATAAGGTGACTTGTTTATACTTATAGTTAAAAATAGCTATTTATAACAAAAATCATATGAGATTTTAACAGTATACACACATATATATAAGCTTAGTATTATGAATAATAGAAAAAGACCTTAAGATCATCCTCCTGAATAGTTATTGCCCTTGAGTCTTATTTCGAGACCTCATTGATACATTGTTAACACTTAGATCAATAAACAATTATTGTTCCTTGTGAGATGCTGAGAGTAGATTTGGAGAGTTTACAGATAAGAGGCATCCTTTACCAGGAGCTGTCAAATGTCAAAATAACAACTAACATGTATTCTATCTATGTATCTATCTATCTATGTATCTGTCTATCTATGTATCTATCTCTCTATCTCTCTATCTTCTATCATTTTCATCTACCTAATCTGTGTCTGTGAGTCCTCAAATATCCATATACATCTATTAAGGAAAGGTATATAAAAAGTATTTGAATTGTTTTCTTTCTGCAGATGTCCACGGGGAGCAGAGCTGATTTGCCTGGCTCTGGGCCTCATGGCGAGCTGTGGTTATGATGAGGACAGCAGGTGCCTGTACCTCTGTTTAATAGAAAGCACAGGACTAGCAGAGATTTTCTAACTCTGCATTTAAAATCCCCCAATAGCTATCATTACCTCCCCAAACCATTGGAGCATTAGTGCTAAATCAAGTGGAATAGTTTCATTTAAGTAATTTAAGGTGCTGACTGACGTTCTCACATTGGTCATAATAAATAATATTATTAATGTTGTGAAAGAGAATCAGAATATTGTGATTTTGGTTCTCTTTCAACTGAAAAGTAATTTGAAATGGATTAAAGGAGCAGATTTTCCTCCTCCAGGTTTGACTCTCCATGTATCCCACCTCTAGTCCTTTCATAGAAACCCCACCCTCTGTGTATGGCTCCGTGTACCTGCCCCTGCGGTGTGGCATCCTGTGGAGGGAAGGTTTAGTCTTCTGTGGAACAAGTTTATTGACCAGCAGGTTTGCTCACTCAAGTGTAGGGACAGTCTGATTCTTTCCCTTGGGTTTTCTTTCCTGAGAAAACCTTTATAAAGAATTCTTTTGCCCCTCTTATTGTGCTTCCAATCAATCTTTCATTTGATATGATATGAAAAAAAAATAAAGGAAAAAGAATCTTAAGACATCTCCAAGGAAAGAACTCTCTACATACAGTAGCTACTCTTCTTTGTTTACATGATCTGTATTTAATCTGTGCAGCATGGGATAGCCATCTCAACTCTATTTTTGAGAATAAAAGTTTGAGGTTTTTTTGCTCTTTTCGGTGCTGCCAATGAACATTAAAATATCACTATGTTTCTCAAAATTCTAATCACAAAAATTACTTGAAAATATAGATTTCCAGTGTCCTCTTTGAAATTGGGGATTAGTAAATCTGGTGTGGGGCTTGGAGTCAGTATTTAAGAATATCCCAGGAAAATCTTGTATTTTAAAAAATATCCCCAGGTGACTTTAGTTTGGAAAATATTGAATTACATTCAATAATTTGACAAGTTAATCACAGGTACACTAGCTGATGTTCTGAGGTGAATATCAGCACTTATGATTTCTGTTCTTCCTTCTCATATTTTAGGTTTCACAACTACCTTTGTAATTTCTCTTGGAGCCTTTCATTACAGAACTAAAGTTGCCTCTGCTCAGCTATATTCTTCTTTGAGATGAAATTCGAGGGTCTTTGATTACTCCCGACAGCCTAGAAGAGAGGAGAGGACAACCAGAATGAAAGGGCAATCGCCACAATATGGCTGATCTAGTGCCGAGGAGAGGACCAACAGGAAGTAACATGCTTTGATAAATGTATAATGAAAAATTTACTTGCAGAGGAAACAATGCTGGAAATGGCTAGAAGCCAAGAACATCTGTGTTCCTGGTATCCTAAATGTGTAGAAGTAGCAGATGTAACTGAATATATAACAGAGAGCCTGGCACAATTCCTAACCATGTGGAGGAGGGCTGTGGATGTGCACAGACGGCTTTCTGAAGCCCAGAAAAAATTTTTAAAAAAATGCTGGGGAACTCCCAAATAATATTATTAGCTATCTTGAGGAGAGATAGATATTATTAGACCAGTTTAATACAATGAAGACAGCTTATTCAAATAAGAGAAAGGCAAGTTATTTATTGCACACAACTGAGAAGACTACTCTGGAAATACTTTGCATATAAATACAACAATACAATTACAAGTAAGCATAAATATGAGATATAAAGTAAAAGACTTGCTTCTTCTACCCCCTAGAAAACTATAAGCTCTTTCAAGCCTAGCACATAATCTTAGCTTTACTAAGTAGTTCATACTTTTCATGAGCTCGGCCAATAATTCTAAGAATGACTGGGCAGAAATACCTAGAAAATAGAATGAAATGTAAAATACAATCTAGGAAGAGCCAGATGATATCTGCTGCTATTTTTCTTATTCCATTGTACCAAGAAAATTTCTTTTAATGCTTTTTATAAATGAGCATCAGGGTAGGCCATAGTAGTTGGCAGAATTTTAATATTGCATATGTAGTTAGGGTGGACACAGAAGACTCCTTCCCTGACTACCTTCCAGCTGGGATTGGATTGGCCATGTGACACAATTCCGATCAATGAGAAGTAGGTGGAATTCTGTCAGGTTAGTTTTTGTTTTCCTGATAAAAATGGATAGACTAGGTTGGCATGTCCCTGAGCCCCTCCTTCTTGCCTATGATATGGACATGATACTGAAGGTGCAGCAGTTATACTACGAGGTGATAATCAAAAGGGTGGACAGATAATCTAAACATGACAACCTGAACATGAGGGACTGGAAGGCTCTGCTGATTCCTCAATGACCACTGCACGGGCATTGGACTACTGTCTCTGAACTTTTGTTTCTGTGAGAAAAAAACTCACTAATTTGTTTAAGCTACCCTTCGTCATTATTTCGTAACTACTCTGTGCTAAACATTTTAAAATTTTGGGTTAGGGATATACTGCCGTATTCTTGTTTGCAAGAATTTTTAGTATTGAAAGACACAGTGTGATCCCAAATATCACAAAACTATTCAAAAGCGAATGCTCTATTTCACATGGAAGAAATGCAATGGTGGCAACCAAATTTAAGATAGTGGTGCCACTTTGGCACTAGGATATACTTGGAATGCTGCTTTCACATTTGAATAATCTGCCAAAAGGATACTGAAAAATCAGAAAGAATCCAGAGGTGTGATCAGGGTTAGTAACGGGCTTGAATAGCATTTCAAAATGAAAACAATTACTGCAAATTGGGGAAGTTAAGCATTAAACAATGAAAACAGAAAAAGAAATACAATTTTTTTAAAAAAACTTATAATTCTCAAATCCTTGAAATGGTTTCAAATATAGGAAGTAACCTTCTTATAGTCTTCGCTAAAGAGTAATATTAGGATAGATAAAATAATGGGAAGGAAGATTTTTGCTAGATGATAAACAAATGCTTCCTGAGAGTCATACCCTCTAACAAGGAATGTGCTTTGTCATCTTTTGAGATAAACACTCCACTGGATAAACCTTTGCTGTAGGAAGAGTGTGAATCTCATTGATTTTTGAAGACTAGGAATCCAACGCATAAAAGTTCCTTGATAATATCTATGTAATGAATGAATGGATTCTATTCATTTATTTAAGCATAAGCTCAAATATCATTACAATCTAAATTTCTGTACAATCAGAATATATGCATACTAATTGTGAGATTCCCACCTCCACTGTCTGGTTACATTGCCTTATGTGGATATACAGGATAAAGCCTCCAGCCAAGTGAGGGAATAAATGCATGCTGACTACTCAGGAAAGAGCATTGCAGATGCCACACTCTTGGTAAGATTAGCCTTGGGGCTAAAGAGAGTATAAGCTCAGAATGCTTAAAGCAAGTCTGGAAGACATTTTATCTCTTAAAGTCCTACTCCCATATATCCATTATGAGGATTATGGCTCATGAAAGGCTATAAATATGATTATTATTTTTTTCCCTATAGGCTCTATTGGACGTGAAGCACAAGCTTCGGTTGCTGCATCTAGTCTCAGAAATTGATTCAAAGAGTTACTGATGCTTTCAGGACATAATCCTCTGAAACAGTTCTAGCATCAGTTTTTGCTATTGTGTGCTGTCTATTATTTGGGTTTCTGTCAACCAGACAAGATGTCAAGTCATGTTTCCTTGCTTCAAATTGCTGCATATTACCTATCCCCTGGTGAACTTCTTTTCCACATGTTCATATTTAAGTAGGAATAGAGGTGAATACATAAAGTTGAATGCTTGAATTGTTTTTAAAAGGCCAATTCAGAATATTTTTTAAAGTATTTTAGTGTGTCAAATGTGAATTGACACACAGTATTTTGCTCACAGCAAGCTGAAAAATCTTTAGTATATGAACTTTTTATATGACTTAGTAACTAACAATTCAAAAATGTAAACCTGACTGTTTTGTAATGAATGTTTTTGGAAATACATCTGAAATCTATTCTTTACCCAACAAGCTTGGAAATGAATGTCTTGGGCATTATCTTTTCTTCACTTGGCAAGCGTAGCTGCAGACAACATTTCCACTTGTCCAAAGAGTTTCTTTGTTGATATAACTTCCCTCAATTTTTAGTGAGGATTTTCTTTCTTTTGGAAAGAAACCCTAAAAGAGGTTTAAGCTGTTTTGTAACAATGCTGGAGTTTATCATTAGTCCTCATTATCTGCATATTTGTCAAGAATGTTGCTTCCATTGGGGTAAATAATTTCATTTTATTCCAATATAGTTTTGACATTTATTTAAGAATAGCCAATTCTCCACTTTGGGAGGCCGAGACGGGCGGATCACGAGGTCAGGAGATCAAGACCATCCTGGCTAACATGGTGAAACGCCGTCTCTACTAAAAATACAAAAAACTAGCCGGGCGAGGTGGCGGGCGCCTGTAGTCCCAGCTACTCAGGAGGCTGAGGCAGGAGAATGGCGTGAACCTGGGAGGCGGAGCTTGCAGTGAGCTGAGATCCGGCCACTGCACTCCAGCCTGGGCAACAGAGCGAGACTCCGTCTCAAAAAAAAAAAAAAAAAAAAAAAAAAGAATAGCCAATTCTCAATTTCCCAGACTAAGGTAGAAAAGCCCAGTCACAGATTAGCCAAGTAATGTATTAGAATATGCAAAATATGTTATTTAGTAATTAACATATTCATCATTCAAGTAGAAACTAGCATTCTGCAGTTTTGTTCAGCTATAACTGGAAAGTGCTGAAATTTCTAGTTATAACCATCAGTGGTATAGATACAGCAAAATGTATTTTTAGTCAAAAGAATACAAAAGCAAAGATAAACATAACCAAAAAAATGCTTTAAAAAACAATTGCTATCTATCTACTTTTTTTGTTTGCTTTGCACACAGCTGCTGGTGGGTTTTCATGGGTGAGGAAGTGGGAGGAAGACAGGTGGTATTATTATTGTTGGGGCACTGACATGGTTGTCAGTGAGGGATGAGGGAAGAGGGAACCAGGAAATAAGACAGCTCCATAAGATAGGGATAGGGATACAGAATGACCTGGCAATGAATGAAAGCCATGGGAGAGAATAAGAAGGAAGAAAAGAAATTAAGGGTCACTGAGTATCTATCTGTTATGCATCAATGCCTACATAGTACTTGATGGTTTACAATTGTGACCTCATTTCACAGCAATATCAACTCTTTGAAGTAGGTAGTCCCCTCCCCAATTTGTAAATAAGAAAATAATATCTCAGAGAGATGAGGAAATTCACAGATTTACAAAGTCAAGGGAAAAATTAAGATTAGTTTTTATTCCTATGAGACATCTAAACAGATATAAGTAGACAATTAAGTGTATAGTTGGGAATTAGGGGGAGACGTAAAGGATGGAGGTAGAAATCTGGGAGGTATCAGGGGAAAGATCATGATTATGTCATGTGTCTTGAGATCATCTAAGGCGGGAATAGAAATAGAGAGGAAACCATGAACTGTAGTTCTCTCAGCCTGGTTCCAATGAAGATTAAGCAATTCCACATAAACTCTAATATTATCTTGACCACTTGAGGATTTTTATTATGAATATGTGGAAGATTTTATTTTTCAATGCATATACTCCTCTTCCCCTGCCTTTATTTTCCTATTAAAGAGAGAGGTACAGGCTGGGCACGGTGGCTCATGCCTGTAATCCCAGCACTTTGGGAGGCCAAGGCGGGCAGGTTACCTGAAGTCAGGAGTTCGAGACCAGCCTGGCCAACATGATGAAACCCCGTCTCTACTAAAAATGCAAAACATTAGCCGGGCACAGTGGTAGGTACCTGTAATCCCAGCTACTTGGGAGGCTGAGGCAGGATAATCGCCTGAACCCAGGAGGCAGAGGTTGCAGTGAGACGAGATCATGTACTGCACTCCCGTTCAGGTGATAGAGACTCCGTCTCAAAAATAAAAAGGAGAGAGGAGAGAGAGAGAGAAGTACAAAAAATTCCATTCTAGTCCAATCTGTGCCCAACCTGTGTCTGGAAGGGGTGAAGGTTGGTAGGGCTGGTGGTAGTGGGCATAGGACTCAGATTTAGTGTCAAAAAATTGTTTTCACTGTAACATATGTAGGAATTAAAATTGTAAAGGTGAAACTAAGGGATAAGCCAAAAGATGAAGGACAATAAAAGTGAGACAAAACAAGGTGTTATTACCAATGCATAGATATGACAAAAGGGAGAAAAAGACCCACTGGACAAAAATTAGTGATAAATGAATAACACGCTAGTAAGAAACATTTTCTGGTATGTTGCATGACTCTTAGTAAGACAAAGACAAATAAGGAGGTAAACCAGCTCTTCTCAGTATACATGAGACCCTATTACAACAACATCTTCTAGCCTGGCCTCTCCACTTGATGAAACAAGTTGGAAAGCAATGGAGGAAATAGAGAAAGCAAACAAAACTCCGTATCTTATAAGGCAAGGATAAACAAATTATCCAATACCATCAGGAATAAGAATAATAAGAACATGATTTATAAGGAATTAATAATATATTTGAAAGGAGAAATTAAGGAGGATAGTAAATAAATATTCTCCATATTATCAGACAAATAGATTCACATTGCTTGAAGTCAGAGTCAGATTTAAAGAAAAAATACTTTCTAGCAGTAGCCATTAGTTGACAAAGTTGTGATGCACAAGTTTTGATAAGCAGGTCCTGAAATATCCAAAAGAGATTAATTGAATAGAGTTAAATTTTTCTAATTTCCCTTTGTCCACGTTCAGGTACCTCCATCCTTAGGCATTTCTCTTTTCCCAGATCATTTATTTTGTGGCTAGTTTTTGCTCATATTGGCTGCCAATGAATTTCTCCTAAGAAGTTGACTGCTAGGTTATTAGAGACAGGGATGGCGAACGGAAAGACTATTAGAACAGAAAACAGTAGTTGTGTTTTCAGTCCCGGTTCTTGCTAATTTCCTGTGTGTTGGTTTTAATAATTACAAAATAAGAGAGTTTCATGGAATACTATGCAGTCATAAAAAAGAGTGAGATCATAGCTTTCGTGGGAACATAGATGGAGCTGGAGGCCATTATCCTTAGCAAACTAATGCAGAAATAGAGAACCATATACCACACGTTCTCACTTATAAGTGGGAGCTAAATGACTTGATTGACAAGTGCTGTGCAATGTTAGTGATCCTGAAGGAAGTAAAATGCAGTCGACATTTGGCACAAGGGGTTTCAAGAATGCAATAGCCTACGTGGAAATGAGGGAAAGTGAGATGAGCAGAGAAATGTCCCAACTTGTTTAGGAATTACCCAGGGCATGACCCTGGGATCCACCGGAGGTGAAAGAAGACAAGCAAAACTTCCGGCACAGGACAAGAGGACATAACTACTTTTTCTGTACAAAGAAGCTTGTTAGCTATGTAGGGAATACTCTTATTTTTAAGTGGAAGCTAATGCTGAGACATTTTCAGTTTCCAAATTTGTTAAAGGAGGTTTCCTTCTGAAGAAGAGAATGAAATGAGATTAAGTAGGGCTTCAGGAGAAAATGGACTAGTAGTAAAGAGATGATGTCTTTTAAATGGTAGAAGAAAAAAAAATGCTAGGGAAACTGAGGTGTCCTTCTACACGATTTGAGAGGAAAATAATGTGCCCCAGCAAGGGTGCTCATGTTGGAGGCTTCCCATGCTGCTGATAACATGTAGATTGGAAGTGTGGTGTATGTCTTCTAAGCCTCAAAACTCATCGCCGTTATGCTCTGTGGATTCCTCATGCTCAATGAGTGTTTAAAAGGTTAGAATTCCAGGACAATTTACTCTTATCTTACACCATGTTGACGGTATGCTGGTTTCTGAGTAGCAGACAGCCTTGTTATTTATTCAAGAACTAGTGAATATCTATCACTTGTTAGATTCTGTGTTAGGTAAGTAAAATCAGATATGCCCGTACTTTGAGGAAGTGCAGACTGGCAGTAGAGGCACACATTAATTTCTTTCTTTTTTTATTATACTTTAAGTTCTAAGGTACATGTGCACAATGTGCAGGTTTGATATATATACACACACACACATATACACACATACATATGTGTGTGTGTGTGTATATATATGCCATGTTGGTGTGCTGCACCCATTGACTCATCATTTACATTAGGTATATCTCCTAATGTTATCCCTTCCCCCTACCCCCACCCCACAACAGGCCCTGGTGTATAATGTTCCCCACCCTGTGTCCAAATGTTCTCATCGTTCAATTCCCACCTATGAGTGAGAAAATGCGGTGTTTGGTTTTTTTTGTCCTTGTGATAGTTTGCTGAGAATGATGGTTTCCAGCTTCATCCATGTCCCTGCAAAGGACATGAACTCATCCTTTTTTATGACTGCATAGTATTCCATGGGAGGCACACATTAGTTTCATGTTTTAAAATTAAATGTACAATTAGACAGTGTTATAAGTGTCAAGGGACATAGAGCCATGAGAATCTTCTGACCTTATCTGATAATGATTGACTGGCTGACTTCAGTAACAGCCAACTGTTGACTCGTAGCTGACAGACTATTCAGTAACTTCATTAGCTAGTTTTGTTCTTGGACAATTTACCACACGTTGCTTCAGTTTCCTCTTTGGCAAAATGGGATAAATAAGATGATCTACTTCATAGGGTATTAAAATCATATCTAGCATATGCTAAACGTTCAATGTGTTTTTAGCTATTGTTTTAGTTCATTGAGGCTGCTATGCAAAAAATATCATCTACTGGGTAGTTCATAAACAACAGAAATTTAATTCTCATAGTACTAGAGACTGGGAAGTCCACGATCAAAATGGTGGCAGATTTGGTGTCTGGCGAAGGCCCACTTTTCTGGTTCATAGAAAACACCTTATTGCTGTGTCCTCACATAGTAGAAGAAGCCAGGAGATTCTCTCAGGCCTCTTTTATAAGATCCCTAATCCCATTCACGAGGGCACCACTCTTATAATTTAATTACCGCCCCAAAGCCCTGTGAACTAATACCTTCACTTGGGGGGTTTAGACTTCAACATATGAATTTCGAAGGGACTTAAACATTTGGACTGTAGCGGCTATTAGATTGTTATTATTATTTTAGTGAATCAGAGTCCTACTCCTTGCAATTATTCTCTTAAGAAGATTCATTCTCTCGTGCTTCTTTTGAGCATTTTCTTTGGTTTGCTGTCACCTAAAAATCTGGAATAAAGAGCACAAAGATAGTGGAACTTGAAATATTAATTATATTGTGATTATTTCTTAGCATAATAAAAAACAAGAGAATGATCCTTTTGTTATCTATTCTCATTCTCTCATTCATCCCTTCCTTCATTCATATTTCAAAAATTCCCTGAGAAAATAAAGCTAGGGGCCTGGGGGATGAAACGATAAATTAGCATCAATTCCTAATCTATCTTTCAGTCTAGTAAGGCTGACAGACAGGTACAAAAATAGCTGCTATGTAGTGAGAAAAGTTATATACTCGACAACTGTACCAAGTACAGCTGAGGCACAATGGACCACTTCTGCTCAAATCGAGGAAATAAGAGAAGGCAAATGACAGGCAAACGAAAGAGACCTCTTGTCCTTGTTCTTCACTTACACATGTAATTAAAGGACCCAAACCTTCTTGTTAGCATTTTCATCCACAGAATATATGCTAGAGAGAGCTATGAAGATTTCTAATGGTGCTCTATTAATCATAGTGCAATTTTATTCAGAAAATAAACATAACAATGATCAGGCTTTCAACTTATGATTGACTATAGCAATCATATATAGTGTTTTCCGGCAACTTTATACCATTCATTCAGTTTACCTACATGTTTCTCTTCCGTCCCAGGTCTTATCAAAAGAGTTAATAATACTCTCATGACCTAGGTTGGTAGTTTTACACATTATTACTCTTAAACTATCCCCTCTTGCTCCTTATTTTATTCTTATTTTCCCCTCTTACCCTTTACTGACAGTTTCACTGCTAGTCTTCCTATCCTTCTGTCCTTTCCATTTTAGAAACACTCCAGAACTACAAATTATAGGAATTGGGGGAAAAAAGAGCAAGAAATAGTGTGCTATAATAAAGTATGCTGGTGACAATTTGTAATGCACATTATAGGAGGGAAGACAAAGAAAGCAAAGCTGAACAGAGAAGCTTTTGATAGCAAAGCAAGAATGATTTAGGCAGTTTCTGATGCATATTTCCCTTTACATCTGTTTTGTAAAATTTCTGCATGCTGAAGGTGAATTGACAATAGAAAGCTAATATTTGTCAGTTGATAAAGAAGAACTAGGTTTCACCAATGCAGATTTATTTCATAAGCAAATATTTTTGTATTTAAAAGGTGGTTGAGCAGAGCCATATAATGACTGCGTTTAAAAGTTTCATTACCTAGTGTGAAAGGATAGAAATACTTATTATTCAAAAAATGGGGAAGGAAAAGGTAACATAGAAAAGAAAATGAAAAGTTCCTAAAAAAAAATGTAGAGTTAAAAGCAATAAATTGTGACGAGTAGTCTATGGTTTATTAGACTTGAATAGATGGGAAGGATGACTATGTTAATATCTTTTATTTCAAGAGGGTGAATAAAATGAAAAGTAGGCAAAAAATGATGGCAGGTGTCTTGCTCTGCAATAAGACGCTACTAAAACTACTGTAACTGCCTGTGGCAGAAGTAAAACATCTTTTCAAAAAATGTTTCCAGAAGAGGTGGCACAGCACTGTCTATTTGCTGAAAGAATCATGGAAAAAGACTTTTGGAAGAGATGGCAATGCTCGGGGGGGAAATGCATGAATCATCTATAGTTGAAAAACAATTAAATCAAAAGAAAGAGAATGGAGATAAATGGAAAGGGGAAGAGACGAAGGAAAATATACCTGCGGATGCAGAAAATGTTTAGGTTTTAAGCAAGTAATTTCTAGATGGGTAAAAGATTATAAAAAAGGAAGCAACAAAGTCAGAAATTGTGGATTACATGCTTACATCACAATGTTCTTGATTCCCAGTTCAGCCATAATCGTTTCTCCCTGGGGCACAAGTTACGGGTCAGCAAAAGCTGGCTCAGAACCAACATTGATGCTTAGTGAGTTTTGATACGCAATTCATCTAGTGTTTGGGGAAAATGTAAATATGGAAAGTGTAGGAAGACCTTATGAAGTCAAATACTCAGGAAATTCTTGGAAATTAAAAGAAATAGGATTCTGCAAGGATGCACATTGTAGAACTAATTGTTGGGGGATAGGGCGAGACTCCGTCTCAAAAAAAAAAAAAAAAAAAAAATACATGCAGCACTGGTTGAAATGCAGCTAACCAGCATCTGTTTACAGATACTATATCTATCTATATAGATCTCTCTCTCTATATATATATCTATATAGATAGAGATACAAAGATATAGATATAGATATAGATATTTTTTTGAGACGGAGTCCTGTTCTGTCTCCCAGGCTGGAGTGAGTGGCGCCATCTTGGCTCACTGCAAGCTCCGCCCCCCGGGTTCCCGCCATTCTCCTGCCTCAGCCTCCCGAGCAGCTGGGACCACAGGCGCCGCCACCACGCCCGGCTAATTTTTTGTATTTTTCATAGAGACAGGTTTTCACTGTGTTAGCCAGGATGGTCTCGATCTCCTGACCTCGTGATCCACCCGCCTCGGCCTCCCAAAGTGCTGGGATTACAGGCGAGAGCCACTGCCCCTTGCCCAGATACTCTTTTTCTGTAACATGTGGTTGGGCCCCACAGATCTACATTTTAAATAAATGTCCTTTAGGGCAGGCATTGGCAAATTTTTTCTGTATAGGGCCAGACAATAGATATTTTAGGCTTTGTGTGTCAGAAGGACTCTATTTCAGCTCCTCAACTCTGTAGCTGTAGCACAAAAGCAGCTATAGATAACATAAAATGGGCATGGCTGTGTTCCAATAAAACTTAAAAAAAAAAAAAAAGAGCTATCAGAGTAGATTTGGTCTATGGACAGTAGTTTTCCTACCCTTGCTATAGAAGATTCGTTTCAAATGGGCTTGGAAGATATTTTGAGGATGTGCAATTTTATATATAACAATTTTGTTAAGTGCAACACACATGATTGTTTCTGAGCAGGGAGATGTAAGAGGTATCTTCTTTCCTTTCGCCAGGATGGTTTTACATCAGGACCTGGAAAACTTAATTTCATGTGTAATCATGTAATTAAGGAGTTTAGTATACTGTCAGCAATGAGCTATTCCTACGATGGCCTGCCGTTTTGATGAAATGTCAGTGGTGGAGTACTGCATGATTAAATGCTCCTGACAACGCTGATGATAATATGTCAGTGATAAGTTGCTCTGTGGAGAAATGTCCCTACAATAAAACGTTGCATAACAAGATCTCCTTATAATGAAATGGTCAACAGAATGTCACCAGGACAAATGAACACAAATGAACACACACACACACACACACACACACACACACACCCCGAGAAATGACATGGCAGCTTTGCTGCCTATTTTCAATACAATTTATATTGATAGAAAGTCTTTTCACTTTTAAAATCAGAGAGTTAGTACATTTAAATGCTGAAAAGTTTTTTTTTTTTGTTTTTTTTTTGGTTTTTTTTTGGCAGTGGGGGACACTGCCGGTGGCCCCTTTCATCTCTGTGGCTTCATATCCTGCAGAATGTTGTGAAGCAGGCGATCCTGGCATCTCTGAGTCAAGAGAGCTAGTTCAATCGCCTGCTTTGCGTTCCCCACCTCTCCCACCTCCTTCCCAGTTGGAACAGTAAGTTCTCTATGAAAGCTTCTGCAAATGATGACAAGAAGGAGAGTTCTCAGGGAAAGCAGCTGAGCTTTAATGCGAGTAAAACGGTTCCAAATGTAAAACACATTTGAAAATCTAAATGTGTGCCCCCAAAACCACATCAATAGAACCTTTAATGATCTTCAGAACCAGCCTTTTCTCTTCCTGTCAGTAGGAAGATTGTTTCAAATCTGTTTGTGCCTGAAGCACTTTTGATTGTGACAGTCTTCTCATTCATGGGCTAAACATGGCGTCCCACTGGAAGTGCCATCTAGGTTCACAGCAATACAGTGTGATATGAAAGTATAAACAGAAGTCGGAAGTGCATTTCTCCTCTGAGATAACAAGTGAAACTAGATTTTCAGACCACCTATTATGCCGTGAAAAATAAAAGAGAAAGAAAAATAAGACCTACTCTATGTCAGCTGCCTGGTTCATAGGAATGAAACACACCAGGTCAATATGGTGCCCTTTAAATGACTCCTGTATGGACAGAATATTGATCCTTGCTCTGGCCAGTCATTAAAATTTTTCATAAGATAAATGCAAAGATGTTAACATCAGTGTGAACTTCTTTCTGCTTTTTGGTGGGTTGGCTAATCATAATTGATTAAAAAATGGATTGCTTCTTAACTTGGCTTCATTTTCCTCTTTTGCTTTGAGTTCCTGCCTAAAAATAAGGGCTCAGCCATAGCTAATGATTGAGTTCCCCAACATATACATTAAGACTTACGATTCTCATAACTCTGTTTCTCATAGTAATGAGCTGACTGGATAAAGTAACAGTAGTTTTCTTATAGATAGATACGCTCCACCCTCATTATAGAACTATTTTCAAAAGCCACGGATATTGAACGTTATAACAGTAATGTCAGCCCTTATGATTAAATCATGAGGCACATGAGTTTTTCGTTTAAATTTGATGTTCTCATGATCTCAATATTTTTCATGCAAATCTTGTTATTTCTGCATCCTTTCACACTCCAGCTTAAATTGCTTGTCAATCGCCGTGCTTTTCTTGAGTGCAGCACTTCTGAGCTTCTCCAATACGATTTTATACATCTATTTATATCTACTTCTTTAGTATATTTTCCCTTAAAGAAGACATTGGTACAGCATTCCAAATCACATTTAATGAAGTCTTTTGAATTGGGAACAGTAACTTTGGAGGCCAAAGGAGATGAGGCAAGAGGATTGGTTTGGCCAGAAGATAGGTGTGGGGAAGAACTGTAGGTTAAGACAGGAAGAAGCCATTTTATACTTTAATTTACAGAATTTTAAAAAACATTTTAACTAGAGTGCTTACATTAGGGTTGATTAGAGCAAGGGCAAAGCTGCAGTCTAGCAAAGAGAAACACCATAAATAGGAAGATCATTAAAAGGTTAGTTAATGAAAAAAGACATTTGAAAGCACCCTCACAAAATAACCCTTGAAATCTCACATTGTCAAAGGGATTTCAGTTTTTCAGAATCTATAAGCCCACCATTTAAACTTTTCAAAACTGAATGTTCTTTCTCTGTTGTTTTTGTGTGTGTGTGTGTGTGTGTGCGCGTGCGAATACTACTTCTGATCACCATAATATTTTCAAATACCATCATCTGCTTTGACCTTGGAAATCTAAGGGAAAAAGACCAGCGACAAATATGCTTCAGTCATGTCACTCTCCTTTTCCCAAATTTGACTAGACTTGTACCATGAAGATCTACTATTGTACAAGCAAGTTTTAGTCCCCTGTCACCCCTCTGCCCCCAGCACTCCATCTTGTTCACTCATACAGAGTAACATTTCGCCATGTATCTTGTAAAATCAGCTACCGTGCTTGCACGGGGCTGGAATGTCATTGGTATAACAAGACATGCAATAATGTGCAGTCATGTAGTTGAAGACATTTCTAATTGATTATACATTTATTTGCCACACCACTATTCTCCTTGGAATATTGCTTAAGAAAAAAGTGTTTGAATAATCACATACTGTTTTCAGGATTCCTGATGTTTGCTAATGAATACACTACAAAGCTTTATTTTTCAAATGTGTTCTCAGATGTGTAACCTACTCGCTTTTTCCATGCATTTTTATATTCCAGAGGATCCTCTAGTGACAGAACATTTTCAATCATTACTTCTCTTTGGTGGAATCAATTACCTCCTGATAGATTCCCTTTACAAGTTTAAAATTGCATTTAAAAACTCATCTCTTTTCTGAATTCTAATTGGATGTACTTTGGACTCTACATTCTTTTACTGAATATTTGTTTATGAATCTTTCTATGATTTAAAGGGCTCACTACCACATTTCTGGGCTGACTGCAATATTTAACTTATAATATGTGATTCCTTTGAGAAACTACATTATTAAACAAAGATTTTATTTACTCTCAAAGGAAAGACCAGAAGCATAATCTTGACAAAGTAAAAAAGTTGAGAAGTAATCATGTACTTAAAACATGTATTATTCTGCCTATGTGATTTGTTCAAAGTCATGTTCGAGGATATCAAAAATAGAATTCCCTATGATTGTCTCCTTACATGCAGAATCATATATAGGAGGTCATTTATGTTTTTTATGTACATAGTAGCCCATTAGCTTTACAATAGTCATTATTTATCAAATTCATCAATTTGCAATATAATCAAGAGGTTAGAAGGTTAGATATATCTCTAAATAATTATACTATGTGCTTATGTTGACTACTATCATATTTAAACCACTTTATATGTTATTTGATATTTTTCCAATAGCCCAATTAGATGGAAAATCTTAGTCCCATTTTCCAGATGTGGAATATAAATTTTCCCGTTTTCCAGATGAGGAATATAAAAAAAAGAGTTAAAGTTACCTGTTTGAATTACATAATTAGTTAACAGAAGAACTGAGGTTTAAACTTAGATACCACTCATTCCAAAGCTATTCCTATTCTTTCCAAGTGGCACCCTATCTCTCCAAGTAGATGGTAAAAAGAGTTTTGATTTTAAACATGTGTAGTTTCACCCATAAAAGAATTTGGGGGCTCTGTACTTACAGCCACTTCTTTCATTTAAAAATAAATCCTACTGCTAGCTTAACTGGTTTCTTTAGTCTGCATTATGAGATACTGAATAGAAAATGGATAGAGGGATGGCATTGATGCTAAATACAGATCTGGCAACTTCTCTCAAGATCACATAGAAGACACACAGGCAATGGTCATAATGAAAGTTTTTATTCCCTCCTCCAGCACTTTGGAGAATGTAGTACTTTTACCAACACTGGCAAAATCCAACTGCAGAAACCAAACAGTAAAAAATCTAAACCCAGATCCATCTGATTTTAGGCAAATGCGACACCAATCTTTGAAGCCAGTGTCACAAAACTTTTAGCCTTAGTTTTTTTTTTCTTTCCTTTTTTTTTTTTTTTTTAGACAAAGTCTTACTCTATCACCCAGGCTGGAGTGCAGTGGCACGATCTCGGCTTACTGCAACCTCTGCCTCCCGTGTTCAAGCGATTCTCGTGCCTCAGCCTCTCTAATAGCTGGTATTACAGGTGAATGCCACCATGTCCATCTAATTTTTATATTTTCAGTAGAAACAGGGTTTAGCCATGTTGCCCAGGCTGGTCCTGAACTCCTGGCCTCAAATGATCCACCAGCCTTGGCTTCCCAAAGTCCTGGGATTACAGGTGTGAGCCAGCGAACCCGACCATGTAGTCTTATTTTATTTTCTGACCAGTGTCTTTAAAAATCTGAATTTTTGAATGCTATTAGAATTTCAAATGTTTGCTTCAATCATAGGCTCCATCACACACTGCTGTCTTCCTCCAAACTTGCTTTGTTCATTTACATCAACTTCTTAGCCCATGAAGATATTTGAGTTTGCAACTCTTGCTCTAACAAGTCCTGTAAAGAAAGGCTCTTTTTGCTATTTACTCTGGTTCTACTCATGGTTCTCACATAGTATCCAATGGTGTGGAGGTTAGAGTGAGATAACGTTGGATATTAAATTTAAAAATTAAGATAAATACAACTTTAATGCAATATTTAAAACAATTAATGCCAAAAATTTATGATGACTAAAATAAAGGCATTATCTTCTCCTGGCTCTGTATCCAAACTGCCCTTTGGAGACTGTATTTTTATACTAAAAGCCTTGAATCCAAGGCCTTCCTTCTTACTTGGTTAGTTTCTCCTCCTCCTACCTTACCTCCTCCTCTGAAAAATATAGGGAGTAGTAACCAATCCTGATTAAAAGAGAGGAATTTAAACAGCAGATCCACCTGGCTTTATTCAGAGGAGGAGCCTACATTCAGTATGCCTCAAAGAAGCCCTCTGTATAGTTGATAATTTTAAAACAACAATAGCTAACATTTATTGAACACTATATTTAGGTTCTGTGGCAGACAGTTATTTATTTTACTAATCCCTAACAACAATCTTATGTGATATATATTGCTGTTATCTCCAGTTTCCACGTGAGCCTAAGTCACTTGCCTAAGCGAAAGCATGGCAGAGTAAGGGATTAAATTAGGACATTATAATCACAGAACACATAATTTGAGAGATTACTAAAACTGACCTGTAGTCATAAATAGAAGACTAATCGATTTTAGCTTAAGAAGCAGGAAAGTGACATGCTAAAAGAATTTGTTATGCACAACTGGTTGTTTCTATGAGATAATATTTGGAGATTTTTAACTAATGCTTTTATTTCTTTTATATTATTATTATTTGGATAATTACACTATAAATCTGCACTGGAACTATAGAGATTCATTGCCTAAGGTGGACAAAATGTATAGTCCAGGACAAAACAAAGTCATTTTTTAAAAAAATTTGAAGATTGATTTATAAAATTTTCAGCACTGACTATAAGCTTGAAAACTCCCCAATTTTTAATTGTTATGGTGAGATATTTGATAAAAAAGCAGTCATTTTTATTTCTAAGAGTTTGACTTTATCAAGAGCCACAGAGCCTAGAAGACTCAGGTCAGATACAGCATAAATCAGAGCAAGGAGAACTCCAGTATGAACTCAGAGTTCCCAAGGAGATAAGAGTCTGATCAGCAAGAGTGAGACGGAAACTGAAAAGCATGGAATTAGAATTAGATTTGCTTGGTTTCTGTGTGTAGACAAACAGGAAGCATCGCAGAGAAGCCCCACATCCCACATGTGCCTGAGAAGTAGAGCAGCACTTCCTGAGAGCCTGAGAGAAATGTCATGTGGTATTGGTACTGCATGTCTCAGCATTGTGCAGGGAAAGTAGCTAAGATTAAGTGGATGTGTTTGGAATGAAGAGGATAGAGAGTAAGTGTACCTGAAAAGCAGAGGCCATGACAGGACCTCAGGCACCCTCAGTGGATGGATAGGGATCAACCATAATCAGCAGAGGCCATACAGGATGGAGATGACCACAACCTGCCCCACTCTTCCATTTCTTCTGCCTGCCTAGCTCTTGGTCCATGTCATGAAGCTATGTCCAACTTCCCTGGAGCCAGAGCCATCCAGGAAGAAGGGAAGACCAAGAGGGAGGGAGAAAATACTGAAATATGATTGTGATTGCATAGTGAACTCAGAGATTGACATTTAAATTGGAAGTAATTGTGTTTAATCTTGAACTGGCAAGACTGAAATTTCCTTTATCTTCCCAAATGAGAAACATTTAAATTAAGTTTACTCATGGAAGAATAATGGAAGGGCCACCTCTACATAGCTGAGTTTTGTAATTGTGAAATTTATAACAGCTCTGGGAAAATATCTTAACTATGTTATGGTACTATAAGCTTCAATTATCTGGAAAATTAACAGGCGGAACACTGTTCTGTCACTATGGTAGAAAGCTAGAGCATCATTTCATGTACAAAATATAAGTTAAATTTAGTTACTCATCCAAGAGTAGAATAAGAGGTATAAGTTTTAACATTATAAAGATTTTAATATGACTATCATGTGTATTTTATGACTGTTACATGTTCATATTTAGAGATACCAGATTCTACCAAAACCAGTAAGAAAAGAGTAAGATCTTTCTCCCACTCAGATGTTAGTATGGACCTACTGTTTTTCCCGCTATTTTTAAGGCTATCGAATGAAGTTTGATGATGTTTGCTGCTACCCTATATTCATTTTCTATATTTAATCCAAAAAAGACCTCCTAAGGTACATTTTATATTTAATCCAGAAAAAGACCTCCTATGGTGCATTTTACTACAGCTTAATATAGTCCTCATTCTAGTATCAGTCCATATTTTAACTGTAAGTAGCACACTGAAAATCAGCAGTGGGAGAATGAAGAAATTGGAGTCAAGACAGGGTCCAGTAGAGAGAAAAAACCCACTGTTTTGGATTGTCCTTTCATATCCTAAGCAATTATGGATGTTACAGAACTAGAATCTGCACTTCTTTTAGCTACATACTCAAGGTGAAATGAGTTTCATGTATATAAGGGCACATGCTCTGGGATTCATGATAACGGCTACAGAAACATCAAACATTCTGATAAATCAAGGGGAGAAATTTGAAAATTTTAAGAAGCCTCAAAAATAAAAGTCCAAAGAAAATTCTATGCCTTGGCAAAGACATTTCAGACTTTAAGTTTTTTTGTCTATTGGGATAATTTTTTTCAGTATGTTAAAGAAAAGCTAAGCCTAGGGTGGTATGACAGGAAATCTACAAACATTAGAAGTCAGCAAAAACTTTCTCATTTCTGAAATCAAGATAAGCTACTTTAGCAAATTTTAGCTACCATAAACTAAGGATCCTCCTAAACCACACATTTCTTTTAATAATTATTTGATAATTTTAAAAGTTAAATTATGTAATTTCTTAGTAACCAACATATTATTTCGACTCAGAGTAGTAAAGGAAAACATCCCTCTTCTCTATATTTGGAAACATCACCTGTTATCTGATGGAATAATTATTGTTGTTTTGGTTTCTAGATTAAAAGCAAATGACTGGGAGAATGCAAGAAGGGATTGCTGGGAAGAAGGCCAGAGGAAATTGGAGTTAGAAATGCAAAATGTATGCAAGAGTTTGTCTAAAGAGAATCAAAGCTACTATGTTTGGAAAAGGTTGAAATTTCATTATTTTGCAAGAGTTACGTTAACAACTGCAAAAGCTTCAGGAATTCCAGGTAATCAAGAGTCTTAGGAGCTCACTGAGCCAGCAGGCTTCTTCCCATGAGTGCTACCTCTATAAAGCAAATTTTTCATTTTCACATTAATAGCATGCTTGAGAAGCTCTTGATAGAGCAGCTTCTGGGGGAATGGAATTTGTCTGAAGAAGAAATAAGCCTGGAAAAGCTACAGTAGCCATAACTAAAGGCTGAAATTTACTTCCCTACCAGGTTTTTTTTTTTTTTTGGAGTGAGGAAGCTCTGTTTTTGAAATCTTGGTGTGTTTTTGCCAATCTAGGATTGCCGAACATTATTGGGGATCAGAAAGAAAAGGATTTAAAAATATATCTTGTCAGCAGATTTTGTTTTTTTAGTTAAATGAGATTTTTAAAGAGACAGGAAAAAATGTATAACTTTTGTCTGGTTTCCCTGAGCAGTTGCATTTACAATAAATCTGTAGCCCCCATACATTCTGTCTTCTATTACTCTGCTGGTTACTGACTGAAGCCCAACGTAAAGTGATTGCTGCTCGCTCTCTCTCCATTTCCACCTCTTAACTCTGTTCCTTGATCGCTGTTCTCCTACCTTCATACATTTTCTCCCTGATGTCTTTTCTCATACACTGTTTCAAGTATAGATTTCTCTAGTGGAGTGATATAGCATGGTCTAAAAACAAAACAGAGCAGAATTCTATATTGATGTCGATAGCCCGAGTGATGTAGTGAGATTTTTAAAAAGAAAACCCAAAATCCGAAAAGAAAGAAGAGAAAAGAAAGCAAATGGGAAATAAAGCAAAGAAGATTTAAAACCAAAATGCAACTTGATTCTCCTCAGACTTGCAGCTCATTATACCTCTGACCACGTTACTCCAGAAATTTGCAGAGAAAGGTTTATATTCAGAAGAGTATTTAGTTTCACAAAGCTAATAACATTTCCCTGGAGGACTGGAAGATTATGAAATTTGACCACATTCCATTTCTCACCTGATGTGTTGTATTATGCTCATCTGTATCAACATATCTAAATATCTCGAGGCGTATATAAAGCTATAATATATTGTGTTAAATTTTCTGAAGTTTGCATAAGTCAAATTAATGTACTGTATACTATTTTGTAACTTCTTTTTAAGACATTTAAATCAAAGTAAACAGTCACAGTTAATAAACAAAAAAATGTATTGAAACCTTATTTCAAAAAAAGGTATTAAATCTCAAAATTAGAATGTTCTATTCCTGTCCTGCTCCTTCTTACTCTCTGCTGTGCTCCCTAGTTCCATCACTTTCAAATCTTTTCAATTTTTTTGTCTGTATATTGCATTCATCATGATTTCATAGACATATACCTCGTAAGGTGATTAACACAATCAAGTCAGTTAACACATTCACCACCTCACAGTTACCACCCTCGTGTATGTGGTAAGAGCACTTAAGATCTACTCTCACAGCAAATTTCAAGTATATGATGCAGTCTTGTTCACTACAGTCACCACGCTTCAGGTGATAGGATAATGATTCCCCAGAACTTATTCATCCTATAATGAGAAGTCATAAGTTTGACCAACAACTCCTTGTTTACCCCATCCCTCAGCCCCTGGAAACCAGTATCATACTTTGTTTCTATTCGTTTGGGTTTTTAGATTCCACATCTAAGTGAGATGATATCGTATTTGTCTTTCTCTGTCTGGCTTATTTCACTTAATATCATGCACTTCAGGTTCACCCTTGTTGTCAACAAGATTTCCTTCTTCTTCACGGCTGAATGTTATTTTATCTATAATTCGGCCATAAAATACATATGTGTGTGTGGGCACACACAGACATACATAGCACATTTTCTTTATCTATTCATTCATCAATGGACACAGGTTGTATCTGTGTTTTAGCTATTGTAAATAATGCTGCAGTGAATATGGGAGGAAAGATAACAGTTTGAGATACCGATTTCGTTTTCTTTGGATATAGACCTAGAAGTGGGATGGTGGCTGGACCATATTGTAGTTCTGTTTTTAATTTTGGGGGGAAACTCCATACTGTTTTCCATAATGGGTGTACCAATTTACATGGCCATTTATATGTCTTCTTTGGAAAAATATCTATTCAGGTTCTTTTTCCATGTTTGAATTGGGCTACTGCTATTATTATTGTTCGCTATTAAGTTGTAAGACTTCCTTATATCTTTTGGATATCACCTCCTTATCAGATAAATAACTTGCAAATATTTTCTCCCATTTTGTAGCTTGCCTCATTTTTATTGCCTTCTTTCCTTTCCTGTGCAGAAGCTTTTATGTCTGTCATAGCTCCATTTGTTTATTTTTGCTTTTGTTGCCTGGGCTTTTAGTGTCATACCCAAAACATCATTGCCAAGGCCAATATCAAGGGACATTCCCCCTTCGGTTTCTTCTAGTAGGTTTCCAATTTCAGGTCCTATATTTAAGTCTTTAATTCATTTCAAGTTTATTTTGGGGGAGTTAGGTGTAAGATAGGGGTTCAAGTTCATACTTTTGCAAGAAAATACAGTCTTCTATATGTCATCTATTAAAAAGACTATTCTTTCTGTATTGTGTATTCTTGGCACCTTTGTTGGAGATTAGTTGGCATTATTTCTGGGCTCTCTATCCTGTTGCATTGGTCTATATGTTTGTTTTTATGCCAGTACCATACTGCTTTGATTACTATAGCTTTGAAATAAAGTTTAAAACTAGGAAGCATAGTGTCTCCAGATTTGTTCTTCTGTCTTAAGATTGCTTTGGCTATTCAGGGTCTTTTGTGGTTTCATACAAATCTTAGAATTATTTTTGCTATTTATGTAAAAATGCCATTGAAATTTTGATAGGAATTGCATGGAATCTACAGATTGCTTTAGGTAGTATGGGCATTTGAATTGTATTAATTCTTTTGATCCATAAACATGGGATATCTTTCCATTTACTTGTGACTTCAATTTATTTCATCATCATATAGTTTTCAGAATACAGATCTTTCATCTCATTGGCTAAATTTATTCCTAAATATTTTATTGGTTTTATAATATTTTAAAAGACATTTTATTGTATTCTTTCTCAAACAGTTCATTGACATTATACAGAAACAACTGCATTTGCATGTTGTTTTTGTATGTTAAAACTTTAATGAATTATTTTTAACAATATTTTTTGGTGGAGCACTTAAGGTTTTCTAAATATACAATCATGTACCTATAAACAGAGACAATTTTATTTCCTTTTTTTCTGATTTGGATGCTTTTTATTTCTTTTCCTTGCCTAATTGCTCTGGTTAGGGTTTCTAGTACTTTGTTGAATAGTAGTGGTGAGAATGGACATCCTTGTCTTGTTTCTGATCTTAGAGGGAAAGTTTTCAGCTTTTCATCATTGAGTATGATATATCATGGAGAATGTTCACTGAGTGTTTGAGAAGAAGGTGTAGTCTGCTGCTGTTGGATGGGATGCTCTATATATGTGTTAGGTCCTTTTAGTCTGTAGTGTCACTCAAATCCACTGTTTCCTTATTTAATTTCTGTTGAGTGAAATATTGAAGTTCCTCACTATTATTTTATTGCTATTTATTTATTCTGTCAGTTTTGTTAATGTTTGCTGTATATATTTAGTTGCTCCAATGTTGGGTATGTAAACATTTATAATTCTTATATCTTCTTGATATGAAACCTTTTATTTGATTTATTATTTGATTACTTGATATTTGACCTTTTATTATTATGTAATGACTTGCTTTGGTTCTTGTGACCATATTTGACTTAAAGTTTATTTTGTCTAATATAAATATAGCCACCCCATGCTGTCTTTTGGTTACCACTTGCATAAAATATCTTTCTATATCCTTCAATTTTAGCCTATGTTGTCCTTAAAGTCAAAGGGAGTCTCTTGTACACAGTGTATAATTGGAGATTTTTTTTCTTCAATCTATTCAGTCACTCAGTGTCTTTTAATTAGTGAATTTAATCCATCTATGTTTAAAGTATTTTTGACAGATAAGGACTTACTATTGCCATTTTATTGTTTTCTGATGGTTTTGTAGTTCCTCTGTTCCTCTTCTCTCCTTTCTGTCTCCATTGAAATTTTTTTGTTTTTTGTTTTTTGAGACAGAGTCTTACCCTATTGCCATGCTGGAGTGCAATGGCACTATCTCAGCTCACTGCTCCTGGGTTCAAGCAATTCCCCTTCCTCACAAGTAGCTGGGACTACAGGTGCACACCACCATGCCTGGCTATTTTTTTTTATTTTAGTAGAGGCGGAGTTTCACCATGTTGGCCAGGATGGTATCAATCTTCTGACCTTATGATCTGCTGTCTTCGGCCTCCCAAAGTGTTGAGATTACAACGTAAGCCACTGTGCCTGGACCTCCATTGAAATTTGATGTCTTTTTCTGGTGATACACTTTTATCTCTTTCTTTCATTCTTTTTGTATCTACTTTGGGTTTTTTTCTTTTTGTCACCATGAGACTTATATAAAAAAACCTTATATTTAAAACTGTTTTAGGCTGATAACAACTTTAATTTTAAAAACTCTATACTTCTTACATTTTAAGTAATCGATGTTACAATTTACATCTTTTTTTGTATTGTATATTCATTATCATATTATTATAATTGGTTTCTTAACTATTTTGTCTTTTAACTTTTATGCTAGAGTTGAAAGTGTTTATGTACCATTATTACAGTATTAGAGAATTTTGAATTTGACTAGGTATTTAACATTATCAGTGAATTTTATACATTAATACGGTATTATAATATAAATTAGCATCCTTTCAGCTTGAAGAACTCTACCGTATCTTGTAAGGCAGGTCTAATATTGATGATCTCCCTCAGCTTTTGTTTGTGTGGGAAAGTGTTTATTTTTCCTTGATTTCTGAAGGGCAGCTTTGCTGAGTATAGTATTATTGGTTAGCAGTTTTGTTTTATTTCTTTTTCTCTTTCTATTTTGAATATATCATCCCACTGTCTTCTGACTTACAAGGTTTCTGCTGAAGAATTTATTTACAGTATTATGGAGGCTCTCCAGTATATGACAAATCTCTTCTCTTGCTGTTTTCAAAATTCTCTTTGTCTAGACTTTGGACAATTTAATTATAATTTATTTTGATGTAAACTTTTTCAAGTTCATCCTGTTGGAGGTATTTAGTTCTCATGAATCTGGATATCCATTTCTTCCAATTTGGGAAGTTTTGAGTCATCATTATTTTAGTAGGGCTTCTGCCCATTTTTCTTTTTCTTTTTCTTCTAGAACTCCCATAATGTGTTCATTGTTTCATTTGATGATATTTCATGGGTCCTGTAGGTTTTCTTAACTATTTTTTATTCTTTTTGCTCCTTTGACTGAATAATTTAAAAGGAACTATCTTCAAGTTCGTTTATGATTTATTTTGCTTAATGGAATCTGCTGTTGATGCTTTCTATTTAATATTTTAGTTCAGTAATTATATTATTCAGCTCTAAGATTCTGTATTTTTTAATACTGTTTGTATTTCTTTGAACTTTTCTCTCTCTCACTCTCTTACTCTGACAGAGTCTTGCTCTGTCACCCAGGCTGAAGTACAGTGACATGATTGTAGCTTGCTGCAACGTTAAACTCTTAGGCTCAAAGTCATTTAAATTATTAAATTTGTTTTATTATATTTTACTGTGGTAAGAACACTTAATACGAGATCTGCCCTTTTAGGGGAAATTTACGTGAAAAAATATGTGTGTGTACTGTCATCTGAAGAAACTCTTAGCCTCGTTTATCAGCCTCCTAAGTAGCTGGGACTATAGACACATACCACCATGACCACCTAATTTTTAGGTTTTTTTTTTTTTTTTTTTTTTTTTTTGTAGAGACAGGGTCTCTCCCTTTGTTGCCCAGACTTGTCTAAAACTCATGAACTCAAGTGATCCTTTTTCCTTGGCCTCCCAAAGTGCTGGAATTTCAGGCATGAGCCACCTTGCCCAGTTGAACTTCTCATTTTGGTCATGTATTGTTTTCCTAATATCACTTAATGATCTGTTTTCTTATAGTTCACTGAATTTCTTTAAGATGACTATTCTGAATTCCCTGCCAGTTAGTTCATAGATCTCTATTTCTTCAGGGTAAATTATTGTAGCTTTATTGGTTTACTTTGTCATGTTTATTTGTCATGTGATGTCATGTTTCTCTGATCCTTCATTATCCTTGTATCCTTGAAATCATGTCTATGCATTGGGAAAACAGTCACCTTCTCCAGCCTTTACAGGCTTGCCTCTGTAGTAAAAGAACTTCACTAGTCAACCCATCCTGGGGTTCTGAACAAGCCAATTGGTATCATCCTTAGGCAGGTATCTTTGCCTGCGTCTTTGGTTGGACAAGAATATTACTCATGCTCTGCAGTTGGGTAGGGCCACTGGGTAAGCTCCACGGTTGGGAGGGTCTGCTGGCTGGAGTTTCTGGTGGGCCAGTGCTTCTGGCTGTGTCTGTAGTTAGATTGGGCCTCAGACTGGGCTGTGCACTTGGGCAGGGTCTTTTGCTGAGCTTCCTGCCCAGAAAAGCCCTCAGACTATGCCTGAAAATTGGGCAGTGTTGCTGGCTATGCTCCCTGACTGGCTGGGAATTCCAATTCAGCAGAACTGCTATCTGTGGTCCCTGGTCATACAAGGCTACCAGTTAAGCTCTGTGAATGGGTAGATCCACTGCCTAGGCACTTCAGCTAGACACAGCCAGTAACAGGGATGTGGTGCCACCACCAAGTTGCATGCACTGGTCACTGTGAACTCTACTCCCTTCTTTGTCCTTAGCTGATCCTAGGTGATCTAGTCCTGCTAATACCCTCAGAGTCCTCCAGAAATTGCTTCTATTACCTTTGTAATGCAGCTTTGGTTAGTTCTTTTGTTGTTGTTGTTGTTGTTTTGTTTTCTCAGGGGGTGCTTCAGCCTCATCTCTGGTTTCTGGGATTTTCTCAAAGGTGTTTTTGTTTGTGGATAGTTGCTAATTTGCATTTCTGTGAGTGAGAATAGAGCCAGGGAACTCCTATTATATCATGTTATTGATGTTACTATCAATTTATATGGTTTAGACCTTATCTGTTTGCTTCTTATTGTGGCAGATAAGAATTTGGCTTTCATATAGCTTCTTCTGTTTCCCCTGCATTATTCTAATATCATCATATCTCAATTTGAATATACTAAATTTTCAAAGGCATCATTTGCATATGCAAAGGTAACACATAAAGAGGAAAACATGGCATCAAGAAGTGAAGATCTGGCATAGGTGTGAGGAGAGTAAAATTTCCAGATTCATAGTTGCATAGTAGGCTAGGACAATTAGAAGTTACACTGGAACATTACGAAGCTGTTCTGGGGTTGGGGAAGGTGCATTGGTTTGAGAGAAAAATGTAATGGAAAAATAATCTGATCTATATGATCAAGTAGAAAACTGTACTGAGAGGCTGTTGGAGGGTCTGGGAAAAACTGGTACACAGAAAACTAGACAAATGAGAACAATAAGAAACTACTGGACTCTAGGCCGGGCATGGTGGCTCATGCCTGTAATCCCAGCACTTGGGGAGCCTGAGGTGGGCAAATCACCTGAGGTTAGCAGTTCGAGACCAGACTGGCCAACATGGTGAAACCCTGCCTCTACTAAAAATACAAAAAGAATTAGCCGGGCGTGGTGGTGCATGCCTGTAGTCCCAGATAATCTGGGGGCTGAGGCAAGAGAATGGCTTGAACCTGGGAGATGGAGGTTGCAGTGAGCCAAGATTGTGCCACTGCACTCCAGTGTGGGTGACACAGCAAGACTCCATCTCAAAAAATAAAATATAAAAAATGTTGGACTCTAGAAAAAAGAAAAAAATTCAAGAATAGAAACTTAGTATGTTCCTTGAGTCTGCAGTGAAGAGTATTATTTAGGAACTATAAGAACCAAATATAAGTTTAACTTCAAATTGGCATTCAAAGGCATTTAAATTATTAAATTTGTTTTATTATATTTTACTGTGGTAAGAACACTTAATATGAGATCTGCCCTTTTAGGGGAAATTTACATGAAAAAAATATATGTGTGTGTACTGTCAACTGAAGAATGAGAAGTTTCATAAATCTGGAAAGGAGAGCTTTATTTCTCATAAAGGGCTATAGCCTGCAGAGTGGCTATGATGATAGGCTGGGAAGTATAGCCTACAGCCAGAAGACAGAAACAGACACTTGGAGCGTTGGAAGAATATGCCAGGGATTTATGCTGAACAGGATGGCCAAATATACATATTCTATAAGTTATAGGAGGAGTCAAGAATATTTATGAGATAATAAATGTGTGCATGTGCAATTGAGCTTCATTCCTCTCCATGGGACCCATGCTAAAAAAATGGTGGTATTAGGCTCAGTGCAGTGGCTCATGCCTTTAATCCTAACACTTTGGGAGGCCAAAGTGGAGGGATCACTTGAGGCCAGGAGTTTAAAACCAGCCTAGCCAATCTGGTGAAACACCACCTCTAATAAAAATACAAAAGTTGACCAGGTGTGGTGATGCACACCTATATTCCCAGCTACTTGGGAGGCTGAGGCACGAAAATGGCTTGAACCCAGGAGGCAGAGATTGCAGTGAGCCATGGTCATACCATGGCACTTCAGCCTGGGCAACAGAGTGAGACTCTGTCTCAAAAAAAAAAAAAATAAAACAAAAAATGGAAAATGATGCTAGCATAATCTAAGGATGGAGTTTTCTGCTCTCTGACATCAAAAGGTGAAGCAGAGGACACAAAAACACTTAATGCACATTCTCCATTGACTAGCCAGGATGACCCTGTGCTTGGTGATCTCTCATCAGGAAGAAATGCCAGTCAGTTGCTTTGTCAAAATGACATAGGGAGGGGCAGTGTCAGGCAGTTGGTTGATATCCGTGGTGGAGTCTTTCAAAAGGGCTGGTTTCTGTTTAGCCATTAGGGAGGAAAGTCTAATGATGGTTAGTGACAGAGGGGGTATAACGAGGCATGGCCAACCTCTCACCCTATCATGGCTGGGAATTCAGCTTCCAAGATTTCTCTGGAGTCCCCTTGACCAATCAGGGGTCCCTTCAGTTGGTGGGGGATGCTTACCATTTTATTTTTATTTCTCAGCACATATGTATACATTTATACATAAATGCAAATATCACCTAAAATAGCAGTGAGGGGGCTAACAGTAAGTGAATGTTTACTATGTTTGCACTAAATACTCTTACAAACACTGTTGCATTTAGGGAAGCTTCACGGTGTACTTGATGAAATGTGGGCTTTGATGTTAACAGCCATGGTTCTGAGTCCCAGCACTGTCAACTATGAGCGGTGTGATCTTGAAAAAACTACTTAACCCTTCAAATTCAATGCTCCCCAGTTTCCTTACTTTTACAGGGAAGATTACAATACCTATCTTGCAAGGGGCTGTTGAAGGTATTACATGAGATAATATGGGAAAAGTGATTACTACATACTACTACTTCCACTAACATTGATACTATACAGAAGGAGTTCAGAACATACCACCCCAAAATATGGTGCTCTGGCATCGTGATTATTTTTGAGTTAAAAACACTGAAAACCAACAACAGATGCAGCAAAGGACTCTCTGACCTAACTGAAAGCAGGAGACGAGATTCCTAGTGGAAGACGGCCTCCCTGCAACTGGAGGCAGAAAGGAGAAAGGCATTCTTCTTACCAGAGATGACAAGTGGAAGCCGAGAGAAGTCCGTACAAGCAAACCCTGTTAAACAAACCTTTATTTTTCTAGTCACGTCTACATGATTAACTATCCTAGTCCAAGCCCCTTGCATTGTCATGTTTTCACAATTTTGTACTCTTTGTTCCACTCAGTATACAACTGTTCTACTCTAAGTGGACCTCCATCTCTTTAAGAGAGCTCCTATGTCATGGAAAATGTATAATAAATAAACATACGTATTTTTCTCCTGTTAATCTGTCTTGTGTTAGTTTAATCCTCAGTCCCAGGTAAGAGAGTATAGGTAGAATTTTGCTTCCTCTACAATACTAAGATCATTCTATTGCTTTGTTACTGTAACACCTACTACTACTACTGTATTTTATAAGCAAAGAAACTAATGGCGTAGACAGGTTAACAAATTTAATGAAGGTCATATTTCTGGTAAGTGGAGGAACAGGGATTTAAAAATGGATCTGACTAACTCTAAAACCTTCCCACTATATCATACACTCCCTATGAGAAACAAACAAAATTATCCAAATCACTTCAGACCATTTGATTTGCAACATTATATCAGCCATCCGCTGACCTCAGTAAGTTGTCTCAAAATGGGCAGGCTTACATTGTGTTTGAGAAACCAATCACTGTAAGATTTGGACCACAAAGTTAGAAAATTTCTTGTTGAAACCTTTACCAGAACATTTGTCTCTAGTTTTCCAGTGACCAAGTGTAGGACCAATTAACAATTTTTTTAAAAATCATTTTTTTATTGTGTCCTAGATACAATATTTTGGGTCTTACTTAAATCTTACGTTTGAGCAGGCTTCCTGTGATACCATGCTGGTGTGCAAACTGGGGCACTGCACCACCTCATTACTGCCAGGTGGTGAAAGAAGTCCAGATTCTTTTCTGTTGTACTCTTGGGGATAGTGACTTGTTACTACAGGATAGGGATAAGTACAAGCTGCTCAGTAGCCTATGCTGACACCACTGAGGCTGATAAGGGAAAGATCTCCATGTTACGATTCCCCACGTAGGCTGCACTGACATTAAGGTGGAGGGAGAGACTTGTTACTGCTAGAAAGTGGTGTAAGTCTGGGCTTTGCACTCAGTGTCCTCTGATACTGCTTTAGGGAGAGGAGGAGAAGGCCCCTCACTACCTCAGACTGGAGGTGAGAGTCCATATTCCTGTATGCTCTCCACTGACAATATGAAGTGAAGAGGATGTTTAATGTCCAGGCGGAGATGTAGGTCCCAGCTCTGACACCAGCCTGGCCAGGATGGGTGCTCCATTGCAGCTGACTGAGGATCTAAGTTTCGGCTCTCCATCTGGCCCTTGCTGGTCTGAGTGGGAGAGGGGCTGTGTTTTTTTTCTTTCATAGGGGTTGGCTGGAGTCAGTTAACGTCTAAAAGTTTTGTCTTGCTATGCTTCCCTTATCTAGTGCATTGTCTGGATAAGACAGGCTTTTGTTGGTTTTGCTGTATGTTTTTAGGTATGCATCCATTGATATTTCTGGATGCCTGCTTTTCTAGCATCCAGCCTGAGATATATGAGGCCTGACATGTCGTTCCTCAGGTCCTGAGATCCCCAGCTGATCTGCCTTTTCCTCTCCTTCCTCAAAGTATTATGTGTTTTGTTTTGTTTTGTTTTGTTTGAGACGGAGTCTCACTCTGTTGCCCAGGCTGGAGTGCAGTGGTGCGATCTTGGCTCACTGCAACCTCTACCTCCCAGGTTCAAACAATTCTCCTGCCTCAGCCTCCTGAGTAGCTGGGATTACAGGCATCCCTTACCATGCCTAGTCAATTTTTGTATTTTTAGTAGAGATGGGGTTTCACCATGTTGTTCAGACTGGTATCAAACTCCTGACCTCCTGATCTGCCTGCCTCAGCCTCCCAAAGTGTTGGATTTTTTTTTTTTTTTTTCTGTGAACTCCGAAAATCTGAGACAGGTCTCAGTTAATTTGGAAAGTTTATTGTGCCAAGTTTGAGGACACACACCCATGACACAGCCTCAAGAAGTCCTGATGACATGTGCCCAAGCTGTTCGGGACACAGTTTGCTTTTACATGTTAGGGAGACACCAGACATCAATCAACATATGTAAGAGGTGCATTGGTTCCTTCCAGAGAGGCAGGGACAACGTGAAGCAGGGAGGGGCCTTCTAGGTCACAGGTAGGTGAGAGACAAATGGTCACACTCTTTTGAGTTTCTGATGAGCCTTTCCAAAGGAGGCATTCAGACTATGCCTCCATCTCAGTGAGCAGAGGGATGGCTTTGGAGAGAATGGGAGGCAGTTTGCGCTGAGCAGTTCTCAGCTTGACTTTTCCCTTTAGCTAGCAAGTCTGGGGCCCTAAGATTTTCCTTTCACAATACATAATGTTCAGGGTTTAATATTTCTTAATAAGAACAAGAGAGAGAAGTGCATCTACTCTATCTCATTTGGAACTGGAAGTCCTGAACTGACTTTCAAGTGCTCTGTTTCTCACTGAACCCAATAAAGAAATCGACATATTATATTCAAAGAATTGTGTAAAAACATGAACACAGAATTGGTTCATGCACATGTTTTGCTACTTCTGAACCTCACACAGAACACATCATTTCTAAATGATCCTGTATTGTGGGGTTGGACAATACAATAGTTATATGAATGCTCGTTTTGAGCTATGGGGTGACCCCTGGATAAGCAGTGTTAACATCGACAGGAAATGTGCTAGAAATGCCAATATCCACCCCCAACTAAAACCTACTGATTAAAGAACTCTGGGGGCTGGAACCCAGCAATCTGCTCTTAAACAAGCCCTCAGATAATTTAGATGTGGGCTGAAGTTTGAGAGCCACTGAGCTATGGGAAAACGGGGTTGATCGGGGGTGGGGAACCCTGCAGTTTAGTATGGTCCTGCAGCCCAGTATGGAGAGTGTCCTACAGCCCAGGTATTCATATACTGTGCTACATTTGTGTGACCTTGTCCTGGAGGTATCTTATGCAGCGCTTTCTTTCTCTTCCTTAACTTTGTGAATAAACCAGAGAAAAGAAAGTAACCATACACAGCGCTGAAGTTACAAGTTACCTGCAAAGTCTTGGAGAGAATGAACAACTCAAATCTTCTACTCATTCCATATGAGAATTCATATAGTCTGAGCCTGCCTACCATTTAAGGTGCAGAAAAAGAAGAAGGTTTAAGGACCTACCTTGTGCAAAACAAATGCTTAAAAGTCCACTACTGAAAATATTATATTTTGGAATTATGCTTAAAGTTTCACTACTGAAATTACTTTGAGGGAATTGGCATCTTCCAGAATAAAGTAACACATAAAGCTGCCTTTTTCTTTGCACTATGAGAGGAATACATTGAAAATGAATAGAGATCTAAGCCTCTGTTTGAAGAAGATCCAAGATCTGCAAAGAGGCCATAATGAGAGTGGAAGTTGATAGGGACATAAGTGGGAGTTGGCCAAAACAAACTTGGCTGCTTTGCAAGTTTCTCTGACTTGCAGTAAGTAAGGCCTTCTACGGTGATGCTGTGGGTGCCCGTCAATACAAAACTAATTCTGACCCAGTTGGTTATTTTCATCCTTTATTATTGGCAGCATTCATGGCATTTAACAATAATCCTATGCTAAATGTTCTATGCTAAATTTGTAGGCAGAGGAGCATCTAGCTTTTAAGTAAGATTGTTTTCTCAGTGTTTTGGCAGAGCACAAACTACACACTGTAAGGGACATTCTCTAACTCCATTGAGCATTATCCTTATTATTATTATTTCTTAAGGATATCACAATTCTAGATTGTCTTTTGACACGGTGATTCATCATCATCTACCTTAAGGATCCTGTAATGTTTAAAAATCTCTTGGTCCTCGGGCACGGATAGAATTATATCTCACTTGCTCCCCTAAAAGGCACAAAATCAAATTACACCAAAAGGCTCCTTAGAGTACAGCTCTTTGCCAATTACTGGAATTATTTTCAGCCACTTTGGCACATTTCCTCTCCAGATGAAATGAAAATCTTTTAGTCGGCACCAGTGAAGGATTTCATATTTCTTAGTGCTTCCACATATACTGTATAATGAGAATAAAAGCTTCTCTGCCTCACAGATCTTTTCGTACAGTGCCATAATGCAGGGAAAATAACATCCATTTCTAACACATGAAGCCCACATATTTTCTAAAGAAGGGAAAGGCATTAACATTACACAAGAAAACTATTTGCTCTTTGCTTTAAATTTCCAAATTTGAGGACACCAGAGATTTCAGACTTCAAAACTACATACATCTGTGCTGAGACATAGACCCTCTAAGGTGCTTCATTATTGGCACTTAAAGCTGGTTTCATGAAACACCTGGTCTGAGTAAGCAATATGATCAGAGAGTGTCAGCAGGGCAGACAGATTTTAAATGGAAGATTGTTACTTACCCAAAAGCCACTTTGAAGCTAAAAACAGCATTATCAGCAGACCAGTAACAATAACTTAAACATCCCCAAGTACATTATTAACACTTCTAGCCCTCTAAAGATTAGATGACTTCTTTATAAAAGTTTTTATGTCTCAAGAGAACATATTGTTCTCTGCATTTATCATTTTACAAAAATATTATTTTTCACCGAGAGTCTTACTTTTATTATTCCCAGTCACCTTTCAGTTTTGCTTCTGATAAGTGTTATTTCCTCTCTACCAGTGCCTGCAGCAGCCTGCACTGAAATCACTACCCATTGCTCAGTACTTGTCCCTTTTCTCAAGAGCACAGCCCTTTGGATTGAATCTCTTGCCTAGAGCATTAAGAACTTGGGGGGAGAAATCACTACTCATTGCTTTGCTTGCAATTCTTATTTGGACTAGCGCTTGCAGAAATTGAGCTGAACTTTCCGCACCGTCACTGCGTCTGTAAGGTAATTGCCTAAACTTGTTGAGCCAATCGGAATTGCTATTGTTGAGTTTTGCAAACATGAAGAATCCGATGAAGCAATTTGTAAGCCGTATGCGGTACATCCCTCTTTCCCCACTCAAAGTCATACTGCTCTCTATAGGATTTTATGTGATCCTTATGAAACATCACATTCCAGAATTCTATTTTAAAAGCTTCAAACGTTAGTGTTTAAAAAGTCATTCTTATATATGGGACCATTTTGTTGCCAAATTCTTGTATTAAAAGAGGGTTAAAATTCTTTAGTAGTACTTTAATGTTCTGGATAACTTACAGAAAAAAAAGTATTTAAAAAGAGAGAGAACAGATACACACACACACACATATGGTCCTGTAAAATGGGGGAAATATTGTGTCATATGACTGTGTTACTTTTTTTCATCATAAAATTTGTGTTCAGTGCAGGGACATTCAGAAATGTCTCATTACTATTACTTCCTGAGTTGAAAAAATAGATTTTTTTTTGAGATGGAGTTTCGCTCTTGTCACCCAGGCTGGAGTGCAATGGCGTGATTTCAGCTCACTACATCCTCTGCCTCCTGGGTTTCATTGATTCTCCTGCCTCAGCCTCCTGAGTACCTGGGATTACAAGCACCTGCCACCACATCCAGCTGATTTTTGTAGTTTTGATAGAGATGGAGTTTCACCATGTTGGCCAGGCTGGTCTCAAACTCCTGACCTAAAGTGATCCACCTGCCTTGGCCTCCCAAAGTTCTGGGATTACAAGTGTGAACCACCGCACCCGGCTAGAATGTTTAGTATGTACATAAGCGTGCACACACACACACGCACAGGCACACACGTACACAGAGAAAGAGAGTGAGAGATTTATACCTTCAGTAAAAGCACAGGGAATGTAAAAGCCTTATCTGTTCTCTCATTTAGAGAAATAGTGAATGAAGAAAGTATAGATTTACTAGACCATATTTCTATCCTCACTTGTTAGAAAATTTAAAGTACTTTCCTACATGAGAGAAGATACTGCTCTGACCCAGTTGAATCCTCACTGAATGCTGAACTAGCTAAATTATCCCCTTCATATTTGATGTCATGCAGGTTAGTATCTCTTCAGACAAAGAATTACTAAAAACTAGTCCAATTTCAAAAAATTTTAAAACACTTTTCTCTCTTGCAGATCAGTCGTTAAAAAGAGAAAATAATCACCTAAAGTAACCCTAATTCTGCAGATCCTGTTACACATATATTTACCTTGCTGTCTCATTCTTTTTCTCAAAAAGCCACGTTATTCACAAAGCCAAGAATAATGTACTGACTTGGCCAAGAGAAGCACTACATTGGGACTCAAAGCAGAGGCGTAAGAAATTTAAGTTAACTTAAGACTGTGCAAGTGATTACATTTACAAGACAACACAGGTTATGCTGTGAAGTGAATGCTGTAAGTTTAAGAAACTTGAGAGTTCACAAGAATCAAAGTGGGGTGGAGGACAGACAGAGCTGACTGCTGTACTATCCATGGCAAGCAGCTGAGGCATTTCATTGCAATGTGGTAATTATAATGATTAATGAAAATCATAAATGGTTGTGCGATACTGTACTTCTGCAATGTGCTACATAATCATGACTGATATAATAATTATTCCTGGGCCATGTGAAGGGAATCAAAATCTGGGATTTCAACAGCAACCATGTTCTTGTAGGAGGTAATAAAGGTTGTAAGAAAAATAGGAGGAAAATACAATGGAAGTATATACTTTAGATTGAGCACAATGATAACTAATAACCTATTAATAACAACATTATTCTCAGTGCTAAGAGGAGTTACACAAAACCAGGATTATATAATATAGTCCTATTTCCAATAGAATTGTAATCTAATAAATTGAATCGGAGTAACAAAGCTGTAGTCCATTGATCCATGAATGAAATATGTGTATATGGACAGATGTTAAATATAGTTAATGAAAATACTCGCACACAAGCAGACATACTGGTGAAGAAGATGCTATTAAGATACAGAATGAGTTTTAAAAGGCGGTAAAGATTTACAGTAGGAGATAAAAATTGTTTTCAAATATGATGAATGGAACAGAGGCTACTGTGAGAATATGGAACATTCTGAGAAAAATCTTAAAAGTACTCAACAGAAAAAATTGGATGGGAAACACGTATAAGAACTGAGTTAGGGAGGGTGGAACAAGTTGATAGGGGATTTAGAAATCTGGCCAGGAATTCTGATATCAAAATTCAGGAAATTAAAGGCTTTTCAGAGATTCGAGGACAGAGGCATGCAGGCATGCTTACAGAGGATAAAGCTGGCCGCCGGAATGCTCTAAATATGAGGGCACAAAATAAAAAGTAATTAAGAATGTAAAAAAAGTGATATAGATTTCTGCTGCAAAATCACTTTCTCTATAATTGGAAGATTCTCAGTCCTGGCTAACTAAGGAGATTTTAATGCTAATTAGATTGTTGCAGTGACAAGATCTTATTTTTTCACATAAACATCCTTCCCCCCACTCCCATTGACTACAAAAATATTTTCCTTTCACTTCATCGCAGCAGCTCATTTTGATTACGCTCAGACCTCAGTGCATCACCTACACCTACCCAGCTAATCTGAGTAATTAAAGAAAAACAGTGCATGATGCATTTATAGTTAAGTAAAATGAATATAAATCTCGCACAACAGCTGGATTCCTATACTCGGCAAAACGGCACAGTTTGAGAAAAGCAATCATCTTCCTTTCCTGTTGGCAAAACACTTCACTGGTCTGTCCAATTTCAGCCCTCTTCAGGATTTAGTGCCTTCTCACTTCATAATGCATAGAACGCTACTGCCAGATGGACAGCCTTGTCATATGCTATTTTTAGGCTGCACTTTAGAATTTTAGAGTGGGAGCAGTTATTCACCAAACATGAAATGTATCACTTATTGTATACATCGGAGCAGCTTTTCAAATCAGCATGCTCAGCCAGCTGCTGATGAGCTTTACACACTCAAAGGAAGAAAGGAGGCTTAAGTTACACAGTCAGCACACATTTGAATGTGCTTCTGTGTGACGCTGAGAGAGTTTGAGGACAACACAAAAGAAGAGAAGGCAAGACTCCTGCCCTTGAGGGGTTTCCAGTCCAACATGGAGATAAAACAAAACTTACACACTTGGCAAGAATTGGAAGGCAGAAAGCATCCTAGTACCTGTGCTATGTGTACCCAAGAGCTGAAGAAATGAGAGAGAGAGAGAGAGAGAGAGAGAGAGACAGAGAGAGAGACAGAGAGAGAGAAGTTAAAATTGGGCTGGCGTGTTGGAGAAAGGCTCCAGAAGCAGTTCACTAAGTCTTAAAGAAAATTATTTACATTTCAATGCAAAAGCCTTTATTGGTAGTATATTTTCCTTTTAGTAGGAAAAAAAACTTCACAAATACCATTTAAAGCATCTACATAATTGTTTTGGTTGGATTGTAAAAGATATATAAAGGCTTGAGGTATGACATTAGAAAATGAATAAAAAATTAGGTACTTGGATTTGAGATATACAGACAATAGAGAACCACTAGAGATAATAGGAGGCATGAGAATAGTATTTTTAAAAGAAGATTTATTTTATTTTAGATTCAGGGGGTACGTACGCAGGTTTGTTAAATGAGTGTATTACGTGATGGTGTGATTTGGGTTTCTGATGATCCTGTCGCCCAAGTAGTGAACATAGTACCCAACAGGAAGTTTTTGAACCCTTGCTCCCCTCCCCCTCTTCCCTTTTGGAATACCCAGTATATAGTGTTCCCATCTTTATGTGTACCCAGTGCTTAGCTCTCACTTATAAGTGAGAACATGTGGTATTTGATTTTCTGTTCCTGCATTAATTCCCTCAGGATAATGGCCCCTAGCTCCACCTGTGTTGCTGCAAAGGACATGATTTTGTTGTTTTTTTTTATGGCTGTGTAGTATTCCATGGCGTATATGTCCCACATTTCTTTATCCAGTCCACCATTGATGGGCACCTGGGTTGATTCCATGTCTTTGCTATTATAAATAGCGCTGCAGTAAACATACAAGTGCACGTGCCTTTTCGGTAGAAGGATTTATTTTCCTTTGAGTATATACCCAGTAATGGGATTGCTAGGTCAAATGGTAATTGGAGTTTTGGTTCCTTGAGAAATCTCCAAACTGCTTTCCATAGGGGCTGAAGTAATTTGCATTCCCACCAGTAGTGCATAAGCCTTCCCTTTTCTCTGCAACCTTGCCAACAGCTATTATTTTTTGACTTTTTAATAATAACTACTCTGACTGGTAAGAGGTGGTCTCTCATTATTTTATTTTTATTTTTATTTTTTTTGAGACAGAGTCTCACTCTGTTGCCCAGGCTGGAGTACAGTGGCATGATCTCGGCTTACTGCAACCTCTGCCTCCTGTGTTCAAGCGATTCTCCTGCCTCAGCCTCCCGAGTAGCTGGGACTACAGGCGCATGCCCACCACGCCCAGATAATTTTTTGTATTTTTAGTAGAGAGGGGGTTTCACCGTGTTAGCCAGGATGGTCTCGATCTCCTGACCTAGTGATATTCCCGCCTCAGCCTCCCAAAGTGCTGGGATTACAGGCGTGAGCCATTGCTCCCAGCCGGCCCTCATTATGGTTTTGATTTGCATTTCCCTGATGGTTAGTGATGTTGAGGACTGTTTACATTTGTTGACTGCTCGTATGTCTCCTTTTGAGGAGTATCTGTTCTTGTCCGTTGCCCACTTTTTAATTTTTTTTTTTTTTTTTTTTTTTTTTGCTATCGATTTGTCCAAGTTATTTGTAGATTCTGGGAATTAGTCCTTCGTCAGATGCATAGTTTGCAAATGTTTTCTCTCATTCGATAGGTTGTCGGTTTACTCTGTTGATAGTTTTTGCTTTGTTTTGTTTTGTTTTGTATTTCTGTCTGTGCGGAAGCACTTTAGTTTATTTAGGGCTTAATCATCAATTTTTGTTTTTGTCGTATTTGCTTTAGAGGACTTAGTCTTAAATTCTTTGCTTACACCAATGTCTATAAGAGTATTTCCTTGGTTTTCTTCTAGGATTTTTATAATTTGAAGTCTTACATGTGAGTATTTAATCCATCATGAGTTAAATTTTGTATATGGTGAGAGGTAGGGGTCCAGTCATATTTTTCTGCATGTGGCTAGCCAGTTTTCCCATTTATTAAGGAGTCCTTTCTTCATTGTTTGGTTTTGTTAACTTTGTCAAAGGTCAGTTGGTTGTAGGTGGGCGACTTTATTTCAGAGGTCTTTATTCTGTTCCATTAGTCTATGTGTCTGTTTTCATATCAGTACCATACTGTTTTGGTTAAGTGTCACCTTGTAGTATAATACAAAGTTGGGTGACATGATATCCCCAGCTTTATTCCTTTTGCTTAGGATTGCCTTGGCTATTCAGGTTCTTTTTCAGTGCCATATGAATTTGGGAACAGTTTTTTATAATTCTGTGAAAAATGATGTTGGTAATTTTACAATAATAGCATTAAATCTGTAGATTGCTTTGGGCAGTGGGGACATTTTAATGATATGGATTTTTCCAATCTATGAGCATGGAATGCTTTTTGATTCATTTGTGTCATCTCTGATTTCTTTAAGCAGTACTTTGTAGTTCCCCTTTTAGAGATTTTTTTACCTCCTTGGTTAAATGTATTCATAGGTTTGTGTGTGTGTGTGTGTGTGTGTGTGTGTGTGTGTGTGTGTATCTTAAGTAGGATTGTGTTCTTGATTTGGTTCTCAGCTTGCACGTTGTTGGTGTTTAGAAATGCTAGTGATTTTTGTAGGTTGATTTTGTATGCTGAGACTTTGCTGAAGTCATTTATAAGGTCTAGAAGTCTTTTAACAGAATTTTTAGGGTTTTATAGAATTAGCAATGTCAGCACGAGACATTAGGTCATTTGACTTCCTCTTTTTCTATTTGGATGCCTTAGAAATGGCATTGAAAGAGGACTGGTTTGTTAACTGTTTGTAGAAATATGGGGCAAAGATCTAAAATCAGCTGAGTAACTCAAGCATTAAAGGGATAAGGGCCTGATCTTGAGAGCTGACTACAGAAATGGATAAGGGGTGGTGAGTTCTCTATTAAATGTTAATTCTGTGTATAAATTACTTTTATCTTTTTCAGATAAGTTTGGTGTTTTAGTGGCTTGTCAGCGTAGTCTTATGAAGTCAAGCCAATGAGAGACATTGCTACCATTTTTAGCAGGGTGATGATGTGTGGAAATGCTTGCTGAATTAAGCGGGGTTAGAGGAAATGTCAACTTTGGGGAAGCATCTTAATTAAAAAGGAATATTTCTTGTTATTTCTTTCCATGTGCCGTACACTGTGAATCATCACCAGGTGGTATTAACTTATACATCAGATAATTGTTCACACCTTGGGCATTGAGTCGTTGCTTTTCTGAGAGTAGTTTGCACTAAGTTTGAGAGATACCTCGTCTTTCAGCTAAAGATGGTGCTTAATGATTCTCTGGCATTCTGCTCTCTAGACCAGAGGGATATGATAAACCACGGTTAATACTGAGCTGACTCTAGGTGTGATTCTGTAAGCCTGGGGGTGGACGGTGAATGGGGTGATAACTGTATTATTTCTGAAAGCTCTACAGGTATTAATTTGAAATCCTGACTTTCCTTCTAAAACCAGTCATGAAAAAAATGACTTACGAAGTTTTGAAAGTGGAGAGTTGGGGTAGAGGGCATTTCTTTATATAAAACTTTGTTGTTATTGATATTTCCCCTCTAGAGACCTTTCCTGTCACTGCATAATGTTTTCTGTCTCTCAACCTACATGCAGATACGTGCAGTAAAATGTGTACAGATAGCAGGTGGCCTTCTCTTAATATTTGCATTTAACATTTTGCTAGTTTACATCGTTCAGTGAAAGTGCCTGTGTTTTATTAACGGTTAAATTTAAAAATCTTTGGCCTTTACATAAACATTGTTGCCATTCACTGGGGACGTCAATTTGTTTTAGTAACAAATCCACTCTCTTTTCAAAATTTACCACTCTGCTTCATCACATCTCATAATTGAACACTGGACTGTCATAGTTAATATCTGTCTTAACAGCTTACCTTACTCTCTGTGGCTCTGTGCATTTGCGCTGACTTCTGTCGCTAAACCTTTCACCCCTTCTTTTCTACCTGCTTCCAAGTACCAGTATTGCTTCAATCACCTTCTTTTTTGAATCAAAGAAAATGCTGTAATCCCTAATAAGTATACTGTGCTTATGTGGACAGTGAAATAGAGTATCAACATTTCTCAGGAAAATACAGGATCTGTGGTATATAATTTATGATGCTTTGGTTGCAAGCAACAGAGAACAATGTACAAAATTTCTTAAGTGAGAATATAATTTATTATCCCAGATAAGAATTCAGAGATGTCATTTTAGGATTTGTTAACTCAGTGGGTCAACATTATCCTCAGTGACTTAGGTTTGTACCATCTCTCCATGTGTGTCCTGTCATCCTCAGTGTATTGTCCCATGTCCTCAGGTTACACCCCTTAGAAATATAGGTTTGCTGCAACAACCTTGTATTAATTTACTAGATCTGCTAACAAAGTACCACAAACTGGGTAATTAAGACAAGAGAAATTTGTTGTTTCACAGTTCTGGAGATGGGAAGTCTGAAGTCAAGGTGTGGGCTGAGTTGGCTCCTTCTGTGAGATATGTGAAGAATCAGTTTCATGTTTCCCTCCTAGCTTCTACTGGTTTGTTGGCATTCAATGCCTTGTAGATGCATCATTTCAATTTCTGCCTTCATCCGCCTATGACGTTCTCCTTGTGTCTGTCTTTACATGACCATCTTCTTATAAGGTCACTAGTCATATTGGATCAGGGGCCAATCTTACTCCAATATGGCCTCATCTTAACTAACTACATGTGCAATGATCCTGTTTCCAAATAAAGTTATATTCTGAGGTATGAGAGTTAATGTTTCAACATATTTTTTTAGGATAACACAGTTTAACCCATGACAAAGCCCTTGTATCATATCCTCATATAGCAGTGTTCAAAGGCTGAAAGAGCAAACATTTCCTTATTTTCCTTTCCCCCCAGGCCCCCAGGCCCAACAGACACAATAGACTTTCCCAGGTGTCTCATTGGCATGGAAAATATTGCCTGCCTTTATTTAAACCAATCAGAGTAAGTGGAATCACTATGATTGGCTTAAACTAGAGTCTGGGAAACTTTCTCTGTAAAGAACCAAAAGGTGATAGTCCAGGCTTTGTGTGGCAGACACTTCATACTGCAACTACTCATTGTAGCATACATATATTCACAGACTATAATAAATGGATATGGCTGTATCTCTGTAAGTTTTTTTTTTTACAAAAACAAGCAGTGGCTGTATTTGACCTGAGGGCCAGAGTTTGTCAGCCCCTGCTTTAGATTTATACAAATGTACTATCTAAAGTTGGCGACTGACCCCATCTTCTTGGAAGTGTAGAACTAATTTTTCACTTTATTTTTAAAGAAAGAAAGAAGTTTAATATTTTGGGGGAGGCAACATATGGTCAATGTAAGTATAGCATGCAGCCTTTCTAATTTTGGGTCTCTTTTGGTACATCTTGCCATAACTACTCATTTGAAAATGCTTCCTTGCAAAAAAGGTGTTGAGTATAGGAGTCACGATGTCTTGGGAAGCTAGATGACTATTAGCAACTGGTTAGTGACAATCTGTTAAACCCTCTGTGCCTAAATTTTTCATCAGTGAATTGGAGACGATAATAATAGTACTACCTTATATCTAGAGTCTTATATCATTGTTATGTAGATTAAATGATAACCTAGAAATGATCATTCATTTACCTGAATGATTGTAAATGGTTTTATTTTGAGTATGTGGCCTATTTCCACATGGTGGAGGCACCAGAACTTGAAGTAAAACTTTATATAAACTTGCTTTCCCAAATAGTATTCTTTCTGCTAATAGTCCCTTCAGGATGACTGAATGAATTCATGTAATTGTATATATGAATGAGCCATTGATACAAAGATGATCTACAATACAAGAAATAATAAAACGCCAAGGTTGATTAGTGATACTCATGATCATACCTGGAGAAAAATTGACCACAGCACAATAGATGGAGCCTATGGATTTGGATTCTGCTGGCCTCTACAATCAATATGGATCACCCTAGGATGGAAAGAGCAGTAGAGATCCATACTGATGATGACACCTGGCAGAGGCAGCCCTTGAGATCTGTGCCTGCATTGCTCTTGTTAGTTTTCATTGTTGATTCGTAAATGCAGTGTAACTGATTCTGTGTTGTATTCTATCATTGCTGCTTGCTCTGTTGGTACTGGATTCACAGCACTATTGTTTACTCAGGAAGACAGAAATCTTAGAATGGCAAACTTGTACTTCTTTTCTTCTCTCTATGATTCACATTAGTGATGTCATTCTACAGAACACTAATTTAACTACTCCACATTTCTTTTTTTTTCAGAATGCCCTTAAAATCTGCATAAGATGGCATTATTGAATAAGCCCTCCCATCTGTTTTTCATATTTATTTCTAATCAAAGTTGGACTTGAATTTCCTTATTGTTGAATTTCAGAATTTTAGAAAGTGCAGAGACCTTTGCCATCCTATGGAGCCAATCAAATCAATACAAAGAAAGGATTGGATAGACGTTATATAGCCGTTAATGACTAATGTTCAATGTTCTTTACGCTACAGAATTTTTATTGCGAAAAATTTCCGAACACATGAAAATTTAAGAGAATAGTATAATGAGTTCCCTATGGACCTATTAGATTGGCAATATGGGAAAGGCGCTACAATTTTTCATTCTTGCCTTATTTCCAGTATGCTTATGCTGACCACACTTCCTGGTTTAAACCAAGTCATGACTGTCAATGACCTTAACCCTCCATTTATTTTTCAAATGTGTTCTAGTTTTGGATTTTGAATTACATGGTCACCCTCTCAGCATACCTAACTAACCTCTGCCCACTGTCTGGCTCCATACACACTGACACTGGATTATTTTGAAACAAATCCCAGACCTTGTATCAGTTCATCTTTAAATATTTTTTGCACAAATGGATTTCTTGTTAGGAATCTTTAGCTTGCTCTATGTCCATTTTATCTAAAACCAAATTAAAATACTAATCAAAAATAAAATATTTGGAAGTACACAATGCCAGAGTCATGCGGGATAATATTTTCTTCCTCTTTTTCCTCCTCTGTCTTTATTTTTGGGTTGTGTTTTTATGTTCCAGATGGACTATTTTGACTAAATTGACTAATCAATATCGACCTGTGTGACTCACTATTTGACTTGAGGGACTGATTATTTAATGGTTTAGATAAATCCACTGGCAGTTTTGGCACCTGCAGACATCCTTAAGTTGCTAAAAATATGATATATGTGATGTAGTTTAGAACTATGGTAAGAAAAAATAAGTTAGGTCTTATAATTATTCGTCTTGTATGACTTAGTAATTATAAACTTAAATACACAGAAAGAAAAAACTCCTCAGTTTTAAACATGCTTCAAAAAGTTCTAGAAATTTTCAGTCTTTTTTCTACTGTTATATAAAATATCTACTGGAATAACCTGCATGGATATGAAGAATACTTGAAACATGTGAGAGATTTCTATCAGTCTATATGAGGCTCTCACATAATGTGCTACTTTGGAGTTGGGGGAGGGATTTGTTTACATGTAACACAATCTTTTATGTAGCATGGTGATTTAATTACCAGCTGTTGCCTTTTTCTTTCTAAATTTTAAGAAGGCTAAGACAGTAGTGATGTTGTAAGAGAGTACCAACATGGTTAACTCCTAGTAAATAATGACTTTTAGATAAAGCAGACAGTACCTTTATTCCTCTCACTATCATCCTACTAAGCTTTCTCTGCTCTTGGAATTTACTTCCTAAGATTCCAGATTGAGCCATTGCAAAGATTACAACCACTTGGGAATATTCTATTCAATACAAACCGATAGAGTCCAAGTAAATTTCCAACTGAGACATTTTGAGCAAATTGTATGTCAGGTTTTTTGTGTAGTAGCAAAAGTCCCAAGACCTTTTGATAAGATCTGAATCTTTTAGTTCGTTTGAAAAGGACAAAATCAAGACAGGCTTGTGTGTGTGTGTGTGTGTGTGTGTGTATGTGTGTGTGGTGTATAATGTACTCCTATATTGCTATGTAGAGACATTTTGTCTTTAGATTTTTTTCTATAGCAGGACAAAAATCAAAAAATCAATTTCTTCTTCTGAATGCATTAAATCAAGAGAACAGTGGTTAGTCTAAAGTTTTTTTTCTTTTTCTTTTTTACATTAAAACCCTACCATTCCTATTTATTGTCTTCTGTCACTTAAAACACAATCCAATCTGGTTCAAGCACAAATATCATTTGTCATAGAATTGAAGATACTGGGATTCATATTCAATCTTGATCCATTTCATGATTAGTTTCTCTCTCTCTCTCTCTCACTTTCTTTTAAGATTTTTGGTTTCTCTTGAGGTCTCTTTACCTTTGGAGCATAACAGCTCAAAAAACCTCTGTGTTAGAAGTTACAGCGTAATTCAGTTTACTTGGCCCTGTGTTTGTGACATGACTGGTATCTGTGAGCAGGTAGGGAATTGGGAAAATGTTCCATCTGACTCTGAATGTGGCATAGTCTGATTACAGCAGAGACCATGAGACAGATCTCTTCACTCTGATCCTAGGCCATCCTATTGCTCTTGTACTGACACCAGGAATAGTTCTGTCTTTTTAACCTTCTCCAAAGATCAGATTATTCCTGGTTCTGGGCCTTGACTATAACTCCAGCGTTATCAGTTGTCAAGACATGCTCTCTACAACCTTAAGACATCCTGGCAATCACTATACTGAATGATTCTGTGTCCCAACCTCGAACAAATTCTCATCTTGGCCATATTTTGTAAAAATTTGCAAGTACACATGAAGCTAATGAAAAGAGGTTAAGCCCAAAGCTTTTAGCTTAATTATGCATGCAGTCAAAGAATGCTGCGTCTTCCTGCTGCAGTGACTTGTATTTTCTTGTAGTTAAGCCCTAAACCTTTCTAGGCTGGTATGCATAAATAAGAAGATAAGGGAATTGAACTTGTGTCCTGAAAATGGAACTCTAAACACTTAGAAAAGAATCTTCCTTAAGAGTGGGCAGAAATCTGTTCATCTTCACAAACCCAAGGAACAAGGCACAGATCTACTAACTAAAAAGACAGAGATAAGAACAGCTGGAAAAGGCTTAAATGGCACATTTTTTTTTTCTCATTTACATCTTCTTTATGATTCTGATTTTCCTCTAAGGAACCATTTCAGAAAGCAAATGAAGAAATGTACCTGGGAATTCATAATATGCTGAAAGAACTACAGAATGAAGATGTTTTGAAAGTGAGGAAAAATTTTTGTAGATGCTATTTAATTTTTTAATGGTCACCCGCCTTAACTGATACTCTATAGACAGGCCTAATGTAAATTTTGGATGAAATTTTAAAATATCTGAATATTTGTTTTGGCAAATGTCAGGGTGTCTTTTGGACGGAAAATACCTTTGTTACTTTCAGAGGATCAGACAGTTTTATATGCAAAATGACTTTCTGGAGAAACAAGCATTTCATTAGGCAGCTGCCTGGAGATGTTAAGAGATGCTAATTGCTTGGCAGACTTGGAGGAGCAGGGAGCACACAGGGATGCTCTTGTTACCCCAATTCATGGAAAGCAGAAAGTGACACTAAGCTGAAGCGAAGAAATCTGTTTTCTGGTTGTGATGTTACTTTCCTGATTCTTAAAGGAGGCTTTATACGTTTTCTGGTAAAACAGGTAAAAATTCAAGACAGAGTAGAACAATTTACATTCTCAAATTGTGGAGAATCTCAAACCAAGTAATTGTCCTTGAAGGACCGGGTGTCTCTCCCGAGAAATCATCATTCTTACAATTAAAAACATACTGCAATATTATTAAGCAAGTACTAAATAAATAACATCATACTTAGAGATACAGTTAATTGCTGCTGGTCAATTTGAGTCCTAAGGAGCAATAATACAATAAGTACCTACCGACACATTATAGCTAATAAGCTGCCAACAGATCTTTACTAAAAAAAAAATTATTGATTTTTTGACAAGCAAGGTATAAATACTGCACATTTGTACCTGAAACACTCATGTCTTTAGTTAAGAAATTGCACCATTCATTTAAACGTCTTCTAATTATTAAATAACTACATTTTAGGTTTTTCAGAGTATTTGAATAGTTTCAAGAGTTATTTGGGTCTTAAACAAAACATGGTATTCTCAACAATTATTTATGCCTCATAACAAAACCAAAGCACATTTATTGAGTGTTTACAATATGTCAGGCACTATTCTAGTGATTAGCGTCTATTAACTAATATAATCCTTATTATGATCCTATCAGGTAGGCACTATCATTATCATCATCCTCAATTTACAGAAAAGAAAACAGACACATGGAATTCAAGTAACTTGCCTATAGCCCTACAATCAGAAGATTGGTAGAGCAAGAGTTGAAGCCAATGAATCTGAATCCGGCACCTATACCTTCCACACCACATCAACGGTTCTCAAACTCTGGTTTGCATCAGAATTACTCAAAGCTTGTTAAAATACAGGTTACTGGGTCCCAGTCCCAAAGTTCTTGATTCAATACCTATAAAGTAGGGCCAGAAATTTGCATTTTAATAAATTCCTAGATAATGCTGATGCTGCTGGTCTGGAGTCTACATTTGAGAACTTTGCACTGTGCTACGGTAGTATTTCATTTACTTAGAATCACCATTTCTTCCACTGAGATAGACTGTAGTCTCTTTGAGGGCAGAGAGAGTATGTATGTGTTGTATTCAGTTTTCAACTTCCTATAGCTAATGTTTGCAAGTAGCAAGTACCCAGTGTCTGTTTGAAGTATGAATGAATGAAATACTCTCCAGAGTTTCTCTTTAAAATGTGAAGACCCTGGCAGTAGTATTTAACTAAGCTGTCATTTTATAAACAACTCAGCATAAATTCCTTTATTAGAAACTAACAAATTAACCACCTGAAAATCGTGGAAGCAGAAGAGCGACATGAGAAGAGAAAAAGATTGTTCCTTTTTCCAGGAATAACCTTGCTGGGAAAATGTGAATGAGTTTATGAAATCCTTAGAAAAAGGTTGAAGGTGATAGAAAGAGTCGAAGCTTTGGAGACAGAAAAATAAGGGTTCAAATAAGGGTTTAAAATGCTGGTCCTGATGCTTACCAGCTGTATGACACTGGGCAAAAACAGAGTGTGACCTTTATTTTCTCAACAGTAAAATCTCTTGACTCATAAGATTACTATGAAGATCAAGTAATTTAACTTAAATAAATCATACACCAGCAGTGACTGGCCCTCACCAAAAGTTAGTTTTCTTTCTTCTCTAACACTTCTGATTCATGCTATAAATTAACACCAGACTTTCCACTTTGGCAAGAAAGTAGAAAGGATAGTAAAAGAATGAAGGAAGCAATATGTTCGTTTCTCTATCATTATATAACATATAGAATACACTTAAACTTAGGCTACCTATGAAGAGAGTTTACATTATAGTTGTATCTTTTATATTTGATGGAGTTGAAGAATCAAAGATTGATTTCTTTAATTATTAGATGTTTTATTAGTCTCTTGCATGACATATCCAGGTTAAATTATACTGGCTGTGGCTATGTAATCAAGATCAATAATACTTAAAATATCAGAGCTGCAACCTTTGTCATTTCAGTGTATTCCCAGATTATTCTTAGAACAGGTTTATCTTCTCTACCTTTAAAAAAGAGATGTTAAAACACGAACATGTGAAATGATTAAAAGAAGTCATATGTTGTTAGAATTCAGCTATTCAACGCCCACTACAGTGCTTTCTATCTGTTAGGTGCTGCTGCTTCATTGAATTACAAATAATAGAACTGACATATTCCTGTTCATTTGTATTAGCCACACTAAAAGTTTTGTTATTATAATAGTATAGAAAAGTTTTCATGTCTTAGAAATTACCAACTCATCATATATTTTAAGAAGACCATTAGAGGCAACCTCTAATTTAGAACCGTGTTCCTTTTTTAAACCATTGTGTTTAGCACTTCCCTTTTCCTCATCCCATGGTACCTGGTTTTGGCAGGAAGTAAGTGACATGGAAATGTAGAAGAGGCTTCTAATGCCCGTCCAGCTCAGTAAGTATATTTAGTTGACTAGGATTAGTGTACATGTTATGGTAGTCCCTTTGCGCTTTCATGTTTTTAGAAACAATTTTCCAAGCACATTTCTAAGATTTAGAGTCAGTTTTAAACAAAAACATCTTTTGCTTTAAATCTCTAGTTTGTGTCTTTTCTCTGAATAAACAAAACAAAACAAAATTGACAATAATGATCAAAATGAACTGTTTAAAACATTTGCTACTTTCTACCTAATTATGCAGATAACACCTTCCATGCATAAAATGTCTCATTTTTCTTGAAAACATCCCCTTCCCTCTGGCTGTTGTGGTCCCTGTTTTCTTGTTGTACACTATGGACCGTTGCAGAGAACAGGGCTGGGAGGTGTTCTAAGAACACTGTAAAGCATTTCAGTCATTGCTGCCACAATTGTGGTTGGCACATCCCTGCAGTCACAGATTCATGAGTAATACATATGCTCACACTGTTTTACTGTAAATGATAAACCCTCTCTGTGGTTTTATATTTTTAATGGTGCTCATTTCAAAACCCTGCAGCCTATGAAATATCCTTTATAATGATACCCCAGTTTTTCAGATGTCAACGCATAAAGATGTAAATATACTAAGGTACTTGATAATAGGCAATGAACATTTTCACCTTTAAGTCATTAGCTACAAGCTAGCCTAAATTAAGACCAATGGATTATTTATTATCGATAAAATAATTGTAACTCTAAAATGCAAAGGAGCTTAGTGATTACCAAGAAAAATCTAAATACATACTCCGTTGTCTTTAATGACAGCAGGCCTCAATCATTGCTTCTAAACCTTCATTCAGTCCCAATAGGCCTGTGGCCTATGATATGGTCCCATTTGTAACACAGGCTCGCTGTATGATGTGATGAAGAACTAGGTAGTATCTGAAACTGAGACTAATTACTAAATCGCTTGAGCTTATCATTTAACACATATTTATTGAGTGTTTACGATGGCCTAGGTTAGGAATGGTTCTAGGTGCTGAGGAAAAATCAGTAAATGAAACAAGGTCTCCACCCCTCATGGAGCTTATATTCTAGTGCAGGAACATGGACAACACAAAAATAAATGTGAGATACACTTTCTTTTTTTTTTGAGACAGAATCTCACTCTTGTCCAGGCTGGAGTACAATGGCATGATCTTGGCTTGCTGTAAGTTCTGCCTCCTGGGTTCAAATGATTCTCGTGCCGCAGCTTTCCCAGTAGTTGGGATTATGGGCATGGCCAACACGCCCAACTAATTTTTGTATTTTTAGTATAGATGAATTTCACCATGTTGGCCAGGCTGCTCTCGAACTCCTGAACTCAAGCAATCTGCCTGCCTCATACTTCCAAAGTGCTGGGATTACAGGTGTAAGCCACCACACCCAGCCGTGTGATATAATTTCAAGTGGTAATAAATACTACACAGAAAAAGTAAAACAGGGTAAAGGAATAGAGATTGATTGGAGAGAAGGTCTAGTTTATACAGAAAGAGTGCATAGTATTAGGACTTTCAATAGGTAATATTTCTTAAAAAGAGCCTGGGTAGGGCATGGTGGCTCATGCCTGTAATCCCAGCACTTTGGGAGGCTGAGGCAGGCAGATCACCTGAGGTCAGGAATTCGAGACCAGCCTGGCCAACATGATGAAACCCCATTTCTACTAAAAATACAAAAATTAGCTGGGCATGGTGGTGGATGCCTGTAATCCCAGCTACTCAGGTGGCTGAGGCAGGAGAATCATTTGAACATGGGAGGCGGAGGTTACAGTGAGCTGAGACTGTGCCACTGCACTCCAGCCTGGGTGAGAAGAGTGAGACTCTGTCCAAAAAAAAAAACAAAAAAAAAAAACAAAAAAAAAACGCCTTGGTAATTCTAACATAAAAATAGTACGAAAAGAAAATGTCTTTGTTGAATTTAAGGAAGTCAACACTATTTCTTCTATATTCTACAAGAATTATTGTCTTAAAAGGCCTCCGATGGGCTTTGATTCAGAGGTAAGAATTTCAAAATCAGGGGAAGAGGATAGTGGTGATGGTGGTGGATGCTCTGTAAAGCAACATCTTTGATAGGAAGCCCTCTCAAGCACAGGGGGTCACTAATGAAAAAAGTGTAAATTAAGCTTTTATGTCCATGTTCAGGGACAATGTGACCTAAGTAACAGTGATAGTCATTTCGCTGCAAGCACTTGAATTCCATGAGATCTGATATCTGTATGTGTGATCATAAAGAATAGAAAAATATTGATACAGGCCTACATCATTTTATTGTGGTTCATTTGATTGCACTTCACAGATACTGCATTTTTTAGAAATTGAAGGTTTGCGGTGATCCTGAATCAAGAAAGTCTACTGGCACAATTTTCCCAATAGTATGTGGTCACTTTTTTGTCCGTGTGTCACAGGTTGGTAATGCTTCAAACTTTTCCTTATTATGATATCTGTTATGATGATCTGTGGTTAGTGATCTTTGACGTGACTTTTAAAATAATTTTAGGGCATCATGAACCATACCTGTGGAAGATGGTGGACTTAATCAATAATTGCTTTATGTGTTCTGACTGCTCCACTGACTGGTTGTTCCCCCATCTCCCATCCTCTTCTCAGGCCTCCATATTCTCTGAGACACAACAGTTTTGAAATTAGAATAATTAACAGTCTTACAATAGCCCCTGAAAAGTGTTCAAGTGAAAGAAAGTGTCACACATCTCTCACTTTAAATAAAAAGGTAGAAATGATTAAGCTTAGTGAGGAAGGCATGCCCAAAACTGAGACGGACCAAAAGCTGAGCTCCTTGTGTCAAACAGTTATACACATGGTGAATGCAAAGGAAAAGTTCTTGAAGGAAGTGAAAAGTGTTACTCCAGTGAACACACAAATGATAAGAAAAACAGCTTTATTGTTAATATGGGAAAGTTTTAGTGGTCTGGAAGATAGAAGATCAAGCCAGCCACAACATTCTCTTAAGGCAAAGCTTAATGCAAGCAAAGCCCTAAATCTCTTTAATTTTGTGAAGGCTGAAATAGGTGAGGAAGCTGCAGAAAAGTTTGAAGCTAGCAGAAGCTGGTTCATGGGGTTTAAGGAAATAACCTGTCTCCGTAACATAAAAGTGCAAGGTGAAAGGCTGATGGAGAAGCTTCAGCAAGTTATGTGGAAGATCTGGCTACAATATTGATGAAGGTGGCTAGGTTAACCACAAATTTTCAATGCAGAGGAAAGAGCCATCTATTGGAAGAAGATGCCAACTAGGACTTTCATAGCTAGAGAGAAGTCAGTGCCTGGCTCCAAATCTTCAAAGGACGGGCTGACTCTAGTTAATGTAACTTTTGATTTTAAGTTGAAGCCAGTTCTCATTTCCTGTTTGGAAAATCCTGGATCCCTTAAGAATTATGCTAAATGCACTCTGCCTGTGCTCTATAAATGGAAAAACAAAGCCTGGATGACAGCACATCTGTTTGCAGCATGGTTTCCTGAATCTTTTAAGCCTACTCTTGAGACCTACTGCTCAGAAAAGGAAAGATTCTTTAAAATATTACTCTTCATTGATAATGCACCCGGACACTCAAGAGCTCTGATGGAGATGTACAAGGAAATTAATGTTGTTTTCGTGTTTACTAACACAATATTCTTTCTGCAGCCCATGGATCAAGATGTAATTTAGAGTTTCAACTCTTATTGAAGAAATATATTTTGTAAGGCCATTTCTGCCATACATAATGATTCCTCAGATGGATCTGGACAAAGTAAATTGAAAACCTCTGGAAAGTATTCACTATTCTAGGTGCTATTAAGAGCATTTGTAATTCATGGGAGGAGGTCAAAATATCCACATCAGCCTTTTGGAAGAAGAGTTTGGAAGAAGTTGATTCCAACCTTCATGCATGGCTTTGAGGGGCTCAAGACTTTAGTGGGGGAAGTAACTGCAGATGGGGTGGAAATAGCAAGATAACTAGGATTAGAAGTAAGCCTCAAAGTAGGTCTCAATGAGTTAGCTCTTTATTGCTAAAAAATGTACTTCGGAAAAAAAACGTGCTAAATGACTGGATTACTGTCATCTCATTATAAAACTAATTGATGAGCAAAGAAAGGAGCTTCTTCAGATGGAATATTCTCCTGGTGAAGATGCTATAAACATTATTGAAAGGGCAACAACAGATTTAGAATATAACATAAACTTACTTCATTAGGCAGTGGCAGGATTTGAGAGGACTGACTCCAATTTCGAAAGATGTTCTACTAAGTGGGTAAAATGCTATCAACAGCATATCATGCAACAGAGAATCCTTCATGAAAGGAAGAGTTAATCAATTCAGAAAACTTTATTGTTGCCTTAGTTTTTAAAAAATTACCACAGCCAGCCCAGCCTTCAGCAACCACCACCCTGATTATTCAGCAGCCATCAACATGAGGGTGAGACTCTTCACGAGCAAAAAGATTACAACTCGCTGAAGCCTCCGATGATCATTGACATTTTTTAGCAATAATGTATTTTTAAATTAAGGCATGCACATTTTTTTAGACATAATGTTATTATACACTTACAGACTATAGTGTGAACATAACTTTTATATGTACAGGAAGTCAAAAAATTGTGTAATTTCCTTTATTGCAACATTTACTTTATTGCGGTGGTCTGGAGCCAGAACCACAATATCCTTGAGGTATGCCTGTACATAGAAAATGTTTCAAGTACATAAATCGAGGCTTTTTAATTGTCGTGGGCAGTACTAAATAAGATAAGGAGTAAATGGGTCTCAAAGAATTAGTTCTTTATTGCAGAAAAATATACTTTGGGAAAAAGCATATTCTCCATCACGTTCGTATACCATCTACAGTATACAAAGAGCCCAAAGACTACTGTAATTTCTCATCACATGCTCTTTGACAAATGTAATGTGCTTCTACATCGAGAATATTTGACGGATTGAACATCTTTGTTTTTCCACTAGAGTCCCCATTACTGTATGAAAGGTTCTCCAAGCATTCTATGAGTTGACCTCCTCAGAAACATGAATATTGAATGGGAAATGCCTTATAACTTAATGTTCTATCCCTCTCAGGGGATATCTTTATTTATGTGAGAAATAAAGCCTTAAAGGAAAGGTGGAAAGATTTTTATGAGATTTCAAGACATCAGAGAGGTAAAGGAGATCTTTTGAGGAGTTTCTTAACATTTTACCAGCTCATAATTTTACTTAAGAGTAGTGCAGAGGTATTCTAATTGCAGGAATGGAGAGAAAACTTCCCCTTTTTGTTAACTTTATTGAAGGTCTGATTTTCTTTCTAAACTTGTCTATATTTATCTGTTATATACTCACTACTCACAGGTAAAACTTACTGCTTCACTTATTGAACTAATTAGGAAACACACATGCATGCACATACACACATAGAAAGAGAAAGAAATAATGCCACAAATAAAGCCCAAATCATTCCTGTTCAACATTCACTGCATCTTTTACATTCAATATGTATTAAACTGTCAGCATTTCACCAGTTTCTTCTTTTTTTGTAATGCTTCACTCCAGTAGTAACTGAGAGTACTACAGCTTACAAAAAGGAACTTTTATCCATAAAAGAGCTTTTCTATTGAATGAATCAGAAGATAAAACCAATGCACTTTAAAAATACCTCTCTATCATTTTTTCTCAGCTTGTTGCTCTAGACCTTGAGTTTAAACTAGTTCGAAATCAATCAACTCACTCAGAAGTAGAATGAAAGACTTCTCAGAAGAAAGTGAGAACACAGGAAAATATATATTTTTAAATTGCCGATCATCCCTTACATCTCAGAAAGAATTTTTCACTGTCTTGCACAGAATCAGGGCACGTGGTGAAGCATTTGGAAAGCAGATGCTGAGGTCAAACAGCGAGCATTGTCACATAAATCGCAAGGTAGGTTGAGAATCATTAGACAGGAGAGTAAAACAAAGGGAAGAATAAGTGGCTACTCCATGAAAATAAAATCTACATTTCATTAGTTCTCATCTAGGATATAATGTTAATTGAGAGTAAATCTGGATTGATCTCAGAAAAGCAGTCAATTTGCAATTTTACAACTCACAGAAACACTATAAAATAAGAATATAAACTCCTTGAGGTAACAAAGCATGTTTTCTACTTTCTTTTCAAACACTCAGAGTTGTCTTTACATAGGTGCATAAGGAATTCTTTAGGAATGACCTATTAGATTAATTTTGGGGAAATTCATTGCAATTAAGAATTATAAAACTATAGAATCTCAAGCTTAATGTTTCTCATAGTTAGTAGTATTTCTAATGGAGACTTGGGGACAGTCTAGAAACATGTCGGCGATGCCCAACAGGAGTAAATCCTTCTAACATTGAATACGAATAGGAAATAGAAGAAACCTCAGTGTTCACTGTGTACACTGGGAAAGGCTTTAGGAGTGAAGGATTGACAGTGCTTGTGTGTGTGCTGTGTCAGAATCATCAGTTAACCAGCAGACTATCATGCGTTTAGTAATCACAATGACAAAGGGAGAGCCTTGGCTTAGAGGGAAGGGAATTCACTGGAGACATATATTACCATTAACTGAGGTAGAATAGAACTCATTTTCTTTCAGTTTCTCTTTTCCAACTGGCCATCCTTATTTTTTTTTCTTTTTTATTAACCTCATTTTTATGAGTGCTCTGAAAATATTGGTTATTGATTTTACAGTTATCATGAAGTTGATAAATGCTAAAGTTTCTGCCCTAGGACAACCTTTTCAAATAAAATTGTGAAAAGATGAAATGTTACTAAAAGAAAGTAGCAATGTCCATGAATGTCTGTTTCTGTTATATATATGTATACCGTGTTAATCTTATTAGTTACTGAAGCTTCCTAACTCATTCATTAATTTGTCTGTTCATAAACTTGAGCTGTGTGCCAGGCACTGTGCTTGGGACCAAGAATTAAAAGACGCATAACTTACTGTGTTCTCCAGGAGCTTTTATTTTCTGGGATACTAGTCCAGGAACAGTTGATGATGAAACTGTCTTAAGTGGCATGCTACCGTTTTGTAAAGAATATTATAGGGGAGTAGAGAAGCTGAGACATGCTTTCAAGGAAAAGGTAAAATGTAAGTTAAGTCTTGAATTCAAACTGGAATTAGGTTGGGAGAGGAGGGTGTTAACTGAAGTTAGCTAAAATGTGGGTACCAAGCATCGGCCTAAGTGAGTCACCGTACTGTCTCTAACTGCCCGTCCATCTCAGTGTTCTGCCTGCTAGGCCCTCGGTAAATAGAAGTTCCAGGAAGAAATCTACATACATGGAATGGTAATGTTACAAATATAACTCTAAAATATTTGAGTAAAATAAGATTATTTTTATAAAGCCAGCATAGTGGCTTCTTAGAGTTTTTGTCATTGTTTCTGGTGTTTTCTCCTCTTTTAGGTCTCTTCAGGAGTAGCAATAGTGTTCTCTTATATCAAGGAGTGAGAAAATTACAGAGTTAAAGAATAGGAAGAAATGAGATAGAAGTAATTCTAAAATCACAAATACTTGAAAGAAATTACTAATGATTCATGAGGCATATTTTAGAGACTTCAATAGTAGTAGGCAGTAGTTCTGTAATTAATTCATGCAACTCAATGGAAGGTAGATGCATGTTCGATCCATGCTATTGTTTGTATGAAATAAGTCCTTTAAACCAAAATTAAATGCCTTTACGTATGAGGCTAGTTGAATTTCAAAATATTCTATTTTACGGTAAAAGTTACAGGGGTAGGAAAATATTACTGTGAATATTTTATAATACTTAATATCTATTAAGCATTGCAAAGGTGGTTTTTTAAAGGGAGATCAGGCATCAGTTTAAGTATGGGAAATACTTTGCAGATTTTTAAAAATGGGTATCTTGTTTTGCCAAGAGGTAAAATGTATCCTCTATGTTTTGGTTTAGAATTTTGAGATTTTTTTTATCCTGCTTAAACAGAACTTCAGTTGATCTTTGAACAACATGGGGGTTAGGGGTACTGACTCCTGTGCAGTCAAAAATTCACGTATAACTTTTGACTCCCCCAAAACTTTACTAATGACCTACTGTTGACCAGAAGCCTTACCAATAACATAAATATTTGACTAACGCGTATTTTTTGTGTTATATGTATTATATATTGTGTTCTTAAAACAAGCTAGAGAAAAGAAAATGTTATTAAGAAAATTATAAAAAATAGAAAATATATTTATTGTTTATGGAGTGGAAGTGAATCATAAAAAGTCTTCATCCTTGTGGTTTCCCCATTAAGTAGGCTAAGAAGGAGGAGAAAGAAGAGGGGTTGGTCGTGATATCTCAGGGGTGACAGTGATGGAAAAGGTGTAACAGTTGACAGAGGAGGCAGGAGAGGCAGGCACACTTGGTGTAACTTTACAGAAACATATCATAATTCCTGTCTATCATTTTGCTTTTTCAGTTCTCTAAAAATATTTCTACACGGTACCAAACCTTCTTCCACCATTTGCTTTAGTTTCAGTGTCCATATCATAGAAAGATCCAAGTCATAAATGAAGTCAAAAGCAGTCTTCAATAGTTGGAACTCTTCTGACAGATTGCCTAATGTCAGTTAATTTTCTGGCACTGTTTCTTGTCATCTTTTTCTTCACCATCTGGTGCTGGATTGTAAACACTCATCTCCATCAGGTCATCTTCTGTGAATTCCTCTGGTGTGGTTTGGTGTCTATTAGCTTTTGAATTTCTCTAAGATGTATATTTTGAAAGCTTCCATCCCCTACTTTTTAATTTTGCCATATCTACAGTCTCTTTCATTATTTCCTTCATTGGTTCTGTTCTAAATCCTCTGAGATCATGCACAGCATCTAGACACAGTTTTGTGTTTTGTTTTGTTTTGTTTTTCCCAGCAGGAATTTATTGTTTGAGTCTTGATGGCTTTTATGGATTTTTCTATAACAACAACGGCATCTTCAATGGAGTAATCCTTCCAGATTTTCATGGTGTTTTCTCTTTTGGGGTTTGCTGTAATAGATTGACAATTTTTTTTTCCATAGAGTACTGTGTATAATGAGCCTTAAAGGTCTTTATGATTGCTGATCTAGAGGCTGAATTACAGATGTTGTGTTTAGAGGCAAGCAGACCACTTCTATGCCTTCATTGTTTAACTCATAGAGTTCCGGGTGGTCAGGGGCCATGTCCAATATCAAAAGAACTTTAAAAGGCCGTCCCTTACTGGCAAGGTATTTCCTGACTTCAGGGACAAACGATCAATAGAACCAATCCAGAAAAAGGTTCTCCTCTTGAGGCCTTCTTGTTGTATAAGCAAAAGACTGGCAGATGATATTTATCTTTTTCCTCAAGGCTTGGGGTTTAGGGGATTAGCTGTTTTATGGATAAGGGCAGTCCTCGTCAGAAGCCTGTGTTTTCACAAAACAGTAGAGTTAGCCTATACTTTCCTGCCTAAACTCTGGTGCCTACTTCTCTTCCTTCCTAATTAAATGTCCTTTGAGGCTCCCCTTACCCTGAATAGAGCCGTTTTGTCTGCATTAAAAATGTATTCACATAATTATCCTTCCTCCTCACTGATTTTCTTAATGACATCTGAAAATATCTGCTGTATCTTAGCAGAAGTGCTTCTCACGTTACCTTGATTTTTTTTTTTTTTTAAAGCCAAACCTTTATCTAAAATTATCAAACCATCCTTTGCTGGCATTAAATTCTCCAGCTTTAGATCCTTCACTTTCCTTTTGCTTTAAATTGTCATATAATGACTTTATATTTTTCTTGAATTATATTAGAGTTAATACATATGCTTTCTTATAGCAATCCTGTGCTCACATAAAAACTGCATTTTCCATACAAGATAAATATGTATATCACAGTAAGTGCAAGGTTCATGCCTGCTGGTGTAACTGCAGTGACAGCTTTATATAAATATATATTTTACAATGGTCCTTACACTTATTTGTCTTGAAATAGCAGGCAACTGTGACTGTAGACCTCAGTCTATCATACATATCAAGAAGTTGAACTTTTTCTTGTAATGTTATGACTTTTCTCTGCTTTTGAGGAGCACTTCCAGCATCACTAGTGTCACTTTGTATGGGTACCATCGAGTTATTCAAGTTTTACAATATTGCACTAAGCACCATAAAAATATGTGAGAACTGCAAGATTGTCATTTACTGCAATAACATAATTTACTGAAAACACAAGGATCTGCTCATGTGGAGATGATTAGCATCACAGTGTTTTAAGCAGATACTCTTAACACTTAAGCTCATCACAATAGCAACCAGAGGAGGCTACAAAGTTATTATAATAGAACAGTATAAACTACAGTTAACTTTATGTAGTTACCATTGAATACTACATTTTAAAAAATTAATTTCAACTTTTATTTTAGATTCAGGGATTAACATGTGTAAGTTTGTTACATGGACATATTACACGATGCTGAGGTTTGGAATATGAATAATCCCATCACTTGGGTAGTGAGCATGGTACCCAATAGTTAGTTTTTCAACTTTTTTCTCTTTCCCATCTAGTAGTCCCCAGTGTCCATTACTGCCTTTTTCATACCCATGAGTACCCGATGTTTCACTCCCATTTATAAGTGAGAACATGTGGTATTTGGTTTTCTGTTTCTATGTTAATTCACTTAGGATAATGGCTTCCAGTCACAGCCAGGGTGCTGCAAAGTACATGCTGTCATTCTTTTTTATGGCTGCATAGTATTCCATGTTATACTGCATCTTTCCATTTGTTTACATTTTTCCCAATGACAACTGTATGGTCTATAAGTGTTAATGTAAGTTTTGATACATTTTAACTTTATAATAGATTTGTATATATTTTATGGTACTAAATGATAAAATAGACTAGTAACTACCCATAGTCTATGCATACATGACATCCTTTTTGGTTAATTTTAAAATATTCCTAGGCTACATGGTTTGTCTGAGTTTTTTCAAATCTTTGTAAATCTCTGAGTTTTTTTTAATAAATATATTGAAAAAATTTGCATATACATGGACTCATGCAGTTGAAACCCATATTGTTCAAGGGTCAACTATTGCCATGTTTTAATACTACACATTGTTATCAAAAGTAATATAAAGCAAATGACCCAATAGTGACTATCTTTCCTCATCCTCCCCTTATTTCTCTTCTTTTCTCATTAGGTCTTAGGTGAAAATATGACAGTGAGAAACCAGAAATAATTTGGTTTTGACAGCCTTGAGAGATGTGGATAAATATCTCACTTTGTTTAAAATGCACAGATATGTCTTCTTTCATATTCTAACAAATGTTTGGTATTATTGACATATCAATTTGATTGGGTCATATGAGTAGTTTGGGATTTTTTTTTTTTAATAAATGTATTTCCATCTGACCTAATTCAAGGATCTTTTAGAAATCAGTCCTAATATGCATAGGGCTCTGGACTAGCAATTGTATAAGTAATTTCTCTAATCCCCACAATAATTCTATGAGGTAGGTACATTTATTATCCACATTTTACAAATGTGGAAATTGAAGCTTATAGTTAATTTATTAAAGACATAAAGTTTCTAAGGGAGGAAATAAGGATTTAAATCCAGTTTTTAAATTCCAAATCTAATGGTCTTAATTATGTTATATTACATTACAACATTATATTAAATTATTCATTATGTTATATTATAGTACACTTTTTTTTTGAGACAGAGTCTTGCTCTGTTGCCTAGGCTCGAGTACAGTGGCATGATCTCAGCTCACCGCAACCTCCATCTCCCGGATTCAAGCAATTCTTGTGCCTCAGCCTCCCAAGTAGTTGAGATTACAGGCATGTGCCTGTAATCACACCCAGCTAATTTTTGTATTTTTAGAAGAGACGGGTTTTGCCATGTTGGCCAGGCTGGTCTTGAACTTCATGCCTCAAGTGATCCACCCGCCTCGGCCTCCCAAAGTGTTGGGATCACAGGAGTGAGCCACCACACCTGCCCTATTGTACACATGATTGTATTATTTACATCCTGGTATATTATTTGTGAGCAGGGGAAAATAGGGTTAAAGGTAGACTTCAGCATCTGGATAAGTTTTTATTCACATGTAACCCTGCAAGTCTAAACTACCCCCATAAATTAACTAAGTGTGAGCTTTCCCTCTAACATGTTTGATTCTTATGCATCTATACTTCTCAACTGAATTTCAGCAAAAACTGTATTTAGTTGGGCTTGAAAGAAACGTAATACTTTACTGTGACTTTCAGGAAAGGATATGTGCACATAGTGTACAAACCTTCTAAATTACATTTACAAATAAACTAATCATTTCTTGTTGTCTCTGCTGTGCACAAAGCACAAGGAATGCTCATGCTATTGTTCTCTGAGGGCTTTTTATACACTGTGACAGGGCGAAGTACTGCTGTAGGTAAGACACTGGAACAGCAAAGTCTGGTCCTACAAGTCACCTCTTGTCTCACCTTGTTAATATCAGCGGAGTCTAAGAAGGTCCGACACCTGTATGTGATTCAGGGAATTAGGATCAAAGAGATTCTTCCATGATCTGACTTTAGTTTGCACTCCCAAGTGTACCTTGCTCTTGAAAATCTATTTTTCAGTTTCACCATCTGAAAAAAGAAGCGTGCTGCTTTAACTAGTGGCAATAAAACATGGAGGTAGAATCGATGAGTCATAAGTTAGTGATTCAAAGATTCGTTACGTGTAAGCTCAATAGCATACCTATTTAGGACATGGCATTATTAGAAGTGGTCAGCGGTTGTGTTCATTGATTTAGTTGTCACCACAATTCATGTTATGGAAAATAAACATATCCATTAAGAGAGTTACCCTGGTAAGCTTTGCACATCCACCTCGTCTAACACAGAGATAACAATTCTATCTTTAAGAGAGAGAACTTAAGTAAAATCACAACTCTTCATTACAAGGTAGTATACAGCTGCCTGCCAAATGGTTTTAATTCACTGAGTAACATCTGAGAGAAACTAGGAAGAACTAAGAGGCATGAGTGATACATGAAAGAAATAAAATGATGAAGGGGGAATTCTAGGAGAGGAAAGCCATTAGCAGAAATATTATTAAGCGTGTAGAAAGACCTTTGCTTATAAAACGTTTTATAATCTTTTTTGATAAATTTGATTTGGCAGGCTCTCACCAGCAATGTCAATTTTGTGATATTGTTCTCTCAGACATTTAGGCTGAATATTTTTGCTTTAATATATGGAGGGTCTTGCTGACATCAACTTGCCTTTAAGACAGAGGCATCAAAGTACTCTGAAAGATCACACTAACGAAATTACATGTGACCTCTCAGCTGAGAGCTCTAACTGACATATATTTTTGAAATTTTCCCTTTCTTCCCTGGAGTTTTTCATGATAGCATTCTCCCCGTTTCCCTTTTAGAGGTTGATGAAATAAAGCTTATATCTTTACAATTTTACCAATTAATACCATTAATAACTTAATAAAAATGATAAGTCAGTCACAGATTGAGACGGGGATTTAGCTTTAAATTAGTTCCAGTTGTGGAGTTACTTCCCAGTTGTCAGCAGGAAATTTCCACACCTAATTGTATTCACATGTTTGTATCACAGGGACAATGAAATACAAGATTCTTTCTTTTAACAAATTTAATGCTATTTTAAACACTAGACAATAGTTAAATATAAGTATTATGTAATACGTAACATTTGTATAGTTTGTTTTTCAATGAGTCAGAAATAACTCAGAAATGTCCAGAAACTTTATATATTAACATTTTGAATTACATACAGCAAAATTCCTTTGGTTTTACTCCATATTTTGTGGACATTCTGTAGTTCAACTTGCGTGTGCAATTTTAAGTAGTCTAGGTGGGGGTAAACTAGACCCTATTGGCTAAATCCTGCTTCCCACCAGTTTACATGTACAAAACTTCAGAAGAACAGAGCACACCATTTATTTATGTAGTGGTTGTGTTTATGTACTGCTTTTGTGCTACAACAGCAGAGGTGATTACTTGTGATGGAGACTGTATGGACTGTAAGCCTAAAATACTATTTGGATTTTTTCAAAAAATATGTTTTGACCCTTATTTTATACAATGCAAGCAGAAATTCTAGTCCTCATTTATTATAATAAAAACTATAAAGGTTTATGTATGTAACATATGGGAAGTCATACAACTAACATTTCTTGACTGTACATTAGATGCCAAGCAGAGTATTTATTGCCTGCACAAATAGAGATTAAAAATTGAAATTAAGACTATTCTATCAAAAGTTTCTCATCTCCAAACTTTTTATTGGTATGTTTCTCAGCAACCTAGAAAGTTGCCAGCAATTCAGCCCACAAAGTGGAGAAGTTTGAACTCACTAGAGAGAGATTCAATTCCATTTTATTCCATTTCAATTACATCTGGGAAGCTGGCCTTTGCATCTGCACATAAGCCAACCTAAGGTATTTAAAGTGAGACATATGTATTACTCTTCTCAGAATTCATTTATCAACCAAGTTACAGCAATCAAAGAGGATTAGGAGAGGAAAATTCTTTTACTGTATGCAATGTTATGCAATGTACCAAATCAAGGGAAAGGATAGCAATATTATAATTCTATGGTTCTAAAAATATGCAGATCCCAAATCGTTTAAAAATTTTTTTCATGGACATAACACTATATATTTCATAAGTAGGAAGTGAGAGTGCCTCTGAACCGCTAACAAAAATTTAGAGGGTGCAGAGTTCAAAAACTAAGAATTCACTGTTGAAGCGGGATGATTATGATTCCCCTCTTCAATGTGTTTTTCCTGGTTTGGTACAAGCACAAAGGTTAAGCAATTACCTGCATTTTAGGCTTTGGATTTTTTAAGTTTTGGTTTTTTATTTCTAAAGTAGTCATTTTCAAGCAGAAAACTGAACCACTGCTGGGGACTATTTTAAAATAAACAACTTGCAAGAACAACTTAAGAACATAATTCATTGGAAGGTTGTTACTGTAACAAATGTGCTCGTTTCCCAACTTGCACATTCAACCATTTTGAATGCTACATAGATTAATTCATAGCCGAGGGAAAGGAAAGGTTTTCGAGACTTTAAACTATTTATTAAGCACTATGGCACAAACAAAATGTTATAAGTAAATTTATCTTAAGTTCAACTCAATGGGCACAACACAGTCAATTTTTAAATTGACAAAAATGTTATATCCACTGTATAACTATAGCATGGATTATATTACAGATACATTTATTTTAACCAACTCCTATAAAATTTTGCTGACATTTCACTTGCTTTAGTTACATTTATTATTATATAAAAAGGTGAACCTAGATTATCGAAATATAAAGGCATGAATTTATTTCATGTTTTATCAGATTTTTCTTCTGAGCCAATTTTCTTTTAGGCTTGGTCTCAGAGTACTAGTAAGGATAGACTCATGCACTCAATCAGAACTGAGGTGGGAGTACATAGGAAGGGTTCATTTCTCTCTACGTCATTTATGGATATTCAGTGGGAAAACTGTGCTGAAATATGTATAATAATAACAAAGTTCTCTATGGAACCACCACACCCTCCTTTCCGCACCACCACAACCAAAAACCTATTGTTTCTAAAAGCGTTTGTCCTGGTTATTTTCTCTTGAAACAACCTAGCTTTCTTTTTCCTTTTCTGTTCTTTTTTTCTATTCTTTTGTGTACAGCTCTTACCATCCTCTGCCATTTTTTATAATTTACTAATTTGTTATGTTTACTGGTTGTTGTCTGTCTCTCCTACTGCACTATAAACCATATGAGGGCAGGGACTTTATCTATTTTGTTTCTGCTATATCTGATGTTTCTGGAACATGCCTGACACGTAGTAGAACTTCAGTACATGTTTGTAGAGGAAAAGTAGGAAAGAAGAAAGTAATGGCTACCATTTTCAAGAATCATTAAGGTAAATTAACATGATCTATAAGATATAGCAACATAATGAAGCAAATCAACACAATTAGTAAGAACCCAGAGGTAACTCTTTGCTTTCTTCTCTTCCACGAGGATTACATTTTCCCTAAAAATAAGACTTGATTGAGAACAGATGGGAACTGAAATCCAGTTCACAATCCACTTGTCAGATCCTGAGCCCTGATGTCATTTGTCTTTGTCCAGAGAGAAAGTCTTTTCCTAATTAACATAGAAGCCCAATGTAGACCAGCTGTAGCCTTTGCATTTACTCATCGTTTGCTATAATCGTCATTTTTGGACTGATGTTCTGTCGAGAAAGAATTTTTCTTATTCAAGCATTTGACACTGATGATTTGCCATAAATTGAGCATTTTTTTTTTCTATTACAGCAATTTGCAGATTATTATTATTTTTTGAAATGGAGTCTCGCTCTTGTCACCCAGGCTGGAGCGCATTGGCATGAACTTGGCTCACTGCAAGTTTTGCCTCCCCGGTTCAAGCAATTCTCCTGCCTCAGCCTCCTGAGTAGCTGGGATTACAGGTGCCTGCCACCATGCCTGGCTAATTTTTGTATTTTCAGTAGAGACGGGGTTTCGCCATGTTGGCCAGGCTGGTCTTGAAATCCTTCTGACCGAGATCTCGAACTCCTGACCGAGGTGATCTGCCCACCTCGGCCTCCCAAAGTGCTGGAATTACAGGCATGAACCACCGTGCCTGGCCAATCAGTTTTTACTTAAAGTCTTATTTCAGTCTTTAGGAGAGAAACATTTTATTTACCCCTCACTGTAAAATTCTGCCATATTAAATGACTCAAAGAATGAAGACTTCCCCGGCATATTAGATACAATACATTCTTTTTCTGAAATAGCGATGAATTTTGCTGTAGACTGAATAATTGGCTTCAATTCTTTACCTCTCCCAGTAACCACATTTTCACTGTGTTTTTTCATGGGCAGAAGTTTTTTTCTGCCCTTTGAGTTGGGGCTTAGAATATGGCTTGCTTTAGTCAACAACACATTAGCAAAAGTGATGTTGTATTTTTAAAAGATAGAATGAATGATCAAAATCATATGATCATCTCAATATATGCTGAAAAAGCACTTAACAAAATTCAATATTCTTTTATGATAAAAACTCTTCCCAAATTAGGTATAGAAAGAGAATACTTCAATATAATAAAGGCCTTCTAGGACAAACCTATAGCTAACATCATATTTCAGTGTGAAAAGCTAAAAGCTTTTCATATAAAATCACGAACAAGATAAGGGTACCCTCTCCTCAAGTCAATATAGCACTTGAAGTCCTAGCTAGAATTATTAGGCAAGAAGGAACAATAAAAGACATCCAATTCGAAAAAGAAGTAAAATTATCTCTATTTGCAGATGACATGATCCGATTTGCAGAAAACTTCAAAAACTTCACCAAGAAACTGTCAGAATTAATTAATACATTCAATAAAGTTGCAGGATATAAAATCAACATACAAAAATCGGTTGCATTTTTATACACTAAACAATGAACTATCTAAAAAAAAATTGTTTAAGTCCCATTTAGAATGGCATCAAAAACAATAAAATACTTAGGAATAAATTTAGCCAATGAAGTGAAAGACCTGTACACTGAAAAGTATAAACCAACGATGAAGATAATGGAAGAAATCACAAATAAATGAAAAGATATCCATTAGAAGAATTTTTGAGAGAATCACTTGAGCCTGAGAAGCTGAGACTGCAGTGAGCCAAGATCAGGCCCCCGCACTCCAGCCTGGGTGATGGTGAGACAGTCGGGTGGGAGAGGCCACTGGACAACCTGCAGCCAGCCTGCCCCCTGGGGTGGAGACTCAGGAAGTTCCTGCCATTTGTAGCGGGAAGGAGCCCAGCCTGGCCTCTCTCTGTGTGGAACTTGGGATTTGAAGGGCGGGCAGGAAGTACTGGAGCAGAGACTCTGGCCTAGTGAAAGTCTCTGTTTCCCCCTTTTCTTCCTTTTCACCCAGTAAAACCCTGCTTTACTCACCCTTCAAACCATCCGTGAGCCTAAATTTTTATGGCCATGGGACAGACAAGACCCTGTCTTTATCTAAACTGAGGAAAAGTCCTGCAACATTTGTGGCGCACAAGGTGGGGCTCCAGAAGTGGTAAGTGAAATGGGGACTCAAAACCTCTCACTGTTGCTCCTAAGCACGTGTATCCTTGGAGTTCAGAGAGTGGGGGTAACATGCCCCCAAACCCGGTTGCTCCCGGGGGCCAGGGGAAGGCCCTTTCCTTCCTTTTTCAAAACAAACAGGCAAGTCGGGGCTCCTGGCTCCCCCTCCCCTCCCTGCCAGGGCTGGGACACATGGCCCAAGGGCCCCACACAGCTGGCTGACAGGTTCGCAGCCACAAGCCGCTGCAGCCTTCCCCTTCCCCAGCCAAAGGTTTTACTTCATGGGGCTGTAATTAAGCTTAAGCTTTTCTCCCCGGTGAAGGAACCAGTTGCATAAGAATAAGAGGTTCTTTCACAGGCTTTTTTTTTTCTTTTTTTTTTTTTTGAGACGGAGTCTCATTCTGTCCCCCCAGGCTGGAGTGAGCGGCGCCATCTTGGCTCACTGCAAGCTCCGCCCCCCCGGGTTCCCGCCATTCTCCTACCTCAGCCTCCCGAGTAGCTGGGACCACAGGTGCCGCCACCACGCCCGGCTCATTTTTTTGTATTTTTGGTAGAGACGGGGTTTCGCCATGTTAGCCAGGATGGTCTCGATCTCCTGACCTCCTGATCCGCCCGCCTCGGCCTCCCGAAGTGCTGGGATTCCAGGCGTGAGCCACCACGCCCGGCCAAACAGGCATTTTTAACTGTTTCTTTTCTTTGCTCTTCACCCTGCGGGCAGTTCGCTTTTAAAGTTTTTTTTTAAGAAGACTTCTTACTAGGCCAGTCCCCCCACCCCCTGCCTGCCCGCCACCACACCCCCAAATATCACTGTGTGTATTCTCTGCAAAGTTTTGGCTGAAATCAAGCTTCCATCTTTTTTTACATCCTGAGGGCATGGCTTGTAACTCCTGTGGCAAGGCTTCCTTTGGCAACCCTGCCTTGGGGGTAAGATTTTTTCTGTTTTGATAGCTGCGTATTTTTCTAGCCCTGCCTCTTAAAGAGCCCCACCCAGCGACTGGGTTTTCTTCTACCTGTGTGTACTCTGTGTGATGTCTGTAAAACTAGTTCTAGTTAATTTGCCTAAAGAAAGACGGGTGGGTGGATCAGGAGGACAGGAGTTCTAGACTAGCCTGGCCAACATAGTGAAATCCCGTCACTACTAAAAAAAAATTAGTCTAGTGTGGTGGTGGGCACCTGTAATCCCAGTTACTCGGGAGGCTGAGGCAGGAGAATCGTTTGAACCTGGGAGGTGAAGGGTGCAGTGAGCCGAGATCATGCCACTGCGCATGCACTCCAACCTGGGCAACAGTGTGAGACGCGGTCTCAAAAAAAAAAAAAAAAAAAAAAAGAAAGACAAGCATTTAGACCAAGTATTTTTTTTAAGGCAAGTTAAAAGCTGTGGTACCTTTCAGTTCGTGTGACTTTATGAGAAATAAAAACAGCCTTAAAGATTATTGGTAAAATGCAGCTGTCATTATAATGTAAATATGGGAACTAAACTATGTAGGTCAGATGCAAAGTTTGTTAAGTGTTTTGAAGTTGCAAACTACTTTTTGGGTTTTGAGAACTGTTTGACTTGCTGGCTTCACAATTGGTAAGGCCTGGGGACTTAGGAAACTAACCGGTGCCCTTAATTAAGAAGGCAAACGTTGACTACACTTAACACACAGTTAAAACAACTTACCAACTTTTACCTTAAAGTTAAAAATTGCTAGGACTTCATTGAAACTACTAGAAATAGATTTACCTGCAAGGTGTGTAAGAACAGTAAAATTTTTTTTTTTTTTTTTTTTTGCAAAAGGTTATAAGAAGGCATGGAAATGTAAAGTTTTACCTAGGGTTAAAGGATTGTTTTGAGTTAAATTAGGAAAAAGCTGAAGGTTCAAAGAAGGGGTGGAAGAACTGTAGAAATTAATCTTGCGGAAGAAGTTCTCTGTGTGAACATATTGACTAAATTCAAAAAAGGGTATTATATGGTTTTTCTGTAAATTGAGCATTGAAATAAAAGCATAACAAGGGTTCCTAAGGTGCTAATCTGCTCTGTGGCAAAATTTCTAAAGGGTTATAAAAGGTTTTTGCTTTTTAAAAATTTCCGAGTCTTTGTTTTGGCAAAATAAATAACTTATAGTTATCTGGAATTCTACTTCACAATATCAATTGTTTTAAACCTTGAACATTAAACAACCTTCCCAAGTCAAACTTCAGTCTCAAAATTGTCTTCCCGGGCACCTGGCTTTTCAGGTACTTCAGAGGGCCTCTGAAGTGTCCAGAAAAGAGAGCTAAACAGGATTATTTGACATGTTTAGGTACATGGGACTACCAAAATGATGCTCAATCTTCTTTAGGCTATATCTTGGTGAATAATGCTAATGTCTGAATATATGCTATCAACCATAATTAAGGTTTTTATATTAAGCTATTGTAAATCAGAGAGAGAACCAAACTTGTAATTGTGTTTCTAACTGTAACTACCCTGGAGATTTTGGTATTCACAGACAATCCTTGTCTTGCTTTAAAACCTTTTCAAAAGATGATTTATAAGAAGCTGTAGGACTCTGACAGTTGCTCTTAAATACAATTTCTGATTATATTTGAGACAATCAGGCTTCTAATAACTTTAGCTGTTGTAACATTGGAATAAAGAAAAATGTACAGGACCCGTGAAGAGCTGAAATGTTTGTTTATATCAAACAAAACATGTTAACTAAATGGACTGAGGGCAGGAAGCTGAAGCAATCCTTTTAATTTTTGCTTGGAATGTTGCTGCTCCTTGTTTTGTTTTTCAGAGTCAAGGTAACTTATTTTAAACTGTTTATGGCCTTTAATATTTAAATAAGGTATACTTCTGGGATCAAAATTTGGAGCATGTTTGTTTCTCTCTGCCTGATTCCTCTAGAATTTGGAAACTGAGTATTCTTAACTTATGGCAATATGGTGGTTTGCATCAGTGCAGTAAGAATCCATGTTTCTTTTGCAACAGGACACAATTAGAGAAAGTGGTTATTTTACACAAGGCTTTGACTGGAAGGGTATGCTTCTTTTTAAGGAGTCAATCTTGACTTGCAGAGCCGATAAAAGCCCATTGGGGAAACTGGTCTCATACCCTTGCCAATGCAGTCACTGTACAGGGTTCCTGACCTGTGGTCAGTAAAGAATGTCACTTTCTAACACGTCCAGGAGCTTCAAGTTTATCTTGGGACCTTAAGAGGAGAGGATCACCCAACTCACAGGTATTTGAGGATAAACCCATGGCTGGATTTGGCTTTAAAAGGTCTTTTCTGAGATTCTTTGTGGAAAAAACTTACATCAAATTACATAGGCCAATCCAAGAGTCCTATGTAGAAATAATTATTCTTGTTGCACTTTATGCAAATAATCAGGCCAAGTATAAAACTAAAGTCTATTTTGCAAACAACTCAGTCGTATGATGATTTATTTTCTTAACAAAAATGAGAACTAGAGAGAGAAATTATGTTTCAAACCTCATCATACGTTATTAATTTCTAAACTTAGCCGTTTTTAAGCGTTCGCTTATATTTTAGACTAATCCTGCTTGTTCCTATGAACCAACCAGCAATCTCTGACTACAGCTCAGAAAGAACAAAAGTGATGAGTAATGTAAAAATCTGTATGAATATTCCAGTTCTGAGCAATTGTCCTGCAAATCCTGCCAGGTGATGGGAATAAATAGGATGCTCCTCACCCAGAGGTTTCCTTTTTGGGAAGGTAAGACCAAGGGAGCTAACCAAAGCCAAGCACCATGCACCCAAATCCCAGCAAGCATAACTGGAGCCGCCAGTTATCTGGGCATATCAGAAGACATCCTTTCCTCTCCCTTGTTGGAAGAGGACTCAGTTCCACGGTTTCACCTTAGCATTCGGCTTATAAGGAGTTCATCCCCCTGAGACACATTTTTGTCCCAGATTCAATTCCAAGCTTCAGGTCAAAAGCACTAGGAAAGAAAATTGGATCTGTGGGATCCAGAGGCAGATGATAATGGAAGTTAAAAGGCACAGTGCAGGTGATTCCTGCTGACTAAGCCAAGCCCAAGCTTCCTGTTCCACATTAATATTCATGGCATAAATGAGGTCTAGAGAACTCCAAGGCCACTGACAGTACGTGAGAAAGAGACATAGGTTAGAATGGATAATTCCTGTTCTCTAAGCCATCTTGCTTCATGGGTACAAGCCACTTTGGTACTCATGGTGGCACCTGCGAGGGTTGCCAGAGCTCAGGGATACAAGGATGGAAGACGGGAAGAGGATGCTCTTCTTTCTCTTCTCACTTACCAAGAGTATTTGCTAGAAAGAGAAGGGAACCAGTGATGCCTGCTCCCCTCTTTCTAGATGGGTAGCCATTTGTCTTCAGTCTGTACCCCTCTGAATGCATCCTGAACCAATGGGTCTCCTTTAAAAGGCACCTTCTTTTTCCTCTCTCCCTCTCTGTTCTCTCTTCACCGATAGGACATTGTGTCTCTGTACTATGGGACATGCCCCTCAGATGCATCCTCCAAACTGGAAAGAGTTAATTTCCCAAACCTTAAACTGGTTGGCTTAGGATTGGGTTCAGGGAAAGAGAAATCGGAACTCAGAAGCCCAACATGCTGGCAAAAGGGTGAAATTTTTTTTTTTTTTTTTTTTTCCAGTCAGGCTTTAGGACTCCCTCTCCCTGTGCAAACTGATAAAAGGCCTTGGAATTTTTTAGCTGTTTGTGCCTCTCCTCTTTTTTTGGTGCTTGCTTTCTAATAACCTGGTTTGTCGGTTCTTGCCTTCAGGCCATCAAATGCCATTAATGCAACTGGAACCTCTGACAATGGCCCTTTCTGCTGGGAAGCCTTAGGTAGGCCTCTGAGGGAGCTCTGACTGCCATTTCTGCAAAAGAGCGACACTATCAGCAGGAATCAGTTAAGATCGGTTTTTGTTCTTGTCCTTAATCTAATGGCAGTTAGATGTACCTCTTTAGAGTGGGGAATGAGACAGCCAGGTGGGAGGGGGTCCCCAGAAAACCAGCCTGCCCTCTGGGGTGGAACCTCAGGAAGTTCACTCCATTTGCAGGGGGTAGTAGCCTGGCCTCTTTTCTTCCTGTATGGAACCTGGGATTTGAATGGCCAGCTGGAAGCACTCTGTCAGGGACTCTGGCCTAGCAACAGTCCCTGTTTCCCTTTTTTCTTCATTTTCATCCAATAAAACCTTGCTTTACTCACCCTTCAAACCATCTGTGAGCCTAAATTTTCATGGCAAAAGGATGGACAAAAACCCTATTTTTAGCTGACCTAAGGAACAGTCTTGCAACAATGGGAGAGAAGCACTGTCTCAAAAAAAAATTCTAATTCATAGATTAGACGATTTAATATTGTCAAAATGTCTGTACTATCCAAAGCAATCCATAGATTCAATAAAATCTCTATCAAAATTCTAATGTGATTTTTCACAGAAACAGAAACAAAATTCTAAAATTCATATGTAACCACAAACAACCCAGAATAGCCAAAGAAATCTTGAGCACGAAGAATAAAGCTGGGACATCACAATACCTAATTTCAAAATATGCTACAGTGCTATAGTAAACAAAACAGTGTGATATTGCCATAAAAACAGATATATAAACTAATGGAACAGAATAGAGAGCCCAGAAATAAATCTAAGCGTTTAGAGTCAATGGATCATTAACAAAGATGGCAATAAAACACAACGGGGAAAGTATAGTCTCTTCAATAAGTTATGTTGGGAAAACTGGACATCCACATGCAGAAGAATGAAACTGGAGCCTTATCTCACACCATGTACAAAATCAACTCAAAATGGATTAAAGTCTTAAAGGTAAGACTTGAAACTAAAAGTACTAGAGAAAAGCATAAGGGACATTGGTTTTGGCATTGGTCTGGGCAATAATTTTTTTGGATATGACACTAAAAGAACAAGAAACAAAATAAAAAATAGATAAGTGAGATTGCCTTAAATGAAAAGCTTCTGCTTAGAAACAAAAAAGAAACACACACACACACCAAAAATCCCAGTCACCAGAGTGAACAGGCAACCTACAGAATGAGAGGGAATATTAGCAAATATACTTTATAAGGGGTTAAAATCCAAAGTATACAAAAAACTCAAAAGCAAAAAAGCAAGTAACTCACTTAGGAAATAGGTAAAGAACCTGAATAGACATTTCTCCAAAGAACACACAAAAATGGCCAATGGACATCTAAAAAGGCATCCAGTATCACTAATCATCAGGGAAATGCAAATTAAAACCACAATGATATGTTACCTCACATCTGTTGAGATTGCTATTATGAAAAAGACAAAAGATAAGTGTTTCTGAGTGTGTCAGAAAAGAAGGAACTTTTGTACACTGTTGGTGGGAAGGTAAATTGGTACAGCCATTAGGGAAAACAGTGCGGAGTTTCCTCAAAAAATTAAAAACAGAACTACCATATATAATCAGCAGTCTCACTACTGGGAACATATGAGGAAATGAACTCAGTATTTCAAAAATGCTATCTATGTTTGTGTGTTCATTGCAGTGTTATACATAATAGCAAAGATATGGAATCAATCAGAGTGTCCATGTATGGATAAATGGATAAAGAAATTGTGGTACACAGTGGAAATTATTCAGCTATAAAAAAGAAGGAAATCCTGTTATTTGTGAGAGGACATTATCTTAAGTGAGATAAGCCAGGCACAGAAAGTCAAATAATACATGATCTCACTTGTATGTGGAATCTGAAAAAGTTTATCAATCAAGACAGAGAGTAAAATGGTGGTTTTCAGGGGTTGAGGAGTGGGATAGATGGAGAGATGTTGGCCAAAGAGTACAAAGTTTCAGTGATACAGGATGAGTAAGTTCTGAAGATTTAACGTATACCATGATGACTTAGTCAATAATACACAACTGAGTACTTGAAGTATTTGGAGAGAGTAGATCTTAAATGTTATCACCACACCAAACAAAAAACACGTTAAGTATACGAGGTGATGGACATGTTAATTAGCTTGAGATTGGTAACCATTTCACAATGTATATGTATATAAAAATATAATACCTATACCTTAAGCATATGTAATTTTTATTTGTCAATTATATCTCAATAAATCTGGAAAAAATACCTCATGCATTTTCACTTTTACACCTTACCATTGCCATTCAGAAACACTGGCTTGGTAAGCTAGCTGATAAAAGGATAGAAGATGTAGAAGAGAATCATTCCAGCTGACCCAGTGAACTGCAGTGTGAAGTAGATGAACCCCAACATCTGCAGGGAGAAGCAGAGCCACCAGTGCTCTCAACAGCGAGCCTGCCCTCAATTAACTAAAACAGCCAACCTGCCATTTCATAAGAACAGTCCATTTGTTTCCATCCCCTGAGGTTTGTGTTTGTTTGTTTTGCAGTATTTTGTGACAATAGCTAAGCGCAACGAAAGCTAACTGTATTTTGTGAAAGGCCCTGAGCAACAGTTATACACAGTTCACAAGATGTATAACCGTGTAGGATACCTCAGACCAAGGCAGGCACTTTTAATGTGCTTTACAATATCTGCACTGTAATTGTATCTAGGTTTGTCTGCATCCTTTTTCTTAATGTGACTTGTATGTATGCATTTATGTTCTAACTCATGATATGTTAGCAAAGATATTATAACACCTTTTGCATGAATACAAACAAATGAATTGGAATAAGGAAAATTCATCTTAAGTCTTTTTTTTTCCTGTTCTTTTTCTTCTTCTTCGCTTCTGAAATAATTCTTTTCATTCGGCTTTTTACAATCATTGTAGCAATTATATCTGTTTTGTGCTTCATCCCTTATGTAAATTAATTGTCATCTCAGTGTATTGCTGTAAAAATAGGGATTCCTAGGGAGGATACTTTCATAGAATTGACTTAATTATTCAGAGGCCAATTATCCAGTTCTAGGCTATTCACATTGTTTTTATTTTCTCACTTCTCCATACATTTGAATATTTCTCAGTCCATTAATGATCCATTTTGCTTCTCATTAACATCTCTGGTAAAAGGTATGGTGAAATAACTAATTGATACTTTTAGTAATGATGAAACTTTTGAATTAACGAGACTCAGGATACACTCACTATCTTACCCCGTACCTTACTAAGACAAACAGTTGAGTTTATTTCATGTTATAGGTAAACTTAGACTGAGAAAAGCTTTAATTATTATTTTTTGCTGTATAAACATATAAACAGGGCATCAACTATGTCATCTTTTTCTAAGACTACAAACTGAAATTTTAGCACTATTAGCCTCTAATAAATACTTCTGATTTTCTGTGGCCGTCAGGTTGAAGGATATAGTTTGTAATACTAGTTGTTAGATTTTCCTATTTATTTGACTCTCCCTTACCCCAGTCCCTGGTGCCACCATTCTATTTTCTGTTTTTGTAAGTTTAGCATTTTTAGATTCTGCATATCAGTGAGATCATGAATTATCTTTCTATGTCTGACTTATCTCACTTAAAGTTTTCTGGGTTCATACATGTTCTCATAAATGAGCACAATTTCCTTCTTTTTTCCTAAATAAATTCCATTGCATGTATACAACAGTACACCTCCGCCATGATTTTGCTTTCCATGGTTTCACTTACCTGCAACCAACCATAGTCCAAACATATTAAATGGAGAATTCCAGAAATAAACAATTTGAGTTTTAATTTGCATGTCGTTTCTGAGCAGTGTGATGAAATCTCACGTTTTCCTGCTTAGTTGCTGTTCAGTACAATCTAAGAGTTCAGGCATTCAATGGGGGTCATGAAACATGTCTCTCTTGACTAAGAGACTACCATATACCACGTTTTCTCTATGCATTCATCTGTTGATGAAAACTTAGATTGATTTCATATCTTGGCTATTCTGAATAATGCTACAATGAATAAGGGAGTGCAGATATCTCTTCCAGTTACTGGTTTCATTTCCATATATGCCCAGAAATGGGATGGCTGGATCTTATAGTAGTTCTATTTTTACTTTTTTGAGGAACCTCCATAATGTTTTCCATAATGGCTGTAGTAATTTACATTCCCTGCAGTGACAATTATTAACTATATTGTATTGCAGTTCTGTGATGCTCGGGACTCTGCAAACTATATTTCTCCTTTGCCAGCCATTTCCCTGTTAGTTCTGCCAATAGAGGCCACTAGAGGAGGATAAAAGGTAGTTGGAGTGAGAAGGCACTAGCTTCTTCCAGGTGTCTACTGCTCCTGCCAGCCTAGTCTCAGCAGTCACTCTTAATCCTGAAGTAGTTATTGGTTCCGGTTTCTTGCATTCCTCCACATTCTGAGAACCAGCCTCATTACATTTCTTTGGAGAAACTAGCAATAGTCTGGTAGCACACTTTCCTTCAGTTCAGCAGGGTACGTCTTTTGAGCTTTTGAGATACCCGCATAGTAGTCAGAGGTTCTCGTTCCTAAGAGATCTGAATCACAGCTTCTCAAGGCCTCTCTTCTAGAGTTCTGATAATTCAACTTCTTTCCTTGTTCCTTACATGCTAAGATTACTATCACTGTGTTAGTCCAATGTTCCCTTTTCTATTGTTGAGTCTTCCAGTGCTTTTATTTTTTGAGACGGAGTCTCACTCTGTCATCCAGGCTGGCATACAGTGGCACAATCTCAGCTCCCTGAAAACTCCATCTCCCTGGTTCAAGCAATTCTCATGCCGCAGCCTCCAAAGTAGCTGGGGCTACAGGCATACACCACTACACACAGCTCATTTTTTGTAATTTTAGTAGAGACAGGGTTTCATCATGTTGGTCAGGCTGGTCTTGAACTCCTGACCTCAGGTGATCTGCCCTCCTCAGCCTCCTCCTCCAAAGTGCTGGGATTATAGGCGTGAGCCATGGCATCCAGCTCCAATAACTTTGTAAACATTTCTTACATTAGACCCTCTCTTTCGAACTAACTAGCATCGTTTCCATTTGCTGACTGTAGCCTGATGATACGGTGCTGACTTTAGATGTCTGTCAATCACCTTAAAGACAAAGAATTTTGGCTTTGTAGCCCCTTCTATTCTTAGTTCATGGTTTGCTGTAGAAATGCTTTCTCTATGTATAGTCATGGAAGATTTCCCTGGTCCCATGCTCTGCCTACTAGGCATCTATTTTACATCATTTGTACCTAATATATGTTGGGTGTATATTGACTTAGCTATGTTAAGTGGTTCATTTGCACTGTTCCCCTCATCAGACACTGAGATCTAATTGTCATGCTTTCCGAATTCTTTAAATTGTCTCTCTCCTACATGTTGTCATTATTTGGCTCATTTCTATCCTCAGGGAATGATGTAATGTCCTCATCCTCATCAGCCACTTGATGAGACTGAGCAGTGTCAATGTCAGCCTCATTCTCACTTGAGTTTTTATTCTCTGCCTCTGAGTTGGCAAAATTTCCTCCCACTAGTGTTGCTGTGTGGCTTTTACATTAAGCCTATTAGTTTTAAGTAAGGGGTGGCCTTGATCTGTTCTGGTCTGGTTCCCTAGTGCCTCCTTTCCTCACAGTATTCCACCAGTCATCATTAACTTATGATACTACACTGTGTAATAAAGTCTGCAATTAGTGCTGAGAAAATGGCTCAGAAGCAATATGTGTGCCTTGATTGGCATTCTCTGTGTTGCTTTACAAAACCTGTTTTCTCTTCCTGGGGCAAGCCAACCCTGAGGCTACTTGGCTCTTCTGTTCTATCATTCCTTTCTACTTCTATTGTTATGCCTACAGTATTGTCATTGAAGCAGAGTCCTCCCCCATACAATACGGAAGTTTGGTACTGGCCACAGTGTTCAGAGATGAAGTGGTTTGCTTTTTCTGGTTTCTTCCCCCCAACTAGCTACATGAATAATAATATTTTGTACATCTCAAGAAATTTTCCCCCAAAGCATCAGCTTCACAGTGTTGTCTACATCAAATGTTTATGCACTTTTACTGTTGACTTCTCATGTCTGGAACACATGGAAGCAGCCTCAGAAGAGCAATATTTGTTGTTGCATGCTCTTTTTAAATGCTTACCCACCACCTCTTTGAAAAAATTAGCAAAGCAGATAACCAAAGTGAATTGCAATCTAACTGAATGCAACGCTCAGGAAATTTTCAAAGAGGATTTCTGAATATGTTGGCTCTTCTGCAGTCCTCTCTCTCTCTCTCTCTCTCTCTTTTCTTTTATTAGCCACACTTAGAGTTCAATTTTCATACCAACTGTCATGTATAATTGAATATTAACCAAATAGGAGATAGCATTAAAAAGGGGGAGAGAAGAAGAGGAAGGAAAAGTCTTATTTCAGTAACAGAAAATACAAATTCAGAGTTTCAAACGTTTTTTTTTTTTTCTTTTGGTTTGTTTCACCTATGGAAGATTTTCTTTCCCTTTCTCCAAAGTTGATTAGGCTGAGAATCAGACATAAATTTATAAGATTCTAGATACTGTTTTAGAGAAAAGTCCTTAAGAGATGTGAGTAAGGGAAGAAGATGGGTAGAAAGTGAAATTGTGACAGAAGTTTTACCCCAAAGAAAATTGTAATGAAGAAGACTGGTTGAAAAACAAACAAACACATACACACAGAAAAACTGTGTGCCATGACTTTTTTTTTCAAACTATTGAGAAGATATGCTATCACCATTTTCCCTTGAGAAGATATGCTATCACCGTTTTCCCTGGAGTATCTGTTTTGCTTCTTGCTCATAGCAAGAATCTAAAGATGTGCAGCATCAAAGTAATATTGATGGCTAACATATAGTATTTTCTATGATCATCAAGAGTGGCAGCATTTCTGGCAGACAACTGGATCAGATAGCCAGGACATGAATTTGAGGTGATCCACAAAGGACAGTGCTGCATTTTCCGTATCTAGAGGCTGTATCTGGGTCAAAAGATGCACTTTGCTTTTGCTTCATACAACTTGAGCCAGCTGGACTCTATCCAGGAAGATAATGCTGACAAATCCTGGGAAAGCAAGAAGCAGCAGCTTCTCTCTCATCGTGCAGCATATGATACCACTGTTTCTCCTGAGTCTCTTTGTCCCTTTGACATGTAGTAATAATTAAAGCACAAGATCTGCACTTATTAGAGGCCAAATAGCAGCCTTGAATATTGAGTCAGAAGTTTCTGTATCTCTAAGTCACATAGCAAAGTGCATAAAGCAACTCCTTCTATGAAGGAATAAAGTCATCTCTTCATCCTTACCAGAGAGTGAAGAAACACTTACGGAACATGTTATATAAACCAGCCCTTGCTCTGCTCTATGTACTTATTGTACACATGCTCCTTTAATGTTAAAAATAATGACTGTTTTGTGGATTAAGAATGTGAATGTTGGCATCATTAAGAGCCCTGGAATGTAGCTATTTTTATTCTCAATTGAGAGATGAGAAAACTGAACTGAACTTGTGTACAAGGAGATATGAACATGAATGTAGACAATTACATTGTTTTTAATGGAGGAAAAATTTTTGGAAAGTACCCAAATGTAAGGAGAATAGGCAGGTAAATTGTGGCATGTATATGTACTGGAATGCTATAAAACATCAATATAAATAAAATACAGCTATACATGTCAATAGAGATAACCATAAAAAATGTGAACAGCCTATATCTTTGCTGTTGTGAATAATATTGAAATGACTGATGGAGAGGAGATACCTCTTTGAAATACTGGTTTCATTTCCGTTGGATATATACCCAGGAGTGTGACTGCTGGATCATATGGTAGTTCTATTTTTATTTTTTTGAGGAAACTCCGCCCTATTTTTCAAAATGGCTGTACTAATCTGCATTCTCCCAACAGTAAGTTCCTTTTTCTCCATATCCTAACCAACACTGTTCCATTTTCATCTTTTTGAGAATAGCCATTCTAACAGGTATGAGATGAAATCTCACTGTAGTTTTAACTTGCATTTCCTATGTTAATTAGCTAGATTGAATCTTCCTACAATGTATACATAGATCAAAACATCACATTGTACTCCATAAATATAGTTACTGTCAAGTAAAAATAAATATAAAATTAAAAAGAAACAAACCCCTAAAACTATGATGTTGAATAAAAACTTCTAACAGAAGACTATGATTCTGCTAATATGGACTTCAAAATATGCCAAGGGAAACAGCATATTATTTAGGAACACATATATTTGGTAAAAATATGAAGAAAACCAAAAGAATGATAGATCTTAGCAAATCCTCTGGAATGGAGAGAGAAGGATTTGGAAAAAGACACCCAGAAGAATCAATACAATTCTATTTCTTAAGCTGTGTGGGGGATACACAGATGTTGACTTATTATTGTTTTAAACTACTTATTATATATATACCATTCTTTATGCATGATGCCAAAAAAGACAAGAAAATAAGTAAAAGAAGACAAGTACTTAACTTACAATAATCTAAATTCAGCACCATGTCCTTCATGCTACAACAGCCTGAATGATGTTCAAACTTGTTTCCTTCCACAAATAAGCAGAAATCTGTGTTAAGACATGAAGAAGAGATATAGACACTGAATATAAGAAACAATGTGCTGTATATGAATGCATATAAGAAACTTTAGATTCTCTTTTAATCCTGGCACTGGCTTGTTCATTCACTTTTAGCACCTTTGTTTTCCTATACACGAGGTATGTTGTATACAGCCCTTCAGACACTTGCAATCCAAATGAGAATTTAAAAGATTTACTAAGAAATGCCAAATAACCCTTGCCACCTCCCTTAGATTTAGATAAATAAAATATTATAATACAGACCTAAAGGGGTGAAAAAATGTATGCCTAATGAAATTATAAGATTAAATTTCCAGAATGTGTTGCAGTATCATAACCATAATTATAGTCTCTTGTTTTTGAAAATAATGCAGAAGGCAGGGACAAAGTCTATACACTGTAATTCTTTTTGAATTGTGCCCTTTTTCAATTGGTATAGAGTTATAAAATAAGCATCCTTTGAATGCTACAATAGGAAAACTATATTTAGGGCAATTTTTATTTTTTCATGTCTAGGAAAAGCACTTGAAATTATTTTAATGGAGGAGAACATTAAAGATTATTTCAATAGTTTTGGTACGCCTATGAACAACCTTTGAATATTGCTATTGAGCAAAGCAAGGGGGGTAAAAATGGCAATTATTTGCTTTAAGCCAGTTGTGTAAGAGCTTTGGGCTAAGAGTCAGCAGATCTGTTCACAAGTTCACTGTGTCACACATTCACTGTGTAATTCTGCACTTTATTTGAATCATTACTACTAAAGGATTTGAGGGGGGCAGATGCTCCCAAGGTCCTGTTCATTGTCATACCGTCATCTTTTCTCCAAAACATGCCACACTTAAGATATGATTATCCCATCCCCATCCCCTGAGCTCTTAACTCAGAGGGCCTTATTGACATCTTAGATTGTGGTCTTTCCTGTTAGGTGCTCTGTGTTATAAACTAGTTCTACGCTTTCCATTAGGGTCATGGGCAGGTGTCCTCAGCCCTCTCCTATCGTGATTGGCTGGGAGCCTGGAACCAGAAACTGGCCCATACCTCTGTTGCTACAGAGCTGCTGGTCTGTTTTCACTTTGCAGCTGCTTGACTTGAATGCCAAATTCTCCTAGTGAGTGGTGGCTGACCACCTGGCCAGGGCCATGCAGCCAGCTGCCACTTACAGCTTGAGGCTAAAATATAAGCATTCTAATGCCTAAGCTCTGCCCCATCTGAACTCACTTCTCTCAGTTCTTTTTCTCTGTGAGTGTTAATTCAGGGTTGATTCTTTGCCCCTTTCTTCTTTCCTCATATGCTTACTTCTTCGTTACCTTTCTGTAGGAAATACATATTTATAAATTGCCTGTGAAGTACTATGCACTGTGTGTGGATAGGGCCTATATATTTTATCTATGTAGATATGTGAGAATTGAAGTTTTGCATGCATGGAAAAAATAAAATGTCTCAAACACAACAAAAGAGACAGAGAGAGGTACCAAATTCCATTCTTTTTCTATTCCCATAGCTAGCAGAATTTCATTTCCCCCATCCTCCTTGGAAGTCACCTGCTCCCAAATGGTGCTTGGTGGATTTAAATGATATTCAAAAATCCCAGCTGACAGTTGTTAGCTGACTCTGTTTCTGCCATAGCTCAGATCTCTCCCAGGATATTTTTGTTTTGGTATACAGGCAATGCCGTGTATCCGACAGTTAACCTAATATATTTCTGTTATTCTCTTGGGTGCCTTTTTGCAGCTAAAACTATTCCATGTTGTTTCCTAATGAGAATTGTGGTTGAACACGGAGTGGCAATAGCAGGTCAGTCCTTAGGTTTAACCCCCAGTATATCCTCTTTGTTTCTTAAAAGCTTATTGGGCTAAAGCCAAGGTAGCAGTTAGAATCCAGAGGAACTCAGGGGAAAGGTTTATGAATGCATGGTGAGCTCATGTTATCAGTTCCTATTTTAGTGTTTCGAAATCTCCCCTGGTGTTTGAAAGCATCTTGATAATTAAAAGAAAATATTGCCTCATAAAAATTTCATCTTCATTTCAAAGTAAAGCATTTTTTAAAAGACTTAGTTTTATAGAACTTAGATGAACTATGCTTACCTTTCTTCCCTCCCTCCATTCTTTCTCTCCTTTTTTCTTTTCTTTCAATTTTTCTTTTTCTACATGTAATAAAGGTGACTGGTAGAAATATGAATGATCAGAAATGATTAGAAAATTGATTGCTTGATCTGACCTTTTTTTCATAATTAGGCAACTGACTCTTCATGTTATTGTCAAATACTCTGTCCTGAACTGATTTTGGCTTTGATATCACAGGTCATAGACTCATCTAAGCCTCTGGAGTTTACACTGGAACAGGGGCCAAAGAACTTTAACAAATGTGAAATAAAACAGTATTTTAATGGAAAAAATATGCAGCCTCAAATGCTTATCACTACAAATCTCTGATAAGAAAAAACAAGTTTGCTAATGTATGTATTTGTGTTTGGTGCTTCTAACAATGGTATTCATGTGCTTTAACGAGGTAATACATTCAGATGATTTTTTTCATACTTTAAATTCTCACAGTGACATTGACCTGAAATGCCTGGGCCCACTGGAGAAGAACAAAGGGCTTATATAGTATATGCCAACATTCTTCCTTTCTAAAATGATACTGGGGAAGAATGCAAACATATATTTAGGCCCTGTGGTCTCATTTCACATAATAAGAGAGCATTACCACAACCAAAAACACTGCTTGGTGACATAATGGGTAAGGGCCTGACATGCCCACACAAACAGGGGCATCAAAGGGCTATTTCAGATTCTTGATTTCTTGCCAAATAGTGAATAATCTTAAAATCAAATGTGCAGCAATAATAGGCCCAGCTGGGAGGATTAAGAAATAAATATCTATCGGGCTGCCTGATCTCTTTGTTCTTTAGGTTTAGAGTAGGATAAATGAAAAAGGGGAGGCCAAGAGGGAGTGGTTTAATATAGAATAAATTGTCTAAAAGGAATCGGTGAAAGCAGGATTATTGATGAGTTAAGGAGTGAGCTAGCTGACTTTTTACTTTCAAATTAAGACAGGATAGAGGTATGGGGATAAAGTAGGAAATCAGATAAGAAAAACAAAGGATGCAGGCATATTGGCCTTAAGTAGTCTTTTTCTGTTTCTGAGATTTCTTATGTTCTTGTGCTCTGAGCCAAGATCAATTGAGATTAATCAGTTGTATAGAAAGCATTGTGATCACATTGCAGGCTTTTAAAGTTTAAATTTGTTTATTGAGCACAATTTGGTTAGCATCAGGTGCTGAAGTTATAGACACCAACACTAGCATAGAAATTACTTTATTTAGCTCCCAGTTGTAAGTTTCTATAGCAACTGGGGTCTATACCAGAAAGCTGAGATTCTCGTGCTCAAATGATTCAGGCAGAGATGGCAATATCATATTGGGGGGGCACTTGCTTCTTTTTTCCACATTTTTTTCTGTCTTGTGAGAAGCCTCTTTAATGTGATTCTCTCTGCTTAGTCATACTTTTAATTACACCTCTGCTTTGAACCCTCTCCTCTTGGCAGCAGTATAAAGTATCTATTTGGTTATGTTTCGATTTCCATTGACTAGTTAGTATGTTGATGCAGAGGAGGGGAATGTGATCTGTTTTAAATACAGTTGAAAATTCTGAATAGTGAGGAAAGTGTCCATGGTGACAAATGCAGTTAACCACTCCAGGAAGAAATTGGGATATTAATTCAAAAAGGAAACCTAATTTAATTTCTACATTATGCTTCCATTCTGACCATAAATGCAATGTCATGATCCTTTTCAATATGGGGGATGTCCCTTATGAAGTTCTCTTTTTAAGTTTTTAAGTAAACTTGTACTTGGAAGAAAATTGATTTTATTTTTGTTTTAGAAATGAATGTTTTTATTGTAACAAATAGGACTTTTTTGGAGTGGCTTGATATGGTTGAAGTAATATTTTATGATGCTAGTTTAGCCAATACTGCACAAACGCTTAGGAAAAAATAATTATATCCTGACTCCAATTATGAAAATAATCTCTACATTAAAAATATATAAATATAGTAGATTTCTTGCTGTCCATGCTTTGGAATGGCTGTAATTCAGGCATCTATCTATCATCTATCTATCTATATCTACATATTTATATCTATACAGATATATAGATCTGTGTATATATATCTGTATATATGTATAGAAAAATATATCTATATTTCTAGAAAAAATGAATATCAAATAAACACATACTGGAAATACATGTTTTAAATAATATTATCTTTTCTATGAAACTCCACATTTTACAAGAACTGGCTTTTGATATTTGAAATAATCATGAACTGAGTTGTTTAAAGACTATTTAGTAGAAGACTGCTTATGGTATAATGTATGGCATAGTCTTTTAGTTTGGCAAATGACAAGAATAAACCATAAAAGCAAGGATTCTCTGTGTGCCCTAATAAAACAAAACAAAACAAAAAAGGATTTCCATTTAATGTTCACATTTACTGCTAACTTGAGGCCTATTAACATTTGGAAAACACAAATTCTAAAGGCAGCTGCTAGCAATTGGCCAATTATAATTTCACGATTGAAAGAGAAAATCTTATTTCACTATAAAATTCGGTACTTGTTTTCTCCTTTCATGAATTACCCCACAGCCAAAGCACAATGTGTGAGAGAGGAAGGAGAAAATAGACTCGCTCCTGGTTGTCTGCAGAAATGCATCACCTCAGATGACTTTGATTCTCTTTGCATTCAATAGGAGATTTTCTTTTACTAATTTTACAACAGATTTAATTGTATTAAAGTTAATTCAGATTGTGATTATCTGTCTCTATTTGTACTTAGTTTCTATGAGGAATCTTAAAATATCATCAGTTCCATAGTTGAGTCTCTGTGTCATTATTCAGTATATCTATTATATCATGATATATCTGAATTCACATAAACCAGTTTTGCTCTTCCAGGCAAGCAGTTTCCAGAGCTCCGTTAAAACTCTGAATAGATAATTGCTCCTTTAACAAAACATGCATAGACAAAACATTTGATGAATAAAGAGCAGTTATTAACCTACTCACATTTGTGAATATCAGGGTTTTGAACTATTACAAAATGGATTCTGCCATGAGTCAGTTTTGTTTTTCCTTTTCAAATATATCTATTACATATTTTTTTTTCCTTCAGGTAACTTACAGTAATATTACTTAATTTAAAATGTACTAGCTCTCCCAATGTAGCAACTTTATTAAAAAGAATTAAATGTTTACTCAAAATCATAGTCAAATAAAATGTAGAACTTCAAAATAGTAAGTTGAATTTCTCAGTATTTTATTGCAGAAATGAAAATAGTACTTATTGGAGGAGATAAGTGATTTATACAATTTGGTTCTGTTAGCTAAATCAGAACAGGCTTACTTAAACATGTATTTTAATCGTAAATTAGTTTTTGTAGTCACAAACCAATTATGCTGGATTCTCATTAATCATTTGTTGGTAACATTAAACAGTCAATAGATTAGAGTGTCAAAAACATTTGGTGGGGAGAGGGGTGTTACGTGCAGAAACATTAACCTAGACCATCTGAGGCTCCTCTCTTTAGAAGGCTTATTTGCAAGATTGGCCATTGACTGATATCTGGGAACTTGGCTTCTGAAACACTCCCTTAACTGGTAAGGTAGTTTCACTGGGCCTAGACATTTGTACAAACAATGGTATTTATTGTAATATCTGCTTTCTTTTTGCAAGTCTGGAATTCTGGTAGTTGCTAGGCAAAAATGTCTCTGTTCTCAGCCCCCAGTAAAACTCCTAAACTCTGAGTTTTAAATGGGCTTCCAGTGGCAGAAAAATTACACATATGATGCTGTATTTTTTTTGTTTTCTGGAGGGACAGTGTGCTCTGTGTGAGCTGTCAGGTTGGGGAAAGGTGTTATGAAACTTCCCATGGATTCTTTCTTGTCTTTATCTGATGTCTTTTCCCTGTCTAACCCAGCTCTTACTCTTTACTATGTCTTTATAAGAAATATTAGTGTTTGGTGGAACTATGTGCCTGAGCCTTGTGAGTCCTTCCAGTGAATCATCAAATATGTAGGTGGTGTTGGAGACCCTTGAGTCAGAGTGTGTCTATTCTGGCTGATTTCAACAGTGTGGGAGTTTAAAAGAAAATCAACACTGAGCCATGGCATGGATTGAACATACGGGAATAAATACCTGCAGAGTAGATTAGCATTTTGGCAAATGTGCCGTGATGAATATGCTTGCTGTCTACCAAATTTGCATTAAAATACAAATAAGGTAATATGAAAGCTGGTGTCAGCTATGAAAACAAAACCGAAAAGGAGATGCTATGGCAAAGTTTGACATTATTTATGTTAGCTGAACTATTGCCAGCTTTTGCTTTAAGTGTATTTATTAAATTCTAGTGGAATCTGAGTTTCTGTTTTAATGGCTTCTTATCCAATTTAAGAAACTATACAGGAGACTCCAGAATAAGAATGAGCTAGTAGTAAACCTGATGTACAAAGCTTGTGTTGGGTGGAAGTAAAACAAAAATCACTCTTGAAAGCTTATAAACACAAGGCCTACACTCACACTAATGTGAGAACTGAACTCACACCACTAGTGTGGTCTGAAATAATACCCAATCAAATAATTCAATTTAAAGTGGCTCTGGATTGGTAGTGGCCATGGTAAATGGCAGAAACAAACACAATTCTTTCTGGAAAATTATATTTCCAAAGTAGGCCTCTAAGAAGTTCTGCTTATTGCTTGAGTTCCAAAGAACACAAGATCATAGCCAAAAATACAAAACACATAAAAAGCATGAAACTATGAGCAAGGGCCAGCAGAACAAACAAATAAACATACAATAAAGCCAATGAAAACCAAATGAAACAGGCCTATAAAAGTACCCACAAAAATGTCTCTGGAAACTAGTGGTTTAATAGGCAAACTCTTTCAAATGGTTAAAGAAACATAATTCTTAAACTATATGGTCTTATCCAGATCTTGGAGGGAAAAAAGGGGCTTTCCATTTTATCTATGAAGCTAGCATGATCCTCATATCAAAGTTTCACAGGGCACAGAAATATAAATTATAGACTAAATCTACTTTACATCCTGGATATGAATATCTTAACAAAATGTCAAGAAAACAAATTAAAGGTTAGATTTTAAAATCATTTGGCTTCTTTTGAGAAGTGTCTGTTCATGTCCTTTGCCCACTTTTTAATGGGCTTGTTTTTTCTCTTGTAAATTTAAGTTCCTTATAGATGCTGAATATTAGACCTTTGTCAGATGCACAGTTTGCTACTATTTTCCCACATTCTGTAGGTTGTGTGTTTACTCTGATGATAGTTTCTTTTGCTGTGCAGAAGCGCTTTAGTTTTATTAGATCCCATTTGTCAATTTTTACTTTCGTTGCAATTGCTTTTGGCATCTTCGTCATGAAATCTTTGCCCCTTTCTGTGTCTAAAATGGCATTGCTTGGGTTGTCTTCCAGGGTTTTTATAGTTTGGGTTTTACACTTAAATATTTAATCCATCTTGAGTTGATTTTTGTACCTGTGTAAGAGAGAGGTTCAGTTTCAATCTTCTGCACATATCTAGCCAGTTATCCCAGCACCACAACAGGGAGTCCTTTCTCCATTGCTTGTTTCTTTTAGATTTGTTGACGATCAGATGGTTGTAGGTGTGTGGTCTTCTTTCCAGGCTTTCTATTCTGTTCCATTGGTCTATGTGTTTGTTTTTTCACCAGGACCATGCTGTTTTGGTTACTGTAGCTCTGTAGTATAGTTTGAAGCCAGGTAGCATGATGCCTCAAGCTTTGTTCTTTTTGTTTAGGATTACCTTGGCTATTCAGGCTCTTTTTTAGTTCCATACTAAAAAAAAAAAGTTTTTTTCTAGTTCTGTGAAGAATGCCATTGATAATTTGATAAGAACAGCATTGAATCTGTAAATTGCTTTGGGCATATGGCCATTTTAGCTACACTGAGTGCTCCTATCCATGAGCATGGAATGTTTTTCCATTTGTTTGTGTTGTGTTATCTCTGATTTTTTTGACCAATATTTTATAATTCTCATCATAGAGATCTTTCATCTCCCTGGCTAACTGTATTCCTAGATATTTTATTCTTTTTATCGAGATGTTTTACTGGAAAGAGAAGAAGAGAAATGAAGCAGTAGCAAGAGGAAAATTGATTAGGATAATTTATTTTCATTCATTTATTTATTTTTTCTGAGATGGAATCTTGCTCTGTCACCCAGGCTGGAGTGCAGTGGTGTGATCTTGGCTCACCGCAACCTCCGCCTCCCAGGTTCAAGTGATTCTCCTGCCTCAGCCTCCAGAGTAGCTGGGATTACAGGCACGTGTCACCATGCCTGGCTAATTTTTGTATTTTTAGTAGAGATGGAGTTTCACCATATTGGCCAGGCAGGTCTCAAATTCCTGACCTCGTGATCTGACCCCCTCAGCCTCCCAAAGTGCTAGGATTACAGGTTTGAGCCACCACGCCCAGCCCGATACTTTTTATTTTTTAAAAAAGAAGAGATAAAAGCAACATGCGTATTAGTTGATTGGTTGATCTGGAGAGGGAAAATTTAATAATCAGGAGAGGGAGCATCCTTGGAGCAATGTCCTTGGGTAGACAAGAGGATGCAATATGTGCGAAAGTGGATGGTTGGGCTTAAACAGTGATATTTAATTATAACATGAGAGAGAGCAGATAGATTTGGTGTCTTGCAGAAGTTGTCTTCTACTCACTTAACTTTCTCAATGAAAAACAATGTTGTTCTGAGAATGAAGATGGAGAAGGAGTACTTAGAAAAGTCAAGAGTATCTAGCAGAATCAAGAATGAATGAGCTACAGAGATGTGTTCTGATTTCCAAGAAGCAAGAGAAGACCTCTTGATATTTGTAGTCATGTATTTAAAATGAGATCGACTGGTACGGTTGTGCATTTTTCTTGAACCACAGTCGGTTGCACAAGTGAGTGCAGAATAGGCAGAGTGTTGAGGTTTCAATAAACATATATACAAACAGAGAGTCAAGAAATCTGAGAGTGTAAGCCCAGAATTGTTAATTTAAGGTTATGTAAATATGGGTTATCCAAATATCAATGCTATAGTAACATCCTGAAGCAAAACAAGCACAAAGTTATAAATGCCTAAACTGGAGGAGACTTGAAACTCTCATGTTAAATCTCCAATGTAGTATTTCTAACTTGTGAAGACAGATTGGTAGGCAGCCATTTTTTTTGCATCTTAAAATAACTGGGGGCATAGTTAAAATTTTATACATCAAGTGATTGCTATTATTGAATGTTGCAGGTGAGATGTGGTTATTTTTAGTTTATTTGAAATGTTTGACTGGCAAGTGGGGAGGGGGAAGCAAATATTTGAAATTTGGAAAACCCTAAACCTTTTGGTAAGAAATTGTAATTTTCACTTAAATTTTCTTTAAGGATATAAGAGGTTTATAATTTATGTAGTTAAATTGAACAATAACTATTGATGACTATGGAGCAGGTAATTATAGCCTGCAGAAAAAGTTATAATCTAAGGATTGTAAAAATATGATCCTGAAGTTGTGTAATTGCATCCATTTCTGTATTTATGTGAATTTATAAACTGCAGTAAGTTTTGAATGAGGTTAATCTTGTTTAATATAAGTAAATGAGTCTGTAGACTGTGATCTCCCCAAACTAAAAAGTACAGTACTTGGAATTGTGTTCTTTATGGTTGTAGTGTTGCTAAAGCACTAATATACAGAAAATAAGGGAATTACGTAGTGCAAAAAAGAAACAAACAAAAAAACTCTCGTTATTTATTAGGATTTCTTAGTGGAAATAACTGGGTAAACTAATAATAAAAAGCTTGAGCTGAGTGAGAGACAGTGCAAATGAGGCAGAAATAATGCATTGTAGATCCTGGTGGAATCAAAGTATTGGGATAATGGAAATATGAGTTGGAAATTTAGGAGGTAACATTCAAAGAGTGAGATTCTTTTTTTTTTTTTTTTTAAGACAGAGTCACACTTTGTCACCCAGGCTGGAGTGCAATGGCACAATCTTGGCTCACTGCAACCTCCATCTCCCTGGTTCAAGCGATTCTCTTGCCTCAGCCTTCCAAGTAGCCGGGGCTAGAGGTGTGCACCACCATGTCCAGCTCGTTTTTGTATTTTTAGTGGAGAAGGGTTTCACCATGTTGGCTGGGCTGGTCTCGAACTCCTGTTCTAAGTGATCCACCTGCCATGGCCTCCCAAAGTGCTGGGATTACAAGCATGAGCCACCACACCTGGCCTCAAAGAGTGGGATTCTTGAAACTGAGATTACAGAAGGTTGTAGTGATCAGTAACAAAAAATGCAAAGGTATGACCAGGAGAATGAGTGGTTTATATATCATGAAGTATAAGATCTTTGAAAAGGAGTCAAAAGACTAGGGTATTGGAAGCATCACCTATGTGAATATTAAAATCACTACAAATGAATATAGCAATAGAGTTAGAGAACGTTAAGACTGTCCACAGATGAGGGGGCCAATAGATAACTCCAACAGGGACATAAAGTCTACATATCCATCAGGTTTTAAGGACAAAAGTAGAGCATGAAAATGATAATGGAGGATAAAGATGATACCTACCCCATATTCAGTCCCCGTGCTAGGAAGGCTGTGGGAAAACCAAAAAACAAAAAACCAACCACACAAACAAAAAAACAGCTAACACTAGAGAGAGCTGTAGAGAGCAGTGTATTCAATGGAGATCTTGGATGATGTTGTAGGAATAAGGGGTAAGAAATGTTCAGAGAACATATTGAGAGTATTGAGAATTTTGCTGTGGATGTATGGTGGTTTCCAGAAGGTATAGTTGGGAGGTTTTAGAAATGAGGGTGGTGAGAGTTGGTTTTAGGATAGGAGTTGTATAGAGCTACATGGAGAGCAGAAGGTAGGAGACTGAGGGGAATCTGAGAGTCTTCTTCAGTGGCAAACAAACAAGAAAAAATGGCATGATGGCATTAGTACGGGTAGTCTTAAGACAAACATTAATGGCAAAACTATGAGGAAGGAAGGAGCAGTAGGGAAGGATAAATGTGGACCCTTTTCCACTCTTCAGAGGAAGCATAAAAGCCAAAGTAGAGGTAGTGCTATTTTGATGATCTAGAATTCTCTGTTGACTTGGCAGATGGAGGCTGATAGGTCTGAGGAGCATGGCAGGCCTTTCAGTGTTTCAGTGTTCAAAGCTCATTCTTGACACCCCCTGGGGTTGGTGGTGGTCTTACTCTAAGCATGAAAGGCGTGTTCCTGATTCATCTACAGTCTTAAGATATGATACAAATGGACAAGGCAACAAACAAAAAAACAAACAGAACATAAAAGTTTATCTTGAACCTAACTTCAATTTTATTTGTAAGATAAGATTGTAAGATTGACTATATGTGCGTATCTATCTATATAGATATTTATATTAAGCATTATATATATTATATATTATATTATATATATATAAATAGAATGAAACGTAGCCAACAAAATACTAAAAATAATAGTGTTGGGGGTGAGATTATAGGTGATGTGTCCACTCTTGTTTAGTCTCTTAAATTTCTTAAGATAAACACCCATAGTCAGAAGAGAGCCTTTTATTTAAGAAAAAAATGTTATTTTTAAAAATACTTTTTGTTGTTTATAGGGTTGTACATTTATAAATGCTTGCTGAACTGATTATGACATTTGACTGTTTGTTATGGATGTTGCTTAATTCTGAGAATACAGACTCTGTATTTCTCAATAGTAACAGTTACTTTTAAACAATTTATAAAAAAATAAAGAGTTACTCATTTTTTGAAGGAAAACAAAGGATAGGTACTGTTCTCACAGCTGGTTTTTAGTTAAAATTATAGAATATGTAATTTAACTGGAAGAGAGTCATTTCAAATATACTTAAGTAGTTTAAATAATTACATGGAGACAATGCAGGTATTTCTCTGTTAGATAAACACATACTATTAGAAAACAGGATGATTTAAGGAAAATTCACAAATCTATGTTAAAAAATTTAAATCAGTATTTTAATAACTGAGGAGGATTTAATGTGAAACAAGTAGCCTTTCTGAAATAAGCAATCAAAATAGTTCATTAAAGCAGTAATCACTGGTAAGCTTGGCTGTTGCTCTACTTGATATGTAAACAAAATTGGTAAACATTGTTGAAATAACACCTCAGGTACTTCAACTTTCTTTATCACTGAGGAAAAAATAGCAGTTCATTATCACTCTGAATTTCAATATTTTCCCACTGGAATACAGAAAGGAAGATTCAACCAAATAGTTGATAAGACCATAAATGAGAACTATATAATTTTTCAGCCTAGATATAAGCAGGACCAACTAAACTTAGTAATCAGGACAAACTTTTGAAAGTATTAAAGATTAATGAAACAAATTCACAGTTGTTATAGATTTATGTGACTTATCAATGTATTTAAGAACATAATTTGTATGGATTAAAGAGGATTAACAAATTGATGTCAGATTTGTTTCTCTATCCTTTCACCTCTGTGCTTACTTTCCTCTCTGCCATACTCTTCATGCCCTGTTAATTTTTCTTGCAAAATTACAATTTACATTTTAGGAAGGAAAGCATTTATCTACTACATGCAGTTTTGACCCTGCTTCCTCCTCTCATTGGAAAACCTTTGTATCTCTTTGACTGTATTATTTTTTTGAGACTGACTTTCTTCCTTTGTAAGGCTATACTTATTTGCGATGGTAGTCACTCTGAACTTCTTTTAATGTACTTTTATGTATAAACTTTATGTACTTTTATGAACTTTTAAAGTATGTGTTATATTTGTATATATATTACCATAATCTAATAGTTTGTTTTCTACTTTATGAGAGTGTCAAAGGCAGGAAGAATCACTGATGTTTTATGTATAGATATAATTGGAGACTAAAAGCAGATTTGAAAGAGAGAAGCCTATGAGAATAATTTTGATAATCTTCTACTACTAACTAATAAGGAGATAAAGTGAGAACTAATTTTTGGAGATCTGAGTATAAAAATTCAAGTGTTTTAGAATCTAAGCAAAACCATTGCTAGATAAGGGCCACTCACTGAAGTGTTACAAACCTATGATGTGACATTCATTCTCATTTAATTTATTTATCTTTTGCCACTAGTTGGCAGTATGACTGAATTACAGTTTGATATTCTGCCACCATATAAGTGCCCAGAGTATTCGCTAATATTGACCATGTTTGGGAGTTCAGATATTAGCTGTCTGGAGTTAGGGTGAGATGCCATTAGGATGTCCCTTTGAGGTCTGAGACCTGTCGTCTAAAACTTCCAAGTGAAACATATGATTCTCAGTCACACTTTTTAAAGTAATATCAGACTTACAAAGTGATAGAATGGGCTGACTGCGTATTACTTTGACTTAGAATTTAAACAAGTTTCTGCTGGAGGTCTGAGAAAGTGTCCAGGTTGGGGTTTCTAATCTAAGAACAGAAAAACAAGTTGTCTAAGTTTGAGACTTAGGGCAGGGACAGAGAAATCGTTTTTGGTGGTAAGGGAGAATGGAATGAGGTTGTAACTAAGAATGTAAGAATGTACCTATTAATAGTCATTTTTGCCAAGCAACTTGCTTAGGTTCAAAGCCCAAGTATCAGGAGCAGGGATAATATTGTTTGAATATTTGTCTCCACCTAACCGTCATGTTAAAATGTAACTCCCAGTGTTGAAGGTGAGGCCTGGTGGGAGGTCTTTGCATCCCAGGGGCAGATCCCTCATGAGCGAGTTGGGCCATTCCTATGGTGATAAGTGAGCTCTTGCTCTGAACTCAAATGAGATCTGATCATTTAGAAGGGTGTGACGCTTTCCTCCCACTCTCTCTTGCTCCCAGTTTTGCCATGTGATGTGCCTGTTCCCCCTTTGCCTTCCACCATTATTGTAACTTTTGTGAAGCGTTCATCAGAAGCTGAGCGGATGCTGATGCCATACTTGTACAGCCTGCAGAACCGTGAGCCAATTATACTTCTTTTCTTATAAATTACCTAGTCTCAGGTATTTCTTTATAGCAATGCAAGAACAGCCTAATACAGGAAATTGGTACCAGGAATGATGTATTGGTGTAAATAAATATACCTGAAAATGTGGGAGCAGTTTTGGAGCTGGGTAATGGGCAGAGTTTGGAAGAGTGTGGAGAACTCAGAAGAAGGTAGGAAGATGAGGTAAAGTTTGCAACTTCTTACAGACTGGTTAAATGACTGTGAGCACAATGGTGATAGAGATATGGACAGTAAAAACCAGGCCCGTGGGGTCTCCGATGGAAATGAGGAAATTATTGGAAAATGGAGCAAAAGTCACTTTCGTTAGACCTTAGCAAAGAACTTGGCTGCATGTTGCTCATGCCCTAGGGATCTGTGGAATTTTGAACTTTGGATTGATGACTTAGGGTATCTAGTAGAAGAAATTTATTAGAAACTGCTTAGAAGAAATTTCTAAGCAGCAAAGTGTTCAAAAATTTGCCTGGCTGCTTCTGACAGCCTATGCTCAGATGTGAGGGCAAAGGAATAACTTAATGTTGGAACTGATTTTAAAAGGGAAACGGAGCATAAAAGTGGCAAATCTGCAGCCTGGCTATGTGGCAGAGAATGAGAAAGTTTTTTGGGCAGGGAACAGGAATTCAAGAAGGCTGCAAAGCAACCACTTGCTAGAAATATTTGCATAACTAAAAAGGAGCCAAGTGCTAATAACTAAGACAACGGAGAAAAGGCCTTGATGGCATTTCCAAGACCTTCCCAGCATATCCTCCCGTAACAGGTCCAGAGGCCCAGGAGGACTGAATTATTTTGAGGGCCAGGGCCCTGCTGCCCTATACAGCCTCAGGACACTGCTCCCAGCATCCAGGCTGCTCTAGCTCCAGCGATAGCTCAAAGGGGCCCAGGTACAGCTTAGGTTTTCACTTTGGAGAATGTAAGTCACAAGCTTTGGCAGCTTCCATGTGGTGGTAAGCACATAGGTGCACAGAATGCAAGAATAAAGAACACTTGGCAGCCTCTTCCTAGATTTCGGAAGGTGTATAAGAAGGCTTGGGTGTCCAGGTAGAAGCTCATTGCAGGGGAGGAGCCTTCAGAGAGAACTGCTAGGGCAGTATGGAGGGGCAATGTGGTGTGGAACCCCTACACAGAGTCCCCACCAGGGGACTGCCTAATGAAGCTGTGAGAAGGGAACCACCATCCTCCAGATCCCAGAATAGTAGATCCACTGGTAGCTTTTACCCCACACCTGGAAAAGCCACAAGCACTCAATAACCTGAGAGAGTAGTTTCGAGGGATGAACCCTACAAAGCCACAGAGGCAAAGCTGACCAAGATCTTGGAAGCTCACCCCTTGTACCACGGATGTGGGACATGGAGTCAAAAGAGGTTATTTTGGAGATTTAAGATTTAATGTCTGCCCTGCTGGGTTATGAACTTGCATATGGCCCGTAGTCAGTTTCTTTTGGCTGATTTCTCCCTTTTGGAACAGGATTGTTTACCCAATGCCTGTATACTCATTGTATCTTGGAACTAAATAACTTTTTTTTTTCTTGTAAATTTTCAGGCTGATATGGTTTGACTGTGTCCCCATCCAAACCTCATCTTGAATTCCCACGTGTTGTGGGAGGGATCCAGTGGGAGGTAATTGAATCATGAGCGCAGGTCTTTCCCATGCTGTTCTTGTGATAGTGTGTAAGTCTCACAAGATTTGATGGTTATTATAAGAGAGTTTTCCTGCGGAAGCTCTGTTTGCTTGCCATCATCCAAGTAAGACATGACTCGCACCTCCTTGCCTTCTGCCATTATTGTGAGGCTTCCCCAGCCACTCAGAACTGTAAGTCCAATTAAGCCTCTTTCTTTTGTAAATTTCCCATTCTTGGGTATATCTTTATCAATAGCATGCAAACAGGCTAATACACAAGCTTATAGGTGGAAGGGACTTGCCTTGTGAGATTAGACTTTGGACTGTAAACTTCTGAGTTAATGCTGGAATGAGTTAAGACTCTGGGGGATTATTAGGAAGACATGATTGTATTTTGAAATGTGAGAAGGACGTGAGATTGGTTGGGGTGACCATCAGTGGCAGAATGATATCATTTGGATATTTGTCCCCACCCAAATCTCCTGTCGAAATGTAATTCCTGGTGTTAGAGGTGGGGACTGGTGGGAGGGATTTGCATCATGGTGGTGGACTCCTCGTGAATGCCTTGGGCCATCCCCTTGGTGATAAGTGAGCTCTTGTGCTGAGTTCACAAGAGATCTTATAATTTTAAAGTGTGTGGCACCTCCCACCCACTCTCTGTTTCTTGCTTCTCCTTTTGCCATGTGATGTGCCTGCTCTCCCTTTGCCTTCTGCCATGATTATAAGCTTTGTGAAGCCCTCATCAGAAGCTGAGCAAATGCTCGTGCCATGCTGGTATGGCCTGCAGAGCCATGAGCCAGTTAAACTTCTTTTTAAACAATTACACACTCTCAGTCTTTATAGCAATGCAAGAATGGTCTAATACAAGGGATATTAGCTCAGGGATCTGAAGAAACTAAAAGTATATACTAGGTATACAATGGTAGGGACACAAGTACTGGTAAATCATTGAACTACAAAAAAAATACATTTTAAAGTGGGCATGACCCCCAGCCAGAAGGGTGACTGGATCCGAAGGTCACCAATAAGTAGAGCATAGGGAGAATATAAAGAAGTATTAGAAAATGTATTAAGTGAATGATGCTGACTAGTTTAATCTACTAGAAATTTAAAAAGAAGTACACTTTTGAACAAAGATCAAAATCAACATAAGGATCACAACATAACAATTTATTTTTAATTCTAGATTTATGATCAGATGAGTCCTGGGGCATTGCTGCTTCTAGCTGTGGTTTGCATGGGAAGCTTGTCAGTAATCACTATTTTCCTTTCTGCAAATTGAGTAGATTTTTAAAGATTATCTAAATAGGCAGACACCTTCAACTACAATAATTGATACTGCAAGATCTTTCTTCTTCTTTAAAAAGTTGATGTTAATGTAAAATAAATTTGTAAAAAATCACTTGGTACCTTCCTTTAAATCTATTATTCCATGATTTGTACATAAAAGTAGATTAGGAATAATAACAAAAACTATCACTATGACACGTAAACACTGTGAGATCTCTGGTGAATGCTCTTCCATTTCGTTAAAAGTGAACCAGTAAGTTTTTTTGATAATTCTTTCCTTTATCTGATAGAAATGATAAGCCATCACTTTATTTGTACTAATGATATCATTTATTCATTCATTTAATGAATAATGACTAAGTTACTTTTATAGGCATTAAACTGCATGCTGAGGATACAAACCTTGATAAAACATGTTCCTTTTCCCAGGTTGCTACCAGATTAGTAAGAGAACCATATACAAAAAAATAACAATCCATAAGACTATGGATGAAAAAAAGTCATGCAGGTCCTAGTGGTACCCAAATGAAAGGCACAATTCCATTCTGAGTGGAATTGGTAGGCTGTGGATGAGGAGAGTTTCCGAGATGCATTTTAAATAATAAAGGGATGAAAATTAAATGAAACAAGAGAATGATAACAGCATGAACAAAGGCAGTGAGGTAAGCCAGCATGGTGTGTCCAGAGAAGTGTGAGTAGCTTGGTGTTGCTGGAGCATCCAATTCAAGGCATTCCATGTGGAAGATGAGGCTGTGAGAAGCAGGGGCACTGAGGGCAGGAGATCAATGTTTTAGCTCATGCAGTCAAGCAAAGAGTGAATTCAATCTTCTCTACTGCCTTTTTGTTGTATTCAGGCCCTCAATGGATTGGATGATGACCACCTATATTGGGGAGAGCCATCTGCTTACTCATTCCACCAATCCAAATGTTAATATCTTTCAGAAACATCCTTATAGATACACACAGAAGTAATGTTTAAACCACTATTTGGACTTCCCTTTGTTCAGTCAGGTTGACACAAAATTAACCATAACACTAGTAATGTGCATTTAAGTTTCTTCTGTGTTTATTTTTCTGACTTGATAACTCCCTTCCTTTTAGTGCAGAATAGTATCTATTGTCTGGATGTACCATATTTTATGTATCCATTTGCCTAGTGAAAAACACCTTCTTTGCTCCCAAGTTTTTGCAATTATGAATAAAGCTGCTGTGAATATTCATGTGCAGGTTTTTGTGTGGACATGTTTTTAATTCATTTGGTTAAATACCAAAGACTTTAATTGTTGCATTGCATAATAAGAATATATTTAATTTTGTAAGAAGCTGCTAAACTCTCTTGCAAAGTGGATGCACTGTTTTGCATTCTCACAGTGATGAGTGAGAGTTCTTGTTACTACACGTCCTCTCCAGTATTTGGTGTTGTCAGTCTTTTGGATTTTGGTCATTTTGACAGATATAACCAGAAATCAGTAGTGATTTCTCATTGTTTTAATTTGCAATTTTCTAGTTACATATGATGTTGGTAGTTGATATGCTTACTTCCATCTATATATCTTATTTGGTGAGGGACGTCCGTTCAGGTCTCTTGTTCATTTTTTAATCCAGTTGTTCGTTTTCTTACTGTTAAATTTTTAGAATTCTTTGTATATTTTAGAATTTTTAGAATTCTTTGTCCTTTATCAGGTATGCCTTTTGCAAATATTTTTTCCTAATCTATGGTTTGCCTCCTCATTATAAAATAATACACCTTTATAAATGAACATTTTAGGGATACTTACATGTACTATTAACAGAAATCTAGGTAAATAAGTAGTATAAACCAAAAACTAAATTCTGAGGCCCTTCAACCATGTGGATGGACCCCACCTCTCAGCCAAGAGTATTTCAGAGTCATCATTAGAAAACTGGTTCAGGCCATGATGGAAGAGGGGCTCAGACATGCCTCATCATACTCCTCCAGCATTAACATCAAGACAGACCTTAATTCTGATAAGAAACATTTACAATCTATTCTCTCTGACACCTGCTACTTGGAGGCTTCATCTGTATGATAAGACCTTGTTCTCCACAACCCCTTATCTTAACCCAGATATTCCTTTCTATTGGTAATAACTCTTTTAAGCAACTGCCAGTCAGGAAATGTTTAAATCTACCTGTGACCTGGAAGCTCCCTGCCCCCACTTCCAGTTGTTTCGGCTTTCCAGGTTGAACCAGTGTAACTCTGACATGCATTGATCGATGTATTATGTATCACTAAAATGTATAAAAGCATGCTGTATGCCAGCCACCTTGGGTACATGTTGTCAGGACTTCCTGAGGCTGGGTCATGGGTGTGTCCTTACCTTCACAAAATTTACTTTCTAAATTGACTGAGACCTGTTTCAGATACTTCAGATACTTTCAGGTTCACAGTAGCTATAATACAATGCTCTGTTACCATCTTGTTTGCTAACACTATTTTTCAACCAGAGAATGATAAAGACATATAACACAGCTGGCATGCTGAAGATAATATCAATATTGTGTCCTGAAAAGCTGTATCGTTAGGATGTGGTAAACTAGAGATCAAACACAGGTGTTTTGTGGGACTTCCTAAAATGGTAAGAAAGTGTTCTAAGGAAAAGAAACGGCAGATATTTTGGTAAGGCACCATTATCTTCCTCAACCTTATAGATACTCTCCTCGGTTATAAGTGAAGAAAAAAGAAATTCTAGCCAGTATCTGGCTGCTCATGATGGTGAAATGCATATGATGCATATGAAACATGGTACTTACTGGATCTCTGCAAACCATACCTAGTGGAGGAAATGAAATTATGGTGAATCAAGGAGCAGTTGGGAAGCAAAGTACTACAGAGAGAATGCAACTGCTGTGAATACTTGTATCACCTTGATATTGAATTTGTTTGGGATTTGTTGTGAAAAATCATGGAAGTCATAGAAGAAATATTAATTTAAACAGTTGTTTAGAAACTGTATTCCACAGGGAAGCTGTACAGGAATAGAAGGGTTCAATAGGTAGTCCTGTACTTCTCATCATTTCTTATTGACCAGAATATTATTTTTTATATTAGTTTTACATCTTGTGTTTTGACTTGTGCTTTTAATTTTTTTGGAAAAAGTGTTCTGCATCTAAAAAACAATTGAAAACCAATACATTAAATGATTGTAAACTGTAAAGTTCGAAGAATTCTGATGTTCTCCAGTACTCCTTAACCTAATGAACTTTAAATTCTTTGCCTATAATTATCATTAATCATTTTAAATTCAAGCCTCAACATTACTGAAAAAAATAAATTGGAACTATCACCTTAATCACAGTTTACCTGATTTTTGTTCAGCTACTCAAAAATATTAATATATTCCACATAATGTACATGCACTTGTATAGTTGGAATGTAATTATTTTTTCAAAAGCAATTTATTAATGTTTTAAGTAGGTGTGATGCAATTTTGGATTAGTCATTTTTAATCCCTTAGAGTTTTCATTGTAACACATACTTTGTGCCTTATTTGTATGAACTTTCTTGTTATGAAAGGTTTTACTTAGATATCTTGTCACTAAATACTAGACTCAGTCACCTGTTGAAATGTGATATGTTAAATAAGCCATTAAAATCATTTTTTCTGTGTGAATTTGTCATTGCAAGAAAATGATTTTTTTACAACTTCAGTAAATGTTAAATCATTGTGATCTGCCTGGATTAGCTAGATGAGAGACATTTTGTTAATCTTGGGACTGTGTTTTCCTTTTTCTGTGATTGAACATATACTTTTATGTGAAAGGAGCAATGTTTTAAGAATTGGTTCATGCAAGGGTGATCAGTTTTCAGGCACTGGCTCATGATAACTAATCATGTGTTACTCATTTGTAAATCAGATGGAGATTTGTTTACAGTAGGGATTATATTCCGATAGTAGTAAGAAACCTAGTGTTTATTGTGCAGGTCACAATTTTCCTTATTAACCCTACCAGGAAAACTGAACTAGTAAGTTAAATGACTAGTAAGGGTGAAAATAGTGTAAAGATAGTTGAGTGGTATTGAGAAATATTTCACCCAGGATGGAGGAGATGCAGGAGATGTATCTATATAATACTGTAGAACACATCTGTTTAGTTGCTTGAATATTCATGACAGCCATTTGCTCTTAGACAATGCTGGTTAGCACTGACTCATTTTTAATGTGTAAGCTATCTTTTTTTTATGCTCCATGTGAGATGATGGCTTTTCTGATATAAAATAAGGATATCACTTCAGATACACTACAAAAGAGCAGAGTGGTTTGTAATTTTCCAGGAAACCTAGGTATGTTTGATCTCCTTGATTGAATTAAGTAGAATGCCCTGATTGTTTGGAGAAATTACTACTATAGATGGCCACATGCATTAATATAGATTGGGTTATCTTTCAAATTTATAATGGTTTTGCTCCCCTTCATCAGAAGTAATTAATGGTAGCCTTATAATGCTGCCTCCCAGGCATTCATGATTAAGTTGAATTAGACACCTGTCACAACAGGCTCCAACTAGGTTCTCCTTTCACTGGGATTTTGGAATTGGGAATGAGGCAGAAGTGATCCTTTGCTTATGGATAACATTTAGCACGTGAAATCTGAAGCTATGTTGTGGCCCTAACGTTCCATACAGATAAAGAATCTGACAGAAGAATAATGAAGCTACACAAGAAGAAACAACATTGATAGAAGAAAAAAAAACTTTTAATAGTTTACATTTTCTTTATTCTAGATAGTTTCTGAGGTCCATCCGCAACCCTATTTAGGTTCCATAGGGCCTCTCTCCCACGTTTCTGTATGTCAGTTTTTTTGTTTAAGCAAGCTTGAGTTGTTTCTGTCGCTTGTATCTAACATAGCTCACTAAATAATAGTAGAATTCATGAATGAGAGGATCAGTATGAGGACACATGTAAGTAACATGGCATGTACTCAATATATTTTAATTATACCTGATATTGAAATGTTATGATTTTTAAACTTTCATTTTCAGAGGGTAACCTTTATCTGACTTTGTTCTCAAATTCTGGGACTCCTTTGGAGTGCCCACTCAAGCACTTTCTGCAATGATATTTAAGATTAATCAAATCTAAGATTACATAAAATCATTTGCCTTATTTAACAAGGCAAAATATTGAGACACTATCCTCTAAGAAACAAACTAATAAGTCATAGTTACAACTAATGAGTTGCTGTTGAATTTGTACAGGCGAATCAAGGACCTTCTCTCATTTAGCTAGAAATGCTGTTCCTAACTTTATGTTAGCTTGCCATTGATATCTTAATCTTATTGACAAAAATGTAAAAGTGTGAAGCATAGTGTCACTTCTGTGTTGAATCAACTGAATGAGTAAAATCTGAAAGGAGTGGACACTGCTAACTGGGAGTAAGGTTTAATTTTTTTACCTCTACAAATTGCTACTTTAACATTTTAAAATTTGTATAAAGCCTTACTTATTTTTTGATTTGTATCTTTATGACCTAATCCTGTTAGGACATGTCATTTTTGTGTGTGTGCAATATATTTACTTTGTCATTTTGTTGTTTCAAATGTATAGGTACTGGAGGGGATGATAGGTTTGGACTTGTTTGATCAATTCCTTCAGGTACTAGTTCCCTTTAATTGCAGTATTGATTGCAGCAGGTATAACGGGGCTTGTGACTTCGTAAGACACACCATGTCAGCCTTCAGAGGAAGCAGAAGCTTTGGAAGCGAATGGTTCAGGTTACTATTTATCTCATGACCCTATGAAAGTCGTCAAGTGTCATCAAAAGTGACATGCCAAAGATTCAGATTTCTTTGGCATAGCTTCTGAAAGTTAAGACAATTCTCTGAATCTTTATAGTCTTGAAATCTCTCCTTGTACTTTTCCCTTGAGAATGTTAGTATTTCTTTAGTTCAGCAAGGTCAGATGAAAAGCAGTTTTTTGTCTTCTCTAGTTCCTGGTTGGCCTTTTTGTTTCAGATAACCAGTAGAGGAAGAATTTTGAAATCCCGAGACTTCATAATTTAGTCATGGAAATAAGCCATAGATATAAATAGTGGCAACCCAAGATGGTCTATAGTGGACTAGCTGAGACTGAACCGCAGGGAAGAGTAACTGTGGAGAGTGAATATGTAGCTGCTGAAGCTGACTCAGCCACTTTTTAGCTGCTTCTGTGTTGGTGACCTTGAGCAATAAATAGGATCTATGTCATTTTCAGTTTTCTCATCTGAAAAATAAGAATAAGAATGATATTCTTACAGTATAATATTACCCCTATAATATTATATAGTATAGTATAATTAGGGAAGATGCCAAAAAAGAAAACTTAACTGAAGAGATACATAGGGTTTCAAAGCCTGAGGTGGTAGAAAATGCTTCTTAAGTGGTAGAAATCAGAGGTGTGAAATTTTAAGGTATGATCACAGAGAAGTTAGAAAACTAGTTTGACAGATGATGAATACTTATGTGTGCCAGAGTTTGCTAAACTTTTCGGCCAGAAGAACCCTAAGGGCATGGGGAAATGACTGACCCTGGGGAAGGAAACACCAGCACCATCACCCCTACCATTGCCACAGTAACAAGAAACATTGATCAAGGGCTTCAATAGAGAATAGTGTATTTTATGTGCAAACAATTGTATTAATTGGCTTAATGTACACTTAACTACCCAAAAATTATTTTCTCTTTATACTTATAACAACAAAGCCCAAAGAACCAGGCTCCAGTTCTTATATCTATACTGTCTCAGCTGAGTGCTAACATAACCCAAAGAAATGTTTCCTTGCATGAGATAAGTAAAGTGAGACTCACAATTAATGAGTTAGTATGTGTTAGAGCTGAGTCTTGAGAATGTGAGTACCAGAGCACTTTCTCTCAGCCTGTCTGTATACTGCTTCCAGGGATTTGGTCCTGCTTTTAGAAGGATTTGGTCCTTCTATTCTTATTATTTTTAAATCACAAAAATGTTGAATGCAACTCAATAATATGCATTTGTTTTGATAGAATATGTTTTTACATTTTTTTTCTGTGCAGATGCTTTCCTCTACCTATTAAGTACGTTAATAGTATAATACATACTATCAATTTCAAAAAATCTTGTATGTTTTAAGTGTTTCCTTTCAAGGATATTAAGTTATAACCTTGAAAAATATTTAGACAATTTTTTTTTCTTTTTGGAGACAAAGTCTCACTATCTTTCCCAGGCTGGAGTGCAGTGGTGTGATCTCAAATTCCTGGGCTCAAGCAATCCTCCTGCTTTGACGTCCCAAAGTGCTGGGATTTCAGGCATGAGCCGCCAGCTGGCCGACACAAATTTTTAGTTTGTTTGTTTGATGATAGTTTTTACTATATAATTCTTAGCCACTACTTTGTTACTTTGAGAAAAACAATGCTTCCTTCAACACTTGCATAATTTTAAAATTTGCTATATTAGGTTTCATGTAGTTAATTAAGGTTTTCTGAAGACAGAATAAATTTGTATGTCTTTCTCAAAGCATCATAGTTCTTAAATTTATGATTTATAGTTTAATACTTGTTATAAAGAAATACAAATGTCCCTTAAAAATTATAAATGGATTTCTAAACTTCAAATTTACAGTTGCTTGAACTATGGATTGTGGGGCGTTAATAAAGGATAATTTTCAACAAAGTAATTGTCTCTATATCTTTTCCTAAAATCACATAAGATTAAATTCTAATTAATATTATCTGCCTTAAAGAAAATAATTTCATTCTAGGTGTAAATAATTGTATTAATTTACTTAATGTGAACTTACTGCTTACATTGTTTTCTGTTAATACTTTAACAATGAAACACAAATGCTAGTTTGAATTAGTTATGTTTCATATCTTGATTAGCAGCATTTCTCTGGGACAAAACGAAGTTTGCAAGATTTATGAAATTCAAGTATACTTCAAAACTACAAAAAAAATATATTTATTGATAGCCAGTAATGAATAGATACTAAGCACAACTTAGGAATAACAAAACAGAACAAAATTCCCCCCCAAAAACAGATACCTGAATAGCACGATTTGCTTGTCTTAAATAAGAACTTAAGTAGATAGAACTTTAAGTCTTAATTTTTATGATACATGCTGTTTGGTTCCTTGAGAAGTGAACTAAGATTATATTTACATGTAACATTTTAGAGTATAGGTAGCAAGCCAGAAAAAAGAGAAAAGAAGATTTAAGAAGCCATCATGTCTATGGCACTGCTTTCTTCTCAGGAATGTGGCCAAAAATTTGCCCTTTTTTGTCCAAGAGGAAAATAAGATTGCTATTTTGGTTAAGATTCCTTACTAATAGAGAGTTACTTAAAAACCATACCCCAAATACAATGTGTTAAAAAATGAAATGCAAAACCCTCTTGTAAATTTTCTTTTTAAAAAGTATACCTATATGAACAAATAAACCATCTGAGGAATCAGTAGTTTCTGGTTAGGGAGTTTCAGTTTCAGTTCCATAAAACACGAAGTGATTTTAAAAAATCGTCTCTATTCTTGAGGAGTTTAAGTTTAGCAACATATAAAAAAGTAAGTAAATAAGTATATTATCTTATCCATTACATTCTACCTGTAGAGTACAGAGGAGTGCAGTGAAGTTGAGGTTTAGAAGGTATCACGGAGGAGGAGTTGATATATGATTAGAAGAATTGTGAGGTGGTATTCATTTAATAAACATGGCAAGTACAAAACAACATGTGCAAAAGTATGGCGAAAGAAAATAATTAGGTGTGTTCAGAAAAATGTGAATTAGGCAATTCTGGAAATGAAGGAGTGAAAGGGAACCTGGTGGACACAGATATGAGACTGCAGGGCAATCATGAAGCAAACTGTAATATGTTTGCTTAAGATACATAAAGTTTTGTGATTTAGATGAGAGTACATTAGAATAGTTTCTGGGTCAGCTTTGCAAGATAAGATTGTTCATCTTACTAGTGTGGAAAACAAATTCACTAGTAGTGAGCCTGGTGATAGCCAGTTTCCCCATTGACTAAACCTAAGCAGAGAAAGCCAGAATATATGGGAGCTCACTGTTATAATCCATATAAGTCATCATCTTAGGGCACAGAGCAAGAGGTGGAGAGGGTCTGGAATGGGTCTGGAAGGTCAAGTGGAAGATATTTATCACAGAAGGACCCAGGGAGGGCTGACTCAGGCAGAACATGCCAACCAAGATAAGACATGATCCTAAAGGGAAAAAAACTAGGCAATATCAGCGCTGACTAGAAAATGAGAAGGAAATTGATACAGTGGTTGTTATAGAAGAGTTTGATGTTAGTTAAAAGGTTATTTTTCATAGTTTAAATGAGAAAAGCACAGTACTAAATCTAAGAGATAGGTGACAAAGATGGAGAAGTGGGACAGATTGAGAGTCATTTCAGTAAGATTTAGTGATTAACATACCTAGTGAGAATGAGACAATCACATCAATTTCCAGGAGTATAGCTTTGGGTAGGGAAAATGATGATAGATTCCATTTTGGATATGTTGAGTTTCAAGCTTCTGTGGAGTATGTAGGTTATAAAATTCAGTAGAAACTACGTATCTGCATATATATGTATATGCTTATGCAAATGTATTTAATGTCTACGTGTGTATGAATGTGTGTGTGTGTGTATATATGTGTATGCATTTGTTTATGTGTGTGCATCCAATCTTGGGAAGTCAAAATGGTCATAATATAAAATATCATGGAGAGGTCAACAAACAAGAAGATAAGGTCAGTAGAGTGTATGTTAGATAGTATAGAAGATGATCTTAATAAGAGCAGTTTTAGTGGAATGATGTGAAAATAAGTTATTTTTCAGTGGATCAAGTGGTGAAAGGAAGTGAGGAATGGAAAGCAGTGAGTTTAGATTTGTCTTGTAAGAAGTTTTGTGAAATAAATTAAAAACGATTATGATTGCTTGAGGGGCAGTTAGGAAGGAAGTTCCTTGAAGAAACGTTCATAGGATACATGCAAGTGTTATCTAACATTGTAAGGCTACCAAATTTTAGACTTGGGAATTTAAGGAGCATACTTTAGAAGGATAGCAACATCCAGATTTAAAAGGCTGTTGTAATCCTCAATAAGGAGTAAACAACTACAACATGTGTCTCTTTCTCTTGCATCTCAAAGTGTGTATGCTAGCACCCGAACAAGACAGTATATGGTGTTGTACGTTGGTGCAAATGTAATCGTGGTTTTGTGCCATGAATTTTAAATCATTATAACTAGGCTCAAGCTTGTTTATTAAAGAAATTTGGAACCATTACAATCAACACACTTTTGCCAATGAGAAATGTTTGTTTGTTCCTGTAGTGGAAAAATCCATGCTTCGGGATTTGATGAACTCTTGGAAAGCATTTTCAGCATCCTGCTGGTTGTGGAAGCATTTTTCCCTGCAAAAAGTTATTGAGATGCTTGAAGAAGTGGTAGTTGGTTGGCGAGAGGTCAAGTGAATATGGCGGATAAGGCAAAACTTCATAGCTCAATTTGTTCAACTTCTGAAGCATTGGTTGTGTGATGTGAAGTCGGGTGCTGTCATGGAGAAGAATTGGGCTCTTTCTATTGACCAGTGGTGGCTGCAGACATTGCAGTTTCTGGTGCATCTCATCCATTTGCTGAACATACTTCTCAAATGTAATGGTTTTGACAAGATTCAGAAAACTGTAGTGGGTCAGACCGGCAGCAGACCACCAAACCGTAACTGTGAATCTTTTCTGGGTACAGGTTTGGATTTGGGAAGTGCTTTGCAGCGTCTTCTCAGTTCAACCATTGAGCTGGTCGTCATCAGTTGTTGTATAAAATCCACTTTTCGTCACATGTCACAGTCCAATCAAGAAATGGATTTATTGTTGTTGCAGAGAATAAGAGAGGACAACACTTCAAAACAATGATTTTTTTTTGATTTTCACTCAGCTCATGAGGCATCCACTTATCAAGCTTTTTCACCTTTCCAATTTTGCTTCAAATGCCCAAATGACTGTAGAGTGGCCAACGTTGAGTTCTTCAACAAGTTTCTTGTTGTTGTAAGAGGATCAGATTTGATGATTGCTCTCAGTTGGTCATTGTCAACTTCCAATAGCTGGCCACTACACTCCTCTTCTTCAAGGCTCTTGTCTCCTTTGCAAAACTTCTTGAACTGCCACTTCATTGTTCCTTAGCAGTTCCTTGGCCAAATGCATTGTTGATGTTGCAGTTGTCTCTGCTGCTTTAGGACCCATTTGGAACTCAAATAAGAATATTACTCGAATTTGCCTTTTGTCTTACATCATTTCCATAGTCTAAAATCGATATAAAATAAACATCAAGTAACAAGTCATTAGCAATAAAAAAAAGAGAAATGCACATTGAAATGATGTATAACATAGCCACATTTATTTAAGAATGTACTCCATTACCAAATGGTCAATGTCAACAGTGCAAAAAACTGCAACTGCCTTTGCACCAACCTAATTTAAGGTACTGTTAACCTGATCTTCTGGGCCACACATTGTCCCTGACTTGGAGGAATACTGAAGTTAAACAGAAGTGTATTTCTTTATTTTTTGACATTTCTAAAATATTTATTCACTTATTTAAAAATAACAGCAATGAGCCCACTACATATAAAAATAAGTACTTTTTAAAATAAAAATTATAGTTTCCAAACAAAAATTTAGTGAGAAGAGTTGAGCTGTTTTACATTTTTATAAATTTTGTTAAAGTCTAACTTAAGGAAAATGATAGAAGGCAGCTGTATTCTCTTATCTGCTTCTGTGCTCAGTCTGTTGTGATATGTTCTTTTGGTTAAAGAATATTTAGGAAATCCAGCTCACACAGATGAGTAATTGGAAAGCAAGCAGTATGTTAATAGCCTTTTCAGATAATTGTGAATATTCTGCTTTGATACTGCACCAGAATTTGACGAGTAGTAGTTTCTTAGTTCCAATGTGAAATCTGAAAACACTGAAGAATTTTCCATACTTGATTACCTTAACATTTTGTATTTTGAATGTTATAACATTATTCATGGTCATTTGGAAAATATTAGTTTACTGAGTTGTGCGAATCTTCCAAATGTTCTGCAGAGACTGTCTACTGCTGAGAAAGGAGAATATCCAGATGATTTTTAGTATTAGGTTATAAATGACATCACCACTGAGTGACAAGATATTACAGATGTGTAGAGATTTTTGACAGAACAAGCTTCCATCTTCTCTTTTTCACCCATGTTATATATAACAACTCATACACACACACACACACACATTCACACAACACATACACAAGCCCTTGGTACTAGTGTAAGTCACTGTGGAATAGTAGTTTTCAATGGGTGTGGGTTGGTGATTTTGCCTCCCCTAAGAGGTTATGGAGACATTTTTGGTTGTCACAACTGGGGTATGTGTGACTAGAGTATCATTTAGTGGGTAGAAGCCAAGGATGCTGTTAAACATCTTAATGCAAAGGACACTGTCACCGACCACAAGAATTATCCAGCTCAAGATGTTAATAGTGGAGGTGCTGAGAAATTCTGGTGTAGAGTTCCGAGGAAGATGAGGAAAATATAAGAGAGATTTGTCTTGCCCCTACTCATCTGTTCCTCAAAGAAAGGGAGTAGATGTGTCCTGGCGTCTGCGATTCCTAGTATTCTTTAGGAAATGGTGGGGTTTCAGAACTAGAAGAAACTAGGGCTCTGTTTTGCAGCTGACATTGAGAGTCACAACTCATAAAGATATCCTACCATACTGAAACATGGATGGGGAAGCAAGAACTATGGCCCCACAGTGAAGGTAGTGTGGTCATGAGTGGTCCAAGATCATCCCCTGACTTTCCCACTTTTCTAGAGAGGCATGGAAGCAATCCAGAAATTCCAGTAGGCCCAAGTAGGCTGAGTGATGTTCATGTGTTTGCCAGTAACTAAACGCAGCATGGAAGCCTCCCTAAAGGCTCTATCAGGGAGGTTGTGCAAAGCCATCAGCTAAGCATGCGGGGCAGAGGGACCCGTGTTTTCACGAGAAACAGAGACCCAGGGGTTCTCTTCTGCCATAAAAAGTCATACCAGAAACTCTTCTGCCAGGAGCAGCTCAGGGCAGAGTCATGCTGAGACGCAGCTGAAGTTTTCTGGGCTAGGTGAGCTCCTAGAGTGTGGTCAGAAGTGAAATGAAGCAAATAAGAGGCTGGGATGGAATTTAAACAAGATGGTGTTTGTTTTAAATACCCCAGAGCTGGAGAGAAAGAAAACCTGAAATGGATTCAATGAAGATACCTGTATGAGGTGGGGAGGGGTGGAGAGGTCAGGAGCTTGGACTGAGTTTAAAAAAAAAAGGTCTGTTTCTGAACATCTAAATTTTATTGACTGAAAGTATTGATATTTCAAATCTACACATTTAAAAATTAATATTGCTTATTCAACTGCTACATTTCCTCATTGAAGGATTGACCTCAGCTCCCATGTTTTTTAACAGGATTCAAAAATTATATATGAAAGCATTTACATTTAAATAGTGCTCATGCTAATTTTAGAGACATATCATAAATATTCCATCACAATGAATTTAATGATTTAAACATTCTCTATTTTTTGACAATTGACTACAATATATATTTTCACTAAAATTATTGTAATACTATAAATTCAGTGCTCAATTTAAAGAAAAATATTAGAAAATGAGGAATCCACAAAAAACAATGTCACTGGGCCACATAAATTTAAAAGGGATATCATGGGTGCACAGTTTTAATAAAGAACAAAATATAGCTGTTTTGTGGAGAACTGCTAAATAAATTAAGATATTATTATTTTCTAAAATCTATATAAATAACCTTTTTTTTTTGTCCATAGTAACCATCTTAAAAGCTTATAAGAATACCATGGTATGACTTAGATAAATTCAGGGGGACTATCTATTGGTGAAAAGAAGTTTATTCTTCTGTTCCCCAATTTATTACTTTTTAATTCTCCTTTTTAGGCAATCCTTTTGCTAAAATAAAATAATTTCCTGAATAAATACAAGTGGTCCTCTCAGCTGTCTCCTGATCTTCCTTGACAATAGAGGTTTCCAGCTGTCTTTTTGCTTCCTTTACTGGTTGCTGCTACATTTATCCCAGCTTCCAGAGACTCCTTGCCTTTACTTCCTACTCTGCACACTAATGCCTTTTCCCATTACCATTTTTCAGTGATGCACCTCACTTTCAGACTCTTACTGTAGAGACAGTAGCAGCTGGGAGGAAAGAAGGTAAAGCACTGAGGAAACGTGGGAGAGAGACCAATGAATATGGTTTCCAATGAATATGATTTCAAATTGAGATATTCACTGCAATCTCAAATGTACATTTGCCTCCCATCTCAGCTCTGCTCCTGAAAATGATAAACAATTGTTTAGCTTAATTGCAGAAATTTCCTGGGTTTCAGTCTATTGCTTGAGCTAAGTATTTAGGGATTTAGGCTGCTGCTCGCTGTTTCTCTTTAAACTATCCAGTGCCATGAGAAGCATCTGCTCACCCCGCAGTCCTTGAACGCCTTGTTCCTGGCATATTGTTATATGGCAGTTGCTCAGTTTCTCAATGCCTTCAATGGCCTCTTTGTTCCAGATTACTGTCGGTGAAATATGAATCGTAGATGTGCAGTTTCATGCTGGGTGTAGAGTTTCTCCTCCCAGAATGCTAGACAGATTTTTGGTTTGTTTGTTTTCAGCCCTAAATAAGCAAGATGAACAATTCCAGATTCCTTCTTATTTACCAAGATTGTTTAAGGTTAAGCTACTCAGCGTACAACCCTGCACCCCCTGTGTGTCATGGTAGCCACTCCAAGGTCACCTCTGCAACCCACTCATGGTAACATATTTCTTTTCTGTTAATCAGAATTCTTTACTCTAAAAACACAAATAATCTCTGATGAATTTAAGCTGCCAAGCAGTTTATTTGAAACACACACACACACACACACAAACACACACACCCCAGATATAACAGTAAGGCTGGATAACTAGGCTCAGAAAAGCTCAGAAAACTTAACTGACTAGAAGCAGGGGCAAGGTCATCTAAGGAGAACACCCCTAGATAGAGGAGTCGTCACTGGATTCTGCCACTGGTTCTGCTGCTCCTAGATGGTGGAGGCTGCTGCTGGCACCACCGTGACTGCTTCCCCTAGGCAGCCAGAATTAATTCAAAATTGCTCTATTTTCTTGGCATGAGCATCTGATTGACCAAGCATAGCTTCCAGGAACCAGAGAGCAAATGTCTAATTTTTTTAGCTTCTTTATTGGAAGATGGTTCCTAAATTCTACCAAATTAGTACATTGGTGGATTTCCCTGAATACAAATAAGGACTGTGAGCTGGAAGTATTCCAGTCTTTTTTCAGATCGGAACCTCCATTCTTTTGCACCCTGCTCTATGATCTGAGTTTTAGACTTGCACAGAATCCATCAACCCATCCCCTTATTGACTGGTCTCAGCTGGGGTCAACCAACAGAAAGCTCAGGTGGAAGATCAGTGGGTGAGAAGAGAAAGATCAGGGTATGTGTTCTTTTGTTTCCCTCACTGCAGGGTCCCCAGGGGCTTGCTGCGTCCCTTAAATGAGATGTTATCTTCTGCAGGAGGTCCTTTCAACCCAGCTTTCTGGGTCACTGGGATCCTCTAACTGTTCCCTCTCTTTACTCCCTCAAGTCTATGGGTGGTAATAGCACGAGATGCAGCACCATCCCTTGTGGTTTCTTTATACTCTACTCTCATTTTTGTAAATTGCCCCTTAATTAAATCCTCTTCAAATTATCCTAATTCGAATGTGCCATCTGTTTCTATCCGGGACCCTGAATGATACAGACAGCCTCAAATATGGCAAACGCCCTCTGCAGAGGCTTTTCTCTCCATGGCCCAGAGCAGAGCTGTGCCGTGCTGATCACTGCACACCTCCTTTCCCTTTTCTCCACTGCGGTCCTTTTTGGCCTTTTAAAAGTAGTCACCATTCAAAGAAAGGTACTCTCATGATTATTTAACTGTACTAGGTGCAAGAAAGAACATAGAGAAAACAGGTTCTCCAAGCAAAATGATGTAAAATAGAGAAAACTGAAAATAAAGCAAAACCAACCCAACCCAATATGTCATGTAGAAGAGAGAATATTTTTACTCTTTAACTTCTCAAGAAAGACACAAATTGAATTCATTAAAGGATAAAGTACGTTCTTACTTACACCACAGCACCTTATACTTGGGTATGCATCTGGTCATTGGATGGTAGCAGAAGAGAAAAGGTCATTAGAGGAGAGAGTATTGGCCATCACCCTGTGTTGAGTATTAAATGAAATTGTGCATAGTAAACTGTTAAGTATGTGCTGTAGGCTATTTTGGAATGAGTTATATAACCCGTGAGCTTAACAGACTGATTGGAATCTATGTGTAAAATCAATGTAACTTTTTTCGTTTATTGGCTTAGGAATATTTCCAAATATTTGGCTGTTAAAGAGAGAATATGATTTTTTTTGTGTTGTAATGCTAGAACCTACTTTCAGTTTAGTGGTTGAACTGACACCATCATTTTCCTATTCTGTATTTTATATTTTATTGTTACAATGGGCTAATGCATGATTCTTTACAAGTATAATTTAGTTTTTAACAAAGGCGATCAAAAGTCTAGGCTGAAGGAGTGTTTTAAAATAGAAGAATTTCTGACACTAGAACAAGGGGAGAGTTGTTATGACATATTTAGAGAAAGTAATTCTAGGACACTTTCCATCACATTGTGTGTACAGTTCCCTATTTTGACTAGGCATATATCCAAAGGTAGATGTCTCCATCTGGCATAACCATACCCTTCCCAGCCTTATGAGAAAAATGTTCCTTGTTGGAGCAGATGCAAGCAGTGTCTCTTCATGTCCTTTCTGTACACACATCTACACCCCGAAGGCTGCTTGCTGTGAACAACTGTGACTCCCTCCTTGAGGCCTTCAGTCTAACTATGGGTATATGCTTGCCCTATGCACAAGGCAGGCTGAAAGGGCCAGAAAGTTAATCCTTCAATCAGTGACAGGGGAGATATTGCGCAAATAGCTCAGCTTTCTGATCTCTTGAATGGGGTAATATCTTCCCTGAGTGCCCTAACAGGATTGAGCCCACTTGCTCAAATTGGTAACTGGCTTTGGTCACCCAGCTTTGATGGCCTCCTTCCCTTTCCCATCAGATTGTCCCACTCCTCTGCTGGTGCCTCCTGTATTATCTCTCAAATAAAGTACCTACACTTAATTCGTGTCTCAGAGCCTCTTTCTACGGATGTCCAAAGACAATTGGTGCAAAAAATGGTTGCAGAAGCAAATCCTCAAATGGGATTCTGGAACTGGATTGTTCACCAGCCAGAAGGCAAGAAGGACCCTATTACAGGTAGTAAGTCATGTGTTTATAACTTCTCTCATAAAGAGACTAAGACTTTCACCTGTGGTGCATTAAGAGTGTTTAGTGGGAGAAGAGGATGCCTTAGTTCAGGCAAAACCTCTAGCCCTTGGGAAATATGGGGTAATGGTAATTATAAAGATGTGATATTGACTGGCAGATGATAACTGCCATAAAAGCCCTTTAGTATAAAAGTGACAGACTTAAACAGCCTCCCGACTTAGAGCTTGGTGTGATAGCCAGAAAAACACATGGCCACACTTACAAAGACCCTCTTCTCCAATAGTAGGAGGGAAACCTGCTGAGAGAAGCACAAAGTGAGTTGAATTCACAGCCCTGGCGAGGATACTACACTAATGTCAGGGCCTTATTAGAGAAGAAATGGTCACTGAAACTTGCAATGAAGACTTTCTGGGGGGTATTTTAGTATTTTAGAAGGAAAGGGATTATTTACCAGAAGTGGTACAGAATCTCTGTACAGTAGAAACTGGGAGAAGATGCTTGAAACTTAATGGTAATAGTGCTAGTGGGATGGAGCAGAATATAAGGCAGGGTAAGGGAGAATTTATGGATACAGGGCACTCTCCTGAGATTCAAGATTAAGGTGCTGGCAAAGATCTTTCAAGATGGTCCTAATATTCTGTTGGAATAGCTTCTTTGCACTTGGAAAAAGTCACCCATGGTAAATGAGATAGGTTTGCCAGAACCTTAAGTTTTAGAGAAAGTATTAACAGTCTTGGTCATATGTATTAGAAAGTCTTTACTATGTAATAGTAGAGAAACAGCCCGTTGACTTTGTTCTTTTGTGGAGCTCAATGGGCACTCCTTCCTGTAAAGAGGGAGGGGGTGTGATAGTGAAGGACATCAGTATTGTTGAGAAATAGCGGTTATTTAATGACAGGGAATGTTGTTATGGAACTAGGTTTCCTACTATCAGTGAGAATGGTGGCAACCTATCATTTTAGAGGCCATGTAAACATTCACAATGTTTTCTTCTAGCTTTTTGAAAATATGTACTAAATTTTGTTAACCATATTCACCCTACAGCGCTACAGACCACTGGAGCACATTCCTGTTATCTAACTGAACTTCATATCAGTTATCAGAGATATGGATACAATTATCGTAATAGGCATTAAGGTCAGATTGACAACAAGAAGTTCCTGATCTTCAGAAAATCAGAGCCTAATGTTTTAGGGGTAGGAAGCATGAATTCCTAAGAATATAATTGAAAGTGATATAATGCCTTCAATAGAATACCACCTGTTAGTGACGAGTCAGTCACTTGGTAGCAAGTTGATTGCATTCAGCCTCCTATATACTCTGGGAAAAGACAATCCATCTTATTGGTATTGTAAAGTATTTACAATAAGGGTAGTTTTTCTGCCTAAAATACTTCAACCACCACCAAAGTCCAGGGGTTCACAGAATATTGGACTTGTTGTCTTAAGATTATATATGGGGTTGCCTTCACTTTCTGGCGAAAAATTGATGACAATAGGAACTTGACCATGGATTTACTAATCCCATCATGAACTGCATCCTTTGAAAGCTGCCAGCCAGACAGAATTTTGGAATTGCTTCATAGAGGCAGAGTTAGGGTTCTGACTTGGGCATGAGAACTCTGAGGATCTAGAATACTGTGCTTCAAAACAGGTAGAAAGCATAGGGCCAGAAACCAAGGGGTGGAGGTAGGAGTGATGTGTTTCTCTTTATCACTTCCAGTTACTCTTTTGAGAATTTGTGCTTCCCATCCGTGCAATGACAGGCTTTACTGAACTAGATGTCCTGGTTCCAGGAATGCAGGAGGTACGTTTATATGAAGGAGCGTAGAATAATTTCCACTAACCCTAGATCTATTACTGCTACCTGGTAATTTTAGTCTCCTAAAACTAGTATACAGGCAAAGAAGAACATTACTAGACTGAGTAACTGTCCCTTATTAGCATTAGGAGATAGGGTTATTTTTATGTAATAGGTTTAAGAAAGAGTATGTCAGGAACTCAGAAAATGTATGAGCACACTTCTTTGGGTGTCTGTAGTAGCCCATTCTCACATTGCTATAAAGAAATACCTAAGACTGGGTAATTTATAAAGAAAAGAGGTTTAACTGATTCACAGTTTTGCAGGCTGTACAGGAAGAATGATGCTGTCATGTATTTGGCTTCTGGGGAGGCCTCAGGAAACTTAGAATCATGGTGAAAGCTGAAGAAAAGCAGGTTTGTCACATGGCCAGAGCAGGAACAAAAGAGTGATGGGGGAGGTACTACACATTTTTAAATGATCAGATCTCAGGAAGACTCACTCATTATCATGAGGACAGTACCAGGGGGATGGTGCTAATCCATTAATGAGAAATCTGCCCCTATGATCCAATCACCTCCCTCCTACCAGGCCCACCTCCAACATTGGGGATTATATTTCAATATGAAATTTGGACATGAACATATATCCAAACTGTATCAGTGACCATACTGAGCGATAAGTGTATATGGTCAATTTTAGGAACTATAGTCTCAACAATGAAGTTGAACTATAGTCTCAACTGTAGTCTCAACAATGAATCTCAACAACAACAATTTTAGGAACTATAGTCTCATATACAGTCTGAACAATGTATATGAGTTGCCCCATGAACAAAAAGCATCAAGGGTGAGTGGAATGCAGAGGGAAAGGGAGCAGGAAGTGATGAATATCAACTACAACATTAGTAACAGTACAGTACAGTAATTAGTAACCCCAGCAATGGAACTGTAACTTTTCTTCTAAGTCTTCTACTCTACACATCTTTATTAGAAATTGGGACATGCTACCATGTTGAAAAAATCGGAGTCAGGAATAGAGGGTATTTAGAGAGTATTTAACTTGGGGCGTGAGTCACTTGACTAATACAAATGGTGGAGTCTAGCATATGCTGTTGGTGCCATACCCCTATGTGCTTAATACTAACATCCTCCCCTGGAGGCTGCTTACCATGAACAGCTGTGACCCTCTGCCTAACATCTTTTTTGTTCTCCCATGGTAGCATGCCAATCCAGTGTGCAAAGGAAGGTAATTAAAGCTAGACAGTGAATGTCCCCCAAACAGTGCTCAACCTAGCATTGATAGATGAGAAATGGTAAATACCCCAGCTTCTTTGCCTCTGTGTGGATAACTCTGAGACATATTGTACCCTGCCTTTTAGAGTTCTTCAGTAGGGTTGAGCTCCAGCTATACATTGCAACTTTCTGGATAATGCCTCTTCATTGACTTGTATCCCTGCTTTGTAGACTCACGCTCTCAGTTAAATAGCCTCAGATGAGTGCTAGCAACTAAAATCTGAAGTCATCAATTATTTTTATTTTTTTGTTTTTGTGGCAACAAGTGATTTTTTTCTCTCCCAGTTTTACCTGTTAGGCTAACAGTGTTACATAATTTTAATGGCTATTTCTATTTCCTCGCAAATATTTTCAAACTGCTTAGAAGTAATGTAACAGCAAGATTTGTATCGTCACAACCGGTGGACACCTGGATCACTCCATTGCACATTTGTTATACTTCTTAACTCTCCGTGGATATTTCCTGGCATCATGTCAGAAACAAAATATTTCACCTGAGTCCTTGGCCCAGAGTCTGCCTTTTTGGAATCCCAGACCAAGAAACATATCTAATGAAAGGTAGATAACAAGATGATGCCTGACCTCTATCAGTTAGATATGGGTTCATCTGTAAGTAATAGAAACCATACAAATAAAGGCTTAAATACACGATGCTTTGTCTAATATTACAACAAATTTGAAAGTCTTCAACCCAGGGCTGTTACTCTCAGTTATGCCCACAATGACCCAGACTCTTTCTCAGGCCTCCACATACACGTTCTTTTGCCTCATATCACAAGAAGGCTGCCATATTTCTAGGCCTCACATCATTTTCCAGGCAGGAGGGAGTAGGAAATATTGAAGGGAAAAGACTGAATCTGCAGACTTATGCTTCTCAGTGAGAACATATCCTACAACAAGGAATTTTGGAAAATTGGAGTGTGAGCAATTAAGTTTAGAGCTTTGTAGACTCCATAGTAAAGGTCTGGGAGAGACAGGATGAAAATAGGGGCTTAATCTATCAACCCACAGTGTTTTATATGAATAGGCAGAATCAGAATTTTTAAAAAAGTCTAAGTTCTAATTCAAATGCGTTTTTCATTTTCCAAAGGAAAATTATAAATAGAAAGATTTAGGTGTTAGGCTATAATATGATAACACCTTGGAGTATTTTTAAAAGGAAAGCATTTGAAGTAATTCACTGGATTTAGTTGTAAGGATTCACATGTTCTGATTATTAATTCAAAAAGTATATATTAATGTATATAAAAGTATATATTATGTGCCCTCCATGACATGACAGACAAGATTTCTGTTCTTCTTAAATGTCCATTCTGTGCATTAACTCACTCAAACTGCCCGATTTGAAACAGAGTACCTGATGTCAACTTTATCTTCCTTTGGACCATAAAAAATAAAATTACATCATAAAAATTTGCAATAATTTTTTTATTACGATTGTAAGGATATTTTCACCCTCTTAATAACTGGAAAAACATCAGTTTGTTTTTCTGATTCTTAAGTTTTATCAAGAAATTCCAAATAATTTCAGAAACATTATTTCTAAGTACAAAGATATCCAGAAACTTCAGTCTCAAAAACTGTAAATTGTTGAAATTTTTTAAAGCCCTAAATATTTTTAAAAACTCATGAATCAGGAAATACCTTTTTCTGTTCATAGCTTTGAGTCACTGGCTAGATCCCCCACAGACAATTGTTTGCCTTCTCTTGCATCTCTGCTTTGTAGACACTTGCTTTCAATTAAATAGCCTCAGATGAGTGCTGACAGCTAAAATCTGAAGCATTCAATTATTTTTATTCTTTGTGGCAGCAACTGGTTTTTTCTCTGCCAATTTTGTCTGTTAGGCTAACAGTCTTACATATTTTTTAATTGCTATTTCTATTTGCTCTCATATATTTTCAAACAGCCTAGAAGTAATGTAACAGCAAGATTTTTATCACCACAACTGGTGGACACCTGGGTCACTCCATTGCACATTTAGGACATTTAGGGAAATTTCCCAAGCTGTAGCAAAGCTATTTCTATGTGCTCACTCACTTCAGTCTGCAGCTTTTCTGAAGACTTTGCGTGTGTGTGTGTGTGTGTGTGTGTGTGTGTGTGTGTGTGTATATATATATATATATTTTTTTTTTTACCCCCTGGGAGATTTTTAATTTTTAAATACACAACATTTTAAAACCAAAATAAGTACAAAGTTATTAATAATATAGAATTTTATAATGACTTTTATTTTAGCAAAGACAGTATTTTTTTCTAATTGTATCAATAGAATAGTTAAAATACGTATTAAAATCATGAATAAATATTACTTCTGCCAGTTTAACTTCTTAATCAATTCCAATGGTTAAAATTGATATTTTATATTTTTTGCATCCTTGATTTTTTTTTAAATGCTAGTATTATAGAAGTTTGAAGGAAAATACATGAATTAAATATATGGTGGCATTAACTGGTAGGTTCATATGGGTCAGAATCTGGTTCTTATTTTTCTTTTCAAGTATCTAGAAACTTAAACTTGTTGATGTCCAGGCTCCAATTAGGAAAGGCTAGTTTCTGTGGACTAAATTGAGAGACCAAAATATATAAACTAGAAAATGGAATATAAACCCTGGAATATACAAACCCATTAAAAGAGGTGTGGTGAGCTACTATGTGGCCTAATGAGAACTTTTTACCCCTACAGGAAGGCAACATGAAAACCAGGCTATCAAAAGCTTCTTGGAGAGCATAGAATATGAATAGGGAATTTGGTTATATGACATGAATGTTTATTGACAACATATTGTGAATGTTCTATTGACAGAAATACCTATAGAGATGCTTTTGAAAATTTGAGACAAATAGTTCATTGTTGAAATTACTGGGGAACACTACTAGTAATTGGGAAAAAGCAGGGATTCTAGAAATTCTGAAATTTAAGGGTGAGTCCACGTAATGTATTTTCCTTCATTTTTCATGATTTTCAAATGCTCCATTGGACACTCATGTTTAAAAAATAAAAACAAAACAAAACAAAAACTCATCTATTGCAGTGGCTCATGTCAGTAATTCCAGCATTTTGGGACGCTGAGGCCAAATCGCTTGAGCCTAGGAGTTTGAGACCAGCCTGAGCAACATAGTGAGACCTTGTTTCTACAAAATATTTTTTAAAAATTAGGTAGGTGTGGTGGTACATGCCTGTGGTCCCAGCTGCTTGAGAGGCTGAGGTAGGAGGATTGCTTGGACGAGGCTGCAGTGAACTGTGATCACATCACAGAATACAAGCCTGGGCAATAGAGTGAAACCCTGTCTCAAAAAAAGAGAAAAAAGAGAAGAAAAAAGAAAAATAGCAAAAAAAATAAAGTCTGTGCACATAATCTGATTATAATTTATGTATTAGATCAAAGTGTTTTTTTCTTTCCTGGTTTTAATATACAGTGAATAATCTTGACATAAAACGAGTATATAAATCATGGGAAGAATTTACCTTGTTTTATTCAAAACTTTACCAAAAGTTATTTAAAATGATAGACTGGATAAAGAAAATATGGCACATATATACCATGGAAATCTATGCAACCATAAAAAAGGATGAGTTCATGTCCTTTGCAGGGACATGGATGAAGCTGGAAACCATCATTCTCAGCAAACTAACTCAAAAACAGAAAAACCAAACACCACATGTTCTCACTCATAAGTGGGAGTTGAACAATGAGAACACATGGACACAGGGAGGGGAACATCACACACGGGGGCCTGTCGGGATTCAGGGGCTAGGGGAGGGATAGCATTAGGAGAAATACCTGATGCAGATGACAGGTTGATGGGTGCAGCAAACTACCACAGCACATATATACCTATGTAACAAATCTCTACATTCTGCACATGTACCCCAGAACCTTAAGTATAATAAAAAATAATAAAAAAAAGAAAAAAAGAAATAAAGAAAAGCATGTTACTGATGGCTATGCTTTGTGTCGCCAACCTAAGTTACATCCATTATTCAAAATGTGGGTTGTCCCTTGAAATTATTTAACATATTTGAAACTCTTTTTAATATATTTAGAAACTATTTCTAAATTTGGAAGCACAAAAGTGCAAACATTTGTGTAATTATGTTACAATGGCAGCTTAAAAATAATTTATTATATTGCCATTCTATACATTGCCATTATTTATATTTTTAATGCAGCAATGGAAACAATCTATGCTGTAAAAATAAATCAAAATTAGTTATAAATCTCTTTTGGTTTTATTCTACCTCTTATGTCAATCCGTAACTTTTCTGTAACCTCTTATATTATGGTTTATTTGTCCAATTAACCCTGTGTTTTGCATTATCTATTGAAAGTTACAGTTTCCAAAGTATAAGATACTGACTAGATGAGGTGGGATTTCAAAATAGAATGTTATATTGCCAACTTTTCTCCATAGTAATGGTCTATAATTTGTCTTGCCATATTCTCCCACTTCAATTAATATTATTTACATTTTTTCTTAAACAAAAATAAATCTACTGTATTATTGTGTATCATCACATCATTTTGTCTTTTAGTGCTCAAGTGTACTTTCATTTTCTTGTCATTTATGTGTGGAATGCCTCCTTATTTTACTTCACTTAAACCCAGACATTTATTTAAAAAGGAGGTTTGGCATTAGTCAACTTCTGAAATCTGGTGTAGTTACATCTGTGGATTGGATATTAATAATTTCTTATTTTGAATATTAGTAATTTCTCTTATTTTCTAGATAATTTTATGTCTACACATACATAAATTTACAGACACAGAATAGTTCTATTAGCTAAAAATTTTATTTCGAGTTATGTTATAGGACAAAGTTTAGCAACAGAAATCAATTGCTGAGTCTGTTAAGATTGAGAGCCACTGGCCTCAAGCATACTGCATCTCAGTTTTTAACTACTGATCTCGCACAGCAGACTTAGGTATCAATCCTTTCCAGCACCTTCTCTCATAAGCACTGTAAACAGGGCATTGACAACTTTAAAAAAATAGATAGATAGATAGATAGATAGATGGATAGATAGATAGATAGATCCATCTGTGGCAACGAACCAAAAGAGAACAAAAGTGAACACGTTCTTTCTTTAGCTGTTTAAATATTATCCATCCTATTACAGTCGTGTCTAGGCACTCTTAGCCTTTAAAAATCTAATTTAATAATATCTGTCTTTGATTTGTAAAGTAAAGCTATCAGTGGGCAATATATTTATATTATTTGTATGTTTAAGGAGAATGCTGTGCTGTCACCTTCATTTACAAACTACAAATAAATTTTATTTCTCGTGTGTTCTACTTGAACCTTCTTTTGATTCTGTCATCCTTCCCATCTCCTCCATGAAAAAAAATTAATAATTTCTTCCATAATTAAAGAAAAATCACCATTAAGTTGAAAATATCCTAACCCGCCTCTTCAGGAACATTTTGATGTACTCCTAGGTTGTGTCTGAAAGTCTAAGGATGAAGGTTTTTGAGCAAGCAAGGTGTGATGATATAAGCAGAACAAACTATGTAAAGGGAAATACATTGTTACCTTTACATTCAAAGTCAGTTGTATTTAAATTTAATTTAGTGTTTCATGTGAACATATGGATCTCTAACTTCTTTAGTTTGATGTTTGAATTCCCTCATTCCACAAATTTTTATTGCACATATATTGCATTTTTGAAACTGATTCTTAGGATCTCTTTGAGGCATAAAATTCTGTAATTCCATATGTATGACATATCTTTCTTTTTTAGTATACAAATTGATTTCTAGTAGGCTATAATTGTGTCGCACAGATCATCGAAAGTCCAACTACCATAATATTTCTGGATTGAATCTTAAGGATTCTTCCTGTTATTCATGTAAGTACACAGCATGTATGTAAGTGTAAGTGATACTGTATGCAAACAGCCAATTGTACCGCAAAATATACACACAATTTATATACATGAAAATATAATTACAAAAATATGTTTTGGTCTAAATTGTAAGTGAAACAGCTTATTTAATATGAATTACATGGTTTCAGAATCAATAGTTTTTCTGGGAAAAGTATACTTTTAAAATCGTTTCAAAATGTGTTTTTAGGCTCTGGTGTTCTTTCACACGTGAAGAACACACAGCACACACAAATCAGTCAATTTTATTAGCCAAGGAACTTCTAATGCCTGAACTGCCCTAAAAATTAACCTATTGTCATTGTATACACATCAGCACAATCGAACTAAAATTTCCACCTGAATTAGTTGATTAGTGTTGATTAAATCAGGCCCTCCATTTCATTTGTGGTGGCAGGCACATTTTCCTGTATGCTGTGTGATTGACAGACTTAGTTGATGGAACAAGGAGCAATCAGTCCTCTTAGCATCTCTTTAGCCTGAGGCATCCTCACTTCCCATCTCCATGCTGTTTCTTTTTTGCGGGGTGGGGGGAGACCTGCTTCCCAGAATGCTCATGATGTTCACTAATAATATCAAGAGAAGCTTGAAACCCTCTGTGTACATTCCCTTCTCTCAGGGGTGCACTGTGATTTACACACCCTGGGCCTGGAAGGACTGGAAGAGAGAGGGACTGAGAGGACACACAGAGAGAGAGAGAGAGAGAGAGAATGTGAATGGAATGTTGTGTGTTCCAAATTACCATTAATGAGGTTATTCCAGTTTTGGAGTCCCTGTGGCAGGCAGAATTTGAGGAAGGAGAAAGTTTAGTTGTAATACAGTGCCTGACAAATAACAAGCACTCAACAAATAGGTTGATAAATCACAGATTGACTAGGTCAAATTTTAAAATATCGGTGTTCTCTTGGAAAAGTCCTCTTAAACACCAACAATACTTAAATACTACCCTACATTGGGATGGCTCCAAAAAATGTCAAAGCCCACAGTAACTACTCTCTTTGCATTAGTAAGAAGGGAAGCTGCAACAAGTAGCAGGCATCCAAATCTCAATTAGACTTCTTCTGTGCTTGACTTGCCTCGTGATTGAGAGTTTGAAAACCTCAGGAGAGGAAGAAAAATGGTTTATGTAATTTCCATTGGCCTTCACTGCAGCCACATAGGTTGCCATCTAAATCAACTTGCTGTTGGCAGTCGCTGAGACTAGCAGTGGATTGACTGTGTTCAGACATATGTGTCATGTTATGACAATGGAATTAAGGGAACAATATACCCTGGTAATTGTAATAGACTTTTGCCTTAAAGTCAAGAACACACAACGCTCTATTACATCCCTGAAAGTATTTACAAATGACTTAAATTGGAACACATTATTCTTTCCACAAAATGCAATAAATGCTATTTCATCATGTCTTGTAAGATTTTACAACCTTCAAAAGAGTTAACGTCCAATGGTTGATTGGTTTTATGCTTTTGCTGGCCAACTCATATTTTTTAAGTCTAATAATTTTCAGGGGCAGTGCTGAGATCTCAGAGCATAAAGTATTTTTAAGATAGGAAAAGAAAGATAAAGATCCAAAAGGAAGTTTGCCCAAAAACATATATTGTCTATTTCACCAGAGACATCTAGCCAGTGTGACACAAAAGAAAAATGCCCCATATTGGTGTATTGTTTCAAGGCATATATAATCATAATGTCACATCTAACTCCCCTTTCCCTGATCTTGACATGTTAACAACGTTCCTAGTCAATAAGTTATTGAAAGACCGTTTCATTACTCGGCATTAGCCTCAGAGGTAGCAGAAGATGCTATTCTCTATTTTGAGGGGAACATGAGATCCAAGGACATTAATTTGATGGTGAAACATTTCACCCAAGTTCTTCCAACAAAATGGGCAATACACCATGTCATTACCTGTTGCCTGAAAAAGAGATAAAAAGTCTCCAAAATGACTCTTCTTCCACTTCAACAATCTAACTCCCAACAAATTACACTGCTATAAAAAGAATGACTAATTATGCTTCCACTAGGTACTATAAAGTGTCCAATTATGGGTCTAATTAGAAGGGAAGGGCATAAAGTAATGGGCCTTTATTTAGAAATGTTGTTATTCTCAGGACACCCTTTAAAGTGGTATCTGTGTTTTGTTTTATGTATTACATTTATTCTACCTTTCTGCAACTTGCTCAGATTTATCTCAATAGGACAACATCTGTCACATCTTGCATATTGCTTTAATTTGATTGTCCCTGACCCCTTAGGCAAATACAGACAGGTGGAAAACATACTGGCTATTTCACACAACATCTGTAGTCACTTTAGCCAGTCTTTTTTTTATGGCTTGTCACAGCATGGGGGGTGGTGGGTGCTGCAGAAATGAAACTGCTTCCCTCTCATTGTAGCAGGGAGAGAGAACCAGGTGGAATTCCACCCTCTGTTTGCTGGAACAGCTCTGTAATGCTTAGCATTTACAAATGCAGGCTCGGGAGAACAGCTACCTGGATACTGGACCAGTTTTTAAAAGCTGGGGAAAAAGGGAGAAAAAGTCAACAATGGACAGGGTTCAATTAAGTCATTGTCTTTATTCTGTAACTCCAAAGGAGTTTAATAAATGACCATATACACAAACACACACACTCATACACACTCACACACACATTCATGTACACAGTGTCTTTAGCAGCAATTTAATGTGATTAATGAGGCTGTTCTGGCACATCTTGAGGACAGCATATTAGTCACAGTTAATGACTCTTGCATAGCCTACTCAAAGAGCAATATATCCTTATTAAATGTTGCTATCATAAAGTTGGAATCGACTTCAAAATATTCTATAGTCAATGACCCTATTCCCAATATTGGTGAAGGGACACACCCCAAAATAGCTGGGATGGATAGACTTTTTAAAAGTGATTATTATTAAGCAAGACAAAACCAGAGTGTAGATTCTCCAAATGCCCTTCATGACAGTCTGGCCTGTAACCATTATTTAAGGGAAGAAATCTTTCCTTGCAAATGAGTTTTTACTTTAATCCTTGTCAATTTCCTATTGTGTAGACAACAATAGAAATGGAGAAAAATTGCTCAGCTCTCTTATATACACACTTAATATACTTGGAGATGCTTGTTAAATGATCCTCTTGCCTTTTTGCTATCAAATTAAAAAAGTTAATTTTGCTCCCAGGAATGAATTTTCATCTTTTAAAGTGAGTCTTTTATTATTATTATTATTTTAATTTTTTTTCTGAACCTTCTAATTTAATGTCTCCAAAGTGTAGGGAGAAGTCTACCTCTATCATCTGGGAAAGAAATACCTGGAGTGCTCTAAAATACTAAGATTCGTGGGCACCCTCATCTATTCAATCGGAATGCCTGTGGCTAAGGCCCAGACTCTGCATTTTACACGAATCCTGAAAGACCCTTATGCATATGTTTGAGCATCAGCACTGTAGTTTCTCTTTAATTAAATCACCCAGATACCTTTTTTGCAAGGCACTGAAGATACGTTATCTCTGGTACTAAACTTTTCAATTTCATCATATCACCTTTTCTATATATTTAAGTTTAAACAAAAGTTAAACATGACTCTCCTAATCTATTTGTATCCCTTATAGCCATTCCTCAATTGTTCATCAACCATTTTTCTAAAAGTACTTCACCTTTTTCTCGTATGTTCTCCTAATTTGACCATACTGTAAGGAGATTCCTGTTAGTCTTTTCTTTTTCCCCAGGCTCCTATTTTCTATATTTCTTATTTCCTTGCCTTTACTCACACCTTGTATACTTTTGAAATGACTTGTTTTTCCTCTCTCCTTTGCATATCTTAACTACCTGGCCTGTCTAAGTTAAGATCCATTTTATACCACGAGTTCTTTTAAACTGCACCAGCCAATTGTGGTTGAGTAGTTACTGAGCTTATAATCAAATCTCTGATAGTCAATATTCTTTAACCTAAAAAAAGGACCTGCATTTCATGTGTGTTTATACTTAAATAATTTCAATAAATATATTCACTTATTCTTTTTATTGGCAAATAATAATTGTATATATTTGTGGAGTAAAATGTGATGCTTTGAGTTAATTTTTCAATTTTCATAAATTTATGTCATCACACCATTATGCTTTGATTTTCTATTTTTCAAGTATTTAATATTTGGGGCCATATCCTATACAACTTTCTTAAAAGATCCCGGCATAATTATTTGCATGCATTTCCCATCCAGTATGTCTTACCTTTGTCTATGTAGACCTTCTAGAGTATACACAAGATCTTCTAGAGTATACACCCACTGAGGAAATATCAACAAAATCAGTCTTTTTATAGGTTAAGATATCATTTTTATATTAACATTTCAGAACATGTTGTTTACAGCCACTCCTTCCAGTTTCATCCTAGTAATTTTCTGCTTAATCTACTGATTCCTGGTTTCAGTTCTTTACCATTATCCCAACACCACTTTCCCCAAAACTATCTAGATTTATACTAAACCTAAGATCTGATTCTTAGTCTTCAGTCTTTTTTTTGTTTTTTAAATTTTTAAAATTTGAGTCTCACTCTTGTCACCCAGGCTGGAGTGCAATGGTGTGATCTTGGCTCACTGCAACCTCTGCCTCCCAGGTTCAAGCAATTCTCCTGCCTCAGCCTCCCAAGTAGCTGGGATTATAGGCGCCCATCACCACGCCCAGCTACCCAGCTAATTTTTTGCATTTTAATAGAAATGGGGTTTCACCATGTTGACTAGGCTGCCTTGAACTCATGATCTCAAGTGATCCACCTGACTCAGTCCCCTAAAGTGCTGAGATTCCAGGTGTGAGCCACCACGCCTGACCGATCTTCAGTCATTTTTGATCACTTTTAGTATTTCCTATTGGTGACCATCTTTAAATTTCACCTTAACTTTGCTTATCCTGTATTTCTGTACCTTGCATCTTGGCTTTAATTCCTCCATTTATTAGAGTCTGACTGCGGGTGTAACCCAATGTTGAGTCAGTTCCTACATTGTGTATGCTATTTTCTCCACCCCCTTGGAGAGCAGGATATATTTCTGTGGTTCCTGTGAATATTTAACCAACAAACTCCAGGTGTTTTCCTTTAGTTGTAGCCTTTCTCTAGCATTTCAAACCTGTAAGATATATACACGTAGAATTCTATAGTTACTCAATTATTTATTTTCTTTTTTGCCTTCTTTTCTAAATTGCATGATGATTCCTCAATTCTATTATTTATTTTCTAATGGCCATTTATACTTGCAGGTGCCCAGACTCAAAACAGCTAAACCATAACTCATCGAACTCTGCTGCAAGTCAGTTCTCTCTCCATTCCTTTTTCGCTGTAAAATCAGCTGTCAATTACGAAGGCTCGGCTTCCAAATTTGAAGTTATTGGGACTTTCTCTCATCATCTAAAGAATTATCAAAAGTGATTGCTTTTTCCCATCAAAGTTTGAGTGGGTGATATGCACTCCCTGACTTGGTTGGGAATTTGGCAATCTATCTGACTGATACTCTTTAAATATATTGTCATCAGCATTCATGTGGTGGGATTAGGGGGCAACTCATTTCAAATTATTTAAAAAGTGTATGCGGAGAAAGATTCACATATTAATTCCCTTTCACTGTCCAAAGTGGCATCAATATTGTGTAAAATGGGCAGTATGCTGCCACGTGAATTTTCTTCTGCTACTTTCTAAAATAGACATTTTCTTAGACATTTTCCTGAAGAGTTTAAAATATAGAAGGTAAAATGCATTCTTTGTTTCTGGTACATCCTGTTCTATTAGTTTGAAGAAATTTAGCCAATGGTGATCACCAAATGTAAGCTGCTCTATCAAATATGTGTTATAACACATATATGTTAAAGCACTTCAGCACATTCTTGTGCCTCCTCAAACAAGTTTGAAAGTTTTTGTTTTAAAATTTGCATAAAGTGCTGTATAATTGATGGGACTAAATCAATGTACATTCTGTTAGTTCAATGGTGTTTTTATGGATTGGTATCTTTGGAGAAAATCGTGTCTAAAGTCTTTGCTTCTGACTGCCTTACCTTCCTAGAAACCACTTTCCATCTAATCATAGGATCTCAATTATCTTGTTTCAACTTGCTTCTTTATCTGGCCTTTATGTACAACAAATCCCCCTTTTCATTTTATTGCTGAAAGTTAAACCTCTGTCTCATTTTTGGTTAAACACAGATGTGTTAATTTCAGCACCTGGCTGTTATTTGTATTTCTCTCTCTGTTGGAATATCAACAAATATTTATTGAGCAAATGATTAAGAATATGGCCTTTTAAATTCAGATACAACTAGGATGAGACTTCATCCTATCAATTCAAAGCAGTTTGACCTTGCAATCATAATTCAACCTTTGCAAAATTCACTTTTTTTTTCCAGCTGTGGCTTAGAAATAATGGTGAGTCCTATCTGATCACCACTAGATAAGAGGATTAACTGATGTAACATATTTTCTCAGTTATTTGCAAAATTACTGGTACAAATAAATACTGAACAATTGTTGGCTCTTTATTAGTAATAGTAATGATTGGGTAGTGGTAGTAGAGTAGCCATAGTAATGTGCAAAGCATGCTGGATACAGGAAATACAGTGGAAAACACAGGAAGGATGTTATCTCTCCTCTCATGGACTCTGCAGATTAGAGAAGAAAAAGAAAAGTAATCCAATATTTAGAATAAATATTTTACTATACTACTACACAGCAAGGGAGCCAAACTAGTTTTGACATCTCAAGAGGTCTCCCTGACAGAATGGGACTATGAGATAAGGAAATAGAAAAGGTAGTCAGGATAATGGTGGAGGTGAGGGAGAGAAAGGATGATGCTCAGGCAGAAAGAGCAGCATGTATGAGGGTCTAGAAGAAGAGGCAAATTTGAGGAAAGTAAACAGTCTTGCATCTCTAAAGTGTAGCAAGCTGAAAACAGGGGAAATTGTCAAGAGATTAATTCAGAGTTAGGTAGGATTCAGATCATGTGAGGTTCTTTAGACTTCATAAAATACTTTTTACTCTATGCTGAAATCATTACAGTACAATGTTAATCAACAAACAGCCTTGATTGAATTTTTATTTTTGCATATTGTATGTTTCCTAGGGCTTCCCTAACACGTCATTACAAACCAGGGAGTTTAAGACAACAGAAAGGTGTTCTTACATTTCTGGAAGCTAGAGGTCTGAAATCAAGGAGTTGGTAGGCAGTGCCATGATCTGAAGGCTCTAGGTGAAGATCTTTGCTTGCCTCTCCCTAGCCTCTGTTGAGTGCTGGCAACCTCTAGTTGCCCCTTGGCTTATATGTGCATCCAACTTCTGCCTCTATCATCACATGGCATTCTCACTATTGGTCTGGTCCCTCTTTCTACATTTCCCACTTCCTAGAAAGACATCAGTCACTGAGTGAGGGCCCACTCTAATCTAGTCCAGCCTCATATTAACTTGATTATTTTCAAGTAAGCTCACATGCACAGATATTGGGAGTCAGGACTTAAACATACCTTTTTAAGGAATGTAATTCAACCCACAACACTTACTATTATGGCTCTATTTTGGACACTTAATTCTAAGAGAATAATTAGAAGCAAAGGGGAGAGTTAGAAGGATTTAGCAGAAGTACAAAAAATAAGAACGGTGGCCTGAACAAGCATTGTGTTGATGGGGAAAGGTGTTCTGCAATTCAAAAATTGAATTCTGGAGGTAGGTTGTGCAAGAGTTGCTTATTGATAAATATGTTGGGAGAGGAGTGAGGGAGAGGTAGTCAATGATGATGCATAGTTTCTTGCCTGGGCAAGTAGGTGAATGGTACACTGAAAAGGGAAATAGTGAAGAGAAGCTGGTATAGGATATCATTGAAAGACCCTTCATTCTATTACTTCAGGTTCTTTTCTCTGTCTATAAGGTGCTAGGCAGCAGATACAGAATAGACTCAGACAGTTTAAGGCCTGCCCTCATGGAACTTATGGCTCATGCTACTCACATAGGAGTTGACATCTGCTTTAATAGGAATTGCATAACATTTTAGAATGTGAATCAAACATCTACTGCAGTCATCAATGTTTTATAAAATTGCAGCTGCATTGGCTTTTATATCTGTTCATTCCCAGGCTCTTAATAGGATCCCTATCTCTTGAACACTTTCCTGAGCAAAGATTTGTGTTATCTCTTGATGTGGTAATTTTCTATTTCTAATTTAGTTCCCTATAAAATCAACCTTTGCATCACCTGGCATTTACTATCTGTACTTCCCTTCTTTTTTGCTGTCTATATAAGTTTTTAACTCTACTTGATCCATTCTTTTCAACTGACTTTCTCATCTTTCCTTCTAGCTGGTTTGTTTGGATAAAACTCTGCTTTGGTCCATGCGACGTGTCCAGTCTTTTACTCTCAGCCATGTGATCTTGTCTCTACCATTAGGTTCCTGGGCACACTTCAGTTTGTACCATTATTTGTTAGTTCCAGAGTTTCTGCACCACAGCAGTGATTTAGGGTCTTTTCACAGTTCTGGCATTTTTCTCTCCATCGTGTACACACAGGGTTTTTAAGTTGAGCATTCATACATTTATTCATTCATCCATTCAACCAGTCATGCACTCATTCTCTCATCAGATACACATTGAGCTGCTGCTTCATTCCACTCATTGTACGAGTTCTGCGGAGTCAAAGACTAATGCAATGCAGTTCCTTTTTTAAGAGTTTAGAATGGAGATCCAGAGGAGTCAACTGACGATACAAACCGTGTGATAAATGTAAAGCACAGGTGGGGCACATGTCGTGGACTGGCCAGGTGAGTAGGAGACACATCAGGAAAGGCTGCTGGAGTTCTAGCAGAACTAGCCATGCAATGGTGCTGGTGGGAGGGTGAAGGTGGGAAGGGAAAAATTGAGGGGAAAGGGGCACAGGAGGGGAAAAATAGCAAATATAAATCTCAGGAGGTGAGAGAGAATATGGTCATTCTAAAACTGCAGAAGTGTGTGCTGTGTGTGCTGTGAAAAAGTGGGAGAAAAAAAAGATATGACCAGACTGGCTCAAGATCTGTATGCTTGTCTGTCTTGTCCTGACCTGATGCCTTGTATGAAGGACTCATTGTCAGCTGTGTTTCCTGCATTGAAACTAAGTCCTGACATTTCTATATTCCCTCATTGTTCTCTAACATCACCTATACAATTTCCTTCATTTAATGTCTATATAGATACGTAAGTAGCGATGCGCTTTCAAAGGTAGGCTTATGCCGGGCCGTGGGTCCCTGTAAATGCTATGTACTGTGCCGAAGAGTCTGGCAGTTATTCTGTAGACAATAGTAAAGCAAGTTGTGTTTTGAATACAGCTTGAATAAAATGACCACAGCAGTGTTTCAGAGGGTTGACATACTGAAATATTTAGTGGGTGAAGGGTGAAGTCAGTGGAGATGGGCCAGTTGAAGACCATCTCATGCAGTGATTGAGAACACGGACTCTGGGTGGATGTTGTGGGTTTGTACTGATAACCCAATTACTAGGAGTATATTTTGGGAAAGTAACCTTAGTTCTCTGTGCCTCAAAATAGAGATTATAATGGTGATAGTGACTATTACAAAGCATAGTTGTGTTGATGAAATTAATGAAGACAAGTAAAGCACTTATAATATTGGACAATAATAAATTACTATTATTGGACACAAAGAAGTCCTCAACTAATGTTACTTTATTATGTTATAGATCTTGATCATAGAGATCCATGGTAGTAAAGCCATGATTCATTTAAAAATAAATCCTTCAAAGCTGTATTTATGTAGTTAGAGTCCATATAATGCTAGTAAATTAAAATAACTGTTAGTTTTTCATTATTCCTAATGCTGCCATTACGAACTACCAAAAATTGGGTGATTTAGAACAACAGGAATGTATTCTCACAGTTCTGGAGGCTAGAAGTCCAAAGCAAGGTGTTGACAGAGCCATGCTTCTACTGCAGCCTGTAAGAGAAAGTCCTCATTTGGCTCTTCCAGCTTCTGGTATCCCCAGATCATCCTGGGTTTGTGTCCAATATTTGCATGTCATTCTTCCTATGTCTCTTTGCATAGACTCCCTCTATACATGTCTGTGTCCAAATTTTTCTTCTCTTTTTTTTCCTTTCTTTTTTAAAAAAATAAAAACACCTGTTACATTGGATTAAGATCCATTCTAATCACCTAATCTTTACTTGATTACCTCTACAAAGACCCTGTTTTCAAAAGGGATCACATTCTGTGTTACTGGAGGTTGGGACTTCAACATATCTTTTTCAGGGGAACACAATTTAATCCGTAACACCACTCCTGCAATTATTATAAAATACTAAAATTTCCAAAATGTGACTAGTGAGGCTGAGTTTGAGCAAGTAAACAGTATTGCCGCTCACCACAATTAGTAACATGGGCTTTATTTTCAGTATTTGGTCAAGGACCTAGAATCAGTCAACAGGGCAATGTGTTTTAAATAAGGAAGTAGTAAAGAAAACTAGTGAACTTATTTTTTCTTATTGAGAAATAAGACAAATTTGATTTGTGATTCATTATTCAAATATCAGTGAAACCAGAATACCGTGACAGGATTTTCCAATGTCATTTGGTAGAAATGAAACATAAAAACTATGATAGAGAAAAATATTAGATCTGAAATGGGTACGAGAATTCTCAATAGCACCTTGCACTTCAGAGAATTAACATTGTGAGCTGCTTTTCCATGAGGAACATGTTTATATCTAATATAACACATTAGGGAAGAGTGGCAGGTCATACATTCATCACATTCATACACACACACCTCCACACAAATAATGTAGTGGTACTTGTACATTAATCCACATTTTTCACATTTAAACTCCATTGCTGGAAACCAGAGGAGGGAAACAGTAACTGGAAATTGGAAAAATAAATTTATAATCATATTTAACACTTTTATGCCTAATAATCAGAAAAAAAGTATCACTTTTGAATTTGGAAGATTTGTAGAACAAGGAGGGAAGTAATTGAGTTTTAGGTATTTATTAAGACATGCAAATAATGAATAATAGAATCATTGGAAAATAATTTGAGAAATTGGAATAGCAAGTTTTGAGAGATTAAAGAACTAAATAAACAAGATTTTTCATTTTTCCTGTACTGCATTAAACTCATATTGATTTTTTTTGCATATGGGAAAGGGGTGGAGAAATTGAAAATAAAAATATTAATGACAATTTTATCAGCTAATAATCCAGTTTTGCTTCCTATAAAATAAACAACTCTGAGAGATGGTCAGTAGTAGATAATCAACAGGACCAAAATTTTTTGATGTCATTAACACATAACTTGAGGATTATCTGAAGAATGAAGATAGATGAAAAAAATTAAAATATTTCATGAAAAGAATTAGAGATAAGATGGATGAGGAGGTATTACTAACCTTGCTCCTTCAAATAAAAAACAAAAGATTATAACCAAAATATGCAATCTTCAGAACTTAGACTTTAGGAAAATTTATTACTCAAAAATTAAATATTGGCTGCCAGCAAATTGATTTATTATCAGAAATAGTGTTACATATCAGGAACAAATGAAAAAGAGAGAAGGGAATAAAAATTTCATAGATATCTGCTAGGTGAGGCACTTTATATATGTTATTCAATTGAATTTTTATAAAAAATAACTCTGTAAAGTATTATTTCCATTTGATATGTGAGGCAATGAAGGCAAAGAACATATAAGTAGCCAGCCCATAGGTATAACTAGTGAGTGTGGAATCATTATTCACATATTTTTTTTAAAGTCCAAGCCTTTCTCACACCAACATAAAGAATTCCCAAGGAAAAAAAATTCTAAAATTGATAGATAACAATGTCACATTTTTCATTCAGTTGAATTTCCAAAGGCCTAGTGACTTTGACAGCAATTCCCCAAGGCAGCCCTTACTTGTTTTGGAAAATGCTGGTCCATGTCTTTGGAATACAGTAGAGAAAATAAACATAACAAATAACATGGAATAATACACTTGACCTGATGATGTTCCTGAGAAAGTACAATTAGGTAATATCAGCATCTTCATTTCCACATATTATTGAAATGGCAAGTCCACAACTATGGCCAGAATTCTGAGACTGGCTCAAGGCCCTGCATTTGTTCCTGCTGAGCGGGACTGAGGATGGGTCACAGACTTTTCGGAGAAGCTGTCCATCATTAAATAAGGTGCTAAACCCATTCCAGTCTAGTTTCTCCCATACATTCCAGCTTTCTTTCTGTGGCTGCTTCATCAACCCCAGATTCCCATAATTTCCGTTTTTCCTCTGAATCTCATTTCTGTATTCCTTCTTTTTCCCTTATTTGGATTTGCTTTTCCCCCTATGATATTAGTCCCTGAACTTAGGCTGCCCCTGCTCTATTCAGAAGGTTAAGTGGAAACACTATGGGCAAAACACTTTAAAGGGAAATGACCTTATTTATACTCAGATGATTCCAAAGAAAAATTCTGTGGTTTTATTATTTTGTATATGTCAAATGCAAATTTATTGGAATAAAATCAATAAGCGAAGAAATAAAAATAAATTGTGACTAACACATTAACTATGATTAAATTGTTATTCCAATGCCTTGAAATGGAAAGTTCATGAGGAACCTTTTGAGATAATTTAACTTAAAGCCCAAAGGATCAAGGTATGTAGCAATATAGACGAAAAAGCATTCCCTATAATTAATGGCAAATGTTTTTTGTCATAGTTCAAATAAAGTAAGCACTTACATAATTTTGTATTATATTTTTACATATAAAATTAGCATGATGGCCACTCTCTAAGATGTTCCCTAAAGATAGTTTTCTCTGAGAATTCATACCCATCTCTTTATGCCCATTGAATCAGGACTGACTTGAGTTCCCGATAGAATAATGCAGAAGTGATGACATGTAACTTTCAAGACTGGGTTATAAGAGGCCTTGCAGCTTCTTCCTTGTTTTCTTGCACTGCTAAGTCTGGGGAGAGCCAGCTGCCGTGCCATTAAAACACCAAAGTATCCCACATAGAGAGGAACCAACTTGGCAGTCTTGAGACGAAAATATCTTTGAAGTGGGTCTGCCAGTCCCAGACAAGCCTTCCAGATGACTCAGCTCTGGCTAATATCAGACTGCAGTCTCAGAGCCCCTGCTATGTTTCTGAATTTCTGATCTCCAAAAAAAGGATTAGAGACAATAAATATTTATTGTAAGTTTAAATCACTAAGTTTGGGGTGATTCGTTATGCAGCAATAGATAACTTGATACAGTTAGATAAAGTGATACATCAACCAGACAAAAAGAAAAACATTCAGTTTTTTGCTTTTTCCAAAAGCAATGTTTTAAATCATCTACAATGGTTTCTTCTAAGGAAAATATTTGGGATTACTATACATAATGGCTAACAATTTTCAGTAATCAGTGGGGAATGGAACAGAGACACAGTGCCATTCTGAAAAATCCTTTTCAAACTTCGGTAGTCGGAATAGTGTTTTAGATTATCATATAAAAAACTCATAAGGCAATAAAATTAAATGCATTCATTTGTTTATATAATCAGTAAATATTAACTGAGCACAGTATGTGCTGGCCACTTATGTTCACGTACTGGAGATGAAATCGCAAATAGTACAGCTTCCTCCATGAAGTTCACAGTCAATATATCAATACATTTTAATGTTGAATTAAAATTAAGTAGGGTCTCTTATTTGCATTTTTATCTTCTCATGTAACACATAAAAAAACTATATTTTCTTTAGTTTTATATTAGTCATTAAAAAGTTTCCTCTCAATTCCATGGTTCTGATGAGGGGCCACCTGGTTTCCCAGTATTACTGAGAGAAGAAAGAAAATAACAATTGTAAAATTACTCTGTTTTTAAGAGAAATTATGGAGTTATGATTGGGCTTGTTCATTCATTCATTCATTCATTCATTCCAGAAGCATTTATCAAATATCATATATGTATCTTCAAGCCTTGAAGTATATTTTCATATTACAGAATATAAAAATGACAAAATACTGATAACTTTCGTATCATCAAAAAAGTTTAATACATTTATTATGCTCTGTTTTGAAAATCTGTGACAGATAAAAATCAGTGTTTTTATTGAAAACTTAAAAAGTAATTTTAAACATTTCAGCATGTGGTTGATAGGTACAGCAAACCACCATGGCACACGTACACCTGTGTAACAAACCTACACGTTCTGCACATACATCCCGGAACTTAAAGTAAAATTTAAAAAAAAAAAAAAGCTTCAGCATTTAATGAGATCACAGGAGAAATCAGATGCTATTATCTTCTTTTATTTTAAAATGTATGTTTATTTAAGAGGGAAATACAGTAGATTAGAAGTATTTTGGGGGTTAATATTTTACTTTCTGTGAAGGAATAATTGGAAAAAGGATACTAAGAAGCCTGGAATATAGTGGTCAGTCAATAATGCATTTCATAATAATTATATTTTGGCTTTAAAAATAGGTAACCAATTATTTTACCTCTTAATTAAAAATTCATGCATAAATTACTATTATGGATTCCTCGTTTTTATTTGAAAGATAGATGCATATATATACATGTATATATGCCTTTTGGGTTGTGCTGTGTGTTTGAATATAGATGTATTTCAAGCATGAATTATATTATCTGAAAAGAGCCTTCATTAGAAGAGAAATTATTTCTAAAAAGTTTTTTTCTCCTTAACACTCATCCAACTTAATTTGAAACTATTCAAACCCAAACAAAAGAATAATTCATAGTTCAGTCTCAGGCTTATAGTTAATTAACAGTTTCAATAAAGAAGTGGTTTATTATGTGTCCCACTCAAGTGCTTTAGGCTAATACCAGAAACAAAAATGTTAAATTAGAGTAAAAGTGGAACAAAATTTCAAAAAATTCTGTTTAATGTATCTCTTTGCTTTCCTAGGAACCCTGAAATGGTTACTTTTCAGCACAGTGAACTTAATGACATGCTTTTTCTTTCCCTGGTGACTTCCTATAGCTTAATTAGCTGATTCAGGTCAACCACCTGGTTCATCAGTTTTTGAACATCTGAGACTTAGTCTTAAATTCCCTTTTGAAAAATGAATTCCCATCACAAGGGCCTCGTGGGTGTGTATGTGTGGGAAAATAATTTTGAGCAATTAGGAATTAATGATGACCTTGCAGGGGATGGAAGAGGACATAATCATAAAAGTTGAACATACATCACTGGGAATGAGTAATGCACTACCATTAGCGTAATTGGCTAGCATTAAAATGGAGATACCTACAATTATTAAGGTTTAGAAACTTTGAGGAAATCAGGAGGTACTGGAAGGTGCAACCTGAGATTTTACTCCTAGAAATCTCGTCAGTGATCTTTTGAAATTATATATACATGAAATTGTTAAATTGGAATCTGGAGAATAATTCTAATAGAGCAAAAATAGAAAAATACACTGCAAATGAAAGTATCACGTAATATTGCTGTATATCAGACACTTATTAAAAATAGGAATCTATATCTTGGACTATGTGTTTCGACCGCACCAGAAAGCACCTCCTAACTGTGCGTTTAGAAAAATTGTTCTTAAAAATGAGTAGAGGCCGGGAGCGGTGGCTCACTCCTGTAATCCCAGCACTTTGGGAGGCCGAGGCGGGTGGATCACCTGAGGTCAGAAGTTTGAGACCATCCTGGCCAACATGGAGAAACCCCATCTCTACTAAAAGTACACAAATTAGCCAGGCATGGTGGTAGGCACCTATAATCTCAGCTACTCAGGAGGATGAGGCAGGAGAATTGCTTGAACCCGGGAAGCGGAGGTTGCAGTGGACAGAGATCGCAACACTGTACTCCACCAGCCTGGGTGACAACAGCGAGACTCTGTCTCAAAAAAAAAAAGAAAAAAAAAAAAAGAGAGTATAATATTTAGTACTTCTTAGGCTTATAAGGAATGAATGATTTAATAATAGTACGTGCATGTCTTACTTTTCTGTTGCAGGTAACAAGCCAAACTTAATGTCTTTGAATAATATTTTGTTGTTTCTCATGGTCATAGGCATTGACCGGGCTTGGCTGGGCAGCTCTCTTCTGAAGTTGTAATCAGATGTTGTCTGTGGTTGCTGTCATTTAAATGCTCAAATTGGCTGAACGTCCAACGTGGCTTACTGACATAGTTGGCAGGTAATGCTGATTGTCCTGTGGGCACTCAGCCCATGGCTTGGGCAGAATCAGCTACATAATTTACAGAACCTACCTAGTGCAAAAGGAAAGTATGGAGTTTCTTGTTAAAATTATTAAGAAGTTCAAGACAGTAACAGCACAGGTTGCATGCTCATGAATCGGGCTCTCGGCTGGCATTTCTCACAATAAAATGGCTGGGTTCTAAGAAGCATTCCAAGACCAAGCATTCTAAAAGGCCCAAAGTTCTAAGGCTTTTCATAACCTAGTAGGTCACGATTCTAATTGTGAAAAGGAAATCACAAAGCCAGCTCAGGTTCGAGAGAGGGAAATTAGATGCTATCTCTTAACAGACAGCATGCTTGTATAGGGAAAGAAATAATTGATGGCAGTCATAGTTGGAAATTACTAAATGACCTTGAGGTTTTATTATAATTATTCAGGGAGATAACCCATATTAGTTAGTTAGCAGAGTGCCTGTACTGTAAAAATGCTCATGTAACTGTTATCATTATCCTGGATTATAAATTTGGAAAAGAACCAAGGTACCATGACTGTAGATGTGCAATCTATCTGCTTGAATTAAATACATGTTATCAAATTTTATTTTTACTCTTCTATGAAATGTCTTGCACAAATAGTTTTTAAAACACCAATATTTATTGCTGCTCAATTTTGTAATGACCAAAGCATGTTCCTAAATTAATTATTAATTAGCTTAATGTTTCTCAATGATAATAGGCTTTCTCTTTTACCTAAAGGCATTCTTCAGAAATGAATAGTTTAGCTTTGATTTTTCTGCCTATTAAATAACCACCTATAGTCTATTGTCTTGCTGTGTTTATCACAGATGAGTGCAAAACAACAACAAAAAATAAATTGCTTTACTATAGTACCTTTTCTTTACACTTTGCCATAAAGTGCCACATTCTTTGAATGCATCTCAGCTAGTGTGTAACTTGAGATTACAGGTTATAAAAGCTTTTTATAATCTTTAGTCATTTAACACTACCTAAATCTTACTTGATGGCTTTTCTTTTCAGTTTGTGCCAAAAGCAATATAACTTTTAAATTAGGAAACAAACATCCTTTTATGAATAAGACACTGTTTCTGACATCCAAAGTTTGTTTATAGGCACCAAGAATTTCTGGAAAACTTTGTGTGTAAAGATAGTTATAAGTGAAAAGAAATGCCAAATGATCGTTCAGGACACAACAGAACAGTTTATTTTGTTGTGATAAAGACAAAGGAGGATGGTGAATTACAAAACTATGTTTATTCTCTTGTGCAAGGCTCTTGGAATGTACTAAAAACAACTTTTAAGTCAATATTGCACAAATAATGTCAACCTGTATTGAAGGAGGCCATAAAGCTGAACCAAAGTAAATCTGATTCCATTTTGAATAGTTTATATTTTTTAATGATGTGCTAAGCATTGTAGGCCTTCATATTCAGTTTACAAGAGTTTATTCTTTCTGAAGTTTGACCCTTCCCTTATTTGCCCTCGGTTTATTCATTTTTATATTTATTTCTTCTAACATCTCATTTCAAAGATGCCTTATATATCATAGGTATCAAATACATTAACTTTTTAAAATAATTTCAACTGTAAAATTAGATTCATGGAGTATATATGTGGGATTGTTACATGGATATATTGAGTGATGCTGAAGTTTGAGGTATGATTGATCCTGTCACCCTGGTAGTGAGCATAGTATCCAACAGTTTTTCCTTCTGTCCCTCCCTCATCCAGTAGTTCCCAGTGTCTGTTGTTGCCATCTTTATGTGTACCCGATGTTTAGCTTCTACTTTTAAGGAGAACATGTGGTATTTGGTTTTCTGTTCCTGCATTAATTTGCTTAGGATAATGGCCTCCAGTTGCTTCCATCGTTGCTGTGAAGGGCATAGTTTCATTCCTTTTTATGGCTGTGTAGTATTCCACGTGTATATGTGCCACATTTTCTTTATCCTGTCCACCATTGATGATCACCTAGGTTGCTGTCTTTGCTATTGTGAATACTGCTGCTGTGATGAATATGTGAGTCCATGTGTCTTTTTGGTAGAACAATTTCTTTTGGATATATACCCAGTAATGGGATTGCTGGGTCAAATGGTAGTTCTGTTTCAAGTCCTTTGGAGTTCCTGAGCAGTCTCCAAACTGCTTTCTACAGTAGCTGAACTAATTTACATTCCCTGAGAAGTGTCTTTTCATGTCTTTTGCCCACTTTTTAATGGGGCTACTTGTTTTTTGCTTGTTGACTTGTTTAAGTTCCTTATGAATTCTAGATATTGGACCTTTGTCAGATGCATCATTTGTAAATATTTTCTCTTATTCTGTAGACTGACTCCTAATTTGTTGATAGTTTGTTTTGCTGTGCATAAGCTCATTAGTTTAATTAGGTCGCAACTGTCAATTTTAGTTTTTGTTGTAATTGCTTTTGAGGACTTAGTCTTAAATTCTTTCCCAAGGCCAATGTTCAGAATGGTGTTTCCTAGGTTTTCTTCCAGAATTCTTACAGTTTGAGGTCTTACATTGAAATCTTTAATTCATCTTGAGTTAATTTTTATATATGGTAAAAGTTATGGGGTCCAGTTTCTTTCTTCCGCATATGGCTAGACAGCTATCCCAGCACCATTTATTGAATAGGGAGTCCTTTCTCCATTGCTGATTTTTGTCGACGTTGTCAAAGATCAGAAGGCAGTAGGTATGAGGCTTTATTTCTGGTCTCTCTATTCTGTTTCATTGATCTATGTATTTGCTTTTGTACTAGTACCATGCTGTTTTGGTTATGGTATCTTTATAGGACAGTTTGAAGTCGGGTAGTGTGATGCTTTCCTGGGTTTGTTTTTTTCAGTTAGCATTGTTTTGGGTATTTGGCTCTTTTTTCATGCCATATGAATAGATTTTTCTAATTCTGTGCAAAATGACATTGGTAGTTTGATAGAAATAGTATTAAATCTGTAGATTGCTTTGGGCAGTATGGCCATTTAAGCAACACTGATTATTCCAATTTATGAGCATAAATGTTTTTTCATTTGTTTTTGTCATCTGTGATTTCTTTTGGCTGTGTTTTTCAGTTCTTCTTGTAGAAATATTTTACAACCTTGGTTGAATGTATTCCTAGGTATTTCATTTTTTGGCTATTGTAAATGGGAGTGTGTTCTTGATTTGGCTCTCAGCTTGGACATTATTGATGTATATAAATGCTACTTTTTTGTATATTGATTTTGTATCCTGAAACTTTACTGAATTTGTTTATCAGCTCCAGGAGCCTTTGGCTTCTGGATTCTAAGTATGAAATCTATGTGATTCTCTATGATCCGAGGTATAGAATGATGTTATTAGTGAAGAGTGATCGTTTGACTTCTTGTTTTCCTATTTGGATGCCTTTTATTTCTTTTACTTGCTTGATTGCCATGGCTAGGACTTCCAGCACTATGTGGAATAGGAGTGGTGAGAGTGGGCATCCTTGTCTTTTAACAGTTCTTTAGGGGAATACTTCCAACTTTTGCCTGTTTAGTATGATGTTGGCTATGGGTTTGTCGTGAGTGGCTGTTATTATTTTGAGGTAATTAACAGTTTTTGATTGAAGTAGAGTATACACAAATTACATATGCTGTAAGCACACATAGGAGTAAATTTTTGAACATATCTTTGTATCCAGCACCCAGAAGTTATTCATCTGACTCTTTCCTATGACTAACACAGCCCTTTCCCACCAAAGATAAGCACTGTCCTAACTTCTGACTACATATATTAGATTTCCTTGTTTGCTTATTTTATATAAATGAAATCAAATAGCATGGGATCTTTTGTGTGTGGCCTCTTTTGCTCAGATTCATATTTGTGAGATTTATCCACATTGTTGCATGCTGTACTATAATCTATTCTCATTGCTCCACAATATTCCATTATGTGATTATGCTTCAAGTTATTTATCTATTCTATCATTGTTAGGCATCTGGGTTGTTTCCAACTTGGAGCTTTTGTAAATAGTGCAACCATAAACATTCTCTTTTTTTTTTTTTTTTTTTTTTTTTTTGAGACAGAGTCTCGCTCTGTCGCCCAGGCTGGAGTGCAGTGGCCGGATCTCAGCTCACTGCAAGCTCCGCCTCCCGGGTTTACGCCATTCTCCTGCCTCAGCCTCCCGAGTAGCTGGGACTACAGGCGCCCGCCACCTCGCCCGGCTAGTTTTTTGTCTTTTAGTGAATATCACAACATAATTCTAGCAGAAGAACTGCTGGGTCATATATATATGTATGTGTATATACACACACGAACACACACATATGTTTATATATGTAAACATGTATATATGTTTATATTTAGACATATGTTTATACATATGTTTATATATAACATATTTATACATATGTTTATATTTACACATGTATATATTTATACATATATGTACATGTTTAGCTTTAATAGATACTAACAGTTTTTTAAGTGGCTGTACCTATGAATACTGTCACCAATGATGTATTAGAATTCTAGTGGCTCTACATTTTTGTAATTTTGGTATTTTTACCTCTTTAATCTTAGTTATTCCATCAGAGAGTAGCCCTAACGACTAATAAAGTTAAGTGCCATTACATATGTTTATTGGTCATTTGGTTTAATTGCTTTTGTGAAATGTGTTCACATGTTCAAGTCATTTGCCTTTTTGTGCTTAGTGTGATGTAGGCCCAGTTGATCACGCATTACTTACTAAAGAGATAATCCATTCTCCACCGTAACAAAGTGCCAACTTTGTCATGAAATTGGTGACTGTTCCAACATGGCACATGTATACATATGTAACAAACCTGCATGCTGTGCACATGTACCCTAGAACTTAAAGTATAATAAAAACAACAATAACAACAACAACAACAAAAAGAAATTGGTGACTGTTATTTTTAGGTCTATCTCTGTATCCTCAATTCTGTTGAACTATTCTTGTACCAAATCCAATTTGCCTTAAATAACCGAAACACCATTTCCATTAAAATAACTTGAGTAACTTAGATTCTTTAAAAAGGAGCAAAAAATTATAATGTTTTTCTTTGTAAAAATAATAATTCTAGAATAGTAAGTATAAATTCAAATTTAACATATCAAATAATAAAAATGTCCAGCACTTTTCATTTGTATATGAAACATACTCCACTGCATGAAAGATGAATAATGTAACAATATGCCATCTATTTAATAATGTTCACTCAATAGCTAGAGTGTGCTAAACACCAGTAATAAAAATGATGTATTTAAGACATACCCTTTGTTTTCAGCAGGTCTATAGAGGGAGATAGGCATATAAAGAGATCAAGCACATTATAAGGTGATATGCTATTTCTCTAAAATAAACATCTAATATTCTTGGGTTTGATGGGGATGAAGACATGTGAGCTGAAATAAAATTTGAAGGAAATGTCAATGGCAGCTCTCAGAAGACTAGATGGAGGCCTTGAAAATTGAGATGGATTCATCCAGTTTACTATCTTCTAGAACAATAAAATTATGGAAGAACAGAGGGAAAAATGGAAGAGATTGAGGAAAGTGTCAGGTAATGGACTTTAAGCTAGTTAGTCCAGGAAGTGAACAGAAGAAACTGCTGATAGGAATAAAATAGAGGGGCCAGGAATTGGAAATTCCTATGAGAAAAAAGAGAGGTGCAATGGGAGATAAAGAATAAGACAACAGAAAAGATAGGAGGATGTGGGTGGAGAGCAGAGTTCTTTAAATGCAAATTGTGTGTGGATGACTCATCTAAGATACTGATATAAGAGTGAAAGATTTCAGAGGAAATGAGGTCAAAGTCACTAAAAATGAGGAAAATTAATTGAAGAATTAGGGTGTCGCTGGGTCTTACGGATGCATGTTGAAGGAACTCAGGACAGTGGCAGAACACGGAGTGGAGGAAACAGTGATTCTGGTACTAAGGTCTTCAGTGAATGAAAAGGAGAACAGGGATTGTTATTAAATAGCTGAGGATATGAAGACTGTGTTATTACCAGACGTAATTAATTTCAGTATGTCAGTGACTGAGAAATGGCCTGGAAGTGCATTTGAGAAGCAAGAATGGTGATCTCCTGATCTAAAAACTCTGGAATGAGTGTATTCTGTGGTAATGAGCATCTTCCAATTAAGAGGGCTACAGGGGAGATGGTGTCCTCAGGGAAAGCCAAGTTTCTCTTAGGTAGGAACATAATGAGAAGATATTGAGGGTGACTGGGATTCCTGGAGGTATAGTTAAAAGTTTTAGAAGAAAAGACAGCAGTAGGAGCTAGATTGGCACCAGGGAAGGACATACAGTACAGCAGACGAAAGTTTAAGAAAAGAGCAGATAGATGAAGATGAAGGTATTTGTGAGGCACTATGGCATTAACAGACTTCAAGAATTTCAAAATACATGGACCCAGAAATACCTTGGAAGATGAGTTCTGGTAGATATCCTTGGGACTGGTTGTCTCTTCTATAGATATTTTAAGTGTAGTGAACAGAATCCTTGATGAAAAAATGCATGAATTAATCTCAGAAATTGTTATTTCATTCTGTATGACAAAAACCTAGGATTTAATTGGAAAAATAGATGGAATGGAAGAAAAGAAACTGATGGCAGGAAAATCAGTTGGAATAACTACTAGCAATAATCTAAATAAGAGAAGACAAAGATGATAGCAATTAGGATAGAAAGTAGAGGCCAGATTTTACAGACACTTCAGAGGTAGAAACAAGATTTGTTCTTGGATATTGATACAGGATTAGATACGGGTACTGAGAGAGAAGTTGTAGTTGAGGTTCACCTACTTCCCAGATTAGAAGTCCAAGTGGATGTCTGGCAAGTTGATTATCCAAAGAAAATAGAGGAGTTAATGCATACTTAGGCTGAATATTATGGCCATCTCTTTTTCATGCCTCCCCAATTCCACTCTCCTTTATATGAAAACAATTCCATGTATCCATTGGCGATAGATCCTGCCTCCTTTCTATAGTCCATTTTTTTTTTATACTTTAAGTTCTAGGGTACATGTGCACAACGTGCAGGTTTGGTACATAGGTATTTATATACCATGTATGCCATGACGGTGTGCTGTACCCATTAATTCATCATTTACATTAGGTATATCTCCTAATGCTATCCTTTCCCCCTCCCACCACCCCATGACAGGCCCTGGTGTGTGATGCTCCCCTTCCTGTGTCCAGGTGTTCTCATTGTTTAATTCCCACCTGTGAGTGAGAACATGAGGTGTTTGGTTTTCTGTCCTTGCAATAGTTTGCTGAGAATGATGGTTTCCAGCTTCATCCATGTCCCTACAAAGGACATGAACTCATTCTTTTTTCTGACTGCATAGTATTCCATAGTGTATATGTGCCACATTTTCTTAATTCAGTCTATCACTGATGGACATTTGGGTTGGTTCCAAGTCTTTGCTCTTGTGAATAGTGCCGCAATAAACATACGTGTGCATGTATCTTTATAGCTGCCTGATTTATAATCCTTTGGGTATATACCCAGTAATGGGATGGCTGGGTCATATGGTATTTCTAGTTCTAGATCCTTGAGGAATTGCCACACTGTCTTCCACAATTGAACTAGTTTACAGTCCCACCAACAGTGTAAAAAGTGTTCCTATTTCTCCACATCCTCTCCAGCACCTGTTGTTTCCTGACTTTTTAATGATTGCCATTCTAACAGGTGTGAGATGGTATCTCATTGTTGTTTTGATTTGCATTTCTCTGATGGCCAGTGATGATGAGCATTTTTTCATGTGTCTGTTGGCTGCATAAATGTCTTCTTTTGAGGAATGTCTGTTTATACACTTCACCCACTTTTTAATGGGGTTGTTTGATTTTTTTCTTGTAAATTTGTTTGAGTTCTTTGTGGGTTCTGGATATTAGCCCCTTGTCAGATGGGTAGATTGCAAAAAATTTCTCCTATTCTGTAGGTTGCCTGTTCACTCTGATGGTAGTTTCTTTTGCTGTGCAGAAGCTCTTTAGTTTAATTAGATCCTATTTGTCAATTTTGGCTTTTGTTGTTGTTGCTTTTGGTGTTTTAGACATGAATCTTTGCCCATGCCTATGTCCTGAATGGTATTTCCTAGGTTTTCTTTTAGGGTTGTTATGGTTTTAGGTCTAACATTTAAGTCTCTAATCCATGTTGAATTAATTTTTGTATAAGGTGTAAGGAAGGGATCCAGTTTCAGCTTTGTACATATGGCTAGCCAGTTTTCCCAGCAGCATTTATGAAATAGGGAATGCTTTCTCCATTTCTTGCTTTTGTCAGGTTTGTCAAAGATCAGATGGTTGTAGATGTGTGTTATTATTTCTGAGGGCTCTGTTCCATTGGTCTATATCTCTGTTTTGGTACCAGTACTATGTTTAAATGTAGCTGACTCCATTGCCAGTACCACAGATGGCAGATCACAATATGGGATATTCTTGGTATATATTGATACATTGGGAGGAGAGGATCTCTCTTTAGGTTTGGACCTGCTGAGAAGAAATGATGTAATTCTGAAGCTGCTGACCATACTACAGAATGGAGCCAGAACAGAAGACAGCTGAGCCCTGAGATGAAAAACTAGATGATGATGACATTTGTTAGGAGCCTTTTAATGAAATCATTACTAAAGCTAATGAGTTCCTTGGAATTTTCTGATACACAGCCAAAACATTTATTCTCTCTTCTCTCCTCTTCTCCTCTCCTCTGAAATTTGTCATTTTTTGTGTGTGTGATTTTAACAATATAAAAGTTTTGACTAATATAATTGAGAAGCAAGTATGGGCAGATTCTTTTTCATTAGAAATATTAAATTCTGGGTACCTGTACCAGAATCTGATAAAGATGGCTAGTGGGCAATTAAATATAGGCTCTAAAGCTCAGAAGAAAAGTCAGGGTCAGACATAAAAGTAAAATGTATATAAAAGGTTTTTGAAGTTAGGGATTCAGAAAATTCATTCAGCATGAGCAAAGAGAACAAGACTCAAGGATATGATCTCAGTCCAAGGACAGGGTCACAGAAAAGGCTGGCATTTAGAGGCTAGGGCATTGAGCAAGCCAAAAAAAAAAAAAAAAAAAAAAAGCAGAAAGAATAGCAAGAGAGGCTGACAGCTGAGAAAGCTGATCATAACCGTATGGGTGGGAAGCAAATTTCTAAGGCCAAAGCACCTTTGAAATTTAGAAGAGTGCAATCAAAGCACCCTAGACAAACTGTCTCTGTGTAGGAATAACACAAGGAGCTGTCCTAGAATGTAAACCAACTCAGCACTCTGCTTAGTTCAGCTAACTTTTGTTTTTATTTTTGTTTTGTAACAAGACTTTCTCCATGTGAAGGAAACAATGTGTAGATTTGTGCTCTGGCACAGGCTTCTTATCTCAGACCCAGTAACAGTTTGCTGATTATACCTTGAGCAGCGTTGATCTGGATCAAATGTCTCTCTGTTGGTGATTATTCTGCAGGATAATCAATTAGATCAGTTAACATCACTTATTGTCGGGAAGACAGATTGCAAATTATTTCAGTATTTTACATAAGATAGATTGCAAAGTTATTAAATTATTGCATGGAATGAAAATAGGAAATGAACTAGGCATATACAGACTAATAAGCCTGGAAGTGCTGGTGAGGAGCAAGAATGTTCATCTCGTCTATCAATCCTGGAATGAGCGCAATCTGTAGTAATGAGCGCAGTCTGTAGTAAGGAGCATCTTCCAGTTCAAAGGGTTATATGGGAAATGGTATTCTCCGGGACTTTGTAATGAAGGGATTTCCAGATTAATTTTGAAAAAAAAAAAAAAACTTAGTTAGAATAACTTTGCTAAAAGTTTTTACTTGGACTCTGATGTCTAAACCCCATCACCAGAGCTGTCTGTGAGTAGAAGGACTGAGGTGGGAGGGGCAGCGGGTGGTCTGCTCAGGGACCACCTTACCTCTGTGCCACTCCTTAAGGCACCAAAAGGAGCCAGGGGTTGCACATTTCACAGTTTGAAAACCACTGGGGAGGTCAATAAAAAGCAATTAGCTTTGAATTCTGCGTTGACACTTGCATCATGCACTTTCCAGCTCTGTGACCTGAAGAAAGCCACTTAGGCTCCTTGAGGCTCAGTTTTCTAATCTATAAAACTAGGATAACAATAGCGTTTTGAAGGAGTGGTTCTGATGATCTAATCCGTTGGTATAAGCGAATGTGCCTTGTGCGATTTTAAGGACTTGACAGAGCAGGTTAATCTTTCATTCAGAGAGGGCCTCTCCGGTTTTCCCCACAGGCCCAGGTGCCACAGGGAGCTCTGGCAGCAGAAACTGTGCCGCCTCAAGTTAGTGCCTGCATAACTCAAGTTTAATAGCTACCCCAAACCTGGTTGCTTCTAGGCATGTGAATGAGCACCGTTTTGTAGTGAAGTCTCGTCATCATGGGCAGGGACTTGCTACCGTGTGCCAGGGGTCAGAGTCCACGCATGTTAACAGCACTACCAAGGGTACAACCTAAACCTTCAGTCTCAAAGGTCTGACATAACAAGAAAGGAAATCTTTTTTTTTTCTTAGCAGTTTAATTCAGAACTCTAGACTTCTTGACACTCTTTTTGAGTCTCCCTTATGTTTATTATTTTCTTGAACTTCCTATCTAATTTCTTTCTTTTCTCAACCTTATCTCTTTCTTCCTGCTTTTCTTCATCAATTGCTCCCTCAATCCACATATTGATCTGGTATTTTAATGATGATTAGAAGTCATGCATATGTACAGTAGGTTTCCGGAAATTTAGAAACTGTACATATATCTTTCCTTACTTGTCATGTGTTCTTTCTGATTGAAAATGGCATTACTAAGTTTCCTCACTTTCCTCATTCTCGTTGTTCCAATTTACATTGAATTACAAAAGAAAAATCAGTTCCAACTTCAAACACTGAAGATGCCGTATCCTCAGGAACATGCCAAAGTATATGACTCATCTTTCAAAGGCAATCTTTAAACAGAAGTTGCAAAAGTACTTTGACTAATGACAATAATGCTAAAGTAATAAATCCAAGAGCCATTATTAATCACTTTAGTATACAGCACTTAGTTCCATTGTGTTATTAAGTCTTAACTATTATGATACCTATACGAAGGAGATAACACTATTATCCTCAGTTTACTGATGGGAACATGGTGGTACAGAATGGTTGAGTTAATTTCTCAGGGTCACACAGCTAGAAAATGAGGAGGTAGTATTCAAACCTTGGCTGACTGCAGAGACTGGCTTTTAGCAATACACTATCATAAAGTAAGTTCATAGTTTCCAAGGTGACTGATTTGTCAAGTGATTAATACCAATTGCTCTCCTTCCCAAGATAAAAGTCGAAAAGATAGAGTTAAGAAGAAGAAAGTCTTTGCACTGGTCTGACTCACTGGTAGTTTTATGAAACAGTATATAGAAAATGGAATATAATTTTCATTGATTTATGTACTCTCAGATTCTCCACAGCAGAAGGCTTTAGAGGACTCAACAGATTGCTCCCTAATCATCCAAATCCAGGCATTTTCTCATGAATAAAAGTTTGTAATATTTTCAAACTATTTAGAGATTGGCAGCTGGATACACTATTAATTCCTTTTGGAACATCCCACTTAAGATGGGCTTTAATGCATGCAGCATTTTATTTTTAATTAAAATACTTAGTTCAGGGAGTATTTATTAATAATTCTAACAGCAGCAGATGGCCTGCTTATGTGTTGTAACAATCTTTACCCAAAATCAGTCAAAATAATTAACAAAATGTAAATTATTAAGCACTTAAATATGTATTATGTATCATTACCATTCCCATAACATATTTTAATCTTTTATGAGTAAAAAAAATGACAGTTAAATAAGAATATATAGAATATTGCATACCAAATGTTCAGAAAACTAGTTTCTGAAAAGAGTTTCTTGTTTTGTTACATTAAAAATATCATTTGTATTGGTAGCATTTTCTAGCATTCCTGCTGCCTAGAAATGGAGTTAAAGACAAAACTCAATAAACAGAATTGTTCTTTGGTGAGAACATTATCTAAAGTGTTTGCAAAATAATCACATCAAGTATTGAACCGGAACTTGAAAGCCAGGTGTGTCATCATTTTTTGTTGAGACCCTGGAAAGTTCTCAATCTGTCCATTTTTCTGCAATTTGATAGGGTTGCTTTGTCACTTCGCGTCTTAAATTTCTTGAGAATTGTTGGCAGAAACAACCTTCAGTGTATGAAAGTATTTTTCCCTCCATCTCCCTTGTCCCTGCCTCATTCTACAAACGTTGTGCTGCCTCTCAGTCTCTTTCTTTGACTCTTCAAATGAATAGTCTTTTCAAATGAATAGTCTTTTCAAGTGAATAATAGTCTTGCTTTATTCCTCACGTTCTTGGGTCGTCAAAGTGAAATGCAGTTTTGAGACTGTCTTGGTCATCTTTGAGCACTTTATACTTACGACTAGGTTTTAACTAGATAATAACATTGAAAGTTACATAGACTGAGGCTGGCGGTGGCCCACACCTGTAACCCCAGCACTTTGGGAGCCCAAGGTGGGTGGATCACTTGACGTCAGGAATTTGAGACCAGCCTGGCCAATAGGGCAAAACCCCATCTCTACTAAAAATACAAACAGGAGCCAGGTGTGGTGGTGCATGCCTGTAGTCCCAGCTACAGGGAGGCTAAGGCATGAGAACTGCTTGAACTCAGTAGATGGATGCTGCAGCGAGCCAAGATCATGCCACTGCACTCCAGTCTGGGCGACAGAGGGAGACTTTGTCTCAAGAAGAATAATAATAATGAATAAATAAATAATATAACTAGCAGACTGAAGATTGTTTCATGGTTAGGACTGGACAAAACTCATGTACCAGTTTGGTGCAGTGTTTGGTACAATATGTGTCTGTCTTAAAATTATGGAAACCTTGAGTTTCATAGCCTAGATCCTAAAAATCATGCTTTGCTGTGGAAACAGTGTTTGTAGACATAGGGATTAAACAACTGCACTTTAATTAAAGTTGTATTTAAATTCAACTTTTAAAACATGTTAATTCAAGTATTTAAATTCAATATTTTAATTCAAGTCGTAAATGGTATTTTTAAATTGTAATGTCAGCGGTAAGAGAGAACTTAAAGGTCATTTCAACTGTGTGACTTTGAATTTTGTCTTCATAGGCAATTTGTTTAAATTACCTAAGCCTTAGTTTCCTCACATGTACACTGAGGATAGGAATTGTACCTACCCAATAGACATAGTGTGACTATTAAATGAATTAACTCGGGAAAAGTCTTTACTACAGTGCGTGGCATATGAGAGACTTTATCTAATGCATCTCGCTTCCTTATTTTTTTCCCCTAGATCACTAAATAGCTAGAAATGCCAGAAACAGAAATGACATATCATGGATTCCAAGTCAGGGTTCTTATTTAGTTAGGTATTCTTGACGCCTATTTGTTGGAAAAGAACATTTGTCTCTTAATTTTTGGGTTATAATTGGGAATAAATAATCACATTTTGTTTACAGGAAGAACCACATCAGTAAATTAGTCTTAGACAGTGTTCTGTGGGTGCACTTAAATTATTTCCTTTAATTTGTATCAACAATATTTTAATCTAATTTATAATCTCTCTTATGGCTAATCTTAGTATTTGTGAATGTTTTGTAGTAAATGATATTTTCATAAATTTTTACCCTTTAGGTAGTTTAAATTATGTTGTAGTTAAAACTATCAAATGATCACCGTAAACAATTACTGTGTGGGTTTTAACATCTAAACAATTTTAGTAACCAAATGAAACAGATTTTTTTGCAGTTTGACTAGATGTATAAATCAGCAAAGCCAGGTGTGATACTTATTATAAATGAATGATTTTATTAATTTTTTGATCATTAAAGCTTTTGCCTTCCAGCAGCTGTCTTCTGGAATAGCTGCTAATACTTACATGTAACATTTCTCAGTTATATAGAAGTAAACCACATATACTGCTTTAAGGGAAGTTTAAGACATATTAATTGTATTATACTATATTATATTCATTGAATGATTAAACTGATTTCAAATTTTTTGAAAGTTTGGTAAGATAATCTATGAATAGAGTTTTAAAAAATATTTGACTACTTATTATCTACATTTTTGTAAAATTTCCTTCTATTTGTTGGCCAAAATAATGTATCCTATGACATGACTTAGCCTAAACCAAGATGGTGATTTATATAACTTGCTTAAAGATAAGACATTAGCAGTTCTATTTATTTCCAGGTTTTTTGATATTGAAGGTTAGTACTTACCACTTACGATGCCAACTTAGCAATGATAATGCATTGTCAGTGTACAATGTGTCTTTCAGCATTTACTTCCCTTTTCTCCCAAGTGGAAACCTGTGGTCCATTCAGGGCACAGCCACTACTCCTGGACCATAATCAGCTGCAACTACTGTTCAAATGTCATCCGTTGAGGTCTTGAGTCTGTCTAGCCCCTGAGGTGTTTGAAGGCAGTCCTTCATTCTGCATTTCCTTCTTAGGTGGCTCAGGACAGTTGCTAAGTTTTGCAAAGTGCATGTGCAGTTGCCTTGAGGTTTCTAGGGTAGGATGTGTTTAGAGAGTTGCAGACATTAATTACCAACATTTTCTGCTTCATATGGTGGCAGGGAGGAGAATTGGGGATTGAGCATGCTAGGTAGAACTTGAAGGGAAAAAAATGCCTTGTACTCTGCATATTTAGCATTCTGTCAGCCTCCTGGTCAACAGATCCTGCAAAAACCCCCAAGTAAAGCAAAGATGCAGATGCTCCGGGCTTGGCAATCAACATCTTGGAGTATCTCTAGAGTGGGTGTTGGCTTCATTAACTACTGTCAAATGTCTACCTTCTTAAAACCTTTATTCTGCTTGGAGTTTTACGTAAATGAGGCCATGACTCTTAGGATCAGAAATAAGGAGAGGGAAAAAGGAAAGAAACTAAGATCAATTTAAAAAGTTCATTTTTAGGATTTGAAGGTCTCCTCCTCACAACCCAATCAATTTTCTGAGAATACTTTATGGGTTTTCAATATTTTCTGTAAGTTAGTTTTACCAATTTAAAAATGTTTCCTAATTTGAAAAGTGCATTTTACTTTATTTGAATACATTTTGGTAAACTTGTTAAAATACTCATAACAATGTAATTTTTTTCTCTCTCTTATCCATCAATTATTTAGAACTGAATCTATCTATTCCAGTAAACCCTATCCCATAAATGTTGGTGTTTAATTTTCCTTTTTTATCAAATCATCTCACTAATATTTTGACCTTCAATAATATTATTAGCATTTTAAAAGATAAATTCTGGACTCATTTTTTTCCAACACATAAAGGCGTCTGTGTCCCTTAAAATTAAAATATTTTATCTTCTATCCCTAAATGGTCCTTTACATAAAGACCTTGATATTGATAGCCACTCAATTCTCATGTAAACATTTACTAAACATTCTGAAATTTCTGTGTTGTCTATATACCTTGATAATATTTCTATCTTTTTTTTTAACCGACTCTTCTCTCCTTCAAAGTGTTTCTTATGTTCTTTACATTGGATTGAATCTGTTGCTGTGTGAGGGGAGAGATACTATCTATCTGGATGCTACAAGGTTTCTGGCAGAGCTGACACTGAACACATGCTTTCTGGGTGGAGAAAAGGGGACACCTTTCCACTATTGTAATTTAAGTAAAAAGAGGAGGGTAGAGACATCAGACCTCTTAATATGTACCTCACTGAGGAGAAAGAATAACAATTACTTTCTGGGAAAACTAAAATAGTACAGGGCTAGAAAACACTAGTTGAACATTGAAACCAACTAGAAAAACAGGTTCCTAACAGTCATTTAAAGCCCTAGTGAAAGTATGCCCCAAGAGAAGACGTTTAGAAACATTTAGCAAAGCTATACTTTGACTTTACTGAATAAATGAATCTTTAAAAGTAGCCAAGATTTTTATTTTAGCTTCAAAATTTGCCTTGGTTGTCTCATTGGAACCAATTTACAAATGTCAGAATTTGCATTAGAGTGACATCATATGGCTTTAATTAGGTATGTGATTGTGCTGGTCAATGATAATTAGGAATTATTGGGTTCTACTCAAGCCAGGGAACTTGGATCTCAATTTCATATTTTAGGGTGAGGAGACAGTAGCAGTGCAATTCCTAAGGAGAGAAAGACCAAAGTTTCACCAGTTTGGAGCACCATAGGTGCTTTACTTGTAGATTACCCCATTTTCTAGCTTATACCTATCATGGGGGAATAATTAAAGCCCTTTCAGAAATTATACACAGATAGATTACACAAGTCTGTCAAATAAATGCTTCCTGTGCAGGAAAGTTGGTAAGTTTTTACTTAGTAAAATCAGGAGGCAACTGTCAGAGACAGCACTAACATAGATAAGACTAGGTCATTTAGAGACTCGCATAGAAGACCACTGTTGTTGGGAGCTATGACAAAACAATTTTATTTTATAATATACATCCACCAAAAACTCATTAATAGATTCTGTTCATGGCCTATAAAAGCCATTCTCTCATTTCTTATTGCTTACAAAATCCCATTTAAGATATTTAATCGATCACATAGAGGCCTTTCGAATTGAGTAAAAACAAAGTCTGGCCTTGTCTGAGGTGCTTTGAGGTAAGCATATATCCTAGTTTTGGCCTGGGAATTAAAGGGGAAGATCTACTAGAGTTTCTGGGAAGGTTTATTTTCACAGAAAAAGAAAAATTTTGTTTTGCCTAGTTATTTCCCACTGATCTGGGATGTGGAATAAGACAAAATAGCGCCTGTTGCAGCGAAAGCCATTTTTTGACTTTGAAGTGAGAAAACTAAGGAAGAAAAATCAACATATTTCAAAGGACAGAGAAATAAATTAAAAGACCCCAGTGTTAGTAGTAGTATCATCACTGCCACTCTGGAACCACCGGTCTTCAGACTTCTTTTTGTGAGAAATAATGACATGCCTATATGTAAACCATTGACATTTGGCCATTATATTATTTGCAGTCATATGGATTTTAATTGATACAATTTGGTTATACTTGAACATGCTCTTGTGTGAATAATACATGCATGTTTAAGGTAACTATGAAATATAAATATATGCATATCTTCTCTCCATTTTTAGAGAGGGAGATTATAGGTTTGGGAAATTTCATATTGTATAATCTGTTAAAGTTGATGTTATGTGATATTTACTCACAGTAAACAAAGTCTATATTATATAAAATATATAATGTGCATGATACTAATGAACTATAAGGATGTTTACTTGAACCTGCACTCTGAATGCATACCATAGATGGCCTTACTGATAAATTATGTCAAAATGACTTCAACTTATAACCTACAATGCTCTAATCACATACAGGTCACAAATAACGTATTTGCAAATGTAACTCTCAAAAAGTCATTATTAATCATTAGGGAACATTAACTGGTACTTTAAATGCAAAATACACTAATGGAACAAAAGTGACTTGCTGTTATTGGTAGCTACATTGGATTAAAATGCCACATTTTCTGACATTCCTTCTATTAAGATATAGAGACCTCTCCCCTTGAATATGGACAGATATTACATTAGTGAAGCTGTTTCTGTTTCTGGACCCAGGCCTTAAGAATTGTTGGATTCATTTTCCTTCCTCTGAGAAGACCCTCTTAGGCACTAGATAAGAAATCCAATACCTTGAACATTCTATGTCATGAAGCAGCCCAAGCTGGCCACATAGACAGGCCCCAGGGATAGAAAGTGAGAGAAAAAGACCTCCATCAATTCCCAATTGTTCTATTCCTCCCAGCTTAGATACTGGACATGTAGGTGAAGAAGTCTTCAAATGACTTCAATTTCATCTGTCATCTGACTGCAATCACATGGAAGACCCTAAAAGGGAATCACCCAGATGAGCCTGTCAGTGCTCAGAAACATGAGGAATAATAAATTACTTTAAGTCACTAAGTATTGGGGTAGTTTGTTATGTACCAACAGATGACTAGTGTAGTGACCAATAACTAATAAAAGAACATTATACTGTGGCAGAATATTTCTGCACTTTGGAAAAAATAATTGAAAAGGGAAAATATTTAAATTAAGTTATCCAGATTGGAAAAGTCTATTTTCTGCCTATCTTCTGGTTCTCTTTGTATATGAACTTATTTTTTTTTAAAAAAACACAACATATGTCTACTGCTACGTAGATTAAAAAGCTGCTCAACATGAGTGGCAATGTTATATACATAGCCTCATTTTATCTTTTGTCTATGGCCGGTGGATTTAGATGGGTGTGCCTCCTGTTTTAGAATATCCAGTCTTCTGTCATCCTGATCAGTGATGCAACCAGAAACTTGAACACTGATATAAAGATTTCCTTTTCCTCCTCCAGAAAGTTCTTGCCCTTGAGCAGGATTCAGTAGAAGCCTACAATATTTGAAGCAGTCACCTACCAGTTGTTTAACGTGGATGACTATGCCCTGCAGGCTTATACAGAAGGAGATAGAGCAGGTTGTCAATTATTTCTGCACTCAGGGCTATAGACTAACAATATGCTTGAGTGAGGCAGAGGTTACGCATCAGCTGCAACCCCACAGGCAATCCAAATCTGCCATTGATGGTAAGGAACTAAGAGTTTCAACAAGGTTGAGTTTCCTTGGTTGTGAGTTCCCAGTGAGGCAAACTTAGACCAGGATATAACAGTTCTTGTTAAGATAAGTCAGTGCATCAGCTAGAAGACGAACAGGTAGGAATGGCAGCAACATGTCATCAAATTATAGTTCAAACTCCAAGGTCTACGTGTTGTCAGGCCTTTATGACTCTGAGGCCTGCATCTTACTGACAGCACATGCAATCAGAGAGTTCCTGCAGATGTTACTTCCTTGGGAATAAAACTGTTTCATGAATTTACCTTATTGTCATTCCAAAGTATAGCCATTTTACAATGAAAAAACTATAGAAATAACCTAATGAAGTGATTTGGGCATCTAATTAGAAGCCTCAGATTCAAACTTTGACATGATTTAGCGTAGTCTGTGGTAAACATATTTGTTAAGTTATAGAATGAGGTGGTGAAGACATGAGCTATAAATATTCTATGTCACCTGTTGGTAGAAAGGACACTGATCTAACAAAATTTTAGGTTAAATTAGTTCCACGGCAACAAATACTGAAATAGTCCCCAAGGCAATACCATTTCACATAAATATCATTTATTTTTCTAACCAAATGAAGTCTCCTCTTCTTTGAGAATGCTGTGCTCCTTTATAGCATATTATGGGGACAGTTTCAGTCCATGTGCTATGGGATGGTCACAGTCCTCCAAGATATTTCTTTTGATCTTTCCCATGGTAGATTCAAAAACATGTTTCCTTTTTCACACATTTATCCAGATGTGTGGATAAATCTAATGAAATAAGAAACACAGGTTCTTCTACCTTTAGATCATATGAAATATTTATCATTTCTCCCCTTCTTGAATTAAAACTTAGTAGAATAGGTTAACCATGCTCCCACCAAGGCCCTACCCTTCTTTTCCACTCCTTTGTCTCTCACCCTTCTGCTGTTTTCCTCAGAATCATAAAAGCAGATTTTAACTAGTCTTGGAGTTTAGGAGATAGTTGAAAGAAAATCATCCCTGACTGACTTTTTCTTCTTCTTCTTCTGAATTACTCATTATGCATTGGCTTCTGATATTCACAGGACTAGGATTTTGCAATGCTTCCATGAAACAATGGATGGTTCTGAGTTTGGGCTAAATGGGGAAAGGGCCAGGAAATAAACAGGAATTAAAGGAAATGAAAATCACAAGGAACAAAAACACACTAATATGTAAAAATATTGCTTTCCTCCTACATCAAATACAGTGAATCCACTGTAGGTAGAACCTTTCTTCTTTTAGCTACATCCTCGTATCATTTTTTTTTCTCCTTTCTCTCTCTCTCTCTCTCTCTCACTGGAGTGCAGTGGAGCTATCTAGGCTCAAGCAGTTCTCCTGCCTCAGCCTCCTGAGTAGCTGGAATTACAGGCACCCACAACCACACCCTGCCAATTTTTGTTTTTTTAGTAGGGACAGGGTTTCACCATGTTGTCAAGGCTGCTCTCAAACTCCTGACCTCAAATGATCCACCCACCTCAGCCTCCCAAAGGGCTGGGATTATAGGCGTGAGCCACCATGTACCCAGTCTTTTCATGTCTTTTTAAAAAATGTCTACTTCAGATTTCTGGATAGGGACCTAGGATACTTACACTACACAGGGTGTGACGACATCTTCTCTCCTGGCTGTTAGTTTTCTTTGTTACTATTACTATAGAAAACTAAAGCAGTCAACTTTTAAACAATTTTGATAGGAAATTGTAGTGGTTAGGTTTATGTGTCAGCTTGGCTAGGCTTAAGTCCAATCTATAGTTATTTAATCAAGCATTAATTAAGGCATTGCTGTATTTTGCAGGTGTGATTAAGTGCCTAATCAGTTGACTTTAAATAAGATTTCCTGAGTGGCCCTGATTCAATCGGGTGATAGGTCCTAAAAGTACAACCGAGGCTTCTCTGAAGAAGCAAGCCGTGGGCAGCAGCTTCAGCTTGTGCCTGAGAGTTTTCAGCCTGTCCTTCCTGAAGGCTTGTGAACATGCCTAGTCACCCCCCATAATCTGTAATTCATAAGCCAATTGTCTGCAATTAATCTCTTAATATCTCTCTCCCGCTCGTTCTGTATCTCTGCTTGGACCCTGTCTGATACAGGGAGAAAGAGTTAATGGGTGATAATGGCTGAAAATGTTGTCTTCCTATGAAAAAAAATGCTTTTTAAATGCTTTTGAGGAGACTTTAAATGTTGGCCTTATAGGTTCTGCCCTGTACAGTTCTCAGTGGCACCGTTTGTGTATCTTACATTTTAAATGCCACCTCCTGAGGATTTTCAGTGTGATAGTTTTGGTTTTAATGCCGTTCCTTGAAGTAGTGAAAGTGTGGCAATTTGAGTCACTGTAGACGTCAGCTGTCTTGGGCTTCAGCCACCAGATGCTGTTGATGGCTTCTCCACCTATGCATAAAGGCAGCCCCAGTGTACCTGGATTCTGAGAGAGTATTACTGAATCCATCTATTAGCCAAACTGCAGAGAATGAAGGATGAAACTTGCTCGTAAAGAATTGCTGCCATCGAGGTTAAATAGTTGTGTTCCTAACAGCATGACATCCTTTAGATGGAGACCTTGGTGTTTGGAAAAGGGCTGGGTACTGTAAATTAGATTTCCAGTCCTGGTATTGGAAAACAGCATATAAGTCATACTGTTCTGCAGGGCTGGTGGTCTAACCACCAATCTAATCATTGCCAAGCGGAGTTGTACTTTCTGAAGTCCCTCGGGGTTACTCCTTTCTCAGAGATGACACAAAACATTTACTGAGTAGAATATGTATTTTTTTCCAGTATTTCCTTGCGTTTCCAACTTTCTTCCTGTCTTTCATCCTCACTTCCTGATTTCTCTTAGTTTCAATGATTCAGCAGGGAACTCACAGTTCTGATAAATTATTCTTATAAAAATAAGATTGTTTGGCATATGATAAAATGGCTATACCTTTGTCAGGCCTTCAAAGGAAGTTTTACTTCAGATATTTCAATGTCAGAGCACCCTATAAAATTATCTAGAAGCACTGAACTATCTGAAATAATTTTACAAAACCCCCCATCTTTTAAATTCCATCTAACAACTGTCAGTATTGCAGTGTCAGATCACCCAGCAGCAGATGTGTGACCCCGCGGTATGCTGTCTTTTTAAAAAGCATGCACTCTTTCGCTTCCCCTAGTCCTTTTCTCCATCTGCCTGCTGACCCATGTGGCTGTTTTAACATCCACCTCAGTGGAAGCCTCATACCTGCCTGGCCAGCAGAAAGTACCACAATGACAGCAGTTTCTGTGGGACTGAAGAGGAGGGGATGAGAAACCTTGGATGTCCTGTCTTTTTCTGGACAGCTAAAATTAAGATAGAGGACAGCTCCAGGAAAAGTCATGCCCTGGAATTTTCAATCAGCAGGCGTCGGTTTAGAGAGTGGGTGAATAGATGGGCAATCTATTTCAGGGCAGTTTCCCTTCTGGAAGAAGGGGCAATTTGTTTTAGGGTCACATGCTGGGTAGCTATCTGCATAAGAAACCCTAATAGTTTCCAGCACGAGCGATTCACTGGAGAATCTCGTGACGACTTTCTCAGGAAGGTTAGTTTATAATGAATCAGAATCTGTCAACAAACCGATCACGATTGTGTTCACCCCAGCAGTCACTGAAAGTGTGTTCAGGGTGGTAACTGCTTCCTTTGAGAGTATACAAGATTATTTACAGGCTAATTTTCATCTGAATTTCTTCCACACTTTTTAGCATGACATTTAACTGGTATAATTTCTTCAAACGATCATGTAGACAGTTATGTTGAGAGACCAAATCCTCTTTGCTGAATTACACGAAGCAAAACAACATTTTAAAAGGAAACTAGCAAAAATGTTATTTTTACCCCTAACCCCCAAAATGACCTTTTTTTTTTTCCATTAAATGTAGAGAGAAGTAATTTTTCTCATTAGAAAAGGATGTCTTTTTTTTTTTTTTTTTTTTTTTGGTAAATAATTGGTCTCAGTAGATTTAAATTATTGATTCCATAAGACTATATAAAAGCCTTATGGAGGGGGTTACACTAATATAATTCAAATGTATTGATAGTTTTAAAAATACTTAGTTGTATAAACTATCTAATGGATGTGTTCAAGGCTAGGTTATATTAATGCCAGTGACATTACACCAAACATACACGTGATTGCCAGATTTTATTTTGAGATTTCAAATTTATTAGAACCTCAAACTCACATTAAAGCTTTTGCCATGCGTGGTAAAAACAAAGATTCCCTTAAACCTCTGTGAACTGAAATTGCCATGTCTCACATAGCTGTAAAATTTTACATAAGAATACTGTGGTGAGATGAAAGCTCTGTTCTGTGACAGCCTCTGTGGTATTGTTGTGTCTTCAGCTCTCTACCCTTGAACAGGCCTGTTTGGTGACTTCTGTGTCTCTGTGGGTAACTCAGGAGATCTGTCTGATGTAACATCTCGGAATGCACAACTCCAGGCTAACTGATCAGAAAACACTTACAGAGCTAGCCCAGACTATCAGTTAGCTTTCTAAATCTTCATTATGTTAAAACAGAAATTGTCATAGTGAAAAAGAAGACAATCTGTCCCCATATCTCTGTCTCAAAAAGTATATTTGTTCACTGATGACCCAAGGACTGTTCCTAAAAAATGAAGTTGGTCAAAGGCAATCAAAGGCAACTCTTTATGTTGGAGAGAATTCAAACTTTGAGCAGCTGACTCCTCTCTGTTCAATAACAGCAATCTCTTTAATCACTGTTAGGTCGATAGTGAAATATTTACTGTGGATGCTTCCAGAATGATTTGAAGCCAGCTCTTCGGAGAGCATTGATAATCTCAGGGTAATCTAAGCCATCCTTATGTGCGGTGTCAATGTGCTGAACTGAACAATGCCTCTGATACAGATCTGTGGGTCATAAATAATAAAAAGCTATTTTAAGAGGTTTCATAGCCCTAATATAAAATCACCTCTGACTAAGTACATGACAGGGCAGATCTCAGTGGGAGAGAGGAGAAGTGTAAGATTTTAGAATATCAGTAGTAAAGATCAGCACATGGTAAAAGCCCAATTACATCAAAGTTGAAGGACCTTTACAAACATATTTTTAAAGTGGTGTGTTTTCTTTGTTATTACTAAATGTGCTAAAACTTTTGTTCTATCTTTTGTTAGCTATCAATATTTTAACTTTTCCTCTCATTACTAAATGTGCTTCAGCATTTCTGGGACAGAGATGATGAGATTTTCTATATTTAGTTCATCTCACCCTGTGAATTTACTCAATCATTAAACTTCTAGGAAGATACATTGCTAAAAACAAGTGATGGGTCAGTTTTGACTGCAATGCTGTATAAATTATTGAAGTTTATCTCTAGAAAACAAGCTTAATAGCCTATTACAAAGCTTATTTGAATAAAAAGAATAGTCACTCACAGAAATTGTCTAGCAGCACTTCACAGACAATTGCACAAATTATCCAAAGGTGGCCATGACGTAAGCTCCATTCCATTTATAATATGACATAGTTGATATGGACCACTGCTTGCAGGGCCATATCTCAATTATTTAAATGGAAAACTTTAACAAATGCACTCAATTAGAGCTCAGTTTTAATCGGCTGCAACCTGGCCTAGGCAATGTCACTTTTCAAAGAAGCAAAACCTTTCAATTACGGGACTTAAAATATTGTATGCATGGGATGAAGTAAAACACTAGAAGTGCTTCTGCAGAAACATTTAGTAGTAAATTTGCCTGTGCAGCACACAATTGTGAAGAAAAAAGCTTGGGCAGGCTGTGACATGTTACCGCTGCAACATTTAGAGGTGGCTTACTAGTAAGTTATAAATTTCATCTTCCAAATTCAAAATCTAGACTATTACAAATTACTGTATAGAAACATTTCATTTTATATGTTCCGGATTAATAAGATTAATGATTTATAACGCTAGAGCATCAAGGAATGAATTACGGTTTTGAATTAATTTACAATGGAAAACATTTGTGCATAGTAATATTGGTACATTCACCTAAGCTTAAAGTATTTCTTACGTTTACAATCAAACCTGGTTGACAATACCTGCAAGGTGTTTAAAGATACCCGTTTCATATTATTATCTGTATCTATTCAATCAGTCATTTTCCAAATATTGAAAGTCTTCAGAATGATACAGGAATCCTCCATGTGGGCACAACACAATGTTTTACAAATAAGGGTTTATCGGTCACTTTTTTAGAAAGATGTCAATGGATATTTTAATAATTTAATGTCCTTCTTGATTGGATTCTAATTTGTAATGCACACACTACAAAAATATGAGAGTCAGAGTTACATGATGCTGCTAAAAACATTCTATAATTTATCAAGATATGCATGCATGTATACGTAAATATGTGTGTGTATACATATAATATAATTATGTATAAAATTTAATATTCGTGGGGCGCGGTGGCTTACGCCTGTAATCCCAGCACTTTGGGAGGCCGAGGCTGGCAGACCACGAGGTCAGGAGATCAAGACCATCCTGGCTAACACGGTGAAACCCCGTCTGTACTAAAAACACAAAAAACTAGCCGGGCGTGGTGGCGGCACCTGTGGTCCCAGCTACTGGGGAGGCTGAGGCAGGAGAATGGCGGGAACCCGGGGGGCAGAGCTTGCAGTGAGCCAAGATGGCGCCACTCACTCCAGCCTGGGCCACAGAGCAAGACTCTGTCTCAAAAAAAAAAAAAAAAAAAAAAAATTAATATTCAACTTCAGACTCATATTTAGTTGCCACCCCCTGGTACAGAAGTCTAATTGAACTGGTGTCTGCTCTGATGTAATTATCCTAAACAGATGTCAAATCTTTTAAAATATTACTCTTTGGCCGGGCGCAGTGGCTCACGCCTGTAATCCCAGCACTCTGGGAGGCCGAGGTGGGTGGATCATGAGGTCAGGAGATCGAGACCATCCTGACTAACACGGTGAAACCCTCTCTCTATTAAAAATACAAAAATTAGCTGGGCGTGGTGACGGGCGCCTGTGGTCCCAGCTACTCGGGAGGCTGAGGCACGAGAATCGCTTGAACACAGGTGCCAGAGGTTGTTGCAGTGAGCCGAGATCGCGCCACTGCACTCCAGCCTGGGTGACAGAGCGAGACTCTGTCTCAAAAAATAATAATAATAATAAAATAAAATAAAATATTACTCTTTGTAAAACAAGGTGATCATGATAAGCAACACTGCTTATTCTAAGTCTCTGGTATATATTAGTAAATTTTACTGTTCATATGACTTCTGATCAGATTCTTCATGTATGGTGAGGTTCAAACACAATTGGTGCAAATAATGAAAATTTTTCAGAAAAGGATTTATAACAGCAAGATAAAACAAGGGGATCACTTAGCTAAGAAGAGAGGGGGATTAGAGGTTCAAGTACTTAATGCTGAAAGGATGATAACCAGAAGCTGGATATGTACACAAGTGACAGATCAGAAAGACATTGGTGTAACTGCCAATAGCCATGAGCACCTGCATACAAAATACCTTTGCTTAACCTGGCAGTTGCTTTCATCCCTGAGAAGTTCTGTGGTTAGCAAAAACAAGTTTGAAATGTTCAGAACTCAAAATAGTGTTTTAAGGATCACGTTTCAAGATTGTTCTTTCTGTCTCCCTTAAAAAAATTTTTTTGAATCAGACATTTATAGCTGGAAATTACATCTTTAAATTAGTTTTAGTTTTCACAGGAAGTAAACTGCCTGAATAGTGCCAATTTAAAATAAAAAATATTGGCCTCTTGTTTTTTCAGAGCCCAGTAATTCATCTATCTATATATTTATCAATCAATCAACTATCAGATGAAGAACAAATTGATCTTTTTTTTTTTTCCTGTGTCATCCATTCTTTCCCATTCTTCAAGTATGGATCATTGATTGCTGTCAGGTTTTTATATTTAAGACAATTTTATTGACCCAGATTTTATAAAAGGAATCACATGTTTAACATTTTCAGCATACAAACATAAGACTGTTATTTGAGAGTTGAGAGTTAAATGTACCTCAATTACAACTCCCAACCCATTCCTATCTTTCTCTTTAGTTATTTAAACTACAAATTTATGAAAAGCAGCAGACCTGATGGTTTGTTTACTTCTGCTATGAGACATACAAATTTGGTTAACTGCTTGGTAATAAAATTAGTCCTACCTAGATCTAAATAATGGATACTTTTTGTTTGGTCCTGCTTATTCCTCTTACTCATATTCTTCAAAAGTCTGATATTCTAAACCAATCATTCCCTGTATTCTTCCTAAATTTACCATCTGGTACCCGCTTTCGAAATATGAGAAGAAGATGTATATACACACACATATTTGAGAAATAATTCTATTGTGGGTGAGGGCTAAATGCTGACATTCTATGTACTGGAGAATCTTAATTCTCTCCCTTAGCTTCGTGATTACAGGCTGCAGTTTTATTCTAGACTTTTTATGGAGTTCAAATATTTATCTAATATAAGCAATTCATTATTTATCTAATATAAGCTAATGATTATTGCTTGGTTACAGAAATTGAAAAACTATTTTCATTAAAACTTATAAAATTATATGACCAATGACAAATTTCAGATCCCCACAATTATTCATTAAGATGTTTTGTAAGATTATTTTTTGAGGAGATACATATATGTATGTGTGTGTGTGTATATATATATATACACACACACACACACACATACATATGCAACTTGGGATAAAAAATCATGCCTCTTTTTAGGGATCCAGCTGGGCCATAATTTAAATCATGAAAAGTATCTTTTAATGCACCCAAGTTTGTTCTTTAAAATTTACCCCAGTGCTTTCCCTCTCTGAATGTAACCTGGTGAAACTTTTTCACTTTGTAGTTATTCAGCTCAACTAAATAACTTTCTAGATTGACACACTGAGCATTAGAAAATCAAAAAGAAGATGGTGAAGTTTCACAGTCAGTACTTGATTTGATATTCCTTTAAATTTAAATCATGACCCAGCTGGATCCCTAAAAAGAGGCAAGATTTTTTATCCCAAGTTGCATTCTATTGAGCTGCTCTGTGAACTGGCTTCAGAAGTATCTGGGAACACAGAGGCAGGTGCAGGAATGGTTTAGAGACTGAGGTAGAGATTAAGTTTTTCTGTCTCCTCCATGAGCAAGGGGAAATAGTGTTTCCATAACAGTTAAAGGATTCCACATGTGAAAAGGGGAAATAATGAATTGTCATTTCTACTCTGTGGAATTTCTCTAATCAGGTACTTTTGTAGGAAATCTTGCCTTCTGATTTTGAATAGAAGGTAAGACGTCAGTTTATGTGCCAAGAATAGGTCCCCGAAGCTGTATCTTCTTTAGAAAGCCCATTTAGTTTGTGACTATTATGTAATTCATTTGAGTAGGCTGAGAGTAAAAATAATGAAAAACTCAAGAAATCAACTCAACTGATTTTAGAATCAGTCATATAACTAAACCACCACCATCTTTCTTCCCTTTAGGAAATGACTGCTGGAGTTGCCAAGAACTCCTTCCTGTCCTGTTCTCTCCAAAGATCTCTATAAAATTATATTTTCCTGTAAAGCTCACAGTACACTTTCATTTCCAAGAGCCATGCAGAGATTTGATGCATTTGCAATTGTGTAAAACTCTCTTCTCTAAAACACTTTGGTGTCTGAAATTGGAAGTTCAGGGAAGTTAAAACGCCACCCATCAGCATCCTCCGGAACACAGGGGAGGCTCTGAGGGGCGAAAGTCAATCACTGGGACCAGGACTACTGCCAACAATCCTACACCTGGACAGATTCAAATTGAATTTCAGCCACATCCTATGCACATGCTCAGCTCTTGAAAGGAAAAAAAAAATTTTCCCCTCACATGGGGGATGTAGGCAGAAACAGTGGCTGAAATAGAATCCATTGCATCAAATGGCTTGTGTGCTGATTGAATTTAAAATTGAACTTTCTTATTCCCCGATTTTTGCTTCAGAGATGTGAGAAGGGGGAGGCAGGTGTCTTGTAAATAAAAAATGTGACTCAGCTATAAAACATGGAATGGAGGGAGTAAAGAGCTCCATTGTTCATTTTTAAAAAGGAAGAATAGGAATCTGTGTAACAAACGGTCTTGGCAGTTACCAGAACTCAGCTTCTGCACAACAAATGCAAATATCATGACGCTTCTCTGATTCGAGGTTTTACTAAATTTTAATGAGTGTTGAAATAACTTCATAGGAAAAATCTCACTGGCATCTCTAGAAATCCTTTTCCTTTTATTTATCAAAGCTTCTTTAACACTTTTAAAGAAATAGAAATAAAACAAAATAAATATCTTCCAAAATATTCTTTGACAAATAAAATATATTTGTACTCTGACAGCGGGCGAATGTTTACACAATGGCCTACCTATTATGCTCCACTTAAAATTTGCAGTGGAAGTTTAATCTAATAATTCAAAAATGTTTTAGTTTACTTAAATGATTTCCTCAAACTCCATTATTTGAGAGAGGAAGAGATAAGGCAGCCAGCTTCCATAGGAACAGACATCATTTCGTTGCAATGTAGCAGATCCGAACATCCTATTTTCAGCATGTATTAGAGTTTCCTTACTTTCGTTTTTCCATCAGAATCATACACTAGAATTCGATATTCTCCTTTCAAATAAAGCAAATTCCCTGTTGCCTTGAAGAAAGTTGTTCTTAGCCACCTTGAATTTAAAGAGGAAAACTCCAACAGCAGTCAATAAATAAGAAACACATTGGTTACTTAAAAATTCTCTCTTGGGTATTGTCCAAGAGACTCTAGGGACCTGGGGAAATAGAGTATTTTAAGAGAAACAAAAACATACTTCAAAGAAAGAGGTATTGAATTTCTTCATGAATGTTTTTATGTTTAGGTTCTGTTGAACTAGGGAATAGGGATGTAAACAGCCTGTATCTTCTTTTAATGGTGGATCTTGGTTGCATACCCATCAAATGGTAAGAATTACAGGAACACTGGGTGTTTTATTCGATTCTAAAAAAAAATAAGACTATGAAAAAAGTAAAGGTAGATGGATGATGGGCGAAATCTTATCTAGAAACTAAGTTCCCAGTGAGAGGTACGTCAGATAAAATCAAGGTCCAAAGACGACTAGGTGCTACAGGTCCTATAATTTATTTTGTTGTATTGAAAAAACTTTAAAAATATATACAAGATATTGTGGTACCACTGAGGAAAATTAGAAGGCTTTATTCTTAATCCAGAAGAACATAGATTCAAGTGATGGGAGTGGGATGAAAAATCACCTTAAAAAAAGAAGCAGGTATCCTAATTTATTAACAATAATAATATCAGGCCAGGTACAGTGGCTCATGCCTATAACCCCAACATTTGGAGAGGCCGAGGTGGCAGGGTCGCTTGAGCCCAGAGTTTCAGACCAATCTAGGAAACATAGTGAGACCCCATATCTACATTAAAATAAAATAAATAAAAAAATTAGCAGGGTGTGGTAGTGGACAACTGTAGTCCCAGCTACTCAGGAGGTAGAGGTGGGAGGATCGCTTGAGCCCGGGAGAGAGGCTACAGTGAGCTGTGATTGCACCATGGCACTCCAGTCTGGGCAACAGAGAGATACTGTGTCTCTAAAACAACAACAAAAACCAGTAGCAGTATTAGAAAGAGTGAGGAAAAAGATCTCCAGAATAGTCACACAAAAAAGTAATTGAGTATCTTTGAGGATAACTTTATCAAACACAGAAGAAACGTATCAATTATAGAAATATTCTTATAGAAAACCTTAAAAAAATGCAGTATGGACACAACCACTGTAAATATTTTTAGCATATTTTCTTTCATTTTCGTTTCTGTGCATAAATGGAAAATTATTATTACTATTAAAATATTGCTTACTCCAATCCTTTTTATTTTTAATCACGTTATCCCCTACCACTATTCAGTGAGCAGAGTTAGCTTTAAATACTCCTTGCCCTGCATATAAGGTTATATACAACCTAAAAAGTACTATGTTAACTAAAGTGCAAAATGAATTTTGAAATGTATCCCGAGAACAGGATATTGAAATGGAATCCTGAGAAGAAAGCTTTCTTTTGCAGGAACCAGGCTTTGATGAGGTAGAATAAGATTCCTATGTTTCAAGAAGTCAGAGCCTCAAAGACTTAATGTGAGTATTTATAATAAGACCTAAAGTGTAATCTCTTGAGAGCACTTTCCTTTCTAAAATGATATAAGCACAGCTGATTGGCCGGGGTGGGATGTTAGAGAGCTTTGCAATAGAGAAAACAAGGTTGTCACTACCCGCTTCTAGCACTAAAACTATAGATGTGAGAGATTAGTGGAGCCCAAGCAAAAGACTTTTCATGGTCGAATGGTGGTGACTGTAGGTCTATGACAGTTTTCACATACAACCCAATATCTAAGTGCTGTCTGAGCCATGGCAAGAGAAGTGTCTATGTAGAAAATCCCAAGCATGCCATAATAGTGCAGGAAAAATAGCTTCCTTAGTTTCAGGTTAGAAAGAAATTAAAACATGCTGAGAGGAGCAGCTAACTAGTAGAGGACTGAAATTGTGACTAGGCCAACTCAGAGAACAAGGGTTTTGAGATCACAAGACATAGCAAGGCCATGGACATAACTAGGAGATGCAGCGGATGTGGTGGATACCAGAATCTGCTGAAAACCAGGCCAGGCAAGTTTGCAGGAAAAGGGATAGTGACTCAAACACATGTTTATCTACTGAATCAGAGACATTAAGAAAGCACCCTGGGAATGTAGGTCTTTCTGGAAAAGAAAAATAGAAAGAGAATGAGAAGAGGGAGAATCTTGATTTAACTTAGTTGAAATAATAAATTGAACACGTTAATGATGGAGTTATTGTCTACTTTAACTGGAATTATTTTTTTCCTTGCTTCTCAGCTGAAATGAGGACTTATGAACTAAATTGCTTTACATTTTTGTCGAACAAAAGTTGTCTGGCATCCTGATCATATAATTTATTTAATGATTTTATATCGATAGACATTTTTATTATTTTTTCTATTTTAAGTAATATGCTATAAACATTATAGATTAGTATGTCTCACTGATTATCTTACAATGACAAATTCCTAGTAGTATAATTACTGAATCAAAAAATCTGATTATTATTACATACTTTAACTTTCACTTCTGAATTAACATATCAATTTATTCTCCAATTAACATTGTCTAAGAGTTTCTGTTTCCCTTGTTCTCACTAACACAGGCAGTTAAAATTATTTAACAATTTGAAAGGCCAAGACATGACAGTTTTAATTTTGTTTCTTTGATTGCTAGAATCCGCCAAAGCCTCTAAAGACACTGAGAATACATTATAGATTTTCTAGTTTTCTTCTGTTTCCTGAAGTAAAACAAAAAGTACTACTGAGGGAAGCATTAGTTTTGCCTCTTAGATTGGCCCTGTTCATATGTCTGGGTTGGTCTGTTTGCTCATACTAAATAGGGGAAGTGAGACCTGTGTTCAGAAACGAAGTTAAAATCAGTTGGCTCCAAGAATGTGGAGTCCCTCTTCAAATGTGTCCATGATAAGGGAGAAGAGAAAGTTAAGATTTGCTAGAGTCTTGATTTGCCGCATTAAATGGTCTGGTTGCCTGAAGGAAGCAAGGAGGGAGCTTTAGCTTAATGTGCCTATCTAGGAAGTATCTTCATTACTGTTCTGAAGATTTTCTTTTCCATTTTTGTTGCAGGAGAATGAAGTGAGTGAAAGTAGTTTCCTTCTTTTCTATTTGACATTTTGAGATACGGGGAGAGAGTTTAACAACACATGGACTCAGACTCCCAACTGAGCAGTTGAGTATGTGTTAAGGCTTTTTCCCTTCAGAGGATTTTATGATTTATACATTCATTAGCAATGCATGAAAATATCTATCCACACCCTCACACATTCCAACATATAATGTGATAGACAAACATTCTATGCCAATACTGTGTAAATTTGGATTTCATTGAATGAAGGGTGATTATTTCATATGATTTTTATTACTTATTTTCTTTTCATATATGCTAGTCTAATGAAAGATATAATAATGCCAGAATATCAAACATGTATAATACTGCGGTAATAAATTACTCCGAAACTTAGCAACTTAACCACAAAACTATCTCAGAGTGTTTCTGTACCTAGGGTACAGACCCATACATAGGGTATTTGAGGGTTCTGGATCAGGTTCTCTCAAGTGGCGTAGCAAACATGTTGCCTGGGGGTACGGTCTTCTGAGGGCTTGACTGGGACTGTTGGATGCACTACCAAGATGGCTCACTCACATGACTGTTGGCTAGTATCCTTGGTAGCTATTGGTAGGAAGCGTTAGTTTCTTTCAATGAGGATATCTCCATAGGCCTGTTTGTGCTGTTACAATATTGGCTTGCTCCAAAGCAAGTAATCCAAGCTAATAAGACAGAAGCCTCATTGTCTTTTATAACCTAGCTTCAGATATTACATTCCGTTATTTCGACAATATCCTCTTGGTAACATGTCAGCCCTATTAATTGTGGAAAAGGACTGTAGAAAGATTTCAAAAGTCAGCCTCCTGATCCCTCCCACATGGATGCCATTCTCACCGCACTTGAATTGTGATAACCACACCTGGCTGTTCTCTTACACAGACACCTTCACGTCCAAATGGGTTTCAACACCCTGAAGTGTTCTAACGTTTAGTAAAGGGCTGTGTTCACCCCTTATGAGCTGTGAAGCTCAAATTCAGGCTTTCCCAGCATAAACACACTCTCCTTACTGTAATAGAACGCTGACCATCCATTTTGGGCCATTGTGTCCACAACTTTCCCAACCTCTTGAGGGAACACCTACTTTTTTCAGTCCCATGAAGAAGGCAAAAGGAAGGATCAAAAGGGAAGATACATTTATTAGTGGGAGGAATGCTGATAGCATTTCCTGAAATAACAGGAAAAAGACAAGGTGCTAAACATCTACATGTCTGTCTAACACTATGCTGAAATTTACATTAATACTAAAATAAAACAAATCAGTAGCATAAGGATTGGAAAGAACAAGTCAGACTGTTTTTATTGGGAAATGATAAGGCCCTCTACCTAGAGAAGCCAAAAGAATTTATGAACAAAGTATTAAGAATCATAAGGGAGTTTAGCCAAATAGTGGGATATATTCGTACATTGGTGCATACAAATACATTATTGTCTTTCTACACACCATTGACAATGACAACAAAAATAGAAAAAATAATTAAAAATATAACTTACAACAGCAATAAAAATGTAAGATATCTTCAAATAAAAGCTAAAAGACATGGGTGAGACCAAATAAAAATTTAAAAATTATATTAAATATATTGACAGGCTTAAATAAATGAAATGATATGTCATGTGCATGGAAAGAAGACCCAATATCATAAATTGTATAGCTTCTCACTTTGACCTGTAGTTTTGGTGCAAGCCAATTAAAATGTCCAAAGGTGTTTCATAAATATGAATAAGATATTAATTCTAAGATGTATATTAAAGAGAAAAATTCTAACAATAGCCTAGTCAGCCTTGAAGAAGAACGAAAGTTATGGGAAGGGGACAGTTGCCTTATCTGATAGCAAGGCTTCTTACAGAGATAATGCAGCATTAGGGCCAATAGACAGATATATTGACCAACAGAACGGATTATAGAGCACAAAAACATATCAATTTACTTAAAAATTAAGTGCGAAACATTAAACATTTTAGAAATAATTAGAAGTCTTTCTTTTTAAATAAGTTTGAAAAAGCCAAAACCATACACAGAAAATTAATAAATTTGATTCCATTAAATATAGAATATCTGGTTTTTCATTATAGTGAAGTGAAAAGGCAAGTAGCATACTAGGAAAAAATATACACAATATAGATAGCTGACAAAATAACATACAAAAACATATAAATTGTTAAGAAAAATTTCAAGTAAAATAGACATAAACAGGTATGGCAGACAGACGCTAGGGTTGCCCCTGCCATGGTCCCTACCTCCTGGCTGTTCATGTAATTTTGTGAACCCTTCCCCTTAAGCGTGGGCAGTACCAGTGACTTACTTCTAATGGATAGAATATGGCAACGGTGATTGCATGCCGGGATGATGTTACATGACATAGACTGTTTTTCAAGCAGACATGTGCTAGAGACACTTCTTACTTGCGTGATGAGTAAACTAATATTTTGAGAAAACTTTCATGGCAAAGAACTGTCAGCAACCTCTGGAAGCTAGGGATAACCTCTAGAAGCTGAGGGTGTTTTCCAGATGACAGTTATGAAGAAGTCCCTGCCCTTAGTCCAACAGTTGAAGAAAATGAAGTCTGCCAACAACCTGGGGGAGCTTTGAAATATATTCTTCCCCAGTTGTATGGCCAGATGAAAATGCAACCTGGCCATCAACCTGACTGTAGCCTAGTGAGACTCAAAGGAGAGGACCCAGTTAATCTATTCCTTGATTCTTGACCTATGGAAACCCTGAAATGACTGCTTTTGTTTTCCGTTACTAAGTTTGTGACAAGTTGTTACACAGCAATAGATAACTGATACAACATGCAGTTCACAGAACTGGAAAGACATATGGCCAAAACAAATATATGTAATCTTATTGGTCATCAGTAAAATGCAAATCAATACCACAGTGAAATGCCTTTTGTCTATCCAATACGTTGGAAAAAAATCTAAAAGTTTGCAAATAACAAGAGCTGATGTAATAGTGAAGAAAATAAAACTCATTTCAATTTATTTGAAAGTCTAAATTGGTTCACTGCTTTGTAAAACAGTTTGGAATTATCTTGGAAATATGATCAGTAGAGTTGCTCTAGGGTGGGAAGATTAAGAGGCTGCAGCAGGGAAGGAATGTGTTGGCGAATGAAAATTCATGGTACTGTTCTCATTCTTGTGTTGGGTGGTGATTGGCAAGTGTTCACTTTATTATTATACGTTATAAATAACTTATATGATATAAATATCCCTTTGAATGTTTTATATATTATGTGATTAAAAAGTAATGAAGGAAAATAATAAAAAAGAAAGGTTAAAATTATTTTAAAGATTTAAAGGGATAAACAAATGGACAAACTTTGTTCTTGAAAATATCAAAACTAAACACTGACTTCTACTGTTAGTGTGTATGTGGGGGGTGAGGGGAGTAGAGAATAAGAAAGTAAATAAATCAGCAACATTTTGATGAATCATAAATAATACCATTAAAAATATTCTAATACCACCTTTTCAAGAGAAAAGACTAAAGATTTATACAATAAAAATGAAATATTTGGAGTATTTTCATCTCAGATAATAATCGCTCTCCTATATCTAAAATTTAATTTCTTTCTTTTCCTCAACTTTTATTTTAGATTCAGTGGGTACAGTTGCAGGTTTGTTACCTGGGTTACCTAGGATGCTGAGATTTGAGGTATAATTGATCCCATCATTCGGGTCCTGGGCATAGTACCCTTGCCCTACTCCTTCCTCCTCCCTCTAGTACTTTCTAGTGGCTATTGCTGCCGTCTTTAAGTTCATGTGTACCAGTGTTTAGCTCCCACTTCTAAGTAAGAACATGTGGAATTTGGTTTTCTGTTCCTGTGTTAATTCACTGAGAATAATGGCTTCCAGCTGTATCCATGTTGTTGTAAAGAAAATCATTTCATTCTTTTTTATGGCTGTATAGTATTCTATGGTATATATGTCCCATATTTTCTTTATCCAGTCCACCACTGATGGTCACCTAGGTTGATGTTTTCGCTACTGTGAGTAGTGCTGCGCTGAACATGCAAGTTCACATGTCTTTTTGGTAGGACAATTGTTTTCTTTTGAATATATACCCAATGATGGGATTGCTGCTTCAAATGGTAGTTCGGTTTTAAATTCTTTAAGAAGTCTTCAAATTGATTTCTGCAGTGGCCAAACTAATTTAAATTCCCACCAAGAGTGTATAAATGTTGCCTTTGCTCTGCAGCCTCACCAGCATCTATTGTTTTTGACTTTGTAATAATAGCCATGTTGTTTTGACTTTCTAATAACAGCTATTCTGACTGCTGTGAGATGGTATCTCCTTGTGGTTTCGATTTACATTTCTCTGCTGATTATTGACATGGAACATTTTTTCATATGTTTATTGGCTGCTATTATGTCTTCTTTGGAAACGTGTCTATTCCTGTCTTTTGCCCATTTTTTTTTTTCAAATGGGGATGATTTTGCTTGTTTAATTTTTTAGGCTCCTTGGATTCTGGATATTACAACTTGGTCAGATGTATAGTTTGTAAGTATAAAATTTAATTGTCTACTGAAGCTATTTACAACTCAACATCATATATTCATACTCTTCATTTAGGAATAAATATGGCCTTCATTCAAAACTGGAAAAAATATTATACCCCCAGTTCCTTTATTGTGTTGTATAGCTTATGGAAAATATATTAATTTGCTTTCCTCTTGCAGAAGAATGTTTAATGCTATTAAGGAGTCAATGATATAAACTTTAATGCTATCACTATTGAGTAATTACTAAAATGATATATGGCATGACCAGAAAGGATATGTCAAATTTATATCAAATTAATTCCATATTTTAGTTTTATTTTCTCCATATAATACATGATAATGAGATCTCTCAAAATTCTAAAGTCAGTGCCACACATAGTATCTCAAATATTAGGCCATGCTAAGTTAAATTGGAGTCTTTGCTACACTAGGAATTTTGAAATCACATTTTTGTTACTTGAAGTCAACTTCACTGACCCAGTAACTCTATTTACTTCCCCATTTTTTCCCAACAATTGAAAAATGGTAACATTTCAATGAAATGTTTCCTAAATGAATAGCAGGAATATTTTAGTTTGTCTGTATTTTCCATAGGTCCCCAAATTTATACACACAAACACACACATATAACTGTGTATATTTTTACAATTTTTTTTTTTTTTTTTTTTTTGAGACGGAGTCTCGCTCTGTCGCCCAGGCTGGAGTGCAGTGGCCGGATCTCAGCTCACTGCAAGCTCCGCCTCCCGGGTTTACGCCATTCTCCTGCCTCAGCCTCCCGAGTAGCTGGGACTACAGACGCTCGCCACCTCGCCCGGCTATTTTTTTGTATTTTTTACTAGAGACGGGGTTTCACCGGGTTAGCCAGGATGGTCTTGATCTCCTGACCTCGTGATCCGCCCGTCTCGGCCTCCCAAAGCGCTGGGATTACAGGCTTGAGCCACCGCGCCCGGCCATTTTTACAATTTTTAAGGTTAAAATAATTGTTACAGTTGCTTATTTAGTGGTCCTGTCTTATTTAAAATAAGCTTATGGAAGAAAATGAACAACTACAGTATGTATACTACTATAGTATGTATACAAATTTCCTGTCAGATGGTTTTAAATAAGACATGACTCTAACATAGGAAAGAATAACAAATTTTTAACCTTAAAAATAAAAAGATAAACTAAAAGTGTCCTTGTATAACTTCAAGATCTGTTTGACTTTCAGGTGAAATCAAAGACTTTTCTATAGTTTATTCCTATCTTTATATTGAGCTTATTTTAGCCTCAGTAGATCTATGATATACTGTTCTCAGTGGAATAAGAAACAAGTAACATGTATGGCTTAATAGAGAATTTGACTTTGAATTTATTTCCTATTTAAACTCCAAGAAATTTTCACAAAGACTGAAATGTTTTGGACTATTTTTAAAAGAACAAACAGAATTCTCCCTGCTCATACACTATCTACAGGCTAAAAAGCACTCTGACAGCTAAAAAAAAAAAAAAAAAAAAAAAATTCCCTTTGAGATGGCAAAATGGAACCCCTAGTCGAGTACTTCCTCTAGAATAATGTCATTGAACAGTTCTAAGTCCTTTGTTCTTTCTAAGCCTACTTTGAAGATAGAAAAGTTAAAGATGTGCATATAATATAATGGAATTCTTTGTGCCCTCCTGTATGAGAACAGGATATTTCATGATTGAAGGAATCAATGAAACTTTGCTATTGTAGGTCCATCCTTTTCTTTGAGTTTGAGCATGGAGCGAGGTTACTTGTTGTTCTTCCTTGTGTTTACAAATCCATTATCAATTTTCTTTATGATGATTACATTTCATTTTCATTTAATGTCTCCTTCAAGACAGATACAACTTCTGAGCATCAGATATCCAAGGTAGCCATTTTTTTTTTTTACACCAAAAGGAAATAGATTAAATCGGAAATTATTTGTTCTAAAACTTGTTGTTCATGTTTTAGCAAGTAACAAAAGAATAATTTGTTTCAATGGTGTTTAACTACCGAAAGATATGTTAATATCATTATTAAAGTATTTTCTAAGTAAATATTTGTTTATGATATGGTTGCTTTTGCAAAGGAAGAGAATCTTCCTATGTAAAGTCATAAAATAATACATTTTTTAAACCATTTTCAAATATAGCATTTAACAGGTGCTGTGCAGAATATAACACAGACACTTTTCATAGATATTTCAGGTGGCAGTTTAACCATGGTTGCAGTCAGTGTGTAATATCTGACTGCAAATATAATGGGAAAAATGTTCTCTTAAACATCCCCTTACGTTTCTCCCATCCAAGTTTGAAAAAAAATTATTTCATAAATTACTTGAAATAGTACAGCTAATTACATTAATTTTCTTATTCTTCTTTTAAAGGATTTTACTTTATTATTTTAAGTCTTGATTTTCAACACCATAATATTAAGAAAAAGAACACCTTACAGCCATTTCTAAGTTTGATTTTACACTTAAATCCCTGGAAAATGTACTGCTACACAAGGGAATAGTTTAACTGAGGCTTGGCATATGTAACTAAAAAAGTAATTTTCATTTGAGATTTACATGTTATATTGCCATTTTTTAGAAACTAATTATACAAAAATATATTCCAACAGGTTTTACAACAAACTCTATTTTGTTTTTCTTGTCCGATAGTCCAGTACATTTGAACAGTGACTACTGAAATAAAACTAATTAAAGCATAATAAATACATGTACTTGTTTGGTGTTGCTTGGAAGACTTATGATATTAATTTGAACAAAAGCTGGAATGGGGAGCAACGTGATTTGCTGGTAATGATTTAATACCACGTTTTATTTACCATTTTAAATAACAAATATTCTAATATTAAAGATAAAGGTACAGTGTCCTTACAGGCTGAAGTTATTCTTAAAAGTGTTATCCACAGCTTGAGACAATGTGAATTTATTCCATAGATACAATATGTCACTATTTGAATATTAAATGGAATATTAACTAGACCAAGGAATAGCATAATATAGTTTAAATTCTATCTTCAGTAGACATAACTAAACTGAGATGAAAGATAAAAGGTCTCTCTGGATCAAGAGTCATTTAGAATGACATAAAAATAGTGAGAATCTGATATAGTTTATGATCTGATAGCAGGTAGTAATTTATTTGTTTTGTTTTGTTGTTTGTCGATCCTATTCCTTATGAACTATGTTACCTTTCAGCTCTCAGTTGTAGTTATAGTTGTGAAATCTCAGTATATATTTGTTCCATTACTTCAAGTTATCTTCAAATTCTCCTTAATCATATGTCCTTTTTGAAGCTTTTCTGGATGTGATTAGTCTCCTTTCCCAAAATGTTAGATTGTCATTCATATTTGATGTTAATCACATCATCTGGAGTTTCAATGATGGCTGAATTATTTTGATCTCATTTTGCATAGTAACCAAGCATATGAACATATATTCCTAATAATTGATCTGGTAAAGAATATTTAAAGGCAATTATAATTCACCTGTAAATGATTGTTGGTAAAGTTGGATGCAGCATAAAACACAACTAAGTAGAAACACTCCTGGGATTATATGTATACCTTATTTAATAAATTGAAAATATGAACACCTATAATTCAACCCTTGAATGATAACATTAAATTACTTCAAATTACTTATTTAAAAGTTAATTGACTACTTTTATAAGAGTAACAAATAAAAAGAGATATTGCATTCCCCAAGCATTTTTCAAAAACTTAATGAGGCAATAAAAGCTATGTAAAGCAGGTAATCACTTATTAATCGATCTGTTATTAGGATCATATTAGAACTAGGGTAATATATTTGCTTTCAGATTTCTTTAAAATGGACAAGGTGGTCACACCCTTCCTGAAAAAGCTTTAGTCTGTTGCTTAGGTAACTACTTAGCCATTTATTACAATAGAGAGAGTGGTTGACAGATCATTAGTGAAATAAATATATGATCTCTATGAACTCATACCTATCTACATGTACTAAATGTCTTGTAATGTGAGAATACATCACATCCCTCAATAGGCATTATTCCAAAGTGTTTGATGCAAAGAGTGTTATGCTGGGGAAAATAAATGCAAAAAAAAAAAAAAAAAAAATCACCACCCTGTGAGAATTAATTTGCTTTGATTTCGTTTGCAAATTTCTAGACATATTCAGCAATATTCCTTAGTGAAGCCCACTTGGGAGTTTGCTAGAAGGATAAATGGATTAATTCACCTTTCAGCATTACTTTGTTGGCATCCTTCAAACATGAAAAACTATCAGAATTCATTACAGTGCTTGTACCCCTCCCCCACTCCACCTTCATATTTTAGCCCTAATTATCTCTTTGAGCAAGAGTATGTTTTCAGATATTTCAATTATAATAGATTCATTCTCATCTACACACCAATATCATTGTTCTTTCCTTTCATCATATAATTTGGGAGGAGGTTCTTTCTTCTCTGTACTAAAGTTGAAATCTGAAGTGCCTTTTTGTGAATTGTCTCTCCTCCTTTTATAAACTTTTCAAAAATATTTTCCCCATGATTTTGAAGTAAAACAAAACAAAACAACAAAACCTTTTCGTTTGTTGTAAAGCTTGAAAGACCTATAATAGGTGACCTGTCCAAATCAGGCATGCTATTTCTTCTCCATCCTAACAAACAAGAGCATATTAATCATGTAGTAAACCAATAAAGATGAATGCCTGATTAACTCCATGCCCAGAATTAATTACAACAGAAGCAGTTGTTCTTACAACTTAAATTAGAGCTTGTAGATGATATGGGTAGTCAATAAATCACCCTGCTTCGGATAAGGTGTTCAAAAACTTGTATTAGACAATCTAATTCACAACAATAACAGTTCTGTTATCCAGTGGTGATGAGATCCAGACTTATTACTTACATATTAGTCTATACTAGCCATTTTTTATTAAAATTGAAATAAGTCAATCAGCGTTATAGATTCATATTTTACCTCCTGTGGGCAAACTAGCCACATCATTAGTTCCGATTGGGTTTTGTTGCTCATTGTTTTATTAAAGCTTAGGATTGCTAGTGTGTCAAACTGAATATATAGTACTGAAGTATTTTATAAGAGGCATCATAAAATAACAGGTACCAATCATTTGGCGTAATTATTTTTCCGTATTTCTATAACTTTGCTTATTCTTATTTTCTCTTCCGATAGATTCTCTTCTACATCCTTTTTCATAAAGATGTTCCTCAGTTTAAAATAAAGGAACTATTTTTATTGCTTTTCTGGACATTTATCATTGTAATTCCTTGTGGAAAAAGTTGGAAAAAACCCACAATTTCTCACTAGTTTTATTTATTTATTTATTTATTTATTTATTTATTTTTTTGAGACGGAGTCTTGCTCTGTCGCCCAGGCTGGAGTGCAGTGGCCAGATCTCGGCTCACTGCAAGCTCCGCCTCCCAGGTTCACGCCATTCTCCTGCCTCAGCCTCCCGAGGAGCTGGGACTACAGGCACCCGCCACCTCGCCCGGCTGGTTTTTTGTAATATTTAGTAGAGACGGGGTTTCACCGTGTTAGCCAGGATGGTCTCGATCTCCTGACCTCGTGATCCACCCGTCTCCGCCTCCCAAAGTGCTGGGATTACAGGCTTGAGCCACCGCGCCCGGCCACTAGTTTTATTTACAAACTTTTTTTTTCCAGTTTATTATGATTGATTTTGTGCTGCTGGGCTACTTTTATGACTGTCCTCAAGGTCAAAAACAACTGCCTATTTCCCATCAAACCTATCTCCAACAACCTACAATCAAAGTATTTTGCTTGATATTTTTTATTACAAGTTCTCTTTTTGTGTTTGTATATCATTTTTAAATGCTTGTTGATCTATGTGTCATTAGGTTATTAGGTTATTTGTGGTGAGATATAACCATTGTGGGTTTTGGTAGTGCCTATCTTATTAGGTGATTTTTTTCTCCTATTTAAACTTTTTAAAGCTGAAAAAATATTTTCTAACGATTTGGCAATGGCTAAAATTCAAAAGGAAATTACACGATTAGTGCTTTGTATGCATGATTATGTTTAATATGTATTTTTAAAGTTGTTTACTGATTTGGAGGATGTTATAGTAGAGGTAACAAATGTTTAAGAATTTATGGATATTAGTGCAATTTGTTGTGAATTTTAATGTTCTGCACTTAGTAATACTTTATTTTTTAACCTTTTAAAAATATCCCTCACAGTACATATATATAGTCAGATAGAAGAAATAAATTCAATGTTTGATAGCAGAATAGGATGACGTTATACTTAACAAAAATACATTATACTCAGGTAATAGACTCTCTAAATACCCAGACTTGATAACTATGCATTACATACATGTAACAAAATTTCTCATGTACCCCATAAATTTGTACAAATAATAATTTTTAAAAATTTCATTTAGCTGGGCTTGGTGGCTCATGCCTGTAATCCCAGTAGTTTGGGAGGCTGAGGCAGGCAGATCGCTTGAGGTCAGGAGTTTGAGAATGGTTTGGCCAACACAGTGAAACCCCCGTCTCTACTAAAAATGCAAAAATTAGCCAGGAGTGGTGGTGCACACCTGTAATCCCAACTACTTGGGAGGCTGAGGCAGGAGAATCACTTGAAGCTGGGAGGCGGAGGTTGCAGTGAGCCAAGATCATGCCACTACACTCCAGCCTGAGTGAGAGCGAGACTCTGTCTCAAAAAGAAGGAAAATATGAAAAATAATAAATAAAAATAAAAATTTCATTCAAAGATGTTTTAAGGTTGTAAGCGTAAAGTTTTAATATATTAATGATTTTCAGAAATTTTCTCTTCTTATGATAGAGGATTAGGTAACTAGGACTAAATCCGCATCAAGAATAATTAGAAAATTGGGCAAAATATATATTAAAACAATTTATTTGAAGGCATATTAGTTATATCTTGCTGTACAGAAAACTAACCAAAACTTAATGGCTTAAAATGGTATCAGTATATTTAATTCACAATTCTGTGGGGTTAGAATTTAGGGTATCACACTGGTATGAGCTATGTTCGGTTAATCATGGCTGAACTCACAGACCTGTCAGCTCATGTGTTGGCTGGAGCTGCTTGGCTGATGGTTGCCTCACTTGGAATGTGTGGGATGACTGGAATTTCTCAGGACAGGGTTTTTCATCCTCCAGCAAGCTAGCCTGAGCTTGTTCCTAAATTGATGGCTTTATTTCCTCAATGTATACTAACCACATAATCCTACTCTTTCAAACTCAAGCACACAACTGAAATCTTTCTCATTCAAGCAGTCAGTGTTTCCTGAAATATATGAATTATCTTTCCTTATTTTGTTTCCTGTTTAACGTCTCCACTACACTGTCACTACTGATGCTTTTGTTCCATGCTCATGTCTACCTGTATCCTACTCATTAGTTCCTCATATATTATTCTATTTAATAGGCATTTTCTTCAATTTTCCTTTTTTATTTCATTTTTCATTATAGTCATCTATTCCTGGCTCTCACTCATTCTATATCGACTAATACCTCAACCTATACTTCAGCTTTTCCTTTTTCTCCTTATATCTGGACTAATATTACTCATTATTAGATGGGCCTTTCCAACTGTCTTTTTAGCATTACAAACTCAGTATCCCCAAATGTGAATCTATCATATATTTCCATTTATTTGCTGTTTCTCTTGAAGTCCATATTCAATGAATACAAGAAAAATAAATTAATTACCCAGGCTTGAAACCTGAAATTATGCTTGATTTCTCCTTTCGCTTTTTCTGTACGTCCAAATGAATCTTCCTCTGAAATTCCATTCTAATAATTTCTCTTGGTTTTCACTCCCTGCAGTGAAGTTTTGTTGTTTGTGGTTTCTTTGCCTACTTTCTACTTTTCTTTCTTATGAAAGTATATTCCAAATTTGATTTGAGAAACTAAGTGTTTTGGGTAGAATTACAACAGTATGTGTTCTCTATTCATGGATATTAATTGTAAGCCTGGAGTTCCATACTTTTGTCCACAAAAACTAATTTAGTTAGGATACGTGCAAATTTTGACCAAAGAGAATTAATTCCAAACTTACAGAGAACTTGAAAGTACAGTTCAAATATATTTTTATACTTGTGAACCACTTGAGAGTAAGTTGTTGGCTGAATGCTCCATCATTCTCTAAATTTATAGTAATTCCTAAAAACAACATTCTCCTATATAGCAACAATACAACTATCAAAATTAGGAGGTTAACATCAATGTGCTGGTACCATTGTATTAATTTCCTAATTGTTTCTGCACAATTTACACACATTTATTTTGTTACAGTTCTGTAAATCAAAATCCAGATACCTCTCACTAGGCTAAAATCAAGGTATTGGCAGGCAGGGCAGCATTCTTTCTAGATGATCCAGGAAAAAAAAAAGTTTTTGTTTTTTTTTTTTCTTTTTTTTTTTTTTCCAGCTTCTGGAGTCTGTCTTCATTTCTTGGTTTACAGCCTCCTCTTTCAATCTTCAAAGCCAGTAGCTTAGCATTTTCAAATCTTTGACTGTAATTCTCTCTCTTTTTATTATAAACATTTTTATGATTACATTTGGTTCACCCAGTTACTCCAGGCTATTCTCTCTATCTCAACATCTTTAATTTAATCACATCTGCAAAGTTTCTTATACCATGTGAAGTAACATTCTAGGTTCTGGGGATTAGGATGTGTAAATAATTTGAGGACCACTTTCTGCCTACTACCCCACCTAATCTTCAGTACCCATTCAAGTTTTGGCAGTAGTCCCACCCAATATGATACTTATAGCAAAATAATAAATCTTAAATCATGCATTGCATTCAGGCTTCCTCTAATATATCCTCAATATGTGATGTACTTCACTTTACATCTTATCAGGAGGTCAACAAATTTTAATTTGTCACATTTCTGATAATATTCACTTTGACCACTTAATTAAAGTAGTGTCTACTTAGCTTCCCTACTTTTGACCTACTCCTTTTCCTTTTGACGTTAGTGAGCATTCTGTGTAGAAGTATGTTGAGACTATACAAATATCCCATTCCTCATCAAATTTTTGATTTACTAATTTCTTTATATCAATATGGATACATGATAAAGACTGACTTCCTATTTTATTCAGTGGGTTATATCCTGTTACTATCATTTACTTTATACTCACATTATCTCTATTATAGACCGTGAAAATCCCTTTAAACTAACTTCTGTGTTCCTTTGATAGGACCTACCATGCATTAAGAACTTCTGTTTTCTAGCTGTGCTTTGGAATAAGTCATTTCCTTAAGGGTGTTCTAACTAATTTTGGTGCAGAATGATAGTCAGAAACCAATATCTGGATCTTAAGTGTGTTCATTACTGTTGAGGTGCCACTGCTTTTATGTTCTGTCAGAAGACAGAGGAAGAGAATATACGTAAACACACACATCAAAAATTATGTATTGATACTGAACCATCGATTCAAGTCTAATACCCCTTTTCAGTTACCCGGGACTAAAATTTTTGGGAAACAGGAGAAAAAGAACAAGAGAAGGAGAAGGAAAGGCTCAGGAATAATTTTTTTCCCACATGTATTGAAGTGAAATCTAAATACACACACAAATTCCCTCATTTTAAGTTCAAGATAAGGAATATTTTTCATCCCTAAATGTTCCTTCATCCCCTTGGAAGTCTTCAGTCCTGAGCTCTATTTTCTTTTCTTTCACTTTGATTTTGCCTTGACTAGAATTAGACACAAAAAGAATCAGTAGTCTTTTGTGTTTGGCGTTTTCCATTTAGCATAAAGCACTTTAGGTTTCTTTTTGCATGTTCAGTAGTATATTCTATTACTGAATAAGATCCCATGGTTCAAATTTATTGCATATATATTGGATATCTGGTTTATTTACTCATCAGTTGATGATCCTATGAGTTCTTCCTAGGTTTTGTTTTATAAACAATTCTGCTACAGACATTTGTTTACAAGTCATCATGAGAGCATAAGTTCTCCTTCCTCTTGGGTAAATAATTAACTTGCTAGCTAAGGGATATAAGTGTATGTTTATATTATAAGACATTGGCAAACTCGTTTCCAGAGTGACTGTACTATTTTGTTTTCACCAACAATGTATGAGAGTTCCAGTTGTTCCACATTCTCTCTAGCACTTGGCATTGTTATTCTTTAATATTTAATCATTCTTGTGGGTATATAGTGATATCTTATTGTGGATTTACTTTGTATACCCTTGATGGCTAGTAGTGTTAAGCATCTTTTCTCATGTTTATTGGCCATCTGGGTATATTCATTAGTCAAGCATCTTTTAATGTATTTTGCCACTTATACATTGGTTGTGTGCTCTATTATTCGTGAATAATAGTTTTTTTTTTTTTTTTTCTAGTGACAGAGTCACATTGTGTTACGCAAGCTGGAGTGCAGTGTTGCTATAGTAGCTCACTGCAACTTGGAACTCCTGAGTACAGGCCACCCTTATACTTCAGCCTCCTGGAGAGATGAGACTATAGGCATGTGCCATTACCCCTGGCTATTTTTTATTTTTTTTATAAAGATAGGGTCTCACTATGTTGCCCAGGCTGGTCTTGAACTAGCAATAGGAGTCTTTTTTTTTGCATTTCAGAAAGTTTGTACTAATGTATATTTACTTCAGTAGAGTATCTACTTAGTCTATAGATTTATTCATAGTTTTTCTTAATTTTAATAGGTGTTTGTGAAAAACAGTTGCTTTTAATTTGCTTTTTTTCCCCTGTTTTTTAAATTTTACTTTAAGTTCCGGGATACATATGCAGAACATGCAGGTTTGTTACATAGGTATACAGTGCCATGGTGGTCTGCTGCACCTATTGACCTGTCCGTCAAGTTCCCTCCCCTGACCCCCACCCCCCTGACAGGCCCTGGTGTGTGCTGTTCCTCTCCCTGTGTCCATATTTTCTCATTGTTCAACTCCCGCTTATGAATGAGAACATGGGGTGTGTGGTTTTCTGTTCAGGTGTTAGTTTGCTGAGGATAATGGCTTCCAGCTTCATCCATGTCCCTGCAAAGGACATGATTTCATTCCTTTTTACGGCTGCATAGTATTCCATGTGTATATGTACCAGATTTCCTTTATCCAGTCTATCATTGATGGGCACTTGGGTTGGTTCCATGATTTTGCTATTGTAAATAGTGTTGCAGTAAACATACATGTGCATGTGTCTTTATAGTAGAATGATTTATAATATATTTCTATTTCTCTGTCTATATACCCAGTGATGGGATTGCTGGGTCAAATGGTATTTCTGGCTCTAGATTATTGAGGAATTGCCATACTGTCTTCTACAATGGTTGAACTAATTTACATCCCCACCAACAGTGTAAAAGCATTCCTATTTCTCCATAGCCTCACCAGCATCTGTTTTTTCTTGACTTTTTAATAATCACCATTCTGACTGGCATGAGAGAGCATCTTGTTATGGGTTTGATTTGCATTTCTCTAATGATCGATCAGTGATGTTGAACTTCTTTTCATATGTTTGTTGGCCACATAAATGTCATCTTTTGAGAAGTGCCTGTTCATATACTTTGCCCATTTTTTGATGTGGTTGCTTGTTTTTTTCTTGTAAATTTGTTTAAGTTCCTTGTAGATTCTGGATATTAGACTTTTGTCAGATGGGTATACAATAAAAAATGATAAAGGGGATATCAAAGGATTGCAAAGACCTTTTCTGCATCTATTGAGATAATCATTTGGTTTTTGCCTTCGGTTCTGTTGATGTGATGGTCTGAAGTTTTTTTTCATTGTTGTTGTGGTGGTTTCTCTGCCAGATTTTGTTATCAGGATGATGCTGGCTTCATAAAATGAGTTAGGGAGGACTCCCTCCTTTTCAATTGTTTGGAATAGTTTCAGAAGAAATGATACCAGCTCCTCTTTGTACCTCTGGTAGAATTTGGCTTTGAATCTGTCTGGTCCTGGAATTTTTTTGGTTGGTAGGCTATTAATTACTGTCTCAATTTCACAGCTTGTTATTGGTCTATTCAGGGATTCAACTTCTTCCTGGCTTGGTCTTGGGAGAGTGTATATATCCACAAAATTATCCATTCCAGATATTCTATCACAGTTTATTTGTGTCAAGGTGTTTGTAGTATTTTCTGATCGTAATTTGTATTTCTGTGGGGTCATTGGTGATATCCCCTTTATCATTTTTTATTGCATCTATTTGATTTTTTCTCTTTCTTCTTCTTTACTAGTCTAGCTAGTGGTTTATCTATTTTGTTAATTTTTTCAGAAAACCAGCTCCTGGATTCATTGGTTTTTTTGGAGGGTTTTTTTTTTTTTTTTTTTTTTTTTCTCTAGCTCCTTCAGTTCTGCTCTGATCTTAGTTATTTCTTGTTTTCTGCTAGCTTTCGGATTAATTTGCTCTTGCCTCTCTCACTCTTTTAATTGTGATGTTAGGTTGTTTATTTGAGATCTTTCTAGCTTTCTGATATGGTCATTTAGCATTAAAAATTTCCCTCTTAACACTGCTTTATCTGTGTCCCAGAGATTCTGAGATGGTGTCTCTTTGTTCTCATTGGTTTCAGAGAACTTCTTGATTTCTGCTTTAATGTCATTGTTTACCCAGGATTCATTCAGGAGCAGGTTGTTCAATGTCCATGTAAGTGTGTAGTTTTGAGTGAGTTTCTTAATCCTGAGTTCCAATTTGATTGCACGGTGGTCTGAGACTGTTTGTTATGATTTCAGTTATTTTGCCTTTGCTGAGGAGTGTTTTACTTCCAATTATATGGTCAATTTTAGAATAAATGCCATGTGGCACTGAGAAGAATGCATATTCTATTGATTTGGGGTGGAGAGTTCTGTAGATATCTATTAAGTCCACTTGATCCAGAGCTGAGTTTAAGTCCTGAATGTCCTTGTTAATTTTCCATCTCGTTGATCTGTCTAATATTGACAGCGGGGCGTTAAAATCTCCCACTATTCTGTGTGGGAGTCTAAGTGTCTTTGTAGGTCTCTAAGAATTTGTTTTATGAGTCTGGCTGCTCCTGCATTGGGTGCATCTATATTTAGAATAGTTAGCTGTTCTTGTTGAATCATTCCCTTTACCATTATGCAATGCCCTTCTTTGTCTTTTCTGATCTTTGTTGGTTTAAAGTCTGTTTTGTCAGAGACTAGGATTACAACCCCTGCATTTTTTTGTTTTCCATTTGCTTGGTACATTTTTCCTCCATCCCTTTAATTTGAGCTTAGCTGTGTGTTTGCACATGAGACGGGTCTCCTAAATACAGCCCACCGATGGCTCTTGACTCTTTATCCAATTTGCCCTTCTATGTTTTTTAATTGGATCATTTAGCCCATTTACATTTAAGGCTAGTATTGTTATATGTGAATTTGAACCTGTAATCACGATGGTATGTGGTTATTTTGCACACTAGTTGATACAGTTTCTTCATAGTGTCATTGGCCTTTATATTTTGGTGTGTTTTTTACAGTGACTGGTACCAGTTTTTCCTTTCCTTTCCTTGCTCTTGCAAGGCAGACCTGGTGGTAATGAAATCCCTCAGCATTTGCTTGTGTGAAGAGGATTTTATTTCTCCTTCACTTATGAAGCTTAGTTTGATTGGATCTGAAATTCTGGGTTGAAAATTCTTTTCTTTAAGAATGTTGAATATTGTCCCACAGTCTTTTCTGGCTTGTAGAGTTTCTGCTGAGAGGTACACTGTTAGTCTGATGGGCTTCCTTTTGTAGGTGATCTGACCTTTCTCTCTGGTTGCCCTTAACATTTTTCTTTCCTTTTGAACTTGGAGAATCTGATGATTATGTGTCCTAGAACTGATCTTCTTGTGGAGTATCTTAGTGTGTTCTCTGTATTTCCTGAATTTGCATATTGGCCTGTCTTGCTAGGTTGGGGAAGTTCTCCGGCATAATATCCTGAAGTGTGTTTTCCAGCTTGTTTCCACTCTCCCTATCTCTTTCAGGTGCTCCAATCAATCGTAGGTTCAATCTTTTTACAAAGTCCCATATTTCTTGGAAGCCTTTTTGCTCCTTTTCATTATTATTATTATGTCTAATCTTGTCTACATGCCTTATTTCATCAAGGTGGTCTTCAAACTTGGATATCCTTTCTTCCACTTGGTTGATTTGTCTATTGATACACGAAGTTCTCATACTGTGTTTTTCAGCTCCATCGGTTCATTTATGGTCCTCTCTAAACTGGTTATTCTAGTTAGCAGCTCCTCTAACCTTTTATCAAGGTTCTTAGCTTCTTTGCATTGGGCTAGATCATGCTCCTTTAGCTCAGTGGAGTTTTTAATTACCCATCTTCTGAAGCCTACTTCTGTCAATTCATCCATCTCATCCTCCATCCAGTTCTGTGCCCTTGCTGGAGACACATGTTGATCATTTGGAGGAGAAAAGGCACTCCGATCTTTTGGATTTTCAGCATTTTTTATTGCTTATTTCTCATCTTCATGAATTTGTCTAGTTTCAATCTTTGAGACTGCTGACTCTTGGATGGGGTTTTTGTGGGGACTTTTTTTTATTGGTGATGTTGTTGTCGTTGCTTTGTGTTTACTTTCTTCCCATGGTCAGGTCCCTCTTCTGTAGGGCTGCTGTAGTTTGCTGGGGGTTCACTTTAGGCGCTATTCATCTGGTTTGCTCCCGCGCCTGGAGATGTCACTCAACAAGGTTGGAGAACAGCAAAGATGGTTGCCTGCTCATTCTTCTGGGATCCCTGACCTTGAGGGGCACACACCTGATGCCAGTAGGATCACTCCTATATAGGGTGTCTGTCAACCCCTGTTGGAGGGTCTCGCCCAGTTGGGTGGCACAGCGAACAGGACCCATTTAATGAAGAACTTTTACTGTCCCTTAGTGGAGGGGTTGTGCTTCGCTGGGGGAAACCCGCTCATCTGGGCTGCTTGGATTCCTCAGAACTACCAGGAAGAAAGGCTAAGTCTGCTGGTCTGCAGAGACTGTGGCCACCTCCCACCCAGGGGCTCAGGCCCAGGGAGATCCGGGTTCTGTCCCTGAGTCTCTGGGTGGAGTTGTTGGAGTTCCTGCACCTCCCGCCCCAGTGAAGAAGGATGTGTCAGGGTCAGCCCTGAAGAGGCGCTCTGGCTGCAGTCTGCCACAGGTGGTATGTTGGGCTCTGGGGGACATCTCTTGGGGACCAAGCCACCCAGCCTCCCTGGCTCCAGCAGGGGAAAAGAGTAGCCTGGGGCTATAGAGGTGGATGCTGCCCTTCCCTCGTCCAGGAAGCTTAGTGTGTTAGGCAGTTATGAGTCCCAGTACTGGCTGATGCCCCTCCTCCAAGGAGCTCAAAGGGCTTAGGCAGCAGGCAGCCACAACGGTGGTGCTGGTCACCTTTCCTCCTGGGGAGCTGACAGGCTTATGCAGATTTCAGCTGACAGGCTGTTGAGAATCTCCGGGGTTGGGAACCTAGGCCTCAGTGGCGTGGGCTTGCCAGTGGGATTTTGCAATCTGTGGGTTGCACGGTTCTGTGGAAAAAACACAGTTTCCCCAGCAGGATAGCACACTCACTCACTGCCTCCCTTGGCTAGGGGGCGGGGGCTCCCCTGCTCCATGTGGCTCTCAGGTGGGCGGTGCAGCACACTGCTCTTTCTTCCTTTCTGTGGATCACAGCCACCTAGTCAGTTCTGATGAGAGAACCTGGGTACCTTGGTTGACAGTGAAGGATTCACGTGCTAATTGTGTTCTTTCTGATGGGAGCCTCTGATATCCGCTTTTTCTAGTTGGCTATCTTGGCCCCATCCCCAGGAGTTCTTTATATATCCCTAATACGTGTCCCTTTCTAGGTATGCTTTGCAAACATTTTCCCATAGTCCGTAGTTTGCTTTCTTAACTGTGTTTTTCAAAGAACAAAGGTTTTTAATTTTGATAAAATATAATTTATAGTTTTTTTCTTTATATAGCTCATGCTCTTTGTGTTCTATTTAAAAAATTATTGCCTACTTCAATGTCACAAATATTTGTTTTTCTTCTTTTTCCAAACATTTTATTGTTTTAGCTTTTACATTAGGATACAGAATATATTTTGAAGTGATTTATGCATATAGTATGAGATAACATATGAGGTTTATTTTTTTCCCCACATAGACATTTGGGTGTTCCATCTCCATTTGTTGAAAGACTATTCTTTCCTCCATTGAATTATGTTGGCAACTTGACCATATAAGTAACAGTCTATTTATAGATTTTATTCTATTCCCTTGATCTCTAGATCTATTAAACTAGCTTGGATTATAGCAGTATAAGTTACTCAGCTTTACTTTCTCTTAAACAATTTTTATTTTGCCAAGTTCTTTTTCTTTCTGTGTGAATTTTGGAATAGGCTTGTCAATTTCTTGAAAAAAAAGATTGAGACATTTTATTCAACATTTTATAGGTCATAAATCTCGTATAATGTATGCCTGGACCTGTTGCTGACATCTTGTAATTACATGGAGGTTAAGAATGAAGCAGACATTGAGTAGTGTAGAAATAGGAAGACAAATTGGATTGAAGTGACATCTTTTGAGCCTGCAGAATTAAGCAGCCTTTTGATTTTCAGTTATATGATAAAATAAATTCAATTTTTTTAATAAACGAATCTAACTTGTTTTAATTTTTTTGATCCCTTACAAACAACACTTCTAAATTTCACACAATAATTCTAGTTCAGACTTTAAAAAAAAAAAAAAAAAAAAAAGATCTCTTCCAGTGCTATGGTCCCCCATACAAATCTATTTTCACAGCCATGAGCTCAGATAATGTTAATAAGCTTCTCAACACTTGTGTTAAAAATCCCAAATTTTTGATCATGGGATTTAAGACTGTCCATTATTGGGCCTTGTTATAATTTTTAAGTGCATCACTTATTATCATCTACCTCACTTCATACAATGTTTTGTCCCATCATACTTTCTCATTTTATCTCCAATGCATCCTGTAAAAGTTCTCTGCAACTCTTGTTAAAAATTTTTGCTGCTACTTCAAAATTTGGGAGTTTATTGCATCTGTCTTTGACAGTTGAAATCTTAGACGTACTACACGTTCACAATCCCCACATGTTTTACTAGATCTCACAATGAGAATGAGTCCCTCCCTCGTCCATCCTCGAGGTGACTAGAGGACTTTCTGCCTCTGTGATAACAGTTATTGCAACTTGCGGGCCTATTCCTGTAACTATAGAAGTTCTTTAATTCAGGACTTTATAAAGATGGCAAGAAGGTAACACAAAATGAATTTACACCATGTCGTTTTGTGTACATCTCTCTGTCCCTCTAGAATGTGAAATTTCTAAACAACGAGGACCACCTTTGTGTCCTCCAAAGCACCTGGAAAAATGCCTTATGCAAAGTATTTGTTAAATCAATTCTAAAATGAAACTAATAGCAAGGCCTTCTTAATTTTTAAAATTTTATTGTAAACTGAAAATGTATAATTATATATTTATGGGGTAGAAAGTGATGTTAACATTTATGAATACAGTATGAAATAATTAAATTGAGCTAATTAACATACCCAACACCTCAATAACAACAGCAATAACAACTTTGAAGCTTTAAATATGACTGATACTTGTAGCCCTGTTTCTTTGTAGTTCCCGTGAAGTTAGGAATTTGGGGGTCCATTTTAGATACTATAGGCCTGTTAGTTTTGAAGGGAAACTTTGTTGCTATTTCTGGTCTTTTTTTTTTCCTAAAGCATAGATGTTATTTATGGTTTCTCCCCTTTAGGATCATATGGACTGACAAGTATACATTCTAATGAAACCAAAGGTACTTAAACTGTAAGCAATTTACATTATTTATATATAAGTTTAGACATATTAATACGTTTCTATACATTCATCAACAAACATATGTTTCCAGAATAACATTACACAAGTAGAAAATCCTGTATGACTACTTTAAACTTCATATGGAACCAAAAAAGAGCCCGCATAACTAAGATAATCCCGGGCAAGAAGAACAAAGCTGGAGGCATCATGCTACCTGACTTCAAACTATACTACAAGGCTACACTAACCAAAACAGCATGGTACTTGTACCAAAACAGATATATAGACCAGTGGAGGAGAACAGAGGCCTCAGAAATAACACCACACATCTACAACCATCTGATCTTTGACAAACTTGACACAAACAAGCAATGGAGAAAAGATTCCCTGTTTAATAAATGGTATTGAGAAAACTGGCTAGCCATATGCAAAAAAATGGAAACGGGACCCCTTCCTTACACCTTGTACAAAAATCAACTCAAGATGGATGAAAAACTTAAATGTAAGACCTAGGACCATAAAAATCCTAGAAGAAAACCTAGGCAATACCATTCAGGACATAGGCATGGGCAAAGACTTCATGTCTAAAACACCAAAAGCAATGGCAAAAAAGGCCAAAATTGACAAATAGGATCTAATTAAACTAAAGAGCTTCTGCACAACAAAAGAAACTATCATCAGAGTGAACAGACAGCCTACAGAATGAGAGAAAATTTTTGCAATCTATCCGTCTGACAAAGGGCTAATATCCAGAATTTTCAAAGAACTTAAATTTACAAGAAAGAAACAAAAAAACCCATAAAACGTGGGCAAAGGATTTGAACAGACACTTCTCAAAAGAAGACATTTATGCAGCCAACAGACGTGAAAAAATGCTCATCATCACTGGTCATCAGAGAAATGCAAATCAAAACCACAATTTGATACCATCTCACACCAGTTCGAATGGCAATCATTAAAAAGTCGGGAAACAACAGATGCTGGAGAGGTTGTGGAAAAATAGGAATGCTTTTACACCGTTGGTGGAGTGTAAATTAGTTCAACCATTGTGGAAGACAGTGTGGTGATTCCTCAAGGATCTAGAACTAGAAATACCATTTGACCCAGCAATCCCATCACTGGGTATATACTCAAAGGATTATAAATCATTCTACTATAAAGACACATGCACATGTATGTTTATTGCAGCACTATTCACAATAGGAAAGACTTGGAACCAACCCAAATGTCCCTCAATGATAGAGTGGATAAAGAAAATGTGGCACATATATACTATGGAATACTATGCAGGAATAAAAAAGGATGAGTTCATGTCCTTTGCAGGGACATGGATGAAGTTGGAAACCATCATTCTCAGCAAACTAACACAGGAACAGAAAACCAAAAACTGCATATTCTCACTCATAAGTGGGAGTTGAACAATGAGAACACATGGACATAGGGAAGGGAACATCACACACCGGGGCCTGTTGGGGTGTAGGGGTTGGGGGAGGGATAACATTAGGAGATATACCTAATGTAGGTGACAGGTTGAGGGGTGCAACAAACCACCATGGCATCTGTATACCTATGTAACACAACTGCACGTTCTGCACATGTACCCCAGAACTTAAAGTATAATAATAATAATAAAGAACATACTGTTTGAAAATTTACTGTACTTTATAACCAGATGAGGAGTTTTTGATCAATCTTGAAAGATTTTTCACTTCTTCATTTTAGTATAAGAAGTTGGACGGGTCTACTTAGTCCATACATAGCCGTGGGCCTATTCCTGTAACTGTAGAAATTCTTTATTTCATAACTTTATAAAGATGGCAGGGAGGTAAAATAAAATGAATTTACATTGTGTACTGAGACTACAGAAGATATGATATATAGTTTACTTAATAAGCACTAACATATAAATGTAACCAGCACAAACTCTACAGTATAGTTTTTCTATTTTATTTCTAATACTCTGTATTAAAGAAGAGGTGAATATTCTAAGCCTGCTATGGCCAAGGTAAGTATGTATGTGTCCTGTTTCTTTTATTGTCACTGAAGTTGTGGCATGCCAGAACTGGCTTGTGTAGCCCCCAAGGGACACATGTTAAATGTTTAGGAATTTTGCATGTCAGTTGTTAAAACACTGGTAGCTTGAAATTGGCCCTAGTGTAAGTATTCACACAGTGGATGTTGGCAAATGCTGCAAATCAGAGATCATGTCTACCTTTTCAACCAGGAAACTGGTTTATCAGTATTCCACTAATCGTAATAGTTCGGGGTACTCTTATGTTTGTTTCATGCTATTCTTGTTCCAGACTTGTCTGAGCACTGGCTTACTTTGAAGATCTTGCCATTTTTCAGTGTAATTATCCTCTTAGGTCCAGGGTTTCCCCAAAATGCTGGGTGTCCAAGAAGCCCCCTCTTGCTTATATGTGACCTTGGGAAGTTGTCAGTTGCTACCCAATTGGTATTAAGCAAAGTCTGGCAGATCTGATGTGCTTTGTTACTGCAGCTTAGTCAACCAAGGAAATGTTGGTCCAAACAGTATAATCTAACTGAAGCTGATTCAGACTAAGTTTTCTGAGGCTTTGGCAAAAGAGCAATTTTTCTGACAGTGGTCCTTACCAGGACTCTTGTTATAAATTAATGATTTATCTTCTTTATTTGACCTACCTTGCCTCCATCCTCATCCAAACTTTTTTCTCTTCTTACAGCCTTAAACGAAGAGAGGAAATGTTCTTTTCTTGTATTTGTAGTTGCGGAACAGTTCATAATGTCATTGAATGTTCTTTCTAATATTTAGCTCTTTCCCAATGCAGTTTGCTGAATGTTCCTTATCTGAGAATTATCTCTCTAATCTGCAACAGAGACTCCAAGTCCCAGCTTCCTGAATACCTCACCCATCAGTGTTTAGCCACTACTCCACTAAAACTTACTGATAGTGAGATATATAGCACATGGGGTTATTGGAACTGGGAGTCTGGAATAGTTAGGTCCTTTGGTCTTCACCATGGGCCAGGGTCCTCCCACCACCTCAGCCTCTGGGGTCAGAAAGAGCTGTCAGAGAGAACACCACCTCAGCCTCTGGGGTCAGAAAGAGCTGTCAGAGAGAACACTTGTTCTCAGTTATGGGGAGGGGTGAGAGAGTATTTGCCCTTCAAAAGCACTGACCTGAATCCTGAACCCTAGCCATACTGTGGTAGAGAGCGTGGATCACTCTGCTGCCCTGGGTTTGGGTGAAATGGTCCATTTAATTCAGTAGTCCCCAACCTTTTTGCCACCAGGGACTGGTTTCCTAGAAGACAATTTTTTCATGGACTGGGTCGGGGGATGGTTTTGGGATAATTCAAGTGCATTATGTTTATTGTGTGCTTTATTTATATTATTAATTCATTATAATATATAATGAAATAATTATACAACTCGCCATCATATAGAATCAGTGGGAGCCTTGAGGTCATTTTCCTGCAACTAGACGGTCCTATCTAGAAGTGACAGGAGACAGTGACAGATCATCAGGCATTAGATTGTCATAAGGTGCATGTAACCTAGATCCCTCACATGCACAGTTTACAATAGGGTTTGTGTTCCTAGGCGAATCTAATGCCGCTGCCTCTGACAGGAGGTAAAGCTCAGGCAGTAATGGAAGTGATGGAGAGCAGCTGTAAATACAGATGAAGCTTTGCTTGCTTGCCTGCTGCTCACTTCCATGGCCTGAGGGGTTGGGGACCCCAGGTTTAATTGATGTTTACATCATACTCCTGCTTTTAGGGAATTGGGTAACCTGTGTCTTCCTTCTTGCCCAGCATGGGGGTCTGAGACAGGGAGGTCACATATTTGGAGGGCATTGATTATCTCTCTGGGCACTACTGAGTTTAAGTTAGTCTTGTTACCCCATTAAAGAGACAGAATCTTCATCTATCTGCTTTTCTACCAGAAGGATAGGTATATCATGTTCTCAGATTTGATAAACCTGTACACGTCTATGAAATCTGAGAATAACACAGAAAGTTATTGGAGAGAACATAACCGACAGTGAGCTCTGCCTTCCTTCCTCAGTTTTGCTCATTGTTTCTTGGACATTCTCCTCCTTCATTATCATTTTGCATTTATTGGTATATATGGAAGCTTTCATTTTAAAACTAGAAGAGGAAGAAATTCGGATGGGATGGAGAAAGTAGATAGAATGGATAAAAAATGTAGAGAATGATATTTTGTCTAATATTGTCTGACCCTTTATAATGGGTATGAACTTCTCTAGTTAACATATAAGAACAGGAAATGGATGGATCTTTATTTCATGAGACCCTTAGACTAAATCTTGCAAAGACAATTGCTGACAAAGACAAACTCTTTCTTACAACGTAGAGAGACTCTGGACTGTTGAGAAGGCAGCAAATCATAACGACCTATTAGAGATAATTTATCGGGCTGTGTGATATTAAGGAGGTCATGTGAAATGGCTTCAGCGTGGTGTAGAGGATGTACCATATATCAAGAAACATGAATCCTGAACCCATATATACTCATATTTTTAACTTGCAATTCAGAAACCTTCAGTTTCTGAATGAGAAATCTGTACTTTCCTTTTTCTCACCTTCCCACTCAGCTTTTCTCAGTCCTCAGGGTCTACTTAAAAGACCTAGTGACTACAGTGGTTAATCCTACAAATTTTTTTTTAATAGAAAAAGGTGTTTATGAAAAAAATCAATTATGCTATTTAAAACTTAATTATGCTCAGTACAAATATATTTTAAAATCTAAAAAGAGTGAAATTTTCCAATTTGAAGTGCTTATATGTTTGGGAATATGGGTGAAAACATACTGATTAAGATAAATGAATCTAAGATTCATACCCTTTTCTTGCAGAATTCTTACTGACTTCTTGTGTAGAGCTCTGTTTCTTGGTTCTTTACTCCCAGAAAACAGAAAGACATTTTAAAGAACATTATTATAGGGCAGAAGCCTTTTTTTTTTCTATAGCTAGAGGGTTATATTATAAATTAAAATGGATCTCTTTTTAGTAGAGTTTACATGCTGTTATCATCCTTTACAAACTCGGCACCTGGAGACAGATGTACAAATATATTAAATTAGAAGATTATCACTTTAATAAAAAGTTTCCACCAAGTTATTTATAGTGACTGGTGTGGTATATCACCCAGAACCTTCCTCAGAGATCATTTCCCCAACTGTCAAAAGAGTTGTCAGGCACTGCTTATAACTAATTCCATCCCCAAGGAATGCTCTCAGCCAAAGGGATTTGCCTCCCCCGTGTTTATGCTTTCTTCCCTGGGGTAGCTCATGTATATTTACTGACTCATGTAGGTAATCAAATGCCTGGTTCCCTTGTGTTGTCTGGGGACAAGTAAGAACCACTGCGGTTTTCGTGGTCTCCATGGAATTGGCCAAGCCTTGTGTGACAACAGCTTTGCAGTTCTGTTTCTTTCTCTCTTCAGTCCTGTTACCTCACTCCTGTCCAGGTGTTAATCCCAAGCATGTTAATATTCTTTCATTCAAATCTGTGTTTAAGATTCTGCTCACCAGAAATGAAACCTGACCTAAGACAGTTGGTACAAGGAGTTGTTTGGCCCAAGGAAACAGATCGTAAAGGAGATTTGGAAGCTTGGTCAATCTCCTGCCCATTATGGGTGGGAGATGAAGTGCTGACATTCCCTTGTGTGCTGTAGCAGGGCAGTTGTTAAAATGTTCATTAGTGCTAACTAGGATAACCCATCAGTAAAAGGGAAGGCCCTGATGAATACAATAACTCAGATACTTGCGAGGCTCAGAAAAAGCCAGTAAATACAGAACAATGAAATTGGATGGCGGCTGCTGCTGAATGCTATCAATTTACTCAGGAAAGACAAAGAAAAGCTGATGTGATTAATCACCAGGTTAAAGCAAAATGTGAAAGCCAGAATATTCTCCTTGGCTGAATTAGAAGAGACTCTCATTTCTTATAGTCAAATATAAAAAGCTGAGGGTCAGAACCAGGACTTAATTTAAAAGACAGAGAAGACTCTAGGGAAGATTGAATTATCGACCTCAGCAAATCTGCTATGCCAGAGTCAGGGTCCTGATTGAGAAGGGGTGCAGCCCGAAGGCTTGAGATGAGGAAAACCGGGTCAATGCACTTGAAAAATTTTAATCTATATATTCCTCTGTATTATTTATGTCTTTAAAACTGGTCGACTCTCTCATACTAAAGGTCAGTCCTTCCCTTTTCCTTGCAAACAGTGCAGGCCTCTGTCTCGTAAGACAATATACAACCCAGTCACTTAGGATCCACTCTGCCTCCAGTCTTGATGAAAGACTAAAAGGGATAAGTCACCGTATAATCTAGCCAGATATGTGCTGGGCCTACAAAGGGAGAAAAAGGATAATGTGCTGAAGGAACTACAGGACTTAGCTAACAAGTACTGGCAAGAGCCATGTATGTGTGGTTCATGGCAAGCATTCTGTCATGATACAGGTAATATGCCCTGCAAGGATGACGGAGGATAGAATTAACATACTGCTAGGTGGGCTCTTCAAAGTTGAAAGTAACTGATGGCTTTCACCAAGTGAGGTACAAATGCCAAAACTAAGATGGCAGAGAGTGGAAGAAAGGATCAAAATACTCAAAGAAGTTGGCCTACAAGAGTTGATAGACCACATAGGGCTTGGAAACTTACCTATGAGTATATCCTGCAAGAGTCTGCATGGAAAACATTTTGTTGTCCACAGCAATAAGGTGAGAAAGACACATATTGTCGTGAAGGTCAGTGGTGACTCTACTCTGAGGACCAGGACCGATGGTAGAAGATATTGTTATATAATACAGAAAAGACGGCAGATTAGACATTGACATCCAGTACCTGAAGCGTCCCTTATAAAATGGGAAATATAGAATCCTGAAATAGGTGGCAGTGCAGCAAAGTCACAGGAGCAGCCAGGGGCAGCTGACTCTCAGAGATATGTCGATATTTAATAGAACATGACAGGCCTAGGGGAAAAAAAAGCTGGACAGCTGACAAGGATATTGCTCATTTGTAAAAATCAAAGGAAGTTAAGGAGGGATTATTAGAAGGTTGAGGTTTGCTATCTCCCATGAAATATTACAGTCGTGTACCCCAGTTTCATGGTCTGAGCCAGTTTTCAGTTCCAGAACCCACTGACTAAAAAGACTGGTTCCCCAGGAGGGAGGACTTTGCAAAACCAAGCAAGCATTTTGTGATGTAACAATTCCCAGTTTTTACTCAAATGGCCTTACATCATTTATCATGAATAACCATAAACTGAGGAAAGGGGACTACCCAGATATTTACAAAACAGTGGGGCATTGGAGGTTCCAATGATATTGTTACACAGGTACCTGCAATTTCACCATAGTCCCCCAGTTAAGCAGGAGCATATATAGGCAGGTAATAAATGGAGTCCTGGGTACACTGATTACATGAACCCACTAGACATTTCTCTCATCGCCAAATGCATACTTAGAATGCAAAGACTACATTTAATTCCACTGGCCTGTGGAATAAGAGCTATTGGAATGGAAAATGTTAAGTAGAAGCCTCTGAAACTGTTTCTGAACCTGGCCAAGACAGTAAACCAAGAAAATTTTGCATAAAATTTGCTTAAAGTCAAAAAAGATGCAGGAATGATGGTTCCCATCATTCCCCCAATTTAATTTGGTAGCCTTGCTTCAGCAACAAAAAACTCAGATGAATTCTGGAGGATGACAGTGACCTACTACAAACTCAACCAAGTAGTAGCCGCAATTGTAGGAGCTATGCCAGATGTAATAAACTTTTAAAGGAAGACAGAATCAGAAATAGCACCATGCCAAACCAAACTGAAGCATGGGACAAAAGAAAAACTTAATGCCAGTATTGTCCTTCTTACCAATTTTAATAGTTTGCTCATCATGGATTTTTTGTACTAATTTAACTTTTAAAAATATTTACCTTGTAATATTTATCTTGATTACTGATTTTTTGATGTTCTCTCAAAGTTTTGTATCTGATGCAAGTGTCTTACTCACTACATATTAGTCCTGGCTCTGTATATCATGGTTCCAGGAACTTGGTAAACAGTCACTATTTTGTTGAATGCATTATTTCCCATCCCTAAAAATATGGCTAACCAGAAAAAGTGAATATTCACATGTGATGGACACATATATACATTTGCAGTGCTATCCTAGGGATATGTTGATTCTTCTACCCTATGTCATACATGTAGTCTAAAGAAAACTAAACTGTTCGAACATATAATATTACATTGGTCTACTATTTTAATGGCATTGTATTGAGTGGACTATATGAGGTAGAAATATGTATGTTGGTGGCCTTGTTAAGACACATGTAGTCCAGAGGACAGGAAATTATGGCATTCCCTATAAACTCTATGAAGCTTCAGGGACATGCTATATCAATAAGCTGTATGGTCTGGTATATGTCAGATCATCTCCACAGTAAAGGAGGGTTTGTGTGTCTTTCATCTCCCACCACTAAGAAGGAAACATGATTCCCGGTAAACAAGTAACATGGAAAACCAACATCTTTGAGTTGGACACAGAATAAGAAGGGACTCTTCAGGAAGTTCTGGTTTGGACACAAGTAGCCATGCCACATAGACCTCTTGTTTGAAGACAACAAAGCAGACTGTATAATACTAGAGATGTCTGTGATAGGGAAAAATCACCATGGGGAGTTATGGCATGACCCAAATGGAGAACTGTAATGTGGACTCTTTAGTGTTCTGGAGCAAGGCTATGCCATCTGCAACGAAAAACCATGTTCTATTAGACAAACAGCCAGGGCATGCTAGGGGTCTTGATAGAGAGAGGCCACCTGAATGGACATCGAGTAACCATGCAGAGCTAGATTCTGCCAAACTAATCTAGTCATAGGTTGCTGAGGCCCAGTAGCAATTAATCATGCCAGCATCAGGCATGAACAGGGCCAGAGGGCACAAGGAAGCAACACAAGCAGGTGGCTCAGACTCCATGTCATCTACCATTGTCGCCTTGGCACATCTCCCTTAGCACTTAACATTCACCTGCTGGGTATGGGGAATTTGTTATGAATAGCTGATGGAGGAAGAAAAAGGCTAAGCTTAAGTTATAGATGGATTGGCTTAGTATGCGAGACAGACATAAATGTACTGTGCTACAGATCAACACAGGGGTGGGCCTGAAGAGAGAGGTTAGGAGAAATCTTCCCAATGGGTATAACTTTGAGGAGTACATATGTGGGAGAAAAGTGGCCTGAGGTTAGAATACATATGGGCTCACAAACAGTGATGGATGAGTCAGACCATTAATCAGGAGTTTGGAAGGAGAATGATTTTAGGATTGGAAAAAATATTTTTGAGAACAAGGTATATAGATGGGCATATAGGAGTAGGCATGAAGTACAAAACAATAACAAACAAAACAAAATGTGTAATGCATGATAATTCTCCCCATAGATTATCCATCACATAAGAAGCACTAAGCAATCAAGTATACAGGCTGGTTGGGAACATCCAGGCTCTGTCATCAGTCACCCAGTTTTGGTAAAATGGAACCATAAATGGAATACCCATGGGAGGCAGATATGTTGTTCATGAATGGGATCAATAGCATGGGTTCCTATTCAGAACTGATCTAGTGACTGCTGCTCCCAAGGTACAACCTGACAGCAACAGTGCATGATGCAGAGACCTTTCCTCATGGAGACCAGCAAGCTATTTGGTAGGAAAGTGATTCGATCAAACCCTTAATATACTAGAAAGGGGAGCAATTTATCTTGACTTCTATTGATACATACTCCATATTTGTGGATTTACCTTGTCTACAAGACCGTATTCAGCCCCACTATTCAAGGGCTTATAGATTATTTGTTTCATCAACATAGAATTCCCTTTAACATTGTTTTGAATCAAGGGACACACTTTATGGCACACAGAGTGTGACTGTTGACATATGTCTACTTGGTCATTGGGCTTTTCATAAACTGTACCACCCAAACTTTTGCAGCCTGGCTGCTTATTCAAAAAGGATTCATGCATCTCAAATTAAAGGAATGGTATCATATAACCTTCTCCCAATAACCCATTTGAGGAATTTGTGTTTCTCATCTCCACAGCTTTTGACTTTGTGGGTCTAGAGGTCCAGATTCTCAATGGGAGAATCCTTCCACCAGGCTATGCGGCAAGTGTCCCATTATGCTTTAAGCTGTGGCCACTGCCTAGCGGTTTTGGAGTTCCTTTACCAAGAGACTAGCAAGTGTGAAAAGAGTTACTCCCGTGGTAGGGAAATTGATGTACATCACCAAGGAGACATAAAATTGGTGGCTATACAATGGATGCAGTAGGGATGGATGTATATGTATTTCAGATCCAGGAGATACAATAGATAATCTCTTGGTTATCTCTTGTCCAATTGTGAGAACAAATGGGCAACTGCATCAGCTGCTGTCTGAGCAAGCACAGGACTAGAGACTCTTTCACCTCAGGGACGAGGGACTACGTCACCAAGTAAGCCACTCTTCTTTTTCTGAGACAGAGTCTCACTCTGTTGCCCAAGCTGGAGTGCAGTGGCGCGATCTCGGCTTAGCGCAACCTCCGACTCCTGGGTTCAAGTGATTCTCTTGCCTTAGTCTCCTGAGAAGCTGGGATTACAGGCTCATACCACCACTCCTGGCCTTTTTTTTTTTTTTTTTTTTTTTTGTACTTTTAGTGGAAACCAGGTTTCGCCACGTTGGCCAGTCTGGTCTCAAACTCTTGACCTCCGGTGATCTGCCCGCCTTGGCCTCCCAAAGTGCTGGGATTACAGGCGTAGAGTAAGTCACTTTTGTCAGCAGAAATGAATCTGGAATGAGTAGGAAAAGAGGGAAATAGTATCAGCTGTGGCCTCCTGACTAGTTGTAGCAGCAGGAGCTGTAGTTCCTTTCACTAACCTTACTAAGTTTTGTTAGAAAAAGAAACAAGCTTGAAACCTGGAGGAGCTGTTCTCAGATGAAGTTTATTTACTACCTAAAGTAAGTAGATCCAAGTCGCACAAAGAGTGGTCAATAGTGAATCCTATGTTGCATTACTCAGATTTTTCTTTAGGATTGAAACTTTTATTACCCCAGCTGCCAGGAAGCTTTGGCTGCTGAAGACCTACAGAGGAATCTTTCCCAAAAACGTGCCCTCAGTTTGAGTCCACTGACGGGTTGATGTGGCAGTAAAAAGCCTAGTATCCTTGCTTTAACTGGGGACAACTCTGAAGGGGCACCAAAGCTCTATAGCACCCCATTGGACTGTCTGAGTCTTTGCTGCAACTGCCGCTGCTTCCTGTGCTCAACCTGACTCCCCTCAGACACTGACGGATATTGTTCTGGGAGCCCTCCCCAGTACACTTCCTGCATGCCAATCTCAGATGCTCAAAGTCTGTTGTCTGGAGAAGCTGACCTAGACAGGATTCCTTCAAATCACCAGGATTCGTTTAAGGTAAGTAACTTTGAAGGAGTTTTGCACCAAAATGTTAAAAAGTAAATCTGTTACATAACCATGTTTTTCTCTTTGTATATTTTCTTATTTTAGTTGCTTCTTCATTACTTTTAATTTCTGTTTCTCTTTATTTTCCTTTTGCCAACTTCAGTTAATATCATAGAAAAAATAAAGGTTAGGAAGATTGTTTTTTTTCTTGGCCTTACTACGAACCAATCCTCTGAACTTGGATGAATTAAGTTTTTCTGGGTAAGAGCTGATTCATTTGTTAATTGAGGGGATTATACCAGGCGACTGATCTTTAAAACATCTTGCAACTGTGAAAGTTAAATATTTTCCCTTCATCAGTCTTTTGTATTTGAAATCACATTGCAATTTGGGTCATAGAATTGCTGAAAGTGGAGGAAGACTAATGAAGAAATGTTTAAATCTTACAGCATAAGGTCCTAGTCTTTCTAAAAATAGGTGCAAGTTTCATGAACATGGTTTGATAATGCTGAGATGATGCTAATCAGACAGAGAAGCTTCCCCATAGCAGATGACTTGCAACAAACAGACCTTGTAACACTGATGCAAATAATTCATTACATTCTTCAAGCATCTGCAGTATTTGTGACTTAAGAATTTGTAGACATGATTGCATTCATGATTCCTTCATTCAGCAATTATTCATTGAGTGCCTATTTTGTGCCCAGACTATACTAGGCCCTGGGGATATAGAGATTAATAAGATAAGATCCCAGTTCTTCAACAGCTCAGTCTAGTGGGAAAAACAGGCATATACACAAATATTACAATGCATAAGATCTGCTATAGTAGAGGGTAAGCAGAATGTTGCTGATGGATTTTGTAGTGATCTTATGCGGACAGGATACTTTTCTTCTATGAGGATTTACTGTCAATCAGTTTGAGTGTGTATGCATTTTAATAAAGGCGATCTGATCACTCTATCCTAAATCAGCAAGGCACCCCCTTGAAACCAACAATTGTCTTTATTCACATCAGCTCCGCAGCTCTACTGGGACATCATAAGTCCCTTCTTTTTATAGCAGACCTTCTCCAACTTCTATTTTAGCTTAAATATCACACAAACAATTCTTTCTGAGGACAAGCAAGGGAAAGGCCACTAATTGAAAATAGCATTTCTTAGACTAGAATTACGATTCCAGGCTGCATACCTCAAAGTGGCAAAGTGAAAGGTTGCAGAAGTAAAAGGAAAGAGAGAACTATGGAAAAAGAAAGACTATACAGAAAACGAGGGATTATTTTATGGCTAGAGATAAGTAATGTGTCGTATAAGTTGTCAGTTTACACAACACCTGCATTTTCTCCTTCCTCTTTTTAACCAATGCACAATGTTGTGCTCACTGATAGCTAAAAAGCAGAAGTTGCCTGAAGTCAATAGTTTTTTCTACCATTTCCTAAATTCTGACCTCACTGGTGAGCTCCTGCTAATGACTTGAACTGGTGGTAAGGTTCAAGGTCTGTATCCCTGTAAAAAAGAAGGAACTTCTGGCAAACTGAGGAGTGCCTTTGAGAAGGAGGGAAGGGAGTTCATCCTAGACCATAGGGTAATAGAGGTGCATGTGTCTCAGGGTAGCAAAAAAACATGATATGTCTTTTGAACAGGGACAATTTTATGAGTTAAACCTGATGCAAAAATGTAATTAAAATTAATTCATGTTTTGAAACATTTATTAATGGACTACTCAACTGACTTTATAATATTGTTTGGCCCCTCACATAGTGTCATTCAGTAATTTTTTTCATATCTAAAAATATTTCTAAAAATTAAAAATAATATATATCATGTATATTAAAGTCAACTTAAAATATTTTATATGAATTATCTGAATATAAAAATTAAATTATGCAGAATAGTTGTTCTTGTTATATACTCATACACTTTATTCCATTTCTGTCTCTAATCCTGAGTAATTGGCATTTTTCTGAAAATACATTTTAATTGACTTATTATTAATTACTTTAAAAATCTCCTATAGTCATAAATTCAAGTGATCTTTCTATATACTGTAATACATTCAATTGAGGAAATACTCTTCCTACAGGTACTGAAGTACACGCAAGTTTAGAGAGCATTCTGCTAACTGGAGCTTATTACCAATTCTAATTCTTTCCATTTTGAAATTTATAATTTTTCAGAACAAATATTTTCACAGGCTGTCTTTCTGCCTCCATTCAAAAACCTTTTTTTTTTCCAAAATATATTTTTAACGATAGGATGTGTCAAATTAAGTTTCCACTATTTATAATTCATCTAAGTGTTTTGTCAAATTCACATCTATCATATCCTAGGCAATCTGAATTTTATTCCACTTTGTTCAGCATGTACATTTTTAAATTAAAAAATAGCACCTCCATCAAAAACTCATTTTCATGAATTGATGTATCGCAAATCACAAAACAAAATTTTAAAAATTAAATTGAGTTCACTATTTGTATTATCTTAATGTGTTCAGTTCCTCCTTTGCTTTTGTGGAATACATTTGAATGGCTTTCTCCTTGTAAGCTTTTGTTCAATCATTATAGTTTGCTAAAACTTCAAAATTGGAGATTATTGGTGAGCCACTTATTGAATAATTGGATTAAGTTTTGCCAGTTGACTCTGAAGAAAATACAACTAAAATTTAGAAGTCCCACTGATATGGTTTAGATTTATGTCCCTGCCCAAATCTTATTTCAAATTGTAATACCTAATGCTGGAGGAGGGGCCTGGTGGGAGGTGACTGGATCTTGGGGGCAGATTCCCCCTTCCTGGTTTTGTGATAGTGAGTTCTCATGAAATCTGGTTGTTTAAAAGTGTGTGGCACCTCCTGCCACCTCTTTTCCTCCGGCTCAGGCCATGTAAGATGTGCCTGCTTCTCCTTTGCCTTCTGCCATAATTGTGACTTTCTTGAGGTTCCCCCAGCCATGCTTACTGCACATTCTGTGGAACTGTCAGCTAATTAAATCTCTAATCTTTATAAGTTAACCACTTTCAGGTATTTCTTTATAGCAGTGTGGGAATGGACTAAAACATTGTATAAAAGCATTTAATGCCATTGCAAGAAAACTAGAATGAATTACAAAGTAGTTGTTCAAATGTTCAAACATTCTAAAATCTGATTGATGCTAGCCAGCAGAGAGAGAGAACCTTCAACCTCTTCTAAGTTCACTTCCACATCATAAGTTCCTTTGTTTAGCTCAATTTTTCGTCCTTAATAAATTATGCTCTCCCCAAATTGGAATTCACATAACTCTAAAACCAATAAGTGAATCTCTAATTTTGCACTTTTTAAAGGAATTTATAATAACATTAAAACAATGCAGCATTTTAATCTTTAACTGAATAAATTTCCAAAGTTCCCCAATAGCTCCCCACTCCTTCATGTTAGAATCTGTGACTTACAATTAATGCCAAGAGCAAAAGGAAGAACTTCTCAGTTCTAGTCTATGATAGTCACTTCTGGTATCCTTAGAATCCATCTACGCATGGCTCTACCTACATGCCTTGTGTGTGTGAATCCCAGGACACAGCTAGAGACAGCTAGTGGTGCACTGGAGTCAGAGCCTACCAGCTTGTTAGGAATGATTGTGAGTATCTCTTCCCAATTCCACATTCAGTGACTTTATTTTGGTAGCTTGAAATTGTTCATGGTAGAAATATTTACATGCAGAAATTAACAAATGCTACAAGTCATATTTCCCAACCTCACTCCTCCACCCTTAGAGCTAGTCGTTAAACATTTACCAGCACTCTACTGTAGGAAGCACACAGCCTTCCTGGCACAGCACGCAGCTATTCCTGTCTGAGGATTCCCATTTGAAAATGGCTCTGCTAACACGGTGAAACCCCGTCTCTACTAAAAAAAATACAAAAAACTAGCCGGGCGAGGTGGCGGGCGCCTGTAGTCCCAGCTATTCGGGAGGCTGAGGCAGGAGAATGGTGTAAACCCGGGAGGCGGAGCTTGCAGTGAGCTGAGATCCGGCCACTGCACTCTAGCCCGGGCGACAGAGCGAGACTCTGTCTCAAAAAAAAAAAAAAAAAAAAAAAAAAAAAAAAAAAAAAAAAAAAAAAGAAAATGGCTCTGCAATAGAGTGGCTCATGGCAAGAGCAAACCACAAAGCCAGGTTTGGCTAGGACAATCTTGTGCTAGAGCCCTGTTCTGTTTAGCATTTGAACCTGAAATATGCACTTTTGTAGTAATGGATGGAATACAAATAATACAATTAATGGTGGCATTAAAATGAATCAGGATGGGTTTGGTAGAACTCCACTGTCTACTTCCAGCTTCTGCCATGATTTTGCCTACTAGTATATAAAATATATGCTGAGGTCAGGATTGTCTCTTAACATACAGGGAAATAAAAAAGATGACCTTACAACTCCCAATTCTATTTTTCAGACCCCTCTCACACACAATATAATTTTTATTTCTCTTTCAGCACAGTGTGTTAAGTGCTTGCCAATGATAAAGTGAAATGTGCTCAGACGTGAGCAGGCTTAGGTTCAGCCAACTTCATCTGGTTTGGATGGTGGGAAAAGTTCCACACTGCTGCCCCTGCTGGACACTTAGTGTAATAGAGTCCCATGTAACCAACGAGCGATTCAGGTAGGAAGTGAATCAGAATGCAGTGAGTGCCCCTGTATCTTATTTCTTAGAAATTATCCCAGTAAAAAAAAAAAAATACATATTTTGCAGCTTCACCAAAGTGGAGCTTTTCAAAGGGCTAAAACTCAGCTTTTAAGTGTTTGGGAGCCAGCAGTGTTTGCCATCATAATGAAGTGTTATGTGTATAATTTATAATTGTTCTATTATATAGCCAAATATTTTCATATCCTACTAGGTTTTGGGGGATGAGCTCGAAATAATATTTTCATCAAGTACACACTAGTCACTATGACCCTAACTTCAGCTAAACAGATAGTAATTAATTACAATTTATGTAGAATATCTAAAGAATAATCAGGTATTTAAAAATAAAGTAAAAACAAAGGTACATTGGTTTTCTATAACTGTTGTAACAAATTACCACAAATTTAGTGGCTTAAACAATATGGATGTATTCTTTTACAGTTTTATAGGTTGGAAGATCTGACAAGGGCTAAAATCAAGGTGTCAGCAGGGCTGTGTTACTTCCCAGAGGCTCTAGGAGAAAAATAATTATCTTGCCTTTTCCAGCTTCTAGAGACTTCTTGCATTTCTTGGCTCATGGTCCCCTTCCTCCAGCTTCAAAGCTAGCAAGGTTGTGTCTCTCTGGACATTCCTTCATAGTTACATCTCCCCTTTCTGACCACACCTTAAAAAGATAATCTAATTTTAAGGATCCATTTTAAGGACACACCTGAGTAATCCAGGACAATCTCGTCATGTCATGGTCCTTATTAATCACATGGTGAAACGCCCTGTCAGATAACATAGTCACAGGTTCCTGTGATTAGGCTGTGAATGTCTTTGAGGGGGCTGTCATTCTGTCTACCACACAAGCAATATGGTCTCAGCAAAGAATATATAAAGTCCCCCAAAAAGGCTGCAGAGCTCAATTGTCTGTCACTGCTCTGAAAAGATAGACAAAAAATTACCTAAATTTGGAATAACTTTTAGAAACAGCAGTCAAAAATGTGGGTGTCAGTGTTGTTTTTTTTTTGTTTTTTTTTTAATTTTCCTGCATGTATCAGCTACTCCTTTCCCATATAATATCCAGATGAGATACTAGCCCCACACAAGACCAAATACTGGATAATTTCTTCATTACTATAATTCCTTGAAGCTTTTGTTCATGGTGGCCAGATATCTATTGTTTGGTTAGGAATTAATTCTGTAATTGTTTTAAAAAAAGAGTTTGCCGTCCAAGGCGACACATGTGGCTGAGGTGCGTTTCAACAGCTCTGCTGTTAGTTTCTCTAATTAGAGCCAGGGTTCTGGATGCACATGTATTTTTTTTTTTTTTCCTAAAGGCTTCATGCCCACTTAATTAAATGAAAGAAATAATCACAGAATGGAGCTCCTTTCGATATTGGCCAAATACTGTGTAAATTTTAATCCAAAGTTTACTTCAAAGATAAATATAAAGAGAGAGCTATATGTAATACAATTTTATTTTAAATTTTAATAATAAACTTTGGCAAAATTTAAAGTCAAATAGATATGATTGACCATTTACCTATAAATACATATTTTTGTTTAGTATTCATACATAAATAAACATGAATCTCCACAAATTCAGGCATATGCAATTTTAGAAAAAAGTTTCTCAAGGGCAAAACTTCTTAAAATTGTCTTATATAATCGTTAGTAAGAAAGCAAAGAATATTTTAAAAATAGAAGTTAATCAACACAACTGAACATAAGGGGATAATCCCTGATATGGATGTGAGAAATGCAGAAAATTGAGTGAATTCATGAAGGGAAAACAATCTATAAAAGCATGAGATAAATTCAGTTGAACATACTAATCTATTTTACTCTCTGAAGACGTAATTCTGCTATCACCATCTTGAAATATCTAGAGCAAAAGGCTTTTGAAATTATAAACTTCCAATAAAAATAAAAATAAAAGAGACACAAAAATGGTCATTTAAAATGAAAATGTAATATGTATTTTTGTTACTTATAAATAGCTTATTTTTTATTTTGAAAATTCTACATCCTCATATTAGTTTTTAAGGACAGCTGTAACAAATTACTGGGTTGCTTAAAACAACAGAAATTCATTCTTCCACAATTCTGGGTGCTAAAAGTCAGAAATCAAGGTATAGGCTGAGCTCACTTTGAAACTTCTATGGAAGAATGCTTCCTTGCCTCTTCTATCTTCGAGTAGCCTAGATTTTCCTTGGCTTGTGGCAGCAAAACTCCAGTCTCTTCTTGTCTCCACATGGTCATGCTCACTCTGTCTCTCTCTGTTTCCTTTTATAGGGATACTTATCATATTAGATTAAGGGTTAACCCTACTACAGTGTGACATCATCTTAACTAATTACATCTGCAATGATCCTATTTCCAATTAAGGTCACATTCTAAGGTACTGGAACTTACCAACATATCTTTTTTAGAGGGACAAAATTCAACCCCATCAATATCCCATTATATAAAAATACTGGTTCTCTTACAAGACTAAAGGAAATGAAACTGGTGTGGATGTTTCTATCTTATTTTTTAGTAGAACAAGAATTAGTCTAAATTACTACGTGTTCATACTGGCTCAATAATTCAGTTTTTTCCTAATTACATTAAAATTATTTGGATATGGTGTCAGGGAACTGATAAAACTGAATATATTTTATGGCTTGTGTTAAGATTAACATGTACTATTTAGTCAATAACGGAATGAAGATATTGATAATATAGGCTAGATTCTAGACTTTATTTTCTGTTCTCAAATCCCAATTCTGAATAAGCAACTATCATCTCTCTTAGTGTACTTGCATAAGAAATTAAACTAATAGGGTTGGGTGTGGTGGCTCACGGCTATAATCCTAGCACTTTGGGAGGCTGAGGCAGGAAGATTGCTTGAGGCCAAGAGTTCGAGACCAACCTGGTTAACATAGAGAGACCCTGTCTCTATTAACAACAAAAAAAAGAATAAATTAAAGTAATAGGCAGGTTTTTAGTGCCATCCAATCTGCTTCACAAACCTGATGATACACTAAATTTTATGAAAATTACATATGTGCATGTGGTTGTCTCACATATTTTATGGAACAAGGCGGAGTATGAGTGAGTGAATAAAATGCATATACATGTTGAAAAGTCATCTTTCTTAATTTAAGCAATGAATAAGCTATGACAGATATCTATTAGAGAAAACTAGACCAATATGTGACTATTATTCTGTTTTGTTTTTTTGAAACTCACACATACAGCAATACACTGAATTAAAAACTTGTCTATAAAGAAACATTCTAAGTAGTCACCAACCAAAGTTTATAGAGAGTTCCAGAGAAAAAAAGCCCATTTATTTTTCTTTTCTCATCTAGGGCGTTTTATAGTATGGTAGAAATAATTGATTTGTGGGTTTATTTTATTATTTTTTTTTAAGAGATGGCTCTGTCACCCAGCCTGGAGTGCAGTGGCACAATCATAGCTCATTGTAGCCTGGAACCCTGGGCTCAAGGGATCCTTCCACTTCAGCCTCCCAAGTCTCTGGGAGTACAGGTGTGTGCCACTGCACTGGCTAATTTCTACAAATTTTGTGCAGAGATGGAGTCTCATCATGTTATCCAGGCTGGTCTTAAACTCCTGGCTTCAAGATATCCTCCCTTCTCTGGCCTCAAAAAGTACTGGGATTGTAAGTGTGAGCCACTGCACCTGGCGTTATCATTTAAATTGTATAATTTTCTACTAATTTATAAAATATATTTTTCTTTAAGCTGCTACAAATAAATACATTAAATAAGTAAATAGGCTCCCTAACTCATTGTTAAATGAGTTAGGCTCCCTAACCTATTAGGAAATAAATAATAGGCCCAGTATGGTTCCAAGGATTATATGACAAGGTAGGAACCCTAGCACCCAGTCTCCTTAGGTACACTATACAACTATGTTTTTCTGAGGTATTACCACTTACCAAGGTACCGTGATAGTGTGGTACGTGGTCAGAATGAAACATACATTCTGGTTTGCCTGGTACAATCCAGTGAACACCTGTTATGTTCACTTCTGCAGCACTTGTCCTGAATTGCTTATTTTGTAATGAGGCATGAATTACAAATAAACGCATGAAAGTAAACCAGAATAAGTTTGGTAGACTTTCATGTTATAATTCCACCTTCTGCCAAAGTCTTGTAATCTAGGGCATGAATCTCATAAATAGCAATTAAAGTTCTCTTTTAACATGGGACTAAATTAAAAAAAAACGAGATAACCAGCAATAACTCATTACTATTTCCTGATTCCTCCCAGATACAGTGCATAGTCTTTTCCAAGGAGAATATGCCAGTGTTTTGACTGATGCTAAAATAAAATGCACTTAGAGTTAAAAGGTCAGTTAACTCTTTTGACAATGGATGGTGGTAGGAAAAGAATTCCACACTACTGCAGTAATGATGAATAGTTTTAGATTTTTTTTTCTCATCAAAATATCAGGATGTCACATAGAAACTCATGGTCATACTAAATCAACTTTGCATTTCCATTTCAGCAAGAAAATATTTTGAAAACTGGGACTTTGTTTTTTCCATTAGCAGGAAAGGGATACTTTTAAAGGTAAAAACTCACAGCATGATCCACTTGGTTATGCCTAATTTTGTCAGTGAGTTTCAATCATCTAACAAAACATGAAGAAACCAAAGGACCATATAAAATGGCATACAATGACATATCAGCAGAATTTGAAACAATCAGACAGCATGAGGGACCCCCAAGGGAGAAGAAAGCTATTTGGCTGCTTGACTAATTATATGCACTAATAGATTTCCATTGGACCCTCTGGTTTTTATTGCTGGATCATATTAGATGTATTTCCAGGCTCTTCTCACGGCCGGGGCATATATGCAGAAATAGAGTAAAATCAGGATTCAGAAAACTTGAATTCAGACTTTTCCACTTTCCAGTATCCTTTGAGTATTCTGATTCTCACTTTCATTATCAATAAAATGGAGATAGTAATAATTTAACCCCCAAAACTGATTTAAGGATAACTCTAAGAAAGATAATTATTATCTATAAATAATTATACAAATACAAATATTACTATTAATCTGAGTTGACTTGAACTGTCCAGCAATTCTTCACGGCAAGAGCATCACGTTTAATTTACTCCCTTAACATGTAAATAAGTTTCTTTCCCTAACAGATCACAAAAAAAGTTTGTTTTCCTTTAAAAATACAAACAAATTTTCCTACTTTTTTTTTAACCTAGTCCTTAAAAAAGTTTTGTTTCGTAGATAATGCTTAATATATACAATCAGATTTGCTGCCTGGGAATTCTGAGTCAGTAAACATCTTTGTGTTTAACTTCTACAACCAAACTTATTGAAGAATCACCATTAATAAAACTTGATCACTAACCTCATTTAGTCCTGTTATCTAAATCACCTCAGCTTTAGCTGTGATGTGAATAAATGTCATTTGATTGTATGTGATTTTTATATGAAGATGTTAACATTCATTTAATTGCATTTTTCTGTTTCTCCTCTAGTAAAGAAATTTTTTCGAGGCAGGACTATGACATCTCTTGTCATTTCTTTTGATGTGACTATCCCTTAAATCTCAATATACTTTGAAAGATTGATAATCAGAAGAAATTCATATGAGAGATCTTTTTGCAAGTAGTATGCAATGATTGGATAACTTGCCTCATATTGAAATGGGATATAGTTCCCTTGACTCCTTCATGGACTTGCAAAGGGGTTGGCTCATTTACTCAGCTTACAGCTGTCAACCCCTTGCAGGAGGGGGAGCACACAGGTGACTGGGCGCAGAGGCCAGGATGAGAGCTTCAGGGCAACTGGCAAGAGCAGAATTTTTGTGGGCCCGTGGTATAATCTAGGGGTTGCCATGACCCCTGGAGCCCCAGAGGGCATGTGTTAAGTGTGCCCTTTTAGCTTTGCCATCTGTACATGGCTTAAGTGTTAAACAGCTCAGTGGAGGGTCAGTGTGACAGCCTCTTGCAGCTGCATCTGGCATCCAGGAAGAATCAAGTCACCCAAACGAATCGAAGCGTGGTATATGTGGAGGATTTTATTGAGCTGTGGAAGTGACTGTCAGCAGGATAGGGAGCTGGAAAGGGGATGGAGTGGGAAGGTGGTCTTCCCATGGAGTTAGACTGTAGCTGGCTGAACTCTTCTCTGAGGTCAAGCCATTCCTCTGAAGTCAAGCTGCTTGACTTCTGATGCCTGGCTGCTCCTTCTCTTCTCTCCTTCTCTGCTGCTTGCCACTCTGCCGGTAGGGCCTGGGGCTTTTATGGGTACATGGTGGGGCAGGCCAGGATGGTTCTAGAAAAACAACATTCAGGTGGGAAAACAGCAATGCATGTCCTCACTTTGGGCCACGGGTCCAGGCTTGAGGGAGTGGCCCTCATTGGGACTGCCCTCTTCTATACCTTATTTCTCTACCTCCTGTCCATATCAACATAGCATATAAGATCACTAGATATTACTGTATAAACTTGATTGGTAAAGAGGTGATAAGTATGACAATATATAAATGAAGAGAGAATTAACCATAGATTTATGATTATTAGTGTATTGAATTTATAATGGTGTTCCACATCTTCTTTTATGTATGTATTTTCCAGACTTATGGAAATTTATGATTAAGTGACACAGAATTTAAAATTAATTTCTTATAATTTTCTCAAAGTACCAATATGTGCCAGGTTTCATTAGCAAGGTGAAATGGAATTCAGGGACATCATTTTAAAAATGTAAATAATTGTTGTCTATTTACCTAGGTAAAAGCTTCATGGGCCACTTAATTTTTTCCCCCGTTGTACCTATGGCCTTTGTTAAAATGCTACTGTTCCAAATAAAAAAATAGATATATATGAATTATGAATTCCCCATGCAAATTTGTAACCTAGTATGACTCGTGAGCTCATAATGAACTACATTATTGGAAGGAGCATTTTGTTATGGAACATGGTTTTTACTTGCACACTTATTTCTGTTCATTAAAAGAAGGAGAACATCATAATGAATAAAACATTTGTATTCCATTTATTACATCTACTACTAAGGTGCCAATACTGACCATAAATTGAACTCATGCTTTCCCACATCTGTGCTGATATCCACTGAACAGTCATCTAAAAATTATTGAGAAACAAAAGGTTGTTTCCCAGAGGCTGTCAACATCTGTATATCTTTCAGTAACTAAACACTATTCACTTTAGAAAGCAGAGAAACATGAACAGATGGAATTTGACCTTTTGTGGCATATGGATAAAATAAATCTAATTTACTTTGTGTTAAATATCATTCTGTAATTATAAAAAATTCACTTTTTTAGGAATGAAACTAACTAGAAAGGATTTTTTAAAGGTATGGGAAATTATGTTGCCTTGAAGTCACACATTTGTGTAGAATAATAACTACATATCCTAATATGTATGGTAATATCTCACTGACCTGATGCCGTGAGGAACTAAGTAATTATACCTTAGTATGTTTTCAAATTCTGAATTTTATCACTCTAAATACCATTTAAAAATATTACCTATACTTTAGAATTCTTTCTAACATATGTTGTATGCTTTTCAGCCTAGGGAAAAAAAATTGTATTACCTTTTATACTACCAAAAATTAAAAACAAACAACAAAATGAGTGATTGAAAATTTTGGGTTAGGGAGAATTTTCAATTCATTAAAAAATATAAGTAATATATAAAAATATAAATAATGTATTGCAAAATAATTGAAGATTATTACTAAAATTACCATTCTTAACGTGAAAACTAAGTATAATTAAAATGATCAAAATTGTTAGAATTCTCCTCCTTAAGTTCGGTTAGAAAATATCAGCTAATTACAATGATGAAATCGGAAGGGTTGAGAAGAATAGCCAGTTATTTCTAAGTTTATTTTAATATTATCTCCACTGATTGTCCGTGCTTGCAGTATCAGTGGAAAGATGGGTATTAGGGAAAGTTGGTATGAATAACAATGTTGGTAAAGGAAGGGTAGCAAGTAGTAATGGCAAATGCTCTCAAGTCTCTTAAAGAAATTTGAGACATTACACTCATAATTAATCAGTAATTACTTCACAAAGTCAATTTATAGTTAAAATCATCACCACTATCGTCATCATCATCATCAACACTTAAGAGATGAGATAATTCATGTTAAGTGCCAATTAAATGGACTACAGGGGTTCTTGAAAAGCTTTTTGAATTAGGTGAGACTTAATTTAACCCATAAGTTAAAAAAGGACTTAGAGAAATAGAAAGGAAGGTAGGCAGCATCTTTCATCTGAACAGTGGTGTGAGCAATAATGCTAAAACATGCATTTCTCTATTTGGGGGAATGTGTGCAGCTTATTTCTCATAAATAAAAAAGACTGTGCTGACTTAGAACTGAGTTGAGTAAAACATTATATTTACATAGCTATTAATTCAGTGCCTCAATTTGCATATCATTTGTGCATGATTACCATACCTGTCAATCAATCAATTCTGGACACAAGCCAGTAAAGTGGCAAACATTCAGGCTTAAATTACAGGAAGAAGAAAAAAAACAAACAAACGTGGCTTTAAAATGCCTATATACCTCTTCTTAGTGAGAGAGTATACGGATTTGGTTATAATTATGAATGAATCCTTTCGGTATTTTATGAGCAATAGAGTTATCAATCACATAATTTAAAATAAAACAACATCAGGCCAGCCATGGTGGCTCACGCCTGTAATCCCAGCAATTTGGGAGGCCGAGGTGGGCAGATCACGTGAGATCAGGAGTTCCAGACCAGTCTGGCCAACGTGGTGAAACCCCGTCTCTACTGAAAATACAAAAATTAGCCAAGCATGGTGGCAGGTACCTGTAATCTCAGGTACTCAGGAGGCTGAGGCAGGAGAATCTCTTGAACCCGGGGAGGTGGAGGTTGCAGTGAGCCAAGATAGTGCCATTGCACTCCAGCCTGGGCGACAACAGCAGAACTCCTTCTCAAATATAAATAAATAAATAAACAAATAAAAATAAAAAATAAAAATAAAACATCTTTCAATTAAATTTTAGATTGCAGTACAATCTACATAAAGTACGAGTTTTAGTGAGAAAAATTATTCTTGGAGTCTAGGTAAGTACTCTGTTTTCTTTTTAAAGTGTTTTATGTAATGATTTTTAAAATTACAGTATCATAGAGCTACTCATTTATGATTAATAGGAGATTAATCGTGATTAATAGGAAATTATTTATTGCTTAGTGGTAAAAAACTTGAGCTCTGGAGATGCACTTGGATCCAAATCTCAGTTCTTCTATTTACTCCTCTTTGAACTTGGTGAAATTTGTTTCCTCATTGATAAAATGAGGATGATAAAATTTGTTTCCTCATTAATAAAAACAGGAGAGAGAATGAGAATTATTCCAACTCTGTCTAGCTCAAGTCCACAGAAACCAGGAGTAATTAAATATGTTTGCATTTAGTCCAGGGCGGTAGGCTTTATTTTCCTGTAAAGATATCAAACTTTCTTGAATGAATGAGAATAACCTGTCTTCAATTTTTAAAGTTTTTTGAAACTTATTCTCTTTAGGTTTTGTGTGTGTGTGTGTGTGTGTGTGTGTGTGTGCACGTGTGCATGTGCATGTGTGTGTGAATTAACAGGTTAATGCTTTTAATGTACTTAGTACTGTGCCTGACTCAGTAAGAGCTCAGTGAATGTTAGCTGCAGACACCATTCATTCTTTACATCTTAATAGCACACTCTGTATATTATGTATATTTGCTGTTAGCATAGTGGAAAGTATGGGACATATGAGAAATTTGGCACCATCCTAGATGTGCTACTAATTGATTGAATTAGTCACTAGCCTCCCTAGCCTTCAGTTCTAGCTTCCCCCCACAAATTCCTTCCAATACTTCTGAGGTTACTCCTAGCTCCCTTTCAGAATTCTTCTTGCACTAGTTGTGTTACAGGCTTAACCTTTAAACGTCTTTGCATTTTTTAAAATAAGATATTTGAAAACAGAGACTGTATTTGTTACTTAGGTCAGCACCTTTTTTCTTACCTTTTTCAATGAGGTTTGGTCAAATGTTTGCCAAACAATTAGATATGCATGTCATAAAACACCCAATTTTTTAAGTGTTTTGAAACATTGTTAAATGACTCTTAAGAAATGTTGCATATTTCCATCAGGGAAATGTAAACATGGACAATATTTTAAGTCTAATGGTTTTAGAAGCTTTTGTTCTTCTGAGAAAGCCCTTCACTAAGATGCAATAGACATTACAAAGGTGCTACCTGAGATGCTAAGTACATTGTAGATGCTCTGGGCATCCATTTCCCCATCTTCACTATAAAGACGTTGAATTACATTAATGTGCATATCCACTTAACAGAAATTCAGTGTTATGTATAAAGTATCTATGTCTATGTATTTATGTATGTATGTGTGTGTATGTGGCCGATATACTGCACTAAAACAAGTCAAAAAATAACCCTTACATCTGTACAAGAACAGATTTTCTTTTGTAGTTAGGTAAAAGAAGAAAGTTATTTATCATGCAGTGATGCAACATTTGATTTATCAGGGCCTGAGTCAATAGGCAGGCCATAGTCTATTTCCTAAGAACAGAAATTACGTGAGAGAGAAAAAGAGAAAGAGAGAATGAGAAATATTCCAACCCTATCTAGCTCAATTCCTCTGAAACCAGGCGTTAGATACGTTTGCATTTATTCCAAGACAGCAGGCTTTATTTTCCTGTAAACATATCAGACTTTCTTGAATGAATGAGAATAACCTGTCTTCAATAGGAAGCAGAGCCATAAAAAAACCTCAGAAACTTCATAGGTTTCTGAGTGGATAGTTTAATCATATAGGTCTGTGGCTATGTGATGAAAAACTTGCTTCCACTTGTCCTGGTAATCTCTTTTGTTTCAGTCTTTTCAGCAGGGTTGTTGGCTTGCCTTCCTCTTGGCTGGCTGTGCAGTCTTTTACCAGTATGACTACACAACTTGCCTTCCCTCCAGTTGTTCTGTTCTGAGTTACTCAGCTGATCTTGCTTATCTTGAATCTCAGTAAACCTGGGTCCAGATGCCAATTCCCTGTCGTGGATTCTGGGTATATTTTCTGGGATTCTGGATATATAGCACATATTTTAACACGATAAACATAACAATTTTAAAACTAGGACAGAAGTAACTAATACTTTGGAGAAAAGGTAGATGAAACAATTTGCCTTTCATCACAAATAATTCCATTAAGTTGAAAAAAATAATGACTAGTTTGGTGAAGGAAATGTAACATGGTGGTTTGGCTTCCAATCAGGCAGTTAAAAATTTTTCAGCTAATAAGTAAAACTGTGAAATTAAAACAAAAAATACCTCAAACTTGACAAGGATTGGGAAATGTTAATAGTAACATTCAAATTTGTAATCAGTAGGAGGGTAAAAATCAAAGGGCTAGTCAATCATTATTAAAGAAATAGTTCATGAGTTTATTATAGACTAATCTCATTTTCATTTCTGATTGGTAGTTTAAGGTAAGTTATACATAATAAATATTAATGTGAGCCATCCTTTTAACATAGTAATTCACGAACTTTTGAATGATTGTCCTCCTCCACTGAGTGTACACACAGCTTTGGAAGGAACACACAGAGAGCAGGCTAGGGAGAGGGAATATCTGTAGTGTCTACTAGAGCAATGGAACCGATTGAGGCAACAGATAGGATGGTAACAGCCTGACAGCCCTCACAGCCCTGTCATGATATCTTTGTGGATAAGATGCAGAAACACACTGGATGCTAGTAAAGTACAGTGAATTGAGGGACAGGTGATTGCCGATTAATGGATCATTGTCTATGATGATAAGGTTTCGAACAATGTGTTTCAGAGCTCTGTTCCTTTAAAAATGTCTCAACAGTTTTATCAATGGCTTTTCTGCACACAGAGAAGTCATGATCATTTTATTTGTGAGTGACACAAATCTAGATTGGTAGGTAATACATTGGATGCAAAATTTTGATTCTAAGCTTTTGCTAAGTTGGAAGAATGGCCTGAATCACACAAAAAAGAAATTAATGGATAATATAAAATTCTACTTCTACATTTTTAAACAATTCAAATGACAAAACAAACAGAACCTCCAGATAAAATAGAATTAAAATCAATGAATTAATGTCATTTGATGTAAAAATATTTTGGAGGACCTGCACATCTCTAAGATTGACACAAATTAATATGATCCATAACTAACACAAATGGATTTAGGACGCATTGATGGAGACATAGTGTAGAGAACAAGGCTAGATTATACTGTGAACTCTACTAATGAATGTGAGCTGCATTCCTGGAAATATAATGTACAGTTAAATTCAGTCTATTCTACTTTGGATTCAGCTTTGCAAATCACATTTTAAGGAAATGGCAGACTGTGATGGTTAATTTTGGGTGTCAACTGATTTAAGGGTCATGCAGATAGCTGATAAAGCGTCATTTATTCTCCGCGCTTCAGTAGGCACTGAGCCCATCCCTTTTCTGCTAAAAGAGAAACCCAGGTGGTTTGACATTTGATTAGAATAATTGGGCTGCCCCAGGTGTGTCTGTGAGGTGTTTCTGTAGGAGATTGGTATGTGAGTCCGCTGATTGAATGGGGAAGAGCCACCCTTATGTGGGTAGGCACCATCCAATTGAGTGGGAGATGGTAGTGATGAGAGGCAGTGCCCAGGCAGAGGAGAAGGATAGAGAAAGGGCAAATTAGAGCTCTTTCTTCCAGAGCCAAAACACCCTTCTTCTCCTACCCTTGGATGTCAGAACAGGTAATTTAGTCCTTAGACTCCAGATCTTGCCCCAGCTGTCCCCCAGCCCCTCAGGTCTTCAGTCTCAGACAGTTAAACCGTTGGCTTCTTTGGTTGAGGGAGTCATGCTACTGGCTTCCCTGGTTCTTCAGCTTGCAGACAGCCCGTCATGGGACTTTTCAGCTTCCTCAAGTGAGTTAGCCAACTCCTCTAATAAAGTTCGTCTCTTGTATCTCTCTACATATATCCTATTGGTCCTGTTTCTCTGGAAAATCTGACGCAAACTCTGAATGTGTTTACTAGGATGATGAAAGAAAGGTGCTATATGAAACACCTCAATGAAATAGGCATCAAAGCACATTTTTAATAGTTATGTATGGGAGAAGATAGCAAGTATCAATGGTAAAGCCTGAATAGGACATAGCCAGTGACTCACTTGGCCCCGAGTAGAAGGTGGTGATGCCAGGAGAAAACAATGTGTATTTAAACTCCATGCCTGTTGATATGGTTTGGCTGTGTCCCCACCCAAATCGCACATTGAATTGTAGTAATGCCCATGTGTCAAGGGCAGGACCAGGTGGAAGTAATCGGATCATGGGGGAGGTTTCCCTCATTTTGTTCTTGGCATAAACAGTGAGTCTCATGGTATCTGATGGTTTTATAAGTGTCTGGCGTGTCTCCTGCTTCCACTCATTCTCTCTCCTGCCACCCTGTGAAGAGGGTGCCTTCCACCAGAATTGTAAGTTTCCTGAGGCCTCCCCAGCCATGCAGACTGTGCGTCAATTCAACCTCTTTAGAAATTAACCAATCTCAGGTTTTTGTTTTTTTTGTTTTGTTTTTTTTTTAATAGCAGAGTGAGAACAGACTAATACCCCCATCAAATGACAACTTTGCTCAGGAAGTGTGTTTTAGTCACAGCTGTTATCAGTTGAGACTAGACTACCCAGAGGGAACACATAATTAAAGTGAAAATAGGTAAGTTGCTGCAGGGAAGCCAGGAATTATCAAAAACATACCTTCCATGTCAGAAATGATTTTTCTGACAATGTCTAAATGTGGTAGATTACACATTATTCCAAAGTATCAGAAAAATCATCTCTGACATTTAAGGTACATCTTGCACAGGAAGGCATTGCAGTCCTACGGCCGTCAACAGAGATATACAATCTTCTTTCAGGGAGAGCCAAACGATTTGCCGTACTTCCTTGTGGGAAGAGTGTTCTTTTCTTTAGGCCTGGCCATGTGACTTGCTTCAGCCAATGGAATGTGAGGGGTTGTCACATATGAGATATTGGAAAGAAACTGGAAGGGCTACTGGGAGTTTCCAGAACTATATCTTTACCTTTGCCAAGTGGACAAGATGGAAATTGGCATATCAGCCAGGATCCCAGGTGTCAAGACATATGGAACACAACTGAAGACTTGCTACAGATGCCCAGCTGAACTATAATGAGAAGAGTAAATAAATCTTTATGGTTGTAAGCCATTAAAATTTAGGGGTGTTTGTTACTGAAAACTTACCTGGAAAAAATATGACTGATGACACAGCACAGAAGCCAGGCAAAGTAGCTGTGACTAGTCCCTGAGGTGAGGCCCTGGCATAGGCTACATCAAGTTTCCTTGATATAATTTGGCTGTTTAAGCTTAAATAAGATGCTTGCAACACTATAGCCTTATAAACGGAAGACTTAGAGGAGACAGGATAACTGACTACACAGGTCTAAGAGGATTTAAAATTATTTAATTGTCTCCAGAAGGTAGGTCTAGAGAAAAGACAACAGACTTAGTCTCAATTTAATTAAAAAGCATATCTAATAATTAGAACTATTTAAAAGTAGCATGGACTTCTTTTGAGGTGGTATACTTCCCATTAGTAAAGCCAAGTAGAGATGGAGTGACTGATTTCCTAGGATTTGGGGAGAAGAATCACAGTAGAGCGTTAGGGCAGAATGATTCAATAAAACTCTACACTATAATGCAATGACTAACATTCCTTCATATGGTTTTCGTAAGAGGCCAAAAGACTTGCCTAAGTAAAATGGAAAAGATGGTAAAGTTTAACTTTCATTTATCTCCTCTCTAAGTGTCCTTCCCCTGTTATCATTTACTAGCAAAAGGAAACATGAGGACTTTCCTACTGCTTCTTCCTCTACCTTAAGTAAGAGATCTGTACACATCATTAAGGTCGTGAAGTCCTTGTCATAGAATAGCAATAGCAAATAATTGGCCTAAGCTTGGTTCTGCTTTACACGTATATTATTCCCTGGGACAGATCACTTTAAGCTCCCTGAGCTTGGCTTTTTTTTTTACTTTCAGTTTATTTTTTGAGATGGAGTCTTGCTCTGTTGCCCAGGCTGGAGTGCAGAGGCACAATCTCAGCTCACTGCAACCTCCGCCTCCCGGGTTCAAGCAATTCTACTTCTTCAGCTTCCTGAGTAGCTGGGATTACAGGTGCGTGCCACCATGCCCAGCTAATTTTTTGCTGTTGTTTGTTTGTTTGTTTTTAGTAGAGACAGGTTTTCACCATGTTGTTCAGGCTGGTCTCAAACTCCTGACCTCGTGATCTGCCCACTTTGGCCTCCCAAAGTGCTGGGATTACAGGTGTGAGCCACCGTGCACGGCCAGCTTATTTTTATTGTTTTATTTTTTCTTTTTAATTGTTTATTATAGAGATAGGGTCTCCCTTTCTTGCCGAAGCTTGTCTAGAACTCCTGGCTTCAAGCAATACTCCTGCCTTGGGCTGTGGAAGTGCTGAGATTATAGGCCATGAGCCACCAGGCCCAGCCATAAGCTTGGCTTATTAAGTAGGAGCTATTAAACTTCTTCTGCCTACTTCATAGTGACGTTGTAAGGATGAAATATAATAATATAGGTGAGCACATCTGTCAGAAATTTAGGGGTCCTAAAATGTAGACAGTTATCATCATTGCCTTTATTGTCATCATTATCGTAATCATCACACTATACATAATTATACTCTAAAAAAAGATTACATCCTGATAACAATATGAGGTAGAAAGTAATGGTTACTCAATGTGAAAATATAAATGGGGATAATTATTTTCACAATAGAGAGGAGATGCTTACTAGGATCTCTCAGACTACAGTACTTAGGTAGCATTGTTTCGTTTCTCTCTAACATTTTCTTTAGCTAAAAAAGCAATTATTTAGTCATTGAAGCTAGGCAACAAGGATATGTTCAGATATTCTCCATAGTAGTTCTCTATAATATAGAGTATATGTATGATATAAAATATTTAATGCATGTTTGCTACTCATTGATATTAATTCAGGGTCATCATTCTTATTTATGATTTGTGAAAAAAAATAAGGGACCACAGTGAGTTGATCAATAACAAAATGTGACAATGTAGAAGGCAGAAAAATGAAACTGCACAGCACTCTGGGAAAATTGGAAGCATGCTTCATACAAATACAAGTTGGTACTAATCAAAGCATTCTAAAAGTAATTCAGAGATACACCATATGGAAAGTTCTGAACAAAATGTGGTGTTTGGCACTGTCCAATTCTATTTTGTGTTAATTTCCAACTTTCCAGGACTGTTATCACATAACATCTTAGTCTGTTCAGAGTGCTATAAAGAAGTACTATATAAACTAGGTGACATATAACCAAAGAAATTTATTTCTCACAGTCTGCAGACTGAGAAGTCCAAGATCAATCTCCGGGCAGATTTAGTATCTGTTGGGGGTCTACTTCCTGGTTCATAGACAGGCACCTTCTTGCTGTGTCCTCACGTGGTGGAAGGGGTGAAGGAGCTTGCTTGGGCCTATTTTCTAAGGGCACTAATTCCATTCTTGAGGACTTGTCCTAATGACCTTATCACCCCCCTAAAGGCCCCACCTCTCAATATCATCATCTTGGGGATTAGGATTTTAACATATGTTTGAGTGGACACAAACATTCAGACCATTGCACAAAATCTTCAAATATCATGTACATTCATTCTTCAACCCTGGTACATGTTTGCATGCTTTGTTCTGCTTTTTCTAGCCCTCATCCTTACTCTCATCCCCATACACTCCCAAACTACTGTATTGCCTTCCTCTTCCCCATCAAATTCCTCCTTGCCCCAATATTATTTATTTCAGGGGAGCTATTCAAGTGACCTGCTAATATGTAACTGATGACCAGGGGTTATGGCATTGTGAAATAGGCTGTTTATGAATAAATTTAAGGTAACATTTCAGACAGTATGAAAAAGTTAAATAAATTACTAACAATAGTGGAGATACAATATCTGAGGCCAGGTAAGAATTTTAAGTGTCAATGTAATCAAATTATAAAATTAGCCTAATTTAAGGTATTATCTGAATATTTACAACAAAATCAGGAAAAGGTGTGAACTATTTGGGTCAATCCTTTAAAAAGAGATAGATTAAGGATCAAGCACTATAATTAGGAAAGACTTTTTAAATTGGTTTCTTTTTCTTTTCAGCACTTACTACATGGGAGATAAATTTTTGCTGTTATTGTTATTGTTCTTTAATTTATGCAGTTATTTCTGACAGTTTTTAAGTACCATCTATCTTCATGTACAAAGTTAGCAGCAGTTGATGCATATTTGGTATGAAATATATACTTTTCATGGGCAATATACATTTGAAGAGAGTTTGATAAGCACATTTTTAAAAAAAGATTTTTTTAATGCACGCTGTATTCTCTTTACAATGTGTTTGAAATACTGAAAATTTATTCATGTTATGATAGAAAGAAGTGTAAGTTTAAAAATAGTTAATGGTTTTATTTATTTTCTCCTCTCTATTTACTGTATATTGTCAAAATGGATGTGTGGTGGTGTAATAAATGTAACCAATTTCTTGAAGCTAATAACTAATCCTGAGTGAATCTGAGCCAATGCTATAGTCCATTAACTTTCGAACTATGGTTATAATTTTCTTTAACAGACCCAGATACGGGCTATATTTTATCATTATCATAAACCTGGAGAGGAAACTGAAAGTAGAGAGAGATAGAGGTTTACATAGTTCACACAAAGGCTCTTGTTAAAGGCAAAAAGTCATAGATTAAAAATCTAAACCTGCTTTATGGTTCTCTATCCTCCTTGACTGTTAAATATACAGGATTCTTAAGCATGAGGTACTTATGGAAATAAGTCAGGAAAGAACTAGGACTCAGCAACAGTACAAGCAACAGAAAATAAATGGTCTTTAAAGTCTTAGTAAATGCACATGTCGCTGCCACTAACTAGATTATATGAAAAAGAACAGAAGGTACCCCTACTCAACCAAAATATTTTGATTTAATACCAAAGCACAAAAAGGCACATCTCAAGTGTTAGCAATACCTTAAGCTTTACTATTTAAAAAGAATTGTTTGGATTGTAGCCGCATTTAAAAGAGAAAACCAATATAAATCAAATGCCCTTTCTTTTCTGGTGCACAGCTTATAGAAATATGTTTATTTTTGTATCCCTGTATTTGCATACATACCACTCTTCTTGTTTCTTTGATAAAAGTTTTATGGGCAATAAATTATAAATCATGCTTATGTATAATTTATCCCTTTAAATACATATTTTATTTTTTGGCTTTTTAAATGAAAACTGTCTTTAGCTTTGTATTTTTAAGAGATTCAAATTCAATACTTTAAGAAATTCATGAATAAAGCATGTTTCAACCTTAATTTACATTTTTATAGTGTCTGCTGTAGAACAGTATAGATTTTGCTTTCTGAGTGTACTCTTTCAAGCAGACACGATTCCCCTAAGAATAAGCCTTGAGAAAATTCACTTGCCCTTCATAAAACATACATTTCATTATCTTCCTATAAATTGGACACTTCCCCAACATGGTTGTGCATTTGTGTCTACTCCCTGAATATTGTAATATCCTCTAGTTCACATACACACACTAATACAAACAGAAGATGGCCATTTTATTGTGTTGAATTCAATGGCAAGTGACCTGACATGAATCCAAAATGCATTTTACCTCCAAGAAGATAATCTTAATATGATTCAATCCTTTAAGTAAGAAAATGATGTGGGAGATTAGTTTTCCTTAACTCTAATCACATTTTAGACTTGGTTTAATACGTTAATAGATTGCTTAAAGTAGCTATTATTTTAGAATATATTTAGAATACTGAACCAAATAATTTGTTTATAAACTACCTAGGAATAGACTCCTCATACTCATAAAATCTCATGATTTTATTTTTATTTTTTGGAAAATAAAGCTTAGGACCATAGTTCATCTAGATTGGCTCATCGAGACTCAGATACTGGCGAAGCACAGATAACATCCTCTTTTCTCTTAGTCCGTTTCCCATAGGCCTATTTCTTAGCAATCATTGTTTTATAAGGCTTTTGTTTTGTAATTAGGTTGCATTTCCCTTGAGGCTAGGGCTCTGAATAACAGAAAAAAACAAAAACAAAAACAAAAACAAAAAAAACCAAAAAAACAAAAAAAACCATAGATATTACCTGGGAGGAAAATCCTATTGAACATGGACTAAGGTTAGCAACTTCAACATTCATTCTCTTTCTTGCATTCTTCCTCTTTATTAGTGTAAGAACGCTCTATGATCACAATGATTTTTTTTTAATATCTCACTTTCTTACTGAAATACCTTTGTTTTTGTTACACATTGAATTGTGTCCTTCCAAAAATATATGTCGAAGTGCTGATAAAACTCAGTGTCTCACAATGTAACCATACCTGGAAATAGAGTATTTACAGAGATAATGAAGTGAAAAACAAGGTCATTAGGTTGGTTCCTAATCTGCTATGACTGGTGTTCTTACAAGAAGGGGAAAGCTAGACCCAGAAATAGACCCACACAATGAGTGTGTGAAAGACAAAGTGGAGACACATGGAGAAAACTCCAATGTGAAGACGGAGGATTGGACTGATGCATTAAAAGCCAAGAAACCCCTGTGGTTAGCAGAAGCCAGGGAAGTGGCATGGAATGGTTCTTTTCCCAGCACCTTCAGTGGGAGCATTGTCCTGACACAGCTTGACTGACCTTGGAAGTCTGGCCTGTAGAACTGTGAGACCACACATTTGTTTTAAGTCACCCTGTTTGTGGAGCTTTGTTAGGGCAGCCCTAAGAAACTATTTAATAAGACTGTTTCTCATTACTTCTAAAATATATCTTGTACTCTTTTATAAGACAGATCTCAGGCTTTTCAGGATCTTGGCCCTGCACACTTTTTCGGCTCCTGCATTACTAACATGTTCCTTTCCACCCTATGATGGAACAATAGAAGACACCTTTGAGTTCCTCAAAATGTCCAGTTTTCTCTCAGATATAGCCTTCTCCATTCTCCTCCCTGCAAAGTTAGCATTATCCTTTTCCCTGACACACTGCCATTCGAAATCTTCATCCGACTACTCCTAACCATCTTTTTAGACCTGAACATCAATATTCATCTTTTAGAATGACTTTCTTGTTTCTCTAGTCTCCCATAATACCCTACTCTTCTGCCTTAAAAGTCATTTCAATACTGTAATGTCTATCTTCCTTGCAAGACTGAACATTTCTTTATGTTTGGCTCTAGAACTTCTTAGATGCCCCACAAATATTTATCTAACAAATAAACAACTGAATGACAGCATGTCATCTGCTCCCTTGCCTGCTCTTTCATCTGGACTTGTACTCTGTCATAAGTGGTGTGTAACTTCATAGGGCTGCTGCAAAACAACAACACAGATTTATTATATTACAGTTCTGGAGGCCAGGGGTCTAAAATCAGGCTTTGGCTGGGCAATGCTCCCTTGGAAGGTGCTAGAGGAGAATGCCTTTCTGCCTCTTCTAGCTTTCTGGTGGCTCCTTGCACTCCTTGATTTATGGCAACATAACTTTAATCTCTGCCTCTGTCTTTATGCCTTTTTTCCTTGTATCTTTGTGTCTCAAGTCTCTTTCTTCTTTTCTCTTATAAAGTTATCTGTTGTTGGACTTAGGGCCCACCCTAAATCTAGGATGACCTAATTTTAAAATCCTTAATTTAATTATATCTGCAAAGACCCCTTTCCAAGTAGGATCACATTCATAGGATCTAGGGATTAAGGCTTGAACATACCATTTTCAGAATCACTGTGTAACCTACTACAGAGTGAGGCTGATTAATTTGATAGATTTATGGGACTACGGGTATAAACTAAGCTGCTTCGGGATGAAGATGAAAAATGTTGTGTGGAGTGGAGTGAGAATTTTTATTTCTACTGTTGCGTGGAATCCATCTGGGGGCTGGTGGCACTGCTGACGTAAGGAGGTAATTGCCTTTGGTATGGACGTTGGTGTTCTTTCAGTGGCAGAAGCTGAAAACTCCTGATGTTCCTTTCAGCTGCTTCACAGGGAGAGGACACAGGTAAAGAAAAGTTTGAGTAGGGAAAGACACCCGAGGAGACTGTGGCTGAGAGGGGTTTCTGTGGAGTTTCCGAAACGACAGGGTGACAGCTTGAACGAGGATATTGGTGAACTCAGATCCACTAGGGATGGGGAATAAATTTAAGGGTGAACCTAGTTTCATCCACAGCCTGGCAAGAACAGGTGACATTTAGGTTACAGCTATAATTCACATAAAAATGAGTATTTTATGATTATATGAAATAAAATACAAGGAATTTTCAATTAACCACATTAATGTGAGCAGGACAAGATGAATAGTTGAAGTTCACAGAATCTTCCACTTAATTTTAGCCTTAAATTCACCATTTTTTCCTAATTAACATTACTATAAAACAAAATCAATGAGTGGTTTGGGTCTCTCTCTTTGATTGAAATCTCCTTCTGGTGAGACTAATTAGAAATAGCGATATTAAAAAGCATAATCAGTCTGATATTTAAGTAGAATAACTCCTTTGACTTGACTAACAGCCCACTATGAAGTCCTAAATTACCCAGGGTTAAAATAGAAAATATCGCTGAAAAGTAACATATTTTATATTGTCAGTCATTTGCACTTTTTTTCTGATAGTTTTCAACATGAAAATACAGGAGCAATAGTCTTCTGTGCAAAAGAGTTAAGTTAGTATGGTAGATGGGGTTAAAATTCCACAAAGAACAAGGGAAATCAAATCAGAATTCCCCTGTTGGGCAGGGAAATCAAATCAGAATTCCCCTGTTGGGCACTAAATAGTCACAGAAGTTTGAGTAAATCACTTAATCTTTCTGATAAATTCAAAGAGCACTCCTAGCTCTACGACTCTGTGATTCTAAAGAGGAAAGATATATCAAGATCTGTCTGACTTTTGCAGCAGTGTCTTTGGAGGGCAGATTTTTTTATGTAGCACAGTGAATGAGGGGTTCTGTGTACCAAAGGATCAGCTGAAAGGTTTTGGCAAGGTTCCTGGAATCTATAAGAGATGATTTCACAAGGAGTCTCACAGGGAACCCAAGTTAAATTAGCCCACTTTGCCTGAAGCTAGAGAGTGACGCAGAAAGAGAGAATAAAAGGAGAAGTTATTAGATCTCATACATAGAAGAAAATAAGTCTATGCAGTAATTCTTTTCCCCAAAATTTACTAGTTAAATATTAGAAACTAGTATGCTCATGAAGACTCTACCATTTCTCAGTCCTCTTATTATCTCTTGAAAGCCATGTCCAGATTTTGAATGTGTGTATGCTATGTGAAGAGTTGGCAATTTGTTCTCCTTCCTCCTTTTGTCTCTTTCTCTTTTGCCCTCCTTTTTTTCCTTTATTCTTTGTTTTCTTTTCTACATTAGGCCTATTGAATAAGAAATAAGGACTTTCTTCAGTCTTGAAGGTGATTTGCTGAGGACTCCTTTGCACATCAGAAGTGAGCATTTTTTGTCACTCATTTGTAGCATGTACTTTAAATTTACATAAATAACTTGGAATCTATACTAAGTGAAAAAAAGAAACCACATATTGGTAACAATTTATTTAAGATAAATATTTAAAAACTGGAAAGTCTTTGTTTTGTGACCAGACTAAGCTAAGTAGTAAAATAAGAAAGGTTCTTACCAATATTTAACATCAAAACCAGTTCTCTGCTTTAAAACATGATTTTATATAAGCTATATTCTCTCGCATTTTTTGGCTAAACCAGAAAAAGATACCTGATCCATTTTGATAAGTCATTACACAATCACTACATTATGAAATATGAAGACATTTTTGAAATAGATATTCAAACAAGTTTTGAAGGTAATAAACAGAAAGAAAAGTGGAAAAGATCTACTTTACAAACATACACAGCATGACAATAGTAGTACTTTCACATTCCAAGCAGCAATCAGATACATGTAATTCAAGTTTTTTGGACGAAACAAATTTGAAATGTGCAATAATATTTTACCATAATAACCAGACTAAAAGACTGTTGAAACCACCTTTGTAAAAATTATAACAGTGAGGGAACTCTAACCCGACTCCATCTTGTTTCTGACCTCAAAAGCTAACTACCTTTACTCATCCTTGGGCACAGACCAAACTAACTATGGGAGGAATTCAGTTTATAGTTTAATGTTGAAGCAAGGATGATAACAACTCCTCCCAAAACTGACTCCTTCCAGGGACTAAAACCACCTTTGTAAGACTAATGAAAGGCCACAAGGATAGGATTACAAGAGGGACCTGAGTTCTGCTAAGATGTAGCTATAGTTAAACAATAACGACCCCTTGTTCCTTAGCTTGCTTTTCTATAACCCCTTACTTCTCAGGAGTCAGGTAGCTGGAGGTCACAAGATTTGTAACTTTTCTAATTGCTCCTATGGAGAACATCGCTATTGTAAAACCTAAAATTGATCTTTGAGATTTTCCAGAATTTTGCATTCTAATAAATGATTGACTTAACCCAGACGGGACCCATGACTCATACCAAGGAACTGATTCACCAGTCCTGTGATGCCCCCAACCCAGAAACTGACTCAGTATGCAAAGTCAGTTTGGACACTTTGATGATTTCATCCCCAGTCAATCTACACTCATTTCCTATCCCCCTGCCCTCCAAATTTTCCTTAAAAACGCTAGCCTGTGAGCTCTTGTGGAAATGGATTTGTGAAAAATCTCCCACCATCCATCTTGGTTGGCCCTACAATTCTTGAACTCTTTCTTTACTGAAACTCCTATTGTTTGCAGTGTTTGGAGTTTTTGAGCAGTGGGCAAGAAGAACCTGTTGGGCTGTAACTGTATATGTACCTACCAATTTTACATCTGGGATGTTATCCTAAGGTAATTAGAGATATTCAATGTATAGATAATAAATGACCACAATTATTTAATAATTTCTCACCTTTCCTGAGTTGACATATTGCCAGGCATTGGCTACATACTTCTCCTAGGTCATTTTCTTCAATAGTTACAATCTTTGCAATGCCCCTGGTCTCTTCTGGTTTCACAGAGCAAAAAATTGCCCACAAAATTAGAGAGACACACAAGCTGATACAGAGGATCACAACTTATCAGTGAGGGAGGTGTTTCCCTGCACAAGCTCTCTCTTTGCCTGCTGCCATCCATGTAAAATGTGACTTGCTCCTCCTTGCCATCCACCATGATTGTGAGGCCTCCCCAGTCATGTGGAACTGTGAATCCATTAAACCTCTTTCCTGTATCAATTACCCAGTCTCAGGTATGTCTTTATTGGAAGTGTGAAAATGGACTAAAACAATACCCATATGTCTAATGATGTATATTTCTAATCAGTGGAATTATAGGTGATCTTTTTCTTGTTTTGGTATTTTTTCTGCATTTGTGAATATTTCAACAATGCATATGTAAGGTTTGTGTGCTAACAGTTAAAAACCATGTTAAAACAGCAATAATAAAAACAAAAACAAAGGGGAACAGAGTCTTAGAATTTAGAACATAAGCAATATATGAGCAAGCAATCCCAGAAGGAAAGGTTGATAAATCTGCATTAAAACTTTTATCATTTTATTAGTGATCAAAGATGTAACATATTTTACTATTTAGACTATTTACATTATTTTCTAGAATTTCAGATTTCAATATTAATAATGAATCCTAAGAACATTTTTCCTTATTCTTTACATTTATTTCCTTATTAACCACCATTATCATATAATGATGATGGTTAATATTTGAGTGGAGTTCTGTTCATGTAGGAGCAGATGGTGTAACATGCCTAGCTTCTACAATATCTCCTTTTCCTCTGAGTTTCTATGGTTCATACGCTCAAAAGTGTATGTCACCCAGGTAGAAAATATAATAGACATGGAAAGATAAAGATTTTTATTTTTATTTTAATTTGTCACCTTGGAAGAGAAAATGACTCTTTACTTTGTAACTCAGACAGGAGGCAAATAGCACACGGCATTACTGACTGAGCTGCAAAATCAAAATTGACAAATCCTGAAGGAGAAGAAACTTAGTATTGCAAAGTCAGGCATCGCTGTGCACGCTGCCTGGGCTTCCCTGGTGTCCTCCTGCTGTGGCCAAGCAGCCCTAAGGTCCAGGTGACATTAGTCTGGCTTTTCAGACAAGTCAAAAGGAACAAAAATAATTTTATCATAAGGAAATAAAAGGCTTGGCACAGAATACCAGCCGCTTTTGCTGCTCTCGTTACGATAAAGGGTCAGAGAGAAAGGCTGGTGATAAAACTCAACATGCGGCTTGAAAAAGAACTGGATTTCTTTTTACCACCAGTCTTCTTAAAACTCAACATAACTCAAGAGTTAATAGCAAAGAGTCACTGATGACAAAAGTGCTGTTAAAAAGTTATGCTCACACATCCCTGGTGGTGGTGACATTCAGTACAACTCTTTTGGAAAACGTTTTGACAAAACCTATTGAGAATTGTATTTCTGCTTTTGCATTTAGATATGTATACATTGTTGTTTACACACATCTAGACACTCATGTTGGTGTTATACACTGGGAAAATCGAAACTAACTAAACATATATTGATTTAGGAATATTTATTCAATGGTTAACAAAATGGCATATCGACTTGGTTATAAATGGCATATCAACTTGATGGACAATTGTGCAACCATCAATAGGGCCAGTTAGGCAGAATATAAAGAAATGTAGAAAATGCTTAGTAATGTTGCTTGGCAAAAGCAGTATATAGATGTCTATATATACAGTAGTTAAAATTTGACCTGGTACAGTGGTGTACACCAGTAATCCCAGTAATTTGGTAGGCCAAGGCAGGACCATCCTGGGCAACATAGGGAGATCCTGTCTCTACAAAAAAGTCAAACAGACAAACAAAACAAAACAAACCAGCGGTAGTAGTGGCATGCACCTGTGGTCCCAACTGCCCAGGAGGCTGAAGTGGAAGGATTGCTTGAGCCTGGAGGGTCAGGGCTACAGTGAAACATAATCACAGCACTACATTCCAGCCTGGATCAAAGAGCAAGACCCTACCTATCTCAATTTAAAAAAAAAGAAAAAAAAAAAGAAATGTTATGAAAACTATATATATTCAAAGAAAAAGACAAAGAAATAAGTAAGTAAATACAATTTTGCTAAAGAAATGAATTAATTCTAATTTGATTGCAATTCTCCTATCTTTAAAACTTTTATCCCAAATGAATTAATGCAAGAACAGGAAACCCAATACCACATGTTCTCACTTATAAATGGTAACTAAACATCAGGTACTTATCGACATAAAGATGAAAACAACAGACACTGGAGACTACTAGAGGAGGAAGTAAGGGAGGGGCCAAGGGTTGGAAAACTAACTATTGGGTACTATGCTCAGTACCTGGGAGATGGGTTCATTGCACCCCAAACTTCAGCATCATGCAATATACCCTGGTGACAAACTGGCACATGACAAACCCCCTGAATCTAAAACAAAAGTTGAAAAATAAAAATTAAAAAATAATACAACTGTTATGATGTTGTTCATTGTTTATTAAAAATCTTAAAAATAATAAAAATAATTGAATATTTAATTTTTGTATGCCTAGGTTAATCTTCAGAAAGCATTGGTGAATGAGTAATTCTAGAATCTGATTTGTAAATTATGTGATAATCAACACTAAAGAAATATGCATATAATTGCTCCTGACCTGTATTAAATTTCCTCTTGCTGATGTGACATGCACAGATTTAAGGCAAAAAGAATAACTCAACACTGAAGCAAATACGTCTCACAATTAAGTTAAAGATCTCTAATATTTCACAAAGTTTCTCAAGTTAACACATGATGTCATGGAAAATGGGAACATTGGTAAGTTATGCTGTGGTACATGGAGGAAGATTGAGTCTCAGGTCAGAACTGAGAGGACAGGGTTGAGGAGAAACACCATTTGCCACGTATGCCCTGGGTTCCCAGCAAGGGTGCTATGTGCTATGAAGACATAGTTCAGCACACTTGAAACCTGTTAAGGACCTCTGCTTTGAAACAGGGTCAGGAAGTAAGTAGCATAAAACCTTGATGACAAATTTGGTGGGACAATATGTAAGAGTGTGTGTGGTGGGTGTATGTGTGTGTGTGAGAGAGAGAGAGACAGAGACAGAGAGGGTGCACAAATGCACTGGAATTGCATGAATTGGGGCTCACAGAAATCCATCTTTCTGCTGTGTCCTCCCATTATTGTCTAAATTTGGTTTCCGTAGATAATTGTGTAAAGAGTACCTGCTCCTCCACCTGCAAATCTCTGCAGGGTGCACCGATTTGCCCTATGAAGCTGAAAGCAAAGAAACAGGCAACCACTAGTTTCTGAGGTAACACATTTATAGTCTTATAATCTATTTTTTCCTTTTTCCATTCATTTCTTAATAAAGTTGTCTGCAGTTAAGAAACAGTTGTTGAGATTTAAATCTTCCATAGAGTTTATGACCCTTTGCCTATTAGTGAACAGAGATGATTTATTGGGAGAAAAAAATGCTCTAGGAATCCTCCAAATATATAAAACAATAATTAGAATAACAACTGACCTTGCTTAAAATAGCATAAAGAAGAGCAAAAAGCAGTAACACAGTGTTCTATAAATTTACAGAAGCAAAGATTTTATCCCATCTCTTTGCCACTTAATTTAATACAATTAAAAGAGAATAATTAATTATGGGTGTCTGAAAATAAGGTAATAATTTTAAACTGTTTACATGTAAACATAATGTCCTTGCTTTCTTTCTTCCTTTGATTTTTTTTTATTTCTTTGCTAAATTAAGAACAGTGCTTAAAAAGATCTGGTGCAGCATAACAGAGGCTGGGAAATTTATTAACCACTCATTTCATCAATTTCCTCCAGCATATAAATTGCTATTCAGGAGTATTCAAGACTTTTTAACACTAGTGCTAGAGTTAGAGAAGTTATTGCTGTGGATCCCCAATTATATCACAAAAATAATGTTTGAACTGTGAGGTTGAGAATTTCTGCATAGTTTTAATCTAGTTTTCATTTTTATATATATTTCAGTTATTAAAAAATCAACATTACTCTCAAAAGTATTTACTAAATATTAACAATTTTGAAACTACTGACATATTGTTTTATCTGCACCAAACATTTATCTTGCCATCCTTACCTTGTTGCATGTGTCCTGTGATTATTAAGAGGCAAAATAGTTACCAGTTGCAACTAATCATCAGAAAATTTCCTAGGTTCTATGCAATAGAGAAAAAACCTCAAAATACATTGGATATGAAGGTGGTGGTATTGTTTGAATGTGGGCCCTTCAAAATGCAGATGTTGCCAATGTGATGATTTTAAGAAGCTGGACCTTTGTGAGGTAATTAGGCCATGAATGCTTACTGGGATTAAAGCTCTTTCAAAAGAGGCTTCATAGAGCCTTCGGCTACCTTGCCCTTCTGTCTTATGCCATGTGAGGTTGCAGCAAGAAGGCCCTAACCAGACCAATGCCAATGCCTTAATCTTGAACTTCCAGTCTCCAGAGTTGTAAAAAATAAATTTCTTCTATTTGTAAGTTACTCAGTCTGTGGTATTTTGTTGTAGCAGCACAAACAGACTAGGTGGAGATATTCCTGTCACTGTCATCCATAACCTCCAATTTCAAATGTCTATGTTCATGAAAATAGCTTTTGTTACTCTTATTAATAAAATTTATAATAAATATGTACTATAAATGTGAATTTATTGAATAAATTTATAGCAATAAAGTACTGTTCTTAAAAATATCTTTAAAATAATATGGTCGTTTACCGCAATATTTCATTTGTATAGAAGATTTCTGCAACTAACAATAATCCACAAGTGATGTTGATGTTTTGGGGAACAATTTTGTATTCCACATCTTCTGACGGTAATGCAACTTCCTTTCTGAAAGTTTGTGCATGGTAGATATCATAAATCTCCAAAATAAACTTTACCAGGTAAATGTTAAGAAGTTATTTGGTGTGACGAGAAAGCACCTGCCTTTCACCTGTGAGTACAGTTGGTTGACAACTTCCAGCCATAGCATCTTTGGGGCCACCTGCAGCATTTGTACTAAGGCTGACCTCTTCTCAATGTGCCCCAGACAATGACTGAGCCTAGGGTGGCCTATGGTGGGACTCAGAGATCCCCTTTGGGTTGGTTAAAATTTTTTCCAATTTGCCCAAACTTGCTTCCTTTCCCTTTTATCTTCACAGGCATTGATCTTCAGCCCCAACTTCAAAACCACTATACCCGTCTCTGTATCTGCTTCCTGTAGAACCCAAAGTGTCCAATTTAGATACATGTTTATGCATACATTTTTTATTATTTCAAGATACAAAAAAGTTATTGTGCAGGTTAACATGTAAGCAAGATTCTTAGTATTTCCTTTAAGTTCCTGTGCTGGAGACAACCATTGTAAAACCTTTCAACATTTTGATTTTAGCAGTTCATATTTTGTCCACTAGGATAAGAAATCTATCAAGAAAATAAATTTATTTTAGCCAACTCTGTAAGTTAGTTACAGCCACTGTTTGTACTTGGAAATATATACATATTAAAATGTGACTTTTTAAATTTTGACAGATTTTAATAAAATATATCATGATTCAAGAAACTTTTTTTCTTTACAAAGAAAATTATGTAAAATTAAGAATACATGAGCAAAATTTTATTATCCATTCTATAATGGGGAATTCATGTAACAAATCAACAGTAGGATTTTAATTTTCTTGTTTATTTTTTATTCTTTTTTCACTTATTTATTTATTTTACATATTCTGGACTTCAAATAAGTTGAAATGTCTCACAGATAGTGCCTATGCTTGATTGTCCTTCAATCCAAAAGCTTAGAAAATACCTTTTCTTATAGAATCTATTTCTGACAGTTTTGATTGAACTATTTAGGCCTCAGACCAGTTGGTCTGATCAGGCATCTTAGCCATGTTGTAATTATACACCTATAATCATGTGGTTTAAAGAGTAAATTCAGCAGCCTCTGAATTCTGATTGAATCTGTTCAGGTGAATGGGGCTCCTCCTCTCCAGCTCTCCAGGCTTAGACTTGAACATGCTTCACATGTAGGGCAATTGCCTAGCTCTTGCCATTTTGTGGCTCCCAGTTTACAGTAGCCTGCATGAGGTTAACTGGAACAAATTCCTTGTCCCTACTCTTTCCTTTATGTGAGAATATAAACCGAATGATTATTTACATAGTAATTTACCTTCCACAGTATCCAACTTCCTAAATTCAAGTGTATATCTGTCATTATAAATATAAATATCACTTCCTTAGCTGGGTTTTATTAAACTTCCCCTTTCAATTTGATAAAACTCGGGTACAAAACAGCAAAACAAAAACACGCAACAACAACAAAAACGCTTATTATGAGTATGTTGTGAAGAAAGCCCTCAATGAATCAAGTGGATTAAACTCCATAATCTTGAGCCATTTCACTGTTTTCAGGTAGATATGTTCACATACATTTTATCACAATCATGTACAATTTGAGAAAAAATGTTTTAAAAGCATAAGAAACAGTACTGTATTTAAGAAAATAATTATAATAGATGGTCTGTAAATAACCCACAAGGTTGTGTGTGTTTCTTTTTCTTTTCTTTTTTTCCTTTTTTTTGTTTTTAATTCCTTATTTTTTGTTCAGTGAGGGAAAATCCCATAAAGGTTGTAATCCCACTTTTGCTGGGTGAAGTGCTGAAAACTACACATCCACATTCTTTGTTATGGCATAAAAATATCTTACTTTTTCTTGTCTGCGTGATGTAGTTCTTTAGGTAGCTGGCAAAACACATTGCCCATTCAGCAATTATGCAATTCCCTTCTGGTGTAACAAATGCATTCTTTGTGTCTTTATTCTTAGGCTTATTATACTGAGTTAAGAGGATTAATCTACTAGTGGAACTCTATTATTCTCTACATTAGGTCAGAAAAAAAGATTAGTTTTGCAGAGAAAAATTACAAGGCAATAGTCACATTTGATACTTTTTCCCTGTTGTTTTAATTAAGCTATATTCTAGAATTTAAGGAATAAATACATTAATAATAAAATTATTTTAGAATTAGAAATAAGCCCTAATGTTTGGCACAAACTTACTGTGCAACCTTATTCTTTTATGTGCCTTTTTTTCCTCATTCAGTCTCTTGTGCTGTAAACTTTTCCACACATTGACTTTTACTAAATACGTATGTATATTCAAATCTCTCCCATCAGAAAAAAAAAAAAAATCACTCTATTTTTCAGCACAGGACCCTGTTTGTCATTAAAGGATACACATAGTAAATTTAACAAATAAACAGATGTATATTTATGATTTACAGGTTCTACTCATTCATCTGGTCATTTAATAAATATTGATTTCCTCCCAGGTGTTCAGGACTACTCTTAAAATTTTTACGTGTGACTTGAGAGAGTCATAAGTTAACTGTTATCCCTTTCTCCAAATGCATGTCTTGCATATTTTCTAGATACTTCTTCTTGGTGATCTTATTTTTTTCTACAAGCAATTTATGCTCAATAATATATTAGTAATATAATAATAATGATTTATGCTCAAAAATAGAATTAATTTTATCTCCCTCCTGCAGAGCAGTGATAATACAGGGACGTTGTTCTTGATGTAAATATGTGCAACTATTTTTAGTTAAGGTCTAATTTTTACTCTACCTGCCTTTTATGTTCAAAACTATTTTCACTGGACTGCTATTATTCCCACAATAAATAATGGCAGAGAAGAAAACTGTAAAAATGCACAAGGGCTCCTTCCATCAGTAGCGTTACCACATGTCACCAATGGCTCAGGTACTTCCACTATGGCTTTGTATAAAACTTGTCTTTGATGTAGAAGGATAAATATGTCTTTCTAAAGCTATGTGAATTTTACCAATTTTTGTTTTCTATAATTTCTACAACAAAATGTAGTACATACATGTATGTATTTTAAAACCCTTTCTAAAGTGGTATATATACACTGCAAACCCAATCCCCACCAATACGTGATACATCCATATAACAAACATGCACATGTACTCCCTGAATCTAATATATATGTGCATGCATGTATATACACACATGTATGCGCATACTTACACATACATGAATACGTGTGTATGTATGCATACAGGCATATGTATGTATACATATATAGACATATGCATGTACATACATACACATGTGTATGCATAGATATACACACATATGTATATGTATACATGTGTATATACATATATTTGTATACATATGTATATACATATATAACCCCTTTATATCGGTTGTGTTATTAAATAAAATAAATCTCTAAAAAAGAAGTACGTTTTCCTCAAAATAGCAACTGGCATACAATAGATATTTAAAATTGATTGATTAATAATTATTATAATTTCAGTGTACTTGCTACTTAGCTCAGAGGCTTACAGATTTCAGATGTTCCAATAAATAATTAAGAGATTAAGAGAATAAGTGACTGTGTTAAAATTAGTTTCTGTAAACTGTGGTTGTTCATCAGAGTTGCCTACAGAATAATTTTTTTTTTTTCTTTTTTTGAGACACAGCCTCTCCCTGTCGCCCAGGCTGGAGTGCGGTAGTGTGATTTTGGCTCACTGCAACCTCTACCTCTCAGGTTCAAGCAATTCTCCTGCCTCAGCCTCCCATGTAGCTGAGATTACAGGTACACACCACTGCATCCAGCTAACTTTTGTATTTTTAGTAGAGACGGGGTTTTGCCATGTTGGCCAGGCTGGTCTGGAACGCCTGACCTCACGTGATCCTCCTGCCTCGGGCTCGCAAAATGCTGGGATTCCAGATGTGAGCCACCACTCATGGCCAGGATCATATTTTAAATTAAAAAACAAAAATAATTATTTCTCCTTCAAATATCAGTTGAGCCCTTTACTAAAAGTAGTTTAAAAATCGTACAAAACCTTTAGTCAGTCTTTAAGGAATAGTATTAGCATCAATAATATCCATGATATGCATCCTATTTTAACAAATGTGCAACGTACCAATGTACTACCTTAAATTACCAAAAAAAAAAAAAAAAAAAAAAAAACTGTCTTGGGTTACCACTAAAATATTTCTCCAATCTCTTTCTCCTTTGCTTCACTGCTCTATTTTCCGTTAAAAATTCTTTTTTTAAAATTTCTCAATTTTCCTGATTATCTTATTCTTCTGATTTTTTCATCATTTTCTTTAGGATTCCTTTTGTCCTTTCTCTCACCAGCACCTTCCTTTGATTCTCTGCCTATATTCGCCTCCATCTGGATTCCCTCCTTCATAGCCCTTCTGCTTCCACAATTTTAACTTACATTTCTATACTGAAAAATCATCAAAGAACATTTCTATCTCTGCCTTTCAGCCAGTTTCTGATCCTTTATTTACAGTTGCTTTCAGCTATGTCTACTTGAACGATTTGATATGCTATCAGAATTCAAATTTCTAATTTATCTACATCCTCCTAATCAAAAATTCCTATTTGGGAATATCTAATTTTGCTGTGTAATCACAACAATCTAAAATTTTCAACATCTTGCCAGTCCTCAGGCCCAAAATGACTGATATTACCTACTTTATTTCAAAACAGGTTGCTAAAGTGTTGCCCAAGATAGTCAATAAAAATGTGACAACTATTTTTAATGGAAACTATTGACTTCATAATATTCTATGAGTAAATGTATCATATGGTTCCCTCTAAAACAACAACAAAATGCGGTGCCTGATTCTAAACAATGATCCACCATCTGAAACGCTGGATGTAAGGCCAAGACATTCGTATTTTCAAAAGTTCATGATGTTGAGCTAAAATATAAATCCACATATTTGTAATATCAATTGAACACACAATGGGGAAAAACAGTCTTTTCAAAGTGGTATTTGTTGGGAAAACTGGGTATCCACATGCAGAAGAATGAAATTATCTGTATCTCACACCATATACAAACACCAATTTGAAATGTACTAAAGACTTAAGATTGGAAACTGTAAAACTACTAGAAGAAAACATAGGGGAAAAGTCTCCACGATATTGGCCTGGGCAATGATTTTTTAAATATAAGTCTAAAAGCACAGGCAACAAAATTAAAAATACACAACGGGACCATAGCAAAAAGAGCTTCTGCACAGCTAGGGGAGCAATCAACAGAGTGAAGAGAAAACCTATGAGATGAGAGAAAATACTTACGAACCATACATTTGATAAGGGATTAATATTCAAAATATATGAGAGTCAAGCAACTTAATGGTTAAAAAAAAAACTTGATTAAAAATAGGAAGAGATCTGAACAGATATTTCTCAAAAGATGACATACAAATGGCCAACAGGTATATGAAAAAATGTTCAACATAACTAATCATCAGGGAAATGCATATAAAACCACAATGAGATATCACCTCACACCTCTTTAGAATGGCTATTTTCCAAAATAGAAAGATTACAAGTATTGGAAAGGATGCAGAGAAAAGAAAACCCTGGCACATTGTTGGTGAAACTTAGTACAGCCATTTATTGAAGACAGCATGAAAGTTTCTCAAAAAATTAAACAGAACTATGAAATGATTTAGCAATTCCCCTACTTAGTATTTAATCACAGAAAATGAAATTAATATTTGAAGACATATCTGTATCTCTGTTGAAGCTCTGTTCACAATAGCCAAGATATGGAAACAATCTAAGTGTCCATTAACAGGTGACTAGTTGAAGAAAAGGTGTTATAGATACATAAAGGAATACCGTTCAGCCTTAAAAAAAAAGAAATTGTGTATTGGTAACAATATGGATGAACCTGGAAGACTTTATGTTGGGCAAAATAAGCCAGACACAAAAAGACAAATACCACATGATCTGACTTATACTTGGAATTTAAAAAGTTGAACTCATAGAAGTAGACAGTACAATGGTAGTTACCAAGGGCTGGGACTGGGGCTCGGGAGGCCGTGGGGGAGATGTTTGTTAAAAGATACAAATTTGTAGTTACGGAGAAAAAATAAGTTCAAGAGATCCGATGTACAACACAATGACTATAGTTAATAAGGTATTCTTGAAACTGTTAACAGTAGATTTTAAGTATTCTTACCATAAAATAGAAGTATGTGAATTAATGCATACATTAGTTATCTTGCTTTAGCCACTCCATAATGTATGCATAATTTAAAACAACATGTTGTACATGAAAAACATATGCAGTTTGTATTTCTCAAGTAAGAAATAAGTACATAATGTGGGAAACAAGTTTATAGAAAAATGTCGCCACACCTGGGAGCAACAAGAACTCAATGAATATTCGTGCAATGACTTCATTAATTAACTCACTTGTCAAGAAGCTACATGTTACACTTCAGTCTAGTAATCAAGTAACTAACATTTTTAGGCTTTCTGTTATTTGTTAATTAATGAATTAAAAAATTAATTACATCTCAGTAATGAAAGGGTAAAACAGCTTCATGCAGTCAGATGAGTATGAACTTCGTAATATGTCAGATATGGACACATATCCTGTTTCTAACCCTAATTTCTATATGACCTCAGGTAAAGGTAATCTACTTCCCTCCATAAACCTATTTCCTCATCAGCAAGTGGATTTAATTAATCTCATCTTGCATATTCTCATTTCATCTTAGAAAATTTCAGAGGTGTGTTTGGAAACTACCACGCCAGTACAACACACAGCAATAGAGCAAGAGCGTAGTTTTTTGCTTTTTGTTTTGTTTGTTTGTTTTTTAAGACAGAGTCTCCCTTTGTCACCCAGGCTGGAGTGCAGTGGCACAATCTCAGCTCACTGAAGCCTCCTCTCAGGCTCCAGCAATTCTTGTGCCTCAGCCTCCCATGTAGCTAGGCCTACAGGTGCACACCACCACACCCAGCTAATTTTTGTATTTTTAGTAGAGACAGGGTTTCACCATTTTGGCCAGGCTGGTCTTGAACTCCTGACCTCAGGTGATCCGCCCACCTCAGCCTCCCAAACTGCTGGGATTACAGACGTGAGCCACTGCCCCAGGCCGAGTATAGATTTTAAAACAGGGGACATCTTAAAACGGCAGATTTCAAAACCTCCTTTCAGGACTCAATGGCATCAGAGTCAGAATCTTTGGGAGTGGGTCAAATATCTACATAGTTATTAAGCTCTCTGGCTTTGATCTGATGCACACAAGCCAAATGTTTAAGCACAATTGCCTGGGATGAGGACATAGTATATACCTTATAGTCATTATTTAAAGTACTTTCAAACACATTCATTTCATTCAATTCATGCAATTCTTACAAGCCAGGGAGTCATTGATCCATTCATTCATTTAGTAACCAGGCAATGATTGAGCATCAGGCATTATGTTAGGTACTGAGTGGTAAAATGGGAAACAGGACTAGGTGTTCCTTAGTTATGGAATATGTAATGAAACAAAGTTCATGATATTTATACACAATATAAATGTGCTTAATGCTGCTAAATGGTACACTTGGAAATGGTTAAAATGGTGCAGTGTATGTTGTGCATATTTTACCACAATAAAAAAGAAAAAGTTGACCATATTTATTCTTTATAGCAATTATTCCTAATAGTACATTATTCTGGGAGAAGCATATCAAAATGTTAGTTTCAAGGGTTGGGAGATCACATATAGATTTAAAATGTCAAGTAGTCTCCACAAATTCTGAAATGTTTTCAAGGTATATAGCATTCCCTCAGCCATGAGGTAATGACATGGAATGCACCAGCTCTTTGATCAACATCTATGTCAAATTATTTGATCTCTCTGATGTTTATCTTTCCTGATGTAGATCAGCCTCAAGAGTTAACACTTTCAAGTTAAGTAATGTCCAAGAAAGCAAGAGACAACCTCAATGTCAAAGACAGCCATAGTGGAGACAAATGGAGTCCACTCAAAACCAATTATAAGTACCTCTGGATCAAATGTTGCTAGTGGTCACTTCAGATATCTTAGCGTGGCTACCGTATAAGTAGTCAGTGCTCTTCAGAGGACTTCATTATCTCTGGAGTATGCCATCACAGAAAAATATACAAATATTTGCAATGTATCATAATGGTTTTAGATACTTTTATATGCATTACTTCATATACTGAAATCTTTTTTTTTTTTGTAGTGAGGACGTTTAAAATTTACTCTCTTAGCAAATTTCAAGTACCTACTATATTATTATAAACTGTAATCACCGTGATGTTCAGTAGATCTCTCGAGCTTATTCCTCATATCTCACAGAAATTTTGTGTACTTTGACCAGCTATTCCTCAACATCCCCCATTCCCTCCAGCTCTTGGCAATCATCATTCTGCCCTCTACTTCCATAAGTTCAACTTTTTTAGATTCCCTATATAGGTGTGATCATGTGGTATTTGTCTTTCTGTGCCTGGCTTATTCCACTCAGCATGGTATCCTCCAGGTTTAGCCTTTGCTGTCACAAATGACAGGGGTTTCCTTCTTTCTTAAAGGCTGAATGGTATTCTATTGTGTATATATACAACATTCTCTTTATTCACTCATTGACAGACACATTTTTAATTTGTAGTATTAGTTTTGATAAGGTATGATTTCTAAATACATGCATTTTTAATTTATTTCTGCATTCCCAACATTTTCCCACCAGTGACATACCTAATTTTTGTAGTAGTAGTAGTAGTTTCTGAATCTATAATTAAATGAAGCTATACAAAGCTTTCATTAGAAGATATAGTAACATAGAAATGAATCATTCTCCAATTTTGTTGTGCATGAGAAATGTTGGAATTAATTTGTTTAAAATTTCTAAGCCCAAATCCAAAAGATGCTTTTGCAACTATAGGGTGGAGATAAGGATATGTGGTTTTCACAAGGTTGTGAGCTGGGTGCAATGGCTCATGTTTGTAATCCCAGCACTTTGGGAGGCCAAGGCAGGCGGATCACGTGAGGTCAGGAGTTCAAGACCAGCCTGGTCAACATGGTGAAACCCCATCTCTACGAAATATAAAAAAATTAACCCGGTATGTTGGCGGGTGCCTGTAATTTCAGCTACTCAGGAGGCTGACGGAGGAGAATTGCTTGAACCCGGGAGGCAGAAGTTGCAGTGAGCAGAGAATGAGCCACTGCACTCTGGCCTGAGTGACAGAGCAAGACTCCTTCTCAAAAACAACAACAACAACAAAAACAAGGTTGTGAAGTAAGTTGTTGTTCAAACAAACACTACAATTAAACTCCCATTCTTACCCTCTCTCCCAGTATATTAACATTAGATGTTGGCAGGTCCATGGAAGAAGATACATTACTTCTTTTTGCACCTCATAATTACATAGTTTTCTTGCTTATATATAAGTAGAAGAGCAGATGACAACTGAAAGAATAAAATACACCATTCTTTCTATTTTTCCTCATACTTTTTTTTACACTAGTAAGAAATGTTTATATAGCAAATATTGTCTTTACTTCTTGATTAGTAGTTTTACTTTCTCTATTTTAATAGAGAAAATTAATAAAGAATTAATAGAGAAAATCTTCAGATTCTTTGCACTTAAGTGTGTATATATGTATATTTATGTAAGAATACAATTCAATTTAAATTACTGATTATAATTTGAAAAAACTTCAGTGTTTTTGAATTTCTCTGATGTAGCTGACGATTCATAAAAAAATTATTTATGGCCTATGATAAGATGTTACTTTTGAAGTATGGTATCTTTGTGCTTTCCATTCACTTATAAAAAAGCTGTTAAAACCAAACCTTGTTATTTATAAATATTTATAAAGCAAAATCCTATCATGAGTTTAAAACCACATGTCACTTTTTCACTACTCTGTAACAGTGATTAATATGAACTAAGTGGAAGCTGCCATTTTACTGATTCTTCAATTTAATTATTTATGATCATAAGTGAACAGAGATCGAGATGTACTCTTAAAAGTAATTCCTCTCATAGGATACTCATGTCATTGACTTAGATTATTTTTAGTTCACTTCCACTATGCCTAATGCTTTCTTCACTGTTTTTCTTCAGACTGTGAAATTATTTTTAAAGTAGCTCTCCTTCAAAAGAACAAGCAACAACCAACAGTATTCACTATTATTCATCCAAAATTTTAGAGTCATGCAATAACAAAGGCAAATACAGGGTACCTATTTGTAAATCAACAAGCGGTGTTCCTTATACTTAGACATCAATTGGGAATTTAGGGGGAAAGAAGCAACATTAAATTAGACTGCAAGACTGGCAGCAAGAGATGGGTCCTACTTTCTGTGCTCTTTCTTCAATTCTTTCAGAAGTGTCCTTGCTTTTGAAAAGCAGGAAACTGAATGAAACCCTCAGGCTGTTTCTTAAATTAATGGAGAAATTCCCCCCTCCTATTTCTTCTACCATTTTGAACTTTCCTTCGAGGCCCACTCTGAGGGATGCCCTGATTCAGTGGAACTAAAGTATGAATTTAAAAGGCATAGTTATCTAAGCTCTCTTTCTAGCCGGAAAATTAATTAGCAGTGCCCTGATGTAGCAAAAACAGAGATCTTGTTTTAGCAGTATTTGGGAAAATTGCAGTCATTTACCATGATTGACCTCTGCTTAGTCTTTCAGTTAGCAATTGCCTGCTCTTTTTTATTGATAATTCCTCAATTTTCCTCACTTTGGTCATTGTTTAACAGTGAATTCTCTTTGATGAGATATCCTTTTACTAAAGAGTTTTCCCCCAAGTCTTGATCCTATAACAATACCTCTTTAGGACCACAGTTTATTGTGTACTATTTATGTTAAAGCTGAAAAATATGCTGAGTTGTCCTACCTTGAGGCTGAGGCTGAATAAACTCTGTGGACTCTGATTGTGGATCTCTTATCAGAGTGCCTCTTCATCCCTACTCTAATGCTTTGGTACTGTTTTAGATCCCAGAATCTTAGAATAATCACAGAGTGGGTAAGAGGTGATCTTAATGAGAATAAGATTCAATTTTTCCTTCAGATACACAGAATGGATGTACAGAGTCAAACATTAATTTCCATTAGAGAAAAATAAAGATAATGTTATTTTTTAACATCTGATTTTGTGATCTGGACTTCTTTCCTGCAATAAACATTACAAGTTAAAGTGAGTCTTTTATGGTTTAGTGATTTTCTTCATCTACACTTCAGCAATATTAACTATTTAATTAAATGAATGCAGCTTCCAAAAAGACCACACAAAACAAAACACTGATCACGAAGATATGAAGACTTGAAAGAAAAGGATAAATAGAGGTATCTATAATAACTTTATCTTACTGTATTTGAAGAGGTGTTGCAACAGAGTGACTGGTCATTAGCTTTGTTTCATTTCTAGGTGCCAGAGAATAGGGAATTAATTTTAAGCCAGGCTTTGATTGTAGCCACGTCAAGTATTATAAATACATTTCATTTTCCTTTTTGAAGATGGAACTAAGATAAGGAGAATGAGTTTCCTAAGATGCAAACTTTAAGTGGGGGCTACCTTTCAGGACTATGGAAATACTGACCCTGCATGCATTTGTATTACCTTGTGAGTGTCTGCCTTCTCAAATTTTGCCTCCTAAGTTTCTCATCCTCTCACTCTGGTCTCAGCTGTTTGACTTTTAATATTTGTATTATTGTTAAAATACCAGGTAATGTAGAAACAGACTTGCTTTTGGAATGAGGCTAATATGTTAATGTTAGCATTAGAACATATTGTTCACATAAACAAATTGCTATGTTGCTATTCATTCTTTCACTATTAGTATTTGTGTTTCTCATGAGTTGCAGCATTTTGATGCTATAATATTGGCTTGATTCATGTTACAACTAGTCCAGTGTAGATCTTTCAGAAAAATAAATATTTAAAGATCTGATTTTCCTTTGACTATTTTTTAAATGAAACCCCAGAATAATTGATACAAAAATGTTTTAAATGTAAGCTGGAAGTTCACTTACTTGGTGCATGGTTTGTAAGTCTCACAGACTCCCTGCAATCTGAAACATCTCTAGTGCTGAACACCACTGACTTGTGCTATACAGAAGAGTTCTGTAACAGTAAACTCGTTTTAGAATGAATATATCCTGAAGACTTAATTCTACCTTAAAAAATAAAATAGGGTCACAAGACCACACTATTCTGAGTTGAAGAGTCATTCACACAAAACAGAACAAAACAAAACTCTAAGGCTAAGGAACAGAAACTCTGCTAAAGGTCAAGGCAAGGAAGCTGGCCCGGGCACTTCAGCATAAGAGTGAAATCCTCCCATCTCCAGAGTTCTCGTTAGGGCTGAGTGAGCCACGAGGCACAGCGGGCATGGTGTCTAGGGCCCACAAAACTCTTAGGTACAAACAAAACATGTTTTAAGTTTATTTTAAAATCACAAGAAAAAATGGATCTAACCCAGCTGCATAACTTTATAATAACATGGTTGTAAAATATCATTACTTAATATATATATTTTTAATATATATTAGGACCACAGAAGCAAAATTTCCTGTGGCCAATGAAAGTCATCATGTCACTGTGCCCATTGTCTCTGGAAAAGATTCATAATCCTGGAAAGAAGCATTGATAGTCTAGTTTAGGTCACAAGTCCACCTGTTGACTCAGTGCTGCTTGAATTTGAATGGAGGAACAGATTAATAAATGGGGTAAATGCCTGATGGCAAAAAAACAAAAACAAAAACAAAAAAACACATCAAAACAACAAATGTCTATTTCATATGGGTGGCTAGGCATTATGAATTTTAATAATGAGTGTTCATTTACATTGATGTTTAAGGAATCATTATATGAAAACTGCCAATTCCTTTCAATATCTGTCTCCTGGTGAAAAGGTGGCGCAAATAGATATGTCAGATATGTGTGCCTCTTTTAGATAGTGAAAAATACTGACAGACCAGTTTTCCATCCACCGATTTGTCCTTCCATATTTAATGCCAAATTTAATTGTAATGATGTTTTAATGGTATAATGTTCCCAACTCTCCCTAAACATCTTCTCTATGTAAGGTTAGGTTTTGTGCGGTGTATTAGTTTGGTAGGTAGGGCTGTTGTGGCAAAATACAACAGATTGGGTGACTTAAATATGAAAGAAATATTTTCTTGCAGCTTTGGAGGCTGGAAGTTCAAGATCAAGGTGTAGGCAGGGTTGCTTTCTTCTCACTGCGTCTTCATATGGTCTTCCCTCTGTGCATGTCTATGTCCAAAATGCCCAAATTTCCTCTTTTTATAAGGACACTAGTCATATGGGATTAGGGCCTATCCTAATGACCTCTCTCAAACTTAATTGCCTCTTTTTTAAATGTTTTTTTTATTCATAGAGATGGGGTCTCACTATGTTGCCCGTGCTGGTCTTCAACCATTGGGCTCAAGCGATCCTCTCACCTTGGCCTCCCAAAGGGTTGGGATTACAAGTGTGACCCACCATGCTCACCTTAATTGCCTCCTTAAAGACCCTGTCTCCCAGTACAGTCACATTCTGAGAGTTAGTCATTCAGCATATGAATTTTGGGGGGATACAATTCATCTCAAACCATAAAGTAATAAAAATATATTAAATTTTTTTAATAGATTATATAGATTAAATACTGCTCTATGTAAATATATGTTTAAGTTATTATTACTACAGGTTTTATTATTTAATATAATGCATGCCTTAATATGAACTATGCAGCTGGTACAGTGGAGGGTCATGAAGACATAAACTTGTGTCACTTCAGTCCAGAGGGCTTTGGGCCACTATGACATACACAGGTTGAAGAACATAAACTTTTTTGTGATAAAGCCAAGAAAAGCATTTCCTATAAAGCAGTATTTCTAATACTGTGAACCATATATCACCTGGATTAGAATCACCTGGGGTCCTATTTATTGGTTCACCTCACTTCCACTGACAGGGAACCTCTGGAGGTGGGGACTCAATCATCTGAACTTTTATAAAGCTTTCCAGGTGATGCTGGTACATAGTGAAGTTTGAGAACTGCTCTGGAGTCAGGTGCTATTTTTTGTCTTTTACTTTTTAATTTAATATCCTTTAGATTCACAGAATTGGAATAACGATACTTAGTCACCAGACTCATCATTTCTCTGTGGGCTGTGTCTACCTATCTATCTACCTACCTACCTATCTATCTATCTATCTATCTCTGTCATCTATCCACATCTATCATCTAAAATATACTGAATGTCATTGAACTCACCAACCAAAGAACTAATATAATACATTGATCATAACTGATATTTACTAATATGTTTGATTATAACTTGTATTTACTAATATGTTCTCCCCATGCCATCCCCAACCCGCTCTATAATGACCACCATCTGAATTTGTGCATATTTTTCTCTATCTCAAAAAAGTACATATATATAAAAATCTACATAATACATTTTTGTATATACATATATATATAAAGACACATATGTCTATATTTCCACATCTATCTATCTATAGTTTTAACTGTTTTGAACTTTTAAAAAAGGGTAGGTTGTTCATAGTCTAAGATTTTATTCAGCTCCTCCTCCCCACTGACAACATTGTACATTAAATTTCATCTGAATTATTCCAAGTAGCTTTATAATTTGTCTATTTTCACTGTTGCAGGTATATATGTTCATTGACACTATTACAGAATTTTCATTTTTTGAGACATGGTCTTGCTGTGTTGCCCAGGCTGGTCTCGAACTCCTGGGCTCAAGCAATCCTCCTTCCTTGGCCTCACAAAGTGCTGGGATTACAGGCATGTGTGACCACACCTGGGTTGCACTATTATAGAACTAAATTGAATGGATATATCGCATTTAATTATTCATCTCCGTTTCACTTGTGTTAATTTCTCATATTTTCCTATTATAAATAACCTTGCTAGGAATATTCATGTATATGCATCCAAGTGCACAAATGTGAGGCATATTCTTGGATAGTGCCTAGCAGTATAAATGCTGAATAGTTGGATATGAGAATTACTTTAAATGATATTGCCAAATTATTTTTCAGAGTCATTTTAACTATTTATGTTCTCATCAATGATACTAAAATTATCTTCTCTAGCCCATGATGTGATCAGGGCTCTTAAATTTTGTCAATGGATGGATATAAAATGATATCTTGTTGTGGTTTTGACTTGTATTTCTTTAACCACAAAGACATTGAGCCCATTTTCATATTCTTACTAGTAATTAATGTGTTTCCTCTTCTCTGAAATACCTGTTTGTGTCTGTTGCCCATTTTTCTGTTGGTGTCTGTTTTGCCCATTAAGTTGTTTATCTTTTCCTTTTTATTTTTTAGAAGTGATTCTTTGCTTTTAATATATCCTTGGTCATCTTCTCCTAAAAGTTTTTACTTTGTTTTCCCTTACTTTATGTGCCTTTTGAAAAATCAAAATTCTTCATTTTAATAGAGTCAGTTTTATCAATCATGTCTTGTAGCTAGCATTTATTTGGTCTTGTTTTAGGAAATGATCTTTATCCCAAGGTCAGAAAAGTATTAATCTACATTTTTGACTAAATGCTTAAAGCTTTGTCTTTGATATTTATGTTTGTAAGCTATCAGAGTTTGCTTGAGTGAAAGGCATTAGGTAAGGATCTAATTTCCTACAATTTTTTTACATACAGATGGTCATTTTTCTTTGATTTCATTAACTGATTTTTTTTTTATTTTGAACTGATCTTGCATACCACTCTTGTCATATGTCAAGTTTTCATAGGTGTATCTGTCTAAACTCTCTATTACATTTAATCTGTTAATTTATAAAACTCCAAAACAACACTCCTCCTATCGTATTTATTATAGCCTCATAATAAGTCCTGCTACCTGGTAGGGTAAATCCTCACTCTTTATTCTTTTTCTGCAAAAATATCTTGGTTATTTTTGGCTGTTTAATCTTCTATATAAATTTCAAAACCAGACTGTCAGGTTTTATTAAAAAAAACTTTATCTGTATCAAGTGACTTAAAAAAAAATTCATTTACTCTGTGGATTCACCAGAATGACAGAGAAAAGGAAACAGAACTATTAGTCTGGCCTCGAAAGCTATTATATCACAATCACTTAATGTTTACATATATTTAATTAAAAATATATTTTTAAATAGTATTTACTTTGGGATTTAAAAATTTATGTTTGCTGAGGGCATTAAAGGATTGTAATCTAAAGTTTCTGTTTTTTCATATCATCATGGTTTGCATATTGGGAGGATTTAGAGTGATGTTATTTCAGTTTCACTTTCACGGCTAGTTACAATGTACTATTTGGTTTCTTCATGCCTTTTTAATGTATAGATACTCAAGGAGAAACTACGATGCTTTTCATTATAAGGTGGTTTATTTACTACTAATTGAAAATAAATGAACCCTCTTTCATAAATTTTAAAATTTTGTTATTGGGATAAATACAAATTGATTTAATATTCCTCTTGATAATAATAAAATGGCACACATCACCCCATCCTTATCCCTGTAAGAAAAATAGTTTCAAACATAATGTGTTACTTGGATAAGCACACGTAATATAGCAATTACAATATGACTCCATTCTCCCCTTACCTCATATATTCACTGGTAGTAAGTTAGGTAGCATAGAAATCTGCAGCAGTAATTTACAGAATAGAAGCCTAGTGATCAAAAGGAGTTTGTGTAGTTTCTTAAAGTATGTTATTTATTCATGACACATAGCTTAGATAGTGATAGAATTTAGCATAGTGCATATGTCTGCTACTTCACTGTATTTGTGTTAGCAAAGAGTTTTTCCCCCCTAGTTCAAATTTGCTCAAGGACACAGAATGTGAGGACGTTTAGTATTCAGGTGCAGTGTACTCTGTTCTGTTAATTCCTTTTATGTGGAGAAGCTGGAATGTGAAAAAGGTTGTAAAACAAGGAAACAAACTCAAATGGTTATTTCTTGTTTGGGTCTAAGTCCATTATAATACAGTGCCAATACACATAGTGGCTAAGATAATACAAATGTGAACCACTCTATTTGTGTCTGAAATTCACTAAGACCTCGATTCTAATTTACGTTAGATGAAAAGGTATTTACAAAGCACAAAAGATATAATTGAATAAATGTGCAACTTCTATTCTTCTGTTCTAACCACATTCTTTGCAATGAGCTTTGCTTGGGTTTAAGCTTTTACCTTGGACTGAAATCAGAAGAAATTGGATTCTAAGGCTTGAGAACTCCTCACTGAAAAATTGGTAGACTGAAGGGAAGGAGAAAGGCAAACTTCATAATTGAGAAAAATTAAAATCTTCTCTGTAATTGAGGTTATATATACAAGATTAGACCACGCAGAAACAACAACTGAAATGAAAGTGTGAGTCAATGGCATACAAGACATACTGCAGGACAAATTATGTTTCCAATAGAGATGAAATCAATTTCATGCACAATTTATTAGTGCTGTCACGGACGGTCTGTCCTAAGACAGGATCTAGGTGAATTGAGTTATTTACCTACAGCAGTAGCAAGTGGTCTTTTAGAGCAGTGTTTTTTGAACTTCTTCGTTCCCTAGGGTGCTTGTTAAAAAAAAACACAGATTGCTTTGCCTTACCTCAGATCTAGCGATTCAGAATTTACTCTGCAGGAACCTGGAAATCTGTAGTCATCATCAGTTAAGTTACGAAAACACTACCTCCGAGGAAGGTCATGTACGAACCAGGAGAACCCTAGTCAAGTGTGTTTATGTGTTGGAGTGGGGGGCTACTTTACTGAAAGTATTATTATTATTTTTTTTAAATGCAGTCTTGCTCTGTCGCTAGGCTGGAGTACAGTGGTGCCATCTCGGCTCACTGCAACCTCTGCCTCCTGGGTTCAAGTAATCATCCCACCTCAGCCTCCCAAGTAGCTGGGATTACAGATGTGTGCCACCACATCCAGCCAAGTTTTATATTTTTAAAAGAGACGGGGTTTTCCCCATCTTGGCCAGACTGGTCTCGAACTCCTGATCTCATGTGATCTGCCCACCTCAGCCTCACTAAGTACTGGGATTACAGGTGTAAGCCACTGCACCCAGCCTAAAAATTTAATGTTTAAGATTGTATCTCCCTAAAAATGCACCAACCTGAATTAGAAAGATCTAGTTAACATTTATTTGATTTCATTATTTTCCTATTAGGTATAATTATGACTTAGACCTTTTGTTTTTTATTTTATTTTATTTGGTCAGGAAAACGCCTAGTTTGGAGTGAAACCAGGGCCTTCTTATGAGCTAAACAGTGTGTTACAGCTTCAATAGACTAAACAAGCTCTAAATTTTATCTTCCTATGGTAAGTAGAAAATGATAATTTAAAATGTGCTTTTTATTTATCTGCATTAAGCCAACATGAAGAAAATTTAACATCTGATTTTTTAGTTAGTACATAAAATAGAAAGTTGTTTAAAGCAACAACAAAAGCCAACCAGATAATTTCGAATCAATAAATTTAGAATGTGTTCTTACAGCTAAAACTTTATAAAGAGAATTTCAACTTAGATATATAAGAATTACTCCAACACATTTTCCTTTGGAATTGGAGCATTTTGCATATGTAGCTTGCCTGGGAACTTTTGATTTCTAAAAGAAGTGGTTTCTTTTTACAGCAAGATACCTGTTTTTCTAGTAGGAGGATGGGTTCAAATAGATTCGGCAACTTGCTTGGAGGCGCCCATCCGTCACTGGAAAAGTCAGAAATCAGAGAGGAATTCCTGACTGACCACCCGGCCTCTTGTGGAAATGTTTCTGTTGCCCGTGCACTTCCTGAGACAACTTAGTCCTTGAGAATTCCATATTTCTTGTTTTGTTGTCCAAAGTAGCCTTCCTTTCAGCACTGCAAGTGTCAAAATTGTTTTTGACGATGATTAGGCAAAATAAATGATTTTTCCTTTACAATTTAATCTTTGCGGAGCCTCTCCACAGGAGCCAGCGTGAAGGGCAGATGCTCCATAGTACGAGCCTCATCCTTTCCTCCACCTGTGACCACCTGCTTCCTGCCTCAGCACTTCGATCCAGCTGCCTCCTCGGTTCCAGGACCCATGGCTCCCTCAGTCACCGCACAAGTGCTGTGTGAGCAGCGACCCTGGTGGCCTCCCTGTCATCGTGCAGCTGCCTTTAGCCTGAGCACTGACTTTCACAGATTCCCCTCACATTTCCACTGTCAGCCTGAGGCCAGGCTGCACAACTTCCCTGGTCCGTTTTGTGAGCCTCCTGCTTCCTGCTTCCTGTGTGGGGAACTCTGGAGATTGACGCCCCCGTCAGTCCACCAATGCCTCCGAGTTGAGCTGCACAGGAAGCAGGGCTGTCTACCTCCTTGGCCCTGCCCACTCTCATCTCTGAGGAGAAATGCAGCTCTCCGCTCCAGAGGAGGAAGTGAAGTTTAGAATGCGTCTGCAAGATACAGTTGACAATGTTGCTCAACTAAGCCTCGAATTAATTTGAATTTTGTGAAAATAAGCATAAAAAATATGACTACATCATACTGAAGTCTGATTCAAAGTTTGTCTCTCAGCAAGCTTAGAAGCCAAGCATAATAAGAGGTAGGTAGCATAATCACAGTAGAAAAATGCCAAAATATGAATGGAATTATGCCAGGGTACTGGATCCCTAATATTTTCGTGGCGTTATCAGTGTTTCTGGCCTCCAGAAGTCTATTTGCTCACCTGGGTCTTAAATACCTTATTAATAAAATGTAAACTGCAAAATTTAACCTGCCTGAGGACCAGGACTTTGGTCAGGTATAATTTTAAATTCAATACATTTCATCATAAAAATAATATTAACAATTTAACATTTAACAAAATTTGACCTTTAAGCTTTGTTAAAAACATAACATTTTATGTTTTTAGTAACATGGAAACAACAATATTTTGAAAAAATACAAAACAAGAAGCAAATCTCTTAATAAGGCTGCTGGCATTTTTAAGGATTTATTTTTGTGGGTACACAGACATATTTTTCTTCTTTCTCTTTCCTTCTCTTTACCTCTCTTTCCCTCTCATGCACACACAAAATTGTGTATTTTTAATTCTTCACTTTTTACTCAAATTCCATGATAATTTATATTATAAATTAAATTTTAAGAATAGTTTTATTTTTTCAGTTTTTATATTAGTTTTCAATGTTTATATTATACTCTATAAATCGCTCATCTTTTGATTCAAACTTTTTGCAAATAAAATTTTAATGATAGACATTTGTTAAGTGTTTATTATGTGAAAATTATTTTCCATATACAGATGCTTCTCAACTTACAATGGGTTTATGTCCTAATAAATCCATCCTAAAGTAGGAAAATTGTAAGTTGAACCATGGTAAGTCGGGAACAGTCTTGTGGTATTTTATTTGAAAAACGTTTAAATTGCTTAAATCTTGTTTTATTTCCAAAAGTTTTAAAATACAATAGCTTTCAAACAATATAAAATAACGAGATGAAAATATTGCCCGAGAACACCAGAGTAATGAAAAACAAGCAGAGAAAAAATAAACTGAAACAAGAATTATGAAATGCATGCTGTTAAGTTTTATACTTTCATTAGAGATGTGCATCAAATTACATTTTGGATTTTTAACAGCCAAATTGGGGACAAGTGGTGTTGGCTAGCATGAAGGTATAATTATTTACATATCCTAGTGTTATAAAATAAAATCAAACCCATTTCCTGAAAATGCAGCCTTTCTTGATATAGAGATCTCAGGCAATAGAGATGTTAGATCATATACTTTTTAAAAAATAATCTTTAAATTCAAAGAATATGCACATATTTACAGTTCTTGATACATATTACCAATTTTCTTTTCCCCAAAGCCAGCATAGGCATCGTCACATAAACTTTTCAATGCACTAAGTGGAAATAGCTCCTCTTTTATTAATGTCTTTAATTAATCCCCATTTCTTTGTTGGTAGCAAAATTCAACATTGTTTTTGTTGTGTTTGCCTCTTGTTATATTTACTGGTTTATGAGTTGCCCAATCCCTTCTGTCTGTAAGATTTTTCATGAAGGATCTTACATGGGGAAAGTTTGGCCCTTGGTGCTCTGGCATAGTCCATACAGGTAAATATTTCAAAGTCGGTGAAGGTCCGGCTTTTCCACGACTGAGGCATTTATGTCTAATTGCAATATTCTTGATTATGACAGAATCTAGTCCTTTTGTATGTACATTTTTAACAGAAACATCACTCTGAGTTATCCTGCCTTTTGATTTTAATATATGTAAAGTTGCAAAGAAAGAGAGCAGCAGATAACAGGGTGATAGTACATTTTGTCATTTTGTTTATATCGGCCAGACTGGTCTACTGTAAGCTTGAAATCTAGAATTACCTTGCACTTTAGATTCAAAAATTTTATTAATTATATTTTCAATTACAGAGATATAAGTTTTCATTCATTCTGTGACAGTGTATCTTTGCTGTAGCCCACTAGAAATAAACTATTATCTAATTCTCTTGATACTTTTTCCTCTTGCTAAACATTTCAGGAACAATATTAGATCTGTGGTTTAAGGACTCATTATATTAACACACTCTTCTTATCAACTGCTTCTCTGTGTTGTGCTGATTCCAAAATAATTTAAATCATGTGCTAAAAAGGGTGTTTTTTTAAGTTTTTATATTGTATATAATAAACACTAGTTATGCTAGCATTATTTTAAAAACAAAGCAGCATGTTTTGAAGCAGTGCTTTTAATCAGATAACTCTGTTAGCATGTGGCCCATATAACCTAGAGTCTTCTCTCAGAACACATGTTTGAATGTTTGGAAGAAATGCTGGGTACAGTCCTATCAGAAAGGCAACCTGTTCATATTCCATCACGTCGACTGCATCTGCTTCAGCCACATGCTCTGTCAACTTGGACTGCTGGAGTCCGGGAAAATCAATACTGCCACGTGTTATGATGCTTTTCCCGGAAACGCATGTTTGTAAAAATTTTGCAAGAGCCAAATAGAAGATGGTAGTGGTATAAAAAAAGCAAGCACATGAATCTAACTGCAGTCTAGGCCTTAGAAGACTAGTGCCTAATTTTTTGCTACACAGTTTGATGGATACGGCGAATGTTGAAAAGCCTAGGGGATAGAACAAAACAACAAAGAAAAGAATTTGAATTCTTCAGTCTGAAGAGAAGGTTGGAAGGTTAAAGACTGTCTTATTAATGGAATTCAAGTTATATAGAAGTTTTGTAATTGAGTCAAAATGAATTAACCTTTTTCAAAGGCAATTTTGATTTCTTTTCCAATGTCTTTAAATAAGAGCAAAGGAAGGAATGATAGAGGAGGAGGGGATGATAGAATATCTTTGAGCATAGGCAACTTTCCCTGGGATTTCCTTTTTCTCACCTCATGAAGTATACGCTCAGGACTTAATGTCAGGATTTTTTCCCAGTTCTTTCCTTTCTGTCTGTCCTTTCACCATTTCTATTCAGAATGAAACATTGACCTGACAAAACTATCCCATGACTACCCCTGAAAGGAGATATTCAGAGACTGGTACAACTGCCTTCTGATGTTAGAATGAAGAAAAAAAAAAAAAAGAAAGAAAGAAAATCAGCTTCTCAGAAGTTACCAAGCATGATTCTAATTTGGTATAAAATAGGCAGAGCAGCCATTTCTGGTACTGATGGCTGTTACATCTAAGAGTGCTGTTGGAAGACGGAGGTAGACGTCCCTCTCCCTGAATCACGGGAGTTAGGTTTTCTGGTTTTAGAGATTTTAGAAAACCAATAAATGCCCCAAATGACTTGCCAAACTTTTCATTCCAGTTTATAGTACAAGCAAAGTATTCCTTGTCCAAAATGCTTAGGATAAGAAGTGTTTCAGATTTCAGATTTTTTTTCAGAGTTTGGAATATTTGCAAATACAAGATGAGATACCTTGAAGATGCGACCCAAGTCTAAACAAAAAATTCATTTGTGTTTCATATATACTTTTTATGTATAGCCTGAAGATAACCTTATGCAATGTTTTAAATACATCCCCCTAAAGGAATAAACTCTGTGTTATACACCTGAGTTTTTACTGCAAACTATCACATGAGGTCAGGTGTAGAATTTTCCACGTGTGGCATTATGTCAGCACTCAAAAAGTTTTGAATTTTGAACATTTCTGATTTTTTTGTTTTAGGGATGCTCAACCTGTATCCAAACATTATAAACATGTCCCTAAATTCTAGACTATGTGTAGTGCTCAATTCTTTCTGGAAAATATTTGGCTTGCTGGTTTTCATTTAAAATATAATCTGAAAGTCATTATTTTATTAACCAAGATTATTTTTGAATGATCAAAATATGCTTAAAAATAAATACAGTTTTGTGGCCAGGCGGGGTGGCTCATGCCTGTAATTCCAGCACTTTGGGAGGCCAGGGTGGGTGGATCACGAGGTCAGGAGATCGAGACCATCCTGGCTAACATGGTGAAACCCCATCTCTACTAAAAATACAAAAAATTAGCCGGGCGAGGTGGCAGCGCCTGTGGTCCCAGCTCCTCGGGAGGCTGAGGCAGGAGAATGGCGGGAACCCGGGAGGCGGAGCTTGCAGTGAGCAGAGGTCGCGCCACTCACTCCAGTCTGGGCGACAGAGTGAGAATCTGTCTCAAAAAAAATAAATAAATAAAAATAAAAATAATAGAGTTTTGTTTGTTTCATTTTAGAAAATAAATGCAAGGCTTTTAATTTTCTTAGTTGTTATGGTAAATCAAAATTAACTAAACCTTAAATTTGTATTGGTAGTCAGTATTAGGTGATTACTAAGTAATCTGTATTTAAAGTAGACAAAATTTGAGTTTAATCATGTAACATTAAATGTTTCTCATGTTTTTGATGTCTATTCAGAAATCTATCCACTGCTTACTATTGACCGCCCGAAAACCATTGTGATGGTGGATTTTATGTGTAACTTGACTGGTCAGGGGGTGCCCAGATATCTTGTTATACATTAGTTCTGGGTGTGTCTGTGAGGGTGTCTCCAGGAGAGATTAACTTTGAATTGATAAACTGGTTAAAGCAAATTCTCCTCTCTGATGTGGTTGGGCGTCCTCCAACCTACTGAGGATCTGAATAAAACAAAAATGAATTTTCTCTGTCTGCCTAACTGCTTGAGTTGTAGCATTGGTCTTCTTTTCTTGAACTGGGATTTCTAGTATTGGTATTCCTGGTTCTCACACTTTTAGGCTTAGCCTACAATTCATACCATTATCTTTCAGAGTCTCCAGATTGTAGATGACAGACCATGAAACTTCTCAGACTCCATAAACATGCAACCAATTACTAAAATATTTTATAATTATTTTATTTTATTTTTTTGTGGAGGTGGGGTCTTGCTATATTGCCCTGGCTGGTCTCTAACTCCCAGCCTCAAGTGATCTTCCCACCATGGCCTCCCAAAGTGCTGGGGTTACAGGTGTCAGCAACCACAGCCAACAGCCAATAGTCAATTTCTTATAGTAAATACCTCTGTGTCTATTATCTATCTATCTATCTATCTATCTATCTATCAAATTTCCTATTAAATCTCCTATTGGTGCTGGAGAACCCTGACTAATACAGCCATTATGAAAATCTGTTGGTCAGGAAAAACTTAATGGATATGTGGCAGTGAGTGAGAGTGTCTCTTGATAGAGTCTTAGCACGATTTCAGAATGAGAAATAAGAAAAAGTTATTTCTTGAGTTTGAAAGTCTGAGCTGGGCGATCTTAAGGCAGGCCTTGGAAGGAGAACTTATAGGAATTTGTCAAAGTTTAGGATGTAATAGCTTTGGATCTGAAGATACAGCAAGGTGAGGATCTCCAAGAGAATCTCGATTAACAAGCTGTTAATCTTGATAAGTAAACTCTTTAGTTAATACAGCCTTATCTTGTAGTAGGCAGATGTTTTATGGAACAATAAATGAAGTTATTTTGCCTGATCCCAGCATTGTTTAACCCAAGGACAAGAAAGTATGCCTGTCCCAAGCATTAGCATGGGGTAGGGAATTATGTTAGTTTAAATTTCTGGATTTTATATTGGATCTCGCAAATCAGTAATTTTACAATAGAGGACTAAAATTCTGAATTGCCATTTATTAAAAACAGTTGAAAGTGCAATTGTAAGATCTCTCATTTTTTCTTCTATAATAAAAGGGCACATTAGCTTTTATTTTCATGTATCACTTATCAAATATTTGTGATTCTATTGATGTTTCCAGCTAATATATTTTAAATCATAGTATAAAATTTTAATACATGAATTCCTTATTTAATTGTTCTGTAACCAAATGTCAAACCTCTTTGAAGTTTGCACACACTGAGTTAATTCTGAAGAGTATTCATTAAGACCTTGGCTTACAATAGTGTAAGTGCTGATAGACAAATAAATATACATATATAAAGTTTACTGAAAAATTATTTCTTAATAATATAAATTTCATATGTTACCAGAAAAAGTACAGAATATAAAATAAAACCTATAAGCCTAAAATACCAACCTATTAAATATAAATAATATTTTGTATATAATATCACTGGGCACAAATATCTTGAATTAATATTAAAATTTTTAATAGTAAAAGAAAATTTATCCTTAAATGCTTGTTCAATGGAAGGAATACATGGATAACTTCATAGACATGTAGCCATTACAATTGTGTTCATGCAAATGTTTCAGTTATGTAAACTTGTATATGGGATAACTCAAGTGTGATGAAACTAGCAAATCATATTTGCTATATATATAATCTTGTGGCAGACACTATCAGTTGCCTCCCAAATAACTAATTTATTCCATTTTACTTGCACTGATATTTGAGGGGGAGAAATGCCCATCTAACTACAATCCTGGCCCAAATTTCTTTAAGATACAGGTAATCAAATGATATTCTGCTGTGGATTTCTAGGAAACTTTTGTTTTATTGACCTAAGTACGGTTCCATCCTCTTTGACGCCTCCTTCTTTCTGGGTGTAATACAGGGAACGTATCTTGCCAGTATGAGGTTGCCATGAAGATAGAGCTATAATGTAAGGATGCAGGAGTAGGAAAAACAAAGGACATGGTCCCTGTAGGTACTATAGCAGCCATGGACTGCCTGTTTCTGTATTACTTATTGTGCTTAAAAAAAAAAAAAAAAAAAAAAGTGGAAAAAAATGAAAACATTTAGGAAGAAAACACCTTTTCTTTATTTAAGCCCTTGTAATCAGTTTTTACTGCATGCTGCAGAACACAATTCTCAGCTGCCACAGATCTCAATTCTGCTAAAAATGAAGTAAATAAATGAAAGAAAGTAAACCAAATATTAATTATAGTAATTTACGCGTGTTGTAGTTGTTGATCATTTTAAAACTGCTATTCTATCTGTACTACAAATTTTTAAGCATGTGCATTGATTGTATGTTTATTTTATCATCGGAAAAAGGAAATAATTGTATTTATCTATATTGAAAGTGAAAATCCCTTTTAAAGGAGATTTATAGAGTCACAAGTATAATATGCCTATATATTTTCATGACACATGTACCAGACATGCACATAAAAGAAATAAAGAATGCCGGTGTTTTATATGCAGAAGAAAAGTTTATTAGGACACTAATATGCCTTTTAGACATACTAGGAGTCTGCACAAACAGTCTAACTATATGAACAAAGAAATGTCAGCAAATTTAAGCAGAAAAGCTATGATGTTTCTGTTTCCTTCACAGGCTGTTTACAAACTTTAATTCAATATAGAGATTTACAGCACATTGTATTTAGCAACACCCATGGAGAATTAATAAGTGCTCCTAAGTATATGTGAGTGTGTTGGCAAGTATATTAGAGAAAATATTCTCACCTTTTTCTACAGAGCTACCCAAGACTGGTTAGTTTATAAAGAAAAGAAGTTTAATTGACTCACAGTTTTGCAGGCTGTACAGGAGGCATGACTGGGGAGGCCTCAGGAAACTTACCATTGCGGCAAAAGATAAAGCAAGCACATCTTCACATGGCTGCAGGAGACAGAGCTAAAGGGGGAGGTGATGCACGGTTTTAAACAACCGGATCTTGTGAGAATTCAATGATGAAACAACTTTAGGGGGTTGGTGCTAAACCACTAGAACTGCACCCCCCATGACATAATTACCACCCATCAGGTCCCACCTCCAACACTGGGAGTAACAGTTCAACATGAGGTTTGAGTTGGGACACACCACCAAGCCGTATCAGCAAGGTGAAGAGAAAGGGCAGTTGTTATATTGATTGGCCTTTTGTGATCAGAAACTGTTCACAAAATTGTTCAAAGCATTAGAGGTGGTTCTTTTAAAAGTATTCTGTCTTTGATTCATGAATCAGTCTCTTGTAGTGTTAATATTTACAAAATGAAACTTGTTTTGGTTTCTGTTATGAAGTGACAATTTAAATAAGAGAGTCTATGAGTTATCCCAACCATTCTAGTGAGGATTTCTTTATTTTCATTTCTGTCTTCACTCCCCAACCTCCTGTCATTTGGTAGCAAGATAAATAAATGGATTTTCTGGTTTTAATGAATTGGTTTTCAATATCAAAAATATTTGAGGAAATTACATGGTTTTAAAGTGTAAGATATTCAAAATTGAGGTAAGTAAAAGATATGTAAGAAACTTTTTATGGAGATTTATTTATTTTTTGTTCCATAAATCATTCAACAACAGTGGCTGGACCTCTGTGGATATTACATCACTTCATTAGCATTGCAGTAGGTTAAACAATCAAATCAAGATCTCTTTCTGTGAGTGTTCATTGTAGTTCTAGAGACCAGACCAATAGGAGACCAGTATTTGATATAAACGCCAGAGCTAAGAATGCTCACTGCTCGCTCATTCTATTCCCTTTATTTTACAGAAGAGGAAACTAAACAACTCCAAACAAAAGGAAGTCCTCTAATTTCCCCCAACACGTCAGTATTTTTTCTTTTACCTCAGGACCTGAACACATTTCCATTTGCTAAGACACATCCTGACTTGCTTGAATAACCCTAAACTTATTCATCTTCTTCCAGGATTTCCTGCACCCAACAAATCTGGATTAGGCCTCCATCTTCATTCTCTCAGGGAAACCTGTACATCATTTCTTGTGTCAATCACCATGCTGAGTCATAACTGTTACTTTACATTTCTTTGTGGCTCTCTAATTGTAAACTAATTGAGGGTGAGCAATAACTAGGTCTTCTTTTGTTCATCATGGCTCCAGTATACGGCAAAATAGCTTACATACGGTAGGTGATCGAAAATGTTTATATGTTGAATGAATGACTTGCTGAAATTTATCAATTAAATGTGTAATTTAATAAACAATGTTTGTAAAATATACACATACCTACATATAAAAGTGAAACATGTATTTCTGTTTAGAGATTAAATTATAGGTAAAAAAAAAAACAGAATAGTTCTAATTTAGAAGACATTGTGGCTGCTTCTTTTGTTTGTAAGTAGCCAGGAAAACAATATATTAATTTTGTTCAAAAGTGTAAAATTTAAGTTTCCCAAGAAACACTGCAGTTCTATGTGATAACAATGCTTTTTCCAGAAATAATGATGAATAAACTATTGCATTCACATAATTAAATTCTAAGCTGCAATGGGGATAAATGAACTATACTTACATACAACAATATAGATGAATCTCATAAATACAATGTTGATGGAAAAAAGCAAGAAAATAAAAAGTATATATACATAATTGCACTTATAATACTCTTCAAAAATAAATAGGCAAAACTTATCTGTGATGATGGAAATTAGCTTTGTAGTTTACCTTTATGGGAGTAGTGATTGGGTAGAGGTAACAAGGTGTTTCTGTGGTGCTGACCCCAGTCACCTTCTTCCTACAGGTTCTGGTTTCATAAGTCTTCATTTTATATACATTTATTGTGATATATTTGATAATTTGTTTACCACCTTGTGTATATTTTATTTCAAATAAAACTACATACACATGCACTCACTCTCCTAAAACTCAAATGTAAGGACCTAGGCCATGGTACTGGCCAGTGAAATAATGAGTTACAATTTACATACACACATAGGCATTGGTTTATACTCACTGGTGGGGATCTATGAATAAATGTCCCCGTTTATCCAGCAACTCATGAATCTATGGCACTGTGAATTGGAGTTCCACTTAACACATGCTTTATTGGTTTTTCTTTTCCTTTACTCCTTTTTCCTGAATCGCTTCCTAAATAGAATAGCTATACCAAAGCCCTTGCCTTAGTGCCTGCTTTGCGGGGGACACAAGGATACTCTTCTAACACATACTGTCATTTGGGAATTTTAAAAATTACTCTTCTAACACATACTGCCATTTGGGAATTTTTAAAATTATAAATGTGTCTTTTCTATTTCATCTTCCTCTGAATTTCATGTACGTAGACCTTTGCCGGCTGTGTAAATCATAAGAGAATGTTGAATCCCTCCTCCTTTCAGCATTTTTATGAAGATGTTACAGACAGAATAATTAAATACAAAGAGTACTTCCTTTTCACAATTATTTTCCCACTCCTTGTCCAGGATGAGTACCTGTAAATAAATTTTGAGTGACTTTCCTTAATGTTAAGATATATTAATATTTCCAGAAACCTGTGTTTAAAATGCCAGAGCTGCTCCATTAGTATATTATCAGTTGTTATTATCTTAGTGACACACAGATGTTTTCAACCTGACACAAAGCTTTTGTGAGGAAGATGTGTTCAACGACAAGTTCACAGGGAAGCCTCCCGCTTTTTCTCCCTTCTCCTTTAGACCTGTATAGGCATCATGTTTCAAAGCCACAGTATTATTTTGCTAGGGCTGCCAGAGGTACCACAGACCAGATGGCTTAACCAACATAAATTTATTTTCTCACAGCTCTGGAGGCTAGAAGTCCAAAATCAAGGTGTCAGCAGGTTTAGCTTCTTCTGAGGCTTCTCTCCTTGGCTTCTGTTGTGTGCTGAGGTGGCCTTTCCTCTGTGCATATATTTTTCAGGTGCCTTTCTGTATATCCCAATATCCACTTAACATAAAGACACCAGTCAGGTTGTATTAATGCAAACCCTGAGGGCTTCGTTTAACTTAACTACCTCTGTAAAGGCCCTTTTTCCAACTAGAGTAACATTCTGAGGTAATGGGGGTTAGGACTTCAACATAAAAATTGGGGGAAGACAAAAATTCATCCCATGACAACCACTCTGGCTCCAGGAAATACAATAGTCGAGTCCACTGACAGGAAACAAGGAGGAAAGCTGGCCATTTCTGTCAGTCAGCAGACAGAAAGGAGATAGTAGGATCTGCCAAGGCTACAAGCAAAGGTGAGGTGATGTACGCCAAGCAGAAATTCTCATCAGCAATAACTAGTGAGATTTTTCTGGAGTTAGATGCCACCTGTGCTGTTTTGGTTTGGCTGCCAGAAAGTGTACCAACTTAGTCGAAGAAGGGCACATTATATTACAGAGGTACTCATTAGTTTTTCAGTTTGTTATTGCAGAGTCTTCAGAAACCAACTCTCCTGGCAGTTGGAGTTCTGCATCTATCCCTAACTAGCTCCAATATTGCACCTGTTACTTAATCTCTTGATTCTTTATCTGTGAACTGAGGATAATATTTCTCTTGAAGGATTTGTGTGAGGTATAAATGAGACGATGCATATAAATTACCAAATAGTAGGCCTTGATATATGCTCGATCAACCTTTATGTCCTCTGCTCACATTATCTCTATGTTCACATGTCCTGAGAAAATACTGCATAAGCCATGTAAGTTTTGAAATGGTGGAGAAGCCTGAAGCAATAGAAAATCTAGGTGGCCAGGAACATGAGAATACTCAGGAGGTTGGCAAAAGAAAGTATTCAGAAACCTAAGGGTAGATAGGCAGCGATTGAATAGAAATTTAGAAATTTAAAATCCTGTTCTTGGCTAATGTGTTGCATATGTGAACGGCATCGACAGAAATGCCATTGTTTATAGAACCTAGTAATAGTAACTAATTAGGCTTTGGAAGATTAAAGGAAGACTTGTTCCCCTTCAGAGAACACTAGTTTATTCATTGCTCTGTGTGCCACCTCCATATTGTATAGTAAACTGGAAGGTCAAAATGAGCATCTTTTTATGGAGTTCTGCACTTGTTTGTTGATACTTCTTCTAGTTGCTTACTTTCTGTACTTTCCTAGGCATTTGCCTAATGGATTTGGGATATTGACAGTTGCAGAGCTGTGGATTTGGGCTGTGCAGTGTAAACACCTAAATGTTTGTTTGTTCTGTGCACACACTAAGAAAGTAAACGTGGATGTCTTTTAAAATCATGAACAACTACTATAGAAAAACTCAGGTTAAAGCAGAGTCTAAATCATTCTCTAAAATAGCAGAACAAACAGGCACAAAGCTTACTGGTGCTTGGTCATTTTCACACTGACTCCAGTCACATAATTCCCCAAATATTGCTCCTTCGATATTGCGTGTACTTTAACATATCACCCTTTCCTATCTTAGCAATGCTTTAAACAGTATAACTAACTCAATGGTTAAACCTCTGAAAATTTGTGTTTTTTAAACAAGTTTTATTGTTAATTGCCTAAGACCTGCCGATTTAGAGTATGCTAAGTAAAGTTCAAAAGCTGAATGGTTTATTTTCTGTTTCTTGTTGCTTGTGGCTCATTAAATTAGAGTGTAGGAGAAACTGTGACATAACAAAAGCACACAAAAATGGATGGGAAAATCATAAGAAAGATGTGATGACAACTATAAAAGGCTGGGAAAGATGATACCAAGGACAAGGAAAACAAGATGGTAAAACAAGTGAAAAGAGAGATTATCACACGATTAGGTCTGCTTTTCTTTGTCATAATTACCAGCTTCTCCCAAAGTAAATGGCTTCCGAATAGTATATATATCTTTGAGGATGTATTCGTGCATAACTCGCCCTGAATTTCTGCTGGTTCATTTAAACAGGCATATTTTTGTGTACATGATGTTCAAGCTTTGCTCACTTAAAAAAATAAACCTTTACACGTATCCAGAAACTCACACCGTGTAGTCCTAATGACTTTAAAAACAAGCTCTATCCACCTCACTAGAATAATCACTGCTCCATTATTAGTTTTTTAAAAAATCCTTCAAATTAATCATGAAAATTCCCATTTAGAAAAGTCTCTTTGACTTTTGTTTTACATTAGTAGTTTTGGCCAAAGAAATTAATCATGTAATAAACCTATATAGTACTTACTAGTACAGCTAACAGCAACAGCACACCCTCCTTCACAAAAATACAAATATCTTTTAGAATTTTATATTTCCGTGTTTTCAGAGTGCATAAATTTGACCTTGTTAAGTCCAAAAATATCCTTGTGATCCACCCTTTGAGGATGAATAAGTAGTGTAAGTTCATCATGTGGTGTTCTTATTTGAAGGTGTACCTTAGTTCCACAAAATAATTTTAGAGATCAGCCTAAGATATCATCTTCCATTACCTATTTACTCTCTACCTATCATCTCTCTAATCGATTTCATCTGTTCATAGATGGATATTCCTACTTTTATCAAAATCTGATTTGAATATTGGCATACCTGTCTGATTTTTGTTGTTTTTGCCTACACATTCAAAAACATGATGAGGAATGTTAATCTATCTTGTTCTGTTTTGAAGTTTTTCTTGTCCATTAGTGGCAGTGTTGTTTTGTTTTGTTTTGTTTTGTTTTTTTAACTATACAGGGTACCCATCCTGAAGGAATGCTGCGAAGATTGGTGATGAAATGCTTGGCAGCCGTTACAGCCGAGCAGGCCATATTTTTCTTTTAAAAAAGAAACCAGAACACCAGGGATTCTTCCCTTACTGCTCCGTGTCTTTTTGTGATTTCAGTTACCTGCCATCGCAAGAGAAAGCTGGCATTGTTGGAGTATGGACTTCTCATGCTATTTTATTTTTATTTTTTTGACAAGAAATGTTCAGAGCTCCCTTTGTTGTTGTTATTGTTTAGGTGAGACTCTATAAGCAGCAGAAGAAAAAGTGGAGTTAAGAGTAAAATCTTGATTTATTCTATTTGTTTGCTTTCTCTCAATAAAGTATATTGGATTGGGAAAGAGTAAAATGTAAAATGATTTAAAAACCCTCTATATTAAACTTTCTTTTACGATGAAATTTTGTACAGTTCATTTGGATAGTATCAGACCACATAAGAACTTAGGTGTGAATACATTCCATCAGGGCATTGCTTAGTAAGCCTTGGTCATAAGTAAGGTTGGCCAATTATCCTGGTCACAAGCAAATAAGGAGTAAGGGTGACGTATTTTGCTTAATTACTTTTGTTCTCTTTCCCTGGCATAAATATGTAACTGAGAGGTAATCATACAAAATGTATAGTTGTATTTTTGTGTGTTTGCTTTTAAACATTGTATTATCAGGGTTGTCAACATAGAATATAGCTTCTTTAGAGTCAAACAGTTTTGTTGTGAGCTAAAGGTTACCTTAAGCCATGAAATAGTATATTTGAATAAACAATTCATGAATGTAGTTTATCTTTTTATACCTCCCTAAATGTATGAATTGTTTAAGTATCTGCCCATAAACCCTTGACTCTGCTGTCTACACTCTTTTTGCAATGAAATCTACTCCCAAATATTCATAATACTGTGAGTTATCATAATTCCTGGGACCTTCTGATTTCACCTACAATTGCCTCTGAAGCAAGCAGGACGGCCTGCTTCAATGTCTCCGAAATAGTTGAGCAGAAGACTGATACATGTGAATGGGCTTCTGGTCTCAAACAGAGTTCTTCCGTATAGAACACACCACACATTTGTCATTGTCCCTCTACAAAATATCTCGTAATTTATCTTCCTATCTCTGCTGTGCACATGTATGTAAAAATTGCAAAACATCTCAGTGAAGTTTATGTCCCCCAGAGGGTACCGTGTGAGCATAAACATCAAGAAGGTGAGATCTTCTTTGAAAAGAAAGGGGAGTAAGAATTTACAGATTATCTCTGGGCAGATTAGAAGAACATATCTTCATAATTTTACAAAAATCAAAGCTGTCCCTCAGCCCAAGGCTACATACATTCTGTGTTCTCTCTCACCAATGGTGCTTATCCTGACAAATTGGTCTTCTAGTCTTTCACTTTAAATTAAATATCTAAAACCTCAAAAATTGAATTCCTTTTAAAAGACATGATTTGACCATAGCCCCATCACTGTCTCACCAAACGTCTGACTCACTTATTCATAAATATTGCATGATATAAAGTCTAAAACTAGAACTTAACCTTCTTTTAGTCGATTAAAAATACACTTCTTCAAATAGCAGGGAGTCAACCAAGTAAAGTAATTAAAATATGTAAATGAATCATTTTGCTGTTTGAACAAGTGTAGTGAACAGAAAGAAAAAGATAGAAGATTGCATTTGGAGAGACTCACTAAAAGAAGGACCAGTTCTAATTTTAGTCTTTATGTTGTGCCTCTTGCCTGTCATGGCAGATTTTCTTCATCTAAATAACTGCAACACCATCTCCCACCCCACATGTTCTTCTAACAGTGTGACTCCTCACTTCTCTCACTGAGAATCGACGTCTGTATTTTCTCTCAATGCATCTGGATGGAAACTTATAATTGCTCTCATCAAGAGAGTACAGCAAGAGTGGTGCTATGTGACTTATAAAACTAGGTAATAAAAAGAATAAAAGATCCACAGGATTCTTTCCTGTGAAACTTGCCCTGGGAACCAAACCACCATACTCTCAGGAAGCCTAAACTAGCCCGTGATGATAGACCACAGAGAGAAACTGAGGTGCCAGTCACCATCATCCACCAAACATGAGTGAACAAAGCTTTCGAGTGTACTAGCTGAGGGCCCAGCCAATGTGGCAGAAACACAAAGCATCCCTGTTGTGCCCTCTCCAAAGTGCTGGTCCTAGGACTCCCTAAGTACCATAATATGTTATTCTATGTCATTAATTTTGGGGGTAATTTGTTATATAGCCACAGTAACTGGAATACCTACTTTCTCTTGAGTGAGGCATGAGAAGAAATGAAGAGAGTCAAGTCATTGACTGACCTTACATTTAGTTTGACTAAATATGCATTTAGAACTAGGTGTCAGATATTTTTATTTGATATATACATTTATTTCTAATTATATTTTAAACAAAACAAAACTAAGTTAAAAGCAATGAAAATCACACTATTTGCATTTACATTTCTGTGTGTGTGTGTGTGTGTGTGTGTGTACATGTGTGGTTGTTTCCATCTATTCCCTGGTTCACTGGTCCACACTGTATCAAATCTTGGGTCCTTTTGTCTGATCACACGATCCCATATATTCTGGCTGTCATTGTCATAATAAGCCACTCTTGGTCACACGGAGAAGCATTCAGCTGTTCCTTGCATTTGCTCACAGCATGTGGTACTCTCTTAGAAGCTATTCCTAGTGAGTATCTGGCTTGAGACTCTCTCAGTGCAATTTTGTACTAATCTCCTCTGTGGTAGCAAAAAAGAATATGAAGGGCTGACCACACTTTTCATCCTTAATATGACATCTGATTTAATATGTCTATGTGGAATTATTAAAAAAGTATTTGAAATATTTGAGTTACTCCCGTTGAGAAAGGCTAGAATAATGACTCTTAGGATATATATGGAAGAAATGTAGAGAAATCACACTTTTAGTGGGATGTAGTTTTAGAATAGAGTTGTAGAGAGAAATACTGCAACTGTTGATATGTATTTGGAGCAAATTTTAGAAAATTTAAAATGTGACTTAGTTTAATTTCATATAACAAATCCCAAATGGGTTTCCTAAAGGATTTTTTTTTTTCTTTTGCCACAAATAGATTTCCCTTTAGAGTGATGTCAATGGGAAATTTTTTTCAATGAGTCAAGTAGCAACAATAACAAATGTTCTTTTTTAAAATATTAACAGCCCGTGTACTAACATTTTTTCCTAAATGTCTTAATATTTTTATGTTGTAGCTGCTGAAATATCTATCATCAAAGGGACAATAATTCAAATAAGTACAAAACATAAACACACATTTTATGTATTATTGGAATCTGGGTTTGAATGTAAATGTTCTAAACATAACTTATTGACACAGTGGTGCCATAATTAAAAATAGGCAGAAATGATCTACAATGACCAATTTTCTAAAAACATGATTCTTTTGAAATGATATGTGTTAAATTTTTTACTCGAGAAACAGTAGAACATTTTACTTAGTATTCAAAACTTTGACCTAAGGTAAAATTAAACCATATTAAAAATGTTGAGAATATCTATTCTATACACATACATGCACATACACACACGGGATTTTGAAGGATGTTCTCAGGGTTTTTTTGCCAATTTTAGACAATGTACCAAGTGACAGAATTCACAGTAGTTTCATAGGAGCTTGACTATGTCTGTGGTTTGCAATGATCACAGATGCATTTATTTTGATATTGGACATTTAAATAAATGCATGCAGTTAATATATTTAAATTTATGATTACATATTCAAACTGTATGAAAGCACAAACTATGTGAAAAGCTTATCTTACACATTTTTTCATTCAACAAACAATATCTGAACAGAGATTCTCAATCTGAGACTGAGTTATTATTGGACAGATGCTTATTGTTTTCTCCGTTAAGACTGATTTTTCATAGAAATAAGAAAGTACTTTCTAATTTGCCCAACTATTTTGATCTTGTCTTACTTTTCAAAAAGCTTCCTATGAAATGCCTAGTCTTAATTTATTATTATTTTTATTCTTAATTTTTATATTTATTATTGTTGTCTTGTTGTAAAAATTGAGCCATCTTGAAGATTATGAATGATTTAACAGTTAAATATTAGAATAAGTGAATGTATCATCCAACTGTTGCGACCCAAGAGTCTAAGAAAGAAAAACAAATCAGAAATAAGTTACATTACTATTCAATGAGAAGTAATACAAATTTAGATCGATTTAATTTAAAATACTTTTATGTAAACAATAAAGTGAGGGATGAAAGAGTAATTTTACAAGCACTGATGACAAATGGTGTTGTAATTAGAAAGAACATGTGTATCAAAGAATGTTCCTTTGCTAGATCATTTTGAATTTGTAAATGACATTGAAACCATGCATCAAATATTGAAAGAAGTAGGATATAATAGCATGAAGGAAAAAGTGAGACTATGTGTATACAATAATTTTCTTTTCTTTCGTTTTTTACTATTTATTTGTTTGTTTGTCCTGAGGATTTCATTTTAAAAGAGAGGACAGGAAATAAAAAAAGAGAACTGAATGAGGAGAACTGTATATTTACATTTATGTCAATATATTCAAGTTGATAAATTTGAAAACTATAAAATAATTACTGTGTATTTATCATCTAGTATTCTTTCAGAGAAAAAAATCAAACTGAGTAATATGCAGTAAGAAATTTATGGTGGCAATTGACCTTATCCAATTGTGAAAACTGGTTATGCAGTCCAATTTAGACTGTTATTCCTGCTTCTTGTGTTGGGCCTGAAGTCAACAGGGCCAGCAATAGGGAAGGAAAGATGATGTGAAGGAGCACAATTGAAATGGGAGAGTTCTCTGACCCACTCGTGGAACTTGCTTGGGCTGCCATGCGCTCAAACCCTTTACTGGAGGGGAGCATGCAGACAGGTAGGAGCCAGGGCAAGCACTTTTGGGCTCCAGTCCCACAGTGGCATCTAGGGGTGTGTTACAATTAATGCTTTTTTAGCAGTTGCCATCCATGGACAGCTAAGTGTTAAACCAGTTCAGTGGAGAGTCAAGGTAGCAGCCTTTTAACACCTTTCCCTCTTGGTACTGAAGTCTTTGTCCAGAGTCCAGGAAGGATCAGGTCACATGGAGTTGAAGGATAGTGAATGTGGGGATTTTACTGAGTGATGAAGGTGGCTATCAGTGGCATGGATGAGGAGCTGGAAAGGAGATGGAGTGGGAAGATGATCCTTCCCCGGAGTTGCGATATCCCACAGCCGATTTCCTCTCCAACCCTAGCCAAACTCCTCTGGACGTTCAAATGCTCCTTCTCCTTCTCTGCTGCACTGCTCTGTCACTCTGCTGCTCTGCCTCTCCGCGGCTCTTCTGTTCATGGAGCTTAGGGTTTCGGATTTTTTATGGCTATGATTGCAGAGTGGTGGGTCAGAGTGGTGTCGGAAAAGGCAAAATTTGGGAGTGAAAACAGGAATTCCTCTTTCCATTTAGGCCCGCGGGTTTCCAGATCTGAAGGTGGGGCCTTTGCTGGGGAACCACTCTCATCTACTCAGCATTTCCTTGCTTCCTGTCCATATCACAATGACAAGCTGGAATTTGGGAGAATGGACAGAAATCCCAAAGATTGAACTGGAACCTGTATGTCTCTGTCTCACCTCTTGCAACTCTGATGATACGGGTAACAGGCAGATCGTGCCAGCGCCTTCATCAGTGGAGCTGTATACATACCTGGTCTGGGATTTGTAGAAGGTGATGGAGGAAATGGTGTAGAAGCTAGAACTGCAGGCACAACTGGTGCCTTGGGCAACAGGTTGAGCCAGTATCAGCGGCAGTGCTAAAATGACCCTATATCAATGGTGTTATCAGTTAACCTATATCAGTGGGGGTGATGTCACTTCCAAGGGGACAAAAATAGGTTTTGCAGGGGGTGGGGAAAAAAATTCTTATTAGCATAATTCTTGGCCTTCCATGGCTTAATTCTACTTGACAAAATCTTGTTACTTAGTATTTAATTTCAAAAGGAGGGAAAGGAAATAAGGGGAAAATTTTGAAAGACTTATATGGAAGGCAATGATTTTTAAAAATGTTGAGAAACAGTTCTTAAACCAACCCTTAAATATAAACATGGAGATTGGTTTCACTTGCGCTTCCAGATCTCATTCAGATTTGTACAACAGCCAATTCTAAATTGACATGGCACAAAATTTCCATATCTGTGCATTAAAAAGTTCAACATTTCTCATGTGTCTATATCATATTGAAAACATCTTATCTTTTGGGACATTAATGATAAATTCATATCTATACTCTGAGCTAGTTGTCTGACATTGGGCAGATTATGTAATGTTCCCAATCACAAAATGGTTATTATATTGTTTTCCCCACTGCTGCTGGGAAGTTTAAATGAGTTGCCTCAAGGGAAAGCACGTGATCTAGAGTGACAGCAAGGTGAGTAAATGCTTACAGCTAATACATTACCAAGTGCTATATAATACCAAATATAGACCTTCAATATCATTTTTGTATTGGTAAGGATGCTGGACATTTGGACATTCCTAAGTTTTTATTATTTAATACAATTTTTTACTTTACAGTTGTGAAAAGTTATATAAACAGGTGAAGTAATTCACCCTAGCAGGTCAATGGCTAAATTCTAATTATCTCCCATACTTCTAAAGTCTCAATCTAGTTTTGTTTTTTTTTTTTTCAATTTCATAATCTGCCCACTATAAGATTATAAATCACTATTTGTTTAAATTAATGTTTTTCTGATTTAGTATGTTGAGAAAATATTTTCATTAGATGTTGGACAAATGGACAAAACATGAGGGGTGGCAGGTCTGGTGCTGAGAATACAAATGTGAAGTCAGAACTGGATTCCTCTGATCCAGGATCATAGCTTGGTAACCCATGACCTGTTCCCAATTACTTCCCCTCTTTAACTTCTGCTCACTTATGTAAAGTATGTTCAAAATAGTGAGATGAGGAAGGTCAATATTTAAGGCAGTGGCTGACACCAAGTAAGATCTAAACAAACGTAGCTATTACTCTTGTTTTTATTCCTGTGAAGTTTAAACATCAATGTGCTAATGGCAGCAAAACATACTTGCTTGATGAGAATCTCTGGAGCTCAGTTTTGTCTGAGTCAGTTTAAAGAAGTAATCTTATGCAAAAAGTCATGTCCTCTGTGAATTTCCTGAACTCTAGAGATACAACAGCTAAATTCAGAGAGTCAGTAGTGCAAGACATTTGAAAGCCAGTGGAGCATGCGGCTGGACAAGGTGCATTGTTATGTGAAAGGCTGGCTGCAGTGGATATCAGTTGAGAAATTATTATTCGAGCTGAATGATCCATATGATATTGCATTGCATTATCCTGAGAAGGTCTTGCCAAAATAGATTTTGTTACAGGACTCAGAAAAATTAAAACTACACACTAGAAGATGTGGAATATTTATGAGGATAGAATTTAGAATTATTTCACAGTGATCAGGTGCTCTATAACTTTCACTGAAAGTGACTTACTGGATGAAAGACATTTGTCTGTGGATTAGCCCACTCTTGCACTGCTGTAAGCAAATATCTGAGACTAGGTAATTTGTAAAGAAAAGGGGTTTAATTGGCTCACGGTTACCACAGGCTATATATGAAGCATGATGGTGACATCTGCTTGGCTTTTGAGGAAGCCTTAGGAAACCTACAATCATGGTGGAAGGTGAAGAGAGAGCCAGCACTTCACATGGCTAGAGCAGGAGGAAAGAGGGGTAGGAGGTACCACACAGTTTTAAATGACCTGGTCTCATGAGAACTCACTCATTATCGGGAGAACAGCACCAAGGGGGAAATCCATCCCCATAAGCCCATCACCTCCCACCAGGCCCCATCTTCAACATTGGGAATTACAGTCTACGTGAGATTTGGATTGGGAACACAGATCCAAATCGTATCAGTTTGTTAGTTTTGCTTTAGATTTCTCATGGGCAATCATACTATATTTCTGTATGTTTTACTGTACTCCTTAATGATGCTAATAACTTCTTTTGCTTGCATTAGAACTTTCATTGGATAATGAGAAATAAAAGAGATTCTGTGCTTTGGCAGTATCTAAATCAAAACTTGTCTTAATTTTTTAAAATGCCAACCTTTCCAATTCCATTCAGTAACTTCTGGTACCCCAGACATATAAGACTACGTTTAGGAATCTTAATACTTTCTAGAGCTACAAATTATTGTAAGAGGAGTTATGTATTTATATTAATATTCATAACAGTTGTTTATTGGTCTATTCTCATGCTGCTAATAAAGACATAACAGAGACTGAGTGATTTATAAGAGAATTGAGTTTAACTGACTTACAGTTCCACATGGATGGGGAGGCCTCATAATCATAGCAGAAGGGAATGAGGAGCAACAGTCATGTCTCACATGGCTACAGGCAAGAGAGCTTGTGCAGGGGAACTCTCAGTTATAAAACCATCAGATCTTGTAAGACTTAATCACTACCATGAGAACAGTATGGAGAAAACCATCCCTATGATTCAATTATCTCCACCTGGCTCTTACTTCTTGACACATGGGGATTATTAGAATTCAAGGTGATATTTGGGTGGGGACACAGCCAAACCATATCAAGTCGAATATAAAAACAAAGTGTGGGGAGGTAAATTCAATTCCTCCTGTGTCATATGGAAAGGGGGCAGAGTTCAAACCTAGCAATGTTTGGCTTGAAACCCCACATATCTGCAACCTTAACACATTAGTCATTCTTAAAATTCTTTCAAACTTACATAGACTATTCTATTGACTTCCCCTTTTCTTTTCTGAGTAAGTCTTAGTTCAAAGCTTCCCAGCAGTGCTTTTCCTGCTTAACTTCTCCTTTCCTATAGGCAGTGTTCAAAATTATCCTTAATTATGACTGAGTATATGAATATCACGTCTAGAAAATGTTAGTGGCCCCTAGAGTGTCAATTCACCACAGATGATCTTGGTTTATGCCTGTTGTCGAAGTGTACTGTGTTTTAGGATTTTTCATGAATTGTTTTCTGAATTAGGACTTTTGCCAAATTGCTCATTTTTTAAACAATACATTATTATTATTACATTGCTGCATTAAAGTAAACTAAGATGGGCCTGTGAGACATTCACCATGTACTTCCAGCCTTTGCCATATTTTTATTTAGATAGACAGTGGTCATGTTATAGTCGTATAGAGAATAATCTGATTGCTGTCACCAAAATCTATGAAGGTATGAATCTATACCTATTAATATTAATTTTAGTTATACTTTTAATTTTGTAGTAAACTCATTTGCCATAAGAAATTAATAAGAAAAAAGTGAATTTTTACAATGCAAGAAAAGTAAGGAAGCTCTGATGATGAAAAATTAACTTGCGCAAAATGAATCTCAACACTTGCAATCCAATATGAGGAGCATGGTGTCCACATGACAACGAGAAGATGAATCTGTTCAAGTATAAGACTCTCCTTCAAAAAATAGTTATTTCAGAAGAATGCGCCTGGAGATGACGATTTAAAACATGCAGCTGTGTAGGCTGTGTTTACTCATCATTTCTGAAGCATGGTATTTCATTTAGTTGAAAGACTGTTCTTCTAAATTAATTTTGTTACTTGTTGATGCCAAATTTTCTTGGTTTGGATAAAAAGTGAAGCTTTAACTATTACTGGGTTGACTTCATTAGCAGAAAAAAAAAATCTCCCTAAAGAGTTAAATAATGGGGGCTTTATGTCAATGTTACCTGATGTTTCAAAAACATTATCAGTTAATTCCTGTCAGAGGCCATGACAGTCATGGGGAACATTGCTCTTTCCCCTCAAGAGAACCTGCCATAAGGGTCATAGTTGAATCTATACTTCCTCAGATCCACTGTGGCATGCATGCTGAAGCCATGTTTCCCCCCAACCTCTTAGCCAATGTCTTAGCATGGCAGTGGTACTAGAGTCAGACAATTTCTACCCAATACCAGACAACTCTATTGGGTAATATGTGCTGGAGGATTCCCCAATGGCCTGGATGAGAGTATCTCAGAACTGCATTATACACTTCAGCTCTTTCTTCCCAATCCTTCTTTCACACTTGACTTTCACAGGTGTGGTCTGAAGGTTCTCCCTGCCTTCTCTTAATATTTGCCTTTTGTCCTTCACTGGTGTTTCCCAATAATTCTCTCTCACATCTATACTATTTTGGGGCTTCTGCTTCTCAGAGGACCTAAGCTGACACAGACAAGATATCTACCAATCAAAACAGAAATCGTAGCTGTGAAATAAATATTTTTGTACATTCACAGAATAGCTGAGTTACAACATGTTTGTGGAAAGCTGATTTTTTTTTTAAACTTCTCCTAATGTAGCAATCTGTGTTTTCTCTGCTAGATATTCATTATAATTTTAGAATTATTTGAGACCTTGAAATTCTATAATTTTGTTTTAGAATATCTCAGCTTGTTGGAAAAATATTTTGATAGAGTTTCTGTTTTGTTAGGATAAACCTATATCCAGTAGAAAAATGAGACTAAGTTGAGAAGGCCTATAATTTTTCAGCTTCTAAATTCAGTAAAATAGCCAAAGAATTATAAATAATGATAACTTATTTGACAAATTTTGCCTTGCAAAAATATTTGTCAAAGAATATTACTTTTAATGAAACAAAAAAGATTTATAGGAGAACACTTGGGCTGAAATATTTATACATTTCCACATACAAATTAGAATAAAGAACATCCTGCATTTAACAAAATTTGCTCTAAGCTTTCTAGATACATTGATGATCGTAACCAATTTAATGAAAAATATTGAACTTGATGAGATAATACTGAAAATATATATATTTTAAAACTATATAGTAGCACAGTATAAGAATATGATGAATACAGATGATTTTGTAGTATCTTCCTGACTGGTTGTTCTTGCTTATAATGGATTAAACTGGAAATCATGGAATCAAGGTGACTCCCCTTTATTTTCTCCCATCTGGGATATCTTGCCAGATCAATTTTCAATATGTATTTTAAATCTATATACAATACAAACATCCTAGTCTAAACTACCATCAAGTTTCACATGGATTCTTGCAGTCAACTCCTAACTGGTTTTCTAGTTTCCAACATATTTACCATTTAACCTAGTTCAACCCAATCCTTCAACAATTGAAAATTTATGGCTGATTGTTTTTATATATTTTCAGTCTTTTTCTTTTTTCTTTTTCTTTTTTTTAATTTGAGACAGAGTCTCACTCCATCTCCGAGGCTGGAGTGCAATGGTGTGATCTCAGCTCACTGCAAACTCTACTTCCCAGGTCCAAGTGATTCTCCGCCTCAGCCTCTAGAGCAGATGGGATTACAGGTGCCCGCCACCACATCCGGCTAATTTTCATATTTTTAGAAGAGATGGGTTTTGCCATGTTGGCCAGGCAGGTCTTGAACTCCTGATCTCAAGTGAACTGCCTGCCAAGACCTCCCAAAGTGCTTGGGATTACAGGTGTTAGCCACTGCACCTAGCCTATTTTTAGTCTTCTGCTCCAAATAATCCAATGGCTTCCCATGTCAGTATAAATTCCATAGTGCTTGCAGTGGCCTATAAGACCTTACATTTGAAACTGACCCAATGGAGTCCCATAGACAGTTTTTTTCGGACATAGAAATTGGCCTTTCTGTTCACTTTCTTAAAGCTTGATACTTACATTTGTTTTACCTGACATCTTTCCTCAGCACCCTCGGGCCTTTCAACCGGGCCTCTCAGAGAAAGTATCAAAGAACTAAAACTCACCAGATCGTCACATTCAGACAATGAGATGTCAGAACCCTCATTCATCATGACTGCTTCCTTACCCCTCCCCCTAGTTCCTGTTTTCCTACACATTATTACATTTCTTTCCTGCTATATAAAGCCCTAATTTTAGTCAGTCAGGGAGGGGGATTTGACACTGATCTCCCATGTCCTCAGCTGCAGCACCCAATTAGAGACTTCTTTGACAATAACAGTTGTCTCAGTGATTGGCTTTCTGTGCAGTGAGCAGCAGGTCCTGGACCAAAAACCCCTGGTGTTTTGGTAACACGTTATCTCCCCACTCCAAATTCCTGACATCGCCTTTTACTGCTTCCTGGCCTCCACGCTCACTGTGCTACAGTTGCATAGCCTTCTTAATATTCCTCAAATGTGTCAAGCAAACTCTCCTTCTAGGCCTCAAAACCTAGTCCTTCTGTTTAAAATACTATTCTCCCACACAGCTACGTAGCTTCATATTTACTACGTTAGGGTTTTTAATCAGAGTTCACCACTAGCCACCCAATCTAAAAATCTACCTTTTACTTTGTGTCCCTTTACCCTGCTTTTTTTTTTCCCATAAATTTTATCATCGCCTAATGTAAATATATACATTTTATGTGTTAATTTTCTAGGCCCCTCTTTGTAAAATGTAAGTTTTCAGAAGGCAGAAATATGTTTTGTTCACTGCTGTGTCACCAGAATTTTGATTAGTATGTGTCCAGAGTAGGAATTTGATCCATATTAATTGAACTGAGGGACTGAATAATAGTTCTCATCGTGTACTCCAAGGACTTCCTTCAGTTTCCCTCCATCGTAATTGTCATTTATGCCTTCATCAGAATCTTATGAATTTAAACAGGTATTGAGAGAAAATTTTCATATGTTTCTTGCTTTCCTGCACATTTTCTGAGCAGAGTCACTGATTACCTTTGTTCTAGATTAGGTTTTCAAGAATATTTATAAACAGCCTTGGAAGATAGAAGTCATGTCCCTGTCGGAGATGAAGATTTGTTTCCTGACAGAATAATAAAGATATATTATCTTTGGGGAAAATACGGGCAAAACCTCTGTTTGTGATCAACAATTGGGGTTCCTTAAACTCCGAGTTTCTCACCTTTAACACAAACCAATGAAGGTGCAACATCACCTGGCCCTTTTCGTGTTGTTCTGTGGATATTGTGGTTTGGAGAACTGGTGCAAATATTGGTGCTCTGATTACGGTTGTTGATGTGAGTAATAAAGTCCTTTGTATATGAAGGAGTCTTCTGGCTTACATGAAACATTTGCACGCTAACTTGTTAGCTTGCAAATATGGTTGTGTACAGTGTAACAACGTTTCGGCCAACAGCGGACCACATATACAAAGGTGGTCCATAAGATTGTAATGGAGCTGAAAAATTCTTGTAGCCTAGTGACTCTGTAGCACAACGCATTACTCATGTGTTTGTGGTGATATTGGTGTAAACAAACCTACTGCACTGCCAGTCATATTAATGTATGGCACATACAATTATGCACACTACATAATGCTTAATAATGATAATAAACAACTATGTCACCAGTTTATGTATTTACAATATCATACTTTTTTATCAGTATTTTAGAATGTACTCTCTCTACTTATTAAAAAAACCTGTAAAACAGTCTCCTTCATCAGGAGGTATTCCAGAAGAGCCATTGCTGTCATAGGAGATGACAGCCTCATGCATGTTATTACTCCTGAAGAACTCCCAATGGTACAACGGGTGGAGGTAAAAGACAGTGATATTGATGATCCTGACTTTGTGTAGGCCTAGGCTAATGTGTATGTTTTTGTCTTTGTTTTCAACAAAATTTTTTAGTTTAAAAAATGTAAAATAGAAAAAAGATTACAGATTAAAGGTATAAATAAATACAATATATTTGTACATCTGAACAATTTTTTAAAGCTAAGTGTTATTACAAGAATCAAAAAGTTAAAAAATTGTTTATAAAATAAAGATGTTAACATATGCTAAGGTTAATATTGTTATGAAGGAGTTTTTTTTTTTTTTTTTTTTTTTTACAATAAATGTAGTATAGCCTAAGTGTCCAGTGTTTATAAAGTCTATAGTCATATATAATAATTTCCTAAGGCTTCATAGTCACTCACCACTCACTCACTGACTCACCCCAGAGCAAATTCCAGCCCCACAAGTTTCCTTCATGAGAAGTGTCCTATAAGCAGTATCATTTTTTATCTTTTATATAATATTTTTACTGTACCTTTTTTTGTATAGATACACAAATACTTTTCATTGTATTACAATTGCCTACATCATCCAGTATAGTAAAATGCTGTACAGGTTTGTAGTCTAAGAGCAATAGGCTATCCCAAATCGCCTAGGTACGTAGTAGGCTGTACCATCTAGATTGTATAAGTAAACTCTATGATGTTTATGCAATGATAAAATCACTAAACGACTCATTTCTCAGAATGTATCCCCCTCATTAAACTACAAATTAATTCAGATTAAAATCTCAGACCCTGCCACTTCTTGAAAATATGCTAGGGTCATTATTAGCTGCAATTTTTTTTTTTTTTTTTTTTTTTTTTTTACATTTTAGAACGAGTACGATTATATTCTTAATTATTTGCATCTACCTAGAACAAACGCATTCTGAGTACCAATCGTTGCAATCTAAGTACTTGGCTAGGACCTCTCATGAAATACAAAATTGAGCAATACACAATCTATTCCTCAGAGGTTAACATATATTATAGACAGATATATGTACACAAACAAATGATACAAAATGGTTATAAACAATAGGAAGATTAGGGCTGATGAAGGGACAAGAGGAATCCTTGAGGACAAAACACTAAGGTGGGCCTGCAAGAAGGAATTCAATGTTATCAGAAGAAGTAAGGGAAAGGGAGAGATATTGCAGTACACTGACAATGGAATTAGAGAATAGTCAACAGTCTTGTTTTACTACAGCCTGGTGTGCATGCCAAGGATCCTTGAGAATCTATAAAACGGTAGAATCAAAGAATAATACACTTTGATAAGTCAGAGTTACATTGTGATTGATTCTACAGGATATTTATAGAGTTAGGAATGAATACTAGAAATTCATGAAATAGTGTGTGTGTGTGTGTGTGTGTGTGTGTGTGTGTGTGTGTGTGTGTATGTATGACTTTTCTCCAAAAATGTTTTTTTTCTTTTGTTTTTAAATGGAGATGAAAAAATCATCTGTTTTATTGAGGTCTTTTGGGAGAAGAGAGAAAAACTAAAGGCAGCTGTGTTTTGCAACAATTTACATAAAAAGTGATAAGAACTCAGATTCAAGAAATATCTTAGTTGTAGAGTAAGGCACCTGTGGTTAATAATTTGATCTCAAAATATGAAGAAAAAGAAAATTGGAAGATAATTGGAAGCTTTCAACTTGAGAACATGAAAGGTTTCTCAGGATATCAACATGGAAGTTTATAATAAGAGCAGTATATATATACATATATATATATATATATATTTTTTTTTTTTGACAGAGTCTTGCTCTGTCACCCAGGCTGGAGTGCGGTGGCGTGATCTTGGCTCACTGCAACCTCCGCCTCCAAGGTTCAAGCAATTCTCCTGCCTCTGTCTCCCGAGTAGCTGGGACTACAGGCACACGCCACCACACCTGCCAATTTTTTTGTATTTTTAGTAGAGACGGGGTTTCACTGTGTTAGCCAGGGTGGTCTTGATCTCCTGACCTCATGATCCGCCCTCCTCATCCTCCCAAAGTAATGGGATTACAGGCGTGAGCCACCGCGCCCGCCAAGAGCAGCATGTTTTTAAAGAGAAGGTAATGAGCTTACTGATGGACCTACACAATTACAGGTGTTGCCAAGGATCAAGGGAGCAGTACTGAGTAGACCTTTATGAATGGGATTCTGGAGCTCAGATGAAAGTTGGGAGTTATGCATATAAACTATAAAATTGAGTTATTGTTAGCTATTCATTTCATTTTTATTTCTTCCTAATAATTATTTTTGTATTTTAATTTTTGACTTAAAAAATATAACTTGGGGGTACAAGTGCAGCTTCCTCACATATATTGCATAGTTTGAAGTCAAAGCTTTTAGTGTACCCAAATGGTAGTTTTTCAACTCTTATCCCCCTTCCACTTTCTCACCTTTTGTAGTCTTCACCATCAATTTTTCTACTCTATATGTCCGTGTGTACCTGTTATTTAGTTCCCACTTACAAGTGAGAACTTGAGACGTTTTCCTTTCTGTTTCCAAATTATTCAACTTAGGATAGCAGCTCCAGTTCCATCTATGTTGCTGCAAAATACATTATTATTTTTTTTTTTTACAGCATAGTAGTAATTTATATTGTGTGTGTATATATAGATGTAGTATGTGTATATATGTAGAGTGTGTATGTATAGATGCTTATACAGAGATGCAGGGTGTATGTGTATACATTTATACACATAAAATACTACTCACATGTATATATACACACACACATATATACACATGTAATGTGTATGTATACACACACACACACAACATTTTCTTTGTTCAATCATCCACTGATGGACAGGTTGATTGCATATCTTCGCTAATGTAAACAGAGCTGTGAGAAACATACAATTGCATGTATCTTTTTGATATAATCATTTCTTTGTTTGTGCATGTGCTCAATAGTGGGATTGCTGGATTGAATGGTAGTTCTATTTTTGATTCTTTGAGAAATCTTCATACTGTTTTCCATAAAGGCTTTACTATAATTTACATTCCCACCAATGGTGTGTAAGTATTCCTTTTTCTCTACATTCTCGCCGACATCAGTTGTTTTTCAACTTTTTAGTAATAGCCATTCTGACTGGTGTGAGATGGTATCTCATTATGGTTTTAATTTTCATTTCTCTGATGATTAGTGATATTAGTATTTTTTATTTTTTTGGACACTTGTATGTCTTCTTTTAAAAAACTGTTCATGTCCTTTGCCCACTTTTTAATGGACAAAGTTGTTTGAGTTCCTTGAAAATTCTGGATATTAGCCCTTTGTTGGATGCGTCATTTGCAAATATTTTTTCCAATTTCATAGGTTTTCTCTGTTGATTGTTTCTTTTGCTGCACAGAAGCTTCTTAGTTTGTTTCATTTGTCTATTTTTGTTTTTACTGTATTTGCTTTTGATTACTTAGTGATAAATTCTTTACCGAGGCTAGTGTCCAGAAGAGTTTTTCCTAGGTTTTCTTCTGGGTTTTCAAAGTTTCAGGTCTTAAGTTTAAACCTTTAATTCCATCTTGTGTTAATTTTTGTACATGGTGAGAGCTCGAGGTCAGTAGTTTTAAATGTCTGGAGTTAAATGTTTTGAACTGTCATTTAAAAATCTATGTGCTTTTATATTATAGCCAAACATTGTAGCCTCTGTGTGTTTGCCATTTCTAAATTTCCAGTATGATAAAATACCAACAATTTAACTTCCTGCAAACTAATATATTTGGATAATTTTTCAAAGTTTTCTTTGCAAGTGTACATAATCAGTTGAATATTTGTTCTATGGCATTTGCTAATAGTGTTTATGTCTCTTCATCATAATATTTATATGCTTATATTATTTATTCAAATATATATATAGATTCAAATCTGCTATATAAGACTTCTGTATAAACATCATATATTAAACACAAATACTTAATTTACTCGATTCTAACTGTCCAACAAAGAGATTTGTTTTACATTATTGACCCAGAAGAAAGGATATGTAGACTGTAAGAAAAAGTGGTGGCTAAAGAGAACTTCCAAATGGACAGTAGTAAATAGGAGTGAGAGATTGGAAAAGCCAAGACACAAAACCATTTGTGTTGTTGAGTTGAGGAAAGGCTCTAAAATCAAAAGCATGAGATTTCTCTTGTGGCTGGTGGATGATTGAAGTGAGGAAAGAGAAGCAGTGCTGGAATTGAAGAACTGATTAAAGCAATACATGAGAAATCGGTTGGGCTTTGGATGCCCATTACCACACAACACAGCCAGGAAATTATTTTCTCCTCAGTGTAAGAGGATACATGGCATTTACTCTCTGAAGTTGTTGAATCAGAGGGCCTGGGAATTAAGTGACAGGAGGCTGAGTTTGTAGGGATGTCTTATGCCTTACTGAAACTGATAGAATAAATGGAAATCTGCTTGATGAAAAATGAGATCACATATTTTCTCCTTTAGACTCTGAGATCACCAGCATTACCCAGGCAATCAGTTTCACTCATGCACATGAAATGGCAATCATGTTTCTGGAGCCTCCTTGTCATATGGGAAGGGCCATTCTGAGATCACCAGAAACTTTGAGGACAATATCTAACAATAAAATAATAAGACATGTATTGATTTTTATACATTTATAATTTTTTTCCTACTTAATTTGTCAGATTCTGGGAATGATGTCTCAAAACTTCTAAGAGAAAATTGATGGACTGTTAAAATATTTTTGTATATGGTTGTGAATTCAATTAATTCTTAATATTTTTTTCCAGTTATCTGTTTTATACTGTTTATTATCTGATTAAGATTGACAATATTGTGAAAAAAAAAACAAGTAGTGTTCTGCCTTAAATTAATTTAATGCATTTGGATGAAATACAGAGATGATCATACTTCGCTATTTTATTCTTCAACTACAGATGTAATAAACAAAATTAAATGAATATAATATACAAAACAAACACGAAGCAAAAGAAGGTAGCTGCTGTTTATTTGCTGACTGACTTACTTGGTTTCCAAAAAAATGGAGGACTAATGGTCAGGCGCAGTGGCTCATGCCTGTAATCCTAGCACTTTGGGAGGCCGAGGCAGGAGGATCATCTGAGGTCAGGGTTTTGAGACCAGCCTGCCCAACATGGTGAAACCACGTCTGTACTAAAAATACCAAAAATTAGCCAGGCATAGTGGTGGGCACCTGTAATCCCAACTCCTCAGGAGGCTAAGACAGGAGAATCGCTTGAACCCAGGAGGCAGAGGTTGCAGTGAGCTGAGATCATGCCATTGCACTCCAGCCTGGGCAACAAGAGCAAAACTCCATCTCTAAATAAAGAAAGAAAGAAAAAGAAAAAGAAATGGAGGACTAATTTAGAATAAAATTACAGAAGTGAGAATAAAGCAGAATTTTAGTGTTAATGGTACAAGATAGTTATTTTAAAATTGTGCTAATTTTAGACACATTTATTTTACAACATTTATTTTGCATTACAAAAATTTTTAGCCCAAATTTGTTTTCAAAATTTGACCTCATTTATGAAGATGAGTACAGTACACTTAATATTTAAATAGCCTACTGTACAGCTTTGTAATAGGAAAATATATCATCTATGTTTTACACCAAGGCTTATTCTATTTTAAAGTAAGTGTGTTTTTATAAAGGTGATATGATATGTATTTTTAAATTAACACACTTTATTTTTTGAAGTCATTTTAGATTACAGAAGAACTCAGTTGAAAGCACAGAGTTCTTACATACCTCTGCACCATCTTCTGCTCCCGCCTCCAGTTTTTCCTATTAACATCTTGAATGAGAGTTATACGTTTGTATAATTGATGAAACAATATTGATACATTAGTATTAACTAACATCCATACTTTACACTAAGGTTCACTCTTTGTATTATAATTTCTATAGATTTTGACAAACCTATAATGACAGGTATCCTCCATCATAGTATCATACACGATAGTTTCACTGCCCTACAAATGCCCTGTGTTCCACCTGTTTATTCCTTCTTCCCTTTCAAACCCTTGATCTTTTTTGGATCTTCCTAGTTTTGCCTTTTACAGAACATCGTTTACTTGGAATCATACATTATGCAGTCTCTTCAGATTGGCCTATTTCACATAGCAATATGCATTTAAAGTTCCTATGTATTATTTAGTGGCTTGATAGTTCCTTTCTCTTTTTTTGACAACTTTTATTCTAGATACTGAAGGACATTTGCAGGTTTGTTACATGGGTATATTGCACCCAGGTAGTGAACATAGTACCCAATAGGTAGTTTTTCATTCCACATCCCCTTTCCTTCCTCCCCGTTCTAGTAGTTCTCAATGTCTATTGTTACCATCATTATATCTATGTATGCTCAATATTTAGCTCCCAGTTATAAGCGAGACATGTGCTATTTGGTTTTTTGCTGCTGAATTAATTAACTTAGGTTTATGCCTACAGCTACAAACATGTTGATGCAAAGGACATGATTTTTGTCTTTTTTATATATATATCTCTATTTTACAGTAGCATAGTATTCCATGGTGTATGTTTTCTTTATCCAGTTTACCATTTACCATCCACATTTTCTTTATCCAGTTTACCACTGATGAGTACCAAGGTGATGACATGTCTTTACTGTTGTGACTAGTGTGATGGTAAACATATAAGTACATCTGTCTTTTCGGTATTCTGATCTGTTTTCCTTTGGGTATTATACTGGGTAATGTGGTTGCTGGTCAAATGGTAGCGCTGTTTTAAGTTCCTTGCAAAATCTCCAAACTACTTTCCACAGTGGCTGAATAAATTTACATTCCCCCAAGAGTGTATAAGGGTTCTCCGTTCTCTGCATCCTTGTCAGCATCTGTTGTTTTTTTGACTTTTTAGTAGCAGCCATTCTGACTGGTGTGAGATTATATCTCATCCTGGGTTATAATTTGCATTTTTCTGATAATTACTGATGATGAACACTTGTTTAAATATTTGTTGGCTACTTCTATTTCTTCTTTTGAAAAGTGTATGTTCATGTCCTTTTCCCATTTATTAATGGGATTATTTGGCTTTTGCTTGTTGAGTTGTTTGAGTTCCTGATAGATTCTGGATATTAGCCCTTAGTCAGATGCATAGTTTGCAAATGTTTTCTCCCATTCTGTGGGTCGTCCACACACTCTATTGATAGCTTCTTTCACTGTGCACAAGCTCTTTAGTTTGATTAGGTCACATTTGTCAATTTTTGCTTTTGTTGCAATTGTTTTAGGGGATTTAGCCAAAAATTTTTGCCAAGGCTGATGATGAAAATGGTATTTCCTAGGTTTTCTTCTGGAAAGGTGATAGTTTGAATTATTACATTTAAATCTTTAATTCATCTTAATTTTTGTATATGGTAAAAGGTAAGGGTCCAGTTTCCTTCTTTTGCATATGACTAACCAGTTATCACAGCAATATTTATTGAACAGGGAGTCCTTTACTCATTGCTTGTATTTGTTGGCCTTGCTGGAGTTCAGATGGCTGTATGTGTGCAGCTTTATTTCTGAGTTTTCTATTCTGTTCCATTTTCCTATGTGTCTATCTTTGTACCAGTGCCATGCTGTTTTCATGACTATATCCTTGGAGTTTAGTTTGAAGTCAGGTAGTGTGATGACTCCACTTTGTTCTTTTTGCTTAGGATTGCCTTGTCTTTTCAGGTTATTTTTCCTTCCATGTGAATTTTAGAATAGCTTTTTTTCTAACTCTATGAAGAATGACATTGGTAAATAGATAGGAACAACATTGAATCTGTAAATTGCTTGGAGAGATATAGCTATTTTAATGATTTGATTCTTCCAATCCATGATTATGGACTGTTTTTCCATTTATTTGTGTCATCTCTGATTTATTTAAGCAGTGTTTTGTAGTTTTCCTTATAGAGATCTTTCATCTCTTTGGTTAGCTGAATTTCTAGGTATTTCATTTTCTTTGTGAATGTTGTAATTGGGATTTCATTATTGATTTTACTCTCAATCTGGACATTATTGGTGTATAGAGATGCTACTAATTTTTGTACATTGATTTTGTATTGTGAAACTTTTACTAAAGTCATTTATCAGTTGTAGTAGGCTTTTGATGGAGTCTTTAGAGTTTTCTAGGTATAAAATAATATCATCATCACAGAAGGACAGTCAGACTTCTATTGGAATGTGTTTTCTTTTTCTCTTGCATGGTTGCTTTGACTACAACTTCAAGAACTATGTTGAACAGGAGTGGTAAGAGTGAGCATCCTTGTCTTATTCTAGTTCCTAACAGAAATGGTTCCAACTTTTGCCTGTTCAGTATGTTGTTGACTGTTGGAGTTTTATAGATGGCTTTTATTATTTTGAGGTATGATCCTTCAATGCTAGTTTATAGTGGGGTTTTATCATAAATGGATGCAGGATTTTATCAAGATAATTTTCTGCATATATTGTGATGATCATGTGGTTCTTATTTTTAATTCTGTTGATGTGGTGAATCATATTTTATTGATTTGTGTATGTTGAACCAGCCTTGCATTCCAGGAATAAAGCCTACTTGATTGTGATGTGCTAAATTTTGCTAGATTTAGTGTTGCTATATTTAGTTTGCTAATATTTTGTTGAGTATTTTTACATCTAGGTTCATTAGGGATATTCACCTGAAGTGTTCATTTTTCATTGTGTGTCTGTCAGATTTGGCTTATTAGGCAGACACTGGCTTCATAGAATGAGTTAGGAGGAGCCCTTCCTCCTGAATTTTTTGGAATACTTTCAGTAAGATTGGTACCAGGTCTTCTTTGCACATCTGGTAAAATTCACCTGTGAATCATCTGCTCCAGGGCTTTTCTGGTTGATAGATTTTTTTATATATCAGATTCAATTTCACATCTCAATATTGGTCTATTCAGGGTTTCAATCTCTTTCTGATTCAATCTGGGAAGATTGTATATTTCTGAGAATTTATCAGTTTACTCTAGATTTTCTAATTTATGTACATAGAGTTGCTCATAGTATTCTCTGAGGATCTTTTTTATTCCTGTAGGATCAGCTGTAATGTCATCTTTATCATTTCTGGTTGTACTTATTTGGATCTTTTCTTTTTTTGTTTATTAATTTAGCTAGCCATTTATCAAACTTTTTTGTTTTTAAAGAATTTACTCTTGGTTTCTTTGATTTTTATATGAATATTTTTGCATCTCAATTTTATTCACTTCTCTAATTTTAGTCATTACTTTTCTTTGACTAGCTTTTAGGTTGGTTTGTTATTTTTTCCTAGTTCTTTTAGGTTCAGAGTTAGATTAATTTGAAATCTTTCTAAGTTCTCAATGAAGGCATTTGCCACTATAAACTTTTTACACTGCTTTACCTGAATCCCAGAGATTTTGGTAAGTTATGTCTCTGTTTTTATCTATTTCAAAGAATTTTTTTTTTTTTTTTTTTTTGCCTTAATGTCAGTATTTACCCAGGAATTATTCCAGGAGTCAGTTGTTTAATTTCTGTGTGTGCTTTTGAGAGATCTTGATATTGATTTCTATTTTTATTGCACTGCTGTCCAAGAGTGTGTTGGAATACTTTTGAATTCTTTGCATTTATATAGTTGCTTTATCACTGAACATGTGGTCAATTTTAGATTATGCTCTATGTGTAGATGAGAAGAATGTATATTTGGTGGTTGATGGGTAGAGTGTTCTATAGGTATCTATTAGGTTTAATTGGTAAAGTGTACAGTTAAAATCCAGAGTTTGTTGGTTTTGTCCTCAATGATCTGTCTAATGCTGTCAGTGATGTGTTGAAGTCCTCTACTATTATTGTGCAGCTAAGACTTTTCTTAGTTCAAAAGCACTTGCTTTATAAATCTAGGTGCTCCAGTGTTGGATTCATATAAATTTAGGATAGACAGTTAAGTCCTCTTGTTGGATTGAACTCTATCATTATGCAATGTCCTTCTTTCTCCTTCTTGTTATAGGTTTAAAATCTGTTTTCTCTGATATAAAAATACAGATTCCTGCTATTTTTTGTTTGTTTGTTTTCTATTTGCATGACAGATCTGACTCCATCCCATTGCTTTGAACCTGTTGGTGTTGCTACATGTTAGTTGGGTCTTTTGCAGCCAGCAGACAGTTGGGTCTTGTCTTTTTATCCATGTTGTCACTTTATGTCTTTTAAAAGGGACATTTAGCCCATTTACATTCAGGGTTAGTATGGATATTGATATGTGAGATTTTTGATCCTGTTGCTATGTTGTTAGCTGGTTGTTATGTAGATTCAATTGTGTAATTGCTTTATAGTTCCTGTGGGCTATGTGCTTAAGTGTGTTTTTGTGGTAGCAAATGTCAGTCTTTTGTTTCCATGTTTAGCATTCCCTTAAGGGCTTCTTGTAAGTCTGGTCTAGTTGATATGCATTCCCTCAGCGTTTGCTTGTGTGATAAATGTTTTATTTCTGTTTCCCTTATGAACTATAGTTTGACAGAATATGAAATTCTTGGTTGGAATTTCTTTTTCTTTAAGGATGCTGAAACTAGGCCCCCAGTTTATTCTGGCTTGGTTAGGTTTCTGCTGAGAGGTCTGCTGCTAGTCTGATGGGGTTGCCTCTGTATGTGACTTGACCCTTCTCTGTAGCTGCCTTTAAGACTTATTCTTTTGCACTTATTCTTTTGCACTTTTGACCTAGGTGAATTTGACTGTGTGCTTTGGGAATCATCTTGAATTGGATCTACTCAGGGTTCTCTGCATTTCTTGAATTTGCACATCAACTGCTCTTTTGAGATTAGTGAAACTATAGTAGACTATCTTATCAAATATATTTCCCAAGTTGTTTATTCTGTCTCTCCTCTCTCAGGTGTGCTGATGAGTCACAGATTGTTTTTCTCTTTACATAATCTCACATTTCTCAGGGGTTTTGTTTATTTTTTTAAAGTTCTTTTTTCTTTATTTTTGTCTGAGTTTATTTTTGAAGAATTGGTCTTTGAGCTCAGAGATTCTTTCCTCAATTTGGTCTATTCTGCTGTTAATACTTCCAATTATATTATGAAATTCTTGTGAATTTTTTTAACTTTAGAAGTTCAGTTTGGTTCTTTTTTAAAGTGGCTGTTTTATCTTCCAGCTCTTGGATTGTTTTATGGAATTCTTCGGATCCCTTGGATTGGATTTCAACGCTCCTCTGAATCTCAATGAGTTTCCTTGCTATCCAAATTCTTTATTCTATGTCCGTCATTTTTTTTTCATTTCTAAGTGACTAAGAGCCATTGCTGGGGAGCTAGTTGATTTGTTTGGATGTAAGAGTGCACTCTGGCTTTTCAAATTGTTAGAGTTCTTGCTATGGTTCTTTCTCACATGGGAAGATGAGTGTTTCTTTAACTATGGTGTAATTTGAATATAGTCAGTTGGATTCATTTCTGGATGTTTTCAGAGGGCCAAGACTCTGTGCAGGATCTTTATTTTTGGCTAGAATATTGCCCTTGGTTTCACAGCAGGACAAAGTAGCAAAGTATTTTTAGTGGTCTACTTTGGGCTGCAATCTAGTGGATAGCACTTAAGAGTAATGGTCAGAAGATAGGCTCTTACTCAGCCATGTGGCTCCTTTTTATTTCCTCATTTTTGTAGCCATTCTTTATGATGCAGTAAGAGAGGTGACCCCTCCACCAGGTTTTCTCCTGAGACTTGAGGGTGCCCCTTTTGATCAGTGGCACTGGGCCCTCGTTTTTTTTAGTTAGGTGTTCTGGGTTGCACAGCTCCCTCAGGCAGAGGCCGTGGCACTGAGACAGGCCACACTTTTTCTAGGCTGGCCCTGTGGAGGGAGGCAGGCCCTGCTCTCCACAGCAGCCCAGGAACCCATGCGACTCACCCCTCTCAGTGCTCTGAGAGCCTGGGCTCTTCTGTTTAAGTGCTATCCACAGATTTTGGCTTAACACTCCTAAGCAACTTACTGCAGCCCTGGGGAAAGCTCCAGCTTTTTGTTCCTTTCCCGGCTCAGGAGCACCAAGGGTGGGGACCTTAGCAGTGGCAGTGGCAGAGGCCCTGTCATTGTCTCTGGGAACTCCACCTCAGAGAAACAGAGAGACCCTGCCTGTGAAAATGATCATTCAGGGTCGGGTGACTACACTCTGGGCCCAAGCCAGGGTCTCTGATTGGTGAAGAGCCAGGAACACACTCTGAACTTTTCTCTGTTTGGCGGCTGCAGCATGTTTGAGGGGCAAGGTGAGCCCTCAGGCTGTCTGTTCCCTGCCCCACCAGATGGGGGGCGGCAAGGGCAGCTACCGCTGTGGGTAGTAGCAGAGAGGCTGTCAATTGCTTCTGGAGACCACGCCGGAGACACACAAAATTGCTGCCAGTGGGAATGTTCAGCTGGTTCGGGGGCAGCTGCCCTGAGGCCCAAGCCGAGGTCCTGTGTAGTGAAAAGCAGGGGTGTTGGAGGCTCACAAGGAAGACAGTCTGTGCTCCTCTCTGTAGAATAACTGTGTGTGCTGTAGGATGCAAAAGCCATCAGGACTTTGTTCCTTTCCCAGTCTGGGGGATGCAAGGGTTGGTACTGCTGTGGTGGCAGTGGCGGAAAGCCTGTCAGTTGTCTCTGGGAGCTCCATTCCAGAGAAATGCAGAGCCACCACTAACTGAAGTGATCAGGTGAGGGTAAGGCAGCTGTGTTGAGGGCCCAGGCCAGGGGCCCTGCCCAGTGAGAAGTAGCAGGGGCTGGGACGGCATGGAAAAGAGTCTGGCCACTGTTCTACAAGGTAGCTGTGGAGTGCTGGAGACCTGTGGCTGTTCTGGGGCTCTTCACTCCTCCAGCCTAAGGGAAGCAGGGGTGGAAACTGTAGTCAGGCCTGTTGGTTACCTGTGGGAGATTTATCCCAGAGAAATGCAGAGCTGCAGCTGACTGGAGTACTCAGGTGTGGGTGAGGTGGCTGTGCTGGGTTCCCAGGGCGGTAGGCTTTGTCTGGTGAAGTTGGGTCTGCAGTCATTTGGTTCCTCAGCATCATGTATGTGTCCCCTAACCTAGGGGCACACAATAGAGCCTAGGCTCCCTTGTTGGTAGATCTGTGGCAGCTAGTGCTGGGGTGCTCGAGGATCCAAGGCCTGTGGGGCTCCACATGGGCCTGAGCAGCAGCTCCGCTCAGACTCCATGTGGGTCGGGTCAGGGGGAGGGTCAGGAGAGATCTCTTATGCCCAGGATGGCAAACATTCATGCAAGAAGTTTGGGTTCCTGGGGGCTCTCACCCACTCACCCTTTCCCCATGTAGGGAGGCTTCCCTGGCTCTGCGCCAGTCCCAGGTAGGTGGCTGTCCTGCCTGGCTGCCCTCTCCTCCCTGCGGGTCACGATTGCTTCCTTGATGAATCCCAATGTGGCCTCACGGATAACCTGCTTCAAGAGCTAGTGTTTACTCGCCACCGTCTCCTCTCTGTAATAGTAGCACACACTAGCTGCTTCTAGTCAGCCATTGTGGTGCTTCTTTATGCTAATTTCATTTCAATTCTTCATTGTATAAACGTACTACAGTTTACTTGTTCACCTATTGAAGGACCTCCATGTTGCTTCCAAGTTTTGACAATTATGAATAAAGCTGTTATAAATATCCGTATGCCGGTTTTTGTGCAGACATGTGTTTTCAGTTCATCTGGGTAAGTATCAAGAAGTACCATTGCTGAATCATATGTTAAAAGTAAGTTTACTTGTATAAGAAACTGCCAAACTGTCTTCCTAAGTGTGTGTACCATTTTGCATTCCCACCAGCGATGAATAGGAATTGATGTTACTCTACATCCTTGCCAGCTTTTGGTGTTGTCAATCTTCTGGATTTTAGCCATTCTAATAGGTGTGTAGTGGTATCTCGTTGTATTAATTTGAAATTCCCTAATGACGTATGATGTTAAACATCTTTTGGTGTATTTATTTGCCACCTGTATATCTTCTCTGATGGGGTGTCTGAGATATTTTGCCAATTTTTTAATTGGTTTAATTCAAAGTATACTAGAAATCCATTGAACTACTTTAAGCAGGGAAATTATATGAGTAGATTTCATTTTTAAAAGAATCACTTTAGCACTAGATACTTACAAGATAAAGGCAGATAAGAGTCAAAACAAAGAGACCAGTTAGTAGGCTATTGCCATAATTCAGGGGAAAAAGTGGAGGTGCCTTGCTCTCTTGTGGTGGCACAAGAAGCAAGAGATGTCTGGATTTGGGATATATTTTGAAGGATATTTGATGTCGGGTTATATATTAAATATGTTGGTTATTATGACACTAGTTTTGTTTTTTGCATTTTTAAAAATTACAGCTTTATTGAAATATAATTCACATACCATAAAATCCACCCACTTAAAGTATATGATTCATTGGTCCTTAGTATGTTCACAGAGATGTGCCATCATTACCACACTCTAATTTTAGAATACTTTCTTTACTCCAGAAAGAAGCCATGTGCCCCTTGGCAGTCACTCTACTTTCTCCCAACTCCTGGTCTCCTAGCACTAGGCAATACTAATCTACTTTCTGTCTCTATAGGGTTGCCTACTTTGGACATTTCACATAAGCAGAATCACACAGCATATGGTATGACACTAGCTATTATAACAAACATGCTTCATTTTTCAGTGGCTTAAAAACTAAAGTTTTGTTTTGCCTCTGACAGTCTAATGTGGATGTTTTTGGCCTATGTGTGTTTTTTTGGGTGGGGGTTACTTTTCACACAGTCATTTATGGAGCCAGTCTAATTGAGAACCTGCCAACATTATGTGGGTTCCATGGTTTCCCAGGCATTGACATCTGACTGGCTGATGGGGAGAAAAAAAAAAGGATGAAGAAGATGCACTCACTTCTTAAGCACATTGCCCAGGAAAGCCAATGTATCACTTCTATTAACTTTTCTCTGATGAAAACCAGCTGCTGTGCTCCAAGTTTCATGCAAAGAGAATAGGAAATATGGTGACTCTTTAGGCAGCCACTTTCCTATAACAACTCTGCTCTGCAAAAGTGAAAAATGAATTATTAGTGGAAAGTTAGTCATCTCTGCCATGTGAGATATGAGGAAAAAAACCAGTTGTCAAATGTGGTGTCAGCAGTAGGAGGTCTGTTTACTGTTTGTTGGTACACTGAGTGGGCTGGGAACACTAAAGTTGCAGGCAAGAGTACATTTGATATGCTAATTTGAGACATCTATTAGGCGTTAAGTCAGACATCAAACATGGAGTTGAGAGGAGAGATGCTATTTAAGGTGTACATTTGGGAGTAATTAGAATAGAAGATATATAAAGTCATAAAACTGTATCAACTAATTTAGGAAGTACATATGAATAAGAAAGAAAAACAAGTCCAAGTATTTTTCCATTGCCAAAATTTACTTGCATTCTCATTTTATACACAGTAAAATTATGGCATGAAGTTAAATGAATTAGAAAGAAAAGAATCAGAATTAGAAAGGATTAGAAAGAAAAGCTGTGTCAGTCATTATCCAATATCCTTTCTGTATCCCTTCTAGAAATGGTTGCAGACTCAAATAAATGATTAGAAGAAGAAACTAGTTTCCTCAAGTAACCTATTTGAGATAGACATTTTAAACGTTTTTTTCTTTTTTTCCTAACAGGGTTTCCATATTCTAATTTTTATTCTTTGGGTAGTTTCTTTCTTTGTTGTTGTTCAAACTCAATAACGGACACTTCTTAGCTCTAGGGAACTACTGTGTTTTATTTTTCATTGAATCTGGAACTTTGCAAGTTTGAAAGCCACTGACTTTTTTCATTGCAGTGTTTTAAGAAGAGATTGCAAAATAGTGTTTGTCAGAATGTTTTGCCTTGCTCTGGAAGGATGGCATACACTATCCATGTGAAGTCACAGATAACGCCTCTAAACACACTTTGTTTCTCCTGTCAATTACTTCAAAACAGGATATATGGCTTTCCATGACAAATTGGAGCTTCCTAAACATGCCATGTACACGTTTGCCTCTCTTCCCAAGTTTGATGGCCAAGTAACCCTAAAATTTAACACAGTAGATATTTTTCTAGATTTTGAAATTCTAAATTTTATAAAATAATTTATTAATTTGTAAAATGAAAGTAGTGTTTTTAAAATAAATATGGTGCTCTACTCAAAGTACAAAATGCCATATAGTTATGCATTGTTGTGTATAAAAATTCCTCAAGTTTGCCACACTTATTCACCCCAAGTTTTTCTGTACTCATTACTCAGATAATTGTGTTTCTAGCTTCTTTTCACTCAGTAAGTTTACTCTGAAGAAGTAGGATTCTGATTGTTGGGATAGATAAGAGGCCATTTTGCAGGTATCTGAAGTGTTTAGTCAGTTACTGAGATCTATAAATCCGATGTCAGAAGGTGAAAAAAAAAATTATGAATATTACTTGCTAAAATAATTGACAGCTAATAGTACTTACAACATAAGCAGAGAATAAAGCTCAATTTCAAAAGCAGTCTATGCAGCCTCATTTTCATAGTGGTTTCTCCCACTCCTTCCTTCTTTTTCCCCTAAGCACAGCTGCAAGTTTAAGTAGGCAAGCAAACTGTAATCCACCACTTAGAGTGGCTGCTGAATCACCGCTGTGCCCAATTTTCCTGTTTAACTTTTTTTCTTCCTTGATTGACTGTGGTTCTTTCCTCCCCTAAATGTTCATAATGACAACATGACAGTTCAGATCTTTTCAATGTCAGAGACTAGCTACACAACACGGTCACTCTCACAAAGCAAAGTGGCTAAAGTATTATAATGCTAGCACATTTAATTTTGCCCTATCTTATTTGTGTTAAAATTAACCACAGACATGTTACAGTGCTACATTGTGAATCTAAATTTCAACTTTAAATAGTTTGTTTACTGATAATTTTCTGAAGGGGATATATGTGTGTGTGTGTGTGTGTGTGTGTGTGTGTGGTGGTTGTGTGTATAAGGGAGAGAGAATTTGTAAGATTGAAAAGTTGTGATATTTTATTTTCTTTCATTATAAAAAAGAAAAGAACCTCAAAGCAAAAAGCACCCACTCTTAATGAGGAATTTGACTTTCCAGGAAAATAATGAAGAATGTTCTGTTAATTCTTAGTATAAATAGTAGCTCTAACTCATTTTCACCTCCTTTCTCATACTTGCAAATCTGAAATATGTTCAGTACTTTAGCTTACAATATGTCAATCCTGAAAGTGGAAAAGAAACAAGTGCTATGATAAATATACCTCCTATAGAGGCTATATGACATTTTTAACTTTACAACAGTTTTTAAAAGAGATCAAGTTTTAATGTTATAGAAGGATAGATGTTAAATGATGTAAGGGGAGGAGAGGACCATCACAATGGTTTAGTATATTGACCAGGAATTTCCTTTTGTTTGTGTACATGAAGTGTGTGCGTATGCGTATGCGTATGTGTGAAAAAGAGAGACAGATTGGTGGGGGGCAGAGAAATAATTTTCTGCTTTCCTTAATTACCAAATAAACTTTGCTTTTTGTCTTATCATAATAGCATGCAATATTGCAATTTAAATTAGATTAATATCTGTTTTCATATTAGATCTTGCAATGAATTCAACTCTAATAGTTATCTCTTTCCTTTTTGTTTTAACATCTATTTCTAAATTGTTTTTCTCAAATGTTTTCCCATTATTTGCTACATTTGTGTTAAGATGTCTATAACAAAAATTTCAGAACTACATATTAAAGACCATGACTAAATTCTTTTGTTCAGTATCTCTCAAACATGAAGGTGCAGACTAGGTGCTTGGGAACCTTATTGAAATGAAGATCCTAATTCAGATAATTGGAGGTGGTGCCTATGATTTTAAGTTTATCCTAGTTATATTGATGCTTACAGTACATGGAGAAACTTTGAGTAGAAAGGCTTTATTTTAAATCAATAATAATTTAATAACAACAACAATAATTTTATGCATATTGTATCTCCAGGGAAAATAATAGTTAACATGGAAAATTAATAATTAGCTGTACAAGACTACCAAATTTATTGAATATTGTTTAGGTAGATCATTCAGTTCCGTTACTCTATTAATACTGTGTTCTGTATTGTGTAATTATGTATTACAGAATATTCTGTAATACAGAATAATACTGTATTCTGAAATTCTGTAACTGTATTGTGAGCCATTTGTCTAACATTGACTTCTCATTGGCTGATTCAATATCCGTTGACTTATGATAAATTGTAAGGTTTGCAGATCATTGAATATGTCTGAAAGTTCTTTGAGAAGCATATTAGGAAACAGTTGAAGTGTTTTTAAACTGTTAAACAGTCTTTTGGCATGCCAATGAATTGAACTAGAAAACTCGTTTGCATCTTAAAGCCACAAATCATAAACTGTGAATGAAAAACCAACCATGAGGAAAAAAAAAAATTGGTATGTCCTGTTATAAATTAGTATGAAAGTCTGCATTTTGTCTAGTGATAAACACCACTCACTACAGATACTTCAGGTTAGACCAGATCTGGTCTGAAAGCTTAGATTGCACTCTAATGGGGGATTCTGGGGAGACGATTAGCTATAAGGACACACATGTATCAGCTATCATAAACCCTTTACAGAGAAAATAAAAGAATTTATGTAATACTGGAACATCTCTGACTATAACTCCTAAAATACATGTTATAGGGTACCACAACTCAGGATGCCAAATATCGCAAATGTCTTAGTCCTAAAAAGAGTCTTAAATAAACCAAAGCACTGGATCTAGCATGTACATATTCTTGCTCTATGTTTGATTTTCTGCTGCAGACATTTCCGATAACAAACTTAAATTCTTTCTTATATATCTTTATAGTTATTTGTCTATTCCTGGGCTACTACTGGAATAAGAAAGAAAAAACCATGTGTGATTAAGCAAGTTGTGCATAATACAAGTCCAAGATCAAAGATGTCAACAGGTTTGCTTTCTTCTGAGGCCTGTTCTTGTCTTGCAGATGGCTGCCTTCTTGACTTGTCTTCACGTGGTCATGCATACCTCTAGTATGTCTTTGCATGTCCAAATTTCTCTTATAAGGACACTATTCAGATTGGATTGTAGCCCACCTTAACAACCTCATTTTAATTTAATCAAGTCTGTAAAGGTTCTATCTTCAAATACAGTCACATTCAAAGGTGCTAAAGGTTAGGGCTTCAACATATACACTCCCCCCCCCTCCCCCCGAGAAGGAGTCTCGCTCTTGTTGCCCAGGCTGGAGGGCAATGGTGCCATCTCAGCTCGCTGCAACCTCTGCCTCCCAGGTTCAAGTGATTCTCCTGCCTCAGCCCTCAGCCTCCCAAGTTTCTGGGATTACAGGCACCCACCACCATGCCCAGCTAATTTTTATAATTTTAGTAGAGATGGAGTTTTGCCATGTTGGTCAGGCTGGTCTTGAACCCCTGACCTCAGATGATCCACCCACCATGACCTCCCAATGTGCTGGGATTACAACTGTGAGCTACCATGCCTGGCCTTCTACATATAAACTTCGAGGGGACACAGTTTAGCTCATAACAAACTCAGAATCCTATATTTGTAAGAGATCTAGGTCAACGCCCTTGTTTTACAACTGAGGAAATGGAGACTTCTTCAAAAAAATAAATATCTTGTTCAAGGTCACCAAATTAGTTAGTGGCTGAGTCTAGAATTCATCACAGATATCCTGAATTCTAACTGGTTGGATTTTTGTTTTAACTTTACCACACAACTTAACTCAATTTTGATATATTTTCTATAGATATTGCTTCTAGAGTTGTAATTGAAAAATGAGTAGACACAATAATAAGAGAGCCAAAATTTACAGCTAATGTTGTTCTAATCCAGCTCCCTTAGTTGGACAAGCTTTATTAGAGCCAGAAAACAGTCTCAGGAAGAAAACTAGGATGGTCTGGTACAACAAAGGTCTGAATCTAGATTGGTTATTATGGCCATTATTTCTAACTTACTGATATAAAAATATATTCACTTTCATAGAATTCCTGAAGTTTGATTGTTGCCATGCTAGATGAAACATTTTTAACACAGTTGACTTTTATGAGAATTTTAAACATGTACTTATGAAGTTTATTATCTTTTGACAGCAGTGTATACGTATCACATCTAAAGTTTTTGAGAAAAAAATTAAAAAGCCAAAAACCTTATCATCTTGAAAAGCAAAATAGTAACAGTAACTATTATTAGAAAGGAAAAATGATAGAAATTTTTTATTTATAAACTCAATTAAATTACCAATATTTTCCTTAACAAATTTGCTTTTTCCTTATAACTTAACTATAGCCTTCCTTTAAATTATTAATATCTGCTTAAATTTTACTGGCTCAAAGATCAATTGTGCAAACATGGAGATCAATAGAATTTAATAAGAATTTGCACAATAAGCTAAGAAAAATAAAAATAAAATGCAAGATGTTATCAGTAGACGAGCCAAAGCTAGACATATATAGGCTGACTATAACGAAGCGATGCCAATATAAGTCTAATTTGCCCGTTTGTAAAAATGTTTCTAAGAAAGAAAGAAAGAAAGAGAAAGAGAAAGAGAAAGAGAAAGAGAAAGAGAAAGAGAAAGAGAAAGAGAAAGAGAAAGAGAAAGAGAAAGAGAAAGAGAAGAAAGAAAGAAAGAAAGAAAGAAAGAAAGAAAGAAAGAAAGAAAGAAAGAAAGAAAGAAAGAAAGAAAGAAAGAAAGAAAATAAAGAGATGGGGGAGGGAGGAAGGAAGGGAGAGAATTAGAGGGAGACAGAGAAGGAGGGAGAAAGAAAGGAAGAAAGGAAGAAAAGAGAGTGATAAAGAGAGGGAGGAAGGAAGGAAAGAAGGAAGGGAGGGAGAGAGGAAGGGAAGAAGAAAGGAAGGATGGAAGAAAGGGAGAAAGGGGGAAGGAGAGAGGGAAGAAGGGTGTGAGAGAGAGGAAGGAAGGAAGGAAGGAAAGGAGAAAGGAAAGAGAGAAAGGGAGAGAGAAAGAGATGGAGGGACAGAGGGAGAGAGGGAGGAAAGAAGGAAGAAAGGGAGAAAGAGGGAGGGAGAGAGGGAAGAAGGGTGTGAGAGAGGGAAGGAAGGAAGGAAGGAAGGAAGGAAGGAAGGAAGGAAGGAAGGAAGGAAGGAAGGAAGTCAGGCTTAATTGATTTTTGGTAGACCTCTTTAAATTATGACAAAGAGTATGTCGTCAACTTTCTGAAACTATTTCCTGAATTTGATTAGCCAACTTATATTAAAAGAATGTCTTCAAATAGTGGAGAAAATGACTGTCTTTGCTTGTCAGATCCATAAACTCTAGGATGTGTGTTTTCCTATTGGCTGGGGTTCCAGTGTCTGGCCCATCTGGTTATGACCAAGGGGCCAGATATGAATCAGCAAACTGATTCTCCTGATAAAATTATTTTTCCATCACTTCCCTAGGAATATTAATCTGGAAGGTTGAAGTGCTGTGTTGAGAAAATTTGTGTAATATACAAGGTAAGTATACTACGGTCAGCTAAAAAATATTTATTAGTTTGCATATTGGCTCTGCACAGCTTCCCAAAAATAATTGTCAGTAATTATTGCTAGACTCCTCTCTTTTCTACCTAAATCTTTTTACAGTGACTACTAGTTACCTACCAGATTGAAAAACTCTCCTGATCTACCTATGGTGGGGATAGACTCAATGGAATCAGGCAATGGCTACTTAAGACCCAAATGTCACCTCCATATAAAATGACTTCCTTAATCATTCTACCAAATGTGGTTCTTTAATTCCTTCTGACCTTTCATACAATACCCTGCTTTATTTCCTTCATTACATTTACCTTTAACTGAAATTATATTATTTTTCCTCTTTTTCTGTCCTCCTTCATTATATTGTAAGGTCTCAGTAAGTAGGGACTGGTCACTGGTCTATCCCAAACATCTAAAAGAATACCTGATATCAAAAGTGTGTTTAATACACATATGCTGAGTAAATTAATCAAATACTTTGCTGATGTGCACCATATTTAATGCTTAGTGATATGGTTATTGTTGTTTTTCTACTTCTCAAGCAACTGGCATTTGAACTAGGCATTATGGGAAATCTATAATTAAAATAGAATCTTCTTCAGAATTTTCTAATCTACACTAACAGTTGTTTTTATAATAACTGAGATAGAAGTTTTCTACAAAGAGAACAGTGTGTTGAATTTGGGACATACTATGTAAGTGTTTAGAAAAGGAACACTTCCTAAACATCCCTGTAGAATCTTGTCACTTTCATGGAAAAATGTAAGGAAGAAAGTAACAGAGAGAAAAGGAGAAAAGGCAAAAATAGAAGCAAAATGAAATTAGAAGGTAGTTTAAAAGCATTTCAAGTAACTAATAACGAAAGAAGGAGAGAAAACTTTTTCAATCACACTGCAAAAGTAATTATCCGAGCTGACCCACAAATATGCTGCAATATGTAGCTGACTGGGTATAAAGAGATGTTAATGATTTTCATTATTTTTCTTGTGTCTATTCATGCCTTTCATATTATACAGTTGGATATATAGATTAAAAACTAAGCAAAATCCTATTATGTAAAAGAATATTTGTAAAAAAATTAGGTTATAGTAATTTGAAGGTTTAGATGTTGTAAAGAAAGCATCAGTGATACAAATTCATTAAATCAAAGTAAGATAGTTTCAGAACATCATATTAATAAGAACTTATTTCACACTCTTGATGTACAAGAGTTTCAGCTTAGTATGCTAGGCTTTTAAATATTGAATGTATAGAGATCCCCTTTTTTATGTGGTATTTCTAACATTCCTGATTCAATTTACTAAGAACTAAAGAACACCCACTTCTAACTTGTCTGCTGCATGTTATATTGTAGATTAAATATATCCAAATCAAACATCAATGTGATGTTGATATAGAAGGGGTGTTCTGCCTCATTAATTAGATAAATTAAATAGTGAGAAATGTCCATGGAACATTTCTCCAATGTTCATTCAACCTGTAAAAAATCTCTTAAGTGAAATTAGGCCAATGGTGTGGACAGAGTTTCCAGCTGTAGATCCTTTTCTTCAAAATAAATGTTTTGGGAAATGTAGTAAAACTGGTAAAAAGCAGAGTGCTTTAGGTAAATTGTCAGTGGAGAACTTGGATATCCACCCACTGTACTGTCCCCTACCCCATGGCCAATAAAATCCTCTGACTTTGAGTCAGAATTATTATGACCTCCAAGATCCATTTATTCTTGTAGCTGTAGTCTCTAAGTTTTACAGATAAGAATACATGAGAGAAGATATTGTTTTCCTGAATCAGATTGTGGGGGCTCCTTTGCTTTCTCCATGACATAGAACTTTAGTAGAATCTTGCATCAAATATGAAATAGAGACGGAACCTTTAAAAAAGATTTCCTAAACTCAAAAATTCCAACCAATAGTCAAGTCCGATTCTATCAGTTCTTTCTTCTCTAACTAAACCTCCCACGTCCATATTGCTTGGTAAGGCATGAGATGGGAACCTCATTAGGAGAAACAGCCGGGTGCTTCATGCTCTCTCAGTCATGATCATATGCCAGACATCCTGGTACCCTGGGCAAACATGAGAAACTGTAAACCCTACATTTTAGTTATCTGAAAGGAGGAAGTGGTTATTTTAATTTTATCTTCAGTATTTCAAGACATTCTTTTAACATAAGTTAAATAACTCAATTAACAGAAAATAAAATGTCATTGTTCAGAGGTATGGACAATGAAAGGTATTCTGAACTTAAAGAGGGATTAAGTAGAGAGGTTAGAAGAATTAATATTTTCTGCCTGAGTTAATTTCCAATTCTTCTTCAAAATTAGACACCTGTCTTATTTGCAACAAAATTCTGCTTAAATATTCCTAGTTATCAGAGAGCATGTTATTCCAAAGTCAGACTCTTTCATTTGTGGAGTTCTAATTATCTGGCAATATTTACATAGAATTGAAATCTGCCTGCCTGTAATTATGAGCCATTATTTCTAGTTGTCCAGTACAAAAAGACAAAAGAATCTTTTTTCACTTAATTATTCATTCATCAGTTCATTCAGCAAATACTGATTGGGTAAATTCTCTGTGCTAGTCATTGTGCGGGGCAATAAGGATGCAAAAATGGAGAAAGGAAAGTTCCTGCCCCTCAGAAGCTTATAGTACTTTGTGTCAGACACACACAAACTGTGTCAACAGAGTTTAAAGTACAGGATTCTAGGTGTCTCTCTTATTCAGATGCTCACACTGGAAAACTGAAAGTCACTTTAGTATATGTACTTTCCATCACTCTTTTATTCAGTGTTTCATCTAGCCCTAGTGAGTATATCTGTACCTCTAAAATGTACCTTGATATATCCATCTCTATCAATCTTACTACAAGCTCCACATTCTAAGCCATCACTATTTCTCAATTAGACTACTACGGTAATTTCCCACATTGTTTTCTTGTTTCCACTGTTGATGGTCTACAATCCATTCTTCCTGAAGACCGTAAACTTTTAAAAATATACATCAGCTTGCATGACAAATCTGCTGAAAAATATCTTCAAAGGTTTTTGTTGTTGTTGTTGACCTGAGAATGAGATCCAATTTTCTTACCTTGATCTGTAGAGCTTTTCTTGATCTAGCCACTACTTTCCTTTTGCAAATTTATTAATACCTCATATTACTCTCTCCTGGAGTTTGCCAGTATGTAGGCATTTTATTCAGAGTCATTGTTTGTACTTTATCTGTGGGTTGATTTCCCTGTCTCTACCCTAACACACCACTTACCCACACTTAAAGAATGCTTAATGTGAGACTTTCCCTTACCACCCTAGATTAAGAAATATAAACAACAAAAGATATCCCTTTCTATCACTGCATTTTTCTAAAACATTTATAAAACTTCCCAAATTTTGAAATTTTTCCGTATTTCATTATTTTTCCATATTTTGTTTTTAACCTGTTTATTAAAGTCTCCTCCATTAGGCTGTGAGTTTCATAATGGCTTGTTTTGAATCACTCATGGCTAGTTTATTGGTGACTTATATTAGTCACTCAGCAAATATTGTTATAGGCAAATGAATTAATCAATACATAGAAACAGAACCTACCATAATCTTGGAGTATTTATTGCCTAACTTAACATTTGATAAAGTTAAATTATCAGGTGAATACATACACATCTTCAACACACACATATACTTCTTATTTTATCTTTTTACATAGAGTTTGTATCTCAGTCCAGTTATCATCCTAGTGACTTTTTCAGATAATTGTTTCAATATTCACCTTAAAATATGAAGGTCAAATATTACTACAATATAAACTGCAGTGAAATTTATGGAATAAATTTGATAAAACATATTAGAATGTAATATTCACTACTTTAACCCTCTAACCCCAAGAATTGTATTTTGTCCTAAGAAAATAATTAAATCTGTAGGCAAGTGTTTAAATACAAGCGTTTTTTGTTGTTGTTGTTGTTACACCACTATTAAATAAAAGAGAAGTACTGGATTAAATCGAAATGGCTATCCAATATACAATTTAAACACAGGTATAATGAGATCTCCGAATAATTTTCAAAGAAAATTAAATTCAAAATTAAAAAGTTACTAAATCCAAAAGTAAACAAGCCAATATGATCAAGAGTCATCAGAAATAGCAATAGAATAAGATCCAAAAATTTTCAAATATAGGAACCATTCAGCAGATGATATACAATAAATATTTTAAGTTGTATAAAAACCTAAGAGAGTAGGGAGGCATGCCCAAGATGGCCGAATAGGAACAGCTCCAGCCTCCAGCTCCCAGTGTGAGCGACACAGAAGACTGGTGATTTCTGCATTTTCAACTGAGGTACCAGGTTCATCTCACTGGGGTGTGTCAGACAGTTGGTGCTGGTTCACGGGTGCAGCCCGACCAGCGAGAGCTGAAGCAGGGTGAGGCATCACCTCACCTGGGAAGTGCAAGGGGGAAGGGAATTCCTTTTCCTGGCTAAAGGAAATTGAGACACCCACCACCTGGAAAATCAGGTAACTCGCACCCTAATACTGTGCTTTACTAAGGGTCTTAGCAAACAGTACACCAGGAGATTATATCCCACACCTGGCCCAGAGGGTCCCACACCCATGGAGCCTCCCTCATTGCTAGCACAGCAGTCTGAGATCTAACTGCAAGGCAGCAGCGAGACTGGGGGAGGGGCACCTGCCATTGCTGAGGCTTAAGTAGATAAAGCTGCTGGGAAGCTCGAATTGGGTGGAGCCCACCACAGCTCAAGGAGGTCGGCCTGCTTCTGTAGACTCCTCCTCTGGGGACACGGCATAGCTAAACAAAAAGCAGCAGAAACCTCAGCAGAGGTAAATGCCCTTGTCTGACAGCTTTGAAGAGAGCAGTGGATCTCCCAGCACGGAGGTTGAGATCTGAGAACAGACAGACTGCCTGCTCAAGTGGGTCCCTGACTCCTGAGTAGCCTAACTGGGAGACATCCCCCACTAAGTGCAGACTGACACCTCACACCTCACACGGGGTGGGGGGGGGTACACCCCTGAGACGAAGCTTCCAGAGCAAGAATCAGACAGCAACACTCACTGTTCAGCAATATTCTATCTTCTGCAGCCTCTGCTGCTGATTCCCAGGCAAACAGGGTCTGGAGTGGACCTCAAGCAAACTCCAACAGACCTACAGCTGAGGGTCCTGACTGTTAGAAGGAAAACTAACAAACAGAAAGGACACCCACACCAAAACCCCATCAATACCTCACCATCATCAAAGACCCAAGGAAGATAAAACCACAAAGATGGGGAAAAAGCATTGTGGAAAAGCTGGAAATTAAAAAAATCAGAGTGCATCTCCCCCTCCAAAGGAACGCAGCTCATCGCCAGCAATGGAACAAAACTGGACGGAGAATGACTTTCACAAGTTGAGACAAGAAGGCTTCAGTCGATCAAACTTCTCAGAGCTAAAGGAGGAACTACGTAACCAGTGCAAAGAAACTAAAAACCTTGAAAAAAGAAGGGATGAATGGATAACTAGAATAATCAATGAAGAGAAGACCTTAAAGGAACTGATAGACATGAAAACCATAACATGAGAACTATGTGACAAATGCACAAGTTTCAGTAACTGACTCGATCAACTAGAAGAAAGAGTATGAGTGCTTGAAGATCAAATGAATAAAATGAACCAAGAAGAGAAGTGTAGAGAAAAAAGAGCAAAAAGAAATGACCAAAGCCTCCAAGAATTATGGAATTATGTGAAAAGACAAAATCTACGTCTGATTGGTGTGCCTGAAAGTGACGGGGAAAATGGAACCAAGTTGGAAAACACTCTGCAGGATATCATCCAGGAGAACTTCCCCAACCTTACTAGGTTTGGGGTTTGAATGTTGGCAGGCCAACATTCAAATTCAGGAAATACAGAGAATGCCACAAAGATACTCCTCAAGGAGAGCAACTCCAAGACACATAATTGTCAGATTCACCAAAGTTGAAATGAAGGAAAAAATGTTAAGGGCAGCCAGAGAGAAAGGTCGGGTTACACACAAAGGGAAGCCCATCAGACTAACAGCAGATCTCTCAGCAGAAACTCTCCAAGCCAGAAGAGAGTGGGGGCCAATATTCAACATTCTTAAAAGAATTTTCAACCCAGAGTTTCATATCCAGCCAAACTAAGTTTCATAAGTGAAGGAGAAATAAAATCCCTTACTGACAAGCAAATGCTTAGAAATTTTGTCACCACCAGGCCTGCCCTACAAGAGATCCTGAAGGAAGCACTAAATGTGGAAAGGAATAACCAGTACCAGCCATTGCAAAATCATGTCAAAATGTAAAGTCCATCGATGCTAGGAAGAAACTGCATCAACTAGGGAGCAAAATAACCAGCTAATATCATAATGACAGGATCAAGTTCACACATAACAACATTAACCTTAAATGTAAGTGGACTAAATGGTCCAATTAAAAGACACAGACTGGCAAATTGGATAAAGAGTCAAGATTCATCAGTTTGCTGTATCCAGGAGACCCATCTCACATGCAGAGACACACATAGGCTCAAAATAAAGGGATGGAAGAAGATCTACCAAGCAAATAGAAAACAAAACAAAAAAAAAGCAGGGGTTGCAATCCTAGTCTATGATAAAACAGACTTTAAACTGTCAAAGATCAAACGAGACAAAGAAGGCCATCACGTAATAGTAAAGGGATCAATTCATCAGGAAGAGCTAACTATCCTAAATATATATGCACCCAACACAGGAGCACCCAGATTCATAAAGCATGTTCTTAGAGACTTACAAAGAGACTTAGACTCCCATACAATAATAATGGGAGACTTTAACACCCCACTATCAACATTAGACAGATCAACGAGACAAAGTTAACAAGGATATCCAGGAATTGAACTCAACTCTGTACCCAGCAGACCTAACAGACATCTACAGAACTCTCCACCCCAGATCAACAGAATATACATTCTTCTCAGCACCACATCACACTTATTCCAAAATTGACCACATAGTTGGAAGTAAAGCACTCCTCAGCAAATGTAAAAACAGAAATTATAACAAACTGTCTCTCAGACCACAGTGCAATCAAACTAGAACTCAGGACTAAGAAACTCAATCAAAACCGCTCAACTACATAGAAACTGAACACCCTGCTCCTGAATGACTACTGGGTACATAATGAAATGAAGGCAGAAATAAAGATGTTCTTTGAAACCAATGAGAACAAAAATACAACATACCAGAATCTCTGGGACACATTTAAAGCAGTGTGTAGAGGGAAATTTATAGCACTAAATGCCCACAAGAGAAAGCAGGAAAGATCTAAAGTCGACACCCTAACATCACAATTAAAAGAACTAGAGAAGCAAGAGCAAACACATTAAAAAGCTAGCAGAAGGCAGGAAATAACTAAGATCAGAGCAAACTGAAGGAAATAAGAGACACAAAAAACCCTCCAAAAAATCAATGAATCCAGGAGCTGCTTTTTTGAAAAGATCAACAAAATTGACAGACCGCTAGCAAGACTAATAAAGAAGAAAAGAGAGAAGAATCAAATAGACACAATAAAAAATGATAAAGGGGATACCACCACCAACCCCACAGAAATACAAACTACCATCAGAGAATACTATAAACACCTCTATGCAAATAAACTAGAAAACCTAGAAGAAATGGAGAATTTCCTGGACACTTACACCCTCCTAAGACTAAACCAGGAAGAAGTTGAATCCCTGAATAGACCAATAGCAGACTCTGAAATTGAGGCAATAATTAATAGCCTACCAACCAAAAAAAGTCAAGGACCAGACGGATTCACAGCCGAATTCTACCAGAGGTACAAGGAGGAGTTGGTACCATTCCTTCTGAAACTATTCCAATCAATAGAAAAAGAGGGAATCCTCCCTAACTCATTTTACGAGGCCTACATCATCCTGATACCAAAGCCTGACAGAGATACAACAAAAAAAGAGAATTTTAGACCAATATCCCTGATGAACATTGATGCAAATATCCTCAATAAAATACTGGCAAACCGAATCCAATAGCACATCAAAAAGCTTATCCACCATGATCAAGTGGGCTTCATCCCTGGGATGCAAGGCTGGTTCAACATATGCAAATCAATAAACATAATCCAGCATATCAACAGAACCAATGAAAAAAACTATATGATTATCTCAAGAGATGCAGAAAAGGCCTTTGATAAAATTCAACAGCCCTTCATGCTAAAAACTTTCAATAAATTCGGTATCGATGGAACATACCTCAAAATACTAAGAGCTATTTATGACAAACCCACAGCCAGTATCATACTGAATGGGCAAAAACTGGAAGCACTCCCTTTGAAAACTGGCACAAGACAGGGATGTCCTCTCTCACCACTCCTATTCAACATAGTGTTGGAAGTTCTGGCTAGGGCAATCAGGCAAGAGGAAGAAATAAAGCGTATTCAGTTAGGAAAAGAGGAAGTCAAATTGTCGCTGTTTACAGATGACATGATTGTATATTTAGAAAACCCCATTGTCTCAGTGCAAAATCTCCTTAAGCTGATAAGCAACTTCAGCAAAGTCTCAGGATATAAAATCAATGTGCAAAAATCACAAGCATTCTTGTACACCAGTAATAGACAAACAGAGAGCCAAATCATGAATGAACTCCCATTCACAATAGCTTCAAAGAGAATACCTAGGAATCCAACTTACAAGGGATGTAAAGGACCTCTTCAAGGAGAACTACAAACCGCTGCTCAGTGAAATAAAAGAGGACACAAACAAATGGAAGAACATTCCATGCTCATGATAGGAAGAATCAATATCGTGAAAATGGCCATACTGCCCAAGGTAATTTATAGATTCAATGCCATCCCCATCAAGCTACCAATGAGTTTCTTCACAGAATTGGAAAAAACTGCTTTAAAGTTCATATGGAACCAAAAAAGACCCTGCATTGCCAAGACAATCCTAAGCCAAAAGAACAAAGCTGGAGGCATCACACTACCTGACTTTGAACTATACTACAAGGCTACAGTAACCAAAACAGCATGGTACTGGTACCAAAACAGAGATATAGACCAATGGAACAGAACAGAGCCCTCAGAAGTAATACCACACGTCTACAGCCATCTGATCTTTGAGAAACCTGACAAAGACAAGAAATGGGGAAAGGATTCCCTATTTAATAAATGGTGCTGTGAAAATTGGCTAGCCATAAGTAGAAAGCTGAAACTGGATCCTTTCCTTACTCCTTATATGAAAATTAATTCAAAATAGATTTGAGACTAAAATGTTAGACTTAAAACCATAAAACCCTAGAAGAAAACCTAGGTAATACCATTCAGGACATAGGCATGGGCAAGGATTTCATGTCTAAAACACCAAAAGCAATGGCAACAAAAGCCAAAATTGACAAATGGGATCTAATTAAACTAAGGAGCTTCTGCACAGCAAAAGAAACTACTATCAGAGTTACCAGGCAACCTACAGAATGGGAGAAAATTTTTGCAATCTACTCATCTGACAAAGGGCTAATATCCAGAACCTATAAAGAACTCAATCAAATTTACAAGAAAAAAACAACCCCATCAAAAAGTGGGCAAAGGATATGAACAGACACTTCTCAAAAGAAGACATTCATACAGCCAACAGACATGAAAAAATGCTCATCACTCGCCATCAGAGAAATGCAAATCAAAACCACAATGAGATACCATCTCACACCAGTTAGAATGGCAATCATTAAAAAATCAGGAAACAACAGGTGCTGGAGAGGATGTGGAGAAATTGGAACACTTTTACACTGTTGGTGGGACTGTAAACTAGTTCAACCATTGTGGAAAACAGTGTGGCAATTCCTCAAGGATCCAGAGCTAGAAATACCATTTGACCCAGCCATCCCATTACTGTGGATATACTGAAAGGATTGTAAGTCATGCTGCTATAAAGACACATGCACATGTATGTTTATTGCGGCACTATTCACAATAGCAAATACTTGGAATCAACCCAAATGTCCATCAGTGACAGACTGGATTAAGAAAATGTGGCACATATACACCATGGAATACTATGCAGCCATAAAAAGGATGAGTTCCTGTCCTTTGTAGGGACATGGATGCAGCTGGAAACCATCATTCTCAGCTAACTATCACAAGAACAGAAAACCAAATACCGCATGTTCTCACTTATAGGTGGGAATTGAACAATGAGATCATTTGGACACAGGAAGGGGATCATCACAAACTAGGTCCTATTGTGGGGGTGGGGGGAGGGATAGCATTAGGAGATATACCTAATGTAAATGACAAGTTAATGGCTGCAGCACACCAACATGTCACATGTATACATATGTAACAAACCTGCACGTTGTGCACATTTTCCCTAGAACTTAAAGATAATAATAATAGAAAAAGGAAACCTAAGAGTAAAGGAAAAAGGAATAAATTACTAAATATAAAATTACTAAATGTAGCTAAACAAATTTGATAAATACAGAATATATAAATAAAAATTGAAATTAAAAATTCAAAAGAGGCTTTTAGTAATAACTAAGTAATTTGGATTAATGTTGTCACTGAGGTCCAAAGATGTGTTTTTAAAAGACTTCTTAAAAGCTAGTGTCTGGAATAAGATGAAAATTCAGAGATATGTCTGCTATTTAGAACCACTTTCACATAGAAGTGGCTGCTGGTATGATAAGTGATGAGACTCCAAAGAGATTGTGTAGTGCTTTCATCAGCTTCCTGGGTAAGAAAGGCTCAAGCTGAATACTGGTATCTACCAAGGACTCCAAATAAGTAGTTGATAGAAATAACGGTGCATAATGAGTCTACATGGAGACTACAGGCCAAATTGGAACCATCTGAATCTCTGAAATTAAATTCAGGTTATAGGACATTGCGAGTTGCCAGGAGTCTGTAAAAAGCAAATAAAAAATTCTGTCTGAAGTGAGACACAATCCCAGGCCTTGCATTATTTTTGTAATTTTTCAAGTACAGTGTGCTGCAAGCAAAAATAATAAAAATTAAAACTAATCAGGAACATCATGATATAAGACAACATGAATGAGACCCAGAAGAAATGATAAGCAATCGAAATAGACACAGGGAAGCTGCTGTTGTTTCATGTTGTTATTTGGAATTGTCAAGACATAGATTTTGAGAAAAAAATAAGTTTAACATCTTCAATGAAAGAGAAGGTAAAATTGAGAATTTTTAAAATAAGCTGTAGAAAAGAAAACATGGGTAAAGTATACATATTCTACAACCAAAATGCAAATACTCGAATTAGGAATTCAACAACAAATTAAAATTTGAATATAAGTCAGAAAAACATACCCAGGAGAAAACAAAAAAAGAAGAAAAATAAAGGGAAAGTAAATGACAAAGACAATACTGTTCAATTTATACATTTGACTCTTGTTTATGGTAGCTATGTTCTATAAAGTTGCAGCAGGTACAGAATTAGCAAATACTGAATTTTTTTTTTCAAGGGGACATAAAGGATTAGGTTTCTATGAGTGTCTGGTCACATTTCTCATCAACTGATCAATACATGACCTTGTTTCTTGTGTGTTTCTATTTAAAGACACTTTATCATTGCTATTACTATATTTTGAGCCATTCTGCCCAGCTAATTTTTGATGATTTTTTAGAGACAGGGTTTTGCCATGTTGCCCAGGCTGGTCTTGAACTCCTGGGCTCAAGTGATCCACCTGCCTCAGCCTCCCAACACTTTATTATAATATATATTGTTAATTAATTAACAATGAAGTCACAACCAACAGCACTGTAGCTCATGCTTGTATGAGCTTATATAACACAGATTTTCTTGGTCACGAATATACATCACAGCTTTTTTGTGCTTAGGAACACTAGGCAGCACTTCAGTAGTATACTTGGGGCCATTTTAAACAGCAAAATTACCAACAAAAAGCACAAAATGGGTAAAATATAGCATTTAAATAGACTGTAAAAAGGGCAGGACTCGGCCTGGTGTGGTGGCTCACGCTGGTAATCCCAGCACTTTGGGAGGCCGAGGCAGGTGGATCACTTGAGCCAGGAGCTCAAGACCAACCTGGCTGACATGGTGAAAACCCATCTCTACTACAAATATGAAAAGTAGCCGGGTGTGGTGGTGCACATCTGTAACCCCAGATACTCGGGAGGCTGAGGCATGAGAATCTCTTGAACCTGAGAGGTGGAGGCTGCAGTGAGCTGAGATTGTGCCATTGCACTCCAACCTGGGTGACAGAGCAAGACTCTATCAAAAAATAAATAAATAAATAAATAAAAATAAAATAAAATAAAAAATAAAAGCAAAACTTATTTACAGCCTGAGAGTTGAAACAAAAGGACAGTGTCACCTTGTTTGACCCCAACTGCAATAGCATCAGTTAACTACTCAAACATTTCATCTTTGTGCATGCCTGAAAGTGACTGTGCACACAAGCTCCATGATTATTGATTTTGAGATTACAAAAAAAACTTTAGTAAGTAAACAAATTCACAAATTCAGAATTTGCAAATAATGAGAATCAATTATGATTGGTATAGCAAAAAGAACACAGAAAATGGTGTAGAAACAGCATTTTAATAGATAATAGGAATTATCCAACACTGAAGAAATATATTAATTCTTAAATTTAGAGATCCCTCATGTCCCAAGTAGGATAAAAATCCTCACAGTCTTGTGAAATTTTTAAGTGAGAATTCATATTTCAGCAGAACCCAATATAAGAATATGCTTCAGAATAATAAAGTTTCAATTAGGTCTCTTGTAAGATGCTTCCGAATAATAAAAAATGGCAATTCTAAATATGTGTGCACCTAACAACCTAGCCTCAATTTTATAAAGTAAAAATGAAACAGAGCTGTAAGAAAAAATAGATAAAACCATCAGCATAACATTAGATTAAAAAATATATCTCTGCGACTATTAGAAAAACAAAGAAAGAGGTTGAATATTGAACAAACACAATGAGTAAACTAATCCCCATAAACATATATATGATATGGCACACAACCATTGTAGAATACCAAGAATCTTACAAAATGACCTTAAGAAAATAGTGTCCCCTGGCCAAAATTAAATTATGCTTCAAAAAGTCATAAAATCATGACTCTAAAATACCCAAATATTCAGAAAAATGTGTGAGACAAGGAAAAAATTAACAATGGGCACAGGAAAATTTTTTGAACTAATTATATTCAAGATTGTTTGAATTGTGAGACTGTGAGATTTGAGTTCTGGGATTCAGGTAAAGTATAAAAAATTTTCATCCTTTAATATGCGTATTAGTAAAGAAAAAAGTTGGAAAAAAAAAAACTAAACTAAACACCCCTTTCAAAAAGCAGAAAAACTAAATAAATGTAAATGGAAAAGGAAATAATAAAAACAGAAATTAATGAAACAATACAGGTATAAAATAGAATATTAACAGAATGAAAAGTTGTGTCTTTGGAAAATAGTCAATATAAACAATGTAAAAGAGTATCTCTAAAGATTATACTCATATTAAAATGACAATAAGATGTTATAAACCTATGTAAATAAAATTTTAATTATAACTAAATGCCTATATTCCTTAAAATAATGTATACTATTTGCTGTAAGAGAAAATAATATGAATTTAATATTTACATACTTTTTAATTTTATGAATAAAATAAAATTACATTTTATTTTAATTATATGAAATATTTTATTATATTAAATATATATATTAAATGATATATATATTTATTTACTATATATTAAATAAAATATTTTATTTAAAATAAAATATTAAATTTTATAAAATAAAATAAAATTACATTTAAATAGTTTTATGAATAAAACTTTATGAAAAAATATTAAAGAAAACCTAAGCCATGTCTATAAAAGGGGATTTAATAATAAATACATGGCAATTCTTCCCAAATCACTATCTAGATTTAATGTCACTTAAATTCCACCAAGGATTGCCATGTAGTTAAAAAAGTTTAAAAACATTATTTGCAGTTATGCATTTTTTTACACTTTAAAACTATAAAGGAAAGCAAGAAAATAATTCAAGAGGATGATTATCTTTGATGAAGGAGAATATGATTTGGGAAAGGCACAGAGAGGCTTCAAAGGAATTGGCATTGTTCTGTTTCCAGCTGGTTAGTAGTAACTATCTATTCTTTTTGAAAATTGTCCTAAAGTTGTACATATATGTTTTATACATGTTTTGTATGTGTGATAGTTTTGTAGTTAAAACCTTAAGTAGTTGAATAAACACTAAAACTATAATTATAAAGCTGCACAGCATGTGAGATCTCACATACACATATCTATAAATATGTACATATCTGGGATAAAACTTAATCATAAAATTTTTCTTCCAAATCTTGGTTAAGAAAATGGAAAATATTCTCATTAAAAAACTACAGTGACTTTTTGTTTATTTATTTTGAGGAGTACAGTGAGAAGATCTAACAGTTGCAGACCTGGATTTTCTTCTGAGACATACATTCTGTCTATTCTGGGACAAATGTCATTGAGTAAGTAATTTTAGAGTATTGTAAAACAAATACCCATCCAATATTCCCAGAAAAGAACCAAAGACTACAAAGGAAGTTATTTCAGAATCATTTGAATGATTTAATCTTTAATGTGGTTTAGTAATTGGGTACTTATTTTAGATCAAATTTAGATTTTCTAACATTCTAAATGTGCTTCTTTATTATTGTGAGTATAAGGAAAAGACTAAAAGAAATATTCTGCATTGTTAATAGTCATCATGTAAAGTCGTTGGGATTATGCAAGATTTTTTTTTTTTTTTGAAATGGTGTCTCGCTCTGTCACCCAGGATGGAGTGCAGTGGCGTGATCTCTGCTCACTGCAACCTCTGCCTCCTGAGTTCAAGCGATTCTCCTGCCTCAGCCTCCTGAGTAGCTGGGACTACAGGCGCGAGCCACACCTCCCCCCCACCCCCACCGATAATTTTTGTATTTTTAGTAGAGATGAGGTTTCACCATGTTGGCCAGGCTGGTCACAGACTCCTGATCTCAAGTGATCTGCCCACCTCGGCCTCCCGAAGTGCTGGGATTACAGGCGTGAGCCACCGTGCCCTGCTTGCAAGATTTTTAATCTTCACATTTGTATGCATTTTTTGCTTCTTAAAAGAAGTATATGACTGTAAGAGAAAATAAACTTGAATAAATTGCAGAGCCCAACACAAAACATAAACCTCAAGTTGTGGCCTGAACAACATGGAGTTCAGTGAGATAATTACCTTCTTTATCTGGACTCTAGACTTGCATTATTTTGCTCAGTGTGATATTAACTGCCACGTCATCTTTTTGGCTCATACTGATGTTGTAGTCAACCAGAATACAAAGATTTTATCAAGTAGATTGCTGTTAAGACAGATAAGTGCAAGAGACTTTTCCCAGTTAATGTAATTTTCCCGGTTAATGTAACTGTGTGTTCAAGTTCATATTCTTAGCTTTTCAGAACACTTTGGGAGAATAAGAGAGCTAGATGACCTTGACTTCTACTTAACTTTCTCTGCTATAATTCCTATCATTTTATTTATATATGTATGCCTAGATAACCTTACCCTTGAAAAGATGACCCCCAAAATCCCTTTCACACTTCAATAAAACGTCTCAAACACTCCCTTTTAACCCTTTCTTTAAATATATTGAAAGATCAGTTTTCATTGGTTCCGGGGTCTTTGCAACTTAGATTCTGCTCATAACATTCTCCATTCAGCTACTTACATAAAGACATTCAAAGACATGCTAATTATAAACATGAAAATTATTTCCTCTTAGTACATCCTACTGAATCATGATCTGCCATCTCTTAGGAATAAGACTCTAATCCAAGAGCTGTAATGGCAGAAATTCAGCTCCTAGTTTGGAGCTTTGTGTAGGTGAGGTTTCCCAAGCTAAAGCAAGCACTTAACTTAGTAAAAGATAAATCCTAGGAACTTGGACATACCAGGAACAGAAAATACATGACATTTAAGAAAATGATTGAAATTTGTCACACCCACTGGATTTTCAGATTCTGTCATAAATCCAGCATAAATGTAATATAGTTGATTTTTGGTAAACAGCACCCAGTGTCATCATTCTTACAAGACATAAAACTTAGAATCACCATACATTATTTTTTTCCACTTTCTCATGCACTTCACAACTCCATCGAGACAAAAATCTCTAAAGCTCAATTTTCTTTTGGAGAACACTGTATTTTCTGCCTTTATACTTGCTCAGCTGCCTCATTTTTGCTTTCTTGGCTCTTATCTCTACTCACTGTAATTATTACCAGAATATTGTAGGGATTCTCCCTGTTGACACTCTGGGCCTCCTCCAATCTATCTTCCTTGCTGTTGTCAGAATAAACTGCCTATAATGTAGTTCTAACTGCATCTCTTCCCTTCCCTTAATACCTCAGAACACAACATTTCCCATTTCTAGGTTCAAATTTCTTAGCTTAGTGCACTAAATCCTTGTGGCTGGGTCCTTTTTCTACCTACCTAGCTTTATTTACTCTAGTGTCCCCTCACTGCATCATTCTTTACAGTCAGTGCCCTTAATGTGCCAAGATTTTCCCCATTTCCATGTCCCTTTTCCTGTTGATCTCTCTGCTACAATGTCTTATTCATCCCACTCCTGTAATCTTGTTTCATTTGGCTAACTCCTGTTCCTTCCAAATTTGGTTCAAATGTCAACTCAAACTCCCCAAATGATTTTGAAGTTCTTCTTCTGGGATTCCATGAATACCTGTAAACTTTTCTCATGACGTTTAACAAACTTAGTTATCTCCTACAATAAGCTACAAATTTATTGAGGACAGGAAACACATCTTGTTTGATTTTGTATCTTTAATGCCTAGCAAGATGATCAGCTCTCAGTGGTCTCTTGATAAATAATTTTTGACATAATATTTTTCATCTTTATCTCCTAGAGAACACTGAGACAGGGAAATCCCACAGTTAATCACCTCTGAAACAACAACCATGAACTCACTCACCACACATTTTTGTTTTCTTATAGACCGCTTTTATTTTTTTCCTGTAATTTTTTGCCAGTTACATTTCATTTAACTTTTCCTGCTAACATGATTCCAGTTTCTCTTTATGCATCTAATCTTCCTCAACCTCATGGTGACGGGGTGGCTATATGACCTTTGTGCAAATCAGACCATCAGGACATTTTTATTCTCTTAGCTTGAATAATTAGTTCATGGATTTGTGACCAATCAAAGCCAAGGAGAGTCAAATAAAGTTTGCTAGGACTGTTGGAAAGGAAACACAGGTATTTGTTTCACTGGGTTTACATGTTGGAAGATGTAGAATGGGAACTTCTGGTAGATCATTTTAATATGAGGTGGTGACAAGAAGGAAGTCAGCCTAGAGGAGAGAAGAGCAAAATAATATAGAGAAATCAGATCTAGAATCAGCATTTGTGTCTCTGAATCAAACAGTGATTTAACTAGACACTTTTTTTAGTTGTGTGAACTAATAAATGTATCTGTTTATTGTTTGTTTACTTACCTAAGATGAACTGGGTTTCCTGCACTTAAAAGTGTCTGAATCAAAGCTAGCCTTTCCATGTGTGTGTTGATATACACCCTCATATTGCTCTCCTGTAAATGATTTCTTAGTATCCACAGGCTGGTATGAAAAGTTGCTCATGATTGATTTCACATTCATCAATCAAGGCTTATATATTTTTTCTATACTCTTCTATTCTCTATGTAAGCTATTGTGAATAACTTAGTTTTTCCTGTTGAGCCATTCACTTTTAGAGACTAATTGCCTAAGTTCATGTTGTTCAGACCACTGTAATATATTCTACTATACATAATTTAGTATATGCAATTTCTACATGAATGTCTCTTTCTATTAGGTTCTGAGAGTCTCCATTAGTAAAAATTGTCAGGAAAACAGAAAATTTTTTTCTTCATCAAGAGACTTTTTTTTCATTTTCTTGAACAATAAAGTACACAATTTCACTAGTTTTAACATATTTATACACCTATGAAACCATTCACAAATTCAAGCTAATGAATATATCAAATACCCACAAAAGACTCTTCCTGATCCTTTATAATACAGTAATCCTTCAGTACACTGCGGGGGATTTGTTTTAGGATCCCCTACAGATACCAAAATCCGTGGATGCTCAAGTCTCTTATGTAAAATGGCATAGGATTTGCATACAACCAATGCACATTCTCCAGAATACTTTAAATGATCCCCAGGTGACTTACGATACTTAACACAATGTAAATGCTTTGTACATAGTTGTTATAACATTTTTAATTGTTGCATTAACAAAAATTTTCAGTTCAGTGTGGGTAGAATCCACAGATACAAAACCAGCAGATAGAAAGGGCTGCCTATACATTCGTTTATCAATGGCCCACCCAGCCCTGTCTGTAGGCAACTGCTGATCTGCACTTTGCCCCTACAAATTTATTTGTACTTTCTAGAGCATTGTATAAATGGAATCACAAGCTAGAACTACTTTTGGTCTGTCTTCTTTCATGCAGCGTAATTATTTGAATATTAGTCATGCTGTTCTATGTATCAGTTCATTCCTCGTTATTGCTGAGTAGTATTCCATCCTATGGATACATCACAATTTGTTTATACATTCATTGTTGAAGAATATTTATTAAAAATAAAATTGCTATGAGCATTCGAATATAAGACTTTGTAAAAAAAAAAAAAATAGGTTTTCATTGCAATTGGTTAAACATCTGAAATTGGAATGGCCAGGTAGTGTGATAGATGCATGTTCAAGTTTAAGAAACTAACAAAGTATTTTCCGAAGTGGTTTTAGCCTTTTAGTTTCCCAGCAACAATATAAGAAAGGTCAGTTGCTCTGCACACTCACCATTTCAATGTGGTTTAAATTATCTTCAATGGTTTATTCTAGAAATTCTATAGTTTTAGCTCTTATAGTTTGATAAATGATTACTTTTAAATTATATTTTATAAATGGCATTAGGTAAAGATTCAATTTTTTTAATTTTTTGCATATGGCTCTTCAATTGTTGTAGTGGCAATTATTGAAAAGATGAAGATTTCCAGTGAATTGCCTTGCCAGCTTTCCTAAAAATTAATTGAATATATGTTCAGGTCTATTTGTGGATTCTTTTCTGTTCTGTTGATCTGTTTGTCTATGTATATGGCAATGTTGCACTATCTTGATGAATGATGGTTTTAAAGATAGGTAGATGGTTTTAGAGATAGATGAATGTATTCTTCTATCTCAAATACACTGGGACTCCCATGTGCTCTTATTTTTTTTTTTTCCCCATACAACATTTCAGATTAGCTTTTAATTTTCAAAAACTAAGGAATTTGATTTGGAAACTGACATCTTAAACAATATTGAGGCTGGGCGCGGTGGCTCATCCCTGTAATCCCAGCACTTAAGGAGGCCCAGGCAGGTGGATCACCTGACATCAGGAGTTCAAGACCAGCCTGGCCAACATGGTGAAACCCTGTCTCTACTCAAAATACAAAAATTAGCCGGGCATGGTGGCAGGCACCTGTAATCCCATCTACTTGGAAGGCTGAGGGAGGAAAATCACTTGAACCTGGGAGGCAGAGTTTGCAGTGAGCTGAGATCGCACTACTACACTCCAGCCTGGCTGACAGAGCAAGACTCCGTCTCAAAAACAACAACAACAACAACAAACCGCCCAAAACAATATTGAGTCTTCTGATCCATAAATGGTATATATGGTATATATATTTCTATTTAAGTTTTCTAATTTTTAATCGATGTTTGTAAGTTTTCAGTGTATAGGTCTTACTTATATGTTGATAAATTTAATGCTAAATATTGCACGTTTTATGGTCTTTTAAATAGAATTTCAAAAACTTTAATTTTTGATTGTTTGTTTCTAGTATATGGAAATACAATTTATTTGTTGTTTATACATTCTGTAACCCTGCTAAACTTACTTATTAGTTCTAGTAGCTGTTTTGAAGGTACCACAGGGTTTTTTTTTTTTTTAAAGGTAAAATTCATGTTGTTTCCAAAGGAAACGAGTTAGTTGTGTATTTCTAATCTACTCTTTTTCTCCCACTTGCCTTATGACACTTGATAAGACCTCTGGAATAATGTTTAAAAGACATAGCGACCCAGCACTTTGGGAGGCCAAGACGGGTAGGTCACCTGAGGTCAGGAGTTCGAGACCAGCCTGACCAAAATGGTGAAAACCCCGTCTCTACTGAAAACACAAAAGTAGCTGGGTGTGGTGGTGCATGCCTGTAATTCCAGCTACTTGGGAGGCTGAGGCAGGAGAATTGCTTGAACCTGGGAGGCAGAGGTTGCAGTGAGCCGAGATTGCTCCACTGAAATCCAGCCTGGGAAAAACTGAAACTCTGTCTCAAAAAAAAAAGAAAGAAAGAAAAACAAAATAGCAAGACAACAGACATCCATGTCTTGTTTCTGACTTTGGTGAGGAAGCTTTCAGTCTTTCATGAATAAGTATGATGTTAGTGTCTATGTATGTCTACATACACACAGATACATGGATCTACATATGCACATATATGTATATGTATCAGTCACCTTTTCCAGAATAGATAAGTTTCCTATTGTTCCCATTTAAGAGTTGCAGCATCAATTAATATTGGATTTTGTGAAAAAATCTTCTGTTTCTATTGAAATGATGGTATGGAATTTCTTTAATTATCTGTTTCTATGGTTAATTTTATTTATTATTTTTTTAATATTTAACTTACTTTGAATTCTTGGAATAAATTAAACTGGTCAAGATGTATTATCCTATTCACGTATTTTAAAATTCTATTTGTAAAAATTTTGTTACGAAGCTTGGCATTTATGTTCATGAAGTATACTAGTTTGTACTGGAATATCTTGGTGCTGGCCTCACAGAATAAAGTGCCTTTCTCCTTCAACTTTCTGGCTGAACTTGTTAAGTATTGATGTTATTTCTTTCCTAAATTTTCAGTAGAATCCAATAGTAAAATTATGCGAGTTTTCCCTCTTAGAAGTTACTTGACAAACATAAATTTTTTAAAAAGTAAACACTAAAAAGTTAAAATAAAAAGTAGTTACTTGATTAAAAATGTAATTTAACAAATAAATGTAAGATTATTCAGGTATTCAGAGTTTTTTTTTTTTTTTTAAGTTTAGTGGTTCATGGCTTTTAATTTGTCCATGTCTTCTAAGTGATTAAATTTCTTCTAATAATATTGTTCATAACATGTTATTGTTATCCTTTCTGTCCTGTAAAACTTTCAGTGATATCACATGTCTCATCCCTGCTATGGATAACTTGTGTGTATTTTCTTGACCACTCAGCAGAGCAATTCATCAATTTTATTAACCTTTTCAAAATGCCATTTTTTTGTTTCATTGTTTTTTTTCTATTTTTAATTTCACAAATTTCTGTTTTACTCCCTTATTATTCTCTTTTTTTCTGTTTTATTTGGTTGTAATTTCCTCTTATTTTTCTAGTTCCTTAATGTAGAAGTTGAAGTCATTGATTGGAGAGCTTTCTTCTTTTCAAACATAGGCATTTATTGCCAGAAATTCTTATCTAAGAACTGCTTTAAATGCATTCCTCAAGTTTCTACATATTATGTTTTCTTTATAGTTTTGTTCAAAACACTTTCTAATTTTGTTTTCAATATTTTTCTTTGATCTATGTTATTTTGAAGTATACTGATTGATTTCTTGCTGGCCGTTTTAATGTCTCTTTGAATAAACATCTGTTCAAGCCTTTTGGTTATTTTGAGTTATTTGGTTTTTTGCTCTTGATTTGAAGTAGTTCGTTACATGTTTTGGAGATTACTGTTTATCAGACATATGTTTTGCAAACATTTTTCCCATTCCGTAGGTTACCATTTCATTTTGTTGACTGTCTCCTTTACTGTGCAGAAGCATTTTAGTTTGATGCAATCCTACTTGTCAATTTTTCATTTTTTTTCCTGTGCTTTTGTTCCCATTTGTTGCCATTGCATTTGGTATCATATCCAAGAAATCATTGCCAAGGCTATTGTCAAGAAGCTTTCCTCCTATGTTTTCTTCTAGGAGTTTTACAGTTTTGATTCTTAATCCATTTTGAGTTGATTTTTGTATATGGCTTAACACAGGAGTCCAGTTGCATTATTTTACAAGTGGTTATCCTGTTTTCCCAAGAACATTTGTTGAAGACGCTATCCTTTCCCCCTTGTGTATTCTTCCGAGCACGCTTCTCAGAGATCAGTTGATGGTACAGTAATGAGCCATGTAGTGATGTTTCAATCAATGATGAACCGCTTTTAAGATGTGATCCCATAAGATTATAATACTGTATTTTTATCACATCTTTTCTATGTTTAGATACACAAATACTATTTTTTTACGATTGCCGAGGGTATTCAGTAGAGTAACATGTTATTTAGGTTTGAAGCCTGGGAACAATACGCCAGACTACATAGTCTAGATGTGTACTAGGTTATACCACCGAGGTTTGTGTAAGTACAATCTGCGATGTTTGCAGAACAATGAAATCACCTAATGACGTATTTCTCAGAACATATCCCCTTCATTAAGTGACTGTTGGTTGTACATAAATTAGTTTCTTTTGGGGCTTTCTATTCTGTTCCATTGATCTAAATATCTGTCTTTATGTCAGTACCATATTGTTTTGACTGCTGTAACTTTGTATTTTGAAATCAGCAAGTGTGATGACTTCAGCTTTATACTTCTCAAGATTGCTTTGCCTCTTTGAGGTCTTTTGTTTGCCATGTGAAATTTAGAATTGCCTTTTCTATTTCTATAAAGAAATGTTACTGGAATTTTAATGGGTATAGCATGAGATCTGTAGTTTTGTTGATAGGATGGATATTTTAACAATATTAATTTATTCAACCTGAACACGAATGCCTTTCCATTTATTTGTGTCTCCTTCACTCTTTATCATTAACATTATTTTATTTCCTTTGTTAATTGCATGTATTTTAAAATTCAACATCAGGCACTAAATTTTGCTTTGTTTTGTGCTGGGTATTTTTGTATCTCCATAAATATGTTTGGGCTTTGTTCTAAAGCAATTTAAAAACCCTATCGCCCCTTTGCCACTTGCTTCAAAACTTTGTTAGATAGGACCTGAGCAGTCTTCCATTGGGAAAATGCCATTCTGCATAATCTATACAAGTCCCATGAATTACAAGATTTTTCTACTCAGTCTGGTGGAAACATAAACAGTTCCCAGTTTTGTGTAAATTCCAGAGATAGCATTACATGCCCTTTCAGGTAATTCTCAGGTGGTTTTCTCCCACACATGCATTCATCAGTAGTAAGCTGAAAACTCAAAAGCGATCTTCTGCAAATCTGTAGACCCACCTGTCTATGCACATTTCTTCTCTCTAGCATGCTGTCTTGTAAACTGTAATCACTCAGGCCTTCATGAACATTTACCTTCATTTTCTCACCTCTGGGAGACCACAAGACTCCACCTGTGTTCCCCTCCTGTACTATGGCTTGTAAATACTCTTTAGGAAGTAAGACAAGGCAATCATAGGACCCTGTGCGTTTGTTTTTACTCCCTCAAGGATTGTCGTTTTGGACTGCCAGATACCCAGTCCTTGAAAAACATGTTTACTATTGTGTCCGGTTTTGTTATTTGTTTCAGCTGAGGGGAAAAATTTAACTAGGTTGATCCATATTGCTAAAAGCAGAAGTAGAAAAATTTTTGAAACCGGGAGTAATAAACTTACACAACCTTTGAAAGGTTCAGGGCATGAGATCAGAAAGGCTGTTTCCAATACAAAATACAAGAACTGATGACAAGATTCTTCCCGTGCTGCTAGTCGCTTATAAAAATCATCATGGTGGGTGATTTTTCTGGAAGACCTCACTCTTCCCAAACTGAAATCCAAGGGAATTCTCTACTAGTTATGTTAGCTGTTTGCTCACAACAAGGGATTCCCGAAAGACTTCTGAGAGTCAGGAAAAGCCACTGTAGATGATCTCTACTGCCTGAATGCTGTTGCCACTGTAGAAAAAGAGCTTGTCTCCTAAAGGTATCACTAGAGAACCTTCCATTGGTAGCTCTAACTAAGAGTAATAGTGTAAAAGAATTCTTACACATGTAGGCTTGATCTTCTTCCCTGCAAGAGAAATGAGGTCAGGTTAATGCCAGTTTGACAATGGAAAATCTAGCATAATCTATGTTAATGAAGTGTTGCATAATATTTGACATGTAGTAGATATTTGACAAGTATTGAATGAAAGAATGAATGAGTTTTGGTAAGGAGTTAAATATTTGTTTTATTTTTAAATTTCTTATTTTTAAGCATTAAGAGTACATAATAGGTGTATATATTTATAGATTACATGTGATGCTTTGATTCAGGCACCTTTTTTTTTTTTTTTTTTTTTTTTTTGAGATGGAGTCTCACTCTGTCACCCAGGCTGGAGTGCAGTGGTGCGATCTAAGCTCACTGCAGCCTCCGCCACCCGGGTTCAAATGATTCTCCTGCCTCAGTTTCCCGAGTAGGTGGCATTATAGATGAACCCAACCACACCTGGCTAAATTTTTTATTTTTAGTAGAGACAGGGTTTCACCATGTTGGCCAGAATGGTCTCAAACTCCTGATCTCAAGTGATCTGCTCCCAAAGTGCATTCAATTTTGTTTTAATTTTCAAGAATTATAGGAACAAAGCAACTAATAGGCCATTAGAGTATTCAGTAGATCTGGTTTTTTTAGCTATAAGATAAATGACTGCCTTTTTTTTTTTTTTTTTTTTTTTAAAACAGAGTATATAATACACTTGAATGAAGTGCCACATTGTTTAGATAGAGAAATTGCAGAAGGCATGACTAAATCTCTCTAAAGAGATGGATGGAAATACATGCTAACTCAAAAAAAAAAGCACACTGTTTTTAAATATTTATGAGAGCTTTCTGAAATTACTGGTTTTTCTATAACCCTATAGTATTCTGTCTGAAAGACCTTAAACACGATACTATTTTACAGTTTACAAAAAGTGTTTCATGTATAAAATATAATGCTACATGAGAGATTCTGATACTTCAATTCTGATAGCTATAGAACTAAAATTAAAAATGCCATAAACTATTACAAGAAGAATTTAAGTTTCTGGGAAACAGTAGAGTGGGTATGCATTGTTGAGCATGCTTTCTTATACATACTTAAATCGTACTGATATCACTGTATTATACATGCTTGTTTTCTTCTTTTTAAACCAGAAATCAGAATTCATAATAGAATCTCTCAAATCAGTGACTGTTATTAACTGTGAAGCAAAAAAAAAATTCCCACATCCCAGGCAAATGGTTAATGGAGAAAATGTCCATGTTATCAGGCTGTACTTATTAGCCATTATTATTATTTTGGATTACATCAAGTGGCCAAGATAAAATATGTTCACTGAAAGTGCCTAATTTAACTAAATTGTCTTTATTAACAAGGCCCTATTAAGTGGTTTCAGCTGTAATAGCAGTTGAGTTCCATTAGGTTTTGAAGTGATTTAGAAATTCAAATTCTTTTTAAAAATTAGATGTCAGGGTACTGTATAATTAGTAAATACTAGGTTGAAGTTGAAAATTTATACTCAGTAGAGAAATTAAGCAGAAACATTGGGTGTTGTTGAACTACAAACAGAGTTGAGAAAACACTTTTAAAGCCACTTGTTTTTGGGCATGTGTAACAGAAAATATTTAAGCATTAAAAATATTATGTTTCTTTCAGTAAGATACAAATACAAAAATTAAACTCATAATTTCCATTATAAAGGAAAAACTATAATAGATATTTTACTTGTATACCCACATAGGGAACCTACTAATTACTTTTGAGAAATAATTGCGTCACATAATTCTTAAAATTATGTCTGATATAAAAAAGAATAAAATAAACACACAAATAGTAAAATAAGATCTCTAATGTACTCCTTCTAAAAAGTTCACTAATGGTAATAACATTTTAAATTAATATTAAGAGGAAAATTCAGTTTTCTAAATCAATAACAAAGAATATAATAAAATCGGAATTTATTTTATTGTGTCTTTTGTTAATAGTCCGTTTGTTGATTCATATTTCCTGTGCTGCCACTCTGCAGTCAGCATTCTTTTAGCCTCTAAATATACAGTGACAAGAAACACAGGCATGATCTCTTCTGGAGGATGACAATTAGTATTAAGTAGTTACTTCTGACAAATTCTATGAAAGAAAAATTCAAGAAAAAAATTCTAAATCAACTTTTACAGGAAATTGCAGAGAATAAAATAATTTGCAACCCATTCTTCTGAGGCCCAAATTAACTCAATACCAACACAAGATAAGGACACTATAAGAAAACTACAAGTACTCTTCATAAGCACAAGTATGATAATTTTTAAATTAATAAGTTAAATCCAACAATACACAAAATTGATTCTACATTGCAAGTAACAAGGATTTATACCAGGAATGCAAGGTTAGTTTACCATTAAAAGAACAAAATCAGAAAAGTATATGGTCATCTCACTGGAGGTTTTTTAAAAAAAGCAATTAAGAAAAATAAAAATGTATTTCTTTTTTAAAATATCAGCAATCTGGGGATGAAATCAAATGTTCTCAGTTTCAAGAAGGGCATTTTGAATAAAAAGATATAATTACTATCCTTATTTGTAAAAGAATGAATCTTTTCCATTTAAGATTAAGAAAAAACTCAGGAATGTTTACTCTCACAAATTCTATTCAATATTGCAGTACAAAAAGTTAAGAGAAATAAAAGCCATTCAGATTGAGAAAAAGGTATAAAAGAGTATTTTCATCTCATAAAATCATATATATAGAAATCCTAAGAAAACAACAAAAAAATACTTAAACTAATGAATGTTTTTGTGTTACTAATAGTATAAACTAATAATTTTACAGGATAAAAGGTGAGCACAAAAAAAAAAGTTATGTTGATATACCAGTAATGTATACTTGGAAATTGAAATTAAAAATTGAGTAACACATGGGCATCAAAAATATGTAATACTTTAGGATAAATATGATAAAAGACATGCAAAATATGTATATTAAAATCTAACATTTTTTGGAGAAATTAACCAATATCTAAATAAATGGAAATATAGTCCATGTTCATAGATCTGAAGAGTCAATATTACTAAATTGTCAATTTCTCCAAATTAATGTGTATACTTACAAGAATCTACACCAAAATTCCAGCAGGCATTTTAATAAAAATATACAATCTGATTCTAGAATTCATATAAAAATGCAAGAAACTAGAACAGCTAAAACAATTTAGAAAAAAGAACCAAGTTTGAAGACTTATTCTACTAGATTTTAAGGTTTATTATGAGGTTTCCATAACCAAAAGAGTAGTATAGTATTGGCAGCAAAAGAGGCAACCAGATAAATGAAAGTGAATTCAATGTTCAGATATAGACCCACACGTAGATAATTTCTGAAAAATTAGTAAAGATAATTCATTGGAGAAAAATAAAATATTTCAACCAGTGTATTAAAACGATTGGGTATTTGTATGTAAAGAAAAAGTAAACTTTCATCCATACATTGAACCATATACTGACATTAACTAAAAATGAATCATGAACTTAAATGTGAAACCTAAAACTAAAATATTTAGGAAATTTTAAAAAATTGGAAAATAAATCTTTGTGACCCGATAGTACAAAGGTTTCTTAACGATAACACCAAAATATAAACCATAAATAAATCCGTTTAAAGTTAATAACCTCTGAACTTCAAAAAATACGGTTAAATGAATGAAAGACTGTCCACAGACTGGGAAAACATGTTTGCATATGACATATGTAATAATGACAAATCCAGAAATCCAAAACGCAATAATGATAAAATAAACATTCCAAACAAAGTAGGCAAAATATATAAGCAGACATTTCACCAAAGAATATATTCGGAGGAGACTAAGCACAGAAAATGCTGCCTAACATTATCAGTACATTATAAATCCTTAATGAAATACCAGTACATGTTTATTAGTATTACCAAAATTAAAAAGACTACTTATAACAAGTTTTGGCAAGGGTTCGAAGCAGTTGGACTTTCATAGATTGCTAGTGGGAATATAAAATGCTACATCTATTTACAAAAACAGTTTGGCAGTTTCATACAAATATAAATACACATGTACCATATGAACCAGTTTTTCCACCTATAGGGTTCTACTCAAGACAAATGACAGATATGTCCATGGAAACATTTGTATACATAAGCAGTTTATTTATAATAAGTAAAAAAAAAGTGAATAGCCAAAATGTTCATCAACAAATAAATGAGTAAATATAGTATGATATACACATATAATGGAATACTAACCAGCAATCAACAAGAACGATCTAGTGTTACACACACAACATGGATAGATCTCAAAATAATCATTATGAATGGAAGAAGTAAGATAAGTAAATACTGCATAATTCCATTCACATAAAATTCTAGAAAATTAAAACTACTACTTGCGAAGAAAGCAAATCAATTGTTTCCAGGGAGAAGGTGGGTAGAGAGAGTCGGTAAGGAGAAATTACAAGTGTCACAGTCAGCTATGGAGGTAATGGATATGCTTATCATCTTAATTTTATTTATGATTCTATGCATCTATATCTGTTCCAAACTTCCCAAGTTTTAATATCCGCCAGGTTGTTGAGTACCAATTGTAACTCAATGAATCTTTTGAAAATAAATGAATAAACAAATAATCATCTGATAAGATTATAATAGAATATATTTGCTATCTAGGACTGAGAGGAAAACTTCCAGTATAGTTATTTCACTTCTATGTAGAAAAGTTCCCAGAGGAATCAATATCTATCCATCTACTTAATTATATATATATACACACACACACACACACACACACACAAATTTTTTAAATATATTTTTCCAGATGACCTCAAGTGCCTAAATCATCTTTTTAAATGGTGATTGATGAATTCTCCAAAATTGATATTCTATAAAAGTTGGTCAATACTATTTGGACCGGAACATTATCAACACAAATTTTACCATACTACCCACATCATCGTAGTAAATATCGAACATATTTTCATTAAATATCCAGTTTTTAAAAATGTTTATTAAACTGACAAATTTAAATTGACAATTAATAATTGTACATATTCATGGGGTACATAGTAATGTTTTGTTTTTTATAATGTATAATGATCAGATCTGGGTAATTAGCGTATCCATCATCTTGATCATTTATTATTCCTTTGTTTTGGGAAAGTTGAATATCCTCCTCTTAGCTATTTGAAACTATTACTGTTAACTATAGCCATGCTTTAGTGCTGTGGAACACTAGAGTGTATTCTTCCTATCTAGCTGCGATTTTATATCGTTTAACAAATCTCTTCCTCTCTCTCCCTTCTCCTTACTATTCTCAGCCTCTAATATCCTTTGTTCTACGTTTTACTTATATGAGTGCTAGAGGCTGAATGCCAACTATACATGTAACAAAACCCTCCCAGAGCATTGGCTGGCTTGCCTTAAATTAATCTTTCATGCATGGTACTAGTCATAACAACTAAAAATGACATTTTATCTGATACAAAGAACAAAATATTGTTTCGTACTTGCTTGCTAATATCTAATAAATTTGTATGTGGTAAAAAATAATGTGTGGCAAACTTTGGTTTGAGATGTATTTTAATTATAATTTGGCAGCAAGGTTTCAGTGTAATATCACTAATCATTATCTGCCTTAATTTTTTCACTGAATACAGTGTACACAAAAAAATCTAAGAATTGTATTTAACTCAATTTGTTCTCAGGTGATACAAGAGAATAAAAACCACTTTGTAAACATTTTAAGACATTGAAATCTTCAGCACTCTTTATTGAAATTATGCCACTTTTATTATCTCTAGTTAATATTCCCAGATAGCTATTGATTTTGAAACTTCAGATTTTAAAAATATCTATATTGAAGAGCATCAGTCTAGCAGAGTCTTTATTATTGTTGCTGTCATATTTGAAACATTCTTAAAAATAGCAATCAAAAATATAAAAGCAAACTTTCAAAGTAAACTTGAAAGCAGCTTCTTTTTTTATTATACTTAAAGTTCTGGGTTACATGTGCAGAACATGCAGTTTTGTTACACAGGTATATACGTGCCATGGTGGTTTGCTGCACCCATTAACCCATCACCTACATTAGGTATTTCTCCTAATGTTGTCCCTCTCCTATCCCCACATCCCTCTGACAGGCTTAACTGGAAATACGATTTGACCACAATCCTGTTACTAGGCATATACCCTAAGGATTATAAATCATGCTGCTGTAAAGACACCTGCACAGATATTTACTGCAGCACTATTCACAATAGCAAAGACTTGGAACCAACCCAAATGTCCATCAACGATAGACTGGATTAAGAAAATGTACCACGTATACACTATGCAATACTATGCAGCCATAAAAAAGGATGAGTTCATGTCCTTTGCAGGGACTTGGGTGAAGCTCCAAGCCATCATTCTCAGCAAACTGTCACAAGATCAGAAAACAAAACACCACATGTTCTCACTCATAAGTGTGAGTTGGACAATGAGAACACATGGATATAGAAAGGGGAACATCACACACCAGCTGCTTCTTTCTCAGTAGAGCTTTAAATTTAACTTTGGAATCTATTGTCTCTCTGTTCTTTGAAAAAGCCTTTGATCATTTCCATTAAGGGCATTAAGATATAAATGATAATGGAGAATCTTAATTTAGTAATTTAAATTATTATTATTATTATTATGAGATGTAGCTTCACCCTGTTGACAGGCTGGAGTGCAGTGGCATGATCTTGGTTCACTGCAATCTCTGCCTCCCGGGTTCATGGCATTCTCCTGCCTCAGCCTCCTGAGTAGCTGGGACTACAGGAACCTGCCACCATGCCCAGCTAATTTTTGTATTTTTAGTAGAGATGGGGTTTCACCATATTGGCCAGGATGGTCTCAATCTCTTGACTTTGTGATCCACCCACCTCGGCCTCCCAAAGTGCTGGGATTACAGGTGTGAGCCACCACACCTGGCCATCTGTTGTAATTTTTAAGCAAGTCTCTCTTCATAGATATGATTCCGGGTAGAGTATATACACGTGTTCTTAAATACAGAATTATATACCCCCCACACACTTGTCATGATTGTGCATTATCACTTGCCTGTTGTTCCTTTGGTATTATTTGAATAATTACACAAAAAGGCTAGCCAATATAGAATAACAGTTTCCTCTCAACTTCTGCCCAAAGAAAATCAAGAGAAGCAAAACAAAGTTTGATGAAGTACAATGTGAATTGGACTGTTAAGTCCCATGTGTGGAGTTATTTCATACCCAATAACCCAGACTTTTGCAAATGTCATGAGACTGAAATTTGGATTATTTATTTATTTATTTTTGCAACCCTACTCCTGATGCTGAAGATGGTGTTTACTACCTCCTGACAACTATCCTGGACCAAAGCCAATCCTCTGGCAAAAGATTGGTACTTGAAGAATAGGACGACACTAGTGTGAAAGGTGAATGGTTGACTCTCTTTAGGCCTTAGAGAGACAGGTTCTTAGACTTACAGCAAAGGGAGGTGATGCCCAAACCCCTCCTCACTGCAAATAGGAGTGTTGTTCAGATGATTGTCTGTCCTCTACCACAATGACCCATACTCGAGGTTGAGCAATAATCTGCATAACTTTTGAAATGCTATAGAAGAGATTGAGTCTTTGAATTGTCAAGGCAGCCATAATTAATCTAACAGTTTGAAATATTTGGTTTGTAATTCACTTATGATTTCTAAGATTTCAGTGAAGAAGATGAAGGTTCTTCTTCACTGAAAGAAAATAAGGGTCATGTCTGTGATCATCATTCAAGACCAAGTACCAGAGAAAACAGCAAATCTGGCTGAAGGAGGCTTCTTCTGAGATGGCAAGAGGCAAACTGCAGAAGAGAGGAGGGTAGTTTGCAATTAGACTGATGGCAAGCCACATTTGGGCATGTGAAAAAATCTCTCTGATCACTGTTTTGACCTTAAAAGTGTGGTCCAAAGTTTGGAACCATTATTTATATACAGCTTTTGTCATTCAGTTCACTGACAAGTGTTAAAAGGCACTTTATTTTATTTACAATATCTCAGTAGACTTTGATATTAAATAAATAATATAGAGTATGAAAAACTGTATATTTAAAATATATAGTAGATATAATTTGATTATACCTACTGAATTGTGAATTTGGGGAGAAACTAAACTTTCTAATAATAGGAAACTAGGAAAACTATAATAGATGTATTTATTCAAGCTCTTGTAACCACTAATAAATGGTTATGAAGCCTCTATAAATACACAAGTACATGCTTATTGTAAATTGTTAAGTGAAAAAAAAGATGGATATAAAATGTCATGCCATGACAAGAACAATTGTACTAGAGAAGAAAATAATCAGGAAATATACAGAAAGGATTAGAAGGGATATAGTAGGGTGGTTCAATTATAATTATTTTAATTATTTTCTTCCAGAGTCCTAATTATATTAAATAGCTTTTATAATTAAGAATAAAGAAGAAATAAATTTAAAAAGAAGAAAGGCAGACTTATCTATCTAGGTAGACTGAACACTGAGACAAGAGGCAAACACAAAAATGTAATTGAGGTACTTTGATTGCTCAGACAAGAGAGTGAGTGGAATAAGAAGTTTTTATTCTGCCAGGTCAGCTAAATTCCATTATTTACCTAGGTGGAAAGCCAAAGCACCATAGTCCAAGATCAAAATATTTTGTGGGTTAGAAATTTTCATTTTTGAAAAGAGAACTTATTCAAACAAATTTGACTTCCTATGGCCAGAAATTATGCTTTCATGTTCCACAAATCTGTCAGTGTCTACAGGAAGTGCTCGTCTTTCATCAGGATGAAGTTCTCTGGGTCTTTGGCTTGATGAGAGGAGTCAATTCATGGTCCTTGAGTTCTCCTGTAGTAGATAAAGGGAGGGAAAGGGCTGTTAATACTTTTCTGTTTATTTTTTACAATTTTCATACATTATTTTATTGACTGTTTTCCAATAGCCAACAGATAGGGCAGTGAAGTACATTAGCATGTTATTGTACAATATAATGCTAATATCAGTTTTGATTTCAATACCAAGGAAAGATATGTATCGAAAATATCTACACTGATGATGTGATGAAAATAGAAGGCATGCATCTTCAGGAGTTTTAAGTTCCTCGTTTTTTTCTTTCCTTGATTTCTAGCCGTCTTCTCAATTGCTCATCACTTCTTTTTTCTTTGCTCTCTCCCTGTCGATGTTTATTCTGAGGAAAGGATCTGAGTTAAAAATAAAGTTTCTCTTGTCTTTTAAACTGTGTAAAGAATTAACTCTTCCTGGAAGATGAGCATTTCAAAAATGAGGAAAGTTTTAACTTTCAGTAAAATTTTGACTACTGTAAACAGTCCAGGTAGGTTTGGGCTGGATGGTGGATAAAAGTTATGGAGTAATAAGTAACATTATGTCATCCAGACTAGGCCTTAAATCAAACATTTTTCTGTTTTTTTTTCTTTTGAAACTTTAATAAAAATAAAAAATGAATGCAAAAAGAACAAAATGTTGAACAATTAGTATGAATGTGAATCTCACTAAATGTTTAAATCTGGTATAGTACAAATTTTGTTCATATACTTTTACATTTTTACAACTCAAATCACTTTGATTCATATATTATCTATATGCTATAAACTATTGCCAAAAAGTATCTTTGAATTTACATTTTTTGGGCTACATAATTTCTAACTGATATAGATTTACTTCCAGTTTAAGAGAAAAAGACTTATTGTTTGTGCATGATCACATCTGTTGTAAAGATTAAGTCACTGCTTTCATCTAATAACTTCTGATTTTTCATAAAATGCTGACATCTTCATTGGAAATCTTTTTCATGTAACTAATTGTTTTCATTTTCAGAACAGTTATAAGGGATCATTCCAAAGTTCAGAATGATCCTATTTTTTAAAACAAAATTCCTCTAAACCAAATTAGCGTCAGGAACTTAAAATGTACTCCAAGACATTTCCCTGGAAACAAAGCAAAAAACTCCGGCAAGGATCATCACACACATGGAACGAAACACAAACACCAGCACTCACGGGCAACTTCCTCCCAGCTTCCATTCTGCTGCCTGGTGGTTTCTATTTAAAAGGAGTCTTTTAATCAACACTTTCACGTAATTTAAAACAAACCAAATACATGTACAATGCAAAATACAAAAAGGTAAATTTGTAAGTAAGATTTACTAACACCCACAAAACTGGAGTATCTCAAAGGTCGAGTGTTCAGTGGAGGTTATAACACAAAAGGAACTGACTAAAATGTATACCTTCAGAAGAAGGAAGAAGAGATTTGTTTTTTCATTCAGGTCACTTCTAGCTTCCTCCTCCCCACATGGATAGTGCTAGAGGGTATATGTGCAGGAGGCAAACAAAGCTAACAGAAAATATAGTTGCTCATAAGAAATACATAAATGGAAAGAGCGAGAAAGCAATAGAGTGTGATAATGTCATTTAAAATCCTGAATTCAAACCACACTTGTTTATCCTATTTTCTCTTTCCCAATCATCCTAATCATCATCTATGTAGATAAAATTTATAGACCATTTACTATGCATAAGTCACCACATTGAGGACATTCTGAGAGTATTGTGAATGCAATTTTTGTAATCTGGTAAAAAAATGTTCTATTAATCTCTTTTAACAGATGAAAAAGTAGAAGGTCAGAGAGTATAAGTCACAGATTGGGTTTCCCAGAAAGCAGACTCTAATATGGAGTTTAGCAGGCAGGGTGTTTATTAAGGGCTGCTCCTGGGACCAACATCTGTGGGATGCAGGAAGAAGCAGCAGGGGTGGGAAGAGATGGAAGAGGAGCAGCAGTGCAGGCCTACAGACAGTCTTGCAAGAACCACTGAGAGCCCTTGGGCTATGCTGGTTTTTCAAAGATGTTCCATTGGAACACAAAATTACTTCTGTGTAGCCCACTTGATAGGTTCTTAGATGTGAGTCATCTTGGGAAGAGGGTGTGATTTTAGATGAGGCAGAATTTTTCAGCAAACGCAATTGGAGGCTGGGGCCTCTAGTATTCTCCAGAGTTGAAACATCAAACCTCACTTTGAAGAAAGATCTGGGTAGTGAATCACTGTGTACACCACAATAAGCAACTAATTCAGGATGTCGTAAGAGGAGCAGGACACATCTTAGCAGTCTGAGTATAAATACTGATCTAAAAATTTAGTACACATGGACATAAAGATGGGAACAATGGGGACTAGAAGGAGGAGGAGGGAGGAAACTGGGTGAAGGTTGAAAAACAATGTATTGGGTACTATGCTCACTATCTGGGTGACAGCATCATTTGTAACCAAAACCTCAGCATCATGCAATATACTATGTAACAAACCTGTACATGTACACCCTGAACCTAAAACAAAAGTTGAAATAAAATTAAATAGACCTGGTGCAGTGGCTCACACCTATAATCCTAGCACTTTGGGAGGCTCAGATGGATGGGTTGCTTGAGGTAGGAGTTCTAGACCAGCCTGGCCAACATTGTAAAATCCTGTTTCTATTAAAAATACAAAGAAATTAGCTGGGTTGGTGGTGGGCACCTGTAATCCCAGCACTTTGGGAGGCTGAGAAGGATGGATTGCTTGAGGTAGAAGTTCGAGATCAGCCTGGCCAATGTTGTAGAATCCTGTTTCTATTAAAAATACAAAGAAATTAGCTGGGTTGATGGTGGGCACCTGTAATCCCAGCTACTTGGGAGGCTGAGGCTGGAGAATTTCTTGAACCAGGGAGGCAGAGGTTGCAGTGAGCTGAGATCATGCCACCGCACTCCGGCCTGGGCAACAGAATATGACTCAGTCTCAAAAAATTAAATTAAAAAATAAATAAAATCTGATCTCAACCATTAACATTCTATCGCCTCCTTTCAGGCTAATCAGAATTATGTTCTCACACTTGGAACACAAAGAGTACTGGATAACATGATATTATCCTAGGAGCGCAAAGAGTACTGGATAACGTGATATTATCCTAGTCCTTTTTTTAGCTTTTCTTACTGGCTTTACTGGCACTTGTGTTACAAATTCTTCTAAAAGTTATGTATATGCTTTTTGTGTAAGGAAATGTAATTTAGATAGCTTTGTTAAAGGAATAAACCCCCTCTAACTTCAGTACAGGTATTGATTTTTAGAAACGGCATTCCTGTCTTTCTCTCTCAGAATGAATCGAGATTTTAAAGAGTATCTCAGAACCATCACCATTTTCTTTAGAACACATTTCTCAACATGTAATTGCACAGTTGTTCGTTAGATTATTTGGAAATGTTTTACAATGATTTACTGAATGGATGAGTGAATGAATGATTTTTTTAAGAACTGATGCTATTTTCATACAATATTTACCATTATACTTCAGCCAAGGAGAGTAAAACGTTTGGGCCTTTTGGTATAAGGGTAAAATATGGCAGTTTTACTTTCAGCTACTATTTCTCAATCACATCTTTAAATTTGAGGTCACAATTTAAACCCTATGTAGCAGAAGGATGATGTGTTAGCTGAAGAGAATTGAATACTTATTTTTTAAAAAGAAATTGAAACAATCTTTTTTTATTAAGCAAACTAAAATATATCCTGTAACAACTAGCATTTGAAAATAATATGGAGACTTTGCTGTACCTAAAGGGAAGATTGGTAAAATAAGGATATGTGGATTAGATTGAAAATAAAATTCAAATATTCTTCCTGGTTTCACAGACACTGTATTTTTAGTTAACAAGTTTTAACAAAGTTGATTGCTTTTTATGCCATTTATGTTTATATCTAGTATTACTCAAAGAGTATGGAATATACAAGACAGGTTTATATACCTATAAAAACAACAACATATTCTTGCTAAAATCTTAATGGTTTAATGAGGGGAAAGTGGTTTCAAACTATTGATTTTTAGACATAACTATCTCAATCATTTGGGTTTCAGTTAAGTGTTAGGAAACATAATAGAAAAAAATGTGAAATAAGAGTAATTACTAAAGCAGAGCCGGTGCTGGTCGATTTTTTTTTTAAGTAGTTGCATTGCACACTGCAACTACAGTTGACGATTTGATCTCCAGAGGAATACATAGATACAGACGGCTTTATAAGGTCAATGCGGCAAGAAAGGTATAAACCTGTGAAAGGTTGGTACCATTAAAGCAAAACCAAAAGTCGAGAAAGTGCAAACTGAGGTGAAAGTGAAAAAGAAGAAGCTCAAAAGTTAACAATGTAAGAGCAGGGATTAAAGAAGAGAAGAGAAAGAAATCAGAAGGTATTTTTAAAAACAATAAAACAACTTTGTCTAATATGAGTATAGTCACCCCTGCTCTCTTGTTTTTCATTTGTCTTGCAGGTCATTTCCATTTCTTCACTTTCAATCTATGCATATTCTTACTAGTAAAGTGATTATTTGATAAGCACTATATAGTAGGGTCTTTTTATTCAGCCACTGTGTTTTTTTTTTTTTGATTGGATAATTTAATCAATTTGCATTCAAAGTAATTATGATATGTAAGCATTTTCTATTGCCATTTTATAATTTGCTTTCTGATTGATTTGCAGATGTTTTGCTTCTTTCTTCCTTTCTTACAGTTTTCCTTTGTGTTGTGACATTCTTCCGTAGGAGTATGCTTTGAATCTTTTCTTTTTCATGGTTGTATAACTGTTATAGGTCTTTGCTTTGTCATTACCATCAGGCTTACATAAAACCTAGTATATTTAATAACAGGTTATGTTAATCAACTTGATTTAATAATTCCACATTGTATACATGTAATGAATTATACTCCACAAATGTATACAATTATGATTTGTCAGTTACAAATAATATTAATTTCTAAAATGAAAAAACTAAGACTTGTAAGAATGTACCAGGTAACCATTTTACCTATAAGCATATCATTTGTTAACAGAAGTTAACTTTTTGTAAGTGCGAATGGCACACAGCACACTAGTTAAACAACAACAACAACGAAATAGTATTTATTTTAATATAAAAGAGTCATTGTGGAGCATGTTTAAGTTGCCTGAGCCAGAGAGGTAAACTTCTCACTTTCTAATGCTTAGTCCCTTTGTTTACCAAGAGTAGATATTTTTGTCAACTGATCAGTTTTAAATTACCTGGATTAAGCTTAAAATTTACTCAAACCAACTAAGCTAACTCACTTGGAGACAGAGAACAGGATAAGAAAAACAGTTTTCTATAGTAGGTTTTTATCTGCAGACTCGTATGTTTCTTTAGATTAGAAGAATCATTTTCTTCCTTATTTCCTACCCTTATTGCCTAGCCTCATCATTTGCTCATTGTGGTGAAGGAAATTTAACAAATGTATTTTACATTCTTCAAATGTTAGACACTTGATGACAGCTGCTAAGCTATGTTCATTTTCTGAAAGTCCATCTGTCAACCTTAAGGGATCACTTGGTTCAGCAAGTCAGAGAAGTAATCTTTTCAGGAAAAAAGTTACTTTATTGCTTATATTGAGTTTTCCATAAATTAGAAAACATAGAGTTATATATTAGCTAGTATACAGTTTTATACAGAGTTATATATTAGCTGGTATACATTTTTAAAAATAAATTTCTAGTATTCATTAATTCACATTAAGGAACAGTAAAATACAACAGAAAGATTTGGAGGCAACTGAATATTTTTGCCAATTACTTTTTCCTGATGTAACCCGTAATACTGAATTAATTATGTTTACTCATCCTTTCTTAAGGTTGAAAAAAAAATAAGATTTTTATCTAGATATCTATTCTTTTCCAGAAAATATTTACTAAGACTTATTTGAGTCAAAGCAATAGTCCATTATGTTATCTCCTAAGCAGATGTAGGAGTAATTTTATACTTCCATTCTTTGATATACAATCCTAATTTAAAACAAACCAAACAAGCAAACAAACAAAAAATCTCCCCAAGTACATTAATAGAATATGTGTACTGTAGTTTTTATTTTAGCTTTAGTAGGCAATTTATGCTTTAGGATCAGAATAATTTTTAATACCATTTCTTTTATGTTTCAAAGGGAATTTTACCCATATCATATGAGTAACCCCTCAGCATGTAAATCAAATAGCTCTATGTGTCATTGAATGCCTTGATCTCTTTGTGGCATTTGTTATTTCCTAATCTCTATTATTACCTGTCGTAGAATTATTCAAAGTTATTTTTTCTTAATGACATCTGTAACCTGGCTCATTCTCTTTGCCTTATGCACTTAACAGAGTTGTTTCTCAGATATCTGCCCTAAGACTTGACTCTTTAGCATCAAAACTGTCACCCACTGAAATCTCATACAGCTTGTGATGTCGACGATATCCTTACAAGTCCAAATATTACACCTCAACTATGGCCTCTCTCTTGAAGTCTCCTAGCCAATGCGTAAAGGTCTTCACTGAAAACCATTGCGAACCTTACCAACAACTCAAATTAACTCATCTAGCACTGAATTAATCAGCTTTCTCCTAACCTTATTTTTGTCAATGCTCTGTACTTACATTAATAGATTATTTTCTTATGTTATTTTTCATATTGTGTTTTTAGTATTTTCACATGATATAAGAAATATGTATAGGTATATATAGCTTAATCTCTAACCTCCAATTAAAAAAATATCTGTCTTATCACCTTAAATTGTAGCTCCATGTTGTACAGGACTGAGGTACTGGTGGAGAGAGAGAGTAATAGAAGGCACTGTCTTGATAGATTTAAATCGGCAGCTACAGACCATCTCTGTCAGAAAATCAAGTAATAGATCTAAAGGTGAGATAAACTAGTAGACGACGATTGCAAGCGGTATGTGCTCGCTTCAGAAGAAGTTTTGCAGACTTCACAGAAAAGAGATATTTGAACATTGGAAGAGAGTTTGAATGTTTGAACAAAGGAAAAATAAATATTTGATATCTTTGTATTACTTATAATAAATTGCATAAAGGATTTCACAATAAATTATGCATTTTTAGAACAGTAAATATAATTAAAATGACTTTATTATACTTTAAGTTCTGGGATACATATGTAGAACGTTCAGGTTTGTCACATAGGTATACACGTGCCATAGTGGTTTGCTGCACCCATCAAGCCATCATCTCCATTAGGTATTTCTCCTAATGCTATCCCTCCCCTTGCCTCCCACCCCCCGATACGCCCCAGTGTGTGATGTTCTCCCTGTGTACACGTATTCTCATTGTTCAACTCCCACTTATGAGGGAGAACAGGCGGTGTTTGGTTTTCTGTTTCTGTGTTAGTTTGCTGAGAATGATGGTTTCCAGCTTCATCCATGTCCCTGCAAAGGACACTAACTCATCCTTTTTTATGGCTGCATAGTATTCCATGGTTTATACATGTCACATTTTCTTTATCCAGGGTATCATTGATGGGCATTTGGTTTGGTTGAAAGTCTTTGCTATGGTGAACAGTGCTGCAATAAACATACGTGTGCATGTGTCTTTATCGTAGAATGATTTATAATCCTTTGGGTATATATACCCAGTAATGGGATTGCTGGGTCAAGTGGTATTTCTGGTTCTAGATGCTTGAGGAATTGCCACACTGTCTTCCACAATGGTAGAACTAATTTACACTCCCACCAACGGTGTAACAGTGTTCCTATTTCTCCACATCCTCTCCAGCATCTGTTGTTTCCTGACTTTTTAATGATTATCATTCTAACTGGTGTGAGATGGTATCTCATTGTCGTTTTGATTTGCATTTCTCTAATGACCAGTGATGAGCTTTTTTTCATATGTTTGTTGGCCACATAAATGTCTTATTTTGAGAAGTGGCTGTTCATATCCTTTGCTCACTTTTTGATGGGGTTGTTTGGTTTTTTTCTTGTAAATTTAAGTTCCTTGTAGATTCTGGATATTAGCCCTTTGTCAGATGAGTAGATTGTAAAACTTTTCTCCCATTCTGTAGGTTGACTGTTCACTCTGATGATAGTTTCTTTAGCTGTGCAGAAGCTCTTTAGTTTAAGTAGATCCCATTTGCCAGTTTTGGCTCTAGGGTTTTTATGGTTTTAAGTCTTACATTTAAGTCTTTAATCCATCTTGAGTTAGTTTTTGTATAAGGTGTAAGAAAGGGGTTCAGTTTCAGTTTTCTGTATATGGCTACCCAGTTTTCCCAACACCATTTATTAAATAGGAAGTCTTTTTCCCATTGCTTGTTTTTGTCAGGTTTGTCAAAGATCAGATGGTTGTAGATGTGTGGCGTTATTTCTGAGACCTCTGTTCTGTTCCATTGGTCTATGTGTCTGTTTTGGTGCCAGTATCTTGCTGTTTGGGTTAGTGTAGACTTGTATAGTTTGAAGTCAGGTAACGTGATTACTCCAGCTTTTTTCTTTTTGCTTAGGATTGTCCTGGCTATACGAGCTCTTTTTTGGTTCCACATGAAATTTAGTTTTTTTTTGTTTTGTTTTGTTTTGTTTTCCCTAATTCTGTGAAGAAAGTCAATGGTAGCTTGATGTGGACAGCATTGAATCTATAAATTACTTTGGGCAGCATGGCCATTTTCACAATATTGATTCTTTCTATCTATGAACATGGAAAGCTTTTCTATTTGTTTGTGTCCTCTCTTATTTCCTTGAGCAGCGGTTTGTAGTTCTCCTTGAAGAGGTCCTTCACATCCCTTGTAAGTTGGATTCCTAGGTATTTTATTCTCTTTGGAGCAATTATGAATGGGAGTTCACTCATGGTTTGACTTTGTCTATTGTTGGTGTATAGGAATGCTTGTGATTTTTGCACCTTGATTTTGTATCCTGAGACTTTGCTGAAGTTGCTTATCAGCTTAAGGAGATTTGGGGGTGAGATGACGGGGTTTTCTGTGTATAGAGTCGTGTCTTATGCAAACAGAGACAATTTTACTTCCTCTCTTCCTATTTGAATACCCTTTATTTCTTTCTCTTGCCTGATTACTCTGACCAGAACTTCCAATACTATGTTGAATAGGAGTGGTGAGAGAAGGCATCCTTGTCTTGTGCCAGTTTTCAAAGGGAATGCTTCCAGCTTTTGCCCATTCAGATGGATATGGGCTGTGGGTTTGTCATAAATAGATCTTATTATTTTGAGATGCATTCCATCAATCCCTAGTTTATTGAGAGTTTTTTAGCATGAAGTGCTGTTGAATTTTATCAAAGGCCTTTTCTGCATGTATTGAGATAATCTTGTGGTTTTTGTCATTGGTTCTATTTATGTGATGGATTATGTTTATTGATTTGTGTATGTTTGATCAACCTTGCATCCCAGGTATGAAGCCAACTTGATAGTGGTGGATAAACTTTTTGGTGTGCTGCTGGATTCAGTTTGCCAGTAGTTTATTGAGGATTTTTGCGTCAATGTTCATCAGGGATATTGGCCAGAAATTCTCTTTTTTTGTGTCTTTGCCAGGTTTTGGTATCAGGATGATGCTGGCCTTGTAAAATGAGTTAGGGAGAAGTCCTTTTTTTTCTATTATTTGGAATAGTTTCAGAAGGAATGGTACCAGCTCCTCTTTGTACCTCTGGTAGAATTCAGCTGTGCATCCATCTTGTCCTAGGTTTTTTGTTTTGTTGGTAGGCTATTAATTGCTGCCTCAATTTCAGAACTTGTTATTGGTCTATTCATGGATTCAACTTCTTCCTGATTGAGTCTTGGGAGAGTGTATGTCTCCAGGAATTTATCCATTTCTTCTGGATTTTTCAAGTTTATTTGCGTAGAGGTGTTTACAGTATATTCTCATGGTAGTTTGTATTTCTATGGGATCAGTGATGATAGCCCCTTCATTATTTTTTTATTGTGTCTGTTTGATTCTTCTCTCTTTTCTTCTTTATTGGTCTGGCTAGTGGTCTCTCTATTTTGTTAATCTTTTCAAAAACCAGCTCCTGGATTCATTACTTTAAGGGTTTTTCGTGTCTCTATCTCCTTCAGTCCTGCTCAGATCTTAGTTATTTCTTGTCTTCTGCTAGGTTTCAAATTTGTTTGCTCTTGCTTCTCTGGTTCTTTTAATTATGATGTTAGGGTGTTGATTTTAGATCTTTCCCACTTTCTCCTGTGGGCATTTAGTGCTATAAATTTCCCTCTAAACACTGCTTTAGCTGTGTCCCAGCGATTCTGGTAGGTTGTGTCTTTGTTCTCATTGGTTTTAAATTATTTATTTATTTCTGCCTTAATTTCATTATTTATCCAGTAGTTATTCAGGAGCAGGTTGTTCCATTTCCATGTAGTTGCATGGTTTTAAGCGAGTGTCTTAATCCTGAGTTATAATTTGATTTCACTGTGGACTGAGAGACTGTCATGATTTCCATTATTTTGCATTTGCTGAGGAGTGTTTTACTTCGAATTATTTGGTCAATTTTAAAATAAGTATGATGGGGTGCTGAGAAGAATGTGTACTCTGTTGATTTGTGGTGAAGAGTTCTGTAGATGTCTATTAGGTCTGCTTGGTGCAGAGTTGAGTTGAAGTCCTGAATATCCTTGTTAATTTTCTGTCTTGTTGATCTGTCTAATATTGACAGTGAGGTGTTAAAGTCTCCCACTATTATTGTGTGTGAGTCTACATCTCTTTAGGTCTCTAAGAACTTGTTTTACAAATTTAGGTGCTCCTGTATTGGGTGAATATATATTTAGGGTAGTTAGCTCTTTTTATTGCATTGATCCCTTTATATAATATAAATTATATAATACAATGCCATTATATAATGCCCTTCTTTGTCTCTTTTGATCTTTGTTGGTTTAGAGTCTGTTTTATCAGACACTAGGATTGCAACCCCTGCTTTTTTACTGCTTTTCATTTGCTTGGTAAATATTCCTCCCTCCCTTTATTTTGAGCCTATTTGTGTCTTTGCACATGAGATGGGGTCTTCTGAATACAGCACATCAATGAGTCTGGACTCTTTATCCAATTTTCCAGTCTGTGTTTTTTAATTGGGGCATTTAGTCTGTTTACATTTAAGGTTAATATTGTTATATGTGAATTTGATCCTGTTATTATGATGCTAACTGGTTATTGTGCCCATTAGTTGATGCAATTTCTTCATGATGTTGATGGTCTTCACAATTTGGTGTGTTTTTGCAGTGGCTGGTACTGGTTTTTTCTTTCCATATTTAGTATTTTCTTCAGGAGCTCTTGTAAGGCAGGCCTGGTGGTGACAAAATCTCTCAGCATTTGCTCGTCTGTAAAGAATTTTATTTCTCCTTCACATATGAAGTTTAATTTGGCTGGATATGAAATTCTAGGTTGAAGATTCTTTTCTTTAAGAATGTTGAATATTGGCCCCCACTCTCTTCTGGCTTGTAGAGTTTCCAGAGAGATCTGCTCTTACTGTGATGGACTTCCCTTTGTGGGTAACCTGACCTTTCTCTCTGGCTGCCCTTAACATTTTTTCCTTGATTGGAACCTTGGTGAATCTGATAATTATGTGTCTTGGGGCTGCTCTTCTCAATGAGCATCTTTCTGGCGTTCTCTGTATTTCCTGAATTTGAATGTTGGCCTGTTCTTACTAGGTTGGGGAAGTTCTCCTGGATAATATCTTGAAGAGTGTTTTCCATCTTGGTTCCATTCTCCCTGTCACTTTCAGGTACACTGTCAAATGTAGGTTTGGTCTTTTCACATAGTTCCATATTTCTTGGAGGCTTTATTAGTTCCTTTTCATTCTTTCTTCTCTAATCTTGTCCTCATGCTTTATTTCAGTAAGTTAATCTTCAATCTCTAATTCTTCTGTTTTATCAATTTGGCTATTGATACTTGTGTATGCTTCACTAAGTTCTTCTGCTATGTTTTTCAGCTCCATCAGATCATATATGTTCTTCTCTAATCTGGTTATTCTAATTAGCAATTCCTCTAACCTTTTTTCAAGGTTCTTAGCTTTCTTCCACTGAGTTAGGACATGCTCTTTTAGCTCGGAGGAGTTTGTTATTACCCACCTTCTGAAGCCCACTTTTGTCAAACTCATTCTCCGCACAGTTTTGTTCCCTTGCTGGTGAGGAGTTGTGATCCTTTGGAGAAGAAGAGGTGTACTGGTTTTTGGAATTTTCAGTCTTTTTGCACTGTTTTTTCCTCATCTTCATGGATTTATCTACCTTTGGTGTTTGATCTTCATGACCTTCATATGTGGTTTATGTGTGGACATACTTTTTACTGATGTTGATGCTATTCCTTTCTGTTTGTTAGTTTTATTTCCAACAGTCAGGCCCCCCTGCTGCAGGTCTGCTGGCGTTTGCTGGAGGTCCACTCCAGGAGGCCCTGTTTGCCTGGGTATCACCAGCAGAGGTTGCAGAACAGCACAAATTGTTGCCTGTTCTTTGGTCTGGAAGCTTTGTCCCAGAGGGGCACATACCAGATGCCAACCACAGCTCTCCTGTATGAGGTGTCTGTTGACCCCTGCTGGGAGATGTTTCCCAGTCAGGAGGCACGGGGGTCAGGGACCCACTTGAGGAGGCTGTCCCTTAGCCGAGCTCAAGAGTTGTGCTGGGAGATCTGCTGTTCTCTTCAGAGCCGTCAGGCAGGAACATTGAAGTCTGCGGAAGCTGCACCCACAGCCACCCCTTCCCCCCAGGTGCTCTGTCCCAGGGAGATGAGAATTTTATCTATAAGCCCCTGACTGCGGTTGCTGCCTTTCTTTCAGAGATGCCCTGCCCAGAAAGGAGGAATCTCTAAAATGCCTTTCCAATGCAGGCTGGATGTTTCATTGATTGGCATTCCTTTGAAAACGACATCAACTCAGACTAGCCTGCAGGTAGCTAAATTTTAGTGGCACTACATACACTTGGCTCATACTTCTGTAGTATTTCTAGCAAAACTTTCTTAAAGTCAGAATCTCAATATTTTTATTCTTCCCAGAGACTCTCATATTTAGTCTTTAGTACTTATTGAGCAAAAAGTAAATAAATGATTGCAGACTCACTCATGTAATTATTATATGTTCCTCAAATCTTAACTTTACCTTTTGAGATATGTTTCAGTTTCTGTATTTAATACTTTAAATTGTAAGTTTATCCAAATTTCTTACCTTCTATTCTCTTACAAACTCCTTTCCATTTATTGCATGTGCTATTTCTCATTAGTGACTTTGATTTGCCCATTTCTCATAGTCTAATTGCTGTTTTCAATTACGCAGGTCCTTTGCTCTTTAATTCTGTGGTTTTTGCAATAACAGATATGTTGAACCAGCTAAAGCACACTAGAACCCTTGACTAGGAGCTGCAATGACTTGCTTGCTTCTGCTTTCCTCTTGTGCTCTGGGAATTTTCCTAGTGGTTGACTTCAATCTTGATAGTGGTGAAAATATTTGAAGCATGATTACACTTCCAAGAGCTTTATAACTAGTCTAAGGATTACTGAATTGAAGTTGTGACTCACTTAATTTCAAAGCAGCACTGCAAATAGTCTCTTTAAATATCTGAGGTACATAAATAGCATGGTTAGACTAAATCATGCTTAAGAATAAGTGGCAGTAGCCTTCCTTTCTAAGAACAAAAAATTTGAAAGGACATCAGTTCATTTCCATTCAGCAAACTCTTGGTTTTGGCCCTATAGTGTAATTCTAACTTTGGATGAAGCATCCAATTCCATGTGTTATCACTCTTGATGCAATAGATTTCAAATTTTCTTGGCTGTTACTTGCACAAATAAATTCAAGTACACATGGGATGGACACACACACATTTGCACACATATACACATGTGAGGCAAAAGTGTCAAAGTTATATTCATATACTTATAGTGCTTACAGTTACTATAATTCATTCTATTATTTATTCTATATGTAAATTATTATTGGTCATAGAAGTAGCATTTGCTGCTAAATTTATTTCACATGACATAAAAGTGTTATGAACTGCAGTTTGAAAAACCCAGTCATGTGTAGATAACTTTGAATGAACTGGTTTTAGCAGGATATGGGATGCAGAACAGGCACAAAATAGGACTAGAATAGTTTTGAGCAGTATCATTAGAAAGCCTTCTCTTAAGATATTACATACCTATGTGAAAGCACTCTGTAACTTTCCAATTTTACAAAGAATTTTTAAAATAACAAAATTTTAAATGGAAAATGTTTTGAGTAATCATCACCATTAGTGCATACATGCATTTGGAAAATATTTGACACCTTGCAGTGTTAAAGATTTGCAAACTATCTGGTTTTCACATTTCCTAGTAGTATTTCAATTTTTGAAGTACTTTTATAGCTGTGAAAATAATGCTATTTGATGGGAAAAACCCAGTTTTTAACTTTTTAAGGTCTTTAAAATGTTTTTAAAAATCCTACATCAAAATGAAAAATATGATGCCTGGTTTTAAAACATCAGTTGTAGAATTCTAAGCATGTATTAATAAAGATCAATATTTAGAAGAAAATAATAGATTTCCTCAACCACGTAACCACTTAAAATGTTATAATTCATGATCTATTGTTAGATTCTATTTCCAACATCTGATAGAAAAAGTGTACAGGGGATGTTAGATTCACAGCTTGATATCCTTAAGATGCATAAAGTTCATTACAAATAAGGAATGTGGACAGTGCAGGAAAGATCTAAGAGTCAGTTAAGTACCTACATTACCTGTAAAAAACACTTTCATTGTGTTTTGTGTTAACATTCTAATGCGTCCAAAGAGTCATACCATCAAAATAGCCCTGCCATAGTAGCTGTGCAAGGAAAATCAAACAAACTGAATGCTTACCCTAGATCTGAGACAGCCATTGAATGTGAAAAATCCATGTGGAGACTTGAAACAATTTAAAACAGATTATTTTATAAAATCTATCAGCCAGTAAAGTATGCTTTTTGTGGATAACATTTCATTCATTCATTTAATAAGTATCCATTGAATATTTTCTATGTGTCAGTGTGTTAGATGCTAAGAATTTAATAATAGGCTACGTAGGATCTCTGCCTTTCAGTTTTCTTTTTTCTAATTTTTACTTTCTTTTCTAGTTTTTGCTTCCTTTCCTATGAAAGGGTCACTTTCATAGACCTCATTCATTTTCTGTGGCAAGCAATTTTCTTTTCATCGATTTTCACTAATTGCTGACTCCTATATGCTTTTTGCTCAGCTGTTTCCTTTAATTTTAGTCAATGCCTAGAATGTGCTTAGAATTCTCCCATTGAGAATATCAACTCTCAATTCTGAGAAAGTTGGGACTTTCAGTCCATTTGATCCCAAGGCACATAACTGCGTATCTGTTGTTGTGTTACAAACAATCCCAAAATTGATAGGTCATTTCAATAATATTAACTTATTTTTCTTTACAAATCTGCAATTCTGACAGGGCACAATGGAGAAAGCTTATTTCTGTATGATGTAGCATAGAGTGACTCAAATAAACTCCCGTGGCTTGAGGATGTATTTCCAAGTATGTGTACTAATGTGACTGTCAAGTTGATGGTGACTGTCAGTTTGGAGCTCAGCTGGGGCTATTAGTTGCAGGCTTTATTTTCCCTCCATGTGAGGCCCTCCATGAGCTGCATGAATTTAGATTCCCGACATTGCAGCTGGGTTCCAATAGTGAATGCGCTATGATAACTAGGCAGAATCTTCTATGTTTTTATGGCTGAATATTAGAAATCCCAGAATATCACTTCTGCCAAATTCTATTGGTAAAGGAAATCATCAACTCAAGAGGAATTAGACCTCACCTATTGATGGGAGAAAGTGAAAAATAATCTTTTTTCATCTTTAACTTAACACATCTAACAAATATGTCTGATACCTCATTCCTAACCTGGTCTTAGATATGGTTCTGAACCTAGAGTTTGTCTTTCTCTTTTACATACCCTCTTTTTTCCTCTTTCTCTTTCTACCTCTGCAGTATGTTAACACATCTTGCATTTATGGCTCCCCTAACCCTCTTAGTTCTTCTCTGTCTTGTGTATGTGTCATACAAGGTAAAAAAAGGTATCCTGCGGGATGGATGAGGTTTCCACAACAGAGAGGGATTGACAGTGATACTTTCACCCTTTTGTTTGACTTGTGTTTCTATGTATCGTGGTTTACATGTGCCCAAGTCAGTGGCTCTTAAGTTTCTATTATCTAGTTTTGATGTAATTATCATCATAAAGTATTGATGGCGGCTGGGCGCAGTGGCTCATGCCTGTAATCCCAGCACTTTGGGAGGCTGAGGCAGGTGGATCACCTACGTTCAGGAGTTCAAGACCAGCCCGACCAACATGGCAAGACCCCATCTCTACTAAAAAATATAAAAATCAGCTGGGCGTGGTAGCACACGATTATAATCCTGGGTACTCCAGAGGCTGAGGCGGAAGAATCACTTGAATCTGGGAGGCGGAGGTTGCAGTGAGCTGAGATCATGTCATTGCACTTCAGCCTGGGCAACAAGAGTGAAACTCTGTCTCAAAAAAAAAAAAAAAAAAAAATTGTTGATGGCGTTTAAAATGATCACTCTGGAGAAGCATCACGTTTAATCTCTGGAGTTGAACAAGAAATTAACAAAACTAATATTTCACCTAGCACTGTCTATAAACTCTGCCTATATTTTGTTAATATACATTCTAAAAAGACAGTATCACAAAAAAATCAGCCAACAATTGCAATTATCAAGACCTATTTAATACAGTTTGCAACCGTAAGCATTGTTCTAAGTGTATTCCTTGTTTTGGGATTTTAGCTAATGATAACATCATGCATAGCTTCATATTTTAAAATACTACCTAGCTTATCTATATGTAACCCTTTTAAATTTTAAAATGTGTGTATATTTTATAATGTATATAATACAGTAGTTAATAAAAATTTATATTAATTAGCAAAATATTTTATATAAATTAAATTTTTATATAGTATGTATGTAAACATTTTCTACTGAGATAGTGGAAAATTTAAATGTTTTCACAAGTGGCCTCTAATTCTGTGAAATAATTTTTATGTCTTTTAGCGACCTGGTTCTAATCTACCAATATAATCCTAGAGCCACTACTTCACAGGACTAACTGTTGGCTCTCGATAAACTGAATTTTTTTCTTTATTTGTTGATATTCTTTCAGCTGTATTTTGAAATCTCCTACATGTTTGTCTGCATCACAAAACTTTAGTAATTAGAAAATTCCACCTTTTTTAAAAATTTTACTTTAAGTTCCAGGATACAAGTGCAGAACGTGTAGATTTGTTACACAGGTATATGTGAGCTATGGTGGTTTGCTGCATCTATTGATCCATCATCTAGGTTTTAAGCCCTGCATGCATTAGCTATTTGTCCTAATGGTCTCCCTCCTCTTACACCCCAGCTGCCGACTGGCACCAGTGTGTGTAGTTCCCCTCTCTGTGTTCATGTGTTCTCGTTGTTGAACTTCTACTGATGAGTGAGAACATGTGGTGTTTGGTTTTATGTTCCTGTCTTAGTTTGCTGAGGATGATGGCTTCTAGCTTCATTGATGTCCTGCAAAGACATGAACTCATTCCTTTTTATGGCTGCAGAGTATTCCATGGTGTATGTGTGCCGTATTTATTTTTATCCAGTCTATCTTGATGGGCATTTGGGTTGGTTCTGTGTCTTTGCTATTGTAAATAGTGCTGCAGTAAACATACCTGTGCATGTGTCTTTATGTAGAATGATTTATATCCCTTTGGGTATATATATATATACACACACACACCCCCCCCAATAATGGGATTGCTGGGTCAAATGATATTTCTGGTTCTAGATCCTTGAGGAATCACCACAGTCTTTTCCATAATGTTTAACTGATTTCCATTCCCACCAATGGTGTAGCAGTGTTCCTATTTCTCCACAGCCTCGCCAACATCCGCTGTTTCTTGACTTTTTAGTAATCACCATTCTAACTGGTAAGGGATGGTATCTTATTGTGGTTCTGATTTGCATTTCTCTAATGATCAGTGAGTTGAGGCTTTTTCATGTTTGTTGCCACACAAATGTCTTCGAGAAGTGTCTGTTTATATCATTTGCCCACTTTTTGATGGGGTTGTTTTTTTCTTGTAAATTTAAGTTCCTTGTATATTCTGGATATTAGAACTTTGTCAGATGGGTCGATTGTGAAATTTTTCTCCCATTCTGTAAGCTGCCTGTTTACTCTTATGATAGTTTCTTTAGCTATGCAGAAGCTCTTTAGTTTAATTGAAAATTCCACCTTCTATTTATCCTTAGTTACATTATTCCACTTTAATCTCTTCTTGATTTCTTCAGCACAAAGTATGTATTATAGAGCCATTTGTCTTGCATTATCGTTAATGTTCCCTAATCTCTTCAGCTAGGTTGTAAACTCTCTGAAGTCAAAAAATATTTTTAAATATAAAAACTTCTGGAAAAAAAAGAACAGGGAAGAAGCTAAAGAAAAAGTACTCAGAACTTGAGGGATATAAACTGTTCTTGTAGTCTGATGATTCATTTCAAAATTAGGATACAAAAATATGACTGGGAAATTAGCTTTTTCTTTGATATTGCTTCAGAATCAATATAAGCAAACATTTGTCTTATTTAGATTATATGCCAAAAAACCATTTCCTATGCTTAGTTAAGATATTATGGGGAATTTATCCTGACATTAGTTGTCCAAATACATAGAGGAAAATCTCTTAGTGTAATCTTTATTTCCTTCTCAAACAACTTCATTGGAAGTTTACTATAACACAATATGATGAAAATAACTTTAGACTTTCAGACTTTTCTTGTAATGTTTTGGCAATTATTGTTATCAAAATTCATGAGAACAGAAGTGAACACCCTTGTGTATTAGAGTGCTTCACTTCTTTTACTCATTTTTCAGTCATGATCTCTTTGGTTCACAGCTTTCTTTGCGAAAATTCATGCTGGAAAATTGAAACTAAGATGCTTCCAAAAGTCCTAAAATTCCAAGGTATACAATAGTGTAACTATTTGATTATTATTGAGAATGTACTATAGATGACTTGACTAACTAAGCACTTTATGTGGACTGTCTTCTTTATTCTTTGCCTCCTTCATTAAACCTGAAACAGTGCCTGAGACACAATCTTGTGTGCAAGTAGTTTATTTCAAAGGCTATAAATGGAATAAAAGATAAAGGATAAGGGAAAGCACAGTGGGGAAGAAAGGAAAGCCAATAGGGGTAGATATTGACCTGTTTACTATAGTGGAGAATTGATGCTCAATTCCATTAGAAATATCTTCAGGAACTCTGTAGAATGCACCTCAGAACAGACTGCCCAAAAGGATAAGAAATTGAAGCATGTTGTTGGTTGTGAGCTCCCTCAGCTTCCAAACTGCACTTTGGTGCTCATGCTAAGAGACTTCTTGCTTTGGAGACAGACTTAAGAGGGGAAGGAAAAGATTCCTAACTTTGCCAAAGTGGGACAGCAGTTCTGAGCAAGGAGCTGTCCTTGCTTGTACTGAATTGTACTGATTGTACTGAAATCAAGTTAGCCAAGAGGATACTTTATAATCCATAATTTAGAGCTGACAAAACTCTCTTCTAGAGTTAAAGAAGAGAAGTAAATTATGCAATGTGATACAGGTAGGATTTGGTGAATTCATTGTTCAAAACAACTCCATTGGGCTTCAAAACCAGAACTCTAGTAATATGGGCTGAGATATAGCGGTACTAGTAGGGAAGGACATTAAACAAGTTACAGCAAATAACAGCTCTCTTCAGTTTTTTAAAGGTGCTTATATAGTACAAAGCACTGTATGTAGTATAATATAAAGGATTTTTTATAATATAATCATTAAGAGCACACACAGTGGCACCAGACTGGTGGCTTCAAATCCCACTTAATCTACTTCCTTGCTGGGTTTCCATGGGCAATTACTTGGCTGTACTTCCCTTCTTTTGTTCTTGTTTTCTTTTTACAGTTACATAAAAATAAGCTTTACAATAATTCCGAGCTCATAGCTATGTTGTGATAATTAAATGAGATTACGTAGGTAAAAATACTTCAACCTAAACCTAAAGCACAGGAAGTTATAAAATGCTAGCTGTTTTTAATACTAATTCTAATTTTATTCTTTTCCAAATTATATCACCACTTTCAACTGAGGAAGCAGTAATGTAGAAACCTCAGAGCTAGATTATGAGTTTCTCAGTGCAGGGGAATGTATCGTGTTAATCTTTTTTTTTAAACAATTGGCTACCAGACAGTTTATGTCATATGATACTACCTATACAGAAACCAACACACAAACTAACAGACTTTATTATATATTTCTTAAATGGGTTGTTAATTGTCAGATAAAGTCAAACTGGTATAGATACCTACACTTTAACTGAAGACTTTAAGCAACTTGAAATTTATGAAAACAATACAAGTTATGAAAAGCAACAAAACAATCATACTACGCTCTGAAATCAGTTTTATGTGGTAAATAATACAATATAGACACCCTGTTAATTTAAGCATAACTACAACAGATTACAGATTCAATGCAGTGAGATACTGTTACAACTTTGCCACACTCTCTTCAATAGCATTGTTTTCCAATATGTTCTTTGGAATTCCTTAAGTTAGTATGGCTGGAACAGTAATATTCTCATACAATACATAATGTCTGTATCTGGAAGTCTACAAGTTTTTTCAAGCTATTTTTATGTGTTTTGCAGTAGAGTCACATTTCTCTATATCAGGATCCTAATTAGTATATAAGAGAACATTTTTAGTCTTTTCAAGTATACTTACTTCAGGTTTAAGTATTGAGTGTTCATAATCACCATTGTTAAAGATAATTCTTTTCCTTACATTGTATCCTTTAAATTGCTAATTTCTTGCTTTGTTTTTATGTCCTAGAAAGAGTCACTGAAGCTTCAGCAGTGTTCAGGTTTTTTGATCGGTGGTTCATATTCTGAAACAGGGTGCCTTGTCACATACCGGTGTGTACTTCCACAAGATAGCATGAATAGAGGAATGTTGTTAGTCTATTTTTTTTTTCGGTAAGAAATGGAACTTTCTAATTGGAATCTGAAAACAAAATAAACCCATAAATGGTTGTTTTTATTTGCCAAAGCCATGAACAGTATAAACTTCCTGGGTGTCTTGACTGAATAGCTTCATTGGTGGACTATCTTATGACAGTTATTATTTAATCCCTCCACTCCTCATATACAGTGGGCTGCACTTGCCCTGAGAAACTACTTAATACACACCTTTTGAATACATTACTATTAATGTGAGGACATTTTCACGTGCAGTGTGATCTGACTACTGAAGGAGTATAACATATAATAAAGCACAGTAGAATAAAGAAAAAATTGTTAAAAATATGCCAAATATACGTGGAACTAAGACATTTATGTAAGAACATATATTTATTTTTTACATAATTATTTGTGTAATTATATAAAGTAAAAATTTAAATTAATTTTCACACTTTTTTTTTCCTTTTTTGAGACAGTGTCACACTGTCACCCAGGCTGGAGTGTAGTGGTGAGATCTCGGCTCACTGCAACTTCTGCCTCCTGGACTGAAGCAAACCCCCACCTCAGCCTCCCAAGTATCTGAGAGGACAGGTGCTTGGCACTACGCCTAGCTAATTTTTGTATTTTTTGTAGAGATGGGTTTCACCAGGTTGGCCAGGGTGGTCTCAAACTCCTGGGCTCAAGCAATTCACCCACCTCGGTCTCCCAAAGTGCTGAGTTCACAGGCGTGAGCCACTACACACCATTGCACACTTTTTTCCTAATACAGTATTTTGAATATTGGAGTATTTTTTTATCTAGCTTAATATTAATGCAATAAATATACAGTTTAATAGTTGCCAACCAAAAATGCAACAGCATGAAAACATTTACTTATTAATGCTCATGAGTCTGTCTGTTACCTGTTTTGCTCTTCCTGTGTTGACTGAACTCATTTGTGAGTTTGTAGATGACACTGTACTGGTTAAGCAGTTCTGCTAATTTTGGAAGTGCTCTATCATATGTTTGATTGCCATATACCTTTAGGTCAGTCTATGATTCCCTTATTTGTGACAATCAGACTTTTCTCCATATCATCTCCCATCCTCCAACAGGCTCTCTTGGACTTGTGCATTTGGCAGTTGCTGGATTCCCACTGAAAGTATTCCAGACCTTTGAAGTTTGTGCTTGGGATTCCACAAGAAAATATTCTATTGGCCAAAACAAGTCACACGTTAGCCCATATTCAAGAAGGGAAATATACTCTGTCTATTGATGAAGGGGTTTGAAAGTCAGATTGGAAATGGCTTGGAGATAAAAAGAGAATAAAGTATTAGGGTGCTTTTTATAATCAGTCTATTACTATAGCTTTAAGAAAATGTGCTAAAATATTTATCTTAAAAACTTAAGCTTTGTCTTTCTTCCACGAAGAAAACCAGTATTAAGCTGTTTTAATTACTTAACCTTACATCTGATTTTTCATAAGCCTATTGCAAAGTCATTTGACATTTTAAAATTGTTGTTGTAGAATTATATTGATCTCTATTATCTATGAGGAAAATACTGCTGGCTTATTCTTTAGGCCTATTGTTTTGAAATCAGAATAAGAGTGCCTTGAAAACACATGAAGACCTTGCGCTGAATGAGTGGGCAAAGGTACCATTAAGGGGATAGTTTTCTAGATAATCAGCCATGGTGGGAACCTCTGCATTTAGACATATTTTCAGTTAGAATTCATTCAGCCTTTGCTGTGTTCCATCGTAGATGTTTCTCAAATTTACCTCATTTTTTTTTCACAGACATCCCAGAGCTAATGTTTCTCCAATTTACAGATGAGGATACTGAATCAGAGAGGTTAATTGATTTATCTGAGCTCATGCCATTAGCAAAAATTTGAAAGCCTTAACACACTCTTTAAATCCATTATCCCATTTCCCACTATACTACAGATTTATCTCGAAGTGGTACTGAGTAGCATTTGAATTGAATGAAATCATTGGTTGTATGACAAGTTGGGAGACCCTTAAAAAATCCAGATAAATTATGATGAATATTTTATCCAAGGAAGTAACCATGAAAAAATAAAAAATGAATGTTTGGATATAACATTTAGTTAATGTCTTTTAATCTTTATTGCGGAACCAGAATGTTGAACCCCCATAAAGTTAATTGAATACTTGAGAAATTGACTACTACCTATATGCAGAAATAATCTAGTGACAGGAAGCTTTAAAACTGAGGTAATTAAAACAATTATTTGTGCTTTCTACAATCATGAATGAACTTTATTTTGTCTAACTCAATTATTTTATGTATGCTGCAAAATGGCTGTTACTATTTTCATCCTATATATGAGGTAGAGATATTTCAGTATTTTTTAAAACTTTTTAATAGAAAAGAACATGAATAGGGACAAATATATTATTTCACTTTGTCAGTAAGCCATAAAATATTCATGTACAGCAATATTTCATTTATTTTGATTATGTGAGAATGGTTTTCATAATTATTGGAAATGCTTATTCTGAAACAAAATATTTTCTTCCTTCACATCTACTATAAAACAAAAATATTTTAAGTGGGCATAACAGTACTAACTGAAAATGATTCAAATCAGACACATGCCGTGATAAGCCAAACACTTTCTTTTTTAATTTAAAATTGTTTTCTCATAGAATAAATAATATTTTACCCTTGAAGGATTTTCTTTCTTTCATTTGTGGAAAGACCAGATGGGTCTCACAGGTCATTCAGAGTTATGAAAGAAACAAACAAAAAAAAATCTTCTCAGAGGCGAGATATCCTTTATTTTTCACTAAAAAACAAATTATTTGCTTGGATGGAAACCTTTTGTATAGCAGTGTAATTGCTGATATCTGTGGGGTGTCTTGGAAAATGAGATGCTCTGTCTCAAGGAGTTATAACTTATCCTTGTGCATAAAATCTGAATAAATAAATGGGAGCAGACCTTGAAGTTTCTTGCAGAGAGGAGATACATGAAACACAGCTGAGAAATCAGGACAAAAATATCAAATGATAACAAGTGAACAAAGTAAAATGATTTAGCAGTGGGACTAGCTTGGTCTTTTTTCCTGTTAGGTGTGTTTTAAAGAAATGTCCTAGCTTTTCGTAAAGAATTACGTCTTTTCTTATCTTCAAAAATATCAAATACTATGTTTATAAAGCCAAATGCTTAAGATTAAAAATTTAACTACTTTCTCTGTCTTATTTTTGTGTATTTAATTAATAACAGTTTGCAAAATAATCTATGCAACAACAAGTATGTATTAAGTGCCTGCTATGAGGCAAACCCTGTTCTTGACACTTTGGGTAGAGCAATGAACAAAATAACCAGAATGTGTTTCATCTTGGAGTTATAAATTATAGAATAGAAATAAATAAATACATACTAGGTAAGTTTGCGATAAAACCTTTGAAGAAATATAGGAATGTCTGGGGAAGGTCTTTCTGAAAATGTAATATTTGAACAGATATTTTTAGGAAGGGATGGAACAAGCCAAATATATATCAGAAAGAAGAATGTCCAAAGTCAGAAAAAAAAATGCAAAGGCTCTAAGACCAAAAGTATTTAATGAGTTCATGGAACATAAAGGAAGTGAATAAGACTGTATTAAGGGTATAACAGAAGATTATAGCCCTATACCATATAATAGTCCTTAGGTATTTCAATGAGCTTACTTTAGTGTCAAATATCAATTCATATACTCCTGATATTGTGATTTAATTTTTAAGTATATACTTGTTGGTGCTTATGAAATTTAATTAAACTCAAATTTCAACAATTTGAAGAACCCGAGGTAAAGTAAAAGCTTAAGATTTTCCTTCTCTTACTTCCTATCCCATCCATTTCCCAACAGTAGAATAGGATTGAAGATTAAAATATCCCAAAGAACAAAACACAAGAGGGAAGGAGCATGACTATTTCTAGAAGCTCAGTACAAATGTCATGTCTATGTCTGAAACATCAAGAATTGTGGACAGAAATAGCTCAAATGGGAACAGATTAAAGAATAAAATAAACACTTCCTAAAATTTTGCCTTACTGAGAAAGGAGCACAGTATCACAGGAAGTGAGTAAAGGAGAACTTAAACACACAGCATGAGGGACTAGGGGAAATACTGAAACAGGCTGTGTGATTAATAGAAACCACTCCCCCTGGATTGTCTTTGCACTTACAGATAAGCAGTGTTGAAAAAAGTAAGAGGAGGGGGATGGGAAATTGGGAGGGGCCAGGCAAGATAGCTGATTAGACGCAGCTGGGAAACAACCCTTTCAGCAAGAGGAACCAAAATATGTAGTAAACCATCACACTTTGAACAGATCTTTTGAGAGAAAACACTGAAAGTCTGTAGACAATGAAGACACTATAGCTGAAGAAGGAAGAAGGTGGGGATCCTGCTCATAGTCCCCACGTGCCATGACTGGCCTTGGTCTCTAACTGAACCTAAGGAAGGGGTGAGTGAAGGAAACTTGGGGCATTGCTCTCCCACTGTAGACCTCTGGGAACTTAGCTACAGGAGCTTCCACAACCCCATTAGACCTTTGAACTGGCAGGAGACGACTTTCAGAGATCAAGCAGAGGAACAACTCAAACTTACATGGATCCCAGAAGATTTCTCTGCACAGTACAGCTGCAACAAAATGCAACCATAGGTGTGTAGCCCCCAGGGCTCTCCATCTTGCCCTAAATGGCTGCAACTCCTGTGATCAGTTGGGCCCAGAGAGAGCAGAGTTACCATTGCTACAGGACCAGGTCACATCTGATCTATATCCCTACTTGCCTGCCAGCCCCTTCCAAGACCACATGTCTGGCCGCTCCTGCAGAAGAGTGCCAATGGCATGCCTCCAGTGCTCCACCTGACTGTTTTGCTGGTGACCTGGGGGAGCATTTCAGCCCCCACAACACAGCCTGTGCTTGACCTCAAGGGGCCAGAGGACAAATCTGTGCCTGGTCCCAACTCCCCAGGATTCAAGAACATCACCCAGGGTGTTAAGCTGAAATCTGCGGCTTAAGCTCAAGCAAGAAAGGAGCCACCACTTTCAGAAAACAAAAAAAGAGTGTGCTGAAGGTTTGTGTGCTGGCATGGGAGCTGGGTGTCCCTCCCTTCACAAGACCAGTATGGGAAGGGTGTGCATAGATAGCCAGCTAAGCTTCCTCCCAAAGAAGCCCCATAGCTTGAAACATCTGGAACAGCTGAGTGATCTGGTTGTAGAAGGCTTGGGAAAAGGAGGCTTGGCTCATTGGGACTGCTCCTGAGGAAGACACTGGAGTAAGACCCATTGGGTTGGAGGAATGTGAGCCCACAGTCATCTGCCAAGCTGAAAAGCCAAGACCATGGACACCACACTGATTACACACCTCTGGTGCTACTGCCCTGCCCAAGTATCCTCCATGCTTGACCCATTGTATCACCAGACCACAGACATACTCCACAACTTGCTCTGACTCTGGTAATCCCATGAAGCTGTGGATCCCCTGCTGGCCTAATTCATGGCTTGGGCCACCCCGAAGTGGAGGGACACAGCCTGCCAAAGTCTCCCTTGGGGCAAATAAAATGAAGGTATGGTGCCAATAGTTGAAGAGGACATCATCAAGCTCAAGGAATGAACAAGGAAAGCATCTCTTGTCCCCTGACTCTTCTCCAGAACACTGCTCCATACACCCTGAAATAGAAAAGGGGTGCACAACTGAGTAAGAGGTGGTTGGAGCGTCTTACTGTTAAGTGCCACCTACTGTACTACAGTCTAGTTTAAACCACCAAGCAAAAATACATTGCCTCAACACACTATGTCTGTGAAAACTCACTACAAGAACCTATTTACAAACAAGGAACCTGTTCAGATCCTTGGCGCTTTGAAAGCACCCAGAAATGAAGCCAATCAACTATACACAACATACACCAGAAACTTTCAGGGGAAATAACAACAACAAAAAATTCCATCCAAATGTTGGCAAATTCAAAAAGAAAAATAAATGTAATTTCCCTTGGATTAGAAAGAATCAGTGCATGCAAGAACTCTGGCAATCCAAAAAGTCAGGATGTTTCACTATATCCAAAGGATTGCACTAGCTTCCTAGCAAGGCACCCTAACCAGATTGAAATAACAGATGTAATTTAGAATCTGAATTACAGGAAAGCTCAACGAGATGCAAGAGAAAATGGAAATCAATCCAAAGAAACAAGAAAGAAATCATCCAAGATTTGAACAATGACATAAATATGTTAAGAAAAGCAAACTGAACTTCTGGAACTGAAAAATTTGCTATAAAATTATAAAATTACAATAGAAGCTTTAACAACAAACTAGTCAAGCTGAGGAAAAAATTTCAGAGCTCTAAGACTGATCCATTGAATCAAGAAAACAGTAAATAAAAAGGGAATTACAAAAATGAACCAACCCTCTGAGAAATATGGGATTATGTATAGTGAGCAAACCTGGAACTCATTGGAATTTCTGAGAAAGAAGAGAGAGTAAATAACTTGGAAACCATATGCGAGAATATAGTCAATGAAAATTTCCCCAATCTCACAGGACGTATCAACAAGCATATACAAATAACTAAAGAATTCCTGAGAGATACTATATAAGGTGACCATCTCCAAATGCACATATTCAGACTTTCCAAGGTTCATATGAAAGGAGAAAACTTTAAGAAAGCTAGAGAAATGATTGTATCACCTGAAAAGAGAACTACGGGAAGCTAACAGTTAATTTCTCAGCAGAAACCTTACAATCCAGAAGAGATTGGGTGCCTATTTTTTTAACATTTTTTTAGAAAAAAAAAATTCAAACAAGAAATTTTTATCCTACCAAACTAAGCCTCATAGGCAATAGAGAAATAAAATCTTTCCAAAGCAAGCAATCACTAAAAGAATGTGTTACCTCTAGACGAGCTTTATAAAAGATGTTTAAGGGAGTTCTAAATATGGAAATGAAAGAATGATAGCTACAATGACAAAAGCACATTAATTACACTGCCCACAGACTGTACAAAGCAACTACACAATCAAGACTACAAAGCAACCAGCTAATAGCCCCACAAAAAATCAAAACCTTATGTATCTATATTAACCTTGAATGAAACTAGTCTAAATGCCTGACTTAGAAAACATAATGACAAATTGGATTTTAAAAAGACCCAGCTTTCTGTTGTCTTCAAGAGACCCATCTCATGTGTAACAATACCCATAGGCTCAAAGTAAAGAGATGGAGATCTATCAATAATGCTAATGGAAAATGAAAAAAGAAGTGGTTGCTATTCTTATATCAGACAAAGCAGACATTAAACCAGTGCTAGTAAAAAAGGACAAAGTAGGTCATTATGTTTTCATAAAGAGTTCAATTCAACAAGAAAACAACTTGCTTAAAAACTTAAGTCCACCTAATGTTGGAGTCCTTGAATTACAAAAAAGTGCTTCTAGACCTAGTAGAAGACTTAGATAGCCATATGATAATGGGGGCACTTCAACACCCCATTGACAGTGTTAGATAATCATTGAGAGAGAAAACTAACAAAGAAACTCTGGACTTAAATTTGACACTTGAACAATAGAACAAAATAGACATCAAGCAAAGAAGGAGCCCCCACTTATGGAATACTCTACTTAATAACAGTCTCATCTGCACAGGGAAGATATTCTAAGATCAACCACATTTTTGACAATAAAGTATCTCGATAAATTCAAAAAAATTAAAATCATGCCAAGCATATTCCCAGACCATGATAGAAGAAAAAAAAATCAATACCAAAATGGACTCTCAAAACTACACAATTACATGAAAGCTAAACAACTTGTTCCTGAATGACTTTTGGTTAAACAATAAAATTAGGGCAGAAATAAAACTTATCTGAAACAAAAATACATGTACAACATACCAAAATTTCTGATATGCAGCAAAAGCCTGGCTAAGAGAAAAGCTTACAGTTTAAAATGCCTACAGCAACAAGTTAGATCTCAAATTACCAATCTAACAGTACATCTAAAGGAACTAGAAAAGCAAACAAACAAGCAAACAAAAAACTAGCCCCAAAGCTACCAGAAGAAAATAAATAACTCAAATTACAGTAGAACTAAATGATATTAAGATTCAAAAACCATACAAAGGACCAACAAAATAAAAATGGGTTCTTTGAAAGGATGAATGAGATGGATAGAGTGATAGCTAGATTAACAAGAAAAACAAAGATCCTAGTCTTCTACTAGGTCTGGAAGTACTTTGTGACAAAAGTTACACTAAAACGGATCCCACAGAAACACAAAAGTTCCTAAGAGACTGCTTTGAACACCTGTATGCACACAAACTCAAAACTTCAGGAATTATTGTTTCAGGATTTCAGTTTCTTCCTGATTCAATCTTGGGAGGTTGTGTGTTTTGAGGAATTTATCAATTTCATTTTTTGCCCAGTCCTAATATGGGTTATGTCCTGTACCTTGTTCTTTATTCACTGTCCTTGAGTAATCCAAATAACAAAGCTGATAATATGATAGTGATGCTAGAACTGTGAGTATCAGAGCCATATTCCCAACTGACTGCTTGACAGTTCTACCTGAGTGTTATTGGCTGAATTTTGTCCATTCGCCTCACACCCCTAATTTATATGTTGAAGTCCTAACCCTGGTACTTCAGACTGTGACTGGACATAAAGGTGTTTAAATAGATAATTAAGGTCAAATGAGGTCACTAAGATTGCCCCTAACCCACTATGATTCATGTCCTTGTAAGAAGAGAGTAGAACATAGATAAAGATCATGTGAAGACACAGGGAGGAGATAGTCATCTACAAGCCAAGAAGAGAGACCTCTAGAAGAAATAAACACTGCCAATAACTTGACCTCAGACTTAAGACTCAAGAATTGTGAGAAAATAAATTTCTGTTTTGTAAGGCAAGCTATTTTGGTACTTTGGTGTGAGAGCCCTAGCAAATTGATGCACTAAGTATTCCACCAACTCATCACACATATTATCTCTAAAATGGAATTTGTGATCTTTCTCATCAAATTTAATCTTCCTGGGTCACCTATCTCAGCCAGTGCTGACTTTATTTACCTAATTCCTCAAATCACAAACAATATCTTCATTCTTGACTTAGTTGTCTCTCTCCCTATAGTTTGATAACAATAGGTTCTCTTTAAACCACAAAGACAGCCCTCCAGTCCATCCACTCTATCTTCCCTGTCATCAGCCCCGTTGAGGTCATTATAGTCTCTTACTTGAATTACTGCTTGAGTTTTCTAAATGACCTTCCTGCCACTGTTTTGTGCCCTCCAACACAACGTCTCTGAAATCCACATCTGCTCACCATTACTTGCCTACTCTTTCTTGGCTCTCATTGCTTTAAGGATACAACTGAAAATGTTTATCATTGGCTTTAAAAGCTCTTTGTGAACTTTCTTGTATTTATCACTCTAGTTTGATTTCACTCCACTGTACTTCTAGAAAACTTTGATATAGAAACTGAACTTGTCTTTTTCATTTTCTTGGTCATGTTGCTGCTTCTCTCTCTCATCTCTAGAACTCTGCACATGTTATTCTCTTTGAGAAACATTTCTCTTCCTTTTCCTGTCCCTATTTATAGCCCTTTTCTGAGCTAACATCCCCTAGGTATTAGTTTTGGCAACGCTTGGTCTGAGAAGATTTTTATAATTCTAAAATCTGGGTTAGGGTCTCATTCTATATGCACCTAAGCTTTGCTACAGTCCTATCCAGGCACTCATCAGATTGCAGTGTTTTGCATATTGATGTGCCTGGACATCTCACTAGGTTATAGTATTCATGAGAGCAGGAATACATTCCTATTAACTGGTAAAGAGAATATACATTGTAGGTATTCTATAAATACTTTTAGATGTATAAATGAATGATTAAAGAAATAAAGCACAATGTTAACTGAAATTACCCTGGTCTAATCTAACTAAGGAATGTATAATATTCTGCCCTATGCTTTTCTCTTTTAACTAAATATTTTCAATGAACATGTATTGCATCTCTTAAAAATAGACTAACCCAAATATAGTATTTCTGCAAGCTTTATGTTTTTAAGGTGTATGCTGAAATGAAGCAGGCTACAGTATTTGTTTTTATACATATGTAAGCTAAATATATATTTAAAACATTACTTGTTATTTTTACTTTCAGTGTAATTTAAACATACTTATGACTATTCTTACTTTCAACTGGAAGGGAAAAGTTTTGTATGTGTCAGGAAAATAGCATAATGTAGTATTCTTTAAATAATTTAGTGTTTGAATGTTATATAAAACTAAAGCAAAATTTAAATATACTCATTCTTTAAATGTTATCATGGATATATGTACCATCAATTTCCTTGTGTAAAATGATTGTATTATCCTGTTTTATTCTGCAATTTCCCATTTAATAAAGATATGTCATTGAAAACTTAGCGGTCCTAAAATTTTGTTCTTCTCAAGCTACTAACTTAGAATTGTATGCTCATAAAATTTATCTTAATTTTGAACCTCCTAAAGTTGTCTATCAATAAGTTTAATGTTTCCCAATGAAGGCCTTGTATCTGAATAAACAGTCAATAAAATATTACTGGCTGACAAGTATATTCATATTCACATAACAGAATGAATTTATTTGGCTTTATTACCCATATGTTCATCACAGTTTTGCCCTGATTAGTATAATGCTTGAGAGAGCTGACAATGACTGTGCTCTATCTTAGATCACTTAACCTCTCTGCAAATCAACTTACTAATCTATATAATAAAGATGATAAAACAAACATAATAATGCTACTTTATTATATTTCTTGTGAGAATTAAATGATATTTAAAACGATCAATACATAGTATATAAAAAGTTTAAATAAATGTCATTTCAAAGTGATTGACAATATCCTGTCCACTATTCCCCTCAAAAATATGAATGTTTGTTGTTTTCTGTTGTGTGGAATAATTTGCATTGTGCAATGTCATGGCAGTCCCTTCTCTGCCAAGTCTATAGAGATATAAAATTTCCCTAATATTTGACTTGTACTTTGAGGTTTTAGAAGGAATGACCACCATCGCCATTGTTTTCTTATAAAGAAACTTGTATTGACCACATTTTTCAGTTTTTAGTTATTGCTGCTTTAAATCATTTTGTTTGGAAAATGTCCAGAATCTTTTTGGCAGAATGTTGATAGAGGTTATTAACCACCACATTAACTCTTTCAGTTCACAAAGGTGCTGCTTGGGAAAGTGCCTGTGTAGAGAGCTAGCCAGTATCCTAAATTGAGAACATTAATGTATCTTCAAAAATCCTTACTTTACTTCTGGGAACAATTCATGAAAATAAATTTTCCACTAAATAACAATGTGCGGTTAATTATCTTTCCACATGTAAAGTGACTCACTTTCTCAAAATTGGTGGAATTATTTTGTCCCTAGTAAGAGTTGAAAGCCTATTGTTATAATTTATGTCAACATTTACTGAATGCCAGCAGTACTTCAGGCAGCCAGTGTGACACAATTCTACATCGATACCTGTAATTATGCAGGTTAAATTAGTTTTGTTACATATACGCCGATACCCAATTTTTAAGCATGGATAATTTCATCTTATGTATTTCAAAGACAAAGTTATAGAGGACATCACGCACATACAACAAAAAACTTTTAAAAGTTCAGTTGTTTCCTAGCTATCTATGACAAGCTTCAAAAACTTGAAAAGGAGGATTGCTGACAAAGCAGAGAATATGAGTATACTTCTTTTCAAACAATAACAATAACGAATGAAAGTAGAAACTAAAATTCAACCAGAAATAAACCCTTGATGGTTCTCCTGTCAGCCTGTCACCTACATGAAACACCTGCTAAAGCAAAGGCACACAGAGCAGCTGTTGCTGCTAAAAGTACTAATGCTAAAGCTTTCCACAAAGACTTTCATTAATATCAAATTGTGCTGACACGTTTTATCAACCCAGTGACACGGCCCATCTCAACTGGGATCTTCACAAGGCCGTCTCCAATGTCACAGTTGTGTCCAGCTTAGTATTCATACCATTTTCTTAGTGTATTGGAACTCAAGTTATCCTCTTCCCATTTTATATATCCTAATAGTGATGAACATTTACAAAGTCTCTAAAATAGACTATTCTTACTGAGACAAAATAAAAGTCATTCCACTTTCTCCATATGTGAAATCTATAGATAAAAGTGGTGAAAATATTCGTGTTTGTATTTTCCAGTGTCTTCAAAATTAGTGAATCTTGCAACTACTTCTCAAAGAAAGAAACCTGTAAAAACAAATACCAAAGAACAACAACAAACTCTGAAAATTCAGCATAAGGTATATAAGAGGAGGAACTGAGACCTCAATTTGAATAACTCCTTAAGTTACCATACCTCAATTTCTTTTTTTTCTTTATTTTTTTATTTTATTTTTATTTTTATTTTTTGAGACAAAATCTCACTCTGTACCCGGACTGGCAGTGGCACAACCTTGACTCACTGAAACCTCCACTTCCCAGTTCAAATGATTCTCCTGCCTCAGCCTTCCGAGTAGCTTGGATTACAGGCGTGCACCACGCCACCCAGCGAATTTGTATTTTTAGCAGAAAAGGGGCCAGAACTCCTGACCTCAGGTGATCTGCCTGCCTTGGCCTCCCAAAGTGCTGGGATGACAGTCATGAGCCACCTTGCCCGGCCCATACCTCAATTTCCTTGCATATTCAGTTGCCATGGCCTAGAATGCCCCTCCATCACTTTTCAGCTTGGTGATTTCAAATCATTCTCACACATTCTTCAGGTGAAATATGTCGTCTTTCAAGTTTATTGAGGTAGAGCTAAATAATCCCTTATTTATTACTAACGTTATATATACTTTATAGTACTTGTAACGTGAAGGTCACTATATTGTGAAACTCTGATAGCATGGACTTGGCTTTCTCCATTTGATAATTCTACTACCTACCTCAGAGCCTGTTGAATATCAATGCAATTCGTATTTGGTGAATTAATAAATGAAATAAAAACATCACCTCAATAGAAATTAGCTAAAGAAATTATTATTGTCTGTAATTTGAACCGTATAGGCTGGTATAGTGAAGATTTTCCTATGGAAAGGAGCAATTCTAGAGAAAAACTATTACAGAACACATACAAGTCAAATTGGCATCCTGTTTAAAAGAACTGGTGCTTCTTTATTTTCCATATGTAAAATGGGGATGATTAATTCTGCTTGAAGCAGTGGGATTTGCTACCTAAAAAGCAAAAGTCATCTGAATCCAGCTATCAAAGCATAGTGTTTAGGACACTAATGAAAGGACTCCTGGACAATTAGTTTTGCATATCTCACTTTTATCAGGGATTTATAAAGGTTGGATTATGTTCAGAGGAAAGAGATCAGGATAGAGAGAACATGGAATTATGTGATAATAAAAACTTATGTCACTTATAATGCTTAATATTGAGAAAAAAATATCTCAGAAGAAAAAACTAGAGCAAGGACCAGTGAGTAGAAAATGCTGGGAGAATTCAACAGAATACTGAACAATGGTTATGTGAACAATTAGTAAAATCTAAAGGTGAAACGGTCTATTTCAGAACACAGTGAATTATTTGTCAGTGAAGATATTCAAGCACTTGGTACAGGGAAATAAACCATTAAATGGGCTGTAAGACGAGCGTGATTCCAAGGATTCTTCCTTTATTTAAATTCCATAATGCTAATATCCTAGTAAACAGTGTAAGACTTTAGGGCTCCAATTTTACAGCATATTTTAGTGTTTTAAATTTTTATTTTAATGCTTTAAAGAGACATTTGGAGACTTCTTTTTATAAGATCATTTCAACTGTGGAAATCTCAGGTTTGTACACACTTTCCTAGTATTAGAAGTGAAAATGTAATTGCTATAGATTTTAACTTAGTGTTTTTAGTAATGTGAGATTTATTACTTTCATAGTAACACACCTTTACCCAATATTTCATGCATTTTCTCCATAAATACCAAACTTGTTTGGCACTTTCCAATTTTGAAATACCTGCTGTTACTACTTCATTGTACTAGAGATCTTCAACATGGCAAGAAAAAAAAATAAAAATGCATCTAGTTTGGAAAGGTAGTATTAAAACTGTCTTCATTCTCTGATGACATGATTGTATTTATAAAAATCTAATTAAATCTATTAAAAACTGTTAGATATAATGTGAGATTAGCAAGTTTTCAAAATATTGCAGCATATATGATAGCACTAAAATATAGAACACTTAGATACATAGCATTTTTTATGCAAGACTTATACTGAAAAATTATAAAACATAGCTGAGAGAAATTTTAAAAGATAGAAATTACAGGACAGAATTGTGTTCACAGATGAGAATACTCAACATTGTTAAAATGCCAACTGTCCTATATTGATCCATAGATTGAATTCAGTCCCAGTTAAAATCCCAGTAGAATTTAGAAACTGACAACCTGATTCTAAAATTCATATTAAAATGCAAAGGATCTAGAATAGCCAAAATAATTATGAGAAAACTCAAATTTGGCAGATAAGCCACTGCCTGTTTTGTTTAATAACCTGTATATATGCCAATGTTTGCTATTGATATCTAAAGACAACTAATGAAAATATTGTGAAATATTCCTTTCATGAATCATTTATGTTTTAAAAGTTTGAATATCAAGTATAAACTGTTCTATACGTTTTCCAACTTTAAAAATATTTTCCCCATTCTATAAGATTTTTGTGTTGTTACATATTCTTTAAAATGCCATTAATATTTCTTAATGAAGAATAATGGACATTCTTTATTGATTATTCTCATATTCAGTTTGCCTTATTTACTATTGTACATAGGTCCATACTTGGAGTTTTCCCTGTATTTAAGATTATTTTCATAGCATGTATTACCAGTTATAATTTTAATTACTAGATCAAAGTGTATGGACATTTTGTGAATATCTATAATATATATTTTCAATATATATTTAAAATTTTAAGTTATAATTTTTAAATATTTATATTTTATAAACAATAATCTACAAAATAATTGAATATATAGGTAGATTCATTCCATTAAATATAGATATGTTAATTCAATTGGATAATGTGTCAATAATACCTATCCAGTGTTTTCTAAATGAATGTTTCTAGTTTACCTTGCCTCTGCTGATTTTCAAAGGTAAGTTATGAAATACACTTATCAAATTCAGAATTTAGGACTTCTTGAGCTTTGTTAAAATATCATGAGGAAAAATGGTATATACATTTATTTATATGGCTTCTATTTTTTTTTACATCTATGAGATGTTTTCATAAAACCTTACGGAAAATGCATATTATGAAAAATGTATGCATAGATTTCAAAAGTTTTGGCACCAAAACAAACTTGTACTAACTTGTAACGTGTCTGAACAGGACCTAGTTTGAGATACTAAGGATTAGACATCAGTTTAAAGGGGGACCCTATCACAGCAACATGAATTCTGCTAAAATTGTGACAAGAACAAACACCAAATTGATGATATAGGTAGGATAGAAGAATGGTGAAATCGCGATGCTTTACGCAAAGTTGGTAGGGACAATGCCCTGTAGAAATCAGTAGTATACAAATGGATACTCATTTAAAAATGTTATGAGACAATGTTGAAGACGAAGCCTGCAAAGGCAGTCTGTCCCCATCAGTTTGCAAGGCAAAAACTTTGTTCATGCCCAAATTAAACAGGACCAACAATTAACAGCTGAAAGAACGGCCAACCCCATAGACATCTCAGTTTGTTCAGGTTACACCATTTTGACTGAAACATTTAAATCGAGCAAACTTTCTACTCAATGAGTGCCAAAACTGTTGTGCCCTGATCAGCTGCAGACAGGAGCCTGATCAACTGAGGACTTTCATTCAATGAAAATTTTAAACAAGTGAGATAAAGATCCTGAAGCATTTCCTTGAAGAATTGTAACAATTTAAGATCCTGAAGCATTTCTTTAAAGAATTATAACAGGCTATGAAACATGATTTTACCAGGACAATTCTTAAGCTAAAAGGCAATCTAAGCAATGGCCACCAGTAGATGGAAGTAGTCGAGTCAAAGCACAAGTGGACCGGTCAAGAGCAAAGGTGACAGCAACAGGTGTTTGGGATGCTCAAGGCATTTTCCTTGTGGATTTATGAAGGGCCAAAGATTGATAATATCTGCTTATTCTGACAGAATTTTGAGAAAGTTAGCCAAAGCGTTAGCAGTATTATACCTGAGAAAACTTCACCAGAGTCCTTCTCCACCACAATAAAGCTCCTGTTCAAACTTCTCTTTAAAAAAATTGCCACTTTGTGAGAATTTTAATGGGAAATCATCAGGCACCCACCTTACAGTCCTTACCTGGCTCCTTCTGACTTCTTTTTATTTCCTGATTACAAACACATGTGTAAAGGGCACTCATCTTTCTTAATATAAAAATGATGGCATTAACATGATTAAAATTTCCAAGACTGTCAGTTCTTTAGGGATGAATTAAATATTTGGTATCATTGCTTACAAAAGTTTCTCAAACTTGATGGGGATTATGTAAATAATTTTTTTTTTTTACTTTTATCTTTTAATTCTATTTTTTTCCACACTTTTTGGAGTCCACTCATAATTGCTTTCCATTTGAATTATTATGAGGAGTACCTGTTTTGCTCTGAGCGCTACCATCTATTTGACCTATTAATATTTTTCTCCTACATCCATATTACTGCCATTCATATTACAATTGTAAACTTTTCTCTAATTGTTTTGTAGCAAACGTGAGCTGTTTAACTAACAAAGAAATGTTAAGTTTTATAGTCAAATAATATTTCTTTACAATTTTTTCAATACCTTTTGAGCTTAATTCTTTATCTAGAGTGCAACAAATATTCACTTTCATCTGGATTTCCTTTCATTTTATTACATGTAATTTACCTATTAACCGTTTGAGTTTTTAAATACTTTCTTTGGTGTACGTTGTCAAGTGATGATATAATCTCCACTATGTCTGTTTTATGTCCAGTTGGTATTGAGCTACCCTACAATATTTCATGCACACTCTCCTTCACAAATCATCTGGAATACTTAACTGGAGCTTAACTGTTTCTGGTCACTATTATCTTACCCACTGATGTCTTCATTCTAGGTCAAGGCTTGTCAGATTACTTTTCATTGCCAAATATTTATTTTGTATTATTTCCTATGTATTCTTTCAAATAGACAATGATTCATTTAGCTGTTTCAAAATATTCAAATCAAAATTGAAATGTCATTCCATTGATATTTACAATTAAATAGATGTATCTACCTACATTTTAATTTCTAAACCTAGAAATGCAAGTGTTTTTCTCAATTATGTGTATCATTTTAATAGATGTTACACAGTTACTTCTGAATATATGCCTTTAAAACCGATAAGTTTTTAGTTATGTACAGATGATTTTTCATAGAATCATTTTAAGAAGCAAGGTACCAACAAACACATTCTTTCATAAGTTCTTACTGAGTAACTATGATATGCTTGGTTAAATGCTGGGTGCAGTCATGGGCAATCATAAATAAAATGAAAAACCACTTATCTTATAGCAGTCAAGGGTTATACACACTAGAGTGTTTTGAAGGTCAAGATACATTAAGGAGCTTAGAGTTTTTCTTGAAAGAAAAATCGTTTCTGAGCTGAGTTATAGTATTACAAAACTGGATTTTTAGAAAAAATTCTCGGCGATCATCTCATCTGAATAACAATGTGTGGAAGCTACTGGAAGGTGAGAAAGCACTAAAAGGAAGGAATGTGGAAAGTATACAACTATAATACAAACAGGTAATTAAATCTTAGTAAGAATGGTAGAAATGAAGTGAAATAAAAGTAGTATGAGAAACATTGTAAATGTAAAATTGAGAGGAATTCAATTATTCCAAAGCCAATTATTAAGCCTAGTATATGGGTCAGGCACTAGGAAAGGTAAGATAAATACAAATAGAAGAAGCAATATTTTTTAAGTGATATCTAGAAAATGACTGAAATAGGCAAATAGGGATATACACTGTGTTATAAAATCATAAAGCCACGTTACAAGTGACGTTTATGTTATAAATGCATCCACAAAAGTGATGGGTCTGATACCTTCCAGGCCTTCGACTGAGCATGGACCATTTGTTCTGAATTTATTCAAACAACAAGTATTTATAGATGACATTTGGAAAGTACTAGACACTGGGGATACAAGAGTGAACAAGACCAATATTGTTTCAAACTATGTAGAACTCAAAATTTGTTGAAGGGAACAAATGAGACACAAGGCAATTATACCACAGCATGATAAACACTGAAATGGGGGGATAATTTGTTAGTATGCTAGAAAACAATAAAAGTAAGTAATCTAGACATTATGTGTCAAAGCTTTCTAATACAAGGATTTTACAGAAGCAATATTTGAAAAATGAATACTTTTATGCATAAATATATCATTAAAGAAATTTTCTGTATCCTGAACTAAAAAAACAAGAATGAATTTCATGCAGGCTAAGGTATCTGTGAATCAAAATGTTCCAACTGAATATATAAATTCAATACTTATACATGTATTTGGAAAGCAGTAAAACATTGTAAAGGCGAAAGAAGAAATCATAATAGAATTACAATTTCAAACTAAAAAAAAAAAAAAAAACCCGAAGTAGCAAAATTTCTGGTATGTAAGGAAAAAGTCTTAAGCAATTTGTAACTATTAATAAACACATTAGAAAAAATAAAAATCAATAGTAAATGAGTAGTTAGTCAGGCATGGTGGCACAGGCTTATAGTCCCAGCTCTGTAGGAGGCTGAGAAGAAAGGATTCCTTGAGCCCAGAAGTTCAAGGCCAACCTGGATAACATAAGGAGACCCTATCTCTAAAACACAAAGTGAAATGATTTTTAAAAGTGAGTAAGGCATATTCAAACTTACTATGTTTAAAAAATGGTAGAGTATACTTGAAAGCAGATTAAAGTAATAAACATCAAAGTAGAAATTAAGAAGATACAATTTTTGAAAAAGGAGAAAATAAACAAATGATTTAATACTTTGTGGAAAAGTTTTTTTGTATGTGACAAAACAGTGACCTTATTGGTGTAAGATATGCAATAGAAGGCATATTTATGTAATATTAGATATAAAATAAACAAGTTAAATTCAGATAAATATTAAAAATTTATAAGCTAATAACCTAATATATTACATCAATACATTTAAAAATACAGAAGTAATGAACAATTTTAGCAAAATGTGTAGATCTCAAAATTGTCAAAGAGAATATCTTAATAGATCTATAGTTATTATAGAAACTAAATCATTTACAAAAGCACGCTTATGCTTTTCATAAACAAATACATCAGCCCTAGACTATTTTATAAGCCAATTCTACAAAACGCTCAAGAAGAAATACTTCCTATGTTATAGAATATTTTCTGGATAATTGAAAATGATAAACCTATTTAGTTCATTTCATGAAACTAGTATATGATTCATATAAAAACTTTCAACAAAACCCAAAAGGGAGCTGATTCAGTAAAATGGCAGAATAGAAAATCTAGTCTCCACTACCTGCCCTGCCAATCCCCCTAGAATGTTTGGCTAGCAACTACCAGAGACAGGAAAATCTTTTTGAAAACCCCAGTAATTGGAAACCAGCCAAAGATACCCACGTGTCCTGCAGAAATGAATTAAAACCTTACTAGAAGAGAAAGAAGAATGGCGTGTCTACAACCATGGTACACCTCACTGTCTCTCTCATATCTGCACAATTCCAGATGGAGAGGATTTCCCCTGGTCCACCGTTTTTGTAGAGAAAAAAGAACTGGGGGCAGTCATTCAGCTTTCCTAGCATTGTGACACTTGCCCAGAAGCCCGCTCTGATCTCACCTCCCAAGGAACAGTATGTCTAATGGCAGTGCTAGATTGCCTAGGGTCAAGTGAAAATAAAGAAAGTAGGCAGAGGTCATAGTGACGAGTATACAGATCTTAGTGATGATGCCTCTATGTTCCTGCCAGGTGTGGCACCAGAGATATTAGCTAACTTTATAGCCCACTCACAAAGCTGACCTAGCCACCTTCAGAAACACGGTGGGAAGTTCAACCTAGTTTGAGTCCCTAGACAGCTAGCCTCCATGTCCAGCCTCATAGCCCACAATGACCCCACACAGGCAGAAAGATTCCTGGTTCTGCCCATTTCAAAGAAGCGTGGTGGCTAGAGTTGCTTGACTGAGGAGGTCAAACAGCTGCTCAATTCAACAAAAAAGCCCACCTCACAGTTGCACCCTGAATGGGAGGAAATCTTAGCTGCTTCCTTTGTGTAATGGTCAACAATTTGGACTCTGAAAGGGAAATAATTTTCAATCTTGCATTTCTAGGGAGCATCACTTCTGATCCCACCCATCCAAAACTCCATTCCACCTAACTATGGAGCCCATACTGTAGTCCTGCAGAACTGCAGGTTCTAATTAGTGAAATCATCCAGCCAGATAATACATCTTATGACTAGCTTGAACAGAAACCATGTTAGTACTCAGATAGCAGCTCCACCTGATAACAGAGTTCAGACAATTGTCTTGCTAGCTAGTGTAGCCCAGTCAGCAGACTGACTCAATGTTAGAGTAAAGGCAGCCACCCAGCCAACAAGAAAACCCACAAGAAGCTCTGCCTGCTTGGGGTCATCCATCAGCTGGCCCTTCCAGAATCACAGGCTAACCTAAATGGTGAAAGTCTATTACTGCCAAAGAACCACAGGCAAAGGCCAGAAAAGGAAGTTTTTTCCTCAAATATGCAGACAACACGACAGCACAAGACATACAAAGACTGAAGGAATCTTGACATCTCAAAAGCAATAATAAAGATCCAATCATGGATTCTGACAAAATGGAGATCTATGAAATGACTGATACAGAATTCAGAATAATACCTCTTAAAACTTTCAGTGAACTACAATATGTGGATAGAAAATTAAACGTAATTAAAAAAAAAATACAAAGATAATTTTGACAAATAAATGAAAACAATAAAAAAGATAAAAATACAAATCTTAGTGATGAAGAATACTGTGACTAAATTGAAAAATCGAATATAAAGCTTCAACAGCAGGTTTGATCAAGCAGAAGAAAGAATCAGTAAGCTAGGAGACAGAACATTTGAAATTATCCAGGCAGATGAGAAAAAAGGCAAAATGTAAAAGAATGAAGAAAACTGATGGGAATTATGGTACATTAGGAGATCAAAATTCACATAATGGAAGTTATAGAAGATAAAAGACTAAGTAGCAGAAAGCATATTTAAAGAAATAATGGTGAAAAAAATTCTAATATGGGGATAGATGCCAACATACAGGTACAGGAAGAGCATAGGTCTCCAACCAAATTCACTCCAAACAGGAGCTCACCAAGACATATAATAATCAAACTATCAAAAAATCAAAGACAAAGTTATGAGATAAGCAAAGTATTTCTTCCTCATTTTAAAAAGGTAACATATTCTTAGTAGTGGTTCTCTTTCAGCACTTTATACACATCATCCCGCTCTCTCCTGGCATGCAAGATTACTGCTGAGAAATTCACTGAAGACCATTTTGGCACTTGTTTGCGTGTGATTCAAACCATCAAAAAATCAAAGACAAAGTAATGAGATACACAAGAGATAAGACTTAAAACTCTCAATAAACTACGTATTGAAGGAACATACCTCAAAATAATAAGAGCCATTTATAGCAAACTCACAGTCAATATCATACTAAATGGGCAAAAGCTGGAAGGATTTCCCTTTGAAAACTGTCACAAGATAAGGATGCCCTCTCTCACCACTCCTATTCAACGTAGTATTGGAAGTTCCGTTCAGGGCAATCAGGCAAGAGAAAGAAATAAAGGGTATTCACACAGAAAGGGAGGAAGTCAAATTGTCTTTCTTTGCAGATGACATGATCCTATATCTAGAAAAACCCCATCGACTCAGCTTCTTAAGCTGATAAGCAACTTCAGCAGTCTCAGGATACAAAGTCAATGTGCAGAAATCACACTCATTTCTGTACAACAACAGACAAGCAGAGAGCCAAATCATGAATAAACTCCCATTCACAATTGTCACAAAGAGAATAAAATACCTAGAATACAGCTGACAAGGGAAGTGTTCTCCTCTTCAAGGAGAACTACTAACCACTGCTCTTGGAAATCAGAGAGGACACAAACAGAAGGAAAAACATTTCATGCTCATGGATAGGAAGAATCAATATAATGAAAATGGCCATACTGCTCAAAGCAATTTATAGATTCAGTGTCATTCCTATTAAACTACCATTGACATTTTTCACAAAATTAGAAAATACTATTTTAAAATTCAGAGGGAACTGACAAAGAGCTCGTAGAGCCAGGACAATCTTAAGTAAAAAGAACAAAGCTGGAGGAATCATGCTACCCAACTTCAAACTATACTACAAGGCTACAGTAGCCCAAACAGCACAGTACTGGTACACAAACAGGCACATAGACCAATGGAATAAAATAGCGAACTCAGAAACAAAACTGCACATCCACAACCATGTGAACTTTGACAAATCTAACAAAAACAAGCCATGGTGAAAGTTTTTCCCATTTAACAAATGGTGCTGGGAGAATTGGTGAGCCATATGCAGAAAATTGAAACTGGACTCCTTCCTTATACCTTGTACAAAAATGAACTCATGATTAAAGACTAAAAAAACTCAAGAAGAAAATCTAGGCAATACCATTTAGGACATAGGCATGGGTAAAGAATTTGAAGAGACAAATTCTTTCAAATTGTTTTTATTTTTATTTTTTATTTTAGAGACGGAGTCTCCCTCTGTTGCCCAGGATGGAGCAGTAGCGCGATCTCGGCTCACTGCAAGCTCCACCTCCCTGGTTCACACCATTCTCCTGCCTCAGCCTCCCAAGTAGCTGGGACTACAGGCGCCCACCACCATGTCCAGCTAATTTTTTGGTTTTTGTTTTTTGTGTTTTTTTTTTTTTTTTTTAGAAGAAACGGGGTTTCACTGTGTTAGCCAGGATGGTCTCGATCTCCTGACCTTGTGATCCATGGACCTTGGCCTCCCAGAGTTCTGGGATTACAGGTGTGAGCCACCCGAATTGTTTTTAGGAGACTCAACTCACAAACCGCAAATAGGCTGCAGGTAGTGGTTCACACCTATAATCCCAGCATTTTAGGAAGCCAAGGCGGGCAGATTATAAGATCAGGAGTTTGAGACCAGCCTGACCAACATGGTGAAACCCCATCCCTACTAAAAATGCAAAAATTAGCTGGGCGTGGTGGCGGGCACCTGTAATCCCAGCTGCTCAGGAGGCTGAGTAATGTGAATCCACTTGAACCCAGGAGGTAAAGGTTGCAGTGAGCTGAGATCACACCATTGCACTCTAGCCTGGGTGACAGAGACTGCATCACAAAAAACAAACAAAACCCGCAAGTAACCAAGGCTATCATGAACAACAAGATAAAGAAGCTGGAGGCATTACACTACCTGGTTTCAAATTACACTACATTTGTCCTCAAAAGAACACACAATAATATCAAAAATAGACAAATACGATTACATTAAACTAGAAAGCTTTTCCACTTAAATGAGGTGGAGAGACAATCTACAAATAACAAAGTATTTGCAAGTCATATATTCAATAACTGATTAATATTCAAAATATATCAGGAATTCAAATAGTTGAATAGCAAGAAAAAGACGTTTCTCAAAAGAAGACATACAAATGACCAACAGATGTAGGAAAACATGCTTAACATCCCTAATTATTAGGTAAATTAAAACCATAGTGAAATGTTATCTCACACTTGTCAAAAAGAACAAATGAATATTAGTAAGGATGTCTAGAAAATAGAACCCTTGGCCACTGTTGGTGGAAATGTAAATTAGTACAGCAGCTGTGAAAAACTTAATGGAAGTTCCTCAAAAAACTGAAAAGAGAACTACCATATGATCCAGGTGTCGCACTTCTGAGTATTTGCCCAAAAGATTTGAAATAAGCTTGTTGAAGAGATAGCTGAACCCATGTTCCTTGTAGCACTACTCACAATAGCAAAGTTATAGAATCAACCTAAGTGTCCATTAACGAATGAAGAAAATATGTTATATACGTACAATGAAATACCATTCAGCATTAAAAAAGAAATTGTCATTTGTGACAACACAGATGAAATGGAGAATATTGTATTTCATGAAATAAGCCAGACACAGACAAATATCGCAGGTTCTCACATGATATGTGGAATCAAAACCAACCGAAACGCATAGAAACAGAGTAGAGTGATTACAGAGGCTGGGAGAGGAGAGGAATGGGCGATGATGGTCAAAAGGTAGAAAAACTCAAAAAGGCAATATTTTTTTGAGATTTATTGCACAGTGTCATAGTTATCAATTGATAATAGTGTACTATAAATTTCAAAATGGCTAAGAATAAATTTCAAACGTTTTTACCACATAAAAAGTTAAGTATTTGAGGTTACGGATATGTTAATTGACTTTCACATCGTATTAATAAATTGTAACTTTATTTTGTACCCTATAAATGCATGTGATTGTGAATTATCAATTTAAAATAAAACTTAAAAAGCAAGCAGACAAACGTAAACCTAAAGAGAAAGAAAACGTACAAATTAGGATTTCAAAATAGAACTTTTAAGAGCATTAAAGAACAATAATTAGAGGAAAAAGTCACTCACCTATATACATGTAAAATCCCTAAATAAAGTACTAACTAAATTCAACAAAATGAGAAATGGATAAGAAATCATATAAGACTTTATAAACAGTAATTATCCTTTTGCCAACTTTCCATATAACGGTGAAAATAGAAGCATTTCTTGTTAAAATCAGAAATAAAGGGATTTTTGTTATTACAGCTTCTATTCACTATTGTTTTGTTCTGTCAAGCAGATTATAGAGAAGTGTAGTAACAAAGGCATAAATGAAATAAACAAAATAATTATGATCTGTAGACTAAACTCGGAATGAATAAATGTGAGGCTGTTTGGCAAAACGTCAGGATACCAAGGGCAGGTGTGTTCCTACAAACAATTAGTTGGAAAAATTTTAACATAGACAACATGTATACAAGAGAGTACATTTCAACGGAATTCTGCAGAGCATATATGGCCGTGTAACCAAGTTAAGGCTTACTCAGCACCAAGAAGCTTTCCTCTTGCCGCCTTAAATTCAGTATAGCAGGCCACTCTCCTCCTCAAAGGAAACCACTAGTTTTTTATTTTTATTTTTATTTTTTTGAGACAGAGTTTCGCTCTTGTTGCCCAGGCTGGAGTGCAATGGCGCGACCTCCGCTCACTGCAAGCTCGGCTTCCCGGGTTCAAACGATTCTCCTGCCTCAGCCTCCTGAGTAACTGGGATTACAGGCACGAGCCACCATGCCCGGCTAATTTTTTTGTATTTTTAGTAGAAACGGGGTTTCACCATATAAGTCAGGCTGGTGTCAAATTCCTGGCCTCAGGTGATCTGCCCACCTCAGCCTCCCAAAGTAGTGGGATTACAGGCGTGAGCCACCGTGCCTGGCCAGGAAACCACTATTCTTAACTCCTAAAGCAAAGATTACTTTTGCCTGCTTTCAAAATATCATAATTGAAATCATAACATATACTTATTTATCTGGCTTTCTTTAATATCATATTTGTGAAATTTTTATTACATATTGCATATATTATTTTTTCATTGCTTTTAAAACCCCTGGAATCAACACATTATATTTGCTTTAGCCTTTCTACTGTTGCTAGTCATTTTCTTAGCATAGTCTTGGACTATTCTGGTTAAGTCTACTTTGACCATATTTGAGTCAGCCTTTCCATGCATACGTGTATATATTTCTGTTTTGTATATATCTAGGAGTAAAGTTACTGGGTAATATTGTATGCTTAATGAATACTACTAAACAGATCCAAAATGATTTTAGTAACTTTCGTTTCCACACTATCATATGAGAGAATTCTTGTTGCTCCATATCTTCAAACTGTTTAAAAATTTTATCGTTCTATTATTGCCCATTGTTATTACAATGCTTTAGTTAATATCACCTTATAAAACATTTACTATACAACAGGAAAAGATAGTTGTCATTCTTTAGAAAATAGAAAAAATGTGGCCAGGCGCGGTGGCTCACGCCTGTAATCCCAGCACTTTGGGAGGCCGAGGCGGGCGGATCACGAGGTCAGGAGATCGAGACCATCCTGCTAACACGGTGAAACCTGGTCTCTAGTAAAAACAAAAAATTAGCCGCGCGTGGTGGCGGTGACTGTGGTCATGAACACTAGTTATTTTTATCTTTTTAATAATAACCATTTTAACAGGTATGAAGTGATATCTCCTTGTGATTTTAACTTGTATTTCCCTGAGGATTAGTGACATTGAGCACATTTTACATATTGTTGGCCATTATATGACTTCTTTGAGAAATGTCTATTCAGTTTCTTAACCCATTTTAAAAGCCAGTTATGTGTTTACCATTGCGATGTTTGAGTTCCTTGTATATTTTGGATTTTATCCACTTACCAAATTCATGGTTTCCTATTTCACAGGTTGCCTTTTCACTCTGTTGATTGTTTCCTTTGCCATGCAGAAGCTTTTTGGTTTGATGTAATCCCATTTTTCTTTTTTTTTAAAATGTCTATTCTTTTGGTGTCATATGCAATCATTGCCCAGACCAATGTCAAGACCAATCCTTATGTTTTTATTCAGAAATTTTACAGTTTCAGATCTTACATTTATGTCTTTAATCCATTTTGAGTTAATTTTTACATAAGACTTGAGATAGGAGGACAATGTCATTGTGGATATTCAGTTCCCAAAACTATTGAAGAGGCTGTGTTTCCACCATAGCATTTTCTTGACAACTTTGTTGTAGATGAGTTGAATGAAAATGCTTAGATTTATCTTTGGGCTCTCTATTCTGTTTTACTAGTCTACATGTCTTTTAAATTTAATGCAGTACCATATTGTTCTTATGATTTCATCTTTGTAATATAATTTCAAATCAGAAAGTTTGTTGCCTCCAGTTTGTTCTTTTCAAAATCACTTTGGCTATTTTGTGTCTTTCATGGTTTCAGATGAATTTTTATTTTTATTTTTTTGTGAAAAATGCCATTGGCAGATAAGGATTGCATTATTCACTTTTGACATTATGGGCACTTTAACAATATTAATGTATCCAATCCATGGACACAGCATATATTTCCATTTACATGCGTCTTTGTCTTCTTTTATTTTTACCAATGTTTTATAATATTCAGTATACAAAAGCCTTTCACTTCTTAAGTTTATTCCTAATAATTTTTTTGTTGTTGTTGCTATTGTCCATAGGATTGCTTTCTCAATTTTTTGAATAGCTCTTTGTTAGGGTATAGAAACACCACTAATTTTGTATGTTGATTTTGTATCCTGTAACTTTACTGAATTTGTTCATTAGTTCTAACAGTTTGTTTTTCTGTGAGTCTTTTATGTTTTTATATATGATGTCATTTACAAACAGATAATTTTGCTGCTTCTTTTGTGATTTGGATAATTTTAATTTTTTTCTTAATCTAATTTCTCTGAATAGAAGTGATGTACAATGGGTATCCTTGCCACATACTGGAGGTTAGAAAAAGAAGCTTTCAGAGTTACCCCTTATGTTGTTATCTGTATGTTTTTAAAATATGGCTTTTATTGTGTTAAGTTTCTTCTATACCTATTTTGTGAAGGGTTTTTAAAATCATGAATGGATGTTGAATTTTATACATTGCTTTTTTAATGCTTCTAATGAGATGATGACATGGTTTTAACCTTTCATTCTACTAATGTGATATATCATTGGTGGATATGCATATGTTGAACCATTTTTGCATCCAATAATAAATCTTACTTTGTCGTGGTATTTAATCCTTCTAATGTGCTCTTGGATTCAGTTCTATTGCATTTTATTGATCAGTTTTCCATCTGTATCAATCAGGGACATTAGTCTGTAGTTTTTATTTTTCCTGTGTTTTCTTTGGCTTTGTTATTAAAGTGATGTTTCCTGTCATCATACAATGAGTATGGAAGTGGTCCCACTTCTATTTTTGGATGGATTTCAGAAAAAAAATGGTATTAATTTTTTTGTTGAATGTTTAGTAGAGTGCATCCCAGGCTCTTCTTTGCTGAGACTTTTGATTACTGATTAAAAAAAAAAAGATTTAATCTGTTTAGACTTTCTATTTCTTCTTGACTCAGTTTGGTACATTGTATGTTTCTAGAAATGTATATATTTCTACTAGATTATCTAATTTGTTGATATATAATTATTTATAATCATCTCTTATGATCTCAGATATCTGTTGTAATGTCCCCTCTTTCTGATTTTAAGTCTTTTTGAAAAACAAAATTGACAAGTTCTTAGCTAAACTAAGAAAAATGAGAGAAGACTTACTTGCATTTTCATCATATCATGTATGGAAGGCTCCATTTATACAGCAAAAAATATATATTTTGCATACTAAAATTACTTTCAGGGAGGTTATGTTGAGGATAAACAAAATTCATTCTGTGTTACTAAATGTTTCATCATTCTTTGTCTTTTCCATGTTGTGAAGCATTTTTTCACAAAATAAGATTTCTCTCCTTTATTCTCAGTAAGATTGGAAAAATTATTTGGTTCAATTAACTGTTATTACTTAGAAAGACATGAGCTATATGGACTCAATTATTCTTTCTACAATATGATATGATATCCATTTAGTTAAATATACAATCTAGTAGAATTTAACACATGGAGACAGCAATATAAGAATACAAATTAAATTATCAAAACCAGTGGAAATAATTCTTGGATGCTTGGAAACAAAAAAAAAAAAAAAAAAAAATCAAACAAAAATGAGATGCAATTACACATGACATAAAGAAAATTTTTAAACATTTTTTTCATGTGGCAGATTTGAATGACAGATAAAGTAAATAGAGCTAATAAGAGATGACAGTAAAAAGGGCTAAGATTTCTAATGTTGCTTATTTTAACATCTTCCATTAAAAGCAGTTGAAATGGGAACCTATAGAAATGCAAAACCAGGTAGAACAGAGAAAACAATGGTATAGAAAAAGAGTATACAGATATGTAGATGTTAAATTGATCAGGCACTGATGATATGAAGAGAAACAGAAGCTAGATTTTGATTCTTGTAATTTATTGAGAATAAGCAAGACAACTGGAGAGTCTTTTAAAGTTAAAATAAAAAAATAATGAAAACGGTTATATTAAAAACTACATATTTATGTGTGTATTTTGTTTGCACCTTAATTAACAAAACAAAACAAAAAAAAAGAAAGATTTTCTAATCAAGAAATAAAGGTCTTAGGGTTGTTTTTCTAAGCTCTTCCCCTAGTTGCCTTGTCTACTTTCATGGCCTTCATTTCAAAGTTTTAAAAGCCCTATCATCCTAGATAATGGCTTTGGAAAATACAAGGACAAAAATAGGTACAATAAACTTTTGTATTAGCAAGATTTTTTTATTTTGTTTCACATGTTTATCAATACATTGGGAAAATTCAAATTATTCAAGTGAACTATTTGACTCACAACTAATTATAGAATGAGTGTGTAGGTGGCTTATCTATATTATTAAACAGTTCAGGGTGAGAATGGAAGACATAATAAGAAATGCTCTATAGAGACTTGGCCCAGTTCTGTTTAACATTTTCATTCATGACCTAGATAACAACATGGAAAATGTATTCTTTAACTAAAAAAAAAGGTTAGCACACTAAACCATTGTAAAATACTAGAAAAAATTAGAAAATATAGGAAAGTGTTTGGTACAATATAAGCCAATATTTACCATGTGGAAATTGGAAAATAATTTTCACTAATATGGCAGTAGAGGTATATATTTCCTGAGTGGAATATAAGTTGAAAATATATTAACTTAATACATTGTTTATAAAACCCAGAAATTGTGTTTGCTGTAATAAAAGCTTATGTATTAAACTCAGACTCATCTCAGCTGAAGACTCAACTAACTTAAACACATTTTGAAAACTGGAATTTTTAAGGTATCTGAAGCTGGAAATGAGAGGTTTTAAGAAGATACTAATTATCATACTATAAAAATCAGAATAATAAAATAGATTTAATTGAAATAATTAGTAAAAGAAGAATTCTATGACTTAGGTATCAGAGGTAGGAAGCTTTGTACTCTTCAGTCTGAAAATTTTGAAGATTAGCATTTTTTTCAATTTGTGTCTGAACTCAACTATGTCTGACAGTTGCTTTTAGCTTTATAACCCAGCATAGTCATACCATTTTTAATAAAACACCCAGAAATGAAACCCCTTTGTGTTAATTCTGTTTCACCTCTTGATAGCTGTTGGTAGGAACAATTTTAAGATGACCTCTAGTGACCCTCCCTTGTACAATCCTCTCTCCTTGAGTGTAAACAGTACTGGTTATTTCTTGTAACCAATAAAATATCACAAAGATAAAGGGATTGTACAGATGTACTGACGTTCTAAGTCAGTTGACTTTAATTGTATATTCATTGAGGCAGATCATTTATATTAATCAAAAGGTGAGCCCTTTATAAAAGGATCTAGAAGTGGGCTGCAAGGAAATGAACTCTGACAACAACCCGGAGGGAACTATGAAGCTGATCTTTTCCCCATTCAAATTCCTGGTGAGAATGTAGCCTGCCCAGCCTTTTAGTCTTGTGAAACCCTAAGAGGAGGATCCAACTAAACCATGCCAGGATTCCTAACACAAAGAAATGTGAAAAAATAAATGTGTGTAGCTTTTGCTACAAAACTTGAGGAAATTAGTTACGCAACATAGAAAACTAATATAGGAGATTTGGTCTAGTAACAACGTAAGAACTTAAGACAGTTAGCTTAACATCTCACAAAAAAATGTAGTCTCACTTCTTGTTTACCTGGGGAAGCAAAATGGGATCACATTGTATTCTACACTACCCTATCAATTCAAATGATAAATGATTAAAAAAGTGTTCTATAAATTTAAGTGCAAGCCCCTAATGAAAAGCTTCTTTGTGTGCACAGCTGTAACTTTGTAAACCCATCTTCAGGTTCTTTTCTTTACTCTGTCCAGGCACATTTACTACAGATTCCATCTTTGCTCTCTGATTTCCCTTTGGATTTGTACTTTAGATCTTTCCTTGTTTCTGTTAATGCTTTATACCATTTTGTAATTCCTAGGGCTCTATCTCTCACCATGGCAGCCTCATTTTTGTCACTTCCATTCCCCTATGTTTTCAGAAATTAAAGTCAGACAAAATCCTATAGATAATTCAACTAATCTACTTCATGGTTGAAATTTTGTATGCAACACTTTCTGTTCTCTCTCCATCTGCCACTGGTCACAAAATTCCATGTCATGTAATGCTCCAGTACCTCGTCATAAAAACTGAGGTCTATTTTGTTTTGTGTACCTTGAGGAAGATATCTTAATAAGGATGAAATGTCACAAGTTGACACTCTTTGCCGGCTGTTCATTTAGAGTGTCTTTCTTAAATATTTATTATGTATCTAGGTAGTAGAAGCAGTGGGTGTCAGGAAGGTTTATTTATTTTTGAAGAACAATAAATTTCCATTTGAGGAAAATTTAAATTTCCATTTGAGGAAAATTTAAGAAAGTTAAGAAGTTGAAATATTTGATATAATCCAGGTCAACACAGGAAAACGGTGTAGTCGGAGAATCATTTCTTTCTTTACTTTAGTGTCCTTGCCCATATTATGGCCATTGTCGGTAACTAACCACTTTAGTTTCCTCGCCCTCTGAAGTTCTCAGTGGCAGAAATGAGTAACAGTTGGGAGTCATTCATTCTTGTGTCTTGAAAAGCTGATTACATTTTAGTCTGAGTAAGATATATTAAAGAAGTGCCTCTCATACCTATCCATTTTAGTCCTTGAATGTATGTTGCATTAGGGTTCTTCAGAAAATCAGAACCAGTAGGAGATGTGTGTGTGTGTGTGTGTGTGTGTGTGTACACACATATATCCACACATAGATTTATTATCAGTAATTGGCTTACACATTATAGAGGCTGACAAGTCCTAAGATCTGAGGTCAGCAAGCTACAGACCCAGGAGAACCCAGGGTGTAGTTCTCGACTGCTGAAGTTCTGCAGGCTTGAGACCCAGGAAGAGTTAATATTTTATTTGAATCCAAAGGCAGAAACAAAACCCCAAAAAACCTGTGTCTTAACTCCAGGTAGTCAGACAAAAGAAAATAACCTTTTCTTTAAAGGATAATTTGTATTATTCTTATGTATAGAAAACAACAGCATATATTTAACCCAGTTTGTAGTGGCACATTTTTTTTAGCCCTTGCCTTTTCCAGCACCAGTGTGGGCCACAGATTTAGGGCTCAGGACCTTGCCTCCCCTGTGATGGCAGATATCATACCTGTCATTGTAATTGGTCCTGATAGCTTCCATTAGCTTTGCCAAAGCTCCATTTTCTCTCAGTTTTCCTATGTGAAGATGACAGTGGTGTAGGTCTTCCTGTGCATTAGATGTCACAGTCTTGCCTTCCCTGTGATCGTTTGGTAACGGACCCCCATTTTACAACACAGGGCAGATACGAAAACAACTGGCTTGATGGGATCTACGTCATATGCAGTTACCACAAGCTGAAACTTCTTGGTCTCTACACCAAGGTGGTGACAGTTAACCCGTGCTCAAAGGACAAGTGATCTCTTAGTGGGGACATCCTCTTTGCCAGCAACTTTCTTCTCAGCCCAGGCCAACAGACTCTGCTTCTTCCAGCACTTTGTTTCTGGTCTGTACTTGTGGGCCAGCTTAAGCAGCAGAATGACAGCTGGTCAAAGGCCTAGGTGAACGGGTTAATTGCAGGAGGCACTTTCTCACATTTACAGAGGATGGATCATTGTTGCTGCAACTGGATGTAGTGGGGCCATTTGACAAAGTAGGTTGGCCGGGCATGGTGGTGCATGCCGGTGATGCACACCTGTAATCCCAGCACTTCGGGAGGCTGAGATGGGTGGGTCATTTAAGGCCAGGAGTTCAAGACCAGCCTGACCAATATGGCAAAAACACATCTCTACTAAAAATTCAAAATTAGCCAGGTGTGGTGCACAACTGTAATCACAGCTACTAGGGAGGCTGAGGCACAAGAATTGCTTGAACCTGGGAGGTGGAGGTTGCAGTGAGCCCGGAAGATGCCACTGCACTCCAGGCCTGGGTGAGAGAGACTGTCTAAAAAAAAAAAAAAAGACAAAGTAGGTGAGGTCTTATTTGGTTCGGATGTCCTGTCCAGTGGCAAAATTCTTAGAACTTTTCTCAAACATGGAATTTATCACCTTCGTGGCCTGCTTCTTCATGACACCAGGGGTCAGTGCCACCTTCTTTCCCTTGACCTTCTTTCCTTTTGTCATCTTAGGTGGCTGAAGGAGCAAGTAACTAAAAACCTTCCTTGTCATCTTAGATTTTCTGTCATTTTCTCACTCCCTCCATTGCACTGTCCAGAGTAACTCAGATTATTCCTTTAAAGAGTTCTTTTCTAAATAATCTCTAAATATTGTTGTTTGAGGATTAGCCTCATGACCTCTTTATTTCATTCTGTAAACTTCCCCTAATTGCCTTGTCTACTTTCACAGTTTTAAAAGGCATCTTTATGTAGATGTCTTCTAAATTTTAAAAATAATTTTAGATTCAGGTTCAAATTAGATCTGAATTTTAGATTCAGATACTCATTTTAGATTCAGGAGGTACATGTACAGGTTTGTTACCTAGGTATAGTGCATGATGCTGAAATTAGGGATATGATTTGTCTCATCACCCCGATACTGAGCATAGTGCTCAATAGTTAATTTTCTAACACTAGGCCCCCTTGATTCCTCTCCCATATAGTAAGTCCCCAGTGTCTACTGTTGATATCTTTATGACCATGAATACCTAGTGTTTTAGCTCCCAATTATATATGAGAACACGTGATATTTGCTTTTCTGTTCCTACATCAATTTGCTTATGATAATGGTCTCCAGCTGCATCCATGCTACTGCAAAGGTCATGCATTTGGCTATTCTTGCACTGCTATGAAGAAATTCCTGAGACTGGATAATAAGAAAGGAAGTTTTATTGACTCATGATTCTTCAGGCTATACAGGAAGCATATGGTATCTGCTTCTGGGGAGTCCTCAGGAAGCTTCCAATAATGGCAAAAGGTAAAGGGAGTACAAGCACATCACATGGCAAAAGCAGGACAGAGACGGGGGGGAAAAGGTGCTGCATACTTTTAAATGACCAATCATGAAAACTCACTATCATGTAGACAGCACCAAGCCATGAGGGATTCACCCCCATGATGGAAACACATTCCATTAGGCACTGCCTTCAGCATTGGGAATAACAATTCAACATGAGATTTGGGCAGGGACAAATATCCAAACTATATCAGAACAAAATTTTGTTTTTATGACTGCATAGCATTCCATGTTATATATGTACCACTTTTAAAATCCAGTCTGCCACTGATGGGCACTGAGGTTGACTCCATGTCTTTGCTATTATGGATAGTGCTGTGATGAACGTAAGATTTCATGTGTCTTTTGGTAGAATAATTTTCTTTTGGATATATACCCTGTAATGAGATTGCTAAGTCAAATATGTTTTCTGTTTTAAGTTCTTTGAGAAATCTCCAAATTGTTTTCCACAGTGACTGAACTAATTTACATTCCCCTCAAGAGTGTATAAATGTTCCCTTTTCTTGTTGGGAATGGGCCCCCAAAACAAAAATCTCTGCAGCACTGTGACATGTTCGTGATGGCCATGATGCCCACACTGAAGGTTGTAGGTTTACTGGAATGAGGACAAGGAACACCTGGGTCTACCCAGGGTGGAAAACCACTTAAAGGCGTTCTTAAACCACGAACAATAGCGTGAGCAATCTATGCCTTAAGGACATGTGCCTGCTGCAGATAACTAGCCTGAGCCCATCCCCTTGTTTCAGCCCATCCCTTTGTTTGCCGTAAGGAATACTTTTAGTTAATCTATAATCTATAGAAATAACGCTTATCACTGGCTTGCTGTCAGTTTGAGTCAAACTCTGTTCAGGGCTCTCGGCTCTGAAGGCTTTGAGTCCCCTGATTTCCCAACTCCACACTCTATACCATGTGTATGTCTTTAATTCCTCTAGCACCACTGGGTTAGGGTCTCCATGACTGAGCTGGTCTCAGCATTTTCTCCACAGCCTCACCAAAATGTTTGACTTTTCAATAATAGCCATTCCGACTAGTGTGATGGTATCAAGTTATGGTTTTTATTTGCATTTCTCTAATGATTAGTGATTTTTGAGCATTGTTTCATATGTTTGTTGGCTGCTTGTATGTCTTTTTGCAAAGTGCTTGTTCATGTATTTTGCTTATTTTTATTGGGGTTTTGTTTTTTGCTTGCTCAACTGTTTTAAGTTCCTTATAGATTCTGTATATTTGTTCTTTGTCAAATGCATAATTTGTGAATATTTTCTCCCATTTCATAGGTCATATGTCTACTCTACTGAAAATTTCTTTGCTAGCAGAAACCCTTTAGTTCAATTATGTCCTACTTGTCAATTTTTGTTTTTGGTGAAATTAAGAAAGAAATACAGAAATTTCTCGAAATAAATGAAAATGGAAACAATATACCAGAATTTCTGGGAAGAAGCAAAAGTGGTGTAAAAGGAAATTTTAGTGCTAAAGATGTGCCTCAGAAAGTTAGAAATAGTTCTAATTAATAACCTGACGTCATACCTAGAGTAACTTAGAAAAACAAGAACAAATTAACCCCAAAGTTAGCAGAAGAATTAAAACCAGAGTAGAACTGAATGGTATTGAGACCCCAAAATTCATGCAAAGAATGACTAAAAGTTTGTTCTTAAAAAGATAAACAAAATTGAAAGACTGCTAGCTAGATTAACAAAGAAAAAGAGAGAAGAGCTAAATAAGCAAAATCAGAAACGGCAAAGATGACATTACAATGGATCCCACATAAATAAAAAAAGATCTCCAGATATTATAATAAACCCCACTATGAACACAAACTAGAAAATCTAGAGGAAATGGATAAATCCTTGGAAACACATAATCTCCCAAGATTGAATTAAGAAGAAATTGAAACCCTGAACAGACTAATATCAAGTCCTGAAATTTAAATCAGTGAATTTCAAAGAACTGTCAACTAAAAAACTCTGGAACAGATAGATTCACAATCCAATTCGACCAGGTATACAAAGAAGAACTAGTTCTAATTTCACTGAAGCTATTCCAAAAAATTGAGGAGAGACTCCTCCCCTAACTCATTCTACAAACTCAACATCACCCTCATACCACAACCTAGCAAAGACAAAATGAAAAAGTAAAGTATGGGCCAATATTCCTTATAAACATAGACACAGAAATCCTCAACAAAATACTAGCAAACCAAATTCATCAGGATATCAGATATCTAATTCACTATAACCAAGAGGGATTCATTCCCAGTGTTCAGGTTGAATCAGCACATACAATACATGTGACTCACCCCATAAACAGAGGTAAAAACAAAAACCATATGATCTCACTAGATGTGAAAAATGCTTAATTCAACATCCCTTCATGATAAAAGCCCTCAAGAAACTAGACATTGAAGGAACATACCTAAAAATAATAAGAGCCATCTGTAGCAAACTCACAGCCAACATCATACCGAATGGGCAAAAGCTGTGAGGACTAAGCTCTGATTTTTTTAATCTTGCCCAAATTCCTATCTAAGGGTTCTGCTGAGTCATGCCTTACAAACCATAAATTCTCATCAGATGGGTTTTATTTAACCCTAAATATTGTGACTTACTTTCCAATCTGACTCTGGCATAACATTATGTGACAAAGAAGAAAGTCAAAATATTTTACCCCAAAACATGTTTCTTTGCCATATCTTGAAATGGCCCTGCAAAGCCATCCTTCGTCGGGGAAGTCTGCATCTGTAAAGAATCTCTATTAACATAGCTTGATCTTTTTCTTCCAGGCCCTCCCAATCCTGAAGAGATTAACTAAGAGAGTAGAACCTTTTAAAGATCTGAATAGGAAGCACTTGTCATCTCTTGTCTCTACGGGCAGCCAGTATGAGACTTCAAAAAAGCCTTGGTCTCCACACTCTTTTATCTTAACCTCAACATTTTCTTTCTATGAATCCCAGATCTTTAGTCAAACTCAGCCAATTGTCAACCAGAAAATGTTTAAACTTATCTAAAGCCTTGTGCGTCCACCAACCACTGGCCCCCTCCACCCCACCCCACCCTGGCCCCAGGACCCATCACTTTGAGTTGTCCCGCTTTTCTGGACCAGACCAATGTGTTTCTTAAATGTATTTGATTGAAGTCTCATTCTTCTCTAAAATATATAAAACCAAGCGGCTGCAGGGCCACCTTGGGCACATGTTCTCAGGACCTCCGGAGGACTATGTGATGGCCATGGTCACTGTCACTCATATTTGGCTCAAAATCTCTTCAAATATTTTACGGAGTTTGACTCTTTATCGACAATTGAAAGCATTCCCTCTATAAACTGGAAAAAGATAAGTATGCCCACACTTACTATTCTTATTCAACAGTACCGGAGGTCCTAACCAGAGCAATCAGGCAAGAGAAAGAAATACAAGCTATCTATATAGGAAAACAAGAAGTAAATTGTTTCTCTTTGCTGACAATATGACCCTACAGCTAGAAAACTCTATAGGCTCCACCAAGAGGCTCTTGTGATAGCTAAATGCCTTAAGTCTCAGGATACAAAATCAATGTACAAGAATCAGTAGCATTCTATATACCAATAAAATTCAAGTTGAGAGCCAAATCAAGAATAAAATCTTATTTACAATAGCTGCAACAACAAAAGTTCCTAGGAGTACATACATCTAAGAAGATGAAAGATACGTACATGGAAAACTACAAAAACACTGCTGAAAGAAATAACAGATGGCACAAACAAATGGGAAAATATTTCACGTTCATGTAGTAGATGAATTATTATTAAAATGGCCATACTTCCAAAAGCAATCTACAGATTCAATGCTATTCCCACCAAGCAACCAGTGACATTTTCCACAGAATTATAAAAACTATTTTAAAATTTGTAGGGAACTAAAGAAAGAGTCCAAATAGTCAAAGCCACCTGAAGCAAAAAGAAAGCTGGAGACATCACATTACCGAACTTCAAACTAAGACTGCAGTAACCAAACCATGGTATTGGTACAAAGACAGACTCATGAACCAATGGAACAGATTAGCAAACCTAGAAATAAAGCTGCAAAATGACTGTTACCTGATATTTGGTGAAGTACATAAAAATAAGCAATGGGAAAGGACTCCCTGTGTAATAAATGGTGCTGGGATAGCTGGCTAACCAATGCAGAAAGATGAAACCGGACCTCTATCTTTAACATAGAAAAATTCATTCAAGATATATTAAAATTTCAACATAAGACCTCCAACTATAAGACTTCTAAAAGACAACCTAGGAAACACCATTCTGGACATTGGCCTTGGTCATAAATTTATAAAAACTTCCTTTTACTTGAAGGAATGCCATCCTTTCATTTAACTTAGAGCTTCAACTAGTAGTATGTGGTCTGCCTACATTAGAAAAGGCAATAATAGGCTTTGCTTAGTCTACCCATCAAACAGCCATCTTATCCAGGAACTCCCTCACAGGCACACTTAGAATAATGATTGATCAAATGCCTGGGCACCTTTGCAATCACATTGACACATAAAATTCACCATCATAGTGTGCATGCATTAAAAATAATGTCAGATACTTAAAAGTTAGTTGAATTTGAGAAGAGCTGAGAACAATCTAAAATTAGATTTAATGGTAAACCCCTTTTTCCTTACTTTTTCTTTCCCTATCTTCCTTTGCCTTCTTTTAGTCAACATAATTTACTGAGACACTACTAAGAACCAAAACTACTTGCATGACTAGAATATAAACTATTACTGTAAATTCTACAACATACAATCAATATTATGAAAGGCTATGATCAAGTTTTTGTGGAGTCTCAGAAGAGAAAGACCCTAACTCTATATAGAGATGGCAGAGTATTTTTCTCCAGGGTAGACAGAAAAGGCCATTTAAGAGAGAAGAAATAGGTAGAAGATATCATATAGTCTATTTAATGAAAGCTTGTTTGCTCCCTACAGTTGTGGTTAATGTTGGGGTGTTGGACCCAACACCAGGCTGGGGGGGCGACGAAGTCCGGCGGAGTCAAAGGAATGAGAAAAGCCAGTTTGAGAGAGAAAGTGGGACCGGGGGCCATCGCTAAGTATGGAGTCTGCGAAGGCCCTGGGCTCTGGAAGCCCGGACTATTTATTGGTGATCAAACAAAGAAACAGGTGGTGAGAATGTGGGGTTGAAAGGCGGCATTGCAGGAAGCACATGATTTACAGCTGTGATGGTTTAGCACATGCTCTGCTACTTGAGATAATGGAGAGCAGGTTCTTTTAACTCAAGATACAATCAATCCTGGGAGAGCAAGGAGCAAGGAGCCAGTAAGTCTAGACACATTCTAGAGCCACAAGCCCTGGATTCTATCCAAGCCACATGAGGTTTTATGACCTAGGCTTAGATTATGGTGCCTCAGGGTAGCCTTCCACCCTTTAACACAGAGCTTGGTGTTCCAAAGGCCACAAGGGGTTTTAGACCTTGGACTCTGGATGTGTTCCAAGACTCTTTTACATTATGTCAGACGTGCAAGCCCTGCCTCAGCTTCTCCCAACACTCAGCTTTTCCCAACGGTTAAGAGCTTTCTATTTTGTGCGATGGCATCTGAACTTTGTCCTATATGCAAGTGGAGTCTTAAAGATATACTTAACATAGAGAAATATCATAATTATGAATTATAGAAACACACCTTTGCCTGGGGAGTGGGGAAGTTGAGAACACATTGAAGAGCATATTGAAATTAAAGGCTTATGAAACCTATTTTTTTTTCTGTAAGGCATTGTAATAATTAAGGTAAGACACAAAAAGCAAAAACAGTAGTGACAAAGAAGATACCAAACTAAAATAGACTGATATAGAAGCAGAGTGATACAGCTATAAGTGCTAAAGTAAATGAATGAATCTCTGACACCCATATTTCTGAATCAAGCAATCACATTAATTAGGAAATCTTCCGCCAAAGTGAAAGATTCAGGAAGGGAGAGGTTTTGAAAAGGCTAGGTAACTAGTTCAACGATGGACACTTGAGTTAAATAACATGTGTTAATGGGTATTCTGTAGGAACTTACCAGAGAATTTGTAATTGTGACCATGGATAAGGTTGATGAAGGAGAGTATATAAACTGACAAGAGGGGAAGGCCAATAGTACAACCTCAGGGAACACCAACTTTTGTGGGACAGGCTGCAGAAGAAAAATCAAGAGAGAGACTGAGAAACAGAGTTGAGAGTGGTAAGAAACACATGAAAAATAACCCCCCCCCCCAAAATGATGCAAAGCAAAGAAAATGTTTCAAGATTAACAATGTTTCAGTGTAGACACGTTGGACATTTCAAAAAAGAGATTGACTAAAATCATGTTTTGATATTGCTTTAGATTTATCTTAGTAAAATATTTGCCTAAAGGTGTTAAAGACTATGCAAATACGCGGGGAATCAAGAATGGGAGTGAAGGATGAAGAAGAACAAGGAAGACAACCTCTTCACCTGTTGGGAATGAATAGGTTAAAGTCGGAGAGTGATACAAAGTTGAGGGACAGTATTCATGAAAAATGGAAGAAAGATCAATGGACTCTATTTTAAGCCTATCTCTTTCCTCTCCTCCCTAATTATTGCATGGGCTCCATGAATCCTCATTCCATTAACTCTCTTCTCTGGACTCTGATTAATTTTTCACATTTTCGAATAGATTTAAAATATCTACTCAATACTTAGTGAAACGTTGGTTAACAATGCCTTATCTGGTAACAATTTTCAATAACAACTTATCTTGGCAACAAATTCTGTTACTGATATTGACATTTTAAATTTTTATAAAGAAGAAAAAATAACATTCAAACAAAGATACAATTTAAGGCTCTTGGGTACTTAAAACTGGCTGATCAACAGTGCTACGCCACCCTACATCATTCCAAACTGATATAGCAGATGTATCCTGAGTCTCTAGAGAGTCAGAAAAGGAGAATTAAAACAATGCCTGTTTTTCTTTTTTATTATTTATTATTATTTTTTTAATTACTGAGACATATTGGAAATGAGGCTGTTTTCCTTGCTTCTAAACATCTACGGCCACCTTCAGTTTGTTAACTTCATTTTGGAATGGTTTCATTACTTTTGTATATTTATTCCTTCGTGCCTCCTTCTTTTGGCTGCCCATGTGTTTAAACCCATTTTCTAAAAGAATGTTTTGTTTGTTCAGCATGGCTTACAAAACAAAATGTACAAACTACAGCCCTAAAATGAATAAAGGATTTTCACTCCAGCAGCCACTTTTCCTTTTATATGTCCTTTTTACAATAATAGGCAGTGTTAAGTGACCTGAGGTTTCCAGATTTTTCTTTCATGACATTATATACCTTTTTCCCCATTAGTAAAGTAATTTGTATCTAGGGATTAAAAATAGTTACTGCTTTGACATATGTGTGTCAATTAGATATTTCCATCCTAAATTAGACCAGAGTTGGAGAGACATACACTTCTAGCTTTACATCCTCCACATGGTATAACACAGGAGTAGGAGGATTTGAAACCCAGAGAATAAAAATTGTCTCGCATTTAGCGTGAACTGAGTAAGTTGGGTGGCAAATTCTTACTGTCAGTCATACTTATGTGTTCTGATATACTTGTCTGGAATACATCATTTCCCCGTTCTGGTTGCTTTAGTTTAGAACTTTGGTTGCTATGTTATTATTGTGTAAGGCACTGCTTCTTTGAACCTATATTTAGTGTCCAAAATTTTTGTTAAAAAAACAGCTATTTATGCGCACAGTCACTCAATGTATAGTACGTGAAAGAATAAGGAGTGGTTTAGAAGCAAAGAGATCTGCTGTTATTCTTCAAGGAGCGAAATATATTTCTGGAAAATCTATTTCAACAGGGGACTTAGGAGGCTCGTCAACTTATAGCCATTGCTAAATTGAGCAAACAAGCTGTTCTCCATCAAAATATTTAGGAGACAATAGATAAAAGGATGTCCTCACATTTTTTAAAAAGAGAAGTTAAGACATCTGACTCAAACAGTGAACCGCAGGGAGAGGGATATTGTTGAGGAATTGAAGCTTATCCTTGTAGTACATTCCATGAAAAGAAAACAGAAACGGATTCTATGAAAAAATATTTAAGAGGAAAACTATTGGTAAACTATTTCACAAGTAAATAGAAGACTCTCATGATTTATTTAGAATTTTGATAGTAAAATTATTCCTTCTAAATATGCTTACAATTTAAAATATCATTATACTAATAAAATTTTAACTGAAAAGCAAACAATAAAAATTGTTTGACTCTGTCATCCTATGAAGAGAATTAGCTATAGAAAAAAGTATGAAAAGTACTAACTGGCCACATAATCTCTCATTTTCATAGAAAAGTTATCATTTTAATGTCATATACTCAATTAAGCAATTTAATTATAGAGTAGTTAAAACAATAACTAATGCAAAAGATAAATCATGGAATAAAGCAGAACAGAACTGCTAAAATTTTGCATGAACCACATTTAGATTTGAATTTGACTTACAAATAAAGACTTGTACATGAAAAGGAAAAATACTTCAAGCTTTATTCCAGCCTACACATTAATATTTATGTGTGAATTAAAACTACATTAAATAAAAGAACTAAATTGACCTGACAAATTTTTAATGTTTATTTTAGTATAAAATAATAAGAAATGGTCATATTTATTTTATTTTGATATGCCAATTACAAGCTGTGGTGAAAATAATGTATTTTAATATACTATAATACTCATGTTTATTTAGACAAATCTTAAGCAATCTTTAATATAAAAATTAGAATGTTCATATTGAAATATATGTTTAGCATCAATAATTGCTTTATATAAATAAGACTATATAAAAATATGTTGCACTTAAAAAGAAAAATCAGACAATTATAAATAGCTAACAGGATATTTTGAACATAATATATTAGAAAGAATAACTTACCCAAGTGGCTAATGCAGGTGCTACAGGCTTTATGATTATGCTTATTATTTATCAGAGAAATACAATGGATTTTCTTTTCTGAATCCAAAGACATAGGTTTTTGCATATGTCTTGCAAATATGATTAATGAATAATTTAGAAATCACAGCAATAACATCTATATATTGTTTCCTTTTGTAAAAAATACATGTAAAGACCTCTAAAACATTTTCCAAAGATTTGTATGTGTGTGCTTTGTGTTCTCTAGGCTTCCGAAAAAACAAAACAAAACAAAATTTAAAGCTTGAGGTCTAAATTATAAAGCAACATGATAAAGTAAATATAATTGATTTACATTAGTTTTTAAACTAAAAGTAAACTATCAGTGTTTATAAATGTCTTATAGGTGAATCTGTCCTGTCTGAAATGTCATTCATCAATTAGACTGTTATCCTTGTCAAATTAATATTAATGTGATTTTCACATTTCTAATTCTCATTTATACTCTATCCTCAACCACCATAGGAAGTATCTGAGCACGCTAATAATTAGCCATACCCTATAATTATAGAATTTGAAACTGAAAAGCAAATGCACATGATACTCATAGCAGTAAAATAGTAATAATAAAAGTTATGTATATTGTATATTATTACGTTCATGCTTTCCTTAGTAATGAGAATATGGTCTAAGAAATTTGTCTTTAGAAAATTTTGTTGTATTGTCAGCATTACGGGATGCACTTACACAAACCTAGATAGTATAGCCTATTACACACTTAGGCTATTTGATATAACCTATTGCTTCTAGCCTACCAACCCATACAGCATGTTACTGTATTGAATACCATAGGTTACTGCAACACAATTGTAAGTACTTGTGTATCTAAACATATCTAAATATAGAAAATATATAGTAAAAATCCAGTATTACAATCTTATGGTACCCCCATTATATGTACTATCTATTATTGACCAAAATATCATTTTGTGGCACATGACTATATATGCAAAGAAATTAAATTGCTTCCCAAAAGTAAGCAAATACATTTAAATGGCCTAAATGATATCCATTGAAGACTATTCATACATGTAGGGTATCAGTACACTGCATTAAAATTTTTATGTCATTTTTTGGTTTGGATTCAGCTATTAATAGTCCTAAATAAATATTTCTGTGAATTTGTCTACCCTAGGATCCTACTCTGTTAATAAAACTGATGATTACTTTGTGTACATGCAAAATATTTCTCATCTTTCTTGCAATCTATAAAGTGCAATGTAGAGAACTGGGTTCTTGTTCTTGGCTTTGAGAAAAGATAGGATGTAACTAAATTTGAAAGACATCTGTAGAATGATAAGCCTAATCTCTGAGGAGATAGGGTGGCTGCAAGACCTTAACATAACTAGTAATAATGTATGTATACTGACATCTTAACGGGCTGTTACTGTCCTTATGTGGAAATGAATCTTACTTAGGTGATGCCACATTTTCCTTAAGAAATAGAGCTTGAGAAATTAAGAGTAAAACAGCATGATGTTCGGATTCCTATCTATTGTGTTTTGCTACTTTATTTTTAAACTTAACAATTTTTCCAGTCTGTAATTTTAATGTCTAATGAACATGTTATAAATAACTTTATTTCTTCTCTCTCTAGGTGTTTAATTATTAAACAGCATAGTGGCCTTTTGTACTACTATTTTCCTTTTATATTTTATAATAATATTAACCCTGCTAGGACAATTATTTTAGGTATTGTCCCCAAAGTACATGTAACTCATTTTAACATAAAATTAGTAGTCCTTACAATTATATGCTTCTCCAACACAATCCATCTTTAATAGTTTAGCGTAGGTGAAATCTACTGACATTTAAATTGTGATTCACGCTACTTGCATTCCAGGTAAGGGTACTGTCTGTCTGCCTGTCAAATATGCCCTTAACCTTGAACTCAGCTGGATATCCTTACCCTTTCACTTCACTATATATAATACAGTCTATGTAGAAATTCAGATACCTGAAATAGTCCCCATGCCTTTATTTCATGGACTGCTGAAAAGTTCTTATGGCTCTCCATGGTCCATTCCTCCTCTGCAATGTTTTATATGGACTTTCAAAATAGAAATAAAAAGATGTAGAATTTAGATTTAGTTATTTTACATTAGAAAGGCTTTCCATGTCAATTATTATACAGGTTTTTGTTGTTGTTGTTGTTTCTCTCAAGATTGAAAAGGCCTGGAAGTGTAAGTTGTCATTATTTCTTATCTAAGCTAGGCAAAAAACATCAAATGGAGTTAGGACAAACTAAGTTTTAAAAAATGTATACGTTCACTTCATTCAATTGTTGAGTTTAAATAAAATTCTATCAATTTCCAGGAACTGAGAGTCACTGGAACGTTCAGCAAATCACTCAAATTTTAATTCTCTAACCCTTAATGACTAAATTTATAGAAAACTGGGGTGATCTGAGAAAAAAGTAAAAAGAAAAAAAAAAAGGTCCTAGTAAAGAGTAAGTAGTAATGTAAACTTTTCAGAGTAATGAATACAGAGTTCAGAGTAAGAATACAGATGTAGTGGTATTCACTGGCTATTTATAGACAAAATACTCTATAAAATGAAAATACAATATTATCTTTCTTATAAAATTGTTGAGGTTTCAATGACTATATCTAAAGTGGTTTTCCCAGTCTGTGGTTTTGCTTTATGCAGTCAACTGTGGTCTGAAAATATTAAATAAAAAAATCTGGAAATAAACAATTTATAAAATTGTGTATCATCTTCAGAAGCATGATGAAATTTCACGTCGTCCTGCTCCATCTTGCCTTGGATGTGAATTACCCCTTTGTCTAGTATCTTCACACTATAGTTACTACCTGCCCTTAGTCACTTAGTAGTCAAATGTCTTTTTAAAAATTGGGAACACAAATGGGCAGTTATGACTTTTATCAAATTACTCTTTGTAATTGCATTAAATATTTGTACCATGAAATTCCAAGTAAAGTACAAAGAAGGACAAAGGAAACATATTTTATACACAAAAAATCAGAGAATTATCTTGAAGCAGTTGTAAAAATATGCAACAATAATAAGGAATTTCTACTTTTGTGTCTTATCATATGTTCTCCCCTTATATAACCTCACCAAATGGTCTGATATTGTTAGTTTATGCATATTTTATTTTGTTTATTATCAGAGCCATTAGAAGCATAAAGACAACACATCTATTTTTAGGGAACTCATTCAGTATTTGAGAGATATTTCTAATATATGTCCTTTGTAAAGTTTTCACACGTAAAACACATGATATTTGTATGGAAAATTTAACTGCTGTGTAGTTCTATATTAATAAATTGCTGTTAATTAGTTTTAGGAAACTAATGGTATGATGTTATTTCTGGGGTTTTCCAGGCTGTAGGATTTTATTGTTTCAATTGATCTCTTCCCCATAACTCTTACAATTAGGTTAGTGAGAGCTAAGGAAAAATAAACAACTCAGTTAAATATATCTTTAAAACATTTTTAAATGTTCATACTGCATCCTAATTACTTTTATATTCCAGTCTTATGTGATCGATACAATAAGTGCTTTCGAAGATGTTACTTCACCTCTGTCCCTGTAAGTCTGCACCTAAAGTGCCTTTATTATAACTCATGTCATACCACAGTCTTAAAGGATCTACTAAGAGGCATTCACAGACACTCAAACTTCATCACTCCAACCATTATCAGTTGAAAAAGTAGTGCTCAAAGGAAGAAAGATATTTATATATATATATTTTCTTTTTGTGCCAGATCTATTTCTTTATTTTGGTGTTCTTATATGTGTTCCTAGCCTTGGTTTAGGAATGGTATTTAGGAACGGGAGCCAGTGATGCCATACAATGAAGTTTCTAAAGCAAACCAGGATTCTCTTCCCCTAGGAGGATGAACTAGAAAGAAAGTAACAAGTGTATGTATAATTCCTTGGCAAACATTGTAATGCTTTTGTATTACAAACTGACATTTTCTAGGAGTGGTTTCAGGACAAGCTGATTGCTTATTTCACTACTCCGGTTCAGTCTGAGTTCTATAGCAAATACTGATTTTAAGGAATTAAAATCAAAGTCACTCATGGAGAGAAAGATGTTGACACCTCTATCTGTCTATGTCTTTGATACTTTAACAAATACATCTTATACAATTTAAACATAAAAAACATTGAAAAATCTATTTTTGTTTTAGAATTGAAATATATTTCACTGTTTTCTCATAGGATCTATCACAAATACTATCCTAACACAGCATTGGTGAGCTATCTTTTACAACAAATTGATAATGAATAAATGATGGACATTAAATTAACAATTAATTCTCTTGTTGCAGAATACACGCCCACCTTCTTCTCAACTTCTGCCGTAATGAAATGCATGATAATGGCTGGCTTTCAAGAGTGGCCTGTTGTGTGTATATAAAATCTAACTAACAAAAGAAGGGAAAACACTTTGAAAATCTACAAACATGGTATTTCCTAGATCTTTCCATTCAAACTATTATAGTGGTTCCTTCCAGCCCAATAAGCCATATTTGAAAGCAAACCTGGGGTCAACTTGTGTGAGAGTGTGAACGCTACCACAGTGTTGACCTGTAGCTTTTTAAATATCAGATTATGATTTTATTGATAAAAATAAATAAAATGAGGTCACTAAGCAGACTGTTTCTAATTTATTTTAGAAAGCATTTTTATAATTTACTTGAGTAAGTTAGTTGTCTGAATTATCAAACTTAATTACTTCAAAACCCACAAAATAGGTAGGGAATGAGACAGCTTAAGTGCCAGGTGTCAGGTAGTAGTGCAAAAGAGAACTAAAATAAGCACATAAGCTTTCGAAAAGCACAATATCTGCTGATAGGTTGCAAAAGGTTGACGTTTACACGGTGTGTGTGTGTAATTCCATTGACTATGCAGTCACACACAGTATAACAATGTTTTGGTCAATGACAGACATCATATATGACTTTGGGTCCCATAAGATTATATTGGAGGTGAAAAATTCCTGTTGCACAGTGAATGTTGACAATGTATGATAAGGTCATAGTGAAACACATTACCATTTCTATGTTTAGATGCATAAATACTTGTCATTATATGACAATTGGCTGCAGATATTCAGTACAGTAACATTCTGTACAGGTTTGCAGCCCGGGAGCAATAGCCTAGGAGTGTAGCTGTCTCTGCTATCTAGAGTTATATAAGCACACTCTGTGATAGTCCCACAATGACAAAATTGCCTAACAATGCATGCGCATATCCCTGTGATGCATATGTGTGTGTCCTTTAATTCTAATCCTGAAATACCATGTATTACCATTACCTTTTTTATGTGATTCACAATTGTAATGGCATAAAAAGTGATTCTGGGAATCTCATAGCTCTTCACTATCCTTTGTATTATGTACTGAAGTTGCATTTTAAAACATAATACATGATTAGATGTAGCAGATTTTTCATGAAGATAATAATTTATTACTCTGTGAATTGATTCTTCCTGTTGAGCTTGCAATAATACAACTCTTATTCCAGTCTCTGCGAAAAGGAAGTCTTTCCTCTACCTAGCTTTAATGATTTTTCAAGAAGTTATTCTTATATTCTTTAATGTGAACAGTTCCTTCAGTGGCCACAGTGCAAACAACTAATATGATGTAAGAGAGACAAACTCCAACAACATGCAAAATACACTGGTCAAACTTGGGGCCCTAGGCTCTTGTTTATATTTACATATTGTCATATGAAGTCATCCGTTACATTATTTCAATAATGAAACATTTACCAGCGTACAAATGAAGTCTACCTGTAAATTTTCTTTACACGGATTACCAAATTGTTGAAATACAGAATTTCACTGGCCCACGCCCTATATTTGGAAGTTCTATAATTTTAAGAAACCACAGGTTTGCATGTGAAAATATTTTAGTTTTCACATGGATTTTTTTTGAATGAATAATTCATTGCTCTCTTTTCATTATTTTGTTTAAGATAACTGAGGATGAGTCTAATGTATTGCTTGGTGATTAACCTACAAATGATTAACCTTGAATATAAAAGAATCATGACATATCTCATTTCAATGTAATGCAACATAATGCAAAGTAACATAACAGAATAATACAGTATATTTGATAGTAATTTTATCATGTTTTTATTTTTATTTTTATTTTTATTTTATTTTTATTTTTTTTGAGATGGAGTCTGGCTCTGTCTCCCAGGCTGGAGTGCAGTGGCCGGATCTCAGCTCACTGCAAGCTCCGCCTCCCGGGTTTACGCCATTCTCCCGCCTCAGCCTCCGGAGTAGCTGGGACTACAGGCGCCCGCCACCTCGCCCGGCTAGTTTTTTGTACTTTTTTAGTAGAGACAGGGTTTCACCGTGTTCGCCAGGATGGTCTCGATCTCCTGACCTCTTTATCATGTTTTACAAGTGTTATAGGGTGCCTACTTTATGCTAGACATCATAATGGACAACAAGAATAGAAATTAAAAACACAAGTTTTGGGAGCATACAGACTTTAGTGGTGTGTTACTATCTGTTAGTTTCTTTGAGATGCTATAATAAAGCAAAATACCATAGAGTGGGTAGCTTATAAACAACAGAAATTTATTTCCCACAGTTCTAGAGGCTGAGAAATCCAAGGTCAAGGTATCAGCATATTGGTGAGGGCTTGCTCTTCCGGTTCACAGATGATACCTTCTCACTGTGTCCTCACATGGTAGAAGGGGCAAACAAGCTTTCTCTGACCTTCTTCATAAAAGCACTAACCTGGCCAGACACAGTGGTTTGTGCCTGTAATCCCAACACTTTGGAAGGTCAAAGTAGACGGATCAATTCAGGCCAGGAGTTTGAGACAAGCCTGGGCAACCCAGTGAGATGCTGTCTCTTAACAACAACAACAACAAAAAGACACTAATCCTGCTTATGAGGGCTCTAATCTCATGAATTAATTGCCTCCCAAAGACCTCACCTCTAAATACTATTGCACTGGGTACTGGGGACACATAAACGTGCACACTGTAGCACTATGTTTGTGGATTTTGATAATTTTCTAATTTCTCTGAACCTCAGTGTTTTTAATACATAAAGTGAAACTAACAGTACCTGCATCACAGTTGTGTGTGTTTGAAGTTTAAAGAAGAAGATGCAAGCAAAGCTCTTATACACAGTCTGGAAGCCCTCCATGGAGATTACCCATTAAAGGAATTTGGAAAATGTTTAGATATAGACTCCACATTCAGTTATCTCCACAGAAGAGGCAGAAACATAAACAATAAGTGCATCAGTAAAAATGCAAAATATGAAAGTAGCATGAAAAGGGGTGAGATTTAGAAATGCTTTACTGAGGAGATGCTGTTTAACCAAATTTTGAGGAATGAAAAGGAGTTTGATACAGCGAGAGAGAAAAGCAAGATGGAATTATTTTATATTGATGGAATGTGGTAACAAAACAATGTTACCACAATGTGGTAGTGTTACCAACTGGTAACAATACAACTTTAATCAGAATGATAGGAGCCATGAAGAAGTTCAGAATGATGGAAAGGTCAGTTTCAAGGGAGTCAGACACATTCCATAGAAGTGGATATAAAGACAGCTTCTTTTTCACTTCGGGGACAGTTGATTTCCTTCCCTTAGAGCTCTCAGAAAATTTCACATAGTTTGTAAACACTCATTATCTATTCAAACGTTATTTATTGATGCCAGATACTAAGTTTTGGAAAGAAAAATGGAAATACATAACAATTCCTTGTTCTTAAGTCCAATTGGAGAAAAATGTATATAAGTAATTAGAACACACGAAAGTAGTGCATTAATAGAGCTACATTCAAGATATTATGGGGATAATTCACACCTACCTGTGACAGAGATCTTGTAACCAGATTTTCCCACTATGACAAACTAGAGAGTCTGGGTACAACAGTTTAAAACAATGACTACTTGAAGTCAACATAAAGATCAAAACAAGCCAAAAATATGGGGTTTGATATTCCAGAAAGAATAAAATGTATTGTGGTAAACTGAATTTTTCTGTAGACTTTCCCTGTCAAGGACTTTCTTTATTCACTGTGAGAGGTGGAGAGACTGTAGAGGAAACAACAGTCTGAAGCTTGTCGCATCTCACAAATATTGGATTTAAAGCTAGCAAGGCAATCAGAACCTGAAGGGTCAATATCCTGAATATAATGCTACCTATCTGGGGGCAAGTTTCCAGGAAACCAGTTCCAAAGCAGCCATCAGGAGACTCAAAAGCTAGGCAGAGATTTCAGTAGCTCCTCACTGTTGGGACAACAAGGACATTACCCCATTTGTGAAGGAAGAGGGGCCCTTGTAAAGTCCCCAGGCTTTCACCTGAGCCCTTTTATCTATTTCCAATCTTAAATGTTGATGTTTAATTTTAGTCCTTTTCAATTGCTGCCAGCGTGCCCATGATTCCAAGAATACTACCTTCACAATCAAATAGTTTTGTCACATCCAGATTTATATTTGTGACTAAAACTGGGTATCTCTACCTATGCATTCATAGCTTTGACAAGGAGCTAAGTGCAACTATGAATGCATTCTCCTATTTTTACTCTCCCAAGTTCCTCTTCCTGAATTTCTTATTTCGGTTAATGTAACATCTCCTCATTGACTCAAGAACCTGGTAAATATCCACAAACAATTTCTGATTTCTTGTCCTCACTCTCTAGAAGTTATATCCTAACACCTGTAAATTAATGCCTAAAATGCCTTCAAGGACCCATTTTCACTCTAATTCTACTTGTCCTTATCCAGATGATATTATCTCTTGCTCACATTATTTCAATGCGCTCCCAACAGCATACGTGCTTTCAGCCTCTCTTTCTCAGATATCCACAGTGTTTGTCATTTAACATAACATCTCATTTCTTGTCACGCAAATAATTGCCCAAATAAATTCATGACCATTCACAATCTAATCTCAGTTCCTATAAATTTCACCGGGGACCTGTGACCCTGATGCCCTATATACCTAGATGTGTTTATTCATGCTTCTCTCTCTGGCAAGAATACCCTTCCTAGCCTTTAGACACTTTACAAAAGCTGGGTCACCCTTCAAGGCCCAGTGTAAATAGTATCTCTTCTATGAAGTCTTAACAACTTCATTGTTTCCACTCAGAGATTAACTTCTGTCTTTCTCTGTGACTCTGTAACTACTTCAGTCGTAGTGCTGGATTAACACTTAGGGACATTGTAGTACCATGAATTGCTCATAAATCTCTCTCTTTTTTATGTGGTATGCTCTATTAAACCTGGGCTCATACTAATTGCCTTGTTTCTTCACAACTTAGCATAGGACTCCTGGGACATCGTAAGTTGTGGATTGAATTAGATTTTCTCACCCAAAGGGTTTTTATGGCTGAGAACACCCCAAACATGAAAGAAATGGGCTTTTAAAATGAATAATTGTATTCTTATATCATGCAAGAATGTTTGGGAAAAAGCAGCATTCAAAAACTTGTACCAAAAATTATAATCCCTGTAGGAAATTTACGTAAATATTATGCACATAACTTTTAAGGAGGTAAAGTAAGAAACTGTTTGACTGAAATAAAATTATTATGATATCACTTTTAAATTGGATGTGTTTGTCTGCTGATCTTTTTTTGTGATCTACCATGACTGTAGACTTACTTACATTAATTGTTATCAGCTTTCTGAATTGAAACAAAAAACATTTCAGCAAGAATATAAGTTAAGTAAATATCTATTTATTCATCAATATTTTCTATTTCTAGCTTAGAATAAGGAAAAAAATATAATTTGCTGCTACGAGCACCATACTTAACATCCAGCATGGAGAACATCTGAAAAATAATATATATATTTTTTGTTTCTGATAAACACAAATGATTTTGGTAAATATGTTAGTTTCTAGCATTTACCTTTTCCACTGACTACTGTGAAAATAAAATGAAATAAAATAAATTATAAAAGCTTAATTTTGAACGTGTAAAAACAACCTGAAAGAAAACATAGCCATCATCATCAGGGTAAAACATTGTGTGCTTTTTAAAAAGTATTTATTTGGAGAGTTATGACAATTTTTAGTCTTTTTAAAAAATCACACGCTACATGAGAAAAAATTTAAGGGAGGAAGACTTTACACATAATGTTAGAGAATGTTATTTTTATTTTCTAAAATATTGTTAGCCATACATCCTCAGCCAGATCTTTTGATGTGATAATACATTATCTTCTAAAACCTTACTGCCCAATCATGTCTATACTCAGATTTCATGAATCACCATTCCTAGATCTGAAGCATCTTTTCCAGAAAGCAAAACTCCTACATAAAAGACAATCACCAGTGATAATTTAATATAATATGTTTTAGACCATCTATGGGATGCCTACTGGTAACAAAGAATAAAGACATCATTGTGTTTTTGTAATTTTTCCCTAATAATTTGATATTAATTTATGGTACAATTGAGGATTTAATTTTCCCACTGGTATTAACTTTCTACTTAATTAAGTTAAACTAAAGGATAATCAATTTATTCATTACTGTACTTTCCATGTTCAATTCAAAATCTATTTGTGTAACTACCACAGCTTTTCTATAAGTTCTTGGCATAGTCAAAGGCTTTTCAACTAGGTGTGTTATTGAGAGGTAGACAAAATACACAGAGGTAAAGGTATAACTTAAATTGCTTTCACAAATCTCCCATTCACTTTTTCTGGAAATCTATAGAGAGACCAACATGGTATATTGACCGACAGAGTGGCACTTTAATTTATGTTGTTTAAAACAGTGAATTTCCTTGGAAATTGAATAGTCTGTGATGCTCATCATAAAATAAATGGTTTCATGATTAATAAATGCACTTAAATTACAATATTACCACTCATCCTAATAATCAGAAATCTTACAGAATCAGTAGTGTAAAAATAGTACAATGGGGCTGGAAAGGAAAGTTGTTTATAAAAGGACAAGGAAATACTAGAGACACATGAAAGATTTTGGGAAAAAAGCTCAAATTAAGTCAAATTTAAATTCCTATTATATCAATCTATGAGACATTTCAGTAATTACAGTGTCTCTTTTGTGAAATAGTCTAAGAAATTTCAAAAGCAAAATCCTTGAAAAAAACATTAGAGTAAAATGTGCTAAATGTACCTGAAATCTACATTTTAAAAATCTAAATTTTCAAGAAAGAGAAAATTGTTATCCAGAATTTCAGGAAAGATAAAGTTAAGAGAAAATAGGTTCTTTCGATTTTTTCCCCCTAAGGTGTATTTCCTTGTATTTGTCTTCAACTCTTTTTAATATAATGAGGGGAGTATGTGCTTCTACTTCACTCTGAAACGATTTCTCCCAAACTTTATTTGTTTACATCCTCAGTACAATAACTTTAAACAGCAGAAGCATTAGTAAATATTTTCTTGTTTTGCAAATAAGGACAATGAGAACCAGAAAGTTAAAACTATTTGTTTCCGTCATAAAAGAAAAACTAGAATTAAGTAAGACTCTAATCACTATAATAGGTCACATCTAATCCTCTGTAGCCATATTTTGATGCTGCTACATTATTGAAGGAAGAAAATCCATTGAAAATTGTTGGTATTTTTTTGATGGAGGTTCCCTTTCTTGATATCCAAATATTAAGTTTCTGTTCTGTCTAAAAAAATAGGACTTCCATAAGTCTTCTTTGCTGTTTGGAGTTTAGGTGATCTGAATATAAAGTAAAGAAGTTAAAAAGACCGAAAGTGTTAGTAATTTAGTCTCATAATTTCCCCTTCAGGGAAGTTGTATACTTTTTAAATAATAGATATGCTAAACTATATAAGTATTTATTTATTAAATTTTAGCAGCAATTCATAATAATTTCTTGTAGTCCACATTTATACTACTAGATTTTCTTTTTCTGCATGCTATACAATTAAGGGATTACAAATGTCAATACACCAAGCAAGCTGGAAATCATTATTAATTGCTAATACTGTGTAGCAATGACTATGTGAATCTATGAAAGCATCTCTGGGCTAAAAACATGAACAGGAAACTCATAGAAGAGGAAATTCCAATCACTTGATACACTGATAAAAGAGTTTTTAGCCTTGCAAGTCACCAGTAAATTGCTAGAAGCATTAATGAGATTCTTATTTTATCCATCAGATTAGCAAACCTCAAGTGTTGACAAGGCAAACAGTGTATGGAATCAGGCCTTCTCATATGCTGGGAGACACACTTAAAGGACAGTTTGGTAAAATGTATTAAGGGTTTACATGTACATTCTCTATGACTTAGCATTTCTACTTCAAACTCTTAGAATTTAGGCTAGGAGAAACACTCTTATATGAATGCAAAAAGGAACCATAATGACATTCACCCAGCATTGTTTGTAATTTAGGAAAAAAAGGCAAATAAACAATCAATATGAAAAACAGGTAAAAAACAGTAGGTCGGAATTATGTGCATTACTTTAAGACAATGTTTAGTAAAACAAGAATGTATTTCTGTAACTTTTCTTCTTCCTTCTTAAATAATATTGTGTATTTCCCATGATGTATGTGTGTGTGCTCACATTCCTGCTTGTGTTTGTAAATACCCAGAAAACAATCATTGAAGATGCACAGCATTCAGTAGCCAACAAAGAGACCATGATTGATGGTGGTTAATAGCAATAGTTGTAGTGAGTTCATTCTTATGTACAATATTTTAATACTTTTCCAGGAAAAATTATACATGTTATTTATATAAATAAAATTTTACTTGAAAAATAAGCTTAAAATAAATCTAATAGTAGCTTTAAGGAAAAAAAATGTGTAATCTCATGCCTAATGTTCTTCATTTAGTTACCATTTAGCTTTATGTCACCATTGGAATCTAACAGGTTTTTCGCTCTATGTCATCTCGGAAAGAATGATAATCCTTACCTCTTTCTTAAAGCAAATTATGTCTCACTCTAAGCTATATTTTCAAATACATGTAGTACAATGTTGTCTGAGAGACACTGCTTTAACAGTGAACATTTTTAAATGATTCTAAAACATTTTGGTCATGCACAATACTTGAGTTCATTTGGTTAGATGATGGTAACCTCTGGAGAATTTTGAGGTTGGCTAAGATTAGCTCTATCCCTGAAGTCTTGCTAAAAGTTGGAAAGAAAACCAACATTTAGACCAAATCTTGTTATATATACAGAAATGTATTAAGCAATTATTAACAAGTAGACATAAAATAGTTCATGCTACTTATTTTATAAGTACCATGAAACCCCAGTTCTCTCAACTTTTTGTGCTTCAACCACAGCCTAAATGATTGATATAAGTGAGACATGCTAATATTCTGGAAATACGCCTCTATTTCCTGTTTAGCTGATATCAGACAATTAGAAATCCCTGAACCCAATGACTGGATACAAGACCATGTAAAGATCAAGCTTTTTGAGAATTCTGTGCGCTGATTATGCAAAGATGAGAAATGATTCTTAAATATTTCAATTTGTATATCTTGAATACTATTAATTTTACTGAGATTCTATTGCTAATATCATTATAATAATTAACAAGCCATAATTTTGCCATTTGAAACATTGTATTATACTATTGGAGAAATCCTTGGTATTAAGATATGAATACTAGAAGTGCTTTTAATAGTTATTCCTGAGTTTAGAATTATAAAATTTAGTTATAACTGACCCACATTGAAGTTAATTTATTGATTAAGACAATGGACTAAACCTAAGTATAATATAATCTGCCCACTACAGTATTAGAATTTTATTTTATTTTTAAGCATTTTTTAATCATTTCAATAGGTTTTTGAGTAACAGGTGGTGTTTGGTTACATGAATAAATTCTTTAGTGGTGATTTCTGAGATTTTGGTGCACCCATCACCTGAGTTGTGTACACTGTAGTCTTTTATCTCTCACCCCCTCCCACCCTTTCCCCCAAGTCCCCAAAGTCCATTACATCAGTCTTATGTCTTTGCGTCCTCATAGCTCAGCTCTCACTTGTGAGAACATACAATTTTTTTCCATTCTTAAGTAACTTCACTTAGAATAATGGTCTCCAATTCCATCCAGGTTGCTGTGAATGCCATTATTTCATTCCTTTTTATGGCTGACTAGTATTCCATGGTGTGTGTGCGTGTGTGTATGATGTGATATATATATACACACATATAAATACACGTGTGTGTGTGTATATATATATCACATTTTCTTTATCCACTCATTGATTGATGAGCATTTGGGCTGGTTCCATATTTTTGCAATTGCAAATTGTGCTGATATAAGCATGTGTGCAAGTATCTTTTTCGTATATTGACTTCTTTTCCTCTGGGTAAATGCCCAGGAGTAGGATTGCTGGACAAAATGGTAGATCTAATTTTAGTTCTTTAAGGAATCTCCCTCTGTTTTCCATAGTGGTTAAACTAGTTTACATTCCCACCAACAGTGTGAAAGTGTTCCCTTTTCACTGCATCCATGCCAACAACTATTATTTTTTGATTATGGTCATTCTTGCAGGAGTAAGGTGGTATCACATTGTGGTTTTAATTTGCATTTTCCTGATCATTAGTGACGTTGAGCATTTTTTCATATGTTTGTTGGCCATTTGTATGTCTTCTTTTGGGATTTGTCTTTTCATGTCATTAGCCTACTTTTTGACGGGATTGTTTGTTTTTTCTTGCTGATTTGAGTTCCTTGTAGAATCTAGAAATTAATCCTTTGTCAGATGTGTAGATTGTGAAGGAGTAGTAAAATCTTTTTCAGACAAACAAATGCTGAAAGAATTTGCCAGCACTAAAAGGGCTGCTAAACGGAGTTCTAAGTCTTGAAAGAAAAAAAAAAACAAAAACCTCAAAATACACAAAAATAAAACCTTCTTGAAGCATAAATTTCACAGGGCCTATAAAACAATAACACAATGGAAAAAAACACAAGGTATTCAGGCAACAACTAGTATGATGAGCAGAACAGTAACATTTCAATACCAATGTTGGATGTAAATGGCCTAAATGCTCCATCTGAAAAATACAAAATGGCAGAATGGATAAAAATTCACCAACCACGTATCTGCTATCTTCAAGAGACTCACCTCACCCATAAATAATCACATAAACTTAAGGTAAAGGGGTGGAAAAAGACATTTGATCCAAATGGACACCAAAAGTGAGCTGAAGTAGCTATTCTTACATGAGACAAAACAGACTTTAAAGCAACAACAGTTTAAAAAGAGAAAGAGAGACATTGTATAAAGACAAAAGGACTAGTCCAACAGGAAAATATCAAAATCCTAGATGTAAATGCAACTAACAATGGAACTCCCAAATTTATAAAACAAGTACCACTAGACTTAAGGAATGAGATAGACAGTAACACAATAATAGTGAGAAACTTCAATACACTACTGGCAGCAGTAGACAGAACATCAAGACAGAAGATCAACAAAGAAACAACGGATTTAATCTATACCCTACAACAAATGGACTTAAAATATATTTAGAGAACATTCCAACAACTGTGGAATACACATTCCATTCATCATCACATGAAACATTCTCCAAGATAGACCATATGAGAGGCCACAAAACAAGTCTCAACAAATTTAAGAGAATTGAAATTATAGCAAGTACTCTTTCACACCACAGTGGAATCAAATTGGAAATCAACTCCAAAAGGACCTTCAAAGCCAGGCAAATGAGTGGAAATTAATTAACCTACACCTGAATGATTGTTGGGTCAATAATGAAATCAAGATGAAAATTAAAAATTTATTTGAACTGAATGATAATAGTGACAACCTGCAAAAATCTCTGGGATACAGCAAAGGTGGTGCTAAGAGGAAAGTTTACAGCATTAAATGCCTATGTCAAAAAGTCTAAAGGAGCACAAATAAACAATCTAAGGTTTCACCTCAAGAAGGCAGAGAAACGAGAACAAACCACACCCAAATCCAGCAGAAACAAAACAAAAAAAGATCAGAGATACACTAAAGGAAATTGAAGCCAAAAGAAATTCAAAAGATGAATAAAACTGAAAGCTTGTTCTTGAGAAGATAAATACAATTTGTAGAAGACTAGTGAGATGAACCAAGAAAAGGGAAGATCCAAATAAGCTCAATTAGAAAAGAAATGGGAGATATTACAACCAATACCATAGAAATACGAAAGGTCATTCAAGGCTACTATTAACACCTTTATGCACATAATAAACAAGTACAGTTGTAATATTTTAAATGCAGGCATCAAAACAATGAAAATGCATAGTTTTAAAAAAATGCATGATTCGTATTAACTGAAATCTGATATGACTATGGAGGGCTTGGAGCTCACCACTCTGACTGTTGTCTTCTGATTAAGAACAAGTGCATCACAGAATATGTGTTAAGCTCCATTTTGTGTGTGTGTGTGGCTTAAAAATGCATCGTTAATCTCACAGGTGATTTAAGTCTTTATGTCCTTATTTCTTTATTATCTCCCTCTATTACTATGTTAGTCAAGATTCTTGCTTAGAAAACATAAACTCAAACTGCTTGAACAATAGTTCACATTTTATTAAAACAGAAGTCCAGAAAAGTGGTAGGGTCCAGGACTGGGTTACTATTGGCTCCATCTCCATGGCTTTGTGAGTCCCCAAGATTCTTCCCTCTTCATGCATAAAATCATCGTCAAGATGGCATGGATATTGTGATAAAATGGCTGTAGTTCGTCTTTCCACTACATCATTCTGATTGGAGGAGGATATATGTTAGAAATTTGACTATAAGTTTTATGCTTTGCTTTGATTAGATCAGCTTAGTAATATTCTCATCTCTGAAGCAATAATTGTGGCCAGAGGATAGGTTATAATGATTAGTATTGTCATAAATACATACTTAAATTCCTAGATGAAAGTTTGGCTAACCTCCTGGAATAGCATGTAGAAATTAGGTGCTATGGTAAAGAATAAAGAGTAACAATGAGTGCTGAAGAGAAAACAACCGTGTATCTACTGCAGTTATTAACGTCCTAGTGTCTTCTTATGAGAATATCATGGTAGATCCTCTAATCTGAAATAGTTTCAAGACAGGAAGGGGTATATTAGGTAATTTTCTCATGTTCCTCCATCCTGGACTAATGGATGTCAATAGGAAGAAACAACGAATTTGGGGGTATTAATTTAATACACAACTATCATGAAAGGGCCATATAAAGACAATTTTTTCTAAATCATGCTTTAGTCAATACTGTGCTGAAGGGGTAATAGCTGGAAGTTGTTTTTAAGTCTGTGGGCATTAGTTAAAATGCCATAAACATCATGTGTAGACACTTCATCATTCCTTTTCTCCAGAAAGCTCGTTTCCAAATTAAGGTAGAGGTAACTTAGATGAAGAATCTAGCTTTGGTATTCTCTGAACTCCTGCTATTTTTAATACTAGTTCTATCTTAAAATAATATTTTAGTGAGGAAATGAACTTCATCATTTTAGGGCTCTTTGGTCTAGTCCCACAACTTTACTTTCATTATGAAATGTCCCGTCACTCAAAAAAAATTTGAATTTGTCCACGTTGTTCCAATGGAATAAATTGATGTCTATTTATTTGACTTAAATAATTCATGTCCAACTAACATAAGATTCCTTATGTTGATCTCTCTTGTTTCTGGTAATGTAGAAAAGAACAGAGGCTAATAATGATAGGTGTAGTCACATTTAATTACTAGAATTAATGTAAAGACTTTGTAATTACTTTCTATAAAGCTTTTTTAAAAAAAATTCAATGAAAACAGGCCAGAAAAGCAGCTAATTTCAGAAATTCCCTGGCTGCTTGCCAAAGGTTTAAGCAACCAGTGATAGCCAGGGTCACTGGCTCTCCAAAATCCAAGGGTGCCTGTAAGTTGTAGGTTTCAGTAACACCACTGGGAACTTTCAATTTAACCTGATACTTAAAAAAGGCCAGTGGGAGTTTTCACTAAACTCAATCAATGTTGAAAGCAAAGTGGTATGAAAAACATGGGTAAACATTAATTTTAGGCTTCAGGTCCACTCAGGAACAATTCTTGGGGAGGTCTCTTCATACCTCATTCCTACAGTAAGAAGTGGCTGCTACGGCAACATAACATTTCACACAATGGTTGTCACAATCAGTTTCTTGCCTATGTTCTTGAATGATCATATTTTTAAAAGCATGTAGCATTTTCTTAGTAACATCTTAGGATTAAAAAAAACCTCTTTAAGACTTTTTGGCCTCGTGCAGTACGCATACCTAATTTTCAATATGGCTGTAATTTTTAGCTATTCGACAGGCAGCAAATCTTATATTTTGAGCATTTCCATTAGTGTCACTTCTGAATCCATCATCATTCAACTTATGTCTACTGAAATATGTTTTGCTGATCTGGACATAAATGGGCTGTGAATTGTAGCTACAGATGGCTCAGAAACATACTTTATAGTGAGCAAACTTTGGATGACTGAAAGAAAATTGACAGAAATACCACAAGGAGAAATTGTGTATCATTTCAATAACTGAGCAAATAAACTAAAATCAAAACAACAAGAACAATAATAACCTTCTCTTCAACAAAAATGTGTCACATTCACCTGATGGATACTAAAATGAAGCTGGACATTTTAAGCAAAAACATGGCTTTTCCATTTTCTCCAATGTAGAGGATTTTCTGGTTGGCTATTGAGCTGGCAGGATATGAGAAGCCATGTGCTCTCATAAGCGATCCACAGTGGGGAAGGTCCGTGTGAAATTGAGCCAAAGACCTTGAGGGGAGCCAGAAGCCTGCAGAGTAACCCTATATAAATGCCAAGTCCAGAGGGACAGAGCTACGTAGTAAACAAGAGGCAACATTCTAGTTGGGAACCAGATTGTAACTGAGGCAGATTGTGAGGAAGTGAAGAGAGACAGGGCCAAGTGTTATGGAGAGGTATTTAGCTGCAGAATATTAACAACGATTGCCTAGCATACTCTTAAGCTGATTTAAATGTGACTAAAGGGTATGTCTGACTGGTAGTTCGTTTTAAAATTTCTTTTAAATGAACTACAGAAATGTTGGATACTGGTTTAAATCTCCTTTTTGCTGTTGTTGATCTAGTAGCTTTATGATTTCTTTCTTTTGGTTTTCTGATATTTTGTGAGGCTGTGTCCAGGTGGAAGTCTTTTGTAATTCCCTTACCGTGAACTTGGTCCTGTTCAATTTGGATGATTCTTCAAATATTTGAGGCATAATTTCTTCATTTCTATTTTCTCTGTTTTCTTTTTTGTGCATTGAATATTAGTCTCCCAGAGCAACTCTATTTTTGATTATTTTTTCACATTCTTTTTCTCTTTGCTTTCACTTGGACATGACTGCATTCAATCATTAAAATAGTAAACCATGTTTTCAAAATTTGTACATTTGTTTTGTGTTCTTGGCCAAGTGGTTTTGTTTTACCGCAAAATTTCTTGTTTGTAATTTATGGCCTTAATAACTTACCAAACAACTATGAGGATACAAATTTAATTTATGTAATCACTTCTCTAGTAGTCTTTTTGTTATATGTAGTAATATTTTCTCAGAAATCTGGTGACCTTAGTTTTCTGTTACTATTTAAGAATGAACGGTTAGTTTGGATTATAGCTTCTTTTATTTGGGTTAATTTCTCAGTATTACACCTTGATTTTCAATCTTCCAGAAATATTTTTAATAGTGTTTGAATGTTGATCAATATATATAACTATCTTGGATTTTCTCTGTCCTTATGTAATGAGGCCTAGTTTCTCTTGACAATATGGCTGGCTGACAGCAAAAGCTATGTGGGAGAGCTGTGAGACTTGGAGGAATGCTTTGTAAATGTATGCAGAAACCAGAAGCACGCATGTGCCTGCCCCCATCCCTAATCGCGTCTAAAATGAGATAAAATTATTCTGAAATGATAACATCATTTGAGGAAACTTTATTTTTCTGGAGGCATGCAATTTCTAGAAACAGATCTCCAGTTTTTGCCTTGAGAGAAACATTAGGGGGCGAAGCCCTTTATAAGTAGTGTTGGGGAATGGAAGGTAAAAAGTTGAACAAGCAACTTTTCCCATAGAAAACTCGTTAGATAATCAACCTGTTTTCTGTCCCACTTCACACTCCCACTCTCAAAACTTGTCTACTTTTGTGGGGTTTTGAAAAATATCCTCTCACCACTCCCCTTGCCTTCCTATCTTTTTGCACTGTACTGCAGATTCTTTTATTCTGATATTTTTCTTGATATTTATGTCTTGATTTTTCAACCTGTCAGAAATATTTTAATCATGTTTGCATGTTGATGATCCATCCCTACCATGCACACTGTGCTCCTTGCTGTTACAGATTTTTAATATTTTGTTAAAATCTTACTTATTGCAGTAAGATTTAGAGGGAGACAGAAGGCTGATACAGTTGCTCCTTCTGCCGATTTGAGCTAAAATCTTTTGGCGTAGTTTTTTAATGCAAATATTATATTGGTTTACTTCAAGAGGCCTCTCATGTTCCTTGCTCATAGCTGCGTCCCTCCAAGGCCTGCTTCCTCAGTGTGTAGCCTTCTCTGACTCTCTTGCCTCTTCCTCTCTCCCTTATTAGGATCTTTGTGATTACATTGGGCCCATGTGAATAATCCAGAATTAATTTTCTGCCTTGAGATTTTTACCTAATCGCATCTGCACATGTAAAGTTACAGATCCCAGGGATAAGAATGTGGACATTGCGGAGAGGCCAATATTTTTCCTGCCACAATCATGTACATGGTTTTATGTCATCAGCCAATATCCAGGAACATCATGACTAACCACTAGAGTTACTCCATCCATTATGTATCATATTTTATTTACCCAATTAACCAAATACTTAGTTTAGCAAATATTCATTGGTTATTTACAGAGACTCTGCTAGAAAAAGAAGATAAAATGAAGGACAGGCTTTTAAAAGTCTCTGCTGCCGTGCCCTTTATCCACTATACATACGAATGGGAATTATTTTCCTTAAGCACGGAAGCTGGGGAAAGGCTTAGAAAAGCCCAGGCTGAGCTGAGATATAAATATTTAGTTTAGGACACTTCCAGTGCTTTTTTGTGATTGTCATCGACCTTTTTGGTCAACTGACTTTAGATATAATTTGCTATCCCAAGAGGAAGATTTAAGAAACATTTAAGAAGTATTAAGACTGGAAATTTAGGATGTCCAGGTTTAGGAGGAGATGTTGGTAGCTCCAAATTTGTAGTGTCTGTCATTCCTGAAACAATCTTGAGTAAATAAGTGATAAAAGAGTGAAGGAATCAGTTCAGAGAACTTTCATAGACTAAGTAACGACCAGGGTTAAACCTGATATTTTTCTTATGTTCCCTACATTACCTAGCCCAGTTCTGTATTTGAAGGAGTGCAATAAACACCTGCTGATAGATTAGCTGAATTCACAGAAGATGAGCATAGAAATGTCCATCTCAGACTCCAGGGCCAGATTCTTACAGGATTCAGTCATATCAGAGAAGTTTATATCTGTGATTATTCACACAGATGGCTTCCCTGTAACATGAAAAAGAAAACCTTAAGTTACTGAGACTTTTAGTGAATAAAGACAAAACAGAATGATTATTCTATGAAGTTCTTAAAGGTAGGATACACCTTATAGCTGCTGACTGCTGACAGAGGAGCATCTAGTGTATGTATTGATTTGTAAGGAACAAAGCATTGTCTTCACAACCAGATTGTTTATATAAAGTATGTGTAAAAAATATACCTTCAAAGTTTAGTTGATAGACATGTTATCTGCAATTTTCATAAGCCAAAAGTTGAGATAATTTTAATATTGAACAGACATTGTCCAGCACATATCAATCGTTGTTTATGAGTAATTTCAATTGATGGATTAAAGAATTGTGATACAGAACTCTAAAAAATGTATAATTAAACTACTAAATTTTAAAAGATAAGGTTATGAAAACCCAGGGTTTATTATCAACATCCCAATGGGCTATGAAAACACATTAACGTTGGAGGAAGCTCCACCACCACCATTTGACTCTGAAATAGAAAACAAACAAAAAAAAGCAGGAAAACAAAGAAAATGCAGCAGTGTTACAGAATTTCATCTTTGCACCTCACAACAAAAAATAGCTCAAGAGGGTTAGGTACTGAAAAGTACACAATATCTCCAAAGTTGGAGCAATTGACTGTTCATAGCCATTATCTCTAAAATAAAGGGCGTGTGAATGAAAGCAAAAATCACTCACCCAGAGTAGTGATTTTGTCATCCTATGTGGCTAGCTTTTCTCACTTCATAGAAGAAATATTAATACTATTTGGAGTATAAATTAAAGTTTTCTTGTTTGTTTCAGAGATATTTGCTCTGATTTGATTCCTTTATAAAATATTTAATGATAAAATTTCATCTGATGCATATTTGTTTATTTTTATAGTGAAAGGCCCATTTTTCTCTACTGTTACTATACACATTTGTAATTTGTGTATATTTTTGCAAATAGTAATGTATTAGTCCATTCTCACACTGCTATAAAGAACTACCTGAGGCTGGGTAATTTATAAAGAAAAGAAGTTTAATTGACTCACAGTTCTGCAGGCTTAACAGGAAGCATGACTGGAGGCTTCAGGAAATTTAAAATCATGGCAGAAGGTGCAGGGGAAGCATGCACATCTTCCAATAGTGCAGCAGGATAGAGAGAGAAAGAAGGGGGAAGAGCAACACACTTTCGAACAACCAGATCTCATGAGAATTCACTCGCTATCATGACAGCAGCAAGGGGAAAGTCACCATGATTCAGTCACCTCTTACCAGGCCCCTCCACCGACATGTGGGGATTGCAATTCCAGATGAGATTTGGATGTGGACACAGACCGAAACCATTATCAAATATTATCCCAGAAAACAAGAAAGAAAGGAAGGAAGGAAGGAAGGAAGGAAGGAAGGAAGGAAGGAAGGAAGGAAGGAAGGGAGGGAGGGAGGGAGGGAGGGAGGGAGGGAAAGAGAAAGAGAAAGAAAGAAAGAGAAAGAAAGAAAGAAAAGAAAAAGAAAGACAGAAAGAAAGAGAAGGAAAGAAAGAGAGAGACAGAAAGAGAAAGAAAGAAAGGAAGGAAGGAAGGAAGGAAGAAAGGAAGGAAGGAAGGAAGGGAAAGAGAGAGAGAAAGAAAGAAAGAAAAAGAAAGACAGAAAGAAAAAGAGAGAGAGAAAGAAAGAAAGAAGAGGAGGGAAGGAAGGAAGGAAAGAAGGAAGGAAGGAAGGAAGGAAGGAAGGAAGGAAGGAAGGAAAGAAGGAAGGAAGGAAGACTCTTGTTTTTTAGGCACAATAGAGGTTCCAATAGCTAGGGAAGAGCTCCATTGCATACTAACCGTGAGAAGGGGCTTTATTCCTGCAGCAAACACTTTCTGTTCAGTTTATGCAGCATCTTTATGCTAGCCAAGGTATTGCCCTTTTTCTCTAACTGACCTAACAAGCTTTACTTGAAGTCAGCCTTGGCAGTGTCCTACTCTATGTGAAGAATGGTTGTCTCAGTCTGTGTGTGCAGCTCTAACAAAATACTTGAGACTGGGTAACTTTAAAAGAACAGAAATTCATTTCTCACAGTTCTGGAGTCTGGGAAGTACAAGATCAAGGAGCTGATATTGGTGTCTGGTGAGGGCTGCTCCCTGCTTCCAGAACACATCCCCTGTGGATGTGTTCTCCACAGGGGACAGATGCTGTGTCCTCAAATGACAGAAAGCAGAAGGACAAGAGATTACTCCTTTCAGCCTTGAGCCCTTTTATAAGGGTGCTAAACCTATACATGAAGACTATCCCAAAAGCCACACCCCTTAGCAATTGCATTGGGGATTAAATTTCAACACCAATTTTGGAGAAGGCACCATCATTCAAACTCTAACAGTAGCCATCTACACCTAAGGTGATGCCTTCATAATGATCTAATCCCAAAAAGGGAATTGGTTATACACATATCGAGGAGCTGATATCCAGAAAAGCTTAATGTTCTTTAGAGTTTTGCAGCTGAGGTCATTATCTTTAGATCTTAGTCTAGAAAGAAGCATTGTTACTGGTCCCCTGGGGGACTACTGGAATAGGCACACAGTGGGCTTTTCTGATAGTAAAGGAAACCACAGAGAAGATGCAGCTTTGGCAAAAGAAATCTCCTGAGACTGAAAGTATGAAAACAATATCTTACATTTTGCCACCATCTCTTCAATTTTATACCAGTGTTTACCATTGATACATCCCAGAAAGACATAAAAAAAAACTGACACTAAGCAGAGATCTGGTGCCTTGCATTGAAGAGCAGATGCAGGGAAAGGGATGAATATACAGACAGCCAGGGAGATCTGGAATAATTTCCACTGGGGATCATTTGTCCTTATGATCTGTCTGGTTCTTGTAATCCTAACACATGGTCTTTTTTTTTTTTTGGATGAATACCCACCCCTGTGCTCAATTCTGACCCTCACTTCTAAGTCCCATTGCTATATAAATAAGTTGGGCAGACTATATGTTACAAAATGTATGAGCTCATGTGAAGCATAGCAATTTATTAATGAAGATTGAGAATAATAGATATAAAAGATCAAATTTATTGCCAAATCAGTGTCAATAAATGTTCTTGTTAGCATCTTGTATCTTTTCTTATTCAGGTCCAACAATTACCTTTCTGTTTTTCTTTATTTTTAAATGAAACATGTTTGGCTAATTTTAATTTTATATCTCCCATTGAAACAAAAAAGGAAGAGACTCTGACTCTGCTATTTTTCATTGTGCCATGACTCTTCAGAACTTTTCTGTATTCAAATAATATAGAACTTCTTGCCTCTCCACTTCCCTAATGCCACTTAAAATCTGGTTTTTCATCGTTACTCACGTGTTGGATCATTCATCGTGGTACCAATGACTTTCTGAGATCGTGACTGTGCTTTGCTGATGGTGATGACAAATCAATTCTTATCCAGAGTTTACAGGAAAATGTGGACAGTAATTCATTTTTTTGGTCATGTTAAATTAAAATTAAAACATTTAAAATTATTTTATACCATTAATGTAGTATACATCTCAAAAAAATCTTCTCTAATATACTTTAGACCATAACCAATGCATTCCTAGATTGTAATCTTTTTGAAATTTTGACTGCATCCATGTGTTTCACAAACACTATTAGAAGGGAGAAAAGGCAAGAATGTTTTTCCTTTGTCCAGCAGGACTTAAGAGCAGCCTAGGAGAGGTTGAAAGTTACCACATTGACTGGAAGGGCTGGTTAATATTATGAAGCAATTGTCATAAATGTTCTCAGAGGAGATAGTCTTGGCCACTTATATTAATTTGCTAGGGCTGCCATAACAAGATACCAAAAGTAGGTGGCTTATACAAGAGAAAGTTATTGTCTTACAGATCTGAAGGCTAACATTGCTTCTTTCTGAGGACCGTAAGCCTGTCTTCTAGCTTCTGATGGTTTGCTGGCAATATTTGGTGTTCCTTGGTTTGTGGCAACACAGTTCCAATATTGACATAGTATTCTTCCTGTATATTTGTCTCTGTGTCCAAATTTATGCTTTATCCTTTTTATAAGGACATAGTCATATTGGAATAATGCCCAACCTGATAACTTCATCTTAACTTGATTTTCTGCAAAGTCCTTAATCCCAAATAAGGTCACAATTACAAACATTGGAGGTTAAGTCTTCAACATTTGCGGGACAGAATCCAACCCGTAGCCCTATCCTTGGAAGACTGCCTGGTCTCGGGCACGGGGCTTGTGGAGTAGTCGGGTAAGTGCCCTTGGTATGAATGATGTGGAACACACAGGGTAACAAAACCTGTGACAGCCCCCACTGTCTTTGGGGTTTGAGGCAACATGGTTGGAATTGGATAGCAGAGAGCCATGTAAGCCCACATATGAGGTCTGAGCCCAAGGGTTGGTAATGGGCTGATGGAGGGCATAAGTTTTGAGCTAATCCCATGTCTGATGTATGACTTACCCCCAAATCATAGCATTAGCACCATTTGGGCAGCCTAGTAGTATTTGATCCTATGAGAAAATGCTATTTCTTCTGGATTTTTTTTTTAATATGGAAGTACCTTTTCCATTTTTAGTTTTCTATTTTTTTGTGTTAGTGATTATTTTCACCAAAATATCTGTGGTGATAGACACTAGTTTATCTAGAAGAAAGGCACAATACATCTATATTATCTTATTAGAAAATTAATAAGTAAAAAGTATACCTATTTACATGCTATTAATGATACGATGTACAGTCCAGTGACACATAAATACAAAATGAGTTCTTAGTGTTACTATGTATTGAAATAGCTGATAGAAAGCAGAAATTTCTTTTGAAAGTTCAATCAAGTAATCATAAGAAAGGAAAAATAATTCCATTAACATCAAATTTAGTAAATAAGGTGGTCATTTTTCTTTCTTGGATGTCTAGTATAGGCCTCTCCAAAACAGTCTTTAAGGGTATACAACTGGACACCTTGGTCCCTAATCGAATCAGGGATGCATATGACTAAGGAAAACAGCTGTGTTGAATTATTAACATCAATGATGTTAAAAATTCCTCCTTGAAGGAAACAAATAGAGAAGGACCTTGAAACGCTAATCTCTGACTTGACGCACAAATTGAAATATATTTTTAAAAACTTACTCTCAGAAGATAGGTTTTTCATTAGGAAGAAGATTGCTGAAACAATGTTCCAGTCTCAAAGTATATGAAATTGCAAATTCTAAGGAGACTACATGTACAATAAAGTAATTATCTACCATTAGTAGCTTTGAGGAGGAAAAAAGACTTTTTTCTTTTGATGAAGAATTATTATTTCACTAAATGTATCATAGTTTGGCGAAATTCAGTTTTTAATGCAGTGATAATTTAACTTTAAAAATGTGGTCCTTATCATAGTTTAGAGGAGAAAAAGGATGGATAAAACGTCTATCGACAACTTTTTGCTATCTTCTGACTCCATGATACATTTATGTCATGGGACCTGAGCCTGGTTCTCAGTATTTTAAAATCTGGATATTGATCATATCAATCTAACTAGGGATATTCATGTGCTAGTATATTCATCCAAATAACAATGGATTAATTTAAAAGCTAGAAAGCAATTTAGAACTTTGCATGGAGACATTCAAATGTTTAACCATAATCACTATTTATATTATAACTCAAAATTTCAGTATTTTTTCCTGTATTCTACAGAATAAAGTCTAATATATTTATCTTGGCATGTAATTCATGCTGACTTTATTCCAAATATTTTTCTACTTTTACTTGCTATTACTTCCTTCCATTCCTGCTACATTCCTTTATGCAAAATGTCTTTCACTTACTATTTTCTCAATAAAATAATAATTTAATTAAATGTGCTCAAATTTTAAAAAAGAAATAAGGTAAATATTTATACTAATTCATCAGTTTTCAAATCTATGAAAATGTTTGACTGGAGAAATTTGGAAGGTTAACAAAATCTGGTACTTTGATCCAACCCTCTACAACAGAAAGAAAAAGATTCGCCAAGCAAATACAAATATTTGCCTTCCTTATTCTCTAAGTATCAGCCTGGTTTTGCATAATGCTTGGCCTCTAAGTAGGTGCTCAATAAATGTTGCATGAATGAATGTCAGTGTCAAATTCTGGCCCTTTGGCTTTTTTTTTTCTCCCTCACCAGACTTCAAGCAGGCCTTCACCTTCTTCTGACACTACATAAAAGAAGTAACAATTAATTAGGTCAGTTTATCTTATATTGGCTTTATTTTAGTCTCTTTAATGAGATTTGAGAAGCACCCTTGTGTAATCATTTTCACATTTAGAAACCATCTGCTAGAATGGGTCACTTCTGCAGATGGCTAATCTCATTAATTTATGTTGAATCTTTCCAACATCAGTATCAGAGTGAAATTTTCCTACTAGTTCCCAATCTTTAGAGGAACACTTTACTTGGAGTCTTCAGATTTCGATGATCTGGAGAAATAAGTAAATGTACTCTCATTTGTATGCAAATTTCCTTTACAATGAGAATGATTTGCATTATGTGAAGAACAAGTCAAATGGACCCCACATTTATACAGCCTATTGTTACTCTCCATGGAGAGCCAGCATGGCATTTAGAAGGTGGTAATTTGAGCCTTAATTAGTATTGATTCAAATGGATTCTCATGACAACTGTGTTCCTTTAGAAATGGCATACAATGAATTCTACTGAATGCTTACCTACCTTCGTTCAATCCTAAACATTGGTGATAGTAGAGTTTGAACCCTACGTAGAAGTGTGTCCACAATTATCTTCAAGAACAATATTCGGCATGCACCATTTCAGCTACTTTGTCTTTCTATACTGGCTCAATAATAATGTCATTGAAAAGAGTCCTAAATTATATATTTTGCATAAAAAATTGCAAGGAACACTTGCACATATGGACTATGTAAACCAGAACATTCAGGGATTTTAGAGAATGAAGGAATAACCCCAATTTATCAGAACATGATATTACAAAAAACATATTTATTCCATAAAAGTGGAAAATTACTGTCATAATAGTCAGTAACACTCAGGAGAGAGATCAAATGTTAGAATTGCAGGAACCTTCAAGACCTTAATCACTTCACTTTTCAATGAGGAAATAAATATCAAAAGCTATTGTGACCTATACATGATCAAACAGCCAATTAGTTAGATAAATTAGTCCTGGCAAGATTCTCTTAAATGTGTTTTTATTCAAAACTTCACCACTTAACATTAACTGTTTTTGTTTTCTGAATGTTTGGATGGGTGAGAGCCTAGTCTTCCATGAACACATGAAGTTGTCATGGAGAAAAATATGAATCATAATCTAGAAATAAACTTTATATCAGAGTGTTTCTTGCTCTGATGTCACCAATCTTTTGTAACTGAGTATTCAACAATACTGCTAACTATTCTGTGTGGTGAATGATGTTCCCTTCCCAAAGTAAAATGGATAGAGAATGAGAAAAGTATTAGCAAAATGAGATGATTCTTGTATTGTTTTGTGTGATTCATCAATGTACAGAAGAGACAAGTAACCTGATTCCAGTTTTAGATCTGTCTACATGGAACATTGCTAATATTGCAGCAAATGACAAAGGACAATGGTGGAATTACATGCTGGCTCTTGAAAGTTCTCTTTCAAAAACTTATGTGTTATCTTGCTTATATTTCCTTGGCTAAAGCAAACCACAGAGACAATCCTGATTTTAATGGTATGGGCAGGTAAAATCTCCCCTGCAGAAAGAGGAACTGCAAATCACATGATCAGGCTTTATGAATGGGGTGAGGGATCAAACCCTACCACAAGGATTAGCAACAAATATTTAAAAACAATTATACAATCAATTTTAGGACATAGAATTATTACATATGAAAAAGTTATCTATGAATAGTTGATAATAAAGATTAAAACTACTCAAACACCATGAATTCCTTTCTACCACTTTCCTAATTAATTACACAGACAACAGTTAATGTTCTAAATATTGATATCTGACACTTGAAGCTAATTCATTGATACCTTTAAAAAAATTCTAATTGAAAAATGGTGGAAGGAAAGAAAGCAGGAAGGAAGGGTAAAAGGAAGGAAGAAAGAAAGAAAGAAGGAAGGAAAGAAAGAAGGAATGAGGGAGGAAAAGAAGGAACGAGAAAACATAGAAAAAGGCAAGAAAAACAAAGAAGAAAAGGAATATTTTTGTATGTATTCTTCTTTCTCCAGGACCAAAGTGTTTCCTTAGATGTGAAACTTTTACTGCTAAAACCAGGAAAGTCTGGGAAAACTGGGATGGATAGTCACTATACTTTACACAGCCTTGATGAAGAAACAGTATATACACAGCATCAGCACCAAGGAGGAGAAAATACAAATTTGCCTGCCACTGCTACATGTGTGGTGAAAGAAGACATAATATTCTTGAATGAGACAAAAGACTGTTACTGACAGCAATGGAAGTAAAGCACTGACATTTTCTGTGCTTGTTCCCCCAGGCCCAGTCCCGACACGGTGATGTGAAAGAATGTAGAGGTGCACCTGCACACACAGTGAGTTGTGTTACAGTGAAGGATCTCTGGGCTTAGGGAACCAAGATCTTTTAAGTAGGCTGTAAGCTTGCCTGAATTTTGCTCCAGAGGGAAACATTGTCTTTATTATACTGGAGGAATCTTTATTATACTGAACAGGAAGTGTGCCTGTCATTGTCTTTGGTTGGGCACATTTTTGTTATATTTCCAGGCTTTTCACTATAGAAACATCTGTGAAAAGATAATCTAGAATAAAAATAGTCATTATCTCAATTGACAAGACATGCAGAATTGGGCTAGACCCACGGAGAATTATCTCCCAACAATTTTTATTTCTAAAACTGTTATGAGATGCATTTTAGCATTTGAATTGGATATTGGGAAGGAAAAGTTGATATTCTCTTGGCTATAACCTAATTATTTTACACATATGTTTTGCGAAACTTGTGCATAAAGAACAGCTATACTGGGAGTCAGGAAAGGATTCTAAAAAAGTGAAATTGCCTTTGGTCATATATAAATAACTAACATGAATATATTAGAAGAGGGTGTTTGATTGAGGAGAGAAAGAGTTTTTAAAAGGCCAGATAGGAAGCATTGTTTACAGATCATTGTCCATTCGGTCTGAGATTCACAACATCAGGAGTAGTTGGAGAACATCAATGCTTCCAGTGTTTTCTGCATATTACTTATAACATGATAGCACATCCTATGACTGTAGGTAGGCTTTCTATTTTCTTTGTTTCAGAGGTACTTCCAGAAGTTGGGCCACCCATTGGGTCAAACAATGTGTGTCCCAAGAGAGTGTAGACTTGACATTCTCCTTCTGGTCATGTGCCTTCTTCACCACTCAACCTTTTTTGACTGTTCAACGTCCCTAAGAATGTATCTGCAGCTACCCAAAAAATCCCACATAGCCTTGTAATGAATAGCAACATTGCTGAACACCGATGAATTCCCACTGTCATCAGACACAACATGTAATAAGGCAGTGGTCCTCAATCAGGGGGATTTTTGACCCTTCCCTGAGATATTTGACAATATTTCCATACCTCGAGGGTAGAGGTGAGAAATACTGAAAAACACATGGCAGTACACAGTACAGCTTCCCACAATAAAGAACTATCTAGCCAAAATGTCAATAGTACCAATGTTATATTGTTGAGAAATACTCCTATAAAGCTCTGTATACATTTAGCCACTTTAAATTCAGTATTAGCAAGTATTTATTATAACTCTAACTGGTGTATGTGAATAATTACTCCTGATTAAAAAAAAAACTTTAGCTAGATTTAATTTAAAGGGGTTTAATCGAGCAATGAATAATTCACGAATCAGGCAGCCCCCAGAATCACAGCAGATTCACAGAGACTTTGGCGCAGCCACAGGGTGGACGAAAATTTATAGACAAAAAAATGGAAATGATTTACAGAAATTGGAAGTGAGGTACAGAACGACTGGATTGGTTACAAGTTAGTGTTGGCCTTATTTAAACAGTGTGAACACTCAGCAGTGTATGAATTGTTGATGTATGGTGACTGTGATTGGCCAAGACTCAGCTCTTGTTACAGGTGCATACTCCTAAGTTAGGTTTTTAATCTTGTCTACCTCTTAAGCTGGGTTGCATTTTGTCCACAGGGACTCACATAAAGAAGTATGGAGTCCTTCTCAGGCCATATTTCATTCACTTTAACAATTCCCCCCTTTTGGTCATTTTCTTAATTTTGAGAAATCGACTAAAATTTTAGTTATTAATGTCACTATCACTATTGTAAATGTACTTGTTTGGTCTTGAAACCCACTGGGAAACAGTAGAACAGTGAGTTTTGCAAAGGTAAGAAGAAGGACTGAGTAGAGGGTACCTCTTTCTGCTGGAACATACTGTTTAAAGGAGAAAAACAAAACCCAGTCTGTTCTAAGATCTATGCGTTTCCTTAAAGTTTTAGTTTGATTATGTACTAAGATCTATGTGTCCTTAAAGTCTTGGTATGATTATTTAGCAGGATTGACTCCATTTTAGTTTGGTTTGGCCTGTTGGGGCCTAGTGTGTGAGCTTAGTCCAAAACAATGACCTTCCATAATTTTGTTTAAAAAAAAAATCCCCGCTTTTGGTCAGCTTCTTCCTTAGGTGAGCATGCAACCAAAACTAGGGCCTTAGCTCCACTCTCTGTTACCATCATTGTGGGTTTCCTGTCTCAGCACATCATTCACAGGTTATGGTATCTTCATGGTCACACATTTCTTTCAGCTCTTGTTATTCCAGTTGGAAAGAGACCATTTGATGTTCTAGAGATGCCTGCATGCAAATATTTAAAACTTTCGAGAGAATACAGTGCATTAGCAGGACTATTACTATGACTATTGGGAGGATAATACCAAGAGTTTTGAGTATGCACCTTACCCAGGGTCACCATAAACCAAACCACCGAAAATTAAATAAATAATAAGCTAGGTAAAGAATCTACTCACTTGACTAAGTGGTCTTTTTATTAATGCCCTACAACTGAATTTCTATAATCTACGTTTGATAAATTTCTTCATAGGCCATAAGTACCAGCAGCTGCACAAGTACTTTTCTGTTTCGCCAATTATATTATTTAGAATGACTTTCGCGAAAGAACTTAAAGTCTGTTGTTTAATGATAGCCTTTACAGTAGAATCTGCTATAGAGCCTATCAAAAGGGATACATTTCTAATTATTGCCTCTTTTATTCTAAACCATGGAAAAAGGACCTAACAAATGATGTCCTTGTAGAAGAGTGAGCATCTCCTGGCAATGTTCTCTTTAATCTATGATGTAGGTTAAGAGGAGTTTTGACTGATTATGAGGCAATGTATGTACCACTAAAGTTTCTCACCTACACTGGGGCTTCATCTTTTATCTATCAGAGTATAAATGTATTTATGTATAAGTCTGGATGCAAAATTCTTCACAAATAAAAGTACACCCTATAAGTGCACATAATAGGCCCCCTTTCCATTTCCGTTGTTCATAGAGGCATAAACAGGGAAAAATATTCAAAGATAAGAGTCTCATGATAGTAGAAGTCTTGATTCGTGATCTTGGGAAAATCTGTTCACATCAAGGATGCCATATTCTTCTGGAGAGAAACTTTCCTGGTTAGTTTTACCTTAAGGGTTCCAATGGGTGTACAGTTCCAAGAGTGTTGGGGTACCCTTCTCAGTTGTGAGATTATAAACCCAAGGTTCAAGCTTCCAAAGTTTTGTGGCAGTGTGGATGGCAAGGTCAGTCTTTCTCTGATGTTCTCAGAACATCCAATCTTCAGTTTCTAGACTGTGAAGAGGTTGATTGTCCTCAGTGAAGCATAAAAAAGCTTTCCATACCTGGTGAAAATATAGTGTGGCATAATAATTAATTATTATAATATCAAACATGCTTTAAAAGTGACAAGGAATCTCTCTGTAAGTGTTTAAATGGCCATCAGTTAGCGAAATGTACCTGAAGGTTTTATTGTCCTCCCAGAAGTGTGGAATGAAACATTGGTTTTAAACTATTTTTGCAATTTATTAAGTCACCACATCAATATATTCACTTTGGACTATTTTATCTTTTCCATGATGACTCATGGAATAAAGAACCTTTAATAACAAAAGCTTTAAGGACTCAGGAAGGACAAGGCAGCTGTCCTGGTTCTCCATGAGTCCATGCTTAACATTGGACTTATGTCCTCTTGAATACCAGTTGTTTATCCAATTTAGGGGCATAGCACTGATAACTAATGGATTATCATGGGTAATTTGACTTAGACCATAGAGTTCAAATTGTATATCTAAGCAATTTCAGTATATCCTATCTTAACACAAAAATCTGGCAAGGTGTTTCTTGGTATTTAATTAATTTTTTTGTTCTACTTGGATTAACAAGGAAATTGGGTTATTTCTGTGGTATAAAATAATATAATAACCATAATTACGATTGATAGCATATACTAAGGCATATTAGAATTTTAGGAATCCTATACAATTTTGGAAAATATATTAATCTCATTCACTAAAATATAACCTAAAAATTACACATTATTTTTATTTTGACAATGGTTCCCATGTAACTTAACATGATAAATAATTCTGTTTACCTCTCTTTAGGATGATTCAGGGGCAGTCTGTAGCATTCCAAAGTTAGAGTTCTGAAAAGACCATTTTGAAGCTGAAATTTGATTTTAGGAAGCCTTTTAAATATGTTAGAAGTTTAAAACATTTGATATTATTAATTAGAATTCTAGGTCACCATAAGTCATTAGACTAAAATATTTTTAAAAAGGCAAAAAATCTTTACTCATTGCTTGAGGAAAGACTTAGCTTTTCAAAAAATCTGTCTTTTGTCTTTTCCTTCTTTTTCAGTATGTATTTAAAAAGGAAACAAAAATCTTTTGTTATCTTTTAATATTACATGAAAATCTTATTCAAGAGATAAAGGCAAATTTCACCCTTGCATTAGTAGACTAGTAATGCTGACCCCAAGTGTGAATAAAACCTTATAGACAATCTATCCAATCTTAACCTGTTTGGCCATAAGGTGAGATTTTCATAAACCATTTATAACCCTTTACAAATTTTTGTTAAAGAGCAGATTAGTGCTTTAAGAAAACTGCATTGTGCTTTTATTTCTGTGTTCAATTTACAGGAAAAAAACAAATAATACTCCTTTGAATTTAGTCAATATTTTCACAGAAAAAATTTCTCTTACAAGGTTAATTTTCTCTTATAAGGTTAATTTTTTACAAACCTTTCACAACTTGTTTAAACCTTTAGCATTACAGTATTTAATTTAAATCCATCCTTTAACCCTCTAAAGAAGGCAAAAGTTTACATTTCCATGCCTTCCTATAATCTCTAACTAAAAACACATTTCATTTTCCTCACATGCCTTACATGGAAACCTATTTTTTTTCAGTAGTCTCAAATACATGTTATAATGATAATTCTTAGAAACTTTCACTTTTGGTACATACATTTTCTTTGACAAATCCTTTCGTGACTTACAAAGACCATCTACAACATGCTTAGACTTTTCTGACTTGTTCTAAACATCCCTCTTTTTAAACAACCAGTCATTTTTTTCCTTAGGACAAGAATTTACTATACAAGATCCTTTCTTATATAAACCCTCTTTTCTTTATGATCTTCTTTGCATAGCTAGGGGACATGGCTAATTCCATGTATGTACAGGACTTATTTAGAATCTAGTGTCTCCAAAATATATTGAACAATTTGCAAAAGTTAAAGAAGCAGTTTATGAATTGAAAGCATTTAGCAAACGTAGTATCTGACCTGCACTGTTTAGATCAAATGTTTACATTTTTGAAGATATTTTTATTTTACCAATAATATTTAAAACTGTCTTTATTTCTCAAAGATTACTTAAGTCACATGAAGTAAAAGGCATTACACTTTTTACTTTTCTGACAAAATATTTGATTTTCACTTGTTTTTAAGGCAATTAAAGCTTTTTTACTATCACACACACAAAACACATATAAATATACAGACAACAGAAGATAAAGAACTCATCCCCTAAGCTGGGAATTGAACCCTGAACCCAGGCCACCATTGTAAAATGAGAAAGTACTGCCATGTGGTTGCAAGGTTAAGCTCCCAGGGACATACAAGACAAGAGGGCAACCTCATCCAGTTTTTGTTTTGTTTTGTTTTGTTTTGTTTTAGGGATCTTCAGCAAAGTTTGTAACTGGCCAGTTTGCTGGGCCAACTTGAAAAGTGGGCTTCCAGGTGTCCTAAGCCAGTGTTCTATCCTAAGGAATGCCTATTTCTTTATGACAGAACAATACAGAAAGACACACAAAGCACACTAGATTCACTACAGCTTAAGACTAGTGTCACAAATCCTTTTTTCCATTAATCAAAACTTTACAGAGGAGATAACCAGTGATTTTTATACGTTCATTCAATTGATTTGCACACACACAAACATGCACACACACACACAGAGACCAGAAATCTGACTGATAAGAAATTCTTATCCTATTGCCAGTATGCCAAGCTTCTGAGTTCCCTTTTGCTAAGCGGTCCTAGTGACTTGGCTTGTTACACATTAACCCTGGGGTCCAAGCTGCAACACAAAGGAAAATTATCTTTCTTTTCTGGTCTGGTTAGAGCAAAACACATGTGATAAAACATAGACATTAGCCACTCTGCTTAGAACTCAATATCAAACTGCCAGGGCTTAAATTTGCCCCAAGATGGGCCCCGTCATCTTTAATCTGACCTCAGATTATGAGTTTCAACACATAGTCTCTGGGCCAGATGGTTGCCCTGAGCAACAGAAAGGGTACGAAAGGAAAAGTAGGGAAAGAAAAGTACTGCCTGTGGCAGAGTGGGGAAGGTGAAGAGCATGGGGGGCCAGAGAAAGACTCACCCATTACAGCTGACACTGAATCAAAAGTTCAGGTATCTGCTTGTCAGTAGTGAAGGGATCTTTTCCAACAGTCTCTTCAGCTCTCAAGCTTCCCCTTTTGGGGAGGAAAAAGCTCTCCATGCCACATGATCTTGTACGTGCGAAATCCTGTCACCCACAGCCATCATCAAAGAGTGTGAGTGCTAAAGAGAATAGCAGATAACATCTCATAGTGATGAACCGATTCTTAGCTGAAGGGGATTTTATCAAGAGCCCTCATTTTTAAATGTACTTCAGTGTGTTCTTGTTCATTTGGAACATTTTACTGTAAGTTATCTTTAGTAATATTTCACCGTTGTTGTAAGATTGCGCTGTCTTCCAGGGTTAACGCATAAGCCAGAAGGAGCTCAGTTTTCCAGAAATTAAGGATCCCATTTTTACCTAAAATATTGGCTTTACTCTCAGGTTCTCTTGATTAACTTAGCCAATGATTTTTCCTATCTAAGTGACCAAGAAAAATGAAACAAAGAGGTAGAACACAAAACTCCCTATGAATTTCCAAAAGCCAAATTTTATAACCCCTGCAATACTACTGCTTACGACCAGTTCCTTTCTGACCCAGTCTGATTTAAGAGCCCTCTAACTGGATCCAAACCAGTTAATTCCCAGCTCAAATCCATTCCTGGACCCAGCCCAGTTTCTGTAGTGACTTCCAAACCAAGTTTGGATTAGAAATTTGCTCAAAGAAACTCGAAGCTCAAAACACAAATCCATGGAGCTCTGAAATTCGAGAGAGAAATCTTACCATGATTCCCATCACTCTGAGAGATCAATGGACTCAAGAAGGTCCCATAGGTACCTTGTTTGTTCATTCAGCACTCCTGGGGGTCTCTAGAAGCTCTACTACAGATCCTGCTTCTGACACCATCTGATAAAAGAAACACTTTGGCTGAATTAAATTTAAAGGAGTTTGAGTAATGAATGATTTTCAAATTGGGCAGCTATCAGAATCACAGCAGATATGCAGAGACTTCAGCACAGCCATGTGGTGGGAGACGATTTATAGACAAAAATGGAAATGATATACAGAAGATGGAAGTAAGGTAAAGAATGGCTGGATTGGTTTCAAGTTGGTGTTTGCCTTATTTGAACACAATTTGAACACTCAGGAGTGTACAAATGGTTGAAGTAGGGCAGTAGTGATGGGCCAAGACTCAGCTATTCTTACAGGCACGTACTCCTAAGTTAGGTCTTTAATCTTGTCTACCTATTAAGCTAGGTTGCAGTTTGCCCACAAGGACTCAAATATAGAAGTACAGAGTCCTTCTCAGGCCATATTTAGTTCATTTGAACAGTCCTATGTATTTTCTTATGTTGTCCCCTCCATGACTGGTTGTGTGTACATTTTGAGAGAAGAGTTTTGTAGATTTCTTAGGCATAAATTGCTGACCAGTAAATCAGCTAAGGAATTACCTTCTATGTGGAATTGATTTAAAATATAATGTAATACAAACTATTATATGTTTGGCTATTAAATCCCTTTTCACTATATCCATTTCTGTAAGACTGAAGAGTTAAGATTGAGTCACGAAGAAGTTGAGGTGCTAAGTCTGAGTATGTTTGTAATTATTTAAAATGGACTTAAAAAAAAAAAAAAACACAGGTAGTCCTGAATTCTCAATAATCCAGAGACTAATCCTACTATTTATTTGCCACATCAGGTGTTTTATTATTTGTTTTGCTTATGTTGACACTTTAATCATTAAATCCTTCTTAGTTTATCATATTTTAACATGGGGAATTGAAATCTTTAAAGTGTATTTTATTCAGCATATATTTGGGTAATAAATACCAGAATACCTATTATTATTGGCAGATGGATTATAAACAGAAAGTATAATTCAGCAATAAAAAGTTTTATCAATAGCCTCAGATATTGCGTCTGCTCTTCTGGCTGCCTAGTATCAATAGTTACTAGTCATGTCCTAGTCGTAAGTATTTTGGAGAATTTGGGGGTTCAGAGTGTTAATCTACTTATACAATAATCTAATTGTGATTTCTTCACTTGAAGCAATAAAGTTTCATTTGAATCGGACATTGCATTTGCTAATCTCCTTGAAATTTTAGATAAACAAACTGAAAGAAATCAATCACCGTTCCACAGCATGCTCTACAAGTTTTAGGATTCCTACGAGGCTACAAAATTGAGTGTCATCACCACTCTAAAACTGGAGTCCAATTACAAGGTAAAAAGAGAATAGAAAGAATATGAGTTATCACTATTTTAATATATATTGAACCATTCATGAATGAATTTTAAACTCTGTGACTATTATCTTTAATTTCTGAAATTATGATAAAATTTTTGAAGTTGTGGCACATGCTATTTGTGCCCTGCCCAGATTGCATTTCCAAAGGTGTGCCCATCCTTCAGCAGCTGTGAATATTGGCTGCCAACTCTTCATAGTTGTCTGCTTTTCAAAAGAATCACCTTTAAACGAATGGTGATGACGTTGTCAGGTACTCACAACTGAGAGCTTCCCAAGTCCTCATGGCCATGCCTAACTGTCACAAGGGCATGACAGTTTTACCCCCTTGCATGTAGAGGTACTCAGTGTTGCAATTTGTGCCTCAGAGCTTCCAGTGAGATGAGGCTTAAGCTATTATTTAGCAGAAACCACATCCTTGCTGTTTTTCCTGGCTTTATCCTGCTTTCCTCACTCTCTTTACCTGAAAGCATCCCTCAATTTAATCTCTGTATCTCTCTTCTTTTTTTTTTTTTTTTTGAGATGGAGTCTGGCTCTGTCACCCAGGCTGGAGTGCAGTGATGCGATCTCGGCTCACTGCAAGCTCCACCTTCCCAGGTTCACGCCATTCTCCTGCCTCAGCCTCCTGAGTAGCCGGGACTACAGGCTCCCGCCACCACGCCTGGCTAATTTTTTGTATTTTCAGTAGAGACGGGGTTTCACCATGTTAGCCAGGATGGTCTTGACCTCCTGACCTCATGATCTGCCTGCCTCAACCTCCCAAAGTGCTGGGATTACAGATATAAGCCACCGCACCAGTCAATCTCTTTAACAAGAATCCTCATCTAAGATTCCACTTTTTGAAAATCGCACCTAAGACCTAAAAGTACCTATGAATAGAAACAGGAATATTACTATTTATTTTGTATTAATATCACCTGTCCTTAAGAAAAACGACACTATCCAGCGTTTAATAGTAATTTTGTCTCTGCTAGGCATCAAGCAAATTATTTAAATATATCATTTGAGTTTATAACTCCTAAAACAGTATAAGTGGTAGTTGCTAAAACCTTTTTTTTCTATTTCATAGATTAATAAACTGAGGTAAACAGAAACTAGGTAATTTGCAGAATAAATGAATAAAGAAATAAAATACATGCTACATGGCATACATTACAAGAATATGTCTCATGTTTTACATACAAAGAAATGAATATGAGACTTCAACCAGTACATTACTGACTTTTATTAACATACCAGTTACGATGAGAGGGTAGGTGGTAATCATTACAGAGGAAAATAAAATGGATTAAGGGAGATTGGGATACTTCTCTGTGTGTGTGTGTGTGTGTGTGTGTGTGTGTGTGTGTGTGTGTGTATTTATCTGTCTTTACTAGTGGCTGGTGGGGTAGGAATTGCTTGCTATTTTTTTGCAGTCCTCACTGCTAAGGTGAGCTGAGGCATGAAACAAGTTAGAGAGGGAGTGACATGTGCAGAAATGGTGAAGAAAAGCATTCTAGGCAATGAAACAGCAAGTTCAAAGGCACAGAGGTGGGAATAGTTTGGATGTGTTAGTGAGAACATAAGTGGGTAACAGAGGCTTCAACTGGGGTGGAGTGAAAGATGAGACATTTTCTTTACTCTTGGTGGATGGAACACCAGTAACGTCTTAAGCGTAATCTGTCTCCCATCTCCTAAGGGTCCCTTAGGTCTGTGGTTCGAGGGCAAGAGTAGAAACTAGTAAAGCAGTTAGGACATGTTTATCATTTTTGGGGACAGATCAAAGAAGGTAGCTTGGATCAATGTGGTGATGTGGAAATTGTGAGAAGAAACTACATTCTAAACATACTTTAAATCAAATGTTCATTTGTATAAAGAGTTAAACAAAATTATTGTTCCTAGTCAGTTGCCCTGATAATTACTCTTGGAGAGCCACCTGCCTCTGTTGGGACGAAGCCTTAACACATTTTCGTGGCCTGTAGATTGAAATACAGAGCTCAAGTGGAGTCCTGACTGCCAGGATTCCAGGCAAGAAAGAAGAAACTGCATAATAAAGTGAGAAGAATTCATCTCCGGGGTATGGGATGGATAGGGGTTTAAGAAAAAAACAGGGCTTTGGCGATGGGGAGCCAGAGGACAGAATGCAGACTGGTACACCAGGGATTCCTCCCCACTGTTTCTCAAATCTTCGATGTTCCTGCATCCTTGAGGTGATTGAATTTCTTGTGGAGTGGCAGCTGTTTCAAAACTAGGCTGACATGGGGATGAAGTAGAGACAGCATCAGGGACCATGCAGTGGGGAGGCCTCCGGCAGACCCGGGGTTATTTGAAATTTAAGGAACACTTATTGAACTGAGTTCATTAGTCACTTTGTCAGACTTCTAACCACAAAATCCCATACAAATCCCATAGAGAAACATGCTCTAGTGGTTCTATGGTTAATATCATAAAAATATACATTTTTTAAGTAGGCTTGTATAACTAGATGCTGTAATTTTCTAATCTTTCTGACACAGTTTCTTTCAGCACTCACCACTTCTTCACTCTCTCTTCTCCTTCCCTATCTCTTAGACAGGGAAGAAACTCTGCAAACCAGTGGGAGGAAAGTTCCCCACTGCCTTTTCTCTAAAATTGGACCATATACTTCAAGGAAAAAGCAGCGGCATGGAAATAAACCTAGACCTCCCACCTGTGTTCCACCAGATTTACTGGTAGGAGGGAGGGGCAAAGGGCTTTCATATTAAAAATTCCAGGAAATACTTGCAGATATCTAACCACATTTTCGTAAATATATACCTTTGATTGTTCATCTGACATTCCTCATTAAGACAGAGGGAAATTCACCTAAGCAAACATGTTAAATGTATTGGCCAGACACTGAAGTTCTTGATAACCTGTTCATTTTTGTACTGTTCTATAAGAATAGGTGATATGAGGGAAACAGAAATTTATTGCATATCTGTGCCTAAATGTATAAACTTCTACCTTGACACTTATTGAGCAAAATAAGACGACAAATCTAGTTAATTTTTAACTGTTTTGCTGTTGTGACATGAACAAATTTAATCAACTGTAGAACAGACCCCAGTCTCTCTCATGTGAGAGAGATAATAAATCTAGTGAGCTTACGATAGATTGTGATTGTGAGTAAAATAAAGAGTTTTAAGATTTTATAATAAAAGTTTCAAAAGTGCCAGATATTGGTTTGCTTTTAAATGAAACATTGTACTTTAGGGAAATTTTTTATTTTTATGACATTTTAAAAACAGCAGGCATATAGAGTATGCATAAATTCCAGTCTTGTTTATGTTGATTATCTCAGTGAAATCCAATATCACAATCACATCTCCAAAAATGAAATTCAAGAAAGTGTTATTATTGTTCAAACAGGTAGCTCAGTGGGATCAAAATAAATGTAAAAGTGTACAACTATTGTTTTCCAATAATAGCAAGAAAGTAACAAATAACTTTGACAGAGGGACAGATTGATATTCTTTATAAATGCTTTTAATTAAAAATAATAAAAAAGTCTTGCATATTGCCTTTAAAATGATATAGCACATTTTGAAAGTCACAGCAGTAGCTCAAACCAACTTAAAAAAGAGCAGTATCATTTATCAGTTTTCACATAGGAGGAGCATGTAGGCAGTTTGAGACAATTTTAGCAGTTCGGAGCACTGTAACTTCTTTTTACAAGAAGCCGATTTAATGCTTTACGACTTAAAAAATCATTTAAGTGGGTGTTCTATTTATATGCACAGATATAGCTACTGTCAGTGGGGTGAAAAAAATCTAGTTTTATTACGATGCTATTAGGAAAAAAAAGTAAAAGTGCATAGTAAAATCTTATCTCCTATAAATGACTGTTTTTCATATAGATGCTACTTGATAGGAATCTGGCTACACAATGCTTGAACTTACTACGTTTCATATGCAATTTTCTATTTGTTTTTTTTCTTACAAAAATCAAGATGCAGAATTTGAAGTAATCATAGATTCCCTATTTAAATAAATATGCATAGTTACTGTCTATGTACCCTGTGAAAGATACATTAGCTTCCTTTAATTTTATAGCATTTATGATCTTACATTGTTACTAACTTCTTCGTATGCTTAATGGCCTAATGCCATTTGGTTTTATTAAATGTGAAAAGCATAATTTACAAAGCATTACAAAATATTTGTATGTCACTTGAAGAAGCCAAGCACTGAAAGAAGTTGAATAATGTAGATAATTTTTTAAGGTTGAGTTAATTTTATTGATGATTTTATTAATATATACTTATATATAGATACCATATATAAATTTATATTAAATATTCTGATTGATATACCTATAAAAGTTGAATAATGCACGGTCATTCTATAAAAGTTTTATATATAGATATTTTGCATATATTATTGATATATATTTTAGTATGTATTTATGTATGCTATGTATTTACATGTATATATGTGTAATTTACCACATGTATACATTTAATATGCATTATAAATATGTGTAATGTATACTAATAATATATAGTGTATGATTATACTGTATATTAAATATATATGAGTACATATTATGCATGAATGAATATTTACATGAAAAATTTTATAAAACATCACTTATTAATATATAATAAATTGTATATTTATATATAAAGTTAGATATTTATAATATATTAAATATACATTACATGTAATATTTATATATGTTAAATAATATCTATTGATATGTTAAATATACATGTAATATATGTAAATTTATATAGAACATAAGCTGTTGTGTTTATTTGTAATAAATTTTGTATTTACATATACTTATAAAGTTACATATTTATAAGCAAAATATATATTATTTATTACATACTGTTATATTTATCATATATTAAATATATATTTTTACATAATGCCTTTAGAGAACAGCAGAAGTATATTTTTAATGTTTATGTGTTTTTAAGTTATAAATATTTAATAGAAGAGAGTTGCTTAAATTTGTGTACTCTCTTAAGTTTTTGTGTAATTAACACCACTATTCTAAAAACATTAACAGAATTTAATAAAGGAAATATAAGAAAATTTCTAAGGAAAATGAGAACAACTGAAAGATAAACTGAGTTCAAGGAAGGTTAGTTCAGAGAAGTATAATAATAGGTGAAAGGAGGAGGACACCAATTTCTTGTTTAATGATGGGACATAAAAATTACACCACTTACAAGACCACTTTCTGATTCATTACAGAGTATGATTTTGGTGTGTATTAATATATAGTATTTGTCCCCTGGTTTCTGCAAGGGATTAATTCCAACTCCCACCGTCCTCACAGAGCAGCCCTAAATCCTAAGATACTGAAGTCTTACATAAAATGGTGTAATATTTGCATATTACCTAGGCACATTTTCTCATATAGTTTAAATGATCTCTAGATTATTATAGTACCTAATACAATGTAAATGCTATGTAAATATTTGTTATACCATATTGTTTAGGGAATAATGATAAGAAAAAAATGTCTGTGCAAGTTCAATACAGACACAACCATCGTTGGCCTAGGTACATTTTTGATCCACAGTTGGTTAAATCCCAGATACAAGGGCTGACTGTATGGGTAAAGATTTTTCAGGAACTAAATATTTTTGAAAAATAATTGACTAGAGAAGTGTGTTATCCTGAACTAGAAGATATAGTGATTCATTTTATTGTGATCCACATCCCATAAACTTAATTTTGCTTTTCCCAAAATGCACGGAAAAGACTAGCAGATGGTAAGAAGAAATTAAAGCTGTTTAAAAACTCAGAAGAAAAATTATTTTGTAATTGGAAACTGGAAAATTCCCTAAAGTATATGTTTTTTTTTTTTTCCTATACTTAGATGTTGCAGTTATAGGCTTTCTTATCTAATTGTTTGCCAGTGCAAGAAAATGTGTTTTTAAATATGAACGTTTTTTAAAAATTAAACAACTTGAAGTCAGTACTAGCGTATATATCTAAAACAACAGGTTTTGCTATGTTCAGTGCTTGCTGTTCACAGTAGTCTCCCAGCTGTTTCAATGGTAATGGCCCTCAGACACCTAATCATGGGTTCACAATATGTTCATCCTCTGCTTTTAATATGCAAGTATCTTGAGACACTTCCCAGGGTGATGTAATTCCTGTTCTAGTTCTGTAATGCATCATGCTGCTAAAATAACTGAGAACAAGCATCGTGGCCTGAAAGGGGCTTCCTGAGTAGTGAATTTATGAAAAAAAGGAGGCAATGGTGTATTTGTTCTTTCATAGCGGGTGACATGTTAAAGTTACTAGGACTGTCAAAAGAAAACACAAATATAACGCTTGGTTCCTGCCGTCATCTAAACTGCCAATACTATTGCTCTCCATAATCATTCTCACCTGTTCTCTACCACTATTCCTTCATACGGTAACACTGAATGTATTACAAAGTCAGAACATTTAAAAAGATTAAAACTCAAGGGAATAAGATTTACACGTAATTTACAATTTTCTGCTGTTTGCCCAAGGTTAATGTTCTATCGTTCAACAATGAACTCATAAAGTAGAAAGGGGTCTGGGAAACCATTTAGTCCAAATAACTCATTTTTAAGTGCAATTATGTTTTGAAAATTATTGTGAGCACTCATTCTCTTTCATCCATTTACTCTTTTGTGAGCGTATGTGTTCACAAGGTTCTACTTTATTTGCATTAAAGAGAAAATGAAAATCTCTGAGCCCTTAGAAATCAGATTTACTGATATAAAACATTTGAAAGGTGTGTGTGTATATGAGACTAGGACTATACTGGAGACTAGGCTATACTGGAGACGAGGACCAGTTTTATTTCATTTTTGGTGGCAATATTGAGAAAATAGTTTTTGAGATATTATTTGAAGTTTATTCTCCACCCCCTTAGTCTTCTCACAATACTAATATACAGCAATGATATATGCAGCAACCTTTGAATTTCATAAGCACCATTTTCAGGAGAAAATTAATATTGTTAAGAACCAAGTATATACATATAAGAACCGTGTGTGTGTGTGTATGTGTGTATGTGTGTATATATATATATGAATGAATATACATCACCTACTCTTGTCCAACTTTTGGAAACTAATTTGAAGCTTCTTTATCAGGAAAGATGCTATATGAGTCATCTTACTCCAGACCACTTGTTACCTTGTGGTCTATTAATTGTTTACAAAATATTTGTTCCCTATTATCTTACTACTAAAATTGTTGACCTTTCCTTGAACTTTTAAACATGTACTTTTTAGATGTTTGTGTATTCTTTATGCGTCAAGTTGTCTATCCCTCTAGCACACCAAGAAACATTTAATGGTTACTATTGTGTACCAGGCTCTGTGCCTTCTAAGCACATTTCATTTTTGGTGGCAATATTGAGAAAATGGTTTTTGAGATATTATTTGAAGTTTATTCTCCACCCCCTTAGTCTTCTCATAATACTAATATACAGTAATGATTTATGCAGCAACCTTCGAATTTCGTAAGGGCCATTTTCAGGAGAAAATTAATGTTGTTAAGAACCAAGTGTCAAATATCCTTTTGAAAAATCATAGCAGAGTCAATAGTCTTGAAAACCAAACTATTTTTAAAGGATGGACTCTGTGAAAGAAAAATCCAAAATAGTAATGGCGATGAGCAGCAAAAGCCTGAAAAATCTTGACCCAGAAACTACAAAGCTGTAAAGAATGCAGAATTGTATAAAAATAATTATCTAATCAGATTAGATGAAAATCCCACCAGTCAAAAACTTCAGAGAACTAGAATAACTATGGATCATAGGCCTTCTGTTCAGTACTAGAGCAAAATTTCAGTATCTGTCGATTTAAGATTACCAACAGGTAAAAGGTTGGGAGAAATGGGAAAAGGAAAATTCTGAATTGAACAAATGGCTACTTAACAGCCATGGAAATTTAAGCAAGAAGTGATCAATCATGAATTGCCAAGACTGCGATAGATGTCATCATTAGAAATAGAATTCATGTACAGTTAAATTATTATAAAACAATAAATAAACATATTTTTGCACAGTAGTTAGAATATAAATTTAACAGTTGCTAACCACAAAATGGGCATCAATTTCTGGAAGGAAAGACATCCAGGAACTATGAACTAGCAGGTTTGAATTTGTGCTTACTTTTTCCATCTCTCCACTTATTCTCATAATGATAGTTTACCCTTTATTTCTAGTTATTTTTTAACTCTCCTTTAAATACGGTATGTCCCAGACTATTATTTACCATTGGATTTCTCATGCATGGGACCTAGAACCATGCGACAGATTCCAATTCTAACTTACTTAGAGAACCATTGGTTGGTCGATCTTGATTCCTGCTTCTAACTAATCAACTGTGGTTGGGTGTCTGGAATTGTATAACAAAAGACATGTGAGTCATACATTATAAATATGGAGACTAGGACCAGTTTTATCAGGTGATGAGAAATTCTAACAGAAGGAGACAATAGTTAGATGAAGAATCTAAGATCAAGCATTTGCAATTTTATGATAACATTCTATTTAAGAAATTGAATAAACATTTAAACATAATAGAAGACATAAATATTATAAATAGCATTTTAAACCGTATTTATAGCAGAAACATGCATTCTTTCTTTCTCATTATGGTGAAACTTTATTAAAGGCCCTAATCTCCAAAACAAATCTGATGAACTAAATATCTAATGATAAGTAAAAATTTTTCCCTCAAGTTATTTAAAGTTACATTAAAAATAAATACATTAATGTATTTTTAATACATTAAAAATACATTAGCAATTACACACCTGACTTGATTTATTTTAATATTCAATGATACCACATCACCAGTTAATTCAGGCAAAAGAAGTTTTGGTACAATTATTTTGATAACGTAAGATAAAAATATTGATCTGGGTTTAAAATATGCAGCTGAATCTGAGAGTCCATGAGTTAACATAAATGTTGCAAGTGATCTATAATATGTGACATGTAATAAAGATCTATAAAATACAGATATTCTGGGCAGGGTGTGGTGGCTCACGCCTGTAATCCCAGCACTTTGGGATGCCAAGGTGGGTGGATCACCTGAGGTCAGGAGTTCAAGACCAGCCTGGCCAACATGGTGAAAACCTAACTCTACTAAAAATACAAAAATTAGCCGGGCGTGGTGGCAGGTGCCTGAAATTCCAGCTACTTTGGAGGCTGAGGCATGAGAATAGCTTGAATCTGGGAGACAGAGTTTGCAGTGAGCTGAGATCTTGCCATCTTGCCACTGCTCTCCATCCTGAACGACAGAGTGAGACTCCATCTCAAAAAACAAACAAACAAAGAAACAAACAAGAAAAACAAACCCAGACATTCCAAGGTTTTATACTTTGAAGCTACCTTATCATTAAGTAAGTTACTTGGATAAATATCTAGATATATTTGAAATAATATGGTATTAAGAGTGATTACATTTTAAATCTATATTGTGGATACTATATATATATATATAGTATATATCGTAAAGGTGAAGGCTTTACAATAAGAGAGAAACCAGTAAAGCTTTGGAAATTGCATGCTTTATTAACATGTAAATAAACTTAGTAGGAAATGATGGTGATAATGATGAAGTGAATATTAATTTTTCTATTATTTTTCTAACATACTGATTATTTTGGTTTCTTTAAAATCTAGAACTGCAAATATGTTGGATGTCATGTCTTCAAATTTTGTGAAGATCTTACATATTAGTCTGGATCCTCATGTATAATACCAAAAACTTTAAAAAATGAGAATCATATTTATATGTGGTAACTGAAGTAACATTGAGAGAGCAGGTGGTTAGTACTAGGGGCCTCATTTATGAATGTTTTCTCTAATATCTACATGACTGTCCTGCAAAATCTTCTAGAAAGAAGCAATTACCTATATATCTCCACAATAAAGACAGAGCATTCAGTAGAATGAGTGATAGTAACCAGGGAGGTAAATGGGTTGTCAGACTCTGTCACCTTATCACTGAGAATATCCCACATAAAAATGACAGGGACGATATGTGATGGCCTGAGACTTAAATGATAGCTGAGCAAAAGATAGAAAGGGATAATCACCTCTACACATGAAATCTGATTTATTCCTTAGTGTGGGAAGGTGAGCTGTATTACAGATGCCCAAGGTATTGTTACAGACTCAGAATAGTGAAGATGGCACATTTATTTGTTGTATCAGTGGAGGATGATAATTATTCTTCCAAAACAATATTAATGCTAGTCTTTAAAAGGAAGCTTCAGAGTGGGGAGCAAAACCGTGGCAGCTACCCATATGCTTTGAGTTGAGGGGAGCCTGTTCTCTTAGTTCAACAGACAAGTGGTTTTCCTTCGTTTACTGTTAGAAAATGAACTCCTCGGCATGAAAGCGTTGCAAATCCAGAAAAGCAAAGGGACGAAACATCCTGCCACAGAATGAAAATGTTGTCAGTAAAGGACAGCAATTAATCTAATAGTGTTTTTTTTTTTTTTTCCAATCTAGTCATGAATTAATGTTACAATCTTTTCTTAAAAAGGAAGGAAACCCAAATAAACACATGTAAACAGAGAAAAATGTTCAAATATTTCCTGAATATGGCACATCAAAGAATACTAGTGGGAGAAGCAATGGTGTGGAATTCATATTTTCATGGAAGAAGGAATACATGTGTCTGTTCCATCTAGATCACCTAGGTATATAGAGCCCTCTTTATTTTTATAAGACCATAAAGCTTTAGTAATAGATTGAAAAATTAGAATGTGAGGGTATTTATACAGGAAATCTCAGCTCTGTCAGACTTTTTTTCAGGCATAATTTGCAAAGTAGAGTTTTGCAGATCATCCTTTAAATGCAGTGCACCTGTATGCAGATAGGAAGTGTTCATTTTTTCCTAAGCCCAGGAATTTACTCACTTTCTGCTGTTCCTCCCAATATACTGACATGCAACATGCATTCTGAAGACAAGACTAAAGAGAAGAAAATGTACACATCAAAATTTCTGAGAATAAATTGTTATTATAACAAAGTATTATTCATTATATAATAGCTACTTTAAAAATCACATTAGGCAACCAGTTCCTTCTAGCTTAACTGTAAAATAAACATTGATTCAAATAAATCGAGACAGGAAATAAATTGATAAAAATTTTGTGACTCATCTCATGACAACTTCCCACTGTGAAATACACCACGTATCAAAAAATGCAATAATGTGTAACATCCCAAACTAAACTATTATCCTAGAAATCCAGTGTAGCTGACACAGATACAAGCTTCAACCTGTGATGGAGAGCAAGAGCTATGACTGGAAGGATGCTCAAGGGACAATGTAATCTTACCTACAACTTGCTTCTGACTCATAGTCTGAATCAGCTGGAAAACTGCAAACTGCTTTTTAAGTTGGCTAAGCACATTTTGACCCTCAAATGCTTCTTCATTTCTTTTAAATATTCATTTGTCACCATAATTAACATAAATGAGGCCTGCCCTTTTCGTAGAAGAGGAAGACTGAAGCATGACGCAACCAGCATATGAAGTTAGGAATAGGAAAGTGGCTGGATCCGGAAAAGCCACCGGAGTGAGCACTGCATGGTGGCCATATTGCATCCATGATTTTTCAATAAGGAATCAACTAAAGACTACAGTAAAGACTAATTTCTTCACCACACTTTATTAAAAGAAGGTGAAGTACCATCAATTTTTCTTTCAAACCAGAAGTCGAAACAGATTAATATCAAATACCAGAAATTTGACTAAAGCCTATGTCCCTCTATTTAACTCTAGCTGAATATCAGAATTGTGTTTATTGTGGTTAAATATAAATATCATACAATTTACTATTTAACATTTTTTAAGTTTACATTTCACTGACAAGTCCATTGTTGGGCAACAATTGAAACCAACCGTCTAGAGAATTGTTTAATCTCCCAGCCTGAAGCTCCATGCCCATTAAACAGTAAGTCCTCATTGGCTCTCCTCCCAGCCCTTGGCAAATTCCATTCTACTTTCTTTATGAATTTGACTACTTTAGTGAAGTATGTCAAATAAGTGGAATCATACAGTATTTTTTCTTCTTTGACTGGATAATTTCACTTAATACAATGTCTTCAAGGTTTATCCATGTTGTAGCATGCACTGGATCGCCCTTCCCTTTTATGGCCAAATAATATTTCATTGTATGAATATACCACATTTTGGTTCCCTATACATCTGTCCATGTACACTACGATTACTTCTGCCTTTTGGCTATTGAAAATAATGCTGCCATGAACAGAGATGTTCAAATATCTGTTGGAGTCACTGTCTTCAATCTTGGGAGAATATACCCAGAAGTGGAATTGCTGGATCAAATGGTAATTCTATGTTTAATTTTTTGAGTCACCACCATATGATTTTCCATAGCAGCTGCATCATTTTATATTCTCACCAGCAATTCAGAAGAGCTCCAATTTCTCCATATTTTTGTTGAAATTTGTTATTTTCTGTTTGACTTTATGTATGTATGTATGCCTGTATATCATCACCATCTTAATGTGTGTGAATTGGTATATTATTATGATTTTAATGGCATTTCCTTAATAATATTATGTTGAGCATGTTACCATGTGCTCATTGTCCATTTGTATATCTTCTTTGGAGAAATATCTATTCAAAATCTTTGCCCATTTTTAAATTAAGTTGTGTATGTTATTGTTGAGTTGTATCATTATTATTCTTTAATTTGTTACAGTAGTAGTTTTATATTCATCCTGATCTTACTGATGTTTGCATTAAATTAATACTTTTACCATTTCCTAGTCAATGTAATGATCTAATGGCATCAATAAGTGTTATTTCATTCATGAAGCTAATGAAAGTTATTATAAATGGCCATGATTAGAATTAAAAATGGGTAATAAATCCTACCAGATTAGAGGAAGCAGAAGTAGCAGGAGGAGGAAGAGAATGAAGAGAATCTGAGGAATAGAATTGAATAATAGGTATGTACAGTGAGATTGGAAAGTTTCTAACACAACAAAATGATAAATGTTTGAGGCAATGTATACCTCAGTTACTCTGATGTGATTATCACACATTGTATGCCTGCATTAAAACATCACATATGCATCATAAATATGTACTTTCACTATGAACCAGAAAAATGTAAAATAAAAATACTTTAAAGAGACTAGGTATAAATCCCATGAAATATCAATAAAAGGTAAAATGACATAAAGCCAAATATTTAAGTGATTTTGGTAAATAAAAATAAATACAAATTTCTGCAGGCAGTAACCATTTTCATCCAACCACTATGTGTTTAATAGTTTCCAATTTAATAATAATGCAATATATTAGTAATCATTCGAGATATCAGTTGGTAACATAGGATAAAATCAAAGGTAACAGATCCATGGCAGTTTCCTTTGGTTTTAGAATTCCTGAGAAAGGCCGAGGGTGTGAAGTTGTTAGAGACACTGTGCAAGATACGTAGAGATTAGACACATCCAGAAATCTCAATTCTTTCAATACCTCTTGGTACTGAAATGATGATCCTAGCAGAACTTATTCTAAACAGCTAAGTGTTTCCTTTTAAGGGAATCTATAAATATCATCCTGTCATGTTAAATATTGTCCTGTCCTGTTCCGTGAAAGAATTTCAGCCATAGCAAGGCCACATTATCATCCTAGAGGAGGGACCAGATTCTGTGTCTGGTTGGTCTTGAAAAATATCTGGATTCCCAGAGTTCCCTCACCCTTCCCTAGTTCCCCTCCCTTCTCTAGTTCCCTTCCCTTCCCTAGTTCCCTTTCCTAGTTCCCTTTCCTAGTTCCCTTCCCTAGTTCCCTCCTTAGTTCCCTTCCCTAGCTCCTTTCCCTTCCCTTCCCTTCCTTTGCCTTCACTAGTTCTCTTCCCTAATTCTGTCCCCTCCCTCCCCTCCCCTCCCCCTTCCCTCCTCTCCCCTTCCCTTCCCTCCCCTCCCCTTCCCTTCCCTCCCCTTCCCTCCCCTTCCCTCGCCTTCCCTTCCCTAGTTCCCTTCCCTTCCCTAGTTCCCTTTCCTTCCCTAGTTGCCTTTCCATCCCCAGTTCCCTTCCCTTCCCTAGTTCCCTTTCTTTCCCTAGTTCCCTTCCCTTTCTTAGTTCCCTCCCCTCCCCTTCCTTCCTTCCTTCCTTCCTTCCTTCCTTCCTTCCTTCCTTCCTTCCTTCCTTCCTTCCTTTTTCTCCCTTTATTTATTTCTTTCCTTCTCTCTTTCTTTTTTTGAGACAAAGTCTCACTTTGTCATCTAGATTGGAGTACAGTGGTGCAATCATAGCTCACTACAGCTTCAAATGCCATGGCTCAAGGGATCTTCCTGCCTCAGCCTCCTGAGCAGCTGGGACTGCAGGTACATGCCACCACACCTGGCTGCTTAAAAAAAAAATTTGGAAAAGACAAGTAATTGCTATGCTACCTATGTTGCCTAAGCTGGCCTCAAACTCCTGGGCTCAGGTTATCCTCATGCCTCAATCTCTCAAAGTACTGGGAATACAGGCATGACCCACTGCACCTGGCCACACATTTGTCTATATCCTCATATCCAATGACAAAGATTTTAAAGTAGGGATCAAACGAAATAGTCAAAAGCATGACACTATCAAAACATACACTTGAGTCAAAGAGGCATAGAAAGGTTTAAAAGTCAAAAGCCAAGTAAACAAAAACAGAAGACGACAGTAAAATATGAAATAGTAATTCTAGAGATATTTAAAACAAAAGTTATTGCATAGCCTCCAAAATAATTTTTATATGTTGAAAAATATGAAGTTCATAAACATGTAAGTTATGAAGATTTAGTAGTGAATAACATTAACAAACTAACAAAAAATAATTATAAGAAATGAAAGTGGAATCAGAAACATCATTGTCAAACATATCCTTCATATACTTTTTAATACTTTGACCCAAAAGCAAAAGCAAAGATGTTGGAAAACAGAATAATTTAATGTAAAACTAACAAAGAAAAATCAGGAATCAATGTAATATTTAGAAACACTCATAATGTACATGTACTGTAAAGTGAAAAATTGTTATTTTCCCAATTAGAATTATGTATATAAATTTGTGAACACAATCTAACAATTTTAGAAATAAATAATGAATTTTTAAACAAAATAAATGAGCAACTAAGTAAATATTAAGGTATTTTGGGTAAGAAATGGAAAACAATTGTAAAAATGTGGAAAAATAGTTAAAATAATCAAATTTAAAAATATGAAGTTACATGCTTTTCTACATGATAAATATGTGATAAAGCTGGACTAATTTGAAAAGTGAATTTCTGTAAGAAAGTATCCATTACACAGACAAAAAGCTCTAGAAAAGGACGTTAGAAGGGCCTTATGTATATAATAAAATTGAGAATTTAAACCACTCATGATATATGGGTTTTTGTTGTTGTTGTTGTTTTGAGACAGAGTCTTGCTCTGTCACCCAGGCACTGGAGTGCAATGGTGCGGTCTTGGCTCACTGCAACCTCTGCCTCCTGGGTTTAAGCAATTCCCCTGCCTCAGCCTCCCGAGTATCTGGGACTACAGGTGCACACAACCATGATTGGGCAATTTTTGTATTTTTTGTAAAGATGGGGTTTCACCGTGTTGGCCAGGCTGGTCTTGAGCTCCTGACCTCATGATCTGCCCGCCTCGGCCTCCCAAAGTGCTGGGGTTACAGGCATGAGCCATCATTCCTGGCCGACATATGGTTTTTTCATGAATGTGCTGGTGTACATTTTAAACTATTTGGATAAAAAGAAAGCAAAACCCCTAACGATACTATATACAACAATAAATAAAAGTCAACTTTTAAATAGAAGGAAGAGGAGGAGAAGGAAAGGAAAAGTAAAAGGAGGAAAAACTCAGCGATTACTGACATGGATTTGGGAAGTGATTGTCTAAGTATATGTAGCTGCATGGGTGTTCTTTTTATATTACTAAAAATACAATTTCCCAAAAATAACTACATATTTCTTTTTAATATTTGTGTAATAGTCTAAATGTATTAAGTGGTATATGTGCTCTTTTTGTATTATTAAACACACATTTCCCAAAAATATTTCTGTATTTCTTTTTATTTGTGTATATCTAAATACAATGAGCACCCACTTGCATAGCAGAAAAACATACCACTTGATGTTTTCGAAGTAATGTATTAGCAAGTAGGCCCAAGATGCATGCCAGCTGTGTACTCTATCTAGATCCCATGGCTTCTAGGAGAAGAAGATTTTTACTAACTTTGTTTTTACAAAGAGAGAATAAGTTGCATTTTAGGACAAGAAGCCAGGAAGAACTTGCTTGGAGGTGGGGGAGCAAGTGAAAGCTTAAGAAATTATCTCTATATTATCTAAAGAAGAACTTTGTACTTTGATAAAACATCTTTGTAGGGAGCAAAAGTTTTCAAGTTGTAATAAAATAAAATTATTTTAATCTCATGTTTTAATTCTAATAGTGAAGATAAGTCTACTAAATTTTTGTTGATTGAGCTACATTCATGTTTAATTTGCTGTTAGTGATTTGGAGTTTCTGTTTAGCTGTAGATTACTACCGAATGTCAAGTTTAAGAGTAAATATAATGCAAAAGCACAAAAAAGGTGCATAGAGGCTTGAAAAGTATCTGTATTTCAATATTACATGCCCAAATATTACATGCCTCAAATTAAAAGGAAAATAAAAAATTAGAAATAAATATTTAAAACATATATGAGCAAAGACATACTATCTTTAATAAAATCTTCTCATTTATCAGTAAAGAAGGGAAAATTCTCTGATGCAAATAAAGGCAAAATATTTTTAACACATCACTTGGCAACAGAAGAAATACAAAAATCTAGGAGACCTACTTAAGTTTTACGCTCCCTTTGAATTAAGAAATGAAAACAATTCATGTAGCAGAGGAAGGCATGGTAAATCTGTTTTTCCTAATCTATGAATTATTTTATAATAGCATAAAAATTATAAATAGCAATTTGACAATATTTATAAAGAAGCTTAGAAATATCCGTGACTTTCAGCTTGAAATTTTATTTCAATGGCTGTCTCCTAGCAAAGTAATCAAATATCATTTGCAAAAATATTTGTGGAAACATTATTTTCAATAGTCAAAACACACACATGTGCACATATGTGCACACATGCATCAGCACACAAAGCTTAAATTCCACAAGAGATGTCTGTTGATTGAATTATTGCACAAAGAATATTTATTGATTATGGCACTAAATTAAATTCTAGCACTAATTTGAGGCCAATAAATATGCTTTCAAAAACATAACAAAATTGTGATAAAATGCTAAATGAACTTCTAGGATAAAAAATATAATATACAGCATAGTCTGGATATTTTTGAAAAAATATTTCTCAAATCATTAGGTAAGAATTTACAGAGGTCTCCACCTGTGTGATCTCTCTCTGTCTCTGTCTCTCTCTCATTTACCTATCTCTAACACACATATACACACACATTTCTCTCTTTCATTTATCCCCCCAATATTTCAAAGATACTCAGTGTCTACTATTTAGTAAGTATTTTACTATATTTCAGGCTGATAATGTGGAAATAGTGACCAGACTGAAGAATATATCATAGGGTCAGAAACTTTCTTTGAATAAATTTAAAGCGGAGACTTTAAGGAATAAAGAAACAAAACCAAAACTCTTACTTCAGGAAATATAGCTGTAGATGACCACTGTAGGTGACCAATGTGGGTGAACGCTAAAAGTGCGCTGATGGTGGAAACTGGGGAAAAATGTAAAGTGAAAGAGAAATGAGAAAAGAGGGAGAGGAAACTCTCCCTTTTAAAATTTTTAGAACTTAAGTAGTACTTGTCATGCTTAGCATTTTGCTTTTGCACTTTCTTTTCATCTACTTGTTACTGAGAGCTGAGGCTTGAAGCTAGGATTTAAACTTCGTTCTGTGAGACTCCAAAAAGTGTGGGAATTCTGGGGTGTGATATTTTTCTATATTGCTTCTTAAGTTAAATTACACCCTCGTCATTATGTTAGAAAAATATCCTTGAATAACTTGTTTATGCTGAGGACAAATTATAATAAAGATAACTTAAAATTTGTTAACTGGTTAGGAAAATATTCTATATATGCTTTAAAATGATAATTTAATCAAGTACAAGCGAGCATATGCTAAGCATAGATATTCCTAGATATCTACGTGTTGAAAAATTTTAACATTCAACCAATATAATGTGCATTTTATAGAAACAGAAACTGTCTCATAGAGAAGGAAGAAAAATTCTAATCCCACTTCAGTTTCCACCAGTAATACTAGCCCTTTCATTTATTTTTTTTTAATGTGCAGTCTTAGTTCATTTTGTTTTGCTACAATAGCATACCACAGGGTAGGTAATTCATAAACAAAAGAAATTTATTTGGCTCACAGTTCTGGAGGCTTGGAAGTCTAAGAGGGTGTCTTAGGTGTCAAGGGTGCTGGCATTTGACATTTCTGCATGATGCCATGGCAGAAGGTGGACGCACGAGACAGTGAGAGAGAACAAGAGCAACAGCAAGAGGGGGCCAAACTCACTTTTATAACAAACCCACTCACCAGATAACTAACCCACTCCTGAAATAATATTAACTGATTCCAGAAGGTAGAACCCTCATGACTCAATCACTTATTAGGCCCCATTTCCCAACACTGTTGCATCATGGACAAAGTTTCTAAGACGTGAACTTTGGGGAACGCATTCAAACCACAGCATATGCAATAGCTTTAAAACTGATCCACACTTTAAAACTGATCGTTAATATTTTAATAGGCATGAACATTAGAATTTTAGCATAATTACATCTTCTTAAATATTATTTTCTGAATTTTCTGGCAGATAAGATTTCTGTTTTATTTGTATACTTTACCATTCAATTAACAATATGTCTGAGATAAAACGTATAAGCTGGGTTTGGACAATTTGCAGTGTTTTGCCAGTTTGCATAGATACTACCCATTTCATTTACATATTCAAATATAAGTGAGGTAGTGGCATGGCTTAGCTCTGGGTCTCCATGCAAATCTCATCTCAAATTGTAATCCCTAAGTTTTAAGGGAGGGACGTAGTAGAAGGCACTTGGATTATGGTGGCGGTTTCCGCCATGCTGTTCTTGTGATACTGAGTGAGTTCTCGTGAGATCTGATGGTGTTAAGTGTTTGGTAGTTCCACTGTTGCTGGCTCTCTCTCTCCTGCTGCTTTGTGAAGAAGGTGCCTGCTTCCCCTTCCATCATGATTGTGACTCTCCTGAGGTCCCCCCAGCCACGCAGAACTGTGCATCAGTTAAACCTCTTTCCTTTATAAGTTACCCAGTCTCAAGGAAGTTCTTTATAGCAGTATGAAAACAAAATAATATAGGTAGGTAATATGCCATGTGTAGTGTATTCATTAAAGAATTCAACTGGAAAATTTCTCCAATATAATTACCTGATATAAAGTTAGAGAACAGACAGGAACTGAATAGCAAAAGGCAGCATAAATATGTTTTTAAAAGTATAATTTGTAGGCCATTCTTATCTTTAAAATATACATTTAAAAATATATTATGTAGAAATTATGTAAGTAGGGCATTGAATGGCAAAATATTAAGCCATATGAATTTTTCTATTAACAATGCTGGGTAAATATCTTGACCATACTTATACAGAAAAAAATATTTCAAACTCACTTGTATTAATTGTTACCAAATAAATAGTTTTGCATGTATTGATTTTTATATATCAGTTATTTATTAATATTCTGTAAAATTTCCTAAGCTATATATTTGTAACTAAAGTGTAAAAGCTGACATTAGGTTTGTATTGCTTAATGACCCACGTTTACATTATTTTGAACTTAAAAGAAATATAAGGGAATCACTTACTTGTTAGTTCACCTGGAAATATTCAAATGCCTATACAATATTATCCCACTTCCTTATTTGCCCAAAAACTTATTCAAAGAAAAGTTAATGCTTATCACAGTGCAGAGATAATGGTGACTGCTCTGAGGCTCCTTCACTGTAGAGAGCAGTGATTTTCTTTTTTTTTTTTTTAAATTGCTCATGCTTTGGTTTTTATTAAACATAATTGCTCTAAGTCAAAGAAGTGGATACAGTTGAGAACAAACAATAAAAAATTGGAACACAAAGTTCCTTTCAAAATAGAAATGCAAATTTTAATGTGAGTACACTGAAGTCTTCCGTTGTGTATGAAGTATATTTCTATAATCCTACTATCAGCGAGCTTATAGTAAATGTTCCTGTTTGTTCTAAAGATTTCAAGTAGGCCGGGCATGGTGGCTCACACTTGTAATCCCAGTACTTTGGGAGGCCAAGGTGGGCATATCATCTGAGGTCAGGAGTTTGAGACCAGCCTCAAAGATGGGTGAAACCCCATCTTTACTAAAAAATACAAAAATTAGCCGGGCATGGTGTCAGGTGCCTGTAATTCCAGCTACTCAGGTGGTTGAGACAGGAGAATCACTTGAACCTTACAGGCAGAGGTTGCAGTGAGCTGGGATCACACCATTGCACTCCAGCCTGGGTGACAAGAGTGAAACCCTGTCTCAAAAAAAAAAAAAAAAAAAAAAAAACAAACAGATTTCAAGTAAATAATTCAACATTTGAAAAGTTTAAACTAAAATATTTACCCCCCTGCTTACACACATCTGTTTTGCTTCCTCTTTTTAGAGTATTAGTTGATGGCACTATAAAAATAATATATGCATATTCTTTGAATACTTGAAAGTCAGTAGTAAGTAAAAAATTAACATTTCTTCATTCTCCATTTATACCCTCCTTTGTGAGTCCCATTTCTTAGTAGGATTATATATGCTTTTATTTCTACTAATGGTTGCTGTGATTTTCAAGACATCAGCCTCTTTATTGAGAATCATAGTAATATAATGAAAGATGCTAAAGGCAGAACTGTATTCTCATAAAAGAACAATATTTTTTAATTACTTATTTTCCTGGAACAGCATAGATTGCCTGTCGTAGCTTCTCAACTTGGCCCTAGACTGAAACTTGTACTGTAATTCAGACTTACAAGGTGGAAGGAGCCAGGCATTACAGATGTGACCTGACATATTTTAAGTGTGGAAAAGTCATATGCACAAAAGACTGTGTTAGAACAATCCTAATTGCCCAAGGTCATAAGGAAAGTCGTGGGAGTAGACATCTTCTGGACTATACCATTAATGCCTAGGAATTATGGAAAGATCTTTTCTATTTAGAGAGGAAAATATGATTATTTAAAAAAGAACAACTCTATATGTACAGCTCATGTTCATCACAAACAAATTTCTACCTTTTTTCTTTTTTTTCTATTTTTTTCTTCTAATTTCTCAAATTCTTTTTCCTTCATGACATTTTTTCTTCCTATGAAAGTCCTGAGGCAAAAAATATCTTTAGCTATTGCCTAGGGAGGAATCAGCTTATGGAACCTTTTGCTTTGCTGCTTCACTAACCTTCATCCACTGTAAGCATCTGGTAAGTCTATATTAATACTTCTTGTGGCTTAAGAGAAGCAGGTGTGTGTCTATTAATCGAATAGGAAAGATCACATCTGGCGTTTACTCCTTGTCAAATTATTTTGTAGCTTCTGATCTCCCTAAATGAGAAGTATACAAAGCAATATTTTGCTCCACAAATAGTGTGGGATACTATCCATTCACTGGACAGTATAATCTTTGTAATTGTAGGAAAAATAGTTCAGAGAATGTATATTTAAAACAATAATAACAGAATAACACTAAAATTCAAGACCAAGATAGAGGACTGCTGTACAATTTCTCCCTGAGGGAATTATGCTTAGTGCTCCTAGATCCAGATTACATTTTTTACTGCTGAGTTCCTTTGAATAGACAGTGTATTGATCCATTCTCATGCTGCTATGACGAAATGCCTGAGACTGGGTAATTTGTAAAGGAAAGAGGTTTAATTGACTCACAGTTCAGCATGACTTGGGAGGTCTCAAGAAACTTACAATCATTGTGGAAGGGGAAGCAAACACGTCCTTCTTCACATGGCAGCAGCAAGGAGAAGTACAGATCCAAGCAGGGGAAAAGTCCTTTGTAGAACCATCAGATCTTGTGATAGAACACTCACTATCACTACAATAGCACGGAGGTAACTGCCCCCATGATTCAATTACCTCCCACTCGGTCCATCCCATGACACATGGGGATTATAAGAACTACAATTCAAGGTAAGATGTGGGTGGGGACACAGCCCAACTATATCAAATAGCAAATAAGAAATTATGCCTTATGGCATGGTTAAAAAAAAATTCTGTAAGAACATTAGCAGCCAACCAAGACCCCATAGGTCTTTTTGAAGAAATGGCTTGAGTAATCTCAGAGAAAGAAAAAAAAACACCAAAACAATAATTACATTGTGAGTATATAATCTTGGGAGTCTTGGATACATTTTTTTTTCTTAAAAGGGCTAATAAGAAAAGTTGAAAATACGGTTGTATTTACTGAAGCTAGCGAGCAACCTCATCATATCCAATGCCCTCCTTTGATACCTGAGCAAACAGTGGCACAGTGTAGGTAAGTTGCTAACAGAGGTCATATTGTGAGCTACTGGAAGTAAAGTTAAGACTAGATGGCAACCTATGTAATTCACCAACTCTAGAGATGTTAGGTGTTTCAAGGTAAACATGAAGTAATTTTTAAAGTATTACTATGATTCTAGTTTGCTTTAAAAAGATTCCCATGAAAACTCTTTTGTGTTATCAGAGTATGTTAGAATTCTCTTACATAATCAGTGGCAAAACAAGAGCCCAAAGTAAGTCCTAACCAAAGTGACATTTATGAGCCCTGGCTCAGACTGGTTTTATGAGCTATACTGCATAGCAAGAGATATACAACTGGGGAAAACATGAAAGCAAAGGCAGAATAGAGGAGGGGAAAATGGATTTATTCTCATTATGTTCTAGTTTTTGCAAATGGAAGCAAAATATCAAAGGCAGTGCTGGAGACTGTCTCTTTAAACAATGCTCAAATGTTTTCAGAAAAGAAGACCAAGACCACCTAACCTAATCCATGAATATGTAAAAACTGAAGCACTGATATCTATGCACAACAAATGCTGTGCAGTATTTTCTGGTCTGTGAATCCCAAGTAGGTTTAGGATAACCACCCAGAAGGGATCTAGATGGTGCGTAAGTAGTCTTTAAAATAATACTTGAATTGTAATATATGTAATCAATCCTTAAACCTCTCTCCTCTGTTGGGTCAAAATCATGTCTAACTTTCCTCTTTTCTCATGCAACTCTCAAGGCTATATTCTGACTGCTCAAAAATGGCAACCATTATTTTGAGCTGATTTCCCCTCTTATGAGTAGTAAGTATGGGGAACACAAATGATGTATTGAGACTAGTATGGCTTGGAGGCAGATTGATGGAAAGTATAGGAAAGTGAAATGTAGTTTAAAGATTGAGGGAGTGGATATAATGGTTTCAGGTATATAATAGAATCAAAATAAGTACTTAGCTCTTCTTTGAGTTTATCTAGAAAACAGACAAAAACATATTAAAAATATTATTTAGAGGCCTGGTGTGGTGGCTCATGCTTATAATCCCAGCACCTTGGAAGGCCAAGGTGGGTGAATCACTTGAGCCCAGGAGTTCAAGATCAGCCCAGGCAACATAGCAAAACCCCTTCCCTACTAAAAATACAAAAATTAACTGGGTGTAGTGGTGCAGGCCTGGAATCCCAGCTACTTGGGAGACTGAGGCAGGAGAATAACTTGAACCCAGGAGGCTGAGGTTGCAGTGAGCTGAGATTGCACCACTGCACTCCAGCTTTGGCCACAGAGTGAGACTAGGTGTCAAAAATTTTTTTACATATATATATAAGAGTAGAAACATTAAGTACAAAACTGAGAAGCGTTGAAGGGTCTTTGATGTTATCCTACTTTTGAACAAACAGGTAAGCTTGCCACTATTTGTCTCTCTCACCTCCTGACACCCCTGCCCCACAGGAACCCTAGACCTCTGGATCAAAGAATCAACCTTTTGTTTACTCACAGAGCAATCTTAGCAGCAGTAGATCTCCATGCTCCAATTCCAATTCTCTTGTGGGACAAGAGAGTAAGAACCAGAGGTTACCTGGATATGTTGTAGGAATTACACCCCAGGGGAAGAACCACAAAATAAACAGACTCAAAACCTGCACTGGGTGGCTGGAACATCTACCCCACCTCCCACCCAGAGACAGGGAGTGAGAGATAGAAATTTTGCTCTAGAATGTAAACAAATTATCTCTGAGGATGACAGGGTAGGTCCTCCTACAAACATAAGCAAATAGCAAATGTCTCCAGAGTAATGCACAATCTCTTAACTTACACATCCTGCTTTCCATTTAATCATTCATTCCTGATCATGCCGAAACATCAAAATATTCATGGAGAGTAGGATTGTTTCCAAACAATGAGAATTTACTTGGCAGTAGAATGCGAAAGGGGTTGGTTCACATGCCAGTGAAACCAAAACAAAACAGATAATAAGCTCTTACAGGATAGGAATGATTTCTCCGTTTTCTTTATCATCATTGTTATAACCTAGCATTGTTTTAGGTGTTGATAATATTGAACTATAGAATACTACACATCAGAAAGCACACCTTCTATCTTTTATTCAACCCTATTGTAACTTATATTTGGAACAAATATGTCTCATAAAATTCAATCAAAAAGCAATTCTACTTTGTTTCCCAATGTTTCTTTAAAATGTATTTACTGTGGAATATTTACCCATTATCCCTGGGTAAAAACTCATGAATTTTGTATGTTTTTTCCCCTATTATCTTTAAGCAAAAAACATATCGTTTAATAAAAATGGAAAGAAACTTGAAGTTATAAGTGACAATTTCAACTGCCCTCTTAGAATATTCAGTGCCTTGTAATGTTTCTAGCTTTACTTAGAGTTACAGCTATTACTTCTCCTCTCATGTAGAAAAGGCTATGCACAGCCCCATGGTGTCCAGGAAGGAAAACAGTTGCCTGCTTCTTTCTATGCTCCTTACCTTTTCTGAAATTTATATAAACACTTTCCTATTTCTTTAGAATAGGAGCTAAGAATCAGAAGAAAAAAGAGAAAAAAGGCATATTTGTTTACTTTACCAGATGGCTTCATAATGTTGGGTCTGGTAGATATTTAAAACTGAATTTATCCTAAGTGACACTTTTTTTGTGTTTGTAGGGGTAAGGGCCATTCTTCATAGCTGTATCCCTACTGAAGATTTCTTAATTACATCTACAAAATATTCTTCTAAATTAACTGGTAGCTTTACTTCTTCAGTGATGCCTAGAAATGTTGACATTGACTTGAGCTTTTGATTGTTGAATAATTGCTATGCTTGGTCCTATTATACAGTTCCCAAGATGAACCCATGGCTGCGCATTGTGTGTAGCTTGGCTCCAATTGGTGAACACTCATGAACTGACTGACACATGAAGTCACAGGGTGCAGACCTATCCCCAAGTGCTGCCTCTCCAGGACTGAGTCCTCAGCATGGAGCTAGCAGCACTTCACGTCCTTCGCTTTCCTTGGCAGAAGTAAAACAACACAACACAAAACAAAACAAAAACAGAAAAAGCAAACAAACAAACAAAAAAGCAAGCTTCTGTGTGTCCCCTCCACTTCCTGGAACTGAATGGGGAAATACTGAACTCTCTAAGTAATCTCCTTAAGGGCTGTCTTTTTAAACAATTGTCAGGGATATAGAAGTCTGAATATCTGGGTAATAATTGTGCGTACTCTGAGATATAATAGATTAGTGTTAAAACATCAGAAAAAAATAATGTCTACTCTTTAGGAAATAATGTCACTTGTTAACGTCTATGCAAGACAATCATAATTTTCAAATAGTGATACTTGTATATTGCTATTCATGTAAATGGAAACCAGAAAACAAATCTGTAGCAATAAATTAGAACAAAAAATGTCAGATATTGTAATTTTCTCTCATATAGCTATGGAGCCTTTTAATTTGGGCTGAAATCTTCTACTTTAACTGGCTTTGATCAAGTGAAAAAACTAAAAAGTTTTTTTTTCATTTTTTAATAATTCAGACCATTGCAAAGGCCAATAAGCTTTTTAAACACAGAGGCCATAATATGAATAGTGAAAGAGGAGGTGCTGAGGATATTTTTCAAAGAGAGAAAGGTGGTATATTTCCCATGTGTATCAAAATAGACACTGAGCACTGTTAATGAGTATAGATATTCTATAGATACATTTATATGGCACAACAAAATAGCTTCTGAAAATGCTTTCTTAGTGTTTTTCTTTAAAAAATCAAGCAATTTCTTCACAATGAAATGGCACCCTTGCCTAGCAATGATTTGCTAATTATACGCCAAATATATATTAAAATATTCACAATCGGGATAATATATAAATTAATATACAATTTATGACATACAAATAATAATATATTCCATTGTAATCCTTAAATCTGTGCTAAAAAAGCTGTTTACAATGAGGGAGATGTTTCTTCACAGAACAATATAGTAGCCAAGAACCACACGTGGGCTATTGAACACTTGAAATGTAGCTAGTGTGGCTGAGGACTGAACTTTAATTTTATTTAACTTATTTCATTTAGATTAATATTTAAATAGCCACATGTGATTCTCGGCTTCCATATTTTACAGCACTCTTTAAAAACTGGACTTCATATATCATAAATTCGATTACTAAAAGTATCTATTGCAGTGCAAATTGTTAATCAAATCCTTCTAATAATTTTCAAATCATTTGTTGATTTTTCAAAGTTGTTTGAAGGAACATCACTAGGTAAAGCTACCCTTATTTGATATATAATCTGAAAAAAGCAATTCCAGAACATTTACCTTCTGATTTTCCCAGCACCTGGCACATTGTTGCAGCCAGAGGGCGACCAGGTGCCCTGCCACCTGTCCTGGATGGTACATACTTTGTGTCAGTACCTCCTGCAATGCCTAGTCCCAGAGAGACCTGGGCCACTATTGCTAATGCCTCTGAAAAAGCTGTATGTTTTGTCACCTGCTCCACTGCCCCTGGTGGATTTGAGCTTTTTTGGGTTAGTGGGGAACATAAAACATGTATTTGCTCATGCCCCTATCACCCTAATTCACTTCACAACCACTGGAAGCGTCTCTGCAAGGGCCTGTTAACTGCCCATTGTGGCCAATAATATGCAAATCAACCAGTATGGAAAAAATTTGAATGTGTTAACAACTGGCACAATGTCTGTTGATCAAAATCACTGACTATATAGGCTTGGGAGATAATTTTTTTCTTTAGCATTTAATTAGCACTTTAGGTGTTAGCAGAGACTCAGGTTGTAGTTTGAATATATCAATTAGGAAATTCATAAAACATTTTAAAGAGCTGCATATGTTTAATAGTAGGAATGATAAAGAAAGAAAAAAGGCGTGTTTACCCAGTTGAAACAACACCTTCTTGCTTTCTGTCTGTATGATTTCTGTTTGGTTGATTTATTAATACATTTTGATCTTTTCTGATGTAGTTTAACATCTGTTCAATTACCATATTCTTAGCACACATTTCCTTGGCATGTTTTCTACTCCATCTTTCCTTTGTTCTCTTGGACAAATTGGCTGTTGTTGATTTCATTTGGGATGTGCAGTATAAAAGGTTAAGAGGGGATTATGCGAGTGAAGTAAGCCATCAGGATAACATTGGAGAAGTTCAAAGGAAAAATAATGGAGGAAAAGGCGTTCGAAAGAGACACAGAGGAGTAGTGAGATAGTAAGAAGAAAATGTATGCTTTAAAATCTAAAATATTGGTGGCTTTTTTGACAAACTTTATAGATTTTTTTCATAAAATTTTGCTAGTCTAATACTAATCTGGTAAATGTCATATCATAATTACTTTGGCTTTCAGAAAAAATTAACTGTACTAAAGTTATGATATCAGAGAGAAAGGATATTTGCTGTTTTATTTTTTGTGTGTTTTCTACTAATTACTTAAATCTGTAACATAATCTTTTAATAAGTTAAACTTGATTTCCCCATTTTCTGAATGAAAATTTTTTGTTTTTGACATTGAAAGTTTTCTCAATGTTTTAAGTATCATCCTTTTTATGATTTCTTCTTTTGAATATTTTCCTGTCTTTATTCCCTTTTTCCCTTTCTGCAGAACCTTTAATATGCAATCAGATGCAAAGAGAAATGTAGCATCCAGGCTGGAAATCAATTTCTGTATATTCTCTTTTTTTCCCCCTCTCATTTTGAGAAATGAAACTATCAAGCTAAACATTGATATAAAACACAGATCTTCTTTGCTAATATCAAACAACGCTGTCTCAAAATAATAGGGCATAATTGTTAAATAACACAATAAGAAACACACACACACACAAACACACACACACACACACACAATAATGAGAGATCTATGGATTATATTTGCCATCATTTACCAAATTTACCAAATTTTACTACAATATTTGTTGAATTTACTCAGTTTATTCTGAGTCCATATGAATCTGTAAAATTCTCAATTGTGTGTCATTTGTTTTTGTTTTTACTCACTTGGCCACCCAGGCTAGAGAGCAGTGGTGCCATCACAACTTACTAAAGCTTCGAACTTCCAGGCTCAAGTGATTCTATCATCTCAGCCTCCAGAGTAGCTGGGACTCAGCCATGCACCACCATACTCTGCTACATTTTTAAAAATTATTTTATTTTCTGTTGAAATGGGGTCTTGCTATGTTGCCCATGGTGGTCTCAAACATCTGGACTCAAGTGACCCTCGTCCTTGGCCTCTCAAAGTGTTGGGATTATAGACATGAGCCACCATGCCTGGACAATTGTGTCATTTATTAACACAAATTTCCGTGGACCTCAAAATATAAAGAAGGACAATTATGAATTTTTTTACAGAAAAATTTGGGCAAAGACAGTTTCATTAATTTGAAATTGAAACTTCCAAAAGTAAAAACTTGATTTTGGTTGCTGGATTTTCTCTTTTAATTGTGTTGTGAAAGGCAATGAAATGATTTTACAAATTAAACAACAAAGACAAAGCTGGGAATCAGAAAAATGGCAGATGCAAAGCCTAATATTTAACCGTAGCAATGAAAGCTATTATTGTGACTGAAGAATCCTATTTTTCTCTGTGTTATAAGATAAATATAATATATTTCAATCTTCAGAATGTAAAGCTTGACTCTGAAACTTTAGAGGCTTTTTACCCTCAACATTACGATATTCCTCCAACTTAAAAAAAAATCAGAAAAATTTTCCTGACCTGAGAAAATAGAAGTCAACTGAGGGAGTGAAAACATAAATTATATGTTTCTTAAGATGAAATATTGTTTGCTAGCTGCTTCTATCAGTCTCACTCATGGGAAGGAAGACATTCAGTGTTCTGGATATGGTCATAATATTACCAGGTCTCTCTCTCTCTCTCTCTCTGTCCCTCTCTCACCCACACTCACAAACACACACTTTTATTTATGAATTAAGAAACGCTTCTCCCTCCATAGCTGTTATATTTAAATTTCTGCTGTGATTTCAACGGGCTTTGTAGCATATAACATAGAACAAAAAATTGGTAAGGAAATAGTTCCATATGTAATACCAACCCCAAAATACCTCAGGTAATTATTAGGGTGAAGGGAAGGGAGGTTACAATGGATCATGCTATCCTATTTTAACTGTACTGATTATGTTGCACGGTGGTGACACGGGCCCCTTGTGGATTGTATGAATTAATATGCTTCTACAATGGAACAGCCTCGCCTTCTCAAAGAGTGGAGTTAGTTTCTGCATTGTATGCTGTCACTTCATAACTTAATAACTGGAAATTAATTCTCTCTATGATTATCTATAACTCAGGCAAATCCCCTGAATATTATTGAACCTAAATATCAGGTAGCAATATGCTTCACTGTATATTTAGTTTACTCATGTTTTAAAAACAACCTGAATTTAAAAATGGCATCAGGAACTTTGTGTGTGTGTGTGTGTGTGTGTGTGTGTGTTTACTAAATTTTATTATAATAAATTATCTACCAAATTCAGGCCCCTCCAATATGAATGTTTCCTTTCATTCATTCTTTCATTTATTAAAAGCAAGAAAACCATATCCATTTATGCTGACGCTGGTGCTTAGTTTTCTTTTAAGATTATATTTATTTTATTTTCCATAGATATTTTTTCCCAAAGAAAAGTGCTTTAATTTGCATATCTCCTCTTTCAGTCTCGATACAGAACAAGTAAAGATTTGATACTGATTAGTTATATAAGTGTTAGTTTTTAGATAAAGTTCCCTGGAAACACTTAGGAACTGAAATGGTTAAAACAGGAACTACTTTCTTAACAGTACAATATTTACAATATTTGATGAAGATATTTTCAAATGAGATGTATAATGCTTTATCGGGAAGTCTTAAAATGCATTTTTATCTGGAACTTTTAAATAAAATTTGGAAAATGTAAGGCAAAAATCTGAATAGTCAAACCTGGAATAAATGTATGAGAGACTTCAAAAAGTTGAGTTCTTTATTCTAGATACAATGAATAAAAATAAATTGTATCTTGTGATTTTCTTTAGTTTCTTCAAGATTCAGTCATGTACTTTAAAGAAAATATATTTGAGTTTTTAATTTGAGGCAGATGTTGTGTAAATGCTACAATTGTGACATCTAATGACAAAAGAACTAACTTTAATATTTGCAACAAGAAAGTTTTGGCTGTGAGATTCCATCACTTCTTGGAGATGGGAGAGGTTTAAAGAATCTTGCTAATTCCTAACCTGAATAATTTCACTTTACATGTCTATTACCACCAAATGAATTAAAGAAGTATTTAATCAACATGATATTTTGTGCTTAGAAATTAAAATTAAGCATTGAGAAATAGTGTATTTGTAAACGATGTATCATAGTAAATTGGCCCCAGTAAACTTGGAAGATTTAATAAGAGGTGTCAAACTTTTAGGATAAAAGAACGATGAAGTAAGAGTTTTCTGGTTGAACATACCCACTGACTCATTTATTTAGTCAAAATTTATTATACATCTACTTAATATATGCTATGTGCTGGCTTAGGTAATGAGCATACGCAGGTGAACAGGACATTATTCCTACATTCAGACTTTATACATTTGTAGACCAGACTTATACAAATAAAAATTATAATAGGGTATACTACATTTTGTATTAATGTATGTCTAGGGAGCTATACAAATACTGAGAGATTCTAACTCAGTGAACAATTGCTGTAGGCTGGGAAAAATTACCAAGAGATAATAACATTCATGTTGAGTCTTGGGAATTAACAAGAAATAACAGGAGAGACAATTATATGGCAGATTATAAAAAGTCAGAACAATTTATTGTGATATTTCAAAAAAAATGTAAGCATAAGGTGTTTGTAGAATCCTTGCAGAATATGAATGTGGAGATATTAGCAAGGGACATATTATGGTTTCCACCAAGATCATCATAATTTTTACTGTATTGGATATAAATGAGCTGAAATTTGTACTTAGAGTTGTTTTCATTGCATGTTTGTATTTTTTTGAGCGTAGAGTTTTAAGTGTGATTTTGAATCTTCATCTCCAGTATTCGTTTTCCTAGATGGTCTTGGGTAACCTACTACAGTGCTCTAATTCAGGCATTGACCACTTTGACAGCAGTTTAGAGGCTATACTGGAAGATACAAGGCTGAAGAAACTATTTAAAAGTTCCATAAGACTGCAGAACTTTGTAATATTTTATTCTCTACTGTATGTACAGCACTATAATTGTGACTGGCATATTAGTAGGCATACAATAAATACCTATTGAATAAAAAATGTATCACACTGTTGTAGTCTTTAAGTAATAAGCTTGTTGCTATTGAAAGAAAACAAAATAACTTATGTAAATGGTGTTTGGGAAGTAGAATCATCAGGACAAGTTTATCAAATCATTTTTGGCTAAGTCTGGAGAGGAAACTAGATGAGTAGAAGATGGTGCTAGGGTTGTTGACTTAGGCTGGGTGGGAAGGTAGTATTACTGATTGAGATTGGCTATTCAGGGAGAGTATCTTTTTGCTTTTTTCTAAGTGTCCTCAGAAGTTAATGAGAAATAATCACTTATGTATGAATTCCATACATTAACATGTGTTTTGACTAAAAACGTTACCTTCAAAAAGCTAGGTACGCTCACTCTCTTTCACACAGTTTAGCTGTTACTTCTCTTTTAAAAGAATATTCTCAACTGAATACACTTCTTCCTGACAGAAGTGAAAAGAAAAAAGAAGGCTTACTCTAGCTACTATTCTTGTCATCTGGCATCTTAACCCTCTATAATATAAACTTTGGGTAAATCCTTTTCTTATTCCTATACTCACTTTAAAAAATAATTTCAATAGCAGATTGTACCATATTTTCTCATTTTTTTCTGATAATATTCTTATTGATACATTTAAATGCATCTTCTTTGTTCTCCTTTTCAGGTTCATTGGTAATTTGCTAAAAGAATGCCAGTGGGAACAGAACAGAAGCATTTTCAAGATTAAATTGGCAATGGCTGTGACTGATTGGATGAAGGAAGTAAGGGGCAGAGATTCATCAGAGAGAGAAGGCTTCTTTAATCAACAGAATTGAGGAATTAGTTAGAAAATAAAAGAACAAACAGGTTTTTGTTGTTTTATTTAATTTTGGTCAACCTGTTTGTATTGACTTTCATAGCATAAAGAAAATATTTTACTTTGAACAAGCATAAAACAAAAGTACATCTTTCATACAATACAATGCAATCAATGGCTTTTCCCCAATGATTTATGGAAATAGCTCTAAAGGGAAGAGATGATTTTGTTGCCAGGTATCTTCAGGTATCATCAGTATTTTTAATCTCTGGTGACATTGCTGTACACCCTCTTGCTGCTATATTTCTAAATGCCCTGAGGATGTTATTTCTGACTGTTTCTCTGAAATTATAGGACCATATGCTACTCTTCTTGATCATAGAAATTTATGACATGCTCTCTGTTTTACTTCTACCTCAGTTGACATAATATTTTCCAGCAAGTTCTTGTGTTGCTTTTAAAATAACTTAATTCAACTCTTGTAGACAAAAAGAAACATTTTCTTTCTGTGGTCATTCAGGATGAGATGGTAGCACCAGAGGTCTCAGTAACAACGCTTCAGGGAAATATTTTTAGGATCTGACACATTCAGCAGAGAAAAGGAAGATGAAAAACTGGCCTTTTTCTGAAAATGTGATAAAAGCAACATCACACCGGAAGAAAACTAACAGAGAATGGAGGTAGATCCACCTAAGAGACCTGTAGGTCAACACACATTCAAGTGCAGATCAGAGAATGAGCTTCCCCAGAAGAGGAAGCAGGAGATCTGACAGAGAAATCTTTTCATAGAAAGGAAATGCTCTATTTAGCAGAGCTTGACTTTAGTATCAGTCAATTCAGGCAACTCTACACAGAAGAGAACATCTTGCCCCAGTGGTCCACAGAGAGCAGGCACTTCCTGGACCCTTGAGCAAACATGCCAGGAGGTCACTTAAAACAGCGACTCTTCCTTGGTTGTACAAAACAAATGGTACTAAGAAAAAATTTTCTTTCCCTGGAGGAAAATTAGATTCATTACAAGCATTTTTCTTTTTTAAAGCAACAAATGGAACCTAGTTGTTAAAAAAAAAAAAAAGGAAACAAAAAAATGAAAAAGGAAAGGGATATTTCTAGAAACTGAAACAATCACAATGATTTCTGTTGAATACGAAACCTATTCTAATAGTAGAAGTTCACATTAAACATCCAAGTGATATTAATGCAAAGAAAATTCAACATTATTTTGCAAGGAGGTCCAAATTCTGGAGACAGAATTTTCAAAAAACAGACGTGAAACTAGAGGTATGGGAAGAGAATGTAAGATCAGGCAAATAATCCGGATGCAAAGAAGTTACATAAAGAAAAGCTACTACTAAGTCCTGCCATAGTTTTGTAATTAAAAAGTAGTCTCGGGAGGCTGAGGCTGGCAGATCACTTGAGGTCAGGAGTTTGAGACCAGCCTGGCCAACATGGTGATATCCCGTCACTATGAAAAATACAAAAATTAGCCGTTCATGGTGGTACATGCCTGTAGTCCCAGCTACTTGGGAGGCTGAGGCAGGAGAACCACTGGAACCTGGGAGGTGAAGGTTGCAGTAAGTGGAGATCATGCCACTGCCCTCCAGTCTGGGCTACAGAGTGAGACCCTGTCTCAAAAAAAAAAAAAAAAAAAAAAAAAAAAGTAGTAGTGACACCTAAATATACTACCTTAGTGTATACTTAACTATGATCCTCACATTAAAAATGTTATAACCCAAAAGTGATTTAAAAACTAACATATATGCTTTTTAAAAAAATGCATTAAGTGGTATTTCATCTGTAAGGTAACACACAAAGAGCTATTTGACCCAAAATATAGCTAAAAGTAGTTATTTTATATTTTTGTTCTAGCTTATTTTCATTGTATTATAAAGACAATGTTTTCCACCTGATTCATTTGTTTCTTCTTCCAGTGTTTTTATTTTCCAGTTAAAAAGACTTTTGTGACCTCTTAAATTATTTAGCAGAAAAGCATGGCCGTAGGATTGGCAATATATCTTCTCTTTTAACTTCTCCCCTATCTCATGGAGATGGAAACTTTGGGTACTAATTAATAAGGAAAAAACCATTGAGAGAGAACTTCAAATTTTAGAGCTATGGGAATTCATTTCCAAATGCGCATTTGCCGAGACCAGCTTGGTCCGGGAGACCCTAACCTAGCGGCAATAGAGGAATTCAAGACACATACACAGAAATATAGAGGTGTGAAGTGGGAAATCCGGGGTCTCACAGCCTTCAGAGCTGAGAGCCCCAAACAGAGATTTACCCACGTATTTATTAACCGCAAACCAGTCATTAGCATTGTTTCTGTAGATATTAAATTATCTAAAAGTATCCCTTATAGGAAGCGAAGGGATGGGCCGAATTAACTGCAGCAGGAACACGCCCTTAAAACACAGATCGCGCATGCTAATTGTTTGCGGCTTAAGAATGCTTTTAAGCGGTTTTCCGCCCTGGGTGGGCCAGGTGTTCCTTGCCCTCATTCCCGTAAACCCACAACCTTCCAGCTTGGGCGTAAGGGCCATTATGAACAAGTTACAGTGCTGCAGAGATTTTGTTTATGGCCAGTTTGGGGGCCAGTTTATGGTCAGCTTTTGGGGGTCTTGCTCCCAACACGCATTGATTAAATAGTGGATAATTTTATATAAAGTTCATTTATAAAGTGGATTTTTGGTTCCAAGTCATAGAAGGTAGGTTTAATAGCAGAATCAGTAATCAAAAATATGGAAGAGATGTGCTGGAGGATTGACTGAAACAAAATAAGTTTAATAGAAATAAATTTAATGTTGAACTTGTGTGCAAAAACTCCATCTGCACAACAGAATATGTGAGAGACCAGCATATATACATAAAAGTACATTTAGAGGCTTTCTCACTGAAATAAACATGAGCCGGCAGTAAGATCTGGTTGTCAAAATGATATAATCTTAGACTTCATTATTAGTGATAATAGGTGGAGAGTGATAATTCCACTCTGTTCACACAATCTGTTGTTAGACCTCAAGTAGAATTATGTCCAGTTTTGTTGTATGACAGCTTAAGAGGCAAATACATCAACTGGTGTATACTCAGAGAAGAGTGGCTAGTGCCTTGTATGGGCTTTTGGTAGTGCTGTATGCTGAATATTAAAGGAGGCAGAAATATTGAATATGAAGAATGGAAAATTATGGGGCAGCAAATAAACCCATGCACTGAACTCAGGGGCTCAAAGCACTGTATGGAGCCCCATCTCTCATAATTAATTTAAAATATAACATCAATGAAACATCAAAGGTGTATTAAGAAGTCTAGAAAAATTATGTATTTCCTATTATTGTTAATACTGTTTTTGACACATCAACACTTTAAATTATTTCAGAAAATATTACCAAAAACTTTTTTCATTACCAAATTTTGTGACATTCTTCTGTTAGTGACCTAAGCATGACTCCAGAGCATTCTAGAAATACGGCTCTTCAGGAAGTGGTCACTTTTCAAATACTGGAAACATTTGAATGATGGAGATAACGTGTTCAATATTTAAATATTCAAAACGTATTTGAACCAGAGGACTGCAAAAATTTCTTCTGAATCAGGCAGTACTATTTTTGTCTCTAAATAATAATTTCATTCCTATGAGTTCATATTCTCATATAAATTGAATCTAATACATAGAAACTTTCAGATCAAATAAAATGGAGATAAATTAGGTTAATATATGTTAGCTTCTATATTTAACTAAGATTTTTCCTAACTGAAAGTTGTAAGTCACTTTTTCAGTTTTGCATTAACCTCATTGCAGCTGTCATGGAGTTGATATGGCATTATTCACAAATTGCTTCTGAAGATTATTAGTAGAGGGTACAAAGCGAGGCACATCTTTATCATTTGAACACAGGAGAAATGATTTTTATCTATATTCTATTATTATTTGATATGCAATCTCATTTTTAGTAGAAACAGTTGTTTCATATGCACACACAAAGATAAATAGACTTCATTTCATTTGGAGTGATGGCTTAAATAAGTATATTTGGTTTCAAGAAGAATAGAAATTGTGTTTTTTATTCTTGAGGATAAATTATAAACTCTGTAAAAAAATATCAATAGTTTTAGATCTTCTTTTAGACATCATTTGCTTTAGGGACAATAGAGAAAGCTCTTCCGGGAGTTTAAAACGACTAAAAACTAATGTATAATGTGAGAATCCTCCATTCCCTATCTCTTGAATGATTAAGTTTGGGCTTAGGTAAAGAGTGCCATGATTTTTATTTTTATTTAATGACTTTCTTGGGTGCCATAAGGAAAATATTGGGTTTAGCTATTATTAATTTTTAATAATTTGATAACCAATAAGCTAGAAGTTTGCTACTAGAAATTACATTTGGATAACAAAGAATATTTCCCATGAATCTGTACTCTTTAGCAGCTAATGAACATCTGTTTGTATAAGCAATCAAACAAACAAATGGAGCCCAGCACTCAGACTCAAGAACTAGTTTCACATGTAAGTAAAATGTAATTCTCTGTTTCTGTTGTATCATTATTATTTTTATTATAACTTTGGGGTATCCTTAGCACCAAACAGGTACATATAATTAAATATAAAAGCAACAAAATATGTATACAATTACTTTACATGTAATTAAAATGAATCTTTGTATAATTAAAAATAAATTTTGCATTATTGTTATTTCCTAAGTATTGTTGTTGCTTTTATTTATAAATTTGGGGTCTCTGAAAAGCTTTCCTTTCTCTCTGCTGCTTGAGAGCTGGAATTACTGTCCATGTCTCTATATATACAGCCTTGCTTTTTGTGAATTCAATTGATTGGGCCAGAGGTGCATATATGATATCGAAAGTATGAGCTGGTCTAATAATTTTCTTTTTGCTGCATACTGGCTCATGATGAGACTGGGACAATCAAATGTAAACATAGAATTTGTTACATTTTGTCAACTTAGTACCCAATGGCACCAATTTGGGACAGCCCTTGTGGTCTATGGGAAGGTAGATTGTGAGAGCCAGATCACAGAGGGAAAAAGAAAATTAAGCAGAGATAATAAAAACGAAAGTAGAAGGAGAGTGAGAGAGATTTTTTGGACACTATTTAAGTTTAATTTCCTGTGTTAGATTTTTGTGAACTCATAGAGCATTCCTTGCTTTGTACATTTCATACTTAGTTTCATTCCAAAATTAGTTTGAATATATTCCTCTTCCTTAAAAAACCAATAATTCCTTATCAAAATATACAGTAAAATGAGACTTGCATTTTAGATATTATTTTATTATATTCTTTATTTTGCACTTGGAGAAACCGAGGCTCAGTAAGGTTATATGATGTGCTTATATTTATTTCATAGAAATAATCTTTTGTCATCTCATGTTTTAATTATTGGGAATTTTTATTAAAGTACAGTTAACATAACTGAAACTACACATATTGTAACTACTCAGCTTGACCATCAGTATTCCATCATACGGGTCTGCCACAATACGTTTGTCCAGTTTCCCACTGATGAACATTTGGATTCTTTTCAGTTTTCGTCTATGAATAAAGATGTTATAAACATTATGATACAAATATTTTTGTGAATATACACTTGTATTTTTATTGAACAAATAGGGTTGGAATAATTAGCTGTATATGGGAAACTCCCAAGGCAATTCTCCAAATTGGTTCTACTGTTCTCCATTCTCATCTGCAGTGGATGATGGATCGGGTCCTGGTGGTTCCAAATCCGCTCCAGCATTTACTGTCCTTAGGTTTGGTTTTGTTTCCCATTAAAGTGGCTGAAATGTAATACGACTGTACTTTAACTAGCATTTCCCACTGGTCAATAATAGCAGGTTTTCATGCGCTTTCTGGCCATTTGTGTATTTTATTCTGTGTACATGTGTTCAACTTTTTCCTTTAAAAAATTAGGCAATTTATTGATGATTTTTATCATTTCCTGATCTATTTTGAATACTAGTCCTTTGTGAGATATGTATTCTGTGAATATTTTTTATCTGCACCTTATTTAATTTTTAATGGTATTTTTTGATGAGAAGACATTTTTAATATTAAAGAAGCCCACTTTATCAATCACTTTTGTCTCTTATTGTTTGTGTGTGTGTGTGTGTGTGTGTGTGTGTGTGTGTGTGTTTACCCTGACTGGGGATTTTTTTAAAATTTTATTTATTTATGTATTTATTTTTTTGCCTACTCTGAGCCTACAAAAATATTCTTTTTTTTTTTTTTTTTTGAAGGGTGAGAAAAACGAAATTTATTGGGTGAAAAGGAAAAAAACTCAGCAAAGCAAGAGAGCTTCCTGTTAACAAGCCCCCATCTCACACATAGAATTCCCAGTTACCACCCCGGAACGAGAAAGGTCAGACTCCTACCCCCTAAAAACGGCACAAACTTCCATGGCTCAACCTGTTGTCCCAGTACTCAGGCCGGTGGGAGTTTCTCCAGGGGCCACTTTGTACTTGAATGTCTCATTTCCTTTCCCTACAGAGGTGTAAATGCCAGCTCTGACTTGAATCATGTCGTAGATGAAGTTTCCCTCTGAGTGTGGGACTGTTTCCTGGGTTCCCCGGAGAACATAGGCATTTGAGTCAGCCAGATGTTGAAGGCCCCTACCAGGGAACTTCTTTATATTTTAAATAATAAGTCATTTATCTCACATACCAAGTTAGAAGCTATTCTGGATTATCCCGAGGCACAATGATGGCATCAAGAACCCGGCTCTTCTCGTATTTCCCTCTGCCAGAGTCAGTTTGTCAGTGATGGTTCCTCACAGCTCCAGCTGCTTCAAGCCACGTCTGCAGTGGAAAAAAGGCCTTCATATTTTAAATTCTGGACCACCCAGGTGGTGTGCATTCAAGTTGCAAGCTGCTTTCCCATGCAATCCCACTCAGGGTCACGAGTTCTCAGGGGAGGATTTTTTTTCTCTGTCCATTCAGTGCTGAGTTGCAAGATGTGTAAAGAATGAAGGTAATTGGAGGCCCCAAGGGCTGCACCCTGAGAGTCAGGTGAACTAGAAATAAATACCTTCATTCTTCACACATCTTACAAAAATATTCTGTTTCAAGAATTGTGATGGGTCTGAGGTTTTACTCTACTTACAAAATAATATTTGATCATTACAGTTTCATGAATGCTATTAGAATACCCAGTATTAGGATGTCAAACTAAAAGGACTTTATAGTCAAGGAATAACAAACAGCATGACCATCCATGTATTTTTCTCAAAGTTCTTTCACCTTAAGTCCCGTGTGATTCATATGGATGGACCAAGATTAGTGTGTCATGTTCAGTAGGTTGAGTTACTGAAGAAAAACACTGAGCATAGAACATTTGAATCTTTTATAATAGGCACTAAGCTTGCCAGCCCTTTGATCTGGAGAAGACATCCTTTTTACTGTGCTAGGCAGTAAGCATAGATTTGTTCCAGAAGGAGGCACTATCTTCATCTTCCAAGACTTTAAGCAAACTCACCCTTTCTGGGGAGCAACATTAACTCTATCTTCCAAAACTAATTATTTTATATGTATATATATATATATAATATCAAAGACCCTTCAACCCTTCTCAGTTTTGTACTTAATGTTCCTACTCTAATTTATACATCTATATGTATAAATTTTTATTTATTTTTTATATTTATTTTTTTGAGACAGAGTCTCACTCTGTCACCCGGACTGGACTGCGGTGGTGCCATCTCGGCTCACTGCAAACTCCGCCTCCTGGGTCCAAGTGATTCTTCTGCCTCAGCCTCTTGAGTAGCTGGGATTACAGGTGCGTGCCACCAGGCCCAGCTAATTCTTGTATTTTTACTGGAGACGGGGTTTCACCATGTTGGCCAGGCTAGCCTCCAACTCCTGACCTCAAGCGATCTGCCCACCTCGGCATTCCAAAGTCCTGGGATTACAGATATGAACCACCATGCCTGGCCTATTATACAGATATTTTTTAAAAGATGGTTTGAAACAACAGATTTTCAGTGCCTCTGATCCTAAAACATGCAAGAACAGGAGAGACTGGTGGATAGCTGTGTTACAATTCTTTCTCAAAACTTTAAGATTTTGTCTTGTACTTTTAGGTTTATGCCCCATCTCAACTTACATGTGAGGTGAGATAATCAACATGACTTTGTTTTGTTCTGTTTCTTAACATACGGATATTCAATTGTTCCAAAAATGTTTTCAAAAATTCTTCCCATCCCTATGGAATTGGTGCCTTTTCCTAAAATCAAGTGTGTGTGTGTGTGTGTGTGTGTGTGTGTGTATATATATGTCTGTTTTTATACTCTCTATACTGAATTTGTCTATTCTTACACCAGTACCAATGTTTACTTAATTATTGTAGGAAAAACCATGATTTTCATACAGTAGTTGTTGCATAACATAATTGACTTTTATTGTTTAAAATCATTTTCTAAGTTATATGAGTCAACTAGCAATGCCTTGGATAATCTGCTCTCCTGCCTTTGCACTTGACCCTGTGGAATCCATTTTGCATACAGATGCCAGAGAGATTCTTTAAAAATGAAAGAGAGACCAGGTCACACCTTCTCTAACCCTCATATTGATTACTAATTCATTCAGAGTTAAAGCGCAAGTCATCACAATAAACTTATCAGTGCCTTGCATTTTCTGTAGCCCTGGTTTCACCTCCCACCCCTGTATCCTCACTGGCTTTCTCCTAGCTTCCCCGGTTTCTGCTGTGTTCCTTTGAATTGTAAATGTGCTCCCCCTCAGGAGGCTTTGCATGGTTGATTCCCTCACTTCCAGCAGGTCTCTGCTCACATGTTGTCTTACCTGTGAGGCTTTCCAGACTGCACTGTTAAACTTGAAATATCAACCAACTGTCCCATGTTGCCCTTCTCCCTTCTCATACTTTATTTTCTCTCCTGACATTCATCACCATCTGACATATTGCTTATTTCTTCTTTTGTTTGTTTCCTCCCACTAGAATACAAAGACCATGAGGCAGATCCTTTGTCTCATTTGTTCTTTGCTAGAATTAGACGCCTAAACTATGCATTGGACTATGAGAAATACTCGATATTATATACTGAATAACTTAATGAGTTACGTCTCACACTGTGCATAATCTCATCAATATTTTATTCTTTTGAGTCATTTAATTGTCAATTTTGTTGCAATAGTACAGGCATACATTGTGTTTCATCATTCCATTATGCAAATAAATCTCACAGAGGTTACATCACTTGCCCAAGGTCATATATCTTATAAAATGCAAAACAAAAAATCATCCTGGATTTGATTTTTAGAGTTTTCTCACCAATGTTCTTATTTAGAAAAAAAAATGTGTGTGTGTTTGTGTGTGTGTATTCACATACAGTGTAAAGATGTAAATAGAGATTGGCTAAAAAGGGAACACAGTTTTTCTGGATCACCACATTTTCTTTGTGAATACAATGGCACATTACACTTATATAGCACTTTTACTGTGTGATCTATAATAAAGAACAGCATTTTATACTACTCAATTTTAATAAAATTTGACTTGACCTTCATTTTCAAAAGAAGAGTGGAAATGGCTAGCAATATACTGATAAATTATATTACAAAACACTGTGATATTGTTTACAGAATTCTCTTTTTTATAAAAATGAAAAACATTATTTCTCACTTTGGGGAAAATTACATATCATATTTCAAAATGAGAAATGTAGACTATGAAAACAGATGTCTTTCACATTCACTTAGAAGAGACAAAATATTCTAAGTAGATAACTCAGATAAATACAATACTACTTTAAGCTGGCTATACAGAAAGAAGAGAATTATTTCACAAAATGACACAAAATTAATTACTTTAAAAGGCTGCAAAACAAAATAATGAAATCACAATGTTAAAAATCCATTCGTGATTGTAATATCAATAAGGATATTCAGAATTCCCAAGACCTACAGGGTCATTTGGGAGTAGAGCAAAATAAGTTTACTTCAAATTTGTGAAACTTTCGGCTCTAATCCAATATAACGCTCTTTTGTTTTTTTGCAACTCATTTAATTTTATTTAAACTACTGAGATTCTGATTTGTGAAACTATTACAAGACTGAGATTTTCTGACTTCTTAATATATCACTTGGATAACTAATGGACAATTTAAATTTAACCTGGCCAGAACTTAAAACAACAACAACGCATCATTCTCCTATTCAAATTCCTGAATATATTTGCTCTTATTTCCCTACCTGAATCCAATCTTCTGAACATTTCCAAACTAAAGACTCCTTTCTTATCCCCTTGCCCACTCCTCTCTCACTTATCTCTATTCTTTCTTCTGTTTCTCAAAGATGCTAAAAGTTTTTGCTTTTTGTCTTTGATTTTTGTTTTCCTTAGAATTCTTTTTTTCCAATTTTTTCTGTTTTATTTTAATTTTTTATATTTTTCTTCAATTTTATTTCTTACTTGATTTCATTTCTGACCCAATGTCATCTCCTAAAAGAGGTCTTCTTTAATCTTAGAATGGTTCAAATCTTCCCACTGCTATTGTTATTCTCTATCCACTTTTCCTGGTTTGCTTTCTTTTGTTTCTGTACATTTTAATGTATATGCTATACTGTCTTTATTTCTCTATGTGTTGTCAATCACGTGCAAAAATGTCAGATCTTATAGCAAGGTCATGCTTTCGTACCTAGGAGAGTTTCCAGCTCAAGTATTAGGGATGTATTATACAGCCGTTGGCTGTATGACTAAAGTGATAGGTTGGTAATTGTATGTAAATTCATACTTTTCATGTTCAAGGCATATATGGATAAGAAATAATTTAGAAGGAAGCTATTTCAAAGTAAAAGGAGGTAAAATTAAACTGCTAAAGTATAAAGTAAAAGAATTCTTTAAACATTTGATAGGAAGTTGTATAGAATTACGCCTTGCTTCCCTTCCCACAATAGTTGCTGACTTGGAGTCCTACTCTACAGAATACTTGCACAGATGTTTGAGTTCCATGCTGAAAAATCTGTCATAATAATTAACTACTGTGGAAGTCCTTGACTATGAAGCTTTCTAATATGTCTTACTATTTACTTACTTAGTCAAAATGGAAAACCTTCACTTGACAACACTACACGCATTTTTGTTTCAGATGATCACATTTGTGACCCTCCTCTTTCCACCATTAGAGTAATACTAGCATACATAGATAAAATGTATTCAGTAAGAAAAATATTAACTAGGAAACAATAAAATATATAGGGAGGAAAAAAGTTGAAATAGTTATCTCATTCAAGAAAAATATTTTCCAGATCATTAGTCTCAAGAATTTAATTTTTATTTTATTGATTTTGTTAGGTTTTACAAGCAAACTCTTTCTGTTATATCCATCTCACTCAATTACAGCAAGTTAACTTATGCTAAATGGCTATTTAAATAAATTTTTGTCTGGAGAAGAAAGCAAGATGATCTTTTATCTACAACTCATGACATTTTATTCTTGGGTGGCAGAACTAGGTAGAAATATACATTTAGGTAAATGTAACAAAGTAGAATGATAAACTTATATTTACTTTAAAGTTTCAGTATCTACTTTTTGTGCTCCTTTGAAAACTCAATCACATCTAAGATGAGTCTATCATTATTTTAGTCGCTATATTAACAAAAATAATAAGACTTTTACAGTTATTAAGCAAACTTATCTTGTGTTGAAATATGTTTTAAAAAGTTTCAATATATAATGGATTACAATTGTTGAATGCATATGAATACATTTATTTATGAAATTATCAAAAAAATAGAAAACTTTCATATTGTCATAAGCCTATATGAATAAGTAACAAGTATAAAGGTGTTTTAAGAAGCAAGCATTACTTTTTAATTTTAATCATATACATATATATGATTCTATCATATATGATCAAATAAATGATCATAAATGATTGAATCATATAGATGAGAAGGAGATTTTGTTAGGAGCTTGTACAGATAGAACAGTCATAAATTGTAAATTATTTGCTTTAATATATAGCAATGTTATTAGTAGTGTAAGGTTTAATAGAATTAAAGATGATGCACTATTCATAGAGGGGAAATATAACAGCAAAAATAAACCAAGAAAAAAATTTCTTGCTGAAATCCTATAGATATTTTGCTAAATAATACTTTTTAGAAATTAAAAGGCATTAACTTTTTTTGCAGAGAACTATTGCAATGTTATTTTAATATTAAACACAAGCTTTAAAAAATCCCATTTAAATGTAGAACAAATCTTTGTTAAGGACAGGAATTAATATGCTGTGAGTACTCTCCATTAAAGCTCTTCTGACCCTTTTTGATTTGATTTTTTTTTGTTTTAACTATTGTCTCTTGTCATGTCTAGTATAGAAATATTCTGAATATATTGGTGGGCTGCATGCTGATGATATAATTGGGAAGTTTTAATTGCTAACTTAAAACAAAAAGCTTGTATAAAGCTCCAATGATCGTTTAAAGCCATTAGAAACCTCCCTGGAAAATGTAGATATTTCAGAATTTAACATACTGGTTCTAAACCATAATCAAAAGGCTAAGAGACCATGGCACATGCAATGGCCTCTTTGTTTCATAATTAGTGATTTATGTGTCACATTTTTGAATAATTAGTACTTTAATATTTCTTTTAAAAATTCACATTATGGGAACATTAGCAATTGCATTAGAATCCATATACTGATTACCACGCAATGGGTTGCCTCTGAAATCTTATTTGCATTCTTAGTTTAAAGGTCATGAAAAAAAGACAAAAGAAAAAGAATAGCTTTTTTTTTTTTTGTCTATGTGAAAGTTTATTTGAGATCAGATAATTTGAGAGATAAAACTCAAATCAGATATTAGAGAATTTGACTCTGAAAGTTGGAGGACAGACAGGGTACTATCGCCTCTATTGTTTTACAAGGGTAAATTTTTGAAGTAACAGCAGCCTGTCTTTCAAAAGAAATTATTTTGTTTCATTTTTTTCTTTACTAGTTAACTTGATATATTTTTGTTTTTGCTATTATGAGAAAGTTCAATTATGAGAAAGCATCAACCATAGATAGTGTTCAAAATAAATAAATTTGGTTTCTTTAAAATAAACTATCAAATGAAATCCCCCCTTTCCATACTTTCCACAATATACTCTTAAAAATCCTATTTTACAGATACTCCTAAGAAAGCATAAATGTTCTACCATATGCCATTTTGAGTCACCCATCATATCACACTCTAAATAATATGAAGCTACTAAGTAAGCCAGATATTGAACCTGAAATTTTTGACAGAGTAAACACAGGGCTGTCATCTTAAATGTGTGGCACTCAGGGTTCAGCAAAGTATTCAGGCAATGGAAACCACATGCAGTCACACAAATAGCCAAAGTCCCACAACTCTAGATGAGAGTTCTATTGATTTTTTAGTTAACAACACAGGACATTTCATCCTGCATTTTCTTCCTAGGTAGGATTAATACCGTCTTCTCCTGTGATCAATACCTCTTTTGTTGAATAAATGACATTCATTCTCTTTAATAGTTATGAGATAGTAAAAATAAACTAGTATATACTTAAAGACTCTAACCTAAGGGGAAAAAGAAAGATGATTATAATAGAGGACACACATAGATATGGATAATTATTGCTGTACCTGAGATCTTGTGGGAAGATTTAAAATGCTTATAAGCCTACAGCATTTTTCTATCATTTATCCACTTTTGACTCCCTTACCTCTTTAGTCATATTCTTGACATAGAATATGCTTTCCTACTTTAAGACCAGTTTTGCATAGGCCTCTCCCCTCCTCACACATGAGCTCCCTAATTGAACAGGTAATGTCATTCGTTTCAGTAGTTCCAGTTCCAATCCCACAATCTGTCACTTACTAAGTACTTTGATGGATTTGTTGGATGAATTATCAGAATAATGAACGTTATAGATGTTTTCTTTTCTTTCTACCTCTTTTTTTCTCTTAGAAAATGTCACACATCAATTCCTTAAAACAGGGATCAGAATGGGAGTATCTGTGAGGTACAGCTAATCAAGCTATAGATAATTGGTTAGAAGATTTTATCAGATACATAAAAACTTAAATATTTATATATGAATGATTGACAGAGAAAATGTTGTAAACTATCCACTGGTATTTTTCTATAACAGGAGGCTTTTTCCGCTGTAGCCACTACTATGTCAGTTACTTGATTTTTTTTTTTTTTTTTTTTTTCCTTGAGACAGAGTCTCACTCTGTTACCCAGGATGGAGTACAGTGGTGCAATCTCGGCTCACTGCAACCTCCGCCTCCCGGGTTCAAGCAACTCTTCTGCCTCAGCCTCTCGAGTAGCTGGGACTCCAGGCACGTGTCACCATGCCTGGCTAATTTTTGTATTTTTAGTAGAGATGGGGTTTTATCATATTGGCCAGGCTGGTCTTGTGATCCACCCACCTCGGCCTCCCAAAGTGCAGGGATTACAGGTGTGAGCCATCGCACCCTGCCAGTTACTTGATTTTTTAGAGATTATATCTTTTCTGATTGGCTCCTGCACATGCTCCTCTGCAGCAGATGCAGGTATGATTCTTCTAATTATTAGGTGTGATGCACAAAATTATTGAAAACAAATGTATTGTTAATCAAAAGAAAAGACCATTCACAATTGCAATCTGATTTTAAAATAATGCAATTAAATCCAAAGTTTACTGTAGGATTATACATAAAATGTGCCACTTCATCTTTTCATTTGTGCCAATATTATAAGTTGATTATGTTTAACTGTGAAATGAAGAAAATGCAGAACAAGTTCATACAGATTAGGAGTCCTAAGTAGAGAGGAGTTTGCATACGACACAGGACGATATATATCAGACTCCTTGAGAAGGTGAGATGTACATAAAGATTTGAAGGAGGTAAGGGAGCTAACCAATGAGTTATCTGATGGAAGAACAGCTCAGCAGAGAGAACAGATAGAATAAAATTTTTGACAGGGGATATGCGCTGGCATGGTCAAGGAACAGGAAGAGGAAGAAGGTCAGGGTATAGGAAGATAAAAATTAAGAGAGGAAGAATGTCTAAATCATGTCAGGCTTGCAGAACTTTGCAAAGACTTTGACAATTACTGTAAATCAAATCAATAGAAGATTTTGGGCAAAGAAGCTATAGACCCTCTTCCCATTTATAAAATTTTTCTGTATGTCTTCCTTGTCTAAAGGAGAGCAAGGATAGCTGCAGAGAATACTGTTTGGTGTCTATTCCCCAAATCTAAGCTAGAGGTGATGCTGTTTGGGCCAGGATGGTAGCAGTGGAGGTGATGTCAATTGGTTGTATTCTAGATATATTTTAAATCTACAGTTAGCAGAATTTCTCAACAGACAGGATATGGAGTGTAAATGAAGCAGATGTTATAAGAATAGCTTTAAGTTTTCTGAATTGTGGAACTGGAAGTATGAAATTACATATAAGTGAACTGATAAAGGAATGCTTTGAGTGAAGGAGGTTTGTTTTATTTGTTGTTTTTTGGTTGGGAGGAAGGGGAAGATCAGAAATTCAGTTTGACATCTGATATAATGTTAGATATAGAAAATAATAGTTTTTTGTTTGCAAAATTAACAAATAATCCAGAGAGAAAATACAAACCGGAGAAGAAAGTAAACTTCCCTGTATCTCTATCACCCAGGAATTAGAATGGAGAGTATATCATGAGTGAGAGAAAGTGTGTTCTCTGGTGCATCACCAGTGGTTTTGCAGGTTTAATAGTATATCAGGTTGGAGGAGTGACATCAGCCAAGATGGCAAATAAGGAAGCCTCAGCACACATTTCCCTGTAAAGACACTGAGTTAACAATCTTATACAGACAAAAATATCTTATGACAACTCCAGAAACCACCTAAAAGACTGTAGTACCACAGGCAAGCACAAAGCTGAGAACAGCCACAGTGAAATGGGTAAAAAAAGTCTTTTCCCTTTACCGATGATTGCCCCTTTTCCAAGCCAGCACTGCTCAGCTCAGCAAACAGCTCTTCCTTTGGAAAAAACGAAGAGTGAAATGTGTATCCAACATCCCCACATTTAGAAAGGCTACCCAAAGCACTACTGTCTGTCTCAACTGTCTCAGAATGCTACTAGAACCTACATAGTTTGGATGCTCGGGAGATGCTAAAGCAAGAGGGAGCAGTTGTAGGGAAGCCTGCGTTCCACAGAGGGAAGCCAGCATGGCTTGTTATGATTGGGAGAAAGCTCGAGACTCTTGGGCTCTCTCACAGGGGGGAGAGAGAAGAGTGGAACATGCATTTGGTGTTCCAGTACTTTAGAGAGCTGCTCAAGGAGCTGGTATGTCTCACCTGACTTGGGTACTGATAAGATTCTAGCATAATTTGGAAACCTGTAGGGCTCTGAAAACAAAGGAGAGGAGGGTAGCTTGAAACCATAGCACCAGAGGAATTAAAGTCCTGCAGGCAGACATCACATGGAATAAGAGATTATGAGCCCTTGAAAAAGATTCTTTGTGTAAGCAGAAAATTACAAGTACAAGCTCAGAGAAGTCACATCGCTCAAAAAAGTTTTCAGAACTCCCCAGAATCTCTAACCAAATAGTTGTTGAGGGTTTTATGCTGTATGAAGCCAATTCATAAAGACTGGAAGATATGGCTGTTATCTTCAAATGCATAAAATTCAGCAAAAATAAAAATCACAAGGCAAAAAAAAAAAAAAAAAAAAAAAAAGCAGCAATCAACCAACCAACCAACACATAAAAATCAGAGGAATATGATCAAACAGGCAAAAAGCAAAATTCCAAAACCAATCCCAGAGAAATAGATTAACTGACAAAATGTTTAATGTCTCAGTGATCTAAAAGAGAATACAGATAGAAAACTACACGATATCAGAGAACCAATACACGAATAAAATGTGAATGTCAACAAGGAGATAGAAACTGTATTAAATATGTGTGGGCTTCTATAATAAAATATCATTGACTAAGTATCCTATAAACAAGATAAATTTATTTTTCATAATTCTGGAGGCTGGACATTCCTAGATCAAGGTATCAGTGGTGTCTGGCGAGAGCTCACTTCCTTAGAGATGATGCCCTCTAGCTGTGTTCTCACATGGTGAAAGGGGATAGCTAGCTCTCCATAGTCTCTTTTATAGAGGCAATGATTCCAATGACAAGGATTTTACCTTCATGATCTAATCGCCTTCCAAACTACCCCCACCTCCAATGCCATCACATTGGGGTCAGGACTTCAATATGTAAATTTTGAGGATATACAAACATTCAGATGATACCAGAAACTTTAAATAAAGAGCTAAACAAAAATTCTAAAACTGAAGAATATAATAATCAAATGGAAATTTTTACTGGAAGAGATCAACAGCAGACTTGATCAAGCAGAAGAAAGAATTAGTGAACTCAAAGGCAGGTACTTTGAAATTATTGAGTCAGAGGTGCAAAAACAAAGGAAAACATAGAAAACTGAAGAAAGTCAAAAGGCTCCTGGGACACAATCAAGCCAAGCAATATAGGTGCTATGGTAATTACAAAGGCTCAGAGATAAATTAACAGAGAGCTTATTTGAAGACATAATAGCCAAAACTTTCCCAACTCTGAAAAAGGAAATGGACATCAAAATTCAAGAAGCTTGAATAATTGTAACCAAGACAAACTCAAAACAACCCATACTGAGGCACATTATAATCAACCTTTCAAAAGTTAAAGGCAAAGAGAAAATATCGAAAGTAGGAAGACAAAAGCAACTTGTTCCATGCAAAAGAGCTTCCATAAGATTATAAGTAGATTTCTCAATAGAAACATTATAGGCCAGAAAGGACTTTTATCATATATTTAAAGTGCTGAAATAAAAAAGGAAGTCTACCATGGATACCATATCTGACAAAACTGTTATTAAAAATTTAAGTGGAATAAAAGACTTTCTCAGATAAACAAAAACTGAAGGAATCCATCCTCACTTGATCTGACTTACAGGAAATGCTGAGGAGAATCTTATAAGTTAAAATGCCACTAGATAGCAACATAAAACAATACAAAAATATAAAACTCTTGTGGTAAAGGTAAGTTTGTAAATAAATACAGAATACTGCAATACTTTAATAATGGTGCATAAAACACTTTTATTTCAGTCATATATTTAAAAGAAAAAAGCATTAAAAATAACTGTAACAGCAGATATACAACATAGAAAGTTGTAATTTGTGACGCTAATGGCAAAGCGGGGAGTATAAAGGAGTAGTTTTTTGTATGTGTTTCAAGTTATCAGATTACATAAGATTAGTGAAACTATAAGATGTTTTATGTAAGCTCCATAGTAACAACAAAGAAAACACAGGAATATGATATACAAGAGAAAATGAAAAAAGAATCAATATGTCAAAACAAAAATCAACAAAATGCAAGGGGCTGTTGAGAGAGAGAGAAAAGAGCACACAATATTTATATGACACACAGAAATAATTAACAAAAGGGCAATAGTAAGTCTTTCTCAATTGGTAGTTACTTTAAATGTAAATTGATTAAACTCTCAATCAAAAGACTAGAGTAACTGAGTGGATGACAAAAAAAGATCCAACTATATGCTATCTACAAGATACCCACCTTAGGTCAGGCGGATTGGCTCACATGTGTAATGCCAACACTTTGGGAGGCTGAAGCAGGTGGATCACCTGAGGTCAGCAGTTTCAGACCAGCCTGGCCAACATGGTGAAACCCTATCTCTACTAAAAATACAAAAAAATCCAGCTGTGGTGGTTGGTGCCTGTAATCTCAGCTACTTGGGAGGCTAAGGCAGGAGAATTGCTTGAACCTGGGAGGCAGATGTTGCCAAGATTGCACCATTGCACTCCAGCCTGAGTAACAAGAGCAAGGCTCCATCACAAGAAAAGAAAAAAAAAAAAAGAAAAAAAAAAACAAGACACTCACCATAGATACAAGACATGTATAGACTGAAAGTGAGAGGATGAAAAAAGATATTCCATAAAAATGGTAACCATGTCCTTTGCCCACTTCTTAATGGAGTTATTTTTTTCTTATAAATTTGTTTAAGTTCCTTATAGATACTACATATTAGAGCTTTGTCAGATGCATAGACTGCAAAAATGTTCTTACTTTCTGTAGGTTGTCTGTTTACTCTCTTGATAGTTTCTTTGTTGTGCAGAAGCTCTTCAGTTTAAGTAGATCCCATTTGTCAATTTTTAGTTTTGTTGCAGTTGTTTTTGGCATCTTTGTCATGAAATTTTTGTCCATTCCTATGTCCAGAATTGTATTGCCTATGTTGTCTTCCAGGGTTTTTATAGTTTTGGGTTTCACATTTAAGTATTTAATCCGCCTTGAGTTTATCTTTATATATGGTGTAAGGAAGGGGTCGAGTTTCAATCTTAGGCATATGGCTAGCCAGTTCTCTCAGCATCATTTATTGAACAGGGAGTCCTTTCCCCATGGCTTGTTTTTGTCAGGTTTGTTGAAGATCAGTTAGTTGTAGGTATGTGCCCTTGTTTCTGAGTTCTCTATTCTGTGTCATTGATCTACATGTCTAGTTTTTTTGTTTGTTTACCAGTATCATGCAGCTTTGGTTACTGTAGCATTGTAGTATAGTTTAAAGTTGGGCAGCATTATGTTTCCAGCTTTATTCTTTTTGCTTAGGATTGCCTTGGCAATTTGGACAATTTTTGGTTCTATATGAATTTTAAAATGTCCTTTTTCTTTAGTTCTGTGAAGAATGACATTGGTAGCTTAATAGAAACAGCATCAAATCTATAAATTGCTTTGGGCATTATAGCCATTTTAATAATATTGATTCTTACTGTCCATGAGCATAAAATGTTTTTTTCATTTGTTAGTGTCATTTCTGATTTGTCTGAGCAGTGTTTTCTAGCTCTCCATGTAGAGACCTATTGCCTCCCTGGTTAGCTTTATTCCTAGGTATTTTATTTATTTGTGGCAATTGTGAACGAAATTACACTCCTGATTTGGCTTTTTGCTTGAGTGTTTTGGTACATAGGAGTGCTAGTGATTTTGCACCTTGATTTTGCATCCTGAGACTTTGCTGAAATTGTTTATCAGACAGGAACAGACACTTTTTGATATGATTTGGCTGTGTCCTTACCCAAATCTCATCTTGAATTCTCATGGGTGGTGGGAGGTAGGTGGTGGGAGGCAACTGAATCATGGGGGCAGGTCTTTCCCATGCTGTTCTCATGATAGTGAATAAGTCTCAGAGATCTGATGGTCTTACTAAGAGGAGTTTCCCCACACAAGCTCTCTTCTCTTGTCTGCTGCCATGTGAAACATGACTTCACCTTCTGCCATGATTGTGAGGCCTCCCCAGCCATGTGGAACTATAAGTCCATTAAACCCCTTTCTCTTGTAAATTGCCCAGTTTGGGGTATGTCTTTATCAGCAATGTGAAAACGGACTAATACGCTTTTCAAAAAAAGACATATATGCAGGCAACAATCTTATAAAAAAGCTCAATGTCACGGATCATTAGAGAAATGCAAATCAAAACGACAATGAAAAAGGCAAGAAATAATAGATGCTAGTGAGGTTGTGGAGAAAAAGGAACACATACACTGGTTGTGGGAGTATAAATTTGTTCAACTACTGTGGAAGACAGCGTGGCAATTCCTCAAAGACCTAAAAACAGAAATATCATTCGACCCAGCAATCTCATTACTGGGTATATAGCCAAAGGAATATAAATTGCTCTATCATAAAGACACATACATGCATATGCTCATTGCAGCACTATTAGCAATAGTAAAGACATGGAATCAATCTAGATGTCAATCAGTGGCAGACTGGATAAAGAAAATGTGGCACATATACAATATGGAATGCTATGCAGCCATAAAAACGAACAATATCATGTCCTTCCTTCACAGAAACATTGATAGAGCTGAGGGCCATTATCCTTAGCAAACTAACGCAGAAACAGAAAGTGAATACTGCATGTTCTCACTTAAAAGTGAGAGTTAAATGATGAGAACACATGGACACATAGAGGGGAGCAACACACACTGGAGCCTATCAGAGGGTGGAGGGTGGGAGAAAGGAGCAGACCAGGAAGAAAAATAACTAATGGGTACTAGGCTTCATGCCTGAGGGATAAAATAATCTGTACAACAAACCTCCATGACTCACATTTTCCTGTATAACAAACCTGCACATGTACCCCTGAATTTAAAATAAAAGTTAAATTTAAAAAAAAGGGGGTAACCAAAGGAAACAGGGGTAAGCTATACTTAGATAAAATAGATTTTAAGTAAAAACTATCAAAAGAGACAAAAAGGACATTATATAGATTTTAAGTTAAAACTATCAAAAGAGACAAAAAGGACATTACATAATAATAAAATGATCAACTTTATCTATATTTATATATAAAATTGTTAAATCAGCCTAGTTAGTTGACCATTAGTGTGTATAAATGTGTATATATGTGTGTGTGTGTGTGTGTGTGTGTGTATTCACCTCACATCAGAGTTACCAGATATATGAAGCAAATACTGACAAAATTGAAGGGAGAAATAGATAGCAATACAATTTTAGTAGCTGACTTCAATACCCCAGTTTCAATAATGGGTATAACAACAAGAATACCAATAAAGAATCAGAGGATATGAACAATATTTTAGGCCAGTTGGACTGAACGGACATATGTAGAACACTTGACATAAGAATATACATTCTCAAGTGTGCGCATAACATTCTCCAGGATAGTTTCATATTAGCTCACAAAAAAGTCTTAACACATTTAAGAAGATTAAAAGTATACAAAATATCTTTTCCGACTACAAAAGAATGAAACTAGAAATTGATTGTAGCAGGAAAACAGTAAGGATCACAAATGCATGGATATTTAATAACAAGACCTTCTTAAATGTCCAACAGTTGAAAGAATAAATTACAAGATAAATTTAAAAATATCTAGACATAGATGAAAAGAAAACACAACATATCAAAACATACGGAATGCAGCAGAAGCTGTACCAATGGGAAAGTTTATAGTGCTAAATGCTTACAACGTAGGTAACCTAGAAGTGATAAATTCCTAGAAATATTCAACCTACCAAGACAGAATTATGAAAAAATAGAAAATATATGCAGATCTATAGAGAGGATATTGAATCAATAATCAAAAAAACTCTCGAGAAAGAAAAGCCGAGGAACAGATGGCTTCATTACAGAATTCTACTAAACATTTAAAGAAGAATTAATGCCAACTACAACAAATGTAAAAACTTCTGTGTAGCAAAGGAAACAATCAACTGAGTGAAAGGCTTATCTCTGATACTTTTTTAGGGTACTTGCTTACAGTTTTAGCAAGTCCTCAAACTTCCTTGTGTAGTATGTATTTTGTAATGCCTTCCTTCTCATCCTAAAATAAAAAATCACACATACTGTAAGCAAATTATAGTTTTTAACAAGTTAATATAATATCACATTGTAATAAAAAAATAAAGTGAATAAAAGTTTTACTGAAATTTACCTAAGTGTAATATTCGCTTGAGAAAGATGTACTGAAACATGGGTATACAACTTTTTATGTAAAGTTCCACATATTAAATATTTTTGGCTTTGCCAGTAATAGCCTCTGTTGCAGGTACCCACCTCTAGCATTAGAGTACAAAAGAAAGTCATAGACAATAGGCAATAAATGGGCATAGCTTTGTTCCAATAAAACTTAATTTACAAATTCAAACGACAGGCATGAGTTTGCCCAGAGTCTCAGTTTGCCAATCCCTGAGCTAAAGACATTATTGAATCATCAGATGTTTGCCTGAATATGTGAAATGATTGTGTCTTCAATAACTTTAAGTGGAAAAAATGATAGAAATATGTAGGCATGTTCGGGTGAATATGTTAGCACTGTGAACAGCAATGTTGTTGGTGACATGATTTTCCAAAATTGTAAATGACACTGAATAAATTTCTGAAGTCCAAATTGTATAAATTGCTTTTACACTCACATGAATATTTGGTAAGATTATTTGAAATTTCTATAGTCATACCAGTTATGTGTCAACCAAAATTGATTCTAAAAATTTCCAAAAGGCTTCCTCAATACTGATACCACCTCCATGTAACATTATTTTTGGTTAAATTCTTGGAAGGGAAAACTTTGTATCAAAATGTAAACAGTATTTTGTTATTATGCTTTGGTAACATAAAATATATGGAGTATTTTTCCATTCTTTGAGCTGAAAATTAGTTTGTAATATTTAAAAATTTTAACACTAGGCCGGGCGTGGTGGCTCACGCCTGTAATCCCAGCACTTTGGGAGGCCGAGGCGGGTGGATCACGAGGTCGGGCGATCGAGACCATCCTGGCTAACATGATGAAACTCCGTCTCTACTAAAAGTACAAAAAATTAGCCGGGCGTGGTGGCGGCGCCTGTGGTCCCAGCTACTCGGGAGGCTGAGGCAGGAGAATGGCGGGAACCCGGGGGCGGAGCTTGCAGTGAGCCAAGATGGCGCTGCTCACTCCAGCCTGGGCCACAAAGCGAGACTCCGTCTCAAAAAAAAAAAAAAAAAAAAAATTTTTAACACTAGATAAAAGGGCTATAAAACACTTTGACTCACATAGTCCTTTAAGTTTGACTTATGTGGTACTTGGCAATTGTACAAATTTATAAACATATGTATTACTTTATGTTATTGACTAATATTCTGAATTAGAACCCCATTTTATTATGTGGGTATTAATCTAATTTTTACAAATATAGCTATATTCCTAACAGATGCAAATATTTGTATTTTAGATCTTAAACATAAATAAATTCTAATAAACATCCCATCTTTTCTCACCTATTATAATTTACTACTAGTATATTTTTATAAATAGAATCTGAAAATTAATACATTTTTACTGAAAATTTTATTAGGCAAGCTAAGATCACCAGTATTATAATCCACTAAAGGGTTCATAAAATATTACTACAAAACAGAACAGACTGTGAACATATTTACAACGATATCAAAACCTTAATACTGAATTGTATACTCAGTGTACATCTACTTCAATCAAAATTTGCTATTAAATGGTTATTTAAGAACGTTTTACTCCTTATGAATTTATTTCTACTTTAACTTTTTGAGCATTATGGTTATAACTAAATTTGATATTTCAAGGAGGAAAGCCCTCAGCCTTTGTCGTTCTCCATGATACTGACATTTTTTAAGATTGTATGCCATGATTTTGAAGACTGTTCTTCACTTTGGGTCTGTCGAGTTCATTATTATCAGCAGTCACTTGTACTCCAATAAAGCGTAACTCTCATTTCTGTTTTGCTGTTGTTGTTTGTTGTGGTTGTTGTTAGTATCACATTCAACCTTCTGGACTTGACTCTGTAATACCATACTTTGATTTTTAAATTTTTAATTCCATTTTTATTTTCCTCAAGCAACTTTTCTCCATTTTCCCCACAGTCACCAGAGTGTGGGCTCCATTAGAGTTAAGATTTTGACTGTGTTGTTTGGATTTTTTTTTTTTACCCCCAGCTCAATACCTTCGTGTATTTTCTCATAAATGGAGTCCGATTTTATATGTATTTGATAGGAATAAACCATGGTGATTTGTTCTTAGTTTCATCACATTCAAAATGCACATCTTGTCAATTTGCCCCTTTATTGGTGGTGTTAATTTTGTTTAAATTTTGTTAAATATGTTCACCTAGTTTTACACTCTAATATTACCATTTTTCTCTTTGTAAATAATATGTAAATATGGAGAATATAGACTGTTTAAATAGCATGTTCTTCAAATTTTTACCCAGTATGTTTAGTAACCATTGAAAATTCTTTCCTGAATCAATTACTACTCTCACAGTTGCAAAATGATGTTCTAACTCCATTTTATATTCATATTTATTTGTGAGAATTATAATGTAATAAAGATCTCCCCCTTCTTGCTTATTTTTTATCTATATGTACTCAGAAATTTTTTTCAGTTTTTCAATTATTATTTTTTTCTTACTGTCATTTATTATGAGACAATACAACTAAGTACAATTTGTGATGCTGTATTTCATCCTAGATCAGGTAAAATTTGCCATAAAGAGCATTATTGAGACAACTACAGAAATTATCTATTACATAAAATTATGAACTGACTTAGCAAGGAGAAAAAAAAATAAAAAAGACTAAGAGAGAGAAAAAAAGAGTGAGGAAGTAAATTATATGTCTGTAATTACATAGAAGCATATCTTTAAATTCTGTTTGTATGTTAGAAAAATTCATAATTATAGATAAAGTGACGTGATGTCTACAACTAACTCACTAACATATGTTTGTGTGTACAGAGAGACAGAGCAGTGAGAGGGAATGAAAACATCAGGAGTACTATTCTTGCCAAAAAGGCATTACCTAAATCTCATCATGATGAAATGTTAGATCAAATCAAATCAAATTGTAGGACATTCCACAAAACAACTGTTCTATAACCCTTAAAAATGTCAATATTATAAAAGACAATCAGAAAGAGAGAGAGTGCACAAATGTGACAAAATGTTAATTGTTGAATTCATCTGGATGAAGGATATGTGAAGCTTTTGTACTATTCATGTAATTCTGAAAATTTGAAATTATTTCAAGAAGAAAAGTTTAAGATTAGTTATTGAAGAGATGACCATACCAAAACAAAAATAAGAATATAATTACTCCAAAATTTTGATGTCTTATGATGCAGAAACCTTCAGTCTATATGTGCTAAGACTTTGTGATTTTACTGGTCTCATCCCTTCCATGTGTTCTATTATATACTTCAACTATAACTCAACTCGTAAACAGATTGGCCTATTGGAAAAAAAGCTCTTACAAAAATCTCTTACAAAAAGCTCGTTACAAAGGCAGATTTTTAAAATACCAACAGTGCACAGGGAGTATTAATAAAGTGGGTCTTTTTTTTTTCTGTAAAACAAATTTCCCTCATTTTTCTTCATCTAATAAAGTGATATATATTCATTCTATATATCATTTATATATAAAGTATTTTCAAATTTTTTATACATAAATATAAATGTGTATACACACACACAGACACACACACACACACACACATTTGATGGTTTAGAATTTCATCTATCCTTGCTGGGTCCTTTTATTTCCCCCCCAAGATATAAAACCAGAATAACAATTCTTTGTTGTTATTTTTTGTTTTGTTTTGTTTTTTGTTTCTTTTTTTTTAGATGGAGTTTTGCTCTTGTTTCCCAGGGTGGAGTGCAATGGCGCGATCTCAGCTCACCACAACCTCTGCCTCCAGGGTTCAAACAATTCTCCTGCCTCAGCCTCTCGAGTAGCTAGGATTACAGGCATGGGCCACCATGCCCAGCTTATTTTGTATTTTTAGTAGAGACAAGGTTTCTCCATGTGGCTCAAACTGGTTTCCAACTCCTGACCTCAGGTGATCTGCCCGCCTCGGCCTCCCAAAGTGCTGGGATTACAGGTGTGAGCCACTGTGCCCGGCCCAGAATAACAGTTTTATACTCAAATAATTTTGCCCATAAATGAAAGTCAGTATAGAAAACAATATACTTCTAGACTATGCCACTAATATCCTTCTAGACCATGCCACCATAAGTAAGGAAATCATCTTCTATATAAAAAGGCCAGTTACACATTAAGGGTTTATTTATAGAAAAGGATACTTAGGCAGACCAGGCCCTACCTTGGGTAAGGAGAACAGGAAAATGTCTTGCCTTTAGATAGAAAAGCACAGACTCTTTTAAGGAGAAGTGAAAAGAGACACTGCAGTGCCTGGGTTGAGGTAAACTCACCCATGAGGTAAACTGGGGTGGGGAATGCTGAATTCCAGTTTAGGATGGCCAGAGACATTTCCACTCACCAAACTTAGAGACCTAGGAGATACAGAATTTCACTCACACATTACTTCCTCACCCTTTGTTTTCCTCTCTTTTAGTCTTTTTTAATTTTTTTATCTTCTTGCTAAGTCAGTTCGTAATTTGGGACTGCCATAATATGCTAATGACATATCTGAGAAGGTGTGCTTGCTGGAGTCAAAATGTAGGTAATCCAAAATGCTAAGCCCTTCAAAATCAAGATGTGAGAAAATAGATGTGATAATGCACTTGTTCTGATATTATCAACGGTTAGATTTGTCCTTTGCTAGAGAACATATGACATTTACATTTTTCTTTGTTAGTATGTTATCGAATTTATTGACTTGCCTCTGAATGTAATATGAGACTTTAATTTTCATTTTTGAATTTTGCTTTTCTGTTTTCCTCAGGAAACATTCTTTTGTTCTGCCTGCACTTACTCACTGTGTAGGCTCCATGATGGCAGAGATGTTTTCTGTCTTGTTTAGCATCGTATTTCCAGGACCATGCTCATACATAGAAGACAATGAATAAATATTTTTGAGTAAACAAATGGATGAAGAAGTGAATAATTTTGCATACAAATAATCTTGCTAATTTTGTGTTAAAATGTCTCAAAAAACAATAAGTGGTGGGAAATTTCTTTAAAAATTTAGTTGTGTCATAAAATTGAAGAGTCCCAGTCACTACGATGAGGCTATCTTCCCTGTGCACACGCTTTGTACAGTGTCATTTAGAATGTTGCTAGATAATTTTCTTAAATACAATTACATAATTTAATGATTCAACAGATATTAACATTATGAAAGTGATCTATATACATTTAAATAAAATATTCATTACAATGGGAGAGGTGGAAAAAACAAGCAAACATATATTTTCTTAGAACGTGACCCTAATGGACTGAAATTCTTATATCCTTTCCCCAGAGAAAGGACTTCCTGTGAATGGGTGCCATTTTACCAGGAGGTAAAAATAAAGGCAATGGCCAGTTTAGAAACTATGAATTTATTACATTTGGAAATTACTGTTTGTGAAAATCTCTGACGTCAAATTCTTCTAAAGTTGTCCTATGCCGAGTGATATGAATCACTATAATTCATTTGCCAACATTACTTGAGGATTGTGGTCAGTCAAAGTCAGTATGGCCTAATGGCAAAGATTGTGGTCTCTGGAGCCAGATATCCAGAACTGAAACCCAGTTCCAGTATTAACTAACTCAATGACTCTGAGCCAGTTATTCAATCTCTCTGAGCCTCATCTCTAAATAAGAATAATGATAGAGTTGTGTGTGAACATTAAAATAAGTTAATGCATGTAGAGTTATGAAGCCATGCCTAATATATCAGAAGCAATCACTAATATTATAAGTAATATTAATATCTTAGTGTGTGGAGAGAATTAGTGTGTGGAGAATTCGTATATGGAGGGAGATATTACAATTACTGTTGTGTGTGCTGTCCTGTGTATACCAGCTGAGATAAAAATCACCTCTGAGGGCCACTAGAAAAGTTGGCAGTAAGCACAGTACCCGTGTGGGTTCATGATGCTGTCTGCTTTCCCTGTCTAGTGGAAGAGAATCCTAGGCTTTCAGGTCACTCGAGCAGTGACCTTTGTTAGCTAATGATAAAGTACCTTATCACAACGTTTAGATACTTTAAGGTAAACTGTTCAACATTTTATAACCTCTAAGTTTTACGTCAAAATTTGGAGTGTGTTGAATTGAAGAGACTGCTATAGAGATACTTTCTGGGATTAAAGATCTTGTGTGTAAGGATAACACAAAAGCCTCATAATCCAAATGTATACTAGTTTTTCACCCAAAAGGCAACATTAGACGAGTTATTGGGTTGGTGCAAAAGTAATTGCCGTTTTTTGCCTCTAAAAGTAATAGTGAGAATCACCATTACTTTTGCACCAACCTAATACTTTGCCCCTGCACCTCCATTTCTATCATTTATTTGTCAAATGAAGTTTTGAGACCACGTGATCTCCATATGCCGTATTTCATCGGTATCCACTTTTACTCCCATTGTTTTGTATTTAAATTGGTATTTTCACTTTCTCTTCTCTCTGATACCACAAGAATGAAAAAACAGTCTAAGACTTAGAGCTTTGTGTGTGTGTGTATGTGTGTACACACACATATATAAAACTTTTGCAAAGGCCAGAGTCATCTACGAAAACTTAACTTTGATCAACAAATTGTAAGTGTTGCTATGAGAAGAAGAAAACAGAACAGAATTTTAAAAAATAGTAGAATATAATATGGGATGTCTGCAAGGCTGCAGAGAAAATGTTTTCATTTTCATGTTTCTGAAGTTAGGGCTTTCGGAGCAAAACTAAAACAGAAACTTCAGACCTAAATTAAAGAAGACTTTTACCAAAAGATGACTGAATATTTAATAAGGGATTTACCTTCTTGGAGGTATGTCAAAGGGAGGCCAGGCATGGTGGCCTGTAATCTCAGCACTTTGGAAGGTCGAGGCGTGTGGACCACCTGAGGTCAGGAGTTCGAGATCAGCCTGGCCAACATGGTGAAACCCTGTCTCTACTCAACAATACAAAAAAATTAGCCGGGCATGGTGGTGCACGCAGGATAGTCCCAGCTACTTAAAAAGCCGAGGCAGGAGAATAGCTTGAACCTGGAAGGCAGAGGTTGCAATCAACCAAGATAGCACCACTGCACTCTAGCCTGGGTGACAAGAGTGAAACTCTGTCTCTAAATAAATAAATAGACGTCAAAGGGAGATAAAATCCAGAACTATGGAAATATCCCATGGAATGAAACAGTGAAATACATTTTTTCCCAGTGAATTGCATTGACATTCCAACAGATAAAAACCCAGGGCCAAAAGGGAATATGTTCCCATTAAGGAGATTCAGTTTTTCTCCCTCCTTTTAAAGGGAAGCAGGTAATGTGTATATAAGCTCACCAATTCCTATTTTTAGGGTTTCTCTTTTTTGGTTTCTATACACAGGCCTGTCTGTCTGTCTTTCTGCATCACTCCAGACAGGGAAATGTTTGGGAGAAAAGGAAACAACGTGCTTGTAAATCATGTGTTTACTTTCTGGATAATATGAATAAATACGAACTTTCAAAAATGATCATTATCAATGGAGCAAAAATAGAAAAAGACCAAAGCTTTTATACGAAAGTTACTTCTTACAAATTACTGATGACATTGAAAGTGTTTGGACTGTTTTCTCCTAAATGGATCGATAGTCATTCGTTTGAACTCTTAAATATTTTATTAATGAGAAAAAAATGGGGACACATTTTTGGGCTGATACAGCTGAAGGGAAGCTTTTGTTATTTAAAATATGGGGCAGGGAGTATTTAGGAGAAAACGTAATTATTTTCTGTTCATCAACAGAAGGATGAAAGCTCTGCAATCTCTCATTCAGCCTTGGGCAGTATAAATTTTGAAACCCTATTAAGTGACTCGATCATTTACTTCCATACTTCTTGTCTGTACAATTTTCTTCAGCTTTGATCATAAGGAACACTTTTTAAAAATATGCTGTGCTTTCAATGTTGTGTCTACCTTGATTTTTTCTTGTCTCTGTCGTATACCATACTTAAGTGTAAGAAGTTTAGGGGAACTAAAGGAAATAAGCTACCTGATCCTCTGTCATCCATGTAATTTCTCCTGTTCTTATAAAAGAGAATAGAGCAGGGAGTTATCACCCTACTCTGACGCCCATGTAATGCCTGATTATGAAAGACTCTGTTTAGTGTGATCAGTTCAGACAGCTTTCAGAGACAGACACTAGGAGTTAGATTCTTTATGAAATAGCTGGAAAAATCTTTGTCCTATGAGGATCTACTTTTCTTTATGGATCTTCTTTCAGGGATTACATTGTGATAATTTTTACAATTTTATCAATAACCAATGAGTCCACATTGTTAACAATTATGTCCTTAGTTGAGATACAAAACATTGACACATTCAGTTTAAGTTTTCACAAAATATTCAAAATATATAAACTCCATAATAATTTTTAAAAAGCTAAAATATTTATTGGTTTTTATATAAGGTAGAGGGTTTCTATGTGAGAGAAAAGGAAGAAGATAAAAATAAAAAGAAAAGAGAAAGTTGAAAATAAAGGGATAAAAAAGAGAGGGTAGACAATGGGGAAAGAAAGGTGAAAAGTTGAAGTACGTTTTCAAATATCACATAAACATATTATGTCATGCTTAACAATGCATAATGCATTGAAATGTATTAGTTTGAACAATGACAGTATTCTTTTAGTTTTTGCTTTATTCATCGTGTTTTCAGTAAAACAATAATATTCAGATTAATGTATACTTTATAGCTTTTATATGTTGATACATGTGGAGAATTTTAGTGACAACTAATGATAACAATTTAGTCAACATTTATTGAGAATTTACCATGTCACAGATACACTGGTTCTTTGACAAACGTATAATGACATATACCAGCCATTATAGTATCATACAGATTAGTTTCACTGCCCTAAAAATCCTCTGTACTCAGCCCATTTCTCTTTCCCTCTCTCCTAACCTCTGGAAACCACTGATCCTTTTACTGTCTCTATATTTTTACCTTTACCAGAATGGCACGTAATTAGAATCATACAGTATTTAGCCCTTTCAGTCTGACTTCTTTCACTTAGTAACAAAGTTTCCTTGATGTGTTTTCATGAATTGATGGCTCATTTATTTTTTGTGCTACTTAATATTCCATTGTCTGGATGTTCCACTGTCTATTCATTTACCTGTTGAAGGACATCGTGGTAATTACGAATAGAGCTGTCAAACATTTGTTTGCAGGTATTGGGGGCATAATTTTTCAACTCACTTTGATAAATACCAAAATGTTGAATTTCTGGGTTATATGCTAAGAGTATGTTTGCTTTCATTTTAAGAATTCCAATGTGTTTTTAAAAGTAGCTCTACCATTTTGCATTCCCACCAGCGAGGCTTGAGAGTTCCAATTGAACTGCAACTTTGCCAGCATTTGGTGTTTTGTTTTGGAGACATATTCATTGTTGATCAGAAAACATTATATAATAAGAAAACGTTATTAGAAACTTAGAGGACTTGGCCAAAATTTCACCTGGATGTTTTGACGTTCTAGTCACAGAAATTAATGTAAATAGAAAAGGAGTGTCAAAAACCATCCCTGAGTATTATATCTCAGGATATAATACTGTATTATAAAATTAAGATATCTTCACTGTATATAATTCAGATTACTAGATTACTTTAAATTGAATACAGTACATCTACTTATGCTTTGACAGACACTTGTAGATTAAATTCATCCTGCTTTTTCAAGAAGTTGGGGACATACAAATGTATTCACCTAAGTTAATATTCAGCATCCATTAGTTTATTGTTTATTTTTGGATTTAAAATTTATGAAATATGGGGTTGTGATGTACTCTTTAGTCCCAGCTACCTGGGAGACTGAGGAGGGGGAATGGCTTGAACCCGGGGGTTAGAGCTTGCAGTGAGCCATGATCATGGCATTGCACTCCAACCTGGGTGGCAGAATGAGACCCTGATGCTAATAATGAAATAAATAAATAAACAAATTAGTAGACATTTACTCAGTGCTTTACCTAGAATACGCCAGGCATTTGTTAAACCTGGGAATAAATGTATGAATAAATTTTGGCTTTGTTTAAAATAATGTATTAGTCAAAGTTGTTATGGTCAAATGTGACAGAAACACCACTCAGATTGCTAAAGCATAACTGGAAATTTATTGCTCAAATAGCGAGAGCTCAGTAGCCGGTTAGCTTAAGGAGTTTAGAGTTCTTTACACGTTTTCTCCTGCTTCTTTCTCTTTTTTTCATTGTCTCTCTCCTTCAGAATTTATCATTTTATTTTAACACCCTTCTTTTTTGACACAGATGAATTCCATTGGGGTGGTGAAGGTGAGAACACTGCTACAGACAATTCCAGGAATACACCATTTCTATTTATAGTCTCAGAGAAAAAGAGAGCTTTTCTCTCTGTTCACATGCCCTTAAACCCTGATTTGGCTTACTTCAATTGGGCTGATTCTCATCTCTAGGGGTTTTTGTGAATTATAATGCCTTGAGTTAGAAGGTGGCATTATGTTGAGTGGGTACAATAAGTGTTTCCATCCAGATAGTTTGAAGTACTCACAAGGGTCCACCAGGTATACTCATATAATACTTTAATCAATATAAGGATATGCTATAGTAGGATAAAGGAAGCACAGGCAAGCGTTGTGGACCCAAAGATTTTTCAGTACCCTTTTATAGTTGCACGAAAATGCTTTATCTCTGAATTATGCATTACCAAGATATGTTCAAGAAATTTTCGTTTCAAAAGTGCTTCGGCAAAAGTTTCAGCGGGCTCATTTATGTGCCATTGATCACGTGACCAAACCAGGCTGTGTCATCAGTTACAACAGGAATAAACTACCAATCTATACATCCCAAAATACTGTAAACAACTGACTTTAAGCACCACAAGGGGAATATGAACTGTAAACAAAAGATTGTGAGTTATTATTTAACTTCATTATTCTTACCTTAGTCAAGAGTTAGTATTAGACTTCAGATATTGCCAGAAGTAAGCATAGAACTATGGTAGTCTAACTGAAAGATAACTTTACCTTATAGAAAGTGTGTTATATGTATTATAGGATATGAGGAGGGTGATATGATTTGGCTCTGTGTCCCCACCTAAATCGCAGCTTGAATTGTATTCCCTACATGTTGAGGGAGAGAGGTGATTGGATTATGGGGGAGCTTAATCTATGCTGTTCCCATGCTAGTGAGTTAATTCTCATGAGATCTCATGGTTATATAAGTGTTTGACAGTTCCTCCTACAGTCTTCTCTCTCATTTGCTGCCATGTAAGACACGCCTGCTTCCCCTCTGCCAGGAGTGTAAATTTCCTGAGGTCTCCCCACCTATGCAGAACTACGAGTCAATTAAACCACCTTTCTTTTTATCAGTGTGAAAACAGACTAATACAGTAAACTGATATCAGAAGTGGGGTACTGCTATAAAGATACCTGAAAATATGGAGGCAGCTTTGAAACTGAGTAACAGGCAGAGGTTGGAACAGTTTGGGGGGCATAGAAGAATACAGGATGAGGCGGAAAAGTATGGAACTTCCTAGAGACTTGTTGAATGGTTTTGACCAAAATACTGATAGTTACATGGACAACAAAATCCAGGCTGATGTGGTTTCAGACGGAAATGAGAAATCTATTAAGAACTGGAGAAAAGGTTGCTCTTGCTATGCTTTAGTGAAAAGACTGGTGTCATTTTGCCCCTGATCTAGAGAGTTGTGGAACTTTGATATTGAGAGAGATGATCTGAAATTAGAACTTATGTTTAAAAGGGAAGCAGTACATAAAAGTTTGGAAAATTTGCATCTTGACAATGCAGTAGAAAAGAGAAACACATTTTCTGGGGTGAAATTCAAGCCAGCTGCAGAAATTTACATAAGTAACGACGAGCCAAATTTTAATCATTAAGATATTGGAGAAAATGTCTACAGAGCATGTCAGAGATCTTGGTGGTAGCTTCACCCATCACAGGCCCAGAGGCCTAGGAGGAAATATGGTTTCATGGGCAAGGCCCAGGTTACCTGCTATTCTGTGCAGCTCTGGAACATGGTGCCCTGCTTCCCAGTCCGTTCAGCACCAGTTGTGGTTAAAAGGGGCCAAATTACAGCTCTGGCTGTTGCTCCAGAGGGTGCAAGCTCCAAGTCTTTGTGACTTCCACATGGTGTTGGCCCCAAAGGTGCACAGAAGTGACGAATTGAAGTTTGGAAAACACTGCCTAGATTTCAGGGGATATTTGGAAATGCCTGAATGTCCAGACAGAAGTTGGCTTCAGGGGTAGAGTACCCATAGAAAAACTCTGCTAGGGCAGTACAAAGGGGAAATGTGGGGTTGGAACTCACACGGGGTCTGCACTGGAGCACTGCCTAGAGAAGCTGTGAGAAGAGGGCCACCATCTTCCTGACCCCAGAATGATAGATCCACCAACAGCTTGCACTGTGGGTCTGGAAAAACCACAGGCACTCATGCCAGCATGTGAAGGAGCTGCCCAAGGCCATGGGCGCCACCCCTTGCATCAGCGTGCCCTAGATGTGAAAAACAGAGCCAAAGGAGATTATTTTGGAGTTTAAGATTTAATAACTGTCTCACCGGATTTTCGACTTGCATGGGGCCTGTAGCCATTGTTTTGGCTAATTTCTCCCTTTTGGAGTGGGACATTTACTCAGTGCTGTAGCCCCACTGTATCTAGGAAGTAAATAACTTGCTTCTGATTTTACAGGCCTATAGGCAGAAGGTACATGCCTTGTCTCAGATGAGACTTTGGACTCGGACTTTTGGTTAATGCTGGCATGAGTTAAGATCTTGGGGGACTGTCAGAAAGGCATGATTGGTTTTGAAATATAAAAAGACATGAGATTTGGGAGGGGGCAGGGGTGGAATGATATGGTTTGGCTTTGTGTCCCCATCCAAATCTCATCTCAAATCTTTCCTCATGTTTAAGAGAGGAGGTGATTGGATCACGGGAGTAGTTCCCTCCATGCTGGTCTCATGAGAGTGAGTGAGTTCTCACAAGATGTGATGGTTTTATCAGTGTTTGACAGTTCCTCCTGCATACTTTTCCCTCTCACCTGCCAACATGTAAGATGTGCCTACTTCCCCTTCCAACATGATTGTAAATTTCCTGAGGCCTCCCAACCCATGCGAAACTGTGAGTCAATTAAACCTTCTTTCTTTATAAATTATCCAGTCACAGGCAGTTCTTTATAGTAGTGTGAAAATGGACTAATACAGAGGGTATCTTTTCTTATGGTGGAAAAATCTGAACAAGTTACTATGGTATTAGAGAAGATCAAAAAGAAAGTGAAAAATTGAAGACCCAGGATAGAGTAGACATAGTAATTTGACCAGTCAGGATACATGATGGATTTGGAGAAGAGAAAAATATAATGAAGAAAAGTGTGTACTTAACTTGAAAGAAAATGGTGGATAACTTGTTCTTGAGATGGAAAAGAGAGAGTCAAGGCTAATTTAGATAAGCAGACTATGGTCAGTAAGAGAAAGATGTCTAAGCTAGTTCTCAAAAAGAAATGACAGCAAGAATGTCAAACTTGCGAAATGCAGCTGCCACTATGAGTGTGCAACCAGAGAGTTCAGACTAGACATAAAATCTAGAGGAGAAAGATATTTTATCTTTTGTTGTTCTAAAACGGTTCTCTTTGTTTTGCCTTAGAAAAGCCTGAGTTGTGAGTAGGTGATTCTGTGTTAGAAAAAAAAAAATACAAGTTACAACACTCTAAAATCTTAAATGTTCTAAAATTCAAAATGTTTTCAGCACCAAGATGATTTCACAAGTAAAAAATTTTATACCTAAAGTGCCATGATAGGTCACAGTCACAACTTTATTTTATATACACGATTATTTAAGATATTATATAAAATTACTTTCAGGCTATGTGTATAAAGTATACATAAAACATAAATAAACTTTATGTTTAGACTTGGGTTTTATCTCCAACTTCATTATGTATATGTTAATATTCCAAAATCCTTAAAATTCTAAATCCAAAACCCTTCTGACACCAAGCATTTTGGGTAACAGTTACTCAAACTGTATCTAATTTAAGCTTTGTATGTGCACATTGGGCTATATTTATTTATTTGTCATGACAGTAAGAAGGTAATTCATAAATTGGCCTATGTTGACCCAGAGAGACCAAGAAGTCTTATCCTTTCCCAGTGAAGGAATATGGGGTGCTCAGACTATAATGAAGTGGGCAAAGATTTGGAGTTGGAAAAAGGAGGAATGAAAGAACTTGTACAGAAGACAAAAGGGCTTCAACTAGTCCACGGAGTCAAATAATCTAGTTAGAAAAAGAGGACTAGGCTCCAGAAACAAAACAAAACAAAACAAATCAAAACAAAAACATAGCTCACTGCAGCTGTGTGGACACAACAAAACACCTTCACATAACCATATACCATCTTTGGGAAAAGGAAAGAAATTTTGCAATTCTGAAGGACTCATGCTTTGCTCATAAGTAAAGTAATAGTAACGCATTATTTAAACTAATACCAGATTTGTTAAGTTAAACATTTAAACCAAAAACCAAAAGAGAAATTCTTTAAATCACTGAAGTCTGAAAGGGTTATTTGGCAAGTATAGGTTGCCTGCCACACATAAAAAAAAAAAAAAAAATGAGATGGAAGAGAACATTCTGGATCTTATTAGAATAATTGTCTATGCATTGCATTAACTTGACTATGTCTTTGATTTTTGAAGAGAACAAAGTTTTCACATTTGAAAGAGCTAAGTTTCTATACAACTATATTACCTCTTATGATTACTTTTAAAATATTTTCTTGTCACTTTGATTAAGTAGGTAACTGATATGGTTTGGTTCTGTGTCCCCACCAAATCTCATGTTGAATTATAATCTCCAGTGTTGGAGGTGGGGCTGGTGGGAGGTGATTGGATGAATCAGGGGTGGACCCTTCAGTAATGGCTTAGCACCATCCCCTTGATGCTGTTCTTATGACAAGAGTTTTTGCAAAATCTGGTTGTTTAAAAGTATCTAGCACATTCACCCACTTCCTCCTACTCCAGCCATGTGAAGTACTGACTCCCCCTTCATCTTCCTCCATGATTTTCCCTGAGGCTCCCTCAGAAACCAAGTGGATGCCAGCATCATGCTCATGTATAGCTGTAAAACAATAAGCCAATTAAACCCCTTTTGTTTATAAATTACTCAGTCTCAGGTATTTTTGTATAGTAATTTGAGAATGTACTAATACAGAAAATTGGTACTGAGGAGTGGGACATTGCTATAAAGATACCTGAAAATGCGGAAGCAACTTTGAAACTGGGTAATGGGCAGATGTTGGAAGAATGTGGAGGGCTCAGAAGAAGATAGGAAGGTGAAGGAAAGTTCAGGACTTCCTAGAGATTGGTTGAATAGTTATGACTGAAATGCTGATAGCGATATGGAAAGAGATAGCCAGGCTGTGGAGGTCTCAGTTAGAGATGAGAAACTTATTGGACACTGGAGTAAAGGTCACTTTTGCTATGCTTTAGAAAAAAGCCTGGCTGCATTATGCTCCTGACCTAGAGATCTGTGGAACTTTGAACTTGACAGTGATGATTTAGGGTATCTGGTAGAAGAAGTTTTGAAACCCCAAGGCATTCAAGATGTCACCTGGCTGCTTCTAACAAGCTATGTTCATGTGCATGAGCAAATACATAATGTAAATTTGGAACTTATATTTAAAAGAGAAGCAGAACATAAAGGTTTGAAAAATTTGCAGCCTGGCCAAGTGGTCGAAAAAACAAAACAAAACAAAAAAAACCAACACTTCCAGGAGAGGAATTCAGGCAGGTTGCAGAAATTTGCATAAGTAAAAAGAATCCAAGTGCCAATAGTTAAGACAATGGAGAGAAGGCATCAGAGGCATTTCAGAGACCTTTGTGACAGCCCATCCCATCACAGACCCAGAGGTCTAGTAGGACTGAATGCAGGATTGCTACCTGCATTGCAGTTGTTCCAGCTCCAACCATGGTTCAAAAGGACCCAGGTACAGTTTGGGCCACTGCATCACAGGGTGCAATCTATAAGCCTTGGAGGCTTCCATGTGTTGTTAAGCCTGTGGGTGCACAGATTGCAAGAGTTGAATCTTGGAAGCCTCTGCCTAGACTTCAGAGAATGTATGAAAAAGCATGGATGCCCAGGCAGAAGCCTGCTGCAGGGTCTGAGACCTCATGGAGATCCCCTACCAGGGCAGTGCAGAGGCGAAATGTAGGGTTGGAGCCCCCACACAGAGTCTTCATTGGCACACTGCTTAGTGGAGTTGTGAGAAGAGGGTCACCATCTGCCAGATCCCAGAATGGTAGATTCACTGACAGTTTCCACGTCCCTGAAAAATCAGCAAGCACTCAATGCCAGCCTTTGAGAGCAGTGATGAGGGCTGTGTTCTGCAAAGCCACAGGGGCAAAGCTGCCCAAGGCCTTTGGAACCCAACCCTTGCATCAATGTTCCTTGGATATGAGACATGGAATCAAAGGAAATTATTTTAGAGCTGTGAGATTTAATGACTGCTCTGCCTGTTTTGGACTTGCATGGGGCCTGTAGTCTCTTTCTTTTGGCTAATTTCTCTCTTTTGGAGTAAGAGAATTTACCCAGTGCCTATACCCTCATTTTATCTTGAAGGTAACAAACTTGTCTTTAATTTTACAGGCTCATTGGGAGAAGGGACTAGCCTCATCTGAGACTTTGAACTTGGACTTTAGAGTTAATGCTAGAATTTGTTAAGATTTTGGGGGACTGTTGGGAGGCCATGATTGTATTTTTTTTAATGTGAGGACATGAGATTTGGGGGGGTAAGGATGGAATGATATGATTTGGATCTGTGTCCCCACCAAATCTCGTGTAAAATTGTAATCCCCAGTGTGGAAGATGGGGTCTGGTGGAGGTGATTGGATAATGGGGGTGGATACTTTATTAATGGCTTAGCACTATCCCCTTGGTGCAGCCCTTATGATAGAGTTCTCACAAGATCTGCTTGTTTCAATGTGTGTAGCACCTCCCCGCCCCCTTCTCCCTGCTCTAGCCATGTGAAATGCTGGCTCACCTTCACCTTCCACCATGACTGTAAGTTGTCTGAGGCTTCCCCAGAAGCTGAGAAGATGCCAGCACCATGCTTCCTATATAGCCTGCAGAACTATGAGTCAATTAAACAGCTTTTTAAAATAAATTACTCAATCTTTGTTCCTTTCTGTCCACAGTTTTCAGGTAATCAATGATTCAATATCCGGGATTTCTTCACAGCAATGTGAGAATGGATTAATAGAGCAACTAAGTGTTTTTTGGTAACCCATTAGCCTATCTGTAGCAAGTTGAATAGTGGCCTTTAAAAGTTTATATTCATTTGAAATCTCAGAATGTGACCTTATGTAAAAATACGGTATTTGCCAATATAATTAGTGGAGGAGGTCACACTACGTGGGATGGGCCCTAAATACAATGACCTGTGTCCTTATTCGAGATGAGATGGCACGAAGAAAACACACAGTGAAGAAAATTCTTGTGAAAAAGAGACAAAGATCGGTGTGATATTTCCATAATTTAAGGAATGCTGAAGATCACAGGGAGCCCTCAGAAGCTAGGAAAAGGCACTGAAAAGTTTTTACCTAGAGCCTACAGAGATATCATGGCCCTACTACCTCTTGATTTCAGAATTCTGGTCTCCTGAACTGTGAGTGAATATAATTATGTTGGTTTTTGCTACCAAGTTTATGGTAATTTTTTATGACAACCCTAAGAAATGAATACAGACTTTGGTACTGGGTAGTGGGTGCTGTTGTAATATATATTTCAAAAGGTGGAAGTGGTTTTGGAATTAGGTAATGGGTAGAAGGTTGAAGAATTTTGAAATGTTTGATAGAAAAAAATCTAGATTATCTTGAAGAGATGATTTGTAGAATTATAGGCACCAAATGTGATGAGGGTTTTGATGAAAATAAGGAATGCAGGAGAGAAAACTTCTGGCATTTACAGAATACATGCTATCATTATGAATAAAATGTTAAAATATAAACATTAAAGGTGAGGTGTCAGAACAAAATGAGAAACATAACATTAGAAAAGGGAAGAAAGGCGATCCTGGACATAGAAAGCCAGAAAATTTGGCTGAACTCTGTTCAAATATTAGGTAGAAAGTAGAACTATAAGCAATGGACTTGTTTGTTGAGCTAAGGAGATTTTTAAAGCAATGTTTAAAAGGTTTGGCCTGGTTTCTTTTTGTTGCTTATAATAAAATGAAAGAGGAAACAGATAAATTGAGGATGAAATTATTAAGCAAAATGGAATCAACACTAGACGGTTTGTAAAACTCTCAGCCTATCCAGATAGCCATATGAGAAAGTATGTTTGTAGAAAATATGAAGAGTTTTGCCCAACAACCTTTTGGTAAAGAGTTTAGATGTGTGACTCATGGAGTCAATAAAACATTCGAGCAGAATCCATCAACAGAGATGGGGTTCTACGGGAAGAATTTGAAGAGGGAGGTTGACACACATAAAAAATCAGCAAGGTTTTTGAGAATGTTTTATCAGCAGACACACTGAAAGCATGGACAGAAAGGAAGAAAGATGGAATAAAATGAAAGAGAAATGACTTGGAGGGCACAGGTTCAGATGTCAGAGAGGGAGAGGCTGCAGACAGTGCCAACGCCCAGAAGGTAGTTGCTAACTACAGAGATGTCATAGGCCTAGAAGGTTCAGCCACAGGCCCAGAGGGCAGAGAAATGAGTCAAATAATTATTCTTAGGCCTTAAATCCTAGTATCGTTTGCCTTGCCAACTTTCAAACTTGCTTGGCATCAGTGAACTCTTTATTTCTTTCAATCTTCCCTTTTAGAAAAGATTTAGGAATGAGAATGTTTATCTTATGCCTATTCCAACTTCAGAGGGAGCATCACTCTGTAGAAACCCTGATTTGAACTTCTGGCCTTCTGCACTGGAAGAGAGTAAGTTTTTGTTGTTTTAAGCTACCAAGTTTGTAGTAATTTCTTATTGCAGACTAGGAAACTAATACACTCTTTTAATTAAGTGTTCAAAATATTCTGATGGTTTCTGATATTTTATCTTCCTGAGATTGACTCCAAAATATATCCTTTGCCCTTGCAGTTGTCTTCAAAATGTTTCTGAGTGTTCCTTGAACAATCCCAAAGATTTACTTCTTAACCTTATAACACTTGAAGTGTTAAAACAATTAGGTTTATTTGGTGTGTGATACTAGTCTGCCTTAGGTTAAATTTACATTGGTAAAATATTATTAAAGATAATATTTTAGAAGCTCTAAAATGTAAGAAAAGTTCTATAGATTTGTTAACATCCTAATTGTTTATAATTTTTGTTTATATTTATCAGAATTATGTTTCTGGTCCTGCTTTGCCTATTATCACAAGAAAAATAGAGTTATCTCAGTTATAATTTCTTTTATTATTTTTTCTTTATTTTTATTTTTATTTTTTTGAGAGGGAGTCTAACTCTGTCACCCAGAAGTGTCACCCAGGCTAGAGTGCAGTGGCACAATCTCAGTTCACTGCAACCTCCACCTTCCAGGTTCAAGCGATTCTCCTGCTTCAGTCCCTCTAGTGGCCTGGATTACAGGCACCCACCACCACACCCAACTAATTTTTGTATTTTTAATAGAGACGGGGTTTCACCATGTTGGCCAGACTGGCCTCGAACTCCGGACCTCAGGTGATCTTCCTGCTTCAGCCTCCAAAGTGCTAGAATTACAGGCATGAGCCACCACGCCTGGCCAATTTCTTTTATTAAAAATGCTAACTTGGCTATAATTTTATGTTTAGAATTTTAATCTAGAATCTTTCAGTGTAGTGGCTTTAGACGAGGGATTTGCATCATTTTCTCTGGGGTTTTATTAAAACAGAAATGTTTAGGACCTAATTCACACTTAAAAATCTTCTTTACTTGATCACATATATTGGATGTTTCTTGACCATATGCTTGAAATATTCGCAGTGTATTATGTATCAGAATTATCATGTTTTTCTTGTACAAGGTATATTTATTTTTAAAGATTATATATAATATTCACCCTTTTAAAAAGCAGAGTTAGTCATTTTGTGTATAGATATCTTGTCTAAAACTTTTTTTGGATTAACTTTATTATCTTGCTTGGTTTGCCACAGGAAGATCAAATTTCCTTGTCAGTGCATTATTTTTATAATGAACTTTCCTCAGAGTTTTAATTTTTGAAAATTATCAGTAATAAGTTAATTATGGGCATTTTAATATTTTATGAGCTAAAGGCTTTGTTGTTCGTCTATTTTAATGCTTCTCTGAAAGTCCTTGTAATCAGCCACATGCTTATGCATTTCATCTTCAGTAAAAAACTGTTTTATAGCTCCAATGGAAAGGACTATGCCAGGTACTTTTGGGCACAGATTATGTAACCAAGTTAGAGGCCATGCTAATGTATTACTGAGTCAGAATTTCCAGAACTCTAATGGAGAAGCAGATGGATTGATTAGATTGTCAACCCAAGGTGGAGTGGTATAAAAATTAATTAGATAATAAAGAATAAACAAAGGAGGGATGCTATGATTTTTTGTTGAAAATACCGTTGAAGTTTTAATCTTCTATTTTCAGGATATATTAGGAAGCCCTTTTGTCTTCCTAAGTTACCTATAACTCAAAACAATTTAGTAGAGTCTGCTTTTGTAAATAGACAAAAATTATATCTTATTATACCTACCTGATCCCTCATGGATTTAAAATAAATATTACTTTTATTTCATAGCAATAAAATTATTCACATAGGTTCAATAAGAATGTATCTTCCTTGATATACATAATTAGAAACATTGGTTATTGAACTGTCAACCAAAATTATTAAAAGGCTCTGAATCCAGTTTTAAAGAGTTTAGTCAAATGAAAAGCTAGGAATAGCCATTTGGGAGGCACAGGCTCCAGAGAAACGGGATCAGTGATTCAAAATTAAATATAAGTTATTGCTTCTATAGGCAAAAAAATAATAAATAAATTTAACAGAATAACAACATTTTGTGTATCTGGCTGGCTTATGAGTTACAACAAATTAATTATTCTGTTTTATTTTTCATACAGGTTGTTTCCGTTTCTTTTTAAACATAAGCGTATAGTTTACATTCCGTCTTAAGACAATGTGATAGCTGTGAGTCTTTTCGTGAGAAAGAGAAGAGGGAAGTTAATCTAGAATGAAGACGAACTGTCAAGAGGATGTGGAGAGGAAAGGGGTTTTCCCTGGCAGCAATCAGTCATTTACATTCTACAAAACTATGCAGGTAAGGAAGAGGCTAATCTTTAATCACAGAAACAAAAACTACAGTTTCCTAGGTTAAAGCTGTCTGTGACATGACTCAAGCCCCATAATTACACGTTTTTAAGGTTCAAAATAATTGAGAATTTTGACAACTTAAATTTGTATAACTTATTTTCACATTTTCCCACTTCTTATCAAGAACTTTCAAAGAAAGCATCTTAGATGATGATACGATTTGTCTGTGTCCCCACCCAAATCTCATCTTGAATTGTATTATAGTTCCCACAATCCTCAAGTGTCATGGGAGGGTCCAGTAGGAGATAAATGAATCATGGCAGTGGCTATCCCTGTGCTATCTTTCTAATAGTGAGGCACCTTTTCTCAGGGCAGCAGGAGAGAGAAGTGCCGAGCGAGACGGGGAAAGCCCCTTATAAAACCATCATCATCATATGATTACAATAGGTGAATATATCTCCTTTTACTAATAAGAGAGTACAATTTCTGGGAGACATTTATTTTTATTGGTCTGTTTGTTATAATTTCAAATGGAGATAACTAATGCTTGAAGGAAGTCAATCTTAGGTTTCGCAAAACCAGTGGAAGAACTTTTCACCAAGGGATTTTTAACAGCCCTGGTTAATATGGCCAATTGTTTACCAATCTAGATAACCGGGGGTGATAAGCACAATAGACATTGTATAGAATAGGTCCGATTGTATATACTGATTATTTGTCCAGTGAAGTGGATGCTTCTGTCACTATGAGGTTCCAGAAAAACTCCTCAAATTGGAATGAAAAAAGGTAAATATAATTTTACTTACTTCTAAGGCCATTGATCTTCTGCAATGAAATAACCCTACCCAATAAGAAAGCATGCAAATCATTATCAGGGCATATTTATAGCCTCAGCAGGGTGGCAGTTGGATAAAATCTGGCTGTCGTATTTCCAAGGGAGCCTCAGGTAAAGGAAAGTGTCCTTGGGAACAATGTGATAGTTTTCCTGGATTATATTTTGGGCAAATATGTCAGTGGTTGTATACCTTATGACCCATAGTTGGAGAAGGTTTTCAATAATACTTAAGGTTTTCCTAAAGCAACCATTTTGCCAAGATGCCAGTGAGTTAGAACATCTACATAAGTTAAAAAGAATAACTGTAATTTAGCAGGAAATAGGGGTGAATTATTTGGTGTATTCTATATCTCACCTTTTGGGGAGTTTTTTTCCATTTTTATTTTCCAACCTTTTTTTTTTTTTCCTGATTTTGGGGATTTGGATCAAGTTAATTTTATAACAAATTCAGATGCTTCTTTAAAAGTTAATGTAAGTTGTTTCTCCTGTTTAGATATGTTTAAATAGCTCTCTTTGCTACCTTCTCAGCTAGCTGATTTCCTCTGCTTTCTGGAGTACCTGATTTGGAACGACCTGGGATTTTAATAATGGCCAGTGATTTTAGCCAGCAGTATCTGTTAGGCTTATTAAGTGGCTCAAGTACTTTACATGTAAGTACTTTACATATTTTTGACAAAATCAAAGTTTCTGTTTTTAGATAACTTTCATTTTAGGTAATCTTGCTTTAAGAAAAGGTCTTTGTTGTTGTATTTTCTTTCGGTTGACTACTTTTGGAAGACTAAAGGCAGGGCTACAAGCAGAGCCTTTGCAGTTTCACAGACATTCCTGCAGTCTTCTTCTAAACATGTGTGGAAATCCTCTAGGGGATTTATCTAAAGGGCTCTATCTATCAATCCTTACTTAGCCGTTTTGAAACTAACATGTGAACTAGTTGATATAAATTAGAAAAGCAGAGTCACACGCTTGAATATTTAGTTTAAATTCTTTGGCAAAGCCAGTAGTGTCCTGATAAGGATTGGGAAAAGCCTTAATTATGCCTTTAAGTTCTATCTTTGGCCATGGCTGATAAAGGCAGGTTCCGGGCTCTTGAGAGACACTGATTGTTCATGAAACAAGGCCAGAACATCAGGGACAGGAGGCGAAGGAAGGGAAGGCAGATCAGGGTAAGGTAAGTCAGACAGTAAAGAGGAAGGAGGAAAAGGAGCTAAGGGAAGAGAAAGAGATGCTTCCGAGGGAGAAGCTTCAGCAGCCTTTTTAAATTCAGAAAGTGTTTTAGATAATCTTTTGTTTTCTTTCTGTAAAGAAATAACTTTATAAGAACCTGTTTTGGACCCTTCCAAATAACACTGGAAAAAAACTCTTCCAATTATTCTCTTTTATTCTAGAGCTGGCATTTACTAATTGAGAGCACAGATTAACTAGTTTAGGCACTTCAAAGATACCCTGCCTTGGCTGTTTCAATTTCAGTTTGTCACAAGTTATATATGACTATTTTTCTAAATCACAAGAGGTGGCACCATAAGTATTTTACAGGAATTCAGCTGGAGATTGATTCTAAAGGTGGTTTCCTCCTTAAGATGGACTCAATTTTAGTTGGCTGATTGTCTGTAATTTATGTTTTGCTTTTTGGTGATCAAAACTAAAAGGAAAGATGTTTCAGATCAAATGTACTGCTTATGGGAATAGCTCCTCAACATGTCGCCCTTTGCTCATGTGTCATGATGAACATCAGGAATTGTGGGCTGCTTAAAGCACTGGGAGTTCACCCTTCATGTGGGCCCACCAGTTTAAGCAAATTCCCCTGTATTTTTTTTGTTGGGGGGGGGATTCCCTATGAGACTTTTCTGTTTTGTTTTGCTTTCATGAACTAGAAACTCCACCTCTGCCATGTAGCCTCAGTTGCGTGAGGTGCCTTTTGGCTGGGAAGTCTTCTTTCATCTTTGGGGTTTATCACATTCTCTTTAAGATCTTTTAAATATATTCTTGGTCACTCAAAAAAAGAATTTAAATGTGCCAATACGAACTGAGCTTCAAAACCCGGACAGTTTTAAATCGCAAATTTTGCTTAAATCACAGACATTCACTCCCTTTCTCTTTAACCAGATTTACATAAGAAAAAAGGTTGCAACTTTTAGCAAGTTAAACAAACAAAACCTTAACTTCAAAGAAGAGTGAACCACAAACCTGCAAACAGCAGAACCTCTAGAGAAAAAACAAACAAAAACTCCTACCGTAAAGCAGTAGAGCTTAAATTCCAGCCCCATGGAGCATGGAATTGGGTCACTTGAATAAAGTCTGACTCTCACCTAAGCCAGGGTGATTTGGAACCCAAGAGGGGCCCTGCCAAGAGCTCCCGCAAAATCCAGGGAACTCAGTTGGATGGAAACTGTTTTGCCAGTAGCAGGTGCTGATTGATGAAGCAGAGGAGGTCAAGGCAAAGGTTCTCTTTGGGTCCTTTCCTGAGGCACCAAATATGTCAACCTGAAATAATCAAAAGGATCAGAATCCAGTTTTAGAGTTTATTCAAGTGAAAAGCCTTGTAAGAGCCATTCCAGAGACAGACTCCAGAGAAATGGAGTCAGTGTTCTGAAGTTAAAAGTTAAGTTCTCATATAGGAAGAAAACAGAAAATTAACAGATTTACAAGATTTTCTCAGTGTGACTCATTTTTGAGTTACAATTTAATCACTTATTTTTTTCTTGTATACCTTATTTCCATATCCTTACCAATTTAAAAGAGTATGCTTAACATACCATTTTAAGACAATATGATAGTCATGAAGTCTTTGTGTAAGAAAGGTAACAGAGAAGTTAATCCATAATGAAAATCAACAATGAAAATGGAAGGGATTTGCCTGGGACTTTTCAGTGATTTACAACATTTTACAAACAATGCAAGTAAGGGAGAGGCTAATCTATAATCATAGAAACAAAAATTACAGCTTTCTAGGTTACAGATGCCTGCCATGCAACTCAGACCTTATACTCACATTTATTTTAGGTTCAAAATGAGTTCCAACAGCTTAGATTTTGAAGTAATTATTTTCACACGACCACAGCCTTGACTAGAATGTCATCTTTGAGAATGGTGCTCATTTAATGGGACATGACCAGAAACACTTAAATAAGTGAGTTTGACTTTATGGAGGCAATGTTTACAAAACCTTCTTGGGAAGACTGCTATGGTAAATCACTTAAAATGTTTCCAAGCATTAAAATTGAGTAAGGAAAGTCACTCCTGGGAGGTCTAGAAACTTTAATTTATTTTGGACATCTCGGCAACATAGAATTTTGCCCAAATTAATTAGTACTGCAGATAAAAATCTGGTAAAAATTTAGGGTCGGTTTCTTAGCTTCAAGAAGCTTTTAAGTCCAATTTAATTTTCCTTCTGTAAATTTCTAACAAAGTAATTCAAGAAGACCTAAGTTGTAAGTTATCATTCTTGTTGTACCTATGTTAGTAACTAGAACAAAGTTAATGATTTATTTTGCAGTAAAAAATGATCTTTCCTTGAGAGTGTTTTTCATCAACTTGTTACCGGTGGTGACTCTGTATGTGTCTGCAGCAACCTCAATTCCTGCCTCCTCAGAAGAAAGAATTTGACTAAGAAGCATAAGGCAGAAGGAGAGACAGAGGCCAAGTTTCTGCGCAGAAGTGAATGTTGATTTAAAAGCTTTAGAGCAGGAATGAAAGGAAGTAAATTACACTTGGAAGAAGGCCAAGCTGGCAAATCGACAGATAAGTGCACAGTTTGACTTTCTGACTTGGGGTTTTATCTGTGGGCATGCTTCCAGAGGCTTACATCTTCCCCCGATTCTTCTCCTGGCGTGGACTCTCTGCATGTACAGTGACCTACCGGCATGTGGGAGGGGGTGTACACGCAGTGTGTTTACTGCGGTTGTGCACATGCTCAGCACTTGGGGTGTTCTTCCTGTACCAGCCTGAACGTTCCTAGGTCATACACCGGTTACACTCCGCCATTTTGACTCTTACTGCACATGCCTGAGCCCACTCGCCCACCTCCTGAGATCTAATTGGGAAGCTGGTGATTATCAGTTTCAGGTTTGTCTGTTTATTAGGAGGTGTTTATTTTCCCTGGTGCTGGCTGTGACCTTTTTTTTTTTTTTTTTTTTTTTTTTTTAAGAGAAACAGCAAACAACAGCCTGACCGTCATCTGATGGTCACCTGACATTCCTGGTGTGTGTGTGTGTATGTGTGTGTGTGTGGTGTGCTCTCCTACTGTGCTCATGTCTGACCTACTGTAACCAAATGGGCCATCAAATTAGAGAAAATATTTGTGTTTCAATAGAAACCTGTATTTTCTACAGTACGTCTTTGCAGGTTGTCAATTCCTGTCCTGTTTATTGTCTTCAGACTATTTTGCATCTCTGTAAATTCCTGATTACTGGCAAGTTTGCTACTACTGTCTCTCCCCGCTAAAAAATATTATGTGTCAGTTTGGGCATAAAATACCCGGATTAAACACTGTTTCTTGATGTGTTTGTGATGGTGTTTCTGAATGAGATAAGTATTTGAACTGGCAGACTCAGTAAAGTAGATTGCACTCCTAATTGTGCTTGGGTAGGGGACATCACCCAATCCCTTGAGGGCTTGAATAGAAGAACCGCTCCTGCCTGAGTCCTTGAGCTGAGATACTGATCTTCTCCAGAGCGTCTGTTTCTCAGGCCTTCTACCTCAGAATGAATTATATCACGGGCTTTCCTGGGTCTCTGACTTCCAGCAGATCAGTCATGGTGGGACCTTTCATCGTTAATAATCGCATGAGCCAATGAGAAATAATAAAACGTCTTCACACATAGGTAGGTGTCTGTGTGTGTATGCGGGTATATATATACCCACATACACATACTTATGTATGAAGAGATTTTATTCTATGTGAAAAGAGACTATATATATGAAGAAGGTTTAACTGACTCATAGTTCCACATGACTGAGGGGGGCTCAGAAAACTGAAAATCATGGCTGAACTGAAGGGGAATATATATATACTTATGTATATATGCGTATATATATAAATATATATGTTATATATGTGTATATAAATAAATATATGTACATATACACATATATATTCTCATCTGGATAACCATATATATGCACGTATATATAGATTCTCATATGTATTATCATATATGTATTCTCATATATATTCTCATATATATGTGCATGTATATATGTGTGTATATATATATTCTCTTTATCTGGAGAACCCCAACTCATACAGGATTAGTAGATTAGTATTGAAATACTGAAAATTGAACTAGACAATACTTTCTTATTTTTAATGTTTACCCAATTTTTAATTATTTATTTCCTTCCATACATTCATGGAAGAAACATTTTCACATTTTCTTCCTAACTCCTACCATGACAATATTGAGAACTAAAATAGGACTATCTAGATCCTTATTGGTATTTTAGGTTACCTAGCAGCTGTTCCATTTCCCCAGGAACTAAAGAAGATCTGTAGACCAAAACCTGATGACTTCAACTAAACCTCCAAGGAGTCACCACCACAACAGAACATGCATGAAAAACATTTTTTCCTGGACAATCTGCTGTCTGAATGATATGGTCTGGATCTGTGTCTCCACTCAAATCTCATCCTGAATTGTAATCCCCACATGTCGAGGGAGGGACCTGTAATCCCCACATGTCAAGGGAGAAAGGTGATTGGATCATGGACGTGGTTTCCCCCATGCTGCTCTCATGATAGTGAGTTCGCATGAGGCCTGATGGTTTTATAAGAGTTTGGAAATTCCTCCTTTGCTCTTCTCTTTCCTGCTGCCTCCTGAAGAAGGTGCTTGCTTCTCCTCCATTTTCTGCCATGATTGTGAGTTTCCTGAGGCCTCCTCAGCCTTGTGGAACTGTGAGTCACTTAAACCTACTTCCTTTATAAATTACCCAATCTTGGGAAATTTTTGTAGCAGTGTGAAATGGACTAATACACTGAACCATGTAGGAAGTCTGGAAAAATCCTTGGATCATGCATGTCTTCATACGACAAATAACCACGACTGTGAACAACAGCACCAAGAGCATCAACATCCTAGTTTTGAGAGCGTAAAGGAAATGAGCGTAAGTGAAAGATTTTCCTTTACCAACCTCTTGACCTCTTGGAATACACTAGACTGTTTACCCTCAGAATTAACTTCTGGCTCTTTTCATTAACACACATTTTATATAATGTCTCTTTTTTAATTTAATCATTTCTTTTTTATTTTAAGCATTCCTTTTTAAGGACACTTAATATTCAAGACTTTAAAACAATTGGCCTTTACTATCACGTCTCAACAAATGGTCCAACTGGTTTAGCAGCAGCAAGACCAAAAGAAGCCTCAGGCAATTTCTTAGACACTATTTTCCTTCACTCAGAAGGTTTATGATCACTTATGAATTGTTCAACTAGAAGTCCAGTTCATTTTGAGTAAAAGCGGGTAGGTGCTGATAATGGCAAAGTTTACCTAGGTCCCACGCACTTGGAAAACAGGAATGGTTAAGAAATATCCCAGTATTTTGCATTATGAGAAACTGTTAATTTTCAAGGACTCTCATGCGTGTTCTAAGAACTCATTATCTGTACTCTTTCTCCACCCCTCTTTGTGACTACCATAAGAAATTTGCTGATACTTTCACAATTCCTCCCAGGCTCCATTCTTTTTGGGGGGATGTTTCTCCTTATTACCATAGCCTGAATACAGTAATTTCCTTAATTGCCCAGGACAGTTTTATTTCTCATATCCCTGCCTAAGGAACATTTTACTATAAAAGCATCAAAGTACAGAATCTAAATCTCTGTAAAAACTTGAGCAAAATAAAAAGAAGTTTCAAAATGATTTCCTGAACTCTTATAGTGTCCAATTTATTTATTGTTTAAGTGAGAAAGACTCAGTATTTATCTCTCCATGAAACAAAATGGTGTTAGAAGGAAAATAAATCACTTATATTAATGTCCAACAGCTTAGCCCAGGATGCTATACAGAGTATTGTGAAATTACCCTGAATTTAACTGGGTATTACACAACAGAGCCAAGAAAATGGGTTTATATTATTTCTTACTTCTTTTTTATAAGGCACAAAAGCCTAAGTACCCAGTAACAAAGATTTCAATGATTCATTAATATCAATAATAAGTATATATTTGATTTGGAAGAAAATTGTATATCTTCTTTACACTAAATATATTCTGGAGAAACCTGCATTTTCTAAAATAATCTTCTTAAGTTCTTGAATAGTTTTAAGTATATTAAGAGATGAAAAACACTTGATGTTACCAATAGTTAAATAATTTTAACAAGCTTCACAATTTCAATGTGACAGAAAAAACTGTAATTTTACAACATATGAGTTAAACCATTGTTTTTTTGTAATGCATATGTATAAAAGAGCATCACGAAACTTATTGAAATAAGAAGCTCAAAATAGTATGATATAATTATTATTTTAACCCTTGCATATTTAATTTTCATAATAAAAACTAAAGGCCACTTTTGATTTAAGCCTTTCCTTTTTTGGTGCCACATTTCAAGTTTCAAATGTTGCTTCCACTGAGATAACTAGCTGCTTTAGACAAATTGAGATGGAATCAATTTCTCAGAGCAGACTTATGATCTTTTCCTTACTGACTATAATTTAGCATTTCAAAAAGTCACAAAGGATTTTAGTCCCCCATAATTCTCATTGACTCTGATAGGAACTGTATTGATCAGTTTTATAGCATCTGTAACCTTTGAATAAGATGAAGAAATTTAAGTGTCATGGGCAGGATAGAGTAGCCTAAGACAATACAGATATGAGCAGGATTTTTTTCATTATCAACAGCAACCTACCAACTACTCTATGTGGATGTTTGAAGATAATAGTCTGATTAGATAGGTAAATGTACTCCTTTAAAGGTTTAGCTGCCCTGATTGGTTGTAATGATTGATTAGTTGCTTATTAGGTGGAAGCCATACCAGCAATCCAACCACTTCTGACATTTAAAGGAAATGTCTTATGACATCACTAGATGTGCCTGCCCATGACCCAATACCCCATTTTCCTTCCACTGAGGAGATATATGCTAAGATGCTAAGAGGTTTGAATCATGTATGTTGCCAGCTACCATTATATCTGAATTCCATAAAGTAATAAGTCTGGGTTAGCAAAATAAAAATTAAAATGATGAGATCCTATTAACATTAATAAAGCAACACAAATATATACTGGGCATCTAAAGAGGCTATTTAGCTGAATGCTAAGTATCTAAGTTGCAGCTCAGGATATCTCTAATGCCCTTCTAATGCTTTTCTTATGCTCTTCTGCTGGATATCAGGAAAATGCCATGTTTTCTCTTTTGTCATAGTCAAGGAGTAAGCACGCAGTGATAATGAACCTATATTGGAAATGTGGAGGGGGTGGTAGCCTCAGGAAGACACAAGGTTACACTTGTATTGTTATATCAAGCAAAATATTCATCACTTAAACCAAGTGAAGTTTCTAAATGCCAATTTAAAAACCATGAAAAGTCTTCAACAAATATATTACAATCGAGAAGAGTGGGCTAAATATTTTTTCACATCATTTACCAGTGATTGTTGTAAATGTGCTTCCACCTTAATTAATAAAAGATGATTTCAAAATGAATAAATCACAAAGGATTTTCTTCTAGCACTTGGCTTAATGATGAATAAATGAAGACGAGAGAATTCTATTGGAACATAAAGACTTTTTTTTTTCCTAAAGGTGAGCTAAAATAGCTTTTAAAAATACACAAAGAAAATGTATTTTATTGAAAAGAAAAATCTTCATTCACTGTATTTGACATTAAAGCTAAGGGAAATCTGTAGAAATAAAGTCTCTTCAAAGACCTTTTCATATGTAGACATTCTGATTAACTGATTGAGAAGAGGACAATAATATTTCCCCCCTCAGAATAAAAAAAAGTTAAAAATAAATGCAGTTAATACAATTGCAATAAAGGAGTCAGTTAAGTGGAGCAATGTTATAGAACAGTGAGATAGCAATGATCATAAAAAAAGAAGTTTTAAAAGAGGGAAAGAAATAAAAATGCAATTTACTGTTTTGTTAACGGTGGGCATTTTATGTGCTTATGAAGAAAAATGTCTCGTATTTTAGTCATTAATGTGTATTTCCAATTTGAGGGCAACTATTCAGTTGAAGTGAGTATTTTAGGGGAGAGAAATGTTCTTCCCACCTTATTAGTGTTCAGTGTTATTATTAACTGAAGATGATTCTCTCATTATAGTTGGAACACTGAGGTCAAATTTGAGTCTCTGGTCATTAATATCTCGGTGCCCTTGTACAAGTTACTCAGATCCCAAAGCTTTAGATTCTTTGGAAACAGCAAGATATTTGAAGAAAAGATCTCCAAGGCTCTTATGGGCACTATCTTTACCTTTTAAAACTCTTGTGACATGACAGCAAATAACAGAGAAACAAATAAAGCTCTACAGATTATATACAAATCATTGCTATGGTTGTATCTCCTTCAATTTCATGTGCTGCATCCTAGCCCCCATAGTGATGGTATTAGGAAGGGAGGTCTTCGGGAGATGATTAGATCATGATTTTGACAAATGCTTTTATAAAGAGACAATTATAAAATTATCTTTTATTAAAAATGGGAGAGGTAGCTAGCCCCTTTCAGTATGAGAGGAAACAAGGAAGAAAGTGCATTTATAAGAAAATGTGCCCTTACCAGACACCAAACCAGTGGGCACCTTGATCTTAGACTTCTCAGACTCCAGCATTGTGAGAAATAAATTTCTGTTGATTATAAGCCACCCAATTTATAGTAGTCTTTTATAGCAACACAAATGGACCAAGATACCCAAACAACCTTATACAGTGTCATTTGCTTATAGCAGTCTTTGCATTTTAGCAAGTACAGGAAGGTTATGAAAACAACACAAAGCAAAGCAAAGCATAACATGTCTGCTTTTTTAAAATATAAAAGACAAAACAAAACATTTGGAAGAATAGAAGTGTTTTTACTTTATTTAACTATGATGGAGTTTCTAAAAGAAATAAGAAAGTGATGTGAACTCACTTAAGATTGTTGACAAAAAGCTATCATCCAATATATGATGAAATGTCATAAAGAAAACCACAAACTCGGTATCAGTGTCAGGTAAACTAGAACCCAATATTACAGTTAAACTTTCTACGTCATTTTCCAAAGACTACAAAAACATTATAAATCAGAATACTGTAAACATTTTTCACCAGGCATGGATTGAAAACTCTTTTAAAGGGTAATTAACGACTTCATCTTTCTCTATGTCAATGACAACAGCTCCTCACAAAAATAAAAGATCTCAGGTATCCAATTTCCAGTCTTTGCTTTGGTTCATTGAATTTAGAAAGTAACACAATTGAGCAGAATTTCTGAATTTGGAAGAACTTCTCAGCTGACCATCTGCATATGTACAATTTAAAATACTTTACCTAGATGTAAAAATCCACTTTTTCACATGATTCTCCCCTATAAGGTACATCGCATGAATTGTTTTGGGTACAAAAAGTCAAATTTAAAAAAACCTTTTTTTGTTATTTTATTTTATTTTTTGCCCACTCTAAAATGCAATTTAAGTGAGTCTATCAAGTCACTGACTTAAACTTTTCAAAAACTGATAGAATTTAGAATTCCATGAGGGTGGATTCCTTCCCTGTCCATCCAGGATGGAAAGAGGTGATGCCTTTCTTTTCCATCATAAAAGTCATGGATGGGCACACTCCTATAACAAAAGAAAGATTAACAAGATACATTTATAACAAATTGATTTAATTATAGTTTTATGTGACATGGGAGCCTTCAGAATGAATACCAAAGAACAGGGAAAAGTAATAATTTTTATGCTTAGGTTTGATAAATAACAAACAGCCATGTACAAAGAAGAATGGACAAAAAGGGTGACCTAATTTGGAGTGGAGAAACCCAGCAAGGACTGTCTATTCAGATTTCTTTTTTTTTTTTTTTTTTGAGACGGAGTCTCGCTCTGTCGCCCAGGCTGGAGCGCAGTGGCCGGATCTCAGCTCACTGCAAGCTCCGCCCCCCGGGTTCTCGCCATTCTCCTGCCTCAGCCTCCCGAGTAGCTGGGACTACAGGCGCCCGCCACCACGCCCGGCCAGTTTTTTATATTTTTTAGTAGAGACGGGGTTTCACCGAGTTAGCCAGGATGGTTTCGATCTCCTGACCTCGTGATCCGCCCGTCTCAGCCTCCCAAAGTGCTGGGATTACAGGCTTGAGCAGATTTCTTTTTGCCTTTCTGCTGTAACATTTCTTCCTCCTGAGTAAGGGGCAGTACCTTTTCCGGAAAGGGATCTTACAACCTACCATCAAATAATGTATGCCAGATAATTTCTTCATGGCCAGTTCTTACACAGAAAGACGAGAAAAAATTTGAGTAATAATTTTAGATTTTTTCACTTGCTTTGGGGAAAAGGGTTCTAGTATCTATGATCCGCCTTGGGGAAAAGAGTTTGTAGTTGCTATGGCTTGCCCTGGGAGAAGGAGGGGAGGGAGACAGGAACATAGGAGAAAGTCAGAGAGAGACTTTTCTTCTTAGGCTACTTCTGAGGCCTTCTCTTTAGGGTATCATTCTCTGAGCCCCAACAGTTGGTAGATGCTTTTCCACAACCTCTACCTTTTCAACAAAATCTACCATATTGTATTAAGCCTTTTGAAAATTTTACTGACTAGAAACTGAATCATTCCAACTAATGAGGTGAATATAGATTAAGGTTTTGGAGGTTCTGTAACTTTTGGTTCTGAGAGAGGAGGAAGTTAGGGGCTGGTTAGGCAAATAGAGAGGGAGGGTTTTGGGAGAGGGAAAGAAAAGGGCAATTTTCAGAGGATCAACTGCAGAACAGCACCTGCATCACCTCCCCAGCTAGTGGGAAGAAATGTGGTTAAGAAGGCAACTTTTCTGCCTTCTTGCCTTTCCCTTTAGCCTGGAAGTTGTTCAGAAAGGACTGTCCCAACTTAGATCCAGGTGCAATAAATCAACCTAAATGTCCTTAACTAGACCCAGTTTATTATAATGTCATTGACATGACATTAGCATTGTGGTTTTAGCACCTGTGGATTTTGCTGAGGCACTCATGGGTAATAACCAGGATAGACTCACTCTAGCCAACCCCTGGAATGTGCCTCCCTAGGAGGAAATTTTACCACTCTAATTTGGGCAAAATCCACAGAAGACTTCCTGGTTTCTGCCACATAAGAGATGCAGAAGAACTCAGCCATATTTCTGGCAACCTGCTTTCAAGCCCCCTCTCTTTGCTGAGAGCCTTCCTGTTGCTTAATAAATACTACTCTACTTACTCTCCAGTGTGCATATGCCTCATTCTTCTCAGTTGTGGGACACGAACTCAGACCTAGCTGAAATGGGGACTAACAGACTGCACCAGTGTGTACAATGAGCTCACAATTGGAAATGATAAGAAAAACATTATCTTAGGTTCTAGTTTATCCAATCTGGTACTAATTAGTTAAACAACATTGTCCAATGGAAGTTTTTGTTGGATTTTGTAACTGATTTCTAGTCGTATGTTAAACTTTGTACAACACTGCATTTATTAGTTCTTTGCCAGCAAGCTTCCTCTTATAACTGCTTCATAGTTCTGAGAAATACTGGAGAAGCCCCCTCTTCATTCCACATCCTCTTAAGAGTGGGGAGGCCGGGTGCAGTGGCTCATGCCTGTAATCCCAGCACTTTGGGAGGCTGAAGTGAATAGATCACTTGAGCCGAGGAATTTGAGACCAACCTGGGCAACATCGTGAAACCTCGTTTCCACTCAAAATACAGAAATTAGTCAGGTGTGGTGGCACCTGCCTGTAGTCCAAACTACTTGGGAGGTAAGACACAAGAATCTCTTGAACTCGGGAGGCAGAGGTTGCAGTGAGCCAAGATTGCAGCACTGCACTCCAGTCTGGACAACAGAGAGAGACTCCATCTCAAAAAAAAAAAAAAAAAAAAAGGCAGTGGAGGGCAGGGAGACAAGATATAGTCACTCATGGTCAATCTCTGCGAGTAGTACCTGTTCAATACTTCCCTATATTTGGGTTGACTTGTTTCCCTTATTTATACCCGAAAATTGATGGTAATGGCATTCAATAATGTCTTCTTCCTTATTTGGATACCCAGTGGTAGCCTTCTTCTATTTTCTAACCGAATTACTTTAAAAGACAAGGTTTATAACAAATTTCATGACATGGTTACAATATGGAAATGTTTATTCTCTTTCCTTTAATGTAACTTTTATATAATATCCTGCTTGAATTGAATGGCCTACCACCATGTTTTCTTTAGTATGATTTGAATGTTCCATATGCTTAACATACATAAAGCATTGCCACATCGCAAAAGGCAAAAAGGTCCCTGGGGTCTGCAGAAAGACAATTCATCAACCATTCCTTAACACGTCAATTGTCATGCAGGTACCATCCATGGTACTATGTTTGGCCCAGGTTTACCAGGAGTGCTTTGTTTCTTCAACTGATAACATGTGTTACAAAATTCTAATTTTAGATTATAGTTCTGCTCCAAAGAGACCCACCTAATTGAGAATCAGAAAGCAGTTATACCTGGGAACTTAGGAAAATGGTAGGGAAAAGCCTCATGATGTTAGGAAGTAGCATGCTTAATCACTTCCTGGTCATCAGTTAGTATTGCCATTAGCAAACATTGCTTTGCAGGCAGTGACATGACATGACATGATACATGGCCTCTCCTAGAGCCAGTAACATGTTCCCTTTGTTGACACCTGATGATTTAAAAATCACACGTTATTCTGACATTCTACAAGTTGTAGCTGGAATGTAACTAAAGATTCTACTATCACATTGTTTTGAACAAACCTAAAACACAGATGAAAGGTGTTGTATTGAGATATACACATTTTATAATATTTCGGTATAAAAAACAAGAAGTAATCTACAGGAAAAATATTAACCAGAGAACTATTCTTCAGGGCTTGCCTGTGGGTTACAGTAGTATTGCATATAAAGCAAAAATCAGTTGGAGCCAGTAAAATGTCTGCTAGCAATGTAGTTTACAATCTCTTCATAGATGCCATGTATCTTGAATTAGGCAATTAATTTGGACATCCAAATTCAGGCAATCCTGTCTTCTTAAAAAAAGAAAAAAAAAATCTACCTGTCAGGTTACATGGTGATGGGAGGGAAGGAAACTCCAGGAAGAGGTTAGATATTTCAGCTATTACTCAGAACTGTGTACACTGGTAAATCATGATGAGTCACTGTGCTGATCCAGATTAAGTAAGTGGAAGAGACATCAAATGACAATGGCAGTCATCGTTCCTAGCAAAAGAGCATATCATGTTTGCTTCATAGCTGAAATCAAAGCTTTCTTAGGACACACACCCTGAAATTGCCTTCCCTAACTCAGTCTGTCCAAGGTCAAACTGCCCTCCTTGATAACTTTCAACCAGTCAGTTTATTCAGAGGAAAAATAAAACAAAATGAAACAAAACAATACCCATTTCCACAGATCGTTTGTGCTTTAAGCCTTTTAAACCTGTCTTTGCTTTTTTTTGATGAGACAATCTACACGATTGACCTTCTCTATGTACGTGTAACTTCAGCTCTGCTCTGCTATCTCAAAGTAATTATGAATTGTTATTTATTTGAAAATATTCCCCTCTTAGTTATTCTCTGAGTAATTATTTGAATATATGTATGAATAATTTTTTAAGTGGACCGCAAAGAGAGACATATATGTAAACTAAGAAATGAATCTTTTGGAAGTGGAGGTTAACAGGAACATGGTTGACAAATATTTTATAAGTAATTACTGTGTTCACTGTGTGTACTGTGTGTGGATTTGGGCAATTGTCCCTATCGTGACTCATATAAGCAATGATGTGTATCTTCTCATGAAGCTACGCTGTCTGTGCCTACCACATAGGTGGCATGTCTGAAGATGACCAAGGTTAGAACATAGTATGTCCAGTAACACAGTGAGTCAGTCACAGAATTTAAATCAAGATGGCACTTTATTTTTCAGATAAACAATGACATGCATAATTTTCCACATGTATTTCACATGTGATGAGTAGTGTTCATACAAGTAGAAAAATATGTTTATGACAGTATAGCCTAGTGGAAAGAGACCATCGAGAGCACGTTTTTAAACGCTGGCTTAATTTTCAATTTACTGTATGATCTTGGGAAGATAACATATTTTTTGAACTTCAGTTTTTTCATGTTTAAAAAGAAAGAGTGACAATTGACCCATAGATCTGTGTTCATAATAGAGAGAACCCATGTACCTAAAAGACGTTGGTACAATCATGCTCAATATATAATAATTTTCATTAGTATATCTTTAAAATTTTTCCCTAGTGTATACTGTTTAAAGTACTTAAAATTCATGTTATTGGTCTGTGTTACTTAATTCAAATTAAGGATTCTATATAAAAAGTACCCTGATAATTTTTTAAAATTTTTATATCTATTATTACTTGTGGACATTGGCATAAGGTATATTTCTGATAGTATTTCATGATCTGCTTATTGCCTTATCACTACTTATTCCTTGGAGCCTAACTAATCCTTTTTTTATATTTATCCAAGTTGCTAATGCTGACATGGCTAATAAAGATCATATTCTGTAGTAATTTGATTAGCAAACATTAGAAAAAAAGGAACGACCTGACTGGATCAGCAAAAGTAAATAACTGATCTATACTTGGTCTCAGCTTTTACTTTATATATAATTTGTCAAATATATCACTAATGTTTCATTTTTGAGGCACTTTTAAATAGTTGAGGATTAAATGTCTCATTATTGCTTGATGTGATAAGAATTTTATTCCAAAGACCATCTTAGTAACAAGACATGTTTGTTCAAGTTTGTGTGTGTGTGTAAGTAGATTAATTTTGTATGTCCAACACATTCTTTATCAGAAGGCTCTTTGTTTTTGAAACATACACTATTAAACAGAATTTACTAGTATTAAAGTTCAATTGGAAATCCATTTTATGTGTTATGCAAAATGTCCTTTATTTGTCACACATTTAAATTCACTAAGATAGAAGACTCAATATCTTTTTGTACCTGAAGGGGAGAGAGGTTAGGTGACACAGTGAATTAACTTTAAAGCTGTCTCTTTTCATCTCTAAAGACCTGAAGGTCACATTTACTTATATTGACTTACAAATGGGAAGTATAGTGGTTCCAGAAATCACCCATGTACCACACAAATTGCCAATCATGGAGATCTGTGCTCAGAAGAGTCCCAAAACAACAACAGAAAATGCTGTAGATAAAAAATATCCTAAGTTTTTACAAGGTGGTTTTTTATAGGAGGCATGATGAGATCTAGCTGTAATTCTTAATGCCCTCCATAATGTTACAGAGTGATAAGGCTTAGTAATCCTTTTTCCATTTATTCTTTTCTTTTTAATTTATTGAGAAAACTATGAAATAAGAAAACCAAGTAAGCTAGTCAAGGTCAAGGTCATAGAGTAAATTAGAGCAAGACTCAGAGGGAAGCCATTTTGTCTGCTAAATCTCATAGCCAGAGTTGGTAGAATCACTTTATACTCCTAAAATACCTGCATTGTTGATTTCTCTATCATATATGCCTACATTTTGTAGGCATATTGTTTCTCTATTGTGCTTTATTTAGATTAGCACCAAATTTTAAAATTCAATTGCAGCATAAAATATTAATAGACCATATAATCATGATGAGTATTTACAAATGCAAGCAAAATAAATATATACCTTAAATAGTTTTAAAGTATATAGCTGTAGAAGATATTAAATACAATGATAATGTGGATTATTTCATTTATTAAACACTGAATCCTTTTTCATTTTTTAAACACTGAATCCCTTGTTTCTGTTATTTGTGACTCCGAATATCACAAGGTGTCCTTAAGCAACCTGGCTTACAATATGGTCTCTTTACAGAGGCCATCTCAAATATGTGGAGAATTGGGAAGATTACCCTGAGCATCATAATTTAGGAATATTCTCTTCTAAAAAAATTTTTAAGGCTGACTCAGGAAATTGAGTGGTGAGCTAGAGATGGTGGTGTTAAATCTTCAAGCTCCCATAAGCTGTAGCCACCCAACAACATTTCCTCCCTATCCAAACCCATACTACAACCCCCATCAGAAGAACAGAGGACACTGTTCCTTCCACATGTTTTATTCCTCAGGAAATATTTGTTTCAGAGTGTACTTATTGCTTTCTTTAAGGTGTTTTCATTTACTCAAACAAGGAGATGAGACAATGTGATATTTTTCTGTTTATCCATCCCTTTCAATCTTTACATAGTTTTCTGCACTTTAATCATGTCCAATGAGAAATTGATAGCACAAAGTGAACAAGGCCATCACTACACAATGGTGCTCATATTAAGAGAAATTAGCCGCTGGACCCAGTGACTAAAGCCTATAATCCCAGCACTTTGGGATGCCGAGGCAGGCAGATTGCCTGGGGTCAGAAGTTCGAGACCAGATGGGTCAAAATGGTGAAATCCCATCTCTACTAAAAATACAAAAATTAGCTAGGCGTGTTCGTGGACACCTGTAATCGCAGCTACTCTGAGGCATGAGAATCGCTTGAGCCCGGGAAGTGGAGGTTGCAGTGAGCCAAGATCATGCCACTGCACTCCAGTCAGGGTGACGGAGAAAGATTCTGTCTCAAAAAAAAGCACATGCTCTTCCAAAACGTTACATATGGCAATGTTAATAGCAAAAGTATCTATGAAAAGAAGAAACAGAATAGTATTTAATATTCACATTTCCAGTATAATAATATGACTTTATAATTATAAATGGGAAATACATCTATTGTTTTCATAGTACAAAGTAACCTGCATAAAGCTTCTCTCTACATTCTGAATATGCAGGAATTTCTGATGCGTTGGCCTTTTTTGTTTCAAACTATAAAGACGACAGCTGCAAGTTAAGACAGGTGGAGAATGAGATTATGTATGATAGGTAGATAGACAGATGATAGATCGATACATAGATAGATAATCTTTCAACAGAAGTATGATACTTCCGTATTTCTTATATTGTGACTTATCTTCCAATATATTAATAAAAGTTTTCTCACCAGTCTATATTATTATATGTCAATTTCTTAAAGAGTTTTACATCAAGCCTACTTTTCCTTGGTTACATTTTTTTTCTGGCAATTTTGTCAAGCATAAACCTATTTTGCTCTAAAGACCCACAGTTAATTCTGTAAATTATTTATTCCAAAAAATCTTGCTGTTTTCTCTTCTATCACTGATTATGTTTTCAAGCTTGACACGTTGCATAACCTCACACTTTCAGAGCATGCTTTTGTTTCAAAACTGTTTTAGAATGTTTTTATTGGTTTGTGTTTTCTCTTCTTCCTTCTCTATATGTTCATAAATCTAGTTTAAATTATATATAAAAAATCAACTGGTAAAGTTCTTAGTGTATTCTGCTCTAAAATAAGATTATACTGAAACCCATAGCTTAAAAATTTAAATCCCATTACAATAATTTCCCCAACACAAACCCTAATAACACATTTACAAATATAAAACTCAAAGACATTGGCAACATTCCCATAAAACAAGATACATTTATTTCAAATGTGACTATAACAAAATCTCTTAAGACTAGAGCCAAGTATATTGTACTGTGATTCTTCCACTTACAAAACTGAGAGGATGCAAAATCTCTAAATTCCTAAAATCTATTTCATGTAAATTACATTCAGTGTTTATATGAGCTGTGTTGCTACCCACCAAAGTGATTTATTTTCTTTGAAATGAAAATAAGAAACTTACACAAGGCAGAGAAGACATTGATTTGATTTTTTTTTCTTAGGTTCATAGTCAACATTGCAATTGCTCTTTGGTTCTTTTTTTAATGATTTCATAGTATTACTAGGAAACAAAAGACAAACTTTTGTTATTATGTATGCCTTCATTTGGGATCTCTTACTCAATTATACTATAAGCTGGAAGAGTAATGCTCTTCTGAGTTTCAGGTTTTAAGTTTCAGATTTATTTACATAATTTTTACCTTGCTCGGAAAACAAATATATGTATATATTTTTTAGGTTTAATGAAACACACACACACACACACACACACACACCACACATAACTTCTGAAAAACTCTTTGTCTTTTAAGCACATTTGTCCCATAAAATCTACTTTGCTTAAACTCTCTATGTCTACATACCAGATGTAGAAATCCATACAATTGATTGCCAACTTTTCAGACAGTTTCAGATGATCTTCCATTTCTAAAATATGCAAATTAATACATTGCTAGTGCCTTTTTATTTTAGAATTTTTTCTGTTAAAATACGTTCATATTTAAATTAATTAAATTATTTATTCATTGCAGCTGTCAATTTGAATGATTAATAATCATTCTTTTTATTTTTCCTTACTATATTAGAGGTAAGAGTTATCCTTTTAAAAAGTTACTTGCTGAATCTTCTTAAAATCTGTGATAATAATTTAAAAGGATGATTATTGGCTTTATACAGACTCCATTTTTGTACTTTTATTTCCTTAAAATATTCGTAGTTAGATAAATATAATTTTTTATTAAAATTTTCTTAATTGCTTTGTCCTAATAAAAGTGGCAAATGAATACCTTGAGTCCACTCAATGCTTGTTTCCTATGAGTTAAATTACACAGTAAAGAACAGTTTCATCAAATATTTTATGCACTGTTGTTTTTAGGACTCTATATTTTCCTCAAACCGGAAACTTTTTGCTGAAATACAAATAATTCTGATTTACAATGATACCTAGAAATAATTTACTTTTCTCTATACATACCTCATTATATACTATACACAGTTTTAGAGGAACAATTCATTAATAATAAAATATCAGTGGCCTAAATGATAAATTATTGAGAATTCTTACTTTCCAAATTGTAGAACATTGCAGATGGCGACAAGGTAGGCTTAGACACAAACATCAGTTTTCATGTCATTGTATATAAACTGTGTCACATTTAGAGACTTTAAAAGAACATGCGAGGATGTCAGAGCTATGTGGTCATGCAGGATGGATTTTTACGAAGCTACTCACCTTTGCAGGTCCAGAAATATTTTTCTAAGATTAAAGACAGTGTTCATTCTTGAATTCCATTTGTATGGAACTATTAACTAAGTAATTCATTTACTTTTCTCTGTTTTTTTTTTAACATTCTTCTAATCCAAAATTATGGCTTGTCTGTACTATTCTAAATGAGCTTTGCTAGATGACTGGCTATAGAATTTAATAAAGTAAGTAGAGTTTCTAAATTACCTCTTTTAGAGAGCTTGCTTCCATTTTAAGAGAGATCTTCAATGTTCAGTGCCAAAATAGGGACTGCTTTTGAGAATTTTGTGTGGGTGAATAGAATAAGAAACCTATTGAGCTGAGTGAAATTAGTGGATTAAAGTAGTTTATCAAATAACCAGAACTTCCATAAGGATGGCCCCTTCCATTCTACCTTATTTTTTCCTCACTCTATTTTATTTTCTTCTTATCACTACCTAAAATTGTAATTTATCCCAACCCCAGTATAATGTGTACTTGCTTACAATGGAGAATTTTTTTTTTTCTGTTCACAGCTGTAGCCCCAATTACTACAGGATTTCTTGAGTTCTTGACATAGTACAAACTAAAGCATTTCAAACGTTAAATAAATGAATCCACGGCACAAGAGGACAACAGGGCTCAGACATCCAGATTTCCAAAAATAACCTTATTTACATATGGTTTATACCAATGTTGAATGTGTTTCTAGTACTACATTTCTAAATCTCATGTTTTATCAAGAATACTATCTCTCCCTTTTCTCTAGGTTTAAAGAGAGCTTTGTTTCTCTTCTGTCCAAAACAAAGTTTCAAATTCTGAGGACAAGTGCAAAAGATTTAGAGCCAGAAAAGCTCACATTTGAGTAGGAGCTTTACTCCTTGTTTCTCATCCAATATTGGGAAGTCTGTTTACCTCCCCAGGAGCCTCAGTTACAACTTGTGTAAAATTGGAAATAGCAATCCTTGCTCAGCCTACACCACAGAATCCAGAGAATGAGAAAAGTTTGAAATTGCTTTACAAACACTGGAGACCTATGTCTGTGTTTTTTTTTTTTTTCTATCAAATCAACTAAGAAAACATTGCTTTGAAACATTATAGAAGAGAGCTTCAATAATAGCATACAATTGAACTGTATTCGTAATTAGAATAACTGGAATATTAAATTTAAATCAACCGAGGTCTTCTCTAATTCTGTATAAACATTTCTACTAATTATTCCACTAACATTTTATAGAATTTTGCTAAGTGCTATTGGCAAACACTGAAAAAGATACGGACTTTTCCTGCAAAAAGTTTAAAATCTAACTAGAAAGAGAAAATAGGAAATGAAATAATAGTAAAATAAAGATAAAATTTGTCCTGCATTACATTATTAGATAATGTAGAAAAAAATTGAGAATAGCCATTCCCTACAGCTCCCCTCCCTCCGGATTTTTCAAGTCCAAATAAAAAAGAAAACAACTAACTATGTAATAATTATAATATAATAATAAATAAAAAAGAAAATCCCCCCAATAAGGGAATTTTAAATATAAAGAGCTAGTACTGGACTCTAAAGGTAGGTAACACGTAAATCCCATGAATTTTAAATAATTTCAAGCCGGGAGTGGTGGCTCACATCTGTAATCCCAGCACTTTGGAAGGCCGAGCCAGGGGGATCACTTGAAGTCAGGAATTTGAGGCCAGCCTGGCCAACATGGTGAAATCCTATCTCTACTAAAAATCAAAACAATAACAAAAACTAGCTGGGCGTGGTAGCACACACATGTAATCACAGCTACTAGGCAGGCTGAGGCAGAATTGCTCAAACCTGGGTTGATGGAGGTTATAGTGAGCCAAGATTGCACCCCTGCATTCCAGTCTGGGTGACAGAGCAAGACTCTGTCTCAAATAAAATAAAATAAAATAAAATAAAATAAAATAAAATAAAATAAAATAAAATAAAATAAAATAAAAATAAATTAAGAATGCCACAGTATTTGTAATAAATGATACACAGAATTTACTGAGGTGACCTGGGACTTTTTTCCTGAAAATGAGGCAAGGATTATTAAAAGAGGTAGATTAGCTGTTGGGTCAAACACAAATATCATTTGTTTGATGAGGGTGAGAGAGAATGATGATGGTGATAGTGGTAAATAAAAATGTGAACACCACTTGACTTTTCTTTGGTGCAGTTTAAAGAGTGCTGCATAGGTTGTCTAGAGTCACAGACAACTATTCTAGGCCAGAGGGTTTTGGTGACTTAGAACAGTATTTTGTAAAGCTCTTTTCCGTTACCTGTATAGAGATTTGGCAGAATTGTTAGACCACTGGACTAATAAATGAAGATATGGGTAGTTACCTATTGTGGAATGTATTGTGTCACCCCACAAGTCACAGGTTGAAGTCCTAAGCCCCAGTATGATTATATTTGGAGATATAGCCTCATTGACCTCATTAAGTTTAAACAAGGCCATAAAGTTGAAGCTTTAATCCAATGTGACTGTTGTCCTTATAGGAAGAGGAGGACATGGGTACACAGAGGAAAAGGAATATGATAATGCAGATAAAGGGTGGAGTTTTCAAGTCAACGAAAGATTCCTCAGGAGAAATCAAACCTGTTGCTACCTTGATCTTAGATTTCAAGCTTCTGAAATGTGAGAAAATAAATTTCTGTTGTTTAAGCCGCCCAGTCTGTGGTGTTTGGTTATGACAGCCCTAACAGACTAGTGCTAGTACAATGTGATATTAGAAGCTGACATCGTCCTCAAAAGCAGATGAAAAAAGGCCGTGACACCAAGAGGAATGCAGGACAGCTGTGCCCTTAGGCTTGGGAAGATAACCAGCAAGATGGCCCCTCCCTAGGAGCAAAGAAAGTCATTGAAAGATTTCAAACAGAGAACAGAGAAAAAGGTAGGGTATGAGAGCCAGGAGATGACATCATATAATTTTCAATTTAAAATTCTATTTTTTGGACTGAAGTTTAAGAAATTGATTGAGGAAAGATAAAAGGCATGAGTGGAGTATCATAAGCATATTGCAGGAGACTGATTCAGAAATGCTATCGTGTACTTCTCTGTTAGCTTCAGGAGAGAAAAGTGGATTAAATGGAGGGGCATCGAAGAAGTAACATCAATAGACCTTGTCAATGAATTGCCCAGGAGTCGTATGGACTAGAAGGTATCAATCTCTAGGACCCTGGTTGTCGATCCACAGAGTTTGAGGCAATGCCATCAATGCTCTGTGCTTATCCCTTTGGATCACTTTACCCTAGTGTATGTTTAGTCCCACCAACACAGCACTTTTATTTTATTTAGTTTATTCATACGGGTAGAGAGTAGGTGTATATAATTATGGGTGTATATATTTCTGGGATGTATGAGATATTTTGATACAGCCATACTATGTGTCATAATCACATCAGGGTAAATGAGGTATCCATCACATCACCTCAAGCATTTATCATTTCTTTGTGTTAAAAGCATTCCAATTAAATGTTATTTTTAAATGTACAATGTACAATGTACAATAAATTTTTGTTGGTAATCACCTTGTTGTGCTATTAAATTCTAGTTCTTATTCATTGCATCTAACTATTTTTGTACCTAATAACTATCCCAGCTTTCTCCTCCCCACTACACTTCCCAGCCTCTAGCAACCATCATTCTACTTTCTATCTCCATGAGTTCAATTGTTTTAATTTTTAGCTCCTATAAATGAGTGAGAATATGCAAATTTGCCTTTCTGTCCCTGACTTATTTCACTTAACAAAATGTCCTCCAGTTCCATCAGTGTTGTTGCAAATGACAGGATCTCATTCTGTTTTATGGCTGAATAGTACTCCATTATGTATTTGTAGCACATTTTCTTTATCCTTGTATCTGTTGATGGACACTTAGGTTAGTTCCAAATCTTGTCCACTGTGAATAGAGCTGCAGTAGACATGGGAGCGCAGATATCTCTTCAATACACTGATTTCTTTTGTTTTGGGTACATACCCAGCAGTGAGATTGCTGAATCATATGATAGTCCTCTTTATAGTTTTTTGAGGAACCTCTATACTGTTCTCCATAGTGGCTGTACTAATTTACATTCCCACCAACAGTGTTCAAGCATTCACTTTTCTCTACATCCTTGCCAGCATTCATTATTTCCTATCTTTCGGATAAAAGCCATTTTAAATGGGGTGAGATGATATCTCATTGTAGTTTCGATTTGCATTTCTCTCATGATCAGTGATGTTGAGCACCTTTTCATATGCCTATTTGCCACTGGTATGTCTTCTTTTAAGAAATGTCTATTCAGATATTTGGCCTATTTTAAAATTAGATTGGTAGATTGTTTTCATATTGAGATATTTGAGCTCCTTATATATTCTGCTTATTAATTTCTTGTCAGACGGATAATTTGCAAATCTTTTTCCCATTCTCTGGGTTGTCTCTTCATTTTGTTGATTGTTTTCTTTGCTATGCTGAGCTTTTTGACTTAAGTGTTTAATTTATTTTGAATTGATTTTTGTGTATAATGAGAGATAGGGGTCTAGTTTAATTCTTCTACATATAGATATCCAGTTTTCCAAGAACCATTTATTGAACATTCCACAGTGTATATTCTCGACACTGTTGTTGAAAATGAGTTCACTAGAGATGCATGAATTTATTTCTTGGCTGTCTCTTCTGTTCCATTGGTCTGTTTTTATGCCAGTACCATGCTGTTTTGGTTATAATAGCTCTGTAGTATAATTTGAAGTCAGGTAACACGATTCCTCTAGAATTCTTTTTTTTTATTTTCTTGTCTGAAGAGTACCCTCAGGAAAATGGAGGGTCCCTTAAAATCAATCCACTGCTCATAATTTTCAGATGCAGCTTTATATAAATCCTAAGAAATAAGGTGGACTTAAGCATAGACTAGCTTAACTCAAGGAACACAACAGCTCAACTTTTTCTTAAGCTTTTTAACCTTTCTTGTCATATAGTTCCCTAAGGGTTGTATGACTCTTTTTTGGGTTCAGTGGCATTTCATTATATATTACATAATAAACAATGCTATACCAGACACTGTGTGCTTGGATTCATTGTTGGAATAGTTTGCAGAATATAGCATCCTCCATGAGGCCATGATTCACCCTAGTTCAAAATGTTTGCATTTTTTTTGTTGTTGAGACAGAGTCTCACCCAAGCTGGAGTGCAGTGGTGCAAACTTGGATCACTGCAATCTCTGCCTCCCAGGTTCAAGATATTCTCCTGCCTCAGCTTCCCTAGTAGCTGGGATTACAGACATGTTCTACCACACTCAAATAATTATTGTATTTTTAGTAGAGACAGGGCTTCACTGTGTTGGCCAGGCTGGTCTCAAACTCCTGACTTCAAGTAATCTGTCTGCTTTGGCCTCCCAAAGTGTTGGGATCACAGATCTGAGCCATGGAACACAGGCAATGTGTTTGTATTTCTTAAATCAATGATGTAACTGGTTGCCAATCAAAGGTCAAATTCTCAGGTATCACCAAGATTGAAAAGAGAATTGCAATGCTACTCTTAAGATTTTCTTTCCATCCATTCAACCAGATGACTGGTTACATATTTATGATTTCTTTATGCCAATTTATGATTTCTGTAATAGTAAAGTTTACTATAGTTGATGCATGAAGGTATGTTAAAACAGTAATGATGACCAACAACTGAAACGTCCAATAAGACTTTGAACTTCCCTTGTTAAAAAACCATGTTAGCTGTAATCATATAACCTGGTAAGTCTCCTGAAATTACTTTAGCTCTTAGAGCACCCCCCACTCCATACACACACATGCCCACACACACACATATCACTTTGTACTGGTTGACTCTGGAGGCAGGTGTAAGTAATACTTTTATAAGATCTTTCTTGTTTGTCCAGTCCCACTACCTCTGCATTCAGCAAAACAAAATGAAAAATAGAGGTAGTAAAGACAAAGGACTTTGTAACCATATCATTCCCATTCTATTATCCTTACCTCCACATCCCAGAATTTTTGCAATATAATATTTTCCAATTCAACAGCACAGAAATCCATCACCTTGCGATGTTGTTATGCCATCCGTATTTTATTCATATTAGCCACCATTTGCCATAGAGTTTCATAATGACATTATATATAGACATACAAGTTACATGTGAACCCATCATTTGTGCCTCTGGATATAGGAGAAAAAGTTCCTGACCTGTATTTTTACATCAATAACAGATGTTACTTTAACTGTTGATTTTGCCTGTTGAGGATCTCAATTCTAAGAATGTTACAGAAATTTTTTATAAATTAGTTAATGATTTTTAGAGAAATTGTAGGGTTACAGAAAATTGAGCAGATAGTACAGAGCGTTCTCACATATCCACACCCCCAGCCCTTTTCCCTTAGTATTAATACCTTGCATTACTATGGTGCATTTGTTAAAATTGTTGAGCCAATATTGATACATTCATATTAACCAAAGTTCATAGTTAACACTAGGGCTTACTCTTTATGTTCTATGGTTCTATGATTTTGACAAATGCATAATGTCATGTATCCTGTATTACAGTGTCATATAGAATAAGAATAGCTTCACTGCTCCAAAAATCCCCTGGGCTTCATCAATTCATCTCTTCCCTTCCACTCCAGGCAACCACTGACCTTTTCACTGTCTCCATAGTCTTGCCTTTTTCAGAATGTCATATATTGAAATCATACTGTATGTAGCTTTTACAGACTGACTTCTATCATTAAGAAGTATACATTTAAGGTTTCTCCATGCCTGTTCATAGTTTGATAAGTCATTTCATTTTATCACCAAATAATACGACACTCTCTGGTTATAACACAATTTGTTTACCCTTTCATCTATTGAAGAACGTTTTGATGGCTTCCAGTTTTTGCCTAACCATTTTTACTTACAGTCACTTAATTCCACTTCTAATCAACCTGCTACTATGCCAGTGGAAGAACAGGTAATTCCCATGGATGTCGTGCTTCTTAGTACATTTTTGCACTCTGGCAGTGCAATATGCATTCCTCTGGTGGAATCTAGTCTTTGTGGGTGGCAGAAATGTTCCATAATCCATTATTGCACAGCCCCTAATGGTTTTCTCAGCGGCAACATTGTTCACAAGCTCAGTGTTACACGAAGTAGAATTACATATTCCAGACTAAGACAAAAATGGGCAAAAGTTCAATTATTTTGCCCTGTCCAATACAATGTCTTCACTTCTGCCTATTGTGCAGGATAACCATAACTTCCTTAACCAAGTTCTAATGTCCACTGGGCAAATGGAGGATTTATCTCATTTCAGATATCTCATATGGAATTTTAGAAAGTTCCATATTCAATAAGCATGTATTTAGTGCATTCATGATGTATCAATTAATGAGTATCTATACATATAGTTCCTGACTTTCAGTAAGCAATTAAATACCCCTGCTTTTTTCCCTTCAGAGCCTACAATGGTATTAAATTATGTTGCTTTTGTAATTTATATAAAATCATAAATTGAGTGCATACAAAAATCCTGTCATGCTTATAATCTTTACGTATCTGCATAGCCCTGAAAGACATATAAGCCTAATGATATTGTGTTTATATATATATGTGTGTGTGTGTGTGTGTGTGTGTGAGTGTGTGTGCAGTTGAATAACTGGGCAGCTTTCTTTGATTTAGCAGGAAGAGAAACATAACTTTAGATTAATCTAGAAGGGCTATCAGTTTTTCTGGAAGCTCTAGCATCAGTCCACAAGGCAGATCTTCACTCTGCTCATGGATGCTATATATTCTTCTTCACCTTCCAATGTTAGTGTCTTTCTGTACATTCATTTCATTAGTAAGTTCTGAGGAGCTTCTCTGTTTTTCTGGGCATGTCTCTGTTCTTATCAAGGATATATTATTTATTTCACTCTTTGGAATTATTTTTAAGTGTTTTTACTTCTAATCGCTATGAAGAAGAAAGTTATAAGGAGAAAATAATGAAATATTTACAAACATTGGAGAGATTTTATTTATCTCAATAAAATTTATCTCAAATAAAAGACTCAAGAATAAATACTTTTGCATGTATATCAACTCTCTTATTTGATTTATGTTTACTCTTGATAGTGGAGTACATTGGACTATATATACTAAATATTGATTTGAAATACAATATATAAGCTATTCACACAGAGATAATTTTGAGTCAGGGCTATTATGGTACATTAAAGTTAAAATTGCAGATAATCCTAATAATTCAACATTTTAGCTATTACACAAAAATGGCTATTAGAAAAAATAAAATGTTTAAATGCTATTCAAGGACCATTCGACAGATCATTTTAGAGAAACTTTTAAAAGTTGAGGTACAATTTTTATTCATTAAAATGCATAAATGATTTTAAATATATAGTTTTATTTTTGACAATGCAGACACCTGAGAAATCCACATGCCTATCAAGATGTAGGCATTCTCTCTTGCCTTTGCACATTCAATCCTTTTCTCTAGCAGAGATTACCCCTTTTCTGATTCCTACCATCCTGGTCTGTTTCCTTGTTTCAAAACATTATATGCATGCAATTATACAGTAGGTACTGTTTTGTGTCTAGCTCCTTTTACTCAGCACACATGTTTTTAGATTAAACCATGTTTTCAGGTGTGTCAGTATTGCATTCCTTCCTGTTTCCAAATAGTATGCCTTTATATGAATTTTTCACAAATGTTTCTAGATTCAACCATGTTTTCAGGTGTGTCAGTATTCCATTCCTTCCTGTTTCCAAATAGTATGCCTTTATATGAATTTTTCACAAATGTTTCCCCAGTGTCCTGTTGGATTTTCTCCAAGTTTTGTTTCATGTTGGAGAGTAAACCTGGCTCAGTTACTCCATCTTGTTTGGAAGCAGTGGTCCATTTAGCTTAAAAAAAATCCTGGTTAAAACTCACAGCATGCACTGCATCATGATGGCAATCTTGTGACTTTCAGGTGATACTGTATATCCCAAGCCTATATCGCTCAAAGATGTGTTTGATCGTGGAACACAAGACTGACTCAGGCAAGATCCAACTCAACTCACGAAGCCCTTTATTCATGAGGTCCTTTCAGCTTTTATACCTTTTTGGTTGTTGCTAGTCCATTCAATATTATAAAATAAGCAATATTGAAAACCCAAGTATAGTGTATTTGGACACTTATTTGGAATAGTAGAGCATACATAGCAATGTAAAAACAAACCCCTTTTAGTTTAGATCTGGTATACTTCTATGTATTTCTTGCGTGTGTTGATGTTGAAAGGATTTTAACCAAGGATCAAAGTCTTAGCATCTGTAAGCCCAGAGATGTGGCAACCATGGGATTGTGTCACTTGCATCTGCTTTCAAAATACAGCCTGCTCTTCAACTGCAAAGAGTTAAGTTAGCCTCTATGTGTTAGTAACCACAGGATCCACTTCAGCATTAAAGAAACTGTAAGAAGCACATGTGTGGTTTTGTTACATGAATATATTGCATAGTGGTGTAGTGTAGGCTTTTAGTGTATCTAGCACATGAATAATATACATTGTACACATTAAGTAATTTCTCATCCCTCACCCCTCTTCCACCTTCTCACCTTTTCCAATCTCTAATGTTTATCATTCCATACCCTATGTCCATGTGCTTTTGAGCTGAGCTTCGCTCTTCCAGGAAAAGCCCTCACAATAAGCTAGTCAGTGGGGGTGGGAAGGCTGGTCCGCTTCTGCCTGGTGCTGGACTCTGTTGTTGGGAAATCTGTGCTCTGGAACTTCTTATTGGGCTGTTTAAGATTATCATGTCTGCACATGGTTAGAAAGTCTCCTTGTTCATCCTGTTCCCAACTACCCAATCCCATTTCTTTTACTTCAAGCCCAATTCTATTCACTTTCTGTCATCTGTGGCATGTCCTCTCTGTTCAACTTCATAAGGATGTAAAAGGAAAGTGTACCTAGGAAGCCTGGGATCCTTCTTCCTGATTTAATTGGGTCTCGCAGGAGGCAGGTGAAGCAGACCCAGGAAGAGTTAAAATTGCAAGAAGCTGATTGGGGAGAAAAGAGGACACGTGTCAAAGAGAGAGAAAAAATAAATAAATAAATAAATAAAATTAAAAAATGTTGAAATAAGCAGGAAATGTCTTTGGAATATGTGTGTAAATTTAGCACTAACGACTCTGAAAAAAACTGAAAATGAACCTATGACACCTAGAAAAATATTAACTGCTCTCTATTTAAAAACCTCACAATTTGATTATGCCTACAAGATATTCTTCTAAGTACATTATTGCAAGATCTTGAAGCTTCATAATGAGGTCTGTGTTTTCACTAAAAATTGTACCCTGTGTAGTAAACTAAAAATGTTACCTCTGGTTCCACAGATTCTTCTGTGATATATTGGTTTAAAAACTAAAGAAGGGCAAAATAGTGCAATTGTTTTTATTAGCTTGGGACCTTTGAAGGCATAATGGAAAAGAAACTATTGCAAGTGGCATTGTTACAAGTGGATTTCTCAGCATAATTTTTACTTAAAAGTCCCAGTGAAAGAATTGTGAGGCACTACAACTCCAAAACAGACTTTCCCTTCATGAAACATTTAATATAATCCCTCAATCCCAGAAGTTTCTTTATACTTATTAAAATTCTGAATGGAAACTCTGAACTCATTAGCTTTTACCATTTATCCCTTATTTTCTGGGTGAGTACTGTAATCAAAATTAAATTTGCTTTGAAATGCCTTGGTAATGTAATAACACATTGCAAGGGTAAATTCCTCATAGCATACCTCTTCAGAATCTGCAAATCTCCTAGCATTGAATGTATGTCTCAAGTGCCTAATAATTATATGTGGTTTTGTGCTAAATATGGTAGAAAGCTGGTTATTCATTCTTCTTCGTTCATTTTTTCCTTTATTCATGTATTCAATAAGCATGTATTTAGTGTGTTCATGATGTATCAATTAATGAGTATCTAGAGATATAGTTACTGACTTTCAATAAGCAATTAAATACCCCTGCTTTTTTTTCCTTTAGAGTCTAAAATGATATTAAATTATGCTGCTTTTGTAATTTATATAAACTTGTAAATTGAGTGCATACAAAAATCTTGTCATGTTTAATAATCTTTACATATCTACATAGCCCTGAAAAATGTATAAGCCTAATGATGTTGTTTATATATATATATATATACACACACACACACACACATATATATGTGTGGGTGTATGTGTGTGTGTGTATAAAATTTAGTTACATGCAAGTTGTCTTTCTGTTCTTTCCCAGATCTAGGAAATCCTGGCTTGGTATTGTCTGGTACCAGTTTAGTGAGGGGCTTACCTTTATGTCATCATCAACTATATAGACACCTAAAGCTGCATCCTTGTATCTTCCATTTTTGGTGGGCTTAAGGACTAGCTGAGGTTTTGAGTTAATATGGTTTGTGCAATTTGGGTTTGATGGATGTGGTGTTCTCAGGGGACTGATAAATTTAGGATAACTGACTGACGGCTAGGGTTTTCGTGGTTCACCTGAAAGGAGTAAAGAAAGGTGACTGGTTTCCAATTTTCACAAGACTCCCTGGCGAAGGAAAAAAAAATTAGCGCTGTCTATTAAGGGAGCTTGAAGTATGAAAATCTCATCAGGAACTCCCTTGTGGTCTTTTTCTATTTTCCCTCTCACATCCTTTGGTTTTTATATTGGACTTCAAGGCCAATGGCTTTTGAATTCAAAAGTCAAAGATTTTCTGCTCTTTTTTTTTTCCTGTTCATGTCTGGTGCTTTAGGGAAGAGATTGGCATGGAGGTTCTTGGAAATACATATAGGAATAGAACATGTTTGTTTAAGGAAAGACAATGAATACATACTCCTACATATCATAATTCCATATTGTTCCAGCAGCTTATTGAAAATTTTTGGCTATAAAAGGTAAAATGATTGATAACCTGATTTTGTAAATAAGCATCACAACTACCCCCCCCAAAAAAAACTCATGTAATTGATTTCATGTTACTCAAAAACATCCATAACTCATGTTTACTTTGAAGTTCATATACTTACATAAATTACAATATTCAGATGTGCTTTCCTGATGTAATGGTTTAAAAATATGGCCTTTTTATTTATTTTAAAGGTAGGTCTTGAAAGATATACATGAATGCCTAGATCTTAACAAAGTTTACTGCGGAATAACAGAAAGGAAGTAAATGCATAACACATGCATGAAACCAACCTCCAGATCAAGAGATTGAACCGGGCCTGTGTCTTAGAGGACTCTATTGTGCTCCCTTCCTATATTAGTCAGGATTCTACAGGGAAAAAGTTCCAGTAAGATTTATATGTAAACAGAATTTTGTACGATGTTGCCTCTCACAATTACAGAGATGGAGAAGCCCCATGACCTGCTGCCTACAGCTGGAGACCCAGGAAAGCTGCGGATGTTGTTCAAAGGCCTGAGAGCCAGAAGGCCTGGCTGTAGATTCCAGTCTGAGTCTGACTACCTGAAAACTAGGAGTACTAAGAGTACGAAAAGATATGTTTCTGCTCAAGCAGTCAGGAAGAGAGCCAGCAAATCCAACTTTCCTTCAACGCTTTCGGTTGTATTCAAGTCCTCAATGGATTTCATGTCGCCCACCCACCCACAGTGGAGAAGGCCCATCTGCTTTACTCAGTGCAGCAGTTCAAATGCTAATCTCTTCCAATGAAAATATTTCTTCCGGAAATACCTTCAGAGGCACACTCAGAAACAATTTTCATTCGATATCTGGACATTAAGTTCCCCAGTCATGTTGACACGTGACACTAACTATTGTGCTTTCCAATGATAATCACTCTCTTCACAAGAGTGACCCTATCTTGACTCTCGACTAGTTTTATTTGTTTTAGATTACACATACATGAAATTATCTTTTTTGTGTCTGGCTTTGTTGCTCAATATTATGCTTGTTATTTTTATTGATATCATTGTGTGTGGTATGTGGTGTTCTATTGTGTGACTGTATACAATATGTTGATCAGGATCACAGTAGATGAATATTTTCTTAGTTTTCTGCTTGGAGATACAGCACCCAGTTCTATGCACACTGTTGTACATGTTTTGGCATCATTTCTGGTGGGTGTACATCAGGGGAATTCCTTCATTTGACATCCTATTTAGGTATTATATGACTGTTTTGAATCAGCCCCAAGGTGAAAAATAATCCAAAAGCGTCAGTGTGAAATTTTGCATATGTGACACATACATAGTTGAGGATTCCATTAATGTGTTACACATTATAGTTTCTCCCATCTTAACTTTATACTTTTCTTTATTATCCATCTATTAATTCACATATTCAAATTTTAACTCTTACAATGCTTACTGAACATATAATGTGTCTAGGTACCATGCAAGACAATTCATTAAAATAAGAAATAAAGCTAGATGGGCTTCCTAGTACACCACATTAAATTGGTCACAACCTTTATTTTTCTCTCTGCAAAACTGCAAAAATATAAAGTAATAGTGTATTTATCTACACAAACTGAGAGAACAAGTGAGGAGGCAAAATAACAAAGGAGATTTTGGTAACATTTGAAAGCAGAAAAGAGGTGACTAGCTTTGTGAAACTAGGAAACAATAATTCCTGTGGAGCTAGCTGCTGAGTCTCAGCAAGCAGTTTTGCCCACAAAAAGATGAGCAGTTGGAAACACAAGCCACCCTAGAATACTGAGGTCAGATACAGAACTGAAAATGGAGGCATTATTTGCATGTCTTTGTATAGAGCAATGGGAGCCTCATCTCTGGTTTCTCACAGTTAAGGGATATTCTTGCCTCCACTTCCACTCTTAGCAGTAATCCGGAAGTTCCTTCTCTGGAAGACTGAATCCACAGATTAGCATTGTGGTCTCCATTTATAACAAACAGTACAGGTAAGTATGGGCCTAACATCGAGGAGTTGGTGAAAGTTGAAAATGATTCACAATTATGTCCTATTTCCTATTCTGCTCTCAAATGCTGCAATACAAGCATATTATTTTTCCAATCCCTATTGTTCCTTTTCAAAGCACAATACTGAAGGATTGTTTTTCCCTGAAGAAGCAGAAACTCCTGAAAAGGAAGGCATTGTATGATCTGCCACAGATTATGGCACAATCCCCAATAAAACTACAGTGAAGAGCATCAGATGACAAGTCCCAGGAAAGTTCACAGAGTTTCCCACTGGACTGTTCATACATAATATCCGATATGACTGGAAAGTCAATTTTATTGAAGATAAAATAATAAAAAAGGGCTCAAAATTGTAAATTAAACTGAATCGGGTGCGTTTTTGACACATGAACACAGGAGAAATTGTCTTGATGTATTGGAAAAATGGCACAAGAAATGCTAAATATAATTTGTAATAGGTCATAGAAATAGTAGAGGTTAAGTATTGGCAGTATCTTTAGACATCATATTAGTCTAGTTTCTTTTTTAGTGCCAGCAAACTAAAGTGACTTGTCCAAATTTGAAAAGCCTGGAAATTGACATGCTGTAATTTATTTCTTACATAATTTGCATGTATCCCTTAATAGATATTTTCAAAAATGGTGATTATATCTTATAAAAATAATCAAACAGGCACTTCTCTCACTTTCCTCTCCTGCAGTACTTTATATAACAGAGGCTGATAATTTGGATAATAAATGTGAAGACATAGTCTGGTTGTACACGTAGTATAAAACAGGCATGGCAAAGAGGCAGAAATACATTTAAGGTGGACATTAGTAAGAACGAGAACAGAGACAAAGTCTCACGGTGAGTCGAATCCAGCACAGAAAGACTCAGTGCATCTTAGGTTAGAGGGAGGCAAGATGAAATGATCACAGCTTTACATGTTTTAAGAAGTGTATTTGTAGCAGAAGCCACATTGCGGGAAATCCTAGTAATTCCTGTCTGTGACATAAGGTTTCACCACTTCTTGCGGTCGTTGTTTTCTGGATCACTTACTTTGAGGGAGGGGCAGTTTGACGCAGAGGACAACAGCACAGATTCTCAAAGGCCTGGGAACAGGTGAAATGATGCTGGCAGCCACAGAAATATGTGTATGGATTGCTCAGTGGCACAGGGGTTCTGCAGTGAGCTCTGTGTGTTAGCAAAGGAAAATCAGTTAGCTATTCCTTTAGCTGGAAAGAAAAATTGAGAGGACACACGAAAATTGTGTTCTAATAATTTGAAATTTTATTATAAATCTACAATGGTGACTCAGTAGTTTACCTAAGATAGACTAGGTTACGCTGCAGTAATAAACTTCAAACTCTCAATGGAAAAGCACAGCGAATACACTTGCTCACACAAATTCCACCACACCTCTGAGAAACTCTCCTCTATTACAACTCAGTGATTCAAGGTGTTCTGTCCTATAGCACCTCCATCTCAACATACCCTTCTGTTATTGCAGTAGAACAGCAGGAAAAGGGAATTCTGATGAGCTTCTTACTGACAATCAAGTGTCATGGATGAGAAGTAACACATGTCACTTCCTGTCACAGATGATAGGCCAGATACAGTCAAATAACCACCTGACTTCCAGGAATCAAAGTGCCATCCTTCTGGGAGCAAAAAAAAAGAAACTGAATGCAACTAGTGCTTGAAAACTTTCGCATACCTGATACATTATCTATATCGGCTGTAAAAGGAAACATTTACCAGAAATAGTTAATGGAACTTAGAGAATCAGTGAAGAAATAGATAAAATGCATAATCATTTTCTTCAAAGGGTTATATTGTGAAGTTGCTGATATTTTCATGTGCTTAAGGGAAAAAAAGCTCCTGAGGTTTTAATACAGCACAATCTGTAAGAACTAGAGAAAATCAATTAATAAATAGAAATTAATGAAGGAAATAATTCATTTACTAAATTTCTGAAACTCCATAATGGATTGCTGTGAGATGTTATAATATCTTAGACCTGAAGTTTTCCAAAAATTGCTCTATAAGGCGGTATTTCAGGCCGGAGACAGTGGCTCTCACTGTACTCCCAGAAATTTGGAAGGCTGAGGCAGGACAATTGCTTGAGCCCAGGAGTTTGAGACAAGCCTGGGCCACAAGGGGAAACTCCTTCTCTGCAAAAATTTTGCCACATGTAGTGGTGTGCACCTGTAGTTCCAACTACTCAGGAGGCTGAGATGGGAGGATCACCTGAGCCTGGGAGGTCGAGGCTGCAGTGAGCTTTTATCACACCATGGCATTCCAGCGTGGTGACAGAGTGAGACCCTGTCTCAGAGAGGGAGCGAAAAAAAAAAAAAAAAAAAAAAAAAAGACAGCGTTGCAAACATTTTTGGGCATAAAAGTCACATATGGATTGCTTAGTTTTTTAAAAAAATACTGATTCAGTAGGTCTGCCTTCAGGATGGCTAGTGGGTTTATTTATTTTTTTATTCATTCATGTATTTATGTAACGAAAGCTCTATGTGATTCTAGCAAGCTAAGTGATAATGCTACCAAAAAGTATACATACTTCCCTTTATCATTCTAGTGGCCCCTTCTTATTATAACTGCATGATTCTATGGATATTTTTCTGTAGAGAAATAATTTTCAGCTTTATTATGTAGTTTAACTTCAGTGGCAATTATTTCTTATAAATTAATCTCCAGATGTGAATCTTAAATGGACAAATTAATGATAGCATAGGTAGGTTTCAAAACAACAATTGGCATCACAAGTTGGTGAGTTTTGTTATTTTCTATTGTTCCACATCTGCATCGTAAACACCTATAAACCCTCCCGAGTTTGTTACCATTAGTTAAGAGATTACTGCTGTAAATTAGAATTATTGCTCTGCCTTCTTGAGAGGAGTTAAATTAAAAGAAATTAGACCTACAAGTCTCTACTTCAATATTTTCTCTCATCTACAAGAACGCTTCTTGAAAAGATGCCATATCAGCCTTCAACTGTTTAACTCAATGAGAATCCTGTACCTTAACTGAGAATTTCAGTGTTTAGTCATAGAACATGCATGCCACAATATTTTAATGATTATCCATTTGCTTTATCTGTGGCCAAAATGCCATCTGCTATAAATCTGGCCTTTTTTTTTTTTTTTTGAGGCGGAGTCTCGCTCTGTCGCCCAGGCTGGAGTGCGGTGGCACCATCTTGGCTCACTGCAAACTCCGCCTCCCGGGTTGACACAATTCTCCTGTCTCAGCCTCTCGAGTAGCTGGGACTACGGGGCGCCCGCCACCACTCCTGGCTAATTTTTTCGTGCTTTTAGTACAGACGGGGTTTCACTGTGTTAGCCAGGATGGTCTCGATCTCCTGACCTCGTGATCTGCCCACCTCAGCTTCCCAAACTGCTGGGGGTACAGGCGTGAGCCACCGCGCCCGGCAATCTGGCCTTCTTACAACATAGATACCATATAGAATATTATACCTCAATATGTAAATTATTAGTCCAAAGATTTTTCCTACATAAACGCTATATCGTTAATCTGCTTCAAATGTACTCGTGCTTAAAATTTAAAATAATATTATGCATACAAAATGAACAATTAATTCATTCAGATAATTTTGCATTTCCAAATGTATTATTATATAATGTTTACTTAGAACACTTTATAATAGGGTATGTTATTTATATTTTAATTTTTAAAGTTTTGTGAAGATCATTCCTAGTTTGAAAGTATAAAATGAAATTTTTTCTACTTTATGCATTTTAATTTTTAAAAATCTGCATTTTATTTTCAAAGTTTAGCTTTAGATTATTGCCTAATATAACTCAATTAGGACCCAAAATAATTTCTATAATTTGATATTCTCTATTCTTGTTAGTTAAAATATTAAAAATCATAAAAATTATACATGATAATAATAACAAGGTAGGATAGTTTAAATAATAAAATACTAGGCCAGGTGCAGTGGCTCACTGCTGTAATCTCAGCACTTTGGGAGGCCAAGGTGGGTGGATCACCTGAGATCAGGATGTTGAGACCAGACTGGCCAAGATGGTGCAACCCTCATCTCTACTAAAAAAAAAAAAAAAAAAAATTCTAAAAATTAGCCGGGCATGGTTGCGGACACCTGTAATCCCAGCTACTCAGGATTTATTAACACAAAAATTTGTTTAAGACTATTCATTAATTGGAAAAGAACAGGTTAAAAATACTACATATAGTATAACTTTATTTCAGATATATTTTACTCTTGATGATTACTTTTTCAAACCCTGTTCATTACAAAAACTGATATTCTTTACCTGTTACACTGTGTAAGTAATTTTTGCACTTATTTTATTTGACCTTTAAAATTATTCTGTAAGGTACATGAGGCAGATTTTATCATATCCATTTCACAGATAAGAAAAGGAGGTCTCACATAAATTTAAATGAGTTAATCAACTTTCATGTGACTAGTAAATTACATTGAAAAGAACTCAGATTTTTAAATTCCAGGTCTGGTGCAAACTTTCTTGGAGATGTGTAACTTTCTATAGATTTTGGATTCTTAGACCTAAAGTATCAGATAGATTCAAGAAAATTTGCAGATTCTATTTATTTATGTGAATTTTTTTTTTTTTTTTTTTTTTTGAGATGGAGTCTTGCTCTGTCATCAGGCTAGAGTGCAGTGGCACGATCTCGGCTCACTGCAACCTGCACCTCCCGGAAACAAGCGATTCTCCTGCCTCAGCCTCCCAAATAGCTGGGACTACAGGCATCAGCCATTTATATGGCTTTAAAAAAAAAAAAAAAAAAAAAAAAAAAAAAAGACAGTGTCTGGCTCTGTCATCCAGACTGGAGGACAGTGGCACACCCATATCTCACTGTAGCCTGGAATTCCCGGGCTCACTAAGATCCTTCTACCTTCACCTCCTCAATTACTAGGACTGTGGTTCCGTGCTACCATGCCCGGCCAACTAAAGCACCATTTTTTTTTTTTTTTGGGTAGAAACATGGTCTCACTGTTTTGCCCAGAAAGGTATTGAACTCCTGGCCCCAAACGATCCTCCCACCTTGAACTGCCAAAGTGCTGGGATTATAAGCATGAGTCACTGCACCTGGCCAGATTATATTTTCATTGTAAGTGTGGGAGCAATGCTTTTTTCCAACTTTCTACATTCTAGGTAGAATGTTGATGTCTTTGTGAATTTACTTTAGATCTTCCCTCTCTCTGCTATCCTCCACACACAAAATAAGTTGCAGTTCTAGCTTTTTGTTGAACAATATATTAGTATTTTATTGCTGTAGCAGAAATTGCAACAAATGTAGCATCTCCTTTAAGTTTCCATAGGCTTAACTCAAGGTGTCAGCTGGATTTGCAATCTCACAGTTGAGGCAATGGGTCCACTCCCAAACTTACTGAGCCCTGGTGAAATTCAGTGACTCGCCACTGTAGGATTGAGGCTTTCAGTTGTTAGAGGCCACCAGCTCCTCCTTGACTCATGGTCATCTCTATAATGTAACGAATTACTTCTTCAAGGCCAGGGAAAGAATCTCTCATCTGCTGCAAGGGAGTTTTATACAGACTAATATCATTACCAGAACGATTGTCTCATCACCTTTTCCACCTAGTGTTAACTAATCCAAGGAGAGACAATGTCATACTCACAAGTCCCACACACAGTCCAGAAGAGGGCATGGTACAGTGCATGGAAAGGGGGCAGTGGTCACGGTGTCATCTTAATTCTGCCTACCACAGTTACTGATTTAACAAAAGATCAAATAGACAGTAAACTGTGCTAATTCTTTATACTAGAAAAATGATTTTTAAAAAACCTTTGTAGTAAACATCTTAAAAATGTATTGAAAACGTCTTCTATAAATATTCCAGTAAAAATCAACCTGTAAAAGGCAAGATTTTCTTACTTCATGAGTTTTTGACTTTTTTTTATAATGACTTAGAATTTTAATACAAATGAAATGACAAAATAATGAAATATTAAAAAGTCTTGGAAAAGTCAAAAAAGGTGACTCACTAGACGCACCAGGGATGTGCCTCTTCCACATAGAGGAAGCACAATATTGAGTAAACTTTTCCATTTTGAACAGATCTTTTGAGAGAAAACAATGACATTTAATAGAGAGGTGATTAAAAATACCATGGTTGAAGGGCAAGAAAGCAAGACTGTCTAGCTGATGTCACCAGGCTCCAGGACCAGCCCCAAGACCTGAACCAGACCCAAGGAAGGTGTTAGTGAAAAAAACCCAGGGCACCCATTCCCGCTGCAGACCTCTGACGTTCCAGCTCCAGGAGTTCTCATGACCCCTGCAGACATTTGAACGGGTGGGCGGAGCTGCCTGAAGACCAGACCAAGGCACCGCTTGAACCTGCGTGGAGCCCAGATGCTTCAGTGTGCGGGACAGCTGGAGCAAAAGGAAACTCTGGGCGCCCACCCTTCAGGGCTCTGCATTGTGCCCTGAGCAGCTGCAGCTTGTGCTGTCTGCTAGGCCCGGAGAGAATGGGGCTGGGACCGGCTAGTGTGCCCAAGATAGGCCCCACCACCATTGCCACAGGACCGAAAAGCACTAGAACCACGTGGCCTCATGCCTATGAGTCCCTCCCAAGACTCCAGGCCTGGCGGTTCCCACCACAGCCTAGCCTCCTTTGCCCCACCTGAGTGGTTTGCTGGCAGCCTGTGAACAGTCCATTCCCACCACAGCTGGTGCTTGACCTGAGGGGCCAGAGGACAAATCCGCTGGCCTGTGACCATTTCTCCAGGACGTGACCGCGCCTGCAGGAGGTATGGCAATGTCATTGTGTTTTTATCTCAAACAAAAAAGGGACACCCACTGTCAGAACACAGAGAAGAGTGTGGTACGGTTTTGTGTGGTGGCACAGGAGCTGGGCACTCCCCCACTTAAGGAGAACAGGCCAGGGAGGGCACAGTCAGATTGCCATGGTTTCAAAAATGATAAATATGACATCACAACTAATACCATGGGAATGAAAAAAAATCATCAGAGATTATTATGAACATCTCTATATGTTGAAGCAATCCCATATATCAATAAGAAAAAAATAGAGAAAAACGAACAAATGATATGAGGAGGTTTTTCTTTTTGTTTTGTTTTTTGGAAGAGAAAACACTAATGGAGGATAAAAATATATACAAAAGTATACTGTCTTGGTAATCAAGGAAATGCAGATTAAAACTCTAAGGAGACCTCATTTTACATGTGTTTTAAATGTATTCAACACTTACTCTATTGAGGACTCATTAAACACAGGGCATTGTCCTAAAAACTCAAGGGGCTGTAAAGTTGGAAAATGTAAAGCAGATTAACTGCCATGGATAATGGTACAGAAAAATAATTTCTACAGAGACAGAGTAAGAAAATGTTATCCCACTTAATGGTAACATTAACCGTAAATTATTAGAATAATAAAATGAGTGTATGGAAAAGGAGATGTTCTATTTAAATGTTATACGGAGAAATAGTAAGATGCACTAACCTTCCCTAACTGTGAAAATGCAGGGTTAACTCAAATTTTTCATAATATTTAGTCTTTTGAGATGGAATTAATTATTCTCTTCATTTACAATACTGAACTAGCCCTTATAATCTAAAAATTACTACTACATATGTCTGCTTCTGTCAAAACATGGTAAAAATGTTTAGAACAGCAATTCTGTTTTTTTCATCTTGGATAGCTAGAATCCATCACTGTGTATGTCCCATAACAAATTTTGGTTGCATGAATAAAATGTATAAAACCATTTATTCAATGTGATAAAAATTGAATACCAGACAAAGAAATCTCTACTGTCTTGGATAGACAATGAAAAATCAATGAAGATGGACTGACACGATCAAAATCATGTTTAAGAAGATTAATTGGCCTGCACTGTACTTGATAGACTGGAAAAGAAAGAGACTGAGTTACAGGACAATTAATATAGTCCATTATGAGGGAATAAGCATCTCAACAAGGGTGGCAGCACACAGTACAGATAACGGGACTATTCAGCAGGCAAATTGAATAATAAATGAAGAGGTGTTAGGAGCTCATTGGTAGGTGTTGATGGCTAGGAGAAAACAAAAGCAGGAAGGAAGAAGAATACTTGTTCAATGTGAATTTCTCTACAATGTTCATAATGTTCAGAGAAGATCATTTCAATTGCATGTTATGAGAAGAAATTAATCTAGCAAACCAGTTAAGTAGAAACAAACACCAACACAATGAATTGGGTGTCAATAATATCTAGGGCAGCTCAGAATTAAAACAAGTAAAAAAAGTTGATAGTGCATGAAAATATGCAAATTACTTGGTGTGGAAATTATTTCTGGAAGATGAATGTTGTAAAGTATTATATTAACACAAGAGTAAATAGAATTAGAAAATAAGAGTAGCTGATGTTATCTTTTGTTTTCTACTTGTTGGAGCCAGCATGTCTTGTGTTCTCAGCTTACGTTTTAAGTTCCTGTTGTCCACCTTCCGCTAATCATCAGGCGTTTGAATTTCATCTCAGCGCTGGATAGGGAAGCTAAAATAAAAAACGTGGCACAATGCTCTGGAAGCATTGCTAAATAAGTTCGAAAAACTTGGCCCTTCTATTGTCCTATTTTTCAAGTATAATTGGCCAATATGAGTTGGGATACTTGCAATGTTTTAAGACTTTAAAGCAGTGGTCCCTAACCTTTTTGGTGCCAGTTTTGTGGAAGAAAATTTTTTCGTGGACTTGGGTTAGGGGGATGGTTTTGGCATGATTCAAACTCATTACATTTGTTGTGCACTTTATTTCTATTATCATTACATCATAATATATAATGAAATAATTATACAACTCACTATAATGTAGAATCAGTGGGAGTCCTGAGCTTGTTTTCCTGCAACTAGATGGTCCCATCTGGCGGTGATGGGAGACAGTGACAGATCATCAGGCATTAGATTCTCATAAGGAATAGGCAACCTAGATTCCTTGTATGTGCAGTTCACAATAGAAGTCTCATTCTTATGAGAATCTAATGCCCCCACTGATATGACAGGAGGCAGAGCTCAGGCAGTAAAGTGAGCAATGGAGAGAAGCTGTAAATACAGATGAAGCTTTGCTGGCTCACCTGCCACTCACCTTCTGCTGTGCTGCCTGGTTCCTAACAGTCCACAAATCAGTATCAGTCCCTGGCTCAGTGACTGGGGACCCCTGCTTTAAAGGACTGAAAAATTATTTCACTTCATTGTCTATCTGTTTATACATGTATAATCTATGCTTCTCACTCTGTTTTATATCTACCTGAATAGTAATATATAAAAACAGACATAAATACATCCAAATTAGACTAAAATATTCCTGAACACTAAAAACTGCATTGTTATTCAAGATCCCAAAATTAATTTCAAAATATGATTTTAAATTTTCTAATATAGATAATACTTGCTTTATACTGTAAATAGGAGCTAACATGAGGTATCCCTGGAAATCTAAATCTACCTTTTTAGCTTGAGTACAGCTTCTATTTGAAGAGCCTCTCTTTATGTTTACTATAATGTTGTAGATGTATACCATTTCAAGTTAAAATTTAACACATCATGTTGGTGAATTAACATTCTCCATTATACCCTCATCTGCATATATTTAATGGTTCATAAGTCACAATATATTTTTGTAGATTTTATCAGAAAAATGCTAAAATTATGTCAAGTAAAAATAACCAATTTATATTAAAATATTATAAAATGAAATATTCTTGCCAATCAGTTTCTCTATCTCTAATATATGAAAATGAGGTCTGCTTATTACAACTTCAAAAGAAGAGCTAATTGATGATAGGTGCTTATAATAAGACCTCCAGTTCTGTGGAAGAAAATTCACCAGGGTAATGGTACATAAATAAATGCTTTTGGTTTTGATGACTTGGGTATAAAATTGTTCCTTTAACCAAAATCTGTATTTATAGTCATTATTGACAAGAAAGCTGATTTCTCCATGAAACAGGTTATTGGGGCATTCATTTCCAACCAAATCAGTTCTTGTCACTCTTTGATTGCATTTTTTTCCCTTTGCAGAATTATTATAAAACATCTACAGCAAAAACATTCCTCTTTTAAGTAACAACAAAACCATTCTATGGGACCAAATTCTTTGCAATACATCATTTTCAGATGCTACAAAATTAGTAACATTTTCTGTTATCTGTATAATTATGCTACCAGGTTCCCTAAGGAATTAGGTTTCTGTGTAAATAACTTTATCATGAAACATAATACATACAATCCTTATCTAGTTTGCAACAAACAAAAAATATATGAATATGCTCTAACATTACACACACAATTCATATACATGTTTCAATTCTTCATACATGGTGAAGTCCAAACCTTGCAACCCATTGAAGTCACCAAGAGTAACTTTATTAACTATTTTATGGTTAACTATTGACTACTTTAATTTTATTAGATTTGCATCTTTTTTGCTTCTTAAATACCATTTGTTATATCCACTTATTTTTCTGTAAGTTAGATAAAATATCTTAGGGAATTTTAAATAACAATTAAACACTTCATGCATCATTTTGCAATTCTCTGTCAGTGCTTTGCCATTTTCGGAAAGGTTTGTGGTGATTTGTGATGACCAGGAGCCATTGCTGAAGGTGGAGTGTGTTCATCCTCTGTGAGAACCAGTGAAAACTAACCGTGTGGAGAGGGTCTGCAATACATGGTATAATCAGCCTGATTAGTTTCTCTGCATGTTCAGATTTTGAAAAATCTACACTGAATAAAATCGTCCTTTTCAGAAAAACAGCATTATTTTTATATTAACCATGTAGTTTTATTTTTACGTATCATATATTTTTTTTAACTTTTATTTTAAACTTAGTGATACATGTGCAGGTTGGCTACATAGGTAAATGTGTGTCCTGGGGATTTGTTGTACAGATGATTTCATCACCCAGGTATTACGCTTTGTAGTAATTAGTTGTTCTTCCTAATTCTCTCCCTCTTTCCATCCTCCACCCTCCTGTAGTTCCCAGTGCGTGTTGTTCCTCTCTATATGTCCATGTGTTCTCATCATTTAGCTCCCACGTACAAGTGAGAAAACGTGATATTTGATTTCCTGTTCCTGTGTTAGTTTGCTTAGAATAATGGCCTCCAGGTCCCCAGGTCCCTCTGTGCTCCTGTAAAGGACATGATATTGTTCTTTTTTTATGCCTGCATAGTGTTGCATAGTATATATGTACCACCTTTTTTAAATCCAGTCTATCACTGATGAGCATTTTAGGTGGATTCCGTATCTTTGCTATTGTGAATAGTACTAAACACACATGTACATGTGTGTTCATAACAGAACAACTTATATTTCCTTGGCTATATACCCAACATTGGGATTGCTGGGTCGAATGGTATTTCTGTCTTTAGGTCTTTGAGGAATCACTACACTGTCTTCCATAATGGCTGAACCAGTTTACACTCCCACCAACAGTGTATGTGTTCCTCTTCCTTCACAACCTCACCAGCCTCTGTTATTTTCTGACTTTTTCATCATAGCCATTCTGACTGGTGTTAGATGGTATTTCATTGTGGCTTTGATTTGCAAATGATCAGTGAGATCGAGCTTCTTTTCGTATGATTATTGGCCACATGTATGACATCTTTTGAAAAGTATTGGGCAGGTGTGGTGGCTCACACCTGTAATCCTAGCTACTTGAGAGTCTGAGATGAAAGGATTGCTTTAGCCTGAAAAGTAGAGGTTGCAGCGAGCCAAGATCGCACCACTGTGCTCTAGTTTGGGCAACAGTGTGAGACATCGTCTCGAGAAATAAGTAAATAAATAAAAAAGAGAAGTGTCTGTTCATGCCCATTGCCTACTTTTTTGTGGGGTTGTTTGTTTCTTGTAAATTTGTTTAAGTTCTTTATAGATGCTGGATATTAGACCTTAGTTGGTTTACACAGTTTGCAAAAATTTTCTCTCATTCTGTAGGTTGTCTGTTTACTTTGTTGATAATTTACTTTGCTGTGCAGAAGCTCTTTAGTTTAATTAGATCTCATTTGTCAATTTTTGTTTTTGTTGCAATTGCTTTTGACATCTTCATCATTGATGGCAGTGGTAGCCTGTATGAAGTGGCCACTGGGAAGATGCCAGTTGCAGCAGGTGAGGTAGGGCCAAGGTGGCCAGGAACAGGCAGAAGCCCTGCCCCCTTCCAAGTTGGCAGGGCAGGAGCCCCACCATCCAGGCACAGCTGCAGCTGCCCAGTCATGGCTGTGGACCTGGGTGTCCCTATGTTCTTGGGGGCCCGGGAATTCCCCCTGCCTCTGCAGGCTCAGGAATGCCTGTTTCTGCCTCCTGGCCTCTCCCTGTTCTTGGCACCCATTCTGATTTCAAACAAATTGAAGCCAAGTCCAAGTGCTCTTGTGACGTGCCCAGGTATGGGCAGCTCTGACAGACTAGCACTCTGCTGCCTCAGTCCCCTCTGGACTTTGAGTGCCAATGAGCATGAGAGGGAGGCTGATGGAGAGGTGAGGGTGGCTCAGCATGAATAGCCTGGGAGCAGTGGATGACATGTAGATGGAGGCAGGAGGCAGACAGGCTCCTGGGAAGAAGGGGTGGGTCACTGTTCCACCCTCATGCCAGTCACAGCTTGAAGCCTGGGGGCTGGGCTGTCAGTTCTAGGTGGAGTCCACAACCCACAGCAAGAACTTATGGTGCTTTTTCCAGGCCCGCCCATGCCCCCCATGGACCAATCAGCATGCACTTCCTCCCTTCTGAAGTTCATAAAAACCCTGGACTCAGCCAGACTCACAGAGATATCCAGACAAACTGCTTACAGCTAGGAGCTACCGCTTCTAGGTCTTCTCTCCGCTGAGGACTGCACACTCATCTGGATGACCTGTCTGCAGATAGGAGCTCCCCACTCCATGTCTCCTGAGAGCTGTACTGTTGCTCAATAAAGTATCCCTTCACGTTGCTCACCCTCCATTTGTCCATGTACCTCATTCTTCCTGGACTGAGTACGAGAACTCAGGACCCACCGAATGGCAGGACTGAAAGAACGGTAACACAAACAAGGCTGAAACATGCCCCCCTGTTCGCCACATTGCAAGCAACAAGAAGGAAAGACAAGCTGCGGCCCTTCAGGAAGCCCAGACCTAAGGGATCCCTGAGTCAGGGCTGTTACACCCTATTTGGGATTCTGTGGTTCCTGGCACATCCAAGCTTCGAGGTGCCATTGTGTTCCCAGGGCCCGCAGCAGAAGCTGCTTGCAGTATGTCTGGTCCAGTTACAGCCTCCCACGGAGCTGGCACATGTGCTGGCACCTGCAGCTGTTCTCCTCGCTGCAGCAGCCGATAGCTGCCTGGCTGTGTGCAACGGCTGGACCCCGTGCTTGCTCACTTATGCACCCCTTGCTGATCTGCGTCAGCAGTTGTGGGATTCCTGCTGGCAACACGAGCCCAGTGCAGCCTGCCAGGCCGAGTAGGTGGAATGAGCCCAGGAGGCCCGAGCAATCTCGGGCAAAGGCGTCATCAGCTACAGACGCTTCCAGCTGGAAAAGCAACACCCCAGGGATCCCGTGACAACAATGGTATAATATTCTGAGAAATGTCTTTTTTTTTTTTTTTTCCAGATTTGCATTACATACAGCTTATAACACAAGCTCATTTAAGATTTCTTGTGTCCTTTTAAATCCTTCTAATAGGTTTCAAGGCAAATTAATGTTTCTATCATAGTCACATTTTCAGAATATTATAAAAATATATTTAAAAATAAATGTACCACATATTATTTGACCAACTATAATGAAATAAATTTAAATATTGATTTATTCACCTTTTTGTCCTTATGGTTTTAATCTACTGTTTTAAGTGTCTCATACACACACACACGAAAACATACATATGTATATATCATGTGTATATCTATATAGTTATAATTACAGATAGCTATACCTGCATCTATGTAAATATGTATAGAGATATTTATATGTGCACAACATAAATCTATTCTCTCTATATATAGTGATTGCATACCTTTTTATACACATACACATACATGTGATGTTACTCTTTAATGTTATAAAATGTATGTTCTCTCTCTGAGTCAAAAGATCAAAAACGTATAAACAATATCAGATCAATTCAATTTTTCTCCTAGTTGCTGAATAATGAAGTAGGCGAATTATAATTAAATGTATAATAAATTAAGTGTATGACACTGTTTCTTTTTTTTTTTTTTTTTTACAAGACAACCTTAATAGAAAGATTGGAAGCTTACCAGATGATTTCCAAAAGTAGAAGCAGTAACAAAGCTGTGATTTTTTTTTAGTAGAATAAACAGCATTTTTTTGGAATCATGGAGCTGTTACATATTCACTGGATGGCAGAGTATTAACAAACTCTGGACTTTAGATACTTCACTTATGAAATCAAAACAGCAATAGCATATTCAATATAAATAAGCTTCAACACACTATAATAATACATTTTAGAAGGAAAGATTAGATAACACAGACCATCCATATAGGGGATATTTATAAATGATGTGTGAAATATTAAAAATGCTTACTTGAAAGAGGTGGCAGACTAACTAGGCAGTAAATAAATATATGTGTTAATCTGTTCTTATGCTGCTGATAAAGACAAACCCAAGACTGGGCAATTAAAAAAAAAAAAAAGAGGTTTAATTGGATTTACCGTTCCACGCCATTGGGGAAGCCTCACAATCATGGCGGAAGGTGAGGAGGAGAAAGTCTGTCTTACATAAATGGCATCAGGCAAAGAGAGAGAGACAGCTTGCACAGGAAAACTCCCATTTTTAAAACCATCAGAGACTTATTCACTATCATGAGACTAGCAAGGGAAAGATCCACCCCCATGATTCAATTATCTCCCACCAGATTCCTCCCACAACACGTAGGAATTATGGGAGCTACGAGATGAGATTTGGGTGAGGACACAGAGCCAAACCATATCAGTATAGGTCCACAAAAATCCAAGGTTATTAATTTAGATTGGGGTCTTTTGCCTTTGGAGAGTTGCTGATCTCAAAGACATGGATTAAAGATTGTGCAATGCTTTTGACAACCTTAAGAGTCTAGAGTGGCACAAATTAAAATTCAGGAAATGGCATAGTGAACTCTCATCCCTTCACAACGGAAGCCTAAGAATCTACATCTGAGCAGTAAGGGGTAATTGAAAAAAAGAAAAAAGAAAAAAAACTGAGATTGACTAGAGTCCATTTAAGTCATTGCAATGTTGCAGATGGTTTTTTTTTTTTTTTTTTTTTTTTTTTTGATAGTTACCACTCTTTTTTTAAAATTATACTTTAAGTTCTGGGATACATGTGCAGAACGTGCAGTTTTATTACATAGATATACACGTGCCATGGTGGTTTGCTGCACCCATCAACACATCATCTACATTAGGTATTTTTCCTAATGCTATCCTTCCCCTAGCCCCTGACCCCCTGACAGGACGCAGTGTTTGATGTTCCCCTCACTGTGTCCAGGTGTTCTCGTTGTTCAACTCCCACTTATGAGTGAGAACATGTAATGTTTGGTTTTCTGAAACTGTGTTAGTTTGCTAAGAATGATGGTTTCCAGCTTCATCCATGTCCCTGCAAAGGACATGAACTCATCCTTTTTATGGCTGCATAGTATTCCATGGTGTATATGTGCCACATTTTCTTTATTCAGTCTACCTTTGATGGGCATTTGGGTTGGTTCTAAGTCTTTGCTAATGTGAAGAGTGCTGCAATAAACATACGTGTGCATGTGTCTCTACAGTAGAATGATTTTATAATCCTTTGGGTATATACCCAGTAATGGGATTGCTAAAAGTTACATTTCTTTTTTTTTTTTTTTTTTTTTTTTTGAGATGGAATCTTGCTCTATCATCTAGGCTGGAATGCAGTGGCATGATCTTACTGCAATCTCCGCCTCCCAGGTTCAAGCAATTCTCTTGCCTCAGCCTCCCGAGTACTTGGGATCACAGGCTCCCGCCACCAAGCCCAGCTAATTTTTTGTATTTTTAGTAGAGACAGGGTTTCCCCATGTTGGCTAGCCTAACCTAGATAAATTCAACCCCTGACAGAGAGATTGTCTTGTTACTGACCTTTAGCATTTGTCAGAGCAAATGGTAATCTTCCCTAAAGCAAGATAACATCATATCAGAACTCGAATTATTTCTACAATTTCATTAAGTACAGTATCTGTCTCACAATCAACAAGTTCAGATATTAGAATTATCAGACAATTAGCTTCTAAATAACTATGCTTTTTTAATTCAAGAGGTAAAGACAATATTAAATATTTCAGACAAGGATTGAAAACCATAAAAATATAAGAGTAGTTTTGCAAAAGCACTAAATAGAAACTCTAGATCCTAATATATATTATTTACAATCAAGACATCTATGGGTGTGGAATACAGAAATAAATTCAAGTAAAATGAGCAAAGGACAATTTAAAAATATTTATTTATACGTTTCAGTATAAAGACAGAGTTCTCAATTACTAATGGTAAAATAAAAAATCACAGTTGAATTTTAAAACTGAATGTTAATTGAAATATAATATATAAACACTTGTGACGTGAAAGTAAAACAGAGCATGGAATGGTATTTATACCCTATCTGTATCAGAAAAATTTCAAAACATAAAATCATTAGCTATTTATATATATACACACATATATGAACAATAGTAACAATAATGATGGTTTTCTGACTGGCAAAATCTGCAGATACCACCAGAACTTCTTTTTTATAGGGGAAGAACACCACTCATAGCTGAGATATGATGAGGACACTAGCAGAGACGAAAGTCACTAAGTAGAACCACACAGCCAGGCGTGAATATCTCATCACCACTGTGTGCTCCCACAAGATATTCCTATGTTGTCCCTGTTTCCTCCACGAGATGAGCCAGTAAGACAGAGGAGAATAAGAAAGAGTCCTTCAAATGGAATGAAAAACCAGAAAGGGAGCTTGTAATTGTGACCCAATGTTAATTCTTGAATTTTCTTATATAGCTTGTCCAAATTGTACTGATAAATAATTAATCCAGAAACAATAAATGAATAAATTAAAATTAATTATCTTTCTATCATTGCAAAAAGAAATGAGTACACCTAAAATATTTATTTATGTCATAAAAATATTGATATTTGTGTACATCTAAGTTATAGTTATCAGATTAGTATCATTAACAGAATATTCATATAATATACTGAGATTAAAAATGTGAAAATGTTGTTTCTGCTTTGGACAATTTATGACCCATCTCCGTCACTCTGGCTTTATCAAACTAATAACCTGTCAATTTAAATTCTTAGTGACAATGAGCACTTTTCTCCCTTCCAATTAGGTAAGTGAGTCTTTAGCTAAGAGGTTAGTTGTAAATAATGAATTAAGATCAATACATAACGATGTGCTGCTGTGAAAGAATATAGAATATTTTTAGTATGATATGAAGAGTTTTGAAGAAAGATTCATATATTTGAATAGATGATGAGAAAAAATGTAGAAAACGTGACAGAAAATTGTTTAAAGTATGAGAAAGTAGAGAAAAAGAGAAAGAAAATAAATGTTTCATGATTAGTGAGGACTTCAAAGCATACAGGAGCCACATCCTGTAACTTTTCTAATAGAAGCACAGCCATGCTCTGCTGTAGACGGTTTTGTAAAGGGAATGATGACTGTAAGCTGTCAGTAAAATTCAGTAAAACAATGCTGTTTATTACAATACAATAATCACCTACCTTGGGAAAGTTTTTAAAACTCAGGCTTCTTGTATCCTTAATAGGCCATTGGAGGGCAAAACATTGTAACTCTCTTGAGCAGCAAGTATGATATTATGATTTTACTCTTCTAAAAGTAGAAAATCTTTACACATGTCTATGGCAATGGTTTTCCACAAATGTCAGCATTATGCTTTGTTTTTTAACTTTATCAGTAATATCATTAATACTCTACTTGATTTCAGTCACTGTGAGGAATCCAAATATACACTGTATTCTCCAGGGCCTCTGGCCCTGAAGAGAAGACATCAGCTCTAAATAAGGAATAAACATGAGGGTAAAGAGATTTTAGGAGAGTATGTAATAGAAATGAGATTTTCAAAAATTGTGTGTGTTAAATTTTACCAAAATAATCTTAGAATCCTTTAAACATATACATAAAGCTCCCAAGTCATGTTTGTATCATAGTGACACACATGCATGTGTGATTGATGGCTGGTAAGAATATTAAGCATATTCTGACATATCCCATAGATAAGATCTCTGAGCTACTTTATACAACTACGTCCATCTCCTTTCACCATCAGTACTAAAAACTGTTCACTGTTGTAGATGAAAATTGAATATCGTTTTTAAATTTTTAGTGGTTAATAGATATTCTATGATAAAAAGGATTACAGTCAACAAGTTTGAGAAGTGTTAGTTCACAAATTAAACAAGTTGATACATTTCAGCACTTTTCATAAAATATACTATTTTAATGAGGATCAGAGAGAATAAGCCTGGAATGTATAGGCAGAAATAGACTAAAATCTGACTATGGGATTTTATAGGATATATTACGGTTTTGTCACTATTCTAGGAGAAATAGAAAGGCTTTGAAAGATTAGAAATGAATTTGTAAATAACTTGGGGATTAATGGATGACTCTGGAATTAGTGTAGGAAATGGATGTAGATGTGGAAGGAAGAAAGGAAGGAGAATCTAAGTTAAGAAAGTATACCAGTTGTTGAGATGCAATGAAATATATTTGGCCTAGAGCAGGGATGTCCAATCATTAGGCTTTCCTAGGCCTCTTTAGAAGAAGAATTGTCTTGGGCCACACATAAAACACACTAATACTAATGGTAGCTAAATGATGAGGTAAAAAATTCCAAAAAAAAAATCTCATAATGTTTTAAGAAAGTTTGCAAACTTATGTTGGGCCACATTCAAAGCCAACCTGGGCCACATGCTGCCTGTGGGCCGTGGGTTGGACAAGCTTGGCCTAGAATAATGACTATGGAAATGTAGAGAGAGACATATACATATGTTCCAGTGTTCCAGACAGTTTTTTTTTTAACTGATACAGGTATTCAGCAAAAAAATTATTTGGTACCTGCTATGGAAATAGAGCTTTTTTAGTCAGAGAAAATGTATCATTGAACAAACAAGATATTCCTAGGTATGAAATTTGCTATGTCCAGAATCTGAGGAGACCCACCAGGAATTGTGCTTCCTTCTTTGTGGCAGGCAGTGTAAGGTATAGTAATTTGTCTTTTACTTTGAACATTATTTCTTTGCATGTCCCGGAACACCAGATCTTTAAAAATTTTATGAATAGAACAGACTCCTGTTTTTCACATGACAAATCTCCCAGTCCCTAGATAATGTATCATATCAAGGGCTCCAGTCTGTCCAAGTCTTGCTCATCCTACCCAATCAATACAATGCCATCAATGTAAAATCAACTTGATGTTCTGCAAGATATTCAGACAGCCCAAGTCACTTTGTTCTATATTATAGCAGAGTACAGGAGATTAACATAGCTTTAGGGAAAATGTGGAAATGCACATTGTCTGCTCCACATGAATCTTCAGTTATCTACTTCATACTCTGCTGATAATGATGGAAAAGGGTTCAGTGGAAAAATTGTTGGCTGCATACTATGTGTTTGAAGATTTTTAAAAATTTGTTACAGCAATGGCTGGAATCGGGTCTACAGTTGGTTGAGTTTGTAATAGTCTACAATCATCCTCCAGGATACATCTCATTTCTGTAAGAGTCACAATGGTGAATCAAAGGGACATATGGCAGATACTACTACTCATAAATCCTTTCGATTCTTAAGGGTGGAACTAATTTCTACCAATGTCCATTGACCGGGATGTAATATTGGTTTTGATTTACTATCATGGGTTAATGTGAGTAATTACAAAGGCTTCTACTTGACTTTAACCATTATAATAGCCTTTGCCCTACAGTCTAAGAATCCAATTTTGGAATTGTGTCAATTGCCAATTATGTCAGTCCCAGTTATGTATCTATCCCCTCAGCCTCATATACCCCTACCCTAAAGGTGCTATGATAATGCTCTAGGACTCTGCCTAATAATGTCTTCTCAGATCCAGTGTCCATCAATTCTCATAATGTCTGGGTATTCACAGACTGGGTATCCCAGTGCTCAGCAGTCTGTGTAAATGGCTACATGTCCCTTTTAGGCAATAAGTGGAAGAGTCATTAGCTTGTACACTTGCCACATTTTCGTAGCATGAGTCCTTCTAAGTACCCAGCCAGCTCATCAGTTGATGGATTACAGGGTAGTCAAGTGGCTATGTGTGGAAACCACACACAAAAAGCAAAACTTTTAATTGGGAGAACAGCCCTCATCCAATAAGTCACTCATCCCTGACTTTTTCCTGCTCGGTGCTACCCTTATCATCTGCCCTCAAAGAATACTGTATTTATTAAGCATATTTATAGCTCTCTCAGGGCCAAAACTTTTTGATTGGCATTTTGACTTTGGAGGTTGTTGAAATAATTGTGATCCCCTCCCCCTGCTCCAACTTCTGAAAGTTAAATGCATCCACTTGTACTGTGTTTCAGGATTCTACCTTTACCATGCCATCTTTAAGGTAAGTTCTGTAACAGGTTCTAATATTAACTTGGGTGACCAAATATCTGGGTTTTTCCAGAACTGAGGGGTTTCCTGGGATGTGGAGCTTATGCTGCTAAAACTAGGACCACTGTCCATCCAGTATAGTCTAGTTCTCCTCTGGGCTCCAGAGAAGAACAATTACTATGCTGTTTAATTGATTCTTGTGCCTCTTTACCAGAACATTTCTCATTGACTGGGTGAATGATGCAGTCTCTGGGTATTCCTGTGGGTCATAATTATGTAATATGTCTCTGGCCATACATAATGTATACCTTCAACATGCCTGTTTTCCTGAAGTTTTTAATTTGTATTAGTTCATTTTCACACTGCTGATAAAGACATACCAGAGACTGGGAAGAAAAAGAGGTTTAATTGGACTTACATTTCCACATGGGCTAGGGCGGCCTCAAAATCATGGCAGGAGGTGAACACCACTTCTTTCATGGTGGTGGCAAGAGAAAAAGAAAAAAGTAAAAGCAGAAATTCCTGATAAACCCATCAGATCTTGTGAGACTTACTCACTTTCTCAAGAATAGCATGGGAAGGACCAGCCCCCATGTTTCAGTTACCTCCCACTTGGTCCCTCCCACAATATGTGGGAATTCTGCAAGATACAATTCAAGTTGAGATTTGGGTGGGAACACAGCCAAACCATATCATAATTCCATCCTTTGTTGTTTGTCATGGCAATTCTGGCATTTCAATTCACTCAGTGAAATTTACCATCATTTTTCCCAGGCATTTAGGAGCCATCTTAATACTGAATTAACATCACTTCCTGGTGGCTTCACCATGATGTTAAGTCATGTCTCTTGGAAGAGTGCTCCAAATTTAAAAAAAAAAAAAAAAAAAAAAAAAGGTCCTATCAGTTTTTATGTTTGCCATTCTTTTCCCTCTGCTCTCCTGCTAAAGGCGATGGCTTCCTTGCATGCCACCAAAGATGGCCCTGGCTTACACACCTGTTTCGGTTGCCCATTACTCAGCCTCAGTTCCATATTGTCTTTTCGTAGGAAACCACATAGAAATAGCCATCCAGTTTCTTATTCTTATAACCACTATATCCTACATGTCAAATGTGTAACATATCACGTGGACTAGCGAACTCTGTCCTACAGGAATAGTCTCCCAATTCATCACTGCTGATAGTTTTAATAATTGGACTGCCACACTGTGCCAGCAGCTGCCTGTGCTCCATCTATCGCTAGTTCTAGTGTTCTCACTGCTAGCCAGGTGGTGAGGTGTCCAGCTCTGAAATCTCATCTGACTGCCTACTTTCTTGGGTCCCTTGCAATACCAACTATTACAAGTTGAGTTCTCTGGAAGCAGATCCTGAGGTGGTATTTAAGGTGTAAAATGATTATTAGAGATTAATACCCATGGAAAGAAGAGAAAATCAGTGGTATTGGACAGAGGAAGATGCTGAATTGCAACTGAAGTCCAACAAACCCTTGGTTCATCTGATGGGGAGCCTGTAATATTGTCCTGAATCAAACCAAAATGTCTGCATCATGTACCACGCCTCTCTTACTCACTAGGTATGGGGAATAGTAGATGATGAGGTCTCTGCGGCTGAGGCATTCCCTCCCTGAAGGACCTCACCGCTGGAGGGTGTGTGCTGCCTTCTCTCCTCAACTGTGCAATAGTCTTGTCTTGAAAAGAAATCCAGGGGCCAGGCGCGGTGGCTCAAGACTGTAATCCCAGCACTTTGGGAGGCCGAGACGGGCGGATCACGAGGTCAGGAGATGGAGACCATCCTGGTTAACCTGGTGAAACCCCGTCTCTACTAAAAAATACAAAAAACTAGCCGGGCATGGTGGTGGTGCCTGTGGTCCCAGCTCCTCGGGAGGCTGAGGCAGGAGAATGGCGGGAACCCGGGAGGCGGAGCTTGCAGTGAGCCAAGATGGCGCCGCTCACTCCAGCCTGGGCCACAGAAAAGAAAGAAAGAAAGAAAGAAAGAAATCCTGAGGTCGACCTCCTTCTCTACCACAACCTCATTTTCTGATGTCATGCTACAAGAGGAAAAGAAAGCACACACTTTTAAAGATCATTTTTTGCCCTATTAAGACTTGAACCTATATTCTGAGTAAAAATATCTATAAAATTTAAATGTATCTAATCATTTAAATAGTAATAGTAATTATACATAAAATTAACACTCGCATTATAATGATACACATAAGCTGTACATAAAGAACGGGTATTGAGGAATTCGTGACCAGCCTGACCAATATGGCAAAACCCCGTCTCTACTAAAAACACAAAAATTAGCCATGTGTGGTGGCCTGTGCCTGTATTACCAGTTACTTGGGAGGCTGAGACAGAATTGTTTGAACCCATGAGGTGGAGGTTGCAGTGAGCCAAAATCACGCCATCGCACTCCAACCTGGGTCATAGAGCGAGACTTGGTCTAAAAAAAAAAACAAAAACAAAAAAGGTATTGAATGAAAGCTTGGCGGTGTTGAACTGGATCATAATAAAAGCATAGGCTAATTAGGATGGAGTTCAGCTGCCTGTAATAGAAACCTGGCAAAAAAGGCAAATGGTACAAATGGATAATTAGTTTTGTCTTTTTCATGTTAAAAGTAGTTGGAAGGTAAGTATTAACAGGATTGGAGTTGTTGCTCAAAGTTCTAGACTCATCTTTCTTCTCCACTGCACTTGGCCTGCGTCTTTTATCCTTTTGGTTATAAGATGGTAGCTACGCTATAGGTATTGAGCCTCTGTATTAGAAAAAAAGAAGGGAAAAGGATAAATGGCAATGGTTGTTGATAACTTTTTTCTTCTTATCAGGAAAAAATAGCCTTCCCAGAAACCTTTCTGGGGAGACTTGTGCTTACATCTCAATGTTTAGAAATATGTCATGTGGCCTCCACTACCTGCAAGGATGCCTGTAGGTATAGTTTTCTACTTGAGCTTATTGGTGCCCAAAACAATGTCAGGGTTCTTTTATTAAGGAAGAGCAGAATGCAGCCAACAGTGTTTGCCACAGGGTATGTTTAATTTTTTAAATGGCTACCCACTCTCTTAATACTATTAACGTTGTGAAACAGACTTTATAGAGAAATTTAATATTTTTAGGATTATATATAGTATTATATACTATATTCACTTGCTTTTATTTATGGAAAGAGCCCAGTTTTAACAAATCACTTTGCCCTGAAACTATCTTACATGTAGTTAGCTAATTAAAGTCACAGGCATCTGAGATAGTCCTTCCAAATTTAAAGTCACACTTCCAGGATAAAGAAGAAAATAAATGAACATTTTTTGCAGTTATCTATCATAAAAGTATGAACAGCTTTTAGTCCAGATGTTTTTAAGATATACTTTAAAATCCCCTTACCACTTAGCATATAGCAAAAACAGATATATTATTTAACAAGAAAAAAAGGTAAGACCATATTCTAATATAGGATAAAAATCCTAGGAGATCAGAAATAAAACAGAAACTCAACAAGGTAAGGCTAATGCCTGAGGCCAGCTGGACTGCAAGACCTGAGGCAGAAAAGAGTGGCCGGGAGGTCATTTTTCTGCGGCATAATTGGGAATTAAAATGCCCCTCTTGAGATTATGGTGACTAAAGTCAGTTTCTCTCTATGAAACAGCAGGCTAGAGCATGGAACTTCGTGCACGTAAGACGGATGAAAATAGCTGAGGGCAATTATTGCTTGGGGCTGCAATTTCTATCAAGCTGTCTACTTAGAGTCTCAGGAGGAAGCAGGCAGAATCTCAAAGCCAGAAGTTTAATCAAGTTGCCTGCATGCTTAGTGAATCGTCTGTAATATCCCCAGTATAACAATGGGGTAGAGGTGCTGAACATCTGTTTCTACTGGGGACTTCCACAAGCTACTATGAAAGTAACAAGAAAACCACTGGACAGAGATAGGTGAGCCAGAGTTTCCCCACAACCCCACCCCCTCCTACAGCCATACTTTTACTTGCTTGAAACTCAATTCTATTTCCCTTTGTCTCTTTTCACTTTTCTGAATCCCACATTTTGAAAAATGCTGATGTCAGAAGTTCTAATGACCTAATGTAAGCAAATTATTATTTCTTAGATTCTCTGTCTTTTAAAATTTTTAGTAATATGGTGTCATGTCTGCCACCATTTTCTTTTAAATACATGCCCTCCTTGCATGATACAAAATCAGTTGAAATCTGTGGTAGAGTATCAAACTATCCATTCAAGCTGAAATATAGTTTATTAAATTAGAATATTTTAAAAAGAATGTTGATAAATAGACTGTTTTCACATTTAGCAGTGAGATGCATAACTGATTTAATATGAGAGAAGAAAGAATTAAACGAGGTAGGATTTCAACATCACCTGAGGCAGAAGATGCAGTAAATTTGCTATAGAGAGTAACATGGCTGGTTCAGCTGAGAGAGAAACTTCTCTTTGACATGAATGCAATTCTCCAAATACTATCTTTTTCAAGGATCCAGCCTGAAAGTCCTGAAATCAACTTTTTCTGACTTCCTGAAAAAGTTTAGCATGTGCCAAATACAAATATACATATATCATATCTTTCTGTGAAAGAAAACTACATCATTTCCTAATCCAAATACCACCATTTTCCAATTAGACCTAACTTATTCAGCCTTACTTTTTTTTGTCTTTTCAATAACTCTGAGTCATCATTGATACTTCCTCTGAATTACTCTATCATGAAACAAATAATTAATGCCTAAAATTTAAAGAATTGTTTTTAGTCAGGCAAATAAATGCTTCTGTAATTTGGACACAAGAAAGGAAACCAATTTTACTTTTACTCTGGCCGCCAAAATGAACTTCAGCTTAGAAGCACAGATTATTTATTTTGCTTTTTCTCCATAGCATGTGTAGTCACAACATAGTAAGAGATAAGATATAATACATTATTTCATATGCATCAACATATGGTTAAATTTTGCCCAAGAGGAGTGGGAATGAAAGATAAACACACGTGCATGTGTGGATACACATACATATTCAGGCACATTCAGTAAATATTTAGCATTTAAGAACTTTTGGTAGATGCAATACTCCAGTTCTGTTCTTTTCGGAGGAAGAGATAGCTCCTAGAAAGCACTTCAGCAGCCACTGTGTTTAGATTTGATCAGAGATGAAATAGATTTTACTGTCACTTATCCAACAGAATTGCAATGTGATCCATTGACAGGTTGGTGGAGAAAACTTGAGTTGCACTGAATGCTGTAATAGACTTTTTTCCAAGCAGTTTCAACACTGGATACACTTTTAGAGTTTATAAAGTTTATTGTGTTTGCTCTCCTTTCTCGTTATCAATATCTCTCTCTCAGATTACTTCCCCTTTGCTTACCTAACTCCAAATTCTTTTATCACCCTCCCCAACTCATGAGAATTATATCATATTCTATTGTTTTACAGCAGATTGCATAAACTGTTGGCTCCATTTCTTAGATATTTTGCCTAGTGCAACTATTATCAATACTTAATCTACATTTGCAGCTTTTCTCAGAAGCAATTTGAAACTGTAGCACTGTTAAATTTGCCTTTCGGCATGACAGTAATTGGGTAAGGGCTGAATAGAAGCTACCCCTCTAGAAAGGTTAGATGGTCCCCAGTTCTCAGAAATTTTTCCAGCCTCTTTTGTATTATGCTTGGATTTAGGTTGTTTCTCTCATTTACATTAACAGCATGGCCCTGTAAGCTTTCAAGTTTGTGACCCCTATTATATAACTTTCTCTCTCAACTGTCAACTAAGCCCAATTAACATGTTTATTGATAAGACAATATCTCCCACTGGTACATATTAATAAGAAATTCATGTTAGCCTTCAACACTTAAACTTTTCAAAAATCTTTGTTTTAAAAAAGAAAGTGGTTAAGGGAGTATTGGTTTATGTAATGATTATCTCTAGACAGAGTCTGTTCTGAAAAACGCATCAACATGGAATGCCTATCCTAATGTCGCCATTTAGTTATGTCTTCATATCACACCTTTTTGAATGTTTATATCCACACCTGTAAATATAAGAAAATCAGATCCCCAAACCTCTTTTCCCTACTTCACTACCTCTATTTCCCCCATGATTTCTTCTTTATCTCATACTTTTAAAAACTCAGATATGCTATTTCCTTCTGGAAGACATGTCCAGTCTCCTACTTACTTAGAGCTCTTCAATAATTACAAATGTTTTATGCATACAGGTATTATAACCAGTATAACACTGAGTTATGATTTCCTGTTTTCATATATAATGGGGATGAATTTCGCTCAATAAAATGTAAAAGGTATCTGATTCATTAAACCATATTCTTTAAACTGGATTATCTATTCTAAGGTTTAAATTTTCCACTCAAGGGAAAATCCATCTCAAGACCTGTTAAGATGGAACTTCTTCCTCTCCATAGTTACAAGATTCTCATGAGATTAAACACATCCAATGACAAGCACTTTTCTTAGTCAATAGTGGTCATTTCTGATATTCTCATTGAGAGAGGTTTTGCTGAATCTGTCAAGCTTGGGTGGTTGTGGCTTGGCTGAGGCTGGAAGCCTGACAACTGAAATTCAGTCTCTCTTACCAGCTCATTCAGCCTTGATTACCTGATACCTTACACGGGTCACATCCCACCAATTACTGAAGCCACGTAGCCACTGCCTCTCTCTTGCCTCAAAAACATGACTCAAAACATTTTTTTCTTCAAATCGGAACACTTCCACCACTTCTATACTTTAACATTTTTGTCTTCAAGGATTTCAAGAATTCCATCTACTCTATGACTCTGGTAGGAATAAAATGTTAAATCTCTCTCAGTTTTTCCACCTGTTCCACAAATGTTTGTTAACAACCCTTGAAGGGAGGTAAAACAAAAACAAAAAGCTTTTAAGGAATCTTCTTAGGAAAACAAGCAGAATTGTAAGATGGTCCTCACAATTCCTGCTCTTTTTTTTGAGACACCTTCTCTAATTTCCTGTCCTTGAGTATATGTGTGTGGGTGGGCAGGAGCTAGCCTAATCAAGTGGACCTCTTAAAGGAGAGTCTAGATTTCAGAAAGTGTAATCAGAAAGAGATTTGAAGCTGCATTAAATGCTTTTTTGGTGACTTTGTATGAGAAAATTATCATGTTGTAGAGAGAGGGCCATGTGACAGGCAACTCTGGGCAGCCTCTGAGATTTGAGAGTGACCTTCAGTGGACAGCACGAAAACAGGGTTTCCATCCTATGGCTTCAAGAAAATTAATTCTGACAAAAGTCAGTGAGCTTGGAAGAGGATCTTGATCTCCAGACGAGAACGTGGCTTGGTTTGACACTTTGACTTTAGCCTTGTGAAAACGAGGCCAGAAAACCCAAGTACACAGTGTCCAGACTCCTGACCTACAGTCAACATGAGAAAATAAAATGTATATTTTTTAAACTACTAAATTTATGGCAATTTGATATGCATTATTGGAAACCAATATGGTGATTACTTATAAGAACCAGAAAAAGATTAATATCTCAAAGAGTTACCCTATGGTATTAATCAGTCTTTTTCACTAAATTTTAACTTTATTAAGGGTAGAGATTTTGTCTTGGTTGTCTTATTTTTTTCTACTTTTCCATCTATAGCATTTTTAAGTTTAGAGTTCAGTGGTAATAAATATATTTATAGCTGTTTTTAACTTCATCACCCCTAGCCCCTGCACGTCCTGGTGTCTGATAACCACTAATTGTCATGAGACCCACTTTTTTAGCATATGAATAACCTGTGATATTTGTCTTTTTGTGTCTGGTTTATTTCAGTTAACATAACGGCCGCCAGCTCCATCTACGTCGCTGCAAATAGGATTTCATTCTTTTTTTTTATGGCTGAATAAATCCTATTGTGCATACATACCACATTTTCCTTATTTATTCATCCATCGGTGGGCACTCAGGTTGATTCCATACCTTGGCTATCGTTAGGAGTGCTGCAATAAGCATGAAAGTTCCAAGATCTCTTTGATGTACTGATTTCCTTTCTTTTGGGTATATAGCCACGTAGTGAATTGCTAGATCATATGGTAGTTCTATTTTTAGTTTTTTGCATAACCTCTCAAAAGGTGGCCTTGTACTAATTTGTACTTTTACCAACAATGTACAAGGCTTCCCCTTTCTGCACATCCTCACCAGTGTCTGTTATTACCCGTGTTTTACATATAGGTCCTTTAAACTGGAGTGAGATGATATTGCATTATGGCTTTCATTTGCATTTCTCTGATGATTAGTAATGTTAAACATCTTTCATATACTTATTGGTCATTTGTATCCCTTCTTTTGAAAAATGTCTAGATCTTTGGCCCATTTTTTAAATTGAATTATTATTATGATTATTTTCTGAGTTGTTTGAGCTTTTCACATATTCTGGTTATTAATCCATTGTCAAATGGATAGTTCGCACTTTTTTTCCCCCATTCTGTGGGTTTTCTCTACGCTTTGTTGGTTGTTTGCTCTGCAAAAGCTTTTTAGCTTGATATAGTCACAATTGTCTATTCTTAGGTTGCCTAGGCTTTTGTGGTCTTACACAAAAGATCTTTGCCCAGGCCAATGTCCTGGGGTGTTCCTCCAATGGTTTCTTTTAGTAGATTCATAGTTTCAGGTCTTAGGTCTAAGTCTTTAATCCATTTTGGTTTGATTTTTGTGTATGGCGAGAGACAGGGGTCTAGCTTTGTTCTCCTGCATATATTTATCCAGTTTCCCCAGGACTACTTATTGAAGACTGTCATTTTCCCATTGTGTGTCTAGTGTCCTAGTGGAATATTAGTTGGTTGCAAATTCATGGCTCTATATCTGGGTTCTCTGTTCTGCTACATCGGTGCATGTGTTTGTTTTTATGAAAATACCATGCTCTTTTAGATATAACTTTTTAGTAAATTTTCAAGTCTGGTATGTGATAACTCCAGTTTTGTTCTTTTTTCTCAAGATTGCTTTGACTGTTTGAGGTCTTCCATGGTTTCATGTAAAATTTAGAACATTATTTCTATTTTTGTGGATTATCGTGTATTCCTACTCTTAGTCTAATATCCTGATCAAAACAGGGCACATATTTTTGTTGGATGAATTAATGGATAATATAAGCCAGTAGACATTGTTATTTTAAGAAATTTGTCTATGAAAGAGAGGAAGAAATACTTGGAAATGACTTCAGAAAATAGCAGGACTAATTTTAATACCTTTTATCATAATGTATATTTTAGAAAGTTTATAAATATAAGCAAGAGAGATTGAAAGTAAATTAACATCCACTTAATATGATTCTGTCATCATATGAGATATGGACTGTATACTAATTGCCATTTTTGTTTTGGAAAAAACACCTGAGGGAATGAGAAAATATATTTCTTAGAAGCATTTATAGATAACACATAAAATAAAGTCACTTTAACCTTTAACAGTACAAAGAAGCACACACAAACCCACATACACACAGAAAATGAATTAACTGAAAACTAGTGTCCCTGAAAAATCCTACATTTGAAATAAGGTATGAGTGAACACGGGAGGCATTACAATCTAATGTTATATGGCAACAAAATCTAATACAATTTGAGACTTCATACAGAGAGCAATCATATCAGGGAGACTGAAGGTAATAGTTCCTCTTTACTAAGTTCCAGTAAGAGCATTGAGAATGCATTGAACATTTAATCCTAGAGATCTCCAGACTGAAAAGAAAAAGAAAAAGAAAGAAATTCATCCGTTACAGATAGGTGAGATGACAGGTATTGGAGGTTGGGGGTTTAGAAGGATTGAGGCATTTGGGCAAAATAAGAAAATAACTTAAAATATCTAATTGACCCAAATCATTCTGGAGTAGGTGAGATTTTCTTCAGTTACATGGAGAGTGTAGCCCCAGAAGTCACCGAAGGAATCACGAGAGCAGTGCGTCCCAAAGGTTACCTTGAAAACCGTGTTTTCAGGAATCTGAACACACTCTGGAAAGCAGTTCAACCTTAAACTTTCTATCCCCAGTGATTTTTTTCCATCGCTTTTGACTCTTCATCTTGCTATTTAATATTTTTATCTTGCCTAGGAATTTGTCCTTTCTTTTTGTTAGAAATTGTAAGGTATTTTGTATAAAAATTTATCCAAATATGATTATTTTGTTATTGTTAACAACAATAAGCAGACTCACAATTTTTCAAATTTCAGGACAGCTAAAGAAGACACTTCTTGTTAACAGGAAAGAATGTGTTAATTTGATATAAGAAAGTTAAAAATGAATAGCATTGGTGCATGGCACGGTGCATGTATTAATGCATTTACTGTGTTTTAGGGATATTCAAAAGCATATGTTTACATTTTTAAAAATGCCAGGAGTTTCTTAATGCTTAAGTAATTCAGAATTCTAAAATAAATGCACTAAGTCATTGCTAGATTTGAATGCTCTTTGACTTGGTTTTCACAGTCACAAATTTCTGAAAGCAGTATTTGTCCTATAGTTAGATTTCTTTATTTATTTCCTTTCCTTGGTATTTTTTTTAAATAAAAAATATTTATTAAAATTACCCACAAATTGAATGGGTCTTTATTGAGGTATTTTGTAAAATGCTTAAAAATAATTCCTAAATTTTTTCAGTCATTTTCTTTACGCTGTTTTCATTTAATTGATGGTTTATTTTATTTTTGTGTCCTTTTTTTTTTTTTTTTTTTTGAGACGGAGTCTCGCTGTGTCGCCCAGGCTGGAGTGCAGTGGCCGGATCTCAGCTCACCGCGAGCTCCGCCTCCCGGGTTCCCGCCATTCTCCTGCCTCAGCCTCCCGAGTAGCTGGGACTACAGGCGCCGCCACCTCGCCCGGCCAGTTTTTTGTATTTTTTAGTAGAGACGGGGTTTCACTGTGTTAGCCAGGATGGTCTCAATCTCCTGACCTCGTGATCCACCCGCCTCGGCCTCCCAAAGTGCTGGGATTACAAGCTATTTTTGTGTCTTTAATTAGTTCTTGATTTTGTCCTTCCTGAAAGAGGTAAGCCTGCTTAATAGGAGCTAGGCTTGGTGAGTCTCTTTCAGGTTTCTGTGTAAGAGATGTTGTGCCTTACAGGCTGCTGATAGAGCAATGTGTGTTGCACGACGATACCCTCTGCAGCTCCTTCTCCTCCCCGCCTCCTTTACAGCTCCAGTCTTTGAAAGAAGAAACCATTCAAAGATGTTACCCTCTTCCTTTGGACCTTTAGAGCTAGGAGTTGTTACCATTGTGTCTGAAGTGAGTGATGTCAGAGAAGAGTAAGAAAGTGAATCTCAGTCTTTCAAGAGTACAAGCACTTATCTGCCAGAAGAGGGCTAAATGATAACCCTCAAGTCCTCTTATCGGGGCAATTGTGTTTCTGCTAAACAACCAGGTAAAGGCTTTTTAAACTATATTTTGTTTACAATAACTTACTTTCTTTTAGGTTGGTTCATTTTTGTCAAAGAAGGTAAACAATATACCTGGAGCTCATTCCACAATGTATACTATTTATACCACTATGCTATTTACCTATACCAGTTGTAAAAATTGATAAATACCAAGGAATGCAGTTGGAACAAGTGAAGGGAATTAGCACTTAATGAGCCATCTCATATTAAATTCATCTAACTGATTTCACAAGACGTTTCAAACAATTGAAACCATACATAAAAAAATGTTTTATTATTTTCTCCTAACTATTGACAGATGTATTATCTGGAGTCTACTCTGCTGGTGAAAAATATTCCCTCGACAAAATTTTAGCCTGATTCCATTTTTAAAAGGTAATTTAGAGATGAAATTCAATGCTGTCAATTAAATTTTAATCTCATATTCTTTTTTTTTTTTTTTTGACAGAGTCTCACTCTGTCCTCCAGGCTGGAGTGCACTGGTGCAACCTCTGCTCACTGCAAACTCCACCTCCTGAGGTTCAAGCGATTCTTGGATTCTTGTGCCTCAGCCTCCTGAGTAGCTGGGATTTTAGACATGTGCCACCATGCCCAGCTACTTTTTGGATTTTTAGTTGAGATGGGGTTTTGCCTAGTCAGCCAGGCTGGTCTCGAACTCCTGACCTCAAGAGATCCACTCACCTCTGCCTCCTAAAGTGCTGAGATTACAGTTGTGAGTCACCTTACCTGGCTGTCATATTCATTTCTAAAAATAATAGGTGAGACATGACTCTGGACTAAAGGCATAGAGTTGTCTATTCTCTTTCAATTTCTTCCATCTTCTCGGGGCTTGTTCCTTGTATACTGGTGAGAGGAGAAGAAAAAGAAAAAGATCTTCCACACCACTAATCTTCGTGAGTTTGTATCTTCAATGTTAGCATGAAATGCTTCTTAGTTTGTGGGTAACTGCAAAGCTGGAAAGACAGGGTTGTTGACCTTTCTTATTGACCCTAGTGGTGATATACATAGTTCATGGCTCAGTCTTTGGTGGAGTGTGTTGTATGGAGGCCCTCGCAGACCTTGTTGGCAGGCATCTCTCCTGGTCTTGGTGGTTCCTTTGGAGGTTTGACTGCATCATCTGCTTGTTTCCCATATAATGACATCACATAAGATTCTTTGGAAGGATTCGATCACCATCAATCCTGTAATCTTTGATCTCTATCATCTTCCAACTTTCTAACTCAGAGGATACAGGCAACAGTAGAGTCCATTTTCCTTAGCTCATCAAGACAAGAGAATTAGGATTGGGAATTGTTCTCTTTCTGTCTGATCACAGCAATGAGTCATTTTTTTTTTCCTCCTGATTTCTTTTTTTCATACTAGGATAGGTCAACCCATTCTGCAAATGAACATATATCCAACTGGAGTGAGATGCTGATCCTAGCTTTGAAAGACAACCACACATTTCAGAAGGATTTTTAGCTTTCTGTTTTATGGTTTACTTCCTTGGGTTTGGAAGGGAGAACCAGTTGTATACCATCCCCCATTTCCTTATCAAAGTGAGAAAATAGGGGTGTCTTCTTTCATAGGTACGAGGAATTTATCAGAGTCCGCTATTCACTCTTGAAATATAAAATTTTCTATTAAGTGTTATGACCCTATCAAGAGATCTACTAAATATGCCCAAACTGAGCATCCTTCTCAAGAAGAGGTTCAGGTGCATTGCAAGGTGTCTGGATCATTAATAAGCTGGTATGTATTCACAGATATCTAGATGTGATATTTATTCAAACATAAGTGACCCAGCATAATAATTTCAGCATTTAAAAAATTGTATGATTGTATGGACTTCTAGGTGATACTAGCGTTACTAGATTTCTAAAATAAATTTTCAGTCAACAAATGTATCATAAGATGCGTTGTGAAAAAAATTCAGCTAATGTGAGAGAATATTAGGCACTAATATGAATACCACTTTCTGATTTCTTAGTGCTATCTCTGCTGCTATTCTTGTTCCCTTAACAGACGCATTTTAACAAAGCAGACAATGTAATTCTGAAAAGCAACAAACAAACAAAAAACCCAAGAAACAAAAATCTCAACAAGTTAAATTAAATCAGGCCCTCCAATGGCTTCCATCAGTCTGGAGTAAGTTCAAACACACTGAGAACTCTGTTAAGCTGTTCCAGGGTAACCAGGACTGAGTTATGTTTTAGCATTATCCCCTTTCATTATTTTTCTCTTTTATTTCTCCTCTAGCCACACTGGCTTTCCTCTGTCCCTGGAACATATTCCACTGATTCATTTCTCTAAATTTTACCTTTGCTGTTTCTTCTTTTCAGAATATTCTTCACTTATCATTTTTCATAGTAGACTTTCTCTTCAGATGGTGCTATAGGCTAAGTTGCAATTCTTCAAAAACTTACTTTAGGACCCTTAACCTACAGTGTGACTATATTTGGTGATACAGTGATTAGGCAGTAGAGTTAAATGCATTTGTAAGGGTGGGGGGGTGGTTCTAGTTCTACAAGACTTTGGGTCTTATAAGAAGAGGAAGAGAGAGAGCAAGGGTGCACTGCGGAAGCAAGGGTGCACTGCGGAAGCAAGGGTGCACTGAGGAAATCCCACATGAGCACAAAGCAAGATGGTAGCTGCTTACAAACCAAGAGAAGAGGCCTCAGAATGAATTCCACCTGCTGGTGCCTTGATCTTACACTTCCTAGCCTCCAAAATGATGAGAAATAAATTTCTGTGTTTAAGACATTTGCTTTATAATATTTTGTTACAGCAACCTGAGCAGACTAAGACAGGTGGTGACTGAAATGGCACCCCCTTAGAGAGAACTTTCTTGGCTGCTCATAACCTCTAACTAGTCCAAAGAATAACATCAAATATGATTTATGACTTGATCTTTATTCTCAGCTTTCAAACTTATTTTCTCTTTTTTATTATATCACTCCCAATGCTTAACACTACTTCCCTTTTACTTTTTGACTATGGATTGGACTTCTCAGATCCAACTAACTTTAGCCTGTACATAGTAATCACTTCCTTTGATCTAGCATAGTGCTTGGGGATGCCTTATCCCAGGGGGCCCTTCATGGACACTATTCTTATCAGGTGTTTCTGTGGTCTCACGAGCAAGACTAAGATACCACAGTATCTCAGTTAAATTTCGCTCTAAGAATTGTTGTGATTGTTATCACAGCAATGCCCCCTTACCTGAAAATAAAAAAAAGTACAAATCCTTTCAAATCTCCCAAAATATCACATGTGCTTAAACTTAAACAACTAGGCTAAATAGAATATCTCTGGGATTACATTGGTCTTTTTTCTTTATTGGAATATACCATAAAAATGATTGGGATATAATGTGAACAAATATTCAAATATCACAAAAAGTAAAAATTGCAATATACAAATCGTATTATTAAACATAATTTTCTCCAATTTTAAACTATAACTTTTTTTGTCTAAAATAACAAATTAACAAGAAGAAATCTAAAACTATCTTTCCAAACAACTTCCCTATTAATTTGTGAAACTCCCTCCCCATCCTATTTCTCATACACACACACAGAGATCACAGAACAGAAAGGCTTTCAGACCAAATTTAGATATTGAATCCCATGATTTATTAAATCAACTTAAAGCACACATCAAATAGCAGAATGGAAGAGATTAGGTAAATTAATATATTTAGGATATGGTACAGGTAGGGTAGAAATAGTAAAAACACAAATTACTTAATAATCTTACAGAATTTGTTTAGGTTTATAATCACATGAAAAATGTATAACACAGTATATATGCTTTTATATTTCATATTTTTTCTATAATAAGTCATCTCCACCATTACATGTAAATTTATGTAATAATTGTAATGTCTCTAGCATTGCATTGTAATATTACTTTTGAAATTCCATATTATTAAAAAGTTAGCTATCAATGGCTATTTTTATTATAAGACATGTTGTATAGAAATTGCACAATTGTTAAATTCCCTTGGAGTCAATTTCCTGAAACATAACATTTAGATAAAGGGAAATGTGTCTTTTTGATAATTTTGAAAAAAAATATATGTGTATTTATATATTGTGTCAATGCACAGTTTCTATTGTCATCACTAGCATGGCTCTTGGGAATTACCACAGACTGGACATTCAGGGTTACTACTCTTAATAGGTTCTCCTCAAGCCTCAACTGGCATAGGATTTTAGTTAATTAATTAACTTACTTATATTTCAGAGACTGGATCTTGCTCTGTCACCCAGGTGGAGTGCAGTGGCACAGTTATAACTCACTGGAACTCCTAGGCTCAAACCATTTGCCAAACTCAGACTCTAAAGTAGCTGGGATGACAGGTGCACACCACGAAGCCCAGAAAATTGTTTATTTTTTAACTTTTGTAGGAAACGTCTCACTGTGTTGCCCAGGATGGTCCGGAACTCAGCTGCAAGCACTCTTCCCTACTCAGCCTCCTTAAGTGCTGAGATTACAGGCATGAGCCACTGTACCTGGCTGGATTTTATTTTAATTTTCAACTCTTCACAGACATTATTTTAAACTTGATGTAGACAATTAACATTTTTAGCAAAGTCTCAGGATACAAAATCAACCTGCAAAAATCACTAGCGCGCTAACACACAAACAACAGTCAAGCTGATAGCCAAATCTCGAACAAATTCCCACTGGAAATTGCCACGAAAAGAATAGCATATCTAAGGATACAGTTAACTAGGGAGGTGAAAGATCTCTACCATCATTTAGGCTGTGGGTTCCTTATAAAAGGGGCATTTTGGTCCCCATTCACTTTTCCTCTCCTCTGTCTTTCCTTTTCCTGCCCTTCTGCCTTCTGCCATGGGATAACAGCAAGAAGTCCCTCACCAAATGCTAGCCCTTCAGTCTTTGGCTTGCTAGCCTCCAGAACTGTGAGAAACAAATTTCTGTTCATCATAAATTACTCAGTCTCAGGTATCCTGTTAGAGCAGCACAGAATGAACGAAGACAGCCTAGCACGAGAGGTCAAAGTCCAAGCAGGGTGAGGAGACAGTGCATGTGGTGACAACATGCAGAGTGTAACCTCAAACAGTTTTCAAAGAGCATCTATACAGGGTGATAATTGGCGTAGGATATCTGAGCCCCAATGTAGTGAAAAGGGTACCCACATAGGGAAGGAGGTGATAATGAAAATGGGACATTTGTTACATACAAGGGAATTGATCAAATAAATAAATATAATAAGGGTGATGAAAACCAGATTTCTTACTGTCAAAGAAAAAAATTCTAGCTATAGAAAGACAAGGAATCTAGACAACAACTGTGGTGCTAGTTATATATTTGGATATATTTGTTAAACACATATATTTGCTAGATATACATGTCTATATTTCTGGACTGTATATACATACACATATATATGTATATATGCTTGCATATGCATTTATTTATGTACACACACACACACACACAGTCTCCTAGCTCAGAATATTTGGCAATAATCACACTTCAATAGTGATGAGTACAGTTATCTCACTGGAAAAGAAACCCAGCCTTCTCACAGAAATGGCTGATTTTTAGGCTGGGTAAGGGAAAGTGTAAGATGAGACTGGAGCATCTCATGCTCAAAAGCAAGAAAATGTTTAAATAATGTAGGAGATACATCCAAATGACTCAAAAGTCAGTTTCATTGTGTCATCACGGACCAAACTAAGGATAATTTTGTCATCAAAATCATGGTAATATTATTTCGCACCAAATATTATAAGAAACCATTAATATATATAGATTTAAATAAATGAGTAAATAGAGAGTTTGATAAAAGATGAGATATTTTTTAGAGTAAAAACAGCTCCCCACAAAAAATTACATAATTATAACATGTTACAAAATGGGGGTAAAAGAGTAGCTTCATAGTGGAGAAGTTTGTCTGGTAACACCTTAAGCGATCCAAGTGAACATCAGCAATAATGGGACAAATTTATACTGCATGAAACTTGATGGAAGCAGTGAAAAATACACAATTATGACTGTGATAGTTCTGTCTGAAAACCTTATACTGAGGAAACATCAGACAAACCCAAGTAGAGAGACAGTTTGCAAAATAACTGGCCTATAACCTTCATAAATGCCAATGTCATGGAAATCAAAGACAGACTGAATAAATGTTCCAGACAGAAGGAGACTAAGGAAACAAAACATTCAACTGCAGTGGATGATGCTGTTGGAAACACTTGCTATAAATAATGTTCTTTGGATCTCTGACAAAACTTAAAGAGGTTCTGAAGATTCTATGATTGTCCCAATGCCTCCCACCCCTGGTTTTCACAATCTAGTGTAATTCCCTTCTTTTAGTGTGAATTGGACTTAGAAACTCATTTCTAATGGAAACTATATAGCAAAGTGATAGGATGCCTCTTACAAAGAGAATGGGGCTCCCATCTTGTGCTACATCTGTTGCTTTTTCACTTTTTCACTCTGTTGGAAGTTTTCTGCCATACTGTCCACTGGTCTATGGGAAGGCCCACCCGGCAAGCATGTGAGGGAAACCTCTGACTAATAGCTTGTGGGGAAGTGTCTCCTTCAGCTTAACAGCCTATGAACAACTGAACCCTGCCAATGACCAAGTGAGTGAGCTTGATTCCAGGTCCTCCCTCAGTTGAGTCTTTAGATGAGACCACAGCCAGAGTAAATACCTTGCTTGCAATCATATGATACCACTGGAAGACTTAGCAAGCCACACCTAGATTCCTGATCCACAGAAATTGTGAAATTAAAATACTTCATTGTTGTAAGCCATTTTGTTTTGTGACTTTCAAAATGCAGTAGTAGATAATTATTACAAATGGTTGGTAGTAATATATCAGTGTTAATTTGTTGATTTTGATGATTGTATTGTGGTAATGTAAGAAAATGTCCTCATTTGTAGAAAATTCACACACACATTTTGGAGGGTAATTTCTTGGCAAACTACATTCTAATGATTTGAGAAGAAACATTTCTTTGTAACACCTCTAACATTTTATTTTTCAAAAAATGTTTGAAAAGAAAATCAATATAATAAAGCATAGAGATTCTTTACTATCTGACCCCTTTCTTCTTGAAAATACTATTAGTTCCTGAGTTTACTTTTGATTGTATATTGAGAAAATAATGTTTACTTCTCTAGAAATCATGTTGTTTTCCATGGATTTAAGAAAGTGGAGATCAAATATCAAAGTGAATTGTGTGAGTTCAATAGCTAACCCAAATATCTCTTTTCTCTTTATTTCTGAGGAAAGTTTGATGATGTGGAAATTATTCACTGGAATATATAACAATTATGTTACTTGCAGAAATGTATCCCTGCATTACTACAGATAGTTAAGAGTTAACTGAGCAGAAATAAAATTGCATATAGCAGGTAAGAAGAGAGAATAATGACCTGCAGGGCAAGCTCATTCTTTTCCTGATTACACAATAGCCATTGCTACCTGAGAGCAGAAATTTGGAAAAATGATAATTGTCATTAGGCATTAGACTTCACATTAAATATTTCGGTATTTTATTTTCCATAATTTTGTTTTAAACCATGCATTTCAGCTTCTCTATATTTATATTTTTATTTAAGCAACACTTCTTTAAAAAGTGGTCATTAGATAATATAAATATCTATATTTACTCCTAAAATAAGAAGAGAAATAGAATTTTTGATATACTGTAAACCCATATTCACAGAACTTTTATTACTGAGTTTATAGTAACTACTTTGAAAGTATTTCTGCAAACATTTTTTCTATTGAAAAATGTGTGCTCTGTGTGGATGTAATTCTGTATTAAAATTTTATTTTTTTGAATTATTTTAAACAATTTTGCTATGTGGTTGATTACTAATTACCACCTGCTGAGATAAATGAAATCTATGAATAGTCAATGAGACCCTTTGTGATCAATGCAAATTCTATAGTGTCTATAAATAACATGAAAAATCAGATAGTATAGGTCAAGCTTAGGCAATCTGTAGTTCTTGTGTTTTCAAGAGAAATGAGAGTCAATACTTAGGACAATATGTCTTTACACCATGTGTTCTTGAATTTTTATTTCTGTTCCTTTCTCTCTACTTTCTTTTTTGTGCATCTCCTGCTTTCTTCATTTATAGCCTCACTTCTAAATATTTTATTCTGTTTTTGTTTTCTGAGCCTATTTCTGCTGCTGCTTCTTATCATTCAACGTTGCCCTGCAAAGATGAATTCAGATAAGATATTCATATATTTTTCAAGATTACCTTTGATAATAATGTTGAAAAAATATAGAAACATATGATTTAAAAATAATTAAAGAACTTAAGAAAGTTAGTAGCAGCTCTAAAGCCAACTGTGATGGAAGACTTTTATACATGGTTTCTATGCTGTAATGCTCCTTGCGTTTTTCAACCCAAGGATGTGATCAAGACTACTTACTTGGATGTCTGGGCTGCGTAATTGATGGCTGCAGAGGAAAAGTCACACGGAATAAAGACAGTGTGCACCACCTCTCATCTTCAGTGAAACAGGGAACTCCAGCCATCCTGTTGTTCTCTAGGACCATATAGCAATATTAGAGTTATGAAACTATTTATTCGAATCTCAGTCTTAAGAAATTCTTCTTAAATCCTCGCAGGTCCGTGTGGCTTCTTGTAAACATCTTAATTTTAGGAAATTTCACAGAATGTTTAATTACCAGAAGGAGAACATGCTATTAATCAAATTTGGAATGCTACCATTACAAATAAATGATTGTAGGCAAATTGAGGATTTAATTGCTTCATTCAGACGCAACATTCTGCTTGCTTTCTCTTTGAAATCTTCCCCGAATAAAGATGGCACAATAACATCTTGAAGAAAGTACTGATGAACCTCATTTAATTTGCTTTTATCCATTTTAAGATTCTACTTCTATTAAAAAGGAATAGCTTGTTGATAAGAAAACAGTCCAGTATTATGACAGATTCCATCTCCCCAAACAACTGACTTTCAGTTTGGCTCCAGTGAAAGAGTATTGCCTGAGATGATATTTATTTTGCTAGTTCTCATATAGTTTAAACTCCATAGTTGAGTCAAAATGTTAAAAGAATAAAATGGTCAGAGAACTCTGAGAAATCTTATTAATTTTGTAATGGTGTTGAGAGCTTAACCAAATCTTTTTCTTCCTTAAAGGAATTGCCTTGAGCAAATCAGAGGGCTTTTCTTTTTAACTGCTGAAAAGGGGTAGACCTTTCTCTGGTTTGCTGTCTATGAACTAATAAATGTGGAACCTAGGAATGTCTTAGGGAACCTTGTCTATGTTAATTGTGATTTTGGGGATACACACACACAAATATGCATAGACAAGTGTGTGTGTATACACATATAAATATATAAAACTACTAATGTGACTGAACAGAAAGTAGAAATAAACCAAATGAGGGAAATTCACATAGAAGACATCATCTAACTTCTCTTGCCTGTGTGATAATCTTTGTCATGATCTACCATGGGACCAATAATAAAATATTTAGATACATTTAGCCTCTCAACACACATTCTGCTGCTTTTTTATGTTTATGACTATAAGCACAAATATAACTTTAGCTACTATTAAAAAGTATAGAAATGCCACAGAGCTGGTGTTTATGAAAAATTCATATGGCATTTTATGATTAAATCTAGGGGTCCGTAGTAACGAAATACCAACTGGTAAAGGAATGGCAGGTGTAGTGAAGAATAGGCATTATTCTAAATGTCTAGAAATAATACATAATCAACACTTCCCTATTTATTCATTCCTTGTTCACATTATTTTCATACATTGCACACAGGTCCACGCTGGTGATCAAAGAGATCTACTGTTGTCCTTAGGCCCTGGGCGCTGAGAGAAGATGGGTTTAATGCCATGAAAATCCATGAACCTACTCATATCTATGAGTTCCTTTTTGTATCTATAATTGTACTTAGAACTGACCCCTTGCAAAAGTTAGATGATAAATGTAGTTCATATTTGCTACACTCCAGTTTCTCTATATGTGTTTTTCAAAAATCTAAATCCCTAAATACTTTTCCATGTTTTCTCTGTTCTTCTATTTAGTTCACACACAATAATTAAATATTGAGTGCTTATGATGAGCCAGGCACTCAGCTAAGTGCTAGTTACACTTTGGATAAAAAATATTTTTAAAAAGTGAAAATTCCTATTTTTCGTGGGCGGGGAGCAGGGCTCCATGTTTAATCCATTTCTACCTATAACATTTCATCCACTTAGGATTAACGGGTTAGTTTTCTGCTAATTTCTAACAAAATAATTATTAACATGGCTTCAATATAATGTCTTCATCTTTTGACAGAAGTCTTCTTTGCATACAGTACTCTCTAATTTCTAGAGAAATGTTGTGTGGTGATATGTTTTGGATGTTTGTTCCCTCCAATTTTCATGTTGAAATGTGATCTCCAGTGTTGGAAGTGGGGCTTAATAGGTTTAGTGTCCTACCAGCGGCAATGAGTGAGTTCTCACTTTATTAGTTTCTTTGAAAGCTGGTTGTTTAAAAAAGCCAGACCCCTCCTCCTCTCTCTGGTTCCCCCTCTCTGCCATGTGACGCACCTGCTCCCCCTTTACCTTCTGCCATGAGTAAGAACTTCCTAAAGTTTTACCAGAAACTAAACAGATGTTAATGCCATTTATGTACAGCCTGCAAAACCAATAAACCTTTATTTGGAAAGAGCCAAATAAACCTCTTTTCTTTATAAAATTTTCAGCCTCAGGTATTCATTTATAGCAAAAAACCCAGACTAATACATATTGTGCGCATGTATTTATATGTACATAAATACAGGCATTTTTTATAACAAGTATAATTTTAGAGGTATTAATTTAGTGGGACCCAGAATTTAGAAAAAATATGTCTTCAATAAATTTCTTTCAGAAAATTTTTCAACACTAACCTCAAATATAAGGATTTTTTCCAAAAACATATTATGGCCTTTTTTTCCTCTAAAAGTAGGCACAAGGCAACATTCCCTGTAGATTTTTTTTCTGAGTTTCTCTAACTGAAGGAGGCTTTCAGAATTCTATTTGCTTTTATCTATCATACAGTCTCCTCTGAGCTTCTTTTTGTGCGTCTTTCTCACAGAACCGACGAAGACATACTGCAAATATATTTTATTCTTATTTCATTACTTGCATTTTTGGTAGAAAATAAGATGACATACTTTAAATGCAAAATAAATCATGACATGGAATGCACATCATTTATTTAAATTATCCATTCAGACATATTGTTTTTAGCGTACTTTCCTTTTGAACATGCCACTTTAGAATTCTCTCATGTAGCATTTCTTAATAACTAAGTACCAATATTTCAAAATTTTAGACATTTTGTTCCTTTTATATACAGGAAAAATTACTTTTGAGGGAATCACCATCTCTTCTTATTATAGAAAAGCTAATAATCTGTAATAAATCTCAGAGTTTAAAATGTTAATTATAATAAAGAAGAAAAATAAAGTCTTGAAGAATGGCTCTACCATTTTCCAAGTGCCTTAGTTAAGAGTTTTGCTATTTCACAGATGCACCAAAAAAGAGATAAATAGACAGTTTCTGTTGTTGGTCCACACCTTATTCCAGTGAGGCAGGGGACGGGGTGGGGATACTTTTTAGGAATCAATAAAAATGCTGTAAGTTTGAGTGAAATTTCAAATGAAGGCTCTTTATGCCATGGGATTCTCTAACAGCCCAAACAATACAGAGACTGCACATGTAGGGACTAATTTATTTAAAAAGTAATTGATTTACACTTGTTATCATGCTTATTTATTTGTTTAAAATCAGAGAAACTCAACACACACATCAGACCAAGAAGAGCAGATCTTGAAAATGCTCTAACAATACTCTAAAATTTTGTTAGCAATTTTGAATTGACAACAAATCTCCATAAAATGAGTAACTAAACAGTGCAGAAAGGCCACTTGTATGAAAATCTTCAAGATTACTTTCCTATTTTGTCTAATATCCAATATGGAAATAATAATGATAATACTTGTTGAATACATAAGACATGTTAAAACTTCTTGTCACCCATCTCTTTCTCTCTTTTTTCATCAACAGTCACAAACAGTAGTTACAGTTAGTCATGGAATAAAAAGAAAAAAGGAAGAAAAAAGAAGTGTGACAAAAGAGGAACTAACAGCCCTGGTGGTCAGGAATAGTTACAGTCTAGGAAAATGATTCCTAGGCAGCCTGTTTAATAGCTCTTAGGGAAGTGATAGAAGAAAAGAAAAATACTTAATGAGCAAAAGATTGTTTGCATAATGATTTTTACTATATATAAGAGAACCATGTTCAACAATCTAGATGCCTTATCTTCTGAAGTCTTTATTTAGGTCTTCATCCAACAAATATTGATTGAGTGTTTACTATGTACCACATCCTGTTCTAGGCACTTTGAACAGGACAGTGAGCAAAGGAAATACAAATACATGTTTTCACGGTCCTTACATTCTAGGTGAGAAACTGGGAATGAACAAGTTAGTTAACTTAAAATATGTAATAAGTTATATAGTGTTTGGAATTAGCATATTTAGTAATATAAACTTCTATAGTGTTACTATATATACTAAATATATAGTAACATAGATTGTGATAAATGTTAAAGAGAAGTATTATATAAAGTATGAAAAGGGTGTGGGGAAAATACAATTTTAGTATGGTGGTTATGAAAAATATCTCTGAGAAGGTGCCTTTTGAGTTTGGGGGCAGTGAGGAACTCTCTGTAAGATGTGGGAAAATAATATTCTACATGGAGGGATAACAACTGAACAAACTCTGAGCAAATGAGGTGTTCCTGGCTGTGTCTAACAAAGAATATGGGGCAATGTTGTTAGAGGTATGTGAAGGAGAAGAAGAACAGTCGGATAGGACATGAACTCTTGGAGGTGACAAGCTAAATTATTAAATCCTTCATAAGCCAATGAAGGATGATTCTAGCTTTTTTTCTGTATTAAGAGGAAAACGTAGAAGGATATAATCTGATGTGTATTCAGGACCTCTCTGTTGATTGCCATGATGGTTTCATGAGTATATACATAAGTCAAATATTATTTAAATGAACGCTTAAAATATGTATAATTTTTAATGCTAATTATGGTTCAAGAAATGCTGTCAAAAAATTCATCTGGTTGCAACGTTGACAATAGTGTCCCAGGGGCAAGCTGTTGCAGAGACACCTGTCTGGGGTTAATACAATAATGAAGTTGTGAGATCACAGTACCTTGGTCCAAGATGACATCAGCGAAGATGATGAGAAGTGAGCACGTGCCGGATACATTTTGAAGCTGATGAGTGTATCAAGGTTTTCTGTCTAAGCAACTATGAAGATAGGTTTCTTATTACCTAAGATGCAAAAGATTAAATGAGAAGCAGGCTTGGGTATGGACTAACAGGAGCTCAATTTTAGAAGTGTTATGATTGAGATTCCTAACAAATATCCAAGTGAAGCTGCCAAATAGGCAGTTGAAATAAAGTTCAGTTCAGTGAGGCAATATAGGCTAATGATAGGAATTTAAAGCTATCTATCTATCTCTGTATGTATGTATGTATGTATGTATCTATCTATCTATCTATCGTCTGTGTATCTGTCTAACTATATATACATATATCTCTATATCTATATGTCTAGCTAATGCTTAAAAGTATAAAACTGTGTGTTATTACTTAGGAAAAGAGTAGACTATGAAAAAGGGACAAAAATACTAATCTATGGGAGCATTTCCATAATTAGAAGTTGGGGAGATGATATAGGATCAGTAAAGGAAACCGACAGAAAATGGCCAGAAAATAGAAGGAAACTCAAGAAAGACAGAGTGATTAACCATGTAAATTACTATTATTATACAAAGTAAAATGGACCTTTTGAAATAACCTTCACTGAAACCCCATCTCTTCTAAAATTACAAGAAAATTTGATGAGCGTGGTGGTGGGCACCTGTAATCCCAACTACTCAGGAGCCTGAGGCAGAATAATCGCTTGAACACCGGAGGCAGAGGTTGCAGTGAGCCGAGATTGCACCATTGTGCTCCAGCCTGGACAACAAGAGGAAAAATCCATCTCAAAAATAAATAAATAAATAAATAATAACCTTTCACACCATTGAAGTAATGTCAATGCTAGGCAATTGAGAGGGAAAACCTTACTGGACAAAGTTTAAGAGAGACTAGGAGAGAAATTAGAGACAGTGAATGTGGACAACTGGTTTCCTGGGTTTTTTTCACTAAAGGGATAAGGAGAATTATGGCAGTAACTGAAGAAGGAAATGGGCTAAACAATTTGTTTCAGGTGGGAACAAACAGCATCTTCCTATGTTAGTAGAAATGAACTTTTAGGCTGAGAAAATTTGATGTCACAATAATTAGGGAAGAATTGCTGGAATTATGGCATTAAACCAGCAAGAGGACTTGTGATTAAGTGCATGAATATAGAAGCTGGTCTTAACTAGGGCATGGCTAGCTCATACAAAGAGAACATAGGATGCATACCTACAAATGCAGATAAGTGGATGAATGTGGTTGTCCCACGTAAAAATCCAGTGTGATTTATTTTTCTTTTTCAATAAAATAGGCAGAAAGACTATTGAGTGTAAGGTTGGGGAAAAGGGTGTTGGAAATTTGAGGAGGAAGAAGAAATCATGACAGAGGCATTTTAAAGGTAGAAGAGCGAATACACTCAGGATGTCTAATAATTGCCTGGCAGCATTAGGACCTACTTGAGGTTCATAAAAATGGATAGAAATGAAGAGTAGTCAGCACAGTATCATTATTTTTTACCTTAGTCATATTCAAAAAAGCAGATGCAGTTACAGGGTAGGAGGAGAAAAGATTTATAAAGGATTTTGGCTTAGTCAAAATGAGAGAGTACAGGGATGAGAATTCTGAGTCCCATTTTTCTGGCTTCAAAGCTCTTTTGCTAAATTATTCTGCTATATTCTTCCTGAAGCAACCACATAGATTCTGAGGAGAAAAGGAAAATAAAATACGTCATCTTCTAGATGCTTGGAAGAGGTAAAAATATGTAGATACCAGAGATTTTAAAAAACTAATTATAACAATGTTTGTGCTTTTCAGTTAGATTCATTGTACTAGATGGTAAATATTTTTGAAGTTTCTTTCAGTCCAACTAGACAAAAGTGGATGAACATTGTAAAGGGACATTCCTCTAACAGATTTTTTACCATATGAGAAAACATATTTTGGCAAAATCTTCCTCTCAGTAAATACCGTAAAAATTGTGTTAATAAGAAAAGTAACAACTTTTGTTAATTTTAAAGTTTTACATATTCTAAGAAAGGCTATTCTTAATGTTACTATTGATGTTCACATATGTGGCAAACAAAATGCCTAATGAAAACTACCATGGTTTAGATTCAGTTTTACAGATTCTGTTTGTTTTAGATGAATTACAATGTTTGACATAGCTGTTACTTGTATACCTAAAATTAACACAAAACACTTAAATTTTAATTGCAATTAATATAGAAGTAAATATTTTTATTTCAAACATTAGAAGTCTGTCTGAAACTTATGACCTAAAACAAAAATTTAGCAGTTAAATTTGGCCACTTATATCTACTGAACTCTTACTATATTTCAGATGCTGTTTTCGTATAATTCAGATGCTGTTTTCAGTGCTTTACAAGAATTTTCTCACTTGAAGTACACAACACTCTGAAATAGAAGCCAAAATTATTCTCATTTTACAGAATAAAGCCCAGAGAGGATTTATACAAGGCCACATATCATCTCCATTGTAAGAATTTTTGTGTAAATATCATCTGTGTAGATAAACATGCATTCCTTTGTACAAAATATTGCATTATAATTTTTTGAAGTCAGTTTGTAGTCATTTGGAATTTGGTATTTGTTCTTTAAAGGAATATTCCAATTCAATCCAAATGAAAACGCTTTAGGAAAATTCAAATCATGGCCCAATGAGAAGGGAAAGAGAAAGAAACAAACATAAAATAGGAAATGGAAAATAAAATATATGATTAAAAAACACAATTTCATAGATATTTTGTAGAATTCCTTTATAATCTGCCATAAAAAATATTAAAGACAAGACATTTCACACAAATTTATACATATTCACAAATAGTATACATGTATGTCTACACACAGAAACACAAGTTGAAATACTTGAGCATTTTGCAAACTTTCTAGCAAATGCCACTTTTTTGGAAATAATGTTAAAATGCAAAAACATGTAAGTTAAAGACATAATTGTTAAATAAAATGTACTTTATATGTTTAGCCTAACGAAATATATGGTAAATTCACTTGAATCAGGAAAATTAAAATGATCTCTCCAAGCTAGTGTGGTTTCGTGAAGACAAAATAAATACTCTGGTTGACAGTTATCGGAAAGTTATTTTGTTATTATATGTTTTTAAATATTAGGGTATTAAATATTAGGATATTTAATGCATAATGCAAACATTAATGTAGCATTTTCTGCTCAACTAATTATGATGATTGATAGCAATATACATATACAAGAAAGAATTCCTGACTTGAAGGAGGCCATTGTGTAAAGAAAGGAAATACATATTATTATAAATTATAATCTGGCAAAAATAAAGACAGGATGATATGAAAGCCCACAGAATGAGTATTTGAACCAGATTTTTACGTGTGAATATGCTTATGGATATCAGAAAATGTTTCGCATTCATTCTTTCATTCTCACAAAGGACGTGAGAGAAAGTAGAATCCTAAAGATGAGTAGCAATTAGCAAAGTTGATGTAGACTGTAGGTAGAAAGGAAATTGCTAAAAGAAATACCGTTGCAGCTCTGATTCAACAGCACCAATACCTACAACCCAGATTATTACAGTAGCCTGCTAAGTGTCCTCCTGCCTTTACCTTTTTTCCCTACACCCAGGTCTTCGTGCAACAGCTCAAGTAACAGTTAAATTGCTATCTCTCAAAATCTTTCCATGACTGCCAAAATCCTTAAAAGACCCTCTGAGATTCCTGCTCCCCTTTTCTTACCACACCGATTCGCATCAACCCCTCTCTTCTTTCTTTCTTAAATGAAACAGGTAGGCTTCTTAGGGTGTTTGGACCTGACGTTCCATCCACTTTTCCCTATATGACTTCCTCCTTATTTTTCTCCATCTTTATTTAATGCCACCTCCTCAATGCTACCCAACTTGACCATCAAAATATAAATGAACACTCCCTTCTGTGGTGCATTTTTTCCCCATAGCATTCAGTACTGGCTAATAAAGCATGAGATCTACTCATTAGTTATTTTTGTATATACTGTGTTTCCCCTGGGAAAAGGAGATTTTTCAGCTAAAGGAAGATGGGGAATATTTCCTGTTTTTAGTATTCATGCATGCCAAGGACCAAAAACGTTATTGAGCCTATACTGAGTGTTCAATAAATATTTATTGAATATCACAACAGAATGGAATGTTACATGTGAGAAGGTACAGAGAAGTAGGCATCCGACTATCTAGAAACTTGAAGTGGTTCAGAAATTCTAGAATCTTTAAGCTTGAATGTTAATATCAGAGAAATATCATTCTAAACACTATGCAAAGGCTATTCTGGCCTGATGCTAAATATAAGGAATATATTTATCTTGAACAAATAGGATAGAGAAACCTAGGGCTCACATTAAAACATGAAAAATGTATGTCGGAAGAGTAAACATTAAAGTTTTATTTAGTAAGCATTACTCGGAGATGTAAAACCGTCAGATGCATAGGGCCATATAATAGCCTCAGCTTGTTTAGCATGGGTTGGAGAGAAAAAAAATTGAAAATGTGAACTTCCTTTCACTCCCATTCCAAATTTTAAAAATGTGGCACAAATAATGAAAGGTCTGGCCTTATACAGAGTTGTACAAAAAATTAGAAGTTACTTTTCCTTGAAAGAGTTCGTAAAAAAGCTAAGTGTGTGCTTGTTAAAATAAGTCCATTATGTCCCTGTAGGACTTTTAAGTTAATTGTAATAACAAGCTATATATGATTTTATATTAGAAAAAAATTCTTGGCTTCTTGTGAGACAAAAAGACAAAAGGTAAAGGAAAGCTTTTTGTCGTACAGATTTTCTATTAAATCTCTCCCTCTCTCCCTTTTTCTCATACTTTTTCTATTATAAATTAGAAATAAAGTTTAAATCACTTAGAAGATTATTTTTTATACCCAAGAAGCCAGACAGGAGTATAATCTATTCTGAAATTCATGAGAAAATCCTTTAAAATGTCAGACAACAGTTAAAACATTCTATGATTAGGGCATATTTTAATTTTCTTAATGTCAAAACTCTGCTGTGGGAAAAGCTTATGCACACTCATTTCATATTCACATGAGCTGATATTAAAATGGAGCCATACTCTTAGAAGTATCGATATCAGGGATTGAGAATATCTTTCAAAAAAAGACCAGTCTGACATTCAGGGAAGACAGTACAGAGTGAGATGAACCAGAAATAAAAATCACTTTTCAACAATATATAGCATACTTTATTTTAAAGGGAGCTGAGAAAGGGTGGGCCAGCATTTTTTAAAACAGTGTTGTTCACTAAATACATCCCCATTTAATAATAGGGACTGACCTGGCAGAGTCTTAGTATGAGTTGCATACAATGATTTTAAGTGTAACATGCTATTATTCTTTCAAATTAAGCATGAGGGGCAATGAAAGGGCTCTGTATCTTCCAGACATAGATAGACAAAGACAGACAAATTTAATGCCTTTAACAATTTATAAATATTTCTTAATATCATGCAATGTACCAGGTGCTAACCAGTAGATTTTTTATTTCGTTGAGCTCAGGTTTCATAAGTACCTGTTTTTTGCTTTTTTTTTTTCTTTTTTGTGCTGGACACTGTACTGTAAAAGGCCCTGCCCTCAGGGTGTTACATTTTAGTGAGAAGGACAATGAAAATATGCCAATATTTAAGTAGTGAACAGGACTATGAAAAAATGGCAAGCAGGATATGGGGATAAAATATGACAGGGAAGGCACTCTTTTTGATAGCAGGAAAGAAAGTTCACTTAGAAGAGGGAACATTGTAGCAGTAGCCCAAGAAGTTGGAGCCAAGCCACATGATTACAATGGAGAAGGGCCTTTTTGGAAGAGGGGATAGCAAGATCAGTAACATTGAGGTAGAAAGATGCTTCGCATATTTTTGGAAAAGTGGATGCCTAGGATGGCTGGAACAGAGAGAAAAAGGCAGAAGAGTCATAGGTGGTGAGGTAAGTACGAGAGTCACATAGTTTTATGTCATGGAAGACCTTGCACGTGACTTTGCCACTAACGAGGGTTTTAGACATTTTACTCATTGTGAAGAAAAGTCATTGGACAGCTTAGTAACTGGATTCACACTTAAAAAACTATAAAGAGTAAACAGCCTCCTATAATTTATATTCTCATGACTTTGACTACAAAGAAATGAACTTGAATTTGGGGTTGGTAACAGCAGCAACTAAAGACAAAACAGTACACGACCTCAAGTTCTACTATTGGTATTAGCACGTACTGGTTCTTTCTACTTTAAATATTTAAATATTTAAAAAATTAAAAAAGGCAGGGAAATCTGAGTCTTTTATACATACTGTTTCCACTCAAGAGAAATTTTGATCATGACCTCCTTAGAGAGGGCAAAATAAACCAAAAAAAAGAGAGGATACTTTGCAAACAAAACAAAAACATTAAAAAATAGCAATGTCATCATGTATTGGACAATGTCAATATAATTGTTGAAATGTTAAAATGGAGCATGTAAAATATAACAGAAAACAGCCAAAAGCAAAAAATCCTAATGTAATCTTTAAAGTACATTTAAGATACATGAAGAAAAATTAGACAACCATGGCCAACTTAAAATAATGCATGCATAACTGAACTCCTTCCGAATCATCTGACTTACTGAGATATGCACCAGAAATACTTCTCAAAGTGGTGACCAAACTCCTTGGGAAGATACTAGTTAGGAACTTCAGGAAACTCCAGTAACATGCAAATTTTATGTATGGACAACAAGTTTAAAAATCTCCTATTGGCTTGCTTAATAGACTAATAGCAAATAGCCCTTACTTATATACAAAATTGAAATCCATGTAGTTATCTCTTATTTATTTATAAGAATCTATGAAAGGACTTTCATTCTTGAATTATGCTATAGCCCAGCAGGAAACATTTGATTGCTATAGGTCCTACACTGAAAGAAACTATTCAAGTCTAAAAACTTGGAGTCATATCTTGACATATCAGTGGATATGTCAATATTTTTTGACTAGCATAACAAAAAATTAGGTAATGAGGATACTGGAAATATTTACATTCAGTGTCAGATGCAAAGTACTATTTTTTTAAAAAATGTAGGGTTAAATTAAAAACACTGATTTTGTTGAATCTTCTTTTAATGTATGTTAATATATGTTGTACTAATATTATGATTTATTGTTTTACTTGTATTTATTTGCATTCTGTGTTAAAACCTTGATTTGTCCTTAAAACAACAAAAAATAAGTTGAAGAGAAAATAAATATGTGTTATCAGATTTTTGGATCACATGTATTCAAAGCAGTAAATTTTGTATATTTGATGTTATTTGGATACAAACACACTGTTTTTTCTTTAGTTCCTAGAGCATAAAACAAACTCAGAAGTCAAATAAAAATTTATATACAGGTATTGCTATTTTAGTTAAATATAATCCTTAACTTTTCCATTAGTTTTTGTGAAACTGATTTTTATTGTATGAGAAAAATATTTAATATATTTGAGAAGGGTAATGCTAGAAGAATTTTTCAAATTGTATCTTTATCTCACATTAACTGAATATATAATGAATCATAAATTATATAGCCAATTGTCAGATAACTGGCCTTGCATATTACATTTGTTTTTCTAATATATGTATTTCTATACTTTATAATGATTACTGGAATATATCCTCCCTAAAAGTATGAACTACAGCTGTCTTGTTTATTCATGTATTTCTATTGTGTTGAATAGACATTTGTAAATAAATGAATGAATAATATTTCTCAGTACATCTTGACTCCTCGCTACCCTTTAAATTTCCCTTGTTGCCATTGTGTCAAGGCCTTGTACATTATGGCTTGCTTCATGATCTTCCCAAGTTGATGTATTTTTCTTAACAGAGATGCTTTTCTTTTTAATTCTGCTTCTGTATTCTTGTAACTTTAAGTATTTTCTATGCATCACTTACTTCCAAATTTTTAATTTCAACCTGGTCACTTCTCCATGCTCCAAACTTCAGGCCACATTTCATGCTTGATATCTCCACTTAGACGTTCCATAGCCATCTCAAGTTTACTATGGCCAAGTTAGCATATTTGATTGTACTCAGCCACCTCAGATATTTTTCATCTGGTCTTCCTTATCTTGGGGATCAAGCTTGAAATGTAGATGTCTCTTTTTGATGTCTTTATATCTGCATGTCCAAAATATCAGCAAGTCCCATTGACTATTTGTCAATACAGATGCTTCTTGAATTATAATGAGGTTGTGTCTGTATAAACCCATCGTAAGTAAAAAATATGGCAAGTCAAAGTACATTTAATACTTCAAAAATAAACATTTTAAAGCCAAAAATCCTCTATTAAGCCATCCTAAGTCAGGGAGTGTCTGTGTATCTGGAATCTGTGCATACTTTCTATTTTTACTATCATCAGCAGCCTTGATTTAGGCCACAATCCTCTTTCATCTTAATCACCATAATTTATCTCTAACTGATTCACTTCCCATTTATACTATTGCCTTCCTATACAACATTTTCTACATAGTAGTCAGAATGTCTTTTTAACTATTAACACTGCACATTTAAGGTGCAAAATTTGGTGTTTTGACATGAAATCACCTGTGGAACCATAATCACAATCAAGATAATCACTGTGCCCATCACCCCCTAAGTGTCCCCTTTGTAATCCCCCCTTCATGTTCCACACACTCTCCTTTCTACTCCATCCTCAGTTACCCACTTACCTGTTTTCTAAGGATTACAACCTAAATCATAAGTAGAATAATAAGTTGAATTAGAGAGCATGTACTCTTGTCTGCCTGACTCCACACAACACAGTTATTTTGTGATTTCTCCATGATGTGGCATGTATCAATAGCTGGGAATGTTTCTAAAGAAACATTGATATTTCTTTTCTATTTAAAGATGTCTGTTACTCTTACATGTAGTGGATATTAGCCCTGTTTATAATTGTTAAATATATTTGAACACCCTTATAGCATTTACAAAATATCCATATTGTAGATGGAATTTGTTTCCTATGCTTCTGTAGCACATGACCACAAACGCAGGCTTCCAGCAACACAAATGTATTCTGCTCCTGTTCTGGAGGCCCGGAATCTAAAATGAGTCTGCATGGCTGCATTCCTTCTGGAGGTTCTAGGATAAAATTCATTTCCTTGCCTTTTCTAGATCCCAGAGGTCCCTTGTATTCCTTGGCTCATGACTCCTTCCTCTATCTTCAAAGTCTGCACATGACATCTTCTGTCCTCTCTGAACGTTCTTTCCATCTTTCCATTCTTACATCTCTTTATCTCTCTCTCTCCCTCTCATTCTCTCTTGCTCTCTTTCTCTCTCTCTCTGACACACAATTGTAAAGTCCCTTTTGACATGTGAGATAACATATTCATAGATTCTGGGAATTAGAATGTGAGTATCTTTTGAGGAGTCACATTATTCAGCCTACCATATGAGCCCTTTAACTCTAAAGTAAAACTAAAAGTCACCCTTCAAGGCTTCCTTACTGCTAGAGTGTAGGCATATATTCTAAGTTCCATCAATCAGAGTCATTTGTGCAAGATTACAGTTTGGAGATAGGAAAATGAGAAAGTAGAGGGGAATTTATCTTTTGTTGTATATGAGTGGATATGTTTCGAAATTCTCAGGGGTAGCAGTTGTGTAACTTCTGGATCCAGTCCTGAATAATGTCAGTGGGCACTTTATTGTCGAAATTGCATTGTTGATGTCAAAAGATGGCAACATAAAATGTTTGTTAGAGGGAACCCAAATATTTTGTTTTGGCAATTTTTTCCTAAGGAGCTCTTTGGTCTATCCAGTTCTTCTTTTTTTGTTTTAAGTAGACACTCTTACTGATATGAAAATTGGTCCTTAAAGTGGTTTCTGATGAGAGATCCAAAAGAAAATGGGAATGTGTAAATGAATATGAGACCTGGATGGTCCAAGAACCCTGAGGTGGTGGCTACAACTATACAATTAGACTTTAATCAGCCCATGGAATAAAGTGGCAGAACAATTAATTAAAGTGTTTCCTGGTTTCTCTGGAAAGAAATGTCCATGGAAGAAAATGCTTTGAGGACATTATGATTTGCATAAGGAATATAAGAATTAAGGAGTTGTTTCTGAAGTTGTGTTAAAAATTGAGAATTATGAGCTCAATATCCAACATTTTAGTTGAAAGAACTCATAGAACAGAGAATTTTTTTTTTGTTTTTAGTGTAAAAGAATCTGAACTAAAATTGATAACTGAAATGGTCAAAAGTCATGTTGAAAATTTTAATTTCAACATAATTGGGATTCATAGTCTCAGCAAATCTCTTTTATGATAAAGAAGGCATTGATAGGCAAAGAGTGGGGCCCTCTGATTTGCAATAGGGCATATGGGAGTGTTCTTTCCACTCAGTGTTCTCAGCCTTAAGCCTTCCTACTTCTCCTCCACCAACAAAAACAGCACCTCTTCCCCTGGCTGATGATGCTGATTTTCCTTTGCTTCATGACCCTGTCATGACATCCTCTGACGCCATTAGTCTGCTGGGAAGGCTACTTCTCACTTCCCACCCAACAACCCAACACCTTTATTAACCTTCATAGCTAGAAATGATGGCCTCCCTAGCCCAGGAGGTCAGTTATTAAGTTAAATACTGGAGAAAAAGACACACCTGGAATTTATATCAATCAAAAAATATATATAGCTATGAATGAACTCTGAAGACCGGAAAAATAATAATTTCATTTTTATTCAGGCTAAATGAATCCAAATAGGTACATTTACCAAACACTCTAGAGCCAGGGTTTAAATTTTATCAGGTGCGAATAGCTCTACTTTAATATTTATTTATTTATTTATTTATTATTCAGAATTTTAAAATAAACATGGGCTCTGGTGGCCTATGAAAAACAATATTGATACATTAAAATTTCATAATATAATGTTGTTAAATAAAATCTACAGGAGGCCATTGGTTGAACTGAGCTTCTATACTAGGCCTCAGTGGACCAAGCCAGAATGGCGTTACTCATGCTGGGTTTCACATAATCTAACTGAACTTAAAAACAGGCCAATTTTTCAGAAAACAGAAGAGTCGCAGCAACCAATCAAAAGGGCCTCAGTCAACCCTGGTCAGCATGATAAGGAAGTCCCCTCTGCTTTAACCCACAGAAGCAAAGTAATGTGAAGTAACTTGATACTCACAAATCTGCTTCCTGTGCTAAACTGTTTCCTTGTTCTTGCAAAAGTCACTTTACTAAAATTGACTATTCTGCCAGGCCCAGGAGAACCCCTGTCTATTTTGCAATGAATTGCTAATAAAAGCTGATTTAATCTTTAAAAGTCATTTGTTAATTTGTTTTTCTTTTACAACGTAGATGACGAATGCAAAGATTCAGGCAGCCAGAATTATTGAAATGAATTTATCTTATGAAATGTACCCAACCACCCACTAACCCTAACTGTATTCCCATTGGGGACTCAGATAATCAAGATTCCTGAAAAACAAACTGTCTTCCTCATAGGCTAGAAACTCAAGCTTATACTTTGCCATTGCAAAGGGCTTTCAGTGTGCCAACAGGTGTGTTACTAGATTCATAAGGCTCAACGTTCTTTATATAGTTTCACAGGAGGTAGCAAGATGTCAATGTTAATAGGGGCATACAATTTTTCTACCATTTTTGTATCTGAAATTTTGACATCATTTATTTTATGCTAAATATCTTAAATGTTGGAATAGAGCTTCAGAAAAGAATATATGTATTCTCTGCCCTCTTATTCTATATAATCAATCCAAACAGACATTGTCATTAACCAAACCTAATATATTAGAAAGCAATCACATTATGTCATAATAATGTGCATGTCTTTGCTCTTGTATTTCTTTGCCGTGGTACAGCAAACAAAATTTTCATCTAATTGTAATAGCAACTCACACTAAGATATTATGTTTGTAATTAAATAATATGTATTATGAAATTTAGGGGGGAAGTAAAAAGAGAAATATATAAAGACTTCTAAGATTTAAGTGCAGGTATAAAGTTGAAGAAGATAATATATAAGGCAGGTATTTTGTGTGTTGAGAATAAAAAGAATGTGCTTGAGGTTACTTTATTTGGGGAAGAAATACCAGAAATAAAGAATGGGGAACTATGAAGAATGACGGATGCATTTAAGGGAAAGTAATACACTGCTTGGGGGTAATGGGCTCACTGTCATTCAGACCTAAGGAGACTTGGCACAAACCTCAAAACTATCTGTACCAGCAACAGAAGATGAACCTGTAACTCCTGTCCCCTTTTATTCAGGGGGTGCTTGTGGAACTTTAATTCCCTTGCATTTCCAGGTTTGCTCATGCAGGAAAGCCACACTGGTTTCCTTTGGAATCCCAAGATTGCCATTTCCAAGAAATCTTTTGGCCTCTGCTCTTACCACGATTAAGACTCTTCCACATTCTGATTCTCACGATGGCATGTTACAGAACGGTGGACTAGGAGAGAAAGACATTGATTCAATCGCTTTACTCTAAGGAATGCTTTTAAATTTGTGCAATATTCACTCAGTTGATTTTCTTGAGTGAAAAATTAATCTAGATGCCATTAGCATAAAATATACTTAGAAATGAATTTCAGTTTGAATATAAAACTGGTAATTAGAGAACTCTGCATATAAAAAAGAAAATTCTTCACCTGGAATAACCCAGTGCCTGCTGTTCATTTGCATATCCTCACTTTACAGATTCAGGCAGTCAGAATATGCTAATAGCTGCACCCGTTTCATATCCTAATACAGGAAATCCAATCGCTCAATGATAGGCATAGATGTGAATTACAGAGAGTCTCTAAAATTGCTTGAAAATGAAAAAGTATTTCTTGCAGTTTTGCACAAGTTCTCAGGGAACCCTTTCAAGGGCTTCAGCAAGCATTCCATCAGCTCCAGTTTTAAGCTGCAGAAATGAAATCTTTCTACCACGGGAATACGTAATCTGAATTTTCATCACCTCTTTTTCCTACCATCTCTAATCCTCTCTTCTCAAAGAGTTGATCAATTTAGCTCTACCTTATAAAAAATCTACATATGATCTGTTTCGATACAGGAAAAAAATTCTGTTGGTGGCTAATGCAATGTTCTTGGTTCAAATTAAGCAGTAGCAATTTTAATTTAGCTAAATAACCTTACTTGACTTTCTGCAATTATACTGAATCTCTATTTAATCTCACACATTAGAGTATCAAGCTTTACCCAAGACATGGTTCAAAATTGAGGTCCTCAATACCTACACCCAAAGGTGTAAATTTAATCACTCCAGGTGTGGCTTCTGTTTTTGTTTTTAACAATCACCTAAAAGATTTCAATTCTGTGTTGGGAAATCCTACTTTTTTAAAAAAAGACTTATACAGTACACATATCAATAATATGCAAGGGTTATTAACAGCATACATCTATGTAATAAATCTAAACCAAATAGTCTCATATATTCCAGTGACTGTCTTCTTGCCAGTTCCCAAACAGATATAGGCAGCATGAGAATATAATAACTGCCAGTTGTAAATTGGAACATTGTATCCTAACTACAAAGTGTTAGAGGAGAAACTGCCAAATGCTTAACCCCCTTTATGGTTATTTGGGGCATCATGAAGTCAAAGCATGAAATTTCTCATTGGGTTAGAGGGGAATAATGTCAATCAGTTAAAATCAGTTTTATAAACCACTTGGGGATAATATCCCAAAGTGTGAAAACTTAGTACATGTGTTAACATCATATAAAATTTCATATATAATTAACCCCAGTTCCATTTTGGGTTTCATGCTTTATTGGGCTATTCATTGCTACCCATGCAGTTCTTGAACCTAGAAATGATTCAGTAAGTCTATAGTGCAATGAGTGTTGTTCATGAATAGATTTTTGGAAACTACACATTTACTCCATTTACGCAGACCCAAATGGCATTTCTCTTTACTTTCTTTATACATTTGTATTAGAAGCCAATTTGATGGGCCTGGTGGCAATGTTTCAAACTGGAGATCCCTACTCAGTGGGATAGTTTTAACACCTCGTTGCTTGAACGATATTTTGGAAAACATCCCAGTTCTACCTCGAAAACAAGCGGGACTGGGAAAAGACGCGCCTGTCAACAGGGCCCTGTGACTTCTCCAGTTTCTGTCAAGTAGTCCAGCGATGCATCTACTTTCCCTTCTTAGTTTTTCACTGTACAAACATCAGGCTGTTGGCTGATGAACTGCTTGCTGGCAGTAGGGCAGCGGTCCAGACAGAATACACATATCTCAGCTGCCTACGGGAAGGAAAAACTGCAACTATTCCATGTAAGTGGCATAATTAGTGGCCATCACTTGAAAGGGTCAAACTTAGTACAAATGAAAGTAGAATGCGCATCCCATTGTTTCTGAATCCACAATTTAAAGTCAAATTCACAGTTTAAAGAATGTCTCACCTCTGTCTGATTGAAGTTGGTTCGATGACTGAGAACATCAACTTGGCACATTATGACCAGCATGCCAAATACGCAGAAATCACTACTGGACTGAGCAACATATTTGTGATTGATGAATGGGGTACCTTTAACTCTTCAGACATTCAGTATCAGTTCAAGTAAATTCTCATGGGAGAGTAAACTTCTCAAGTAAAGGGTATTTCATTCTTTAGTTCCTCAGTGTATTCATATTAGTTTAAGAAAAACACATTTGTTATTGTTTTCATTGTAATGCTTTATTAACAAATAAATAAAAAGTATATTGTACATTAAGAACCTGAAAAATAATTAGAAGTGCCAACTGGAACACTCTACTTTTTAGTTTTCTTTTTTAAAGGTCTGTTGTTGCAACACACTTTATATCTGGTCTACTCTTTTTATTCCTTGTGTCCCATTCATTATAGATTTACTTTATTAGGTATGTTGCATGAGAATGAAACTAAATTAAAAATTAGAAAAAAATTATATATCAACTTTTTATTGATTTTTGCCTTTTTAATAATGCAATATTTAACATAACACAGGATTCACTTTTGAGAAAACTGATTTAGAAAACACATTTCTTAGTATCAAATCAGTTTCTGAACATACACTGAAAAATATTGAAAATTATTATACAATTTGAAACAATACAATTGTTTTCAAAAGTGATATTAAAAATTCTTCACTTTGTCACAGTTAAACTATCCAGCTGTTCTTTTCTTTTAAATTTATAGTTTAAATAATTGAAAGCAATTGTAATAATATTGATTAGCCATAAGGCATATCTGGTTAAAGTTTTCAATAACTTCTAGACGAATGGCCAAAACTTGCAAAATTATTGTTCATTTCTTATTCAAATTAATTGAAAGATTTGCCCTGCAATATTCCAACATAATAAGTTGGAATAAAGTGGAAAGGGAAATAGATTTTTTCAAAGAACACTTGTATTTAAATTGATACTAAGAAATAATATCATTTTACCAGTTAACACTTTCATAATGCTGAGATATAAAAGAAGCTTGTTATCTATAAGCAGGCAGATGTTCCTGAATTAATTCATGTACATCACTGGGAATTTGGTCTTTAGGTAAAATAAAATTTATCATACTAGTTATAAGGCAGAAATATTAAAAAGAAATCCTATGTGATTTATTGGACTCATAAGAGAAGAGCTGGAACAGGGAGAAATAATTTTCTTAATTAAGCATTCTTGTTGATGAGTTATTTTATTTTATCAAATGTGTCAGTCTTTCTCATTTTCAACACTATTTTAAGAAATTACTTTTAAGTAAAAATATAAGTATTTGGAATATAAATAAAATACGTTTAGGAAAATCGATATATATTGAAAAACTTATCAGATGCTATACTAGAACTACAGTTAGAGACTATTCTATGAACTAATTCTAAATTGCTCAGCAGTATACTAGAATCAACATAATATGCCATGCCCAATATATTTATAATCTAGTTGAAGAGATAGTATGAGAAAATTGAAAAGATATTACAATTGTGCATTTCAGTAACCTCAGTTTGCTATTAGTGTATGCTAGTATACTCTATGATACTACTCAATATTTCTGTACTATGCTACTCAGTGAAGGTAAGACTTCTAAGTAAAAGGCTAATTAGTAAAATGTAAGAGTGCTAAGTAATGTCTTCAGGAGGAGATGAACTCTGCAGGAAGGTTAGATTTTAAATAAAGAGAAGCAAGAGCATCTCAGAGATAAGGGGACTACATAGGTCAGAGTGCAAGAATGTGGAAAAAAACTAACATGAATATAGAGTAAGGAAACTGATGTAAATGCAGGTACCTAACTTGTTTCCTTAACCTAAGGTTTCTTTTAGATTTCAAATATGAAATTATCTGGGAAGAAATAATACATATAGATCCTAAGAATGGAGAAGGCAAATAAAGGGGTTTTGTTGTTGTTGTTGTTGTTTGTTTGTGTGAAATTCTTTTCACACAAAGAATTTCAGAAGTGAGAGGGCACCATTTTTTTCACTTCATTTACTAAAATTTGCCAAGAAAGTGCTTTCAGATGTTTCCAAATTTGCTGTAAGAATTCCTATCATTACTTTGAACAAACATGAATAATCTGAAATTCCTGTCAATTTTATTTTCTGAACTTTTAATGTTCCCTTATTTATCCAGGGTCAGAATTAAAAGACAAAAATGTGATAACTAAAAAGAGGGTCCTCTTTTTCCATTTTCAAATCCATTTTTGTCCAACCAACTCTTTCCTTAGGCTGCTAAATTTAAAGATTTTTCTATATCCATATATTAATATCAGAAATGAAATAAAATATTCTCTTCTAATTTTATGTAGACATTTTTCTTCCTCTTATTGCTTTATGTCCATTTATTTCTGGTTTCTTTTTCTACTTTTAGAGTATTAATTTATGATGCTGAGAGTTCATAAATGTAGAGAAATAAAAAGTAGGAGAGTATGAAAAGAAGGGGAAAAATTTAAAAATTTAGCTATCATTTTTTCTCCTTGCCATTCATTTTATTAAAAAGCCAGGATCATTTACCATAGCTAACCAGGTAAATCTTGAATACAATAATGAAAACTGGAGGAATTTCAGAAATAGTTAAGAACAAAACAAGAGAAAACCAAAGAGATGTGAGAAATATAAACAGAAATATTTAGTTAAAATCACATTTTATATTCTTCCAATGCCTAAGCTAAACACATCATATTAATTCTGTATTTTGTTCAGATACATGCCATTCTTTAAAATTGTACCAAACAAAACTGATGAAATGCCCCTTAGTAAAATATCTTGTTTACCAAGATACTTTCTCTGCTACACAAAAGAAAAAGAAAAAAAATTCCTCAAATATCTAGAACTGAAACAAATAAAAGAGATTTCCTGGTCAAACTTGAAGTACAGATTTAAAAAATGAAGCTTAGAATATTTATAAATTTTCCAGGAAAGTTCAGGTAAAAAAAAATTGAAATAACCTTAAACAATATCCTACATATCTATATCTAATCTATCTATCTATCTATCTAATCTATATCTATATCCATATGTATAGATTTATTTATCTATCATGTATCTACTCCATTTTTCCATTCTTGTGATCTTTCTGATATATACGAATTTGCCTCATACAAAGCAATGTAATTAAATTATATGAACATTACTATCACACACACAAGAAAGAAGAAAAAGGAGGAGGAGAAGGAAGAAGAGAAGTAGGGGAAGGGAAAAAAAGAGAAATAAGAAAGAAAATATTTAAAAAGAAGTGAAAAGTGAAAGAAATGAAGGGAAGAAAGTGATAAGAACTTATTTTAAGGACTCAAGGAACATGTGGGAGATAGTCTATTATATTTGCACAGTGTAAGGAGCTTTATGAAATCTGTTGCCCACGGAAAACTTTAAAAATAGGATGGCATTGAGGGCCAGTTCTTCATTGTATTTCTACACATCTTGTGACTACTTTTGCCTTAGAATATCTTTTTCAGGATATCTACATAGTATTCATCAGGTTTGTTCTGTATAACTCATGGGTCCTGGACAGGGTCAGAGTTGGAAGGAAGAAACCAAGGCAAACCTTAGCATGTTCCTTTGGAGTGACATAAAAAATAAAGTCCTTTGTCTCTGACTCAGACATTTTATGTTCTCTGCCAGCAACAATGGCACTGTAGCAGGATTACTTGTAAGTTAACAAGTAATATGAGACCATAAAGTAATATGAGACCATAAAGTCTCAGAACTGTCTTAATTTCTAACTGAGGGCTACCTCTTTTTACGGGAAGTGTCTATGAGGGTCTTATGAAGACGCAGGGTATGTAATATACCCCTGTATATTAAATAAGTTATCATTGTCTTTATAGTGAATGAAATTGTAATTAATTTAATCTATTCTCTAGTACCATGTGGCTAAATAGCTTTATTACTTTATCTGATGTGTGATGTGATAGACAGTGATTTCTTGCTAAAAAATATGGCATATCTGTAATGAGCACATCATGATCTTTGCCAGGATAATGGTCAAGCTTGATTTTTCATGTTCCTGGGGTTGGGGGCACAGCTTCAGCTTCCAAGCCTGTCAATCTGTGCCCATTCATTAGCACCAAAATTGTTCTAGGATCTAGAATCCAGTTGAGAGTAATGGGTAACTGGCTTGATTGAACCTGTTATCATGCCTGTACCTGCTTTTTACAGCAAGGCATCAGATGTTAGAATATTATTTGTCAAGCACACAGTGAGATAAAGAATCTGGAGATGCTATTTTTCCATGTCACAGAAATAAGAAAAGATATGCTGGAAAGATAATAGAGTGTACACAGCTGGGTCAATCTTGCAGGCCAAAATGGAATGTCAAAGTGTCAGTTGTGGTAATTATAAGATACATTGTGATTAAATGGACTTCCATCTGGAGCACTGGCAGAAGAATTATGCCTTGAGAAATTATGCCTTGAGAGATATAACTCAAAGGGCTGGTGGCAGTTGGTACTGAGTAACTCCTGAACACATCCATTTGACTATATAGTAGAATTCAGACTGACAGTCACTGACCAAGTTTGACACACTGCTGAGGGACTGCTATGATAGGCATAACTTAATTCATTGTCAAAAACAAAAGCTCCCTCCAGGCAATGTTAATAACTAAGAGTATAAGACTTAGAATATGCATTTTTATTTGCTATTTAACTTATTCCTAAACAAATTGTCTTTTTACTCTCTCAATTAGAGCATCACTGTTTTTTCAAAAAACAGAAATTGCATTTATCTAAATGAACTCAAACAATTGAAGCAGTTCTGCTGTAAAATATTCATATTTCTTGTATCAAAATGACATTGATGTGATCTTCAGGTATTCTTGTTTCCTCTAACAACTTAATATACATCTTAATAAAATCTGTAGCTACAATTTATGACAATTCTCAAAAATTTTAAAATATCACTTCGGTTGGTCAATAATGTGTGCTAGGCGCATTCCAGTTCCAAAATACTATTGGAGGTGATACAAATGAAATAAATTGTATAAATGCTGAGGTTAAAATGCTTACAGACTAGGGGGAATACACAGCATATGTCTTTGAAAAAAGGAATTAAATATATCCTGAATGATATATTCAGGAGTATATATGATTTCATATTATAATGTTCAATATATACTGAATACTGTCTGCAAAGTTAATTGAAGAGGATACAAAGAGTGAAATGATAACCAAATATAAACATAGGTCCATATGAATAGTCATGGCTTTCCTCTCTGAACACTGCTATCATGTATAGTTTTCTCTACCATAAGATTTAATTTAGATACAATTTTAATTTGAAAAGATACCATATCAAATGACAGCGTGTGCACAGATTTTTACAAGCCATTGGATCAACATGACTGACTCATTAAAAAAGAAAATGCTTATTTATCTACATTAATCTCTACTCCTCTAACTAAAAAAAATACATTGGAGGAAGTCAGTATGCTCTGGGGCCTTGTGAGTCACCAAGAAAGGTATTAATCATTTATATAATTTATAGCATTTCTTATCTGCAGCACTGCATACATATTTTACCTAAATCTACCCATTTCAGACAGCTTATATAACATCTTGCTAAGATTAAAATATAAACTGCAACCCACAACATCACTGTAAGAATTTAAAATCTCATATTAATAAGATAAATGTACGTGATAATTTTCTTTCTAGGTGTTCGTATTTTCTTTGACATGCATCCCTTCTTCAACTAAATGAAAGATTGGGGCTTGATTTTTACTGAATGGTGATGTCTTTTTTTCTTTTTTCCTCTTTCTTTTGAAAATTGTTTTTCATTTGAAGAATGTGAAATATCCACTGAAAAATGAAAATTACATAAAATTCATCAAGAAATTTGTATATTATTTTATAGATTTTAAATATTCTAATTTTTCACTACTTTCTTTAGGTATATCCTATTTTCTCAGCAAATACATCTATTTCTCAGGCAATCTATTTCTATTTTTTTTTTTTTTTTGAGACAGGTTTTTGCTCTGATGCCTAGCCTGGAGTACACTGGCACGATCTCATCTCACGCCAACCTCCACTTCCTGAGTTCAAACAATTCTCCTGTCTCAGTCCTGTGAGTAGCTGGGACTACGGGTATGGGCCACCATATCTGGCAAATTTTTGCATCTTTAGTAGAGATGGGTTTTCACAATTTTGACTATGCTGGTCTCGAACTCCTGACCTCAAATGATCTGCCCACCTCCATCTCCCAAAATCCTGAGATTACAGGCATGAGTCACTGCACCCAGCCCATTTTCATATTCTTTAGTTTACATTCTCACCTTGTTATTTTGAATTTAGCTCTGTTTTATTTGCTGATTTTTCAAAGCTTGTAAGAAATGAAATGCTGGCAATATGGAAATGAGGCCTCACAGAGGGTTGTTGAGATCTCCTGCTACTCAAAGAGATATAAAATAGATAAGACCATGAAACAAAATGTCCTTCTGGGTATTGGCAATTGTAATGCAACTTCTATTGCTGTTCAAACACTTTAGCCTCCAAGTACAAAGACTATTTTTTGGTTCACGCAGCTGTTCCAACAGATTGTCTTCTTGAGCAAAGTACAAGAAGAGATAAGAAGTGGGTATTTGTAAGTGAAATCTGAATTTAATTATTTCTTAATTAAGAAAATGTTGTTCAATGATACCAAAGCACAATGCAAGAAAATAGAATCAAATGGCTAAAGAGATTTTTTTTTAAAGCAACACAACATTAAACCAAATGCTGAAAGCACATCCAGTGAAGATAAAGAGCAATGAAATATTTGAGAAGAGACCTGGCAGAAGATCAGTTATATCAGGTGCAAAACTCATCGTTTTGTTTTATTGTTTTTTTGATATTAATTATGAAAGACCGGTGACCTGTCAGCCGAGAATGGTGCATTCATAGCAGCTGTGAGAAAGTTTTAGCTCTTCAGTTGGGAACAAAGCCCAAGATTTCAAGTTGATTTTACCAAGACGATCATAAATAATGATGTCAGCACTAATCAGCTATTCAAAACGTTTAACAAAAAAAGTGCCAATTAATCCTTGCACTGTCAATAAGTAATGCTTTCATCTACCAAGGCACAGAGAGAAACAACTTAACTACTACTAAATTCTCTACAGTTTCTAAATTTTAGGCAATAATAAAACCTCCCCTTTCCATTCTAACTTCTATCTTCATACATCCAGAACACACATACAGTTGGACTTCAATAACTGTAGTCCCACAATAAATAATTTGTGAAATGATTTTATTTTCATCACAGTAGAATTACTTTGTAACACTGAGTACAGACACAGCTAACAATGACTATAGCACATAATCTTGCAGTTTTCTTCTTGTCAGCCTCTCCCACCCCACTCTATCCCAATTTCTGGTCTGCAAAGTCCAAATTAGATTTCTTCTCAGGCAACTTTTTAGCACCCTGATCATTCTCTCCCTATAATATAAACAGTTTTGCAGTTTTGTTTTTATAGGATATTATTTCATAATTACCCATCTGCTCTATTAGCAAAATCTATGTAAGAAAAGACCATGTTTATTTTGCTCAGCACATAGTAGGTGTTCAATAGATGTTTATTAAATAAATGGTTTATCTAGAGAGATATGCAGTTATTACTCTTTATACAAGGTGAGAGTCTCAGAGACTTAAATTGCATTCTAAAACTGAAAATGTACTTTTAAAAATGTTTACATTCTAAAAAACATTTCAGTAGATAAACATATACATGTGCATATTCAGCATCAGTGTTGATTTAAACAATACGAGTAGAAAATAGCAAAATTATTTCAAAATATTTTTAAAGACTTTCTCCCTCCCTCAATTCTAATCCATGTCATTTGAACTCAACTAAACACAGTATTTTACTCCTTACTTCTCAGCTGTGGAAAAAAATGTGTTAAATTTTGAAAAGGAGCATAAGAGATAACAGAGAAGTAACAATGACTACCACTTATTGCACACTTATTAAATGCCATTAAATCCTCAAAATGGCAAACATATAAAGCAGATATTATTAGTATGTCTATTTTACATATAATTAGTATGCCTATTTTAAATATTAAAAGACTTATATAGCTAGTCAGTTATAAAGATATGTCTTCACTAGGTAGTATATCTTAGCAAAATAGTGTCTCAAGACCTCTTTTAAATTAGGTCTTGGTAGGATCAATAGTCCTCCTCTACTCACAGCAGATGGTCAACAGATACAAGAATTGGCAGGTTTAGGTCAGAGCAGTTAGAAGAGAAATGATGCTAAATATTGGCCAGGAGGCAAGCAGCAAGTCATTTTAGCTCTTGTTGATAGTACCCATGATAATAGGACAAATCTTAAATAAGACTTATGCAGAGGAGTCAGTGGGACTGCGGGCATGTCATCAAGATGAACGTTCCATAAATACCTGTCCCAAAAGGTCAGCAAAAACTACAGTCATACTGGAAGGGATCACAGTTATGGTCTTTTAGTACTTAAATCTGATTTTCTGAAGCCAGAACTACATACTTTGGTATATAAATAATGTCTCACAGGCTTCACTTCTCAGTGAGGACAAATGTGCCACATTAGTAGCAATGTATGTATCACAAGCAGCACTCCCAACACTTCCATCCACTAGCAAGAAATTCCAGCTTTTCTCAGTATTTATCTTATAAATACCATGCTCCACTCTCCCCTAAGATACCTACGTGTATAAGTCAAATGTTCCCCAGACCCCATCAATTGTTGAGTCCTATGCTTGGCCAGTTTATCTCAAAAAGGTCAGACTGGAAGTGTTGGTGTGTGTATGCATAGTGGTTTGGGTTGGGGGGATGAAGTCTAAATTTTACAAAAAGTTTATCTGATTAATCCCTTGACCATGTAACCTGTGAGCTTTGGAAAGGTCTTCACCAAAATTCTCTGCTCTTGACCCTGTCTAGTTGTCACACTGCCATTCCTAACCCCTTCAGGAAGCATTTCAGAAAGTCTAGTAACAGAGTTATTCCCTTTTTCCTTATTTTCCTTCACCACTCATTAAGGGGAAAAGAGAACCTCTGAACTTAATATTATAGTAAGTAAATTTCCACAGATCACAAAGTAATGATGGCTAATAGCAAATGTTCACCTATTAGAAAGTGATCCAGTGAATATACACTGATATAATAAACTTTCTCTCTCTATATATATATACACACATACACACATACACACACATATATATGTGTGTGTATATATATGATGTATACATAATATACATGGTGGCATATAAATAATATATGTATATTATTTATAAATAGTATGGTGGTATATAAATAATATATGTATAAAAAATGTATACATCATATATGTAACTTTGAAACAGTGCAAATAATAATAAAATACAAATGAAATATTGAAATATTGACATACTTATGCCAGAAACTATTGAGAAAGTTTCTGGCTCTTTAAATATGTTTGAAACACGAAGAACAACTGAGAGAGGTCCTTTCTATAGAAGCACGTGGTATAAAATGGTAAAATGGTTGACAGAAACACAACAACAACTTTTTCTTTATTTTGAATATTGTTTGAGCTATTTCACAGCATGATTTTTACATTAAAATGTTAAAACCGATGAATACTGAAGGATATTGAGACTTGGAGTCTTCTTACAAAGGTAAAGACCAAACTCCTTCTCCTGATAAATAAAAACAAAAGCTTAAATTGTCTGATTTTCTTTTGCACTTCTCCATTTCACATAAACTACATTCAGCCAAAAACAGTGTTTATTCTTCTTAGGTAATAGTAAAGGATCCAGAAGAAAAAAGGAAGATGCTACAATTTTCATAGATAAAGAATATACAAATTAACCAGCCATTATTCTCTAGCAAAATTCTAGAATTGTTTATTAAATGAAAGATGTGCTAATTGGATGAAACAGACAAAGAGTTTTACCAGCAGACAAATTCATAGGCTGATAGGAGCAGGTCTCCGGTGAAACCTAACCTTCAAGCCAAAGATAGCCTGAAGCCTGAAAACCAAGCTGCCAGTTTCTGGTGGAATCCACAACGGGGAGTGAGAACTTTGTTGATACCTTTCATCCAATCAAATGGTGGCTTCCAGCCCCACCCATGGACTGATCAGCATGCAATTCTTCTTCCCCATGGACCAATCAGCATGCACCTCCTCCATTCTGAGCCCATAAAAACCCCAGACTCAGCCACACGTTGGGACTACCCACCAGCTTCCCACTTTGGTTCTCCTCTTTGCTAAGTGCTGTTCTGTCACTCAATAAAACTCTTCTCTGCCTTTCTCACCCACCAACTGTTCATGTAACCTCATTCTTTCAGGACAGTGAGACAAGAACTCAAGACCTGTGCAACGGCAGGTGCAAACAGGTCTGTACACTTTTCTGGACAGCTCGCTGAGCTGCAGGTGTTAACATGCTTCCCTTTGTTGGACTGCTGAAGTGAAGAGCAGCAACACTTTTGGGATACCAGACCTTGGGATTCCCCCAGCCAGACCTGTAACATTATAGACCTCCCACCCTCTGCATTGGGTGGCTGCTCCATGTGAGAGGAAGGTGAGGTGGGGCCAGGCCAGCCTGGGGAACTGTGGGCCAGAGTGAGATGGTGGGACTGAACTAGCTGAAACATGTCCCTCCTGCTCACTGAGCTGTGGGCAGTGGGTACAAGAGAGCTGTAGCACAACCCCCAATCCCTTGGGACTCTGCAGTTGCTGGTCTCTGCAGTAGAAGCCACTTGCAGTACACCTGGTCCAGCTGCACCTTTGCATGAAGCCAGTGTCTGGGCTGGTGCCTGGAGCTGCCCGCCCAGCCACAGCAGCCAGTGTGCCTGGCCATGTGTAGTGGCTGGATCCTGCACTTGCTCACTCATACACACCTCGCCACTCAGCACCTGGCTCTCCCTTGGTGGGCATGGGATCCAGGCCAGTAGCATGAGCTGAGTGAAGCCTGCCAGACCAAATGGGTGGAACAAACCCAGCGTGTTAAAGCAAAACTCAAGAAGAGGCACTGGTTAGAGGTTTCCCGTTGGCAAAGCAACACCTGAAGGATCTTGTGACACTGGAAATGAGTGTATGTTTTCTCAAAAGAAATCATGCAACTTTTGTTTTCTTTTCTATTTGTCAATGCATTTCCAAAGTCTTAGTGTGGGGAAGATAGAAGACCACCCTTCACAAAAATCTTTATGATTTTGTGAATATTATGTATGCTATATCAATGCATGATTAGCTAAATGTATTCTTAACTTGTTAAAAGGTTACATAAAAGATTTTTGGCCAGGTGTGGTGGGTCATGCCTGTAATCCCAGCACTTTGAGAAGCCAAGGTGGGTGGACCATGTGAGGTGAGAAGTTCCAGACCAGACTGACCAACGGGTGAAACCCCATCTCTACAAAAAATACAAAATTAGCTGGGTGTGTTGGCAGTTGCCTGTAATCCCAGCTACGTGGGAGCCTGAGGTGGGAGAATCACTTGAACCCAGGAGGCAGAGTTTGTAGTGAGCCGAAATCATGCCATTACACTCCGGCCTGGGCAGTAAGAGCGAAACTGTGTCTCAAAAGAAAAAAAAAAAAAGTTTTTTTTGAAGGTCAACATTATGCTGAGAGGACATCTCTAGTAAAGACTTTTGTTCTATTGCAATGACTACATTTATTAATGTCTTCAATTTTAAAGAAATAAAATATACTTCCCAAATTTGCATTTTTTTTGTATTTATTCAACAAACATTTAATTTATTAACTGCCTAGCTCAAAGATGAAGAAGACACAATTCTCATCCTTGAGAAACTCAGAGACTAGTAGGGAAGACAGACATGAATAAAAGCCTACCATACGATGTGGAAGTGCTGTAATGAATGGCTATGTCTGTGATTCAATGGGAAAACGAGTGCATCGTTCGACAGAAGTGATGTGTTGATTACAAGATCAATAAGAATCAATAGGTGATGACTGCAAAAAAAGAAATCAAACAAAATTTTAGTCTGGATTTGTGTGTGCTCAGCACTCAAAATGAAGAAGAAAAACCTTTTAAAATACAGTTGACAAATTTTACCACATCCGGACTGTTCTAACTCTGAGTAGAACTCTCAAAATGGTATCTGGGTGGCCAAAGGTTTGTGACATGATAATATTGAGTTATAAAGAAAATGGGACTGTTTAGCACAGAAAAAATGTTTTATGGGGCACATAGATACGTGAGAATCATGTTTAAATTTTGAATAGCTATCATATTAAAAAATTACATATTTCCACACTGTAGAACTAAGGTACCTGAAATGTTGCAGGAAAGAAATTTTCGATATGACACAAAGCACGGTTTTCTAATAAAGAGAACGATTCAGGAATTAAAAGAGCTTCTAAACTTACTCTTTCTGAGTGTACTCAATTTACAGATGGCATATGATTTGTCAGGATTGTTGCAGAGTGACTTGATGCACTGGGTGAGAGAAGGAACTAAAGCTCATATCTCTCTTTTCCTCTCTCTCTTTCTGTCTGTCTCTCACACACAGACACACACACACACAAACACAAATCAAACATGAATTTATTTGCTGAAACATTCTCAACACTCACATATGCACACAGTAGATTATATCAACAAAGACACAGTAACTGTGTGCAGAAAAGATTGTTGGAATGGCCTGCTTAATCTTTGAAACTGGAACTATTATTTAGGTAGGGAAAATATTAGGACTTCTACAATCGTAGCTTATAGTAGTAGCATCTAATCTGTCTTGCTACAAATTTCTGTTTTATTTTTCACCTTATTTATAGACTCTTATTTACAGACTCTTGCCAAGTTCCCCAGTCCCAAACCCATTCTCACGCTTTGATTTCTATTTACAACCATGTTTTAAAAATGTGTTTCCTTGTTTGCTTGTTTTTAAACCTGTGTCTGTGTCCTTATCATTGAGTTCTGCTTAGTTCCCCACTTTTTCTAAGAGCCCATCATCCGTGTTTTCTAATCCATTACTCCTAAGTACTTAGTTGCTGCATTTTCAGACTGATAATGATGCCTAGGTCCCACTTGTTTGTTATTGGCCGTTCCTGGAACCAGTTTCCTATTCTTTATATTAGTGTTGATTTCTGAGCAGGTCTCCCCAACATTCTCGAACCAGTTTTGAAGGTTACTTACTTTAGAGTCCCAGGTATTGGCCTCCTGCCTCTCTCTGTAAATATAATGGTATAAACTTAAAAATGGAATGGCCAAAGTAATATAAAATCTCAGAGCCGTAAAAATCTAATATTATAGGAAAATGGAATAAAGAATTTAGATATTTAAATTACTTACAATTAGAAGAGACAAAAAATGAAAGAACTTTCACAAATATGAAAACTAATACATCTAAACCAAGAGTGTGTTTAGATCACTTATGTGTCTTCCTTAGTAATCACTAAATTCTTTACATCGTTTGTCATATATTTTTATATCATTAGCCAAGTATATATGTTAGCACTATTTTAATTGTAAGTGACGTATGCCAAAATGTGAAACTGGCTGAGTATAAGTAGGTTTGGAGAGACAAGGTTCTTTCTGTTACAGAAATTTATTTTGATATAGCAACAAAACAATAATTTTGCTTTTAGGTTAGTGCAAAAGTAATTGCAGTTTTTGTCATTGAAAGTAATGGCAAAAACTGCAATTGCTTTTGTACCAACCTAATATTTTTTACAGTAAGTGGGGACTCAGTCTCTTGAAGCTGCAGCATTCAAAAACCAAGTAGAAAAAAGTGAGAATATAAGTTTCCATTAATTTCAACTTGTTATTTTGTGTGTGTGGTCTTAATAGAAAAAGACAAGTTCTCCTGAAACGTAGCACCTATTAGCAAAGATTATTTTAATTTTTTTAAAGAGGCAAGGCTTATTAGTCAGTTTTTATTAGGTAAGTCTATGGTAATAACCCCCACATTTCAGTGTCATACATTAGGAAAGATTTATAGGCCAGGCACAGTGGCTCATGCCTGTAATCCTAGCACTCTGGGAGGCCAAGGCCAAGGCTGGAGGATAACAACGTCAGGAGATCAAGACCAGCCTGGCCAACATGGTGAAACCCCATCTCTACTAAACGTACAAAAAATAGCTGGGTGTGATGGTGCACATCTGTAGTCCCAGCTACTTGGGAGGCTGAGGCAGGAGAATCGCTTGAACCTGGGAGGCAGAGGTTGCAGTGAGCTGAGATTGTGCCACTCCACTCAGCCTGGTGAAAAAGTGAGACTCCGTCTCAAATAATAATAATAAAAAAAGATTTATAGCTAATTCATGTGACATGTTGGCTATATGTTGACTATAGACATGCAGCTCCACATCACTTGACTTTCCACCTGGGGTCCAGTCTAGGGGTATAGCTTTTACTTTGGTTGTATGTCCAAAGGAAAAGAGACCAGGATGGGCCATATCATGGCTCTTCCAAACTCCTGATTGGGGGTGGCATCCCTTACTTCTATTAATATTCTATTGGCTAGAAACCTAAGTCACATGACCACAGGGCAGGGAAGCACACTACTTAAATGAAGGTACGAACAGCCTGGAATATATCATCTCTTTACCGATAAGGAAAGAAATAATTAAAACAAAAATGCTAATCTACTGTCTGCTGTCTAGCTTTCATGTATTCATTTCCTAACTCTGCATGCAAACCACATTTACACATGTATAGGGAAGATGTCATAAAACTTCTATTCCATCAAGACTCAGATTTGAAGTAAAGGATTCGGAACTAACATGTGCATTAGGTCTGGATGTGGCTCTTTTTCATCTGGATACCTAAAAACTAAAGGATGAGAATATAGAATGGTAAAGGAGGGACAGGTGTCTTCCATAAATACTTTATCATTTTCTTCAGAAAATGGAAGTTAACAATTACTAATCCACAAGAAATCTAAAAATATTTTAGGAAAGATGTTTTAAGAACCCTCTCTCCTGGTTGCAGAATATGTTTCTTTTTAATGCCCAGATTCTACACCCTGTGATTAGCTCTCAGATTTCCCCCCCCAGGAGGCTCTTCATTGTCCACTTTATTCTTGGTCAAATTTGAAGAAGACATTGGAGAATAGGCTATCCTTGGGGGCTGAGTAACTTTCCAAGGTAGCTTTCCGTTCACAACTGTTGATGTCTCACACAAAATCTACCTTCTTTGGGAAAAAATGATGATGAAATACAATAGATCATCCAGGTGGTATTAACAGTGCCAAGCCACCCTCTGATCATGGTTTCAAATTACCTTTGTGCAGAGACCATAAAACTGAGATCAAGAGATGGACAAGGCAACTATTATTAGACAGATCGAAATACCCTTGCTGCAATCAGCGTTCGGTCTGTGATTTGACATGTTCACTTTGCTTAGAAGTCTAAGGAACTGATTAGAAACAAATATTGAAAGCAACTAAGTGACAATAGAATTGTACTACCAGGCAATCCACAAGCTGAGGAAAGAGAAACTAATTGTTGCTCAGATTGTATAAAAAGCTCTGCATCTGCATACTAGCAACAGTAAGTGAACTGTTGAAGAAGAGTAGACCCTGAAAGATGAGCCTTCAGAAGAGGCATTCTTTATAGCATCCATTGTAGAAATTGCAATGGAGGGCAAATGAAACATAGGTTCATCACATAACAGAAGCCTGTGAAAGATGGGTTTTCTGCCATTGCAATTAAAGGAATATTAAATAAGATAAAATTTCCTCCATTATACCTACTTGTATTAATTATTAATTATCTAAAAAGTATGTTATGTATCAAGATTCAAGGATTAATTCTTTAAATTGAGAACAAGTTTCTTATTTTACGGATTTTTTTTTCTTTTTACTGCAGAGAACTATAGTAGGTAGAGAAATGTTGACGAAGATGTCCCCTGTCCTCTCTTGGGCACATGGTAGGTGTAGTAGATTGCAAAAATTGTTGAAATTTTTCATCCTTCTATGGAAACAGGGTTTTTGCTATGTGCCCCAGTTTCTTTTACTAAAGAGACATAGTATTATTTTTCTTCATCTTGGATTTCTGTTTGACTATATGACTTGCTTTGGTCATTTTTTTAAATCAAAGAATTTTCACTGTGTCAGTTCCAAGTCTAGATGTTAGTGAGACTTTCATATATCTGCTTATCTCACTGCACTTCTACATTTGTTATGAGCAGAACATGCCTGGGCAGACTTATGTCTCAAGAAGAAGAAAGATATTGGAAGTAGACCTGAACTCCTGAGGTCTGACCAGGACCAATAACAATATTCAGTACCTTCCAACCAAGCCCAGTCTAGATCAGTCATTATCCAGTACGTCCACAGAACCACACGCTTAATGAAATTGTATTGTGTGTTATATTTACTGTGGCTGTAGTTGGGTAATACAGTAGAATGACATATCAATGCATTTTTAAAACCTAGTCTTGGTCATGTGTGTTCTTTTGCCAATAAAATTTTAGAAACCAATATGCAATTTGCAGATCTTTCTGTGCCATGACAACAGAAGTATTCTGAAGAAAGGAAGTTCCATTAATCTGGATCTCTATGTGAAGAAAAGATAAAACAGAACCAAGATAGATATCTGCTATTAAAAAACACATATTGTTTCTATTAGACCAACCTAATTGGTAAAATAAGTGTGTTTTTTTCTTTACAAAATATTTAAGGGTAGAAAAATTAAATGTAACATAGTCTAAAATAAGATGATTGCTATCAAAATATTATGGAAGGAAAAAGAAGAACTGACAATAACAAAATAATTGGTAGGCTGGGCGAGGTGGCTCGTGCCTATAATCCCAGCACATTGAGAGGCTGAGGCAGGCAGATTGTTTGAGCTCAGAATTTTGAGACCAGCCTGGGCAACACGGCAAGACTCTGTCTCTACAAAAAATACAAATTAGCTGGGTGTGGTGGTGCATGCCTGTAGTCCCAGGTACTTGGGAGGCTGAGGTGAAAGGATCGCTTGATTTCAGGAGTGGGAGGCTGCAGTGATCTGTGATCCCGTCACTGCACTCCAGCCTGGCCAACAGAGTGAAACCCTGTTTCAGAAAAACAAAACAAAAACAAATAAAATAATTGCTTATGAGAATATTTGGTCAATTGAAATAGTATGAAATAAAAATAAGTATCTACTTTCTGCATATTCTGATGAAGAATTTTAAATCTAATCTCATGGTTGTATACTCTGAATGAATGATAATGACTTATTTTCTCTAAGCAGGCAATTAGAACATTTTAGTGGTGCGTAAGGGGTTTATTTAGCTCACAAAACTATATTGAGTATTGATTTTTTTTGTACCTGCTTCCTTATAAAGTAAAAATCTAGGCTTAAAAAAATAAATTTGATTCTACTCTATCCTAAATAGTGGTAAAAAGAATCAATGTTGCAAAAATATATGGATGGTTAAGGACAGTCACCCAGAAACAAGAAAAAGAACATACACCTGCATAAACCAGGTGCTAAAACAAATTGCTCTTTCACGAATATTTAATATGTGTCATCTTCTATGTTAAGCACTTTTCATTCATTATCTCATTCATAATTGAGTTAAGTATGATAATCACCAGTTTTAGACCATGATAAGGGGGGACCCATGCTTTAGCTGGGGCACTCATGCTTTAGCAGGCTCCACTCTGTCTTCTGGACACATCCCTCTTTCCAAGGTGTAAGGAGACTGAGGTGTCAAATGGATGTGCCTCCTTGTAACTCATATTCTGCATGTTAGACTACGATGTAAGTAACACTGTATTTTGAAACTCTTTGTCCAAAATATCCCACATCTACTTCCAAGCCTTGGGCAATCCTCTTATGGGTGTCCATTCTTCCAAGTATTTACCAAGTTGCCAGGGTGTGTGTGCACAATTCTAGGTGCACATGATGTCCAAGAGGCAGTTCTGGAGGAGATGCAGATGCAGGTTGGTGGTTCTGGCTGTACCCTCACATGTGCTTTTAAGACCCTACATGGTCCATGAAAGCCCATGAAAGTGCCAGGTGCTAGGTGTCAAAGAGGAAGGAGCTGGACTCAGGCTGAGCTTCCTTGACTCACTACCTACGACATAGAATACCAATGAGTTCCAAGAATTTTTATTTAAAATCTGACCTATTGTGCAACCCGCTCAGGTCTCCTTCCACTCTGTGGAAGCTTTGTTCTTTCGATCTCCACACTAGATCTTACTGCTAAAAAGAAAAAAATCTTACCTATCAAGTCATCTCAAAAGTACTGTATGATGGTAGAAGGGTAAAAATCTTATTAACAGTTTATTAGTTTGATTTGTAACTTTAAAAAATATATCTGAACTGTGGATTTCCATTAGTACTACTACCCCATTGTACATATGAAAAGACTGGGCCAATTGCCTAATTTCACACACCTGTTAAAGGACAGAGCCAGCACTAAAGTGAAAACCGACAGGACTGTAAAGCTCTGTGTACTTGCCCAGTTTAATTTCACACTTCCAGTGAATGAAATGATGAAACAAAGCAGGTATAAATTTGAGGGATATAAGAAGGATGACAAGCTGTTTAATTTTACCAATTATGGTACAGATTATACATACATCTACTTGGGAGATATCTTAGTTCAAACCTTTCAGTGATTTATCTGTTTTACCACAGCTAGTCTGAAATCTCCCAGATTTTTAGTAAAACTGTATAACTCATTGACCTTAGTGACTACATATATGAGTGTGCGTATGTACACATGTATATATATACACACACATATATAAAAAAATATATATTTTATGTGTGTGTGTATGTATGTATATATATGTGCACGTGTGTGTGTGTGTGTGTATGTGTGTGTGTATATATATATATTTTTTGAGACAGAGTCTCGCTCTGTGCCCAGGCTGGAGTGCAGTGGCACTATCTTGGCTCCTCCCGGGTTCATGCCATTCTCCTGCCTCAGCCTCCCGAGTAGCTGGGACTACAGGCACCCACCACCACACCCAGCTAATGTTTTGTATTTTTAGTAGAGAAAAGGTTTCGCCGTGTTTAGTGGCTATATTTTTTATTTAACAAACAAAACAAAACAACTTTGTATCATTTGACCTCAGTTGCTATATTTTTCATTTAACAAACAAAACAAAACAACTTTATACCTCTAATGCCTTGCACTGTACCGAACACAAAGTAGGTATTCAATTAATATCACATCCCTCTTAAAAAGATACAAGCTCATAGAAGACATGTTTCTACCTTCATATGTTTACATAAATGAAGAAAAGAATAAATTAAAAAAATATATTAGTGGCCAGGAGCGGTGGCTCACACCTGTAATCCCAGCACTTTGGGAGGTCAAGGTGGGTGGATCACAAGGTCAGGCGTTTGAGACCAGCCTGGCCAACATGGCCAAAGCCAGTCTCTACTAAAAATACAAAACTTAGCCGGGGATGGTGGTGGGCACCTGGAATCTCAGCTACTCAGGAGGCCGAGGCAAGAGACTCCATTGAACCCAGGAGGCAGAGGTTGTAGTGAGCCAAGATCGTGCCACTGCACTACAACTTGGGCAACAGAGCAAGACTCCATCTCAAAAAACAAAAAACAAAAAAACAAAAAACAAAAAAACCCCCCAAAAATTAGTAATTACTTCCACCATCTGCTTTGAAATTATTAAAATCCTGGAATAAAAGCAACAAGTCTCAGTAGGCTTTACAAATATCTCGTTGTTTTACCAAGAAACAGTGATAAATTTGGTAGATTTTGGATAATTGCATTGTCATCTGTTTAATGTTAATTTTAAGCCACTATTCCAAAAGGGAGATTAAGAAATCTTGAATAAAATAACTGCTTTTCATAAGCTATTTTATTTTGTTCATTTATTCAAATAAAATCTATTATTTCTCCATTTTTTTAAATAATTTTCATTTTCAAGCATGTATTATGATAGTCACTATGTAGTTTTAGTCAAATGTGATAATTTCTTTAAAATTTCCTTAACATGCAACAATCATTATAAGAGCATCAAATTTTATTTTTAAAATTCAAAAAGAAAAATTCTGATTTTTTATTTAAATAAGTTTTATTTAAGCTGTATGAAATATTTAACCTGCATTAGACATGGTTTGCATCAATTACCATATTTTAAAGTATATGTGTTTTCAAATATTAAACTAAATATAGCTTTATTCTTGAGTATTATTATTTAACGCTTCAAAATCAATTATGTATGCTATCAAAAATTTTAAAGGATAGTTTATTATAATTAAAAGTTTAAAAATGCGAAACTATTATAAAATAGATGGCAGCAAATATTTGTATATTCATTTTATTCAGTTTCAAAAAGCAAATGAAATGCATCTTTTTTTGCATGTGGAGCTACTATGTTATTTTGTTCCTTCTTTGTATGTACTTCTGAATCTAGCAAAATGTTATCCCTTTGGAAAATATTATTTAAAAATTTATTGTGAGTTTTATTAAATACATTTAGGAGCTACTCAATCTGATATTTCCTTTCAGAGACTGATTTGTAAGCAAACATATATATATTATCAAAAAAATTCTGCAATACAAAATATACTCATATTTTCCTAATTTCTGTGATCATGAAATACTTTTTTTGGTGAGCATTTACCTCCATATATCATTGTAAAATTTATTAACTAAATAAGTTAAGTTATAAGTTGTTAATTGAAAATGATTTCAAACAAGTTTCAAATATTGCAGAACCATTTCAGAATGTTCCTATGCTAGCTTTCAATCAAGTCAGGATGATTGTTTTCATTTGATGTATAAAATAGCTGCTTAGCTGTTTCTGTTTCTTACAATATTTTAACAATTTTTAAAGTACATTTACATCAGTGCAGTATCAAATTTGACCAACTTCTTTACCCATTCGATTGGAAATTACACACTAATTAACATTATGTTTACACACCACCCCCTGCACAGTCTCTGAAGTGTATTTTGACATATTAAAACCCACCCTTTTCCAATGTTATGTTTCAAATATGAAATGCTTTTTTCCCAAGCACAGCTTTTCTAGTAAACAAAATACAAATAAGTGGTTATTTGTAGCCTTTCTGACATGCATTTATACATTTCAAACTGTAGCTGCAGAATGTCAAAACAATGGCATGCAAAATAAAAAAGAAAAAGTTTCTTACTGATTCCTTCAAAAATAGACAGGAGTCATAGGAAGAAAAGGGATAGGGATTGCCCACGAGGTAGATGTGTGTATAATAAACTGAAAGTAATTACAATATTTCTAATGTAGATTTATGAGATCTCAATGGATTTGAAGGAAAGCATATAGGTCAGTGTTTTGAACCAGGGGTACACATCAAAAATTTCTTTTTCTTTTTTTTTTTTTTTTTGAGACGGAGTCTTGCTCTGTCACCCAGGCTGGAGTGAGTGGCGCCATCTTGGCTCACTGCAAGCTCTGCCTCCCGGGTTCCCGCCATTCTCTGCCTCAGCCTCCCGAGTAGCTGGGACCACAGGCGCCCGCCACCTCGCCTGGCTAATTTTTTGTATTTTTTAGTAGAGACGGGGTTTCACCGTGTTAGCCAGGATGGTCTCGATCTCCTGACCTCGTGATTCACCCGTCTCGGCCTCCCAAAGTGCTGGGATTACAGGCTTGAGCCACCGCGCCCGGCCTACATCAAAAATTTCTAAGGAGCTTTTAAAAATAAAGGTGCTCAGGCCGAGTGCAGTGGCTGACCTAATCCCAGCAGTTTGGGAGGCTGAGGTGGGTGGATCACTTGGCCCAGGAGTTGGAGACCAGCCCAGGCAATCTGGTGAAACCCCATCTCTACAAAAAATTAGCTGGGTGTGTGGCACATGCCTATAGTCCAGCTACTCTGGAGGCTGAGGTGGGAGGATTACCTGAGCCAGGGAGGTTGAGACTGCAGTGAACCGAGATCGGCCACTGCACTCCAGCCTGGGAGACGAAGCTAGACCATATATCAAAAAAATAAAAAATAAAAAATAAATAAAAATTTAAAAAGTGATTAGATTCTATCAGGAACTTACTGAAAAAATATCCCCTTGGGTCCATGAGAAAATGAAATATGTGAATCACAGTTAAAAAATGGTTTGAATGATATTTTAGAGGAAATTCGATTTTACGTAGGTACTGACCATGCTCATTGACTAGTAAATGAATAAAACACCGTTATACACATAATGACCCTAAGTGTTGTCTGAATGACATATGTCTTAAAAACTTTACTGTTGTTATACAGCTGAGGAATTACTTCAATATTGATTTCCTACATTGTTTTATTCTTTCCAAAAACAAAAGCACTCTTCTGTGCCTCAGCGTTCGTATGACTGCCTCTCTGGTACTTTGGGTATGAACTTACTGTGATTCCTGAAACCACCCAAAAACTGCACCGCGTTGAAATCATAGTTTAGCGAAAACTCATCTGCAGCATCTCTCATCTCCAGAACATAAAGTTGTTTCAAGTGAAGTAGTATTATAGAATTGAAATCAGAGTATCGCCTGGTCACCCTCAGGGTCAAACAATGACTGAACAAAAGACTACGACAACATTTATTGATAGTTTCTTGTTTGTTGGGATCCCCCACCCCTTCAAGGAGAGGAAAATTGAGGTACAAAGGGCTTAAGTAAGTTCCCAAGACCGTTAATAGTAATACCAATAGAGCCGGCATTTAAATCCAGAAAGTCTGACTTGGAAGTTTATGCTTATAATCATTATGCAAAGCAGAACACTATGTGTATTTTTCACATGACTGGAAGAACCCCAGAAAGCCTAATCACATTACCTAAAGGTCATATGATCTAAAAACGATATTTGCTTTTACCATGCTGTTGGGGTTGTAGCACACCACCGCTCTCATTAATCCTTTATTTCAAGCATAATGTCATCTAGTATCTGCACATTCTGCCTACTACTTTGGCTGTGCTATAGCACTTAATATTTGTTATTTCTATTTGCTTATTCTCTGCATTGAATCATAGCTGTCCTGAGCTTCCGGCCTTCAGAGGCAAAGCTTCTCTGGGTTCCAAATAAACATGACTAATTTGATATGCTGCTATTATTTTTAAAAGGAAGAAAAGCTGTTACTCCATAAGGAAACAAATGCACATTCTAAGCACAAACTGCTGAAATTTGTTAGAATGTCTAGTAAAGTATGAGAGTAAGAAATTAACTCCTTTGCTGGTGGTTAGAAGAACAGAGTATTTCCTAGTTCTAAGCAACTGGTAGTGTCTACTGAGGTCTGGAATAGAATTGCTGTTTACACACAGATGGTCAAGAGACCAAGGACAAAATACAGGGAATGAGAGATCTTTAACTCCAGAACAGGATGGTAATAATCTCAGTTCACGGAACTTTTTATTTTCCATTCCTTGGTTTAGTGAGAAATTCAAGCTACTTAGCCACTTATTTTGCCATTGGTCCCAACATAAGGCTGACATTAAAGGAAAACAGTTTTCTTGGTTTCAAATACATTTATTTATTATAATATATTTAGAAAATAAATGTTTCAATTGCTGGTAATTTTTTGGTCTATGCCTTTGCTTAAATTGACATTTATATTTGCTTGATCATGAAGAGATCTTTATGTAACATATGTATATATTTGATGAGTAAAAGATTTTATGTATTATACATCTTTTGCTAATTTTTTTTAGTTCGTTCCACTTTTGTTTTCACTTTAAATATTTTGATGTGTAGTTCTTAATATTTTTGTGGCCCAAAACACAATTTTTAAAATTGATTGTACACATAGAAATACCTTTCTCTTTCTGAAAGCAGAGTGAAAATTCCCCTACATCTTTTTGTAGTCATTTTTAGGTATTTCATTCATAAATTCATCTATGATTTGTTTTGTTGAATTGTAGCCAGTTGCTTTCACTTGCATTTCTTCCCTCTTTGTACTTTATACAGAAAAAAAAAAAAAAAAAAAAATCACAGCTTTTTTCCTGTTGCTTTTTTTTTTTTTTTTTTTTTTGAGAGGGAGTCTGGCTCTGTGGCCCAGGCTGGAGTGAGTGGGGCCATCTTGGCTCACTGTAAGCTCCGCCCCCCGGGTTCCCGCCATTCTCCTGCCTCAGGCTCCGGAGGAGCTGGGACTACAGGCGCCGCCACCACAGCCCGGCTCGTTTTTTGTATTTTTTAGTACAGACGGGGTTTCACCGTGTTAGCCAGGACGGTCTCGATCTCCTGACCTTGTGATCCGCCCACCTCAGCCTCCCAAAGTGCTGGGATTACAGGCGTGAGCCACGGTGCCCGGCCTCCTGTTGCTTTTTATTCACAAATAGCTTTAGTTACAGGGGAACAGTAACTGATTCTGATGTTTAGATGAAGAGCTATTTCTCATTTATTTTCTTATCCTTGAAAACTACCTAAATTCTTTATGTTTTGAAGCAAGGGAGTGAGAGGGGAATGTTTGAAAGTTTCCAATCTAATTAATTGGTAATTATATTTATTACTATATATACATGTAAGTAATATAATGCAACAATATATAAAGAAAACATTGTTTGCAACAAGATAATATTTAAGCTAGTAGTATGAAGTTTCATACTACAGGAAGTTACTGACAGAAGGACATATATATTTTTCATTACTGCATATTTAATTTGGTAAATATCACCGTAAAGTTGTAACGGAATCACTTTGTGATAAAATAAGTTTACCTTCAAAAAAAGGTATTCGTGCACTTAAAAAAAGGGTAAAATAATGATTAAGAAAAGTTCTCCACCTCCCTACTCATGATTCTCCAAGGACATGATAACATAAGATATAAATACATCGTGATTTTCAGCTGAGAAAACTTTTAAGTTTGTAAGTAATTGCTCTTTCTCTCTTCTCCTTCACCTGTACATAAACACATACCCTCATGCTCCCATCCATAACATAGTGCCTGGTTTCGATTAAATAGAGGATTAAGCAATGTTGAGGAATTATGATGATTATATCAAAGATAATATATTTTAAAGAAAAAAAAAAGTAAGGCAGAATTCAATGCTCTTGTCCCTTAAAAGTAGTCATTTAAATAACCGTAATTGCTTAGTGTCCAGAAAAAAATGTCAAACTGTTGTAGGACTTTCTCCTTAGTTCAGCTAAAAACTGTGTTCTTGTCACACAACCATGAGAGATTAAGCTTGCAGATACTTTGAAGGGTGAGGAAAATGGAATTTATTGGTCAACAAGGAAAAAAAAAGTCGGGGGAAATGGAGACTCTCAGCAAAGTGAGAGTTCTGCTAAGTGGTTTCCTGCCTCACACATTGAATCCCAGGTACCACCAGGTACCACTAGGAACAGGAGATACCAGGCTCCTTTCCCCTGCAGAGGGTGCAGACTTAACAAGGCTCCACCCCAGTGCAGACTCCTCCCATGCACACTGTGGTTGAAGGTTCTGCTAGGGAGTCCTTTTTTATTTGACTGAAAATTGTTTTGGGAATGTCACATTTTGATTGACTATTATGATTGAAAAATATGTTTCAGTAACCATAACTTTCTTCTGCCCAAACTTATTTTAATATTAAAAAATTTTAGATATATTCTAAATTAAAGAGCTATACTTAATTATAAAAAGTAAATGTTTGCTTAAAAATTAATTTATGTACATAAACATTTTGCAAAAATTTTACAGTGTTTCTATAAAATTTCTATGAATTCCAAATACAATTAAGATCTCTATCTAGATTACTTCAGAAAAACATATTGATATCTAGAAAGTAAATGGTCCTTTAGATGTTTGATATCCAATTTGACTATTTATAAATTTTCCAGAAAACTGCTTATACTTTGCCTTCCTTTAAAATATTTATATTAGTGTTTTAGATTTAAAAGCAATTTTCTTGTAGCAAGTATGAAACTATGTTAAGGAAGAAAATGTGTAAATTCACATTGCCAAGTAACAAGCTTATGTTAATATTTTACACCTCAACCATGAAAGAAAGTAGTATTAGGCTTACATGTAATTTATCCAGTTAATTTACAGAAACACCACTCCATAATAAAAGAAGCTTCACTCCACAGCTTTTATTTTCGGAAAATATCATTGTTTATATTACCTATGAGGATATTGTAATATTTGATCTAGATAATTATATATATATAAGAAGAATTGCCTGTGATTGTTGTATTTTAATACAGAATCAACTTAGATATGATAAAGCTAAGTCCAATGAAATATATATGCTAGATCTTAAGATGAGAATTAATTAATGATATTGCACACCAGATTCCATCCATAATATAAACTATTGTGATCAGTCATATCATACTGCAAATTGGCAAAAGAGTTTGTTGCAATAGTTGTTTTAGGCCTTCACATTTTCATTTTATGCGGAGATTTTTATATCTATATTAATTTTGTTAATAATTAAATAGCAAAAAACTGAAATATAATCAGACTTTATGTATACAATCTACTTTACCAGAAAGATTCATAATAAAATAAGAAATTCCCAGATTATTTTAGCTTGTTATTCTTTCCAACTTTATATTAGTTTTAGCTAAAATTACGAATTTCCACCTAAAGTATCTATAATCTCTTAGTAAATATGGAATACTTCTTAAGTGTATGCTGATACGCTTTTACTAATGGGAAGTTCTGCATTTCTAGTTAATCTTTCTGAACTTAACATTTTCATTATGGCTTATTTATATATATATGGAGAGAAATGTGTATTCAAAATACGATTATAATTTTTACTTGTATATTTCCTCATGTTAAGATTTATCTTTGTAAATAGGTTTAATGGATCTTTACTCACTCTTATAATCTGTTGTCATGAGTTTAAAAGAGTATAGAGTTTAATGTTGATGTGTATTGATAAACACCTTTTTTATAATGAACTTGTGATTGAAACTTAACTGTTTTTACATTTTCCTAGCATTTTATTTGTTAATATATATTTTTCAGGGTGTCAGTGTATTCTTTTCAAATTTTTAAGCTTTCACATATATGGATGCTTTATTTATTTTTACCTCTGTCTGTTTAAATAATTTCTACAACTTTGAACAATGTTCAAAGCATTTTGCTGTATTATTTATGTCCTAATGTACTGTATGTTATCTACCTGTACATTGCCAATTCAGAGAAAATACACCAGAGACCTTACACAAAAATCTGGCTCAACTCTCAGGTACTATCTGGACTTACGCTTGTACAATTTTACCAGTATATCCTGAATGAAATTATATTTGAGGAATAAAAATATTTTATATGACTGATGTTCACCGAAGGGTTCTATTTAAAGTATTGATTATAAGGAAAGTACATTAGTTGCTATTTCATTTACCCAAAAGATTTCTGTGTACGTAGTTTTATTTTGTTTTATTTTTAGAAGATTTTCTAAGGCAGTTTGCTTTCTAAGAAAACACTAATATATCAATAATCCCATAGTTCATAGTTATATCTTATGAAGAAAGCATAAATGTCTGAAATTTGGCAATGGAAATCAACAATTAATAGTACCCTGCTTAAGAGGGATCAAATTTATCTGTCAATTTTTGACAAAAAAAAATATCTAAAAGTGAATATGTGATGTAATGGTGGATCAACTCTTAATGAAGAAGTATTTTGAATCATTGGAAGGCTGTGTGGTCTTAATCTTAGCTCATATTTTACTCATTGTTTGGTGATAGGTTCTTATGAAAATCTCTTCTATATATATGTAGAAATTTTATTGGGCTATATCTGACCACAGAGGAGAAATCCAACATTGCTGTGATAATACACATAGTTGTTTGAAAACAAATTAAAAGAAATCTAATTACCATGATTAAGAAAGTAATTGGAAGAGTTAAAGTTGCTCAGTCGTGGTAATCATAAGCAGCGTATCCTGATATCCACCATTTCTAGTCACAGCTATTGCTTTATGAGATGACTGATGTTAAGAGTTACATCATTCTTCTTGAGAGAAGGATAAGTAACATTAGGACAAATAAGTGGCACTGACGAAATAATAACGTAGCTTGTTAAAACTAATCTGCATGATTAATGATTTTTAAAGCAATGAGACTCTTACGTGTGCCAATAAAGACATCATAGAACACAATAGACAGTAGTTTTGTGAAATGAATATGCGTTTAAATAAAAATATATATATATTTTAAAACAGTGCTTTAATTTTAAAATTTAAATAACAAAACTTCACTATACAGGGTCCTTATAACTCCTCCATTTTAATTTTTTATCACTTATCACAGAGAAATCTAGACAGCAGTGATACTTTTTTGTTATACTCTCACTGATATATAGGGTCAAGGGGTAGTCATTAGCAACATCCATCATTTATTTCTCAAGTAATCACATCTCTGGATATGTCCTTTCAAAAATTTGTTTGAACATACCGTGACAAAAGTTTGCATTTCAGTTTTAAACATCACTAAATGCAAAGTTCAACTTGTTTCTGCTTTAATTATCTTTAAATTAGACTGTTATCCTCTTTCTTCTGCTTTTGTTTTTTAACATTATGACTGCAAATTCTTTAAGGTCAAGATTATTTTCTTATTTTGTAAAGGTATGATGTGGTTAAAAAACAGACAAAAAAGTTAGTGGCTTTTGGGGAAGTTAATTTATTACCATCATCCCATAAACAAATCTGCTCTCAGGATTACAGATCAGATGATCCTCATCTGTGGTGGCTCAGCTCCAAGTGGTCACACGAAAACCCAGACTCACAGAGGCTTTGACATTGAAAAGCTGGGGCTGTTGAGGTCACTGCAGTTATCTCCATGCCAGTCAGCTAGGAAGGAGAAATTCATATGGGAGGTGCTTAGAAATCATTTCCACTTAAGATGGATAACCAAGTCAGCTTAATTTGCCAGGGCCTTTCTCAGCTTTAGGACTGAAAGTAGATAGTCCTGGTAACCCCCTCAGTCACGGGCAAAGAAAGATGATTAGTTACCCTATTTTCACTCACTTTCCTCTATGGAAAACTTAGTCCTGTGGCCACACCTAAAGATGAGAAGGCAAGAAATCTCAGACAGGAACTGGCTCTACGGTCCAGAGAAGGAGGTGGATTATGGACTTGGTGGACTGCTGGCAATGTCCTCCACAGAGGGCTCCATCGTATTAATCTTTCACCCAACACCTCTAGCTTGTTACTTAGCTTAGATAGAGCAACAGGTAAATAAATGTCAGTGAAATAAAATTAATGGCACAGGCATTGCTTTGCTCCTTTAAACTCAAAAACAAAACAAACAAAACAAAACAAAAAAACCCTGAACAAACATACTTCTTTCTGTATTAAGCTCTAGTATAAGCCTTTGTTCAAAAAAATTATCTAACATAATGATTTGACATTATTAATGAAGTCAGTTTTCTATCCCAATGCTCAGTCTTCTCAGTCTCAATTAATCAGCTAGTCCTGAATTTAACAGTAGCAAAACATATTTTCCTTCAATGGCCTATTCACGATTATATTTTATCACTCCCTCCTTTTTTGATCTTGGAAGCTCATCCATTTTAGCTGAATGTCTAACACTTAATTGGCAGAATGCTGTAGTGGAAAGAACAAAAATATGCTGTTTCAGATGATCTCAGTGTTATCCCTACAGCTAGATGGTGTTAAATATATCACTTAAACTCTCTGGACCTAATTTTATCATCCTTCAAACTACAATATGCTATATAGTTATGCACTGTGTAACTGTTTTGCTCAATGACAGACCACATATGCAATGGTGGTCCCATTGATTATAATGTCATATATTTATTGTACTTTTCTATATTTAGATATGTTTAGATACACAAATATCACTGTGTTACAATTGCCTACATAGGCTATTTCATATACTCTATGTGTACAGTAGGCTATACCATCTAGGGTTATGTAAATACACTCTGTAATGTTTGCACCACAATAAAATTGCCAAAGGGTGCAAGTCTCAGAACACAGCTCTGTCATTAGGCAACATATGACTGTATTAATAAATGTCTTGTCTACTTAAAAGGGCTATGTTGAAAACAAAAATTAGACAATGTAAACTGAGTAGTAACGAACAGTAAAGTGTTATGAGAACATTGGCTCCCCTTAACCACAATGTCTACTTGTTGAACTGCGTAACATTGTGCTTGTGTTTCAGAACGATAATGTAACACAGATTTCAGAAATCCTTGCTTGTTACCATTCTCTTTTTATTTCAGGTAAAAATATATAGTGAAACATCATGTTATTGGGACTTTTTTCTTTCCTAACACCTCAGAATAGAATAAATGACTTTTTTCCAAACTTGGAAAAACATTACTTTCATGCTTATGAGAGAAAGTTGAGAATTTTTAGAGTTACATCCAGACAATGTATGCTTAAAAAATTATAGGATGCTGACTTATTAAGAAAAATATTTTTAAGTAATAAATTTGTTTATGTAATATACAATTATCTGTCCCAGTTAAAAAGTGTTAAGAAGGCTGATTGCAGTAGTTCACGCCTGTAATCCCAGCACTTTGGGAAGTCGAGGCGGGCGGATCACGAGGTCAGGAGATCCAGACCATCCTGGCTAACACGGTGAAATCCCGTCTCTACTAAAAATACAAAAAACTAGCCGGGCGTGGTGGCGGCGCCTGTGGTCCCAGCTGCTCCGGAGGCTGAGGCAGGAGAATGGCGGGAACCCGGGGGGCGGAGCTTGCAGTGAGCCAAGATGGCGCCACTCACTCCAGCCTGGACGACAGAGCCAGACTCCGTCTCAAAAAAAAAAAAAAAAAAAAAAAAAGTGTTAGGAAAACATGTATATTAATATATGAGAATAATTGATACTATAGAATAGAATTTAGTTGATGCATAAGGCAAGCATTTTTATGTCTCAATTTCTTCACATTTGAATTGATCAGAAACACTTAAGACTCCTGTGTGATAATATACTGAAAATGGAAGAAACATGTAGCAGAAGGCTATGAGAAAAGGCAAGAGTAGGCTTAGAGCAGTGGTTCGTAAGTTGTCTCTTGGGCAACTCAGAATACTTCATCTGCCAAACAGGGAGTGAAAGGTGAAACAGTAGCCAGAGCTAAAACTGCCTATTTCACTCACAGCAGTGCAGTTTTTATCTGATGTACATATGCTTAGGATAAAGAAATTTTACTCTTGTAAGGCGATTTTTAAAACACTGTTTTTTAAAAATAAGTCTTTAAAACTTTTATCTATTAACAAATGATCTACATGTTGCAAAAATTTGATCAAGTGTCCTAGAGGGAGCGTAAAGGCATAATGAACTTTTGTAAACTACATTATGTTTTTATATAGTGAAGGAGTGTCTAAGAAATATTCTAAAGTGGACAAAAAAGATAAAAATACATAAAACAGCAAATACAGTTCATAAAGTTGAACACATAATCAGAATCAGCTGAAGCTGACTCATTCAGGATGAGGGAAGAACCCCGAAGGGATACCTGAAGTAAAATGATGTCATGGCTCAGATCTGTCATGACACTTGCCATGATCACCACCACCTAGAGATGCAGCATCTTCCTGTCAAGGTGCTATGCTTGGAAGAATCACCAGGCAGATTAAAAACTTAAAGTCCTGGTACAGCAGTATAAATTAACTTATTGAGTCTATTAGTTCAGCTAAATACTATCAGTAGTTAATACTGAAAGAGTGCTTCCGATGTGCCAGACAGCTTCTTAGTAATATACGTTCAGTGTTTCATGCTGATACTTCAATATTATTATTCCCCTGTGTGTTAGTCTATTTGGGTTGCTATGTATTGTAGAGAATGTGGCTTATAAACAACAGACATTTATTTCTCACAGTTCTGGAAACTGAGTTCACGTTTAAAGCACCAGAAAATTCAGTCTGCTAAGGAAATTCAGTCAGGTAAAGAAACTCAGAATGGTAAAGGTTTGTTTTCTGGTTCACAGGTCATTGCCTTCTCACTGTGTCCTCACATGGTGGAAGAGGCCAAAGAGTTCTCCTGCACCTCTTTCATAAAGGCACTTATCCAATTCATGAGGGGTCCACACTCATGGCCCAATCACCTGACTGAAGAACCCACCTCCAAATATGATCATATAGGGCATTAGGTGTCAGCCTGCTAGTTTTTGCGGGGAGGGGACACACCCAGTTCATAACACTGTGTACTGAAAACAAGAGTAAATTTTAGAGACAGTGTGACTTTGCTTTTTATTTCCCAAGGCCACACAAACGGTAAATGGTCGTCAAGTTTTAAAATAGTGGGGACAAAGTTTTCAACCCCAGTACTGTATTTCCTTTTAAATTAATGTGACATTTCAATAACTTCCTCCAAAATAAAATGATTATTTTTTTTTACTCCATTTCCTCAAACCCAAAATGTCATGTTCTTTTACAGTTTTAAAAAGGTATATTGGACAAATTTGTCATTTTGGATCCATTTTAACTGATAATTTGGAGGCAGCATAAGTCCATTGTTTGTATTCAGGCAAGCCTGGATGAAGTTCCAAATTAATCTCTATTCTAACTTGTGATATAAGGACAATAAAATTTATTGTGAAGGAAGATTTTGAGGTGCAGATGATATAACACACAGAAGTGTTAAGTGGAGGGCCTGGTAGATCTATCAATGTGCTCGCTCTCCCTAATGTCTTGGTTATTTTGTATTCACAAAGTCCTCTGTCATATGTGTAAACAAAAGGCTTATGGAATTTGTTTAGAGCTATTGTTTGATTCTTAAAATCCTGAATAGAATTCAGATTAAGGTTAATCCCACGGGTCTCTTAATGGATGAGATTTTTATATCAGTTGGATGAATGCCATAGACTCTATTATGTGGTGTGATAGTATTTTAAAATATTAACGTTTCCTTTTGTCTCAGAAATGTTCTGATAACCCACTCTTTTTGCATTTAGGGAGATAAGAGGGGAGAGTGCCTGTGTGCAGTGCTCTCAAAGTGTGGTGGTTACATAGAAATGCAGAGAAAAAGTAGAAGGTAGTTTGGATTTTGACCTTCAAAACGTCTCAACAAAAGGTAAGCTTTTCCTGCCACAGATGAATTCAGATTCTTTAAGGCAAAAGCAGAGGGCAAGAATCACACATTAAGTTGCCTGTGAAGGTCCCTGTTGAGGAGTTCTGGAAATATATTTTCTACCCGTAATGAAGACAAAATCCCAAAGGAAGAACATAGTCTTTAATTAAATTTTAGAATCCATAGCAGAAGAATCTCGAACTCTGTTTCCCTAATGGGACTGAGGAAATCAGCAACTTTCTAGACTTTTATCATGCTTTGCTATGATTCAATAACAATCAATTAGATATTATAATAACATGTTCTATCTATTCAAAGAGGTCCTGAAACAACCGTCCTGTATTTGCTGCAGAGCTACACTTACATGGTTACATGGGAGTGCTCCAGAGTTCTCCAGGGCTCTCCAGTAGAGTCTCAGGGATATTTGGGGAATATCTATAGTTTGGAAGAGTTCTGTACTCAGGATTAGGAGGACACTGTGAATGATTTACATGGGTTCTTCACCATATGGGAATGAGGATCTGAAGCCATGCCAGGCAAGGGTCACACACCCTTACACTTAACGAATACATTATTCTCTAATTATTACAACGTTTCTCTTTTTCTCTTGCAGCTAAATAAGCACTGGCCTAGAAATCAGTGATATCAGAACAATTACAACCCATCCAGCTCTCAGATGCTTTGAAAAATTCAGAGGATATACGACAATAACTGCAAACTAGCTGAGAAGATTGTAATAGAAAAAAAGAAAGGGACCCAGACGAGATTTGAACATGGATAGTTATTGCTCAGATCTTTGAGAAAACCATTTGAAAACAGACAGAGTGTAAAATGAACCTGAAATCATGAAGTAAAACCTGCTTGGACTAAGTTTACAATTAATTACCTAAAAGTATGTTATTGCTCCTAAATAGAAAAAAGTTTGTGTTAGGAAGTTCAGCTAAAAAAAGTAGAGGACATCTCTATATCTCCCTCGTATTTGTGGATTTTGCAATTTGTATGCACTGTAGTATTCCATATTTTCCTCATTTGCTTGATGTATTCCTATCATTACTATACATGAGTTGAGAGCACAGCAGAGCCAGACCATCTGAGCTTAAATCCTGGCTTCACACCTTATTAGCTGTGTGACCCAAGGCAGAGAAACTTGGTCTTTCTATGGCTCAACTTACTCATCTGTAAAATGGAGATATTTAGATTACTTACCTAACAAGTACATTATAAAGATGTAAACTAAAAACAATATCATAAACTTCTCCACTTAACAGACAGGGAGTCCCCAGAAAACAATAAACTGAATTTCTGACCATGTTGGAATGGGAGGTCAGACATGCCTCATTATCCCCACTCCCTTTTGTGGTTTAGACACAACAACTCAGCACCATTAACGTTAAAATAGATATTATGAGAGACAAAGATGATTCGTGAAAATAAAATAACAAATTATAAACAGGACCCAAGGCCATGCCCAGGAAGGAAGTGTTAAACCACATACCTCTACACTTAAAGGATAAACTATATTCTAACTGCTACAACGTTTCTCCTTTCCTCTAGCAGTTAAACAAGCATTGGCCTAGAAATAAGCGATATTAAAACAATTGCAGCTCATCCAGCTCAGAGAAACTGATTAACTGACTCTGTGTTCCAATAGCTGTAACTAGAGCTTTGATTAGACAAGAGACTGATTTCAATAACTTTGTCCTGAACAGACCATATTGTCCCATAGAAGTGATGTTTATGGTTTCTTTTGAATAAACATAGAAATTGACCCTCCCACTTTTAAAATCTGAAAAAATTACAGTTGTCTTAACTGAATTCCTTTCTCGGTATACCAACCATCAGTCTTCCCAGGTGGTATCAAGATCATAGCATTTGGTCAATGAAGAGCCAGACCTCTCACCTGTCATGATTGCCTGACTGTTTACCTGCTTCCTGTTGACCAACTCGTCTTCCTTTTTCTTTCCTAATTTCTGTTTTTCTGCATGTAGTTACATTTATTTCCTGCTATATAAACCCCTGATTTTAGTTGGTCAGGGAGATGGATTTGAGACTGATCTCCCATCTCCTTGGCTGCATCACCTGATTAAAGCCTTCTTCCCTGGCAATACTCATTGTCTTAATGATTGGATTTCTGTGTGGCAAGCAGCAGGACCCAGACCAAGCTTTGGTAACAATAAGAAGACCACAGATTCAAAGGGACAAGTACTTTTAAGGGACCATTGTAAAATTTTTGCCATGACTTTCAATGGCAAAAGCTGTGATTACTTTGGTACCAACCTAAGAGTTTTCCTCGTGGATTTGAAATAAATGTCTTGAGTAATTCTGATATTTATTCTCCCCTACACATTTATTCAATTATTTGTTTCACAAATTCATGCCAGACAGTGTTCTAATAGTGAATAAAAATAAATTCCATGGTCTTATGAAGCATGTGAAGCTTATAGTCTACTCGTAACAGCAAACATGAATGTAAATTATTTTAGGGTGTATTAGTTCATTTTCACGTTGCTCGTAAAGACATACCTGGGACTGGCCAATTTATCAAAGAAAGAGGTTTAATTGGACTTACAGTTCCACATGACTGGGTAAGCCTCATCACGGTGAAAGACAAGGAGGTGCAAATCACGTCTTACGTGGATGGCATCAGGCAAACAGAGAGAGCTTGTGCAGGAGCACTCTTTTTAAAACCATCAGATCTCTTGAGACTTATTCACTATCATGAGAACAGCATAGGAAAGAATGCCCCTGTGATTCAATTACCTTCCACCTGGTCCTTCCCACAAAATGTGGAAATTCAAGATGTGATTTGGGTGGGGACACAACCAAACCATATCATTTCACCCATGACCCCCATTAATCTCATGTCCTCACATTTTGAAATCAATCATGCCTTCCCAACAGTCCCCCAAAGTCTTAACTAATTTCAGCATTAACCCAAAAGTCCACAGTCCAAGTCTCTTGTAATACAAAGCAAGTCCCTTCTGCCTGTGAGCCTGTAAAATCAAAAGTAAGCTAGTTACTTCCTAGATACAATAGGGGTACAGGTGTTGGGTAAATACAGCCATTCCATATGGCAGACATTGGCCAAAACTAAGGGGCTACAGGCCCCATGAAAGTCCAAAATTCAGTGGGACAAAATGATTTCCAAAATGATCTCCTTTGACTCCTTGTCTCATATCCAGGTCATGTTGACACAAGAGGTGGGTTCTATGGTCTTGGACAGCTCTGCCCTGGTGGCCTTGAAGGGTACAGTCTCCATCCCAGCTGCTTTCACAGGCTGGCATTCAGTGTTTGGCTTTTCTAGCACATGGTGCAAGCTGTTAGTGGAACTATCATTCTGTTTTCTGAAGGAAGGTGGCACTCTTCTCACAGAAACACTAGGTGGTACACCAGTAGGAACTCTGTGTTAGGGCTCCCACCCCATGTTACTCTTATGCACTGCCCTAGCAGAAGTTCTCCATGAGGGCCCCACCTGTACAGCAAACTTCTGCCTTGGTATCTCCACTTCTGAAATTTAGGTGGAGGTTGCCAAACCTCAGTTTTTGAGTTCTGTGGACTTGCAGACTCAGCACCACGCGGAAGCTGCCAAATCTTGAGAATTGCATCCTCTGAAGTGACGGATGGAGCCGCTGGGATGTAGGGCACCAAGTCCCTAGACAGAACACACAATGGGGACACTGGGCCCTGCCCATGAAACCAATTTTTCCTCCTAGGCGTCTGGGCCTGTGATGGAGGGACCGCCATGAAGACCTCTGATATGCCTTGAAAACATTTCCCCATTCTCTTGGGGATTAACATTTGGCTCATTGTTCATTGTGCAAATTTCTTCAGCCAACTTGAATTTCACCTCTGAAAATGTTATTTTCTTTTCTGTAGCACTGTCAGGCTGCAAATTTTCCAAATCTTTATGCTCTGTTTCCCTCAAAAAACTGAATGCCTTTGCAGCATCCAAGTCACTTCTTGAGTCTTTTGCTGCTTAGAAATTTCTTCAGCCAGATACCCTAAATCATCTCTCCCAAGTTCAAAGTTCCACAAATCTCTACGGCAGGGGCAAAATGCTGTCACTCTCTTTGCTAAAACATAACAAAAGTCACCTTTGCTCCAGTTCCCAACAAGTTCCTCATTTCCATCTGAGACCACCTCAGCCCAGACCTTATTGTCCATATCACCATTAGCATTTTGGGCAAAGCCATTCAACAAGTCTGTAGGGAGTTCCAAACTTTCCCACATTTTCCCGTCTTCTTCGGAGCCCTCCAAACTGTTTCAACCCTTGCCTGTTACACAGTTCCAAAGTGGCTTCCACATTTTTGGTATCTACAGCAGCACCCCACTCCTAGTACCAATATTATATTAGTCCATTTTCACGCTGCTGATAAACACATACCTGAGACTGGGCATGTTATATATTAAAAAAAGAGGTTAATTGAAACTTATAGTTCCACATAGCTAAGGAAGTCTCACAATCATGATAGTAGGCAAGGAAGAGCAAGTCTAATCTAACATGGATGGCAGCAGGCAAACAGAAAGAGCTTGTACAGGTGAGCTCCTGTTTTTAAAACTATCAGATCTCATGAGACTTGTTCACTATCATGAGAACAGTACAGGGAAGACTGGTCCCCATGATTCAATTGCATCCCACTGGTCTCTCCCAAAACATGTGGGAATTCAAGATGAGATTTGGGTGGGGACACAGCCAAACCATATCACAGGGGTTTAAGGTTAGAGTGAAGTGTCATCTGACACAAACACCTTTAACATCTCAGTTGAAATAGAATGGCATGGGGCCTCTGCTCTGAAGCGTGATTTAAGATCTTACCCTTTTATTATTATTATTATTTTGTTGTTCCTCTCTTCCCATAGGCTACTGACCTGCATGTTAGACAAGAAAAAGAATGGGAATCTGAAGGATTGTATAGAAACTTCTAGATTCTAGAATCCAGTCCTGCATCCAACCTGTCTATTTTATTGGTCAGTATTCAGTGACTCAGTAAGTGCAAGAAAGTCAGGGAAATATGATTTTCATAACCAGAGGGAATGGGAAATAGGTTTGGAGGGCATCCAACATAGTCTCCACAACATAGTGCTATAAAGAAAAATAAAGAAAATTAAGGTAATAGTATTGTAGCAAGTATGTAGATGATATTTTAAGTATGATCTTCAAGGAAGGAAAAATTGGGAGACTGTGTAGAAAGGTGAATACGAAGAGGAAGCATGCTGTTCAAATAACAGGAGAAGGGCTGGGGGCGGGGGCTCATACCTGTAACCCCAGCACTTTGGGAAGCCCAGGAGCGCTGATCACCAGAGATCAAGAGTTCAAGATCAGCCTGGCCAACATGGTGAAATCCCTTCTCTGCTAAAAAATACAAAAAAGTAGCTGGGCATGGTGGTGGGTATCTGTAATCCCAGCTACTTGGGAGGCTGAGGCAGGGAGAATGCTTGAACCCAGGAGGCGGAGGTTGCAGTGAGCTGAGATCATGCCACTGCACTCCAGCCTGGATAACAGAGCGAGACTCCATATCAAATTAATAATAATAATAATAATAATATAACTGGAGAACGAGCAGTCCATACAACTTTAATAGAGGTGTTAAATTAAATAAGCAGGAGGCCATTAGCAGTACCGTCTCATTGCTTTAAGTTTCTAGGTAACAAACTGCAGACTAACTGAGCATGTAAACAAACCAAAACTAACTCAGGACTGTGGCAAACAGCGAAGTTCCAGCTAATCACAAACAGCCAACCCTCAGCCAATTACAGGCAGTCAAAGCCCTAATAAAGCAAATGCCTCATCTCACCATAGCCAAATAAGGCAGATGTCCAGCTGCAGCCAAACGGATTTCTCTACTTCGCTTCTGTGTCTGGAGTATAAAAGCTTGCTGCTCACACTGCTTGGTAGAGCTCTCCAAACTCCCACTGGTTGAGGGTGTTAACCTGATTCATGAATTATTCTTTGCTCATATCAAATTTGGTAAATTTAATTTGTCTGAAGTTTATTTTAACAGAAGTAAGGCATGAGGTGTATGTTAGTAAGAATGCAATTACCATCCATTGAAAGAGGTAATTCAAGCCCATCTAGTTAAAAAGGGGATAATTCTGATATCTTTTTTTTTTTTTTTTTAAATCAAGCTCTTACCATTGGCTTGGCAATATATTTCTGTCAATACCTAGACAGTAAATGTTTTAGTCTTTTAGGACTACTTATAATCCCCATGAGATTAGTTATAATCTTATTGATTATGGAGTCATACTAAGTACAAAAGTGAATGGGTATGGCTGTGTTCCAATAAAACTTAATTCAGCAAAACAGGAGGAGGACAAGATTTGACTTGCAGGTTGTTGTTTTCTGATTCCTAATCTGTAGCAGTATCTGCAGGGTACACCTAACCTTTTTATTTTTATTACTTCCCATCACACTTTGAAACAAGGAAATAATCTTATGCTCAACTGCCCTAACCAATGCATATTTAAGACATGCAAAATCAAGCTGCAATAAAAAAATCACTTTATTATTCCTTTAATAAAAATGAAAAGTATATTTTCAAAATGTCTTCAGCATCAAACTTAAGGGAAAGAAGTTAATAGAAAGACGAATATCTGTTAATAATATTAAAGAGTAAGATTTTTTTCCCTGAACAGCTGCCTCTGCTGTACATTTTGAAAATGTTAATGCCTTAGATTTTTCAAATACTGTTATCTTTTCCCTTGAATATGATTAAATAAGAGACCAATTTTAAGCTTGACCTAGGAAATTTCAAAGTCGACCTCCATTACCCTTAGCTCAAGGTGTTTCTCACCGTTATTCTTCCACACTCTCTTTCAATTTTACCTCAGGGCTGTACTAATGCAGTAACTTTGTGTTGAAAACAGTGTAATGGAAAAATGAACTTGCTAAATTAATGCTTGATTACTGCACTGCTTATGGTCTTGATTGGAAGGCATTGAAATTTTAATTTGACTATATTGTAGAAAAACATGTAAAAAGCACTTGAGCAATGAGATTTGTTTCCTTAACTGATATGGGCTAAAAACATGGATAATAACTTTGAAAGTTGGATGCACATTAATCCCAGTACACAAAATTAAACTATCATCTTGTTTCAATATTATGTCAGAGAAAAAAAAACATTTTTAATTTGCTTTATAGTAAAATATATACCTTTCTAAACCCTCAAGTCAATGAGCCAAAAATAGCATAGAGAAAAGATAGCTAGTACTGTTTTATACGCATATGTACATATTATATACACATGCGTCAGTCTAGGTTACTCACTTCAACCACTGAGATTTGATATTCTAAAAATTAGAATAGCGTACGTTTAAGCTTTTTGAATGTATTTTATTTTACCTGCATACCACAATAATGGTCAAACTATATGTTTTTTGATTATGTATATATTGGTGCATGTATATATAATTAAAATTTGAAACAATTACAAACAAAATGTTTAAAAGTTTAAAAATATAAAAATTAGATTCTACTTTAGGTGAAATATGTTGATGTTGGTATTTCTACTGTATTTTTCCAATTTAAATTCCTGGTTAAGACCCAATGGTCAAGACATTCATTTGGCAATCTGGGGAATACCTATGCATGACAGTGCCTTGTGCTAGGCACTGGGTATGTTCAGAGGAAGAATACAAAATACCCTCATGAAAATAAAAATCCAAAGCTATCATCCATTCACCATAAAGTCATAGGAAGAACAAGCAGGTGTATCAATGACTTGAATTTTGTTTGAATGCAGCCTCTCACCAGCAGAGTCATATTGAGATATTTTTTAACCTTTCTGTTTCACAGATTCTCCGATGAAAAATGGTAACTTTTACTAGAGATGAGATATCTGGAAGATTATTTCTATTTGTGAAGTTCTAAATACATTGTTTACATAAAAATTTTAACAAAGACTGATTGTTCTGATTAAGATTGTGTTTTGCCAGCATGTACTGGTACAACAACACACACATACACCAATGGAAAAGAACAGAAAACTCAGAAATAAAACTGCACACTTGCAACCATCTGATTTTTAAAAAGGCTGACAAAAGCAATGGGGAAAGGACTCTCTACTCAATAAACAGTGCTGGGATAAGTGGTTAGCCATGTGCAGAAGATTGAAAAAGACCTTGGCCTTTCACCATATATAAACATGTCATCCATTCTCAAGATGGATTGAAGATGTAAATGTTACACCTCAAAATATAAAAATCTTAGAAGAAAATCTAGGAAATAACCTTATCAACACCAGGCTTGGCAAAGAATATTTGTCAGAGTTCCCAAAAGCAATCGCAACAAAAACAAAAATAGACAAGTTGGACCTAATTAACCTAAGGAGTTTCTCCACAGCAAAAGAAACTATCAACAGAATAAACAGACAACCTACAGAGTGAGATAGAATGTTCACAAACTGTGAATCCAACAAAGATTGACTATATCCAGAGTCTATCAGAACTTAAACAAACCAACAAGCAAAAAACAAATAACCCCATTAAATAATGGGCATGAATAGATACCTTGCAAAATAAGACATAATAGTGGTCAATGAAAAAAATGCTCATCATTAATCATCAGATAAATGCAAATCAAAACCACAATGAAATACCATCTCATACCAGTCAGAATTGCTGTTATTTAAAAGTCAAAAAACAACAGGTTCTGGCAAAGCTGCAGAGAAAATGAGATGCTTATACACTGTTAGTGAGAATATACATTATTAGTTCTTTCACTATAGAAAGCAATTTAGAGATTTCTCAAAGAACCTAAAACAGTACTACCATTTGACCCATGAATCCCATTTCTGGACACATTTCCAAAGGAAAATAGTTTATTCTGTCAAAAAATACACATGCACTCATATATTGATCACTGTACTATTCAGAATAGCAGACACGGAATCAACCTAAGTGCTCATCAATAGTGGACTGGATAAAGAAACTGTAGTACGACCTGACTGATGGGGGGCGGAGCAAGATGGCCGAATAGGAACAGCTCCAGTCTCCAACTCCCAGCGCGAGCGACACAGAAGACCGGCGATTTCTGCATTTTCAACTGAGGTACTGGGTTCATCTCACTGGGGAGTGCCAGACGATCGGTGCTGGTCAGCTGCTGCAGCCCGACCAGCGAGAGCTGAAGCAGGGCGAGGCATTGCCTCACCTGGAAAGCGCAAGGGGGAAGGGAATCCCTTTTCCTAGCCAGGGGAACTGAGACACACAACACCTGGAAAATCGGGTAACTCCCACCCCAATACTGCGCTTTAAGCAGACAGGCACACCAGGAGATCATATCCCACACCTGGCCGGGAGTGTCCCACACCCACGGAGCCTCCCTCATTGCTAGCACAGCAGTCTGTGATCTACCGGCAAGGCAGCAGCGAGGCTGGGGGAGGGGCGCCCGCCATTGCTGAGGCTTAAGTAGGTAAACAAAGCTGCTGGGAAGCTTGAACTGGGTGGAGCTCACAGCAGCTCAAGGAAACCTGCCTGTCTCTGTAGACTCCACCTCTGGGGACAGGGCACAGTAAATAATAACAAACGCAGCAGCTCTGCAGACGCAAACGACTCTGTCTGACAGCTTTGAAGAGAGCAGTGGATCTCCCAACACGGAGGTTGAGATCTGAGAAGGGACAGACTCCCTGCTCAAGTGGGTCCCTGACCCCTGAGTAGCCTAACTGGGAGACATCCCCCACTAGGGGCAGTCTGACACCCCACACCTCACAGGGTGGAGTACACCCCTGAGAGGAAGCTTCCAAAGCAAGAATCAGACAGGTACACTCGCTGTTCAGAAATATTCTATCTTCTGCAGCCTCTGCTGCTGATACCCAGGCAAACAGGGTCTGGAGTGGACCTCAAGCAATCTCCTACAGCTACAACCTACAGCTGAGGATCCTGACTGTTAGAAGGAAAGCTATCAAACAGGAAGGACACCTACACCAAAACCCCATCAGTACATCACCATCATCAAAGACCAGAGGCAGATAAAACCACAAAGATGGGGAAAAAGCAGGGCAGAAAAGCTGGAAATTCAAAAAATAAGAGCGCATCTCCCCCGGCAAAGGAGCGCAGCTCATCGCCAGCAACGGATCAAAGCTGGACGGAGAATGACTTCGACGAGATGAGAGAAGAAGGCTTCAGTCCATCAAATTTCTCAGAGCTAAAGGAGGAATTACGTACCCAGCGCAAAGAAACTAAAAATCTTGAAAAAAAAGTGGAAGAATTGATGGCTAGAGTAATTAATGCAGAGAAGCTCACAAACGAAATGAAAGAGACGAAAACCATGGCACGAGAAATACGTGACAAATGCACAAGCTTCAGTAACCGTCTCGATCAACTGGAAGAAAGAATGTCAGCGATGGAGGATCAAATGAATGAAATGAAGCGAGAAGAGAAACCAAAAGAAAAAAGAAGAAAAAGAAATGAACAAAGCCTGCAAGAAGTATGGGATTATGTAAAAAGACCAAATCTACGTCTGATTGGGGTGCCTGAAAGTGAGGGGGAAAATGGAACCAAGTTGGAAAACACTCTTCAGGATATCATCCAGGAGAACTTCCCCAACCTAGTAGGGCAGGCCAACATTCAAATCCAGGAAATACAGAGAACGCCACAAAGATACTCCTCGAGAAGAGCAACTCCAAGACACATAATTGCCAGATTCACCAAAGTTGAAATGAAGGAAAAAATCTTAAGGGCAGCCAGAGAGAAAGGTCAGGTTACCCACAAAGGGAAGCCCATCAGACTAACAGCAGATCTCTCGGCAGAAACTCTTCAAGCCAGAAGAGAGTGGGGGCCAATATTCAACATTCTTAAAGAAAAGAATTTTAAACCCAGAATTTTATATCCAGCCAAACTAAGTTTCATAAGTGAAGGAGAAATAAAATCCTTTACAGATAAGCAAATGCTTAGAGATTTTGTCACCACTAGGCCTGCCTTACAAGAGACCCTGAAGGAAGCACTAAACATGGAAAGGAACAACCGGTACCAGCCATTGCAAAAACATGCCAAAATGTAAAGACCATCAAGGCTAGGAAGAAACTGCATCAACTAACGAGCAAAATAACCAGTTAATATCATCATGGCAGGATCAAGTTCACACATAACAATCTTAACCTTAAATGTAAATGGACTAAATGCTCCAATTAAAAGACACAGACTGGCAAACTGGATAAAGAGTCAAGACCCATCAGTCTGCTGTATTCAGGAGACCCATCTCACACGCAGAGACATACATAGGCTCAAAATAAAGGGATGGAGGAAGATTTACCAAGCAAATGGAGAACACAAAAAAGCGGGGGTTGCAATACTAGTCTCTGATAAAACAGACTTTAAACCATCAAAGATCAAAAGAGACAAAGAAGGCCATTACATAATGGTAAAGGGATCAATTCAACAGGAAGAGCTAACTATCCTAAATATATATGCACCCAATACAGGAGCACCCAGATTCATAAAGCAAGTCCTTAGAGACTTACAAAGAGACTTAGACTCCCATACAATAATAATGGGAGACTTCAACACTCCACTGTCAACATTAGACAGATCAACGAGACAGAAAGTTAACAAGGATATCCAGGAATTGAACTCATCTCTGCAGCAAGCAGACCTAATAGACATCTATAGAACTCTCCACCCCAAATCAACAGAATATACATTCTTCTCAGCACCACATCGTACTTACTCCAAAATTGACCACGTAATTGGAAGTAAAGCACTCCTCAGCAAATGTACAAGAACAGAAATTATAACAAACTGTCTCTCAGACCACAGTGCAATCAAACTAGAACTCAGGACTAAGAAACTCAATCAAAACCGCTCAACTACATGGAAACTGAACAACCTGCTCCTGAATGACTACTGGGTACATAACGAAATGAAGGCAGAAATAAAGATGTTCTTTGAAACCAATGAGAACAAAGATACAACATACCAGAATCTCTGGGACACATTTAAAGCAGTGTGTAGAGGGAAATTTATAGCACTAAATGCCCACAAGAGAAAGCAGGAAAGATCTAAAATTGACACTCTAACATCGCAATTAAAAGAACTAGAGAAGCAAGAGCAAACACATTCGAAAGCTAGCAGAAGGCAAGAAATAACTAAGATCAGAGCAGAACTGAAGGAGATAGAGACACAAAAAACCCTCCAAAAAATCAATGAATCCAGGAGTTGGTTTTTTGAAAAGATCAACAAAATTGACAGACCACTAGCAAGACTAATAAAGAAGAAAAGAGAGAAGAATCAAATCGACGCAATTAAAAATGATAAAAGGGATATCACCACCGACCCCACAGAAATACAAACTACCATCAGAGAATACTATAAACACCTCTACGCAAATAAACTGGAAAATCTAGAAGAAATGGATAATTTCCTGGACACTTACACTCTTCCAAGACTAAACCAGGAAGAAGTTGAATCCCTGAATAGGCCAATAGTAGGCTCTGAAATTGAGGCAATAATTAATAGCCTACCAACCAAAAAAAGTCCAGGACCAGATGGATTCACAGCTGAATTCTACCAGAGGTACAAGGAGGAGCTGGTACCATTCCTTCTGAAACTATTCCAATCAATAGAAAAAGAGGGAATCCTCCCTAACTCATTTTATGAGGCCAACATCATCCTGATACCAAAGCCTGGCAGAGACACAACAAAAAAAGAGAATTTTAGACCAATATCCCTGATGAACATCGATGCAAAAATCCTCAATAAAATACTGGCAAACCGGATTCAGCAGCACATCAAAAAGCTTATCCACCATGATCAAGTGGGCTTCATCCCTGGGATGCAAGGCTGGTTCAACATTCGCAAATCAATAAACATAATCCAGCATATAAACAGAACCAAAGACAAGAACCACATCATTATCTCAATAGATGCAGAAAAGGCTTTTGACAAAATTCAACAGCCCTTCATGCTAAAAACGCTCAATAAATTCGGTATTGATGGAACGCACCTCAAAATAATAAGAGCTATTTATGACAAACCCACAGCCAATATCATATTGAATGGGCAAAAACTGGAAAAATTCCCTTTGAAAACTGGCACAAGACAGGGATGCCCTCTCTCACCACTCCTATTCAACATAGTGTTGGAAGTTCTGGCTAGGGCAATCAGGCAAGAGAAAGAAATCAAGGGGATTCAGTTAGGAAAAGAAGAAGTCAAATTGTCCCTGTTTGCAGACGACATGATTGTATATTTAGAAAACCCCATTGTCTCAGCCCAAACCTCCTTAAGCTGATCAGCAACTTCAGCAAAGTCTCAGGATACAAAATTAATGTGCAAAAATCACAAGCATTCTTATACACCAGTGACAGTCAAACAGAGAGCCAAATCAGGAATGAACTTCCATTCACAATTGCTTCAAAGAGAATAAAATACCTAGGAATCCAACTTACAAGGGATGTAAAGGACCTCTTCAAGGAGAACTACAAACCACTGCTCAGTGAAATAAAAGAGGACACAAACAAATGGAAGAACATACCATGCTCATGGATAGGAAGAATCAATATCGTGAAAATGGCCATACTGCCCAAGGTAATTTATAGATTCAATGCCATCCCCATCAAGCTACCAATGAGTTTCTTCACAGAATTGGAAAAAACTGCTTTAAAGTTCATATGGAACCAAAAAAGAGCCCGCATCTCCAAGACAATCCTAAGTCAAAAGAACAAAGCTGGAGGCATCACGCTACCTGACTTCAAACTATACTACAAGGCTACAGTAACCAAAACAGCATGGTACTGGTACCAAAACAGAGATATAGACCAATGGAACAGAACAGAGTCCTCAGAAATAATACCACACATCTACAGCCATCTGATCTTTGACAAACCTGAGAGAAACAAGAAATGGGGAAAGGATTCCCTATTTAATAAATGGTGCTGGGAAAATTGGCTAGCCATAAGTAGAAAGCTGAAACTGGATCCTTTCCTTACTCCTTATACGAAAATTAATTCAAGATGGGTTAGAGACTTAAATGTTAGACCTAATACCATAAAAATCCTAGAGGAAAACCTAGGTAGTACCATTCAGGACATAGGCATGGGCAAAGACTTCATGTCTAAAACACCAAAAGCAATGGCAGCAAAAGCCAAAATTGACAAATGGGATCTCATCAAACTAAAGAGCTTCTGCACAGCAAAAGAAACTACCATCAGAGTGAGCAGGCAACCTACAGAATGGGAGAAAATTTTTGCAATCTACTCATCTGACAAAGGGCTAATATCCAGAACCTACAAAGAACTCAAACAAATTTACAAGAAATAAACAAACAACCCCATCCAAAAGTGGGCAAAGGATATGAACAGACATTTCTCAAAAGAAGACATTCATACAGCCAACAGACACATGAAAACATGCTCATCATCACTGGCCATCAGAGAAATGCAAATCAAAACCACAATGAGATACCATCTCACACCAGTTAGAATGGCGATCATTAAAAAGTCAGGAAACAACAGGTGCTGGAGAGGATGGGGAGAAATAGGAACACTTTTACACTGTTGGTGGGATTGTAAACTAGTTCAACCATTATGGAAAACAGTATGGCGATTCCTCAAGGATCTAGAACTAGATGTACCATATGACCCAGCCATCCCATTACTGGGTATACACCCAAAGGATTATAAATTATGCTGCTATAAGGACACATGCACACGTATGTTTATTGCAGCACTATTCACAATAGCAAAGACTTGGAATCAACCCAAATGTCCATCAGTGACAGATTGGATTAAGAAAATGTGGCACATATACACCATGGAATACTATGCAGCCATAAAAAAGGATGAGTTTGTGTCCTTTGTAGGGACATGGATGCAGCTGGAAACCATCATTCTTAGCAAACTATCACAAGAACAGAAAACCAAACACCGCATGTTCTCACTCGTAGGTGGGAACTGAACAATGAGATCACTTGGACTCGGGAAGGGGAACATCACACACCGGGGCCTATCATGGGGAGGGGGGAGGGGGGAGGGATTGCATTGGGAGTTATACCTGATGTAAATGACGAGTTGATGGGTGCAGCACACCACCATGGCACAAGTATACATATGTAGCAAACCTGCACGTTGTGCACATGTACCCTACAACTTGAAGTTTAATAATAATAAATAAATAAAGGAAAAAAAAAAAAAAAGAAAAAAAAAAAACCCTGACTGATGTGGTTGCTGAACAGCAGCATCAGGGCCTACCTGCAGAAGAAAATAAACAAATAAATAAAAAAAAAAAAAAAAAAAAAAAAAAAAAGAAACTGTAGTACATATATCCCATGGAATATTATGCAGCCATAAAAAGATACAATCACATCCTTTGCAACATCATAAATGCAGTTGAAAGCCATGATCATATATCTACTAATGCAGAAATAGAAAATTAAATACTGCATTTTCTCACTTGTAAGTGGGAGCTAAACATTGAACACATACGGACATAAAAATGGGGACAATAGACACTTCAGACTACTAGAAAGAGGAAGGAGGAAGGAAGAGATGTGTGTGCTGAAAGATTGCCTCTGGGGTACTATGCTCACTACCTGGGAGCTATATAGCCATGTAATAAACCTGCACAGGTACCGCCTGGATCTAAAATAAAAGTTGAAATTTTAAAGAAAGATTGTGTTTTGCCACTAAATGAGCATCCTGATTAACAAACAGTAATGCTTTTCCATTTTTCCAAGTCAAATATAATTCTATGACCGAGATTTTAACATAAGGAAGCAATAAGCAAAAATTATTTATTAATATATTTCATAATTTGAAAGTTTAAATCAGTACAAAAACTGGAATTTCAAAGGGCTAAGAGATATAAAATTTGGATATATACAAATTATTTCATAATAACTACAATTTAAATAATTTAGTTATATTCATAAGTTTATTCCAAATTATCAGGACAGTAATATGAGATTTAAAATTAGTAAAATAAAATTTAAAAAGGTGTTTGTCTTAGGTAAGTTATTTACTAGCCAAATTAATATGAGCAGACCTTAATTCCCTCTTCTATTTGTGTTTCAACATATGGACTTTTGATTTTTATTGTCCTGTGGTATGATTTGAGTGGTCCATTCCAAGACCTCTCATTTTTTCATCTCTGTTACACTTGGTCTTGAAATTGTAATCTTGCAATCAATTGCAATTGATTGGTTGGGGCAATCATTTTGTAATTGCTGTTTCTCATACATATATGAACTAGGGACTTCATGTGATCACAAATTAACACATGCAAACCCTTAAGTTTCATTCGACACATAATTTAAGAACTAATTTTAAAAATTCTGCTATTGCTTGAATATCTTCTGATGAAAACATCTAGTGTGATAAGCAAAATCTCAGTTTCAAATATGTTATAGCTTAAAAGAAAATTCCAGTTGAAAATAATGAAAGACTTTTGTAAGAAACTATCACTAAGCTCTTAATTGTATAAGGAATATCTTCTGAAAAAATACAAATATTATGACTCTAAGTAGAAAAGTGATTTAAGTAATAAGGAAAAATCAAATGGTGAAAAATGTTTTAAACATACCTTATCCAAATTATTTGTGTAAGTCTTTTCCAATAACATATGTTTATATCTAAGCCTAAATGTATGCAAACACAGCTAAAACAGCTCTGTTAACAAAGATAACATTTAGTAATAAAAAAGCATTATGTTACGTTTTTATTGACAGAACTATTTTCTTCTACATTGAGTAGTTTCCATAGTAATAGTATATCTTATGATTGATAGTACCTTTGATTTCGTGAAATAAAATTGAATGATGTTATAAATTAAGGTGATATATGTATATAGCCCAGGTAACAGCATTTTGCTTCAGCATCAACTAGAGACAAAAACAATAAAGTGATTACTTTAAAATATAGAAACAAAACAGAGAATTTGAGGCTAACAGGGTTAGCTGAAATTAACTGAGTGCTTCTATGTTAAAAAAAAAATGTATATAACAGAAAAATAGTTGATGGGGCCAAAAATCTAAAGAAAATTGACTATGTAGCCAAGCAGAGGATAGATGAATGTAATATCGATGGCAGTTGCCAACTTTAATTTTTTATTAATCTGTAAGCTATCTTGTGTCTCTTTCTCTATGTTTATTTGTATTTATACAAAATATTATTAAAATATCACAGGGAGATTGGAGAGATGCATAAGAAAAATTACATATAACACCAATACTTTAATATATTGACTTCTTCACTTAACAAGAGTATATGAATGTTTATTGTATATTATTTTCAAGCTGCTAAAGATTTATCTATAAACAAAACAGATAAAAATATCTGTCTTCATGAAATCTGTATTTTAAAAGATCAATAAACAAATAAATATATGTGGAATACTTTGGAAGATGGTTAGTACTCTGGTGAAAAATAAATATGGATAAGAGGAAATGGAGCAATTCAAGAGTTACTGTTTATTGAAGGTGATCCAGGATGATCTCTACTGAAGCAGAAGTTGAGCACAGACCTGAAGTAAGGCACATCAAACATTTGGCTCTGTGATAGAAAATAGGTCATGTGATCCATAGGGTGGTGAGGTCAAATAACAAATTTCTTTTAGACAAGAGTAGGGACTTCGATTTTTACCCTGAGTAATATGAAGAACCATTTGATTATGAATAAAAGTCTAGTATATTTTGATGTATGGATTTAAAATATGATAAAATTTTGCTATATTATTGAGAATACACTGAAAGAGGGCAGAAGTGGAGCAGAGAGAAGAGTTCAAAAATAACAATAACGATTCAGATGAGAAATAATAGTGACTCAGAGAAGATAGCCTTGAGTGTTACTGGGCTTGGGTTGTCCCATAATGAAAATTCAGCTTAGCTCAAAACACACATGTTCTTTTAAATATCTGGAAAGCCTTCCCCAAAAGGACAGCTACAAATAAGCTGAGACAGTGAAGACTACAATAAATACATAACTGTTTAATGCCCAAACACCAAAGAACATCTGCTAGTATTAACATCATTGAGGAAAAAGTGAACTCACAAAACGGACTAAATAAGGCACCAGGGACTAATCCTGGAGAAAAAGGGTTATGTGACCTTTCAGACAGAAAGCTCAAAACAGCTGTGTTGAGGAAACTCAAAGAAATTCAAGATAACAGAGAGAAGGAATTCATAATTCTCTTAGACATATTTACTAGAGATTAAAATAATTTTAAAAAATCAAGCAGAAATTCTGGAGCTAAAAAATGCAATTGGCATACAGAAGAATACATCAAAGCCCCTTAATAGTAGAACTGATCAAGCAGAAGAAAGAATTAGTGAGCTTAAAGACAGGCTAATTGAAAATACATAGTCAGAGGAGACAAGAGGAAAAAAAAATAATAAAGCACGTCAGCAAGATCTGGAAAATAGTCTCACAATGGCAAATCTTAGAGTTACTGACCTTAAAAAGGAGGTAGAGGAAAAGATAGAAGTAGAAACTTTGTTCAAAGGGAGAAAAACAGAGAACTTCCCAAACCTAGAGAAGCATTTCAATATCCAAGTACAAGTACAAGAAAGTTATAAACACCAAGATTTAACCCAACGAAGACTACCTCAAAGCGTTTAATACTCAAATTCCCAAAGGTCAAAGATAAAAAAAGAATCTTAAAAGCAGCAAGATAAAAGAAGCAAATAACACACAATGGAGCTCCAACACATCTGACAGAAGGATTTTCAGTGGAAATTTATGGGCCAGGATAGAGTGGTATGATATATTTAAAATGCTGAAGGAATAAAAGAGAAAAACAAAAAAAACCTTTACCCTAGACTTGTAGATCTGGCAAAAAATAACCATCAAACATGAAAGAGAATTAAAGACCTTTTCATACAAACTAAAGCCAAGTGCTTTTATCAGTATCATACTTGTCCTACAAGAAATGCTAACAAGAGTACTTCAATCAGAAAGAAAAGTTCATTAATGAGAAATAAGTAGCCATAGTCACCTGAAGGTACAAAACTCAATGGTAATAATAAGTACACGGAATAACACAGAATATTATAACACTGTAACTATGGTGTGTGAACTACTCTTATTCTAAGGAAAAAGGCTAAATTATGAGCCATTCAAAAATAATAACTACAAAAACTTTCAAAGACATAATACAATAAGATATAAATAAAAACAACAGAAAGTTTAAAAACAGGGCGACAAAGTTAAGGCATAAAATTTTTATTAGTTTTCTTCTTCTTTATGTGTTTATTTGTTTAGGCAAATGGTATTAAGTTGTTATCAGATTAAAATAATGGATTATAAAATAGCATTTGCAGGCTTCATGGTAACATCAAACAAACAAACAAAGAAAAAGCACACAATAAATACACACACACACAAAAGCAAGAAATTAAATTTTATCACCAGAGAAAATTACCCCCACTAGAGGAAGTCAGGAAGGAAAGATAGAAGGAAGAGAATATCATAAAACAACCAGAAAACAAATAACAAAATGGCAGAAGTAAGTTCTTACTAATAATAACATTGAATGTGAATAAACTAAATTCTCCTATTAGAAGACATAGACTGGATGAATGGATGAAAAAACAAGACCCATTGATCTGTGGCCCACAAGGAACACACTTCACTTTTGAAGACACACATAGACTGAAAACAAAGGGATGGAAAATGATATTCCATGCAACTGAAACAAAAAGGAGCAAAGTCACTATACTTATATCAGACAAAATATATTACAAGACAAAAACTATAAGATGAGACAAAAAAGATTACTATATAATGCTACATGGGTCAATTCAGTAAGAAGATACAATAATTTAAGTATGTATGCACCAATACAGGAGCACCCAGATACAAAAAGGAAATATTTGTAGAGCTACAGAGAGATAGACCCCAATATATTAATTGCTGAAGACTTCAGCAGCCCACTTTCAGCATTGGACGTTCTTCCAGACAGAAAATAGTTAAGATTCATCAGGCTTAACCTGCACTGTAGACCAAATGGATTTAATAGAGATTTACAGAACTTTTCAATAAAGAGTTGCAGAATACACAGTATTTTTCTTAGCACATGGATTATTCTCAAGATAGACCATATGTTAGGTCACTAAAGACGTTTTAAAACATTCCAAAAAAACTAAAGTAATATCAAGCATCTCCTCTGCCTTCAAGGAAATAAACCTAGAAATGAATAATAAGAGGGAATGTTGGAAACTATAGAAATATATGACAATTAAACAGTGTGCTTCTGAATGATCTGTGGGTCAATAAAGAAATGAAGAAGGAAACTGAAAAATTTCTTGAAACAAAAATTAGAGAAACACAGCATATCAAAGCCTAAGGGATATGAACAAAGCAGCACTAAGAGGGAAGTTTACAGCTCTAAGTGCCTGAGTCAAAATTAGAGGAAAACCTTCAAATTACCAACCTAATGAAGAACCTTAAAGAACTAGAAAAGCAAGACCAAACCAACTCCAAAATTTGTAGAAGAAAATAAATAATAGCAATAATAAGTAAAATTGAAATAAAATAAGTATTATAAACAATGAAACAAAATTTGGTTTTTTGAAAAATTAAACAAAGCTGGCAAATAATTAGCCAGACTAAGAATAAAAGAGACTTTTCAAGTAAATAAAATCAGAAATGAAAAAAAAGAGACTTTACAACTGATATTGCAGAAAGTCAAGGCAAAAGGTCATTAGTGGGTACTATGAAAAACTGTATGCCAATAAACTGGAAAATCTAGAAGAAATGGACAAATTCCTAGATACATACAACCTGCCAAAATCGAACCACAAAGAAGCCCAAAACCTGAACACACCAGTAACAGGTAACACTTTTTAAGCCATAGTAAGTCTACCAGTAAATAAAAGACTGGTGCCTTATGACTTCACCTCTGAATTCAAACAAACATTTAAAGAAGAATTAATACCAGCTGTACTCAAACTCTTTCAAGAAACGGAGAAGAAAATACTTCCAAATTCATTCCATGAAGCCAGTATTACCCTGATACCAAAAACAGACAAAGACACATTAAAAAATATATAGGACAATATCTCTGATGAATATTGATGCAAAAAACTATCAAGAAAATACTAGCAAGTCTAATTCCACAATATATTAGAAATATCATTCATCACCACCAATTGGGATTTATCCCTGGGATGCAAGGATGGTTCAACATATGTAAATTGATCAATGTGATTCATCATATCAACAGAATGGAGGATAAAAGCCATACGATCACTTCAATTGATGATAAAAAAGCAATTAATACAATTCCACAGTTTTTAATAATAAAAATCCTGTTAAATATGGGAATACAAAGAACATAACTCAACATAATAAAAACCATATACAACAGAGCTATAGCTAGTATTATACTGAATGCAGAAAAGCTTTTCCTCTAAAATCTGGAATATGACAAGGATGCCTGCTGTCACGAATGTTATTCAATGTATTACTGGAATCCTAGTAAGAGCAATCAGGCAAAATAAAGATATAAAGGGCATCTAAACAAGATAGGAAGAAGTCAAATTATTCTTGTTTGCAGATGATATGATTTTAAGTTTGGAAAAACATCACAACTTCATGGAAGAGCTACTATAACTGATAAATTCAATAAAGTTGCATACAAAAAATACATACAAAAATACTTACATACAAAAAAATACAAAATTATCAGCAGCTCTATATGCCAATAAAGAACAATGTGAGAAAAAAAAAGCTATTCCATTTACAAATAGCCACACAAAAATTAACTACCTAGGAAGTAACCAAAAAAGTAAAATATTTTTATAATGAAAACTATAAAATGCTGATGAAAGAAATAAAAGAAGACACCAAAAAGTGGAAAAATATTATGTTTGTGGATTGAAAGAATTAATATTGTGAAACTGTACATCCTACCCAAAGCAATCTACAGATTCAACAATATCTGCCAAAATACCAATGAATGGCATTCTTCACATAAATATAAATTAAAATCCTAAAATTTACATGAAACCAAAAATAACTCAGAATAGCCAAAGATATCCTGAGCAAACCAAGCCAAAACAAAACAATGACAACAACAAAACTGGAGGAATTGCATTATGTGACTTCAAATTATAGTACAGAGCTACAGTAATGAAAATAACATGATAGTGGCATAATAACAGAAACATAGACCAATGGAACAGAATAGAGAACCCAGAAACAAGAGAGAGAGAAAAAAGAAGTTTCAAATAAATAAAATTAGAAATGAAAAAAAGGAGACATTACAACTGATACTGCAGAAAGTCAAAAGGTCGTTAGTGGCTACTATGATCAACTATATGCAGTGTATACAGTAACTAAAACATCATGAAACACCACCTGTTCTCACTTGTTTATGTGATCTAAAAATAAAAACAATAAAGCTAATGGACATAGAGAAAAGGATGGATACCAGAATCTGGGAAGGGTTGTGGAAGGCTGGATGAAGTCGGGGGGTATGGTGGGGATGACTAATAGGTACGAAAAGCCAAACCAAACCAAAACAATACACACGCAAAAAAAAACTTTAAAGAGAGTAATTGGATTGTATGTTACTCAAAGGATAAATACTTGACAGGATGGTTACCCCATTGTTCATGATGTGCTTATTTGACATTGAAAGCCTGTATCAAAACTACACATATTGCATAAATATATACACCCACTATGTACCCACCAAAATTTTAAAAAAGGGTTAAAGTTCATTAGTACAGAATAATACTACGGTGAAGATCAGAAGTTTCATTTTGGATACTCTTTAAGGTTAAAGAAAGTCTCATTGTTTTCAGAGTATTTCATGTAAATATTCATTTTATTCCAGATGATCTTGATAATTTTGAGAAACTCTGCTTTTCTTTTTTTAAAATGTGGATTCAAACTTTTATTCTACTTGATGTTCTCTCGGTTTCTAATATCTATGGCTTGGTGTCACATTAATTTTGGAAACTCATTTCTTCTCTCCTGATCTCTCTCTCTTCTTCTTTTGGATTCCTATCATATTTATGAAAAGCTTGTTGGTATTGCTCCACAGCTTTTTGATGCTTTGTTTTGATTGTTTTGTTTATTTTTATTCTTTTGTTCTCTTTGAGTTTCAGTTTGAATAATTTCTTTTTAAATTTTCTTTAAATTTTACTTTGAATTCTGGGATACATGTGCTGAAGGTGCAGATTTGTTACATAAGTACGCATGTGCCGTGATGGTTTACTGCACCTATCAAGCCATCATCTAGGTTGTAAGCCCTGTGTGCATTAGGTATTTGTCTTAATGCTCTCCACTCCCTTGTCCCCCAACCCCCGACAGGTCCTGGTGTGTTATGTTCCCCTCCCTGTGTCCATGTGTTCTCATTGTTCAACTCCCACTTATAAGTGAGAACATGTGGTGTTTGGTTTCTGTTCCTGTGTTAGTTTGCTGAGGATAATAGTTTCCAGCTTCATCCATGTCCCTGCAAAGGACATGAACTCATTTTTGTTATGGTTACATAGCATTCCATAGTGTATATGTGCCACATTTTTTTTTTTTTTTTTAATCCAGGCTATCACTGATGAGCATTTGGGTTGATTCCAAGTCTTTGCTATTGTGAATAGTGCTGCAATGAACATACGTGTGTATGTGTCTTTATAGCAGAATGATTTATAATCCTTTGGGTTTACACCCAGTAATGGGATTGCTGGGTCAAATGGTATCTGGTTCTAGATCCTTGAGAAATCGCCATACTGTCTTCCGTAATAGTTGAACTAATTTCCACTCCCACCAACAGTGTAAAGTGTTCCTATTTCTCCACATCCTCTCCAGCATCTGTTGTTCCCTGAATTTTTAATGATTGCCGTTCTAACTGGCATGAGATGGTATCTCATTGTAGTTTTCATTTGCATTTCTCTAATGGCTGGTGATGAGCTTTTTTCCATATGTAAGTAGGTTGCATAAATGTCTTCTTTGGAGAAGTGTCTGTTCATATCCTTTGCCCACTTTTTGATTTTTTTTTTTTGTAAATTTGTTTAAGTTCCTTGTAGATTCTGGATACTAGGTCTTTGTCAGATGAATAGATTGCAGATTTTTTCTCCCATTCTGTAGGTTGCCTGTTCACTCTGATAATAGTTTATTTTGCTAAGCAGAAGCTCTTTAGTTTAATTAGATACCATGAATCAATTTTGGCTTTTGTTGCCATTGCTTTTGGTGTTTTAGTCAGGAAGTCTTTGCCCATGCCTATGTCCTGAATGGTATTGTCTAGGTTTTCTTCCAGTGTTTTTATGGTTTTAGGTCTTAAGTTTAAGTCTTTAATACATCTTGAGTTAATTTTTGTATTGGGTGTAAGGAAGGGGTCCAGTTTCTGCTTTCTGCATATGGCTAGCCAGTTTTTCCCCTACAATGGGAATCCTTCTCCCATTGCTTCTTTTGGCAGGTTTGTCAAAGATCATATGGTTGTAGATGTGTGGTGTTATTTCTGAGGCCTCTATTCTATTCCATTGGTCTATATATCTGTTGTGGTACCAGTACTATGCTGTTGTGATTACTGTAGCCTTGTGGTGTAATTTGAATTCAGGCAGCGTGATGCCTCCAGCTTTGTTCTTTTTGCTTAGGATTGTCTTAGCTATATGAGCTCTTTTTTGGTTCCATGTGAAATTTAAAGTAGTTTCTTTCTAGTTCTGTGAAGAAAATCAATGATAGCTTGTTGGGGATAGCACTGAATCCATAAATTACTTTGGGCAGTATGACCGTTTTCACAGTATTGATTCTTCCTGTCTATGAGCATGCAAACTTTTTTTTTTTCATTTGTTTGTGTCCTCCCTTGTTTCCTTGAGCAGTGGTCTGTAGTTCTTGAAGAAGTCCTTCAAGTCCCTTGTTAACTGTATTCCTAGGGTATTTTATTCTCTTTGTAACAATTGTGAATAGGAGTTCACTCATGATTCGGCTCTCTGCTTGTCTATTGTTGGTGTAAAGGAATGCTTGTGATTTTTCCACACAGATTTTGTATCCTGGTACTTTGCTGAAGTTTTTTTTTATCAGCTTAATGAGTTTTTGGACTGCAATGATGCGGTTTTCTGAACATACAATCATGTCATCCGCAAACAGAGACAATTTGACTTCCTCTCTTCCTATTTGAATACTCTTTATTTCTATCTCTTGCCTGATTGCCCTGGCCAGAACTTCTAATACTATGTTGTATAGGAGTAGTGAGAGAGGTAGCTTTGTCTTGTGCTGGTTTTCAAAGGGAATGCTTTCAGCTTTTGCCCATTCAGTACGATATTGGCTATGGATTTGTTACAAATAGCTGTCATTATTTTGAGATATGTTTATTCAATACCTAGTTTACTGAGAATTTTTAGCATCAAAGGGCATTGAATTTTATTGAATATCTTTTCTGCATATTGAGATAATCATCTCTCTTTTGTCCATTTACAGAAAAAAAGTTTTCCAAGTCTGTATATTTAAAATAATTTGGTCTTTGCTATTAATTCATAGAAATGAGATAACATATAAGGATCAATAAAATCACCATGACATACAGGATATCAGAGAGCCCAAAATTTCTTAAAAGTTGTAAAAACATCAAATGTGGAAATTTCATGTTAGGATGTTGCAGGAATTCTACTAATGAAATACATCTTATGATTTAAAAAAAACAAATCTTCAGAATCACATCAAAACTGAAACTTATTTTTAAATAAATACACTAATGACATAGTACTTAGCAGACTTGTCTCATGTTCAGATCTAGAAAAATTTAGTAGGTAACCATTAATATTTTCAAATGGGTTATATTCTCCTAAAAACAATGTTCATTAAACTCATTGATAGTCGTGAATGTTTAGGCAGCTATTGTTTCTTTAATTTTATATTCATTCCAGTGAGACTGCTCTACTGCTAATGAAGTACCCTGGAAAATCAGAGATATCAAAAAAGCACAAAATAATAGTATTATTTAAGATTAAACTGGAGAAACTGAAATACCAGGTAATATGTAGCTTCCGCTATCTCCAAATTTTCACGTCAGCCTTAGCACAAGTACTGGTGCTCTCTCCTATAAATTGTCTCTATATGTCTCACTCGCTCTTCATGCATCTCTCTCTTTCCTTCTTTCTTTCCATCCCTTTTTCTTTCCCTCCTTCCTTCTCCATCTTTTACTTTTCCTTGTCTCTTTTCCTATTTTTTTCTTTCTCTTTTCCTAACATTATTTTTTTCATCTTATTTCCTAACCTAGAAATAACTGACCCATGTCACAAGTGTCCCAGAGTCATAGAAACAAAAACGCCCAAGGAACGATCACGTTTCAGACGTTAGTCCTCATGATGATGACTTTTAATATGGATTAGACTGTGATTGACCCCAGCCATTTCTGGGATATTAAGATACCCCTGCCATATACTAGAAAAATCATTCAAAGTGATTTTGTAGGGAAATGGAAAATGATTATTGTTGAAACGTATCATAGCCTGGTCACCTCTCTACTCTCATCTGTCTTCAGTTTGCACACAAGAAAACACAATCTCAGCCATTAAGTTCAACCTTACTCTACCTTCTTAATTCCATAAACTGCACTGCCATATAATTTTAAACTCTATCCCTCAATGTTAATACTTATATTTAAGTGTTGTATATTTAATTTGCAATTCTGTATACATATTTTAATTTTATATATATGTATCATATAAACTTCTATAAGGCAGGTGTTGCGCCTGTTCAGGTCACTATTTTATTCTTGACATCAAGTTCAGTGATCTAAATGATTTGTTGTTTAATTTCAAAAATGCATTACAGGATTTCTGAATGATATAAAAAGTGTATTAAAACATTGCACATGATTGAATATATGACCCCTATGAAAACATGAGACATATAAAAGCACAATTGGTGAGATCCAAACAGGACTACTTCAGAGACACACAGAGAGGGAGTGAGAGTGGCAGGAGTTCTTTAGGGCCCCTGAATCAAAGAGGTCATTTGAAAAGATGCCCCTCTCAATTTCACCTTGTGTGGGGATTGACATCTTGGTTCTGATATGCCTTTTATCACTTTTTGAAAAACGTTCAAATATTATAAATTATCTCCCTATCCCTTACTTCAAATTGAGTATTGCTTATGATCATAAATTTTGTTGGTTTTAGCTTTTTAAGGAAATATGAGTTTTTACTCTTTTAGTCTATTATTCAAATAAACTCAAACGAAACCCAAAGCAATCATCTGGGAGTTCCGTTTAGGTAGTTCTTCAAGTTGGATCATTCAGGTCAAATACAAATGGTTTACAATCGTGCATTTTTAAAAAATTTCTCGATTTAATTTCCTCATCATTCCACTTCACATTGCCTATGTAAATTAAGCTGTCGTGCTGTAAACCACAGTTCCCCCTTGTCTATCTCCTCAGTAACAGCTTCAAAGTACTAAAAAGCTGAAATAGCTACAAAAGAACAATTAATTTGTGCAAAATCACAGAGGCACTGTAGGTATTAAAAACACTACAATAAGGCTTTTATTAGTGAACTAAACTGCACAGCATTAAGCTAAAAACTAATAGGGCTGAACATGCAGCACAATGATGTGGATGATAAAGGAATCTCAAGGACATGCAGAGAATTGGGGTAGCATGATGTAGAAATGATGAAGTTATTTCAAGTAAACGTCTCCATAAGTACATATGAAAAATGCTGATGTGTTGGAAAGGGCAGGTTTAGACCAGTAAGTAAATGTACATCTATTTTTGAAGAAACTTACATTTTAATGGAAATTACTGTTGAAGACTCTGATAATGTATCCTGAGGTTGTTCAGTGTATGCTTGTTGATCGGCAATTGGCTGACAATTTGATATTTAAAAACTTAAATCTATGAGCTGTACAAAAAGATGGGATATTAAATGTAAAATTGCCTAAAAGGATTACATTAAAATAAAATCAGGAGTGCCACTGCCTCTTGTATTAAAATAGCAATGGAAACAATTCCTGTAATCATCAATTGTTTATTTAATGGTTGCTGTTAACCCAAAATTGTATTAGGTGCTATGGGCTGGAAAGGAAGTTAAACTAGTGCTGTAATTTCTAAGTAAACACATTAAATGCTTCCAGAACTAGATAGAGAAGAATGAATTTCTAATTGTGAAATAAATACAGTGGTTGCACTGGAACACAGAGAGAAAAAAAGTTTTTATATAAACTGTAGAGAATGCATACTTTTATTTCAGTTGCAACCAAATATATATATACAGATTTCAATCTCAGGCCCAAAGTTAACATACTGTGTAATTTTCTGCCAACTATTCCTTTTCTTTGAGTCTAAGTTTTCTCACCTGGAAAATGGGTAGAGTAAAATAGACTTCACCCAGCTGTTATAAAGAGGAAATATGAAAATATGTTCTAACTGTGAAGCATAGAGTAGGCATTCAAGGAATATGTGCTCAGATTGTTTTTAATAAATATATCCACCCAACAGTAGGCATGCTTACTGTGCTTACCATATGAATTTCATAAGATTACAAATACGAGAGACAGATGTTTTCTTTTCCTCTTTTTAAATGATCATTTGACCTAATGTGTTTAATTTGCAAATGTGAATATTGAGATTCAGGAGCTCACGTCACAGATTCCCTCTGAAAGTCTGTACCAGGTACAGAGTGCCACATAAAGCACCAGCACATCTTGCTATTTGGAAAATTGGAGAATGCTTTTTGGAATATTAGGTGCTAGACTCCCTGTGAATAAGAAAATATTACCAGCTTATTACTTCAGTTGCTCCTTCATATTCCAATGTCATACTTCAAGAAAATCTGATTTATGTATTACCTAGATTTTCATGCTTTCATTATAATGTGGCCACATGTCAAAAATTCATCTGCATATAATGCAATACATAACAATAAAAAAATCCACTCACAAGTTTATTTAGACTGACTTGCGTAAAACAGTGGGGAATTGTGAAGAGTGATTTCTTTAACAGTAGCTATTTAGGAATCAGAAAGAAATCATAACTAAATGCAATCCATTCATACTTAGAACTTGTTGACAACGTGCCGCTTAGTGTTTGTAAACCTGTATCATGCCAGTAAATGAATATTAGAAATTTTAATAGCACATTTCATTAACAAATTCAGTCAAGTGCGAACAGTAGATGTTTCCAAATAAGTGGGAAATAATTAATATAACAGTGGCACTCATGTTTATACATTATTACGTAAAATGTAAAAAAACAACAACGACAACAAAAAAAAACTAATTTTAGCTTTTCTGCCTGGACTTTTCCTTTAAAAGTTTCCAAAATTGCTGAAAAAATAAAATGTAAAACAGTACAAGGTGTTACCTTCACCCACATTCACACATTTCACACATTTTTTCTCTTACTGTATTTCTCCCTTTCATGTTTTTTGTTTTGTTTTGTTTTGCTGAAGCACTTAAAATGTTTGTAAACATGTTAATACTTCACTCCTAAATACTTTAGTATTTCAGTTACATCTCTTTTATAACAAGACCCAGGAAGTTTCTTATAGACATAATATTATTCTCTGATTAAGAGACTCTATTCAAAATGTACTTTAAGCTTGTTTTTAATTCATGTGGAAAATTTTGCTCCTATGCCTAAATTATTTCCAAACTTATCAATGTTATAGATTGACTGCATTTGTACTTTTGAAATGTCAACACTATGAATTGCAATCTTTGCTTAAAATATTGCTTATTAAAATGATTGTTTTTATAAAGAGAGTTTATGGAGGAGTGAATTTTCATCACCTCATTTTATATATCTAAGAAGAAGTATCAGATTGTATGATGCCAGTGTGGGTAAAACACAGAGAATAGCATGTTACAGTCATATACATCTTTATAGAGATCATTCATTAACTTTGGAATCAAAATTTGAAATTCTGTGCTCTAAATGTATACAAAAATTCTCTTGTTTCTCCATTTGGAAATTTTATCAATTAATGATACAAAAAGCAACAGCTATAATGCAAAGATGCAATATCAGCAGAAGAGCAAACCCTAAACATTTTAAGTAATGTTGAAATTGTCGTTACAGGGTTATAAATGTTAAAGGGGATTCCTTTAGTGTATAACCTGAGTCTTATGGTAGAGCAGTAAGCTAGCATATCAGTTGACTACTTGAAGCATGAATATTTTAGACATAAATTGTATACATTTCATCAATTAAGTATGTTAGAAACTTTTACTATAATACACTAAAGTATTAAACACACAAATATAGTAAAGTTGTTTTTTAGATTAGCAGGAAATTCATCATTTGATTTTTTATTTTAAAAATCAAGTGTCAATGCTAGCTGATAAAGGAAATACAGATATAAATTAGACATGTTACTAGTTAACTGTTCTCAAGACCCTAAAATTTCATAAGACAAACACAAATACAGAGGTCAAAATAAATTAATTGGCTGGAATAGAATCTATGTTATCACTGAGAACAAATGTCTTCAGTTGACTAGTGTCATCATCAAAGTACAGACAACAGACATGGAATACAAATTCAGTATCAAAACCACATGATCCAGGGTGGATCCAAAAAGCGCGAATTTGCCTAATAACCCTTATTTTTCAGACTTAATGTATAATTTCTAACTACATAATGAATTGCAAATACACTAAAATTAATTTTCTATTGTCAACATATGAACATTAAAGCATGAGTATTATTCATTAAATTAAATTTATTAAACTCAAGTATGTTGAAGTATTTTCTAAGTGTTGTGGATAATATGAAAGAGCTAACTCATTGTACCTGCTTCAAGTAGAAACCAACATGTCAGACCTTGAAGTGATAGGGATGAAAAAAAAAATGGCCCTGAGTATCTAGAATAGTGGGTTTGATAAGGTAGAACATGGAGATTGTTTTATGTAAATAAACTTAAACCATTACAAAGCTATTAAAGACTGAAATTGAAACTATATTATATCATCTCAGAAACTCAGAGATTCAATTTTCAGCACTAAACAAAGTGTGGCTCTATGAATTTTGATGCTAAAGAAAAGGTAGTTCATTACAAACCACTTAATTTGTCAGAATTTTCAAATTGTTGTTACACCAATAACAACCCAAGCTCTGTATTGGCTATATTCTATTCTTCCATGGCTCTCCGAGGGTATCTGGGTAATATGAATTTGTTGGAGGGTAATTTTAAATGACACAACGAGTTTCTTTGACTCTAGGTTTTGGTTTGAAGCATTGAAAAAGAGGAAGAAAAATTGTATGGTCTAATAATTGTAAGCACAAAATATCAACAAGGAATGGGGTGAAAGAGAACAAACATAATAGAGAAGCTATAGATAATAATGAATGCAACATGGGAGAAAAGCTATAACAATGCTTCTGAAACCTTGCAGTAAAAAATAAAAAGCTATGATTGAAGGAGCATTGTCTCTCTCTCTTTTTCCCATTTATAGCCTGTCATTCCTGTGGGTGTGTTATCACATCTTGCATTTAGTGGCAATAATTCTGCACTGTGTGGAGCAGGAGTTCTGGGAATAGAAGGCAAAGGATAACAGCAGGAGCAATAACAGCATTTCTCCACTGAACTGAGTAAAGGGAAAGTACTGGAGCAGGATAGCGTGCCTGTAAGTCAAAGGGAGAACGGCTTTGGCAGGATAGAAACAGAGAAGGTTTGAACACATTTCTTGGATGCATGAGCAGAGTTCCATATTTGGATTGCTGGACAATCCCAGGGGAAAATCTAGGTGCTTCTAAGTGTCTTTTTTGCAAAGCAAATTTAGTTTTCAAGCTGTACATTAGTCATTTTTCCTGCTGGTAAGGAGACCAGGGGTGCCTTTTTAACAGAGACACTTTGAAATGAGTGATAATATTAAAAACAACAGAGTGGATGCATTAACCAACAAGAAGATGCCGGTGATATTCACACTGTTCAGGGACTTAGCATGAGAGTGTTAATATCTGAGGGCACAATTGCAACTACAATTTTTAATGAAAAATTAAGAGAGCCTATACTCATGTATCCTTGTGATGTGTTACAGATCCAGACACAGAGCTAGGGAAATGTACATGGACAAGGTGGCCACGAGGTGTTTGAGAGAAAAAGACTAAAAAAGAAATAAAATTCTTAAAGAAAATAAAGAATGTCCTGTAAAAACACAACAAAACATTTTTTTCTTAAATTGGAAAAAAATTAATTTCACACCATAGAAGTGTTTCCATTATTATTTTCTCCCTGTTTTTGTGTGGCTTTTTACTTCCACATATGCAAGGACAATAAATAAAGAAATGCAAATAAAGGAATAAATACAACTCAGTGCAATAGAGGTTCTGCAAATCATTACATCTGGGAGGTGTGTTAAAAAAAAAAAGTAAATAAATAATTTCCATGTGGGTCACACGAGTGAGGGCCCACAATAACGATCATCTTTTGGGCTCTAATATTTTCCAGCAACCAGATGCCCTGGAACTGCTCCAAAATCTCTCAAAGTCAAGCAAAGTTTATCAGGTGAACCAGTCCCCATTATTTCAATGTAGGTTCTTTTCTATTTTCGCTAAGTGTCGGCCAGCCTGAGAAATAAATTGAAGGAGTACAAAGAGAGAAATTTTACAGCTGGGCCTCCAGGGGTGACATTACACGTTGGCAGGTTCTGTGATGCCCACCTGAGCTGCAAAACAAGTAAATTTTTATTTTCATTTTATTTTATTTATTTATTTTTAATTATACTTTAAGTTCTATGGTACATGTGCACAACATGCAGGTTTGTTACATATGTATACACGTGCCATGTTGGTGTGCTGCACCCATTAACTCGTCATTTACATTAGGTATATCTCCTAATGCTACCCCATCCCTCCCCCAACCCCATGACAGTCCCCAGTGTGTGATTTTCCCCTTCCTGTGTCCAAGTGTTCTCATTGTTCAATCACCACCTATGAGTGAGAACATGAGGTGTTTGGTTTTTTGTCCTTGCGATAGTTTGTTTGAGAATAATGTTGCATTATTCTATGCAACTATCCAGCTGCATCTATGTCCCTACAAAGACACAAACTCATCCTTTTTTATGGCTGCATAGTATTCCATGGTGTATATGTGCCACATTTTCTTAATCCAGTCTGTCATTGATGGACATTTGGGTTGGTTCCAAGTTTTTGCTATTGTAAATAGTGCCTAATAAACATATGTGGGCTTGTGTCTTTATATCAGCATGATTTGTAATCCTTTGGGTATATAACCAGTAATGGGATGGCTGGGTCAAATGGTATTTCTAGTTCTAGATCCTTTAGCAATCACCACACTGTCTTCCACAATGGTTGAACTAGTTTACAGTCCCACCAGCAGTGTAAAATTGTTCCTATTTCTCCACATCCTCTCCAGCACCTGTTGTTTCCTGGCTTTTTAATGACCGCCATTCTAACTGGTGTGAGATGGTTTCTCATTGTGGTTTTAATTTGCATTTCTCTGATGGCCAGTGATGATGAGCATTTTTTCATGTGTCTGTTGGCTGCATAAATTTCTTTTCAGAAGTGTCTGTTCATACCCTTCACCCACTTTTTGATGGGGTTGTTTGTTTATTTCTTGTAAATTCGGTTGAGTTCTTTGTAGGTTCTGGATATTAGCCCTTTGTCAGATGAGTAGATTGCAAATATTTTCTCCCATTCTGTAGGTTGCCTGTTCACTCTGATGGTAGTTTCTTTTGCTGTGCAGAAGCTCTTTAGTTTAATTAGATCCCATTTGTCAATTTTGGCTTTAGTTGCCATTGCTTTTGGTGTTTTAGACATGAAGTCCTTGCCCATGCCTATGTCCTGAATAGTATTGCCTAGGTTTTCTTCTAGGGTTTTTATGGTTTTAGGTCTAGTATTTAAGTCTCTAATCCATCTTGAATTAATTTTTGTATAAGGTGTAAGGAAGGGATCCAATTTCAGCTTTATATATATAGCTAGCCAGTTTTCCCAGCACCATTTATTGAATAGGGAATCCTTTCCCCATTTCTTGTTTTTGTCAGGTTTGTCAAAGATCAGATGGTTGTAGATGTGTGGTATTGTTTCTGAGGTCTCTGTTCTGTTCCATTGGTCTATATCTCTGCTTTGGTACCAGTACCATGCAGTTTTGGTTACTGTAGTCTTGTAGTATAGTTTGAAGTCAGGTAGCGTGATGCCTCCAGTTTTGTTCTTTTGGCTTAGAATTGTCTTGGCAATGTGTGCTCTTTTTTGGCTCCATATGAATTTTAAAGTAGTTTTTTTTTTTTTTTTTTCCAATTCTGTGAAGAAAGTCATTGGTAGCTTAATGGGGATGGCATTGAATCTATAAATTATCTTGGGCAGTATGGCAAGTTTTTATTAGGGATTTTAGAAAGGGAGGGAGTGTAAGAATAGGGAGTGGGTCACAGAGATCACATGCTTCATAGGGCAATAAAAAATCAGGAGGCAAGGTGGCAGAGCAAGATCACAAGGTGAGGGCAAAATTAGAATTACTGATTAGGTTCCGTGTCCCACTGGGCATGCATTGTCTTGATAAACATCTTAACAGGAAACAGGGTTTGAGAGCAATCTGTTTGACTAGAATTCGCCAGACTGGAATTTCCTAATCCTAGCAAGTCTGAGGGCACTGCAGGAGACCAGAACATTTCATCCCTTATCTTCAACCTCATATGACAGACACTCCCAGAGTGGCCATTTTAGAGACCTCCCCTGGGAATTCATTCCTTTCCCAGGGCTATTCCTTTCTGAGAAAATAATTCAGTGATATTTCTCCTGTTTGCTTTCTGCAAGAAGAGAAATATGACTCTGTTCTGCCTGGCCCTGCAGGCAGTCAGACCTTATGGTTACCTCCCTTGTTCCCTGAACATTGCTGTTATCCTGTTCTTTTTCAGAGTGCCCAGATTTCATATTGTTCAAACACACATATTTTACAAACAATTTGTACAGATAACGCAGTCACCACAGGGTCCTGAGGTGATATACATCCTCAGCTCATGAAGATGATGGGATTAAGAGATTAAAGTAAAGATAGGCATAGGAAATTATATGAGTATCGATTAGGGAAGTGATAAATGTACATGAAATCTTCACAATTTATGTTAAGAGACTGCAGTAAAGACAAGCGTAAGAAATTACAAAAGTATTAATTTGGGGAACTAACAAATGTCCATGAAATCTTGACAATTTATGTTCTTCTGCTGTGGCTTCAGCAGGTCCCTCCATTCAGGATCCCTGACTTCCTGCAACAAAAATTTATTTACTTTTATGTAAAAACATGAATATATGGCAACAGTTGATTTTTGGAGGGACAATGTTTTCAAAAATCTAAATTTGCTGGTGAAAACTGGATATGTTTTCAGTCACTCAAGTGTTGGTTCAGATTTCAGCTTCTCCATCTATTAGCAAGACAACAATGAGAAATTTGCATAGATTTTTTGAGCATTAGTTTTATCTTCTCTAAACCTGGGAAAACAATATGATAATTCTTATTTTATATAAGGAATCTCGCATAATGCTTGGCATACTGACTTTCAGTTATTTTGGTTTTCTTCTTTCCAAGTTGTTAAAAATTACTCTTGGGATAAATATTTATAATATAGGATAGATAATAAAGATAATAAAGAAGATGGATTTCGAATAAAGGTATGGGAAGTCTAGTAAGAAGAAAAAACTAATTACACACTATTGAAACACAAATCAAGTGATATAATATTAAACACTAAAGTTATGGTTTCTACAGTAGAAAAGTATAATATGCAGACTATAAAAATAGCACAAGGCAATATGTAATTATGTGGTAAATAGGAATTTAATTAATAGTGTGTTGAGGTAAAAGAAAATGGAGACTATTGATAATTGTACTGGTCAGGAAATAGTTAATGAAAGTGCTAAGACTTAAGCCTAAAGAAGGGCAGGACTTGGGAAAGTTAATGAGAAGCAACTGGAAATTTATAAGTAAAGGTTACATCAGAGTTATGTCTGCCATAGTGAAGACTAATACACAAAATGCATCATTAATAGTTTCTATACTTTATATTTACAAATAGTATGACCAGTATTCATTTCAGACTAAATAATCAAATATATATACATATATACACACAAAGATATTGTATCACTGTTTCTTTAACATTAACAATTTTATTTGTATAAACTCTTATTTCTGCTGGAATTCTCCATAGCTTTTCCTAAATACTTACTTTCTTGCTCGAACTCTACATAATCCTGCAATTTGGGATTTCTGTATTAAACTAAATAATTCTATCAAGATGTAGTTGTAGAAAAACTCTTACAATGAAAGAAGTTTCATATTTTCTATTTTTAATCTTATATTTTATAAATTTTCCATTATGTTTTGTATATTTTGTAAATTCCTAAATCAGAGAATAGTCACCTCACTCAGATTTCATAGTTATCACTATGACAAATATTATGTTTTAGTTATTACAATTTATTTTTAGGTGTTTTTGTCCTAAAACACCAGATATAATTTTTGTGTCCATATTTTTTTTTTTTACCATTCATCTCCAACAACAACAGACTTTTAAAAATTGTATATATGTATATATAACTATATTTTAAGTTCTGGGGTACGTGTGCAGAAAGTGCAGGTTTGTGACCTAGGTGTACACGTGCCATGGTGGTTTGCTGCACCCATTAACCCCTCATCTGCATTAGGTATTTCTCCTAATGCTATCCCTCTCCTAGACCCCACCCCACGACAGGCCCCAGTGTATGATGTTCCCCATGGTGTGTCCATGTGTTCTTGTTGTTCAACTCCCCCTTATGGGTGAGAACATGCAGTGTTTGGTGTTCTGTTTTGATGTTAGTTTGCTGAGAAAGATGGTTTCCAGCTTCATCCATGTCCCGGCAATTTTTTATGGCTGCATAGTATTTTTTGGCTCATCCATTTTTATGGCTGCATAGTATTCCATGGTGTATATGTGCCACATTTTCTTTATCCAGTCTATCATTGATGGGCATTTGGGTTTACTCCAAGTCTTTGCTATTGTGAACAGCACCACAGTAAACATGCGTATCCATGTGCCTTTATAGTAGAATGGTTTATAATTCTTTGGGTATATACCCAGTAATGGGATTGCTGGATCAAATGATATTTCTGCTTCTAGATGCTTGAGGAATTGCCACACTGTCTTCCAAAATGGTTGAACTAATTTACACTCCCACCAACAGTGTAAAAGTGTTCCTATTTCTCCACATCTTCTCCAGCATCTGTAGTTTCCTGACTTTTTAATGATTTACCATTCTAACTGGTTTGAGATGGTATCTCATTGTGGTTTTGATTTGCATTTCTCTAATGGTCAGTGATGATGAGCTTTTCTTCATTCGTTTGTTGGCTGAATAAACGTCTTCTTGTTCACATCCTTTGCCCACTCATTGATGGGGTTGCTTTTTTCTTGTAAATTTGTTTAAGTTCCTTGTAGATTCTGGATATTAGCCCTTTGTCAGATGAATATATTGCAAAAATTATCTCCCATTCTCTAGGTTGCCTGTTCACTCTGATGATAGTTTCTTTTGCTGTGCAGAAGCTCTTTAATTAGATTTCATTTGTCAATGTTGGCTTTTGTTGCCCTTGCTTTTGATGTTTTTGTCACAAAGTCTTTGTCCTTGCCTATATCCTGAACGGTATTGCCCAGGTTTTCTGCTAGGGTTTTTATGGTTTTAGGTCTTACATTTAAGTCTTAAAACCATCTTGAGTTAATTTTTGTGTACGGTGTAAGGAAGGGGTCCAGTTTCTGTTTTCTGTACATGGTTATCTAGTTAAAAAACAATCTCAACAAAGTTATTGCACTGAAAACAATTAACTGTATTTACTAAATGTTATCTAAGACAGGGGTCCCCAATTCTGGGGCTGCAGATGGGTACCAGTCCGTGGCCTCTTATGAACGGAGCCACACAGCAGGAGGTGAGTGGCAGGCAAGCAAGCATTACTGCCTGAGCTCTGCCTCCTGTCAGATGAGCAGCAGCATTAGATTCTCGTAGGAGCACAAACTCTATTGTGAACTGATCATGCGAGGGGTTTATGTTGTATACTCCTTCTGAGAATCTAACTAATGTCTGATGATTTAAGGTGGAACAGTTTCATCCTGAAGCTGTCCGCACCTTTCTGCTCTTTGTGGAAAAATTGTCTCCCACAAAACTGGTCCCTGGTACCAAAAAAGTTGGGGCTTGCTTATCTAACACCTTGTTTCTGTTCAAATTTCTACATTAATTTTAAACTTTTTTTTGCAATTGATATTTGAATCAAGATCTAGATGGGTTTGTGTTTGCATGATATATTATTACCTCCTTTGTTCTGTAACAAATTCCCCTCCCCTAACTTTTATGCTATTTAATGGTTGAAGAAGTTGGATAATTTGTCGAGTAAACTTTGGGTGATTTCACCTTTATGGTGTTTTCTAACATGTACATCTATCCTCTGCATTGATTGTAAACTGGTGATTCTAGGTAGCGATCTTACTAATATAGATTTTGGGGGACAGATGACTTCATTTTAACAGGCTGTGTATATTGTATTTCAGAAAATCAAGTGGCATGTAAAGGTTGATTTTCTGACATTTAGTCAAGTTTGGTTTTTTTGTTTGTTTTGTTTTATTAAGTTTTTATTGCATAAATTTAAGAGGTACAAGTGCAATTTTGTTACATGTCTATATTGCATAGTGGTTAAGTCTGGGCCTTTAGCATTCCATCATCCATTAGAAAGTGGGCAAAGAACATGAATAAACATTTTTAAAAGAAGAAATATAAATAGCCAAGAAGCATATTACAAATGCTCAACATTACTAATCATCAAAAAATGCATATTAAAACCGAAATAAGATATAATCATATACCAGTTAGAATGGCTATTATTAAAAAGACAAAAAATAACATGTTGGTGAGGATGTGGAGAAAAGAGAAAGCCGTATACATTATTGGTTGGAATGTAAAATAGTCAACCTCTATGAAAAACATCATGTGGATTTCTCAAATAACTAAAAATTTGTCATATCAAGTTTGATCAGTGAATTCTGATTTGTTCTCCTTAATCTATTTTTCTCTGAAAATTTTTTACTATCTAGTTTTGCCTAATATTCATGTATTTTGTGTAGATCAATTATTTTATTTGGGGGACACAAATAATTATATTGTAACTCTATCATTCTTTCTGGAGTCCTTCATTTAACTCTCACTCATCAGTTTTCATTACACTGAAAAGGAATCGCAAGGAAACCAAGTATTAATGTTTGATTACATTCATACATTTATTATTTTCAGGATAACTAATTGCATCTGCTTGAATGAGTTATATTTATTATTCAGTTCGATGCTTCAATTATCTCAGCTGTGGTCAGTGACTGCTCTTTTAAGTTGGTTCCTTTGTTTTGTGTAGACACATTAATACTTTCTATGCTTTCTGACAAAAATAAAAGGTCCCAGAGTCATCTTGTAAATGTCATGACCTAGATCTAGAATCAACTATTTCTCCAAAGAAGTCTTCACTAAGAGGAAAATCATATTTAGAGATTACAGTCTGAAGGCTCCATTTGTTCATTGTTTCCAGCTTGTTGTGATTCTGGGACTTTTCAGAAGACAGAGGTAGGGAATAATTATTATTTAGAAAATTGGAAAAAATCATATGTATATTTTTTAAATTGAAGTCTATTTTCTTATATCTCATATGTGTATTTTATCAGATTGCACACAAAATATTCTTTTAATGATTTTTACATTATTTTTATTTGCTTTATCATATACCTATATCCAATAATATTTCCAAAATAATAACCACATTGTCCTTAATAAAATTAAAACTATTGATGCAATTTAAAATGGTTTTGGTTATTGTTCTAGTTTAAGAATCTCCGGAAGAATATATAAAGTCATTTGAAATACTTTTTTTGTGTTATTATAGTAGTAATTCGATTTAAAAGTTATATTCATTGATTTCAACTTACTTTTAGTTTTAGTCTGTATGGAAGATTGATTTCTTTAGACCTCTTCCATCCTTTTGAAGGCAGTGAGGTTTTATCGATTTTGTTTTACTTTTCATATGGAATTAGATGTTTATTCTAGATACATTTTTCTTTGTGGGTCTCAATTGTTCCTCCAGAAAAACCACCTACAGACTTAGAAAAATGCCTTATTTATAAACATGATGCTCCACACGCATTACTTCTGACTAAAGAACATTTTACAGCAAAATAAGAATGTCAACATGATGAAGTCCATGGAAATCACTCGTCCCACCACATGTCCTATTATCCAGAAGCATGTGTCTGACAGACTAAGGGGATGGTTTGCTGAAAGTTCAATGAAATCACCTGCTGGAAGATAGACACTTTCATGGCTGGAGTATGACCTTCAACCAATGACCAATATTTGATGTTATTTCCCCCACTGCTTGATTGCAGCATTTTTCTTTATCTTCTTTTCACAATCCCCTGCACCACTGTAGGTCTTGTAGATCTTGATATAAATGGTTTGGAAACTCACTTGTATTCTGAAGTATTTGGGCATATTAAGTCACTGGTTTTGTTGAAATATTTTTCTCCATTCTCATCCTAATTGATCTGCTTATTTCAGTGAAGGAATTTTGGCAAATGTCTGAACACAACTGAATGATCATTTTTCCACAACTGATCATTTACTTGAACTACAATAGGATATCACTCATTGAAATCTAGCTTTCAATTCACAATGTCAGCAGATCATTTTTTCCTGTCTTTAGGAGAGTATTCCTGAGTAATTTCAGTTTGGAGTTACCAAGATTTAATTTATAGCTCTCTTACTTGTTTAACGTGAGAAGTTGGATAATTTACTTAATTTTTAGAAACTTCAGTTATAATTTCTGTGAGAAAGATGATGATCATACTTATCTCAGAGAGTAAAGGATAAATTAGTGGCTTAGAATTCCATCCACTTTGCTGAGACATGGACATTTGCCTTTTTTTTTAATCATTGTGGTTTAATCTTTTCTTATTCACTAACATTTCAATTTGTTAATAACATTAATTAAGAATCTGCTTCTGTTTGCTTTGTAAAGGCTGTACATTGGGAGTAAATTCCTTAAGAATAAAATGCTCTAGCATCTAAAACATTGAAAGGAGCAGGCTTGATTTATTTCTTTTCAGTAGAATGTTTACCAAATATATGTTGTCCAATAACAATTCCATCCAGAAAATTCTGGCAGCAAGTCACCAGAAAACCTAACAACATTGGCTGAAGAGATTCATTTCATTAAAACTATTGATTGCCCATTTCTCCAAAGTACTTACATTGAATTTTTCATATCAGACAAATGTGGTTTAAAAATAGTCACTGACAAAGACAGTAGGGTGTGTTTGTGTATATACTATATATTTGTAGCAGACATGTACAGGACTTTAAAATATAAATTCTTAGAAATTGAGGACCATGTTGTATTTTCTGTATCTTCCTAAACATATTGTGAGAGATCAATAAATATTCAACAAACACATTGTGCTTCTACAAAACTGGACATGAATTTATAAAGTGACAATATAAGCACCAGGCAAAATATCTCATTCGGACCTAACCATATGAAGAGGCAATAGGGAGCAGATTAAAGGGCACAGCTGTCTCGTTTCACAAGTTTAGTTGGAAAACAGCCCAGAGAATATGGGAATATGTGACTCTACATCTTTTCTATAGGCCTAGCTCCTCTGGGTGTCACTGGGTTTACCTTTCCCCTTCACTGCAGCTCTGTTATGCTGAAACATTAACAACAGTTAGTTCTTCTACTTATCAAACTAAAATTTTAGTATGAAACTTGTTCCCTCAAGGACTAATGAAAAGTCGGAAAAAAAAAAACAAAAACTGCTACATTCAATTCAGTTCCACACGACCTTGGGTTGATTGTATACAAGATGAGAGCAGGTAAGTTAAAGTAAATGGAAAACTCAGGAGTTCATATTTTCTTTAAACAATATTTTACAGTTGTTTTCACATAGTAAAGCTATGTCTTTAATCTTGAATTACAATAACATACAATTTATCTGTTCATTTATTAGATATTAGTAGATAAGCTAGGCATGTTAGAATTACCACTATAGAGTTACTGTGTTTTAATAACATGATTTTTCTTTATAGCACTTTAAAAAATAGAAAAATATTTTATTAACATGGTCAACCACTCTTTAAAGCAGGAAGGACTGGTTCTTTTTTCCCCCCAATCTAGAAATAAAAAACACCTGTACTTTAGAAAAATTATGTAATTTGGATTAGGTCATTAGCTGGCAAGTATAAGATGTCAGGTGGGAACTCAGGCCTCTAGACTCTGTCTACTTGGCCACACTTTTCAAATAACCCATTGATTTAGTAAATTCATTAGTAAGATATGTATTGAGTGTCTATTATATGCCAAGAATAACTATTGTCCTGAGAATAACAGAAAAATTCACTCTCCTCTGAGGGCTTGTACCTGCATGAAATAAATATATAAATAAACAAAGTGATCATAAAATATAACACAATAAAAGTAACACACAGGGTGATAGATACAGGAGGCCAGAGAGGGCTTCTAGGCATAAGCTAGTCAGGTTGAGCAAATAAAAATACAGGGCACCAGCTCACTTCAAGTTTCTGAGAATCAACACATTTGCTATTCGTATATTTTGTCCTATGCAGTATTTGCAACCTTCACCATCTTCACAGTAACAAAAACTTGTTGATCTGAAGTTCACACCTAATTGGACATTCTGTATTTTATCTGGCAATCCTATCTCGGAGGTGACATTTGAGCTAAGACCTGAAAGAAGTGAAAGAGCCAGCTATTCAAAGATGCAGGCAAAGAACATTTCAATAAAGGAATCCACAAAGCTCTCAAAAAAAGACTGACGAAGCCAGTATGTCTCAATCTTGATAAAGAGGCTAATATAATGTTGGACAGGTAAACTGAAGCTAGATAATACAGAGACCTCGGATAACGAATTTGGACTATATTCTTAGTACTCCATGTATCTCTTAAGAAGTTATAAGCTAGAGAGATATTATTTGATTTATACTTTAAAAATAATCCTCTGGCTTCTTTACAGAAAAGAAATTGAAGAGTGGAGCAAGAATTGATGCTGAGGCTGAGCGCGGTGGTTCACGCCTGTAATCCCAGCACTTTGAGAGGCAGAGGCAGGGGAATCATCAGCTCAGGAGATTGAGACCATCCTGGCTAACACGGTGAAACTCCATCTCTACTAAAAATACAAAAAACTAGCCGGGTGTGGTGGCGGGCGCCTGTGGTCCCAGCTACTCGGGAGGCCGAGGCAGGAGAATGGCGGGAACCCGGGGGGCGGAGCTTGCAGTGAGCCAAGATGGTGCCACTCACTCCAGCCTGGGCGTCAGGGCGAGACTCCGTCTCAAAAAAAAAAAAAAAAAAAAAAAAAAAGGCTCTTTTCTAGGTCTGAGTGAAATAATCTTGGTTTGGAATCAGTGGTAGTGGATACAGAGAAGTACATGGATTTGAAATTGGCATTTCAGATGGAACCTGAGAAATTTACTAATAGGTTTAGTATGAGACACGAAAAAAGGAAGGAATTAAGCATGACTTGTAAGTTGTTGCCTTTAGCAACTAGATGTAGAGTGATGGCATTTCTTGATTGGGAAGAATTGATAAATTAAAAATTGGGGTGCTAGTGGTAATCAAATAATCTCTTTTCAGCATATTAAGTTTGAGAGATCTGTTGGATTTAGAAATGGAGGTGCCAAATCAACAATTTATTCTCATCTAAGAGGCATGATAAAACTTGTCAATAAACGTGATGTTTAGAGCAAGGCCAGGATGATGATATCACAAAGAAAAACAATTTACCTAGAGAAAAATCAAAAGGTTCATGAGACAGGCTCATGCGACTCACTGTTTAAAGAAGGAAGAATTAGCAATAGACAAAGGGGACCTAAGACGTTATGGGAGAAATCAGAAAGATTGTGCCAAAGAATCCAAGATAGAAAAAAATTCATAAACAACATGGTAATCAGGAATCTCTTTATTGATTGCTAAGATTTAGAACAGGTTTAAAAAATATATATATATATATATATATTTGGTCAAATGGGGTCTTCTTTCACCTTAAGAATTCTTCAGAGGTATTAAATAAACATTCCAAAAAAAAAAAAAAAGAAATATTTTGTGACTAAAATCTGGGTTAAGTTATATTTACAGTGCTATTTTTTAGGGGTTATAACCCTTAAACTCTCTAATATATTAAAACGAGTTGAACTACTCATTTTCTAAAATATTCTTTCCTGTTTATACTTTTCTTTCGTTACTGAGAATTTATTTAGCATCTATTACATATAATACCTATACTTTTATGGATTAAAAAATTCTAGGATATATTTCTTAACCCCAGGAAAGAAGGTAAGTAGAAGAAATAGAAAGTCTATAAGAAACCATAGAATACACTTTCCTAAGTGTTAAACTAGAAATAATGATGAAGTAATACAAAATTTTATTGTGAAAATTCAGTGCACCTATCTTTAAACCAGAACACTACATAATACAGCAAACATTGAATTCAAATTTAAAAAATTATTTGTGAGTCATTGCTCTTTCTTCATAATCCTTAGAAACGAAATCTGATAAATCACTTGAAAAAGCATTACTTGGTATATTTCCCACATCTTTGGTCCTTCATAATGAAAAATTAGAACTACATTATTAAAGTAGTTGATGTTAGATTTGCCCTAAAACTTAATTTTTTTATTGTAGTGTAGAGTGTAGTATATCGTTACAGGGGCTTCAAAATACATTAAATGTATCACTTACAATGTTCACAGTAATATATAACTATCTTTTATCTGAAAAATCCAACTGCATTCTCTGAACTTTGTCAATTCAATCTTGCTACATCCACTGAAAAACAACAAATTAAGATGTGTTCCACTAAACTCTAGGATTTACTGCATAGCGTTGTACTTTATGCATCAATCTACATCTGCACCTTCTCCACAGGCAACAGCAGCACCAGCAGATCATCTTATGATTGTGATGCATGTTTATGCTTCATTGTTTTGTAGGCAAAACAATGTTATAGATTTCACAAGGATAAAATTTCTGAAAACGAAAAACCATGTAGTTATTCTTTCCACAATGCTTAACTGGAAGAAGTTCCTTTGAGAAAATAGTTTAAAGGAGGAGTTTGGTTGTAACTACCATTACTGAAGTGTCGAGGGAATGGAATGCTGTTGAATTATGCAGAGAGGGGGAAAAATCTCAAGTTAAAAATAGTTAGATAAGTAATTGTCTCAACAACTGACTCAAAGTCTCCACCACTTTTAAACAAAAACATGTCTATGAACTAGAGTCTTCAAAAACAGGTATCAGTTTTGTTATACATTGTGATATGAAGCAACTCATGACTATACTTAGGAATTAATTGGTATTGTTCATAAAAAGAAAGATACCAAATATATCAATACAAATAGTTTCTATATTTTTTCCACAATAGTTTAGACACAACTACAATAACGTTGATATGTGATTATTATTATCACAAACCAAATGTCAACAGAAACCATACCTTCAGTCACCCAAGTAAATAAGAAAATGGCAATATAATCCTACCAAAGTATTTTCAATTGATTAGCTCTGTCACTAAAATCATTTTCAGATGCTAGTGCTACTGTCTAAAAAAGTAATAAAATAATTTTGGTGTTGGTAAAAAAATTTCTGCTACCATGACTTCTGCTACTGCTACTAATTTACTAATATTTATTTAAAATTTAACAACATTTCTAATCATTTAGCATGCATTATATCTTTTAATCACCACAATATTGGTATAAGTTAAGTAGATTATTTTTCTCATTTTTAGATTGAGAACTTAAGAGAATTTAATGGAACTGCTCTACATTGTCAGTGAGTGTTGAAACAAGAATTCAACAAACGCTGGGGTTCCTCAGACATCTGCTCTTAGCTGTCTGTGCAAACATAACATTTTATCCAAAGGAAGGTATCAAACAAATATCATTACAAATAGATCAGTATAATCCTCAAAATTGACTATACGTCCAATATATATATAGCACAATATTTTCTTTTACCATATCTTAATAATTATATTTTTATTATTTACCAAATATGCTATGATTTAAAACATCAAACAGTATTTATGGGGATTCTTCTGCATTGTCAATTTCTACTCTTCATCTCCACTCCACAGAGGGAAAGACTTTTAACAGTGTTAGACCTTTTGTATGGTTATATAAATAATATGCTTCAGTATTTTCTCACATTATCTTCCAAATGTAGATATGTCATAATATTTAATTACATAAATATTTCATTTTTACTTAATTTTGCCTATGTACATATTTTTCAGTGTTGTGCCAAGTAGTGTACTATAACACCATTTTCTTTCTGTACACTTTTTTCCCCTATTTACTTCAAGTTTTTATTTCTCTGATGTTTTATATTGCTATTTATAATTCTTCCAAATTTCCTATCAGAATGCAATTTCCCACATAGTGAAGCACATCAGGTGATATATCAATTCCAATTTATTTCTTTCCTGCAGTCATTCCTCTTGGTGCCCTCTCTTCTTCTGCCCCTATTTGTACTCTAGTTCCCTGGGCCAGCAGCACAGCTGACTCTTCTTCTTTCTGATCTTCTTCTTTGGATCATTTGTCTCTTTCATTTTGCTAGAATGTGGCTTTCAGAAAAGTACTGATAATGATTTGCATAGATGGCACATTTTTGTAAGCTTGAAAACGCTTTAATTTTACCTTCATTTTTATTTGATGTTTGAACTAAATAAATAATTCCAGTTGAAAATTATTTTTCTTTAGAATTTTGAAACATTGCCCTTTTGACTTCTAACTTGTGGTGGTGTTGTTGAGAAATTCAATGCCATATCAACAACTATTTTTCAAAATATATTTGTCATTTTTTCTTTTTTCTTTTTTTTTTTTTTTTTTTGAGACGGAGTCTTGCTCTGTGCCCAGGCTGGAGTGCAGTGGCCGGATCTCAGCTCACTGCAAGCTCCGCCTCCCGGGTTCACGCCATTCTCCTGCCTCAGCCTCCCGAGTAGTTGGGACTACAGGCGCCCGCCACCGCGCCCGGCTAGTTTTTTGTATTTTTTAGTAGAGACGGGGTTTCACCGTGTTAGCCAGGATGGTCTCGATCTCCTGACCTCGTGATCCGCCCGTCTCGGCCTCCCAAAGTGCATCCTCATTTTATATTCACTCTTCAGAGAGCTCATGAAACATGTTTTGAGATACCATGCTTCAAAAATATTTTTACATTTGTCATGATCAGGACCTAGTGAGCGAAGATTACTGACAAGCAAAACTAAAGGTATGCTTCAATGGCAAACATGCATTGGATATTAGAGAGTATTTATTTCTCTGGAATGATTTAAAGTCCTTTCTCTTCAAGAGCCGTTGCTTCAGATTCAAGAGAGATGAAAGAAAGCTGAATACTTTCTCCTCTTTCTAGATTTATTTATTTATTTAAGCATTCCAGACCTTTGCACTTTTGGTGTCTTTTGTGCTCCCTGCTCTCTGTCTCTCTCTTTCTTTCTCTCTCTGTCTCTCCCTCTCTCTCTCTTTCTCCCTTTCCGTTCCCACCCCTCCCCTTTTTCTCCACAAGGAAGGATGTGCTATTCTTCTTCCTCTGTAAGCTCCAGGAATTATTTTGGTGTTTCTCTCCTGGAGCTCAAACTCTATTCATCTTCAGGCTAGAGCAAGCCCTGTCCATTAAAGCTCTCTTTAAGGAAGTGAGATGTGGTGAACTGATGGTATGATGCTATTCTGTGTGTTTTTATTAACATGTATATTAAAGTTCAATCTCTGATCTAGGGTTTGTAGATATATTAACATGTAAGTAGAATAAAATCTGAGACATTTGCAATTTCAGGTGCAGCAATATATTCATTGTGAGTTATTTTTTCCTAGTTTGTTCTGGATATCTTCAATCTAAACTTTTATTCCCTTCAGTGGAGGATACTCTCATGAATTAGTTTTTGATAATTATCTTCTTTACATTTTGAGTATTATCTTCTCCACATTCCTTTGTTCTTTTCTTCTAGGACTTCTATTAGTGGTATGTTGGACCAGACCCAGACTCTAGTTTTTAAATTTTTCTTTAAAATTGTCCACTATTATTTACAGTTAATATTGTTAGTTATATATAAACAAATAAGATTTTTGTCCTTTTGGAACTTAAGGAATATTTATTGAAATTGAATTATATATTTTAAAACTTGTTATTCACAATATATTATTAAAAAGTGAACAACCAGAATGCCATATATTATGTGATAACAGATCATATAATTTAGAAATATGAATAAAATATAAAACATCTTTTTGAAAACGCAGAGTCATGTGGAAGGACAATTTTTTTAGTGTACTAGAATTACATAAGTAGTTGTATGAATTGTTTTTAGCTGCTATAAAAAGTGTTTCTAGGGTAAGTTTTCTTGTTACATTAACTTCTACTATTTGTAGTATGTGCTAAATTTTTTAAAAGACACTTGCCTTTTGATCTTTATTCAACACGGAAATTTGTATTTTTAAATCAAATATTGCTTTTGAAAAATTAGGGTAAACTTCACATCTGAATTTTGGATACATATACTTTAAAATATTAATATCACTATAAATGTGGATAAAATCAATTATTTACTATTGACATAATGTTGATAATGATTTTATCTTGACATAAGAAATTTATTGCTAAGTGTAATGTTAAAAGTTCTGTTTTTTTCATTTTTAATCATGTTAGAAAAGATAGCATACCATCTTAATTATTTCTAAGTGTGTAGTTCAATAGTCATAAGTATATTCACATTTTTTGTGCAACATATCTGTGTAACATTTTCACTTTGCCAAAGTAAAACTGTAAACCCATTGAAAACAACTTCACATTTCTACCTCCCTGCTAAAAACCACCATGCTACTTTCACTTTCTATGAGTTTGACAATATTAGATAACTTGAATAAATAGAATTACATATCATTTTTGTGACTGGCTTACTTATCATAACATCCTTAAAGTTATCCTATATTGTAGCAGATGACTAACATTCTATGATACGCAAATGGAATATTATTTTATTGTATGTAAATATCATTTTTTCTTTATTAATTCATGCATTAATGGGTATTAAACTTGTTTCTACCTCTTTGCTATTGTGAATAGTGTTGCAGTGAACATGTGAGAATAGCACATCAAGATCCTGATTTCAGTTGTTTTAAATAAATACCCAGAATTGAAATTGCTGAATCTTATGGTAGCTCTATTTTTAACATTTTGAAAAATTCCTATACTGTTTTTCATAGCAGTACCATTTCCATTGCTTGTACCAGTTTGCATTCCCACCAAAAGGGCACAAAAATTCCAATTTATCCACATTCTCATAATACTTACTGCTTTTGTTTTTTTTGTTTTTTTTGGTTTTTTTTTTTTTGGTAGTAACAGCCATCCTAACATGTGTAAAGTGATATCTCATTGCGGCTTTGATTTGCCTTTTCCTGATTGTAAGTGATTTTGAGTATCTTGTTTATATACCTGTTGGCCATTTGTATGCCTTCTATGGAGAAATGTCTTCAAGTATTTCGTTCATTTTTAATGAGATTATTAGTAGCTTGCTACTCAGTTGTAGGGATTTCTTTTATATTTTTGGATTTAATCTCTCTCCAGATATATAGTTTCCAAATATTTTCTCTCATTTAGTAGGTTGTTTTTTCACTCTGATTGTTTCCTTTGCTTTGCAGATAGATATATAGGCCAATGAATAGAATTCAAAGCCCAGAAATAAATCAGTACATACACAGTCAACTGATCTTCAATAAAAGTGACAGGAGTATACAAAGGGGAAAAGATCATCTCTTCAATAGATAGCATTGGGAAAACTGAATAGTCACATGAAAAACGGTAAAATTAGACTCTTAACACCATACACAAAAATCAATTCAAAATGGATTAAATAATTAACTGTAAAACCTAAAACTATAAAGCTACTAAAAGAAAACATAGGGGAAAATCATTATGACATTGGTATTGGCAATAATTTCATGAATGTGACAGTAAAAGCACACAAGAAAGCAAAAATAGGCAAGTGGGATTATATCAAACTAAAGTTTTGTATTTAAAATAAAATAATAAACAAATTTGTCAGTGCAAGCCACAAATGTTTCTTTCTGATATGTATGAGTCTGTTTGTAGAGTCATGACTATAAATGTACAAATTTTAACACATGCTCTGGTTTAAGTTTTCCTTCACTTTTATGAGCTCAACCAAATTAAGTACTCTTAATAACAATAATCATATTAATAATTATGTAAAGTTTATTTGCACAGATATGTGTATGTATGTATGTATATACAGTCATCCATCACTTAATGATGGAGATAAGTTCTGAGAAATGTGCCACTAGGTAATTACATCATTGTGTCAACATCACAGACTGTACTCACACAAACCTAGATGGTATAGCCTATTGTTCCTAGGCTACAAACCTGTACAGCACGTGACTATACTAACTAATGCAGGCAATGTGACACAGTGGTATTTGTGTATCAAAACATAGAAAAGGTACAGTAAAAATGTATTATTGTAATCTTATGGGACCACCATTGTAATATGGATTATCACTGACCAAAACAATATTGTGGCATAACTGTATATTATATACAGTATAACACAGAAAAAGTATATACACTATATTATTCATATTACTTTTTTCCTATTATTTTCTAAAATAAGAGTTCCATGGATAATCAAAGCCATCAATTAATGACTTTACCTACTAGACTTGCTATAAGGGCTTCAGGTCTCCTGTTTCTTTGGTTTTAGATACTGAACTTATTGATTAGTTTTGATGATTCTGATTAGTCAACAAAACTCTGGGCATAAAGGAATCATAGGGAGCTATTGGACATTTTCCCAGCATCTCACATGAGAAATTATCTGCCCGAAACAAAACTTTATTAGTGTCCTCTTTCCAATCATATTCATGTGTCACTTGACGTTTTTTAAGGAATGATTTTATTTGACCCTCTAATGTTATAAAATTACTGTGAAATATTTGTTCATATTAAGATTTTTGCAGTTCTAATTAGTGGCAAGAGAAAATAGACAATAGAATTAATACATTTTAAAAGTGTGCTAGGTTGGGCATGGTGACTCAAGCCTGTAATCCTATACATTTGGGAGGTTGAGTAGGGGAGATCACTTGAGCTCAGGAGTTCAAGACCTGCATAGGCAACATAATGAAACCCAGTCTCTACAAAAAAATACAAAAAAGTAGCCGGGTGCTCACCTGTAGACCCAGCTACTTGGGGGGCTAAGATGGGAGGATCACTTGAGCCCAGGAGGTCAAGGCTGCACACCAGTCTGAGTGACAAAGTGAGACCTTGTCTCAAAAATAAATAAATAAATAAATAAATAATTAAAAAAGGTGTCCTAATTTGCTTCTCATAAAATATCACTGATGGTTTGTTTCTGGCTTAACTGCAATGACTGGTTTTCAAAGAAATTTTTATTTTTGTGGTTATAAATTAACATACACTGGCTTGATTTAAGCATATGAGTTGACTGTGTTGCTTGTAAAAGAAAGGTATTTTAGAAACTAGAAAAGTCCTATACAGAGAGTGTGAGAAAAAAAACATAATGTGTGTGCTCCATCTTCCCTACAAAGATTTAATTCCCAAACCTGAGTTAGTAATAACATTATAATTAATTAGTATCAATTATTATCTCAGAAATGGTGTCTAGTTTTTTCCTCCTCCATGGCTTGAGTCCTCATTCAAAAGACAGATTGCCCGGCTTCCACCCCAGGGTCTAGCCTTGCTGATCAGGCAATTTTGAAAGAGTTTCTTAACTTCTTCAAGGCTCAGGTCCCTTCTCTCTAAAATAAATGTAGTAATAGTGCCAATTTCACAGCTATTCTAAGGATTAAATTACATAATAAGGGTAAAATACTTAAAATGGCACAGGCATGGAATAATTGTTAGCTGTTGTTACTGTCACTGCTGCTGTTGATGTTGTTATCTATCATCCTTCCAAAGCTTCAGCTACTAGGATGTTTTCCTTACATTAAGACAAAACTTACATTGTATAAATTCTTTTTTTCCTCATATATTATATAATCCCTAGAAGTTTGTTTTTCTTATTAAATACAGTCAAGATGAAGCTAGGTAAGATTTGGATAATACTTTCCATGAGAAGTAAGATGTGTTTAAAGGTTCCAAGAGTTCTTAAAATTTTTGAAATCTGTGGGTTAAGACTTTGAGTGACCATGTCATTGATTGTTCAAACTAAAACACGTTTGAAAGTGAGAAAGAAGGTTAATTATACAGGGACAATAGCCAGAATATATTATTGCACTTCATGTATGAAAAAAGAGAGTGACTCACAAAGTACATGTTAATATACTCATTTAAAAAAAAAAAAAAACAGACAAAATACCAATAGGAAACTTTTGGAATGTTCACCCTCAAAGAAGCAGTTGTGCTGTGACCTGTAAAAGGCTGGAAAACGAAAGGAGTGTGAGTCCTTGTGTGTAAGCCTGTCCCACTGCAAAGAGGATATGGTTTAGAAAATAATTTTAACTGTAGCTCTCTAAAATGCCCTAGATGTTTCCATGGTGTTATGGGAGATAAGAGTACATCTTAGAAGATTTAAACTGGAACATACATTGCACGTTCTCATTTTATATATGAAATTGTGAGTGAAGTATAAATAAACTCAGCCAAAGTCATATTAGTGTTGGAACCAAGGTTCTGATTACAGGCCTCTTTCAGCTTCATCATGATGTATCACAGAGGTTGTCAGAAGCAAAAGAAAGGCAGATTAAAGGAGGGACTTCATAACTTACACAAAATCATGTTATTGATGGTGGGGACAGAAAAGTTATAAAAAGTGAGGGTTAAACCAAGCTATGCTCATATTTTTCAGATTTTTCTAGACAGCAAGTAACAGAGTAGTTCAAAAAGAGAGAATCAAGTAAATTACTAGTTGACTCCAACTTGAACAGAGAGCATGAAGAAGCAGTATGGAATGCCAACAGTCCTGTGGGAGCTATTGTGCTTTGTGTATAGAAAACACTTCATTCACGTAAGTTCTTATGAGGTACATATTATTTATGCTATTTTACTTCTATATTTATATTTTAGATATATGATTATATTCTCTTCTATTTAAGGACATGAATTCCTCAGATAAAATAGATTTACGTAGCTGATTTAAATCACCAAATAGGATTCTGCAAGCATCATTTCCAATTTCTCTAAAGTCTCCTAAAGTGGTACAACTCTAGTTCCTCCAATTTTGGAAGGTGATGGGAATGTTATTCGATGATAAATAGAGCATGTGAAACCATCTACTTTTATATATCTACAAAGTCACCTTTTCTTGCTATAAGATTATTTGACCACAATTTCAATTTGGAGATTTTATTATTAGTTATGTTTAACCAATGCCAACTGTGCAATACTCACAGGACTTAACAATTTAGATAAAAGTGGAAAATAATATTGTATGCATTTAAATATGGAATACTAATAAATGAATCACCTGCAGACAAATCTGCAGAAACAAGTCTATTTGTCTCTTTCTGGCTAGAAATATACATACCTGTCGGCTTTATACCTATATAATCTTGATAAATATTTATCCCCTTTATGAAAAAAGATGAAGAAAAAAACATTTTAAATGCTAAAAAGTGTTACAATGTCTTTTTGCTTCTACATTTCCTGATACTATCTATGTTGGAAAAGATCCTGAGTACATAGATTTATGATAATGTTAAAAAGTAAGAGTATACTAAGGTGTTCTATTAAAAGTATCTGAATTTGTTGATGTTTATGTTTTAGGAAAAACAGACAGAAAAAAAAACTGAACAAAGAAAGAATAGGAAAAATTAGACATCCAACATGGACTTTGCTTCCTCTTCTCCCTTCACCAAATTTCCAATCTATAATGATGCTTTATAACATAATTAACTGGGAGTTATTTATGCTCACCACTCATTGAGCTATACAAATGTCCTGGTTTCTTTGGGAGCTGTCTCTCCAAAGGTAGCAGGGTAAGCACAAAGAAACAGTGTGTAGGCTAAAAAAAGTAATTTATTTAATGTGGTCCAGGAAAATAAAATCTCTGAAAATAGGCACTCAAGGAGTTTAGAATATTGCCAGTGTCTACCTTCTCCAGTTAATCAGACAACTACAATTTTCAAGAGATTGAGCAAAATGTTCTTAAGCCAGGACTCATTAATTTTTCTAGTTGGCTATATTGCTAAGCATTATATTATTATGAATAAGAGTAATATGGCAAACACATGAAAATTCACAAATGCTTGTGAGCTCTGTTTTTCTCCCCACTTGAAGGTAATTGCTTTGGGAACAGAAAGTATTTCCATGATTCTGGTTTTACTCAAACTATTTTTGATACTGATGGCAGCAACCACTCCAGATGGCCTTCGACTGCTGTCACACTGGCTGCAGCAGGGAGGTGTGACCTGGCCTCCCACTCCACGGAACAGGCAGAAGCAACACCCTCCTGGGTGGGACTGTAGCAGCCCAAGTTGTACTGTAGATCTTGGTCTGCCTGTGCTCTTGAGAGGCTACGAGAGGGCAGGAGCCATGCCTTCCCAGGCACAACTGTAGCCACCCAAATCGCAGCTGCAGACTCAGACATCCCTACACTCTTAGGGACATGGGAAGACCTTCCTGCCCTTTCAGGCTCAGAAGTTCCTGCTCATATTGCCTGGCTTCTCCCTGCTCTTGGCACATGCTCCAACCTTGGAGCAAAGTTGGGGCTGAGCCTGGGCACCATGAATGGGCACCATGACTGGAACTCCCTTGAAGGTCTGAAGGCTGGGGGGCAGGCTGAAAGTCCTACAGACTGGAGTAGGAATATGTGGTGCCTTTTCCGGGCCCATTCTTAGTCACTCATGAACGAATAGGCTTCCTCTCCTCTGAGGCTCATAAAAGCCCCAGGATCAGCCAGAGCTAAGCAAAAGATGGTCAGTAGCAGAGACAAGTTACGCTGTCTTCTGAGAGCTTCGGAGACCTTCAGAGATGTTGGGACTACCATCTGTCTGCAGAGAGGAGCAACCCACTCCAGGGCATCTTCTCTGCTAAGAGCAGCAGACATCAGGATGAGGACATCAGGATGACTGATGTCTGAGCAGAGAGTAGCTACCCTCTCCAGTGCCTGCTCTCTGCTGAGAGCTGAACACTCTATGGGGTGACCTGCCTACAGAGAAAAACTACCCACTGCAGGTATCCTCTGAACTGTTCTAACACTCAATAAAGCTACTCTTGTCTTGCTCACTCTCTACTTGTTTGTGTACCTCATTATTCCTGGACACAAAACAAGAACTGCAGCAAAGGCATCACTGGCCATAGAGGTTTCTGGCCAGAAAATTTACAACCTAAAGGTCCCACAACATTTCAGGGGTGTTCATCTGGGATCTGTGGAAGGGTGAGTAAAAGCAGATCTGCTTTCTGCTCTGTCTTTTGTTTTTTGGAGTCTCTAAACTCCACAATACTCAAAACAAAAGAAAAATACCTGGCCTCCGTCAGTCAGTTAAAAATGACTAACATAGCTGCTGGAATTAAGACATGGAGAATAGGCTTGCTGGGGAGAACACTGTCAATCTCCCATCACCCTGGTGTTGGGAATGTTTGCTTTCTTCTAACCCAGTTTCCCTTCGCAGAGGTCTAGCCATTGCGTGGGACTAGAAAGAGGTCTTGGGGCAACTGAGGGTATCTGGCTGAGGATACACCTCAGAGCTATCCAAAAGCCCTTTGACTAACTCCAGTCCCTGACTGTCCATTAGGGTGTCAGTCCTGGGACCACCAGTCTTTCCTATCATTTTTTGTTTCTTTCTTTTGTGGCTATCATCGTTCCTGTCTCTTCTTTATATACAATGTTAAATGGTAAGGATGTTGTAAACCACAGGAACTTTACTGGGTAGAATGAGAATTTGGTTTAGTCATCAGGAGTTTAAGTGAGAACAATGTGGTATCTGTCTATTCTTAGAAGTAAGTAGGATATAACAATTGAGAGTGTTTTTTTCCCTGTTGAAGGAACCCACATGCATGGGGCAAGAGGCTTTTTTCTCCAGGCATTTTCCCCTACCATGGACTTAAGTTGTACTATTGGGAGGCACCTTGTTAGTCCAGGGCTCCAATTCCCATGACTCCCTTTCTCTTCCTTGGTTGAGGAGGACCTGGTCTCGCAGTTGAACAGGGAAGCAACAGAGAGGCTGCCCTGCTGTTTGCTGGCTGTAATTTGGCAAGGGCTGCCTGAAACTAATTTAATGGGTCCCAGGTGGGCTTAAGGAACCTTTTCTCCCAAGTTTTGGTTTAAGGCCCTAGAAAGGCAAACTAAATCTGAGCAACCCAGAGGCAGAAAGTAGCAGAACTCTAGGGGCACATCGTAGGTAAGCATGATTAATTCCTCCCATCTAGGATTTCCCACTTCATGGATGGAAGTCATGCTCGCATCCATGGCATAGATAAGGTCTAGGGAACTCAAAGGTTACTGACAGCAGGAGGCTTAGACACCACACAGGTGGTTGCAAATATTCTACACCTCCCTGCTTCATAGGTGAAGGTCAAACTTGCGCCCTTGGTCAGCACCTGCACAGGTCACTGGAACTCAGAAAATATAAGGTCAAAAAAAAAAAAGAAAAGGGACATTTGTTTTTTCTCCCTCATGTGTTCTCTGGAAAGAGAAAAAAACAAACAAACAAACAAAAACAAAAAAGAAAAACAAAGGTACAATTTTCCCTCTTTCTAGATGGGCAGCCAACCATCTTCAGCCTGCACTCCTCTCAAGTGCTTCCTGAATCACTGGGACCCTTTTCACCCTCAGACTCTGGAGAGAGAAAAAATACCTTTTCCTCCTCTGTCCTCTACCAGATGGGTAACCAATCATCTTTAGCCTACACTCCTCTAGAGTGTGTCCTGAATCCCTGGGACTACCTTGACCTCAGAATCTACAGAAAAAGTCCCTCATATTCCTTTGCACAAAGGTGTACCCGAATTATGTTTGCAGAGAGAAGAAGGTTGTTCTCAAAAAGGAAGCATTAATTTCAATACCATCCTGCAGCTGGACCATTTCTGTAAACATGATGGGGAATGTTCCACGGTCCCATGTGTGAAGGCTTTCTTTGCCTTGCCGGATAGTCCAGACCTTTGCTGACATTGTAGGATCAATTCAGCCTCCCTGGTGGTCTTCCCAGGAGAGGCTGCGAGTGGCAATCCCAGGGAGCTATGGAAGCAAACCCCAGAAGTATCTGCAGTGGGAAAATAAACTCCTTTATTCTCTTCCCTATCCAGATTCTCTTTTAAGCTTGCCCTATCCTGGAAATCTTCATTTTAGGTGGAAGGGGATGAGACGTATCCAATTTGAAGAATAGCAGTACCACTGGAGGACCCTAAATGAGACCTCAGTGTTGAAATAGAATGGAGGAGGAAACACTTTCAGGTTCGCCTACTGGAGGGTTTAGGAAGGACTAGGACTAAACCTCTCAATTACCACAAGGTATCCATGATAAACCAGGGATTAGATGAGAATCCCACTGGCTTCCTGGAAAGAATAAGAGGGGCCTTGGAAAGAAAATACAAGAAAAAGACAGAGGCTATAATAGCCACCTTTCAGGCTCACAGACCTCAGAGTCCCCAAGATGGACCTGCTAACTGCTACAAATGTGGCAAGACAGTGCACTTTAGAAAGGACTTTCCAGACAGCAGGAGGAAGCCATCTTAACCCTGTCCAATTTGCAATGGTGACCACTGGAGGGCAGACTGTCCCCAGAGACACAGGTCATCAGGGCTATAGCTAGTCTCCCAAATGGCCCAGCAGGACTAATTGGTCCCAGGGATCCTCTTCCCAGCTCTGGTGTTCCAGATAACCATTATCAGCTGGGAGTTCTGGGTGATTCTGGAAGTCAAAGGGAGGAAGGTGGACCTTCTCCTGAACACTGGAGTGAACCTTTCAGCTATCCTCTCCAATCCAGGCCCACTTTCCTCTCTTAGCATGGCTGTGAGAGGTGTTTCAGGAAAACTTTAAACCCAACATTTCCCCCAAACTCTTAATTATAGTTGGGAAGACCTCTTGTTAATGCATGCCTTTTTAATTATGCCTGAAAGCCCAACTCCTCTGCTAAGCAGGAATATTTTTGCTCATATGGGAACCATCATCTTGATGGCTCCTGGGCAGACACTTTATCTTCCCCTAGTGGAGGTCAATATTAACCAAGAAGCAACTCAAGGGAAAATTGGCCTAGGCACAAAATTCACACAGTCTGAATCTATCTTAAGCATCCTATTTCCTTTCCTAACCAGAAACAATATTCCCTAAAACCAGAAGTCAAGAAAAGATTAGAAGTCATCAATGCTAACTTAAGGATGCAGGGCCTTCTCAAACCCTGTAACAGCCCTTGTAATACCCCAATATTGTCCAAAACCTCTGCCTCATTAATGAGGCTGTGGTTCCAATTCATCCAGTGGTTCCCAATGCTTATAACCTGCTAATTCAAATACCTGAGGGAACTAAATAGTTAAAAGTCCAGGACCTAAAGGATGCTTTTTTCTGCATATCATTACATCCCAAATCCCAGTATTTGTTTGCATTCAAGAATCCTTCAATCAGGCCACCCAGTTAACCTGGACAGTGTTAACACAGGGATTCTGAGACAGTTCCACCTGTTTGTACAAGCATTATCAAAAGATCTCAGTTCCTTTTTCCTCGGGTTAAAGTATTACAATATGTAGATGATATTCTCCTTTGTGTCCCAAATGAAGAAATCTCTCAGGAGGGCAATAAGGCTCTTCTTTATTTTCTGACTAACAGAGTATGTAAGTCCTCAAAATCTAAGCCTCATCTCTGTCAGACTTCAGTGAAGTACCTAGGTCTAGTCTTGTCAACGGGGAAGTAACTAGGTCTAGTTTTGTGAAGGCACTAAGCAAAGAAAAGATCAAACCCATCTCCTTCATTCTCCTCCCTAAAACTCTCAAGCAACTGAGGGGATTCTTAAGGCATTACAAAATTCTGCAGGCTATGGATACCTGGTGATATGGTTTCACTGTGTTTCCACCGAAATCTCACCTTGAATTCCCACATGTGAGAGGGACCAGGTGGGAGGTAATTGAATCATTGGGACAGGTCTTTCCTGTGCTGTTCTCATGATAGTGAGTAGTCTCATGATATCTGATGGTTATTATAAGGGGGAGTTTTCCTGCACAAGCTTTTTTCCTTTGTCTGCTGCCATGTGAGTTGTGCCTTTCACCTTCCGCCATGATCGTGAGACCTCCCAGCCATGGGGAAGTGTAAGTCCAATAAACCTCTTTTTTTCATAAATTGACCAGTCTCAGGTATGACTTTATCAGTAGCATGAAAATGGACTAGTACAGTCAACTGGTTCCAGTAGAGTGGGGTGCTGCTGAAAAGATACCTGCAAATGTGGAAGCAACTTTGGAACTGGATAACAGGCAGAGGTTGGAACAGTTTGGAGTGCTTAGAAGACAGGAAAATGTGGAAAGTTTGGAACTTCCTAGAGACTTGTTGAATGGTTTTTACCAAAAGCCTGAGAGCAATATGGACAATAAGGTCCAGGCTGAGATGATCTCAAATGGAGATTATGAATTTGTTGGGAACTGGAGCAATGATGGCTCTCGGTATGTTTTAGCAAAGAGACTGCCAGCGATTTGCCCCTGCTCCAGAGAACATTGATTTAAAACATCTGGCTGAAGAAATTTCTACAGCAAAGGATTCAATAGGTGACTTGGATGCTGTTAAAGACATTCAGTTTTATGCAGGAAGCAGAGCATAAAGTTTTTTAAAAATTGCAGTCTGATAATGTGATATAAAAGAAAATCCCATTTTCTGAGGAGAAATTCAAGCTGGTTGCAGAAATTTGGATAAGTGACAAAGAGCTGAATGTTAATTATCAAGACAGTGGAGAAAATGTCTCCAGGTCATGTCAGAGGTCTTCACAGCAGCCCATCCCATCACAGGCTTGGAGGCCTACGAGAAAATAATTTTGTGGGCTGGGCCCAAGGTCCTTGTGCTGTGTGCAGTCTAGGGACTTGGTGCCCTGCATCCCAGACACTCAAGATATGACTAAAAGGGGCCAAGGTACAGCTCAGGTTGTTGCTTCACAGGGTGGAAGCCCCAAGCCTTGGCAACTTCCACATAGCATTCAGCCTGCAGGTGTGCAGAAGTCAAGAACTGAGGTTTGGGAACCTATATTTCAGAGTATGTATGGAAATGCTTGGATGCCCAGGCAAAACTTGGCTGCAGAGGTGGGGCCCTCATGGAGAACCTCTTCTAGGGCAGTACAGAAGGGAAATGCGGAGTCAGAGACCCCACACAGGGTCCCTACTAGGGCACCGCCTAGTGGAGCTGTGAGAAGAGGGCCACCGTCCTCCAGACCCCAGAATGTTAGATCCACTGACAGCTTGCACTGTGCTGCTGGAAAAGCCACAGACACTCAATGCCAGCTAGGGAAAGCAGCCAGGAGGGGGGCTATATCCTGCAAAGCCACAGGCAGAGCTGCCCAAGACCATGGCAACCCACCTCTTACATCACCATGACCTGGATGTGAGACATTGAGTCAAAGGAGATCATTTTGGAGCTTAAATATTTGACTGCCCCACTGGATTTTGGACTTGCATGAGGCCTGCAACCCCTTCATTTTGGCCAATGTCTTCCATTTGGAATGGCTGTATTTACCTAATGCCTGCACCCCCATTGTATCCAGGAAACAGCTAACTTGCTTTTGATTTTACAGCCCCAAAGGTGGAAGGGACTTGCCTTGTCTGATGAGACTTTGGACTGTGGACTTTTGAATTAATAGTGAAATGAGTGAAGATTTTGAGGGACTGTTTGAAAGGCATGATTGGTTTTGAAATGTGAGGACATGAGATTTGAGAGGGGCCAGGGATGGAAAGATATTGTTTGGCTATGTCCCCACCCAAATCTCCTCTTGACTTCCCACATGTTGTGGGAGGGGCCAGGTGGGAGGTAACCGAATCATGGGAGCAGGTCTTTCCTGTGCTCTTCACATGACAGTAAGTCTCATGAGATCTGATGGTTATTATAAGGGGGAATTTTCCTACACAAGCTCTTCTCTTGTCTGCCACCATGGGAGATGTGCCTTTCACCTTCTGCCATAATTGTCAGACCACACAAGCCACATGGAACTGTAAGTCCAATAAACCTCTTTCTTTTGTAAATTGCCCAGTCTCAGGTATGTCTTTATCAGCAGCATGAAAATGGACTAATACACCTAGGTATGTTGAAATAGCTCATCCCTTGTATCACTTAATAATGGAGATGCAGACAGCTAAGACCCACTCTGTAACTTGGAAACCAGAGGCTAAAAGGGCCTTTTACCTTTTAAAACAAGCCTTGCTTGTGGCACCTGCTCTTAGTCATTTCACTGGGGGAGACGTTCAATCTTCATGTTTCAAAAAGGGGAATGGCCCTGGGAGTTCTAACCCAGGCCTGAGGTCCAGCCCAGCATCCCATGGCTACTTAAGCAAGGAGATTTATTTAGTAGATAAAGAATGACTACCTGCCTCTGGGCAGTTGCATGGGTACCTTTGCTGGTACCAGAGGCTACTAAGTTAACCAAGGGGAATAACATAACTGTTTATACCCCATATAATGTAATAGGTCTTCTGTCCTTTTAAGGGGTCTCTGGGTAACAGGCAACCACCTCCTTAAATATCAAGCTCTGGTATTAGGCGTATTTGCATTCCAGTTAAGAACCTGTCACTCCCTAAACCCAGCCACCTTCCTTCAACAGGAAGCTGGGGAGCTTGAAAATGACTGCAAACACATAGTAGTGCAAACCTATGCGAGCAGAGAGGACCTCATAGAAACCCCCTTGGAGAACCCAGACTGGATTATCTTTATGGACTGAAGTTCCTTTGCAGAGCATGAGATCCACGAGGCAGGCTATGCAAGAGTCACCCTGAATGATGTTATCAAGAGTGTGCATCTCTCCTCAGATACAAGTGCTCAACTAGCAAAGCTGCACTTAAGTAAGGGGAAAACAGTTCACATTTGCACTGATGCTAAGTATGCTTTCCTAGCTCTCCATGCCCATGCCACTGTCTGGAAAGAGAGGATCTCCTCACAGACAGTGGGTCTCCCATTAAATACCATCAGGAAATCAACAGACTATAATCCTCAGTCTTCTGTTCATGGAAAGTGGCAGTAATACATTGTAAAGGCCACCAAAAGGGGACAGATAAAATAGCTTAGGGAAATAAGTTGGTAGGCCAGCAGCTAGGTCAGCAGGAAGAGGGCCAAGATTTTTGATCCACTTGAGGCCTCTCTGATCTGAGAAGGCTCCATAAAAGAAAACCTCAGCATTCCTCTACAGAGATAGAATGAGGTACCTCTCAGGCATGCACCCCTCAGTCCTTAGTTTGGCTGCAATTAGAGGATGGTAAGATCTATCTACCAGCTTCCAGTCAACGGAAAGTTTTAAAATCCTCCACCTGGCCTTCACCTAGGTAAGGATAAAACTTATCAAGTGGCTCAAAGGTTATTCTCAGGTAAAAATTTCCTAAAAATTGTCAAACAGGTCATTAATGCTTGTGAGACTTGCCTTAAAAATAATTCCCTCAGTTGACAGCTTCTCTCCGCTGGGAACCCAAAGAATAGGAGACTTCCGGAGGAAGACTGGCAGATGAATTTTACCCATACGCCAAAGACAAGGGGCATCCAGTACCTCATACTATGTGGAGATATCTTCACTAACGTGATAGGAGCATTTCTCTGTCAAACAGAGAAAGCCTCTGAGGTGATAAAAGTACTAATTAATGAAATAATTCCTCCCTTTGAACTTCCTAAGTACCTTCAGAGTGGTAATGGCTTCTCGTGCCTTTGAGACATCCCTCATTCAGGGTGTCTCAAAGGCACTAGGCATACAATACCATCTTTATTGTGCCTGGAGACCACAATCCTTGGGGAAGGTAGAAAAGACAAATTATGTTATCAAAAGGGACTCCAGAAAACTGGCTCAAGAGATTCATCTCTCCTGGATTACTCTTCTCCCCGTAGCCCTACTATGTGTTAGACACACCTCTTTGAAGCCGGGTTTAAGTCCCTCAGAAATGATGTATGGACTGCATTTTCTTACTAATAATTTGCTACTAGAATAAGAAACCTCCGATTTAATTAAACAACCTTTTTGGCCTGTTTCCAACATGAACTGAAACAACTACTAGCGGCCCAATCCCATGAACTAAGGCCATCTCTATTCAATCCAGAGGACTCAGTACTGGTAAAGTCTCTTCCAATCCCTTTCTCCCTCTCTAGGCCTGCAATGGCAGACACCTTACACTGCACTTATTTCTACTCCTGTGGCAATAAAGGTCACTGGAATAGATTCTTGGATTTATTATACTCAAGTTAAGGCCTGGGAAACTGATGAAATTGGCTCTGTTGACCCAGGAGAGCACCTGAAGCACCAGATTAAAGAAGTCAGGAACCTCACGATAAAAGTCATGAAAGATAAATGCTAATAATTAACCCTCCTAGAATATTCTGTACTTACTATGCTCACTTTTGCTCTATTCCTCACCATAAGGGGTCAGGGACCCCTTCCCAAGGGATTATTCGCTCCCCTAAACAGTTATTTCTCTTTTAAAGTTTAACTGTGCCCATACAAGATTAAATATTTTCCACCAGGATGAAACAGCTCTAGCCCATCACATACTAAACCTCCTTGTAAAATCTGTTTCTTCTTGTTTAGAAGCTATCAAACTTACGCAACTGGAGCTTCGGAAGATTGGTTCTCTTTGTACCAGGGACCCCTAGATAGGCCCTTAGATATCTGACTGCCATTTTCACCAAAACAATGCCCCTGTCAGCATGAAGCAGTTAAGAGCAGTTGCCATCCCAATCCTAATGGCAGTTAGATGTACCTCTTCAGAGGGAGGGTTTGATGGCAGTGGCTGCTCCAGATAGTTTGCCAATGCCATCATGCCAGCTGCAGAAAGGAGGCATAACCAGGCCTCCTGCTCCCTGGAGTAGGCAAGAGCTCCACCCTACTGGGTAGGGCTGAAGATGCCGAAGTTGTGGCTGCAGATCCAAGCCTCCCTGTGCTCTTGGGGGTCTGGAAGCAGGCAGGAATCCTGCTCCCCCGTGTGCAGCTGCTACCACCCCAGCCATGGCTGCAGACCTAGGCCTCCTGCTCCACAGAGCAGGCAGTAGCATTGCCACTCCCTGGGCACAGCTGCAGCCACCCAAACCATGGCTTTCCTTCTGCCCTTGTAGGCTTGAAAGTGCCTGCTTCCACTGCCTAGTTTCTCTCTGCTGTTGGCACCTGCTCCAATCTTGGAGCAAAGTCACGGCTGAGCCCAGGCACCACGGGGAGGCAGTGCAGTTTCTGAGAGGAAGGGTGCAGGTCCCCAGTGAGGTTCCACCTTCAGGCCATGGAGGGCCTGAAGGCTGGGAACTGAGCGGCCAGTCCTATGGACTGAAGTGAGAACTTGCGGTGCCTTTTCAGGGCTTCCCCATGGCTGCTCATGGAACAATAGGTGTACACCTCCTCCCGTCCAAGGCCCATAAAAACCCCAGGCTCAGCCAGAGCTGAGCAGACTATGGGAAGACCAACTGCAGAGAGAAGCTACCTTCTCCACTGAGAGCTTCAGAGACCTGCAGACACATCAGGACTACCAGCTGCAGAAAGGAGCAGCCCACTCCAGGGCCTCATGTCTGCTGAAAGCTGAGCATTCAATGGGGCAACCTGACGGCAGAGAGGAGCTATATCCACTGTGGGTCTCCTGAGTGGTCCTGACGCTCAGTAAGGCTCCTCTTCATCTTGCTCACCCTCCACCTGTCTGTGTATTTCATTCTTTCTTGATGCAGGACAAGAGCTCAGGCAAAAATGCCACTGGCCACAGAGGTTTCTGGCCAGAAACTTGACACCTTAAAGATTCTCCATCTTCAGACCTGAACTTCAAAGGGAGACATTTCAGTTTTCTTTCTTCCCCAAATATTTGACACCAGTTAACATTAGGCCCACCCTGGATGATTATTAGCTACTGGCAACCATTCTTATCGTTAAACACTAAGGCTCATTCCTAGTCTAACCACCACAGTCAGTGTACTCAGGAAACCAATAGGAAGTAAAGATCAGGACTCAATATACTGTCTAGAGTCCAAAGCAACAGTCATTGACAATCTCATTCTAACAGTGCACCCAATTTACATAGTTGGTTTCTTAATTCTAATGTGGAAATCCTAGTAGTCTATCTTAGTTTGAGATGCTGTAACAAAGCACCACACAGTGGGTGGCTTATAGGCAACATCAATTTATTTCTTACAGTTTTGGAGGCTGGAAGTGTGAGATAAGGGTGCCAGAATGGTTGAGTTCTGGCCCGGGCTCTATTCTGGGATGCAGACAGCTGACTTTTTTTACATCATCACACGGAGGAAAGAGTGTAAGAAAACTCCCTGAGGTATTTTATATAGAACCCTAATCCCATTCATTAAGCCTCCACTCTCACGACCTAATTATCTCCTAGAAATCACACATTCCAAACCATCACATTGTGGGTTAGGATTTCAACATATACATTTCAGGAAACAGTGCAAACATTCAGTCCAAGTAAGGAATTAAAATGTAGAGATGCAGATGATTCTAATAGAGCCTAAGATTTTAATTGTAAGACTGAATGTGGTAGGCATGTCCTTATCTCTCTCTTTACAAAGTAGTTTAGGAATATGCGTCAGAGGAATCTGAGAGGCTAGAGCAAGTCCTAGTTCTTCCCCCAAATGTCTCCACGCTTTTGATGAGCAGGTTTAGGAGCTAGAACAAAAACCTATTAATAAAAAAAATACAATTGGAAACAAAAAACAATATGAAAGTTACAAAGAGCACAAAGAAAACACCTATTCAAACATCTATGACTCAATTAAATTGGTTACTTTGTGCTATGGTCTGAATCTATGTGTTCCCCAAAAGATCATATGTTGAACCCTAATTGCAAATGTGGTAAATTTAGAGGTAGAGCCATTGGGAGGTTATAATGGGATTAGTGCATTTATAAAAGGAGACCTGAGAGAGTTTGCCTCTTTTATAACAGCACACATTCGATTATAACCTCCCAAATGTGAGGCTGCAGTGAGAAGGCACCGCCTATGAAAGAGGTGAACAAGCCCTTATCAGACAAAATATCTGCTGAAGTCTTGGAATTCTCAGCCTTTAGAATGGTAAAAAATAAACTTCTTTTGTCCATAAGCCACCCTGTTTATGATATTTTTGAGATAGCAGCCTGAATGGACTAAAACGCTTTGTTCTTGTTAATGTTATCTGACAGTCGCCATAAAAGAAATTCAATAATAATGATGAAAATCAGCCCCCTTAATGGAGTAGGTACCATGTTGAATAAGATCTTTGGCACTTTTCCATGCATTATATTATTCAGTTATGAAAATAATAGTTACAATAAGTGAATGGCTTTTTTTTACCTTAGAAAGCTAAGCCATACCTGTAGTTCATTTAATGGACTCTATCAGACACATTAACTAAATTTGTTGGTCTTCTTGATTGTCTTTGATTTCTAAACCCATTTTAAAGATGCATTCACTTTGTAAAATACAAACTTTCCAAAGCCATACTATTTTTGCTATAGTCTTTAATGCACATGAAGACATTACAAGTTTATATTACTGCCATTTATATGCATATATAAATACCCATATATACAGAGGTAATGTTGGGATATCACAGATCATGGTTCTCTTTCATTGTCTACATAAAAAGGCCTTCAGTTACCTTTAGCAGTTTTTATACATTTAGTTTCATTTTGAAGCAGTTTGGCTCAAAAATACTTCTTAATTTATTTTTAATTTTTATTTATTTGGGGTTGGTTTTTAGTCAACATAGCGTTGCTAAAATGTTGGTTATTTATAAGTGTTTTAAAAATGTTTTCCATGAAGAAAGAGTTGTCTGCTTATTAATAAACCTATACAACCTTTTCATGTATTTTATATGTTTTATTTTGAAGCTCAATATTTTAAGTTCAGAATACTTACTGCATATATAAATGCCTAAATAAGTTGTTTTCAAAAATTACTTCTAAAATTGTTTGTTCTGCAAACCAAGATACTGCACAGAGTATTAAATAAAACAATTTGTTTTAGCTTTTCTGTTCAGCATGTTTCTTAAGTTAAACATATTAGATATGGTTTCCCAAGAAAATTACTAACTTTGATTCTTTGGGATTAATTATTTATTCTAGAATGGGTTTTTCAGTTGACCTGTATATAGCAAGATCATCAAAGAAAAATAAGGATGGACACAACATTTTCCTTTCTCCAGTCCTCAGAGAATCCTTGTCCTTCATGATTTCCTCAAGATAATGGCAAATGGTTCATCAATGACATCTGACATTTTCTTAATTACCCTCAGGGCACATGACATGAAAATGTTCTGATCTGAATTCCTCCAATTTTTCCAGGAAATATGTTCTCATTTCAGCCTCATTCTCATTCCATGCTCCAGGTAACAGGTTTCTTTCAACATCGAAAGTTTTATTGCTGGCTATTATGAGTGTGTTTCCTTACCTGTCAATGTAAGGAAACTTTATCTAATTCTCCTTTTATGTTGCCTAATATATTTACATAGTTTTGTAAAGGGAAGTAATTTCTATGGACTATGTTAAGGACATCTTCTATCATCTATTTCTGGCCTTCGCATACCTAGCCCTACATAAGTGTAGGATTTATTAGACATTTCAGCTTTTTTACCTGACCTTGCATTCTCTGTGTTTTATACTTAGTTTTCTTAGTCAATGATTAACTATTGAGTTTGAAGGCATATTTTCAAATTTAATTTAGTGATACGGTGGTATTTATCATCAGAATACGTTTTCAGTAAATTGAATTCTAAAATACTTTTTATTATACTCAGACTACAATTCTGCCTGGGCAAAGGTTAATGTCAGAGTTTCATCAGAAACTTTCCCTTCATGGAAATGAAAGTTTTGCATTTGGAAACCAAAAGATATGGGTTTGATTATGTCTCTTTGTAATCTTGGAACAAATTTAATCACCCACTTATTTTGTTTCATGTACGAAACACGACTAAGAATCCCCGCCCTACCTACTCACAAAGGAAAGTGTATATGAAAGCACTTTGTAGACCACAAAGCTAAGGACAAGTGCAGTATGTTCTTTTTAAGACTACATTCTGTAAAGTACAAATAAGGAGAGGATACTTTCTGAGAAACTGAAATAAAACTATTGAGGTCATGTCTTCCAAATTTAAGAATGTCTGTAGCATTTACAGTTATATCCTCTGGAAACTCTATTGTGCACTTTATTTAGTCAGATGTTACAGGGTATAGGAAAGATCCTGCTTTTGTAGCTTGATACTATAAAAATGGATAATCCCTATGTCATTCCCTAAGGGAGTAGGAGGCTATCAAAAGCTCTTCCCACACAACTCTCTCCAGCTGAGTTGATACACACAACTTTCAGTTCAATGTCAAGCTCCCATTGAACTCTGTGTCAGTGGAACAGCTCCTCAAATTTCCTAATAACTTGCATTGCTCGTTTGCTGGCTGATGCTACAGTGTGGCCACTTGTATGCTCACTTCCTATTCCCAGGGCTAAAATTCTGGCACAAATATCAGAAAATCAAAAAATGAAACGTTCACGTCTTTCTGGGAGGCTGTCTGTCTTTAGTACCTGACATTTGGCATTACATTTTATTAGGCCAGACAGTGTAGGAAACAAAGGGAAAAAAGTGTTTCATGATTTTTTTAGTATAGTGAATGAGGAGAAGAAATATTATGTTCTGGAATTGATAAATCTAAATTTTAAACAAATTAATATTAATAATTAAAGTGGCTAAAATGAAGTCCTAAGTAAAACTATCACCATTTAGTTTTTATTTTGTTGTTCCAGTGTACAAAATAGTCTTTCCCTTTCCAAGATAATTGCTTGGCATTTAATTACTTTTGGCTAAGTACTAATTTTGGGCTTTGGACAATTTGTTCAACTTATGTAATACTCCATCTTCTAAGTTGTAAAGTAAGAATAGTAATACTCACCTGATACAAATTCTGCAAATAGGAATTGGGAAAAAATTCAGGAAATCATTTTTAATTGAATATAATAAATTATAACTGGTATATGTTTCATCCTCAGCAAGATCTGCAGAATCTTGCAGACAAAAATTATAGATATTGGGCTGTTCCGTCAAAAAACATAATATATAATCATGGTTCCCAAAACCACTTATATTATACAAGAACAGAATACATAGAAATATATTTACTAAGTGTTGTGGCTCAATTGCTATAACAAGATATTCATCGAAGTTAAGATCAATAAAAACTAGTAGAAATAAAAAGGGTTTCACATAGATTTTCTGGGAGGCATGAGAGTGTATAGCTTCTAAGAATGCAGAGGGTTGGACAGAAAAACTCACAGGTAAATACAGTAGCCTTCATGAATGCATAATTTCAAAATTATAAGTCAATATAGGGCAAGGACAATACTAACCTGATATTAAACAAAAAGAAATGTTTGGTACTAAATTTAAATTCTTTGCACAAGTAGAATGAAATCAGTTTGCAGAAACTTTCAAAAGTAGACACATAAAAATTTAGTGGGATGGGAAACACAAAATACATAAAAGCTTTTGAGCAATGAAATTAAATAAGAAATTTTTTAGACTTTTCCAACTTTTGTAAATGAAATAGTCTAGCAACAATGAGAGGAGAGATTAGATTTGGGAAGGCTAGCTATGGGTAGGTGGTACTTATTTATATTAGGGGTGGCAGTGTTATGTACGCAGGTACTAGCTGGGGAAAGAGAAAAAACGAAGACTAAACTCACAGGAAAACAATAAGATAGCCAAGACCAAGTATCAGCTCTTAGACTGAGAGAAACTGGAGCAAATCACATTGTTATTCTTCCCTGAGAATTCCTCTCACCCTACCATTTCAAAATCTAGTTCAAATCAACATTAGTTAACGACCATGAAAAAGAACATTACTCACCAAAAAGAGAACCTGAAACATAGGTACTGAAATGGAATCGTTTCTTTGTTATGGCAATGATGGCAGAGTTTCTGGGCTGATTTTAATTTTTTCAGATATGATTTACCTGATATTTAGCTTCAGCTTGCAAAACTTATTGTCTGCCTCTCAGAGTAACTACACAGGATTCAGCAACATGGAGCCTTCAAAAGTTGGGGTCTGAGCTGATTTTGCAAAATTTCTCTCTGCTAGATACACTTCTAAAAGCAGTTGTCAAATCAAACAGGCTGCATTGGCTACAAGTTATTGAAAGCAAAAAGACAAACATAAAATAAATGGTTGACCTGGCTCAGTATTGTAGAGAAGGAAAGCTACTCCTGTCAGTCATAGCACCACACAATTCTTCTGGGAACAGATAAAACATGTAAGAGGGGAGAAAGAAAAAACAACGCTCCCCCACCACCCCCCCCAAAGAAACCTGAAAAAAGGTGTAAAGACCAAAGAAAGAAATAAAACCCAGTGGAAAACAAAAGACAGGCACAGCACAATAGAAAAGGCCAGATTCATTTTTATATGGAAGAAAATTCAAGCATTTATTTCCCCTTCCTTTCAAGTTGATCACCTTAAGGCCATACCGGTTCACAGAAACAACTCTAAAAGCACAGCAGAGCCACAAGAGCATCTGATGAAGAAAGGAATCAATGAAGACAAGCTGGTTTAACTTTGAAGAATTATTAACCACGAGAAAAGTCAAAATGCTTCAGAAACAAGGAGATGTAAGTCAAAGAGGAGAGTGAGAAAGATTTATTTTTAAATCCAGTTGACATGCCAGTTTACCCAGTCAAGAACTAAGGTAATAGCTTAAAACATCTTGGGAACTTTTCTATGAAGTATGGTAAAACAAGAATAGAAAGGGCTTGCCAGCTCTGCAGGTATTCACATACTTAATGAATTCCTAATTACCCAAAGGCATCTTTTTTACTTTTTCTAATCGGGTGATCTTTGTTCGTTGCTGCTAAAAAATTTAATATCACTTTAAAAGCCATGCTGAATCTACTATGGTTAAGATTTTTAAAAGTAATCCTTTTCAATGAGGGGCATCTGTATGTGCTTTCAATGATATATTTTATGCAACTGGACAACTGGCATTTCTTAGAAAAGAACCTACAGCAAGTTTGATGTATTTAAAAAGAGTTTTGGAAACAATATCATCACAATACAAACCCACCAATATTATAAGTTTATATTGAGCTTATGTAAGAATGGCAGAAGTAGATTACATACACCTTTGATTTTATAAAATAAGAAAATGTAAGTACATTACATTACATTTTTAAAATATATATATTACCTACTATTAAATGTAGTACCTTTGTGAAACATAAATAGCTAAGAAGATAGATTGATAGGCACCTGACTCTACTCATGAACACAGAAAAATATGTAAACTATAGTTCCTCTATATCCACAGAGTATTTTCTCCATCTCTTACACTTCCCTTGGAATCCATCACTTCTAGAGTGATCAGGGATGCACATTATCCTAAAGTCATCTACTTCATATTGGTAGAACATTTGAGTGCTCATCCAGGTTTCCCTTGCCAGTCTAAGACATTGCTCCACCATACTCACATGCCATACTGTCTCATCTGAATCTCATGTTCATATTTACCACAGCCTATCTCCACTCTCCTACTCAGAATCAACTGTTAACTTCCTATTCACTCCTCTTCAGTTCTGCAGACACATTTCCTGTATTCTTATCTATCTAATCAGTGTATCATCCTGGGTGATATTATTTTCCACATGGGTGGCCCACGCAGCACCACAGTCATCCAGTTGAGTAGAATATTTTACCTCCTCCACACTTAAGCTATACTCTTCTCTGTCCACAAACTAAGGATTTGTCATTTCCCTCATACTATTATATCTCTAAAATGATAAACTTATTCATCCCACTCTAACTAAAATGTCACATTATTTTGGCTCCATTAACTCAGTGACTCCCTTTTCAACTTTCCATCTACCTAATAATCTTCTGCAGTCCCATGACAGCACTGCTATCTTATTAAATCATTTTTCACCTTTTTAGACTTCTGGCCCTATGATACCCTTATTGATTCTCAGCAGATGATTTGTACTCTTAATTCAAGGACAACAAAGAAGTAATTAAATGGAAAAATCTTCAGCTTTCTTCCTTCACACTAAAATATTAATTTCCCCCCATCCTGTTATTTTTTTCTTTTTTACATGTTCTTTTGTTTGTTGAACTTCTACTCAAACTGTGGTCAGGTTTTAGCTTTTTTCATGACCCCATTGCTCTATCCAATATTGTTTTGGTTTCAAAATATCTTGTATTTCCTCTTTCTTCCTATATATTTACTGACATATTACAATAACCTAACAAGTTAGTTAAACTATTCATTCTATCTGGCAGATCCCAGAATATTTATTTGAATGTATACGTATAGTGTCCACAGGGGACTTCAAAAAGTTCATAAAAATGGAATTAAAATATGAAAATAGAAAACATAAACTATTTTTGTATTTTACTTTAAGTTCTGGGATACATGTGCAGAATGTGCAGGTTTGTTACATAGGTACACATGGACCATGGTGGTTTGCCATACCTATCAACTCATCATCTGGGTTTTAAGCCTTGCGTATATTGGTATTGGTCCTAATGCTCTCCCTCCCCTTTCCCCCAAACCCCTGGCAGGCCCCGGTGTGGGATGTTCTCCTACCTGTGTCAGTGTATTCTCATTGTTCAACTCCCACTTATGAGCCAGAACATGTGTTGTTTGGTTTTCTGCTCCTGTGTTAGTTTGCTAAGGATAATGGCATTCAGCTTCGTTTATGTCCTTGCAAAGGACATGAACTCATTCTTTCATGGCTGCATAGTATTCTGTGGTGTATACGTGCCACACTTTCTTTATCCAGTCTGTCATTGATGGGTATTTGGGTTGGTTCCAAGTCTTTGCTATTGTAAATAGTGCTGTGATAAACATACGTGTGCATATGTTTTCATAGTAGGATGATTTATAATCCTTTGGGTATGTACCCAGTAATAGGATTGTTGGGTCAAATGGTATTTCTGGTTCTAGATCCTTGAGAAATTGACACACTGTCTTCCACAATGGTTGAACTAATTTACATTCCCATCAACAGTGTAAAAGCATTCCTATTTCTCCACAGCCTTGCCAGCATCTGTTGTTTCCTGACTTTTCAATAATTGACATTCTAACTGGTATGAGATGACATCTCATTCTGGTTTTGATTTGCTTTTCTCTAATGATCAGTGATGATGAGTTTTTGTTTGTTTGTTGGCTGCATGAATGTCTTCTTTTGAGAAGTGTTTATTCATATACTTCCCCAACTTTTTGATGAGGTTGTTTGTTTTTTCTTGTAAATTTGTTTAAGTTCCTTGTAGATTCTGGATATTAGACCTTTGTCAGATGAGTAGCTTTCAAATGATTTCTCCCATTATGTAGGTTCCCTTTTCACTCTGATGATAGTTTCTTTCACTGTGCAGAAGCTCTTTTATTTGATTAGATCCCATTTGTCAATTTTGGCTTTTGTTGCAATTGCTTTTGGTGTTTTAGTCATGAAATCTTTGACCATGCCTATGTCCTGAATGGTATTGACTAGGTTTTCTTATAGGGTTTTTATGGTTTGGGGCTTTACATTGTAATCTTTACTGCATCTTGAGTTAATGTATGTATAAGGTGTAAGGAAGGAGTCCAGTTTCAGTTTTCTGTATATGGCTAGCCAGTTTTCCCAGCACCATTTATTAAATAGGGAATTCTTTCTCCATTGCCTATTTTTGTCAGGTTTGTCAAAGGTCAGATGGTTGTAGATGTGTGGTGTTATTTCTGGGACCTCCGCTCCATTGGTCTATATCTCTGTTTTGATACCAGTACCATGCTGTTTTGATTACTGTAGCCTTGTTGCATAGTTTGGAGTCTAGTGGCGTGATACCTCTAGCTTTGTTCTTTTTGCTTAGGATTGTCTTGGCAATGTGGGCTCTCTTTTGGTTCCATTTGAAATTTAAAGTAGTTTTTTCCAATTCTGTGAAGAAAGTCAATGGTAGCTTGATAGGAATAGCATTGAATCTATAAATTACTGTGGGCAATATGGCCATTTTCACAATATTGATTCTTCCTATCCATGAGCATGGAATGTTTTTCCATTTGTTTGTGTCCTCTCTTATTTCCTTGAGCAGTGGTTTGTAGTTCTCCTTGAAGAGGTCCTTTACATCCCTTGTAAGATGTATTCCTAGGTATTTTATTCTCTTTGTAGCAATTGTGAATGGGAGTTAATTCATGATTTGGCTCTCTGCTTGTCTATTGCTAGTGTACAGGAATGCTTGTGAGTTTTGCATGTCGATTTTGTATCCTGAGACTTTGCTGAAGATGTTTATCAGATTAAGGAGTTTGGGGGCTGAAGAGATGGGGTTTTCTAAATATACAATCATGTAGTGTGCAAACGGGGACAATTCGACTTTCTCTCTTGCTATGTGAATATACTTTATTTCTTTCTCCTGCCTGATTACCCTGGCCAGAATTTCCAATGCTATGTTGAATAGGAGTGGTGAGAGAGGGCATCCTTGTCTTGTGCTGATTTTCAAAAGGAACGTTTCCAGCTTTTGCCCATTCAGTGTGATATTGGCTATGGATTTGTCTAAACAGCTCTCATAATTTTGAGATACGTTCCAACAATACCTAGTTTATTGAGAATTTTTGGCATGAAGGGATGTCAAATTTTATCAAAGACCTTTTCTGCATCTATTAAGACAATCATGTGTTTTTTGTCATTGGTCATGTTTATATGATGCATTACATTTTTTTATTTGTGTATGTTGAACCAGTCTTGCATCCTAGGGATGAAGCCTACTCGATTGTGGTGGATAACTTTTTGATGTGCTGCTGAATTTGGTTTGCCAGTATTTTATTGAGGATTTTTACATTGATGTTCTTCAGGGATATTGGCCTGAAATGTTCATTTTTTGTGGTGTCTCTGCCAGGTTTTGGTATCAGGATGATGTTGGCCTTATAAAATGAGTTAGGGAGGATTCCCTATTTTCCTGTTGTTTGTAATAGTTTCAGAAGGAATGGTACCAGCTCCTCTTTGTGCCTCTTGTAGAATTCAGCTGTGAATCTGTATGGTCCTTGGCTTTTTTTCATTGGTAGGCTATTAATTACTGCCTCAGTTTCAGAACTTGTTATTGGTGTATTCAGGGATTTGACTTCTTTCTGGTTCAGTTATGGGAGGTGTATGTATCCAGAGATTTATTAATTTCTTCTAGATTTTCTAGTTTATTTGTGGAGAGGTGTTCATAGTACTTTCTGATGATAATTTGTATTTCTGTGAGGTCAGTGGTGATATCCCCTTTATCATTTTTATTGTGTCTATTTGATCTTCTATCTCTTATTCTTTATTCATCTAGCTAGTGGTCCATTTATTTTGTCAATCTTATTAAAAAAACAGCTCCTGGATTTCTTAAAATAATTTTCATCAACTTGTAGTCACTTTTGTAAGCAATCATACCAGCCATTTAGTCTATCCCTAAAGAACTGAGATTCCTGGAAATTTAACTATATTAATGCAGTTTTTGTTACGTTACTAACAAAAAAAAAGAACGCCATTTGAATACTTTTTCAAGCTTGGAAAACTAAAAGAAGTCAAAAGAAGCCAAATCAAGGCTACATAGTGGATGTCTAATGATTTCTCAATGATACTCTTACAAAATTTCCCTTATTTGATGAGAGGAATGAGCAGGGGCATTGTTACGGTGAAGAAGGACTCTGGTGAAGCTTTCCAAAGTGTCTTTTGCTAAAACTTTGGTTAACTTTCTCAAAATATTCTCATCCAAAGCAAATGTTATTGTTTCTTGGTTCTCCAGAAAATCAACAAACAAAACGATTTTGAGCATCCCCCAAATTGTTGCCATGACCTTTGCTTTCGACCAGTCTGCTTTTACTTTGACTACATTACTTTCACCTCTTGTAGCCATTGCTTTGATTGTGTTTTGTCCACAGGATCATACTGGTAAAGAAATGTTTCATCTCCTGTTACAATTATTTTAAGTAATCCCTCAACATTTTTACCTCACTTGCTTAAAATTTCCACTAAAAGCCATAGTGTTATCTGCAGTTGATCTGAACACAATGGTTTGGAATCCATTGAGTAGAAAGTTTGCTCAACTTTAATTTCTCAGTGAGAATTAGGTATGTCAAACCAATTGAGATGTCTGTGGTGTTGGCTATTATATTTTCTGTACCTTCTGTTACTTGTTTGTCTTCTTCAGCATGGACATAAACAAGATTCATTTTTTTCCCTTGAAAGTTGACGTATGTGGTCTAACTGCAGGCTTCATCTTTAACATCATTTCATCCCTACTTAAAACAAGTTATCCATTTATAAACTGCTGATTTATTTGGGGGCATTTTCTCCATAAAATTTTTGTAAAGCATCAGTGATTTTACCATTCTTCAACCTAAGCTTCATTATAAATTTGATGTTTGTTCATGCTTCAATTTTAGCAGAATTCATGTTGCTTTCATAAGATTCTTTTCAAACTGATGTCTTATCCTTCTTAGTGCCCTAAATTACATGCTGTTCAGATATATTCTAACAAGTTAACAAGTTAATGAGTCTATTTTTGTGCGAAAAAATTGAAATCCATGCATAGTTTCCTCAGAAATTTTCCATGAATATTTTGAAGACCCCTTATATATATATATATGTATGTATATCTATATCACAACATGTATCTGTGTGTGTTTATATATGTATATTTAACTATATAGTTGTTCCCTTGTTAACATTCAAATAAATCATTTACACTTCATTCTAAGTGTAAATTAAGTCATACCACTTCTTAATAAAGACTTTAGCCAGCATAAAGTCGAAAAGAACAGGTTTATACATTTTAGTAGCGTTTTTTGGTACAGTTTTAGATTTATAGAAAAATTGACAAAATAGTAGAGTTCACATAAATGCAACATAGAAGTTATTACTAACATATTATTTTTATGTAGTGTATTTATTACAATTAATGAGCCAATAGTAATAAATTGTTATTAACTAAAGTTCATGGTTTATACAGATTCTCTTAGTTTTTACCTAATGTCCTGTTTCTGCCTCAGCATTCCATCCAGGCTATCACATTGAACTTAGTTTGGTTTAGTCATGTTTCTTAGGTGCCTTTTGACTGGAACTATATATATATATACACACACACACACACACACATATATATATATCTTTAAATCTTTTTTTCTTTGAGACGGAGTTTTGTTCTTGTTGCCCAGGCTGGAATGCAATGGCGTGATCTTGGCTCACTGCAACCTCCGCCTCCCAGGTTCAACCAATTTTCCTGCGTCAGCCTCCCGAGTAGCTGTGATTATAGGCATGCGCCACCATGCCCGTATAATTTTGTAGTTTTAGTAGAGATGGGGTTTCACCATGTTGGTCAGGCTGGTCTCGAACTACTGACCTCAGGTGATCCACCTACCTCAGCCTCCCTAAGTGCTGGGATTACAGGCGTGAGCCACCGTGCTCAGCCTACTAGAACAATTTCTTAGATTTTTCTTGTTTTTATGACCTTGACCAACTTTATCACCTGACTGAGATAGTGTTTGTCAGGTTTTCTAACTATAAAGTTACTCCTCTGCTCTTTTTTTTTCACTCTTTGAAATAAATTAACTATGTAAAGCCCATAAATAAGAAGTGGAGAGTTAGGCTTCTTCTGTGAGGACACAGTATCTAATAAAGACACATTTCAGAGATATTATGGTTTCTGTTCTGGACTCCAAATTGAATATCGCAATAAAGTCACACAAATTTTTTGGTGAATATAAAATTTATGTTTCTCCTACATTGTATTATATTAATTGTATAACAGTATTACATCTAGAAAGATGTACATACCTTAATTTAAAAATTCTTTGTTGCTAATAAATACTAACATAATCATCTGAGCCTTCAGCAAGTCAAAATGTTTTTGCTGGTAGAGGGTTTTGCTTGAATGCTGATGGCTGCTGACTGCTCAGGTTGGAGGAGTGCTGAAGTTTAGGGTGGCTGTAGTATTTCTTAAATAAGATGATAACGGAGTTTGTCACATTGATTGGCTCTTCCTTTCACAAAAGATTTCTCTGTAGCATGCAAAACTGTTTAATAGCATTTATCCACAGAACTTCTTTCAAAATTGGAGTCAACTCTTGCAAACCCTGCTAAGTTTATGTAATATTCTAAACCCTTCATTGCCACTTCAACAATGTACACAGCATTTTCACCAGAAGTAGATTTTACCTCAAGAAACCAGTTTCTTTGCTGATCCATAAGAGGCAATGTTTCATCTATTTAAGTTTTATCATGAGGTTACACCAATTCAGTTACTTCTTCAGGTTCCACTTCTACTTCTAATTCTCTTGCTATTTCCATCACATCTGCAGTTACTTATTTTACTGATGTTTTGAACTCCTCAAAGTCATCCATGAGGGTTGGAATTAATTCATTCTACATTCCTGTTAATGTTAATATTTTGGCCTCCTTTTATAAATTATGAATGCACCTAATGACATCTAGAATACTGAATCCTTTCCAGAAGGTGTTTTTTTGTTTGTTTTTTCTTTTCTTTTTTTTTTTTTTCTTGAGATGGAGTCTCGCTATGCTATCCAGGCTGGAGTGCAATGGTGCCATCTAGGCTCACTGCAATCTCCACCTCCTGGGTTCAAGCAATTCTCCTGCCTCAGCTTCCCAAGTAGCTGGGATTACAGGCACCTGCCACCACACCTAGCTAATGTTTTTTTTTTTTTTTTGTATTTTGAATAGAGATGTGGTTTCACCATGCTGGCGAAGCTGGTCTCAAACTCCCAACCTCAGGTGATCTGCTCACTTAGGCCTCCCAAAGTTCTGGGATTACAGGTGTAAGCCACTGTGCTTGGCCTGGTTTTCTGTTTACTTTGCCCAGAAATAACAACTTATGGCAGCTAAGCTTTAAAAAATATATTTTTAAATAAAAAAATTAAAAATCAAAACTACCTCTTGATTCATGTGCTCAAGAATAGATGTTGCATTGGCAGTCATGAAAACATTATTCTCCTTGTACCTTTCCATCAGAGCTCCTGGGTGACAAGTTTCATTTTCAAGCAACAGTAACATTTTGAAAGAAAGCTTTCTCCTCTGAGCAGTGGGTCTCAATAGTGGGCCTACAATATTCAGTCAATAATGCTGTAAACAGTTGTGCTGTTATCCAGGTTTGGTTGCTCCATTTCTAGAGCATATGCAGGGTAGATTTAGGATTATTCTCAAGGACCTTAAGATTTCAGGGATGGTAAGTGAGTCTTGGATTCAATTTAAAGTCACCAATTGCCTTAGTCCTTAATAAGTGAGTCAGCCTGTCTTTTGAAGCTTTGAAACCAGGCATAGATCTCTCCTCTCTAGCTATGAAAGTCCTAGTGATCATCTTCCAACAGAATTCTGTTTTGTCTACATTGATAATCCGTTATTTAGGGTAGCCATTTTCATCTATGATCTTACGTAGATCTTCTGGATGGCTTGTTATGGCTTCTACATTGATACATGCTGCTCAGTCTCCCACTCTGACCTCACAGAAATAGCTTCTTTCCTTAAATCTCATGAGCCTACCTCTGCTAACTTCCAACTTTTCTTCTGAAGTTTTCTCATCTTTTTCAACATTTACAGAATTGAAGAGAGTTAGGGCTTTGCCCTGGATTAGGCTTTGGCTTAAGTAAATGTTATGGTTAGTTTGACCTTCTATCAAGATTACTAAAACTTTTTCCATATTAGCAATAAGCCTGATTTGTTCTCTTGTCATTTGTGTGTTCACTGGAGTAACATTTTAAATTTCCTCAAGAACTTTTCTTTTGCATTTACAAGTTGATTAACTGTTGAAAAATGGCCTCTCTTTGGGCCTGACTCAGTTTTCTACAATGTCTTCCTCCTAAGCTTAATCATTTCTAGCTTTAGATTTAAAGTGAGAGACCTACTATTCTTCTTTTACTTGAACACTTAGAGACCATTATACAATTGTTAATAGGCCTAATTTCTGTATTGTTGTGTCTCAGGAAATGAGGAGTCCGGAGCAGAGGGAGTGATATAGGGAAACAGCTGGTCAGTAGTGCAGTCAGAACACACACAACATTTATTGATTAGGTTTATTGTTCTATATGGGCACAGTTCCTGGATTCCCAAAACAGCTACACTAATAACACCAAAAGTTGCTAGCTGATCAAAGATCAACATAACAGATATAATAATAACAATGTTGAAATATTGTGAGAATAATAATAATGTTTGAAATATTATGAGAATTACCAGAAATGCAAAGTGAGCACATGTTTTTGGAATAATGGCATTTGCTCAACATGGAATTGACATAAATCTTTAATTTGTAAAAACTGTAACATCTGTAAAATGCAATAAAGTAAGGCAAAACAAAATCAGATATGCTGGTAAATTATTTGGGATTCTTAAGCATGGAAAGTTTGTCTTTCCTCTCTCATTAATTAATTAATTTATGTAACCTTTTATTTATATTATTAAGCCCCATAGATATTTATGTTTTCCTATAGTTTATAATCCATTACTTCTCTATTTTATTGTTCAAGTTGTTCCTTTTTTTTTTTTTTTAAACTATCCGAAGCTCCTTTAGTTGCATCCTATGCCTCTTTGACATTCTCACATTATTGTGTGCCTGATTTTTTTTTTGTGGGGGAAGATTCCTTATGTTTTAGGCACTACAAGATGCTCCAGGCGCTTCTTGTATATTTCCTGCATAAATCTTAGAATCAGCCATTTCTCTAAAGACCCTGGTTCTTTTCATTTGAGAATGGAATTATAAATCAAGACTTAGGTTGTTGGTGTAGTCATTGCCACTGGATGTTTATTGCTTTCAGGCCCTTTCAGGTGAGAGGGTAAAATAATTAAATGTGTCCACTCCAGCCTGTATATGTTCACATATCTATAAATATTTCTATATGTAAACATCTGTATCTATATTAAGCTACATATGAATTATTGTCAATGTCTCCAACAATAATCCTCCACGACTATATGGATCATTGCAGCCTACTCCCTCTGCTTATGTGTGAATTTCCACTCTAATATTGAGAACCGTAGCTCCCACAATCTGCCACTCATTATTTACTTAAGTCTGCTATTCCGGTGTGCCTGGGTATCAGTATTAGAATTGTCAACCATCGTCCCTGTGGAAATCAACTGACCCTCTATAGTGTAGGACTTACGTGCTGTTCCTGCTGTCTCTCTTCTTATGGATTCCATTTCTTCCCAGATGAATGAGGTTCTGGTACAATCTTTTCCCTGTTGAGTAGGACTTTGTTATGGAAAACGCTCTGGGTGTATTTTTTTTTTTTTTTTTGACAGAGTCTCGCTCAGTCTCTCAGGCTGGAGTGAGTGGCGCGAACTCGGCTCACTGCAAGCTCCGCCCCCCGGGTTCCCGCCATTCTCCGCCCCCCGGGTTCCCGCCATTCTCCGCCCCCCGGGTTCCCGCCATTCTCCGCCCCCTGGGTTCCCGCCATTCTCCTGCCTCAGCCTCCCGAGTAGCTGGGACCACAGGCAGCGCCGCCACACCCGCTAGTTTTGTTTTTGTATGTTTAGTAGAGACGGGGTTTCACCGTGTTAGCCAGGATGGTCTTGATCTCCTGGCCTCGTGATCCGCCCGCCTGGCCTCTGAGTGTATTTTTAAATGGTTCCTCTACTGCTGCCAGAGACAGAATGGTGTTTTTTCCTGGCCCTTCACCTTGACAACCTGATGAGACTCACTAAGATCAGATCCACCAAGTGCGAAGTTTGAGGCCCTCAGGATTTTTTCATTCTCAGCAAATGCCCACACTCAGCCTCTAGCAATTTTAAAAAATCACCATTGAAGTCTTCCAACCACGTAAGCTGTTTCTGGTAAGTAGATCTCAGTTGTGAATCTCCGTATCCTTCTGTGTGGAGACAAAAGTGACGCCGTCTTGGTGGCCATTCACCATGTTGAGGGTTGACTAGCCCCAGTCCTGTGAATGCCTCTTGGTTTCTACTTTATTTTCTGCCCCTAGTGTAAGACTAAAACAACCTCGATGTGACCGCACAAATTACAGGCTATGATGTTCATAGTGTGCTTGCCTGTACTGAAGGGTTGCCTTTAATTGTCTTGCTGGAGCACGTATACCCTTTATTTATGGCATAGAAGCCTTGATTCTCGGGAGTAACCATGCAGAGATCTACATGTCTTGCAGCCACTCAAGACCACATTTCTGTCTGGAAGTTCCCTCATTAAATCACCCAACCCCCCACACTGATTTGTCTGCTCCCTTATTCGGTTTCTTGTTTCTTTGGCATTTGGGAGTTGCTTTGCATATACGGCCCTTTCATAGGAAAACCTGTCACTCCAGATTTTGGGGTAGCAGTTTGGCAGTTGATGGGCCAAGTACAGTTGATTTTAAGTTTTTTTGCTTTTCTTGTTAATAGGATAGAACGGATGACTCCATGTTCTGACTTTACATGTTGATGCTGAAACTAGAAGTTCTTTATGCAATTTTAAGGAAGCACCTATTCTAAGTAGACTCTCCTGACGAATCCAAGCAATCAGCTCTTGGAGAAAAGCCATCTGAAGGGTATTATGAATTCAGTTATTGTATGGACTCATCAGTCATCACCCCAGGCCAAAATTAGGGTCATTGATTTTACATGTAGTAATATTGTGATGCCACTGGGAGACACACTAACAAAATCAGTAGAAACTAAAAGAAATAGAAAAGACTGGGAAAAAATAAAATACATGTCAGTCTGCCAACTTTTAGTCAAGAAACTCATAGTCTTACACATCATTATGTAGCTCCACAGAGTTATTTATATATTTCCATAAGTTAGAATAACAGGTATATAATTATAAGCTCAAATTATAGAGATAAAAATGACAAAGCTATTCCAAGTACATTAAATGCAATTAAGCAAAAGTGTGTCTAACATATTTAGAGCAACCACCCTACTTGACACACCTAACATTTAAAACTGGCACTTCAGTTAGTCAACACCTTTTGCGTGGAAAACCACTCATACAGAACACCTCAGTCCACCAGAGTTAGGAGTGGGTGAACTGTTTCTGCATGTTTTATTTATGACCGAGGTGGTACAATATGTAATTGTAACAATCAGCAGTCATATTAAAAAAAGTATTTTTCTTATTTAGGCAATGTTATTATAGATACATCTCCATCAAATATCTTGGGTACATATTATATATCAATTTAAAATTTGTTAATAGTCTCTTATTTCCTCTCACTGAGAGTGAAAACAGAGGACTAAAATATTTCCTGATGATAAGTTTTCTTTTAGGCACATGAAAAACTATTTTATTGTCAGAGACACAATCTTGTTTTTTAAGAGTGGCTGAAAAACAATTTTTTTGCATTGCAATGTATCTTATAAGTATTTGCTTTAAAACAATTTGGAACGGTTAACTCACTCTTTTCCTGCGAAGGCACTTCTAATAGGCACTAGCAGCGCTTTATGAAGCTGATTATGTATTCTCACTGGAAGAATCTTATGACTGACTAATGGTTCTTGGTGGCCAATAATTGATCAAAAGATTCTTACAAATTGCATACCAACGAGGTATTTTAGTATAGTAGACACAATTTACAGAGCTTATTATAGTTCAACTTTATGCTTCTTTGCCTTAAAGTCTGCCTGTTCTACTTCAGGGTCTGGGAAAATGAGTGATATTATCAAAATCATACTTGTAAGAGTTGGTTCTGAGTGCTGCTGGGTGTGTTAGAGTGGCAGAAGCTGTTGCTACAGAAGTCAGAAAGGAAATACTTTACAAACATTTAGATTCAGGTTGAGTTTCTGGTATGGCCAAAGCAGTGCAGAATAATGGCAGTTATGTTAAAAATTAAGGAGAAAGTTTTAGCAAGAGTTGGAGACACTGACAATCAAAGGAAAGAAAATAATATTTACTTACTTTCTTATAGAGTAGAAACAGCCTTGATTCTGAGTTTGGGGAAGTTTTATGCCGGAATAAATGTTATTGTCTGTCTGAATTAGAGAACATGAATATTTTCTAAAATAATGACTGCTTCAGGATGGAGAGATATTGTATGTATAATAAGATGTCCAGCTGAACTTGTGTGTATGTTGTCCAGTAATTGCAATTAAAGTCCGATGCTGAGGACAAATGTCTTAAAAGGCTCTCATTCCAAAGAAGCTACCAGCAGTTGGCATCAGCCACTGTCTCACATGGCTTATTGAGATGTAATAGAAATAGCTGTATTATTAAGTGAACCCATAAGCCTCTTCCTAGGAAAAGAGAAAAAAAAGTAAAGTGTGGTTGATTATTGGAGATGTTGGTATTATATGAAGTATAATATTTTTTCCTTCATGTAAATTTTTTTATGCAGAACCAAGTAAAAGAGGGTCCAAGAATGTCACCTGCAGAAATTAGAAAGGCTTAGATAAATGATGATAGTAGGGTTGTCAGAAAAAATAGAAAAAAGTCGAGTTAAATATCAATTTCCGATAAATAATTAATTTTCATCTTTTTGAGACAGAGTCTCTCTCTGTCACCCAGGTTGGAGTGCAGTGGCGCAATCTCGACTTACTGCAACCTCCGCCTCCCGGGTTTAAGCAATTCTCATGTCTAAGCCTCCCTAGTAGCTGGGATTACAGGCGTGCGCCACCATGCCTGGCTAGTTTTTGTATCTTTAATAGATACAGGGTTCCACCATGTTGGCCAGGATAGTCTCCAACTCCTGACCTCAGGAGATCCCCCTGCCTTGGCCTCCCAGAGTGCTGGGATTACAGGCGTGAGCCACCGGGCCCAGCCTAAATAACTACATTTTTATATTACAAACATGTCCTCTGCAATATTTGAGATGACATTATAATAAAATATAGTTATTCAGCTGAAATTAACATTGAACTGGAAAGTCTGAGTTTTTATAGGCTACATAGGGCAAGCCAGGCATCTTTTTTCTTGGCTCAGTAGTTGCTGAGTGATAGCACATTTAGTTGGATTCTGTTGCTACCACCTGCCTCAAGCATAGTGAGGGGGTTTTAAAAAATGTGCTCTAGAAGGCTGAATGTACGTGGTACACAATTAAGATATCTCAATGAACCAGTTGCATGCTTTAGAGATTTTTGTTGTAAGGTAGATTGTCTTGGTATTAAGAAAAAAAAGAGTATGCCTGCCAAAAGATCTCAAAGAGTAACAGAAACTCAAAGCAAGACTCCTCAAACACAATGCACAAAGGAATAAGCTGAGGATCTTGGTAACAAGAAGAATTTGACTCAGAAAGTCTGGAGTGAGGCCTGAAATTCTACATTTCTAATAAGCTCCATGTTAATGTCAGGGTCAAAGCCCCAGTTTTTACACTTTGAGAAGGAATGCACTGGAGCATTCTGAAAGTTGAGTCAGTCCATGATTTGACTCTCAAAATCTCAGGTCCACAAACTTGGTCTTCACAGTGTGGTCAGAGATTTTGGTAATCTAGAAGTATAAACCTAAATTTAATCAATGATATAAAGCTAATAAAAGAGTCCAGAGTGCTGTTCCATAGGTTACCTGCTTTCTCTATATTAAAGCCTAACACAGTATATGTCACCTCTCTACTTAAAGTTCCTGGGGCTTTCCATTCCTCTCAGAGTAAAAGCCAGTGTCCTCCTGATGGCATCTGAGACTCTGCACAGTATGCCTGTCTTTCACCATCCTAATCTTACCTGCTCTGAAACTCCCTATTCCCACTCACTCCCTCCTCTCCTAGGGCGTTAGCTTCTCTGATGCTCATAGAACACACCAGGCACTCTCCTGATCCTCAGCCTTGTTTCTCCATCGTTTCTAGTTCCTATCTCACCTCATTCAAGATCTTACTTCAAATGGACCTTCTGAATGAAACCATCCTGCCCAGACTATTTTAAATTGCAACCCTTCACCCTCCACTCCAGACATTTCCTTATTCTTCTCAAATTTTTCTGCACCACTTCTTTTCTCTTTTTTTTTTTTTTTTTTTTGAGACGGAATCTTGCACTGGTGCCCAGGCTGGAGTGCAATGGCATGATCTCGGCTCACTGCAACCTCCGCCTCCCGGGTTCAAGCGATTCTCCTGCCTTAGCCTCCCTAGTAGCTGGGATTACAGGTGCCCATCACCACACCCGGCTAATTTTTTGTATTTTTAGTAGAGACGGGTTTTCACTGTGTTGGCCAGGCTGGTCTCAAACTCCTGGCTTCATGATCTGCCTGCCTCAGCCTCCCAAAGTGCTGGCATTACAGGCTTAAGCTACCGTGCCAGCCTGTATCACTTATTTTCTAACCTAACATATACTTCACTTATTTGTCCAATCCATTGTTTATTTCCTATGTCCTCATGCTAAAATGCAAACTGCATAAAGTCAAAGTTGTATTACCGGTGCTTTGAACAGCATCTGGCTCATAGTAAGCTCTTACCACATGTGTTTCTATTTGTGTTTAATTAACTTATTTGTAAGGAAGAATAATTAAATGAAAAGTTACTTGACAGTTAAATAAGGGAGAAGGTGGGAAGTTCTAAAATATATTTAATTCACAAAGTAGTAAAATCTAGCAAAGCATCCCTGTGTCTTATTATATTTCTAGGAATCTGATTGTTCCACTGGAGTCAACTTATTTATTTATTTTTTTTTAATTAATGAGTGCTAGAAATTCTCTTCCAAATATTTTTTTTCTTTTTATTCCTCTTGATGTTTATTTCCATTTTGTTAAATCAACATTTTTAAAGTTAGTACCACCTATTTAGCTGTGGTTTGGAAGAATTCCATGATTTTCTGAAGGGTACACAATTATTTGATATTATCCAATATTTGCTGATGTTATGATTCACATTCTTAGAAATGTAGGGACTTGTTGGTCTCAAATAAAATGTTTTGTTGTGCATACAGTGTCTGAAAAGATGGGATATTTAAAAGAACAAATGGTAAAACTGGAAGACATAGAACTATTATTTATATAATACTCAAATTATTGTAGAGATGGGGGAAAACAATAATAGGAGTCTGGAGTAGACAGAGACAATCCATACAGTAAATTCTGTGTCACCCTATTTCGATTAAACCATATGTAGAATTCTGTTAATTTCAATTATTTGGAGTAGCTGACATTTAAAACACAAGAAAAAGAGCTAGCTGAGGAGAATAATATTGGTTAAAACAATTGAGGAAATAGGGATGGAATACAGATTTTCATGACAGGGAAAGTGAGGGTTAAATGAAGACTGATATTAATTGAATAAAAATTTATCAAGCACATACTATGTCCCAGGTATATGATGTGGAGTGTATTAATATGATACCTAAAAAATTTTTTTTAAAAATATTAAAAATATGAAAGTACCACAATATAAAAATAAAATCTCTATAATCCTAAATTCTATGACAAGGAAATAATATGTGATATTTTAACTATTTTCCCCAAATGATTTTATGAATTTTTGTAATTAAATATTTTAAATAATTTATTTTACTATATATCCATCAATATTCTCTTTACTAAACTGTTTAATTTTTAATATGCACCCAAAACAACAATAAAATTTTCACTAAAGCTTTAGCAATAAAATTACCTGAAATGATTAAAATGCTTTCCATGATACTTTTAAAACTCAAGGTAAACTCTACTATGTATTTATACATTACTTAAAATTTAAAGGATAGACTTGAGATCAAATTTGTGTTATTATTATTCCAATTTTGCTTATAAATGTGTGCTCATCTCTAAAAACTACTCCATTGAATAATTTCATAACGGTCTATAATACAGACCCTTGATCTTCTAGTGAACAATTTGAAATGCAGAGTCATGTGTTAAAAATTGCATCTTTTCTTCTTAAACTTTAAAATGACAGAAGTTACCATTATGTTGGAAAAATAAATATTCCATTCTACTCAAGTGAATTAATCTTTTGTATTTGTAATTATAAAATCATCTATAATAATTAGTTTTATATTTATGATATAAAATTTTAATATTGTAATATCTATAATATATTAATATGTTAATATGTAATATATATGATGTTTATAATATCATAAGGAACTTTGTGGCTCCATATAGTGTTCTAAAGAACTGATTATTACCCTTTGTACCACAGATGTTAAAACAAGTTATTTGCCTGGACCAGATTTCAATATCTGATCCACAATTCTTGTTTTACAATAGAAAGATATTATCTTAAAGTCATCAGCTGCCACCTCTTCACTTCCAGCCACAGCCAACTGGATTAGAGGAGAAAAACTGATCCAAAAGCTAGCCATCTCCTTGTTACTTCACAAGTAAAGATATGGTGAATCAATCAGATTCCCTTACCCAGGGACTCACATTCAAAATCTAAGGAAGAATTGCCCAGTTAGAAGTATGAAGAGAAAATAAAATACATAGAGACATAATTGGTTAGACAGTGATACAGAATGACCCTGTTTTTTTTTAATTATTATCTCATTTTTATATATATATATTTTTATTATTTATTTATTTATTATTATTATTATACTTTAAGTTCTAGGGTACATGTGCATAATGCGCAGGTTTGTTACATATGTATACTTGTGCCATGTTGGTGTGCTGCACCCATCAACTCGTCAGCACCCATCAACTCATCATTTACATCAGGTTTAACTCCCAATGCAATCCCTCCCCCCTCCCCCCTCCCCATGATAGGCCCCGGTGTGTGATGTTCCCCTTCCCAAGTCCAAGTGATCTCATTGTTCAGTTCCCACCTATGAGTGAGAACATGCGGTGTTTGGTTTTCTGTTCTTGTGATAGTTTGCTAAGAATGATGGTTTCCAGCTGCATCCATGTCCCTACGAAGGACACAAACTCATCCTTTTTTATGGCCGCATAGTATTCCATGGTGTATATGTGCCACATTTTCTTAATCCAGTCTGTCACTGATGGACATTTGGGTTGATTCCAAGTCTTTGCTATTGTGAATAGTGCCACAATAAACATACGTGTGCATGTGTCTTTATAGCAGCATGATTTAGAATCCTTTGGGTATATACCCAGTAATGGGATGGCTGGGTCATATGGTATTTCTAGTTCTAGATCCTTGAGGAATCGCCATACTGTTTTCCATAATGGTTGAACTAGTTTACAATCCCACCAACAGTGTAAAAGTGTTCCTATTTCTCCACATCCTCTCCAGCACCTGTTGTTTCCTGACTTTTTAATGATCGCCATTCTAACTGGTGTGAGATGGTATCTCATTGTGGTTTTGATTTACATTTCTCTGATGGCCAGTGATGATGAGCATGTTTTCATGTGTCTGTTGGCTGTATGAATGTCTTCTTTTGAGAAATGTCTGTTCATATCCTTTGCCCACTTTTTGATGGGGTTGTTTGTTTATTTCTTGTAAATTTGTTTGAGTTCTTTGTAGGTTCTGGATATTAGCCCTTTGTCAGATGAGTAGATTGCAAAAATTTTCTCCCATTCTGTAGGTTGCCTGTTCACTCTGATGGTAGTTTCTTTTGCTGTGCAGAAGCTCTTTAGTTTCATTAGATCCCATTTGTCAATTTTGGCTTTTGCTGCCGTTGCTTTTGGTGTTTTAGACATGAAGTCTTTGCCCATGCCTATGTCCTGAATGGTATTACCTAGGTTTTCTTCTAGGGTTTTTATGGTATTAAGTCTAACATTTTAGTCTCAAATCTATTTTGAATTAATTTTCGTATAAGGAGTAAGGAAAGGATCCAGTTTCAGCTTTCTACTTATGACTAGCCAATTTTCCCAGCACCATTTATTAAACAGGGAATCCTTTCCCCATTTCTTGTTTCTCTGAGGTTTGTCAAAGATCAGATGGCTGTAGATGTGTAGTATTATTTCTGAGGACTCTGTTCTGTTCCATTGGTCTATATCTCTGTTTTGGTACCAGTACCATGCTGTTTTGGTTACTGTAGCCTTGTAGTATAGTTTGAAGTCAGGTAGTGTGATGCCTCCAGCTTTGTTCTTTTGACTTAGGATTGTCTTGGAGATGTGGGCTCTTTTTTGGTTCCATATGAACTTTAAAGCAGTTTTTTCCAATTCTGTGAAGAAACTCATTGGTAGCTTGATGGGGATGGCATTGAATCTATAAATAACCTTGGGCAGTATGGCCATTTTCACAATATTGATTCTTCCTATCCATGAGGATGGTATGTTCTTCCATTTGTTTATGTCCTCTTTTATTTCACTGAGCAGTGGTTTGTAGCTCTCCTTGAAGAGGTCCTTTACATCCCTTGTAAGTTGGATACCTAGGTATTTTATTCTCTTTGAAGCAATTGTGAATGGAAGTTCATTCATGATTTGGCTCTCTGTTTGTCTGTTACTGGTGTATAAGAATGTTTGTGGCCGGGCGCGGTGGCTCAAGCCTGTAATCCCAGCACTTTGGGAGGCCGAGACGGGCAGATCACGAGGTCAGAAGATCGAGACCATCCTGGCTAACACGGTGAAACCCCGTCTCTACTAAAACTACAAAAAAACTAGCCGGGCGAGGTGGCGGGCGCCTGTAGTCCCAGCTACTCGGGAGGCTGAGGCAGGAGAATGGCATGAACTCGGGAGGCGGAGCTTGCAGTGAGCTGAGATCCGGCCACTGCACTCCAGTCTGGGTGACAGAGCGAGACTCCGTCTCAAAAAAAAAAAAAAAAAAAAGAATGCTTGCGATTTTTGCACATTAATTTTGTATCCTGAGACTTTGCTGAAGTTGCTTATCAGCTTAAGGAGATTTGGGGCTGAGATGATGGGGTTTTCTAAATATACAATCATGTCTTCTGCAAAGAGGGACAATTTGACTTCTTCTTTTCCTATCTGAATACCCTTGATTTCTTTCTCTTGCCTGATTGCCCTAGCCAGAACTTCCAGAATGACCCTGTTAATGGGAAAGCAGTGTCTGTGATCAAGCAGAGTAAGTCAATTCATGGTGTGTAAATGAAACAGACATACACGTTGTAATGACTATCATACTATTAATTAAAGACTAGAGCAAAGACTGGTAAACCTCTCCATCTAGAGCTGCTTGAGCCATTGTGACTCCAGAACCACCTTCTTGTTCCACGTTTTCTTTGGCCTACCCCATTATATATCCTGTTTTTATAAATGTTCATAAGAGTAAGTACTCTCATAGACTGGCATGTCATTATATTATCCTCCTACTTGATTTAGTGGGTGTCTTCCCTTTGAAACCAAAATAGTTTTGTTTAACCTATCCCTTTTAAATGTTGTAGTTGGCCAAATGATGCCCCTCCCCAAATATATATATATATATATATATATATGGAAACTATTCAATGTGAACTCATTTGGATAAAGTGTCTTTGAAAATGTAATTACGTTAAAGATCTTGAGATGAGATTATCATGCATTATGCTGGTTGGCCTCCAAATCCATTGACAGGTATATTTTTTAGAGACAGAAAATAAAACATAGACACAGGGGAGAAGGCTAGGTGAAGATGGAAGATATTGGAGTGGTGCAGGTATAAGAAACATTTGGTGCCACTGGAAACTGGAAGGTGCAAGGAATAATTCTTTCCTAAAGCATTCGGAGGAATTCAGCTTTGCTGACTATATAAGCTTTGGACCTGGAGCCTCTGGAATTGTAAGAGAATAAATTTCTGCCATGAGCCAATGAAATTGTGATAGTTTGTTACAGCAGCTCTAGAAGACTAATACAAACACCTCCACAAAAAGTTAAGGCAGAAATTTTTATTAAATATGTTTTAAATATATAAACAGTCTCTATTTCCTCAAATAGAATATTGCAGATATAATTTAGACTATCTTTTTAAAACTCTGAATAGGCTTTATAAACTTTAGTTTTATATTTTGCAATGACAGTGATATTTTCTGTGACCATAAATGTATATAGAGCTATTTGTTTCTAACAGCAAATGACCTTAGGTGTTAAGTCATTTGGAATTATTGCTGCTTCTTTTTAGCATTTTTTAGTCTATTCATCTATTATGCAATTGTCAACATTTTATTTTTCACTTGTTAATCAGTATTCTAACATAACATTTTAACATTGGAATTTATTATTTATATTAATGCTTATATTTTATAGAAATGAAGTACTTTCCAAAATTACTACAGGGTGTAATACAGATATTTTAAAGTTATTATTTAATTTTATTGGGTGTTTGAAGAAAGGCAAAAACATTAAGTTTTGGCTATAATACTTTGAAAGTTATTTAGCATTTTTCCTTCAGTTTCTTTATTTGTGAAATGGAAATATGGTTACATATAACATAGTGTTGTGAAAATTAAATGAATTAATAAATATAAGCACTTAGATCAGTGCAGTTTTATATTAAGCATTCAATAAATGTTGTCACATATTATTATTGTTCAACCAGTCAAACTTACTCTTAGCTGTCAATTGTTACTAATTTTGATTTTGTATAATAAACTGTACTTTCATTTTCTAAAAAAAATTTACTTGCTTCTGATCTATGCGTTGAAAACAAAATAATTATGTTTCTTCTCTATGTATTTTAAATATGATATGTAGTTTCAGAGTCATGACCCAATGAGAAGGAGATTTTCCTTTAGTGGCCTATTTTTTAGGACTTGCTTAGTACATGGTTTTCTTTCTGAGTCATTTCATTGGTATACGTCTTTCTGAGTCATAGACTAACAAAACTAGTTAATTTCCCTAACATCTTCCCTATGATATATAATCTTAGACAAAAGTATCACTAGACTGCTTCTCCTCCAAACTAAAAATACAGAATTTCGTTTCAACTCCTGTGTGTCCCTCAAAATGATATCCAACCTGTTACCAATTTACTTCATTTCCAGCTTCAAACCCCATACTTCTAGATTCATTCCTACTTCTGCTTTCATTGTACTTTCTGTAGGATGAGATATGGAAATAGCCATCTAACTGGCTTATTAATCATTTGCCTTCTCTAAAGTGAGTGTGTGTGTGCATGTGTGTGTGTGTTTGTGTGTTTGTGAGACTACATAGAAACAATGTAGATATATTCTTCATATTCATGCATGATACCTTTATACAGATGGCATCTCTGGCCATATTCCAAATGTATTTTTCCATAGGGGTTTTCATGCCTGGATTCTCAAAAACTTAACAGTGAACAACCACGATGACACAATAAAGATTACGTAAATCACCCTTCACTCTTTTCAGCTCTTATTTAAAGTAATATTATAGCCACTAGCATCAATGAAGTTCCTGCTACAGGACTGGGTCAAGCGTTGGAGGAGGAAAGACCTTTATTTTTCTTTTTAGATATTACACCCTTATAATTCTTTCCTACATTAAAATTATATTACATAAAATGACAGTCATCTAAAATTTCTATAGTTGAACAACAATTTGGATAAAATAGGCATTAATGGAAAGAATACACTTTAGGAAGAATTTTTAACATCATTTCTGAGTTGATACAGTTACAGTTCATAGGGATACGATATTATTTCTGAATAACACAGAGGTGGCTAGTCTCAAGTGATAAAGAGAATACATTTCAAAAATTTGTTTCTGTATCATTTATATATTCATCAACTGCATATGTATATGTATAGTTTATACACACACACACACACACACAAAAACACAGAGATAGTTTGGAATACCTATCCCTGTCAGATAATTTGTTCATTCCTGACCTCCTCTGGCACCGAGGTGGATTTTAGCAAAATAGTCAAGAACATTATATCATGAAAGACTACTAGATTTAGCAAGAGAAATCTCAATGCCTTTGGGTAGTCACAGACAATGATCCTGTAAGGGTAGAGGATTAGCACATGAGGCAGGATAGGAGGATCAACAAAGAGAAATGTCCAGGGCCCCATGTGAAGCTCTCTCTATATGTACTAAGAAGTATATTTTATCATGTTCTGAACTTCCTCACAGCTAGGCACTTCTTTCTCTTGGCTCTCACCCTCTTAGGTTGAGAATACCTTTGGCAATTACACTCAAATAGCTTTAGCCACAAAAGGCAAGAGGGATATATTCTATCATTACATACCTGTCTATAATGTTGAGAGAAAATAGGAATGATGGAGTTGTCAGGAAATGAGCTTGTGCTTCAGGATCCAACAAGCTGGGCCACCAGACCCCAGACACAACAGTATCAATTCATGCATGCTCTCTAAAATCGCTCCAACAAATTACTGCCTGACAACTCAAAGGCTGACCCTTGGAACCTGGGATCACAACAAAGATAAACGAAGAACAAACAAGAGTGTCCTTGTTAGTATGAAACACTGAATTAAATGAAAAAGCCACCTTTCCATTTCAACCACACAGAATTGGTAGGGGGAAAATATGCTACTACTGCACCAGGGAAACACTGCAGATATTTTTTAAAAAAACGCATTTTACCAATATCCATAAAAATAAATTAAAGTTCCAGTTGAAAGAAACAAAACGTTAACTCCAAGTCAGAGCAGTGGGAGAGAACTGACATCAAAGGCACACAGAAGCTGATACTAATTTAACTATGATCTCAATGTTTACAGGTAAATGGAAGTTCAGAAAGCATTTACATATACTCAGAGAGCTGAAAGAGAGGTCCTTGCATAAAACTGGAAACTGGGAAAGGTTGTGGATACAGAAAAACTGCATGATTGAGCTTTTGGGAAATACAGAAGTATGCCACCTGGCTGGGTCACGAAAAGAAAAAGCTTGTTACTGGAAATTTGACCCACATAACTATGCTCTTTGTAACACAGAATTTGAATTTTAAATTATTGGTTGTCATAGAGCCTCATGCCCTGGCTCATGTTTTTGGCCCCAGTGTTTACTACCAGGGCCATTGTGCTAGTTGTGTGCAGCTGTAACTTGAATGCACCTGGCCCCAGCTATGTTTTATGCCTCTTGCTTTCGGCTCTAAGATTTGTCTATGTGAGACACCTGTGAAAACCTACTCGCACATTCTAAGTCATTCATAAGCCTGGAAATTCAAGGGAATTGACATCATTAGGGGGTGGCCATTGGCCAAATGAGAGAAAAAGCTAGTGGATAAATATTATTCTTGTGTGTTTCTTGCAAACAAAGTTGACAGATTTAACAAATACAAATACCAAACACCCAGTTCAATTAGAACTTTAGATAAAAATGCAATTTTGCTATAAGCATATTCCTTGCAATGTTTTTGATCTACTTACATTAAAATTGCTGTTGCTTATCTGAAGGTCAAATTTAAAAGTATATTCTATACTTTATCTGCCAATGCTACTTGAATGAACATTTCTGTGGCACATTCTGAATAACTCCTCAGAGTCCTCAATGAAGTAGAGTCCCGTTTGCCCATAGCAATGGCCAATTTAATAAAACATCTTTTAATTGTCTTCTCTCATTTCTTGCATTATGCCGCTCAGTTTCTTAACTCTGCTTCTAGGGATCAGTTCTTAAAGTAACAACACACGCAGAGTGTGTTTTCTTTATGAGTAACCATAAAAAGTACCCATGGAGAGGCCACCCTCTGGATGGAATTCTGGAGCTAGACTGCTCATGAAGTAATTAGGATCTTTTGCTGGTGGGAAGTGAATTGGTGATAATTCTCAGCATTAAGTGGTAGTAGAACTATTAAGATTTTCAGATATGATGGATTGGGAAGAAGTGCCCATGGAAGGTGAGGTATTGAGTTATTCAGTTTCTCTTCATGGATTGCATATTTCATTTTAATTAATGAATTGTAAGACTTGTACATGAAAAAAATATATAGGCCAAATCTTAAAGAATGCTGTGAAGGATATTTGTGTCTTTATGTCTCTGTTTTGTTTATTGCATTAGTCTGTTCTCACACTGCTAATAAAGACATACCCAAGACTGGGTAATTTATAAAGGAAAGAGGTTTTTCTGTTTTGTTTTTTGTTTGTTTGTTTGTTTGTTTGGTTTGAGATGAAATCTCACTCTGTCGCCCAGGCTGGAATACAGTGGAGCTATCTCCACTCACTGCAAACTCTGCCTCCCACGTTCACACTATTCTCCTGCCTCAGCCTCCCAAGTAGCTCGGACTACAGGTGCCCACCACCACGCCCCGCTAATTTTTTGTGTTTTTGGTAGAGATAGGGTTTCACCATGTTAGCCAGGATGACCTTCATCTCCTGACCTCGTGATCTGCCCACCTCGGCCTTCCAAAGTGCAGGGATTATAAGCGTGAGCCACCACACCTGGCTGAAAAGAAGTTTAATTGACTCACAGTTCCACTTGACTGGGAAGGCCTCATAATCATGGTGGAATGTGAATGAGGAGCAAAATCATGTCTTAAACAGTGACAGGCAAGAGAACTTGTGCAGGGGAACTCCCATTTATAAAACCATCAGATCTCATGAAGCTTATTCACTATCATGAGAACAGCATGGGAAAGACCCACCCCCAAGATTTAATTATCTCCCACTGGATCCTCCCATAATATGTGGGAACTGAACTGTGGGAGCTATGATTCAAGACGAGATTTGGGTGGGGACACAGGCAAACCATATCATTTATGTTGCTATTTATGATGTAAGGTAGTAGTCAAATTTCATACTATTTTATAAGGAGAACACATTTTTATCATATTATTTATTTAAAAATATGTAATTCCCTCACTGGGTTGCTGTATCACCATTATCATATATTGTGCACATATATGCTTGCGTATGTATCTTCTGTTTTAATCTATTTTGATATTTTTATTTTTCTCTGAACCAAATCCAGGCTACTTTAGTTATTATTGCTTTAAAATAGGTCTTTTATCTAGTTAGGAAAGTGTTTCCATGTTACTATTTGTATTAGTCATGGCTCTTTAAAGGAACAGAACTAATAGGAGATGTGTGTGTGTGTGTGTGTATATATATGTATGTGTGTATATATATGTATGTGTGTATATATATGTATGTGTGTATATATATATATAAGTTCATTAAGGAGTATTGACTCACATGATCACAAGGTGAAGTCCCACAATAAACCATCTGCAAGCTGAGGAGCAAGGAAGACAATCTGAGTCCCCCAGAACCTCCAAAGTGGGGAAGTCGACAATGCACCCCTGCCCATAGCAAGTATGATGTTTTCTTTAAGTTTTCCATAGATATTATCTAAGAGATGATTTTACCTTTTAATTTGTTTATAGATATTTATCTTAAATATGTTGTTTACCTAACCTTTTTAAGATGCTATCAATGTTAGTTGCTTTTCAAAATCTGAGAATTTATTGAATAATAGGAATTATTTTCCTAATTTAAGTAACTTTGAAATCAGTATTTCTAAAATATTAAATGTCTTAGCCCTAAATTAAAAATAAATATTATTTTACAATAATTTATGCTCATATTTTCTAAATATACTCATAAAATTGTCTGAAATCTTCTTTTGTATTTCTGTCTCAGGAGATTTATTGCACCCAAAGGTGCTTGCTTTTCATTGTGCAGGGAGGATGAGAAGAGCAGGGAAATGACTGTTTCAATAGCAACCCACCACTTGCACTTTTTCTTGCAGTTTCCCCAGGTCATCTCCCTAGCGAACTACATTCACCCAGACCTTCACCTTGTGATCTGCTTAGCAGAAACACAAACTAAAATGTACCTTGCTCTGGATAACTTTTTAGAAGTTCATCTCATTACCCTCCCACATTTTGTTTTTAAGTTTTGCATTCTATTTCTGTTACTTCATTGTTCCCTAGAAACTATAACATGAGGACTTCAGTACTTAATAATTTTTACTTCCTTCCTGGAATATGCCTACATTAGAAAAACACAGTTTGTATCCCTTACTAACTCAGCTATCACTACTGCATTGTATTTTAATTCCTTCTTCTTTGTTTCTTAGACTATGTATTTAGCACTATGTATTTAGGATCCAGCCATGTTATGTTTAATTGCTGTTGACACTCCACAGTGTGCCTTTGCCACATTCTTAGTTTTATTGATATGTAATTGACAGAAAATAAAAGACACATAATGAAGCATTGAGTTTTGACATTTTCATACATGCATGAAATTATCACCACAATTAAGATAGTGAACATATCCATCACCCCCAAATGTTTCCATAAGGCCATGTATAGTTTCTCCTTCTCACCTCTTCCTTCCTCCCTATCTCCAGGAGCTACACTTCCTGTCCCTGCGGATTACTTTCTTCTCTAGAGTTTACACAAATGAAATAATATGTATGTACTTTTTTATGCCTGGGTTCTTCCGCTAACCATAATTATTTGAGATTAATCAATATTGGGGCGTATATAAGCAGTTCATTCATTTTTTAAATTAATAACACTTATGCTGTAGGCATTTGCAGGCAACATTGAAGAGAAAATAGAATTCTCATGTACTCACTCCTGTCCTGACATACACATAACCTCCCCACTATGCATGTCCACATCACAGTGGTACATTTTTAAAATCAATGAGCCTACATTGATACATCATTATCACCTAAAGTCCATAGTTTACCTTAAGTTTTACTGTTGATGTTTCACATTCTATGACTTTTGACAATTATATATTGGCAAGATTTTCCATTGTATAACAATACAGAATAGTTTAACTGCCTGAAAATAATCCTCCATACTCTGCCAATTTATCTCTCCCTAAGCACTGGCAATGACTGATGATTCCGTGTCTCCATAGTTTTGCCTTTTTCAGAATGTCATCTACTTGGGAATCATACAGTATTTATCTCCTTCAGATTGGCTTCTTCCACTTAATAAAGTACATTTCAGTTTCTTTCATGAGTTTTCATGGCCTGATAGATGATTTCTTTTTAATGCCGAATACTATTCTATTGCCCGAATGTCCAGTTTTAGATCTGAAGGACATCTTCATTGCTTCCAAGCTTTAACGACTCTGAATAAAGCTGTTATGAACATCTATGTAAAGTTTCTGTGTGGATGGTGAAAGTAAATTTCTAATTTATTTGCGGAAGTACTGAGGAGCATAATTGTATGGTAAGAGTTCCTTTAGTTTTGTAAGAAGCTGCCAAATTATCTTCCATGTGGCCATACCATATTTCTTTACCAGCAACAAATGAGGAAGCTTGTTGTTCTACATTCTTGTGAGCATTTAGTGTTTCCTATGTTTTATATTCTGGCCATTATAGTAGGTGTGTAGTGGTATATAACTGTTGTTTTAATTTGCAATTCCCTGATGACATATGATATTGAACTTTTTTAATATGTTTATTGCTTTCTGTATATGTTCTTCAGTGAGATGTTTGTTCAGACTTTGGTCCCATTATTTTACTAGTTTTTAATTGATAATTAAAATTTACTTGACAAAATAAAATTTAATTTTATTTATATATTTTGAATTGACAGATCAACATTATTTACCTTATGGTATACAACATGATATTTTGAAATATGTATATATTGCGAGATGACTAAATCAAACTAATTAATGTATGCATTACCTTATATATTTATCATTTATTTGTGATGAGAACATGAATTCTACTCACAGCAATTTATTTTGACTAATATCTCCCTAAGCTCTCCTACCCACATCTGTGGGAACCAGCATTCTACTCTTTTTACAAGTTCAACGTTTTACATTCCACATATAAGTGAGATCTTGCAGTATTTTTCTTTGCCTATTTTGTCACAAATGACGGGATTCCTTTCTTTTTAAGGCTGAATGGTATTTCACTGTGTATATACACCACGTTTTCTTTATCTATTCATCCACTGATGGACACTTAGGTTAATTCTATGCCTTGGTTTTTGTGAATAATGTTGCAATAAGCATGGAAATGCAGCTATCTCTTCCACATACTGATTTTAGTCCCTTGGGATATGTAACGAGATCATATGGTAGATCTATTTTTAAGTTGTTATGGAACCTCCATAATTTTTTCCATAATGGCTATACTAATTTACATTCCTCCCAACAGTGCACAGTGGTTTCCTTTTCTCCACACCCTCACCAGCAGTACTCATGTCCTTTCGATAGTGGTCATCCTAGCAGGTGTGAGGTTATATCTCATTGTGCTTTCAATTTGCATTTCTCTGATGGTTGGTAGTACTTACTTTATTTATTTATATATATATATATATATATATATAACTATTGGCAACTTATATGTATTCTTTGGAAAGATTTCTATTTAAATACATTGCACATTTCTCAATCAGTTTATTTCTTTTCTGGCTATTGAGTTGTTCTTTATGTATTCAGGTTTTATTTAAATGAATTTGGTCAGGTTGTAGAAACAAAATCAGCATACAGAAATCAGTAGCACTTCTGTAGGTTATAAACAAACTATCCAATGAAGAAATCAAGAAAATAATTTATTTTTAATAGGTTTGAATAAATAAAACACCTAAATAAATAAATGTATAAAATAAACACCTTAATTTAATCTTTGGTTTGCAAATATTTTCTCCTATTTCATTTGCTGTCTCTACACTCTGTTTATTGTGTCCTTCGCTGGAAAGAATCTTTTCAATTTGATGTAATCTCATTTGTTTATGTTTGCCTTCGTTACCTATGATTTTGGGGTCATATAAAAATTTATTGCCTTATGCTTTTCTCATATATTTTCTTCTAGTAATTTTATAGTTTCAAGTCTTACCTTTAAGTAGCGAATCCATTTTAAGTTGACTTTTGTAGATGGTATGAGGTACAGGTCTAATTTTATTCTGCTGCATGTGGATATCTAGTTTGTCCAACATCATTTATTGAAGAGACTGTCCTTTCCTCATTGTGTGTTCTTGGTATCTTTGCCAAAAGTCAATTGACCTTAAATGCCCAGACTTATTGATGGACTTTCTTTTTTGTTCCATTAGCCTGTACGTCTGTTTTTATGCTAGTATCATGTCATTTTCATTACTCTAGCTTTATATTTTGAAGTCAGGTAGTGTGATGCCTCAACTTTGTGTTTTTGCTAAAGATTGTTTTGGCTAATTAGAGTCTTTTAATTCTGTTTCTGCCTTTTGCAATGACTTGTATCAATGTTTCATACATTGATGTCAGCCAGTGTTCAGGTCTTTCACCTCTTTTGTTAAATTTATTTTATGTATGTTATTTGTAGCTACTACAAATAAGTTGTGTCCTTGATTTCTCTGTTAGTTTGTTTATAATGTACAGAAATGCTATGATTTCTGTATGCTGATTTTGTATCCTGCAACCTCACTGAATTTGTTAATTAGTTCCAAAAGTTTCTTGGTATATTGATATTCTTTAAAAATGGAACTGTTTGTTTTACTATTGTTGAATTTTAAGAGTTCTTTCTGTCTCTAGAGAGTGAAAGGCAGGGAGAGACAGAGATTATAGATATATAAACATATATATATTTATTATATATATATACACACACACAGATATATATATATATTTTAAATTTTATTTCTGGTAATAGAAGATTTTCTTCCATGATTATTAATGCTAGAGAAAGATTCTGAGCTGCTTACTACCTCTCTTTTTTGGTGTTAGTATCAAGAAAACAGACTTGGTCAAACGTTCATTAAAACATGAGACAATCTTTATTGGTTCATGGCTCTGACAATTCAGCCTAGCAGCACAGAGAATAAAATACACTCAATATTAGCTCGTTTGACACAGAAAGAATATTTGCAATAAACTTGGCTTTAGCCAATAAGTATATATACATTAGTGGGCAGCCGAAAGTAAAGCCAGTAGCTGATAGTGGGCTGTTGTCAGCATAAAATGCCCATCTGTACATGATGTATAGTGTACTTCATGAATATCAATACCTTCTCCCTATGACAGTGAAAGGGAAAAGAGAACCCACCTAATTACTGCACAGCAAACGCATTAGCAAAGAATATTAAGTGGAGAGCTCAAAAGGGGAAATCATGAATACGATGACCATGTTCTCCAGCTTTATGGAAATTTGGGTCACTTGTACCATTATATGGGGTGGGTGGCAGTGGTTTAATCTTAAATCTTAATCAGAGTTTTTACATTGGTACCAGGGGTAGGAGTAACGGTGTGGGAGTGGAGCAGATTGTTGGTTTCCAAGCCAAGACAAGGGAGGACAACTTATGCAAAAAAAAAAAAAAAAAAATTAGTGATGTATGTGATTCATCATTATTTAAAACCAGTTGTGTCTAGAGAAATCATGCATATTGTAGCTAAATATGGCCTGGTTTGGAGAAGACAATCATAACACTTTCATGACTTCTAACTTTTGTATTAAAACTAAAAAGGTAGGAAGCAACACATTTCTGTGCTATGACTCAAATTATTCCAGCAAAGAGGGAGTGTAGGGAAAAATTTATCTTCTTTTTGCACTCTTTTTTTCAGCACCTTTAGTTCTAGGGGGAAGGAGCTCTTTCGCTTTAATAATGTGGAGAGAGATAATAAATATTAAAGAGTTAAAAGGTTGGTTTTTGTCATAGATACTTCAGTCTGAAACATGTAACAGTCTACCTTTGTCTTCTAAAATTAGAGAAGGGATTGAGTCTGATTTCTTCAAGGACTCTTGAAAGGAAAGCAACAGGACAGAGAGCCAATATTCTAGGCAGGGCAAATAAAGTAGGAAAGGGTATTTTCTAGGTTTTCTCTAGGATTTTTACAGTTTGAGGTCTTACATTGATGTTTTTAATCAATTTGAGTGAATTTTTATATATAAGAACATGTAGGAGTCCAGTTTCATTCATCTGCATATGGATAATCCCCTATCCCACCACTACTTATTGAATAGAGAGTAGCCTTTTCCCTATTGCTTATTCTTATTGACCTTATCAAATATTAGACAGTTGAGTCTGTGTAGCTTTATTTCTGGGTTTTTATACTCTGTTTCCTTGGTCTATGTGCCTATTTTTGTATCAGTATCATACTGTTTTGATTACTGTAAACTTGTAATACAGTTTAATGTCAAGTAATGTGATACTCTCAGCTTTGTTCCTCTTGCTTAGAATTGCTTCAGCTATTTCAACTAGTTTTTGGTTCTATATGAATTTTGGAATAGTTTTTCCCTAATTCTGTCAAAAAAGATATTAGTAACCTAATAGGGATAGCACTGAGCCTGTAGAGTGCTTTCAGCAATGTGGCAATTTTAATGATATTGATTCTTCTAACAAATGAGAATGGAAAATTTTTCCATTTGTGTCATTGCTGATGTCTTCCAAGTGTTATGTAGTTCTTCTAGAGATCTTTCAATTCATTGATTTGATGTATTCCTAGGTATTTTATTTTTATGGTTGGCTTTTGTAAATAGAATTACACTCTTGATTTGGCTCTTATCTTAAACATTATTTGTGTGAAGAAATGCTGCTTATTTTGGTACATTGATTTTGTATCCTGAAACTTTACTAACATCACTTATCAATTCTAAGAGGCTTTTGGCAGAGTCCTTAGAGTTATCTAGGTATAGAATCATATCATCAGTGAAAACAGATAGTCTGACTTCTTCGTTTTCTATTTAGATGCCTTTTATTTTTTTCTTCTGCTTCTTTGTTCTGTTTAGAATTTCTAGTGACTAAGTTGAATGGGAGTGGAGAAAGTGGGCATCCTTGTCTTGTTCCATCTTTCAGGGGCAGTGCTTCTTACTTTTGCCCATTCAGTATAATATTGGCTGTGGGTTTGTTGTAGATGACTCTTATTATTTGAAGTATGTTCCTCTGATACATATTTTGTTGAGGGTTTTTTATCATGAATGGATATTGGATTTCATCATAAGCTTTTTCTATATTTATTGAGATAATCATATGGTTTTTGTTTTTAATTCTCTTTAAGTAATAAATCATATTTATTGATTTATATATGTTGAACCAACCTTGCATCCCAGGCATAAATCCTACTTGATCATGGTGAACTAACCTATTAATGTGCTGCTAGATTTTGGTGTGCTAGTAATTTGTTGAGTATTTTTGCATCTAGGTTCATCAGGGATATTGCCCTGTAGGTTTCTGTTTTCATTGTGCTTTGGTCAGCTTTTGGAATCGGGATGATGTTGGCTTCATAGGATGAGTTAGGGAGGAGTGTCTCCTTCTCTATTTTGTAATAGTTTCAGTAAGATTGGTACCAACTATTCTTTGTAGAATTTGACTCTGAAATCTATCTGGTCCAGGGCTGTTTTTAATTGGTAAGTTCTTTATTACTGATACAATTCCAGAACACATTATCAATCTGTTTAGGATTTCAATATTAGGCTAAGTTTTCAAAAGCAATTACAACAAAAATAAAAATTGATAATTGGAACCTGATTAAATTAAAGAACTTCTACACAGCAAAAGAAACTATCAACCGAGCAAATAGATAACCTACAAAATGGGAGAAAATATTAGTAGACTATGTATCTGACAAAGGTCTTGTATCAAGCTATTTGTTTCAGCTATTTGGACTCGTTTTTGGTTCAAATAATTCAGCAAGTAAAAAACAAATAACCTCATTAAAAATTAGTCAAATAGATGAACAGACAGTTCTGAAAAGATGACATAAAAGTAGCCAACAAACATATGAAAAAATACTCATTATCTATAATCATCAGAGAAATGCAAATCACAACAACAATGAGATACCATCTCACACCAGTCAGAATGGCTATTACTGAAAACAAAAACAAAAACCCACAGATGTCAGAGGGACTGCGGAGAAACGGGAACAATAATACCCTGTTGGTGGGAATGTAAATTAGTTCAGCCACCGTGAAAAGCAGTTTGGAGATTTCTCAAAGAACTAAAAATAGAATTACCATTTGACCCATCAACCCCATGACTGGGTATATGACCAAGAGAAAAGAAATTTTTCCGCCAAGAAGACACATCTGCCCATATGTATATCACAGTACTATTCAATAGAATCAACTCAGAAGCCAATCGCCAGTGAACTGGATGAAGAAAATGTGGCACATATATACCATGGAATACTATGCAGCCATAAAAAGGATAAAATAATGTCTTTTGCAGGAATATGGATGCAGCTAGAGGCCACTATCCTAAACAAACTAGTGCAGAAACAGAAAACTAAATACTACATGTTCTCACTTATAAATGGGAGTTAAACCCTGGATACATATGGACATAAAGATGGGAGTCATAGACACTGAGGACTATAAAAGGGGGAAGGATGGCAGAGAGATAAGTGTTGAAAAACTACCTATGCTCACTACCTAGGTGATGGTTTGAACTGTACCCCAAACCTCAGCCTCATGCAATGTATCTTTGAGACAAACCTCCACACGTACTACCTGAATCTCAAATACAAGTTTAAAAAAAATTGGGAAAGGAAATGGAAAGGAAACCAAGGGAAAAGAGACTTCCATGATTTTATGGTAGACTTCATGTAGAGCTTGGTTTTTTGTTCATAGATTGTGCCTGCATGAGAACACCCTTTCAGTGACTGAAGGGCATAATGCTATGTGTCTACTTATGTAATGCCAATGTATATAAAAACAATTGTTTTGAAATTATATTTTTTTCTTCATAAGGCATACTGTAATGGAATATTGTGCAGGTTTATTCTTCACATTTGATGGCTATTTTACAAATTTTAAGTGAGACAGATGGACTTAAGGCATTAAATATATATTTTTAAAAGAAAATCTAAACACAAGTTTATTTAGTAAAAATATATAAGCAACAAAAGGTGTTTGACACAAATATCAGAGATAGAAAAGAAATAAGTTAGAAAGTTCAGTAGGGTCCACATGAGGAAAACATTCCAATACTCAGAAAAGTAGTTTCTCAAACCTAAATTACCTCTAATTTCTAATGAAAGTAAGTAATTAATTTCATCTTATTTAGTTAGCCAATAAAAATAAAATGTCACAGAGAAAGGCTCAATCAAAGAAAGGTTCAGTTTTTGTCTTACAGTGAGGCACACAGTTTAGTTATTAACAAGAAAACATTTTAAGCCATATGCTACTTGTGTTTTTTTAAAGCCAGAAATTAACATGTGCTAATTAGAATGTGGGCTGCATATAAAAATATAATTCTGTATCACAAACATGCCTAGATAAGGACCTACGTGGAATACAACCAGAAAAAACACTGAGCTATAATTACCACACAAGCCAATAAATAATTCATCTTAGTAAATTTTTAAATGTATCAAGTGACTGGTTAACAAATCATTTAATCACATTGTATGTACCTTTTTGTAATAAAACTCGTATTTGATAAAAGTGACTTGTGTACCAATATCATATAATTATTTCATATTAATCAGCACTTAAATTCGTAGCACAAACCTATTTGGGGCTCCTCCCTACTATCTATGCATTGAAGATAATGTCATAAAAACAAAGCACAAAAGTGTAGTTGGATCTTAAGTAATATATGGTGATATTTTGGCTCACTAACTAACCACTTGTTAAAATAGCCAAAAAGGTTCATCATTCCTTTTGCTAAAATTATTTGTCAACCTGGATTTATTTTATGGAATAGAAAAACATTTTTTGAGAGTGGTATATTATTATAGTAGATGTAGCTCAAGTAGATATCATTTAATTGTAACCCTCTTGATTATTTTTATAAAATTAACTTTCTAATAAAACTTTAAATAGTAGCAGAAAAGCACAGATTTTGTTTTTGCTTAATACATTAATTCATGTATTGAAGTCTAGTAATCATATATGCCATTACCACTATTTTCAAAAGGGTTATAATTGTTCCTGAATTATGCAAAAAAAATCCTGAATATAAAGGTGAAATTAAACGTGTATTGCAGAATTAAAGAGAACAAACATGCAAAAAATATTTAGAGAAGAATCCATTTCGATCAAACTCTTTCTTTAATGTTAATGAAAAATATTTTAAATTACTGTGAAATTTTCAGACCTTTAATAGGAAAGGCAAAAAGCAGAAATAGAGAGTCCAGAGAGGCAATTTTACCTAAAATTGAAATACTCTAAAAATGAAATACTCCTTAAATGATTTAATTTCTTTACCCTTTTGCACTCCTTATTTCTATAGGCATTTCATACATCTCATTTCTTTTTACTGCTCCAATCCTTGGAATCTTAGAAGTGGGTTAGAAAGTCATTGAGGGAACAGATATGCAACATGAATGGTCCATTGAATGAGGAAAGGGATTTCTAGTGAAATGGTATTGATTTATTCTGTCTTTTTTTTAAATCTGTTTCATAATTATCTTCAACTTCATTTCTCAATAAAATACATTTTATTTAGCAAAAATGTTATTAATCTGAGTCATTTTTGATGTCACTGTTACTCTCTCATAATTGTGTTCAAAAACATGGTAGATCAGTTCAACGAACACAAAATATTTTAACACATGATATTATATTTCCTTATGAGTTAAAATTAGCTTACTATATGGAAATCATGTCAATTTCTCATACAGTTTTGGAAATACCACATTTTAATTAACCACCTGTCTTGACATAGACTAGGAAATGAATGATAAATGGACCTAGACAACACATTGTTAGATTCACACCAAAAACAGCTTGTAAGAAAATATGTATTTTTTCAGTAATGAACAAGAAGCACTGCTTACTATTCTGCCAAAGATTTACCATGTCATTTGTTGGACAGCCACAAATTGACATTAATTTTAATTGGTCCCCAATCAAATGCCATATCTTGACATAAGATTGAGTTACGGTCATCACCAATCATCAACACTCTAAATATTGATGTAGCATTGTTTTACATTGGAGTTTAAAGTTAAAGTTAATATGCAAGATGTGAAGTAGAAGCAGTATGAGCCAGAGAGAAGTTACTAGAGAATTCTGTGACTAAGAACAAATATGACACAGAGTTGAATGCCTTCTTTCTTTAAAATTCTAAGAATAGTTATTATATTTCAAAGGCAAAAAATCAGTTTCCTATGGTTCGAAGCTAGTGAGTTTCCATCGTGAGCACTGAGAATTACAGAGACAAATGCTGTTAATGATGACAAATACATTCTAATTTTTATCATTCATCTTCAAATAAGCCAATCATTGTGTTTCACCGTGTCTAATAGTATTTACTTTTAGGGAAAATGTAGAGTTTTTCCAGAATAAGATTTTTAAAAAATGTCTCATATCTCCCCTAAACAATAGATGATTATATTCCGAATCATTTTTGCTCCCAAAGAAATGTTGAATTTGGAAGGCTATACACACACTTTGAGGTGTCTTAGCAAGCTTGATTGTTGTACCAAGAAAATATCCATGCAAAATTTTCTAGGTAAGAAAGATGAGATAGAAAGGCCTAGAAGAAAATAGCCTTCAACTATTTATTCTTCCCTATAACCAATAGGATATAAAACAATAGAAAAATATATTTATCTTTGTAAGATATACTTTATATGGAGTATAGGATGTAATGAAAACAATGAGACTTGGCTTTTGATTGAACTTAACTCTCATAATTAAGCTTACTTAATCTTTACAATACTTGTCATTATGCCCATATTCCATAGAAAACATATTTTTTTTTCAAGAGGTTAACTGACTTTCCCAAAATCACAGAGTTTACAAATACTAAAGCTAAAATGCAAACCTGAGGCAACTTAACATAAAAGCTTATGTTCATTACCATGCTATCTAATTAACAAAGAGCTTATACCCTGATATAACTCATGGTTCCACAGAAATGAATATTATATATACTTAAGCATTGCATTTCACTACATTCTCCATTTTCTCCCCTTCCCCGCTAAAAGAAAGGTATATTCAAACACATTGGAAAATATATAGAATATTTTTTCATACTTGAATTAAAAAATGAGTTTGGCATAGTTAAATACCTTGCCTAAGGTCACACAGCAAGTGGCTAGCAAAACTTAAATGAAAATATAAAAGTAATTTTAACATATCTAACAGTGGAGGTTATAATTTATAATACACACACTATTTGAATGTATCTTTCCTGCTGGGGGCATTTGATTAAAAAAAGACAAGGGGAAATGTAATCAAATTATCTATTTAAACTACCTTGCCCTAGAGAGTATATGGATTTAATAATGTAATAGCAGGTCCAGTGGAAAAATATGATGCATTATTTTTATAATGAAGAGCCATTGCTATTTTATTTTCCACCCCCCAGTGGAAAACCCAGAAGTTGAAATGAAAATAGAAAATAAATTGTAACAATATATTTACCTGCTGATATTGCTGTAGAAGTCATTCATTATTCCTTTTAAGAAATCACACACCAACCTGTTAGAACACAACTGTATCCTGATGCTCCTGTCAGATGAAAAATTTAACCCTTACCTTATAGAATTTTACCACATGAAAACAATAACTATCAGAGAGTCTAGAAGAAAATAAGTAGCAACATAGATAGATAGATAGATAGATAGATAGATAGATAGATAGATAGATTTTGTTTTGTTTTGTTTTTGTTTTTTTGTTTTGTTTTGTTTTAGATGGAATTTTGCTCTTGTTGCCCAGGCTTGAGTACAATGGCGTAATCTTGGCTCATTGCAAACTCTGCCTCCCAGGTTTAAGTGATTCTCCTGTCTCAGCCTCCCGAGTAGCTGGAATTACTCGGCGCCTGCCTATATGCCCTGCTAATTTTTGTATTTTTAGTAGAGATGGGGTTTCATCATATTGGTCAGGCTGGTCTCGAACTCCTGACCTCAGGTGATCCACCCTCCTCGGCCTCCCAAAGTGCTGGGATTAGAGGCATGATCCACCATGTCTGGCCAGAATTTTATTTTAATTCATGTCCTTTGGTTTATTTATTTGATGGTTCAGTCAATATATGAATAATATTTGCTTGGGAACATCTTATTTTTGTGTGTCATTAAAGATAAAACTTCCTTATGTCAGTTTTCTTTTTTCTACTCCTTTCAAACACAGAGAAACGATGGACCCTATTTTAGCTTTGAAAAGTCTTCAAACTCCTTAATATGTTTTTACAAATAAATGTCCTGTTTCTCATGTACTGTGGTTATTTCTTTTACCTCTTTTGTAAGGTTGTCCATTCCTTCTCATTCTTTAAATATTCTTATGTTTTGGTCTTAGTCCACACAGCTCACCAAAAGCTTGTTATATATTTTTATTTAAAAAGTTTATTCCATATTAAAAGGAAATATATCACATTGAAAAATTGTAAGTATTTGGTATGCTTCATTTTCTCTGCAGAAGTAGAGCCCACATGTTTAGTTAAAATATAATAATAATTATATTAATTTGGTGGCAGAAATGATTTTATTATAACTTTTGCCACAAGAGTAAAATTGAAAATTATTTACTCTCTATGTATTAATAATATTCTTCAAGTGAACTCACCCTAATGGCAGTAAATCAAAGATGTCACCTAAAAAATTTCCCTATTTACAACCTTACCAAAAACAACATATGTGATATTGCTAAACCAAGAGTGTCACAAAATTTTGTTTCTTGTTTATATCGTTACAAAGGCAACATGAGACATCACAGTATAAACTGCTCCCAAGCAGTCAAACTCTTGGCAAATACATAGGATTAGAGGAGTCGTCCTTGGATAAAAGATATTTACAGCAAACATTCCTGGTAGATGCAGATAGGATATGGAGCGAATGAAGCTCAAGGTTTGGGTACTAGCAGGTGTATGTGCACTTTCTAAGGCTTTGGGAAGAGGCAGCAGAATGTCTTTACATGATCATATATTGCTAACAAATAAGTAGCAAAAAATATGCTTAAAAAGTTTATGATGCCTTATATTTTTGGTTTCCTTCTCTTAAAGAGTACTCTCAAACTGTCCAAAATTCAGCCCTGCAAAATTTCATTCCACACATGACTTCTGACGTGTAATCTGGGATATAAAATTAATTTGTTCCAGGAATACAGCAACTCATTATACATTCTTGGCAATGCAAAAAGCATCAAAGTTTGCCTGTTCAATCTCACAATAAAATGACTTGAAATTCTTAAATTATATTATATATTATGCTTTCAAAAAATGTTCTTTTGTGTTCCTTTCAAATTGGCAATTAAAAAATAAAGTAACTTTGTTAAAATATAAGTTAAATAAAACTAAATGCATCCATATCTAAGAATATGTTTTCATAAATGTGTACATATTTGCAAACAAAATTACATTCAAGATATAGAGAAGGGCTATTTACAGCATGAGTAGATAAGAAATTTTGTGGACCTATTTATCAAAGAAACTGGTGAAAATTATTAAAAAACATTTTAAGTATCTGGACTTGCTAGAAAGGCATATGACAAATAAAGAAACATTCATTCAAGAAAATCTACTAATGCTCAGTAAAAACTGTAAGAGTTTGTGGTGTCTAAATCAAGATTGTACTCTCCCATCCTCCCAGCTCGCTGGGACACAAATTCTAATCTAAACGAACACAGTAAGAACACAGGGCTTTTTCTCCTTCTGTCCTGGAGTCAGAAGACTATCTTCCATTTTGGAGGATCAGGATGTGACTCTCCCATTCTGCCCCTAGGCCACACTTTGAGTGAATTTAATCAAGAGGAGGAAGTCTTTTTTGGTGTTTTGTTTTGTTTTGTTTTGTTGGTTGGTTGGTTTTTCTTTCCATCCAACACTCAACTTGCAAGTGAAAATCTATTTAGTTGTAGCATCACTGAGGATACTGGACTCATGATCACCCTTGTCCAGGCTCATAGGGTGGGTGTTCCACACCTTTGAAAGGCAAGCTGAGGATATCTGGGGCTCTCCTGTCTCATTCATGAAGACGTTTAATAATTAAAGCCAAGGGCGTCATTCAGAGAGAAGCACACTATTGTTTCTGCTCCCAGCACCAGAGCCATGGTTCAAAGACTGTGCCTGGGAAGAGAGGCAGCCTTCAGAACATATTGTTCCAAATTGCTTCCAAAGGAAATGACTTCATTTGCAACATATAGTGTAGAGAGTTCAAGCCTAAAGGTACTATCACAAATAGGAAATTGTGATGAATGACAATTGGGAGGGATTGATAGATTCATTGGAGGTAGAGGCTAAATTGCAGGCTAACCAGTTTGCTGTAGTAAAACAGGGAAAGAGGTATGGAAATAACACTCCTGAACAAATCTCAGAAACTGACATAAGTAACTACTCTATCAGAGGTGCCTGAATTCAATTGGATTAGTCTGTGAGGCAATTTTTGCTCGAGGACATTACCAAAGACAATAGAGCAAAGAGCATTAGTGGAGTTTATGCTATATTATCTGAATTATTCAGTATTCTAAACAACAACAACAAAATGTGAGACATGCAAAGAAAGAGGAAAATCTCATCCACACATGGGGGAAAAATAGTAGACAACAGACACTTCTGTGAAAGTGATCAAATGTTGGTTATAACAGAAAAAGTATTCAAAATAGCCACTCTAAATGTTCAAACAACTAGAGAAAGCCATAATTAAAAAGTAAAAGAAAGTATGCTGATAATGTCACATCAAATAGAGAATAAAAATGGATAGAAATTATAAAAAAGAACCAAATAGGAACTTTTGAGTTAAAAAATATAATAATTTAAATGAAAAATCCATTACAATGGCTCAATAATAGTTTTAAATTGGAAGAAGAAAGACCTAGTATATTAAAGTTAGACTGATAGGGCATGATGAAGCCAAAGAATAGAGAAAAACAATAGAAAAAAGTGAACAGGTCCTTAAAGAAATCTGAGTGACCATTAGGTCACCAACATAGACATTATGGGAATACTAGAGGTTCAGAGAGAGAGAAAGACGCAGAAAAAAATTTACATAAATAATGGATAAATACTTCCCAGATTTATTGGATAGCAGGAATGAATCACAAGACTGTATTAAGATGGCAATACTCTCCACATTGGTCTACAGATTCAACACAACCCCTATTGTAATTCCAACTTTGTAAAAATGAATATGGAAATACAAGTGATCAGAACAGCCAAAACAATCCTGAAAAAAAGACAAAAACAAATATGGAGGACTGGCACTTCTTGATTTTAGAATCTACAACGAAGCAACAATAATCAAGACTGCGTAGTACTGGCATTAAGATTTACAGTGCTCTGGCTGTAAAACCGAATGAAATAGAATCAAGATTCTAGAAATACACCTTTGGGTTTATAATCGACAAATTTTTGGCAGTGGTGCTAAGGTTATTCAACGGGTATAGAATGATCTTTTCAGCAAATAGCACAGGAAAAACTGAACAGCCACATGTAAAAAAATAATTTTTGACCTAAACTTATGGCATATACAATAATTACCTCAAAGTGTATCAATGAGTAATTGTTAATGCTAAAAGTGTAAAGCTCATAGAGAAAGACATAAATCTTCAGGATCCCACATTTGGCAATGAAGCCTTAGATATGATACCTAAAGTACTAGTTAAAAAATAAGAATAAATTAGACTTTACAAATTTAATTTATAAATTAAATTATAATTTATAATAAATTTAGACTTTAAAATATTGTGTGCTTCAAAAGACACTTTCAGGAACAAATAAGCAACTCACAGCAAAGAATAAAATATGTGCCAATCATGTATTTAATAAACAGCTCATACCCAGAATATATAAAGAACTCTTACAACTCAAAAATAAAAAAAGTCAGTTAAAAAATGGGGACCAGTCACGGTGGCTCACGCCTGTAATCCCAGCACTTTGGGAGGCCAAGGTGGGTGGATCACGAGACCATCCTGGCTAACACAGTAAAACCTGTCTCTACTAAAAATACAAAAATTAGCCGGGCATAGTGGCGGCGCCTGTGGTCCCAGCTACTCGGGAGGCAGAGGCAGGAGAATGGCAGGAACCCGGGGGCGGAGCTTGCAGTGAGCCAAGATGGCGTCACTCACTCCAGCCTGGGTGACTGAGCGAGACTCCGTCTCAAAAAAGAAGAAAAGAAAGAACGAAAGAAAGAAAAGAAAGAAAAAGAAAATTAAGAAAAGAGAGAGAGAGAGGGAGGGAGGGAGGGAAAAGGAGCTGAATAGATATTTATCCAAAGAAGATATACAAATGGTTAATATCATTAGTGAAATGATAGTCAAATGATCAAAGATGCTTAATATCATTAGTCATTAGGGAAATGCAAATTAAACTTAAGGTGAGATACTACTTCATACTTACTAATATGGCTATAATAAGAAAAAGACAGGCAATAACAAGTGTTGGTGAGGATATGGAGAAATTGGAACCCTCCTACACTGCTGGTGACAAAGTAAAATAGTGCCACACCGTAGGAAAACAGTTTGCAGTTTTTCAAGCAATCAAACATAGAGTTAAACTATACCTCAGCAATACCACTCCTAGGTATATGGTGTCCCCAAATTAGAACATATGCCATGCTAAATTGTACATAAAGGGATAAGCAGTAGTAGACATAGTAGCCAAACATGGATACCATTCAATGTTTAAGTTATAAATGGCTAAACAAAACATAGTTGTCCTAGTCTGCTTGGGCTACCATAATAAAGTATCATACACTGGGTAGACGAAACAGATTTTTTTTTTCCTCCACAGTTCTGAAGACTAAAAGTCCAGGACAAGGTTCAGGCATGGTCAGGTTTTGGTGAGGGTTCTCTTCTTGGTTATTAGTTGGTCACTCTCTCACTGTGCCTTCACATAATCTTCCCTTAGTGCATGAACATGCATACATATATATATATATATATATATATACACACTTCTAAGACTGCCTATTGGACCCACTATTATGATTACGTTTACCCTTATTTCTGCCTAAAAGACCTATGTCCAAATACAGTCACATTAATGTCAATATATTTTGACATAATCTAATAGTATTTTTTTTTGGCCAAAAACAGGAGTCCATTTTTTTTTTACATGAGATTATCACTGAAAAAAGGAAACGTTTAAAATGTAAGGACAAATTTTATTTATATTTGTAAATACAAATTTACAAATTTGGACTATACACTTGATCCCTACAATTTTGTCTCTTATGTAGTTTGATTCATTACAGCTTCAACATATGGACATGGCAGAGATGCAATTTGATCCAAAGTAGTGGTATATCCATACAATAGGATTTTACTCAGCTACATCAAAAATGACTGTTACTACAACATGAATGATCCTTGAAATCATTATGCTAAATGAAAGGAGCCAGGTACAAATGGCCACACATCTTATGATTCATTTGATACAGAATATCAAGAATAGGCAAATCTATAGAGACTGAAAATGATTAGTTTTAGTTGCTGAGGGCTGTTACAGGAAGAAGAGGGGTTGGGAGGTGAATGATAGTGAAAGTATAAGTCATTGCTTTTTGAAATGAGGAAATGTTCTAAAATTCACTGTAGTGATGATTGTTATCTCTGTGAATATACTAAAAATTCTTGAATTATATACCCTAAATGTGTGAATTGTAAGACATATGAATTAAATCTAAATAATGCTACTATAAAATGATGTGGAATATTTCCCAAAATATATACCTAGGCATACCCTAACCCTGCCCCAGGCAACATCTGATCTTGATTGCATTATATACTAGATTTGTATTTTTGAGAATGTCACATACACAAAATCATAGTGGATATTTGCTTTTGTTTCTAGCTTCTTTTGTTCAGCATAATGTGTTTGAGATTCATCCATATTTTGTGCATTGTTGGTGTCCTTTTGTGGTTGAACAGCATTACATTAATGGGTATAACACAATTAGTGTATCCATTCTCTTGTTAATGAACTTTTGGGTTGATCTGAGTTTGGGAATTTTATGAATAAATCTGCCCTAAAACATTTCTGTTTAATAATTTGTATGTACATATAATTTCTTTTCTTTCCTTGATACTTAGAAGAGTAACTACTGAATTCCCTGAGAAATATATGTATCAATGCAATACAATGGCAGTAACTATTGGCTGATTACTATGTAACTATTGGCTGATTACTATGTGCTGGACATTGTTTTAATCTCTTTACATCTCCGAAGTCATTCAATTTTCACAAAGCCTGAAAAATAGTATGCTAATAGCATTGCTTTGTTATTATACGTGTGTGTGTACATATATATATATAGAGAGAGAGAGAGTAAAGTTACAGGATATTTTACGAATTTACATAACTTATATTCTTACCTTAATTTTGTATCTTAGAAGTCTGGCATACAGTTTTTTCATAACAATGCTTGGCAAAATACATAGATTACCTCAGTATAAACACATATAGTAAAGTTTCAGTGTATCTTAAAATCTAACAGTAGTTTTTATCAAGAACAGAAACACATTTTTTACATAGATTATCATTGAAAAAAGTATTTAAAATGTGAGGACAAATTTTATTTATATTTGTAAAACTAGAAAATATATTTTGATCCCACGATGATGTCTCTTCTGGAGTTTGATTTGTTAGCCATCTTTCTTTTTTTGTATCTGTAATGTGTCCTCTATTAATTTCTCCTTCTCAGTTTACATATATATCCAAAAAACTTTCATCAACAACAATAATAATAAAGATTCCATTTAATGTTGCCTTTCAACTAGTATATATCACACTATCATTATTTAGTTGTTTTTGGAAAATTTCAAACAGGATTGTTTATTTTATTCCCTTTGTGTTTCAATTGTTGATGTACAACACCTACAACTATGATTCTAATCAGAGTAATCTGAAAGAACTGACGAATGTCCTTTTTTTTTATTATTATACTTTAAGTTCTAGGGTACATGTGCACAATGTGCAGGTTTGTTACATATGTATACATGTGCCATGTTGGTGTACTGCACCCATCAACTCATCATTTACATTAGGTATTTCTCCTAATGCTTTCCCTCCCCCCTCCCCTGACCCCACGACAGGCCCCGGTGTGTGATGTTCCCCACTGTGTGTCCAAGTCTTCTCATTGTTCAATTCCCACCTATGAGTGAGAACATGTTTGGTTTTCTGTCCTTGGGATAGTTTGCTGAGAATGATGGTTTACAGCTTCATCCATGTCCCTACAAAGGACATGAACTCGTCATTTTTTATGGCTGCATAGTATTCCAAGGTGTATATGTGCCACATTTTCTTAATCCAGTCTATCATTGGTGGACATTTGGGTTGGTTCCAAGTCTTTGCTATTGAGAATAGTGCTGCATTAAACATATGTGTGCATGTACCTTTATAGCAGCATGATTTATAATCCTTTGGGTATATCCCCAGTAATGGGATGGCTGGGTCAAATGGCATTTCTAGTTGTAGAACCTTGTTCTTAATTACAAATCCCCTCTTGCTTCTCAAATATGTAAGAGTTATCTTTTTTACAGTTGAGTTGTATTCCATGGCATAATTTAATTTATCATTTAATTGGTAAATAAAGCTGTATATATTTATGAAGTACAACATGAGATTTTGATATATGTATACATTGTGGAATGACTAAATCAGGCTAATATATCCATGAATTCACATAATTAATATTCTTTTATGGTGAAAACATTTAAATCTATTATCTTAATAGTTTCTAAGTGTATAATACATTGTTATTAACTATAGTCTCAATATTGTACAATAGATCTAATGAATTTATTCCTTCTGTCGTCTAATTAGTATCTTTCCAATCCCTCTCTTCCCTAGTCTCTGGTAACCAACATTCTAATCTCTGGTTCTAATTGGTTCTAATTCCACATATAAGTGATGTAGTGTGGTATTTGTCTTTCTGTGCCTGTCTTCACTTAACATAATGTTCTCCAGAGTTATTCATGTTGTCACAAATGTCACAATTTCCTTCTTGTTTTAAAGGCTGGAGAGTATTTCATTGTGTGTATATATACTACATTGTATTTATCCATTTATCTGTTAACCCAGGCTGGAGTGCAGTGGCATGATCTTGGCTCACGGCAAGCTCTGCTTCCTGGGTTCACATCATTCCCCCATCTCAGCCTCCCGAGTGGCTGGGACTACAGGTTCCCGCCACCATGTCCAGCTGGTTTTTTTTTTTGTTTTTTTTTGTTTTTGTATTTTTAGTAGAATGGGGGTTTCACCATGTTAGCCAGGATGGTCTCGATCGCCTGACCTTGTGATCCACCTGCTTTGGCCTCCCAAAGTGTGAGCCACCGCACCCGGCCTGTTAATGCATTTTTAGGTTGATTCCACATGTTGGCTATTGTGAATAATGCTGCGATGGACATGGGAGTGCAGATATCTCTTCCAAATACTTCATTTCTTCTGTATATACATGTATTCTGTAGTGGAATTGCTAGATCATATGGTAATTCTATTTTAATACTTTAATACCTTCACACTTTTGCCATAATGGCTATACTAATTTATATTTGTAACAACAGTGTACAAGGGTTTCTTTTTCTCTACATCCTCACTAATACTGTTATCTCTTGTCCTTTTGAGAATAGCCATTCAATTTGAACGTACAGGTTTATTACATAGGTATACGTGTGCCGTAGTGGTTTGCTGCACCTATCGAATCGATCTGTCCTCTAAGTTCCCTCCTCTCACTCCCTACCTTCTAACAGGCTCTGGTGTGTGATGTTCCCCTCCCTGTGTCCATGTGTTCTCATTGTTCACCTCTCACTTATGAACAAGAACATGTGGTGTTTGGTTTTCTATTCCTGAATTAGTTTGCTTAGGATAATGGCTTCCAGCTTTATCTGTGTCTCTGGAAAGGATATGATCTCATTTCTTTTTATGGCTGCATAGTATTCCATAGTATATATGTACCACATTTTCTTTATCAAGTCCATCATTGATGGGCATTCGGGTTGGTTCCATGATTTTGCTGTTGTAAATAGTGCTCCAATAAACATATGTGTGCATGTGTCTTTATAGCAGAATGATTTATATTCTTTTGGGTATATACCTAGTAATGGGATTGCAGGGTCAAATGGTATTTCTTGTTCTAGATCCTTGAGGAATTGCCACACTGTCTTCCACAATGCTTGAATTAATTTACATTCTCACCAACAATGTAAAAGTGTTCCTGTTTCTCCACAGCCTTGCCAGCATCTATTGTTTCTTGACTTTTTCATAATTGCCATTCTGACTGGTGTGAGATGGTATCTCATTGTGATTTTCATTTGCATTTCTTTAATGATCAGTGATGTTCAGCTTTTTTTCATATGTTTGTTGGCCATGTAAATGTCTTCTTTTGAGAAGAGTCTGTTCATATACTTTGCCCACTTTTTCATGGGGTTGTTTTTTTCTTGTAAATTTGTTTAAGTTCCTTGTAAATTCTGGATATTAGACTTCTGTCAGATGAGTATCTTGCAAAATTTTTCTCCCATTCTGTAGGTTGCCTGTTCAATCTGATGATAATTTCTTTTGCTGTGTAGAAGTTCTTTAATTAGATCCCATTTGTCAATTTTGGTTTTTGTTGCCATTTGGTGTTTTAGTCATGAAGTCTTTGACCATGCCTATGTCCTGAATGGTATTGCCTAGGTTTTCTCCCAGGGTTTTTATGGTTTTGGGTTTTACATTTAAGCCTTTAATCCATCTTGAGTTAGTTTTTGTAGAAGGTGTAAGGAAGGCGTCCCATTTCTATTTTCTGCACATGGCTAGCCAGTTTTCTCAGCACCATTTATTGAATAGGTGATCTCCTTTCTCCATTGCTTGTTTTTGTCAGGTTTGTCAAAGGTCAGATGGTTGTAGATGGGTGGTGTTAGGTCTGAGGTCTCTGTTCTGTTCCATTGGTCTATATCTCTGTTTTGGTACCAGTACCAGGATGCTTTGGCTACTGTAGCCTTGAAGTATAGTTTGAAATCAGGTAGCATCATGCTTCCAGCTTTGTTCTTTTGGCTTACGTTTGTCTTGGCTATGCGGGCATTTTTTTGGTTCCATATGAAATATGAAGTAGTTTTTCCTAATTTTGTGAAGAATGTCAATGGTAGTTTGATGGGATTAGCATTGAATCTATAAATTACTTTGGGCAGTATGGCCATTTTCATGATGTTGATTCTTCCTATCCATGAGCATGGAATGTTTTTCCATTTGTTTGTGTCCTCTCTTATTTCCTTGAGCAGTAGTTTGTAGTTCTCCCTGAAGAGGTCCTTCACATCCCTGTAAGTTGTATTCCTAGGTGTTTTCTTCGCTTCGTAGCAATTGTGAATGGGAGTTCATTTTTTTTTTTTTTTTTTTTTTACTGTAAGTTCTAGGCTACATGTGCACAATGTGCAGGTTTGTTACATATGTATACATGTGCTATGGTGGTGTGCTGAAGCCATTAACTCATCATTTACGTTAGATATATCTCCTAATGCTATCCCTCCCCCATACTCTCTTCCCCACAATAGGACCTGGGGTGTGATGTTCCCTTCCTGTGTCCAACTGATCTCATTATTCAATTCCCACCTATGAGTGAGAACATGCAGTGTTTGGTTTCCAGTTCTTGTGATAGTTGGCTGAGAATTATGGTTTCCAGCTGCCTCCATGTCCCTACAAAGGACACAAACTCATACTTTTTTATGCCTGCATAGTATTCCATGGTGTATATGTGCCACATTTTCTTAATGCAGTCTGTCACTGATGGACATTTCGGTTGATTCCAAGTCTTTGCTATTGTGAATAGTGCTGCAATAAACATTCGTGTGCATGTGTCTTTATAGCAGCATGATTTATAATCCTTAGGGTATATATCCAGTAATGGGATGGCTGGATCATATGGTATTTCTAGTTCGAGATCCTTGAGGAATCGCCACACTGTTTTCCACAATGGTTGAACTAGTTTACAGTCCCACCAACAGTGTAAAAGTGTTCCTATTTCTCCACATCCTCTCCAGCACCTGTTGTTTCCTGACTTTTTAATGATTGCCATTCTAACTGTTGTGAGATGGTATCTCATTGTGGTTTTGATTTGCCTTTCTCTGATGGCCAGTGATGATGAGCATTTTTTATGTGTCTGTTGGCTGTATGAATGTCTTCTTTTGAGAAGTGTCTGTTCGTATCCTTTGCCTACTTTTTGATGGGGTTGTTTGGTTTTTTTCTTGTAAATTTGTTTGAGTTCTTTGTAGGTTCTGGATATTAGCTCTTTGTCAGATGAGTAGATTGCAAAAAATTTCTCCCATTCTGTAGGTTGCCTGTTCACTCTGATGGTAGTTTCTTTTGCTGTGAAGAAGCTCTTTAGTTTCATTAGATCCCATTTGTCAATTTTGGCTTTTGTTGCCATTGCTTTTGGTGTTTTAGACATGAAGTCCTTGCCCATGCCTATGTCCTGAATGGTATTACCTAGGTTTTCTTCTAGGGTTTTTATCGTTTTTGGTCTAATATTTAAGTCTCTAATCCATCTTGATTTAATTTTCGTATAAGGAGTAAGGAAAGGATCCAGTTTCAGCTTTCTACTTATGGCTAGCCAATTTTCCCAGCACCATTTATTGAATAGGGAATCCTTTCCCCATTTCTTGTTTTTCTCAGGTTTATCAAAGATTAGATGGCTGTAGATGTGTGATATTATTTCTGAGGACTCTGTTCTGTTCCATTGGTCTATATCTCTGTTTTGGTACCAGTACCATGCTGTTTTGGTTACTGTAGCCTTGTAGTATAGTTTGAAGTCAGGTAGCAGGTTGCCTCCAGCTTTATTCTTTTGGCTTAGGATTGTCTTGGCAATGCGAGGTCTTTTTTGGTTCCATATGAACTTTAAAGCAGTTTTTTCCAATTCTGTGAAGAAACTCATTGGTAGCTTGATGGGGATGGCATTGAATCTATAAATTACCTTGGGCAGTATGGCCACTTTCACAACATTGATTCTTCCTATCAATGAGCATGGTATGTTCTTCCATTTGTTTGTGTCTTCTTTTATTTCACTGAGCAGTGGTTTGTAGTTCTCTTTGAAGAGGTCCTTTACATGCCTTGTAATTTGGATTCCTAGGTAATTTATTCTCTTTGAAGCTATTGTGAATGGGAGTTCATTCATGATTTGGCTCTCTGTTTGTCTGTTACTGGTGTATAAGAATGCTCGTGATTTTTGCACATTGATTTTGTATCCTGAGACCTTGCTGAAGCTGCTTATCAGCTTAAGGAGATTTTGGGCTGAGACAATGGGATTTTCTAAATATACAATCATGTCATCTGCAAACAGGGACAATTTGACTTCTTCTTTTCCTAACTAAATACCTTTGATTTCTTTCTCTTGCCTGATTGCCCTAGCCAGAACTTCCAACACTATGTTGAGTAGGAGTGGTGAGAGAGGGCATCACTGTCTTGTACCAGTTTTCAGAGGGAATGCTTCCATTTTTTGCCCATTCAGTATGATATTGGCTGTGGGTTTGTCATGAATAGCTCTTATTATTTTGAGATACATTCCATCAATACCAAATTTATTGAGAGTTTGTAGCATGAAGGGCTGTTGAATTTTGTCAAAGGCCTTTTCTGCATCTCTTGAGATAATCATGTGGTTTTTGTCTTTGGTTCTGTTTATATGCTGAATTATGTTTATTTATTTGCATATGTTGAACCAGCCTTGCATCCCAGGGATGAAGCCCACTTGATCATGGTGGATAAGCTTTTTGATGTGCTGCTGGATTCGGTTTGCCAGTATCATTCTTGATTTGGCTTTGTGCTTGTATACTTTCAGTGTAAAGGAATTCTTGTGATTTTTGCACATTGATTTTGTATCCTGAGATTTTTCTGATGTTGCTTATCAGATTAAGGAGTTTTGGGGTAGAGATGATGGGGTTTTCTAAATATATAATAATGTCATCTGCAAACAGAGACAATTTAACTTCCTCTCCTTCTAACTGAATACCCTTTATTTCTTTCTGTTGCCTGATTGCCCCAACCAGATCTTCCTATACTATGTTGTATAGGAGTGGTGAGAGAGGGCATTCTTGTCTTGTACCAGTTTTCAAAGGGAATGATTCCAGATTTGCCCATTCAGTATGATATTGGTTATGGGTATGTCGTAAATAGCTCTTATTATTTTGAGTTATATTCCATCAATGTCTAGTTCATGGAGAGTTTTTAACACAAAGAGATGTTAAATTTTATCAAAGGACATTTTTGCATCTATTGAGATAATCATGTGGTTTTTGTCTTTCAGTCTGTTTATATGATGGATTACATATATTGATTTGCATATGTTGAACCAGCCTTGCACCCCAGGGGTGAAGCCAACTTGATTATGTTGGATAAGTTTTTTGATGTGTGCTGGATTCAGTTGCCAGTATCTTATTGAGGATTTTCGCATTGGTGTTCATCACGGATATTGGTCTGAAGTTTTATTTGTTGTCATCGTGGTGGTGTCTCTGCCAGGTTTTGGTATCAGGATGATGCTGGCCTCATAAAGTGAGTTAGACAGGACTCCCTCCTTTTCAACTGTTTGGAATAGTTTCATAAGGAATGGTACCAGCTCCTCTTTCTACCTCTGGTAGAATTCGACTGTGAATCCATCTGGTCCTGGGCTTTTTTTTGGTTGGTAGGCTGTTAATTACTGCCTCAATTTCAGAACTTGTTATTGGTCTACTCAGGGAATTGACTTCTTCCTGGTTTAGTCCTGGGAGGCTGTATGTGTCCAGAAATGTATCCATTTCTTCTACATTTTTTGATTTATTTGTGCAGAGCTGTTTATAGTGTTATCTGATGGTAGTTTGTATTTCTGTGGGGTCGGTGGTGATATACTCTTTATCATTTTTTATTGATTCTTCTCTCTTTTCTTCTTTATTTGTCTAGCTAGCAAACTATTCATTTTATTAAATTTTTCAAAAAAAAAAAAAAAAAAACACAATAGCTCCTGGCGGCCGGGTGTGGTGGCTCACGCCTGTAATCTCAGCACTTTGGGAGGCCGAGGTGGGCGGATCACGAGGTCAGCAGATCGAGACTATCCTCGCTAACATGGTGAAACCCTGTCTCTACTAAAAACACAAAAAATTAGCCAGGCGAGGTGGTGGGCACCTGTAGTCCTAGCTACTCAGGAGGCTGAGGCAGGAGAATGGCATGAACCTGGGAGATGGAGCTTGCAGTGAGCCTCATTGTGCCACTGCGCTCCAACCTGGGTGACAGAGAGAGACTCTGTTTCAAAAAAGAAAAAAAAAAAGAGAAAAAAGAAAAAAATGCTTCTTGGTTCTTCAGTCTTTTGGAGGGTTTTTTGTGACTCTATCACCTTCAATTCTGCTCTGATTTTAGTTATTTCTTGTCTTCTGCTAGGTTTTGTATTAGTTTGCTCTTGCCTCTCTAGCTCTTTTAATTGTGATGTTAGGGTATTGATTTGAGATCTTTCCAGCTTTCTGATGTGGGTATTTAGTGCTGCAAATTTCCCTATTAACACTGCTTTAGTTGTATCTCAGAGATTCTGGTACATTGTCTCTTTGTTCTCATTGGTTTTGAAAAACTTCTTGATTTCTGCCTTAATTTCACTATTTACCCATAGTCATTCAGGAGCAGGTTGTTCAATTTCCATGAAATTGTGTGGTTTTGAGTGAGTTTCTCAATCCTGAGTTCTAATTTGATTGCACTGTGGTCTGAGAGACTGTTTGTTATGATTTCAGGTCTTTTGCATATGCTGAGGTGTGCTTTACTTCCAATTATGTGGTTGATTTTAGAATAAGTGCCATGTGGCACCAAGAAAAATGTATATTCTGTTGATCGGCGTGGAGAGTTATGTAGATGTCTATTAAGTCCACTTGATCCAGAGCTGAGTTCAAGTTCTGAATATCCTTGTTAATTTTCTATCACATTGATCTGTCTAATATTGACAGTATGGTATTAATGTCTCCCACAATTATTGTGTGGGTGTCTAAGTGTCTTTCAGGTCTCTGAGAACATGTTTTGTGAATCTGGTTGCTCCCTTATCTGGTGCATATGTATTTAAGATAGTTAGTTCTTTTTGTTGAATTGTTCCCTTTACCATTATCTAATGCCCTTCTTTGTATTTCTTTATCTTTGTTGGTTTAAACTGTGTTTTGTTGGAAACTAGGATTTCAACACCTTCATTTTTTTTTTCTTTCCATTTGCTTGGTAAATTTTCCTCTATCCCTTTATTTTGAGCCTATGTGTGTCTGCACATAAGATGGGTCTCCTGAATACAGCACATCGATGGGTCTTGACTCTTTATCCAATTTGCCAGTTTGTGTCTTTTAATTGGCACATTTAGCCCATTTACATTTAAGGTTAGAATCATTATGTGTGAATTTAATCCTGTAATCATGATGCCATCTGGTTATTTGCACATAAGTTGGTGCAGTTTCTTCACAGTGTCATCAGTCTTTATATTTTGGTGTGTTTTTTCAGTGGCTGCTACCAGTTCTTTTCTTTCCATATTTAGTGCTTCTTTCAGGAGCTTTTGCCAGGCAGGCCTGGTGGTGACGAAATTCCTCAGCATTTGCTTGTCTGGAAAGGATTTTATTTTTCCTTTGCTTATGAAGCATAGCTTGGCTCAATATGAAATTCTGGGTTGAAAATTCTTTTCTCTAAAAATGTTGAATATTGGGCCCCAATCTCTTCTGGCTTGTAGGGTTTCTGCTGAGGACTGCACTGTTAGTCTGATAGGCTTCCCTTTGTAGGTGAACTGGTCTTTCTCTCTGGCTACCTTTAACACTTTTTTCCTTCATTTTAACCTTGGAGAATCCGATGATTATGTGTCTTGGGGTTGATCTTCTTATGGAGTGTCCTAGTGGTGTTCTCTGTATTTCCTGAATTTGCATGTTGGCCTGTCTTGTTAGGTTGCAGAATTTCTCCTAGATAATAGCCTAAAGTGTGTTTTCCAGCTTGTTTCCATTCTCCCCATCTCCTTCAGGTACTCCAATCGATCATAAGTTCAGTCTTTTTACATAGTACCATATTTCTTGAAGGCTTTGGTTATTCCTTTTCTTTTTTTCCTCTAATCTGGTCTGCATGCCTTATTTCAGCAAGGTGCTCTTCACACTCTGCTATCTTTTCTTCTTTTTGGTTAATTCAGCTATTGATACTTGTGTATCCTTCATGGAGTTCTCATGCTGTGCTTTTCAACTACATCAGGTCATTTATGTTCCCCTTTTAACTGGTTATTCTAGTTAGCAGCTCCTCTAACATTTTATTCAGATTCTCAGCTTCTTTGAAATGGGTTCGAACATGCTCCTTTAGCTCAGTGGAGTTTTTTATTAACCATCTTCTGATGCCTACGTCTGTTAATTCTTCCATCTTATCCTCCGTCCAGTTCTGTGCCCTTGCTGGAGAGGCACCGTGATCATTTGGTGGAGGAAAACACTCTGGCCTTTTGGGTTTTCAGTGTTTTTTCATTGATTCTTTCTCATCATCATCAGTTTGTGTAGTTTGGATCTTTGAGGCTACTGACTCTTGGATTGGGTTTTTGTGGGGACATTTTGTTGTTGATGCTGTTATTGTTGCTTTCTGTTTATTTTCCTTTCAATGGTCCAGTCCCTCCTCTGTAGGACTCCTGCTGTTTGCTTGGGGTTCACTTCAGACTCTATTCATCTGGTTCACTCCCGTGCCCGGAGATGTCACTCAAGGAGGCTGGAGAACACCAAGGATGTGTGCCTGCTTCTTCTTCTGGGATCTCTGACCCCAAGGGGCACCAACTGATGTCAGCAGGATTGTTCCTGTACAGGGTGTCTGAAAACCCTTATTGGAGGGTCTCACTCAGTTGGGTGGCACAAGGAACAGGACCTATTTAATGAAGCACTTTGTCCCTTGGTGGAGGGGGTATGCTTCACTGGGGAGAAATCCACTCATTTGGGCTGCCTGGATTCCTCAAAACTACCAGGAGGAAAGGCTAAGTCTTCTGGTCCACAGAGATTGCGGCCACTCCTCCCCCTAGGGGCTCAGGCCCAGGAGATCAGGGTTCTGTCCCTGAGCCTCTAGCTGAAGTTGTTGAAGTTACTGCAGGGAGGCCGGCCCAGTGAGAAAGCATGTGTCAGGGTCAGGCCTGAAGAGGTGCTCTGGCCATAGCCTGCCACAGCCCGTGTGTTGGGCTGTGGGTGACACCTTGTGGGGACCAAGCTGTCCAGCCTCCCTGACTCCAGCAGGGGAAAAGCAAGACTTGGAGTTATAGAGATGGATGTCACACTTCCCCAACCCAGGAAGCCTAGCATGTTAGGGAGTTATGAGTCCCAGTACGGCAGCGGCCCCTCCCCTAAGGAGCTCAAAAGGCTTAGACCACAGGCAGTTGCAGCTGTGCTGCTGGTTGCCCCTTTCCCTGGGAGCTGGGCAGACTTAAGCAGATACTAGCTGAGATGCTGTTGAGAATCTGCACTGTTCTGGGGTTGGGAACCCAAGCCCAGGTGGCGTGGGTTCACAAGGGGGATTTTTTGATCTGTGGGTTACACAGTTCCATGGAAAAAGCACAGTTTCCCTAGCTGGGTAGCACACTCACTCACAGCCTCCCTTGACTGAGGAGTGGGGACTCTCCTGTCCTGTGTGGCTCTCCGGAGGGCCGCGGCACCACACTGCTCTTCCTTTCTCTCCGTGGATCATGTCAGCCGTCTAGTTAGTTCTGATGCAAGAACCTGGATGCCTCAGTTGCTGGTGCAGGATTCACATACTAATTACAGTTCATTTCGATGGGAGCCTCTGATCACTGCTTCTTCTCGTCAGTCATCTGATATTAACATTTTGTCATGTACCTGTTGTTCGTTTGTTGTTTTCCTTTGAGAAATGTCGTTGGTCCATTTTAAAAAAATTAGGTTATTTGTTTTCTTGCTACTGAGATGTTTGAGTTCCTTATGTATTTTGGGTATTAACCCCTTGTCAGATGTATGGTTCACAGATATTTTCTCTCATTCTGTAGATTATCTTTTTACTGTTGATTATTTCCTTTACTGTGCAGAAGCTCGAGAGTTCTAACATTTATTTCTCCTGCCTAAATTTCCTATATAACTATCCATTCCAAAGTGTTATATAATTGTGGTTATATACTAAAGATTGCCCAATATAGCATTAGATGTCTACTTCAAGATTCAGACTATATTGTCAACTGCCTAATTGGCATGTCCACGTAACTGTCCAGCAGGTCATTCAGACTCAATGCATAGAAAGCATAATTTCTTTCATCTTACCCACTCCTCAGCCAAACAATATTAATGATGATGATGATGGTGAAGATAATGCTGATAATGATACTCAAAATACATCTACCATTTCTTCTCTTTCTCCTGCTTAATTAGGAGTGTTGTAATGTAACGATTTGCTAAGTCTTTTATACACTGTCTCAAGATATCCTTCTAGTCATTGCCTTTTCTCTTATTTTATTCACATATATCCCAATTTATGTTGTATCTCACCTTGTTTTTAGAATAATACCTTTAAATTGGTATTGATATAACTATCCTTTTTTTTTTTTTTTTTTTTTTTTTTTGAGACGGAGTCTCACTCTGTCGCCCAGGCTGGAGTGCAGTGGCCGGATCTCAGCTCACTGCAAGCTCCGCCTCCCAGGTTTACGCCATTCTCCTGCCTCAGCCTCCTGAGTAGCTGGGACTGCAGGCGCCCGCCACCTCGCCTGGCTAGTTTTTTGTATTTTTTAGTAGAGACGGGGTTTCACGGGGTTAGCCAGGATGGTCTCGATCTCCTGACCTAGTGATCCGCCCGTCTCGGCCTCCCAAAGTGCTGGGATTACAGGCTTGAGCCACCGCGCCCGGCCGATATAACTATCCTTTTATCTCTCTCTCCAGTTCTCCAGATAATTATTCGTATAGTATTAAAAGCTAATATGATTATGTCACACTTTTTCTTAAAAGGTTTTACAATTGCTTTTGGGGTAAAACCCAAAAGTTCTGGGCCTGTAATATGAGGCCTCCCATCATCAAGAGCCAAACAACATTTACAACTTGGTCTCCTATACATTATCTGCAGAAAGTTATACACCACACAGTACAATGCCTTCAATAAAACTGACTGTGCACATATTTCCTCTTTATAAACACTTAAAAACTAGATAAAGAATTACTTAGAAAAATATTCTTATTATCTGACACAGGATAGATATTCAACAAATATTCACTGTTGTGAAAGGATTAAATTAGAATCATATTTTCTGTAAAATTCTGGCAGCCATGTGGATGCTCACACAGAACTCTTTTCAAGAAACAAGCTGATACACAAGGGCAATTAACCAATAGCCTCCAGCTGCAGCACTTTGGGAACTAACCACAGCATTTGAGGTGAGGCAATTCTCTTCTGAACAATTGCTACTCAATGCTTTGACATAGAAGAGGTACCAGCATCTCACCGTTTCTGCCCAGCACAGGACAATCTTTGCACTGTAGTTCACTGTTTGGGACTGAGGCTTTTTCTAGAAGCTTCACTGACATATGAGGCTCTTTCCACCCAATCTGCCTTTCTTCCTCCTCTAATTTCACAGGGATCAAATTAGCATTGCAGTCTAAAACTCGAACTACTCCTCATCTCTCTGCTCTTTGTATTTCATGGGTTGTGATGGTTAATTGTGTGTGTCAACTTGACTGAGCCAAGGAATGCTCAAATAGCTGGTAAAGCATTATTTTGGGTGTGTGTCTGTTGGGGGGTTTCTGAGAGAGACTAACGTTTGAATTAGTAAACTAAGTAAGGAATATTCCCTTCACTATTGTGGGTGGGCATTGTCTAGTCTGTGCTGGTTCATCTGTCATCTGCTTCTACTCTAACAACAAAGATCCTAGTTCATGAGCCTTTGGACTCCAAGATTTATATCTCTGCACCCACATTCACACAGCCTCATTCTCAGGTCTTTGAACTCAGACTGGGAACTCATTATTGATTTTCTTGATTCTCAAGTCTTCGGGCTCAACCAGAATGTCACCACTATTCCCTGTTCTCCATCTTGCAGATAGCAGGTCAAAAGACTTCTCATCATCTATAGATGTGTGAGCCAACTCCTAGCCTCTTTCTCTCTCTCTCTCTCTGTCTCTCTCAGACAGGATACACACACATACACTTACACACACACACACAAACACACACATGTGTGTATGTTTCTCTGTAGAACCCTAATACCCAGGGGTTATCCCCAATAAATTTCTCACATTTTTATAATCAATTCATCTCGGTTTTTATTTCATTGAGTTCCTAGACTGACATCGAAACCTTTTTTCATTTCCCACACTGAAAGTACCCTTAGGAATAGAATTCTTTATATAGCATTATTATACATTTTGAAAATTACCTTTTAAGTATTTGTATTGTTCTTTTCGCTAGAATTTGAGCTATGTCATTCACTATACTAGTCTTTATTCATGATGCTGATAAAGGCATACCTGAGACTGGCAGAGAAAAAGAGGTTTAATTGGACTTTACAGTTCCACATAGCTGGGGAGGCCTCAGAATCATGGTGGGAGGCAAAAGGTACTTTTTACTGGGTAGAGGCAACAGAAAATGAGGAGGAAGCAAAAGCAGCATCTCCTGATAAACCCTTCAGATCTTGTGAGACTTATTCACTATCATGAGAATAGCATAGGAAAGCCTGGCCCCTTGATTCAATTACCTCCCCCTGGGTCCCTCCCACAACACATTGGAATTCTGGGAGTTACAATTCAAGTTGAGATTTGGGTGGGGACACAGACAAACCATATCATTCCACCCCTGGTCCCTCCAAATCTCATGTCCTCACACTTCAAAACCAATCATGCCCTCCCAACAGTCTCCTAAAGTCTTAATTCGTTTCATCATTAATCCAAAAATTCACAGTCCAAAGTCTCATCTGAGATAAGGCAAGTCCCTTCCACCATGAGCCTGTAAAATCAAAAGCAAGCTAGTTACTTCTTAGATACGAGGGGGGTACAGATATTGGATAAATACAGCTGTTCCAAATGGAATAAATTGGCCAAAACAAAGGGGTTACAGGTCTCATGCAAATCTGAAACCCAGCAGGGCAAATTTTAAAGCTCCAAAATGATCTCCTTTGACTCCATGTCTCACATCCAGGTTATGCTGATGTAAGAGGTAGGTTCCCATAGTCTTGGACAACTCTGCCCCTGTGGCTTTGCAGGGTACAGCCTCCCCCCGGCTGCTTTCACGGGATGGCGTTGATGTCTGCTGCTTTTCCAGGTGCACAGTGCAAGCTGTTGGAGAATCTACTATTATGGGGTCCAGAGGACACTGGCCCTTTTCCCACAGCTCCACTAGGCAGTGCCCCAGTGGGGATTCCGTGGGGGATCTGACCCCACATTTCCCTTCCACACTGACCTAGCAGAGATTCTGCAAGAGGGCCCCACCCCTGCAGAAAACTGTCACCTGGGCATCTAGGCATTTCCATACATCTTCTGAAATCTAGGTTGAGGTTCCCAAGCCTCAATTCTTGACTTCTCTGCACTCACAGGATCAACACCACATGGAAGTTGCCAAGGTTTGGGGCTTGAACCCCCTGAAACCATGAACCGAGCTATACGTTGGCCCCTTTCAGCAATGGCTGGAGCAGCTGAGATGCAGGGCACCAAGTCCCTAGGCACACAACATTGAGACCCTGGGTCCCCCCTACAAAACCATATTTCCTGCCAGGATTCTGGGTCTATGAGGGGAAGGGCTGCCGTGAAGACCTGTGACATGCTCTGGAGACATTTTCCCCATTGTCTTGTGGATTAACATTCGGCTCCTTATTACTTATGGAAATTTCTGCAGCTGGCTTGAATTTCTCCTCAAAAAATATATGTTTCTTTTCCACTGCATCATCAGGCTGCAAATTTTCTGAACTTTTATGGTGTGTTTCCCTTTTAAAATGGAATGCATTTAATAGCACCCAAGTAACCTTTTGAATGCTTTGCAGCTGAGGAATTTCTTCAGCCAGATACTCTAAATCATCTCCCTCAAGTTCAAACTTCCACATATCTCTAGAGCAGAGGCAAAATGCCACCAGTCTCTTTGCTAAAATTTAAAAACAGTCACTTTGCTCCAGTTCCCAACAAATTCCTCATCTCCATCTGAGACCACCTCAGCCTGGACCTTATTGTTCATATCGCTATCAGTATTTTGGGCAAAGCTATTAAAAAGTCTCTGGAAAGTTCCAAACTTTTCCATATTTTCCTGTCTTCTTCTGAGCCCTCCAAACTATTCCAACTTTTGATTACTATCCAGGTCCAAAGTAGCTTCTTCATTTTTGGGTATCTTTTCAGCGACACTCCATTCTACTGGTACCAATTTACTGTATTAGTCCATTTCCATGCTGCTGAAAAGACATAGCTGGGAAGAAAAAGAGGTTTAGTTGGACTTACAGTTCTATATGGCTGGGGAGGCCTCTGAATCATGGTGGGAGGTGAAAGACACTTCTTGCATGGTGGCGGCAACAGAAAATGAGGAGAAAGTCAAAGCAGAAACCCCTGATAAATGCTTCAAATTCTTGTGAGACTTATTCACTATCATGAGAATAGCATGGGAAAGACCAGCTCCCATGATTCAATTACCTTCCCCTGGGACCCTACTCAACATGAGGGAATTCTGGGAGATATAATTCAAGTTGAGATTTGGGTGGGGACACAGACAAACCATATTACTGACAGAGTAAACAAAGGTTAAATAAATGCATTCATTTGTTCATCGTTTTAAATTCATCATTAAAATGCATTCTACCCATACATAGATTGCAGGTTAATATGGCCTGAGAACGAATCTGTACTTCTATATTTGAGTCCTTGTGGATGAATCATAACCTAGCTTAATAGGCAGACAAAATTGAAAACCTAACTTAGTAGCATGCTCCTGTAACAATAGCTGATTGTTGGCCAATCCCTGCGGCCATACTTCAACCACTCATAGACTGCTGAGTGTTCAAACTGCGTTCAAATAAGGCAAACACTGGGCTGTAACCAATTTCACTGTTTCTGTACCTCACTTCTGATTTCTGTACATCACTTTACCTTTTGTGTCTATAAATCTGTTTGACCACGAGGCACCCCTGGAGTCTCTCTGGGACTGCTGTGATTCTGGAGGCTGCTCAATTCACATGTTGTTTTTTTCTTTCTTTCTTTCTTTCCTTTTTTTTTTTTTTGCTCAATTAAACTCCATCAAATTAAACTTGTCTGAAGTTTTTTTTTCTTCTTTTTTTCCTCGCATGCACACACATGCACCCCCAAATCTTGCTAAAATCACATTTAACTTTTCATTCAGGAAAATTTTCTGAAATATTTGCCGTTTTCATGTTCCAAAATAACATATCACAGAGGTTGTGTTTCAGCGTGCCATACTGTTCACTGAAATTTAGTAATTAGGGCTAAAAATAATTCTCCCAACTCTTCATTTTTGAGTCACAAAATAATCATGACTTTTTCTTTAAATCACACTAAGAGTAAATACACTGATACTGACAAAGTTCAAAATGAACTCAAGTAATGTTAAAAGGTATAGAGTAAGAGTAGTGTAGCTTTATACTGTTAACCAACATAATTGATGGTATAATTAGCCATTAGGAGAATCTGAGCAATTTAGCTAGTGAAACTTGAGTCATAACTTGAGGAAACAACTGGAATATAGCTAGACTAAGAACAAATAAGCCTGCAAAATTATATGACTTCAATTAAGTTATATTTTTAACATGACAGCTCTTTGCATAACAGATTACTTTTCAAAAAGAAAATTCTAAACTCAAAATTCATATAAATTAAATTAGTTTGCTAGTTATAATTCCTAAAATATGTTCTTCTTGATGTAAATTAATTCCATATTAAAATAAAATCAACTAAGAATTATAATATTCACTTCAAAAGACCACCTACCTTTGAAAATGTACAATTCATTTGCATTTCAATTTCTTAAACCTTAAGTAAATATTATTTGAATTTACTCTTACTTTGTTTTATTTACATAATCACAACAGACACAAATTTATCACATCGCATAGTTTCTGTGTAATTTTGGTATTATTTCTGACAGTAGTTGTGAGATTTGTTACCATATTTTAGCTAATAAATGCTGGGAATATGTTAATATTTTTAAATTTGTCAACACATATTTTTATGTGACCACTGCTTATTAAGTAGCAGAAGGAGTATAAAAACAATAAAAGACACATCACATATCCTTAATGAACTTGCAAACTAATTGAAAGGAGAAAATAGTTATGTATGAGACAGACAGAACAGAATAAAAATTGAAGCAATATATTCTCAAAATGAAAATGACCTGCACATCTGCAAGTGATTTATCCAGTTTTTTAAAAAGCATTGTTATGTAGGTTCTGGAAACATTTGATAAACATATGACTGAAAACTTTACATATGGAATGAGGAAAAATTAAAAAGAAACAACAAAAAATTAAAATAAAATAAGAATTATTATGATATTATGCATGGTGACAATGGGAGAAGTAAAGTCCAAGCAATCAAAAGTATAAACAAAAGCACTGGGGAATCAACATGAAAACTGCATTCATCAGAATAGAAATGGGACATAATTAAAAGGGCAAAGTAAAGTTTAGAGAAAAAGATACATAACAGGTTTAGCACAATATGATAAATATAAAGAAACATTTAGAAAGCAGTAAGAAAGTCAGGCGCAGTGGCTCATGCCTGTCATCCCAGAACTTTGGGAGGCCGAGGTGGGCAGATTACTTGAGGCCAGGCGTTCGAGACCAGCCTGGCCAACATGGTGAAACCCTGTCTCTACTAAAAATACAAAAAAAATTAGCTAGGCATGGTGGTGGACGCCTGTAATTCCAGATACTAGGGAGGCTGAGGCAGAAGAATCGCTTGAACCCTGGAGGCAGAAGTGCAGCAAGCCGAGATCACACCCCTGCAATCTGGCCTGGGTGGCAGAAAGAAAAAATATAAGCTTCATAAAAAAATAGTAAAAAGCAAAAACAAACCATTCACAGAAAAAATATAAACTAATAGTAAAATATGCTAAATATTTAGCTCTATTAGTTGGGTAAGCAGGATAATACCCTCCCCGCTGCTGGTGGTCTAAGTCCTAATCTCCGGAACCTGTGAATGTGTTGAGTTGCATGGCAAGTGGTATTAAGTTTGCTGATGGTGTTAAGGATGCCAAATAGCTGACCTTAAAGTAAAGAGCGTATTCTGGATGATGCAGGTGCATACATGTAATCAAAAGGTTCCTTAAAACATAGGAGAGAAAGGCAGAAAAATCAGAATGTTGTGCTGTGAGAACCGAATGGACCATTGCTGGGTTTGAAGATGAAAGAGAACAAGAAGCTAGCAAAATGGGCAGCTGTTAAAAGTTGGAAAGGACAAAGAAATGGATTGTCTTCTACCTAGAGCCTTCAGAAGAAATGAAGCCCTGCTTATATCTTAGTTTAAGCCCACTGACATCCATTTTGACCTCTTGACTTCCAGAACTATAAGATAATAAATTTCTATTATTTTAAGCCACCAAATTTGTGGTTATTTGTTACAACAACAATAGCAAACAAATGTATTAGCAATCAAATCAAATCAAATTAAGACATTCACTAGCTAAACTTACTCTTCTCTGCTTGGCACAGATACAATAAGTAATAGCCCATTGTGTCCATTGGAAAGCTTATATTTGTATTTGTTACATTTGGGTGTATAGGAATTATTTGGTACAAATATTCTAATAAATAATTTTGCAATATATATATAAATTTAAGGATTCTTAAAAACATTATTGGTTCATTACTTCCAATGTAAGATTTTTTTTTACCTAAGAAAATAAGTAACAGTGAACATTATTACTTTCTTTTAAGAATATTCTTGGCCTTTCAGAAATAAAACAAGGTATTGGTTTAATACATTATGGTATAATCAAATAATGAAACTTTATGCATTTGTTAAAAGAACTTTTTAAAAGAATATCTTATAACATAGAATAACAGATCCTAGCGCATCACGCACTCTTCGGACTTTATCACTTTTCCCCCGTCATGACTGCATCACTGCCTGCAGCTTTTCTATACAGCCAGGGTTGCTCTCTGCCTGCTCAATAGTCAAGTCGGAAGAGGCAGGAAATTAACATCCTCTGGAAGCAGCCTTTGAGGAATGACCAATGGGAGGTAGAGTATAAATACCTCAGCTCTGTTTCCTCTAGAGATAAAACTAGGGATTACTCCCTGGCCAGTAAAACTAGGGAATGGGTTTTACATTGTTTCTGAGTTTCCTCAAGGTTTTAAACTTTAATCACCCACAGGGGTAGTGGGCTTTTATCATAGCATACATCCTTTGTGTCTTCCCTTCCTTCCTGTCTCATTTCTCCATTCCAAACCAGGATTTATTTATTTTCCCTAAAACAAAACAAAAAGTTTAATCTCAAACCCTTACAAAAATACCACATAAAATTTGTGTTTAAAAAATCTACATATTTGAGAAGAGAAGGAAACCTAAGTATATGCCCAGGTATAACATGATCGGTGGAGATAAGTTTAAAAAATCCTGAAAATTTCAGTTTTTAAAAGGATCCCCTAGTAGAAGGTGACTTAACTGCCTAATTTCTTGATTCCAAATCCAGCTGATGAGGAGAAGCTCATCTGGCTGCTTCCTTGGTCTTCTGTTCCACATCAGCATGTAGAGAAGATACTCAGGAGTTCCTGTTCTGACCTCTGAGTCTCAGCATATTTAGCTTATTCTTTGGTCTGAGAGATCATTTCCTCTTTCTGATGTTTTAGAATACATTTTCTTTGATCATGCTAGACTTTTAAAATTCTATTCTATCCTCTCTCAACAAAAAGAAGTCACATTTGTCACAGATTCTGTCATATAAGTGCTTTCTGGATCATTAATGGAGAATTAATAGAATCTTAAGGCAGCAAAACTTTTTTTTTCTTACTGTTTGAAATTGGTAAGATAGATGCCATACAAACAAAGCATTCGTCTATTCTTTTTACTGCTCGTCAATTTATATTGGCACTTTATAAGCAGGCATAGTTTATTTACAGCACTTGTGTAGGTAAACTTTTACTGGAAATGCTATTGCTTCAGGGATTCAGGGAACCATTTTAAATAGAGTAAAGATGTTAAATATGCCTCTTCATTGTCCGCAGGTCCCCAGATCTAGATGAAGATACCAGAACTCAGTGAAAAAGGTGGAGTGGAAGAATACATCAAAGGTCATAGTTTCTAGAAAAGTTGACTCTGTTAGCTTATTGAAACTGTAATTCAAATAGATACATTTCAGGCATTTTTACTTTGTAGAAGCAAAGGAATCTTATGTAAGTGTCACAGTATTGTAAATCATACTGGTAGTTTGTTTCATGCTTCTCTAAATTGTAACAAATTTGTATGAAAAAAATAGGATGAAGTTGTGGAAAAAATATTTATTTGTTCATTGACTTTTGGAAGTTTTAATTTTTCTTCTAGATAAAAAGTATATTCCTAGAAAACAAAAGGATATTAAATATAACAAAGTTAACATTAATGTAATAGTTCAACAAAAAATTATCGTGGACCAGTTATTTTTCCCTAGACTCTTGATGTGACATTATACATAACAAATAAAAATTAGTACTCTAACACAGAGGCACATCTAGAGTTTGTTCTCTAGCATAAAATAAATATGAATTATAAAATTCTATTGTTCGTTATGTGAAACATAACAAAATGTATAATTTATTCTTTGGGGTGTATTCTGGGGTTAACCAGAAAAATTACTTTGCAACTTTGCAGTTATTAAATGTAGCTTGTCTGTTTCTATGGGTATTAATTAAGGTAACTTTTTTTTTTTTAACAATAATCTGGGTGATTATACTGACATTAGCAGGTACATTGTAATACTTGTCCTTTTTTATCCTCCTGTATAAGTGAATGGTGAATTTGTCATATATCTGCTCAATGGATGAATTAGCATAAGACATATCTGATCTATCTGTTTTTGGCTCTAATGGACTACCTGTTTTTGGTTTTGTTTTCCTTTCAAACAAGTCAATTGAAAAAATAATTTCAGTTGTGCTATTTAGGTGTGATTGAAGTTGCTTCAATGAGAGGAGAGTGGAAATACATAGTAGCCTATGATATATCTCTGTTAGATCATATATATTTCAAAGGAGTTAGTACTAGGTCAACTGACAAATACAGACACATGTAAGAAAATAGTGCTAAAGTTTTCCACGGTGGCCATGGCTTACATGGGATAAGAAGGCCATGCTGGAGGCTAAGCAGAAAGCAAATCTCAAAAAGAGAAAGAAGAATTTTGCCAAAAAATAAAAATATTTTCCAAAATGTCAATCATAAAATAGTAAAACCAGAATGCTAAATAAATATAACAAGTTAAAGGAATAGTCAACAATGATTTTTGAATGTCAGTCAGCTGTTGTGCCTTGTGCTAAGCCTTGGCATGGAGTAGAGGATAAGGAAGACTAGACTTGGTTTCTTTTCTTGTTAAGCTTATAGTTTACAACAGGATATTGACATTAAATAATAAATTCACACATGTAAATAATATCACATGTTAAGTGCCATGAAGAAAAATAATACAATGCTATGAGAAAAATCAAGGAAGTGATAATGTATTTAGGCAATAAAATAAAGCACTTTTCCCGCATTGAAATTTAAACTGAGACCTATAGCACTGGAAGAAATAAGGCTATAAGTAAGCAAAATAGCTTAGCTCATTCTGGGATATAATAGATGGATAGTGTATTTTACCTACAGTGACCAAGAAAAGAGTGATATGGGAGGAGGCACATTATATTTTTAGATTCAGAGTCTTCTAGGTCATCCTAACTATTTTGTATTTTTTCCTAGGAACAGTGAGAACCAGTCAAGAGTTTTAGGAAAACAGGAAAGAAAACATCAAATTCAAATTTTACAAAGTTCATATTGGCTTTCTAGGATAATAATCAGGAGATAGGAGCACAGGACAGGTGGATAATAGCACAATTGAAAGACAATGTTGGTTTGAGCTTGATTGGCAGTGGTGGATATGAACAGTAATGGAAGAAATGTGTATCTATGCCTACACACACACACAGAGACACACAGACAAAGGTATGAATTAACAAGACTGGCTAATGTAGAGGATGAGAAAAAGAAAGAGGTGTCAAAATCTATTCATAGTTCCCCAATGAAACCCTACAGAATCAAGGTAGAGCTCGAGAGTTGAAATGACAACAGAATGCAGTGACACACACAGCAATAGGTAAGATAATTTTCCACTTGCCTGATTGATAACTTGAATGTGCATATTAAACTATATTAAACTGTTTTACTGCTTGGTGTCAAGTAATAATACTAATAAATTATAAACTGGCATCAGATATAAGATATACATACTCACCCCTACACGTATCTCTATATGTGTATATATAACAAATATATATTTAGTGCCTTAGAAATATCTCTTCCTACTCACTGAGACATGGATGATATTCAATCTTTTCAAACAATTGTTTGAAAAGACTGAATTTTTATTATCTGTAAAGAGCCAGATAATAAATAGTTTTGGCTTTGTAGGTAGAGAGTCTGTTATGATTCCTCAACTCTGTCATTAGTGCACAAAAGCAGCCACAGTCAGTATTTAAACAATGGTCACAGGCAGAATTGAACTGGCTATACTTTGTCACACCATGAATCTTTTAAATAAACATAAGATGGACAAGAAGGAAGAAACATTGTATTAGTGTTTAAAGTATTCCTCTTCATCAAAAATAGGAAAAGTAAAAGAAAGGTAGTATACCAGTTTAAGAGTAGACTGACAAATATATGATTTTAAAATATTCCTGAATCATTATTATTTTAAAGTGACTTCATCTGTGACATGAGGTTTGACAATGTTGATGCTACAATTTCTAGTATTTTTTACAGCATTACCTATTGGTATGTGTTGTGGTACATGATTGTCAAAATAACAAACAAATGAAAAAGTGTGAAAAATTGAGATGACAAGATTGTTGCAGTAGCTTTAACATGGTGATGTGCTGAATTCTAGAAGCTGAGCTGTATTGTGAGTTTTGATATAGTGAAATGTAATCAATATCGGACAGTGACCAATGTGTCTGACTATCCAATGTGCCTAGCATTCAACACCCAAATACTTCCGGCACAAACAAAGAAAGTGTCAATGTGACTGTCAGAGGCAAAAAAAGAGGAAAACAGAGAATTAGTTACAGACTAGCTTATTCTTAGAACAGTGAAATACATAAACTCTCAGACAAAAAGATTATCTGTGCTTGGTGTTTTTATCTATTATGGCTACATAATGCAATGGAATCAACTGAAAACATCCAATGCTTTATTGAGCAACTTGATACATACATACAAACTACATGTATGTGTATGTGTGTCTGTGTGTGTGTGTGTATGTATGTATTCACTGTTTTTTATACTCTCTGTAAAGATGTACACATCCTATTCCCTGGGGCCTGTCAATGTATTACCTTAGATGGTAAAAGGAGCTTTGCAGATGTGATTAAGTTAAAGATTTGAGATTGGGAGATTGTCTTGTGTTATCTATGTGAGCCTAATGTAATCACAAGTTTCCTAAGAGGGAGGCAGGAGGGCCAAGGTCAGAGGTAGGGGACTAGACTCAAAAGATTGCAGTGAAATAAGGAAGAGCTCGTGAGGCAATAAAAATTACAAATGACTTCATAAAGCTAAAAAAAAAAAAAAGACAAGGAAACAGATTCTTCCATGAAGCTTCCAGAAGGAGTGTAGCCCTACTGACCTTCGGAATTGCAAGAAAATAAATGTGTATGATTTTAAGCCATTACATTTATGGCAATTTGCTACAGTAGTGTATTAGTCCATTCTTGCACTGCTGTAAAGACATACCTGAGACGAGTTAATTTATAAAGGAAAGAGGTTTAATTGGCTCATAGTTCTTCAGGCTGTACTGGAAGCATGATACCGTTCCATCGGCATCTGGGTAGGTCTCAGGAAACTTACAATCATGGCAGAAGGTGAACAGGAAGCAGGCGCATCTTATATGGCCGCAGCAGCAATGAGAGGGAGGAGTGGAGGTGTTACATACTTTTAAACCACCAGACCTCACGAGACCTGTATCATGAGAACAGCACTAGGAAGATGGTGCTAAACCATTCATGAGAAACTGCCACATGAGTCAAGCATCTCCCACCAGGCCCCACCTCCAACCCTGGGGATTACAACTGGACATGAGATTTGGGTGAGGACACACATCCAATCCATATCAAGTAGTAATAGGAAGCTAATGCAGTAAGTTAAGTCAAACCATATCCTGCATTACGCTGGAGCATTTTCTTAATAGTAGTATAAATATATTGGCTGTGATTGTTGTCATAATTTCATCAATAATTAATTATGGTACTCATTTGTGATATAGTACCTGACATAGCTGAATATTCCATTTGAATTTAATTACTAAGTTTTGGGGGATATTTTTTAACATGCTGCTTGTAACGAGCTATTTGCCTTTTTCTGATTCATGTGTGTAACACTCACTGATATAATGCAGCTACAATGATGTGACATTCTTTGAAATGTGAAACCAAATAAATTAGATAAAAATGATTCATATTTGTTATGAAAGTATGAGATCATAATACAAAAATACTAGCAAAATATTTGCTACTTTCGACAGGCTAAGAATTTAATTTTCAACAAAAGTACATTCCCAAGTTTCTCTTTTGTTTTGTAATAAAATCCCAATTTCAGGGGATATTGAAATGTAAACAGGAAATAGGTGTTAGCTTCAGGTCACACCTACATGAAAGAGTATACTTATTTACACCAAACATTTCACAATTGTTATCTTTAAGCTAAATAATAATCTCTCAGATTTGTTCTTAGGACAAGACACAGCGTTTGTATGTGCAATACAAAACCACCAGACCTCATAAGACCTGTATCATGCGAACAGCACTAGGGAGATGGTGCTAAAGCATTCATGAGAAACTGCCACATGAGTCACATTATTTTTCCTCTTAAGGATACTAAATATGAGTGAGGAGACATGTACCAAAAGTGATGAATGCTGGAAACAATCTTGAGCTAGGAAAAAGCATGAGGAAATTGAAATGTTTGAGGGACAGGTTATACTGATGGAGAGGGAAAAAAAAGCAAACACATTGTACTTTAGTTAGCTGTCTCTGGTCTTTGTACCTTTGTGTTCCCATCAAACACTTTGGTCTTTTTTGTAGAAGACAAAAAGCAGCAAGCAACAACAGCAGCAAGAGCAGCAGCAGTTACATAAAAGAGTAAAACAACAGAAAAATAATTTAGGTACTGAAAATGGTCAGAAAATAAATTTTGGATGATTAAATTAATATGAATCAAAATTACGCATTATAATTAGTTTGCTAGGGCTGCCATAATAATTTGCATTACAACTGCAACTAGTTGTGACAGAGGAGACAACTCATACTAGGAGTGGGTTTCAAATTGGGACAGAAGCAAAGATACACAAGGCCAAAGCATGAAACTCAACTCTAGGAAAAACTTGATTGGAAATAGGAGGAAAAAGGCTACCTAGCTGATTACCAAAGTAAGGGCAGAAAACATTAGCTAGAGCTCGGCTAAGCAATTTTATATAAACAAGGTAATCTACCTTTATAGTTAGTCTTAAGAAATTATTGTGTTCATTCATGCATTTGGTAAATAATACTTTTTTACTGAATATCAAATATGTGCCACAAGCTATTCTAAATTTGAGAATACAGCATTGAGTGAAATAAACATCGTCCCTGTTCTTATGCAGCTTAAGGTTTAGTGGTAGGAAGGCGTTCAGAAACATGTAAACAGGTAGGTATGTACTATGAAGAAAATGAAGTAGGAAAAGGGAATATAAAATGTAAGGGTGTCAGCAGGGAGTTATTTTAGAGACTGCTGCCAAAAAGGCCTCTCTCATAAAATTATATTAGAACAGAAATATGACAGAAGTTTATAGTACATAACATGGAAAACCGTGAGGAAAGAATTAAAAACAGATAGATTTCTACGTGCAAAGGCCCTGAGGCAGGCTCATGTTAGGTGTATTAAAAGAACAGTTTGGCACCCACTGTGACTGGAGTGGAGAGAAAAGGAGGGTCATGGAAGAAACTGAGGTTTAAGAGGCCGCCTTTAAAAAGACAGTAGAGCCCAGAAGAACAGAGGGAAAACTGCATCTTTTATTCCGATTGAGCAAGGAAATAACTAGATGCACTTAAGCAGAAGAATCCCATGGTAAAACTTGTTTAAAAGAATAACTCTAGATATTGTGTGGGTCCAAACAGATTCTGAGAGATCAAGCCAGGCGCAGTGACTCACGCCTCTAATCCCAGCACTCTGGGCGGCCGAGGCTGGTGGATCACTTGATGTCAGGAGTTCAAGACCAGCCTGACCAACATAATGAACCCTAATCTCTACTAAAAACACAAAAATCAGCCAGGCGTGGTGGTGTGCTCTTGTAGTCCCAGCTACTTAGGAGGCTGAGGCAGGAGACTTGCTTGAGCCCAGGGGGCAGAGGTTGCAGTGAGTCAAGATGGTGCCACTGCACTGCAGCCTAGGCAACAGAGGGAGACTCTGTCTCAAAAAAAAAAAAAGTCAAAAAGATCAGATAATGTTGCAACACTACGGGTGGGAGATAATGACTACTCTTAGTTTTGCTAGGGTTGCCATAATAAAACACCACAGACCAGGTTGTATAAACAACAGACATTTATGGTCTCACAGTTTTGAGGCTAGAAGTTTCTTCTGGGGCCCTTCCCTTTGGCTTGTAGATGATGCGTTCTTGCTGGCTTCCCACATGGTCTTTCCTCTGCGCCCCAGCATCCCTGATCTCTCTCCATGTCCTCATCTCTTCTTACAATGACACCAGTTGTATTTAAACAGGGTCCACCTTCATGGTATCATTTTATCCTAATCGAATTTTAAATTCAAGGTCCTGTCACTGAATAGAGTCACATTTTGAAGGATGGGGATTAGGGCCTCAACATAGGAATCTGAGGGGAATACAGTTCAGCCCATCACAGTGTCTTAGCCTTCGGTGGTGGTAGTGGCAATCATGAGGGAGACAATATAGGTTTTCTGATAGATTACGTATGCAATGTCAAACATATATCTGGTTGTTTTGATCTAACAATGGAAAATATAGTTGCTGGCAACTAGGATACAGAAGAATAAGGTTGGAGTCAGTATGCAAAAATATTATTTTGGGGATGTAAAATTTCAAATAACTTTTAGGTTCCAAATAAAGGTACTAAATAGGCAACCAAACATCTAAGAACACTCCCACGCGTCCCTGCCATAGGCTTCGAAATACCGTGAAATCAGCTGTGATAGGAGTTCAGACTCAGAGTGAGATTAAGATGTGAGCCAAGAAAAGAGTCAGTCCCGCTGGCCAGGCCAATGCATTTGCAGTGATGTGGACAGTTTCTCTTTCTGCAGCCTAATAGAACAATCTAGATCTTCAAAGCCTTCTTTTTTTAAATTTCCTGAAAAGATCTTAAATTGCTCTAATAAATGTAAAAATAATAGTTACACAAGCATCTTACGCTTCTGCCCAATGTTGCCTCACCTCTGCACTGTCTTTACCTTTCAATGGAACTTTTCTTGCTTTATGCAACTCCCCCACCCATGAAATAAGTAATTTATTAGGCACTTTCTACCTGCTAAACACTCTTCCTTACAAACTCTACCTATAGAGTTACAGAATTAGTGATATAAACACTGAAGAGAAGGCTGATTTTTCTGAAATGAAGAGAATGACTGCACTAATAAACCAGGAAAGAACACGAGGCACCTTACTCTCGAGCATGCCACGCAAAAGACAGAAACAAATACATACACATATTTTTTTAAAAACACTGAAGATTTTGTTTAAAAGTTATTTCAGATGTTTGGAATTGTGAGGGTTAAAGAATAAGTTGTTTTAAAAGCTTTGGAAAAGCAGCATTTTAAATTGTGCCTTGAATAATAAAAAATATTTTAAAAGGTAGAAAGGGCTCATGCTGTAAAAGGTAAACAAAAGGTATAAGGTACTGAGTTAAAAATTATCTTTGTGAATACTTTTTCTTCCTGTGGTCAGTATTGTTCTGACCACAGCAAATTTAATTTTTTTGAATTATAATTTCAATTAAATATTTTTCAACCCAAGGCTTCAATCAGTTTTTTTTTTCAAGTAATTTGCAAAGAGTTCTAGAAAGAAAACTTGTTGTTTAGAGAGGCTAATTGTTCACAAAGGTTCCTAAGCAATTAATCGTACAATGTCAATTCTTTAAAATAAATTGAATGCTTTAAAAGCTTCTTTTCATTTACTGTATAATTTCAAATTAAATTGAGACAACTACACTGAATAAAGCATGATAAAACCCTGAAGATCATTCAGCTGGTAAATTTGAATGTTTTTGAATTTGTGTCATAGAATAAATCTATCCTAAATCTTTCATGTGGCTTAAGTGAATAAGAAGTGTAGTAAACGTCAGCCTCAATGAAATATTACACTGTAGGTGAGTTTCAGAATATCAGAAATACCCAAGTAATTCAAATGCTGATAATCATTTTATTACTGAACTCTGGTGTTTTTTTTTTTTTTGTAATAGAGAAGAGATACAAAGTATATTTTGAAAAATACATGTTAAATTGATTATTGTGACATTTTCTTATGATATTTCTTAATAATGCCAAACATTAAAATAGTGTTTACTTCAGCAACGATTTCTCTACTGTGGTCAATCAGAACAGAGTAGAGAAAACAATCAGACAACAATAAAGAAAAATCAATCAATACTATAATATAGGAAGCACTGGTGCTAGTTAGAGGAAAAAAAAAAGGTTTCATCTCTAAAGTCTAAATATTAATTATATTTTTTCAAGTCTTCTATATGCAGAAAAATAACTTCAACATGATACTACATATGGGTACGCTAAAATACCCATATGAAGGGGTGGTGGGAGAGGAAAAAGAAAAGAAAAGGAAAGAAGGATATTTAATATTAATGCTAAAAGAGTCTCTAAATGCTAATTTTCAAAATATATAAGTAGTATAAACATGGAAAGCTAGTAATGCCAATGGAAAAAATACTGTAACAACAGATTCTGTAAATCAGAGTGTTTAGTCTGAGAAAAATTAGCTAAGGATGGTTGATCTACATATAAATGGCTGGAGAACATAGAAATTTGTTTTCTCTCTTTTAATATAAGTGAAAGTGACTTTATACACACACGCACAATGTATATGTATAAGCATATGGATTATATATGGATAAAAAATATCTATACACATATACATATATACCCATACATACGTGTGTGTATATGTATGTGCATATATAAAAACATGTATATATGTATGTGTGTATGTATACACATATATATGTATTTTAAATATGTGTGTATATATATCTCTCTCTTTCACAAATTTTTATCTAATGGATACCACTTTTATTCATTTATATTTTCTGTCTCTAGGAAATTTAATGCCTTTGAAATGCAATTTTATGTTGTATGTCATTAAGCAGCAATTATCTTTTACCTCGTTCACTCAGTAGAAACTACTCACATAACTTCAATTTTGCCTCTTGGTTTACAAAGTCTGAGGTGTTTACTCTCTGGTCCCTTACAGAAAAAGCTGCCACTGCTCTACACTTTTTCAGTATTTCTATAAAACATGTACAATGCTTATTATTCAGTTTTCTCTAAACATAATGTATTCACCATCCTCCTAGCCAAAAAAAGCATTTGAACTGTCTAGATATGTCGGTATTTGGTGATTTGGGAGTAAAACACCATTACGTTAGCATACAGTTTTTCAACAGCAAAATATATACACACACACATACACATATATATGTTAATTTTACTTTAAGAGCAAAATATAAATTGACTTGATGAATAGATTTTTCAAATAGAATCTAACATTTCCTGAATATTGACTTATGAGGTGGTGGGATTAAATCGTTTAATTAGCTGAGTTACAGCTGTCACACGTTGCTGGATCTCTTCTTATTAAAGTTTGAAAGAAAATCAAGCATGTCCTAGAACTGTCAACATAGAAAGTTTCCCCCCTACAGAGTTCTTTGATTTTTATTTTGTTCCATGTTGGAAAGTGGATACTTTGACTTTGTCTTCTAAGGCAAAGAATCAATGAATTGAAAATTGTTCTGAACACTGGTAGATTAGGTGATATCACTGTGACTCCTGGAGGTACTTCAAACCGGTCACTGTTGTAAGGTGTGGCATAGTGGGGTTTTATTACTGTATAGGATATTCTTCACACACACACACACACACACACACACACACACACACACACAGAGACACAAGCACCCACTTCCTTATGTACCTGTGTTCTATTTATCTCAGTGTTCTATTTGTCTAAATAATAAAACAGCTATAGCATTTAGCAAATACGAACTATATACACTAAATTTTCTTAAGATACAGCACTCCCTATAGGGAGCCAATCCACAAGCAATTGTGTTTTTCCTTAAAAAAAAAATTAAAATATGCTTTTAGGTTTTGGTTCAAACACTTGCTTTTCCTTAAAAATAAAGTGTCCTTTTGACATTAATTTTAAATAGCTATCTTTTTAAATTTTAAAAGTGCATTTCAAAGTGAGCACATCATGTACCTTGAAGCAATTGTATGTAGAGCACTACTAATATGCCAAAGGCTGGCAAAGATTGTACCCATTCTGATTTATGTTACACCTTCACTGAATAAGGCACTCAGGACATTCGTGGGTCTCGGTGGCAACTGTTTTAAGGAAGGATGAACACTAAACCTGTGTTTCCTATATAGTAATATGTACAGATTGAGCATTTCTAATCTAAAAATTCAAAGGCCGAAGTGCTTCAAAATACAAAATGTTTTGAGTATAACTATAATGACAAAAGGGGAAAATTCCACACCTGATCTCATGCAACAGGTTGCAGTCAAAATGCAGGTGCGCAACACACAGTTGATTCAGCACTCCCAAAGGAAAAATAAAAGTACCTTCGGCCTATGTGTATAAGCTGTGTGTGAAATATAAGCACATTTCGTTATTAGACTTGGGTTCCATTCCCAAAATATCTCATTATTTATAATGCAAGCTTTCTAAAATTGAAATATTCTGAAATCTCTAACACTTATGGTTCCAAGCATTTCAAACTGTATGTATACTTATATCCATTTATACTTTCTGTGTTTAGTATATTAAATACTTGTAATATCCACTTGTATGCCATTGTATGCCATCGAGCAGCCTTTATATTTTACCTAGTTCACCATTAAAATCACATTTCTATTGATAATAGATCGTAGTAGATTAAAGTTAAGACAGTTATGAATTGTGTATTATTACTGGAGAAATAGGAGAGAAAAACTGAAGTTTTCAGATAAATTTCATATATTTTATGAGGTTGTCATTTTTCCTATTGTAAAAGTCAAATATATACTAAAATGTTGGATGTCTTTGGTGCCAAATAAAGATGGTGAATTGCTGCACTCATAATAAGAAAACTAAAGCCACCCACACACAAACACACATGCGCATGCACACACATACGAATCTAAATTCTGTATATGTTTAAGTTTTGAAAACATTTTTTATTATTTGGAGTATTACAGAACTTATGATCATAACAAAAAGCATTCGAATTCATCAGATCTCATCTATAGCTTTATTTATTTTCCTACTGCAGCAGACCAAAGTCAAGAATACACAATATGAATGAAGCCATATCTAATTTCTCTTTTGTTTATACTTAATAACCATATGATATAACAGGCCAGTGGTCCCCAACCCTTTTGGCACCAGGGAGCAGTTTAATAAAAGGCAATTTTTCCGTGAACTGGGAAGGGTAGATGGTTTCTGGATGATTTCAAGTGCGCTACATCTATTGTGCACTTTAATTCTATTATTATTACACTGTAATAGGTAGTGAAATAATACAACTCACCACAATGTAGAATCAGTGGGAGCCCTGAGCTTGTTTTCCTGCAACTAGACAGTCCCATCTAGGGGTGATGGGAGACAGTGAGAGATTATCAGGCATTTGATTCCCATAAGGAGCATGCAACCTAGATCCCTCCATGTGCAGTTCACAATAAGGTTCACGCCGCTGTGAGAGTCTAACGCCGCCACTGATCTGACAGGAGATGGAGCGCAAACAGTAACGAGTCATGGGGAGCAGTTGTACGTGCAGTTGAAGCTCCTTGCCCGCTGTTCACCTCCTGCTGTGTGACCCAGTTCTTAGCAGACAGTGGGCCGGTACTGGTACTGGTCTGTGACCTGGGGACTGGGGAACCCTGTCATAGGCTACCTAGTCATAAGACTTTATTTACACGATGCTATAACATTTGCTAAGTTGATTTACTGATTTTTGAAATACTGAGGTCTGGGAAACTGAATAATATTCTATATTTCCTAAACTTATTTGACTAGAAGGACATATGAAACTATGAATTTAAATGATAGTATCAAACAGCAAACAGACTCCCAAGGCAACATTTTAACTCATGTTATATGTATTTTAGCTCTTGCTATTTATGGTAACTCTGTGAAATTTCACACAACTGTTAAAGCTATTCGTATAAACCTTTATCATTTCCTTTATTTGGCTATCATTATTATTTTTAGGTATGTGGATTGTCCTAAAATAGACATAATAAAGAAAAACAATATGTTTCAAAGTAGATGGTATTTTTGTTTTGGAAGATAGACATGCGTTCTGCGTAAATGGGGTATTTTAAATTCCATCATGAAGGGATGGTCAATGCAAATGAGTACTCAATGGTTCTGGAAAACCTAAAAGCTTCGAACACTCGCACGGGCAGGGAATTATTCAGCCTCTTACTTGAGAAACTACTATACAGAGTGAAGCCTTTGGACACTTTTGTCTAAACCAAAACCTGGGCTGAATGTTTCGGAAGGCATGTAACCTTAGTTTGACAAAAAGAAATGTCTATGACACATACCTCTTTAAATATCAGTGCAAAATTGTTAATTTGGATTTTAAATTTTATTTTTATAATGCAAACTAAGGATACTCAGTTTAAGAAATATTGATGCATAGAAGTGTACCTCACGTTATAAAATAGATGAGGTGAAATATAAAATCACTACTTACCAGAATGTTCAGTCTCATTTATAATTTGCCAACTACCTGTTTTTCTATATATGTCCAGTATCTTTATGAATCTCAAGAAATATGTGCCCTTTTAGAATGATAGCTTCAGATGGGGCTACTGGAGCTACTTAAAATTTTGGAATTTTATGAGGATGCTTTTGATTATACTAGGTGGAGGAGGAGATTGCTAAAAATCTTGTGATGATCATGGTAGTCTACCTTAAGAAAGAACTCTCACATTCCATATGTGGCCAATCATGTGTATGACAATCTTGCTTAATAAGACTCGCATATAACAATAATACATACAAAAATGTTAAGTATTTGCATAATTTTAATAGTTACTTTCCAATAAAACAACTATCATCAAGTGTAGCTTATACTTGCTTTTTGTTCATATTGTCCTTTGAGTTCACTATTTTATAAAGTTATGCCATTAACAGCACCATGGTGGTGACACTGGAATCATCAGAACAACACTTTGCCTGCATTGATAGCTGTAGAATTAGATGTAAGCATTTTAGTACTTCATAATGTTTTCTGTTATAGTTTGCTTGAACATTTACATGTTGGAATATATATTGTTATATTTTCAATGACCTTTCTTCTATATTTCCTTATGTGTTATATTGACGTAGATTTTCTTGAAATGACATCTACAGGTTGATTATGGAATCTGTTTTCTTTCCAGCACTGGAAAGGGATTTGAAAATATTTATTACACAAAGTGGATGAAAATCTTACAGTGTTGAACATACTACTTGTAGACAGATCAAAGATTCTTACCTCTATCCAGGTACACAGGTATCACAGACTGATAGAGGAGTCAAAGGAATCACCTCTTGCCTCTATCCCTACCGACCTGCAACCCACTTACAAAGGACTCTTAAATCCCAGAGTGTGTAATTCCCTTCCTGTGATGATCTAGTAAATTAGGACCATGATAGTAATAGATTCTCTTGAATTTAGTAGTGTAATGATACTTAAAAATAATCCTCTTAAATTTCTAATGAATTTAGACAGAAGTATAAGTCATGCAGATGAGAAACTTGTTCTATGAGGAGGAACTGGGGCCCGGAGAAACTAGCCTACGTGGAGTTATGCATAATTTCTATCCCTGCCCCAGGTTCTACAGTGAGATCTTTCTCTCCAGCAGGCCTTTACGCATTTGTGTATTTTTTTCTGCTTGATATTATGTAGTGGTAATGCCAAAAATACCCTTGATTACTATGGTAAGTCAAAGGCATAATAATTGTTATTATGGTTATTAGCTTTAAAGACTTGGATTCACTTTCACAAGTACATAATAAACTCCACCAGTCACACATAAAACAAGTTGGAAATGATTTTCAAACGCGTGATCAAGTTAAACACACATTTCTGCGTTCTGATCAAAGAACTAAAGTCTCAAATAAATAGCAAACAAAACTGGAAATCATGTGTTCATACATAAAGGGTAATTCACTTCTCCATATATTATCATTTCATTTGGATTTGATTGCTAAAACTTCAGTTTATCTTTCCATGTTGTTATAGTTATTATAAATTGAACCAAATTAGACACACCTGCATATATATTCACATATATGTATATATATTTATGTAAATAAATAAATATATATATATATATTCCTGAATTAAATAAATGGTAACAGTTTTGTTAAAGGAGAAGTGTTTTTCTTATTTCTTATCTTAAAGGGTGAAAGTCTCTACACTTTGAATAGTAGCAGTAGAAAGTAGGGAGATTTATGTGATCTCAAGCAGACCGAAACTATGAAAAAAAAATGGCTCAGTTCCAGAACAGATTTCCAAATTTTTACTTGATCAGTTGTGAGATAATTCTAAGTGGAAGAAATGAGTGCTTCACTTTCTCAGATAGAACAGAATATGCTGATATCTTTTATTCTCTTTAACAATATCCATGCAAACAAGAAAAAGTAGAGTTTTATTTTCATATGAGTTACATAGAGCTAATAAAAGAGTTTAAAAAATATTTTATGAAGTTATATGAATCAGGTATAAAATGCTTTTGAAAATTCTTAGGTTTTGTCTTCATTTTGAAATAATACTAAAGACTTTGGAACATTTTAAATATGCATAAAATCATGATATTCAGTGTTTCATTTCAAAATAAGTGAATTATGAAATTATTATTATTATTTTTATTATACTTTAAGTTCTAGGGTACATGTGCACAACGTGTGCAGGTTTGTTACATATGTATATTTGTGCCATGTTGGTGTGCTGCACCCATCAACTCATCAGCACCCATCAACTCGTCATTTACATCAGGTATAACTCCCAATGTCATCCCTCTCCCCTTCCCCCTCCCCATAATGTGATGTTACCCTTCCTGAGTCCAGGTGATCTCATTGTTCAATTCCCACTATGAGTGAGAACATGAGGTGTTTGTTTTTCTGTTCTTGCAATAGTTTGCTGAGAATGATGGTTTCCAGCTGCCTCCATGTCCCTACAAAGGACACAAACTCATCCTTTTTTATGCCTACATAGTATTCCATGGTGTATATGTGCCACATTTTCTTAATCCAGTCTGTCACTGATGGACATTTGGGTTGATTCCAAGTCTTTGCTATTGTGAATAGTGCTGCAATAAACATCTGTGTGCATGTGTCTTTATAGCAGCATGATTTATAATCCTTTGGGTATATATCCAGTAATGGGATGGCTGGGTCATATGGTATTTCTAGTTCTAGATCCTTGAGGAATCGCCACACTGTTTTCCACAATGGTTGAACTAGTTTACAGTCCCACCAACAGTGTAAAAGTGTTCCTATTTCTCCACATCCTCTCCAGCACCTGTTGTTTCCTTTTTAATGATTGCCATTCTAACTGGTGTGAGATGGTATCTCATTGTGGTTTTGATTTGCATTTCTCTGATGGCCAGTGATGATGAGCATTTTTTCATGTGTCTGTTGGCTATATGCATGTCTTCTTTTGAGAAAAGTCTGTTCATATCCTTTGCCCACTTTTTGATGGGGTTGTTTGTTTATTTCTTGTAAATTTGTTTGAGTTCTTTGTAGGTTCTGGATATTAGCCCTTTGTCAGATGAGTAGATTGCAAAAATTTTCTCCCATTCTGTAGATTGCCTGTTCACTCTGATGGTAGTTTCTTTTGCTGTGCAGAAGCTCTTTAGTTTAATTCGATCCCATTTGTCAATTTTGGCTTTTGTCGCTGTTGCTTTTGGTGTTTTAGACATGAAGTCCTTGTCCATGCCTATGTCCTGAATGGTAAAACCTAGGTTTTCTTCTAGGGTTTTTATGGTTTTCGTTCTAACATTTATGTCTCTAATCCATCTTGAATTAATTTTCGTATAAGGAATAAGGAAAGGATCCAGTTTCAGCTTTCTACTTATGACTAGCCAAATTTCCGAGCACCATTTATTAAATAGGGAATCCTTTTCCCCTTTTCTTGTTTTTGTCAGGTTTGTCAAAGATCAGATGGCTGTAGATGTGTGAAATTATTTCTGAGGACTCTGTTCTGTTCCATTGGTCTATATCTCTGTTTTGGTACCAGTACCATGCTGTTTTGGTTACTGCCTCCTTGTAGTATAGTTTGAAATCAGGTAGCAGGTTGCCTCCAGCTTTGCTCTTTTGACTTAGGATTGTCTTGGCAATGCTGGGTCTTTTTTGGTTCCATGTGAACTTTAAAGCAGTTTTTTCCAATTCTGTGAAGAAGCTCATTGGTAGCTTGATGGGGATGGCATTGAATCTATAAATTACCTTGGGCAGTATGGCTATTTTCACAATATTGATTCTTCCTATCCATGAGCATGGTATGTTCTTCCATTTGTTTATGTCCTCTTTTATTTCACTGAGCAGTGGTTTGTAGTTCTTCTTGAAGAGGTCTTTTACATCCCTTGTAAGTTGGATTCCTAGGTATTTTATTCTCTTTGAAGCAATTGTGCATGGAAGTTCATTCATGATTTGGCTCTCTGTTTGTCTGTTACTGGTGTATAAGAATGCTTGTGATTTTTGCACATTAATTTTGTATCCTGAGACTTTGCTGAAGTTGCTTATCAGCTTAAGGAGATTTTGGGCTGAGATGATGGGATTTTCTAAATATATAATCATGTCATCTGCAAACAGGGACAATTTGACTTCTTCTTTTCCTAACAGAATACTTTTTATTTCCTTCTCTTGTCTGATTGCCCTGACCAGAACTTCCAACATTATGTTGAATAGGAGTGGTGAGAGAGGGCATCCCTATCTTGTGCCAGTTTTCAAAGGGAATGCTTCCAGTTTTTGCCCATTCAGTATGATATTGGCTGTGAGTTTGTCGTAAATAGCTCTTATTATTTTGAGATACGTTGCATCAATACCAAATTTATTGAGAGTTTGTAGCATGAAGGGCTGTTGAATTTTGTGAAAGGCCTTTTCTGCATCTATTGAGATAATCATGTGGTTTTTGTCTTTGGTTCTGTTTATATGCTGAATTATGTTTATTGATTTGCGTATGTTGAACCAGCCTTGCATCCCAGGGATGAAGCCCACTTGATCATGGTGGATAAGCTTTTTGATGTGCTATTGGATTCGGTTTGCCAGTATTTTATTGAGGATTTTTGCATCAATGTTCTTCAGGGATATTGGTCTAAAATTCGCTTTTTTTGGTTGTGTCTCTGCCAGGCTTTGGTATCAGGATGATGTTGGCCTCATAAAGTGAGTTAGGGAGGATTCCCTCTTTTTCTATTGATTGGAATAGTTTCAGAAGGAATGGTACCAGCTCTTCCTTCTACCTCTGGTAGAATTCAGCTGTGAATCCATCTGGTCCTGGACTCTTTTTAGTTGGTAGGCTATTAATTATTGCCTCAATTTCAGAGCCTGCTATTGGTCTATTCAGGGATTCAACTTCTTCCTGGTTTAGTCTTGGGAGAGTGTAAGTGTCCAGGAAATTATCCATTTCTTCTGGGTTTTCTAGTTTATTTGCATAGAGGTGTTTATAGTATTCTCTGATGGTAGTTTGTATTTCTGTGGCATCGGTGGTGATATCCCCTTTATCATTTTTTATTGCATCTATTTGATTTTTCTCTCTTTTCTTCTTTATTAGTTTTGCTAGCTGTCTATCAATTTTGTTGATCTTTTCAAAAAACCAGCTCCTGGATTCATTGATTTTTTGGAGGGTTTTTTGTGTCTCTATCTCCTTCAGTTCTGCTCTGATCTTAGTTATTTCTTGCCTTCTGCTAGCTTTTGAATGTGTTTGCTCTTGCTTCTCTAGTTCTTTTAATTGTGATGTTAGGGTGTCAATTTTAGATCTTTCCTGCTTTCTCTTGTGAGCATTTAGTGCTATAAATTTCCCTCTACACACTGCTTTAAATGTGTCCCAGAGATTCTGATATGTTGTATCTTTGTTCTCATTGGTTTCAAAGAACATCTTTATTTCTGCCTTCATTTCGTTATGTACCCAGTAGTCATTCAGGAGCAGGTTGTTCAGTTTCCATGTAGTTGAGCGGTTTTGATTGAGTCTCTTAGTCCTGAGTTCTAGTTTGATTGCACTGTGGTCTGAGAGACCGTTTGTTATAATTTCTGTTCTTTTACATTTGCTGAGGACTGCTTTACTTAGAATTATGTGGTCAATTTTGGAATAAGTGTGATGTGGTGCTGAGAAGAATGTATATTCTGTTGATTTGGGGTGGAGAGTTCTGTAGATGTCTATTAGAACTGCTTGGTGCAGAGTTGAGTTCAATTCCTGGATATCCTTGTTAACTTTCTGTCTCATTGATCTGTCTAATGTTGACAGTGGGGTGTTGAAGTCTCCCATTATTATTGTATGGGAGTCTAAGTCTCTTTGTGCATCTCTAAGGACTTGCTTTATGAATCTGGGTGCTCCTGTATTGGGTGCATATATGTTTAGGATAGTTAGCTCTTCCTGTTGAATTGATCCCTTTACCATTATGTAATGGCCTTCTTTGTCTCTTTTGATCTTTGATGGTTCAAAGTCTGTTTTATCAGAGACTAGGATTGCAACCCCTGCTTTTTTTTTGCTCTCCATTTGCTTGGTAGATCTTCCTCCATCCCTTTATTTTGAGCCTATATGTGTCTCTGCATGTGAGATGGGTCTCCTGAATACAGCAAACTGATGGGTCTTGATTCTTTATCCCATTTCCCAGTCTGTGTCTTTTAATTGGACCATTTAGTTCATTTACATTTAAGGTTATTATTGTTATGTGTGAACTTGATCCTATCATTGTGATATTAGCTGGTTATTTTGCTTGTTAGTTGATGCAGTTTCTTCCTAGCATCGATGGTCTTTACATTTTGGCATATTTTTGCAATGGCTGGTACCAGTTGTTCCTTTCCATGTTTAGTGCTTCCTTCAGGGTCTCTTGTAGGGCAGGCCTGGTGGTGACAAAATCTCTAAGCATTTGCCTGTCTGTAAAAGATTTTATTTCTCCTACACTTATGAAACTTAGTTTGGCTGGATATGAAATTCTGGGTTGAAAATTCTTTTCTTTAAGAATGTTGAATATTGGCCCACACTCTCTTCTGGCTCGTAGAGTTTCTGCCGAGAGATCTGCTGTTAGTCTGATGGGCTTCCCTTTATAGGTAACCTGACCTTTCTCTCTGTCTGCCCTTAACATTTTTTCCTTCATTTCAACTTTGGTGAATCTGACAATTATGTGTCTTGGAGTTGCTCTTCTCGAGGAGTATCTTTGTGGCATTCTCTGTATTTCCTGAATTTTATTATTATTATTATTATACTTTAAGTTCTAGGGTACATGTGCATAACGTGCAGGTTTGTTACATATGTATACTTGTGCCATCTTGCTGTGCTGCACCCATCAACTCGTCAGCACCCATCAACTCGTCATTTACATGAATGTTGGCCTGCCTTACTAGGTTGGGGAAGTTCTCCTGGATGATATCCTGAAGAATGTTTTCGAACTTGGTTCTATTTTCCCCCTCACTTTCAGGCACCCCAATCAGATGTAGATTTGGTCTTTTCACATAATTCCATACTTCTTGAAGGCTTTGTTCATTTCTTTTTCCTCTTTTTACTTTAGACTTCTCTTCTCGCTTCATTTCATTCATTTGATCCTCAATCACTGATACTCTTTCTTCCAGTTGATCAAGTCATTACTGAAGCTTGTGCATTTGTCATGCATTTCTCGTGTCATGGTTTTTATCTCTGTCAGTTCGTTTATGGCCTTCTCTGCATTGATTATTCTAGTTATCCATTCTTCCATTCTTTTTTCAAGATTTTTAGTTTGCGCTGGGTACGTAATTCCTCCTTTAGTTCTGAGAAGTTTGATGGACCGAAGCCTTCTTCTCTCAACTCATCTCTGTCCAGCTTTGATCCGTTGCTGGCAATGAGCTGCGTTCCTTTGGAGGGGACGATGTGCTCTTATTTTTTGAATTTCCAGCTTTTCTGCCCTTCTTTTTCCCCATCTTTGTGACTTTATCTGCCTTTGGTCTTTGATGATGGTGATGTACTAATGGGGTTTTGGTGTCCTTTCTGTTTGTTAGTTTTCCTTCTAACAGTCAGGACCCTCAACTGTAGATCTGTTGGAGATTGCTTGAAGTCCACTCCAGACCCTGTTTGCCTGGGAATCAGCAGCAGAGGCTGTAGAAGATAGAATATTGCTGAACAGTGAGTGTTCCTGTCTGATTCTTGCTCTGGAAACTTCGTCTTAGGGGTGTACCCCACCATGTGAGGTGTGGGGTGTCGGTCTGCACCTAGTGGGGGATGTCTCCCAGTTAGGCTACTCAGGGGTCAGGGACCCACTTGACCAGGCAGTCTGCCCCTTCTCAGATCTCAACCTCTGTATTGGGAGATCCACTACTCTCTTCAAAGCTGTCAGACAGGGTCATTTGCATCTGCAGAGGTTTCTGCTGCTTTTTGTTTAGCTCTGCCCTGTCCCCAGAGGAGGAGTCTACAGAGACAGTCAGGCCTCCTTGAGCTGCTGTGGGCTCCACCCAATTCGTGCTTCCAGGCGGTTTTGTTTACCTACTTAAGCCTCAGCAATGGTGGGCACCCCTCCCCCAGCCTCGCTGCTGCCTTGCAGTTAGATCACAGACTGCTGTGTTAGCAATGAGGGAGGCTCTGTGGGCATGGGACCCTCCTGGCCAGGTGTGGGATATGATCTCCTGGTGTGCTATTTGCTAAGACCCTTGGTAAAGTGCAATATTAGGGTAGGAGTCACCCGATTTTCCAGGTGTTGTGTGTCTCAGTTCCCCTGGCTAGGAAAAGGGATTCCCTTCCCCCTTGCGCTTCCCAGGTGAGGCGATGCCTCACCCTGCTTCAGCTGTTGCTGGTCGGGCTGCAACAGCTGACCAGCACCGATTGTCCAGCACTCCCCAGTTAGATGAACCTGGTACCTCAGTTGAAAATGCAGAAATCACCCGTCTTCTGTGTCGCTCATGCTGGGAGCTGGAGACTGGAGCTGTTCCTATTCGGCCATCTTGCTCCGGGTCCCCTCAAAATTATTATACTTAAGTATAATTACACTCCTTTAGTAGTTGTGACTGTTACCAAAAAATATCATTGTTTACCCCACTTTTAGGAAAATAGACATATTTTTCTCTATTTGGTCATTAAAATAATTTTTAAAAACTGCCTGCTAGTATAAAAATCTTGCATGTTATATAAAATATAGACTTAAGACAACTCTGAATGATGGAAGAAAGAAGGAACAACAACGTGTGACCTCTGGGCATAAAGACTAACATGTTTTTGAGTTCTCTGGTTTTTCTTTTTGCCTCACTTAACCCGGAATGGGTGCTGAAGTCAGTAACCTGAAAAAGCCAACAGGCACAGATAAAATAGTCCCAACAAAAGCCTGCTCTCTATAGCCAATGGATTGGTAAAGCAGAACTTAACCAAACAGAAAACTTTTAGAAATTAACTACTATATTGCAGGCAGACACACACACAGAGACACACACACACACATACACACACACACATACACAAAGTCACCAATACCTCAGTGTCGAGAATAGATTATTACCCTTGCTAGATAATAAAGAGGCACTCCCTCACCTCCCAGCCCACCAGAGCACTGTCAGAGAAGACTGAGGAGGAGCCTGAACTTGCCCTGTCACCTAGCACAGGTCTGCCTCTCACTGGAGCCAGAGGAAGTCTCATGAGGAGCATGAGACTCCTCGCCAGGGAGGTATCAGTGGAGGGCTACAGGGAAACTGAAACTGTCACTCCTTCCCAGCCATGATGAGTAGTTCCCCCTTCTCAAGTTGGGGGCCAAATAGGAAACTTTGGCTTCAACCCCAATCTGGCAGTAATTAAATATACTCCCTTCCTCTCCCTGAGTGGGATCAGAGCCATGTTCCTAAAATAGAGGTTTTAAATAATATCCAGAATCACATGACATAATACCTACTTGTTCAGTTTTCAATAGAAGATTACTCAGTAAACAAGAACCAGAAAGACCTCAAATTGAATGCAAAAACAAAAGACAATAGTTACTAACAAAATGAAAAATTTGTTAGAATTATCTGACAATGATTTTTTTATTTTTAATTTTTATTTTATTTAAAAATGAATTTGATTGTGTATATTTAAGGTGTACAACATGATGTTATGGGATACATATATAATAAAATGTTTACTCTAGTGAAACAAAGTAACATATCCATTATCTCATAGTTACCATGTTCCCCCCACCAAGCCCCGTGGGAAACGTAGATATTTTCTAATCATCTGGGTGCAATTCTGAATACAATGCACTATTATTAATTATAGTCCTCATGTTGCACATTACATGTTTAGAGTTGTTTATCCTACAGATCTGCTACTTTGTATCCTTTGACCTAAGTTTCCCCATTTCTTCTCCCACCCCACACATTCTGGTAACAACTGTTTGATTCTCTATTTCTGTATATTTGATGTTTTTGTTGTTGTTGTTGTTGTTGAAGATCCCACGTATATATGAGATCATGCAATGCTTTTCTTTTAGTGTCCGACTTATTTCATTTAGCATAATGTCCTCTAGGTCTGTCCTTGTTGTGACAAATGACAGTATCTCCCCCTTTTTAAAGGTTTAATAACATTCCATGTGTGGGTGTGTGTATGTATGTGTATATATACACATATACATACATACACCCCTGTTTCTTTGTCCATTTGTTTATTGTAAGACACCTATGTTGTCTCCATACCTTAGTTATTATGAATAATGCTACAATAAACATGTACAAATATCTTTAGGAGGTGGTGATTTGACTTATTTGAGTATACTCAGAAGAGGGATTGCTAGGTCAGAAGATAACTGAATTTTTTATTTCTTTAGGAACTCCTTACTGTTTTCCATAATGCTACACCAATCTGCATTCCCTCCAAGAGTATAGGAAAGTTCCCCTTTCTCCACACCCTCATCAGCACGTATCTCTTTTCTTTCTGATAACAGCTACTCTAACAGGTGTGAGTGATATCTCATAGTGATTTGATTTGCATTCCCCTTATAATTAGTGATATTAAGCACCTTTTTAAATATACTTCTTGGCTTTTTATGTCTTCTTTGAAATATCTATTTAGGTCTTTAGGCCATTTTTAAGTTGGATTATATGTTTGTCTCCTATTGATGTGTACAGATTCTTTAAAAGTTTTGAATATTAACTCCTTATGAGATATGAGGTAGACATTTTTTTTTCTAGTGAGTAGGTTGCATTTTAATTTTATTGATTATTTACTTTGCTATGCAGAAGCTTTGTAGTGTGATATGTTCTCATTTATTTATTTTTGCTTTTGTAGTCTGAGTTACAAAATATTTCTTGATATTCAGAATGTCATTGCAAAAGCCACTGTCAAGGAGCCTTCCCTTTATGTTTTCACTTAGAAGTTTTATACTTTCCGGTCTCTCATCCATTTTGAGTTTTGTGTATGATGTAAGGTAGGGGTTCATTTGCATATGGAAATTCAGTTTTCTCACCACCATACATTAAAGAGATTATCATTTTCTCATTGTGTCTTTTTGGTGTCCTTGTTGAAAATTAGCTGAATATATATGTTTAAATTTATTTCTGGTCTCTATTCTGCTCTACTTGTATATATTTTTTTAATGCCAGTACTATACTATCTTATTGTACTGGTTACTATAGTTTTATAATATAATTCTAAATCGTTATAACCTTGTTTTACTTTCTCAGTATTGCTTTAGCTATTTGGGATCTTCTGTGGTTCCAAATAAATTTTAGGATTTTGTTTCTATTTCTGTAGGGAATGCTCTTGGGAATTTGATGGAGATTGCATTAAGTTTGCACACATTTTAGGTAAAACAGACATTATAACATTATTGATTCTTTTGATGTATTAGGATGGAATATCCTTTCACTTATTTATGACCTGTTCAATTTCTTACATTAATGTTTCACAATTTTCAAAGTACAGGTATTTTATCTCTTTGGTTAAAATTATTCACAAGTATTTTTTGTTGTTATTGTTTTCCTAATTTCTTTCTCTGTCGGGTCAATTTTTTTATAGAAATGTCATGGATTTTTGTATGTTAATTTTATATCCTTTAACATTACTGGATTGATTCATTAGTTCTATCAGTTTTTCTTTTCTTGGTGGAGTATTTGGAGTTTTGTACATATAGGTTTATATTATCTGCAAATAAAGGTAATTTAACTTCTTCCTTTCTGATTAGATACTTTTCTTTTTCTTCTAATCTGATTACTTTTGCTAGTACTTCTATGTTAAATAGACGTGGTAAGAGTTTGCATTCTTGCCTGAACACTGAAATATGACTTTTTTTATCTCTTGCTCAAATTCCTATCTGGAGTGTTACGTCCTACAAACCACAAAATCTCATTAGATGAGTTTTATTTAGCCCTATATAATGTGGCTTACTTTCCAACCTGACTCTGGCATAAGACAACAAATAAAGAAGGAAATCAATTTTTTCACTCCAAAATATGTTCCTTTGCTATATTTTGAAATGGCTCTGCAAAGATATCTTTTGTGGGGGAAATTTCGAATCTGTGAAGAATCTCTGTTAACATAACTAGATCTTTCTCCTTCCAGGCAATGTTATAAAAAAATTATAGAAATTGAGATGGTTTCCAGGGTGAACAAGGAGATAGAATCTGGAGAAAAGTAAGTGAAGTTATACAAAAGTAATATGAAGAATTCTTGTCATAATGAAAATATTCCTGTATCTTGACTATATCAATATATTTTAATACTTTACCATATTTTTGCAAGATGTGAACACTGAAGAAACTGGATAATAGTCCAGCAAATCTCTCTGTATTTTTTTCTTACAACTACATGCAAATATGCAATAATCTCAAAGAAAAACATGAAGTTAAAGTTATAATACTTAGTAAGTAACTGATGAAAGAGATCCTATCCTGGAAAATTTTAGCATCAGTTTAAAAATCTGATTTCCATAAATTTCAGCTTTCTCATACTTTTAACTATTTTTCTTTGTGGTGGTTGTTAAAGATTTTATTTCTACCAGTCTGCTTTTTTCAATCTCTTTTTGTCAAGAGCTGAGCTGCGCTGAAGAGAACTAAGCTGTCTATTGTATGATTAGCTAATTGAAACAACAAACCAAAATGAAAGTAATAAGCAAGTCTTTATCTCTTACTCTGATTCCATAAGCAAGAGGCTAAATCTAAGAAAGTGCTGACATCCCCACTGTTCCATTTTACCCTGTGAAGCAGGCTCAGGTGGATCAGCACAGATGTGGAGCTCTCTCGTGGCCATGGAGAAGCAGAGAGGAGAGGGCTGGGACTAGAAAAGTACCGAGCAGTGAGTCAGAGTAGAGTGTCTTATGGGTCTCTATTCCACCCCTCTTCCCCATAACGAAGATTCTGTAGAGGTCTCCAGAGAACGAATGCAGAATTCAGACAGGCATAAGAGCATGGGCCTCCAGGGGCCCCAGAGTCCTTGATTGCAACTCCCTTCAGACACTGCATTGCAAAAGCTATGAACAAAATATGGCGTGGGGACGGCAGTTTTGCTCTATGTGAGATTTGCCAGTAAGTCTATCACAATTTCCTATGATTGAGCCTGAAAATCACATGTAGCAATTTGGCCAGGAACCCAGGCCCCTCACTTATTTGCCTGAGTTGCCTCTATTGTTTTTAAAATATAATGTTAAATCACTTTTAGTAATTGGATTAAATAATTTCTGTGGGACCACATAAAGACACTTATTAACTGGGGACTACTCCAGGACACTCAGAAATGGAAGAAAGAGAGGACAAGGGACAAAGCTTTCACAGAGAGGAAAGGCAGACAGTGCAGGCTGGTGAAAACGAAAATGAGCTAATTTCAAATAGAAATTGTTCATCAAAATATCTAGGTTTAGAAGTTCTAAGTTAAAATGTACATTTGTCCTATATATACCAAAGACTAAAAGATATAAAGTGTCCTAACTGATGAAGAATTTTATTTCAAACCTCTAAAGCAACGTATTCAAACTTGGTATAATGTATTGTTAAACATCAGACAATTGTGGACTTAGGAAAAATATTCTATCAGTCAACTTGGTTTCTGACTCATATACAGGGTGTTAATAGTAATCTTCATTAATAGAACTTCTTATACTAGCATTGGTTACAAATGTACATAATGTGAATCAGATGATTATTTTTCCCCAAGGGAATGTGAACTCTACAGAAATACATTTTCTTACAGCTGACAGTCTTTCACATAATTCTGATATTTTGCTGAGTGTTTAGAATACTTTATGAGAGGACAAAAAAGTAGAAATGCCACATATATGGTATCTCAACATAAGTTTCAGATTGCATATCTGAAAATGTAAAATACATGTCAATTAAATAATTTTATTTTATATCTGTTGCTTAGTTTTTGGGTCCTAGTAGATGATGGTCTAACAATATTGATTCAGTCATTACCCAGAAGTCTTCAGACTGATATATTTTATATTCTTCAGTAAATACCAGTCAACACATATACTGTGTCATGGATCAAAAAGTCCAGTGTAGAATTGACAAAGTTACATAAACCAGTTTATTTTTCCTTATGTATTATCTTAAAATTATCCATTCATTCTATCTTTAATGTAAACCTTAATTGCTTGTGTGTAAATTTTGCCTTGTATTCAAGAAAATTATTCTTTAAGTTTTATTATTGTTATTAAAACATGTCAAAGAGGTATTGACTTTTAATAAGGACCCAAAGCTAAAAATAAAATAAAATATCTGTATAAATATCAAGCAACCATTATTATAGTCACACTTTTGAAGAAATTAAAAATAAATTGTCAAAGTTAAATTTAAAAACATATCCACAAACACATTCTCTTAAAATTATCCATTCATTCTATTTTTAATATAAACCTTACTTGCTTGTGTGTAAATTCCTTACATATTCTCTTATAATTATCCATTCATTCTATCTTTAATATAAACCTTAATTGCTTGTGTGTAAATTTTGCCTTGTATTCAAGAAAATTATTCTTTAAGTTTTATTATTGTTATTAAAACATGTCAAAGAGGTATTGACTTTTAATAAGGACCCAAAGCTAAAAATAAAATAAAATATCTGTATAAATATCAAGCAACCATTATTATACTCACACTTTTGAAGAAATTAAAAATAAATGTCAAAGTTAAATTTAAAAACATATCCACAAACACAAATATTTTGTTGATATTTCACATTATAAAATTTTTTCTCTTTTTCCAAATACTCCTGACATACTACACTCCCATTGTATAATTTTTGATGAGAAATATTAGGATTTTGGTGGCTTAAATAAAATGGCATTGAGTATGTTATAAAAAAGTTAAAATATTGCAATAATAAATAAGTCAGGATATAAACATATTTGGAATTATGAAAATGAAATTTTAGTTGAGGATGGCAGTAAGTCTTAACAGAAATGAACATGATATATAGGAAGGAATAAATAAAATTATTATATTCTATTTAAACATCATTAAGGATATTAATTATCAATACAGAGATGCCCCACACCCCTTTAAAAAGTTATTTTTGTTTAGCTTACTATAGAAAAAACACACAAAAGATTAACTAAATTAACAGAGTGTTCAATGTATATATATAACCTAGGGAATAACTTGGAAAGCATGCAAAATGAAAATAGTTATCCTTTATTATGGCATAACAGAAGCTGAATACCCTGCAATGTGTTTGTATGTGTATATCATAATTTTATTTTTATGTTAATTTCTATAAAATTAACTGCTGTGGTAGGAAGGTGTGTGTGACTGTGTTTGTGTGCCTCTTTGTTGTATTTACGTAAATCACTGTTTTATTTTTTCTTTTGGAAACTCTTTAAAATTTGTAAATTACACTTTTTGACAATGTATCTATACATTTCATACCATTTTTTATAGCCTAATAATAAAAAAGACAGCATCTTTATTGTTTTTGTTTAGAATATATGAATTCTTTATACAATTTAATTTCATTGTTCATGGTATTATCTTGGATATAATATTTTAAAACTATGACCTATGAATAAATTAATAAATTATAAGGATGTAAGTATTTGCTGCACTGCTACTGCTGCCAGCATGAATGTGCATACTAAGGGTACCAGCCCTGCACCTGCCAGTGCCCTGCCCCTCTGCCAACACTGCTGCTGTCATACATGTGCACACAGACTTGGGAAGCCCTGCATTGCCTGCACCACACCACCACTGCCACTGCTGTAAATGCCTGTATGGAGGCTGGCAGCCCTGTGTCTAATAGCATGCTGACTCAGTCAATGCGTGTACACCCTGCCACACTGCCACCTCGGCTGGCATGTGCTAATGAGTATGGATCCTGCTGTCGCCACCTGATGAAGTACTTTGACTGGCACTACCTCTCAAAGTATTGTGACCAGTGGTCTGCAAACAGCTCGGCCCCTGCAGTAAAGCAGGTTTCTATCCTAAAGTGGTCAGTGGTTTTTAACAAAGGCAAGGTCTTGGTACCAAGCTCCAGAATTAAAGCATGTAGCCCAAGAATCCTAAGCTGAGCCTTTGCCTTCTAAAATCTTCCAGAAATGAAGACATCAAAAGGATGTATTTTTGACATGGAAAAAATGACTGATACTAGCCACCACAAAAACAAAACAAAACATAATGAAAAACAAAAACACACACACTTGTGTAATAGACCAGTGACACTATAAAGCAATAACACAATTATGTCAGCAAAATAACCAGCTAACAACATGATGGCAGGATCAAATCTGCACATATCTATATTAATCTTGAATGTAAGGTGCTTCAGTTAAGCACCTTAAAGATTGAAGGAGCATCAGGCCATGAAGATGGGAAAGTTCCAGAGAAAGAACACTGTCAGCTCAGGAAGCCACAGTGTCTCCTCACCTTCAAAAGACCACACTAGTTTCACACAATGGTCTTTAATCAGGCTGAAATGTTTCAAATGACAGAAATAAAACTCAGAATATGCATAGGAATAAAAATTATCAAAATTCAGGAGAAAAGCAAAAGCCAAGTCAAGGATTTTAAGAAATTCAATTAAATAATACAGGAGACAAAAGATGAAATGGTTATTTTTTTAAAAAGAACAATTCTGTCCTGGTAGAACTGAGAACTTACCTCAATAATTTTTGAATACGATCACAGGCAGTATCAGTAGAATTGGCCAAGTAGAGGACAGAATCTCAGAGTTCAAAGACTGCCTCTCTGAAATAACTTTGTCAAACAAAAATAAATTTTAAAAAGCCATAAAGTAGTGAACAAAACCTTTGAGAAAGATGGCATTATGTAAAGAGACCAAATATATGACTCATTGACATCCCTGAAAGAATGGGGGAGAAAGCAAGCAACTTGGAAAGCATATTTCAGGATATTGGCCATGATATTTCCTCAACCTCACTAGAAAGGCCAACATTCAAATTCAGGAATTGCAGAAAACCTCTGCAAAATGCTTCACAAGAAGACCACCCTCAAGACAAATAACGATCAGATTCTCCTATGTCAAGATGAAAGAAAAAGAAGTAAAAGAAAAAAATAAAAATAAAAACCAGAGAGAAGCAGCAGATCACCAACAAAGGGAACCCCACTTGGCTAACAGCAAACTTTTCAGCAGAAGCCCGATAGGGCCAGAAGGGACTGAGGGCATATATTCAGCATTTTTAAAGAAAATAATTTCCAAACAAGAATTTCATATCCAGCCAAACTAAATTTCAGAACTGAAAGAGAAATAAGATCCTTTTCAGACCAACAAATGCAAAGGGAACTCATTACCACCAGGTCTGCCTTATGGGAGGTCCTGAAAGGAGTGCTAAACATGGAAATAAAAAACTGTTACCAGCCACCACAAAAACCACACTAAGTACATAGACCAGTGACACTGTAAACAACCACACAATTATGTCTAATACCAACTAACAACATGACGACAGGATCAAATCTGCACATATGAATACCCACCGTGAATGTAAGTGGGCTAAATCTCCAATTAAAAGGTACAGAGTGGCCAGTTGAATAAAGAAGCAAAATCTGTGTGCTGCATGCCATCTTCAAGAAATCCATCTCAAATGCAATGACATCAATAGGCTCAAAGTAAAGGGATGGGGAAAAATCTACCAAGCAAATGGTAAACCGAAAAAAAGTAGGGGTTGATACTCTAATTGAGAAAAAAAAAATGTGGACTTTAAATAATGATAAAAAACACAAAGAAGGTTATTACATAACAATAAAGGGCTCGATTCAACAAGACTTAACTATCATAAATATACAAGCATCCAAAAGAGGATCAACCAGATTAATAAAGCAGGTTCCTGGATTAATAAAGCAAGTCTAAGAGACTTAGATAACCATACAATAATTCAGGGAGACTTCAGTATCCCACTAAAAGTGTTAAATAGATCATCAGGGCAGAAAACTAAAGGAAATATTTGGGACCTGAACTCAACCCTAGACAAAATGGATCTAATAGACATCTGCAGAACTCTCCACCCAAAACAAGAGAATATACACTCTTCTTCACAAGGCACATACTCGAAAATCAACCACACAGTCAGACATAAAACATTCCTCATCAAATTCAAAGAAACTGAAATCATACCAACCACACCCTCAGACCACAGTGCAATACAAATAGAAGTCAAAGCAACAAATATCTCTTAAAACCACACAATTACATGGAAACTAAACAACCTGTTTCTGAATGACTTCTAGGTAAATAATGAGATTAAGGCAGAAATCAAGAAATTCTTTGATACTAATGAGAGCAAAGATATAATATATCAGAATCTCTGAGCACAGATAAAACAATGTTAGGAGAAAAGTTTATAATCCAAAACAACCACATCAAAAAGTTAGAGAGATAATTAACAACTCAACATAACAACTAGAGGAACTAGAGAAACAAGAGCAACTCAACCCCAAAGTCAGCAAAAGACAAGAAATAACCAAAATTAGAGCTGAATTAAATAAAATTGTCATGAGAAAAACCATACAAAATGTTTCCAGGAGTTGGTTTTTTGAAAGAATGAATAAGATTGATATACCACTTCACTAAACTAATAAAAAAGAGAGAAGATCCAAATAAAAACAATCAGAAATGATGAACAGTATACCTGATTCAGCAGAAATTTAAAAAAAAAAAACCTCTTAGAGACTATTATGAAGAGCTCTGTGCAAACAAACTAGAAAACATAGCAGGAATTGATCAATTATTGGAAATATATAACCTCCTAAGATTGAACCAGGAAGAACAGAAACCTTGAACAGACTATTAATGCATTCTGAAATCGAATCAGTAATAAAAAGCCTATCAACCTGAAAAGTCCAGGACCAGACAGATTCACAGGCAAATTCTACCAAACATATAAAGAAGAGCTGATATCATTTCTACTGAAACTCCTCCAAATTTTGAGAAGGAAGTACTGCTCCCTAACTCATTCCATGAGGCCAGCATCATCCTGATACCAAAACAATGTAGACACACACAAGAAAAAAATATATCAGGCCAATGTTCTTGATGGATATAGATGCAAAGATCCTCATTAAAAAGCTGGCAAGCCAAATCCAGCAACACGTCAAAAAGCTTATCCACCATGACTGGTAGGCTTTATTCCTGGGAAGCAAGGTTGCTTCATTAACATAGGCAAGTTAATCAATGTGATCCACCACATAAACAGGTCTAATAGCAAAAACCACATGATAGTCTCAATAGATGCAGAAAAGGCTTTCAATAAAACGTAACATACCTTTATGTAAATACCCTCAACAAATGAGGCATTGGAGGAACATACCTCAAAATAATAAGCCATCTATGAAAACTCATAGTAAATATCATATAGAATAGGCAACAACTGGCCGCATTCTTGAAAACTGGAACAAGACAGTGATACCCTGCCTTACCACTCCTATTCAACATAGTACTGAAAGTCCCAGCCAGAGAAATCAGGAAACATAGAAATAAAAGACATCCAAATAGGAAGAAATGAAGTCCAACTATCCCTACTTGCAGACGATATGATTCTATACCTAGAAAACCTCATGGTGTCTATTTAAAAGCTAGTTGATGTGATAAAATACTCTGGCAAAGTTTCAGGATACAAAATCAATGTACAAAATCAGTAGCATTTCTATACACCAACAATATATCCAAGCTGAGAGTCAAATCAAGAACACAATCCCATTACAAATAGCCATCAAAAAAAAAAAAAAAAAAAAAAAAAAGAATAAAATACCTGGGAATACATCTAACCAGGTGGGTTAATGACACTCTTCACAGAATTAGAAAAACTATTTTAAAATTCATATGGAACTAAAAAAGAACCCAAATAGCAAAGGCAGTTCTAAGCAAAAAGAACAAAGCTGAGGCATCACATTACCCAACTTCAAAATATACTGCAAGGCTACAATAACCAAAACAGCATGTTGCTGATACAAAAACAGACACAATAACCCAAACAGCACGTTACTGATACAAAAACAGACACAATGGAACAGAACAGAGAGATTGAAAATAAGGCCACACACCTGCAACCATCTGATCTTTGATAAAATCGACCAAAACAAGCAATAGGGAAAGGATGCTACTTGTTAAATTGGCTAGCCATTCCCCTAAAAGTGAAATTGGATCTCTTCTTTATACCACATATGAGTATCTACTAAAGATGAATTAAAGACTTAAATGTAAAACCTAGAAGTGTAAAAACTCTAAAAGATAACCTATGAAATACCATTCTGAACATAAGAGCTGGTGAAGATCTCATGATGAAGATGACAAAAGCAATTGCAGGAAAAACAATTAACAAAAACACAAATAGGATCTAATTGAATTGCAGAACTTCTGCACAGAAAAATAAACTATCAACAGAGTAAAGAGACAATCCACAGAACGGGAGAAAATATTTGCAAGCTGTGCATCCAACAAAGGTCTAATAATCAAAGTCTATAAGAAACTTAAATTTATAAGCAAAAAACAAATATCCCCATTAAAAAGTGTTCAAAGTACATGAACAGACACTTTTCAAAAGAAGGCATCCAGAGAGCCAACAAACATAAGAAAAAAAAATGCAACAAAACTTATCATTAGAGAGATGAAAATCAAAACCACACTGAGATACCATTTCACACTAGTTAGATGGCTATTATTAAATAGTCAAAAAAATAACAGAAGCTGGTGAGGTTGAGAAGAAAAGGGAATGCTTAAACATGACTGGAGAGAATGTAAATTAGTTCAGCCACTGTGGAAAGCAGTTTGTAAATTTCTCAAGGAATATAGCAAAATTACCATTCCACCCACTAATTCCACTATTGTGTATATAGCTAGAGGAATATAAACTGTTCTACCACAAAGACTCATGCACACGTATGTTCATTGCTGCACTATTCCCCATAGCAAAGACATAGAATCAACCTAGATGCATGTCAGTGGTGGACTGGATAAACAAAATGTGTACATATACACCAAAGAATACTATGCAGCCATAAAAAAGAATGAGATGATGTCATTTGCAGCAACATGGATGGAGCTGGAGGACATTATCTGAATCAAACTAAAACAGGAACAGAAAATGAAATACTACATGTTCTCACTTATAAGTGGAAGTTAAACATAACATACATATGGAATCAAAGAAGAGAACGACAGACACCAAGGCCTACTTGAGGATAGTCAGTGGAGGAAAGAGGCTGAGGACCAAAAAAGTACCTATTGGGTACTATGCTGCTTACCCAGGTGATAAATTAATCTGTACACCAAACTCCTGCAACACAAAATTTACATATATAACAAATCTGCATATATATCCTAAAATAAAAGTAAGAAAAAGAATAAATTAATATGTTTTAAATTTTTAAAATGTGCATATTTAATGACTCTTACTGTTCTGTTACTAGGTGAATCTTATAAGAATTGAACATACTCTTCTGAAACTAGAAATCATTATGTTGGCTTGTTAGTGTTTTGTAATAGATATTGTTGCAACCATATTTTCATGCCATTTATTAAATTAAGAGGTAGACCCTAAAATAATAGGATAATTTATTCAGGATTGTATTTAAACAATAGAAATTATACAGTTGTTACAAAAGATAGTTATAGATTTCTTAGAAAATATCTTAAGCCACTATAATGAATATTCATTTTCTCTTTTAGAACATGCAAAAGGAAAATATTAACAAAATTTGTGGTTCAACATGTATTATTTTAATATGTTGATAATACTTTAAAGCAATCTTAAACCATAGTAAGGATAATTGATATTAATATATATACTAGTTATTTTGTGTAAATTATAGAAATTGAATAAATAAATTTGTTGGGGAAAGTCAAACAGCAATGTATATTAACCCTGCTGGGCACAATTGATTGATTTATTAAATAGCAGTAAATAACAGCTTAATTGAGGTATAACTAACATTCAATAATATACACTACATATACATTGTATAAGTTGATTTTTTTTACTTATGAAATGAAATCTTTACTACAATCAAGATAGTGAACTTATCCATCACCCCTAGAAACTTTTGCATGACCATTTGTAATCATTCACCTTCTTTTTGTTTCTATCTCCTTTTTTTTTTTAATTATTAAACTTTAAGTTCTAGGGTATGCATGCACAACCTGCAGTTTTGTTACATATGTATAGATGTGCCATGTTAGTGTGCTGCACCCATTAACTCGTCATTTGCATTAGGTATATCTCCTAAGGCTATCCCTCCCCCTCCTCCCTCCCCATAATAGGCCTGGAGGTGTGTGATGTTCCCCTTCCTGTGTCCAAGTGATCTCATTGTTCAATTCCCACCTATGAGTGAGAACATGCGGTGTTTAGTTTTCTGTTCTTGCAATAGTTTGCTGAGAATGATGGTTTCCAGCTGCATCCATGTCCCTACAAAGGACACGAACTCATCCTTTTTTATGGCAGCATAGTATTCCATGGTGTATATGTCACATAGTATTCCATTGTGTATATGTGCCACATTTTTGTTAAAAACTGAGACACAAACCCACAAATAAGCCTAGGCTTACGCAGGATCAGGATCATCAATATCACTGTCTTCCACTTCCACTTCTAATATCACTAGAAAGTCTAAAGGGCCAATAACAAGTATGAAGCTGTTATCTGCTATGATAACAATGCCTCCTTCTAGAATATCTGCTAAAGTGCCTGCCTGAAGTTATTTTACAGTTATTTTCCTTTCATAAGTAGGAGTGCAGTCTATAATAATGATAAAAAATACAGTATAGTAAATACATAAACCAGTTACATACTTTTATTGCCATTATCAAGTATTACGCACTGTACATAATTGTATGTGCTAGATTTTTAAACTACTGGTAGTGCAGTAGGTTTGTTTACACTAGCATTACCACAAACGTGAAGTATGTGTTGCACAGTGATGTTATGATGGCTACAGTCACTAGGTTGTGGAAACTTTTCAGCTCCATTAGAGTCTTATGAGACCATCATTGTATACGTAAACTGTTGTTGACCAAAACGTCTTTATGTGGCATGTTTTGCAAGTTTATTTTTCTTTGTGTATGGATACTCAATTGTTCTTGCAACATTTCTTGACAATACTATTCTTCTCCACTGAATTGCCTTGTAGGTTTGTAGAAAAAATAATTTATCTAAGTCTGTTGAAACTGAACAAGGTCTATATTCTAGTTAACAGTATGATATCAAAGCCAATTTTGTATTTATGATATTGTATTACAGATATTGGAGATGTCACAATTTGGGAGAACTATGAGAAAGATTCAAAGTACTTTATGTAGTGTCTTTACATTTTTCTAGAAGTTATAATTATTTCAGAATAAAAATTAAAAAAACAGTTATTTATATATGTTTAGGTATACAACTGTATTCTCTACTGTGTTCCATTGAACATTTTTTTCTGTCTTTATGCCCATAACACACAATCATGATTATCATAGCTTTACAAGAGATCTTACAATTATATACAATTACGCTTCCAACCTTTTAATTATTTTTCAAGATTTTGTTATATTCTTTCTTCTTTGCATTTCTCTCGTATTTTCTTTTATCCTATTTTCTTTCATTGCTTTTCTTCCTTCTTCCCTTCCTTTTTTCCCCTTCCTTCTTCCTTCCTTTCTCTTTCTTTCTCTCTCTCTCTCTCTTTCTTTCTTTCTCTCTCTCTCTCTTTCTTTCTTTCTTTCTTTCTTTCTTTCTTTCTTTCTTTCTTTCTTTCTTTCTTTCTTTCTTTCTCTCTTTCTTTTCCTTTCCTTCCTTTCTTTCCTTTCCTTCTCTTTCCTTTCTTTTCTTTCTCTCTTTTTCTTTCTTTCTTTCTTGCCTGCTTGCTTTCTCTCTCTCTCTCCTTCCTTCCTTCCTTCCTTCCTTCCTTCCTTCCTTCCTTCCTTCCTTCCTTCCTTCCTTCCTCTCTCTCTCTCTGCAGCCTCAAACTTCTGAGCTCAAGATATCCTTTTGCCTCAGCCTACAAAGTAGCTAGAACTACAGTATGCAGCACTATGCACAGCTAATTTTTAAATTTTTCGTTTGTAAAAACAGAGTCTTGCTATGTTGCCCAGGCTGGTCTCAAGTCTCAAGCAATCCTCCTGCTCGGCCTCCCAAAGTATTGAGATTACAGATGTGAATCACTGTACCCAGCCTGCATTTCTATATAAATTTTGTGATCAGCATTTAAATTTCCATAAGATCGTCTACTAATATTTTGATTGGGATTACAATTAATTTATAAATCAATTTAGGAAAAATTGAAATCCTAACAACTTTGAGTTTTCTGACCAGTAAAGCAGTTACATCTCTCCTTTTAGCTAAAACTTCTCTTACCAGGAATTTGTAGTTTTCGTTATAATAATCTTTCTTTTTTTTAATTTTTAATTTTTTTTTTATTATTGTACTTTAAGTTCTAGGGTACCTGTGCATAACGTGCAGATTTGTTACATATGTATACTTGTGCCATGTTGGTGTGCTGCACCCATCAACTCGTCCTTTACATCAGGTATAACTCCCAATGCAATCCCTCCCCTCTCCCCCCTCCCCATAATAGGCCCCGGTGTGTGATGTTCCCCTTCCCGAGTCCAAGTGATCTCATTGTTCAGTTCCCACCTATGAGTGAGAACATGTGGTGTTTGGTTTTCTGTTCTTGCCATAGTTTGCTGAGCATGATGGTTTCCAGCTGCATCCATGTCCCTACAAAGGACACAAACTCATCCTTTTTTATGGCTGCATAGTATTCCATGGTGTGTATGTGCCACATTTCCTTAATGCAGTCTGTCACTGATGGACATTTGGGTTGATTCCAAGTCTTTGCTATTGTGAATAGTGCCGCAATGAACATACGTGTGCATGTGTCTTTATAGCAGCATGATTTATAATCCTTTGGGTATATACCCAGTAATGGGATGGCTGGGTCATATGGTACTTCTAGTTCTAGATCTTTGAGGAATCGCTATACTGTTTTCCATAATGGTTGAACTAGTTTACAATCCCACCAACAGTGTAAAAGTGTTCCTATTTCTCCACATCCTCTCCAGCATCTGTTGTTTCCTGACTTTTTAATGATCGCCATTCTAACTGCTGTGCAATGGTATCTCATTGTGGTTTTGATTTGCATTTCTCTGATGGCCAGTGATGATGAGCATTTTTTCATGTGTCTGTTGGCTGTATGCATGTCTTCTTTTGAGAAATGTCTGTTCATATCCCTTGCCCACTTTTTGATGGTGTTATTTGTTTATTTCTTGTAAATTTGTTTGAGTTCTTTGCAGGTTCTGGATGTTAGCCCTTTGTCAGATGAGTATATTGCAAAAATTCTCTCCCATTCTGTAGGTTGCTTGTTCACTCTGATGGTAGTTTCTTTTGCTGTGTAGAAGCTCTTTAGTTTAATTAGATCCCATTTGTCAATTTTGGCTTTTGTTGTTGTGCTTTTGGTGTTTTAGACACGAAGTCCTTGACCATGCTTATGTCCTGAATGGTATTACCTAGGTTTTCTTCTAGGGTTCTTATGATATTTGGTCTAACATTTAAGTCTCTAACCCATCTTGAATTAATTTTCGTATAAGAAGTAAGGAAATGTGGCACATATACACCATGGAATACTATGCAGCCATAAAAAAGGATGAGTTTGTGTCCTTTGTAGGGACATGGATGCAGCTGGAAACCATCATTCTTAGCAAAGTATCACAAGAACAGAAAACCAAACACCGCATGTTCTCACTCGTAGGTGGGAACTGAACAATGAGATCACTTGGACTCGGGAAGGGGAACATCACACACCAGGGCCTATCATGGGGAGGGGGAAGGGGGGAGGGATTGCATTGGGAGGTATACCTGATGTAAATGACGAGTTGATGGGTGCAGCACACCAACATGGCACAAGTATACATATGTAGCAAACCTGCACGTTGTGCACATGTACCCTACAACTTGAAGTTTAATAATAATAAATAAATTAAAAAAAAAAAAAAAAAAAAAAAAAAGAAGTAAGGAAAGGATCCAGTTTCAGCTTTCTATTTATGGCTAGCCAATTTTCCCAGCACTATTTATTAAATAGGGAATCTTTTCCCCATTTCTTTTTTTTGTCAGGTTTGTCAAAGATCAGATGGCTGTAGATGTGTGGTATTATTTCTGAGGACTCTGTTCTGTTCCATTGGTCTATATCTCTGTTTTGGTACCAGTACTATGCTGTTTTAGTTACTGTAGCCTTGTTTGAAGTCAGGTAGGGTGATGCCTCCAGCTTTGTTCTTTTGACTTAGGATTGTCTTGGCAATGCGGACTCTTTTTTGATTCCATATGAACTCTAAAGCAGGTTTTTCCAACTCTGTGAAGAAAGTCATTGGTAGCATGATGGGGATGGCATTGAATCTATAAATTACTTTGGGCAGTATGGCCATTTTCACAATATTGATTCTTCCTATCCATGAGCATGGTATGTTCTTCCATTTGTTTGTGTCCTCTTTTATTTCACTGAGCAGTGGTTTGTAGTTCTCCTTGAAGAGGTCCTTTACATCCCTTGTAAGTTGGATTCCTAGGTATTTTATTCTCTTTGAAGCAATCGTGAATGGAAGTTCATTCCTGATTTGGCTCTCTGTTTGCCTGTTACTGGTGTATAAGAATGCTTGTGATTTTTGCACATTAATTTTGTATCCTGAGACTTTGCTGAAGTTGCTTATCAGCTTAAGGAGATTTTGGGCTGAGATGATGGGGTTTTCTAAATATACAATCATGTCATCTGCAAACAGGGACAATTTGACTTCTTCTTTTCCTAACTGAATACCCTTGATTTCTTTCTCTTGCTTGATTGCCCTAGCCAGAACTTCCAACACTATGTTGAATAGGAGTGGTGAGAGAGGGCATCCCTGTCTTGTGCATTGTAATAATCTTAAACAGCTTAAGTCCAGTTTTCCTAGGGGAAGTTTCTTAAAGTATTTATCTAAAATAATTTGGATACAATTATATATTGTATTTTAATAAAATTTTAATCCTTAGTTGCTATTAGCATATAAAAGTGCATATAATTGTTTTGCATGAATCTTATGTCCTGCATAGTATTTTCATATAATTTATGCAAATTTTTCCACGTACTTTAAATTATCTATGGATTACTTAAAATATCTAACACAATGTAAATGCTATGTAAATAGCTGTTATACTGTATTATTTTTGTTGACGTATTATTTTTTATTGTTTCTTCTGAAAACTTTTGATCCTCAACTCGGTGAATCTACAGATACAGAATCTGGGAATACAGATAACCAACTGTATGATATTTTGGTTCTTTTGTTACTCTATTGTTTATCTGTTCATTTTGTTTTGTTTTGCTTATTTTGGGCTTAAGTTACACATCTCTTTTAGTGCCTTAAGTTAGAAGGTGATGTTATTCATTTCAGATCTTTATTTTTTTCTAAAACAGATGTTTAATGATATACTTTTTCTCATAACTACTGATTCAGCAGCATCACACAAATTTTAATATGCTGATTTTTAAAAAATTTCCATTTGGTTTAAAATTTGATTTAAATTACTACATACTTAATAATTTATCATTTTGACCATAAGATATTTAGAATTTAATTAATAATATTTAATTACCAAATATTTGAGGATTAAAACAATAATGGATTTCTATTTTAATTTCATTTTGATCAGAGAGCATTAATTGACTTTATAATTATATTACATAAACTTGTTTTATGGCCCAAATATTGGGTATCCTGATAAATATTGTATATGGATTTGAAAAGAATATCTATTCTTGTGCTACTGGTTAGATAGTTGGTTGATAACATTGTTTAAATCTATATCCTTACTGATTTTTTGTCTACTTGTTCTATCGATCTTTGAAAGAGAGGTATTGAAATCTTCCAAAATAATTTTAGATTTGTCAATTTGTTTTTGTAGTTCTATCAGGTTTTGTTTTATGCATTTTGTAGCTCTATTTTTAACTACATGATCGTTTATCATTGTTGTGGTTTCTTGATTAATTGAACCCTCTATCACTATGAAATGGCTTTCTTTATTGATGGGAATATTCATCGCTCTGAAACCTATATTTCAGGTGTTCTTTCTTTTACAAAATAGTGTTTTCTTGGCATATTTTTAAAATTCTCTTACTTTTAAACAAATGTATTATCTTATTTTAAGTGTTTTTTACAGGTGGTATATAGTTGATTTTTGCTTCTCTATACTATCTGATCATCTGTGCCTTGTAATTTCCATATTTATACCATTTATATTTAGTATGATCAAGGATATGTTTACTTTTAAATCTATCATTTCAGCGTTTGTTTTGTATTTGTCCAACATGTACTTTGTTTCCTTTTTCTCCTTCTCTTGTACTTTCTTTTCCATTTGGTATTTTTATGGTTTCATTTTTAATTATTAGTACTTTATTAGCTGTTAGGTATAATTCTACATTTTAATAATTGCCTTAGTATTTCTAAAAGTGACTTTTGATCAGAGGTAATTTTGTACCACCACAGGATATATGGCTGTCTGGAGACATGGTTGTCACATATGATAGGACATGCTAATAGTGTTAAGTTGGTAGAATTCAGGGATGCTGCTAAGTGTCATGCAATACACCAGCTAGCTCCTCACAATGAAGAATCATTCAGTCCAGTAATGCTAAGGCTGAGAAACTCTAGTTTATTGTATGTGTCTTTAATTTATCATAGTTTTCCTTAGAGTATTATCATACAACTTTAAGAACACTTAAATAGCGTAATTCCATTTCTCCACTCCATGTCTCTATGGTATTGTTCTCATATATTTTAGTCCTATATGTGTTATTAACTCTAACTAAACTTTTATTATTTTGCTTTAATGGGTTATATTTAAAGATATATAAATAATAACGAAAGATTATATATTTTTCATTACAGTTGCCATTTATGGTGCTCTTCATTGCTCGTTTATGTCTACATATCTATCCAATATACTATACGTTTCACACTGAAGGACTTCTTTAGCATTTCTTGTAGTGTGGTTTTGTTATTAATATATTTTTTTAGATCTTTATGCCTTATAAAGTCCTCACTTACCCTTCATTTTGAAAGATAGTTTCTCTGGGTAGGCAATCTTAGACTCATAGTTATTTTCATTTACTTTCTGGACCTTAAATACACTTCCCCCCTTTGTTGCCACATTGTTTCTGATGAAATATATCTGCTGTAATCCTTATCTTCGTTTCTTTTTGTGTTCTGAGCCTTTTTTTCTCAGAATACTTTTAGGATTTTCCCTTCCTCGCTGCTTTTAAGCAATTTGGTTATGTGAGAGTTGGATGTAGTTTTCTGCAGATTTTTTGTGCTTTGAAGTTGTTTAGCTTCTTAAAACTTGGTTTATTGTTTTTAATCAAATCTAGAAATATTCAGTCACTTTTTCTTCTGATCTCACTCTTTGAAGGCTCAAATTTCATGTGTCTAAGTCACTCGATGCCATCTCACAGCTTATTTAAGTTCATTCTATTGCTCTTTCTTTAAGTTCATTTAAGAAAATATTTTCTTCTGTAATGTCCTATTTGGTGTTAATGCCGTCCATAGATTACCATATTAGAAACTGTAGTTTTCATTTTAAGAAGTTCAATTTATCCTTGATTTCTTTTTTCATGTCTTGACTTGATTTTTGAACATATAGATACAGATTAAATAACTTTGTTATTGATTGTTAATTCTAACGTACTTGTCAGCTCTGGGCTACTTTTGAATGATTATTCTCTGAACTGTGGGCTTATATTTTTATTTTTATTTTTTGTCTTTTTGGTAATATTTCACTGTGTGGTAGCCATTTTAAATTTTACCTTTTGGGTGCTGGATATTTTGCATTTTTACATAAATTATCGAGCTTTAATCTGGGATATAGTTAAATTAATTGGACTTATTAATTATTTTGCTTCTTGCTTTTAACATTTGTTATGGAGGAACAGAGTAAAGCCTAGTCTAAGGTTTATTATTTCCTACTACTGAGGTAACATCATTCTGAGTACTTTTCCAATGTCCTACCACACACTGCATACTTATGAAGCCTTCCTTTGTCAGTACGAGAAAATGTTCCCTTTAATCCTTGGAGATAGTTCCTTTCCTGTTTTCAGATGGCTTCTTCATATGCAGTGTGTTGATCAACATTCTGCTGAATATTTTAGGGGAACATTCTGAAGATCTTTGGAGTCCTTTTCCTGTGTGGCTTTTTAGTGTTTGATATTATTAATATATCCAGCAACTGCATCTACCTTAGTTTGCTACGCTCTTAATTTTCTCTCTTCATGTTATTTAATCCCTGAACTCTGCCTAGGTTCCTTCTTCTGATGCCATTCCTGAAACTCTCCAAAGACAGAAATCAGTATTAGATTTCACTTCATTTTTTTTCTTATATCTAAGCATTCAATGTATTTTGTTGCTTGATGTCCAATGACCTGAGAACCATTGTATTACATATTTTGTCCGTTTTTTAATTATTTGTTTGTTTTAGGCAGAGATAGAAATCTGACCCCTGTTACTTCATCTTCACTGAAAGCAGAAGCCTCTTTAATAGTATTTTTAATTTTTTGATTATTATAGCAAATAATGAGGAAAAAAGAAGAAAACATTTGCCAAAGCCATATATCTTCTTATAAATTGGTAGATGGAACATCATATTCCTAAGATAAAAAACATTTTGACTGCCATTAAAATTAAGAAAGACAAAGACATCACTTGAACTAATTCAAAGAAAAGCCAACAGTGTTATAAGACTAAATTTCTCAACTTTAAAGATAGTATACTGTGTCAAAGGGTGAAATCCCAAACAGTGCAAAGCACTGGCTTTAGCCACCTAAGCAGCATGGTATCCTGAAGATTGTCTTGTCATGCTGGAAGGTCAGGTTCAACAGGCTCACTGGAGAGGTTTCTCCCCACAGAGAGAGAAAGAAAGAGTAGCAGAAGATTTTTGCATACTGAGACTTTGTTCTCTGTGTGAGAGCTGGGTGGTCACAGCTCTCAGGCTGAACTTTCTGTAAGCCTATCTATAATGCTTATGCAGGGAGCAGAAAGCAGAGTTTGTCTGTAACCTTTTCTCTTTTTTAGGACCTGATAGCATGTATCTAGTGCTGACAAAAAAAAAAAAATAGATAAGAAAAGAAAAGGCAAGGGGGTAGTACTGAAAAAAAATCATCTAGCATTGTATGTAATTTTCACATAAGGAAAAGAAAACCATGACACAATTCTAAGCAGTCATGAAATGGGAGGGGAAAAGAAAAATGAAATAGAATGAAAGCACAACAGAGTGGTCCAAAAAGGCCATATTTGAAAGAGTTTATGATGCTGAAGCCAATTTCTCTGGGTTATTGCCTCTAAACTGTTAAAGGCTAGGTCTGTGACTTTTTTGGTCAATTTTATAGTTCAGACATTGTAACTATAATATATTACCAAGTGATGTTAGTATACCAATCAATGTTTATACAATTCATGTTTTGTTGAATGTAATTTATTGGCTTTCATTTAAAAGGATTCCCGGGTATTATCAATTTTTGAAAGAGGTTTTGATCATTAACTTTCCCTCTATTCTAAAGATTACATGTAAACATATAATATGTCTATACACACAAAATATATACACACATAGAAATCTAGTTGAAAAATCTTAACAACTTTCACTTTCTCAAATTCCACTTAACTATTCTGCTTAAAATTGGTGGCATGTTTTATTGTTAAAAAACTTCCTACAAGGCCGGGCGCGGTGGGTCACACCTGTAATCCCAGCACTTTGGGAGGCCGAGGTGGGCGGATCACGAGGCCAGGAGATTGAGACCATCCTGGCTAACACGGTGAAACCCCGTCTCTACTAAAAATACAAAAAATTAACAGGGTGTGGTGGCAGCGCCTGTGGTTCCAGCTACTTGGGAGGCTGAGGCAGGAGAATGGCGGGAACCCGGGAGGCGGAGCTTGCACTGAGCCGAGACCGTGCCACTGCACTCCAGCCTGGGCGGCAGAGCGAGACTCTGTCTAGGGAAAAACAAAACAAAACAAAACAAAAAAACAACTTCTACAATAACCTGGCTAACTTTCTTCCTTTTCCTAAACTTGTTTTATGTATTTTAACATCTGACTAACTGTTCAAATTTAAATTCTCTGCTGATAAAAATCACATGTACTTTCAGTGTTATGTGGTGATATTTATGTTTTAGCCATCTTAGAACCATATGGAAATAGCTGTTTTGGGATCATGTTCTTCAGTTCTTTAATACAACTAACCAAGGCATCTTGAATTTTTTATACTAGTCTTTCATTGTCTCCCTCTTATTGATTAGGATATACTTGTATCCTAGATGACTGATAATTATACTCACAGATTTTCCATTTGAAATATATTTACTTTCTCATATAAAGTAATTTTTTGATAACATGTTTCAACCAGTGACTTTTATCTAGTCATGAAGTTATATATCCATACATCATTGAGACATGATCCACAATTTATATAATGTGATAGTTAATACTGAGTGACAACTGTATTGGATTAAAGATGCAAGATGCAAAGATGAACTGCATTGTATTGAAAGATGCAAAGTGTTGTTTTTGGGTGTGTCTTTGAGGGTATTGCCAGAGGAGATTAACATTTGAGTCAGTGGACTGGGAGAGACAGGCCCACCCTTAATCTGGGTGGGCACCATCTAATTGGCTGCCAGCAGGGCCGGAATAAAGCAGGCAGAAGAACCTGGAAAGAGCAGACTTGCTGAGTCTTCTGGCCTTTATCTTTCTTCTTTGCTGGATGTTTCCTGCCCTTGAACATCAGACTCCAAGTTCTTCAGCTTCGGATTCTTGGACTTACACAAGTGATTTGACGGGGCTTTCAAGCCCTCAGCCACAGACTAAAGGCTGCAGTGTCAGCTTCTCTACTTTTAACGTTTTGGGACTTGAACTGGCTTCCTTGCTTCTCAGCTTGCAGATGGCCTATTGAGGGACTTCACCTTGTGATCGTGTAAGTCAATTTTTCTAATAAACTCCTGTTGATATATACATACATCCTATTAGTTCTGTCTCTTTGAGAACCCTGACTAACATAGATTCTGGTACTGGGAATGGTTCTAGAGGAACATAATTTTAAGATTCTTACCTCCTGTAGCAAAGGGGTGAAATTATGGAAAGTCAGACACAAGCTCTTACCACACGAGGCTGACCTGCAATGAAAGGTGCATGCTCAATCTCACCAGGTGTCTACTGTTGAAGTGAGGACACAGAATGGAAAAGAATGGGACACTGCAATTAGGAATAGGGATGTTTAGGAGGACCCTCACGAAGTTGGGGACACTGAGCTTGTAAACGCTGATGAGCCTTTTTGCCAGAGAAAACATCCTGCTCACCCACAACATCCCCTCCCTCACCCACACTACAATCAGCCTTTCCATCTTTGTCTGAGGAGGTTAACCATGCGCGGCCTGAGGCAACAGTGATGGCCTCCCCTGAGGCAGTTGCCAGTCAAGACAACGCTGCTTTTCCTCAAGGCCCACGCTCTACACCCCTGTTTTCTTCTAGACCTATAACTAGACTGAAGTCTTGGCAGGACCCTAGAGGGGAGATTCATATTGTGGCCCACAAAGATACACTACACTCCAGAAGAATTGCTTGAGTTTTATATAAGCAGAAATCTGAACAACAGGCATGGGAATGGATATCAAGTGTGTGAGATAATAGTGGAAGGAACGTAATATTGGATCAGGCTGAATTTATTGATACGGGCTCACTAAGCAGGGACTCTGCATTGAGTGCTGCAGCTCAGGAAGTTAAAAAGGTTCTAGTAGTTTGATTAGCTGAAATGTGAAAAGGTCTAGTAGTTTGGTTAGCTGAAATGTGGATCAAAAGATGGCCCACTGTGAGTGAGCTGAAAATGTCTTATCTCCCTTGGTTTAATGTAGAGGAAGGGATGCAAAGACATAGGGAGATTTGAATACTAGAGTGGATTAGTCACTTTAGACCTACTCATCCCAGCTGGAAGGATGGAAAAACATACCCTTTACCAATACTTTGTGAAACAGATTTGGGAGGGGAGCACCTGCATGCTTGAAGAGCTCTGTGATTGCTCTTCTCTGTATTCCAGATCTTACAGTGGGAACTGCAGTTACTCAATGAGAAAATTTAAATGCAATGGGAATAATTGGATCTCAAGGTGGCAGGGACAAAGTGGTGACACTCAAACATCAAAGGCAAGGTGGGCATCGTTACCTTAATGGACAGCAGAGGCAAAGCAGCAATCAGAATCGTCTGACTCACGAAGAGCTCTGGCATTGGCTACTTTATCACGATATTCCTAGAAGTGAAATTGATAGGAAGCTCACTGCATTCCTACTTAATTTGTATAAGCAGAAAACTTCCAGGTCGAGTGAACCAAATTCTACTTTGATTTATAAAAATAAAAATTAAAAGAAAAAAAAAACAGTCCCATCAATCAATTTCCATACTTGAACCAGTTTATAGACCCAGAACCCCTTGAATGATGGGGAGGCCAGGTCCCCTTGAGGAAGGACCCCACTACGTTACCGACAGTTTATACTGTTAATCTTTCTCCCATCCTTCCCCAGGGAGACCTCCGTCTTTTACCAGGGCAACTGTGCACTGGGGAAAAGGAAAATGATCAGACATTTTGGGGAATACTGGACACTGGCTCTGAGCTGACATTGATTCCAGGGGACCAGAATGTCACTGTAGTCCTCCCATTAAAGTAGGGGCTTATGGAGGTCAGGTAATTAATTAATTGAGTTTCAGCTCAGGCCCGACTTGCAGTGGGTCCAGTGGGTCCCCGGACTCATCCTGTGGTCATTTCTCCAGTCCCAGAATGTAAAATTGGCATAGACATACTTAGCAGCTGGCAGAACCCCACACTGGCTCCTTCACTGGTAGGGTGACAGTTGTTATGGCAGAAAAGGTCAAATGGAAGCCATTAGAGCCATCTCTACCCAAAAAAAATAGTAAATCAAAAACAGTATTGCATCCCTGAAGGAACTGTGGAGATTACTACCACCATCAAGGACTTGAAAGACGCAGAGGTGGTGATTCCCACCACATCCCCATTCAACTCTCCCATTTGGCCTGGTCTTACCATGTTCCCCATCATCCTGAAACAGCTGGATTGATAGAACGGTGGAATGGCCTTATGAAGTCATCATTACAATGCCAGTCTAGCTGACAATACTTTGCAAGGCTGGGGCCAACTTCTCCTGAAGGCTGTGTATGCTCTGGATCAGTGTCTGGATATGGTACTGTTTCCCCCATAGCCAGGATTGATGGGTCCAGGAATCAAGGGGTGGAAGTGGAACCCCTCACCATTACCTCTAGTGACCCTGTATTAGTCAAGGTTCTCTAGTGGGACAGAACTAATGAAATAGACATATACAAAAAAGGGAGTTTCTTGAGAATTAACTCACATGATCACAAGGTACCACAATAGGCTGTCTGTAGGCTGAGGAGAAAGGAGAGCCCATCTGAGTTACAAAACTGAAGAACTTGGAATCCAGTGTTCAAGGGCAGGAATCATCCAGCACTGGAGAAAGATGTAGGCTGGGAGGCTAGGCCAGTCTCTCTTTTCACATTCTCCTGCCTGCTTTATATTCTAATTGAACTGGCAGCCGATTAGATTGTGCCCATCCAGGTTAAGGGTGGGTCTGCCTTTCCTAGCCCACTGACCCAAATGTTTATTTCCTTTGGCAGTACCCTCACAGACACACCCAGGATCAATATTTTGTATCCTTCAATCCAATCAAGTTGACACTCAGTATTAACTATCACAGACCCACTAGCAAAATTCTTGCCTCCTGTTCCTGTGACATTATGTTCTGCTGGCCTAGACATCTTCTTTCCAGAGGGAGGAATGCTGCCACCACAGGACACAACCATATTTCCATTAAACTGGAAGTTAAAATTGCCACCTGTTCACTTTGGCCTCCTCCTATCTCTAAGTCAACAGGCTAGGAAGAGAGTTACAGTGTTGGCTGGGGAGATTGACCTGGACTATCAAGGTGAAATCAGTCTACTGCTCCACAGTGGAGGTGAGGAAGAGTATGTGTGGGAAACAGGAGATGTCTTAGGGCATCTCATTGTATTACCATGCTCTGTGGCTAAGCTCAATGGGAAACTATAACAGCCCAATCCAGACAGTACTACAAATGGTCCAACTCCTTCAGGAATGTAGGTCGGGGTCACTCCACCAGGTAAAAAACCATGACCTTCTGTGGTGCTTGCCGAAGACAAAACGAATACAGAATGGGTAGTACAAGAAAGTAGTCATTGATACCAGCTACAACCATGTGACTGGTTGCAGAAATGGGGACTGTAATTGTCAGGAGTATTTTCTCCTCATTTTGTTAAGAACACTTTTGTGCATGTGTACATTTGTACTAAGAACATATCTTCATTTCATTTTCTTTCTTTTTCCTTTATCATGTGACATAAGATTTACTGACTTCATATCAGCATTTAATTGTTGTTAACTTCATGTAATCACATTTAGGTTAAAGATTAGTGTGCTTCTGGTTGTATGAAGGATAGTAGTTTTGTGTTCTGTGTAATTATGACCTTCTTATTTGCTTTATTTGAAAATTATACATGATTTCAGGAGATGTTTATGGATTCAAGTTGACAACGAGTGTACTTGTGATGATTAATATTGAGTGTCACATTGATTGGATTGAAGGATGCACAGCATTGTTCCAGGGTGTGTCTGTGAGGGTGTTGCCAAACGAGATTAACATTTGAGTCAGTGGACTGGGAGAGGCAGACCCACCCTCAATCTGAGTGGACACCATCTAATCAGCTGCCAGTGCAGCTAGGATAAAAGCAGGCAGAAAAATAGTGGAAAGAACAGACTTGCTGAGGCTTCCGCCCTTCATCTTTCTCTTGTACTGGATGCCTCCTGCCTTCAAACATCATACTCCAAGTTCTTCAGCTTTTGGACTCTCGGACTTACACCAGTGATTTACCAGGGGCTCTAGGGCCTTCAGCCACAGACTGAAGGCTGCACTGTCGGCTTCTCTACTTTTAAGGTTTTGGGACTCAGACCGGCTTCCTTGTTCCTAAGTTACTTGCAGACAGCCTACGTGGAACTTCACCTCGTGATCATGTGAGTCAATACTCACAATAAACTCCCCTTTATGTGTACATATATCACTTCAGTGTTGTCCCTTTAGAGAACCCTGACAAATACATACAACAACCAGAAATCTTAGTCTAAATATGTTTCACTATTAAACTTAAAATAAGAGTATGCTGCATTTAAGAAGATCACAAAAGAAGCTTTCAGAATTAATAATCTCATGTGTAAAGTGCTTTTCTGGTTGTGTCAGAAGTGATTTTAATTATGTGTATATACATAGTAGCTGTTAGGTCAATTAATAGAGATTTTATTTTACCTCTTTTACGTCAAGTAATAGTAATAAAAAAACAAGGATTCATAGAATGAGACTAGGAAGAAAACAGTGTGATATAAAGGTGAGAGCCAGCACTGTCAAATCACCTGGGTTTATTTCCTTCTCTGAAAATTACCTGTGTGACTGCAGATAAATTCTTTAACATTTCTGAATTTTGACATAATTGTGCTGAAAGTGCCTAGCACAAAATCATAAGGCAATGGAATTTTTATTATTCTTTTATGAAAATGTATAACATAATATAAAAGTTTCTCTCTCTCTCTCCAATTGATATGCTGTCTTCCAGATCAAAATAGATTGGAAAGGTTCGGGTTTTCCTTGAGAAATGACATAAATAATTTAGGTTACCAACCCAAACTGAATTCCAGGGATGCCCAAAATGTCATGAAAGCCTAATCCAAAGGACTTAAGCATATAGCTAATTTCTACAGGGTTAGGTCAATATTAAAATGAACTTTTTGGTCATTTGGTTTAAGCAACTGCATAGGGAAGCCTTTCCTTTTGTCCTGCATTACTAGCCTAGTCCTTGTTAAATCAAATTCTTGATGAGTTTGTTCTGATTACTCGACAGACGTAAAATAGTTGGTTAACAAATAGTAGTTTTAATTTCGACCTTGTGAACTTAAAATTTATCTATGACATAAAAAATGTGTTGCCGTAATAATAACTTCTTATATGGTTCTTAGGTTAAACCATATGAAATTGCTGCTACTTGATCATTTGCAGTAATAATAAAAATAATTTCATGTTCATTTAATCAAATATAATAGATTATTGAAAAAAGAATTTAAAAATTTCAAAAGGGGTGTTGCTTTCAGAATCATGGAAAACAATCATTTTATTCTAGCTGCATTTGAAAAAATAATATTCTGACACATCAGACATAATATACAATATTTGGCTTTGTTACCTTGCTGCTCAAATTGGCATTATTTAAATATACTTTTTTTTAAAAAAGCACCTTTTCCTGGAAAGATCTTGACACTCAATGGCATAACATCTCCAAGTTTCAGGCTGTCAGACAGTCACTTTGGCACTGTCAAGCAAAAGGCTAATGAGTCTGAGACGGTCCTAAAATAAGGACTAAAACATTTGGAAGGCCTGGCAGATAGCATTAAATAAATGGGAAATAATCAGCTTTAGAACAGTTGATTAGGAAAGAGGGCAAATTTTACTTGCAAATTGGACATAGTTGGCAGGTTAACCTGAGCAGGTCTCAGTGCTATTGAAATCTCATAATGGCACTTTGTGAATCCTTGCTCTTAAGCTTTGACATTTTATAATTAAGTTACCTAGCGTATTGTTTCTTTTGTGGGTGATGGGCTGTTTAATAGAGAAAAATCTTTAAAAACTGCTGAAATGCATTTAGTCTATTAATTTAAATAAGTATCGTTTGCCTAAAATGAAATCAGCAAATTATCTCCAAAATATGAGCGCTTGAATGGATTTGTAGTGGGTTGCACTAAACTATTTTTGTTATGATGTTTTATTTTGAAATTTTAACTGACAGACAAAATGCTGAATATACTTGTGAAAAAAATACATATATCCAAATTACTAGAAGAAAAGCTCTTATCTTTATGTCTTATATAAAACCAATGCATTAAAACTAGAGGAAAATTATTTAATACATATTTTAATTTATGTAATATTAGTTATCCAATTTATTGCCTATCAGAAAAATTATATAATGATTAAGAAAAAAGATATAATAATTAAGAAAAATTAAAAATGAAAATTTTCTTATAATATTGTATATAATTAAATGGAGATATGACATTATTTTAGGATTTTCTTTGATATGTTATGAGTAAGGTAACTCAGAAATAACTTGTGTCAGTTCTACACCTGTAATTATGTGGAATTATGTTAATTAGACTAACTAAAATGTATTAAACATTAATGATTAATGATAAGAAAGAAAATTATAAAAAGTCTAATAAAATTCTAAACTGATCTTGATTGAATATTTTTACACCAAATGAAAGGAGTTATGCCAATAAATGGAACAATTACATGCTAATAAAAATGGCAATAATGTTACATATAAAGATCAAGATTTAGATTTTACTAAAAATTTCAAGCCATTGATATCTCTACATCAGAGATTATAAAGTAATACTATATAACACATTGTCCTTTAATTAACCAATGCAGTTTTCAAGGTATTTATATTTATTGTCTTATTTGTTCCTCATAGGAACCCTATGGCAACGTTGACCATGCTGGAAACCAAATCTAAGAGATGGAACATCAAAATTCTGTGTTTTGCAATAATGGAATAGGTTATTCTTCTTAATTATTAAGGAAAACTCTATTAGCACACTTGATACTGTTGTGGTTTGAATACATCCACCAAAAAAACAGGTGTTGGAAACTTAATCTCTTATTCCACAATGTTGAGAGGCGGAGCCTAATGAGGTGATCAGGCCATGAGGATGGAATGAACAGGATTAATGCTGTTATAATAGGAGTGGATTCCTTATAAAATGACAAGTTTGACTCTCTCTTGCTCTTTTGCTCTTTCTCACCCTCCCTTTCCATCTTCTGTCATGGTTCATGAAGAACCTCGACAGATGCTCTTCCCTTGTTCTTGCACTATTTTCCCCCAGTCTCAGGTATTCTGTTATAATAGCACAAAATGGACAAACACAAATATCAATATCATATTTATAAACTAATGATGTCAACAAGGAAGTATTCTAGATTTGATTATAGAGTAAGATCTAAGCCAGATAATTATTGACTCTCTCCCCTCTAAAAGGTCAAATTCTTTTCTCTATGAAAATCTGGTCATTCTAGGCTGCAGTTTCTTCTCTCTGAGACTCTCCATTGCTTTGAAGAGCCATTCACTTTGCCAGCCCTCCTCTCAGTCACTTCACTTGCTTTAATGCCACAAGTTGATTATTTTATAAATGTGCCTAAGATGGGATGGGAAAATTAGACTTTCCACTAGCTACCAGATTGTTTGAAAATTGAAGTGCAGTCTTACAAATCTTAAAAACTTAGGAAAATTTTCGGAGTAAAAAAATAATGCTTAGTTTTCTTGCCCAGATGAAAATACTTGCTTTTACAAAAAAAGTTATTTTGTGTATCTCAACCTTTATTATCATTTATTTGTGCCAGTTGATAATTTATTGTATGATTTTTATGTTCTCCAAACAAGAGAACTAAATGATTGAAAATGTTTGTTCATATAAAACAACTACTTGAAATTGTAAGGACATATAATCTCTGCAATCTTGAGTCAAGAGGGAAAAATCTCAAACACATCAAATTCATATATTCTGTTGTTTATCAGCTACTCTTATTGTAAGTTCCTTTGTCATCTCTCATATAAAAGTTTTTGAAGCAGTAAATACAAAATTGCTTTCCTTCTGACTTTAAGTACTTTGGTAACACTTTTCAGGTTGGTCATTTTTATTACTGATAGGCCAACAACATTTAATAACTTTATGCTAAAGACAATATAAAATGAGAAAACTTTTATGCTAAAGACAATATAAAATAAGAAAAATTATTGAACAAACTTATTCATAGTTTTATTAATAGCATATTTTTATATGTCATGCAACAATGAAAATGGTACAGAATTGTTTTAAAAATAATGACTAAATTAAGATTACTTTTGCTAGAATATTATTTAAATATGTAATAGAAAAATATTGTATTTCTACAAAAATTATTATATTAAATTGATATGTAAGTGTATAAGTTCATTTATTTCCTGATGAGAAGATAGACCAAATAAGTACACAAAATATAAAAATATATGAGATAATAATGGATATTAAGAGATTTGCCAAATTAAATACAGATCAGCCAATCAACAACGTTGATTTAGCCTCAATTTTATGTAAGTTATTGAGGTCAGGGCTATATTAGGAAATACAAAATTAGAAAAGCCTTGATTATTTTTTCTTACAAAGATAGCAAACCAGTTTTGTTCTACCTATGTGACTCAAAAATACTTGGAAAGAATTACACACAATGCTCTCTGAGTGATATTACTACAGCGGCAAAAAGTAGTGTAATTTCAGAGGGTGCATAGACTCAATTTCCAATCAGAACATACCGGAAGAATACGGTATTTTATTAAAATGTATAACTTTTAGATTTTTTTTGTATTTGAAGTTGATTTTTTCAAAGAAGGGTCTGCCAAACCAGATCATTTAAATTTGCATCATAGTTTCATATGAGTAAAATTCTAAGACACTAATGTGATTATTGCTGAAGAATGTACTTCTCATAATCTGATACATAGATCTGAAGGTTACAATAGTTGTATAAATGTACACTGTATCTGGGATATTTTAACCTGGTTTAAAAGTTATTTCTAGGCATCTACATGGTTTCTACCATCTATCGTCTTTTCAAAATCAATTATATGACATGATGCATTAAAATAAGATCTCTGAAATAAACGTAGAATAAAATCAAACAGCAATTTTTGCTAGAACTCAGTGTTTCTAAGTGGAAACAAGTCAAAGCCTGTTGAAGCACATGGCACCCAAGTATGTGATATCTAAAATACAAACATAAGCTGAATATGAACAAAGTGAACACAGGGAATACTCTACGTAATGCTATGAAATACTCAATGGCTTCTGGAAAGTGAGACTTATTTAGTCTGCAAACATTTTCACTGGAGTAATTTAGAAAAAATGGACAATGTACTCTGGGAGACTGCCTACATATATAACCATAAGCGATAGAACAGCCACTCATAACCGAGATGGTTAAGAAGGCAGAGGCACATTTTTATCATATTAATGTGCACAAGTTAAATAAATGGCCATTTTTACCATGTGTGAATATTAGAGCATTTATATTCTATTGTTTATTCTCATTATAAGATTGGATAACATGTAAAATAGGCATTGATTCATGCTACTGTGAAAAATAGTCTTGGGAAAAACCATTTTCCAGAATGGCTTTCATTTTCCAAATATGAAATAAAAAGATATCTAATTTCTCAGAAATATTAAATAGTAATATAATTGTAACTGATAAGATAGTTCAACATTTTAATATTATAAAATCATTTTCATTGGAATATCAAAAAAGTTAAAAAATATCAGCTCTTTTACATCAGATAGAAAATTTAAAAAGCATCAAACTTCTGCCTCCAAATATGCTTTTTACAACTTCTTTCAAGGTCTAATTACGACAATTGTGCATAATATGAGGTAAACTTCACTCTGCTCCACATTTCCATATCAAATGGCTTTAATATCTATAAGACATTACGTAGCTCAATGCCACATAAACATTTTAATATAAAGGCAGCTTTCATTTCAGAGGACCCTCTAACGTACTTCAGGAAAAATAAAACAAAAAGCATATAGTGAATTGCCAACTTTCTCTTTACATCACCATCAACACAATGCATACCTTTAGAAGATATGAAATAAAACCATTAAAAAATCAGTAGAATCTGACATCCATTAATGTCATCCACAATGTTATCTAGTTGAACACAAGAACTTAGATGTTGCATTTCTATTACCACAAATTTGAACGATAGGTTTTGTACATAATTGGTTAGCCAAAAGCGTTAGGTGATATAACTCTGCAAATGGCAAAAGATCTTGTAATTTTAATCAACTTGAGTACTTTCTTAGAATATTCTTTGGTTTGTCACACATGTTGAAACACAGAGAAGTAAAGTGCCTTGCCAAAGTTCCAACCATATATACTGCTTATGTTTTCCCACGTGCTTCATCTTTGAGTCACAAGCAAATCAATTTACGTAAAGGCTGTAGGGTAAACAGCAATTTGTCCAAGATGCTAGAGACATATATGTTTGTTATTCTTTTCTAACTTTGTAACTCTTTCATTGATTACATATTTATTGCATACTTTTTTTTTGAGGGCTAATGTCTTAATTAGGATAACAGAGAGAATATAACTTGTATGTGCTCTCTGTGAATAAAGTGGCAATTACAGTGCAATATAAATTGTATGGTAATAGAAGTGTTCTGAAAGCTCTAAGGAATTCTATCTGATCCACACTAAACGGTGAAATGAAGGAAAATGTTTTATGACATGGATCTGTGTGTGTTTTCCCCAAGATGTTTATTTTTTATAGTTCACATCTCCAATCGTAACATGTGGTAGCTCTGTTTGTTAGGAGATAGATACAATGGGATGGGAACTACTAATTCCTCTTACCATTAAGTCACTGACTTCTCTGCTTCTGCACCCACTTAGTTTGCATCTCCTACTATAATAGTAGTAGTTCTCTGTCTTTCACTGAGAGTATACCCACCACCTAATCTCCGGATTTCACCCTAACTCAGCTACTCAAGGATTTCCCTTCTTCGAATATCATCCAAGCATGTCCAATCATATACTGCACCTTCTATTACTAACAAAAAATTATCATTAACATGGACATGTGTTAATCCTACTCAGCCTGGAAACAAAACAATAATATTTTATTGATCCTACTATCCCCTATATTCCACTCAAACCCAATTTTCCTGCTCTCTGTTCAAGAATCATGGTACTATTCCACAAAACAGTTCATATACTGCATTTTTCTCTAACTCCTCCTCGTTCCCTCCTAAATCTACTTTAGTTGGGGTTCTCACTTAAATACCAGCAGCATCTTTGTGAAATCCAATAGTCAGTTTTTTGTTTTCACCTTGCTGGACCCTCCTTCAGCATTTGGCTGTTGACCAGTTTCCTTAGGTTTCTGTGGAATCTCACCCTTGTGTTTATCTCTTTTCTCTGGCTTTTCTTGCTACTTTCTCCATCCTTTCCTTGTATTTTCATAATGCTAAATAGCATATGTATGCAGACATCTGCTACATTTTCATTTCCAGCCCTCTTTTCCCTCCTGTGCATTTCTCAACATCTTCATTCGGTCATCTAATCAGTTGCTCAAACTGATCATCAGCACAGAATTATTGGAATCTTCCTTTTCTTAGATACTGAGAATAAGAATGTTAAGAATCTTAGGTTTGCCAGATAAAATTCAGGGAACCCAGGAACATTTGAATTTCACATAACAAATATATATTAGCATATGTGTATCCCATATATCTAGTATAGATATGTTCCATTGAAAAATTTTATTTCACACTAGAAAAAAATCGTATTTGATGCCCTCTCTTCATATTTGCTAAATCTGCCCTCCATAGTTGAAGGGATATTTGTCTCTACATCAACCCTAATATCTCTCTTAACTTGGTCTGGAATCTCATATCTTCCCATCAGCTGCACTGTGAAATAATGAAGTGCAAACCATCTAAATCACTGCTTAAAGCCCTGGCCTTCTCTCAGGATTATAACAAATGCAAATAACTGATATTCAAATTGCCAGTGCCCCACCTGATCTGATTCCTGACTGCCTCTCCCATGTCAGCTCTTATCACTCTTTCCCCCTGTTCATGAAACTCTAGTCAACATTTCTTGTTTCTGTGCTTTAAACACACAACCCATATCTTTCTCTTAGGACTTTTGAACTTGCAATTCTTTCTACTAGAAAGATTTGCATTTTTCATCTGACTTTTTAAGTTTCAGTGCTATGCAGAGAGTTTTGCTACCATGCTGAAAATTAGCTCTCATGCTACAGCTCCTAAACTCTCTATCCTATGGACTTATTTTTATATTAATAGTTATTTAAAATTGCCACATTTCCTTATTTTCTTACATATTATTTTATTCTCTACATTATTGTGTTAGAATATTAGCTCTATGTGGCCAGTGCTTTATTTACCTCATTTACCTCTGTATTTCCAGAGTCTGGATGGTCACTGGTAAATACAGGGCATGTGATCAGCATTGGTTAAAGAAATAGATGGTTTCTAAAAGGAAATCGTTAAGTTAGATTTATTTAGTGTCAGATATAACTAACAACAAAATATATTTAGACATCGATAACAGAATCTTAAACAAGGAATACTAAGGTTATAATTAAAACGTCTTTTGTTAGAATTTATCAAATAATAATTTTTTAAACAATATATAGATTATTTAATTGATAATGTATGTGTTCTCTCTAGACACAGTGATATACAAACAATAACTTTTAAGAAAACAAAAGTAACTATTCTTGCATAGTAAATCTATTTAATTGGCAATAAATCTTAGAAATACTGCATGTGTTCTCTTTAACATTAACAAGAAAAGAGTTGTTTTTTTCTTTTCACACTCTATTGTATTGTAACAGAAAAGTACGTATTAAAATTGTATTATAATTTAAAACAGTAAAGAATATGTAAAAATAAGGAAAATAAACTGCATTTCACATTAATGAACCAGCTTAAAATGTTTATAAAGCTTTAAAGTTTTATTTTAATCAAGTAGTATTTTACCTGATAACCACACTGATATAATTAATTTAATACTTTTTTATAAAATTAAAAAGATTTGATAGTTCCATGTGAAAGATTTTTCAGGATTTGAATAGTAGTATACAAATTTTAACTGACAGCTCTAGTCCAAAGACTTGAAATACTGGGTGGAAAGGTTGAATGTTCTTTCATAATCATCCCTTTCTCTGTCTTTCACATCACCCTATAACAAGAAACCATATTTAAAACTTTGAAAGAAAAAAAAAATACAAAACTTGTCTCCTCATATTGTTTTATTCCTTAATTAGAAAGTTGACTGACAGTATCAATCTGTTGTCAAACTTTTATACATACACATATTCCCTGACTAGTGGATTATAAAACTTTTCTGGCTTTCTTCAAGTTTTGGGTTGGTCCAAGGCAAATTTTATTTCAGTTTGAGCAAATGAACCAGTGTAAAGGTTGAAACTGGTAGGAAAACATTACTTCAGTAAAAATTTACATAGGAGTCATTTGTGGAAGACCTATAATTGGGAAATCTTTATACATATGTATAGCAGGTTGGTTAGGTCATTTTTATTTTTGCATAGTATACTTTAAGAAAAGTTATCAGCATTGTTGAAAAATAACATTTCATCATGGGAAAAAGTTTTCAGTATAAAAATGGATGATTTTATGGGTAGCCTGTTGCCAGAACAACCAGCTAGATAGGAACACAATATTTGCAACATATTCCTTTAAAAGCTTAATGCTTCCAAAGTTCTGTATGTAGAGATTTGAGACCAATAGGAGAAAATATGAATACATATGTGAAGCCTCACTATGTATGAAATCCAGATGCAAAATTTCTGAAAGCAATCTAAAAAATCAACTTTCTTCAAATGTCTCTAAAACCTTAGGCTTTGACTGAAGACACTTTGTGATTTAATATCTTGTTGGTACCTATGATTCAATTCTTTTTGCCAAAAACAAGGTTATGAATACTTTTACTGTGTATAGAACATAAATATTGCTGAGAAAACCTTATAATTTAAAATTCTCAGGGAGTATTTGTAAAAATATATTTAATTAAAAAGATTTAAAAATGGTATGATTTAGTGAAAATGTATAGAACTACATATACAGTAGTTTAATAATTGACAAAGTGAAACCTTACATTTTTATTACCTCTAGAATAGTGAAATAGCTTGTTTGAATTAAGATCTTGTTCACAAAGTTTAATTTGTTTTATAATATAAATACTATGGTTTTAATGTCCCCCTCCAAAATTCATGCTGTAATTTAATTGCCATTGTGACAGTATTAAGAGATGGAACTTTTAAAAGGTGAATAGGTCAACAGGGATCTACTTCATAAATGGATTAATGCTGTTATTTTGGAGTGTCTTAGTTATCACAGAAAAGGGCTCCTGATAAAGGGATAAATTTAGCTCACATTTTTTTCTCTGTTTCAAGTGCTCTTATCTTCCCTGTCCCTCTTGCCATGTGAAACTGTCAACCATTCTGATGACCGAGCAAAAAGGCCCTCACCAGATGCTGAGCAGATGGTGGTGCCATGCACTTGCACTTCCCAGACTCTAGAACTATATGCTACATAGATTTATTTTCTTTGCAAATTACCAAGTATGTGATATTCTGTTATAGAAACAAAAAAACTCAGACATTAAGAATGGCACAATTTAAAATATTTTGCTTACAAAAATATATATTTTGGGCCAGGCGCAGTGGCTCAAGCCTGTAATCCCAGCACTTTGGGAGGCCAAGACGGGCGGATCACGAGGTCAAGAGATCGAGACCATCCTGGCTAACACGGTGAAACCCCGTCTCTACTAAAAAAATACAAAAAACTAGCTGGGCGAGGTGGCGGGTGCCTGTAGTCCCAGCTACTCAGGAGGCTGAGGCAGGAGAATGGTGTAGACCCGGGAGGCGGAGCTTGCAGTGAGCTGAGATCCAGCCACTGCGTTCCAGCCTCGGTGACAGAGCGAGACTGTGTCTCAAAAAAAAAAAAAATATATATATATATATATATATATATATATATAAATTATTGAATAGATTTGATTGTCTAAATAAGCTCTTAGAATGAAGAGATTTTAAAAGTATAAAGAATATTTGTATTCTCTTGTATGCCTATTTTACTTATCTTGATATGCAAAAATATGATTTAACACACTTAAAATTACCAACAGGTATGGGATAATAATCTAACTCTCATTATTTAAACCACAAAACAAAAAACAAATATTTTATTTTAAGTGAACTGACTGTCCTTCAAGTATACTGTCACATAATTATTGAGATATAAATGTTTACTTTATATTATTTTTTATTATTTAATATTTATCACAGTACATGTGTAAAATTAAATATAGGTAAAATTTTAAATATTCTGTGTTTACAATTAGGGAATGTTTCAGTACATTATAATACACCTGTAACATTTAACAATATGTACCTATTAAGATAATTTTTCTTTTAGGAGAGAGAGACTTTGAGCAGTTCACCTGGTTTTGTGCACTTTGCATGGGATGAGCAACAGCTACTACTGTCCCTCTAGAGAACCCTGATTAATACAGAGTCTCACTCTGTCACCCAGGCTGGAGTGCAGTGTTATGATGTCACCCAGGCTGGAGTGCAGTGGTATGATCTCAGCTCACTGCAACCTCTTCCTTCCTGGGTTCAAGTGATTCTCCTTCCTCAGCCTCCCAAAGTAGCTGGGATTACACGTGTGCACCACCACACCTGGCTAATTTTTATATTTTTAGTAGAGATGCGGTTTCACTATATTGGTCAGGATAGCCTCTAACTCCTGGCCTCAAATGATCTGCCCATCTTGCCATCCCAAAGTGCTGGGAATATAAGCATAAGCCACCAGGCCCAGCCCCCATTAAGATAATATTAAAATAATAAATCATATAATACCTTATCAAATAAAAAGAATAGGCTAAATTGCAACTACAATAATATATGTGTACAAATGTATCATTTATAAAATTATATTTAATATTATTAAACATGATATAAAAATAGACCTATCTGTACAAACACACACACACATGCATACACATAAACACAAGTGCATGTGTATATATGTACATATAATGTTTAGAAAAAACATTTTAAAATTATATCAGGAGAAAAGAATTGGCTCACTCAGACACTCTTTCAAGGCCTGAGGACAGTCTACCCTACCTGCTGCCCTGAGTACCAGTATACACTTCCCAGAGGTCCAGGGACTAGCCCATTCAACCTGCCACCACTGGCACTCACTTGCACATGCCACCCAGGAACATGGAAATAAGCCCACATTCACCAATTGCAAAATGCAACTGAAGCATTCCACAATCAACTAAGTCAAGCAGAATAAATAATTTCTGAGGTTGGCAACAAATCTTTTGAAATGACCAAGTCAGACAAAAATTAATAAATGAAGAAAGCCTACATAACACATTAGACACCATAAAGTGACCAATTATTCTATTCTAGGAAGTTCCAGAAAGAAAAGGGATGCGCAAATACATAGAAAACAGATTTGCCAAAATAATACCTGAAAAACTGCCAAGTCTTCCAAGACATATAGACATCCAGATACAGAAAGAAGAAAGAGTTGCAAATAGATTCAGTCCAAATAGGTCTTCTCCAAAGCAGTTTAGAGTCAAGCCGTCAAAAATCAGAGAAGATTCTAGAAAACAAGAGAAGTGCATCAAGTCACTTATAAGAGAATCCTCATGAGAACAACAACAAATTTCTTGGCAGAAACATTCTAGGCCAGAAGAGAAGGGGATGACATATTCCAAGTACTAAAAGAAAAATATCTGTGCCAAGCATACTATATCCAGCAAAGCTATTTTTAAAAATAAAGTAGAAACAAAGTATTTCCCAGATAAGAAAAATCTAGTGGAAATCATCACCACTACATTGGCTCCATGAGAAATGGTGAAGGAAGTCTTACTTCTGGAAGCAAAAGGACAATATCTACCATCAAGAAAACACACAAAAGTGTAAAACAAGTAGAACAGATACACAAATGAGAAAAAGAATGGTGTCAAATGTTATCACTATAGAAACCACCAAATTGAAAGGTAAACTTTAAAGAGAAAGAAAGCAACAAATGACATATAAAACAATCAGACATCAATTAACAAAATGACAGAAGTCCTCCCCTCTCAATAACTTTTAATGTAAATGGTTTAATTTCCCTAATTAAAACATATAGATTGGCTGAACTTATAAAGAAACAAGACCTCACTACATGTTCCCTACAAGAAATTTACTTCACTCATAAATGCACAGATAGACTGAAAGTGAAGAGATGAAAAAAGACATTCCACACACAAAAAAAACTAAAAGCATAGAGGGGTTGCTACACCTGTATCCAGCAGACTCTAAGTCAAAACAAAAAAAGAGAAAGAATGTCGTTACATATTGGTAAAAGGATCAATAAATCAAGAGGATATAAAAATTGTAAGTAAATATGCACCCAACACTCCATAAATATATGAAGCACATATTACTAGTTCTAAAAAGAAAGACCACAATACAATAGTTGGGAGACTTTAACAGCTCCCTTTCAGCAATGCATGTATCATCTAGGCAGAAAACCAACAAAGAAACATCAGAGTTATCACACTACCTGACTTCAAATATGCTACAAAGCCAGAGTAACTGAAGCAGTATAATGTTTATATTAAAATAGACACACAGGCTAATAAAACAGAATAAAGAACCAAGAAATAAATGCCAGAATATACACTGGGGAAAGTAGTCTCTTCAAAAAATGATGTTGGGAAAACAGGATTTCCATATGCATAAGAATGAAACTAGAACCCAACTTCTCACCATACACAAAAATAGACTCAAAATAGATCAATGACTTAAACATAAGTTCCCAAATTCTGAAACTACTAGAAGAAAACAGACGAAACAGTTAGGGATATTGATCTAAGCAAATATTTTATGGCTAAGAGTTCAAAATCACAGGCGACCAAAAGAAAAATAGACAAATGAAGTATATTAAACCAAAAATCTTCTACACAGTAAAGGAAACAATCAACAGACTGAAAAAAAAAAACCCTGCAAAATGGGAGCAAATGTTCACAAACAAATTACCCAACAAACAACTAATATTCAGAATATGAAATTAATGCAAACGGCTCAACAGCAAGAAATTAGTAACAATGTCATTAAAAACTAGGGAAAGGATTTTAGTAGATATCTTTCAAATGCAGATATACAAGTGGCCAACATATATATTAAATTAGCTCACCAATACTAATCATCAGGGAAATGTTAATCAAAACCACAATGAGATATTCTCTTACTTCAGTGTGAAAGGTTATAATTAAAAAGACAAAAAGTTACATATTCTGGCAAAAATGTAGTGAAAAGTGAACGCTGGTGGGAGTGTAATTAGTATAGCCATTACGAAAAACATTTTGGGGGTTTCTTAAAAAGTAAAAGTAAAACTACTAGAGGATCCTGCAATCCCATTACTGGGTGTTTATCCAAAGGAAAAGAAATGAGTATATCAAAATAACACCTGTACTCTCATGTTTATTGTATCACTATTTGTAATAGCAAGATATAGAGTCAACCTGTGAGTCTATTAATGGATAAATTGGTAAAGAAAATGCAGAATATATACTCAATGGATCACAATTCAGCCATAAAATAGTGAAATTCTGGCATTTGCAGCAACATGGATAAAACTGGAGGTCATTATGTAAAGTGAAATACACCAGGCACAAAAAGACAAATATCACATATTCTCACTCATATATGGGAGCTAAATGAGTTTGATATAGTGGAGGTAGAGAGTAGAATGATGGTGACCAGAGTGATGGCGTAGGGATGTGAAGAGGAATTAGTTAATTTGTATAAATATAATCACATAAAAGGAATAATTTCTAGTGTTCAATAGCAGAGTAGGGTGACTTAGTTAAGGAGAATTTGCTGCATATTTCAAAATAGCTAAAAGAGAAGGTGTGAAATGTTCCCAACACAAAAAAATTATGAATGTTTGAAGTAATTATATAGTCAAATTACCCAGATTTGATCATTACAGATTGTATGTATGTATTAAAATATTATGTGTATCATGATATTTTACAACTATCACATAACAATTCAAAAGCAACTATTACATAACAATTCAAAAATCATACCAAAATGTTTTTAAGAAGAAAAATAGTATCCAGTAATGCCATACTTTATTCTTTAAAATATTTTCAACATGTGTATCAAATTATTTGAGAATAAAGGAGTTATCTATGAAAAATTATTGCATTTTTTCCCTAAAACATGTTGCAGCGTTCTCTGTGTTTAAACACTAGATAGTATCTCTGCCTAAACTTGACATAGAAGTAAAAAATAAAAACGCCAAATGAAATAAATCCTTCCGAAGTAAAAAGTAACTCATGGAATTCAAAAATAAATCTTTTGAACAATTTTGAACAGGGAAGGAGTTTTTTGAACAGGGAAGGAGTCTACTAGTAGAAAATGTCTCCAGGCATTGCCACTTGAATAAAGGAAGTCCATTATTTCCAGCTTTAGTCACCTTAGCTCAAGATCCAAATTCCCAGGATCAAGGGACACTAATTGTTCTTGCCTGTGTCTTGTACCCATCACTTTACCAGAGTGGGATAAGTACCTTGACTGGTAGTCTAGACACACTGGTAAGGCATACGGCATAGAGCAGTGCCTCAAGGAAAACTGTGGTGCAGTTAGCAAAAACATAGTAAAGGTATGATAGCAGGGCTGTCAAAATGACACCGGTTTGCTACATGTAGAACTAGCATACCCACTCTAAGAAATGAGCTCTCCGATTTCTCAGTTTTACTTTCTAGCTTATTTGCAAACATGGGTTTCTTTGCTCAATAAGTTACACTGCAATCTTAATTCTGGAATGTGAAATACTCACATTTCAGGCACAGAGTAGCAATTCAGCCTCCTAATGAAATCATTCAGAATATAAACAAGACACAAAACTTCAATGGTGATCAATGCTATGTAAAATGGAGGAAGTTTAATATTATGTACATCATGTGACTTTATATTCAGAAAATTTATGATAAGCAAACGATACATGAATATTTTAAATACAATAAATTTAATAATAATAAACACAAAGTAAAATAATTTTTACATACACTCAATTACCAGTGAGAATATATTATGTTAAACATTGTTTTCAAAATAGCGATAGATACATAATTCAGTGAAAGGAAAAAAACAAAATGTATGTAATATATTTTAACTCAAATTGTATTGGCAGTGTGCAGCTAAATACAATTCACATATATTTAACACTTAAATATTTTAAAATAAAATTACGATAAAACTAAGATTATAATTGAAGGGAGTGAAACTTCTAGAGATAAATATAACAGAAATGTATTAGTCTGTTCTCACTCTGCTAATAAAGCCATACCCAAGACTTGGTAATTTTTAAAGAAAACAGATTTAATTGACTCAAAGTTCAGCATGACTGGGGAGGTCTCAGAAAATTTACCATCGTGGCAGAAGGGGAAGCAAACACGTCCTTCTTCACATGGTGGCAGCAAGGAGAAGTGCAGAGTGAAGGGGAGGGGAACATAAGCCCCTTATGAAACAATCATCTCTTGGGAACTAACTTACTGTCGCAGAACAGGATGGGGGAAACTGCTCCCATGATTCAGTTATCTCCACCTTCCTTCCATGACATGTGGAGATTATGGAAACTACAATTCAAACTGAGATTTGGGTGACCACATAAGAAAATATTAGAAAAAAAATTACCGTTTTGATTCCACAAAATGGACGAATTTCTGTATATCAAATAATACTAAAAATATTTTTAACATGTAAAAAAAATGCTATGAAATTTTTTTTTTTTTTTTTTTTTTTTTGAGACGGAGTCTCACTCTGTGGCCCAGGCTGGAGTGGGCGGCACCATCTTGGTTCACTGCAAGCTCCGTCTCCCGGGTTCCCGCCATTCTCCTGCCTCAGCCTCCCGAGTAGCTGGGACCACAGGCGCCGCCACCTCGCCCGGCTAGTTTTTTTGTATTTTTTTTCAGTAGAGACGAGGTTTTCACCGTGTTAGCCAGGATGGTCTCGATCTCCTGACCTCGTGATCTGCCCACCTCGGCCTCTCAAAGTGCTGGGATTACAGGCGTGAGCCACTGAGCCGGGCCGGAAACATTTTTAAACAGGCATTTTGAAGATATGCAATATCATGGAAAAAAATTAATACATTTAATTTGAGATTAAAAAAAATCCTAAACATATGGAAAAATAGGTAGAGGAAAATGTTGAAAATTCATAATTTTCTTACTACTTTTATGCATTATTTTCATATTTTATAATGAATAAATATTTTGTAATAAAACCGAACATCAAATCACATAAAAAAAATCAGTCAACTCCTTTATAAAGCAATATTTTCTTTCTCTGAGAAGCAATTGATACGCTTTGAAAAATATTTCTCACGTTATTCAGAGAAAAGCTTCATGAGAAGGAACTGTTGTTGAAAGATTAGAAATGTCAGTACTGAAATCAAGGGTGAACAAATAGTAAACCAATGCTGATGAAAGGAAATGAGACTCTTTCTATTACACATGTCTACAGAAATGGTCATCAATGACATGGATTTATCCTATATATTTGTTACAGCAAAACTGTAAATTCCAAGGAACTGGAAATGTATAGGTGTTCTGAGGTGAATTTATATTTTCCTAGTCAGCTTTTCTGAAAAGTTATGATTCATCCGTCATCTTGGTGTATTATGAAGTGGTGGAGTTTTGGATTGGTATTTCTCATGCAAATAAAGTGACTGCTCCAGTATTTTGTAAGTAAAACTCGCATTCGAGTGCATCATGAAGCATTTAGAGCCATGCACAGGGAATCAGTTGTCCAATGAGCACATCTGGTGACTGGCTACAAATGTTAACAGAAGAATGAGCTGAAATGGTCAGAAAAACTCTTCCAACAGGTGTTGGCTCATAATTTTGTCTCCCAGGTAATAGGGAAATAAATGATTCAATTAAAAGCTAAGATGCAAATGCCTTTACCGCCATAGAGCTAGAAAAATTGTACTATTAACAGGTTTTCCTTGCCTTCTGTTAGTGTTTTTATATGGGTCCTCTGAAGACTGATTTCAATAACTCAACATACATTTAAAAGATAAGTTCCAAGTGATTATGCTTGTTTGTGTGATTCTTTGTTCTCAGGAATTCTTAAGAGTAGATTAGCTGATGAATAGTTATTGGAGCAGTAATTTTTAACTTTATGTTAAGAATATCAGTAATAAAACAACTATTTAAAGAGTACACATTTTCTTGCTATTGAATGATTCAATTGAAGTAATAAACAATTTTTTCTTAGATTTCAGTGCAAAGCACCCCTGAAAATTGAAAATATAAAGATACAATTAAAAACTTAGCCTGAGCAGTGGCTGGTATGGATTTTAAAAAAGTGTAGCTCCTGGGCATTTATTCATTTGTTTCTTTACTCAGCAGTTGTTAATTAAGTACTTACTATATGGTAGCAATGTCTGCCCTGGACACTCAAGACTGAATGTAAAGCAAAACATTGGATTCTAACTTTCATGCAAGTTATAGGTAAACAGACTCCATTATGTCACTTTTTAATTCCTACCTCTTATATTTATCAATGTTTTTTCACATATATTTTTTCTTTTGATTTATCTCAACCAAATCCACACTGTGATATGAAGTATTTATTTGAGACTTTGAATAACTTTTGATTCTAGAGTATACGGTCTAGATGTACAAGTGTCAGAGAAACATCCTGCAAGAATCAACACCTATATGAAAATTTTCCTAAGTGGAGAACTATTCTCACACACGTAACAAATACAAGTAGCCTCCATCTGTGTGGTAGAAAACCCATTTATTCACTCCAGTTATCATGCCGATGTGAGTTACCTGGAAGATATTCAGAAGTAAGTGGAAGAACTTGCAAATGGAGACATGTTAGCTTTTGAGGACCATTTGCATAAGCTTAGTCATGGAAGGAACGAGCTTAAAGAGGTTGAATTGTAAGACATAGCATCTGATAGGCATTTATATTTTTTATTCCACTTATGTTCAGAACTACTAGGCTGTCCAGGAGTAGAGTAGGGTTGCTTTGGGTTTGACATGTACTCAGTGATCATAGCTACACAGTTTATTTCTAACATAGAATGATGAATTCCGTGAGCATATTGCTCTGTGTTATTTCTCAAAAATAATAGTTACCCATAATAAATATATATATATGTTTTAATATAGAGAAAATACATATTTTCAGGTACCATTTTACAAAACCTTTATCAGATTTTGATGTCTAAACTTGTAGGAAAAAAATTAGCCGGTAAATTTTAATTGTTTAACAAATGCAGACATTCTAATTGAAGTTCTTTTTCTCATTTAACTGATGGATGAAGGAGAGTTTGACAGTCATTTTAGATGTGGTCTTTCTTAAGTAAATTATACTACAGGTTTTCTTCCTGATTCTTGTTTGTAAATTGTCTTGTTTGATTATTTTACTTACATTACTCATAAATTATAATCTCTCTATGCATTTCAGGAAAAGAAAAATAGAGCATATGCCAATCCACTTCTTTCCATGATACAGGAAGATGATAGACATTTTTTCTGTATACCTTGAATAACCAGAAATAATAATAAGAAAGGGAGAAGGGATGGCTATTCACCATTATTTGAATTACTGTCACTGCATGTAAAAAATGTTATTTTCAGTAAGCCTTCTAAGGCCATGAAAATAAAAGAGGTGGGAAGACAATATTGATATGACAAATTGCCCTTTATTCAAAGATGCTTTTTAATATGAATATGGCTTTATAATCTGTCAAATAAAGATGGCACACAGAGATAAAAATAAAACGTCAGAACAAAAATGTTCTTTTCTTTCCTGTGAATAAATTTACACGTCAGTCAAGTATCTGTCACTGCATCTGCTGAATGAATGGCATGTCTTAAGTAAGTAAAAGCTAAAGGAGAGTAGCTAACAAGAGTAACTAAAAGGAGAGGTGGTGAAATTGACAGCCTTGATGAGGGAGGATTCCTCTTTACCCACAGAATGTACTCAGTTAGAATAATGCCTCCAAGCAAGTAAAGAAATAGTCACAAACTACCAATTATGATGGAGGGAAATGTAAACAGGAATGTAAATTTGGATGTTTGGGTGGTTCTGATGAAGGATTCAAGAATATGTGGTAGGCGCAAGTTCTCACTCATAGGTGGGAATTGAACAATGAGATCACTTGGACACAGGAAGGGGAACATCACACACGGGGCCTGTTGTGGGGTGGGAGGAAGGGGGAGGGATAGCATTAGGAGATATACCTAATGTAAATGAAGAGTTAATGGGTGCAGTACACCGACATGGCACATATATACATATGTAACAAACCTGCACGTTGTGCACATGTACCCTAGAACATAAAGTATAATAATAATAATAAAAAAGAATATGTGGTAGGATTACCTTTCTACCTATGGGCTAGTGATTCATTAACATTTTATTAATATTCATTAACATTATTTTTATGACACTACTTTTCTTTGAGTAGGATGAGAGAGTGCCTTAATTTTACTTGCTAAGAAAGATTTTGTAAAACCATTTTAGAGAAGTTTAACATGATTCTCATGTAAAAAGAAGGGCTATTTGGGAGTAACCATAGATCCAATGGGTTCTCTTTAAAGGGTATATTGAGAGTTCTATAATTTGCAAATTCCCAGAACTTCTGTAGTAACATAATAATTTCACTGTAATTTAAGAGGTTGCACATTTTTTATTACTGTGTTTAAGTTTAAAGTAGTTGTTTTTCTCTATATGTGGTTCAAGGTGACAATTTTTTTCTTTTAAAAGAAATGTTTAATTTGAAATTTACAGATGAAACACAGGTTTACAATATTATATATTTTATTGTTAAATTTAAAAATGATTCCTTATTGCAATTCAGAATGCATTATTATATCACAAAGCTTTATTCTAGTAATATTTGTATTTGAAATATTACTATTTTTAGTTAACTCATTAGTGCTTAGCATGTATCAAGATCTGTCTAGAATGTTGCAGAACTGTCTTATTTAACTTAACTTAAAACACTAGTTAAGAACATGAGGGGGCGGAGCAAGATGGCCGAATAGAAACAGCTCCAGTCTCCAACTCCCAGCGCGAGCGACACAGAAGACCGGTGATTTCTGCATTTTCAACTGAGGTACTGGGTTCATCTCACTGGGGAGTGCCAGACAATCGGTGCTGGTCAGCTGCTGCAGCCCGACCAGCGAGAGCTGAAGCAGGGCGAGGCATTGCCTCACCTGGAAAGCGCAAGGGGGAAGGGAATCCTTTTCCTAGCCAGGGGAACTGAGACACACAACACCTGGAAAATCGGGTAACTCCCACCCCAATACTGCGCTTTAAGCAAACAGGCACACCAGGAGATCATATCCCACACCTGGCTGGGAGGGTCCCACACCCACGGAGCCTCCCTCATTGCTAGCACAGCAGTCTGTGATCTACCGGCAAGGCAGCAGCGAGGCTGGGGGAGGGGCGCCCGCCATTGCTGAGGCTTAAGTAGGTAAACAAAGCTGCTGGGAAGCTCGAACTGGGTGGAGCTCACAGCAGCTCAAGGAAACCTGCCTGTCTCTGTAGACTCCACCTCTGGGGACAGGGCACAGTAAACAATAACAAATGCAGCAGCTCTGCAGATGCAAACGACTCTGTCTGACAGCTTTGAAGAGAGCAGTGGATCTCCCAACACGGAGGTTGAGATCTGAGAAGGGACAGACTCCCTGCTCAAGTGGGTCCCTGACCCCTGAGTAGCCTAACTAGGAGACATCCCCCACTAGGGGCAGTCTGACACCCCACACCTCACAGGGTGGAGTACACCCCTGAGAGGAAGCTTCCAAAGCAAGAATCAGACAGGTACACTCGCTGTTCAGAAATATTCTATCTTCTGCAGCCTCTGCTGCTGATACCCAGGCAAACAGGGTCTGGAGTGGACCTCAAGCAATCTCCAACAGACCTACAGCTGAGGGTCCTGACTGTTAGAAGGAAAACTATCAAACAGGAAGGACACCTGTACCAAAACCCCATCAGTACATCACAATCATCAAAGACCAGAGGCAGATAAAACCACAAAGATGGGGAAAAAGCAGGGCAGAAAAGCTGGAAATTCAAAAAATAAGAGCGCATCTCCCCCGGCAAAGGAGCGCAGCTCATCGCCAGCAACGGATCAAAGCTGGACGGAGAATGACTTCGACGAGATGAGAGAAGAAGGCTTCAGTCCATCAAATTTCTCAGAGCTAAAGGAGGAATTATGTACCCAGCGCAAAGAAACTAAAAATCTTGAAAAAAAAGTGGAAGAATTGATGGCTAGAGTAATTAATGCAGAGAAGCTCATAAACGAAATGAAAGAGACGAAAACCGTGACACGAGAAATACGTGACAAATGCACAAGCTTCAGTAACCGACTCGATAAACTGGAAGAAAGAATGTCAGCGATTGAGGATCAAATGAATGAAATGAAACGAGAAGAGAAACCAAAAGAAAAAAGAAGAAAAAAAATGAACAAAGCCTGCAAGAAGTATGGGATTATGTAAAAAGACCAAATCTACGTCTGATTGGGGTGCCTGAAAGTGAGGGGGAAAATGGAACCAAGTTGGAAAACACTCTTCAGGATATCATCCAGGAGAACTTCCCCAACCTGGTAGGGCAGGCCAACATTCAAATCCAGGAAATACAGAGAACGCCACAAAGATACTCCTCGAGAAGAGCAACTCCAAGACACATAATTGCCAGATTCACCAAAGTTGAAATGAAGGAAAAAATCTTAAGGGCAGCCAGAGAGAAAGGTCGGATTACCCACAAAGGGAAGCCCATCAGACTAACAGCAGATCTCTCGGCAGAAACTCTTCAAGCCAGAAGAGAGTGGGGGCCAATATTCAACATTCTTAAAGAAAAGAATTTTAAACCCAGAATTTTATATCCAGCCAAACTAAGTTTCATAAGTGAAGGAGAAATAAAATCCTTTACAGATAAGCAAATGCTTAGAGATTTTGTCACCACTAGGCCTGCCTTACAAGAGACCCTGAAGGAAGCACTAAACATGGAAAGGAACAACCGGTACCAGCCATTGCAAAAACATGCCAAAATGTAAAGACCATCAAGGCTAGGAAGAAACTGCATCAACTAACGAGCAAAATGACCAGTTAATATCATAATGGCAGGATCAAGTTCACACATAACAATCTTAACCTTAAATGTAAATGGACTAAATGCTCCAATTAAAAGACACAGACTGGCAAACTGGATAAAGAGTCAAGACCCATCAGTCTGCTGTATTCAGGAGACCCATCTCACACACAGAGACATACATAGGCTCAAAATAAAGGGATGGAGGAAGATTTACCAAGCAAATGGAGAACAAAAAAAAGCGGGGGTTGCAATACTAGTCTCTGATAAAACAGACTTTAAACCATCAAAGATCAAAAGAGACAAAGAAGGCCATTACATAATGGTAAAAGGATCAATTCAACAGGAAGAGCTAACTATCCTAAATATATATGCACCCAATACAGGAGCACCCAGATTCATAAAGCAAGTCCTTAGAGACTTACAAAGAGACTTAGACTCCCATACAATAATAATGGGAGACTTCAACACTCCACTGTCAACATTAGACAGATCAAAGACACAGAAAGTTAACAAGGATATCCAGGAATTGAACTCATCTCTGCAGCAAGCAGACCTAATAGACATCTATAGAACTCTCCACCCCAAATCAACAGAATATACATTCTTCTCAGCACCACATCGTACTTACTCCAAAATTGACCACGTAATTGGAAGTAAAGCACTCCTCAGCAAATGTACAAGAACAGAAATTATAACAAACTGTCTCTCAGACCACAGTGCAATCAAACTAGAACTCAGGACTAAGAGACTCAATCAAAACCGCTCAACTACATGGAAACTGAACAACCTGCTCCTGAATGACTACTGGGTACATAACGAAATGAAGGCAGAAATAAAGATGTTCTTTGAAACCAATGAGAACAAAGATACAACATACCAGAATCTCTGGGACACATTTAAAGCAGTGTGTAGAGGGAAATTTATAGCACTAAATGCCCACAAGAGAAAGCAGGAAAGATCTAAAGTTGACACTCTAACATCGCAATTAAAAGAACTAGAGAAGCAAGAGCAAACACATTCGAAAGCTAGCAGAAGGCAAGAAATAACTAAGATCAGAGCAGAACTGAAGGAGATAGAGACACAAAAAACCCTCCAAAAAATCAATGAATCCAGGAGTTGGTTTTTTGAAAAGATCAACAAAATTGACAGACCACTAGCAAGACTAATAAAGAAGAAAAGAGAGAAGAATCAAATTGACGCAATTAGAAATGATAAAAGGGATATCACCACCGACCCCACAGAAATACAAACTACCATCAGAGAATACTATAAACACCTCTATGCAAATAAACTGGAAAATCTAGAAGAAATGGATAATTTCCTGGACACTTACACTCTTCCAAGACTAAACCAGGAAGAAGTTGAATCCCTGAATAGACCAATAGCAGGCTCTGAAATTGAGGCAATAATTAATAGCCTACCAACCAAAAAAAGTCCAGGACCAGATGGATTCACAGCTGAATTCTACCAGAGGTACAAGGAGGAGCTGGTACCATTCCTTCTGAAACTATTCCAATCAATAGAAAAAGAGGGAATCCTCCCTAACTCATTTTATGAGGCCAACATCATCCTGATACCAAAGCCTGGCAGAGACACAACAGAAAAAGAGAATTTTAGACCAATATCCCTGATGAACATCGATGCAAAAATCCTCAATAAAATACTGGCAAACCGGATTCAGCAACACATCAAAAAGCTTATCCACCATGATCAAGTGGGCTTCATCCCTGGGATGCAAGGCTGGTTCAACATTCGCAAATCAATAAACATAATCCAGCATATAAACAGAACCAAAGACAAGAACCACATCATTATCTCAATAGATGCAGAAAAGGCTTTTGACAAAATTCAACAGCCCTTCATGCTAAAAACACTCAATAAATTCGGTATTGATGGAACGTACCTCAAAATAATAAGAGCTATTTATGACAAACCCACAGCCAATATCATAGTGAATGGGCAAAAACTGGAAAAATTCCCTTTGAAAACTGGCACAAGACAGGGATGCCCTCTCTCACCACTCCTATTCAACATAGTGTTGGAAGTTCTGGCTAGGGCAATCAGGCAAGAGAAAGAAATCAAGGGGATTCAGTTAGGAAAAGAAGAAGTCAAATTGTCCCTGTTTGCAGATGACATGATTGTATATTTAGAAAACCCCATTGTCTCAGCCCAAAATCTCCTTAAGCTGATAAGCAACTTCAGCAAAGTCTCAGGATACAAAATTAATGTGCAAAAATCACAAGCATTTTTTTTTTTTTTTTTTTTTTTTTTTTTTGATTCGGAGTCTTGCTCTGTAGCCCGGGCTGTACTTCAGTGGCCGGATCTCAGCTCACTGCAAGCTCCGCCTCCCGGGTTTACGCCATTCTCCTGCCTCAGCCTCCCAAGTAGCTGGGACTACAGGCGCCCGCCACCTCGCCTGTCTAGTTTTTTGTATTTTTAGTAGAGACGGGGTTTCACCGTGTTAGCCAGGATGGTCTCGATCTCCTGACCTCGTGATCCGCCTGTCTCGGCCTCCCAAAGTGCTGGGATTACAGGCTTGAGCCACCGCACCCGGCCAATCACAAGCATTCTTATACACCAGTAACAGTCAAACAGAGAGCCAAATCAGGAATGAACTTCCATTCACAATTGCTTCAAAGAGAATAAAATACCTAGGAATCCAACTTACAAGGGATGTAAAGGACCTCTTCAAGGAGAACTACAAACCACTGCTCAGTGAAATCAAAGAGGACACAAACAAATGGAAGAACATACCATGCTCATGGATAGGAAGAATCAATATCGTGAAAATGGCCATACTGCCCAAGGTAATTTATAGATTCAATGCCATCCCCATCAAGCTACCAATGAGCTTCTTCATAGAATTGGAAAAAACTGCTTTAAAGTTCATATGGAACCAAAAAAGAGCCCACATCTCCAAGACAATCCTAAGTCAAAAGAACAAAGCTGGAGGCATCACGCTACCTGACTTCAAACTATACTACAAGGCTACAGTAACCAAAACAGCATGGTACTGGTACCAAAACAGAGATATAGACCAATGGAACAGAATAGAGTCCTCAGAAATAATACCACACATCTACAGCCATCTGATCTTTGACAAACCTGAGAGAAACAAGAAATGGGGAAAGGATTCCCTATTTAATAAATGGTGCTGGGAAAATTGGCTAGCCATAAGTAGAAAGCTGAAACTGGATCCTTTCCTTACTCCTTATACGAAAATTAATTCAAGATGGATTAGAGACTTAAATGTTAGACCTAATACCATAAAAATCCTAGAGGAAAACCTAGGTAGTACCATTCAGGACATAGGCATGGGCAAAGACTTCATGTCTAAAACACCAAAAGCAACGGCAGCAAAAGCCAAAATTGACAAATGGGATCTCATTAAACTAAAGAGCTTCTGCACAGCAAAAGAAACTACCATCAGAGTGAACAGGCAATCTACAGAATGGGAGAAAAATTTTGCAATCTACTCATCTGACAAAGGGCTAATATCCAGAACCTACAAAGAACTCAAACAAATTTACAAGAAAAAAACAAACAACCCCATCCAAAAGTGGGCAAAGGATATGAACAGACATTTCTCAAAAGAAGACATTCATACAGCCAACAGACACATGAAAAAATGCTCATCATCACTGGCCATCAGAGAAATGCAAATCAAAACCACAATGAGATACCATCTCACACCAGTTAGAATGGCGATCATTCAAAAGTCAGGAAACAACAGGTGCTGGAGAGGATGTGGAGAAATAGGAACACTTTTACACTGTTGGTGGGATTGTAAACTAGTTCAACCATTATGGAAAACAGTATGGCGATTCCTCAAGGATCTAGAACTAGATGTACCATATGACCCAGCCATCCCATTACTGGGTATATACCCAAAGGATTATAAATTATGCTGCTATAAAGACACATGCACATGTATGTTTATTGTGGCACTATTCACAATAGCAAAGACTTGGAATCAACCCAAATGTCCATCAGTGACAGATTGGATTAAGAAAATGTGGCACATATACACCATGGAATACTATGCAGCCATAAAAAAGGATGAGTTTGTGTCCTTTGTAGGGACATGGATGCAGCTGGAAACCATCATTCTTAGCAAACTATCACAAGAACAGAAAACCAAACACCGCATGTTCTCACTCATAGGCGGGAACTGAACAATGAGATCACTTGGACTCGGGAAGGGGAACATCACACACCGGGGCCTATCATGGGGAGGGGGGAGGTGGGAGGGATTGCATTGGGAGTTATACCTGATGTAAATGATGAGTTGATGGGTGCAGCACACCAACATGGCACAAGTATACATATGTAGCAAACCTGCACATTGTGCACATGTACCCTACAACTTAAAGTTTAATAATAATAAATAAATTAAAAAAAAAAATGGGTAAACTGCCCTTTAACTTTGGCTTTTATTAAGAGGAAGGACTGAAAAGACCTCATATTTTTATCAGTATTTAGATAAGGGAGAAATATGATTTTAATAAAAATAAATGCAAAATAAAAAAAAAATGAAAACATGAAGTTAATGTTATTTCCTTTATTGAAATGTTTTATAAAAATTAATGCCTGCTTCATATTTTAATTTTAATTTTTTGTCTTAATTTTTAATTTTTATAAAAATCAATCGATGGTTGGAGAGATGTTTTAATTCATTGCATCCTTGGCATTCGGCACAGTAATTTGCAGACTACAGTGGGTAGTCAGAAAAGTTCTTTGAATAAATAATGTTATCTACCTCTTTACTTTCCCGTTAAAGCACCTGAAATGGATAATGTGCTTTTGACCACAGTAACACAAATATGAATCATAAGTAAAACAATGAGACAATTTCATTTTCTCACATAACAAAAAGTTTGCAATTTCAGAATCAGTTAACTGAGCAGTTTTCCAATGTTATCACATCCCTCAATTTCCTTTTTTTTCCAAAATTTTGTCTTCTGCTATCCTCAATGTGTAGGTTTCATATTCCAGCTTGTTCTCTTGTGATCACAGAAATTTTGACAGCCTAAGTAGGGTCAAATCAAACCTCATATCTTCTATATCTTTTCCAGGACCTAGAAGATGTCCCTTTACAATTCTTTTACCAGAAATGTACCACATCCTCATTTTAATGTGGTATTCATAATTTACCTATTTTGGCTTAATCAAAATTTATTCCTGGAGGTCAGGAGTTTTCTTGAAGTCCATAGACACTTGGCATATAAAATGTATTTTTTGCTAGCACAGAAGAAAATAGAATAGAAAGCTGCTTGGAAGGTAACCAACATTGCATGATAAAAAGTATTACCAAATAAGCATTGGTAAAAGCATGTTACATTCTGATATTTTTTTCTTCTGAAGTTAAGTCTACTAAGAGATGACATTTTGCTTCAGTGTTAATCTAGAGAAAATACTACTATAATAATTTTATGCCTCATTTTTCAATAAAACATGTAATCAAAACCAAAATGAATTTTACTGTAAATTAAATGCAATGAAATAAAAACATTTAATTATCTAAACTGTTATAAATACACATTTTGAATTTCCTAATCTTAGTTGAGATGACAAAAGTGATTTCTTGAGAACTTAACATATTTTTCATATTGGTAATCATCTACCAATGTACATGTTCTTTATATTTTGCTTTGAAATCTAAATTAGAGCCCGACTGTATGTTTTTTCATGTCATTACTTTGAGTTGCTGTTCTATTACTTTTGAAATAATGTTTATATATTTTTTTATAATGGACAATGAAGGTACCTTAAAATTGTGCACCATTTCTCTTTTTCTAAAGTGTCAAAATGAAAATTAAAGAAAGGAAAGATATTAAGTATTACTATCTCTCATGAATGAAAGATATCTACTATGAATTTTTTGACACTGTATTAACATTAAGAATGGAAAGAGCTGTATATTTTGGTATATTTCAACAGGTTAGATGCAGCAGAAGTAATAACCAGTTTTTTGTTTTTTTGTTTTTTTTTTAAGTAACAACTAGCAGACCTTTTCCAACACATGTACATTTTTCAGCTTAAAGTGTCAAAGCAAAGATGCAACAACTAATGTGAATTTCAACAAGTAATACAAATCAACCAGATACTAATACTAACAGGTCTCTTTGCTTCACTTAGGTCGTAGTGTAAATTCACACTACTTTCTCATGATTATTGTTGGTAAGTGAGCATATCTCACAATATTTATGACTGGTAACCTGTGACACTGAGTACTGAGTACTTGCTGTTCCCATGCCCTAGATATAACTGATTTTTAATCTACAAAATACCATTACAGGTAGAAAATTTGCATCCTTTTATGTCAGAATTGAAAACAAAACTCAGAAAATAAATAGCGCAACAAAATTTGAACATGGATCTACCTGAAGCCTGAGCTTTTCTCCCTTCTTTCTTTTCTCCCTGCCTTTCCTTCCTTCTTTCTCTCTTTTTTTGTACTTCATCACACTGTTATTCCCAGAAATATGTTTGCCCTGCCTTATTTTACATGCCTATTGGGTAAAACCAGGGATGATTGTAGCTTGGGTGATAAAAGAGGAGTAGCAAATCTTATACGCAAACTGTCAATGTTCAAAGATGTTTGCGTTTAACTTGCCAGTTGGGAAAACTCGCACTGCCTTAACCAACTGATCTGTGGTAACATCCCTGGGAAAGAAACAATCAGCCTCATGTGCCTACTGAGATGATGCACTGAGGAGGACATAATATTATTTCTTACTATTTCTGCCAACATTGTATACCCTGAATCCAATAATGATGAAACATCAGACAAACCCAAATTGACTGACATTCTACAAACTGTGCACTTTGAAAATGTCAATGTTATAAAACATAATTAAAAACTAAGAGACAATTCCAGATTAAAACACTAAAGAGATGTGATGATTGAATAAAATATATAATTCTGCTTTTTTTTGTTCCAAAGGACATTATTGGGATAATTGGTAAAATCTGAATAATGTGTGCCTATTAGATAATAATACTATATTGAGATTAATTTCCTAAAATTATAGCTTGTAATGTGATAATGCAAAAGAACACGTGGGCTATTAGGTAATACATGCTGAATTCTTTAATATGAAGGAATGCCATATCTTCAACTTATTATGAAACATAGTAAAATGTAAACATTTGGGGAAGAAATTAAGAAAATATTTTGTACTAGTCTTACAGCTTTTCTATAAATCTAATTTTATGTCAAATATAAGAGTTATAAAAAAATGTATGGTGGTCACTTTTTTTCATCCTTTAAAAGATAGATACTTCTTTCTGACCTCAAAATTTTCAATATCAAATAAAGGGGAAATGCAGTTACCAACCAAAAGCTTTCGGGTTAATTTATAATATGCATTATTATTTTATATCCTACACATTTTTTCTCTCCTACTTATTTTGTACACATGCTTCTGACATCTGTAGGCATATTTTAACCTCACTGGAAAAGCTCAAGAGGCTGAAGAGATGACTGTCCTGTCCAAAGCAACATGGCAACTGATTTTACACAGAACTGCATTGCTTTGTTCCAAGTAATCAAATCCCATTGCTCTGAAAGGAAACCAAGGGTATAATGAAATGCCGTGGACTTATTTTGGAAAATGTGAGCCCAAGTGTAACCTAAACATATGCACATCCATAAATTGTCCTTGCACAGATGTATTTTTAAAATTGCATTTTAAACCTAGAAAGGCTGACAGACATTAAAACCATTACAAGACAAAACATTTATTGTAAATGTTTGAAAAAAGAAAATAAAATTATGTCATGCATGATTTAAGAAGGCACCATCCACTCTACTGAGGCAAGTAATTCATGTGAAAAATTAGATTTTAAGCTAACATATCTTTCTTACATATTCAGTATCTCCATGTAGTTATACATATGCCTACTGAGTCATACTTCCATGAAAATAAAATACACTTACCAAAGGAATAGACTGTTACATAAATTAAGGAGGAGGAGACCAAGAAGCTTAACGAATTCTTGCCTTACAGGGGGTGTTTCAAGACTCACATTGTACTTGGTAGCCTTTGATCTCCTATGAAATTTATATTCATGGCAGTCTAACACAGAGAAAAGTGAATAAAGTGAAAACATAAAGGACAATGGCCCAGGGGAAGCATAAAGATACAGTTGTATTTTAATATCATTTTTCTACATAACAACAGTAATAATGTCTTGGATTTCAATTTCTTTTTCCATTCAAGTGCCTCAAAGAACTTACTAAAGTCAAAGATGCCTGCCAGCCATGCAAGTTAGTCAAGTATTATTACCTATTTTGTAGGAAGGTAAATAAATATACAGTAAAATATAAATATAATTCCAAAGCAAAATAAGTTGCACATATTTTATTCACATCAGCTTAAGTCCAAAGGGAAGATGTCTAGAGAAACGATACAGTGAGAATCTGCTGGAGGAGGAAAAAAGTCTCTTAGGTTGGATAAACGATGCAACAGATATGCTTTGTTATTAAGTAACAGAGAAGAAAATATCACATACCATAGACAACTGATTCTAGGATATTTAAATAATTGAAGCAGCCTGGTGATACTACTGAAGCTGTTACAGAGTTGACCATAGATAAATCGTGTTTGCTTTGTTTCTTTAAACAAGAAATAAAGAGATGGTAGCTGAGATGGTGAAGAAAAGAAATATGTTGACACGACTTCGTGCTACATGTCATGCTAATTTTTAAGTACAAAAAATTGTACTTAAAATCCAAGTAAAATGCCAAAAATAGACGTAAATATTCATTTAAAAATTTAGAGTAAGACAAATACCCATAAGAGCTGTGATATTGTTGTAGAATTTGGGGTGTTATTTAACTCTGCACTCCCAGATTTATCTTGTGGATACTTAAAGATACTGTATATTCCATTTTATGTGTTTGGAAATATTTCGAGGTGGAACGTGACCTCCTCAGGGTCACACAGTGAGTGTGCAATGAAGCAGGAATTTATACTCAGAGCTGGTTTCAAAACCTGTGTTCTTTCTACATCTGTCTCAATATTGTTTCTCTATTTTCTTTCTGTCTTCTGCTGATATAGACATGGTTCATTAACACCCTTATATTTATTTAATGTCTATTCACTATAATTTCTAATAGAAACTGTAACAACGTCTTAGTTTTTTATTTTTTTATTTTTATTTTTTCCCACAGAGTCTCTCTCTGCCACCTAGGCTGGAGTATAGTGCATGACCTCAGCTCACTGCAACCTCCACCTCCCGTGTTCAAGCAGTTCTCCTCCCTCAGCCTGCTAAGTGGCTGAGACTACAGGCATGCACCACCACGCCTGACTGATTTTTATATATATATATATTTTTTTTTTAGTAGAGATGGGGTTTCACCATGTTGGACGGGCTGGTCTTGATCTCAAGTGACCCTCCCACCTCAGCTTCCCAAAGTGCTGGGATTACAGATGTGAGCCACCATGCCAGGCCTCCTAGATATTTCTTATCTCTCTCTCAATTATTTTTTAATGCACCGCATTTCCTGAACGCATTCATTTTTTCAGGCAGACTCTCTGGCATTTTACTATCCTACATTTTCTTAGATGGACAATAGTTAAGAAATAATGTGACAGATTCTTTCCAAATTATATTGCATTTAGTTTCTTACTTTTTTGGTGGTGATTGTTTATTGTTTTTGTTCTGTTTTGTTCGTGAGGTTCCTGTTCTTTGCATTTGTTCTCTCTTTAATGTTTTACTGTTCTTTCCATACTTCCCTACCCTGGTCTTCCAAGACAAGAAAGCAACTAGATTTACATTAATGAGTCTATCCTCTAAGAATGCAACTGATAATAGCAAGTAAAACTTATCTATACATTTGAGTTCCTTAGCCATGTTTTTGGTCAACAGTCACAACTTTGTTATTGTTGTTTTCTATAGGAAGAAAAGACTAAATAACTCCTTCATTAATACTGATGGCAGTGGCGGCCTGTCTGGTGCAGGAAGTGGGTACAGGCGGCATCCCCGCCCCCTTCCAAGTTGGAGGGCTGGGAGCCTCACCCTCCCTAGTGCAGCTGCAGCCACCCAGCTGCTACTGCAGATATGGGCATCTCCGCACTCTTAGCGGCCCAGATAGCCCCCTGCCCCTGCAGGCTTCAACGAAGTGCCTGGGAGCTTCCCACTCCCAGCACCCACTGTGATGCTGGAACAAAGTTGTCGCCAAGCCAGGGTGCTGTTATGACCTGGCTGGGTGTATACACGTATGGGGCAGTGCTAACACACCAGCTCCCTGCTGCCTCAGCCCCACCTTGACTTTGGGTGCCAATGAGCATGGGAGAGAGGTTGACGGGGAGCTACGTTTGGCTGTGTGTAGGCCTGCAGGCATCCCTTGGCTTCAACAGCCTAGGGCCGTGGACATGGATGGCACGTTAATGGTGGCAGGAGGCATACAGGTTCCTGGGAGGAAACGGGCAGGTCCCCAGTGAAACGCCACCTCCGGCCAGCGATGGCCTGAGGCCTGAGGGCCAGACCACCAGTTCTGTGGACCTGAGTGAGAAGTAATGATGCTTTTTCCCGGCCTGCTCATGGCCATTCATGAACCAATCAGCACGCACTTTCTCCCCCTGAAGCCTACAGAAACCCCTGGGCTCAGCCAGACTAGAGCATTCAATGGGAAGACCTGCCTGCGGAGAGGACTTATCTACTGTGGGTCTCCTCTCTTCTGAGAGTTGAGCAGACGTTGGGACGACCTGCCTGTGGAGGGGAGAAACCCATTGTGGGCCTCCTCTGAGCTGTTCCGTTGCTCAATAAAGCTCCTCTTTACCTACCTCACCCTCTGCTTGTGCATGTACCTTATTCTTTCTGAACGTGAAAGGAGAACTCAGGCTCCACCGAATAGTGAGACTGAAAGAGCAGTAACAAAAACAGGGCTGAAACACACCCCTTGCTCACTACATTGTGGGCAATGAGAAGGAGAGAAGAGAGAGAAAGAAGAGCTACGGCCCTCTGGGAGCCCAAACCTAGAAGCTCCCGGAGCCAGGGCTATTGCATCCTCTTTGGGGCTCTGCGGTTCCTGGCATCCCCAAGCTTCTGGGTGCCACCACATTCCCTGGTGCCAGCCATGGAAGCTGCTCGTGGAACACCTGATCCAGCCGTAGCTTCACAGGGAGCCAGCACCAATGCTAGCGGCTGGAGACGCCCACCCCACCACAAGCAGTATGCGTGAATGTGCACAGTGGCCAGAACCCAGGCTCGTTCACTCACACACCCCTCACCACCCCTTGCCCGGCTCACCCTTGGCAGGTATGGAATCCAGGCAGGTAAGTGCAAGCCTAGCACAGCCTCCCAGGCCCAGTGGGAAGAACCAGCCCAGCAGGCCGGAGCAAAACTCGGGCAAAGGCACCACCGGCCACAGAGGTTTCCGGCCAGAAAAGTGGCACCCCAAGTATCCTGTGATGCTGTTATTCTTTTTATTGATACTACTACTGCTATCACTATTATTCCCTTAGGTGAAATGAATAGACCAAACAATGAATCTTCCCTTTCGTTGTGTTACCTCCTATTTACAACACACGTTATAAAGAATGCACTATCTAAGTTTTGCAAATCTTTATAAAATATTGCTCTGGGAACCAAATGCAGAATAAATTAGATTAAGGGAATTTTCAAATAACAGTTTAAAACTACGTTCAATAATTTAAGCAAAAAGTTATAAACATGTAAATTTGGTCATAGGATTGATAATGGAAGAGAAGAATTGTAGATATAGTTTAAAGAAAATATTCATCAAAAATGGTTCTCAGAAAATAAAATACTACAGAAGAAAATAACAGATTATTTTCATTTGAATTTGGTATTAAAAGAACGACAGCAACATTATTCAAAAGGGTAAAAACATATTCAGGGGTCAATGTTGTGAGAGTATCACTCATATCCACAATAGTCTATTGAAAGAGAATATTAATTTTCTTATAACCTTCACAACTATGGGTATTATTTATTGAAGATAATTATTTATAGGTCTTACATATGGAAATGTATTGTTTTGCATTGCATATCTTTGTTACTAGGGAACTTGAAGATTTTTTTGGCTATTATTCATGTGTATTTTATTTTTGCAAATTACATTATAACCTTTTCCCTAATTTTATAGTTATTTATATTTTTCCAGTTGACTAAAAATATTATGAATTTCATAACAATCTTTGTGTATAACAAATGTATTTAACACTTTGCTGCAGTTAGTTGGCCTCTCACTTTTATTATTGTGTATTGTAATGCAAATATTATGAACATGGGCAGTAAAGGATTAAAATAGTGCTTGTATATCATATTGCAGGTTGAAATTTAAATATTGTTCTTATGTGTTTTAGGGGGAGATTTATGCTCAGGTCTCTCATTATATTTACAACTACCTTCTGGATAGTTACACATCCTATGAACAATTGAAGCTTTAAAAGTTACATATAAGGTCATCCCTTACCCCATCCTTATGATTAATGATGTCCTTTTTGTGATCATGAAACTGCCTTTTCACTCACAGTCATCCAGGCTTGAAATCTGAGAGTAATTATTTTACTTGCAATTCTTTCACCACTCAAATTCATTAGACTTCCAAGTCTTGCTTATTTCTACTTCACACTTTCTATATTGAATTCATATTTTGATTTTTATTTCAGCTGATTAAAACCTTTGTTCAAGTTTCTCAATAATTCTATCTTGAAAAATTGCATTTATTTCCAAATTGTTTGTCTTATATATTTGCTTTCTCTTTATTCCCCTTAGTAAGAATAACAGCTAATATTTATCTAAGCATAATTTTAAGTTCTAATGTGTAGACTCTCATTTAATTCTTACAACTTCACCAGAGAGGTTTTGTATTTTATCATCTTTTGTCTGCATTTCAGTGTTGAACTACTTATAGATTAGAGAGATAAAAAGCTTTCCCAAGTTCAAAAAGCAAAGGAATATTTTGCTAGAATTGAAATTATTATCTCGTTTAATAGAATGTCGGCTCTTCCAGGCAGATGAAGTATCGTTTATCTTTGAATCCTCAGCATCTGGTACAGCCTCTTTTGGAGAGAAATCAATTGATAATTATTTATTGATTCAAATGACTAAATAATTTTTAAAATAAAAAATAGGATATATTGCTATAAAGTAAATATCACCAGCAATAACTAAATCATGTTTTGTGTAGTTTGTTTCTAATATTGTTAGTTATTAATCTAAAATAGCAAGTGGTAAATCTTCAAATTCTTAGAGGCAAAAGTGCTATGCAGTTCAAGGTTTTTGTATTTTCTACGAAATCAAAATGATTATTTAAATTAACAGTATTTGCTAATTAAAAAATGAAAGAATCTGACCTAAATTTACTTTACAATGTTCCCCTAAACCCATGGCTTTTTTATATTACCCTTAACCTACTGTGATTTAACTTTAAAACAACCATGCAGATTTAATTACACATCAGCTCCTAAGGGATGCACTCATATATCCATTTTCATCTCTCATGGACAGATTATTTGCAGTTAACTTACAAGCCACTGAAAATCAATTTTAATGGAAATACACAACCTTAACTACAAAAGAGCAAAAATGCAGGTATAATACCAAGTGGCAGGTTATTAAGTATAACTTCAGCTTTACGTTCTTTTGACACAAGACTGTGTCAGCCATAAATAAGTGAGTATTTGCCACACAAGTCACACTTACCAGAAGATGATTTGTCAAAAAAAAGTTTTAGTGGGTCCAGCATTGAGCCCATTAGGGACCCTGGAGGAAATTCTGAGGTGCTTAGCAAGAAGGCACTAAACCAAAAAAACCCAAAAAACGAAAAAACATTTTGCTGAAATGAAGTTAAAGGTTTAGGTGAGAATGAGAGAAGCAAGGAAAGGCAGTTAAGTTGAAAACTCCATCCTTAACCATACCAGCCAATTTAGAAAGGGTTTCAAGCATAATGGATAAGTTATGTAAAAAATCTGCAATAACACTAGGACACTATTTCCACACCTTGCCATAGTTATTCATTCTTATGCCTGTGTTTCAATAGTTCATACATTTATACAAGTATAGACATGTATTTTTAAAATATGTATTTGATTCTGCTTTTAATAAACTAAAATTCAAATAAATATGACCTAGTATTAGTCAGAACTTAATAATGACAGTTGCAAATAATATGATTTTCCCTCTCATGAATTAAATGGTTCAAATTCCTTAACTACGGTCCTTCAAAGTCCAGCTTCTAAACTCAAAAATTACAGAGTTGTCTCAAATGGGAAATTATACTAAGTTCTATAAATAAACACAATTATAACTGTGAGTCTTAGTAATTTTAAAAAATCTGTGCTGTGATAAATAAAATACTTTATTAAAATAAATTTAATTACATTAATTAATTTATTAATTTATTTTTAATTAATTAATTAATTAATTGAAATTAAAATACATTAATTTCACTATTATTCTTTTAAAATCTGCTGTGTCAATGGAGTCTTTACACATTGCTCATTTTTATTAATAATTTACATGACTTGTGAAATATAGCTTTTGATTATTCAGACAAATCAAGTGTATAACTTGAGAAATAAATAAAAATAAACTATCTCAAAATATTCACTAGGTGATACAGGGATTTTGAACTATATACTATCCTTATTGAATTCCTTTTTAGTTTTACATTTTATAGCAATTTTTAAAAACACGAATCTGAATACCCAGCTTGTTTGTTTTAAAACAAGCTGCAATTTAGTGAATCATACACACAAACGATGAAACATTTCCTGGAGAATTTTACTTTGTATTGAGTGGTATCTAATAAATGCTTTAAGGTTAGCAATGTTACCTCATTACGTTGTTTATTAGGTTTAGAAATAAGTCTCTGGTTTGCTAACAACAACAAAATAAACGAGTTATATTTTCCCCAAGACCTTTGGAATGTCTTTTAAATTTATCTAAATTTAAAATTGATTTCAAAGACAGTATATGAAGTGTCATACACTGGAAATTTTTATATCTCAATTCAACTACCTGGAAGTTTACTCACTACAAATTTTACAATGGAAGGACGTTTTTGGTTTCATCTACTGCCTATAACCTAGAACATTTCCTGGCACATAATAATAGCTTATTAATGTTTGTTAAATGAAAGCTACTTTCCAATATTCACTACCATTTTTTAACAATAAACTGTGATTGAAAATTCAGTCTTGTCCACACTACCCAGAGGAAAGCCTGAACTATTTAATCTTACTGACACATTTCTAACTAGAACGTCTAGTTGCTTGAGGCTCAAGTTGAAATCCCCTGCCTTTCTAGTATAATGTGAGTTTAATCTTTACTGCCAATTTTGTTCTAGCATAAGCAAGAATTATTTTTGCAGCATTTATCATCAGGGAAGCTGCTTTACAAAAAGCAATATACTGTGTGACTGTAAAATGAAAACCAATATTTATTAACTACTTTAGAACATATTTTTGTACTTAGAGTAATGTAAGTATAGACACGTATTTTTTTCAGTAACTTTTTGTAGTATAAGGAGGTATGTTTTCAGCCAAAAGTAGGTCATTAATGGGAATATACTAAGTTGATTTTTATGAAACAAAAATAATCTTCTTAGCAATATTTTTTTCAAAATTTTCAAATTTACTCTTGGCAATATAAAGTGCAAAAAGGGCCACTACTAAGCAAACTAGTGATGCATTTTTTTGGTGTTCATAAGAGTGTATTGTTGTTGTCTCACTTCTAAACTCTTCTATCCATCTTATTTAAGTTCCCTCTTGTTCAGTAAATACTGCTCTTTTGCTCTCTCCAGCTTTCTGGTTTGTACTAAGGTGTAAATCTTTGGGATGAATTAAGGTACTTTGGCTTCCAGTTTAATTCTTTTGTAAGGAAAAATGAGCCTTAAACAAAAATAAAAAAACCTTAAAACTCATATGTCTATATGGAATAGCAAACAATAATGTTAAATGAATGGCTTCTCAAAATTATAAAATGATAATACTAAATCAATTGCTTATATAACATCTACATATATAACCTAATTTGGACTTGGTTTTCAGTGAATATTTCTTCAATGATTCATTATATATTATAATAGGAGCAAATGACACAGGAAAAAAAGCAAGACAAAGTGGACTAACTTTTAAAATCCAAGTGAGAAAAGGAAAATAAAACGAAAACATGGTTTAATCATTTAAACTTAAAAGTCACAAAATAGTTTCAGGTATTAATTGTTATACTAAAAGTGGAATTTATTTACTCAGGCTCTCCTTTCAGGGAAGGGAATACTTTAACGGAATGATTCTCAACTAGCGAGTGTGTCGAGAGAACAGTACTCTCTCCAAGTGTGTTAGAGAAAAGGGTAGGGATCTACCAGAATCTGAAATGTTGTGACTATGGGGCATGCACTGCTTTAAAGAAGCAAACTCAATAATGTATTTGTATGTTTATATAAAATTATTAAATATACTATGGAAAGCATTTCTACACATAATTTTCTGGTCAGATATATGAGCCAGCATTAAAAAACCTCATTTTACTATCTTTTTCTTGGGCCACTCTTATTCATCAACTATGTCAGTTTCGGTCTTCCAAAAAGTACACACCAAGATGAAATTTGATGTGCAAAAAATTTCCTGAGAAAATATCTCAAAAGAATAAAAGGTGAGGGAGAAGCTATAGGCAGAATGGGTAAACAGAATCTCAGAATGCAGCTCAGTTAATAATATGTGGTCAGGTCAGTGTGGAGACTGGTAGACGAGTCCCACACGCTGCAGGAAGGGATCAGCCTGAGGACCTCTGTAGTGCTTAGTCACTTAATCAGAGAAGCCTGCTGGAAGCATGATATTGTCATGAATGCGTTTTTGGATCTATAGAGGGGGCAGCCAGGGATGTCACCCAACCTCATCCCCTGTAACATGTTCTCTTGAAGGAGGTGAGCAGCAGCTTTTTATGTCACGATACAGAAACTGAGAAGAGATGCACAGAAATTTTGGGTTGATGGAAAAGTTCCAGGTCTTTATTTTCTGATAGTTACAAACAGTTATATATTTGTCAAAATTCATCAAAAAGTAGATGCATTTTTGTATGCAAAATTTTTAAAAATAATGTTAATTTTTTTAAAGTGGGCATTCACATTTTGATTTCTTTAATGTTTAATATTTTACTGTGAATACTTCTTAACCTCATCCTATTACTAATATGTTCTCTCATTTTTTAAACATCATCCTTTCGGTTTTAATATTATTCTTTCTGACGTATATGTTTTAATGGTCTCCTTAGTAAAGGCCTATGAGAAATAAACTTAGAATTTTGGTCTAAAATATTTCTTCAATCCCTCTTATTCTTGAATGGCTGTTAAAATGGGAATCAAATTCTAGATTGACAGTAATTTAGAAAGTATTATTTTGAAGGCATTGTTCCACTGTCTTCTGGCATCTATTGTTACAAATGAGAAATCTGTCAGTCTGTCAGGCTTTTAAGAGCAGACTTTACGTTAGTTTTTCTTTGTCTTTGAAGTTCTGTAATTTCACTCTGATGAGTCTCAGTGTGAAATTGTTTTTGTATTTCCTACTCGAAACTTGATGTGATCTTTCTTCAACTCTGGAAAATGTTCAGACTTTATTTCTATGAATGTTTTCTCCTCTCCATTCTGTTTGTCATATTTCTGAGACTCCTAACAGTCAGTGTTCTTAATTGCAAGCAAAACAAATAAACTGCTTGATTTAAGGAGAAAATAAACCGCTAGGGAGGCTGGAGAATGAAAATCAGAAAGTGAGCAGAAGTAAAGCAATCAGCACCTGAGACCAAAGCATACCACAAACAACGCTGGAGAGAATAGCGCGGGACTGCAGACCATTAGACCTGGTGGATTTCATGGGCAGCACTCCTAGTGCTAGACACTGGACACTGGTTTTACAGCCACTTCCACTGGGCTCCAGGAGACTAGATGTTGTCCTCACATGAAAATATTCTGCACTGTTCCTTCTTTACACATTAGTTCCCCATTATTGTCCAAAGTGGGTGTGTTTGGTTGGCCTTGCCTAAGGGGTATATTCCTGCCATTACCGCCAAGTCAGGTTAAGAAAATAGGTATCTGTCCTTTTCAGTGTCTATCATGGGATACAGGACCTGCCTTCCATCAGTTCTCAAAATGTGAAATATTATTATTTTTTTTTTGAGACCAAGTCTTTCTTTGTCACCCAGGCTGGAGTACAATGGTGCAATCTTAGCTCACTGCAACTTCTGCCTCCCGGGTTCAAAGATTGAGCGTTTCTTGTGCCTCAGCCTCCAGAGTAACTGGGATTACAGGTATCCACCACCACGCCCAGCTATTTATTTTTATTTTTATTTTTCATACAGACAGGATTTCACTGTGTTGGCCAGGCTGGTCTAAAACTCCCGACCTCAAGTGATTCACCCACCTTGGACTCCCAAGGTGCTGTGCTGGGATCACAGGCGTGAGTCACTGCACTTGGCCAAAATGTGGAATAGTTCAGAAACATTAAGAAAATAAATGTAATAGTTTCAGCACTCTTAGACTATTTAGAATATAATATAAACTTAATAGTTTATATTCAGAATATAATATAAACTTAATAGTTTATATTCAGAATATAATATAAACTTAATAGTTTATATTCAGAATATAATATAAACTTAATAGTTTATATTCAGAATATAATATAAACTTAATAGTTTCAAAACTTCAGCTTTCTGAGTGATGAGAGTCACCACCTTGAATATCTGTCTTCCAAAAAAATGTTCAAATCTAATACACCTTTTCTTCAAATAAATGAAAATGCACTCTCTCTTTTCCAATGCTAATGTTTATCAGTTATGCCTAATGCAAATTTCCATTCCCCTTTATGATCTCACCGCAATATGTGGTAATCTGTGAGCTACTGTGCCAACTTATCCATAACATAAAATGTAAAAGTGGAGACAAGGGTATTTTAGCATAAATACTAAATGTGTTAAAATACAGTTATATTGCTAACACATCATAGATAAAAGATATGGATAACTATCATCGTTGTTCTTACTACTCCTAATTTCTAGACAACATTGGATATAATGACTTCAATTTACTTTATCTCATTTTTCAATGATTTTAACTACTGCTTTATGTTACTCTTTCCTATTTTATTTCAATGTCAATTCTTAGTAATTTTAATATACACATAGATTATCAGTACAAGGTCTTAGCTTCTCAGTTATTTGGCACTGCTTAATGATTTTGTTCTACAATCTCTCCATCAGCTGTTAGTCTCACAATTTCATGACCACACTCTAGACCTTCTCATTACCAATATCTGCATACCTTCCACAAACTCAGTAATGTCTGTCCTACTCTTTAAACACCACCTATTATTGTTCCAGGTCACTTCCTCTTGTATGTAGTCACCTCTACTATTCACCTAGAAAGGTAGCTACCAACAGGGTTCCAAATAACAATTTCCTTGTCAACTTCAGTTTTAGAGTGTTGCAGGAAGTCAGGGACCCTGAACAGAGAGACTGGTTCGAGCTGAGGCAGAAGAACATAAATTGTGAAGATTTCATGCACATATATCAGTTCCCCAAATTAATACTTTTATAATTTCTTATGCCAGTCTTTACTGCAATCTCTGAACATAAATTGTGAAGATTTCATGGACATTTATCACTTCCCCAATCAATACTCTTATAATTTCTTATTCCTGTCTTTAATCTCTTAATCCTGTTATCTTCGTAAGCTGAGAATGTATGTCACCTCAGGACCACTATTGTACAAACTGTAAAATATGTGTGTTTGAACAATAAGAAATCAGTGTACCCTGAATAAAAACAGAATAAGAGTGATTTTCATGGAACAAGGAAAGACAACCATAAGTTCTGACTGCCTGTGGGGTAGGGCAGAATAGAACCATATTTTTCCTCATGCAGAAAGCCTCTAGAGAGATGTGTGAGTAGGAGAAATATCGCTGAATTCTCTTCCCAGCAAGGAATACTAATAATTGATACCCTGGGGAAGGAATGCATTCCTTGGGGGAGGTCTATGAACGACCACTCTGGGAGTGTCTGTCTTATGCTGTTGAGATAAGGACTGAAATACACCCTGGTCTCCTGCAGTACCCTCAGGCTTTCTAGGATTGGGAAATTCCAGCCTGGTAAACTCTAGTCAGACCGGTTGTCTGCTCTTGAATCCTGTTTCCTGTTAAGATGTTTAACAAGACAATGCATGAACAGCGGGACATAGACCCTCATCACTAGTTCTAATCTCACATTGCCTTGTGATCTCTATTGCCCCTTGAAGCACGTGATCTTTGTGACCTACTCCCTGTTCATATACCCCCTCCCCTTCTAAAATCCCTAATCAAAACTTGCTGGTTTTGTGGCTTGGGGTCGCCATCACAGTCCTACTAATATGTGATGACAACCCCTGGAGGCCCGGCTGTAAAGTTTCTCTCTTTGTACTCTTTCTCTTTATTTCTCAGACCAACTGACACTTAGGGAAAATAGAAATGAACCTACGCTGAAATATTGGGGGCTGGTTCCCCTGATATTAGAGTAAGTACAAAGAGTAAGGACTCCAGCCAATTCATGATGTAGGAACACATAGCTTCCTTGTTGTCTTGATGTCTTCTAGGCAAATCCCTACTCTAAGGCCATTGTACTGATTACATGCAGTGTTCATAAGACATACATATTTGCTGTTTAAAAGAATGGCTATGTTGGGATTTATTTATTACGGTGTATAACTTAGACTATGCTGATGGAAAAATAAATTGTCTTCTAGAAGTGCAATGTTGTTATAACAAGATCTTAACATGTCTGGATGTAGCATAGAAGCCTGGGGGCAAATAGTGAAGATGCAACTGGCAACCATCTCCAGGACGGTTCCCCATGTTAGGCAGTGGTAATATATTTGACTTAATAAAATGCAGCTCTAGATACAGATGTTGGAAAGCAGAATGCTAATAGTGTGTATTGGTTACTGGCACTGACAGGAGACTGAGGACTTAAGAAGATAAATAATTTGTTAATCAATAAGTATAAAGGGGATGAGAATGATAGGAGGTGATAATTTTCCCTTCCTGCCCTTCCACCCAGCACACAACTAGAAAAAGGTAAAATGGAAAAGTCCTGTTTGTGAAGATCAAATTAAAGTGTGGACTTCATGATTATATTTTTCCAAATGTATTTAGGTTATAAAAATGAAGGCCGAGTATTTTAAAAGTATACTTTAAAATCAGGTTTGACATAAGTATACAATCCAAGAAACCATTGCCACAAATAAGATTAGCAATATTATCTGTCATTACCCTCGAATGTTTTCTTGTGATTTTTGTAATGCATCCCTCCTCTACCCTTCCCCTCCACCGTCAGTCAACCACGGACCTGCTTTCTGTCAATTTTAAAGCCAATGAATGGATTTAAGTATCTCAGAGCAAAGATCAAGTTAAGAATGTGGAGCCTACTTGAATTTATATTCTTTCAAATATACAAAATGCCTCAGGGAGAAGAGAATAGATATGTGACTTTCCAACTAAAGCATAGAAGGTTCAAGGAAGCTGGAAATAGAGGGAAAGACACATGGGTTAGCAATCAAAAAATATAGAGTTGTGAGATTTATATCTCAAAAATAATTGTATATAGTGTTTCTGGCACAACAAATGTCTTGGAATTAAAGGAGTACAGTATCTGTTGACTTTTGGAAAAAAAAATGAAAACTGTACTTTTAAAAGAACCAGAAGCCTGGATTGTTTGAAACTAAAAATATCCACTCATGCCCCTTACTTTCCTTGTCTAGAAAGAAAGCTGTCATCTGCTCAGCTGCCAAGGAGTAATTTCCAGCCACAGAATTAGAGATTGTTGAAGGATCATTTCACACTCCCAGGGTTAAGAACCCTCCTAACATCTGTCCTGAAAATTTTTAGAAACGACTGTTGTGTACCTTAGTGGTTTATTGATAAATGTTCTACCAGCTCCCTGGCAAAAATAATCCTGATTTGTAGTGTTTACCCATTTCTCTGGTGTAAATATTTCCACCCTGGCCAATTTCAGACTATTATTGTGATGCTAACTTACACAAGACTTTTTTTTTAATTAACAATTGGGCTTTGTGACCCAATATAATCTGACTTGAGGACGTCACCACCTATGTCCTTTATCCCCCTCTTTACGAATGGGACTGAATATTATGGCTCTGTTGTCATTGTTCCACTGCGGTATTTGGAATAGGTAACTTTCCCTTTCCATTCATATCTGGAATGCATAAGTTGTCCTTTTAGTTCATATTTGAACTGACATAACTTGTCCTTTCAATTCATAGTCATCAGATCAAACAGAGATGCATCTAGAAGCCACAACAAAACTACTACACACCACACAGAGGTCCTGGACTTGGAGATAGATGGTATAACTAGCTTTAGGTTTTAGGATTTTTTCCTTTGTGAAGGGGTAAAGTGGAGGAAGACAGTGCATCTAATATTTGGAGAACAGAGGGACACACTGTGATAGTCACCAACATAGCTTACTGAATATGTTTGACACCCAAAATTTCAGGCACATAGGAGTACAAGTCCTTGCTATTTCCTTCTTTTACCTCCTTGACTTATTTTCCTAGTTTTGTTCCTCTTGTCTTGTCATCTTCACTCCCCCGACACTGGCCTTCTAATTGTCTTGATACTTGCTATGCATATTCCCACTTTAACGCCATTGCATTGGCTAAGTGCAAAGTTTCCCCTGCTTGAACCAATATTTTCCTAGTTACCCATTGAATGATCCACTTCCTGCAAATCTTCATTCAAATATGATGTCAATGAGGCATAGAAACCGTACTATTTCCCTAACCCTGACATTCTGGATTCTTTTTCAATTTTCCTTTTTTTTCTCCATCACATCCATCAACCTACAACATACTATTTAACATAGTTTCCTGTGGTAGTTACTGCTTATATTTGCCTTGCTCCCGATGAAAATGTAAGTTCAAGAAGGCAATATTTTTCATTTGTTGTTTTATTCTTTTATTTTCCACTAATGTATCCCAAGCTCATGCAATTATTCTTTAGAACTAGTAACATTTAATGAATAGATAAGTAAATCACTTGGTGATTTTTAAAAAGAGTCAAGTGTAATCGTCCCATTTTAGGGACTTCAAGATGAGGCAAACTGCATTTAACACTGAGGGTCATCAGAGAAGTCTTAGTGAGGTGAAGTTTCTTTTGATAAGCTGACAAATAGCCTTCATTTTTGTCACCGTGGACATTTTGTGTCCATAAACTCCACAGATATCACTGAGGGTTTAGGGGATATTAGATAACTGATATCCTCAGAGCAAGTCATTCTGTCCTCATGAATATTAAGAATCTCCTTCACACTGCAGGATTTTTATTTCAAAAAGGATAAAGCTATTCTTCTTTTGTTTTGTCATTCAAATTGCAAAATTGCTGCAGGTATGTCTCCAGACATGTTAGGTTGAAAATTCATCATAGATACCAGTGTTATCATTATAGATTTCTTTTTCAATACTTGCTTTCCTTTTCATTTGAATCATCCTGAGACTGTAAAATGACTCAGATCTGGAATTTGGTTAAAGGCATTTGAAACCCTGTGTGGCTCAAGCCTGGTCTTTTAATAAGCAGACTCAAGAATTTTCTTCGGTTATAAAATGAAAGTAGGCACTTAATGGGATACCAGTATATTTTGGTACTAGGGACACTTGCCAATTTCCTCATTCCAAATATTCTCATGCAGTAAATAATTTGATTATTAATTTGATCTTACTGTCCAACAGCTTAACTCTGTTAGTTAAATGGCCTGTCATGTCTTTGCCATTTAGGATTGTACCATATCTATTGAAGTATCACCCATCTGTACCATCACAACTATCGACGACTTTAGCCTATATGAAACTGCCCTAAAACCACTTTTAATTTCTCAATACTTTGGTGAAAAGACAATCTCTCAGTCGCTAAGGAGAAATATCTAGTAATAGAATAACTGTATCACATATTATAATCCACTTTAATAGTCTCTGAATTTATGTTAACCGCATCATTCTAAGGATTTTCCAAAAACTCAACCTTGTTTCACTTCCTCACAGTAAACCAACCAAAGAAACAAAGAACTAGATGCTCAGTGTATCATATTAAATCTAGACTCCCTGGAAATGCATTTACATTAAGGTTCTCTGATCTGAGCACTATTGACGTTTAGTGCTGAAAAATTCTTTGTTTTAAGAGATTACCTTGTGCATTATAGGATATTTATCGAAATCTGTGGTATCTACCCATTATAATCCAATTTTACCCTCTACCAATTTTGACAATTAAAAATGTCTGCAGATATTGGCAAATCTCCTTTGGAGAACAACATTTCCCCTTATTCAGAACCATTGATTAAATCAATATATTCAGCCAAAGTCAAATTACTTTTGCCTTTGTGGTCAAGCAATTTCAGAATGTGTATCTACTTAAATTCTCTAGATATTTTCTAATACAAAGTAGTCATATCTGACAGCTTTTGTGGTCTACGTCTCCACCGACTTCACTGGCCTCCTGAAGCATGCTAGATTGTGATCCTGGCTATAGGCCTGAATGCTGACAGCCAGTGGAATCGGATTTTAAGTTCAGCTTTTTCTTGAAATGTAACTTTAAGTGAGACCACCCAGCATTATGAATCAAGGCACAGGCTGTCTCATAGTCTACGGCAGATAGCGAAGTTTTCATTAGCAAGAGAAGTACAGTATGTATTCACTTTTCAATGGCTTTTTAATATCGATGAATATATTTTTTAACTTCTGTAATTTTGTTCTGATACAAGTATACTTAAAAAGTAGAGATAATTTGTCAGAGTCTATGCTTGGCTTGTGAGTAGTAGTATATCCGTGAATATTTTGAACATACTTATTTCAATAACTTTAAAATTTACATTATTGCCAATTCTTGTGATGAGACACATTTTTATTTCTGGAATAATTTGACTTTATTTGCTTTTATTTATTATTTCTTTATTTTACTTTGAGTTCAAGTTTATTGTGATGTATTTTCTATTTTTTTAAGTGGTCCATGTTTACATTTGCACTTCTAAGAATAATAATTTTAAAAATTTATGACATTTTGTCATGTAAATTTACCTGAAATTCCTGCATCCTTTAGGAAATGTGATTTAACCCATTCCCAGGCATGTTGCAGACTTAAGGCTTTGATTTCTCAGAGTGTCTTTTCTTCGTTATGAGCCTGAATGATTAGCAGGCTTACAGAATAGAACAAGGAGTTCTGAATCTTGGCCAACCTTTTAAAGCTCCTTGCTTATGGGATCATACAGATCTAGATTCCACAGCAAAATATAAAGTCCTTGTTTTCCATCCCTATGCAGACATTAACATCCCAACTCCTGTTGTTCAGGTCTTTCTCTAGTTCTGACTTACCTGTAATCTCTCTGGCTTGAAGTCTTCTCACAAATCTTAACTATGATTTCCATTTTTTTTTTCTTTTTGGTTTCTGAAGTTTCCTCCTTGGTTTGAGCTAAACTTGTTCTGAAAATTGTTTTAGATATATATTTTCTTATCCTTGGAATGGCAAAATGAGATGTGAGAGTTCCTACTACAAACCTGAATCTGTCATATTAAATAGAAGGCAGCACAAGGTACACTTCAATTAGAATATATATCATATTATGTTTATTTTCTGAGATACCAAAAGTCAAGATTTGACTCACCTCTCAGAGATAAATTAGTGTACATGTAAATAATAATTCAGAATATCAGTCTCCCAATTCTACTACTTCAATAAACTTGCATATTTTCTCTTTGGAACTTTTTTTTTACTCGAAGGAATTAAAGAGTACAATATAGATAAATAGATGGTAGTCTATACATATTCTTTAAAAGTATATTTCTTTATTCATTAACTATTTATGGAGTACATACCATGTAGCAAGCACTGTTTCAGTTAACATGGATATTCATTGACAAATATAGAACTACTTCTCACTTTCAATGGGTTTGTATTCTAATTTGGAACTCAGAAAGTACACAGATAGATACACACACACAAACACAGTATAGTATAATAAATACAATGTAATCATAGAGACACTGATAGATACCTGTTATACAAAAAAATAAAGGAAGTTTACTGAATCAAATGGCAGTACTATTTTTAGTTATTTGAGAATCTCCATAGAGGTCGTACTAATTTATAGTACCACTAGCAGTGTATAAGTGTTCTTTTCTGTGTGTAGTAGCCAACCTAGGTGTCTGTCAACAAATGATTAAAGAAAATGTAATATATATATGTGTGTGTACATATGTATACATAATGTATATATGTATATCCCATATAGAATATATAAAGTATATGTAACATATATTATGTAACATATAGCATATGTAATATACAAAATATGTGTAACATATATTTCATACACACACACACCTTGGAATACTACTCAGTTATAAAAATATTAAATCATTTTCTTTACAGTCACGTGGATGAAACTGGAGGCCATTATCCTAAATGAAATAACTCAGAAATAGAAAGCCAAAAACTGCATGTTTTCACTTATAAGTGGGAGCTAAACAATTGGTACACGTGAACATACAGAATGGAATAATCAATATTAAAGACTCCAAAAGAGGAGGATGAGATGGTCAGAGGGGGATGAGGGCTGACAAATTATCTACTGGGTATAATGTTTACTATATAGGTGATAGTTTCACTAAAATCATAGATATCACCCCTACACAATATATCCATATAACAAAACTGCACTCGTACTTCCTAAATGTATTAAAATAAAAATAGAGGTTAATTGGGAAAAGACTGAAGTCGGGAGGATTATTACAAGTAGAATGATAAAAAACACCTCTCAAGATAGAAAATTTGGACAGCATCTAAAATAAAATTGTTAAAATACATAATTGGAAAGTCTGTGAGAAGAATTTTCCAAGCAGGAAGAACAGAAATTCATATGCCCTGACATGGGAACAAACTTGTCATGTAGGAAGAAAATTGAGGTCACTAGTGTGAATGCACGGAATAAAAGGGAGAGTGTGTTAGAATTGGGCATTGGAATTCATCAGTAACCAAGGGCATTAAAAGATGTTCGCATGCTAATCCCGGGAACTTTTGAATATGTTATGTTACATGGCAAACGGGAATTAAAATTTCAGATAGAAATAAATTTATCAGCTTATTTTGAGATAGGAGAATATATAGCAGATTATCTGGGTGGGACCAGTATAATCACAGATTTCCTTATAAGTAAAAGAGTCAGAAAAGTCAATGACAGAGGACTACAATAGGAAAGACTCAACAGTCATTGCTGACTTTAGAGACGGAAGAGAACCATAAACCAGAGATTATATAAGCAGCGTCTTGAGAACTGCACAAAGAAAAGAAATGGATCTCCTCTAGAGCCTCAGGAAGGAATGCAGACCTGACGGGATCTTCATTTTAGCCCAATGAAATCCATGTTGCATTTCTAATCTCCAGGACTGTAAGATAATACATTTGTGTTGATTTAAGCAATTAAGTTTCTGTTTCTTTTTTACTGCAGTGATAGCAAACAAATACAGTCCATCTCATCTAGGCCTTTTAGGAGGCCTTCAGTAGCACTTTGGATGTTGTTCTAACTTTATAGGAACCCACCACAACATAGTTAGCAGGAAAATAATACAGTATGCTTTATTGATTTACAACAATATTCTACCTAACCCATAGAATATAGTCCAGAAGGGATTATCAATTTAAGCAACAAGATTTGTTAGGAAGATATTGTAATAGTTCAGATGAAAGGATATTAGGGCCTTACTTATATTTTAAATATAAAACAACTGTAGGACTGGTAAGAGCTGTAGTTCATAGGTGGCGATATAGATGTGTCCAAAAGTGATAACTGAGGGCTGAGGAAAAAAACAAAAGGGAATTAGTGAATACATGCCATCTAAAGTCAGGGGACTGGAAGTGAATACCTTGGTAGACTATAGATGAAGAAGAAAAGTGATAGAGGGACTAAGCCATGGAAATATTCATAATCAGAGGCTGGGATAAAGAAGATCTGGAAAATTAGACCCATAAGAAATGACTTAAGAAGTAAACTGAAGTCTAGTAAAGTGTGTATGTCCTGAAATAAAATTTTAAAAACTATTTTTAAAAAGTAGGAATGATTCATTGTGTCCAATGCCACTGAAAAACAAGACGGTAATTTGAGGTCAGGCGCAGTGGCTCACACCTGTAATCCCAGAACTTTGGAGGCCAAGGCGAGCAGATCACGAGGTCAGGAGATCCAGACCATCCTGGCCAACACAGTGAAACTCTCTCTCTACTAAAAATACAAAAAACTAGCCGGGCGTGGTGGCGGCGCCTGTGGTCCCAGCTACTCGGAGGCTGAGGCAGGAGAATGGCGGGAACCCGGGGGGCGGAAGTTGCAGTGAGCCAAGATGGCGCCACTCACTCCAGCCTGGGCCACAGAGTGAGCCTCCGTCTCAAAAACAAAAACAAAACCAATAAAAGATGATAATTTGAGAATCAAGAATTAACCTTTGTCACATAGGATTATTTTGTAACATTAAAATATATAGATTTAATAAAATTATGAGGAAAATGCCTTCTTAATCTGAGTTTGAGAAAATGAGGTGAAGAAATAAATTATGTCAGCTGTTTTTAATATTTAATACTTGAGTATGTATTGAAAATATTCACTCCCTGAAAATTCCAGCAACAAAAATAGGAGGAAGTGCAAGAAAACATGAAAATAATAGTGGTAACTTACAATTATTGAAAAATTATAATATTTTAATTTACTGAACTTAATTTGTTCCAAGAAACATAATTTTAATATAATAATCCTGGGACATCCTACAATAGGATAAATTGATAGGGATAGATAATATGTGTGAATTTTATCTACGTATCAGCTTAAATAATTAATTTCAGAGTCACAATGTTACTAAGTAAAAGAGAAACTTAACATTTTAAAAATTGCTTTAACTATTTGTACCTAAATCTTTTTTTTCATTTGGAAACAGGAACTTTAAAGAAACTGTAAATTGATCAGGCATTGGGACTCACACCTGTAATCCCAGTGCTTTGGGAGGCTGAGATAGGAGGATTGCTTGAGGCTAGGGGTTTGAGAGCAGCAAAGGCAACATAATGAGACCCCATCTGTACAAAAAAATAAAATAAAATTAACCAAGTGTGGTGTCATATGCCTATAATCCTAGTTACTCAGGAGGCCAAAGAAGGAGGATCACTTGAGCCTAGGAGTCCCGGGTTACAGTGAGCTGTGATCACTCCAGCCTGGGTGACAGACCAAGATTTTGTTTCAGAAAAGAAAAAAAAAAAAAAAGAAATGATACTTGCTATTAATTGAAAATGTTTTAAACATTCGCTGAAAAACAAATTATGCCAAGATGTCCTTAAACATGTGGTATCAGAAATCAAATTTCCAGAGGGATGTCTGCAAAACTGTAAATTAGAAAGCCCCAGGCTTTCATTCTGTCATAGAAACATTTTAAAAAAATAAAACCACAACAACTCCCAAAAACTAAACTTGAGGCTGGCTAAAGAAACTTTATGAGAACTCTTAAAAACACTTAAAGGGCTGCAGAAAGCAAGAAAACATCCATCCGAAGAAAGTCACATTCAAAACAGTCAGAAATTAAATGGCATTTTTATTCTTCCTTGCTCTGCTATCTTCCCAGCCTGGTACAATCTTGCTCTGAAGGAGGCAGTATCCTAGTTCTTAATACCCTCATGTTAATGTAAAGGAGCAGAAAATACCTTATTTGCAATGTACCAATCTGCCTGGAGGCAGCCAGAAGGACTGGTCTCTGTTTCAACCGACTCAGAGTTCAGGTGAGAGAGTAGAATATAGTGTTCTAACCTGGATCTCAGGCAGCACTTGAATCCAAATGCTGCTTGAAAAAACTGCAGGGAGACAAAGACTCACAGACTAGGACAAGAAATTAGAGGAGAAGACACAATAGACCGTGTAAGGCCCCTCAAAATCTATAAAACAATCTCTTCAGAAAATTAGGGAATTTGAAAGCATCTGTGTATACAGGATAGTCAAAAAAGCCATACTCAGGCCCAGAGAAAAGATGAATACTCAGAAAAGACATAAAAATATGTAAAGGTTTTACCTGAGGCTGATCACAAAGACTAAAGCATACCCAACTAACAAGCAGAGGATGTCTCAACACAGTTTGCTAAAATTAGAAGAGGTTGCCAATTTATTTTAATGCCCAATATTTCAAAACAAAAAAAAAAGTACAAGGCACAAAAGAAACAGGGAAACATGGCCCCTTCAAAGGAAAAAAAATAATTCCAGATTGCATTCCTGAGGATAGATAGACATTGGGTTTGCTAGACCAAGACTTTTAACAAAATTGTCTTAAATATGTTCAGATAGCTAAAGAAAAACTTGGACAAAGAACTAATTAAATCAGGAAAATGGTAGATAAAAAATGTGAATTTCAATAAGGAGATGTAAAATTATTAAAAAGAAGAACCAAACAAAAATTCTGAAGCTAAAAATTACAATAAGTGTATTGAAAAATTTACTAGAGCATCTCAACAGCAGATTTGAACATGCAAAAAAAATCCATAAACTTGAAGATAATACACTTGAAATTATTGATTGTGAAGAGCAGAGAGCAAAAAAGAACAAAGAAAATTGAACAGGGCCTAAGGGACATATATCATAACATCAAGCAGACCAATGTACACATTATAGAAGTCTTAGAAGAGAGAGGTGGAGAGTCTTCAAAGAAATGATAGCTGATTTTTTTTCTAATTTAAAGAAAGACATAAATATGCATATATAAGAAACTCAGTAAGCTACAATAGGATAAATCCAAAGAGACTAACACCAAGACAAATTATAATTAAACTTTTGAAAAACAAAGATGAGAGGAGAATCCAGAAAAAGCAAGAGAAGAGAAGTGCAACTCACTGCATCCAAGGGATTCTCAATAAGAATAGCAACCAACTTCTATTTTGTTTTTTAGGGCGCTAAACTAATATACAATCTCACCACAGTGTATGCACATACCCCTTTCTCTGCACATTGCCAACATCTGTTATTTTTTGCCTTTTTGATAGAAACCATTCTGACTCATGTGAGATGGTATTTCATGGTGTTTTTGATTTGCATTTCTCTGATGATTAGTGATGCTGAAATTTTTTCATACATTCGTTGCCTAATCATATGTTTCTTTTCAGAAGTGTCTGTTCATGTCTTTTGCCCACTTTTTACTAGAATTGCTTGTTTTACCCTTGTTGATTCGATTAAGTTCCTTATAGATTCTGGATTTTATTGCTTTGTTGAAGGCATAGTTTGCAAATATTTTCTCACATTCTGTAGGTTGCTGTATACTCTGTTGATAGTTCGTATGCAGAAGCTTTTTAGTCTCAGCTGAATCTTTGAAGGCCATAAGCAGTTGGACAATACACAACCATATGTCACATCAAAATTAGACACATTCTGAGAATTATTTCATTAGGTGATTTTCATCAATGCGTGAACATCGTAGAGTATACTTACACAAACCTCGATGGCATAGCCTAACACATCTAGTCTCTATCGAATAGTTTCTTGCTCCTAGGCTACAAACCTATACAGCATGTTGCTGAACTGAATAATGTAGGCAGTTGTAACACAATGGTATTTGTGTATCTAAACATATATAAACATAGAAAAGGTTCAGTAAAAATGCAATATAATAATAAAAAGATGGTACATATGTATAGGGTACTTTCCATGAATGGAACTTGCAGGACTGAAAATTGCTCTAGGTGAGTCAGGGAGTGAGTAGTGAGTAAATATGAAGGCCTAGGATATTACTGTACACTACTCTAGACTTTATAAACACTACAATAGGGCTAAACTCGATTTATTAAAAATTCCTTTTTAATAATAAATTAATCTTAGTATACTTTAAATTTTTACTTTGTCATCATTGATTTTTAAATTGTTTCGCTCCTGTAGTAACAGTTAAAACACGAACACATTATACAACTGTATCAAAACGTATTTTATATCTTTATTCTATAAAGTTTTCTATTCTAATTTCATTTTACTTTTAAGCTTTTTGGCTAAAAAGTAAGACACAAACACACACATTAGCTTAGGCCTACAGAGGGTTAGGATCACCAATATCACTGTCTTCCACCTTCAAATCTTGTCCCAATGGAAGGTCTTCAGGAGAAATAACACGCACGGAGCTGTCATCTCCTATAATAACAATGCCTTCTTCTGGGATACCTCCTGAAGGACTTGCCTGAGGCTGTTTCAAAGTTAACCTTTAAAACAAATAAGTAGAAGGAATAATCTCTAAAATAACGATAAAAGTATAGTTCAGTACATACATAAACCAGTATCATAGGCATTTATTATCATTATTAATTTATCTGTATGGCATGTAAATGTTTAATACTTTCATACAACTGGAAATGTAGCAGGTTTGTTTACAACAGCATCACCATAAACACGTGAGCAATGCATTGTGCTATGATGTTACAATGGTTACAATTTCACTAGATGATAGGAAACTTTTTGCTCCATTAAAATGGAAAAGAACCACTGTCCTATGTGTGGTTTGTCACTGATCAAATTGTCATTATGCAGTGTATGACTGTATTTGAAGGACCAGGGGTGAGGGGAACAGTCACTTGAGAATTCTATAAGGATTTTTACATACATATAAAAGAAATATGTACAATTGGAGTTAAAAAAGACTTCAAAGATTTTTATTTGAGTTTTATTGAATTTATAACAATTGTTATGGGATCTTTGGAGTGTCTCTTTTCTGGCTGGAAATGTCTTTGGTCAGTGGTGCCTTTGCCAGAGTTTTGCTCAGGCCTGCTGGAGCCAATCAGCCTGGCAGGATATTCTCGGCTCATGCTACTGGCCTGGATCCCATACCTGGCAAGGGAGACTATGTGGAGTGGTGAGGGGTGCGTGAGCAAGGGTGGAGTCTGGCCACTGTGCAGTCAGGCATGCTGGCTGCTTCAGTGGGGCAGGCAGCTCCAGGTACCAGCATGGGTGCTGGCTCTCTGCGAAGCTGTGGCCAGACCAGGCACACTGCAAGTAGCTTCCACAGCTGCCACTGGAGAACATGATGGTTCCTGGAAGCTAGGAGATGCCAGGAACCACAGGGCCCCAAATAGGAAATCACAGCCCAGACCTCCCAGGCCTGGGCTTTCCGAAGGGGCTGTTGCTCTTATTTGCTTCTCTTCACCCACAACGTGTTGAGCAAGGGGCATGTCTCAGACCTGTTCATGTTATAGCTCTTTCAACCTCATTCAGTAGGTCCCGAGTTCTTGTCCTGCACCCAGGGAGAATGAAGTACATAGACAAGTGGAGGGTGAGCAAGATGAAGAGGAGCTTTAGAGCAACAATATCTTAGAGGAGGCCCTGGAGTGGGTAGCTCCTCTTTGAAGCTTGTCCGGACATCTGCTCAGCTCTGGCTGACCCTGGGACTTTTATGGGCTTCAGAAGGGAGAAAATGCATGCTGACTGGTCCATGAGCAGCCATGGACAGGCCTGGAAAAGGCACCACAAATTCCCACTCTGGTCTGTGAAAGCGGGACTGGAAGCCCAGTGCCCAGCCTTCCGGCATACCTAGACTGAAAGTTGGGCCTCACCAGGCACCCACCCCCTTCTGCTCAGGAACCTGTATGCTTCCTGCTGCCACTGATGGCATCAAGGCTTGGCCCCGACTTTGTTCCGAGATTGCGTGGGTGCCAACAGCAGGGAGTAGCTAGACAGCAGGAGCAGGCACTTCTGAGCCTACAAGGGCAGAGGGCTTCCTGGCCCCTCAAAATGTAGGGATGCCACAGTTTGAGGGGTTCCAGCTGCTCCTGGGGTTGGTTGGGGGGAAGCTGAGCTCCTGTTTGCTCTGTGGAATGGGAGGCCTGGGTCGGAGGCTGCAGCTGTTCCTGGGTGGCGAAGGGCTCCTCACTGCTCCTGAGCTCTATGGAGTGTGCAGCCCAGGTCATGACTCCCTGCTGCAGTCGGTATGACGGTAACGGCAGGCCATTTGGAGCCGCCACTGCCATCATAATGATAACAATATTACTTTGATATGCTATTTCTTAATTGTTTAGTTGTTCTTCACTTTCAACAATATTTTATAGTTTCAATATATTTATATATCTAACATCTTTTTAATTAATTATTAAGTATATTAGTTTTCCAGAGCTGCCAAAACAAATTATCACATACTCGGTGGGTTAAAGTAACAGAAATTCTTTTCTTTCTTCTCTCTAGAGGCGAGAGCCCAAAATCAAGACGTCAGCAGGCCTAGACTCATTCTGGAAGCTCTAGGAGAGATACCTTCCTTTTTCTTCCAGTTTCAGTAGGCTTTCATCATTCTTTAGTTCATGACACTTTCACTCCAAACTCTACCTCCATTTTTACATGGCCTTCTTATCTGTGTTTCTAAGGACATTTTTCATTAGGTTTAGGGAATATTTAAATAATCCAGTATATTCCCAACTTAAGATCCTTAATTTATTTACAACTGTAAACACTTTTTTTTTTTTTTTTTTAAAGAAAGCATTCACAGGGTCTGGGGATTAGGGTATGGACATATCTTTCGGAGGCTAAAATCTGTTTCATTAGATAGTTTACATTGTTTAATAATATTGTGGATTTTTTATTTTTAATTCTATCAAAATATAATTATAAAAAGAAACAAAATGCATACAATGGAATTTTATATATTGAACTTTTATCTTAAGACTTGATAAATTTACTTGTTAGTTATACTTGTTTTGCATTCCCTAGGATAATCTATGTAGATAATTTTAACCGTTGTGAATAAAAATAGCTTTTCTTCTTGCTTTTTAACTTTTATTTATTTATTTTTGTTTTGCGTTATTACACTGGTTCTGTACTTCAGTAAAATTTTGAATAGAAGTGGTAAAAGTGGACAGAATCTTATTTTGTTTAGTCTTCATGGGAAAGTGTTCAGTATTTCCCAACAGGTATGTAATTAGTTACAATTTATTTTGGATGTCCTTATTTAGTTGAGAGACTACCATTCTGTTAGAAGAAAAGCAATGAAAATGAGATACCAATTTGTAACACTAAATTATGAAATGTTTTTTAAAATGTTCATGAATGTTTTCCTTGTATGCTTATAATAAATATGCAAATATATGCAGTTTTATGTAAAATTACATAAAATAATTTGACAAATATATTTATATACTTTAACACTATAATTTAAATGCAGTAGATGTAATGATAGAGATAAAATATTTTCATGGACTGGTTAAAGTCAGATTAAAACATTTGAGGAGTATTTAAAAGGAGAGAGAATGGAGGGAGCAGATAAAAAGCACCCCTTTGAGATTTCTAAAAATAAATAACAATACAGTTTCTCAAGCTGGTAATTAAGACCATTAAGTGTTATCAATGTCTGGAATACTCTGTCTCCTCCAATTTCATACCTGGTGAAATTCTAACTTCAATTCAAATGTCACTTTCCAAGTCTAAATAAATAATTATCTTTTGAATGTTAGTTGCAATCCTGTTGTTTCACATTCTATTTTTGCTAGAGTTAGTTTTACCACTTTTATCGGTCGGTAGGGAAAGTGCCCAAAGTTATGTATTTGTTCTGCAGCTTAACCCCCTGAGTTTCAAATCATAGCCCCACAATTACTAAATAGTTATGTGATCTTGGCATCTTGCCCAAGTTCTTGGAGCTCTCTGGACCTTATTATCCTCATCTGTAAAATGAGCTTTGAAAAAATACCAGTGTAATTATGGATATGAGAATTATTGAGTTAATGCTTATGAACTCTTGGACAAGGACTGCTAAGTAAGTACTCTTATTATTGTTGTTTAAATGTATTTCTGCCTCCTACATTGAATTGTGACATCCTTGAGGACAACACTGGCTTTTAATTTTTCATAAGATTAGAACAGTTTAAATTGAAATTGATAACTATATATTTGTTTGGGGAGTCATGCCTCCAAATTCAAATATAATCAAGATTCAGACATTCTTAATGTAGAAATAGTTGTACCTTTTTGATAAATTAATGGCCGTTGTTATTGGTAGTTAAAGATATTTCTTCGGAAATTTGTCATTTTCAGATAAATTCACTATTTATGAATGATCAGATGGACTTAATTCAAGTTTAGGGTATAATTTGAAACTATTCAGAGCCATTACAGTAATTAACTCTGACTTGACATAAGCATAATTCTAGAAATTTTAAGCTATAAATCCTTTGGGCTCATATATGCCTTTTCAAAATATAAAGTCACATTTCTAATCCCTGTATGATTACAGGTATCTTTAGCAGAACTTCTCAGAGGAGCTGCACTTTTTCTATTGCATTATCCACCTTTGAAAGTGGTTTAATGCTTCAGCAGGTTTTGAAGGATTCTAAATGATTTCCCAAATTTGGCAAGACCTGCTTGTCCATCTACAGATTGATTTCTATGTGAAAGTGTGCATTGCTCATATGTGGGACATAACGAGCACCCAAATATTCAACTTAGAACTCTCAGAATCCTTGAAATTAGAAAAAAAGCTCTGGGAATGAATTAATTAGAGTAATAGGAGATTGAGACTGTTTACTGTTAGTTAGTCCAAACTATGCCTGATGTGGCTAGCATACATGGTGTACTAAGTTAGTTAACTTGTAACGTCTGAGTCGAACGTGACTGGGAAGTTTTGTACTGATTCCTAGGCCTCACCCTCAGAAATGATCACTTTTTTGTTCTCATGTAGGGTTCCAGCCTGAGTTATATTTAAAGCCCCACAAATGATTCTAATGTTTACTCTAGGTTAACCCTTCTGGTGTACATGTAGTGATGCCAAGTCTAACTCCTTTTTTCCTCAAAGACCTTATGTTAGGCAGAATTTGTAAAATGGCCACCAAAATATCCCACTTTGATCCCCAGAAACAGAATATTGTGCTCTATCACTTTGGTGATTGTGTTATTTTATGCAGCATAGTTGATCTTAAGGCAAGAAGCATATCTGGTAGTTTTGGCATAATTGCACAAGCTCTTAAAAGTATAGAACTATATCCACATGGTGGTAGAAGGAAATGTCAAACAGATTCAGTGCACAAGGATGATTTAATGTGTTATTGTTGGCTTTGAGGATGGACTAGGCTCCATGAAAAGAAACTAGAATATACCCTCTAGAAGCTGAAGTCAGCCCCTTATTAAGAACTGATAAGGAATTGATGTCCTCAATTATACAATCTCAAGGAACTAGACTCCACCAACAATTTCAATGAATTTGGAAGCAGATTTTTCTTCAGACACTCCGGATAAGAACATAGCTTGGATGACACTCCAGCTTTGATCCTCAAAGATCCTAAGCAGAGAACACAGTCAAGCTTGCCTGGACTTTTTACCTACCAAAATGTAAGCTAATGGGTAATTTTTAGACCACTAAATTAGCAGTATTTTCAATCCAACAATAGAGAACTAAAATATTCTTCAAAGAAACTCTTTAAACCATATATCTAGACCTTTTATTCCTGTTTTTGTAAACCACTGCCCAAAACCTAAGTTTTTGTGTTAAATATTCTCTACTATGCTGTATGACAGTATGACCTCTGCTAATAAACTATCTCCCAAATTCTTTTCTGCCTATAGAAACTACACTCCATAGTCAGTGAGTTTATTACTCCTTGTGAAATAATTTCCTGCTGCTTCTTTCATGGCTGAAACCTATTTCTTCCCCAAGGATGTAACTTTCTCTTTAGCCTTCCAAGTGATGCTCTTCATTTCTGCTGCTAGCACAATTCTCTCACCTTCCAGGAAAACTGATAAAACAACCCCCATAATAAAAGCTACAGAAATCTCTATTATCCCTATTATTCTTTAAATACTCTACTCCCACCAATCTTTTGCTTACTCCTAATAATTGGCATCTGTGGAATTCTTAGTAACTGCTTCTCTTTCACATAATAACACGAGTTATTTTGTGTTATTTTGAATAGCTTATCCATACACTGTGTGGATAAATTTCATTCTGATAACGTTGTCTTGCAGTTTCTAAACCTCCTGATTTACAGTGACCTATTTTTTTTAATGCCTCCTCAGCATACAGGAACTTTTGATCCCCTCTGTCATTCTAATCTCTAAAATCACCAATTCAAACATAAGGAAAATCATAAAAAAATTTCTTTCTCATCAGGACATCTAGTTCACAGATTCTCTTTTCTGTCAGTCCTTTCTTCACTTCTTTTCTTATTTAGCATAAAGTTCATAGCACACTCATCCATTAACAATCTGAATTCCCTTGAATTTTCATTGTCATTGAATGGCAAAAATACTAATGAATAATTTTGGGGTGCTTTTTTAGATATAGTCATAAACAAGGATGTTGCAAATGTGATAAATTTAGGATCAATAACCTTAAATATGACCTCAACAAAGTTTGATATTTTATTCCTACTGGGATAATACTATGTTCAAATGTGTTTTATTCTTACAACTGTAATTCCGTGTTCAAATTCAATACCTCAATTTGCAAAACCGAGCACTTAAACTTTTCCACTTTTATAAATATTTGACCTTATCCCACGGTGTCCTCTTCAGTAGAGGGTTTAAGATGAGACTTTGGCCAAACGTGTGCGTCTACCTATGCTACAACTTCTCTTCTGGTACAGTGTAAAAGGTGACTCTTCAACTATTTTAGGGGATTCTCCAAACTATAATTTGAGTTACAATTCTTACTGCCACCTTAAGAACATAAATTTTGGGCCAGGCGTGGTGGCTCATGCCTGCAATCCCAGCACTTTGGGAGGCCGAGGCAGGCTGATCAACTGAGGTCAAGAGTTCCAGACCAACCTCGCCAACATGGTGAAACCTCATCTCTACTAAAAATACAAAAATTAGCCGGGAGCAGTGGTGAGCGCCTGTAATCCCAGCTACTTGGGAGGCTGAAGCAGGAGAATCATTATAACCCTGGAGGCTGAGGTTGCAGTGAGCCAAGATCGCGCCACAGTCTGGGGGACAATAGTGAAATTGTCTAAAAACAAAAAACAAAAAAAAAGGAACATAAATTTTGGTTGTTCTGCCCATGTAGTAGTAACCACCCTTTTATTTCTTTACTTTCTCTAATAAACTTGCTTTCATTTTACTCTGTAATAAGTAAATAAATGAATAAATAAATTGAAAAGATTTTAAATTTCAACTACTTGCTCTTGTTCATTCAATACCTCCACTTCACCCAGAGTATCTGTTACTTTAAAGAAACATACTAAACACACAATATTGATCACACAAAATTTTCCTGTTTTCTGACCTAGTTATCTTTCTTTCATAGCTGATTTTTTTTCTTCAACTTCTTTGTCAGATTCTAATCTGATTCCAGCATAATTTATGCCTCTAGTCTCATTAAGGTTACCAGTGCCTTCTATGTCTTTACATCTAGTGGATATTTTATAAATATTACCTTGATGGACTTTTCAGGAATACTGAAAATCGCTCTTACATTGGATTTCCTGACAAAATTGCTGGTTTTCTTCCTGTTACTCTCTATTTCCTTTGCTATCATATCTTTATTTACTCAGCCATTAATGTTGGGTTTCGTTGAGACTTTGGGACCTTCCTCTTCTCAATATTTATAAATTTTAGGTGGATTTATTTACTAACAAGACATACCTAAGTGGTTCCCAAATTAACGTCTCTAGTCCCAGTATCTTTTCTGAATCACAAACATTTATCGACCCCAAACACAACATTGGATAACTAAACTGACAATCCTTTTGCACCTGTGTCACTTAAAGTGGTCCTCCTCTATCCTTCTAGGGTTTCTTATCCTAGTGAAAGGCACCGTTTCTCAAATAGCTCCACAGGGACCACAGACTTAAGAGTCAAAATTTTACCTTTGAATTTTTTCAGCCTCGTACCCAATATATCACTTAGACTATTGATTTTCCCTCTAATAAATTCCATTTACCCACCTCCTTAATTTCCCAACTTTGCCTGCCCTAATTTTATCTGCCAGCATCTGCTTCTACTTGAGCCATTTTTTTTTTTTTTGATTTAATGAATGTCACATTTCTTAATCTAAAAATTGAGTTTGGTCGTATACCAATTTGTTCCTTATTTCAAATACATTATTTTTTTCCTTTGGATATTTATTGTTTTTTACATATCAGTGGTCTATTTTGCTGTGAGATTTTATTAAAATTTTAGATTAACTTTTGGTACCTAGTTATAAAATAAGAATTAATTAACATGATGAATTTTAATTAAGGGTTTATTAAAAACAAATCTAGAACTTAGTGTTTTCTAAGCATTTAAATTCAGCTTATAAATATTCTTATATTTATAAATGTAATAACATAAGAAAATTACTTAAGGTTTTTGGTCTGTTTGTTCAAAATAATAGGTAAAATTCCCTGAACCAGGTCTCACAATGTTGCCCAGGCTGGATTCCTGACCCAACGTGTTCCTCCTGCCTCTGGCTTCCAAAGTGCTGGGATTACAGGCTTGAGCCACCGTACCTGGCCTCATTTTTGTTTTTGACAATGTAAAACAAAGCCTTTGTAATACTTGAGGAGCTCTTAAATATAATAAGACAAATTTATAAATTGAGTCAATTTAAAGTTTCCAAAAATAGTTTACTACTTTTTATAGATAAACCACATTATCCTAACTTTTCTAAATTCAAATCTTAAAGCAAAAATTACTTAGTTTCACATTTTACATTAAGATGTGAAACAATATCTAGGATCTTCTAATTTAATAAGTTACTAATATGCTGTATGACAAATTTAAAGAGATTATTCTCAAATTTAATATGAAATGGCTAACACCATGGGCTTGATTTATTTTATTATCTTACTATTTAATAAAGCTCTCTGAATTAAAAGTACATTTAAAAAAAGAGTTCAATCATCTTAAGGGAGGAAAGATTGTCCTATATAAACAAGGGTTTGTCAGTCAGCCTACTGGGAAGATAGCTAAGAAGTATGTTTTGTCCTGCAAGATACATATTTACACAATTTTTCTAACTTTCTAGGTTAACATGGGTATTTCAAACAAATATCTTCAAACAAAACTGCTTTCAAAAGCTACTTTCTGAGTTCAATTTGCATCAACTGTTTATCCCAATAGATTTATTTCAAACCTCACTCACTCTCAAATCATAACTTCTTGCTTCATTTAACTCTTAATTAGCAGCGCATATTTTAAAATCTAAAATCTGAATATTTTTTAAATGTATATAAATCATCCAATTTCAATAGTAATCAATATTCTGTTAATGCTTTACCTGTTTTCCACTACTGCTCCCCAGTTTTTTGTCTTGAGTTATTGTGATTTTTTAATTCATTTAAAACAAAATATTTCTGAACTGAATTTTGATTATTTTCTCATTTCCCCTTTCTAGCCAGGGCTCTTATCTTAAAAATACTTAATTGATATACAAATGCATGCTGAACTTCTCTTATATATTATTTTCATCTTGGGGTGAAATCAGCAATGTCATGTTAATGATGCACTGCATTGTTCCAACCCAAAGTGCTAAATTTAAGCCAGGCTTGAACCTGTAACTCCAGCTACTTGGGAGGCTGAGGTGGTAGAATAGCTTGAGGCAGGAGTTTTAGACTAACCTGGACAAAATGCTGAGAGACCACTGTCCAAATATATATATATATACACACACACACATATTATATTATATATATTATATTATATATATATAAAATTCTTTTTTAAAGTGCTAAATTTAACTTAATTCTGACTTCAAACTCTAAATTTAAGTTAAATAAAAATTGTGTGCCTAATATATTTTTATTTGTTTAAAACAAAAAACATGAGTACTAAGCACAAAAATTCAATGTAATTATAACAGGATAAATCACAAAATTCAAAAGAAACATGCTCCATTGCATTTACTTACTTTTGACATGTGATTAAAAATTTTTCTTTTTGATTATCATTATCACAACTTTTTACAGATTTCATTTGTATTGAGTAACTATTAGTTTCTTGTCGATGCTCAAATACAGTCTAGTCAGTGGAAACGTAAGATTCTGCAGTCCTCTATATTTATAAGCATTCTTTCTCTCTGGCAACGAAAAGTCTCAAGTTATGCTTTCCTTGCCCTAGATATAAAATGAAACTTATTGTTTTCAACAGACTCTGGTTCTGCTCATTGAAAAACAGTATCTGAAAACCAAAAATCTAGGAACTAAAAAACACTTGTCAAAATTATGAGCTAGAAAAAATATGTTTTTTAATAGTCATGAGTTTATATTTATATTTCCTAACAGATTGAATAATGTACAGTATAACTTTACTATAAAAATTAATATAATTAATTTAATTCATATAGATTTGTAACTAATATTTTGTGATTCAATAAAACATACAATTATCTCTTTAAAATTTGTAATTTATAAAAAAGTTAGCATATAGGCTTATTTGTTATGTCTATCAACACTAAAAATGAATCTAAATAGGCTATTTTTCTCTTTTACAAAGCTGCCTAATTTAGGAGCTTAGCTTAGTCTCCTATTTTGCAGTTACTAAGTCTCCTTAAGTCCTCAGCTTTGTTTTATATTGTTGTTTATTTGGATTACAGCTGGCCAATTATTTTTGTGGTTATATAAGTCTTGAAAGCCATGGAAACATTGGCAATGCCCAGCATAGTGAAAACTATTTCTGTCTTTGTATGGTAGTGATTGAAAAGGAAGCAAAATCTAACCCTAATCTGATTCATGAGAAGCAGCTTCCAACCAAACTGAAAAATAAGTTTTAATTTTCTTAAATTTTATATAAATGGAATAAAAGTATTTAGTCTTTTGTCTAGCATCTCTGTGAACAAAATTATTTTGAGATGTTTCCATCTTGTAGCACATATTCATAGTCCATTGCTTTTTTTATGAGTAACAATACATTCTATGGAATCACTGCATTTAGATTAGTCATTAACTTGATGAAGGAAATCTGAATTATTTTCCAGATTATTTTTGTTTACAAATAAAGATACTATAAGCATTCATACTAAAATCTTTGTGTGGAAATATGCTCTCATTTCCATTGGGTGAAAGAGAGGAATGGACTGGATCATATGATATGTGAATATTTAACTTTTAAGACACTAGTAAACAATTTTCCAAAGTGGTTACACTATGTTACATTTCTACCAACTGGGTATGAAAATTCCATTTTCTGACATCCTGCATAATAATAGGTGTAGTAAATTTTTTAAATTATTATTTAATTTTGGACATATTGCTGTGTCTGTAGTATTATTAATATAAATTAGTTTTACATTTTCCTAATAACTAATGATGTTGAGCTTTTCTTCCATCTACTCACCTTCTTTGGAGAAATTACTGTTCAGATTTTTAAAACAAATTCTTATTGTTTTCCTATTATTAACTTTGAAGTATAATTTATATATCTTAGATAGAAGTTCTTCAACAGATACATGCTTTACTAATATTTTCTCCCAACATATAGACTATCTTTTTATAAACCTCACAGTGTGTTTTGATGAACAGAAGATTTTAATTTGATAAAGCCCAATTTTATAGATTGTTAGTTTATGAGTAATGCTTGTGGGACCATAATATTAAAAAACCTGTTTATATCAAATGGTCTTCTGTGTTTTCTTATGTGAGTTTCAAACTTTTAGTTTTATATTTAGACCTATGACATTTAGAGTTAGTCTGTGTATATGCTGTGAGGTATGAATCCAAATTTAGTTTTGCACATGGGTATCCAGCATGTTTATTGAAGACTGACACTTCACCATGTAATTGTCTCTGTACCTATTGTGAAAATCAGTTTTCCATATGTGTTCTATTTCTGCACTCTTGTCTGTTTTATTGTTTTATTTGCTTATCTTCATGCTGATATATTGAATATTTTAGCTTTACAGTCAATTTTGAATTTAGACAGCATACAAATTTGTTCTATTTGAAAGTTGCTTTAGTTATTCTAAGTTCTTTAACTTTTCTTATTAACTTTATAATAATTTTGTTAATTCCTTAGAATCCTTAGAAAGTATTCCTACTGTGATTTTAAACAATAGTGTGTTGAATCTAATGGCAAATTTGAAAAATTCATATTGAAAGTATTTAGTGTTTTGACACATGATTATGTATTTCTCTTCATTTATATAAGTTCTTCTTTAATTTCTCTCAGCAGTATTTTATAGTTTATGGTGTACAGATTTTTCATTTTTCAAAAAAATTTATTTTCCATTTTGATGCTATTGTAAATGGTATTTAAAAATATTTTCCAATTACTTGTTGCCAGTATGAAGAAATAAACTAATTTTGCATATTAATCTTATTTGTTAAATGTACTGCCTTTAGTTGCTTATTTAAAATTTCGATGGATTATTTCCCTTAATTATGCCATCTATAAATAAGAGCAGTTTTACTTCCTGTTTTATCTGGAAGGATTTTATTTATCTTCCCTTATTGCTCTGTCGAGAACATCTAGCATAATGTTAAATGTAACAGAGGAACTTAAACATGCTAGTCATGTTCCTGAACTTAGAGGGAAAGCATTCAGTTTTCGACAATTAAATATAACGTTAGCTGTAGGTTTTCATAGATTAAAGAACTGACTTCTACCTCAGTGTGCTGAGCGGTTTTGTGAGGACCGGATGTTAGATTCAGCCATCATTGTTTTTGTGTGTCTATTGATACGGTTATGTGGTGTTTCTAAAATTGCTAGCATGGTTAGAGAGGGTTTCCATAGAAACAGAAACAATAGGGTATAAAGAGAGGTATGTGAGAGGGGATTTATTAGGAGAATTAACTCACAAAACTACGAGGGCTGAGAAGTCCCACCATATGGTGCCTGCAAGCTGGAAAACCAGGGAAGCTGGTGGCATAGCTCAGTCCAACTCTGCAGGCCTGAGAAGTGGGAGAGCTGGTGGTGTGATTCTCATTCCAAGGCTGAAAAGCTGAGAACCAGGGAAGCCACTGGTGCAAGTGCTAGTTCAAAGGTCAGAGAGCCTGGAATTCTGGTAATCAAGGGCACTGGAATATGGATGTCCCGGGTCCAGAAGGGAGAGAGAGGGTGTGAATTTGCCTTCCCTCTTCCTCTTTGTTCTGTTTGGGTCCTTAACCAGACAGTGCCCGCCTAGGTTGAGTGAGAATGAATTTTTCTTATGCAGTCCACTGAGTAAGACTTACTTAATTATTTAAATGACAATCTATTCCAGAAACAGCCCCTCACAACCATACCCCTAAAATAATGACCTCAATCAACTTTTTTTTTTTTGTTTTTGAATTTATTGTTTTCATTCACCATCTTCTTGCTTTAACTTTTTTTCCAATGAGGAATGGTCCATCATTTTTATCTTTCTTCCTTTGCAGATACCTTTTTTTTTTTTTTTTTTCCTGTTGGTGCTTTTAAGGTTGCATCCTTATCACTGGTTTTGAACAATGTGATTCTAACATGTCTTGTTGCAATTTTCTTCTTGAGTACTGTGCTTTAAGTTTGAGTTTCTGTCTCATTTATATTTTTTATGATTTGGAAAACAAAATGATAGTTATGATTTCTTCAATATTTTTTTTTTCTTCCACCTCTCTTTCCACAGCTCACTGGTACTTTGATCATTGTTTTTTGATTTTCTTTTGTTTCTGGGTTTTGATTTAAAACATTTGTATTGCTCTATGTGTGAATTTAGTAGTCTTTTCTGGATGTCCAGGCATTTTAGGTAGCACTGTCTCAGTTCTCTTTCTAGGCCTACTTGTTCCCTATTACAGAGGCAAGCCCCTTTGTGTACTCAAACCCATGTCTGACGAATCATGATGCTTTCCAGTCTGACTGGTGGAAAAGAGGATTACCTCAAGCCTGTGTGAGTGACACTGTTATCTCAACACGTCTAGATGAATCTTTTTTTGGTAATTTCTTCACACACTTATTGGTACTCAGATGAATATGTGAATGTGACTATATGCCAGTCTTCGGTCTTCTGTTTCTATGCAGCTCTTTCTTCTCTGCTACTCTGTTATTTCAATCCTGTCTTGTTTTCCATGTACTTTATCACTGTCTCCTCAACTCAAGGAGTCTGCTAGATTGTATTAAATATGTTAAATATACGGATTCTTCCTAACTGCACTGAAGTCTGGAGTCTCTCTCTAAGCAGGAATCTGGTGTCATAGTGCTTATATTATTTTCATTTCCTCCATCTCTCAAGATTATTCTCCTTCATTACCTGATACCCTTTGTCTTTCAAAATGTTGTTTTATATATTTTGTCCTTCTGTTTTGGCAACTTCAGGCCAGAGGATAAATACTTCCATGTTTCTTTATCTTGGTTTAAAGTGACAGTATTGTTTCATATATTTCTTTATTTCTTTTAGCTGTAAATTGTATTAATTCATAATACTCATCTTTAATAAATGTACATTAAAATGTCAAAATTCAAGTATTCATGAACAAGGCTGAAAAAGTTAATGAAAATCTCAAATTATTTAAAATAATAACTAATATTTACACAAAAAGAAATTTCAAAGAGCACATAATGATATAGTGAGCACACTATATCAAGAATACCAGTGCTGAAATTATTCTCAGTTTGAATAAGTACTTTGAATAAATGCACTGAAGTGACTCTTGATGGGAGTTTTTTCTGACCATGAAATTCTTTTGTATAAGGCAAAATTATGAAGTGATTAAGTGTTTTTTAAGGCAGTTTTGAAGAACCAGAATAAGTCTCATAAGGTAGGGAAAGAAATTGTTTAGTGATGCGTAAATAAAACAATGCCATTATATTTATTTTATACTGCACTCACTTGCTAACCAAAATTCTCACAGTTTACATACCTTATATTTTGAAATATATTTTAATTGTAGGAAGCTTTTAAGTAGTACAACAGTGACATTTCGCCCCAGATTAATGACTCTTAGAGTGAGAGTGAATATAATTTTGTCGAACTTTTTACCCAATGTACCAATATTTACTACTTTATCTCTGATATGTGGCCAATGAACTTTGCTTAAATATTTGCAATGGCTAGAAGCTTATTATTGCACAAGGCAGATCATTCCATTTTGCAAAACTCCTTTTAATAAGTACAAATATGTCCACTTATGTCCACTTCTAACTTAGGCTCACAGTATCACTTCTGACATTTGGAGTACACTGAAGTCTAACCTTTTCCACCTAAACAAATATTCTAATGTTTAAAAATAATTACTCCTGAGGTCAATAGTAAAAATGTTTTCAAGGGGTAGTTAAGAAAAAATTAATGTAGTATGTTATATTTAAATATTTTTTTAAAAATTTGGTGAATGTTAAACATATTTTTTAAAAAATGTTTCTTTTTTAAAGATGCATAGTAAACTACTTAGTGATGAATGTCATGATAGCTGATATTTGCTTTAAAATGATTTGTAAGGATTACTTATATGGCAATTAAATAATATGGCAATTGTATAAGATGGCATTTAAAACTTGCTTTTGTCAAAGGCTTTTACTTCTACTGTTGAACAGAAGTGTCTCTTTTTTTAAAGAATAACTTTTTAAATCTCTAAACATGTTGACTAACTAGAAAAATAAGTTATATTTCAATACTTCATAAGCGGCAAAAGATACACTCAGGTTCTAATTTAGTTAACATAGCAGTTTCTTGTCAGAGAATATCACATGAAACAAATGTTTAATTGTGCACTACATTAGCGTGAACTCAAACTGTTCCACTTTGCCTACATTCACCAGTTGAAAGATATGAACAAATGGCATATTCTATGAATTTCTAATACATTTTCTATTCATACCATTTCCATGCATTAGAAAATATTCTTAACATGAAGAGTTGTTGAATTTTATCAAGTACCTTTTCTGTGTCTATTGGGATTATCATGTGGTTTTTGTCTTTAGTTCTGTTTATATGATGAATCACATTTCTTATTCGTGTATGTTGAACCAACTTTGCATCTGAGGATGAAGCCAACTTGATGGTGGTGTATAAGCTCTTTGATTTGCTTCCAGATTCAGTTTGCCAGTATTTTATTGAGGATTTTTTGTATCAATGTTCATCAAGGATATTGGCCTGAAATTTTCTTTTTTGTTGTTGTTATATCTCTGCCAGGTTTTGGTATCAGGCTGATGATGGCCTCACAGAATGAGTTAGAGAGGAGTCCCTCCTTTTCAATTTATTAGAGCAGTTTCATTAGAATTGGTGCCAGCTCTTAGTATCTCTGGTAGAATTCAGCTGTGAATTTGTCTGGTCCTCTCAATAAACTAAGTATTGAAGGAACATACATAGAAATAATAAGAGCCATATATGATAAACCCACAGCCACTAACATTCTGAATGGGCAAAAGCTGGAAGTATTCCCCTAGAAAACTGGCATAAGACAAGGATGCCATCACTCACCACTAATATTTAAGATAGTATTGGAAGTTCTGGACGGGGCAATCAGGCAAGAGAAAGACATATGGGAAAAGAGGAAGTCAAACTATTTTTGTTTACAAATGACATGATCTTATGTCCAGAAAACCCCAGTCTATCAGCTCCAAAGTTTCTCAAGCTATTGAGCAACTTTGGCCAAGTCTCAGGATATGAAATAAATGTCTAAAAATTGCTAGCATTCCTATGCACTAACAGTGGGCAAGCAGAAAGCCAAATCATGAATGAACTCCCATTTATTATTACTACAAAGAGAATAAAAGACCTAGAAATACAGATAGCAAGGCAAGTGAAGGAACTCTTCAAGGAGACCTACAAACCACTACCTAAAGAAATCACAGAGGACACAAACAAATGGAGAAATATTCTATGCTCATAAATAGGAAGAACCAACGTTGTGAAAATGATCATACTGCTGAAAGTAATTTATAGACTCAATGCTATTCCCATTAAACTAGGATTGATATTATTCACAAAAGTAGGAAAAAAAATTAAAAATCATATGAAAGCAAAAATGAGTCTGAATAGCCGTGATAGTTCTATGCAAAAAGAACAAAGCTGAAGGCATCATGTTATCTGACTTCAAATTATACTACAAGGCTGCAAGAACCAAAACAGCATGGTACTGATATAAGAACAGACACACAGCCTAATGGAACAGAATAGAAAATTGAAAAATAAGACAGCACACCTACAACCGTCCGATCATTGACAAACCTGAAAACAACAAGCAATGGAGAAAGGACTCCCTATTTAATAAATGGTGCTGGTACTGCTGGCTAGCCATATGCAGAAAATTGAAACTGGACCCCTTCCTTATACGATACACAAAAATTAACTCAAGATGGATTAAAGACTTAAATGTACAACCCCAAACTATACAAACTCTAGAAGAAAATTTAGGCAATGCCACACAGGACATAGGCACAAGCAACGACTTCATGAAGAAAACACCAAAATCAATTGCAACAAAAGCAAAAATTGAAAATGAGATTTAATTAAACTCAAGAGCTTCTGCATAGCAAAAGAAGCTATCATCAGAGTAAACTGACAGCCTACATAATGAGAGAAGATTTTTGCAATCTACCCATCTGACAAAGGTCTAATATCCAGAGTCTACAAGGAACTTAAATTTACGAGGAAAGAAACTAACAACCCTATTAAAAAGTGGGCAAAGGACATGAACAGACACTTCTCAAAAGAAGTCTTACATGTGACCAACAAACATATGAAGAAAAAGCTCAAGATCACTAATTATTAGAGAAATGCAAATCAAAACCACGATGAGATACTATCTATTGCCAGTCAGAATAGCTATTATTAAAAAGTCAAAAAACAACAGATGCTAGTGAGGTTGCAGAGAAAAAGGAATGCTTTTACATTATCGGTGGTGGGAATGTAAATTAGTTCAACCATTACGGAAGACACTGCAGTGATTCCTCAAAATCTAGAGGCAGAAATAACATTTCCCAGCAATCCCATTACTGGGTATATACCCAAAGAAATATAAATCATTCTATTATGTAGATACATGCATGCGTATGATCACTGAAGAACTATTCACAATAGCAAAGCCTTGGGGCCAACCTAAATGCCCATCAGTGACAGACTGGATAAAGAAAATGTGGTACATATACACCATGGAATACTGTGCAGCCATACAAAGGAGTGAGATCATGTCCTTTGCAGGAACATGGGTGGAATTGAAAGTCATTATCCTCACAGACTAGCACAGAAACAAAACAAAACAAACAAAAAAACCAAATGCCAGATGTTCTTACTTGTAAGTGGCAGATGATTGATGAGAACACATAGTTACATGGTGGGGAACAACACACACTGGGGTCTGACAGCAAGGATAGGGGAGGGAGAGCAGCAAGAAGAAGAGCTAATGGATACTAGGCTTTATACATAGGTGATGGAATGATGTGTGCAGCAAACCATTAAGGCACACACTTACCTATGCAACAAACCTGCATAAACTGCACATGTACTGCTGAACTTAAAATGAAAGTTGAATAAAAAAATTAAAATTAAAAAAATTAAAATATAAACAAGAAATTATTCTTGTTCTGTAGTCTTTACTTTGCCCTAAAGGAAGTTTTTCTGTGTTAAACTTTATTCTTAAATTCCATTTAAGTGCAAAATATTTAGAAGTCCACTTTTAGCTAAAAAAAAATCGATGTAGAAGATGGTGTACAATAAAATAATGCATATTTTAAACAGTAGAACCCTCTTCTACTTACTATGACCTATTATCTACTCTTCTCTTCTTTTGCTGAGTAAGATGAGCCTTTACTGAATTATGTCTTATCTTCAATGTTTTGCTTTCCAATTGTTATTCCTCATTTATTTAGGCAAAGTACATTGTCTAATTGTTATACTTTAAAATTTGTGATAGCATTTGGATATCATAAGGGGTATGTAGTATATCATAGTGGGATATGTCATAGCGGGATAGTCAGCTTTTTATTTATCTTCAGGGGTTTTCCAAAAAAAATTAAAACTGTGAAATGATGTATATGTATAATTGTTAAATCTAGACATTAAATATCAAGGGAGTTTATTGTTTTTCTTTTCTCTTTACTGCTATATTTTGTCAAAATATTTAAAAAAAATAGTTGTCACTGTTTTTCTAATCTTCCAAATGTAAGGCTGGTAATTTTTGCCTATTTATTAGCACATACATTAAGTTTGTTTTACTGCTGTTGTTATTGCTATTATGAAGAAAATTATTTATCTTAATGACTCCTAACAGGTTATTGCTAACATGAGGAAACCATACAAATTTTAGACATTCTTAAAATCCTGTGATAAATCAGTTATAAAAATAATATAACCAAGTATAGAAATGAGCAAACAATACTTCTAGAAGAAATTTAAAAAGCTAATAATTTTTTTTAATGCTCAAAGAAGTGTTACATGTTAAATTGCATGTACCCATCAATGTTCCTCTGGTATAGTAAAATAGATACTAACTTTTACCTTTGTAAATTGCATTCGTGGGCAATTTAGTTGGCACAGCTTTTATGAGAAGCAATTTTGTAACACAGATCAAGTATTTTAAAAAGTTTATATCCCTTGACACAGTAATTATCCCATTGATAGGAATCACTCTTACAGGAGAAAAATGGAAAATTAAAAAATGTTTTATTTCTACCATTACTTATAATGATATTGTTTATATTACATTTTATTAAATCAATTATAATGAGGAATTCTAATTCATTCATGAAATTCATCTTTACTAGTAATATTTAATAAGCTAATTATTGCAGGACAAGTCCCCAGATGGCTTTGGTGACCCAGCTCTGTCTCCCTTTTTCACTTGTAGTTCTCAAGAATAACTGCAGAATGTGCTAGTAATGCAACATTCTGTGGTAAGGAGGGACCGACCAAAACAGCCTGGGTTCTGTTTTCATCTTTTTCTAGAACAATCTGTCATGAAATGTTTTAGCCCAGACTGTCAGGAGTTCATAGGTATAAAACCCAGGGTGGAGCACACTTTTGGGATTCTTCAGCTGCAGTGTGGTATGGGACACGCACAGAAGAGACTCTATGCACCACCCTGGGCAGCTTTCCTGAGCCTTGGCAGGCGGCTGCATGGTGAATCCTAAGCTTATGTTGTTCCATGCTGCCTATCTGTGAGTAATAAACTTGCTTCATTTAACATGGTGGGTGAGTGTTCTGTCTTACTGGACTCGTGTAAGTGGATTGATACTTGTTTATAACATTAGCCTGGTTTCAAGCCCTGCCCTTGATACCAGTACACAGTGAACCTACTTCACAATTTTATGTTCAAGATTTGCCTGCGGTGATGTCATGTGAACCCACGGTGACACATGCAAGTTTATGTACCAAAATAGCACTCTTCAAGAGAATAATGACGATGATGAGTGTGCTATTTAGTTGTCTTCTTATTGAAGATATCTCACCACCAATATCATACCAGCATTGGCCTTTCAAGGGTGCAAATTGTAAAAATATTCAATTATTTGAATGTGTTTTGCCATATGTCAGTTGGACTTGATGCATACAAATAAATCTGACTGCATGCCCGTATTACACATCAATTTTATTCAGATCTGTTCGTTAATTAGGTACTGATGCAAATCTTTCTTTCCAGGAATATACCAATTTTGAATTTTATAAAATAAGGCATTGATATTTATATATTGCTAGGGTTGAGATATTATTTGATTTTTATAGTCACACAAGTGTCTTATTAATTTCCTGCTTTATATGGATTTAAAATTCTATAACAACATTCAGTATCTGGAGGTGACTATTTTCCTACTGTAAAATTTAGTCTGTCTGAACAGGTTCTGTGTTTCTCCTCTCTCTGGTTTCCTATTCTTTCCTTAAAAGGTTACCAACCATGTATTAAAGACCGTATTTCCAATGGAATTAAAATCTCTGCCATAGAAAATGACCTTTCTTCACTCAGTCATTCAGCAGAGTAGCTCTTCTCAGTATTCCTTAGGAGCTATCTAATAGATTTTTCCATTTTAGTATAATAATGATTGTAAGAACTTGTTATTTTTAGGGTTAAGGTATTCTTAAGTATTGAGAACATTTCTAGCTTTAACAAACACATGTAAATGTCTTGAGCAACTTAGATTGTTATACATGTTTTTGTCATATTAATGACTGAAATGAAGTTTGGAAAACAGCACAAAACTACTAGTGATATAGAACCAAGATAGAAAAAGTTTGTGTGGTCTAATTTTTTTATCTTTCTAGGAAATAGAACTTCATTCATTTTTGTATTTCCTAGGACACTGAGTAACTCAACCTTGTGTGAAAACAACCATGTGCTCTTTTATGGCACAATGTCTATTTCAATTCTGTAAAACTTATTTTCACCCTTGCAATGACAGGTCAAAGTAAAACAATTGCCCTTTCCAGGAAACTCTTTACCTCAAAATGATTCCCTTAAATATCTTTAGCATAAAACAATGTGTATTTTAATTATATAAGGAAAAAATAACTATTAATTAGTAAATATTATATGCTAGGCACACAACTCAGAATAGTTTAAAAATAAAAAAAAAAAACTGTTATGGAAAACACTATTTTAGTTACAGTTTCACCTGGGACCTGAAGACAGAGAGGGAAACTATTAACATATTAACATATAAAAGTGAGGTAAGAGATTTGTCGAACTGAAAATATAAAATTGTATGGAGTCTCACTGTACCGTAAAACTTTCTCCTCTAAAGTCACACTTCTTAATCTTTTGGACTTTAATTTTGATAAAAGGAAAGGGTGACCAAATTCACGTACAGGCACCTCTTAGCAAATTCTTAGTGTGGTGGGAAACTTTTTCCCTTATCTCGAGCCTAGGAAATGGGTTCAACACAGCTACTCAGTGAGTTTGATGTGTATTTTTTGAAGGTTGAGGAACTTAGGTGCTGATGTCTGATATGTCTAAGAAATCGAAAGGGTAGACATGTGGCTGTTATACTTTATTTGAGAGAAAGTATTTAGGGTGGCATGTTCTCCCAGAGCTTGTTTGAATAAGGACATATTATTGTTTTCATGTACCAAAATTGGGTTATATGTTTGAAAGAGAACTGGCCTGGCATTGTCTTACATTCTTTTTATAAGGTTGTCTTATACTGCTGCCAAAAATATGTACCCAGTAGGGATGTTGTCTGATCTGTAAGTGTGAACACCTAGGTAACCTGCTAGAGGAAATCCATCCTACTGATTTAAAAGGACAGCTTGTGGAAGACCACTAGTGAGGGCAGGAAAAGGCTTATGAATGTACCTTACAAGAAAAAGAATCCTCTTGAACCAACTACTGAGTGGCAGAAGCGTTAATGTTGTCTCACAAAATTGCTAATGCAATATAAACTTTCTTGCCCCTTAAGTTACAATTTGTTCTCCACTTCTATACCAAAGGCACTAAAATCAGCCCAGCATTTAGGAGAGGTACGAGGTAGAAAAATAGAAAAAAACTCCCATGTGCCCTTTCCCTATAACAGGCAATTTATTTGGAGTAAGCTAGGTAGGAGGAGGAGAGAAATTTTACTTGGAATGAAGATTGATTTTTAACTTATTTACTGGATAAATATATTAAATACTGAACTAATGCATGTTTTAATACTGAAATAACCAAATAAATTTTAATTACCCAAGAGTTAGTAGAAGTCATGTCACACATTCTATTTTTCATCCAAAGGAGCAATTGGAATGACAATTGAATGAACAGCAGGGAAAATGTCATTTTCTGTATATATTCAATAAGCCTTGCTTTTTACATAAAATTTATGTTTTCTACATCTATTAACCAGGTATTGCCCCTAAATAGGTAAGTATAAATATCCCCCTTTTAGTAAATGAATAAATTGAGACTCAAAGTAATTAAATAGTTAAACCATGGATACACAATTGACAAAGACCAAAGCAAAGATTCTGATCCATGAGTGACTGAGTTTAAATTCATTAAGTTATTTCCACTGTCTAATGCAAATATACACAGCTTTGGATTTTTTGTGATAGATTTGCATATGTGCTTTGCATTAGAAATTTCTTCTTTATTACGAGGAATAATTAAATTGAAAGGAAAGGCAATAAATAAACACTAAAATATCCTGAAATGTGACATAGTATTATGAAACATAGGTAGATAAAAAGTAGGCATGTCCATTTGTCTATCTATCTATCTATCTATCTATCTATCTATCTACCAATCATCTATATATCTTCTATTTTTTGATATATCTTCTTTTATCTTATATCTTCTATTTTTTGATATATCTATATATCTTCTATTTTTTGATATATCTTCTATTAACTCCCTTATGGCAGAAGTGGCTTAGATGAATAAACATAGAGTATTCTATTAAAAATATTACTCTACAAATTTAAAAAAGTTACTAAACCTTTTTTATTGTCAGATGAAGTTTATTTAAAATATGAGATTTCTTATAAAATTATGTTATTTTCGGGGTGTTTAATATTTGGCTTCCCTGGGCCATGTTGGATGAAGAATTGTCTTGGGTCATACATAAAATACACTAACACTAACACTAAGTTACTAAAAAAAAAACTCAAAAAAATCTCATAATGTTTTAAGACAGTTTACGAATTTGTGTTGGGCTACATTCAAAGTCATCCTGGGCTGCATGCAGCCCGCGGGCCGCAGGTTGGACAAGCTTGTTATAAGGCAAAATAAATTCTTAAAAGCAATTCTGCTTTAGATGAAAATATTTAGTCCAGTTCCTCAGGAAAAAGAATATTTTTCTCTTTTGTTGGGGGAGCAACAATGCTTCAATACAGTCATTTGTTTTTCAGTTTACTCATCCTTGGCAACATCCAGTGTTATTTGTATTGTCTTAGTTATATCAAAATTGTGTGCATCCTTCTGAGGTTTCAAATTCAAAATGGGGAGATTTTCTTTTCCATAGAGAATTTATACTACAATTTGACTTGTAAGACAGATCACCTGAGACGACAGGAAAGTTTAACATTAAAACTTATTAACTGCTAGTGGTATAACTTTCAGATTCATTAAGGGATTAAGATTTGTGCCCTTCTGGCTGTTTCAAATTAGGGATACCTGCATTAAGTTAAAAGTCCACATTCCTGCATAAATGAGAGAGGCAAGTTCTGTGTTGCAACTGCTATATCAAGGAGCTGTCACTCCAATGTCGGTTCTGGAAGCACTGATTTAGTTGCCTGTTATGAACTTTACAGGTGAAATCTGGTAGGAAAAGCAATTTTTTAAATTTTTTCTTCACTTGGGTCGCAGTTAAATAAATGACTGTTTCTTGTATAAATACATTTTTTCATCTATGTGTTTCTTTTAGGCTGAGCGCGGTGGCTAATGCCTGTAATCCCAGCACTTTGGGAGGCTGAGGCAGGTGGATCACCTGAGGTCAGGAATTCACGGCCAGCCTGGCCAACGCGGTGAAATCCCGTCTCTACTAAAAATACATAAATTAGCTGGGCGTGGTGGCAGGTGCCTGTAATCTCAGCTACTTGGGAGGCTGAGGCAGGAGAATCGCTTGAATCCAGGAGGTAGAGGTTGCACTGAGCCGAGATCATGCCATTTCACTCCAGCCTGAGTGAAAAGAGTGAAACTCTGTCTCAATGACCAAAAACAAACACACAATATATATATTTCTTTTATACTTTTTTGTTTAACATGGATGTTATGTTTCACAATAAAAATATATGTATATTGTAAATGGAAGGGAACCACAAGTATATTAGGAAAAAAAATAAAGAAGTACCTAACCAAGCAAACTGAGATGAGGTAGAGTATAGTGAACAAAGAAAAAGATTTAAATCAATAAAAGCAATTAAATAATGTTATTTCAGCCTAAAAGTACCATGCCCTTTCAATCCTTTAAACAGAGTAAAGTGAACTTATTGAAGGTTTATTATACAAGTCATGTATTTATTACCATCAGAAATGTCATATATAAAGTATCAATATGTGTAATTAAGAAGATTGAGCTGGATAATGTCATTTTACATGTAAAATTTTACTGTTTGCTGGTACAATGAACTACTTATGTCTGTAAGGTGCGCCAACATTTTGTCATTAAAATATGTATGTGTTTTGGAAATATACCTAAATACAAATTAAATATATTGAATAATAAATACAATCCAAAAGTCATGGTCAATTTGTGTGCCCATTTCTTATAAAAATCTCTATTTTTAAAGACTATTATTTATTGTAATTTTAGATACACAATTTAAAATTATGTAAATAATGGTACAATATTGGCAGATAGTTGAGCTTAAAAAGCTCTTACTCATTTATCTAATTTAGATTTTTAGAGCTTTACTTTCAATAAAAAATTTTTTTAATGAATTCACATGTCACACATTCTATTATTGAGGATCACCATATTCCACGTGACTTTTTAACAGAGAAAACTATAATATTAATATTATTTTTATTTTATTAGTTCTTACTTACAGTAATATTACTTTTTTGTAATATTTGTAAACAAATCTATCTGCATATGTAAGAAACGCATTGCTGGTTATATTGGAAAAATAATTAGTTGAAAATATTCATGGCTAATGATAGTACAAAAGAGAATAATCAGCCTGATTGTACAGAAATTACTTGATCAATAACTACCTACACCAATCAGAAGTAAAGAAGGATTAAAACTAATAGAGGATGAATGCCTTAATATTACATAGATAATAAAGACAACAATAACAGTGTTGTGAATCATAATATCAAATGCTTATTCTGGGCAGCAATAATGCCAATTTTATTTTAACTATTTCTGAAAAAGTTTCAGAAATAGAAGTAGCTCTTGCAACAAAGCTGTCAGGTGGTTTACTTCGGGTGATAGTTATTGTCAATTTATCACTGTCCAAATTACTGTCAGCCAAAATGAGCTCTTAACTATGATGATGAGTCAGTCTCCTGTGGAAAGAGATGCATAGTTTAATTCACAAAAATTTATATAAAATGTAAAAGCTAATAAGTTAACATGTAACAAAAAATACTATTTGAAACCCGATAACATGACTAGGACTTTCTGTATCTGTAAACTAATGAGAAGTTAAATCAAAATAAGAAATGTGAACAAGAAATTTGGGTTATGGGAGTCGATTTCATATTTTTAGAGCTCCTGCCTCAGAGTAGTAGATAAAGAATACTGTTTTCAAATACATTTTTTTGTATCTTTTCTTATATTTTTTATTTTCCTTCATATTTGTTTAGTGCTTTCAGCATGATTGATATTTTCTTGCATATACACATGGTGAAATGATTACTACAGTCACGCAAATTAACATATTCATCTTCTCCCAAAGTGACCTTTTTTGTGTGTATGGTAGTAGGATCTGAAATCTACTGTCATAGCAAATTTCCAATGTAAAATACAATATTATTAACTATAGTCATCATGCTGCACATTAGAGCTTTAGACTTATTCATCCTAACTACAACTTTGTACTTTTATAGCAATATCTCTCCATTTCCTCTCTCACTGTCCCTGGTAAGGACTGATCTAGTCTCTATGTATTAATTATTTTTAGATTCTACATGCAAGTGAGATCACGCAGCATTTTTCTTTTGTGTATGGCTTATTTCAATTTTCACAGTGTCCTCCAGGTTCATCCATGTTACCTCAAATGTCAAGATCTCCTTTTTTAATGATGAGTAATTTCTTTTCCACTCATCTGTTGATGGACACTTAGGTTGTTTCCATATATTGGCTATTGTGATGATAATGCAATGAACGTAGGAGTGAAAGTTACCTCCATGAGGCATTGATTTTAATTTTTTCCAATGAAACAAAAAAACCCTGGGTATATTTCCAGAAGAGACGATGCTGGAGCAATAACAATCTATCCAAAAAATAAGTCAAGAAAATTATTTCATTTATGATTGCATTCAAAAGAATTAAACACTTAGAAATAAATTTAATCAGGGAGATGAAAAATCTGAACACAGAAGAGCTAATAAACACTAATGAAAATAATTGAAAATTATACAAATAAATGGAAAGACACTTTGTTTATGGACTTGAAGAATTCAAATTGTTAAAATGTCTGCACTACCCAAAGCAATATATAGTTTTAGCACAACCCTATCAAAGTTCCAGTAGCAGTTTTCATACAAAGAGAAAAATTCAAAAATCTCTTAGATATATATTTAACTAAGGAGATAAAATCTGTGCATTGAAAGCTAACAGACATTAATGAAAATAATTGAAAATGATATAAATAAATATAAAAATATTCTGTTTATGGATTGAAAAAGAGTTACGACTTAATATAAGAGGTGAAATCCTAAAGCACCCAGAGGGAAGCATAGGGGAGAAGCTTCTTGACTTCGGCCTTGGTAATCATATTCTTTTGCATATCACACCAAAAATTAACATAACAAAATAAAAAATAAACAAGTAGCACTATTTTAAACAACTTACACATTGTAATGAAAATAATTGGCTGGGTGTGGTAACTCATGCCTGTAATTCCAGCACTTTAGAAAGAGGATGACACAGGGAGGAATTGTCCAGGAGTTGGAGAGAAGCAAGAGCAATATAGTAAGACCTCTGCTCTACAGAAATTTTAAAAATTAGCTGAGTGTTGCGGCTCATGCCTGTAGTCCCAGCTACTCAGGAGGCTGAGGTGGGAAGATCACTTGAGCCCAGGAGCCAGAGATTATAGTGAGCCAAGATTGTATCTCTAAACTCCAGTCTGGATGAGAACAAGACAGAAAAGAAGAAAGAAGGGGGTGGGGGGGAGAGAGAGAGAGAGAAGGAAAAAGGAAGGAAGGAAGGAAGGAAAGAAGGGAGACAGAGAAGAAAAGGAAGAAAAAGAGAAGGAAAAGAAATAAAGAAGATAAAAAAAGGAAGGAAAGAAGAAAGAAAAGAGAAGAGAAAGAAAGAAGAAAAGAAAATAGAAAGAAAAGACAAGACAAAACAATACAAGACAACTTACAGATTGGGAGAAAATATTTGCTAACTGTATATATGATAAGAAGCTAATATCCAAATAGGTAAATAACTCAAACAACTCAATAAACAAATGAATTGAAAAATAGGAAAAGGATCTGAATAGACATTTTTTCAAAGAAGACACAAAAATGGCCAATAGGATGTTAAGGTCTCCCACTATTATTGTGTGGGAGTCTAAGTCTCTTTGTAGGTATCTAGGAACTCGCTTTATAAATCTAGGTGCTCCCGTGTTGGGTTCATATATATTTAGGATAGTTAGCTCTTCTTGCTGCATTGATCCCTTTACCATTATGAAACGCCCTTCTTTGTCTCTTGATCTTTGTTGGTTTAAAGTCTGTTTTATCAGAGATTAGGATTACAACCCCTGCTTTTTTTTCTTTCTTTTTTTTTTTCTTTCCATTTGCTTGATAGATATTCCTCCATCCCCACTGTCAATAATAGACAAATCAACAAGACAGAAAATTAACAAGGATATTCAGGACTTGAACTCAGCTCTGGACCAAGCAAATCTAATAGACATCCACAGAACTCTCCACCCCAAAGCAACAGAATATACATTCTTCTCAGCAACACATTACAATTATTCTAAAATTGACCACATAATTGGAAGTAAAACACACCTCAGCAAATACAAAATAACAGAAATCATAACAAACAGTCTCTCAGACCAATGCAATTAAATTAGAACTCAAGATTAAGAAGCTCACTCAAAACCACACAAATACATGAAAACTGAACAACCTGCTCCTGGATGACTACTGGGTAAAAAACGAAATGAAGGCAGAAATAAAGATGCTTTTTGAAACCAATGAGAATGAAGACACAACCTACCAGAAACTCTGAGACACATTTAGAGCCTTGTGTAGAGGGAAGTTTGTAGAACTAACTGCCCACAAGACAAAGCAGGAAAGATCTAAAACTGACATGCTAACATCAAAATTAAAAGAACTAGGGAAGCAAAGCCAACAAATTCAAAAGCTAGCAGAAAACAAGAAACAACTAAGATCAGAGCAGAAGTGAAGGAGATAGAGACATGAAAAATCCTTCAAAAAATCAATTAGTCCAGGAACTGGTTTTTTGGAAAGATCAACAAAATAGATAGACTATTAGCCAGACTAATAAAAAAGAAAAGAGAGAAGAATCAAATAGACACAATAAAAAAATGATATAGGGGATATCACCACCGATCCCACAGAAATACAATCTACCATCAGAAATTACCATAAACACCTCTAGACAAATAAACTAGAAAACCTAGGAGAAATGGTAAATTCCCAGACACATACACCCTCCCAAGTCTAAACCAAGAAGAAGTCAAATCTCTGAATAGACCAATACCAGGTTCTGAAATTGAGGCAGTAATTAATAGCCTACCAACCAAAACAAGTCCAGGACCAGACAGATTCACAGCTGAATTCTACCAGAAGGACAAAGAGGAGTTGGTACCATTCCTTCTGAAACTTGTCCAAACAATAGAAAAAGATGGAATCCTCCCTAACTCATTTTATGAGACCGGCATCATCCTGATACCAAAACTTGGTAGAGACACAACAAAAAAAGAAAACTTCGGGCCAATATCCCTGATGAACATGAATGTGAAAATCCTAAATAAAATACTGGTAAACTGAATTCAGCAGCAAATCAAAAAGCTTATCCACCATGATCAAGTTGGCTTCATACCTGGAATGCAAGGCTGGTTCAACATACACAAATCAATAAACATAATCCACCACATAAACAGAACCAATGACAAAAACCACGACGATTATCTCAATAGATGCAATAAAGGCCTTTGACAAAATTCAACACAACTTCATGCTAACAACTCTCATTAAACTAGATATTGTTGGAACATATCTCAAAAGAATAAGAACTATTTATGACAAACTCACAGCCAATATCATACTGAATGGGCAAAAACTGGAAGCATTACTTTTGAAAACTGGCACAAGACAAGGATGCCCTCTCTCACCACTCCTATTCAACATACTATTGGAAGTTTTGGCCAGGGCAATCAGACAAGAGAAAGAAATAAGGGGTATTCAAATAGAAAGAGAGGAAGTAAAATTGTCTTTGTTTGCAGATGACATGATTGTATATTTAGAACACCCCATCGTCTCAGTCCAAAATCCCCTTAAGCTGATAAGCAACTTCAGCAAAATCTCAGGATACAAAATCAATGTGCAAAAATCACAAGCATTCCTATACACCAACAGCAGATAAACAGACAGTCAAATCATGAGTGAACTCCCATTCACAATTACTCCTAACAGAATAAAATACCTTGGAATATAACATATAAGGGATGTGAAGGACCTCTTCAAGGAGTACTAGACACCACTGCTCAAGGAAATAAGAGAGGACACAAACAAATGGAAAAACATTCCATGCTCATGGATAAGAAGAATCAATATTGTAAATATGGCCATACTGCACAAAGTAATTTATAGATTCAATGATATCCCTATCAAACTACCACTGACTTTCTTCACAGAATTAGAAAAAAAACTTCAAACTTCATATGCAACCAAAAAAGAGCCCACATAGCCAAGACAATCCTAAGCAAAAAGAACAAAGCTGAAAGCACCACACTATGTGATTTCAAACTACACTACAAGGCTACAGTAACCAAAACAGCATGGTACTGGTACCAAAACAGATATATAGACCAATGAAACAGAACAGAAGTCTCAGAACTAACACTACACATCTACAACCATCTTTTCTTTGACAAACCTGACACAAGCAAGCAATAGGGAATAGATTTCCTATTTAATAAATTGTGTTGAGAAAACTGGCTGGCCATATGCAGAAAACTGAAACTGGACTCCTTCCTTACACCTTACACAAAAATCAATTCAAGATGGATTAAAGACTTAAATATAAGACCTAAAACCATAAAATCCTAGAGGAAAACCTGGGCAATACCATTTAGGACATAGGCATTGGTAAAGACTTTATGTCTAAAACATCAAAAGCAATGGCAGCAGAAACCAAGATTGACAAATGAGATCTAAGTAAACTAAAAAGCTTCTGCACAGCAAAAGAAACCATCATCACGGTGAACAGGCAAAGTACAGAATGGGAGAAAAATTTTGCAATCTATCCGTCTGACAAAGTGCTAATATGCAGAATCTACAAAGAACTTAAACAAATTTACCAGAAACAAACAAACAACCCCATCAAAAAGTGGGCAAAGGATATGAACAGACATTTCTCAAAAGAAGACATTTATGCAGCCAACAAACATGAAAAAAGGCTCATCAGTGATGCTCATTAGAGAAATGCAAATCAAAACCACAGTGAGATACCATCTCACACCAGTTAGAATGGTGATCATTAAAAAGTCATGAAACAACAGATACTGGAGAAGATATGGAGAAATAGGATCACTTTTACACTGTTGGTGGGAGTGTAAATTAATACAACCATTTTGGAAGACAGTGTGGAGATTCCTCAAGGATCTAGAACTAGAAATACCATTTGACCCAGCAATCCTATTACTGGGTATATACCCAAATGATTATAAATCATTCTACTACAAAGACACATGCACATGTATGTTTACTGTGGCACTATTCACAATAGCAAAGACTTGGAAATGATCCAGATGTCCATCAATGATAGACTGCATAAAGAAAATGTGACAATATAAACCCTGGAATACTATGCAGCCACAAAAAAGGATGAGTTCCTGTCCTTTGCAGGGAAATGGATGAAACTGGAAACAATCATTCTCAGCAACCTATCACAACAACATAAAACCAAACACTGCGTGTTCTCACTCATAAGCAGGAGGTGAAGAAGGGGAACACATGGACACAGGGAGGGGAACATCACACACCGGGTCCTGTTGGGGGATGGGAGGCCAGGGGAGGGATAGCATTAGGAGAAATACCTAATGTAGGTGATGGGTTGATGGGTGCAGTAAACCACCTTAGCACGTGTATACCTATGTAACAAAACTGCACGTTCTGCACATGTATCCCAGAACTTAACGTATAATAATAAAAATAAAAATAATTAAATACAATGTGAAATATTTCCCCCCTTTAAAAAATGACCAATAGGTACATGTAAAATACTCGACATAACTAATCATCAGGGAAACGGAAGGAAAAACACAATGAGATATCATTTAACACATGTTAGATTGGCTATTATCAAAAAAGTACAAGAAATTACAGATGCTGACAAGCATATGGAGGTTTCTCAAAATATTAAAAATAAAATATAGTGTATTAATAGAAAATTTGAAGTATAGCAAGATCAACAGATCAGGTGATGATTGCCACTAGAAAATGGTTTATTATTACTTTAAATAATAAAACTAAACAATTTGTCATATTCACTAATTAATTGATGTTCATTGACTATGGACATGTCAGCATTATTTATTTAGTTGAACATAATATTCTCTATAAATTTCCATTTATTTATGCAGAATTAATTTCATTTCTAAATACAAGATAATTAGGAGATAAACTCTCAACAATTTAGTTGTAAAGATAATTACAAAACCTTTTTAGGTTTAAATAGTAGCACTGTTTTATAAATAAATGAATTATGACTACAAGAATTTACTGGTATATTATAACTGGGATTTATTTCTTGAAGTCAAAGCATTAAAGAAAATTCAATCAGAATATCATCAAATAATTAAATCCCATAATAATTTAGGTTAATTGGTTTCAAGGTAAGTTAGAAGTATGCAATACTTTAAAAGTAGTACTGTTTCGTTATTATTTTCAAAGAACGACAACAAACTAACTGCTAACAGCTTCTTGTCAGAACGATATTCTGCCAGATATCTAACTTTAGTGAACACTAAATATGCATGGAAAATTAACACATTATTTTATGCAAAAGTAAAATATTAATCTATACATCACACTATGAACTAGACAATTACGTCCTTTTCCCAGTTTAAACATTTATCCTGCTATATCACATACATATATTTATATACGCGTGTGTGTGTATGTATACATATTTAAATTTTAAGTGTTTTTTTTTTTTTTTTTTGAGACGTAGTCTCACCCTGTCACCCAGGCTGGAGTGCAATGGCGCAATCTCGGCTCATTGCAACCTCGCCTCCCAGGTTCAAGCTATTCTCTGCCTCCGCCTCCTGGGTAGCTGGTATCACAAGCGCTCACCGCCGTTCCTGGATAATTTTTTGTATCGTTAGTAGAAACGGGGTTTCACTATGTTAGCCAAGCTGGTCTTGATCTCCTGACCTCGGGATCCACCCACCTCAGCCTCTCAAAGTGCTGGGATTACAGGAATGAGCCACTGCACCCGGCCAAATTTTAAGCACTTCTTATTTTTAACTGTGCATATTAAATCTGTATTTGTATTATCACATATCTTTAATTTATGGAATCAAAATCAATTAGAGATTAATCCCAAGTCTATGATTTTTAATTCAATGTAATTTTTAATGAAATCTCTCTTTTCATCACATTATACAAATTTATCCAGAGATTGATAGGTGGATGAAAAGAAATCTAAATAATTATTCAACAAGATTAAATAATTTCTAATTCATAATTAGTGTTATCATGATATGTGGGAAATATATTTTACTAAAATGTTCAGCTTCCATTTAAGCCAGTAAATATTTGATTTCTTCATTTTTAGTGATTTAGAAGTATATCTATTTCTCTATACAAGTTTATGTCTACTCATATATACTATCACAGAGTGATTATCTGCTAGCTATGAAAATATTTAATTCTCAATGCGAGGCGGTAAATATGCTTTTAAAGTAAAAAAAAATTCATAAGTGGGATGTATTAGGTCAATCTAATATTTTATATATTTAATATTTTGTTATAAAATTATTCTATATAAAATATACTTCTTTTTCTTGTTATTTCTTGTTTTTTTCTGCTTCCTTCCTTCCTCTTTCTTTCTTTTCTTTCCTTTCTTTCTTTTCTTTCCTTTCTTTCTTTCTTTCTTTCTTTCTTTCTTTCTTTCTTTCTTTCTTTCCTTCCTTCCTTCCTTCCTTCCTTCCTTCCTTCCTTCCTTCCTTCCTTCCTTCCTTCCTTCCCTCTTTCTTTCTTTCTTTCTTTCTTTCTTTCTTTCTTTCTTTCTTTCTTTCTTTCTTTCTTTCTTTCTTTCTTTCTTTCTTTCTTTCCTCTTTCTTTTTCTTTCTTTCCCTGTTATGTTTTAAGATTCATGTACAATGTTACTTTTTATCTCCACTGACAAAAGAAAATAGATGGCATCAGATCTGAAAGTCTGCCCTGTAGCCCTAATTCCATTCTTTGGATGCCTTTTAATTTTTTCCTATGTTCCATTTAGAATTGGTTGAACTTCTGAGTGTTTTGTATGTAGAAATGTGTAAGATATTCCATTGGTTTATATATCTGTTTTGGTACCAGTACCATGCTGTTTTGGTTACTTTAGCCTTGTAGTGTAGTTTGAAGTCAGGTAGCATGATGCCTCCAGCTTTGTTGTTTTTGCTTAGGATTGTCTATGTGGGCTCCTATCTATGTAAAAAACTCTCATGCTGTGCACACGTACCCTAGAAATTAAACTATAATAAAAACAAAAAAGAAATATGTAAGATATAATTCAGCTTGCCTACTGGAAGCAGATGTATTTCTAACACCTGTCATATCCTCTAGTGGGAATGGTATTTATATGGTTCTCTCTGTGTCTGCAATCTGACACCCTCTCTCAGGGAAGTGATCAGACAGCATCCCAGGAGATGGATGTGGCCAGTCCCTCACAAGAAGATGTCTCTACCAAGTGTTAGCATATCTGCCGAATTTATCCTCACTGATAAGTGCCTAATCATCTTGCCGTTTAGCTTTTAATAAGTAATTTCAAAAAACTAGTAAATCAGTCCAGGATTAATCAATCTTAAACAGAGAAGTTTAATATAAAAATTATTAAGCCACAATAGCAGAATAACTACAAAAATGAAAGAAGACTCTCAAGGATATCCTATGTCTAAAGAAAGAGCAGTCAGAGAGGAACAAAGTTGGAAGAGATTTCAGATCTTATTGAAGAAGGCGTGGTTGCACCCCTCTGCATGGTGGAACTTTGGGGAGCTGCTTTGTAGTTGTTCGGCCAATAGAAATAACCTTCTGGGGCACAGGTGAGTCAAAGCTGGTAGTTGGTAAGCAGAGGGAATGAAAATGTCACTGTGAGTTCCAGGTCTAGATCACAGGAATCTAATACACTTCTGTGTAAAGCTTGGGATGGGCTGGGTCAGGCCAATCTGGAGAATGAAACTCTAGAGGAGATCCTTCTAATTCATCAGTGTCTGCAGGGCCCTGCAGTGGAAATACTTGGAGCTAAGGAGAGTCTAACGGGCAGGGACCTGGACTCTCCTTGTTTCTCTGTATCTTTTTCTCTCCCTCTCTCCCTTCTTTTTCCACCCCTCTTTCTCTTTCCCTCTCCCAATCACAATCTCTTCTCCTTCACATCTTCCGCCTCCTCCTCTTCTTCTCTTCTCCTCCTTCTTCTTCCCCTTCTTCTCTGTCTTCCTCTTCTTCCCCTCCCCCCTCTCCTCATCCTTCTCTTCTTCTTTCTCCTCCTCCTTATTCTTCCTTTCTTCTTTGTTTGCACCCCTTTTCCTCTTCTTCTTCTTCCCCTTCTCCTTACTCTTTCCCTTATCCTCCTCCTTCCTCTCTTCCTCCTTCTCCTCCTCCTTCTTGTTTTTCCTTTCTTTTTCTTTTAATCATTTTCATCTTCTTCCCCTTCACCTTCCCCTTTTCCCTTCACTACTCCCCCTCCTTCTCGTCCTTGTCATTCTCCTTCTTCTTCTTTTATCTTCCTTCTCCTTCTCTTTCCTTCTCCTTATCCCTCCTCCTCTTCCTCGTCCTCCTCCTACTCCTCCTTTTACACTTATTATTTGCTTTTCCTCCCTCATTCAAACAGTTAACAGCTCTTTTCAGGATTATGGAGAAGTTTAAAGGATATGTTTATGTAATTTTGAGCCCACATATAAGATTTAAACAGGCACCAGGGATTTCACTGGTCTGAGGCTGAGATACAAAGCAGCAAACTTCAGAGGGAAGGGCTGTGTAAAACAGGGGCATCCAATCCCATAAACATGAAGAAGTCCAAAGACACCATGGAAACAGGAAGTTACCAGACTTCATGGAGAGATTAGACAATGAGGTCGTCAGTAGAAACCTTGGCACACAGGACATCAGAGTTTTTTAAATCCAGTTTTCATGATATTAGTTCAGCCTGTAGCCTTTTGATGTGGTCTGGAGACAGTGAAAGTGGGCTCATCAACGATGACCAAGATAAACATTTTTAAAGCCCTGGGAGAAAAGGAACATTGAGTCATAAACATTTTGATCTAGATGAAATTATGTTATTTTCAAGCCTGAATTTGTGGATTGAGTTTGACGTATGTTGATCTTTATAGGTGTCCCTACTCTGTGATACCAGAGGTAAACATGCTTTAGACTTGGGAAAACACATGTATTTATTCATTCATGCCATAAGCTCCTTTTCTTGGAACACTATAAAAACCAGTGATAAAAATCCAAGGAATATAAGGCTCTTAAACTAATTCCAATATAGGTGGGAAAATACTCCCAGAAAATAGGTATTTTATATTTAATATTACTACATGTATATAGGTAGGTTTGTGTGTGTGCATATATATACACAAATATACATATATTTTATATATATATATGTCATATGTCACAGACACACACACATGCAACACAAGGCCATTGAGTCAAAGACACAGATGGTTTATTTCTCACAACAATATCAGCAGGCAGAGCAGCATCTTCTGTCTGCTTTGAACTTTGAATCTCCATAAGGTGATTATATGGGGCCACATAATTTTTGTATATGCAATGGGATGCACTATAGGGGAAGAATCTTGAATTTTAGGAGAATATAAGTGTTTATAAGATGTTTGGTACATATACCCATCCTTGGAAGGAAGGAAGGAAGGAAGGAAGAAAGGAAGGAGAGAGAGAGAGAGAGAGAAAGAAAAGAAAAGAAAAGAAAAGAAAAGAAAGAAAGAAAGAAAGAAAGAAAGAAAGAAAGAAAGAAAGAAAGAAAGAAAGAAAGAAAAGAAAGAGAGAAAATAAATTACCTCTATGGGAGAGACAAGAGTCATCTCCAAGTTTATTAACCTAGAATATAAGGCAACTCTCTCTGAAGAAGGGAAGACATGATTTTATCTTTAGTGTCATGGGAAATCTCTGGGTATGTATATTTCTAGTTCTTTCTGGAGAAATACAATGTTTGTAGCTTCCAGAGCTGTTTGCTTTTGAAAAATGTTCTTTGCTTAGAAAGCCTGAACAATTCAGTAACGTAAGAAACTCATAAAAATTTGTCTCCCAACAGGAAGTCAACATGTAAGTCTCGTTAGAAGCTCAATAATGGAGATAGATGAAAAGCTGGAGTTCTTAAATCACATATATATGGATGGTTATTGGGGAGGTGCAAAAGTTTAGAGGTTTTCTTGAGAAGGTTTGGAGGCATGGTTATTTGAGTTACTGAAAGCAACTAGGTGTTGTATGATAAGACGTAAGTTAGAGGCATTGATTTGCACCAAATATTATAGGACATTGTATCCTTCAAAAAATTTTGGACTTACTGTAAAAACAAAACAAAACAAACAAACAAAAAAACATAGGGCGGGGCAATAATTAAATGGTTTAAGGAAAAAGATATCTTTAACAGTTGAGTTATTAAAAGAGAATATTAGGTGGCTCAATCCTGTAATCTCAGCACTTTGGGAGGCCCAGACGGGCAGATCACGAGGTCAGGAGATGGAGACCATCCTGGCTAACATGGTGAAACCGCGTCTCTACTAAAAAATACAAAAAAATTAGCCGGCCGAGGTGGCGGCGCCTGTAGTCCCAGCTACTCGGGAGGCTGAGGCAGGAGAATGGCGGGAAGCCAGGGGGCAGAGCTTTCAGTGAGCCAAGATGGCGCTGCTCACTCCAGCCTGGGCGACAGAGCGAGACTCCGTCTCAAAAAAAAAAAAAAGAGAGAATATTAACTGTAATAATGAATTAATTTTGTGTTAAATTGATGTGAATGTAAGAATTGAATATTAAAAGACCAGTTAAATCCAGTTAAAATATAATTGGAATATTCTAGATAAAGATAGAGATCACTTGGACTAGTCTGGTAACAGTGGAGATGGAATTACTTTGCTCTAACACAGGCACAGAAATCATGTATACTCTAGTCTAATGTTAATTTTTCCATATATACACTAACATTTCTGGAAACTACTATGATTTTTTTTTTATTTTGATGGTCAAAGTTATATGTGATACCAAACACCACACCTCATCCATTGGACATTTGGAAATGCTGGAGGAACAGAAGCAGAGGACATAAAGAGCTGGTGAGAAGAGCCACATGGGACACAAATAACAACCCACTGTAATTGAGTGGGCTCTCTCTGGACCCAGGAAACCTGTTGTATCCAACATGTCTGATCAGCTGGCTAGGAGATGCTCTCAGGTGTTTAGAAATTGAAGATTTAGTTAGTAGGTGGTGTGATGGTTAACTTTATGTGTCAATTTGTCAGACTAGGAGATGCCCAGATAGTTTGTAAGACATTATTTCTGGAAGAGATTAGCATTTGTGGCCTGAGTAACAAAGAGCACACTGACCAATGTGGGCAGGATTCATCCAATTCACTGAGGGCCTGAACAAAGCAGAAAGGCAGGGGAAGGGTAAATTTGCTCTCTCTGCTTCAGTTGGACCTTCTATCTTATCCTGACCTTGGATTTTAGTACTCCCCTCTGACTTCCCTGGTTCTCAGCCCTTTGAGTTTGGAATAGAACTGAAACATTGATTTTCATGGGCCTCCAGTTTACAGATGACAAATTGTGGGTCTTCTCAACTTACATAACCTCGTGAGCCAATCCCTCTGAATAAATCTCTTTCTAAATATTTTATTGGTTCTGTTTCTCTGGAGAACCCTGAATAATATACTTGAGAAAGTTATGGTTCCATTATGTTTGATTTGAATTAGGGAGTCAACAAACCTTTGGAGAGTGCAGGAGCAATCAGGGCCTCCAGGAAGAAGAGGGTGAAAGAGTGATGCAGTATTGAGGTGGATATCCCTGCTAAGGTGCTAGGATTTGCACAGAGTATTTTGCAATGGTAGAATAGCAGTGCACACTGGAAACCAAAGGGTGGGGGGAAACTAGCCACGGGACAAAGCTACCATGTCATCAATCGGCCAAAAACACTGCAAAATTAAATATCATTGTAAAATTCATTACATTCTCGAAGGAGGATTTAATGTTCAGAGATATTATTTAGAGTTTGGTTTGGCTTTAAAAATTAATATTCAATTTATTAAAGTTACAAATCCCCAAACTAGTTCTTCTTTAAGCGTTTAAGCTCAGCATATGAATTATATTTCTAAGTTCAGTAAACTCTTATTAGCTATTTTAATAGGCTTTGGAATAATGTTTGGTCCTATTTAAAAACTTCGTTAATTAAACACCTTCAACATTTTAAACTGCTTTCATAAATTTAATATATTCAATTTCTTTTTTAAGTATTCCAATTATTTAATTAACAAATAAAACTCTCTTGAATACTTAAATAGCTCATATAAATTTAACATAGTAAGCTAAACCTTAAGTTCTCTTAAATGTTACAATGCTGAATATAAAATTAGTAAATCTATATTAATTTCTCAATTAGACTTATTAAAATTGGAATTATGGGATTAATCAGTTGTACTGCTAAAATGTCAGAAATGTAAAAATGAGCTACAAGTGTTTAAGTAGAAAGTACATGTGAGTTTTAAACTTAAAAATACAACACTATAGGTTTTTTTAAAAATATGTGTCTATACTAACTTTTAAATTTCCCAGGAGTTAATGATGCTATCATTAAAAAATTTCATCCTAAAAATTATCCTAAGGCAAAATTTTGGGGCTCCTGGAGATTGTTGATTGCTCAGGGATCTAATCAGGACTATAATTTATAATTATGGGCTTCAACACGTTTTTTCTCATGCCCCTAGCTCTCCCGCTGAGCCAATTAATGTCATCACGTCATAGACTAAAAAACTTAAAGAAGTCGTTGGTTATATCCCCACATTATAGTCATCATTGCCTAATTTTCAAATCAAATTAGATTCTAGATATTCAACCCAATTATCCATAATACCTAATTGGATTTAAATAATTCCATTTATAAATTGTGAATATGTGATGATTTATTCACTATTTTGTCTTTTTACCACCTATTAGACTCTTTTGAATGTTAGGATGGTATCTAGTCGAAGTCTGTATGTTTCCCGAACCTTGGTCTAGCTTTACAATCATAATCCCTAAGGTTATTTTCCTGAGAAAAAAACCTACTCAGAACTTATGCTATAGACTGGATAATCTATTATTTGCGCAATGCCTTGAGCTCCAAAGCTCTACTTCCGCTGGGGGTGAGCAGCCTACTGCATTGCCAGGCTTCATCAGTACCACCCTGGAGCCAGAAAACTGAAGCTGCAGGTTGAAAATATCCAATGCCTTTTTCTCTCTTGGCCAGAGAGAGAATTGACAATATTCATAATTCAGGGATGTATTACTAAATATTTAAATTTCCTAGGTCTTAAGTTTTAGTGAGTAATGAATCAAAAGAACAAATAGTTTTGAGATAAATATTTCTGATCACAAGTGTGTAGTGGTCAAGGTTTCAGGTCTGGAGTCAGGTTGCCTGGGATCAGATCCTAACTCTGATACTTGCTAGTTTCTATAACCTGGGAGATATTGATTAACTTGTTATGTTTTCATTGTCACATGTTGAAAAAGGAGTAATAATAATAGAACCCACTGAAAAGGATGTAATAAGGACTAATTGAGATGACTACGTGTTACAGTCATCTGGATCTATTTAACACAGTCTCCCAGACCCATTTCACAACTAAATTGGAATGTTTGAAGGCGGGCCTTAAGTAACGCTTATAAGGATGTGACGATTGGCCAGGAGAGGTGCCTCATGCCTATAATACCAGCACTTTGGGAGGCTGAGCTGGGCCCTCCACTTGAGGTCAGCAGTTCAAGGCCAGCCTGGCCAAAATTGCAAAATCCTGTCTGTACTAAAAATACAATAAATAAATAAATAAATAAATAAATAAATAAATAAATAAATTTAAAAAATAGCCAGGTGTGGTGGCACATGCCTGTAATCCAGCTGCTCTGGAGGCTGCACGAGAATTGTTTGAACTCGGGAAGCGGAGGTTACTGTGAGCCAAGATCGCACTGCTGCACTGCAGCCTGGGCGATAGAGAAATACTGTCGAAAAAAACAAACGACCAAACAGAAAAGAAGATAAGAATAGTGATATGTATATAACATTGTCTTTTATTTTTATTAGCTCAATATTAAAATTTTCTTTGAACTTCTGCATTATCATCGTAATACATGCATACAGAAAGTAACTACAAAAAATCAGGCACTGTCACACAGGCTTTGAGTGAAAACCTAATGCTCTACAAGAGATTTGCCTACAAACTTATTTTTCCACCTTTCTGCCCACTCCTTCGGTTATTTTGTCTACTTTGTGTGTTGCCTTGACAACGAAATCTGAAGGGATACTCATTCATAAGCTGCTTCCCATGGATCATAATTTAAATCATTCAGAATCTCTAGTGTGAAGATCCAAACTTTCCTCGAGTATGTGGATAATGACTTGTGAAATCAGAATGACGGTTATAACTGTTCCATGCATGAGCTAGCACCTGGGCATGAGGAAGGCGTCCTAGAATATTCAGAGTAATTTTGTCTTCTGGGATATAGGTGGGTTCTCTGTTTATTTCTTGATCTTCTATTTCCAGTGTCATTACCCCCATTTTCCTCGTTTAGTGATGCTCTCTCTTCTCCTTATACAGGTTATGAACTGGCCTATCGTTTGAAGCCTCTAAATTACAATTTTTTATAGGGAACTCTCCCTCCCAGTGCTGATTGTGTCCAAAACCTGTCCACGAACATACTGCCAATGCCTTCCAGCTCATTTTCCTTTCTCAATATGAGAGAGACAGAGCCTTCTCTCTGGTGGTTTGGCAATCAGATAATGACATTTTACCCCACTACAGTTCTGTTTACTCCCTACCTCCAATAAATTTTTCAGTGGATAAGTTCCACTAACTTGTACACATCTTAAGACATTCCACTTTCTATCTTCACTCTGTAACTGTTGGTACATTTTACACATACACGACATGTTCTGTGTATGTGGTACATTGCCTTTAGGTGTGCTCCACCCATACCTAGTCTTGCCTGGCTGTTTGGTTTTTGTCAATAGAAAAAAAAAATAGTAAACTTGATGAAATAAAAAGACTTGTAAGTGCTTTAGAGAATTTTGTATTCCTTCTGCAACCTTGCAATTAGAGCTACGTTAAAAAGTCCAGGTTGTTCTCCAGAAGGATGGAAGCATGTAAACCAGTTAACCCAGTCATCCCAGTTAACTGGCAGACATAGAGTGAGGCCATTGACTTTCGTTTGACAGCAGACCCCTGAATGAGATCAGCAGATTGATCTAGCTTAGTCCAGTACAAATCGTAAATTCATAGAATTATGATAAAGTGAAGGAGCGGAATGTTTAAGCCGCTACCTTTCAGTTGTTATACAGCCATGGATGAAAGATTTAAAGTAATTTGTTCAAGCTGAGTGTGGTGGCTCACTCAAGTACTTCTGGGCAATGTATACTTTGGAGATGTGGGTCACTAGGTAAGGAAATAAATAACTAATAAATTAATAAAAACAATTTGATGTACTTTTGAAGTCTTATTCAACTGTAGATGTACCAGCTCTGTTCATTTGGTACAAATACAGCCTGCAGTGGTGGTTATACGACAAGATCTGATTCAGATTGACAACTCAAAGAATCTCTGACAGTTCAACGTTTATTTTAGAAATATCAAAAGCAATTAGGTCAAGAGTTTAACATGTCATTAAAGCATAGTCTATTTGAGCCCTTTGCACACATAAGAAAGGGACCGGGAATCAATAGACATGTATTTTGTTAAGCTCTGGAAATTGCTGCTGATTTTGTTTGAGAAAAAATCGTGTGTTCGGCCGGGCACGGTGGCTCAAGCCTGTAATCCCAGCACTTTGGGAGGCCGAGATGGGCGGATCACGAGGTCAGGAGATCGAGACTATCCTGGCTAATACGGTGAAACCCCGTCTCTACTAAAAAATACAAAAAAAACTAGCCGAGCGAGGTGGCGGCGCCTGTAGTCCCAGCTACTTGGGAGGCTGAGGCAGGAGAATGGCGTAAACCCGGGAGGCGGAGCTTGCAGTGAGCTGAGATCCGGCCACTGCACTCCAGCCTGGGCACAGAGCAAGACTCCATCTCAAAAAAAAAAAAAAAAAAAAAAAAAAAAAAAGAAAAAATCGTGTGTTCATCCTTTTTTTTTTTTTTTTTTTTCTGCTGCCATCACAGAATACCACAGGCTGAGTAATTATAAAGAACAGAGGTCCATTTGGCCCATGATTTTCTAAGTTGCAAAGTTCAAGAGCAGAATGCTGACATCAGTGCGTATCATCCCACAGTGGATGAGCAAGTAAGCATGTGAGACAGAGAAGGTAGTGGGCTGAACGCATCCTTTTTATCAGGCACACATTCCTGTATAACTAATGGACTCCCAGGATAAGGGCATTAATATATTCATAAAGGTGAGACCTCAGGACGTAATCATCTCTTACAGATACATCTTCCTAATAGTGTTACAATTGAAATTAAATTTTAAAATGAGTTTTGAAGGGTACATTTAAACCATAGGAATCAGAACATAAGATAAATTGGAGAATAAGTAAATAATTATGAGAACACATTTTAGAATACAGAGTTATCCACTTCCTTCACCTTTATTCTCTTTTCTATAAATAACTGATTAGAGGGTATGAGACAAAACTGAATATGGGAAGACGTGTTTTTGTAAGATAAAATGATTATCATTATTAATGATATCTCATCAACTTCCTACTCTGAAATACCTAAAAACTTATGTTTCTGTCTACAGAAATATAGGGACTCAAAAACTATCTTCCTACCAACCATCTTCAACAAGAAGCTAGATGAACGAGGTTCAAAGTATCGTGACACAGTGTGCCGTGACAGAAACATGCAGAACTCTAGCAAGATGGCGCTGCCAACTGAAAGAGAAGCAACAAATGAAATAGGAACACTAGGGAAGAAGGTTAGATTTCCAAAGCCACTATAAACTATGTCCACCTAATGAAAAAAGCAAATATTATCTACCACCCATCTCATCTTCAAGTTTATGTTCAGCCACTAATTAGAAGTGGAATTTATGGTAAATGCCTATAATGGTACTCCTTCAAGATGGTGAAGGGCACACGAACAGAGTTATAATGTGTAGTATTTAATCCCATCCTGCATGGTGACTGACTAGGCCTGGATAAAAATTAGCAGGTCTTGCTCTCCCATGGCATGTAAGCTTTCCAGAAAACTACGAAATGTTTGATCCAACCTGAGAATGAAGGTACCTATCAGGAGACAGATAGTGCTCATGGTACTGGAAGAGTGTAAAGTTTAAGAAGCTTCTGTCATCAGACAGCAGGAACGAGGCACTCCTATTTACCCAAATATTAAGTATATTTTTTCCTCTCAGTTAAAATACCCTTAAAATATGTAGGAAAAATATAAGACAAAAACAAAACAAAATGAGAGCTTTGTTTTGTTGCAACAGTGTTAAAGAAAATAGAATACCTATAATATGTATCTGAATTTGTAGTGTCCCTCTTGAACACAATCATTGGTGTTTTGCCTCTGGGACAAAGTATAAAATGGTATGTTTTCATGAAGTAGTTAAATAATTTTAATCCCCTGGTGACAAAATATATTTTGTAAAGAATTTTTTGGTCTGAAATGTGTCTCCTTTTTCTTGTTTCAACAATGAATAATGCTATTTAGGTTTCAGGAAAGATATGCTTGTTTTTCTGTTAGACATTCAAACATTTCTGTCCTTAAATTGTTCATGAGTAAAATAAATGTATGTACAGATGTGAAAAAATGCATTTATAATTAACTTGTCTTATAAAATCCCAACTATCATGCATTTAAAATGTCAAACCTTTTAAAATAACGCATAATCAAAATTAAAACAAAAGTGTGTTACTTATTCTTTAGAAAACCTCATACCTTGTATAGTAATTGCTTTGAATTTAGTGGAATGCCCTTCATAATAATAATCCTAATAATATAGCATTAATAATTTAATACACATTATTGACTACCTACTGTGTGCTTGAGGATAATATACATGATGTTGTTCCTATACATAAATAACTATAACAAAGTTAATTTATAAATTAGGCACAGTAAGAAATTAAAAATAACTTATAATAGAACAATTACAACATTACAGAATAATAAAAGTTACATGAACATGGTTTCTCTTTTTTGTTTGTTTTAGCATGTAGTTTTTCCTTTTTTTAAAAATTATACTTTAAGTTCTAGGGTACATGTGCACAACGTGCAGGTTTGTTACATATGTATACATGTGCCATGTTGGTGTGCTGCACCCATTAACTCATCATTTACATTAGGTATATCTCCTAATGCTATCCCTCCCCCCTACCCCCTCCCCACAATAGGACCCGGTGTGTGATGTTCCCCTTCCTGTGTCCAAGTGATCTCATTGTTCAATTCCCACCTATGAGTGAGAACATGTGGTACTGGTTTTCTGTTCTTGCGATAGTTTGCTGAGAATAATGGTTACCAGCTGCATCCATGTCCCTACAAAGGACACGAACTCATCCTTTTTTATGGCCGCATAGTATTCCATGGTGTATATGTGCCACATTTTCTTAATCCAGTCTGTCACTGATGGACATTTGGGTTGATTCCAAGTCTTTGCTATTGTGAATAGTGCCACAACAAACGTACGTGTGCATGTGTCTTTATAGCAGCATGACTTATAATCCTTTGGGTATATCCTCAGTAATGGGATTGCTGGGTCAAATGGTATTTCTAGTTCTACATCCTTGAGGAATCGCCACACTGTTTTCCACAATGGTTGAACTACTTTACAGTCCCACCAACAGTGTACAAGTGTTCTTATTTCTCCACATCCTCTCCAGCACCTGTTGTTTCCTGATTTTTTAATGATTGCCATTTTAACTGGTGTGGTTTCTCTTCTTAAATTTTCTTAAATTACTGTGCTCATCTATTTTTGAGCAACAGTTGACATAGTGAAATCTTGAATAAGGAAGAACTACTGCATTAATAGTGTAATTTACATGGCTATTTACTAATTCACATATTGTAATTGTTAAGTGTTCATCTGATTCAGATAGGGCATGTGGTTAAAATATAATATTATAACCAGATCGTAATGAGTTTGTGTTTAAAAGTAGATTTAATTCTAGGCCACTGTTTTTTTTTTTTAATTATAATCATTCTATATCTGTGGGTTTACAAATACATTACAGTCTGTCTTTAGTTCTGTATGAAGGTATTTAAAATGCACAAGTGGCCGGTTGCAGTGGCTCACGCCTGTAATCCCAGCACTTTGGGAGGCAGAGGTGGGCAGATCACGAGATCAGGAGATTGAAACACGGTGAAAATCCCATCTCTACTAAAAACACAAAAAATTAGCCAGGTGTGTAGGTGGGCACCTGTAGTCCCAGCTACTGGGGAGGCTGAGACAGGAGAATTACTTGAATCCAGGAGACGGAGGTTGCAGTGAACCGAGATCACGCCACTGCACTCCAGCCTAGGGTGACAGAGTGAGACTCTGTCTCAAAAAAAAAAAAAAAAAAAAAAAAAAAAAACACAAGTATAGTCTGTGTATATGGGGGTTAATATGGGGGTGACCACAACATGGAAGCCAAACACAAACAGAAAATTGTGGTGTTCATGTTCATAGGCATGCTGGTTCTCAGTGGTACTTTAATGGCGAGTTACCAAGCAAACAACCAAGGCTGATTTGAAAACATGTGTAATTATTTATAAGAACTGAAGCACAAATTATGTAATTGTGCCCTTTAAGTTTAAAGAAATAAGATACGTCTTAATTCATTGGCAGTGCCCCAGACTTTTCCCTTTAACAATATTTAGGTATCAGAAATTGGCCAGACTATTTCCTATATAAGTGTACCCTGTACCCTCTTATGCTGTTAACCTAGACTTCTCTTTGATTTTGTTCACTGCCAAAGAGAGATTTTTTCCCCTAAGTGTTCTAATATTTTTCTATAATTAAACAAATACACAACATTCTGAGTATTTTTCTGCCAGTAATTTTGGAAATATAAACAACAAAAACATGAAAAAGTGTTCCCTCCTAGTTACTCCATCAATTCCCTTTTCTTCTTAAAAAAAAAAAATTGTGTGTGTGTGGAATAAAGGGAAGTAAAAGATTTAACATAATTTAAAGGGCACCTTATCAGATAAATATTTTTCAGGGCAGCTGGCATAAATCAAAGCCTGTATTATTTTGAGTTATTTAACAAGCAGGCACTAAAGCAAGATCAGCTGGGCAATCTATATTATATAGTATAATATCACATATAATATATATGAGTGTCAAAAGGAGGGATCCAGGGAAGGCCGTGAGGGCTGTGAGACTGTGGGGCTGGTTTAACCTTCTATGAAGGAGAAAGCAAAATAAGGACGGATGAAAGTGTGTGATGTGTGGGGTGTGGTGCAGAAAAAAAATAATTCAGCAAGAAAAGTATAGCGTCCTCCAGTCTAAGTTCTCCAATAGAGAAGTCCTGTGTTTCCTGGAAATGGCTTAGCTTTAGCTTTTTTTAAAAAAATGCTCAGTCATTGGTTAAGAGTTGCTCATAAAAAATATGGCCTCAATGAGGACACATTGATGGGTAGCACAGGGCCGTAGTGGGGGCCATCACTCAACTGTGCATTCTGCAGTTCAAAATCGGACAGACCCATTCGTGTGAACTCCACACAGTCTTTTGAGGAAAGATTAGTCTTAGGGTCTATAGAAAGAAGGTGAAGACAATTAGGGGTGCTTCAGCAAAGATCATTAATGGGCTTGGGAAAGGGATAGCAGTGAAGAGAAGGTAGTGTTAGAGACAAAAGTAACCAATATGTTTTATTTGCTTTCTTTTTCTTATTTATATGCTTACTTCAAAATAACGGCTGTCCGCATAGACCGACCTGGAAATGTCAGTAATATTAGGTATAGGATAACATTTCAGACTTTAGCTTGCAAAAAGACAGGGAGAAGGGTAAAAGTTCCTACACAGTAACTGTAGGGAAATATGATGACCCCCCAGTCAAGATGAGTGTCTTTCAGAGAAGGGGCATACTCACTCTACTAGGCTCCACGCAATGTATACATTATTTTTATTAATGTAATTAACTAATTTAGTTTTTGAGACAGAGTCTTGCTCTGTCTTCCAACCTGGAGGTCAATGGCATGATCTTTCACTGCAACCTCCACCTCCTGGGCTCAGGTGATCCACCTCAGCCTCCCAAGTAGCTGGGACTACAGGTGTGCACCATCATACTCAGCTAACTTTTGTACTTTTTGTAGAGATAGGTTCCACCATGCTTCCCAGGTTAGTCTCAAACTCCTGGGTTCAAGCAATCCACCTGTCTCAGCCTCCCAGAATGCTGGGATTACAGGTGTGAGCCACTGCACCCAGCCCCTTTTTATATTTTAATAATAAACCCTCGTAAAACACACTAAATCATCCAGTTCTTTATTTTCAGAATACTATCTGTAAGAAAAGTTCTTCCAGTATTTAGTGAATTAATGCATATGAGAACTAAAAATAATATTTTTTTGGTCATAAAAATTTATCTCTGGCAGCTGGAGGTGGTGGCTCATGCCTGTAATCCCACACTTTGGGAGCCCTGAGGTTAGGCCAGACGGAAACAGAAAGATCAGGGCCAGACACAGTGGTTCACACCTGTAATCCCAGGTCTTTGGGAGACTGAGGCTGGCAGATCACTTGATGTCAGGAGTTATAGACCAGCCTGGCCAACATGGTGAAACCCAGTTTCTATGAAAAAATACTCAAATTAGCCATGCATAGTGGCATATGCCTGTAGTCCCAGCTACTCAGGAAGCTGAGGCAGGAGAATAGCTTGAGCGCAGGAGACAGAGGTTGCAGTTTGTTGAGATTGTACCGCTGCACTTCAGCCTGGGCAACAGAGGAGACTCTGAAAAAAAAAAAAAAGTCCCAAAAACAAAACAAAAGTCATCAGAAGAACATCGGTAATCTTGATAGTTTGGCCTTTTCCACATGCAAATAAAACACAAAACAAATTACAAAGCACTCAAGAGAACAGAGTTAGGGGAGGGTTAATTCTTTAAAAATCTGCAACTAGAAAGGGTGAAAATTGCAAGTATGTGTCTTCCTGGCCTGAGTTTCATCTCAGCCTCTAAGGCTATTACAAAATAAGCAGAAGAAATCTTTATCCTTATCAGTGAAGATGCCAGACAAGAGAGTATAATGCTGAAAAAGTAACTGAAAAATTAAAGGATGGACTGTGGCAGATAGACAATGGCAGAAAATGTATAACTATGTCAAAATTATCCATCACAAATAAAGGAAAAATAATGCTATTTTTACATGAACAAAAATGTGGACAATTTATTGCCCAAAGACCTGCCTGCACCACACAAAAGTCCATTTTTCTCTGGGTGAAGGAAAATGACACAGGATAGCAATTTCAATAGATAGAAAATTATAAAAACTTTAGAAAGTTACAAGTTCATTGGTCAACATGTGTAATTGTATAATTGAAAATAGAAATAAAAAATAATTCTATTTACTAGAATATAAAAAATAGAAACATTGTAATAAAGTTAAAAATGGAGTATGTTTTGTATATTGAAAGTTACAAAATGATACTAAGTGAAACTAAATATATTTAATAGAAAAATATAGCATATTAATAAAATGAAGGAGTCAGTGTTATAATGTTCGTTATTCAAAATGGATCTGTAGAAGTCCTATAATTTCAATAAAAATGTCAGCATTTCTGTGTAAGTACAATCAACCTAAACTCATATAGAAAAATGTTTCCAGGAAAACAAAGCTGGTGAAAAACATATAATGCAATTTCAAATTTTACTCTACATTTTAAGTACTTGACATAGGGCATAATTAGCAATATTATACACATACAGATCAACTGTAGGTCACAGAAAGACACACGCATATATATTCCACGCCTTTTTCAACACATGTTCCAGACAATTCCATGAGGAAACACTGATATTTATAATAGTAGCACAGGAACAATTGTACAGTGCTATGGTAAATGATTAATATCAACCTTATCTCATACCATACAAGAAAATTAAGTCAGAGTGGATTATGTCAGCAATGCAAAAGTCAAGCATATAAAGTTGCTAGAAGAAAATAGAGGAAAACATTTGCAACCGTGGGATAGCTCAATATTTCTTAACATATAAAAAGCTCAAAACAAAAAAGAAAAAGAAAAATATTCATCGAATTTAAAAAATCATTTTGATTTTTGCAAAACTATTAATAATAGGAAGAGGTAAGTCAAAAAAGGAAGAAATATATTTACTTAATATTTGTGAATATATGTCTAATACACATAAAATGTATGTCCGCACAAACACTTGAACAACTAAAACATCCATCACCAGGAGAATGAATAAGGACATTTTGTTATGTTCAACAATAGACTATTTCTCAAAAATAAAACACACACACACACACCACACACACACACACACTACAGAGTAATGGAACAGGGTAAATTTAAGAAAATATTATTTTATTAAATTGTATTAAACTGTTATAAGGTAAATCAATGCAACAGTTATTCTTAGTATATCCAAAAGTTTCAGATATTCTCTGCCCTGTGTTGATTTCCCAAATGACATTTTGAGATGCTTTCTGAATTTAACAGAATGAAGTCATATTCAACTTCATCTTTGCAAATCTATGAGTAATTAAGTCCTGGGAAACAATTAAAATATTATAAAATGAGGAATTCTTTAGGAAAAAATTTTTATTTTAGTGGCATTAATTATAAGAAAGAACATCTAAAATAATCATTTTCAAAAATTCTCATTTGAAAATTCTCACTTTTCATTTTGGTTTATTTTACAATAACATTCAGTAATGCATTGTAGACTATTGACAATACTAAACAACACAGCATCTGAAAAATATAAAAATATGCAATTTTGAAAATTATGAGTGACTGTTATTTAAAAAAATATTATTTCACTGGAATATTTTTAAACTAAATCACATTTTCTTTAGAATTATTTCCAACATATCTCCTTTTATGCCACACTATTAATTTTATTTATAGGTATCACAGTATTCCACATAACAATTAACATTTGAATCAAAGTTATAAAAATATTTAAGTTTTAGTCAACAGAGAAATTTTAAAAATCAAAAACAATGTTTTTATTCGCCAGGGTTATCCAGTAGAATTTTCTTCAATAATGGAAGTATTATACATCTATGCTGTCCACTATGAAAGCTACTAGCTACAAGTGATTATAAAGCACTTGAAATATGCCTAGTGGGTTAAGTCTTAAATTTTTTAATTTTTAAATTAATTTAAGTAACCACAAGGCTACTCTTTATGACAGCACAATTATAGATGACAATACGATTGCATTAAAATTATATGTGTGCGTGTGTATATATAATCTTAGATAAATAGATAGGTAGGTAGGTAGGTAGGTAGGTAGGTAGATAGATAGATAGATAGATAGATAGATAGATAGATAGATAGCTATAGTGGTTTTTATGTGAATGGAAAAATTGTACTTCTCTGGTATAAATGTCCAAGAGTGCAACTGATGGGTCACATAATAGTTGTAATAAATTGCCAAATGGTTTGCTGGAGTTGCTGTACCATTTTGTATATTTATCAGCAATATATAAAGGATGTTTTCTCGCATCCCTGCCAGAGTTCTGTGTTATCATTATTTTTTATTTTAGCCATTTTATATGTGAAGTATTATCTAATTTTGATTTACAGTTGTGATGAATGATATTGAAATATTTTCATGTGCCTTTGCTATATATGTTTTTTCTTTGGTACAAAGTCCCTTTGCATTATTAGCCCATTATGTAGTGGATTGTTTGCTTTTCTTACTGCTACGTTTGAGATGTCTTGGTCTGTTTAATACACTCCTCCACCGTCAGATATGTGGTTTGAAAATATTTTGCTACAGACATATCTTGTATTTTTATACTTTTAAGAGTAATGAACATAGAAAAACCTTTTTTTAATCCCGAAAAGATCCAAATTATAAAATTTGTCTTTTATGACCATATTTTTGGTGTCAAGTCTAGGAATTCACCTATTAGCCCTTGATATGGAAGAATTTCTCCTATATTTTTTTCTCAAAGTTTTGGTTTTACATTTTACATTTAAGATTATGATATAGTTTTGCATAAGGTTTGAGACTTGAATTTGTGTTTGTTATTTCGTAGATATTCAACTTCCTCAGCACCATTTATTTAAAAGATCACGTTTCCTCTCTTAACGTTGTAACTTGTAAAAAGTTAGTGGTGATGCGAAGTGGTATAAGCAAAAAGGTAAAACATAAAGACCTAGATCTCATGCATCACATACACACATGAGATCACAAGTGGCAGGAGAGAGAACGAGAGCTGAGCGAAGGGAGAAGCGCTTTTTAAACCATCACATCTCCTGAGAACTCATTATCATGAGAATAGCATGGGAAAAACCGCCCTCATGATTCTATTTTTTGCACCTGGTCCTGCACTCTGTAAGTGGAGATTATTACAATTAAGGATGAGATTTGGGGTAGGGACACAGCCAAACCATATCAGACCCATTATATTCATACTTTACAAAGTCAAGGACAAGGAGATAATCTTAAAACCAGCCAGTGCAAAGTGATTCATGAGGTACAAGGGAACTTCCTTAAGACCACAGGCATGTCCCATTAGAAATCCTGCAGTCCAGAAGAAAGGAATAATAAATGAAAGGTGCTAAAAGGAAAACAAAACAAAACTGCCAACTAAGAATACTAAATACCACAACATTGTTCTTCAAAAATAAGAGAGAAAGATCTCAGGTAAACAAAATCTGAGGAAATTCATTTTCATTACACCTGTATTAGAATTTCTAAAGGGAGCCTTTCAAGTTGAATTCAATGGTCACTAGAGAGCAACATAAAAACATATGAAAATACAAAGCTCTTCTGTGTAGATAGATATATTTACAAATACAGATCCTATAATACTGTGATGCAGTATGTAACTTGCTTTTAATTCAGGTATAGGATATAAAATATAAAAATATAAAAATAACTATGAAACTATTTTAGGGAATACATCTCAAAAGAGGTAATTTGTTAATCAATAACACATATGTGTGTTGGAGAAATAAGGGACTACAGTTTTGCATGCCACGGAAGTTAAGTTGTCATAAGTTAAAAATAGATTGTTAGAATTATATTTTATGAAATTACCAAATCAACCATGAAATTATCTACAGAGGATACAAAAAAGAATGAGAGAGAAATCAAAGTACGCCACTACCATAAATAAATAAATAAATAACCAGCAAGGCAAAAAAAGAGGGTAAAATAACTTCAAGACATACAGAAAACAATTAACAACATGGTAATAGATTATTTTTTGTCAGTGATTATTTTAGATGTAAATAGATTAAATTTCTCAATTGATAGACACTGAGGGAGTTTAATGGATTACAAAAATGCAACTCTAAGCTGTCTCTAAGGATCTCATTTTAGCTATAAAGACACCATTAGACTAAAAAGATAGAGAAACTAGTATTACATGAAGATGGCAAGCAAAAGAGAGCAGGGCTGGATATACTTATTTCAGATAAAATATACATAAAATCAAAAACTGTCATAAAAGATAAAAAAGAACATTCACCTGGAAAACATAATAATTGTAAATACATGTGCACTTAATAGTGAAGACTTCTAAATATTTGGAGCAAACATTGACAGAAGCTAAGGGAGAAATAGTAACGTCATATTAGGAGAGGCTTTAATACTTCACTTTCAGTAATGGACAGATCAACCAGATGGATCAATAAGGAGAAACAGAATAAGAACAACACTATAAACCAATTGGACTTAACAAACGTAAAAATACTCAACCTAACAACAGCTAAATAGTCATTCTTCCTAAGCATACATTGAATATTATTCAGAACAGATCACATGTTGAATTGCAAAACAAGTCTTAATGAATTGAAGAAAATTGAAATTATTCCAAGCATCTCTTATGACCACAATGAAATGAAATTAAAAAGCAGTAGCAACAGGAAAACTGGAAAATTCACAGATATGTGAAAATGAAACAACACACACTTAATGTGTCAAAGAAAAATTCACAAGAAAAATTAGAAAATATCTTAAGATAATAAGAAAACTACAATATTCCAAAACTTGTGGGATGCAGCAAGGGGATGCTAAAAGAGAAGTTTATGGTGGTAAATGTTTACCTTAAAAAAGAGGAAAGAGATCAAGTCAATAACTGAACTTAACTCCTCAAGGAATTAGAAGAACAAAATAAACATGCACATAACGCCTTTAACACGTTTTAGTCTCTAAAATCCTTTCTTTGGAATTAATGATACTTAAATAAACGTCATGTAGTAATTATGTTAAGTGATTTCTGCAGAAGGAAATGTGTTTTCAATATTTCATTTTTTATTATGATAATCAAATTATTATCAACTATTTCTTATTTATTTTTACCACATCAATAAATATTTCTTGAGATTTTTACTGTAGATTTAATAAGCAGACGTGTGTTTATTTAACCTTCTATGTTGTCATTTTTGTAACATTATTCTCCAGAGAAATAATTGATAAATATTACACTTAGCCTGCATTTATGAATTTTAGTCATATGAAGTGTTTCCCAGGAAATGTTTTATTGTTTACTTATATTCATTTGTGTTTCACTTCATCTGCTTTGCAGATATCTGAACAGCCTAATTAACCATCTTCACCCTTGACATTCGAACAGAACACTGCCCATTGTTCATATTACTTTTTGTTATCAAAATACCAGGGACCTGAATGTTTAATACCAGCTGTCATGCATTGTGAATAAGTCTACCAGGTGCTACTATTTTTTTTTAGCTAAAAATAACATCTTTCAAAAGTTTGTATTGTAATACAAAATGACAGCAACTTAAATATTAGACTAATCACTAATTTATTTAGAAACATTGAGAAGGTCGGATGCGGTGGCTCACACCTGTAATCCCAGCACATTGGGAGGCCTAGGCAGGTGGATCCCTTGAGGTCAGGAGTTCGAGACCAGCCTGACCCACATGGTAAAACCCCATCTCTACTAAAAATACTAAATTAGCCAGCTATGGTGGTGCGCACCTGTAATCCCAGTCACTCAGGAGGCGGAGGCAGTAGAATCACTTGAATCCTGGAGGTGGAGGTTGCGTGAGCCGAGATCATGCCATTGCGCTCCAGCCTGGGCAACAAGAGTAAAACTCTGTCTCAAAATAAATAAATGAATAAATATTCAGAAAAGACTTTGAAAAATGATGTTAATTTTTATTAGAACAGAATCAATAATAGTGTAGCAGATTATAGCAGTGTTATGTTCAAATTTATGTGTCTTGCATGATCGACCTCAAAAATACCATGATCATAAGTTAAGACTGTCTATATGCCACCCAAAGATGTCATATTTAAAACTACACATTATGGCATTGTTTTACAGGTGGAATACATTCAATAGAAGGGTTTTTTAAGGTAGGCTCTATCCAGTCATATACATAATATTATATATTAATTCTACAAAATGTCAACAATGAAAATACTCTGATATGTAGTTTAGTTTTGCCAGTGATAAGTCAGAGGCTATTCTGGCCATGTTTGTTGGTTCACACTTATTGATTAACATTACAGAAAAGCCTGAGGAACAAGGCATTCTCTCTCTCTCTCTCTTTCTCTCCCTCTTCTCTCCATCTGTCTTTATCTTTGTCAATGCTCTTCCTTATTTATATTTGTATCTATGTTTCCCTGGAATTAAAAATGTTTAGCAATTAAAATAATATTATATTTTTCCAAATAGACTATTTTGAACAATTTGTTGTACAGAATAGCATCAGTTTTAGATAATTATATTGACTTCTTGCAAAGGAATTTGCTGAAATGTCAGGGCGATATGGATGAGAATATAAGGCAGATGTGTATTCATTTAATATAATTATTTAAATGTTTTAATTTAGCTAATAATAGCTATGCTATATAAATAAAATTTTCAAATTACATATTATCGATTCATTTTACTATGGTAATATTGTACAAACTATCTACTAAGGATTGCTACTTTAAGCATCATGATAGATAACCAGTAGGGAAGTAATTATCAATTTTGAGAAAAACTTTTTTTTCTCTACTTTAACTCTTACTTATGAGACTAAAGTACTGTCTCATTACTTTTGGCAATACTGTAGAGATAATATCTATGTTTGCAGTTCATTTATGTCTCCAGTCATTAAAAAATAAAGATGTAATGCCAAAGTACATCTAGACACAATTAAATATCTAAATGTTATTTTCTAAAATTCAATATGTGAAAACATTCTTTGATAGGCATCTCCATTTATTCTCTGAAGATACTACCTATGGCAAAATCATATTTTGAGCAACAAAAATACCACCTTATTTGAAATATAAGTTTTATTTTGTTCCAATTACATATAAAAATATTATAGGAGCATTCATTCAAGTTATATCATTTATTTTAGCTCCTTATCAGTATATTTTTAATAATGTATTTTGTCAACTAATATGATTAAAAATGTATCACTTTTCATTATAGTCACATAGTATCACACAGGTTAATGATCTAAATATAGACTATATGAAAGCCCTTGTCTATTCTCAAACCTTTTATGAAAAATTTTGACCAGTGTCACCAAAGTTATACAAAAGGCTTAGAAGTCATGATTTCATTTTTAAAAATATTGATTATTATATAAGATGTAATGACCAATGAAATGATCATAAAATCACATGTTAAAGAAGAAAAATACTTCGAACACATTATTATAATTATTCATACCCAGAAAACTTAAAGGGAATTATACATACCACCCTATATAAATGCTTACAAAACATATAAACTATATTAAGATTAGTATTTAAAATACGCTTTTCAGTTACCAATCACCTTACATTACCACCACTTCACTGTTGTATTGTAATTTTATTGGACAATAATTGTCAGCATCTTTATATTAAAAACAGTGGAGACTGGGAAATGTAAAACGACCATCACATCTCAAAGCCAAAATTTAAATAAGAGGAAGAGTGTTTACTCAACATAAATCTTCTATTTTTAATCTCCTCTTCCTCCCCGTTTGCATCCAACTGTACTATATAAATGTAAGCAACTGGAATTTAGATCTCAACAGAATTCAGAATACTTCTTTTTTAAAAACCATCTAATAATATGGGAATAAATAAAATTAATTCCAATTATTTTAAGTTATGATATTTTGCTAAAAACTTACTCTGTCTGTTGCTGATTTTTGTGTATTTCACTTTATGACATTTTGCTAATAACTTACTCTGTACTTAAAAGTACAACAGTACTATCAAATACTCTGTGTACTCTTAAAATTCTAAATGTACTGAGACTAATTTTAGTAATATCTTGGGAAATGAGCTATTTTCTTACAGTGATGAGAGTTTAAATAATCTGTCTTTATTTCATGTAATACATTTAGGTGTAAAAATATAGAAAGATAAATATTGAGATTTTTTTTACTGAGATTTAATATAAACATATTTTAGTATTTATATATAAATAATTGGATATTTATATATAAATAATTGGATATTTGTTTAAATAAACTGTCAAGAATTTTCCCCAAGTTTAAAAGAAATTTTTTTTTCTGTACTATTTCAATTTGCCAGTGCTCCCTACAGAGAGAATAACTTTCTCAGTTATTCGCGATACCCTCTGTTCATAGAAACAAGCCCCTTGCTGTTCAAGTCCAATCTTTGAACAGTGGGGAAAAATAAGTTAACTGTAATTGATTTGTGGTCATCAGCTAGAGCTTTTTGACCAGAGAAATCAACTGAAATTGCTAGTAGCTTTGAGGATTGCCATATCCGTTTTTCTAGTAACCCTACCAAACCCCAAGTTGTTGCTCTATTATCTCTCAATAATTCACTCTTCATATATGAATAGTCTAATCTCATTGTTAGCCCAGAATGCCATGCTGAGTGATTGCTAAGCAAATCAATAAAAAAAGTCTCTTCCTTTTTTTCTGTATTCTGTGATGCACACTGTTCACCAGGCTTCAAGCATTTCTTAATTTCATCACTATTGGCATTTCTTAAGTAGCCAGAGTAAGACTCAAACTGAGCTTCTTTTATGGAGATGACTAATCTGGTGGCATTTAGAAGGCATATTTGAACAAAATTCTAATTTATAGGTAATATCGTTAGTTCAGCATTTTGCTACTTATATTTTGCATTTATATACAAGCTAATGGTAATTTTATTGGCATCTGTTATATTTAATATCTTTTATCATGAAGCAATCAAGGCTGTAGTAAATTAAAATATTTGCCAAAAGTTTCAGTGCTAACAGGTGACAGATACTGGGAAAGAGTGCAAATATTTTAATAGTAGGTCCTTTATTCCTTTTAGTATTTCATGCTGCTTCTTAGAATGAGTTACATATGCTTAGCATATATTAAGCTCTGTTTAGAATAACACAAGAATTAAAATATTCCTAAAAGGAATCATTTGTTTTGGCTTAAATAAAACTCAATAAGAGGGTTTTTGATTAACAATTGACCAAAACAAAAAATCTAATTCTTGTTTTAAGGCCTAAAATGACAAAAAGTTGTAAAAACTTCTAAATCAAAATGCTTGAAATTAAGTATCAAACCAGAAAACAAACACTAATTAAACTCTTAAGCTTCCAGTAGATTATTGTAGAAGAGTAAAGAGATAACTGTCCAAAGTCTTGGAAGCCTAAACTTCACATCACTGTAGAATTTTCAAACCAATACTAATTGTTCAATAAGTCTCTCTTACTGACTATAAGAGATGTTGAATAATACTTCTTAGTAACATTCCTCATATATTTTATTATTTCCTTTGTAGTGATTTCACTCACATTTTAAATATGCATTCGCATGGTTACTTTTCTTAAATTATTTCTGAAGTTAGGTGAAATATAAATATATTATTGAGCCTGAGTTTGTTAACAAATGTCAATGTCTGGCCTACATATGAGGGCTTCTTGGACCTAAATCACTGGCTGGAACACAGACAATGCTTAATAATATGTTTTTGGAAGAAGAAAAAAATGAATGAAGTAATGAAAGAAGCAAAGAATTAAAGTATAAAAAAGAAACAGAAGTAGTTTAAGACAGTCTATGGTGGTCTTCTCTTGTTTTATAATAAATTACCACTAAGTTACAGCTTAAAACAACAAATTTATTATTTCACAATTCCTGAGTAAGGATTCCGGAGACTTCTTAGTTCAGTCATTTACTCAAGGTTCTCACAAGGCTACAATCAAGATGTTGGCCAGACTACATTATAATCTGGGGGCTCAAATTTGGAAGAATGTGCTTGCAAGTCCGTTCAGGTTGTTAGCAGAATTAAACTTCTTGCTGGTTCATGATTAGAAACATTTTTTTTTTTTTTTTTTTTTATTTTACAAACTGCCCATAGCTCCTTGCCACCGGTGTGTCTATATTATAAAACTTACAAACTGTCATCTCTAGATAAAAATGCAGTCTGGCTGACATCTTGATTACAACTTTGTGAGAGGTAAGCAAATTACCATCTAAGTCATACTGAGACTCCTGGCCCACAGATTTTGTGAGCAAGTCAGCAATAAAAAGCATGAGAGGAGGTGAGCTCTCAGAGATGGAGCACGGCCATGTGAAGTGTGGTCTTGTAGACCATGATTAATTTGAATCTGAATTCAGGTGCCATCCTTAGTCCGTAGTAAAAGAGGCCCCTTCTTTGTCCTTTATTCTTCAGAATCATCTCTCCTGCCAAGGAAGTAGTGAAGCTGATGAGAAGTGAGCACCTTTGTGTTTACTTTGAAGGTACAGTGAATAAAACTTGTTGATGGGTTGGATAAGGAGGGTTAGAAAAAGCGAGATATCAAAATCACTGCTAGTTTTACAGCTTGAATAGTTTGTTGAATAGTAATGAGTTTCATCTAATCTGCTATCTTAAAGCTATGGCTATGAGAAAATATGTGAGGCACCCAGGATAAAAAGACATCACGCTTTGTCTTCTAACTTTTCCCAAACCTACTAATTTAGTATCTACACATAGCCTTCTCTAAACAGAAATTCATATCACCCATCCTCATACCTTGACTGACTATTTTTAAATTTGTTTCTTTCTTTGTGTCCATTGATTTGAGATATACATAGTTTCCTTTTATCAACTGCCCAAAGCCGTGAAGAAATGTTACAGGACCAGCACGACTGTGTGCCTACTGCACAGTAACAGACCAATACACTGAGATAGAAGGGTTTGTATCAGAGGAAGAGTTTTAGATTGCAAGGTGGCCCAGTGTCAAGATGGAATGAGACTCTCAAATCTTTCTCCTCAAGGAGTTCCTGGCTGGGGTTTTCAAGGACACCATGGAGTGTGAGGGGCTAGCAAATTGGAGTTATTGATTGGTTGGCGTCAGAGGGATGTCATTACCAGTATGTGGAAAATGCATTCTTTGGTAAGCCAGCTCCTCATGGGGTCCTTCAGACCAGCTGGTATCAGTAGTTTCATGGCTAAAGAATATCTTATATAAAAAACAACATTTCACAGTGTGAAGTTATCTATAGAGAAGTTTAGGCGAATAATAACCTTTAGACAGAGTTTACATGATTCTTGGGTAGGAGGCAGCAAAAAACTATGAGAAAGCGGTTCAGAGAGCAAACTGCCCTAATGATTAATGCTGAGTATGATGTAAGCTTAGTTTGTTTTTATTCCCCTCTTCCCTCTGGTCTTCCGTGATTAATTCTGTGATGTTTATAGGGATGGTTTCAGAAGCATTTATTTTTTAGGGATTGCTTTTCCCACCCATTTGAATTAAATTAGATTTAAAAATATGCAAGCAGATTTATACTGGAACTTTGTGTATTTGATACTGTTTCAAGAAATGCAATTCTCACAACAGCAACAACAAGCATGTCAAATAAATACGACTGTGCAGGGACAGAAAAGTGGCTTTTTACAGTAGATTCACATTCATAAATAACTGACTATTATGTCAATTTGACATATTTCTTAATTCACTATAGTTTAAGTAGAAAGTGAAAGGGTACAAAGGTCTAGAAAATTTGAATGGGTTTTCACCCATCACTACTGAATTCTGTTCTATGGAATAGTGTAACTTACATAAAATAGCAATCTATGTATTCTTACTTTTCAAATATAATATTACAAGTTCATTTTTTTAGTCTCTAAATTTTAAATTTCTCAATTTAAAATTCCATTGACTTTTAGTTCCATTTGAATTCTTTATAGGATGTATGTAATACCAAATATAGAGATAAATATCATAATAATGAATGGTTGAGATTTATGCAACTATTATAAGGATGTTTCAGAATTTCTGGATGACAACTGCTATAATAAAAAAGCATGCAATAACATCATCTCAACTTTCATGTAAATGTTTTGACATGTTAGTGGTTTTCTAGATTAGGATTTGGTAGAGAGTATGCAATTCAGCATGTTAGAAGAGGCTTTATAATTATCTGAACAAATTGTTAATATTCAACTTTGGATATGAAATCAGGTTTACTTTTAAATATGTAGAGAAAAGACATATTCATGTGCATCCAGTGAGATAATCCAGAATAACTATAAATAAGTAGGGATTATTATAATACAAACATTAATGGAAGTCCAGCTTGGAGTATTGCATAGCTGAACAAGTGCTGGTATTAAGAGAACAGTAAGGAATGCTGAGCACTTAAGCATTTGACATTAAAGAATGTAGTTCACTAAAAGGGCTAAGCAGAAACATCATTTTGAGAAGCAAGAAGGTGTGTCAGAAAAATCAGATGGGTTATTTTCCCTTAATGGAGAGAAAGTAGCCAACAGTGTCAAAATTCAACAATGAAATCAAGTAATTTATAAATTGAAAAAAATCTCTGATTTTGTTAGATGAGTAATCCACATGTGAGTAACTAAATTTCTTGTTGCAAATAGCTTCGGTGGGCAAATCCAAACCAAAGTGTTCGGAACGGGGAACAATATTTTAGACATTTAATGTCTGGCCTAGTAAAGAGGCACAGCAATGCTAGCTCTCCACCTTTTTGGGCAAACTACTTAATTCCCTAGTGCCCAAAAGTGACTGAATAAATGGCTAAAGGTTTTGCTTATCTGCAAAATGGTCCTGATAATGTGATCTGAAAGTACGTTTATTTGTATTTGTAAAGTAAGTAATTTAATGTTGAGATATTGATAAAATGTCCCACGTGACTATGTAAAATAACTTACATTAGAGGAATCAGTTTAACATTTATTATTCAAAATTGTTTTTTTATAAAAATACCTTTAAGGTATTATCGTTTTCTGTAAAATGTATTATTTATAGATAATATGGTGTGATAACATATCTTCCGCTTCACTAATAAAATGTTTTTTGAATTCTTTAATTCTTGTGAATTAAATCCATAATAAATCATGAATAAATGTTGTGTGAGTGAATGAATATCTTTTAATAAGAAGATGCTTGATTGGAGGCCCTTCTTTCCTTCTTCTGTCATTCTTTTTTATATAAATCCTTTCTTTTTCTCAAAAAAATCTCTCTTAATCTACTTTTTTTTGAAAATAGGTATCAAAAGGGTGAAACTTTACATAGTCCTAGAAAAGGTATGCCTCTTTTTTTTTTTTTTTTTTTTTTTTTTAAGAAATGCACTAACTGAATTACTCTCAGGAGGTTTTATTTCTCCAACTTAAGGCTCAAGGAATGTAAGTTTAGGTTATTTGTAATAAAAAAAAAAAACTGTCATCTAGAGATTTTTTTCCAATCCTGAGGTGGTATTGGATGTGAATATGACTAATGTAATGTGCTAAAAGATTAGGCCAATGTAAACCAGCATACACTGAAACCTACCAATTCCAAAGCACTATCAGAATTTTCTCACATTGTCATCTTAATATAAAATAATATTTAAATTAACATTTAAATATTACTACTTTAGTTTTACAAAAATGCTTTCAAATAATTATATGAATATTGAATTTATAGATGGTCTTTATAAAGTATGCTAAACTGATTAATTTACCTACTGTTAAATAAAGAATCTAATAGCCATAGCTAATATTTTCAATGTCTTAGTTTTCAAAGAAAGGTCAGAAGTAATTTAGTTTAATTTGACTCTACTCCTTTGTATACTTAAAATTCTAACTATAAATAATAACTAAAGATAGATTATCAATAAATAGATGAATAAATATATCATAGATATAGAAAGAGGTAGGCCATAACATTTTGCTAAAACACTCTTAAGCTTGCCACAGTTAAGTGGATGCCCAGAACTGTATTATAGACATATGCAGTAAAAAATATACTCAAATCTAGTAGTTGTAGAACTTAAGATAAAAAATATTTTTGCAATGTAACATTTTTAAAGAATAAGCCCTACATTTATTATTAGAAAGCATGCACAGGTTCACAAATAACACTGTGTTCTTGGATACCACAAAGCAATTTGGTAACATTGTTGTCCATATTTTAGGATTCATTAATACATATCTATAATAGCTTCTGTAGCTATAAAAATTCTAGCTAAAAATCAAATTCCATCTCTACTGTTAAAATTAAGCAATATAAGGATGTGTTAATGTGCTAGTAGATTCTAGTCATCTTATAGTTATTAGCTATAAACATGTAAAGCTTGTCTTATGATGGTGATTTTATAAGAAATATATTTAGTCATTTTAGATATCTGTTCTTTTTTTTGTAAGTTTTATACAATAATGTATAAATACATAGGTTAATTTCCAGAAATTTTTCCTCCATTGAAACATTCCACACATTTTCAGCTTCCCTAAAGGAATTGTTAAATCTTAACTGAATAGACATTTACACAAATTGGTTAGAAATACATTTTTTTCTATAGATATAATGTTAATTTTCATGATGGAGAGTCAAATAAACAAACCAAAAATAGAACAACAGATACAGTGGACATTATCAATAAGGACCTTGCTTTCAGCAAAATAACTTTGAATACTACAAACTGAAGACTTGGGACTGCAGGCAGAAGGGCAACCATATTTAGAGAATCATTGATTTGAAACATGACACTCTTTAAACTTTGAAATATAGTTTGAAGGTGACCATTGTCTCGGGATTGAGCTATCCTCACCTTTAGAAGCAGACGTTTAACTTTATAGAAGACAATATATAAGGAAATGTAGCAGGTGGAAGGTTATACTATCTTCTCAAAATAGTTGATTTTCTTACTGCCACAAAAAACAGGATATATCGAAACTAAGTAATAAAGGGATTGGATCATAGAAGTTATAAAAAATATATTTTGTAGCTAGCTATCAGATTTTAGCTGAGGAAATCCATATATAGAGACTAATAAATAATCTTTTAAAATCTATTTTAGATTGTCTTGTCAAGTATTTTGTTGTTATGTTCCACTTCTTAATGGTAAAATGTATCCCTTTCAATACTTTTCTTCCCCAAAACTACCTACTCTTACATTATTATTCAAAATATTATGGATTTCATTTGTGTTATTATGGTAATAATTTACTTTAAAACCCCTTAATTCATACCCTGTCATATTTTGTGTATGCATGTGTTACTTGAAATTATATCCAGGTGCTGTCCGCTTTCTCATGAAGCGGTATTTGAGCATTGGAGGATGTCATCTCGAGTTGATGAGAAAGTACATGGTTTAGAGGCAAGTACTACAAGCATTTCAGCTTTCTTTAATTTAGATTAAATGAGGAGATGTGTTAATCAGCTTAGTAAATGTAATGTGTGAGTACAGGTATGATTAAAATTAATGGAGTATTATTATCAATATTAGAAATGAGTAATCATTGCTGAAATGAAGAGTTTTCATAATTTGCAGATCAGTTGGCCAGAATGTTTTTGAGGTGATACAAATTTTTACAAATGTGAGATAAGAATCTAGCCAAGTAGATACCCTTTATATTTCGGAATGGCGTCCAAGTTTTACACTATAATTATGATTTAATTTTTGTGACTTTTGGCTACCACCATGGCTCAGCAAGCTTTACTTCCTAAACGCTCTTGTGTTCAGTATGGCCTTTCATTTGAAATACTCTTTGTTGCTTAGTGATATCCATGGGATCAATAGTCCCTTGAGTCTGCTCTATCAGTTTTTTTTCCTGGGGAAACCCTTTCATACCAGATGTATTTAGAGAACTTAAAAGGTGGGACATTGGGGGCTTCATGAAACACACAAACTATATTGTATGAGCTGTTGTGTACCTTCCTTGGAAATAAGCTTTTTAAAAATACATGCATGATTTGCAAAAATTGTTCTGAATTTTTTTTTTTTTTGTAAAAAACATGATACCACGTTGTAGGGGCAGTTGCTAACCTTCTCCAGCTTTACACATAACCATGCTGTTGAGTACGTCAAATGGAAATGGATGAGAAAAAAATACCAGGCAACTGTGGCTAGTTTGTTCTTCCAAACAAAGATTCACTTGGTTATTTAGATACGCCTCCAATCTGGAGAATACCAATGAGGAAAATGTAAACTTCATTTATATAATAATTCAGTTTTAGAGTAATTAAACTAAAATTTGTGATAAACTTTATTTTATATGCAAAATAATTATGTTAGTTGTGCGATTCCAAGAGAAAGGTCAGGAAATTTCCACTTTATAGAAGATAATGTACCATTTAAAAATATTAATATCATTGTGGATTTAAATTGTTTTCATTCTGACGTTACTTAAATATGAAAAAAACTATAATCATTATATCCTATTTAGGCTTATAACTCTTATGTAATAAAGACATCATAAAATTGATAGAAATTTTTGACCGCAAATAATTAAATGTTAATGAATTTTATCATTAAAATTTTATATGGCTATTAAGCTGAATCACCTAAGTCTACATCATTATTTAATAATAATAAATATATGCATTTATACTTTTTTTAAAAATTAGTTTTATGTATTTAACTATCATGAGAAACCATCTCGTGGGTCTCTATTTTTTTAGGTCACTATTACTTTCCCAGTTTAAAACATATATTATAAATCTTGATCTATTTTGCAAGTAATATGCCAAATTATAAAAAATTATGTATATATTTACATTTAAGTATAATGCACATATTCCAATTTTCTTCATTATATATTTAAAAGAGTATAATGACATAAATGTCATAAGGTATCATGCCACTTTTGAAATGGATATAAAGACAGATTCATTTATAATTTAAAAATATAACCTAATTAATGCCTTCTGTATATTAACATCATTATTTCTTCTTGAAAAACATTCGGCATCATTATTTCTTCTTGAAAGAACCAAATTGAGAAGTACCATTATCTCATGAGGCTTATAGTTCAATGGGTGAGGGAAACAATGGACATTAAAGACCTTTAGTATAGTTAGACACACTGCCTAGTATAGTTAGACACACTGATAGCTGACATTAGTAAATAATTCATGTATTTGCAGTGCAAATATAGGACTGGCTACTACATGGACTCAGCATAACTTGCACAGTTGTATTTTTTCTTTCATTCAACAATATGATTTTTATCAACATTCCAAAAAATTATTTGACCTTTAAAATACATGATTTATAGCCTGGCACAGTGGCTCACACCTGTGATCCCAGCAACTTGGGAGGCCGAGGCGGGCAGATCATTTGAGGTCAGGAGTTTGAGACCAGCCTGACCAATATGATGAAACCCCTTCTCTACTAAAAATACAGAAATTAGCTGGGCGTGGTCTCGGGTGCCTGTAATCCCAGATACTGAGGAGGCTGAGGCAGGAGAATAAATTGAACCTGAGAGCTGAAGGTTGCAGTGAACTGAGATCATACCATTGCACTCCAGCCTGGGCGATAGAACAAGACTCCATCTCAAAAATAAATAAATAAATAAATAAATAAATAAATAAATAAATAAAAAGTGATTTATTCTCTAAATCCACTTGTTATTTTGTCCTAATTCTTCTCAACATGTAATTTTCCTGAGGTCAAATCAAATTGTCAATGAAAAACAAATTAAGAAAATTGTGTCTTCTACGGAAATATCTCTTAAGTGAAAGTAGTCACTGCACGAGAAGAGGCTTTCTTTGTAACTCGCAGAAGCATTCACCAGAAGCCTAGTGGCAGACGACCTATGGCTGTCCTTCTGACAAAGGATATGTCTTCCTAAAAACTGTTGGGCATGCTTGCCAGCTTGCTGAATGTTAATGGATGTCAATTTAGAACAGTGACTGCATGAATAAAATTGTAAGTCCGAAAACATTTCTGGGCATCTACATTTTATGGAAGCATTTGATTTTAAGATAGTTTTCTACATAATTGAGCAAGTAAGTGTTTATTTTAGAATACACTTACAAAGAAATAAATTCCTTGAAACTTGAGAATATCTTATTGGACCCCAGTTAAAATAACTATTTCTAGAAGTAAAATACCTTAAATATAATTTTATTGTGATTTGTTTGCAAAACATGAGGAGACATCTTATGTTAATTGTAGAATCTTTACTTTGAAAAAATCATTTTATGTCTTAATTTTACTTTTGGCATACTAAGAAAATGTATTTCTTTATCATTTTTGTGCGAGTGGTATTATTAAAGAAAAAGAAAAAATACATTAAAGAAAATGTCTATTACATGATGTGTTACTTTTTATAAAGCAGAAAATCAGCTACATTGCAAATTAACATCTTTGTGATTTTTAAATCTGATTTTGATCTCACTCTCAGATGTATCAAGGGAAATTTTGCTGAGTACAACCAGTTAAATCAATAGCGAAGGGCTCCTTTTAGGCTTGCTGCTTGTCAACAATCAGGAATATTGTCGCATGTCTACTGCATGAATAACTCTTTGGCTCTTTTGACTTACACACCAGATGCGGGTTTATTTTCATATTACTTTCTATTTAACTTGATTCTTTCAACTTTATAGACCAAATAAGTAACACTATACTCATAACTTCTAAAATGTAAAAAAACAAAAAAACAAAAAAACCTGATTTTTATATGCTGTTAATTTGGGATATGAGAGATAGAAAATGAAGTTTTGTGCATTTGTGTACGTGGAATAAGACGATGTTTAAAATATGGTAAATGTATTAGTAGGAGTTTTTAAGAGAAACCGAACTAATAGGATATACACATGTGTTTGTGTTTGGGTGTCGAAGGAGTGTTGGGGGGGAGAGAGAGAGAGGGAGAGGGGGAGAGAGAGAGAGAGAGAAACAGAGAGAGAGAAAGAGAGACTCTTATGTTAAGCAATTTGTTAGCTCATGTGATTGTGAGGACTAGAAAGTCTGAAATCTTCCCAATAGGTGGCAGGCTGGAAACTCCGGCAAGAGTTGATGTTGTAGTCTTGAGTTGAAGGCCAAAAAGTCCATGCAGAATTTCTTTGTTGAAGTGTAGAGACAAAATTCCTTCCCTCTCGAGGGATCTGTCTTTTCTGTTAAGACTTCAATTGTTTGGATGAAGCTCTCTCATATTATGTAGGTAGTCTTCTTTATTCAAATTTTGATTTAAATATGAATCACATCTAAAAATTTTCTCCACAGCAAAACCTAGATGTCTGTTTGACCAGAAACTGGGGACCAGGGTCTAACAAAGTTGACACATAAAATTAACCAACACAGTGTACCCTTTGTGAACTTGGTACCCATACATATCTCCTTAAACCATTTCATCTCAAAGTAAAGACAATTAAGGACAAGGTTACCCTCAGCCTAACATGATACAATTATCCTGTGTACAGCTTAAAACACACTATTCCTTTTTCCAAAAGAAGATGCAAAGTTCTTGGGTAAAACATCCATTATAAGGAAGAAATGCTAAGAACAATCATAGTCCTTGTTTCTGCAGCTGGTCATGTGGCCATAGCTGGTATTTGTTACTACCTTTTTTATCTTCTTCCAGTACACATTCTATATTCTCTTTGCCCTCAGCAAGTACCTTAGCTGCTCCTGGTTCTTTATCTGGTAGAGGGATCAAAAACACACTGATCCCTTCCCGAGAGCCTTCAACTCAAGACTGTAACATGAACTTGTGACAGAATTTCCAGGCTGTCACCTGCCGGGAAGACTTCAGATTTGTGTAGATTATGTTTGTTAATTTTATATGTCAACTTTGTTAGACTATGGACCCCAATATATGGTCAAACAGCAATCTAATGTGAAGATGAATGTATACAGAAAGAAAATATCTTTGATTTCTTCCTTCTCTCCTCCTAATCATAGAATTGTGACGTTTACACTTCTTTTGATATCTTACCACTTAAATACTATGATGCAAAATTAATCATACTTAAATACTAACATAATGCCAATATCTCTCATATTACATGACAAAAAAATAAGAGTTGAATGAAACCAGATACAGTTTCTTAATATACATCTATATATACACAATCATATTCATAACAAAATTGGGAGAACATACTCATGATTATTACAGTCCTTGTTTCTGTGACTGGTCGTGTGGTCACAGCTAGTATGTGTAACTACCTTCTTCTACCACCCATTTTGTATTCCTGTTGCCTTCAGCAAGCACCTTGGCTGGTCACGACTTTTTAACCTGATGGGGTGACCCAAACCTTCACTCTTGAAGAGTCTGTGCTATTAGTTGTCCTATCTTGGACTGTTATAGTTTTCCATTAATTTTAATCATGGGACTTCATAGTACTCAGAGATGCTATGAGGGATCTCCTGTATTCAGACATACTCTTCCTTATCTTCATTGCGAACCAGCAATTCACTTCCCCTTGGTACTACAACTAGCACAGTACCTCCCTTTGTTAATGAGGAGCCCAAAGTGGTTAGTAGCAATCTTAACTTCTAATTCAATGTCATCATTGTTGCATCTTTTGATGAAAATATTTCTTCTTTTAGAACTATGTTTCTAGGCCAGTCCTCTGCTGGCTGAGAGGACTTAGTTCTAAAAGGAGAAATACTTTGTAGGAAGAGAAAGCAAAAATTTTGCTATAGGATCACTAGAGGTGATAGCAAGTGTTACCACTCCTATTTCCAGTACTTGACTCTTGGACCATGAGTTCTGGCTATGGGAGAAAACAGCACCACACCTTGAATACTTATTTAGAGTATAGATAAATGATAGATGACTGTTTTATCCCTGAAAGTTATTGCCACCTACCTTGGGTTGTAACTTAGTCTTCAAAAGGCCATTTGAGGCCGGGTGCAGCGGCTCCACCTGTAATTCCAGCACTTTGGGAGGATGAGGGGGGCGGATCACCTGAGGTCAGGAGTTTGAGACCAGCCTGGTCAACATGATGAAACCCTGTCTCTACTAAAAATACAAAAATTGGCCGGGCGTGGTGGCAGGCACTTGTAATCCCAGCTACTCAGCAGGCTGAGGCAAGAGAATTGCTTGCACCCAGGAGGCGGAGGTTGCAGTGAGCTGAGATTGTATCATTGCACTCCAGCCTAGGCAACAAGAGAAAAACTCTATCTCAAAAAAAAAAAACAAAAACAAAAACAAAAACAAAAAAACCCATTGGACACATACATCTTCCCAGGACCTTTTTTGTTTTGTTTGTTTTTGTTTTCATTGATTTTCTAATTATTTCCCTTACAAATTCCTGGTCTTTTGGTAAACCGCTGGCCACAGCCCTTGTACTGCTATGTAATCGCATATGTGGCTATTTCTCTTTCCAAGCAAAATAAACCACCAGGTACGTTGACCAGTTTTTAGGGTTGTGCAGAAAAACACCCCAATTCTACAACTTGCCCTTTCTTGTAGTACCTACATTTTGCATAGAACCTTCTGTGAACTAGGCCTGACTTTATCTTCCTCTGTCAACTGATGGTAGGGAACTTCCCTTAACGTTGCAGGGAAAGTCTAGGAGAAAAACATCAGTGTGGCAGGAGTGGGAGCCATACACATTTGGACCACTTCATGTAACTTGCTTGTGCCTTCAGGGCCTGCTCAAACCTGATCTCACATTTACCTTTTGCACTCAATGATAGGGTGCTGCTGTGCACACCCAACTTAATGGCTTGTTGGCTTGAATAACACACAGTTCATAATGGGCAGTTCAGCTCACATGATAACTTGATGGTCCATGGTTGAGGATTCAGTCTCTATTAAATCATAGTAGAAAGGAAAAAGCTGTTTCTCAAAAGAGAAGGAGTTTTCTGCACAGAAAAGCAGAGATATGCTTCAATATTCTAAGGGTATACCTTGTGGTTCACTTATAGCAGCCTGCTAGAAACTCCAAACAGCATCTGTATCTACCATTAAAATATTAAGAATCCATTGATCTGCTGGATCATATTGCCAAAGTGGCAGAGCAGTATTTATGAAAGCCAAGATCTATTGCAGAGGCTTCTTTTGTGCTGGGTCTCACTCAGTACTCATAGATTTTTGGGTGACTCAGGAAGTAGGCCAGAATAACATATAAAAATGAGGAGTATGTTTTTTTCTTTTTGTTTTATTTTTGAGACAGAGTATCACACTGTCGCCCGGGTTGGAGTACGATGGCACGATCTTGGCTCATTGCAACCTCCGCCTTCCGGGTTCAAGCAATTCTCCTGCCTCAGCTTCCCGAGTAGCTGGGATTACAGGTGCCCACCACCACATCCGACGAACTTTTTGCATTTTTAGTAGAGATGGAGTTTCACTGTGTTACCCAGGCTAGTCTAGAACTCTTGACCTTTTGATCTGCCCAACTCGGCCTCTCAAAGGGCTGGGATTATAGGAGTGAGCCACCATGCCAGGCCAGGAATATGTTTTGAACCCTGACAAAAAGTCATCCCTGTTATAAAATGACAGACGGCTTAGTGGAACTATGTTCTGTTGGTTGAAAATTAATATATGTAAGGGATGAACCTGGATGTTTAGCTGAAGTGTATTTTAATAAAACGATTGAAAGCAAAGCCTAGTTTCTTCTTGTTTATTGTAGCTGAATTCCTGAAAAGGGATGCAGTGAAGGAATAATTTTTAAGCAAAAAGAAACAAGAACTTGAAGAGTTAGCCATTCTCAGCCTATTATCTTGCAAAAAGTAAAGTTATACTTTAGAGATAATACCAAAGGTATGGCTGGACAACATTTTGCTAAAGGGATTTGTTATGTGACCATGGATAATCAACCATCTAAGTAGACACGCTAACACTTTGGGACTGAAAAGGATGGACAGAGAGGGGATGACATGAAGGAGGGCTGTCAGACTTCTGAAAATCTATAGGCAGGAAATAGGCATACACAGCTATTTTGTCACAAGTATATGTTATTCTTCAAGAAAAGAAAAGGTTGACGACAAAGATGGTTCAGAGTCTGGGGTGGGAGGGGTTGCTAATGCATCTAAAGGCCTGGAGAATACGGACTCAAAGGATAGGACCATATCTCCCTAAATTCCAGGGAGCCAGGCTACTTCCCATGGCTGAATAGCTCTAGTGGGTCCAGAAGATGAGGCTACCAGCTGGTTGGGCATGGAGAACAGAGCATCAGGCTCACGAGGGTTGTTCTAAAGTCTTCACATCTGAAGGAATTTGTCTTGCTAGGTTTTAGATTTGCTTGATGCCCATGACCACTTTCTTCCTTTCAATTTCTCCCTTTTGGAATTGGAACATCATCCAATGCCTGTCTCATGATTGTATTTTTAAGTAGATAATGTGTCTGGATTCACAGATTTTCAGCTGGAAAGAAATTTAGCGTCAGGATGAATCATGTCTTGAGTCTCACTCACACCTTATATAAGTGATATTTAAATGAGATTATTAGACTTAGAGTTGACATAGAATCAGCTATGGCTTTTCAGGATGTTGAGGTAGGGTGAATACATTTTACGTGTGAGAAGGATGTATATATTTTAAGGGAAAAGGGAGTGGTGTTATGGGATGCATGGTGTTTCCCTATGTTTACTTTTGTGTTGCTAAAACAGAATAACGGAGACTGGGCAATTTATAATGGACATAAATTTATTTATCACAGGTCTGGAGATTGGGAAGTCCAAGATCAAGACACTAGCATCTGATGAGGGCCTTCTTGCCGTGTCATCTTGTGGTGGAAGGTGGATAGGCAAAGAGACGACAAGAAGAATAAAGGGGGGAAAATTCCCTTTTATATAATGAACCCACTACTGTGATAATGATATTAATCCATTTACTCCGCCCTCAGGGCCTAACCCTCTCTCATTAGTCCCCACCTGCCAGCACAGATGCATTGGGGATTAAGTTTCCAATAGATAATTTTGGGGGAACACACTCAAATCACAGCACCTCCAATACGTATGTGCTGAAGTCCTAAACTCCAGTATCTCTAGATGTTATCTTATTTGGAGATAGGGACATTGCAAATGTAATTGGTTAAGTTAAAATGATGTTATCAGAGGGGGTCCTCATTCAATATGACTGATGTTATTATAAGAAGTGAAATTGGAGCACACAGACAGACATGAAGAAAAGAGAGATAAAGGGAAGATGTGGAGAAAGCTGTCTACAAGACAAGAAGAGAATCTTGGAACAGATCCTTGCCTCGTAGTTTTTAGAAGAAACCAACATGGCTGACACCTTGATTTCGGACTTCTAACCTGTGAAATTTTGAGACGATAAACTTCTGTTGTAAAAATCATTCACTTTGAGGTATCTTGTTATTGTAGTACTAGCAAATTCATCCAGTGTGTGACATCTTTATATTTCTCATATAAAATTTATGTAATTAAAAATTGGGAATGTTTAAATAGTTCATAATTCAATTCTTTAATTATTTTATTATTCAAGATATTTGATAATTAAGAAAAATTACAAAAATTATAACACAGCAACATATATTTTACCCCTACTTTCTCGTTTGAGTTCAAATATCAATGCATATTTCTAGACTATTTCCCCTACTTTCCCACTTACCATATTATTATACATGACAAAATTATGTAAAATTAAATGAATATATTATAACAATTTTAAAAGCTCATATTGAGATTAATATATATAATCCTAAAAAATTCTGATAAATATATAAATACATATTGATATGTTCCATTATTACCTAATGACAAATTACTAGAAATTAGTACAGACATTATTCTTGGGATACATATTTTCATATTGCTTTCTCAATAATTTCACTGCTTATTCCTGATACTAACAATATGACCATGTCATTTTTTGACTATTTAGTCACCTTGAAAATGTCACTTTAAAAAAACCATGTTTGCTTAAATATTTAAAAATTGTTGTTATTATTGTTCTAATTAACATATAGTTAATTGCTAAAAGTCCAGGGACATTATGATTTTAAAAAATATATAGGTCAAAATCACTTCATACGTCACGGCTAAGCTTACAACTGTACAATGAATTGTATTAAGAGAGATTTAATTTTCTGCAACACTATTTCACTGAAAAATACTTGCATCATCTTGGCAGTAATAAAGCAGAGTATATTACACTTTAGGTCACATGAGTATGTGCTGACTATGTTTGATGAGGATAAAGAACATTTTCACTGAGTGAAGAAATACATATTAAAGAATTAATTGCCTAGTGGCTAATCTAAAATTGGTGGATTTGAGGCTGTGTCTATCAGCTTGATAAAATTATGCTTGCAAAATCAAAACTTAGATTGTGGACCACCGGGGGAAAATTGGGAGAGGCAGTTATTTTAAATGAGATCATGATGTTTTAGCTTCCTCAGGGTTCTTAGCGATCTATGAGAGTATTTTATAATATTACATTAACATTTCTAAACATGGCCATTTGAAACATATTCCAAACATAAATTTAATTTCGGCCTTCTCTTCCCTCTGGTTCACTGCTTCTAATGGTTATCCTTCCATTCATTTTACCTTGACACAATCTATTCCCCTCAATGTTATATTCTGGTTTATGAAACTTAGGAAAATCTCTTCAAGCTTTTGTTTTCCAAGAATGTTTTAAGAAGACAGCAACTTCTGCAGAAAGCATGTAAAATACAGTAAAAAAAAAAAGAAAAAAAAATATATGCATATATATATATATATGCCTAAAACCAAAAATGAAAGAGAGGATACTAATTTCAATATTTTGCCACTATTTAAAAATTATCTGCCACACTTGGGTCAAAAGGGTGAAGTAGTTAAGTTAGCACTTCACCTGGGACACAGTGTCAATCTTTCCATCAACATCTGGGGGACAGGGCAGTGAGAGCCTCATCTCTAAGAACTATAACTCTTTTCTCAGCTCTCCTGAACAACAGCTACCATATGCCCCATTCTCCCGTGGGTCTCCTCAGCACTAGCCTCTCATTTGCAGGTTTTATTAATCTAGCTACATATACAATTACATGTTGCATACTGCCTCTGTTAGCATTAATTCTTTTTTTAACCCAAGTATCTAATGCTTGGACAATGAAACTCACTGGACAATTGTTTTGGTCAGCTTTCTCCAGGGAGAACCAATAGGATATGTATAGAGAGAGAGATGAAAAGTAAGTGTATTATGAGAATTGGTTCACTTGAATACAGACACTCAGAAGTCCCACAATAGGCCATTTTTAAGCTGCTGAATAAGGAAATCTGGATGCCTGGCTCAATCCAAGCCTCAGACACAAGGAACCTGATGGACCAATTCTCAGTCCAAGACCGATGCCTAAGAGGCAGGAGCAGAGGCTGTTTATGTGAACACCGGAACACAAAGGTCAGAGAACCTGGAGTTGTGTGTACGAGGGTGGGAGAAAAGGGGTATTAGAGATCCAGCAAAGATAGTAAATTTGTTATTTCTCCAACTTTTTGTTCCATCCAGCCCTCACTGATTGAGTGATGCCTGGCCACATTGAGTGTGAATTTTCCCCACTCATTCCACTGAATCAAAAGCCAGTCTCCTCTGGAAACACCCTCACAGACCTCCCTGGGGCAGCCCAATTATTTTAATCAAAACCAGAACCACCTGGCTTTGCCTTCAGCAGAAGAGAGGCATGCTCAGTGCCAACCGAAGCATTGAGAATAATTAATGCTTTATCAGCTATCCGAGTAGCCCTTAATCCAGTCAAGTTGACACCCAAAATCAATCATTGCAGCCATGAAGAGTAATCAATCCAATGTTTTTCTCAAATACATTAAATCTAAGCAGCTCACATAAGTGAACAAGAACATAAACACATGCCTCAAAATGCAGTTTATAATTAATTGACTCTAATATCTTTATAATTAAGAATCTTGAAACTTATGTGTTATTCAAAATTATTGACAAAGTTGGACTATGCGTGAATCTAGCTGCATTTACCACGTGTTTTAGAGGAAATGCTCAGATGCAAAGTTTAGTACTTATCAGGTAGAGTTCGGGACTCATGAAATTTATCATTGCAAGTAAATAACTCTGTTACCAGTAGCCTTTTGCTCACAATATTGCAAACTATTTGAGGGCAGTTACGCAGTATTATATATCCTTATTATGCCATTGCCAAATGTAGCAACTGTTAAATGGTAAACACTCAGCTTATGTTATTTTTGTTAAATAAGACAATTTATGCATTTTAGGTTCTATAAATACATAAAAAATTGATTTTGATCCTTTATATAATGTTATTTAAATGTATGTAGATCATTATATTTATAATAAAAAGTTGGGGGAAGTTTTAAGTTATATATTTTAATAGTTTTAGATTGAGCTATTATATGCATTAAGACATTCTGTTAATTCATAAAACACAATATAGAAGCGGGAAATATGTTAAATATTTTTGATGACAATGTCATTTTTACATAATCGTAACATTTTATATGGTTCTAACACAGAACCTTTGATATGAGTCTCACTTTTGTCTTGTGAACATTAGTAAAGGAACATTTTTTTTTAAATCACTGTATCCACAAGTCTCAACAAAGTGTCAAATACATGTCATGTGCCCAATAAATCTTTGTTATACGTATTTTAAAACACACATAAGAATGAGTATAAACATGTTCAAAAACAAATAAAAATACACTTAATCCTCAGGAAATTAATACTATAGTGGAAGAATCTAAACATCAATATTTAAGCAAAAGTATAAGCCATAGTGAGAGAAGAAAAATGTTTAAATGTGTAATAAATAAGCAAAATTTACTGTGACTGTTAAATATATATGTTAAGTGAAAGAGGTAATCAATATTTTCTAGCAAATGAAGTGAATGAGAAGGCATAGAGTTATTGAGATGGAAAAAACTGACTTTTGTGATGTAAGCATGAACTAAAACCAAAACGTTAGGAAAACAAAATAAAATGAAGCAATGACTACATTTATATAAAGAAATTAGACAAAATGTTCTACAAAAGAGTTAGGTAACAGCACTGAGACCAAGTCCAATTAATTCTATCAGCATAAGGATAATGCAACATCAAGAAATATTTAACAAAATTCTTTACAACAACATATCATAAACAAGATCAGATTAATGACTGTGGAAAAGATAGTTAATAAAGATAAATATCTGCTTGTAACTGACAAAACATTAGCCAAACAGTAACAGATAGAACATACTTTACAAAATTAACCACACAGATCAAACTAAATTCTAATATACAGAAATTATTTCAATTTCCAAAGAGTGGTATGCACATGGAAACATTTCTCAATATTTTTTGAAGGTATTGATTAGTAAAATGACAGAACTATTCTTTAAAATCTATATTTTGGAAAAAAGTGAACATGATAGCATAGAGGCAAAAGCCAAGAAGTTCAACTGTATCAAAAGTATAAAAAATTATATATGAAGGCTGAATTTAGAAAATCCATACAGAAAAAAAGAGATGTGGGTATATTTATAGGTACCTTTTCTCTATTAAATCATTAAGTAGTTGAAATGGAAATAAAAATTATATGCACTGTATAGTATTGACAAAATGGTCAAATCGTACTCATGGATTTTTAAATCTGATTCTGCATGTGTAGTGCTCCAGGTGTTTGGCAGAAACAAATGCAAATTCTTTCTTTAAGAAGACAGCTTTACACTTTCAAAGTAGGATTTAGGGAATTCCTACAAGCAGTAGGACATGACAATGAACAGAACACAAAATAACAAAACTCAGCGCAAGGGAAAAAAGGAACCACAAGTGAGAAAACAAAAATGTAAACAACAACAATAAAACAGATGTCAGACTGGTCCTTGAATATTTCAAATAATAAAACGATCTGACAGACTCCAAGCAGCTATAGTCACTAAGTCTAAAAATATTTTTCTAAAAACATTGTAAATACCTACAGATATCAGAATATTTGGAAAAGTGCCATAGCAGATATAAAAACAAAAAGAATCAAATAGAATGTATAGAATTGTAAAATACAATAAGGTAATGATGAATGCTTTTTATCAATAGTTTGGACATAGTTGAGAGAAAATTAACCAACTGATCTAAATATTAGAAGAAATTATGCAGAATTCAATAAAGAGAACCCACAAGATGAAATATGTAAAAGAGAAGTTAAGAGGTGAGGAAGAAAGATGTATATGTTTTAGGCAATGTATTTTATGGGTACCGACGATTAAGAGAGACAGAGAGAAAGAAAGAGACAGAGATATATGGAGACAGAGGTTGAGAATTTAGCATAGGCAATAATAGAAGCAACAGTGGCTAAGATTAGTCCCTCACTAAACATTAATGTATGAATAAATGTTAGCTAACATTGGTATTTTAAAACAATTGCACTAATTTTTGGTTGCTTAAAATTATAAATATGTAGGAGCATGTATGTGTGTGTATGCCAGAAATAAATAAATGGAATCAAATTGCCATAAGATTTGTGTGAAAGAAGAATGAAAATATCAGCTTTAGGCCGGGCGCGGTGGCTCAAGCCTGTAATCCCAGCACTTTGGGAGGCCGAGACGGGCGGATCACGAGGTCAGGAGATCAAGACCATCCTGGCTAACACGGTGAAACCCCGTCTCTACTAAAAAATACAAAAATCTAACCGGGCGAGGTGGCGGCGCCTGTGGTCCCAGCTACTCGGGAGGCTGAGGCAGGAGAATGGCCGGAACCCGGAAGGCGGAGCTTGCGGTGAGCTGAGATCCGGCCACTGCACTCCAGCCTGGACGACAGAGCGAGACTCCGTTTCAAAAAAAAAAAAAAAAAAAAAAAAAGAAAATATCAGCTTTAAACTTTGATTAAATATATGATGTTATATCTAAAATAATGTTTAAAAATGAATATTCAAGATAACTTGAAACTAATTTCTCTATCAGTTATCTGTATTTGTTGAGCATCACCCTAAAATTTAGTGACTTAGAACAACTGTCATTATATATTGTTTTATAATATCTGCAGGTCAAGAATTAGAGTGTCTCATCTGGGCCTTTCTGGCTCAGGGTTGATCATGAGGTTGCGATATAGTAATGTCTGAGATTGGAGTTATCTCAAAGTCTTCCGCCTTTACGTACTTTGTAATTGGGATGATAAGACATGAACAGCTCAGGCCTTGATGATCTTCAGGAATCTCTACCTTTGTGTAGACTGTCCGTGAGATCTAGCCAGCACTGGAAGTTTAGCATAGACAGAGGTTGAGTTTCCAAACATATTTCCTGAGAGTTAGTCAGGCAGAATTTCTATCATCTTCTATTTTTTTCAACACATACTGTTTCTTAAATTTGACATCCCACCATGGTTTAAGGAGAAGGAACCTAGACTTTATTTCTCAACGGAGAAGTATCCCAATTTTTGAGGTCTTCCGTTCTTTTTAATTTTTCGTATGCTGGGACCCTCCCTCCTCCAAAAAAAAAAAAAAAAAAATAGCATGACCTTTGCAACTTCTGAAAGGCCCTGATTAGTGTATGCATGTGTGTGTGTGTGTGTGTGTGCGTGTGCATGTGATTATCTGACAGAACGACTGTTCTCACATATGCACATACATGTATGAGAATACCCATCAGAACAAAGTTTGTAACAACATTGAAATAGAAATAATCCAACTATATAAGAATGGAAAATAAATTGTGGCATATTCTCTCACTAGAATGCAATACAACACAGAAAATAAATAAGTCACGTGTTCAACTACACGGATAAATTTCACTACATAATGTTGTGCAAAAGAAGCAAATGACCAAAGAGTAGCCAAATGACAATTTCATTCCTGTAAAATAAAAAGAGATGAAACTAAGCTACATTGTCTAGTAAATGCAAGTATCTAGTTGTACAATATAAAGAAAAGCAAGGACCATATTTTCATAATGGCTGAGACTGCAATTACCAACGAGGGTAGGAAAGAGTTAGGTTATCCCGGAGGGATCATGTGTGAAGCGACTCCCCTTTGCACTGGGAGGTAACTGCATTCACGTTGAGGCTCTTCCTAACTTGATTGTAGTGTCCTTGGTAACAGAGAATATATATTAAACATTTAATGTTAATTCTGTTTTTCTATAATGTTGCTATTGGCTCTGAATTGCCTAAATTTGAGAAAGTGAGACGTAGGTTTTGATGTTTAGAAAATTAGCTTTACTAAATAAAGTAGCTGGATATTCTGCCTCAGTTACTTTATTTTGCAATTGCCATCTCCTTCTTTCATGTCCTTTATCTCTACACTTCTCTATTCCTGGATAAAATGTGCTTTTTTATATTTTGGGGTGCTTTTCCTCTAGACCTGTGCCTCGGTCTGGGTCTCTAGAACAATTAGGATTTTTGGATTCTAATGATTTCTCTTCTTCTTGGATTTATTTCATGCTTGGGTCCTGAATGGATACCTAAGATTCAAACACTGGCCTACGTATGTGCAATTCAAAAGCAATTATAAGAAGACAGAGTAGAGAATAGAGGAAGCATTTGTCTTCAAGTGGCCTTAAATACTTTCAAAGGAGAAATAGCTCAAAATAAGGAAGGAAAATTAGAAAGAAAATTTACAAGCTAAATGAACAAGAGACCGATCCGTTTATGCAATATGCCCGGGAACTTCCACAGAGACTTTGAGATTTGAGATTAAATCATCCATGGAGCCAATGACTCTTTAAAAATTAGCCAATTATGTTATTCACTGAATGTGTTGATGACCTAAGAATTTTTCATGCTCTTACACTAATGAAATTGCAGCACTATATTACAATCTGCAAGGATACTAGCTTCATTTATATATATATACATTTATATTCAGATCTTGAGTCCAGAGGTAGAAAATAAATCAGGTAAAATAATAAACCAACTTAACATAAATTTAAGCTTATTTTCTAACAATAATTTTATGTTTTGCAGATTATTTAAGAATTAAATGTACAGAAATTTTAAACATTAGACTAATGTCATCCATAGATTGCAGAAACATTACCCCAGCCTCTTTAATAATTAAGAAGCTAAATTAGCCTAAACCAAGAACATTTACTTAAAAGAAAAAAAAAAGGTAGTAGTATCTTTGTTAATAGTAGAGTAAATAGAATAACTAAACTGTGTTTGGCTGTTTAAGTAGAATTAATCGAACAAATTGGTAACATAGACTAGAGAATATAAATTTACATTAGGTAATTGATAAATATCTGTTGAATATTGAATGACTAGTACCCACCTTTTGTCAACTATAATTATTTTTATAAAACAGATTTAACAAATGTCTTTCTTTTTAATTAAAATTACTTTAACTCTAATCCTCAATGGCCCATATGCTCGTAGAAAATGAATATTTCAAGCATATTTTCTTTTGTTGCCATTTTTCTTTTTATGTTTATGCATTTTCTTCCTCTTTTAAAATTATTTGTTCCTTTTGAGTAAGAATATCATTCTGTATATTTCCACAATTCCCAAAATTTCTATATGATTTCTCTATAGATAACAGGTATTCTGTAAGTATATATTGCATAATAGAAGAATGAATAACTGAATAAATTAATGTTTGGGCTGTCAAAATACTATTACCATTTTTTTCTCTAGAAAATGAAAGGTAGAATGTTAAAATTTGCATAATTCAATTCAGTTCAATTCAATTCAATTCAATTCAATTTTGCATATATTTTCCAAGGTGCCACTATCTTGACACTCAATAAAACTGTTATAGTCACTCATTATGAACCTAATTCAATTTTTCTAAGTAGCATTTAAGAAAATAAGACAGGTAAGCATACTATAGACAATATAATCATGCACCTTATATAGCAATGATTAGAACTATTTGTGGAAGCATTGGGATATTTATATATCTCCAAGAAAAATACATTTAAAATGCTGAATACATTATTTATAATATTTTAAAACATTATAACAGTATAATTTATACATTACACACCCAGTAGATTTATCCAAATTAACATTTAGTATATTACCTCAAGCAGCCTTTTCTATATAACAATTTAAGCTATCAGGCCACTGGATATCTATAGAACATATTTTATTCATAATTTTCCAGAGGAATAACTACTGGTGTATTTTCTCTAGCCTGACTCTGTCTGCCTGAGTCTAAAGCAAAAACTTAACAAATTATAGTCAATGAGGGATTCGACAAAGCGCAATAATTGGAAATTGCCAATAATCTGTTTCTAATTTGTATTAGAAAAGAAAAATGAGCAGAGTCATTGAATGCCTTTAAAAATGAATTGCAGGCAGTGTGTGTTGTGGCTAACAAGCTTTCAAGCATGGATCATACAAAAGTCAATAACACTTGCTTAAAAATCAGAACAAAACCTTTATAAATTTTACAGGAAGATTTTCCAAAATGAATGGTAAGGAAATATGTTAGTTTGGGCAACTCATTGCTTTTTTGAATGTGGAATAAATTCTGATTTCGTGAAGTTTTATGAGGAAGAAATGAATAATGTCATTTACCTGGGGTTTTGTATCACCCTATCTCAAAAAAATACCGAAGCTGCATTACAATTATAAAGAAACAAAAAGACTTTGTTCTTCCCTATTTTTATAGAAAATCACCATATACATTAAAAAATTATTTTAAAATTAACACTATGGCAAACTGTAGTGGAAATATTTAGCAGTTATTTCCTTGAACTATTCATTACCTACAAGTAATTGATTTGTTCAAATTATAAAAGTTCAAGAAATTTTTTCAGTGTATTATTTATGCAAAACAATAATTAGTGTGACATTTTTTCTCACTAAATACATAATCTCGAAATTCTACTTCACAGTCAGATAATGGCATTATGAAGTCCTAAAACTCAAATTCAAACCAAATAAGTTTACATGCATTATTTTCTACTCCCTTCATTATAAGTCTGTTTCTCAGGATGGACTTTTCTTGCTTTAGTAATATTTAACGTTGTATATTAAAGCGTAAATTTAAAAAAATGAAATTAATTGCCAGAATTTTAAAAAATATACAAAAGATCTCTCACATTTGTTTATTTTTATATCCTTCCTACTCAAAATACTTAAATACCATGTTTGCATTTTGAATTGAAGTTGAGAATTTAGTACAGATAATTTATTTACATCAGATTATTAAATATACTCAAGAAAGTCTCTTTTGTATATCAACAGTAAATTGTTTGCTGGAGAAAAGCTTCCTTGGAAGAAGAGAACAAAAATGGCTGTATATTAACTTATACATGAGGAACACCCTTTTGGTTTCTAACTCCAGAGCTCTGAATTTGATGTAGAGTTTAGGTGATCAAAATAAAAAGTTTAACGATGTCTTATTTATTTCTAAATTGGTTTACTCAGGTTTAAGATCATATTGGCACATCTATGCATTGCCTCTCACCACTGATGAAGCAATAACTAGATAGGTAGGCTCCAATGGATGGGCAACTACAAATTACAAACAGAAACCCAAAACAGGTTAATCTTCATTGGAACTCGGCCTCTGAGTGTATTGCCAGCTTTATCCCAGACTTTGCACTGTGCTCCAACCACGTGGAAAATTCTGTCATTTTCCATGTCCGACTCCACTCTCCCAGCTCCAAATACACAATTAAACACGTTTCATCATACAGTTTGTTCTCATCTTTCATATGACAACGAATGCCAACCTCTCTCCCATAGCCACCCTAATTTGGAAATTTCCTTATATTAGTTTCTAATTTCTTTTTGAATGAATCAAATACTACCATTTCAGTTAAATATATTTATATGTAAGTAGTTATCTGTACCAGTCTACCTAGAGATACAGAGAAGTGTGTCTATACAATGAATTAATTACATAAGTGGTACGTATGTTCATATATCTAACTGTGACATAGATAAAGTGCTATTTTGTATATTATATATTATATATTAGAATGAAATAGATATATATTTCTGTAGGTTGCCTGTTCACTCCGATGGTAGCTTCTTTTGCTGTGCAGAAGCTCTTTAGTTTAATTAGATTCCACTTGTCAATTTTGGCTTTTGTTGCTGTTGGTTTTGGTATTTTAGACATGAAGTCCTTGCTCATGCCTATGTCCTGAATGGTATTGCCTGGGTTTTCTTGTAGGGTTTTTATGGTTTTAGGTCTAAATTTAAGTCTTTAATCCATCTTGAAATATTTTTTGTATAAGGTGTAAGGAAGGGATCCAGTTTCAGCTTTGTACGTATGGCTAGTCAGTTTTCCCAGCACCATTTATTAAATAGGGAATCAATTTGTCCCTGTTTGCAGATGACATGATTGTATATTTAGAAAACACCATCATCTCAACCCAAAATCTCCTTAAACTGATAAGCAACTTCAGCAAAGTCTCAGGATACAAAATCAATGCAAAAATCACAAGCATTCCTATGCACCAATAACGGACAGAGAGTCAAATCATGACTGAACTCCCATTCACAATTGCTTCAAAGATAATAAAATACCTAGGAATCCAACTTACAAGGGGTGTGAAGGACCTCTTCAAGGAGAACTACAAAGCACTGCTCAACAAAATAAAAGAGGACACAAACAAATGGAAGAACATTCCATGCTCATGGATAGGAAGAATCAATATTGTGAAAATGGCCATACTGCCCAAGGTAATTTACAGACTCAATGCCATCCCCATCAAGATACCAATGACTTTCTTCATGAAGTTGGAAAAAACTACTTTATAGTTCATATGGAACCAAAAAAGAGCCCGCATTGCCAAGACAATCCTAACCCAAAGAACAAAGCTTGAAGCATCACGCTATCTGACTTCAAACTACACTACAAAGCTACAGTAACCAAAACAGCACGGTACTAGTACCAAAACAGAGATATAGACCAATGGAACAGAACAGAGCCCTCAGAAATAATACCACACATCTACAACCATCTGATCTTTGACAAACCTGACAAAAACAAGAAATGGGGAAAGGAGTCCCTAAACCTTTTTTTTTTTTTTTTTTTTTTTTTTTTTTTTTTTTTTTTTTTGAGATGGAGTCTTGCTATGTTACCCAAGCTGGTGTGCAGTGGTGAAATCTCAGCTCACTGCAACCTCCACCTCCCAGGTTCAAGCAATTTTCCTGCCTCAGCCTCCCGAGTAGCTGAGACTAGAGGTGTGCGCCACTGCGCCTAGCTAATTTTTGTATGTTTAGTAGAGATAAAGTTTCACCATGCTGGCCAGGCTGGTCTTGAATTCTTGACCTCAGGTTATCTGCCTGCCTCAGCCTCCCAATGTCCTGGGATTACTGGCGTGAGCCACCAATCCTGGCCTAAACTTTTAAGTATTCCATTATGATGCTACTTCATTTTTCAAGATATATTGTCATATAATTATATGTCATGCATATAATTATCACATTATTGATTCCATAGTTTGGTTTCCATTATTGTGATTTCAGAGTAACTGTTGGCCAACCCTATAAAGTTTGTTAAAAGATTATCAGAATTGGAACACATCTTAAGAGTATTATAGCTCCATACAAAGCAAGAGTGTACTTGAACAATATTATACCTGCAGTCTTGGTTTTGATTTTTAATAACAGGAGAATTTACTGGAAATAACACTGACTTGAATTTTAAAGATAGTGGAAGAGGAAATAGCAGAGAAGACAAGTGTTTTTATTTGTGAGTTCATTTGAGTCAAGTCTTATTAAATTATACAACTTCAACTTGTACATACCTGTGCTTAATACATGCAGTGTTAGAGCTGGTGGCAAAATATGCAGTTGCCAAATATTAAAGCTGATTGTAAATTGACTACACACAGAGTAAATAGACATTCCAGTTTTCCCTGAACAACCTTGGTTCATGTCCATTTTCAAGTACAAATTATTAATAGTGTGCCCTTTCATTCTCACAATACCCAGCTGGGGTGATAAATTACACAGCTCTCTTAATTACAAAGGTATGCTCACATATTGTATTGCAACTTGAATGAGAAGCTGTTTGGTTGCAAATCAGACAAACTCAAAATGAATTAGCTTAAGAAAAGAAAGATTTCTTGGCTCTCAAATCTGAAAAGGAGGAATTGAGGAGCACAACGGGTATCAAGGCCTTTTCCATATTATACTATTTTTAATTCATGTGTTCCAAGTACAAACCAAAATTCTGTCATTAATCGTTAGGGTTTTTTTTTTAACTTTTGTGAAATCTCTTACAACTCATAGTCATGGCATAGTTTTACCCACTATTAAATGTATTCATGTATTTTAAAAAGCAGTTTGGTAGTTTAACTCAGTAAATTACATGCCATGCAGATCTTGTTTCTGCAAAACAAAACCAAGGAAAAATGGTGATCCTTGACATACAAAAATTTATTGATTGTTGGATTGTGGTGACAATCTCGTCTCCTCTCCCACTCTTCCTCCCACCCTCTCTTCTCCCTCTATTTCTCTTTCTCTTTCTCTGCCTTTTTCTCCCCCTTGTGTGTAATTGTGCATATATGTGTGTATGTGTTCACACACGTACATAGAGTGAACAATTGAATAAATACACACAAAACAATGACAAAATTTTACCATATACTAATAAAAAAGGAGTCTTAACACATATAAAAGAACAGAACATATAGGAGAATTCAGCCAAGAAAATTTTCTCTCTCTGTCTCTCTATGTATAGATATATACATACAGAGAGTATCTATTATAATAGATATTATATATATAATACAGTCTTTGTTTTGATTTTTTAATATATATTATATATAATACTTACAGTCTTGGTTTTGATTTTTTTTATGTGTATGTGTGTGTGTATATATATATATATATATATATAGAGAGAGAGAGAGAGAGAGAGAGAGAAAGGAAGAGAGAGAGAGAGAATTTGACCATAGGTCAAGAAAAATTCCCCATAACGTTAGATAACGTTTTGTAGTAAATTATAATTAAATATAATCTATCATAATGTGTGAAATTTTGCTTTTTCTTCAGATGCAGAAAATTACAATATTGCATCTAACAGAAAAGTCCAATAACTTCCAAATTTTAACTTTATTTGAACCCTTCAAAAATCTATGGCCACCATTCAACATAGAGAATTGAATTTCAAACAATATTCAGTTCCTCTGAAGAGATAAGAAACACACAAATTGTTTCAGCTCTGACAGAGCATGGGAGGAAGATTAGGCCAATATAAAAGCAGAACTCTGTGTGTGTGTGTGTGTGTGTGTGTGTGTGTGTGTGTGTGTGTGTTTATTTACCTTGACTACATGACTATTTTTTTGTATGTTTAAAGAGTAGTAGTTTTCTACATATGGCTAGCCAGTTTTCCCAGCACTATTTATTAAATAGGGAATCCTTTCCCCATTTCTTTAGATGTGTGGTATTATTTCCAAGGGCTCTATTCTGTTCCACTGGTCTATATCTCTGTTTTGGTACCAGTACCATGCTGCTTTGGTTACTATAGCCTTGTGGTATAGTTTGAAGTCAGGTAGCGTGATGCCTCCAGTTTTGTTCTTTTTGCTTAGGATTGTCTTGGCAATGCGGGCTCTTTTTTGGTTCCATATGAAATTTAAAGTAGTTTTTTTTCCAATTTCATGAAGAAAGTCATTGGTATCTTGATGGATATGGCATTGAATCTATAAATTACCTTGGGCAGTATGGCCATTTCACAATATTGATTCTTCCCATCCATGAGCGTGGAATGTTCTTCCAATTGTTTGTGTCCTCTTTTATTTTGTTGAGCAGTAGTTGGCAGTTCTCCTTGAAGTTTGCAGTTCTCCTTCACACCCCTTGTAAGATGGATTCCTAGGTATTTTATTATCTTTGAAGCAATTGTGAATGAGAGTTCAGTCATGATTTGGCTCTCTGTCCATTATTGGTGTATAGGAATGCTTGTGATTTCTGCACATTGATTTTACATCCTGAGACTTTGCTGAAGTGCTTATCATCTTAAAGAGATTTTCGGTTGAGATGATGGTGTTTTCTAAATATACAATCATGTCATCTGCAAACAGGGACAATTTGACTTCTTCTTTTCCTAGTTTAATACCCGTTATTTCCTTCTCTTGTCTGATTGCCCTGACCAGAACTTCCAATATTATGTTGAATAGAAGTGGTGAGAAAGGGCATCCCTGTCTTGTGCCAGTTTTCAAAGGGAATGCTTCCAGTTTTTGCCCACTCAGTATAATATTGGCTGTGAGTTTGTCATAAATAGCTCTTATTATTTTGAGATATGTCCCATCAATACCTAGTTTATTGAGAGTTTTTAGGATGAAGGGCTGTTGAATTTTGTCAAAAGCCTTTTCTGCATCTCTTGAGATAATCATGTGGTTTTTCTCTTTGGTTCTGTTTATATGATGGATTACATTTATTGATTTGCGTATGTTGAACCAGCCTTGCATCCCAAGGCTGAAGCTAACTTGATCATGGTGGTTAAGCTTTTTGAGGTGCTGCTGGATTCGATTTGTCAGTATTTTATTGAGGATTTTTGCATCGATGTTTATCAGAGATATTGGTCTAAAATTCTCTTTTTTGTTGTGTCTCTGCCAGGCTTTGGTATCAGGATGATGTTGCCCTCATAAAGTGAATTAGGGAGGATGCTCTTCCTTACACCTTACACAAATCTTAATTTAAGGTGGAATAAAGATGTAAACGTTAGACCTAAAGCTATGAAAACCCTGGAAGAAAACCTAGGCAATACCATTCAGGACATAAGCATGAGCAAGGACTTCATGTCTAAAATACCAAAACCAACGGCAACAAAAGCCAAAATTGACAAGTGGGATCTAATTAAACTAAAGAGCTTCTGCACAGCAAAAGAAACTACCATCAGAGTGAACAGGCAACCTACAGAATGGTAGAAAAATTTTACAATCTACCCATCTGACAAAGGGCTAATATCCAGAATCTACAAAGAACTTAAACAAATTTACAAGAAAAAAATCACGCAACCACATCAAAAAGTAGGCAAAGGATATGAACAGACACTTCTCAAAAGAAGACATTTATGCAGCCAACAGACACATGAAAAAATGCTCATCATCACTGACCATCAGAGAAATGCAAATCAAACCCACAATGAGATACCATTGCATACCAGTTAGAATGGCAGTCATTAAAAAGTCAGGAAACAACAGGTGCTGGAGAGGATGTGGAGAAACGGGAACACTTTTACACTGTTGGTGGGACTGTAAACTAGTTCAACCATTGTGGCAGACAGTGTGCGATTCCTCAAGGATCTAGGACTAGAAATACCATTTGACCCAGCATCCCATTACTGGGTATATACCCAAAGGATTATAAATCATGCTGCTATAAAGACACATGCACACATATGTTTATTGCGACACTATTCACAATAGCAAAGACTTGGAACCAACCCAAATGTCCACCAATGATAGACTGGATTACACAAATGCGGCACATACACACCATGGAATAGTATGCAGCCATGAAAAAGGATGAGTTCATGTCCTTTGTAGCGACATGGATGAAGCTGGAAACCATCATTCTGAGCAAACCGTCGCAAGGACAGAAAACCAAACACCACACGTTCTCACTCATATGTGGGAATTGAACAATGAGATCACTTGGACACAGGGTGGGGAACATCACACACCGAGGCCTGTCATGCAGTCGGGGGAGAGGGGAGAGAAAGCAATAGGAGATATACCTAAAGTAAATGACGAGTTGATGGTTGCAGCACACCAACATGGCACATGTATACATATGTAACAAACCTGCACGTTGTGCACATGTCCCCTAGAACTTAAAGTTCAATAACAATTAAAAAAAAAGAGTAGTAGTCATACCAAGAACACTAAGATACTAAGCTCAAGTGGAAAGAAATAGTATCATGATGTATAATCCTGACACTCTTTTGATAGTCTACTAAACTTTCTCTATTAAATTTTTAGTAAAATAAAATATTATGTCTTTAAGCTTAATATATTTTGCCATAGGCCGTTTCAGTCTTTTCGATTTAAGTCAGGGTGAAGATAAATGTGTCTGCTATTATTGTTATCTAATTAACATAAATAATTAGGGAAGTTTTACTTCCTTTCTCAAGTATATGAAACAAAATAAAATAAGTAGTTATAGAAGAGGAAATGACAAAGTGGCATTTGACAAGAAATCTAATTATTTACCTAGAAGACCAAATACACTCAACTGAAATATGAAACAGAAAACTGACAAGAATTTTCAATGAAGAAACAAACGATTTTGTGGATTTCCTATAAGCACTAGTGGGAAAAATTTTAAAAATAACTTCTCTGTGTTAATTAGTTAAAAAGATAATAGTAAATCAAATCTTATTTACTATGGGAAGAACAAAATATGGAATAAAATTAATAACATTTGTAAAGCACCTATTAATGTTTCCAGAAAGAAAAAATGAATATTTGTATACTAAACCTTGTAAGGATGTCAATTTTCTGTGAATTAATTTATATATTTAAAGACATTTCAGTCAGGCATGGTGGCTCACAACTGTAATTTGAGAACTTTGGGAGATCTCAGGCAGGGAGATCACCTTAAGTCAGGAGTTTGAGACCAGTCTGGCCAACATGGTGAAACCTCATCTATACTTAAAAATGCAAAATTAGCTGGGCATGGTGGTGCATGCTTGTAATCCCAGCTACTTGGGAGGCTGAGACACATGGAAGTATATGCAACGTATATTCAATTAAAATTTCAAAAATCTGATTGCTTCTTGTATTTATTTTATATAAGAAAAAATTGTTAAAGATATGTTTATATAAGTTTTAAATGTATACTATGCTATATACAATATACATATATGTGAGTGTTCTAAATATGTTTTTTTTGTATTTTTATGTTTCATATTTGTATTTAAACATATATATTTATATGTTTTATATGTATATATTTAGAACACTCACATACACATTGTGACTTTCAAAAATGGGAAAACAAAAATTTGGAGAGGAAAAATAATTTCCATTTCTCAGAACAGCTCCACAATGACTTATCTGGAAATTTGAGTCAAGAATTATTTCAGAATTTTGCATTTTCACTTTTTAAAGGTGATGTATTAGGTAAATAGACTGCATATTGCATAACACTCTGATAGAGTCTATGGCAGTACATACTAATCAAAAACATCTGTATGAATATTCACTACAAGGACTATAGAATAAAGACTACAATATCCTCCCATCATTCATGTCAGGTTTAGCTGCCAAATGAAATTGCAGCAAACTTATGACAAACACTTTATACATAAGAAATTTTGGACGTGTGTTTGGGCAAGCTCAGAAAAGGAACCTATTCTCTTCCCACTGATTCTTTTCATGCCACAGGCCTCACTTTCTAGTGTTGGGAAATTTAGTCTTTGTCTTGACATCCCATTTGAACAAGAGACAGATTACAACTTTACAACATCAGAAGTATCATCATCAATCATTTCACGCACCAGAGGTTTTTGTACTCCAAAGGCTTCTTGGTGTTATAGTGGCTAAAACATATAATGTCCTTTGGTTTAGAAGAGAATATTGGGTTGGAAATGTATGCCATTCTTGTTCAATTACAAATATATATTTGAAATCTACTCCCACATATTTGAGAATTAAAAAAGAGTATGGCTTAATAAATATTAAAAAATACTCTTATAGCTAACAGGCCTTGAGCTTAATATCTAGGCAATGGGATGATATGTGCAGCAAACCAAAATGGCACACATATATCCATGTAACAAACCTGCACATGCTGCCCGTGTACCCCTGAACTTAAAAGTTGAAGAAAAAAATACTCTTCTAAACTGTCATACAGCAGACAATATGATATTAGACATTTTCACTCATCATCTGTTCTCCTTCTATGCAATTTTGTTAGATCTTACTGTACCTGCCACTCAGTGGAATAAAATATTTGTTTTTGAAAGAATAAAACATTTTACTTAGAATATCTTCTCAAGAAATATAATTTTCTATGATAAAAATATATTAATCCATCTGTTTTGGCAACAAGATATAGAAATCCAATTAGTTAACAATAAAACCTTGTTGAATACATACTAAAGTCAAGCAATGGGCTGATAATTTTACCTGGATGATGTCAAATTGATCAAAAAATATTTCTAGATATAGTAGGCGATTTAATATATGTGCCTTACACGTGAGAAATGGGGGCTTCAATAGACGAAACAGATTACACAAAATCACAAGGATAACATGAGATATAGGTAGAATTCTGATTCCAGACACAAATGCCCTTATAACCACTGAAATATACAACTGTTCTTGAAAAAACATACTTTAGAAATGTTCCTCCTACTGGAGACAGAACGAGAGCTTTGCTTGACTTTCATCTTAAGGGATCTGCCTTTGATAAAGTCAGACTTTCAAATGCAGAGTACTTGGCAAGAGACTCCCTACAGTTACATGTTCTGAGAAGAACTTAGGTCGTAGACAGGCAGAAAGGGTGCCCTTTCTTGCTTTATACACTCTGGCAAAATTGTCCTTGAGGAAAAAAGTTTAAAAAACACATTGGAATTGGTCTCATTAAGCAGGATTTTAATAGCAATAAATCTTTATTAATCTGCTCCTTTTATTTAGCAGTTTATAAACCTGCTGCTCTAGTCTATAGAGCTGGAGAATTTTTGGACTTTCTGATTTCTGTAGCTACTTTAAAATAATATATTTTCACCTCTTTCAATTAGAAAAGCTTGTATCTCTTTACATAGAAATATATATTTTGTATTGGAAGTAATTTGGAGTAAATAAAACTATCCTGGTGGTCAGTTTTTAAAGGTAGTGATAAATTCTAAAACACGTGGAGTAGCAAATGTGATATTATTCACACCAAATAAACTGAGTGACCACAATAATGTTAGAACATAATGAAAATGAGATGCTGATTTTGTTGCACAACCTACTCTTGTATTATGTAATGTCACATTCTATCTATAGCAATCAAAATTACAGAAATATTTATTGTGAAAATATTCATCTCAACTCATGCCCTAAAGGTGGACACATGTATTCATTTTGCATATTATTAAAAACTATAACCAACCAGTCACAGATCTGTTTCACTTAATCTACAGGCACACCTCATTTTATTTATTTATTTATTTATGATTTATTTTATTTTGTTTTATTTTATTTTATATTATTTTATTTTATTTTATTTATTTTCTTGAGATGGAGTCTCGCTCTGTCGCCCAGGCTGGAGTGAGTGGCGCGATCTCGGCTCACTGCAAGCTCCGCTCCCCGGGTTCCCGCCATTCTCCTGTCTCAGACTCCCGAGTAGCTGGGACCACAGGCGCCGCCACCTCGCCTGGCTAATATTTTTTTTTAAATTTATTTATTATTATTATACTTTAAGTTGTAGGGTACATGTGCATAACGTGCAGGTTTGTTACATATGTATACTTGTGCCATGTTGGTGTGCTGCACCCATCAACTCGTCATTTACATCAGGTATAACTCCCAATGCAATCCCTCCCCCCTCCCCCCTCCCCATGATAGGCCCCGGTGTGTGATGTTCCCCTTCCCGAGTCCAAGTGATCTCATTGTTCAGTTCCCACCTATGAGTGAGAACATGCGGTGTTTGGTTTTCTGTTCTTGTGATAGTTTGCTAAGAATGATGGTTTCCAGCTGCATCCATGTCCCTACAAAGGACACAAACTCATCCTTTTTTATGGTTGCATAGTATTCCATGGTATATATGTGCCACATTTTCTTAATCCAATCTGTCACTGATGGACATTTGGGTTGATTCCAAGTCTTTGCTATTGTGAATAGTGCTGCAATAAACATACGTGTGCATGTGTCTTTATAGCAGCATAATTTATAATCCTTTGGGTATATACCCAGTAATGGGATGGCTGGGTCATATGGTACATCTAGTTTTAGATCCTTGAGGAATCGCTGTACTGTTTTCCATAATGGCTGAACTAGTTTACAATCCCACCAACAGTGTAAAAGTGTTCCTATTTCTCCACATCCTCTCCAGCACCTGTTGTTTCCTGACTTTTGAATGATCACCATTCTAACTGGTGTGAGATGGTATCTTATTGTGGTTTTGATTTGCATTTCTCTGATGGCCAGTGATGATGAGCATTTTTTCATGTGTCTGTTGGCTGTATGAATGTCTTCTTTTGAGAAATGTCTGTTCATATCCTTTGCCCACTTTTTGATGGGGTTGTTTGTTTTTTTCTTGTAAATTTGTTTGAGTTCTTTTGTATTTTTAGTAGAGACTGGGTTTCACCATGTTAGCCAGGATGGTCTCCATCTCCTGACCTCGTGATCCGCCCGCCTCGGCCTCCCAAAGTGCTGGGATTACAGGCGTGAGCCCCCGCGCCCCGCCAGGCGTACCTCACTTTGATGTGCTTCGCTTTACTTACTTTTCAGATATTGTATTTTTTTTTTTAACAATTGGAAGGCTGTGGCTGTATTGTGTCAAGCAAGTCTCCTGGCACCATTTATTTTCAGCAGCAGGTGATCATTTCATGTCTCTGTGTCACATTTGGGTAATTCTCACAATATTTCAGATTTTTCATTATTATTATATTTCTTATAGTGATCCGAGAAGAGTGATATTTGATGTTACTATTGTCATGGTTTTGGGGCACCACAAACCAAACCCATGTAGGAAGAAAACCATAATTGGTAAGTTTTGTGTGTGTTCTGTCTGCTCCACTGGCTAGCTTTCCTCCACCTCTCTCCCTCTTCAGGCCTTCTTATTTCCTAAGACACAGTAATATTGAAATCAGGCCAATTAATAACCTTACAATGGCCTCTAAGTGTTTAGGTGAAAGAGTCTCACCTCTCTTGCTGTAAATCAAATGTTAGGTATAATTAAGCTTAGTAAGGAAGGCATGCTGAAAGCCCAGAGAAACTCAAAGGTAGGCTTCTCGCACCACACAGCCAATTGTGAATGCAAAGGAAAAGTTCCCAAAGGAAAGTAAAAGTGCTGCTCCAGTGAACACACAAATGATAAGAATGTATTGCTGATATGAGAAAGTTTTAGAGGTCTAGATAGAAGAGCAAACCAGCCACAACATTCACTTAAGCCAAAACTTAATGAGGAGCAGGCCCCTAACTCTCTTCAACTGTGTGAAAGTGTAGAGAGGTGAGAAAGCTGCAGAAGAAAAGTTTGAAACTAGGAAAAGTTGGTTCTTAAAATTTAGAGAAGGAAGGCTGGGCACAGTGGCTCATGCCTGTAATCCCAGCACTTTGGGAGGCTGAGGTGGGTGGATCACTAGACGCCATGAGTTCGAGACCAACCTGGCTAACATGGTGAAACCCCGTCTCTACTAAAAAATTATAAAGACATAGCCAGGTGTGGTGGCGCTCACCTGTAATCCCAGCTACTCGGGAGGCTGAGGCAGGAGAATCGCTTGAACCCGGGAAGCAAAGGTTGCAGTGAGCCAAGATCACACCATTGTACTCCAGTCTGGGTGACAAAGTGAGACTCTGTCTCAAAAGAAAAAAAAAAAAAATACAGATTAAAGAAAGAAGCCAGTCCCTCATATAAAAATGCAAGGTGAAGCAGCAAGTGTTACTACGGAAGCTGCAGTAAGTTACATAGAAGATCTCGCTAAGATTTTTTATGACAGTGGCCACACTAAACAACAGATTTTCAATGTAGATGAAACAGGCTTTTACTGGAAAATACCAACTAATGCTTTCATAGCTAGAGAGGAGAAATCAATGCTTGGCTTCAAAACTTCAAAGGACAGGCTGATTCTCTTGTTATGGGCTAATGCAGCAGATGACGTGAAGCCAAATCAATGTTCATTTATCATTCTGAAATCTTTACGAATTATGCTAGATCTACTCTCTCTGTGCTCTCTAAATTGAACAACAAAACCTATATAGAGTATATCTGTTTAGCAGCGTGGTTTAGTGAATATTTGAAGCTCAGTTTGGAGACCTACTGCTTAGAAAAAAATATTCTTTTTGAAATATTACTGCACTGTTTACAGTGCACTTAATCCTGCAAGAGCTCTGATGGGAAAGTACAAAAAGATTAATGTTGTTTCCATGCCACTAACACAACATCTGTTCTGCAGCCCATGGATCAAGGAGTAATTTTAAATTTAAAGTCTTATAATTTAACAAATACATTCTATAAAGCTATAGCTGCCTTAGACAGGGATTTCTCTGATGGACTTTAGCAAAGTAAATTGAACGCCTTCTGGAAAGAAGACACTATACTAGATGTCATTAAGAACATTTGTGAGTCATAGGAGGAGGTAAAATATTGACATTAATAGGAATTTGGAAGGATTTGGAGTGATTCGGTTCCAGTCCTCGGGGATGACTTTGAGGGCTTCAAGATTTTAGTGAGAGGTCACTGCATATGTAGTGGTAAATAGCAAAGAAAGATGGAAAATAGCATGAGAATTAGAATGAGAATTGGAGCCTGAAAAGGTTACTGAATTGTGGCAATCTCAGTCTGAATGAGTGAGAGTTGTTCCTTATGGACGAGCCAAGAGAGTGATTTCTTGTGACATCATGTACTCCTGGTGAATATGCTGTAAACATTGTTGAAATGACAACAAAAGATTTAGAATATTACCTAAACTTAGTTAATAAGACAGTGGCAGGTCTTGAAAGGATTGATTGCAATATTGAAAAAAGGTGTGCAGTGAACAAAACGCTATCAAACAGCATCACATGCTACAGGGGAAATCTTTCATGACAGACAGAATCAATGAATGTGGCAAATTACATTGAAAGGAAAGAGTCACAGCTACTCCACAAGTCACCAACCACCCCCTTGACTAGTCAGCCGCCATCCAAATCATGGCAAGACTCTCCACCAGAAAAAAAGAAAAAAAAAAAAAGATTAAGACTTCCTATAGGCTTAAAAGTTTGTTAGCATTTTTAGAAATAATGTATTTTTTAAATTAAGGTATGTACATTTTTTAGACATGATGCTATTGCACATTTAATAGGCTGCAGTATAATGTAAACTTAACTTTTATATATACTGAGAAGCCATAAAGTTTGTGTGATCACATTTTTTTGTGATATTTCCTTTACTGTGGTGGTCTAGAACCAAATCAGCAATATCTCCTAGGTATGTCTGTATTTGGTTATTAGAATGGAAAAAAATATGACTTCCATTTACTTAAGTAAAGGCGAAATCTATTTGAAGATGCTGCTGCTGCTGATGTTGATGGTTTAGAAGTCTGAAACCTTGATTTTCACCTGAGAGTAACCAGGCCACTCCCTGTACCGTCTACATAAGTTGAATTAGAGGTCACCTCTAGAATAAATAAACTCTAGTCATTTTCATCTGACCTTGTTTCACTCTATTGGAGAATAAAATGAGAGAGATAAACAGACGTACACACACACACACACACACATACACACACACACACACACGTACACACATTGTGTGGGATGTTTAACAAAATTAGTCTAAAATCTGTTATTGTAAGAAGTCATCCTGTGTTAGCTCTCTATGTATGTGTATGCATACACATACATATATAATAAGCATATATATATATAAACACATACATGCATATATATGGTCCTTTGGCAGGTCATTCTTGAATAACTCACAATATATCTTTAAGTGTTAAGTATTTTAGAAAATATACATTTATTGATATCTCACTTGAGTATTTCTGAAATTGATTTCCAAGGTAGACACTTCTTCAACTATTGTTTACCAAAATCTGTTTCCCACCAATCTCACCAAAGTTTTGCCATTTCATAACAGTAGCTACCCTACAGCCTAACTCCCAAAGGAAAATAATACAATGTATCATAACCTGCCTCTTCCTCACCCCTTAAAAATCAGACTTTTTATACTTCCCTCAGAAACATTAGGTCCATCAACCATGTATGCCCTGGGTATCAATTCTATCTAATGACTGAATAAATGCATTGAAATACAGTGAGAATTTTTCCTTCAGGGTTATTAAGGATGGCCTGCATATGCATTTTCCTTTTTTAAGCTGGAAAAAATATGTGTTATATAGACAGAAAATTTTTATGGCTAAGATATTCAAGTGGAAGAGAATTGTCTGTCTACAACAGGGAGATTTTTTAGGGGAACTGGCTCATTGGTATTCTAATTACAGGCCAGTGAAATAACCCATCTCTAATAATTACCCCTGAAATTTAGGAAAATGTAAATCAGATTTGCCTTCTATGAAGCCCACATTTCAGTGTGCTAATTTTTCGAGCATAGTCAAGGTAAAAAAAAAAGTTAACTAATTAGAAAATATGTCCATATTTTTAAAGTTTTATGAGGGCCTCTGCGAGTTCTCATCTTTCTCTTTGAGATTATTTTTAAACTAAATATGCTAAGGGAAATAAGAACTGTGAATTCAACTAGGTTCATAATGAAAATGACAGCGCATGTATTAATGACATTATAATATTAAATACACATGATGTTCAAAAAGGCTCCATTTATTAAGTAAGGTATGTTAATGAATTATTCTTTTCTTCCAATTCTAAATCTGGGTTTGCATTATATGTACACATTTGAGATAATGTGTGTCAACCCATAAACCATGCGAATTTATTTTGGTAGTGTCACAATATTACTGGAAAGAATATTACGAGTTTTTTGCAGAGTCATATAAAATACGGCTTCCATTCAAGGAATGGTACTTTATAAAACCAGGTTAGTAGACATGCAGGAAATGGACTGAAATTTATCTTGAAAATCATTGGTTAAGACTATAAGCTCCACGTGATAAAAGAAAAAAAAGATTTCACTGCAGAGCTTAACTGTAAGAATATAGTGAGTGTTGGAGAAAGAATTCATTAAATAATTACAAGAATATACTCTTTTTGACCTTTAATATTCTGAATGTCATTAATTCATATTTATTATATTTGTCAAAAACAGCAACGACTTGTTTTATTTTTTACCAATTAAAATTGGATTTCATGGATCAACAGAGTTTTTTGTAGAGTGTTTTCAACACTCTACAGTTATATGCATTTATACCTCCAGTCATATGTTTTCCTTCTATTCCAAAAACCCTGGGTAGCCACAACTATTTATTTTGGATTTTAAGCTCCCAGTCCACCAAACATTATAGATAATGCCAATTAGTTTCACCATGTAACTTTAATCTCAGAGTAATTCTAAACATTATAAGTTTCTCTCCAATAACATTTCTCACAAAGGATATTCAGTATTTCTCTTTTTCTGTAGTCTCAGAATCTGTGTTCATATATTTTTCTTCCCCTCCTGTTATCATGTGTGAACTATCTATGTTGCTAAGGATATCCTCTCTACTTATTAGTGTACTGCATTTTGACCCCTTTCACCTATTCAGAAAATATATCATAAACTTATCTTCTGTTTTGCCTGTATTTCATTTCTGTTGTACTTTCTCCCCCATAGTGTGATAGACTGCGAACCATGGCTCTGTTTTGTCAGGCAAGTATGATGTAGCTGGTGAGGTCAGGACTATTGAGGATGTTTTCAGCAAAAATGTTGCTAATCTAACCTGGCTAAGGAGAAAACAAAAGCACCAAAGAATGAGAAAAAAACACAAAAGCAAAAAACATAATAGGGTCAATACATAAGAAATCTATAACATTGTTGGAGTTGACACTAAAGAAAATAGTGATTATATGTAGGAATTCAAAAGTTTACATATTTTAGCTATTGTGAATGGTGGGAGTACAGATATCTCTTCGATATATTGATTTCATTTCTTTTGGATATATTTTTCAGGAGCAGAATTGGAGGATCATATGGTATATTATTTTAGTTGTATGAGGAACCTCTATACAGTTTTCCGTAGTGGCTGTAGTAATGTACATTCCCACCAACAGAGTACGAGAGTTCTCCTTTCTCCACATCCGCACCAACATCTGCTGTTGCCTGTCTTTTTGATAAAAGTAATTTTAACTGGGGTGAGATGATAGCTTATAGTGGTTTTATTTTGTGTTTCCTCGGTTAGTGATGTTCGACATTTTCTCATATACCTGTTGGTCATTTGTCTGCCTTCTTTTGAGAAATGTATATATAGATCTTTGGACCATTTTTTAATTGTGCTTTTCTTTGGGTATTGAGCTCCTTATATATTCTGCTGATTAGTCCCTTGTCAGATGGATAGTTGTAAATATTTTCTCCTATTCTGTAGGTTGTCTATCTTGTTGATTGTTTCTTCTGCTGATAAGAAGCTTTTATGCTTGATGTAGTCCCATTTGTTCATTTGTGCTTTGGTTGTCTGTGCTTTAGAAATTTCATACAAAAAGACTTTGCCCAGACCAATGTCCTGGAGAATTTCCCCAATGTTTCCTTCAGTGGTTTTCATAACGTCAGGTCTTAGATTTAAGTCTTTAATTCACTTTCATTTTATTTTTGCACATAGTGAACAATAGGGGTCTAGCTTCATTTTCCTGAATATGAATATTTATATTTCTCAGCATCATTTGTTGAAGATACCACTCTTTCTCCATTGTATGTTCTTGGCCCCTTGCCAAAGATGAGTTGACTATAAATGTGTGAATTTATATATGAGTTATATATTCTGTTCCATTGGTCTGTATTTCTGGTTACTATAGCCTTATAGTAAATTTTGAAGTCACACATTGTTATCCTTCTAGGTTTGTTTTCTTGCTCAGAATTGCTCTGGCTATTCAAGAGCTTTTGCAATTTCATTTACATTTTAGGATTATTTTCTGTTTCTATAACTGATATCATTGGCATTTTAATAGGGATTGCATTAAATATGTTCATTGCTTTGAGTACCAGTTTAACAATATCAATTCTTCCAATCCATGAGCATGGAATATCTTTCTGTTAAGTTAAATAAACCAAGCATAGGAATATAAGTATTGCATATTTCTCTCTTATTTGTCAGAGCTAAATGAGTGTATCCCATAAAGATAGAAAGTAGATTGGTGGTCTCCAGAGGCTGGGAAGGTTAGGGTACAGGGACAGTAAAGATAATTAATAGGTACAAATATATTGTTTGATAGATATAATTAGATGTAGTGTTTAATACATCAGTAGGATGACTATAGTTTATAATACTCTATTGCATATTTCAATATAGTGAAAACAGCAATTTGAATATTTCTAGCATAAAAAAAGATAAAGAATTAAGGTGAGGAATATCACAACTACACAGACTTGATCTTTATAAATTATATGAATATGTTAAATTATTGCATGTAACTTGAAACTATGCACATCTGTTATGCATCAATAAAAGGACTGTTTTATAAAAAGTAAGAACATTGGGAAATATTAAATGTGTAACATACATGTAACTGGAATATGAGAAAAATGAATGAGAGAATGTTATTTGAAGAACCTAACACTTTAAAAGTAATCATAGCTAATAACTTTCTAAGATTGGTTGTCACCAATCCACAGATCTAAGCAGCTCAGAGAACTTCAAGCAGAATAATTTCCAAAACAAATGATACACACACACACACACACACACACACACACACACACACACTCCTAAGCATATCATTTTGAAATTGCAGAGAAACATAGATAAAGCAAAAATTTTGAGATAAGCCAAGGTTGAGGGGTGTGGATGGAGAAACTTACCTATAAAACAAAGATAAGAATGGCAAAGGACATCTTTGTAATAAATCAGGTCAGCAAGAAGAGAGTGCAGTGAAAAAATTAGTGCTGAAAAATAAAGCCCACTAAATTAACATTGTATACCCAGCAAAATTATTCTTTCAAAGTGGACAAGAAATAAAGGTATCCTCAGACAACCAGAAAACTGAGTCAATTCATTGCCAGTATTTATATCTTGCAAGGTATGTTAAAATATAATATATTTAGAGAGAAGGTAAATGATAGAGGTTACCAACTTGTATCTACATAAAGAGAGGAGGAACACCACAGAAAACTGAATCAAGTAAATGTTTTTATTTGTAATTTATATCAATTTATATTTGATATGAAAGGCAATGTTTTGTTAAAAGCAGCAAATAATGTTATCTTGGATAAGTGAAATGAATGACAGCAATGTCAAAAGGGATGGGAGAGAGGAATTGGTAATACTCTGTTAGAAGGCTCTGTCCTACACATTGAATAATATCCGAAAGTGGAAATATATTAGTTAAATTTGCATGTTGAACATTCTTGTGAAATCAGTGCAAAATATTTCAAATAATTACATTGGAATGCTATAAAGGAGATAAAATAACTTTATATAAAATATTCTCTTGAAGTCAATTCAGGCAGAAAAAGAGGGAATGTAATTTCACAAATGGAAAATAATTATAAGCATAGTAGATATTAATTAAACTATATCAATAATCACTTTAAATGTGAACCATCTTTATACACCAAATAAAATTCAACTATATATCATCTATAAGATTCCTATTTTAATGCAAAGATACAGATAGGGTACATGTTAAAAAATGTTAGATGATGTCCCATGCTAACACTAATTCAAAAAAGCTGAAGTTGCAATATTAATTTTAGACAATGCAGACTTAGGAAAAAGAAAGAATAGCAGGGATAAAAGGGATATTAAATAAGAATAACAGAGCCAATTATTTAAAGATACGTAATAACCTTAAACAAGTATTCACCTAACAACAGGGCACAAAAACACATGAGGGAACTATTAATAGGATCAAAATAAGAATTAGAGAAAATATTATTTATTTTATTTTTTTGAGACGGAGTCTAGCAAACTTTACTCTGCAACTTTTCTTAATATGAAAAAAATTTAAAGATACAGAATTTGAAGAAGAAAACGAAAATATCTTTAAACAAAGATGACATAATTGTTTATGTAGACAGTAATAACAAATCTACAAAAATAATTTCTGGAACTAATAAATGATGTAACAACACATCCAATTCTAAAGTCCTGTATTTGAACAATAAAGGATAGAAATTAAAAAGTAATAAACCAATACCATTTACAATACCAAAATATGTAGCTACAAATCTAACAAACAATGTATGGAATCTGGATGAAGAACATAGCAAAACATTACAACAATTTTAAAATAAGGTCTACATAAATGAAGAGACAGTCCATGTTGATGTATAGGAATTCTTAATATTGTTAAGATAGCAATTTTTCAAACTTGACTTATTGATTCAATTTAATCCCAAATAAAATCCCAGCAAGTTACTTTAGAACTATCCACAAACCAATTCTAAGATTTATATAGAAGGATAAAAGACCCAGAATAGCCAATATAACATTGAAAATAATAAAGTTAGAACAACAACCCCATTTTCAAAATTTACTGTAAAGCTACATTAATGAAGACAACATGATATTGGTGGGGAAAAAAAAAAAAAAAAAGACATAGAGATCAGTGGAACAAATTAGAGAGCCCAGAAAAGACACTCACAAATATAGTCCACTGACATTTTAACTAATTTTTTTTTGACAGAGATGTATAGACAATTCAATCGAGGTAGTATTGTCAACAACTGAAACAAATGGATGTCCACATTTAATTGTTTTTTAATCTAGTCACGGACCTTACATCTATGAAAAAATCAACTTGAAATAGATGGTAGACCTAACTGTAACTACAAACAGTTACAGTTTCCAGAAGAAAAGAGAAAAGAATAACTGTGTGATTCTTATAGTTGACAATGAGGTATTTGACAGAGCACCAAAAACATTACAAAAATGTAACAAAATTGAAAAACTTGACTTTATTAAAATTAAAAACTTCCACTCTGCACAAGACACTCAGAATTTAAGAGAGAATCTAGAAGGAAATACAAGCTAAGGCACATATATAATAAAGGAGTTCTCTTCAAAATATATAAAGATCTCTTAAAACTGAACGATGAGGAAATGACCCAATTATCTGAACAGACAACTTACGAAAAGATCAATTCCGGTGACAGACAAGCATATGGAAATATGCTCAACATAATTGGTCATTAAGAAAATGACTATTATAACACAACAAGATACCACTACACACCTATTAAAATTACTGCAATCCAAAACTATCTGAGAATGCCATTTATTGCTAAGGAACTCCCATTGATTGCTGCTGGGAATACAACATACAACTCTTATGTTAGAAGACAATTTGGCAGTTTCTTAGAAAAAGTAAGCATAGTCTTACCATAAATATCACACTTTTAATTTTTTACCTAACATATCAGAAGTAATAAGCCTGTTTTTACAAAAGCTTTACAAAAATGTTCACAGTGACTTTATTCACAATTGTCAAAAACTTGAAGCAAACAAAATTTCCTTCAATATGTGAATGGATAAATAAACTCTCTGATATTTATATATTACAATAATAAGTATTGAAAAGAAATAAGCTATTTTACCACAAAATGTTACAGATAAAACTAAAATGCATATTGCTAAATGACAAGTCTGAAAAATACTATATATTGTGTGAATCTCATTATATGCCATTCTGGAAAAAGCAGAATTATAGAGCTATTAGACAGACTGGGGGTTGCCAGGTGTGCTTGGGAGAGACTGGTGGAGAACGAAACAGGTGAAGCTTAATAAATACTACCTCAGCCAGTTGATCGGATTTAACATCAACAGTAATAATGCACATTGGCATTATGTACCTTTGATAGGATGATATAAGAATGGCACTTTACCTCTGTTGCCTTGATACAAACTAATAATCCTTGTCTAATCATGAAAAAACATGAGATAAACCCAAATCAAGGGACATTCTCCAAAACACCTGAACAATACATCTTAAAACTGTCAAAAACATCAAAACAAGGATAATCTGAAAAACTACCACAGCCAGGAGGAGTCTGAAGAGATTATACCAATGCAGTGTGGTATCCTGAATGGGACTCTGAAACATATAAGGATAGTAGATAAGAAATATGAAATTATTAAACATCTATGAATTTTATACATGAATAATACAGAATTATTTTGTCATTAATTGTGATGACGACACTGATGTAAAATGTTAACAGTGGGATTAAGAATAAGAAAAAAGGAAGAAAATCCCTAGGAAGATGAAGTCTGAATGTTTACATGTAAAAAATGCATGCTATACGGTCATAGAAAGTTATTTCTCATAATTGACTCTGGACTTACTAAAAGACAATCCAATGTAGCAAAACTATTTATTTATGTGATAATAAGAATTTTTATTTGCCTAACAAAATTCTTGATATGCAATACCTCCTTAGAAATGTTTGCTGAATAAATATGTAAGTGAGTGAATGAGGAATTATTCAAGGGGCTTCTCCTTGCACTTTTTATTCCTGATTCTCTAATGTTTTCCATTTGTACCTTGACTTCACTGACTTGACCTCCCATCTTGGACATGTTTCCTTCCAGCTGTATTTGGTTTTTCCTAGCTTGAAAGATAAGTTAGTGGTCATTTCTGTTTATTTAAATAGTATCTCTAGGACTCTCAGATGTTAATTGTTATTGGCATAAGTGAATTTACCATCTTTCTAAATAGATACCATTTTGTAGTTTGTATAATATTACAATCAGAATGTAGTTTGCATTTGAAGTGAAAAAAAACTTAGATGCAGGAAAAATGAATCTTGACTCACCTTTTAAAATAACACATTTAGAATTTTAAAACATATAGATCAGCTTTTGTTCACACTATAATACTCCCTCCAAGTGTTGTATGCGGCAAGCTCCACAGAACGGTATTAGAAACTTTCTGTTTATCTCTGATGTGATAACAATAAACTACATACAGAAGTTGCTCAAAATATTAGTTGGATACATTTAATTAATTGATTCCTAAAAATGTAGATTTCCAAAGATTTTCATCTATAGGAAAAATCATTTAATAATGTTAGAAATACTAAAATTATAGATCCTCAAAAACTAAATATAATAACACATTTAAAAACCTATATGTAATTTATAGTTATAGCTTTAAAACTTTCAGCATAAATTTTAATCAGTCTCTCAAGTGTCTTAAAAAGTGTAAAATCAGCAGCATTGTTTTATTAATTAAATAGACCTTCCATCAAAACAGCAATTATTTGTTGTCTCTGAGAGACAAGTATCTTTAATGACCAAATTCATGTTTATGCTACATATTCAATCGTCATTTCATGAATGATATTTAATAGTGGGTTTCTTTAACCAAGAAATATAAATGTATATTCTCCAGGTTTTGCTCAGTATGACATTTTTCAAGCAGCTGTTTTAAATCAAGTTTTGTAATGTTTGACTCTGCAGGTTTTCAAAAATGTTCTGAATGACTATTTTTAACCACTTGGACAAGAAGTCAAAGAAAATATGCACAAAATATTTTCATGAATTTAGCAGTTTGTCTTAGCTATTCTTTCAACTGATCTTCCTGTGGCTAAATATTGTGCCATTTGCAAAAGAAGCTCTTTTATAAATTTGTTTTGTTTTGTTTGTGGTGAATTCAATGTATTGCTAACAAGATGTAGCCCTGAATGAAGCATTAGGTCCACGTGTTCACAGGCATTGCTCTCCGGGCACACGCTGCTATAGTGCCTGAGTTCCGGAATGAACGCAAAAGTATTGACGAACTTTCCACACACCCACACACACAAACTCTACAGAGGGTTTTATCTGATGGCGTTAAAAGGTAATCCCTTTTATCTCACGTTTCTTTGCTACGAGATTTTCAATTTTTGATTTCTATTATTTAGAACCTACTGAATTAAGTTACTTTTCCTGTCAGATTTAAGTATGTTATTTATGGAAAATACATACACACACACCAGGCAGCAAAGTCTTTTGGATATAAAAACAGAATAAGATCATCAAATACTTAGCTAGGCTGTGTCATTTAAGCAAATAACATTAAGTTAATGTAAATGATACTTTGTTCATTGGAGATTTTGTAATACGTTGGCCATATCCAAGAGTTAAAAAGAAAACAAGATAGCCAACATTATTTTTACATTTGTTTTACAATGTTTTCCTCAATAATAGGAATGCAATGAGGAGCCCTCTATGTGTTTGGTAAATATTAATTCAGTCTAAAATGACATAACCTTTTGAGGTATCTAAGTTATTATTATGTTCATTTTACAGACAGAGAAATTGAGCAAAGAGTAACTTGCCTGATGTCAAACTGCTGGTAATTTGCAGAATCGGGTTTGAAATCTAAATAGCTCTGCTCAAAAAATCATGCTCTAACCACTACATTACACTGTTCTTCCTCAAGGAACAACCCTTTAAATGATATTGTGAAAACAAAAATATGCAGCAACTATTTGTTTATACTGATTTTGTGGTTCTTATAAATTGTCTTGAAAATATTCTTTTTAAGGTATATTATTCTAATTTGTCATTTACATGAAGAGTTCATGTTATTTTACTGGGCACAATCACAAAGAGAAGCTTTTAAGTGTTTGAGGAAAAGTGAAAAATAGAAGTTGAGATTGGACTTATGCTTGGCATCAAAAGCGTGTGGAAATCAATTTGAGACCTTGAAAAAAGTATAACTTTTTTTGAATCTTCACTTTGTTCTTAGGGATAAACCCATTAAAATCAAATAAAAAGGCATTAAACCCAGCTGTCAACATTATTTGCATGGTTCTAATTATGAACAGAGGAATTACTGTAATAGATGTAACACTTTTTATTATACAAATTGTAACCAAACATTGTCATCCAATTCTTATATTAAAAAAAAAAAGTCTGCAATACAGTATGATACAATGAGGCAGTAAACCTAGTTCTTAAATATACTTTAAGATGCTGATTAAGACTTAGAGAGAGGAAGCAAAAATATACAGGTAATATTTTTTGAAAACTAGATATAATCTCCTCATTGTTAAAATGGTGCAGATAATTATATTCTTCTATCAGTGGATAGTTCCTTCAGTTTGGCCGTTGACTTAAGATATCACATTAGAATTTGTTTTGACAAAAATAAGCTTCTTGGATTATGCATAATTTATTTACCAGGTATAGATTAGAAAAACAGTTGCACTTACAAGTTGCAAATACTATTTTTCTTCTGGCTTGCTTATTCTTTGGTCTTAAATTCACACTATGAATACTTTAACACCAAGGTTCTTCTCTAACTTTAAATATGCACAAACTTCAGCAACTTTAGCAGTTTTCAAACAAGCTTATCTCCTTATGAGACTATAATATTCCCAAAGAATTGTTCAGAATAAGAGTGTTTTTTGAAGGCAAAGGCACCATGTGTAGCTACAATAAAATTTCCATTTAATTATAATGTGACCCACTGTAAAATATGATATTACCATGTCAAGTCAATTTTATGCTCCCCTCTTCTCAGGCTATTTAGCACAACAAATTTCACGCTAATCAGTTTGAGCATTTAAAGTCAAAGATGGAAATTTGTCATTTCTGCATATCTTATGAAACATATGTATGTGTATATGTATTTATGGTAAACGTAGCTCTGTATTGCAATTTAAATTAGCATTGACACTTTAACATAAGTTTTGTATTGTTAAAATTTAAATACAAATAGGAATATAGTATATTAATATTACAAAAATGTTATTACACTAAATAGAAAACATGACATAACCCATAAGAAAACTAGGAGGGAGAATTATGTATCAAAGATCTCAAAAGTGGTTACTTCCAAGTGTTATGATTTTTAATAACCAGTTTTTTCTTTTTACTTATGGCCATTTTATATTTTTTATGGTGTGAATATATTATTTGTTAATTTTGTGCACATTAAGACCACATGAGCTGGAGTTCAATTACTTAAGGCTAACAGACTACAGAATGGATTCCCAAAATGAAAAATATATATATATAAGATATAGATTATGTTTCCTCATATAACAGACTAAGATTTTAGGAAGAACTCTGCCTTCTTCAGGAGAGAGCTATGATATTTATATAATTTTGTAATATATAAATTTTTATTTTATAATTATATGAGTTTCAAATTTAATTATAATATTAACCTTAAAAGTAAAAATAAATAATAATCATTCATAAGGTCTCATCAAGTTCAGAATAAAATGCACAATTACTCAATTATGATGAATCACAAATGTGGAGCACATGCTGAAATAAAAAGAAACACAATGGACTGGCTCTGAGAAGAATCAGCCATTAGAACCAAGAGAGAAAAACTTTCTGTGACTATTACAAGCAAATCAATTGAGCAACACATATTTGTAGTACTTAGAATCTCAGCAGTAAAGAAGAAAATCTCAATAAAGAATAGAAACAATAAAAATAATCAAAAATTTTAAAATGGAAAATTACAAGTTTGAAAAAAAATTAATCGGATACATTTATTGAAATGGATATGGCAAAGATAAGCATAAACTAAATACGTATAATAGCTGTAATCCAGGTAAATAATACTGAGAAAAAATATTGAAAATGTGAACAGACTATATTAAGGGATTAAGTATATTTATACTTGCAGTAACAAACATGGAAAGATTAAGAATGGGCAAAAATATTCAGGAAACAGTGGTACATTTTCCCAAATTGGTTGAAAGAAATTTTCTGGCACAAGATGAACACCAGGCAGGATAAGTACAAATAAGCTCATTCTGAGACACATCACATTTAAACTGCTTAAAGTCAAAATTATATAGCAAAGGTTGAAAGATGCAAGAAAAAAAATAACATATAGATTCAGGATCACAATGATCCATCAATAACCTTGGAAAACAGAAGAATGTGGGACAAATACTTTAAACAAACAATCAAGAAAAACTGTTCACTCAGAATTCTACCTACACGAGAAATTCTATTCAAGAATGAATGTAAATAGATAAAAAGAAAACTAAGAAAATTTGCCAAGAGCTGACTTGTTCAAAAAGAAATGCATGGAAGTTTTTACCTTAAAATGTAATGCCATGTGGAAACTCATATCCTCAGAAAAGAATGAATATCGTAAATGATACACATCTGTATTTATGTAAAAATGAAATTTTTTTCTTTTCCCCCTTTAATTTGCTTATAAACAATATTATTTGACAACTCTGGTCCTGTGTAGCTTATGTAATGTAGAGAGATACATTATAAGTAATTATAACATATTGGATGGGAAGAGAGAAATGACAAGTGAAATCAGAATGATGAGCATGTTTTGAACTGAGTTATAAAATTTGTGAGAATCAGTCATAGGCATCTTTAAAGGTAAATTTATAGTTTTAATTGCCTATATTGGAAACAAATAAACATTTCTTAGTAAGTTTCTAGTCTAACAATCTAAATTAGTAAAAGAGCATATTTAATAGAAAATAAACAGAAGGAAGGAAAAATGCAAAGAGCACAAATACATGAAATAGAAACAGAAAATCAACAGAAAAAGTAAAATGAAGCCAAAAATTATTTTTTAAAACAAAGTCATTAGAATTCAGAAGTTTCTTATCATGCTTATTTAAAAAGTGAGAAAAAATTACCAATACTAAAAATTACATAGAGAACATCACTCAAAATCCTTCAGAAAATAAGATAATAATAAGAAACAATTATAAAATTTTAAGCCAATGCTTTTGCAACCTAAATAAAACAGAACATTTTTAGAAAGAGAGTCCTTAAAGGACTGAAAGTGGATGTAACATTCAATCCAGCAATTTCACCATGGATATCAACTCAAGGGAAAAGAAGCCATCATATGAAAAAGACACTTGAACATGTATATATGTTTATAACAGCACAATTCACAATTGCAAAGATATAGAACCAACCTAAGTGCCCATTGATCAATCACTGCCTATAGAAAATGTGTATATACACCGTGAAATACTACTCTGCCATAAAAAGGAACAAAATAATGTCATTTTCAGCAGTTTGGATGGAACTGGAGGCCATTATTCTAAGTGAAGTAACTCAGGAATAGAAAACCAAATATCATATGCTTCCACTTATAAGTGGGAGCTAAGCTATGAGTATACAAAGACGTAGAGAGTGATATGCTGGACTTGAAAAACTGAGAATGGGGAGGAAAGGAAGGAGATGAGGGATAAAAAACTACATATTGTGTACACCAAACCTCAGAATTCACCACTATGGAATTCATCCATGTAACCAAAAACCACTTGTACCTCAAAAGTAACTGAAGTAAAAAAAAATTGAAATTAGGACATACCTTAACAATCCTTACTCTAGTAGAAACAAAAAGCAATCCCATAGCAAGAACTTTTCCACAAATAAAACTTTGGGCCTAGAAGTCTTGAAAAGTGATTTTTCATTTTACAAAAATATAATCTGTTATACAGTTTTTCAGGAAATAGGAATATTTGTGTTACTCTAATCGTGAAACTGGACAGTCATCACTAAAAGTGCAGTCTAATATTTTTTACAAACACACATTAAAAATAGAATCCAACAACATATAAAAATGATAATATGTTATGACCAACCGTGGTTTATCTCAGGAATGCAGGGTATATTAATATTTGTAAATCCATAAGTGCAATGTATAATAGTAAAGAAAAGGAGAAAAACACAAAATAATTTCAAGAGATACAAAACATAATTTGACAAAATGTTTATCCTTTTATGATAAAAACTCTCAGTCAACTAGAAATAGAAAAGATCTTTCTTAACTTGATTAATTCAACCTATTACGAATCGAAAGCTACTATCGGATTAATGGTGAAAGTCTTAATGTTTATGGCCTAAGATCAGGATAAAGGCAAGAATATTCTCTCACTGCGTCAATTTATCCTTCTATCCAAAGTCCTAGGCTGTGAAGTAAGGCAAGAGAAACAAAGTGAGATCACTCAGATATGAATTAAAGAAAGGAAACATTGTTATTTGTTTACAGCATAGAAAAATCCTAGCAAAATTCACAAAAATAAAAATTACAAAACCTAATAAACTTAGCAAGGTTGCAGAAAGCCATATTAATATGCAACAATCATTTGTATCCTATATCTTCTATTGCAAAATTAGAAAATATAATTAAAACCAAACTCCATTCGTAATAGTACTGTAAAAATATAATTATTAGAATAAATTTAAAGAAAGATGTGAACTAGGAGTTGCAAAAAAATGTCATATCCATTAAATGAAGCTGAAATAACCTGAGAGGTGCATAGTCAAGGACTGGAAGACTCAATATTTAACAATCTTCTCAAAATTGTTCTACAAATCAAGTCAATTCAAATTAAATCCTAACAGGCTTTTCTGAAGAAACTTATGAGCTTATTTTCAAATGTACCTAGTATGTTATAGAACTGAAGTAACTGAAAAAATTATAAAAATAAGAACAAATTAGGATGACTTAACATAAAGCTAAAGCAGTCAAGCAGTGTGTTTTGGTATAAGGAAAGAAATATAGATCTATTAGACTCTGATATGAACAGGAACCAGAAATAGACCTACACTTATTTAGTCAACTAGTTTTCAATATAGGTTAGTTCCATATCTTGGTGTATTAGTCTGTTCTCAGACTGCTAATAAAGACATACCCAAGACTGAGTAATTTATAAAGGAAAGAGTTTTAAAGGACTCACAGTTCCACACGGCTGGGGAGATCTTACAATCATGGTGGAAGGAAAAGAAGAAGTACAAGCATGTCCTGTATGGTGGCAGGCAAGAGAGCTGTGCAGGGGAACTCCCATTTATAAAACCATCAGATCTTGTGAGACTTAATCACTTCCAGTAGAACAGTATGGGAGAAACTGCCCCTCATGATTCAATCATCTCCACCTGGTCCTACCCTTGACACGTGGGGATTATTACAATGCAAAGTGAGATTTGGGTGGGAACACAGCCAAACCACATCACTTGACTAATTGCGAACAATGCTTCAATGAACATGGAAGTGCAGACATCACTTAAAAATATTGATTTTAATTCCCTTGGATATATTCCTGGAATGGAATTACTGGATCATACGGTATTTTCATTTTTAGGTTTTTGAGGAGCCATGGCAGCCTTTTCCATAAAGTAGGAATTTACATTCCCACCAACAAGGTACAAGAGCTCCCTTTTTATTGCATCCTTGCCAACACTTGTTATCTTTCTTCTTTTTAATAAAGCCCTACTAAGGAATGTGAGGTAATATCTCATTGTGGTTTTAATTTGCATTTCCATAATGATCAGTGAAGCTAAGCACTTTTTCATGTACCTGTTGGTCATTTATATGTTTTCTTTTGAAAAATGTCAGTTCAGGTCCTTTGCCAATATTTAATTTGGTAATTTTTTAGATACTAGTTGCCTGATTTATTAAAATACATTTTGAATATTAACCCTTATTAGATTTATAATTTATAAATATTTTCTACCGTTTTGAAGATTATCTCTTCATTTTGTTAGTTGTTGTTGTTGTTGTTTTGCTGCATAGAACGTTTTTTGTTTGATGCTATCCCATTGTATATTTTTTATTTCATTGCTTGTGCTTTTGGGTCATATTTGAAAAAGCCATTGCCCCAATAAATGTCGTAGAGCTTTTCCCCTTACATTTTTTTAATAGTTATATGATTTCTGGTTATATATTTAAGCCTTTAACACGTTTTGACTTGATCTTTCTGTATGGTGTGAGATAATGTTTCTGTTTTGTTCTTCTGCATATAGGTAGGTATGTTAGACAATTAATATGTTAATTAAATTGATTTAATAATTCCATATTGTACACATATATCAAAACATCACATTATACCAGATAAGTGCATAGATTACTATTTGTTAATTAAAACATTATTAAAAGAAATATTAATAAAATAATTTAAAATAAAAGGTCAGGTATTATACAAAGTTAAACATAACAAAAATAATAAATTTCAATGTAGATTCCAAAGGAAAACAGATAGATAAATAAACAGTATATAACAGTCAGGGATATAATTTTATTATCTAAGACAAATTATTGTTAAAATTCCAAAAAGGGTATAGTGCAGATAATTACTGAAATAGACTGTATAAATAAGTACATATATTATTCATTAAATTCATTACATACATTATTTTACTAAAAAAGATATGTCTTAGGATTTCCACAAGTCAGGCTCTAAATTCCTCTCTTCTACCTACTCAATAGACATTCCCTTAAACATATGGTTTGAAGTTTCTATTTCCTCATTCATAAAATGGGAATGATAGCTCTCTTGAAAAGTGACTTCAGAGCTTATAGATAATGTATTTAAAGTGCTAGCATTGACTTTGATCCAGAATATTTTATAAGTTAGTAGAAAAAGTTTATTTTATGGAGATAGGCTTTTATAAAATAGATACAATAAAAATATGCCTTATTAAAAATTATCTGTAGAACAAGAGAAAAAAATACATAGCAGTTTCTTTCTCCATAAAATATCTTGTGATTACAAAACAAATTCAGTATTGAGTGTAACATTTTTAAAAACACTTAAATAAAAAACTATCTCCTGCAATTTAGTCATTTTATATTAAGACTATATGAACCAATATTTAAATCCAGTTTTAGGTGATTCTTAGATCAAATATTTTATTAGTCTGTTTTCACACTGTAGATAAACACATAACGGAGACTGGACAATTTACGAAAAGAAAGAGGTTTAATGGACCGACGGTTCCATGTGGCTGGGGAGAACTTACAATCATGGTGAAAGGTGAAAGGCATGCCTCACATGGCAGCAGACAAGAGAACAGAGCTTGTGCAGGGAAACTTCTCTTTATAAAACCATCAGATCTCAGAGACTTATTCATGATCAGGAGAATAGCACAGAAAAGACCCTCCCACATGATTCAGTTGTATTTCAGTGGGTCCCTCCCACAACACATAGGAATTGTGAGAGCTACAATTTAGGGTGAGATTTGGGTGGCGACACAGCCCAGCCATGTCAAATATGTAACATACACCAAATATTATTACTTTTATTATAAAATTCAGATAGATAGTTTTATGCCAAATATACTAAATTATATAAATTGTGATTATATTTGATAGTTTAAGCTGCACAAAGAATGTATTGTTATATTTTAACATCATAGAACAGTTTGTATACGTCCAATCTTGATCAAAATTAAATATTTGTAGTTCTCAAAATCTATGACTGGGTAATAAAAACAAATTTTATTTATAAGTATCTAATATATCTATAATAACTGATTTATATTTTAAAATTTTGAAAATATAAAACAAATATTCCACAGGTGAAAATATTTACATATAATAAGAAATATAAAACTTATTTCAAAATATCTATATTGTAATATAATAATTGTAAAAACTTTTATTTTCCACATGAAGGACATATCAGATTAACTAAATCATTGTATTATAATTAAAAAATAAGTGTCCTAATACCCACGTGAGGAGTAATAATTTGAGTTGGTAGACTACTCTATTACACCCTTTTGCTTTGGATCTCACTACCAAAATTGTAAGTACATCACAAGGTATTTGTGCTTATTATACATCTTTTAATTCCTGATGTAATTATTATTGTCATTATGTAATTTATGATGTGTAAGCCAGTGAAATATGTGTGACCATATTTAGGTTTCTCATTTTATAAAAATTAGAAAAATTACTAAGAAAATATTTTTGGGAATCTGATTTAATATACTGTGATAATTAAATATTTTTAAAAATGGGGAAAATTTACAAATTTCTGTGTTTTTCACTACCTTAAAGAAACCTGCAGTAGATATGTCTGTACTTTGTCACTGTACATGTCCATATATGACAAATATGACAAAATAAATGTAGGGCATCTCACAAATTCAACGAAGAGTCCTTTCTCTAACATTAAAACAATGTCCAATGGATGCACATTTTTTAGGTAAAATTAAGCTTAAGGTGAGCACATACCATTTGCCATGATTCTCTGTTTTAACTGACTTTCAGCTCAAATCATGTCACCTTAAGATATTTAAAATAAAATATTTAGTCTGAACAATTGGTTAAAACCTAATGTATAGTTATGTATGATCACTACTAACTATACCATAAAGCTTTAATATATTGTCAATAAATTGTAAGTTAATTAAAATTTAAAATTCAAGATGTTTACCATTTATTAAATGTGTTGCTCAAAAAGAGTGCACTGAAAATCATTTTGAAGAGGCAGTGTGTTGAGATTAAATTATTTGGAAATGAAGTGTATTTTCATACATATGTATTTTCATAATCTTACTTAAAGAATCTGAGGATAGTAACTAAAGTGTTGATTAAACTAAATTAATAAAGTTTTATAAGTTATTCTTATACATACATTTTTCATTGTAACTATTTAATTACTAAAAATTTCAATAAAATCAGCATGAAGATGTTCAATATTTTCTTCAGATTTCTCAAAAATGATTACATTTTTCAAGTGTTAAATACCATTTTTATTGAAAGTTCACAAACATATTGAAGATTGTTAGACTTTCTGACACATTCATGTATTAAAACAAAGTTTGTAAATTATTGTAGGAACACAGTTACAGAGCTTCAAAAGTTGAAAAAACAAAACTTTGATGAATAAAACACAATATTTCTTTATTTCCTTCATCTATTTAAATGCAGAGTATCATTATTCAGAGATACCTGAGTTATACTAGTAGGTATTAAAATAATATAGTATAAGGTCATCTTTACTAGTTCAAATAATTTTCGGTGAGCTCTAAAGAGATATTTCTCATTGTTTCATACCTGTCAGGTATCATAAAATAAATTTATTTCTATATATTCTCATAGAATTATCAAAGAGAAACTAGACTTGGGTTACAAATAATAACCATTTATTTGATTAGAGGAAATAAGATCTTGGTTTAGCTTTGTAATTTCCAGCATAGAATAGCAATTTTGGTAAACATAAGTGCCATAAAAATCCATCATTAATCGTTATTTAATACAGAGATATAAAAATAGGAACTCTAAAATGAATGAATATAACTTGATTACCACATCACATACCCAAAACTTCAAAAAATTACCACAGCTTTATAGATGAGGAACCTGAATCACAAAGAGACGAAGTTAAGAGCCTGAATCCACAAAAGAAGGTAAAAGTGGCGTCAGATTCCAAGTCATTTAGTTCAATTCCAATGCCTGCATTTATGAAACTACATTGAAATGGTGATCCTTAAATCTGAATAAAAAATTCATGGCACGCTTACTTTATTTATACAATAACAAAACTTGATATTGGTACTAATCATGAGTAACATGCTCAGAGGTAAGAAATATCTAGTTATGTTTTCTAGTCTCCATTAGTAACCTGCTTAGGATGCTTTACGTACATTTTCTTCTTGGCATGATAGATGAGGCTTTTTTTTCCCACAGTGTCTTTGCCACAGAAATAAATATAAAATATAAACTCATCGTCCCAAATAATAATTCCAGGCAAAGCACAACCCGAAAATGACTAGTTCGGAGCTGACAATTGCTGCAGTTAGATGAAAATAAGCACAATGCCAGTCATCTGGAGAACGCTGTGAGAATTTTTAACCGAAGTCTTTTGTAAAGACAGTACATAGGTAATGGTGCGGCCGTCCTGCTGGAGCAGATGCCGTGAGGGTGCCAGCTGCAGCGGTGCAGGTGTGACCAGTGCCCGCATTCTGCGGAGCCAGCCAAGGAGGAGAACAGGAGACCCCAGCGGGAGCCCAGGCCCTACCGAGTGGGTGTGGTGGAGACGCTCTCCCGGACACAGCTGCCGCGGGACCTGGGCGTCCCAGCGCTCTCGGGGCCGAAACCCCCTGCCCCTACAGCACTGGAGGTGCCTGGTCCTGCTCCCTGGCCTCTCCCTGCTCCCGGCCCCCGCTCTGCTGTGGAGCAAAGCTGTCACCAAGCCAGGGCCCTGCTGCAGCCCAGCCGGATGTGCGCACACTCGGGACGGTGCTGACACGCCGGCCCCCCGGTCTCGGGGGCTGATGGTGGCTCGGAGCTGGCCTGCAGGCGCCCCTCAGAAGAGGCCTGGGCTCCCTGAACAGCGTGGTGGCAGGAGACAGACACGACACGCTCCTGTGCGGGAAGAGGCGGTCCTGGGTGAAACCTTCAAGCCAGGGATGGCCTGAAGCCTGGGGACCGGGCCTGCCAGCTCTGGGTGGAATCTGACGCCTGGAATGAGAACTTCAGTGATGCCTTTGGGCTAACTGAATGGTGCTTTTTCCAGACCCGCCCATTGCTGCCCGTGGATCAACGTGGATCAATCCACACGCACTTCATCCATTCTGAGCATAGAACAACTTCAGACTAGGCCAGACTCAGGCACTTTTTGGGGTGACGTGCCTGTGGAAAAGAGGACCCACTTTGGGTCCCGTGAGAGCTGTTCTGTCACTCAGCAAAGCTGCGCTCTGCCTTCTCACCCTCCAGTGTCTGCATAACCGCATTCCTTCCGGATGTGAAACAAGAACTCAGACCTGCCGACAGGCAGGAGCAAAAGGAGCTGTAACAGCTTCCCGGCCGGCTTGCTTGAGCTGTGAGTGGTGACAAGCTCCCAGTTTGCAGGAGTGAAGAGTGGTGACCCTTCAGTGGCCTAGACATCAGGATTCCTCAAATCAGAGCTGCTGTAACACTATAGCCCTCTGCCAGCCTGGGCAGCCACCCACACAACCAGAAGCAGAGGCCGGGCGGTCCAGACCAGGAGCTGCCCGCCCAAGTGGGCAGCAGGGCTGAAAGAGCTGTAACCAAACAGGCTGACACCAACCTCCCCCGCCCCCAAACCCACCCCCTTGCTCACTGTGCTTTGGTCCAGGAGAGGGAGAGAAGAGCTGCAGCCCTTCTGAGAGCCCAGACTTAGGGGCTCCTAGAGACAGGGTTGTGACACCCTTTTCTGGGCTCTGCAGTTTCTGACATCTCCGAGCTCTCCGGTGCCACTGAGTTCCCCTCATCCAGACACTGGTGCCCTCAGCAGAAGCTGCTTGTGGTACGCCAGGTCTAGCTGCAGCCTTGCACGGAGCCAGAGACTGTGCCTGCGGTTGGAGTTGCCTGCCCCACCGCCGCATCCAACACGCCTGGCTGCGTGCAATGGCGTGACCCCGTGCTCACTCACACACCCCTTGCCCTTTGGGGCCTGGCTCATCTTTGGCAGGCATGGAATCTGGGCTGGTAGTGCAAGCCAAACACAGTCTGCCAGGCCGAGTGGAGGGAATGAGCCCAGCAGGTGTGAATAATACTCAAGTAGAAGTCACTGCCAGCCACAGATTTCTGGGTGGCAAAGCGACACCCGAAAAAATCCTGTCTCATAGGGTCTTCATCAAAACTTCTTGCATACAGCCATTGGCAAATTATGTGGAAGACCTTGACATGTGCTATAACCTTTCACCACATTTACAGTATTAGAAATATCTCAGGAAACCAAATAGAGCTATGAGCCTAAATGTTTGCATATACAACCCTCTTATAAGTTAAAAGTTGCTTCGTCAAAATATAACAACTAGAAACAGTGCACTGCTAGCTTCTCATGAACAGTGTGCTTTACACGTTTTGCTAAGGTAGAAACTGTTAAAACATTTTACTAATTCCTCAAAGTTTTTTTTTTTTTCTCCAAATTCATCTTAGATATCAATAAACACTAAGCATGAGGCATATTCATGGGCAATGTCTTCTACTTTTTCGCTTTAATATAAAGCTTCTCAGAATATAAAGTAATTTATTTCAGGCAGCTGAACAGTGCCTTTGTATGTAGTTCCAGAGCAGATAAAAACAAAGCACCTTCTAAAGCCAAGTTGTTGAACAGCATGGGATGCTAAGTATTTAAAGAGTGATTGCAAAAACATTCTGAAGCAGGATCTCATTGCAGCTATTTCTTCTACCCTCTTACTGTGTTTGCTTAATGCGTTTTTCCTCTGAGCGACATTTTCTAAAACCACATTTCCCATTTAGCAAGGAATTACTATGTGCATAACAGGAGCGCTGACACACCGTGTTTTATTTACTAAGCAGGAAGTCACCCTTCTCTGTGAGGAATGCACCAATAAAAGTAAAACTTACGTTTTGAAAATAAATTTATACTTTTTGTGATTTAATAAGTAATAGTTTTATTAACACTATAATTTTAATAAGACTAGCATGCACTCAAGTTAGAGCAATAAAGACACAGGTAAAAAAGTATTATGTAAAAAAAATTCTCCAGAATATCACCAAACAGCCATAATGATTTTATCAGCAAAAAAACACTGCATGTGTGTGTGTGTGTGTGTGTGTGTGTATTTATGTTTTTTATAGTTGAATGACTATACAGCTGGAAGACTTGATAAAAAATGTAGAAAAATAGAGACATAAATAAATGTGAGAGTAGATAGCGTTAGACAGAGGAATGGACAGATGGGTAAACAGAGAGAAGGGTTTCATAAGAATGCAGTCCGTAGACACCCATGCACACATCGGAGGTAACATAAAAATAAATGCAATTTAACTTTAATTAATATCAGGAAAATTGTAATTACTTTGAAGAACTGTAAATAATATTTTTGAAATAATCATTATTAAAAAGCATTTAATATTTAAAAGTAATTATGCAAACATCACATGGTATATTTTATATTGCAGCTTCAAACTTTAAACTTCCAAATGAATGAATGTATTACCTCTCTTTATAAAGTAAAAAACAAAACAAAAAACGAGCATTTAACCTGTCTTTTACCACCTCATCTTCCCCAAGTTCCATTTACCAATATTTGTCACTTATATGTGTTTATTGATTTTTTTCTTTTTCAAAATTGTTGATATCTTCCGGACTGCATTATTTCTAATGAGAGATCTGGTTTTATGTTTGTCTTTTGTTTCTCTCATATTACGTACACTCTGTTCATTCTGCTGTTTTCAAGATTTGTTTTTCTTTCAGTCACTGTCCTTCAGTCATTTTATTATTGTATTGCCTGGTGTCATTTCTTTTTATGGTCGTATTACTTGGGCTGCATTGAGCTTCCTGGATCTATAAGTTCATAGTTCCTATGAAACTGAGAAAAAATGTTGGCCATTGTTCATTCACATAATTTCCTACTTCCCATTTCCAACAATCAAATTGCATGTACTCTTCAAGGGCCATTGCAGCTTTTTTTTTTTCCCCCCAGTCATTTTCTTTTTTGGCAGACTCAGTTGGTATGGTTCATTCATATTTTGTATAGTGTTTAATCTGCTGTTAGGCCCACGTAATTACTTTTTGTGAAATAGCACATGTTCTATTGTTACCTCTAAAAGTTTATTTGTATATCTTCCAATTCTCTCCACATTTCTCTTAGATTGTCTTTTAAAGTCTTAAGCTATGAATAATAGCTATTTTAAGAGCCTTTGTGAGTTAAATTATTCTTTGCTGTAATTTCTTGCTTGTTCCTAATGATAAATGTTTTTACTGGCGTTGAGTAAGATTTTTCTGTTTCTTGGTATGCTGAGTAATTTTTGAGACTAAACATGAGGTCTCTTTACTCTGACTAGTTAGAACTTGAAGTCTGATAGCAATATACAAGATCTGAAAATTGCTCAATTTACAACTTTCTGATGGATTATTGCCTAGCTTTGTGGAGTTTTTCTATGCTCATGCTCCAATTCAGGGGAGGCTCAATGATACCCAGATGAAGTCAGTATTTAATGAAAGCTAAAAGACACCTCATTTCTATTTGTGGAGCTATTTTCCTGCAAAATATCTTTCTCTTTGAATACTCTGTTCCACCAATCCCAGCTGACTAAGCCTCAACAGAATCTGTTCCCTTTGTTATCAACTAAGCAGGACCACTCTGCTTCTCTTGGATTCATCTCTCCTGTGCTTAAGTCTGGAAAATGGCATAAAGTGGAACACTGGAGCAATCTGAGGGTTCACCTTACTGATATCGTTTATTTTAATTGACCAAATTTCCATACTACCACAGTCCAATGTGGAAAAATAACAGTTTCATATATCTCATTCTATTTTTTAGCATTCATGTTGGGAGAAAATTACTGCTAGAGTTTAAACCAACATTGCCAGAACTTGAAGTGAGGTTTTTGTTTTCAAAGTACTGTTTACAGTACGAGCATTTAAAGATATAAATTAGGTCTCCATGGTTTGTCTCACAAATATTGATATGTAACATAAAATACCATTCAATTTACATTAGCGTACTGTGATTTATTTCTTGACCTTGCATTATTTAGAAGTATACTCAGAAAAAATTTCCAAATTTTTGAGAGCTTCTCTAAATAACTCATTGTTATTGATTGAATTGAATTCATATCTAATTGAATTAGAACACATTTAATTGAATTACATGTGGTCAGATCAATACACTGCAAGATTTCAATCTTAAAATTTGTTGTGATGCATTACTCTGTTCCCTGATATGGTCTGTTTTGGTGAAGATTTCACGTGCACTTGAAAAGAACACATATTCCAAAGTTGTTGGATAGCTTCTAGTGCAGCTCAGGTGGTGATAGATTAATCCAGCTTTTGTTTAATCTTATGATGACATTATTTTACCCTAACTTTCAAAGAGTATCTTTTTCTAATATACTACTCTCTGTTGATTTTATTTATTTAAATCTTTAAATATATTATGAGTTTTTTCCTGGACACCATGGCATCTAATGAGGACAAATGTAGTTTGCAACGTTGTTCCCTGTAAGTTACATTTCTTTTTCCTCTTGCTTCTTTTAAGATTTTTTATTTTCCTTTGTTTTATAAGCAGTTTGGCTGTAATGTTTTTGGATATAGTTTTCTTTGATATTTTTTATTTGTTTGGTGTTAACTGAACTGCCTGTATCTTTAATGTTATGGTTTTCAACAATTTGAAAACTTGTTAATTGTTATTTTGACTATTATTTTTTCTAATTTATTTTTCTGCCCAATTTTATCTCTCCTCTTCTGTGACTCCAAATAAACACAGGGTTGGATATATTCCCACTGGTCAATGGGTCTCATTTTTTTTTTTTCTTTTCATGCTTTTAGCTCTCTTTCCTTTATTATGAGTAGTTTCTACTGGCCTGTCTTCATGTTCACTGAAGCTGTCTTCTACCATTTTCAATCTGCTATTAGGCTACTCAAATGAATTGACTATACATTTTACATTTCAGTTCTAAATGGATTTTTCTGTTTTCTTTCCCCCTCAACTGAGAGCTCATAACACTTTACTCACTAAGATCTTATGTCCTTTAATTTCTTTATATATTTTTAAAAATATGATTAAAATTATTGGCTGCTTAATTAACTTTGTATACATTTTAGGATCTGATTATTTTGTCTGATTTTTCTCTTGACCACTGGTCACGTTGTTGTTTTCCTTTTCTTCATTTCTAGTAAATTTTGTATTACATATGGGACATTATGAATGATACAGAGACTCCAGGCCTTGTAATCTTCTCCTGAGGAGTGAGGTATTTTTGTTTGTGAGTTTGAATCTATAGGGAGCTTAGTCATTGGCTACACATCTTGGACTTTAGAACTCTTGGTTATATGCTTAAGTAGATTAGATCTGTAACATGAACATGGCGTTTATGAACTACTCTAACCTACCAGGATTCTAAACTCTGAACTTTACCTCCCGTGAAGATCTTGCCAATACTTTTTCTTTTTTTAATTTGTTAGTTAAGGTTAGATTATGCCTTACTCTTTGAGGTTCTTACTTTAAGATGTCACATATCTAGGTGTTAGTGAGATTTCTCTACATTTTTCAGCTCAAACTGAATTATACCCCAGTTCTGCTTAAGCTCGAGTATATCATTTTTCTCTTAGCCCATGCCACGTGCTTTCTAATAAGGTTCATGATATCTTATCATTTGCATGCACAACCAAGCTCTTAGCCGGAGACCCATAAGCTACTGCCACACAGGCACGTAGAGCCTACCTTTATGTAATTCCTGATTCTCTAATGTCCTGTGTCACAGATTCTAGTTGTTTTAGAACACCCATACTCTGTTCTCTGAGTCTTTACATCAATAGGACTGTACTACTCTACTTGTATTATATACCTCTTCGGATGCAGTTCGAAAATTAGCCCATGACAGAGTGCTGAGCTGTCTCAGGGCTCACCTCAAATTTTCCCCTTATTTCGAAGATCAGAAAAATCAGATAAGGTGGAATAGGACTCTTCTTTGTGACTGCAATCACTGTCTCACTCAGCATTCACCATTCACTAAGCCCTCACATACCAGGCGTCTCGCCAGATACAGGACATGAAGATGAATGAGAGGAGACCCTGCACTCTCAGAACTCCATGGGATAAGACAGACAAACCCACATTTAAAAGCAGAAGCAAAATACTCTTAACAGTCTAGCAGAGTAGCTAAGAGCAAAAGGTCTTGTCTTGTTGCTCCCACTTTGTATGATGAGGAAAGACACTTTCTTTTTATTTCCTTTTTTTCTTTTTTTTTTTTTTTTTTGAGACAGGGTCTCGCACTGTCACCCAGGCTGGGGTGCAATGACGTGATCTCAGCTCACTGCAACCTCTGCTTCCAAGGTTCAAGGGATTCTCCTGCCTCAGCCTCCCAAGTAGCAGCGAAGACATTTAATTTTCCTAACCCTCCATAACTTCTTCAGTCATGAAGTGTTAATAATTAAACCAAACAGGCTTACTGTAAGGATTAAATGAAATACAAAGTTTCAACAAAATGCTTGACACTGAGTAAGGATTTACTGCATTACATTAATGAGTATTAGAATCATTATAAAAGATTTATAAAAGAGGTAGGAAAAAACCAGAATTATCAGAGTGGTTCTCAGAAATAAGCAGACTGAAAGCCTGGTGGTGTCCAGCATGGCTACATTTAAACTGGATCTTGAAGAACAATGACAAATCTACCAGAGAAGGGAGGAAGGTCATTCCTACAAACGCCTGGGCTGTGAGAAGCATTAGCATGAGTTGGAATGATGTGTTTTCGGAGCCTGTACTGTTTTTCAATACCTAGAAAATGTTTCTCATTTTATTATTGTAACAGTTTATGCCGAAAGGATTCTCATTTATCCCAGTATCAGTTACTCTGTCCTGATCTGAATTTTAAAAACCTTCTTTTATTACAATCAAAGTAGAACCATTTTTCCCAGTATTAATAGATCTTATCAATTCTCTCAATCCAAAAATCATTTCTTCTTTTGTTTGAAAAATAATTTTTCCATTAAAAACTTTCTAGTCTATTTCTAAGGTGCTTAGTACAGTAAAAAACAATATTCTTTTATTTAACTACTGGGGTTTATTTTTATTATCTTCTCTATATTTATATTTTTCTTCTAATTTTAAAGCAAGTTTAAGCATTTTCTTCATGTAATTAATTTGGTTTTCTGCTATATTTTGATTGTTTTTAATCTACTTTTATTTTATATATGGTTGTCATATGGTTGTCTTTTGGATGCCATTTCTTTATTTGACCTTGAAATCACCTTAAAATCTCTGTTCAGTTGTCCTAACATTGATTTTTGTCACTTTGTATTTCCGTAGTTAAAAAGTGGAAAATACTATCTTTTTTAATGTATGTGTATATACATATACACACATATATGTACACATGATACACATATATATTTCTCTCTGTGTGTAGTTTTTAGGTACCTTTGCTCCTCTCTCTCTCTTTTTCTTTTTCTCTCTGTGGTTTATACTTACTATGCCGTTTGCTTTTACTTTTGTTCATGTTTAACAAGAAGGCCTCTCCCTGGGCTTCCATTTATTTAAAGTGGGAGAATGCCATTAGAACACCTTTCCAGCATATCTGAAATTCATTTATTTGCCCATTTGGAGCTTTACTTTCAGAGCAGGGTATTTCATTTCTGATTTGCCTTTCTATTGTCTTACAGTACAGAAGCAAAAGAGTAAATTCATCTGGATTCTTGATAGAGATTCTTGATGTAACAGAAATTATACAAACAGTCATTTTGTTGAGGGTGGATGCTATTTTCCTTTATGCAATGTTGTTTGAATCTTTCTATCAAGTTTTATTCTACCTATTTGGGGATATTTTCTGTACACATTCAGTTAGATTATTTTTCCCAGTGCCTGAGAATCCCTTGGTATCTTTGATTTAGAAATACTATCAATTCCAAGGACTTATTCTTTTCTTTTTCATTAGTCTCTTTCGAGAAGCAGTTTCCTTCCACTTACTTAAAAGTGCAACACAGTAGATAATAACCAACACTTTGGTTTGGGGCCATTGGCCATTGTTTAGTGAAATATAATGGAGCAAGGAAATTATTAATTTCTTTACTCAGGCCACCGTCCTCCAGAGCAGTTCTGTCACATTTAGATTGTCTTTAGTTTCAATTGCAAAACTACTTGTTGTTGAAGATACCTTTAAATTTTAATAACATTGACATATTGCATTTTTCGTTAAAGTATCTTTATGTTTTTGGAAGAATAGAAAAATGATACCACAAGTTATTTTTAAGTCCACAGTGGCAAGAAGATATATTTGCACTACTGTTTGTCTGCTCCCATATTTTCTTTAGTCTAAATTGGAGATAGTGGTGATGTTTTAAGCATTTTGTATGGCAATACTTTTCTATATAGTAATATTTGTAGTTTACTCAGTGATACATTTGTTTCCCTAATATGCTCAAACATCTTTTTCTAGCAAACATTTTTCAAGAATACACGACGTCATAAAAATATTTTGCCACTTCTCTTAAATGATTCTATGCTTTAAAAAAAATAGGTATGTGTATGTGTGTGAATGCGTACATGTAATGTTTTGCCCATATTTTTATTTATTTTTCTTTTATCAGAGAGGCCTAGTATCTAGCTTTGCTTTCATCTTTTATCTAATCAAAGTGTGATCTTTCTAAACACAATTATCCTAGAGATAGATTACAAATTTTAGACATTCATAAGTTAATTCACAGCATTAAAATAATTATTTGGAATTTTTCTCAAAGAAAAATTCATAAGATGACAGATTTGCTCACTTTTACCTAAATTCATTGAATTTCCTGTTTTAAAGTATGAGCTGTATTTTATAGAATTCTCTTTAGTTAAATTCCCAGTTTTAAAAGGAATTGTTTTTAAACCACATTTTAAAAATACTGGACATGTTCAAAATCAATTTTAAAATGTATGTAACACTGACAGTATTTTGAAATTGTGTATTGTTTATGCAAGTAAAATGATTCTAATAAAAATTACGGCCGGGCACGGTGACTCGTGCCTGTAATCCTAGCACTTTGGGAGGCCGAGGCGGGCAGATTGCCTGAGCTCAGGAGTTCGAGACCAGCCTGGGCAACACGGTACCCTGTCTCTACTAAAATACAAAAAATTAGATGTGTGTGGTGGAACGTGCCTGTAGTTCCAGCTACTCGGGAGGCTGAGGAAGGAGAATTGCTTGAACCTGGGAGGCGGAGGTTGCAGTGAGTCAAGATCACGCCACTGCATTGCAGCCTGGGTGACAGAGTAAGACTGTCCCCCCCCCAAAAAAAAATTATTAGTTTTTGATTCTAGAATATAATTGTGTCATTCATGAAGTTTATATAAGATGAAGAAATCTTTCCTTGAATTTACTGAAATAATTTGATTAATTTCTTTATAATTTATCTTGATTTTTCTTTGCAAAGAAATCAGAGAAGAAAGGATGAAGAAAGAATAGTATATTTTATCTGTGATGAATAGAATTCTGAAATGATCCCTAACCAATGGCATAATATAATCATATACACACATAATGATGATACAAGTTTTTTTAAAAAAAATATAGGGTCTCATTGTGTCATCCAGGCTGAAGTGCAGTGGCACAGTCATGACTTACTGCTGCCTCAAACTCCCAGACTCAAGTGATCCTCCCACCTCTGCCTCCCAAGTAGCTGGGACCATAGGTGCATGTCACTGTACTCAACTAATTTATATATTTAGTCTCAAACTCCTGGGCTCAAGTGCTCATCCTGCCTCAGCCTCCCTAAGTGCTGGGGTCAGAGGTATGAGGAACTGTGCCTGGCCTAATTATGATAAACTGTTGAATAAATCTTTTCACTTGAGACAATGTGGAATCGATGAATATGTTGGGATATCACATCCAATGCTGTTACATTATATGGTAAATATGTGTGTGGGTATGTGTATATATATATTTATTTATATGTATGGGTGTATACATATTTATTTATTTATATGTATATATACACATAAGTATATATACTTATTGTAAGTATATATTATATTATATAAGATCTACTCTATAAGTACATATACTTTTACATATATCATATATATGTGTGTGTATATATATTAGATGTAATTAAGTTATCTAATCAGTTGTCTTTGTGTTAATCAAAAGAGAATTTTCCTGAATAGGCCTGACTTAATCAGATAAAGGTTTAAAAGAGAAAAGCAGCAGCAGAAGACTTCTCTTGATCTTAAAGAAGCAAATTAACATATAGAGAAGGCCTTATGGCAGGGCTACCTCTCATTACTGAGATCCCAATTCTAGAATTTTAAGGAATGGAATTTTGCCAATAAGCACTGAGCTTGGAAAAGCACTCTTACCTCAGTGGAGATTGCAAGCCCTGGTATAAACCTTTAGTTGAATCTGGTAACACCATGATCGTAGGTTCTATTAATGAGAGGTTGCCCTGCCATAAGACTTTCTCTTCTAAAGCTTTATACTATTTTCTGTGCTTCATACAATCTTCATAACATTCATAAGTACTTATTTTCCAAACACTATGGTACTATCTAGGATTTAAGAGATACACAAGACTGTTTTTGTATTAAGAATATTTTGCGGCCGGGCGCGGTGACTCACGCCTGCAATCCCAGCACTTTGGGAGGCCGAGGCGGGCGGATCACGAGGTCAGGAGATCGAGACCATCTTGGCTAACACGGTGAAACCCCGTCTCTACTAAAAATACAAAAAACTAGCAGGCGAGGTGGAGGCGCCTGTGGTCCCAGCTACTCGGGAGGCTGAGGCAGGAGAATGGCGGGAACCCGGGAGGCGGAGCTTGCAGTGAGCTGAGATCGCGCCATTCACTCCAGCCTGGGCCACAGAGCGAGACTCTGTCTCAAAAAAGAAAAAAAAAAAAGAATATTTTGCTTTTTATAAAACACTACTATGTCATCACATTTTAATCCTCAAAAGATTGTCTTCTTTATAGTATACAAAAAAAAAAAAAAAAAAAAAAATTGGAATGAAGAGATTAAGTGATATGTTAAAAATCTAGAGATAATAATTAGAAGAATTAAGAGCAGAAAGTATGTTTTCTAGCTCCAAGATCAGTGATCTTTCTGTCACACCATATTCTATATCAAGAGGGGGAGATAACCTGTTTTGAAAAACTACAAAGGTTAACAACTTAGGCTTAAATACTAACTGAATGACCTGCTAGAACTGAGCAATTTACCTAACATTCCTGCTCCTCAATGTCTTCTTCTGCTAATGGTGATTAATGATAACAAATAGATCTATGATAATAAAATTAATTAATATGCATGCATGGCATAGTTATTAAGAATTAAATTATCAATTAAAATTATAAATTAATTCTATATGCAAATATTTTGGCCAGGCATGGTGGCACATGCCTGTAATTCCAAAACTTTGGGAGGCCAAGGTGAAAGGATCTCTCCAGCCCAAGGATTCAAGACCAGCCTGAGCAACAATGCAAAACTCCATCTCTAAAAATATACAAAAATAGGTTGGGTGTGGTGGTGCACTCCTGTAATGCCAGCGACTTAGGAGGATGAGGTAGGAAGTTTGCTTGAGCCCAGGACATTGAGGCAGCAGTGAGCCATGATTGCACCACTGCGCTCCATATTACACAACAGAGCAAGACCCTGTCTCAAAAAAATAAATAAAAAAAAAAGATTAATACAAGCCTCTCAAATGCAATTGGTCACACGCAGTATCTAGTGGCTCAATACTAGTTCCCACAACATTGCAATGCTTCAGGGGTTCTTAAATCTATAGGAATTCCCTAGAGTATCTGAGACTTGTTATCACCTGCCCTTGCCATAGTGTACTTCCTGCTAGGAAACAACATTCATCACTGTTTGTTCTTATCCAAATAACACTAGGAAAGACTCATAAGGCAGATCTGGAGCAACTCCTGATTTGGGATTGAGTGTCATGCATCATTTATAGTGTTAGGAAAACAGTCCACTTGCTCCGTTTATAAATCACTGTTCTCAGCTCTACTATAAACCAGGGGTGTCCAATCTTTTGACTTTCCTGGGTCACGTTGGAAGAAGAAGAATTGTCTTTGGGCACACACAAAATACACTAACACTAACAATAGCTGATGAGCTAAAGAAGAAAAATCACACAAAAAAGTTTCATAACGTTTTAAGAACGTTTACTAATTTGTGTTAGGCCATATTGAAAGCCGTCCTGAGCTTCATGCGGCCTGCTGGCTGCGTGTTGGACAAGCTTGCTATGAAAACAGTTTTCACTGTTTATACTTTTAAACTGTCATTTTACTTTGCCCTCTTAGCGAATTGGATGGACTTTCAAAGATTGAATTTATTATTCTATACCCTGCTTTTAGGATAAATTCATCTTTGCCTTCAAGTTAAAACAACCCAGACATACCAACACTGTACTAATTGAAAGTTCAAGTTAAGATTCTTTCGGTTAGAAGTATCATAAACCCACTTCAAATAATCTCAAACAGAGTCACACATTTATAAAAAAATTTTATCTCAGGATTCAATTTAAGAAAGAGGAAGAATTCAACCAGGCCTTGGAGGCAGGCACTGAAAATGAGGACGAGAGATTGTTGAGAACCAGCTCACCTCTTTGGTTTCTCTTGGATTTGCTTCTCTCTGCACAGGAGTATCTGCTTCCTAATTCCCTGTACACTGGTTTTTTTCTGTTGCTATTGTTGCTGTTATTTGTTTCTGCACACAGGGTTATAATAAAGTTTATGACTTTTCTTGTCTCCTTCCTAGAGTAGGCTGAGTTTATGGTAAGTCAGTTCCAGTTACAGAGAGCTGGGGGACAATTATCCCTCTTCTGTTTATTGTTATCGAGAATATAGGTATATTTTTCCACACTCAAAATTGCTAATTCCTGAAATTTTTGTTACTGGCGTAGTTTGGTGTCTGTGTTTGGTGTTTAATGCTGATTTTGTGGTTACATCGCTACAAATTCTCTTTTTACACACGTTGCCAAAATTCTATTATTTTACCTTCGTCTCCAGAAAACTAAAACAGAAAGCTATCGTTTGCTTTTTTAGAATTCAGAACCATCCCTCATAACAGCTTCAATCAATTATTATTCTTATAGCTAGGGCACCCTTGTTTATATAAATATGTAGAGATATATTTACTGACAGTTTTCTGTATAATGTACTACAACTTACTCTGTATTTCATTGTTAGTTTAGTCTTACTATCTGAACTAATTATTTTTCCTATTACTCCTTAGCACAGGAGCCCCTATGAACTATTATAAGAAAATGTAGAGACCTTTTCTTATAAAAACACTTCTCTTTTTACAAAGTGAAAGCTATTGGTTGTACCTTTATTTTTGCAATCCATTTTTCTCTTCTTCAAATTCTAGTTCAAAATCATTTTATTTTATAAAATATAAACATGTCATATTTCAATTTATCTTAGAAAAGTAATTTCTCAGTGTTCACAGAAAAATAGAAACAGACTAAATAATGAATAATATATTTAGAGACATGGCAAGTTACTCCCTACGTGCTTTAAATTTGAAAAGCCGGAAATAAAACTGCACATAACTTATCTTTTAATCTTTTTGTCCTCTCTGTACATCTAGTTATATATGAAAAGAAGACTCAAGGCCGGGCACGGTAGCCCACGTCTGTAATCCCGGCACTTTGGGAGGCTCAGATGGGTGGATCACCTGACATCACAAGTTTGAGACCAGCCTGGCCAAAACGGTGAAACCCTGTCTCCACTGAAAAAAAAAAAAAAAAAAAAAATTAGCCTGACATGGTGGTACAAACCTGTAATACCAGCTGCTCAGGAGGCTCAGGCAGGAGAATCACTTGAAATTGGAAAGCGGAGGTTGCAGTGAACCGAGATCATGCCATTGCACTCCAGTCTGGGAAAAAGAGTGAAATTCCATCTCAAAAAAAAAAAAAAAAGAAAAAGAAAAAGAAAAGAAGACTCAAACCCACAGAAAAAAAGAAAATCTATGTATTAATATGTTGGAAGTACATGTATGTACAGATGATATTTTTATTAATTTATTGCTCATTTTATTACATTGTCAGTTCTCTTCCCTGGGAAATTGAGTGTTGTTTCAGTTACTTGAATTGAAAGACAGGCATACAATCTATAAACTACAGTCATGCGTTGCTTAACAATGGGAATACATTCTGACAAACGTGTCATCGGGTAATTTGTCATTGCGCAGTTATTTGTCACAGAGTGTAGTTAAACCTAAATGGTACAGCCTACTACGCACCTAGGCTACATGGTACAGCCTCCTGCACCTAGGCTAGAAACCTGCACAGCATGTTACTGTACTAAATAATGAAGGCAATTGTAACACAGTGGCATTTGTGTATCTAAACATATCTAATCACTGAAAAGGTACAGTTAAAATATGGCGTAGAGACTTTAAAAAAAAAAAAAAAAGATACACCTGTCGAGGGAACTTACCATGAATAAAGCTTGCAGGGCTGAAAGTTATTCTGAATGAGTGAGTGAGTGAGTGAGTGAGTGATGAGTACGTGTTATGGCCCGACACACTGCTATTCACTATTTTACATTTTATTAACATTGTTCACTTAAAGTACAATACATTTTTGAAGTATAATTTTATTTCATGAATAATAAATTACTCTGAGCCTGCAGTAACATTTTTACTTTTAAACTTAAACAAATGTTTAGGCCACTGTTTTGTTATAACACTTATTAAAACAAACACATTGTCGAGCTGTAAAAAAGTATTTTCTTTCCTTATATCCTTGTCCTATAAACTTTTTACATTTTTAAAGATTTTATTTATTTATTTTTTTACTTCTTAAAGTTTTCGTTAAAAAGTAAAGTACAAACACACTTTAGCCTAGGCCTACAAAGGGTGAGAATTGTCAATATTGGTGACTTCCACCTCTACATTTTGTCCCACTGGGAGATCTTCAGGGGCAATAACACACATAGTTGTCATATGTCAACACACACAGAGCTGTCATCTCCTATGATAGTAATGCCTTCCTCTGGAATATCTCCAGAAACACCTGCCTGAGGCTATTTTATAGTTTTTTTTTTTTTTTTTTTTTCTTTGACAGTGTCTCACTCTGTTGCCTAGGTCAGAGAGCAGTGGCATGATCAGTTCACTTCAACCTCAACCTTCTGGATACAAATCATCCTCCCACTTCAGCCTTCTGAGTAGCTGAGACTACAGGCTCAGGCCGTGACACCCAGCTCATTTTTTTTTTTTTTTTTTTTTTGGTAGAGACAGGATATCACTGTGTTGCCCTGACTTAACTTCTTTTATATAAGTAGAGTATACTTTAAAATTTTGATTTAAAATTTAGTACACAAAACACACAAGTTGGCAAGATAGTTTATCATGATTATCAAGTATCATGTACTCTATATAATTATATGTGCTATGCTTTTATCCGACAGGAAGCACAGTAAGTTTGTTTACACCAGCATTGCCACAAAATGTGAATATTATGTTTCACTGCAACATTACAAAGGCTACTGTGTCACTAGGCAATACAGATTTTTCGGATTTATTATCATTTATGGAAGCACCATTGTATGTGCTGTCCATCATTGTCTTAAACATTGTTATGTAGAATATACTGTACTTGATACTTACAAGAGCCATTACTGATGGGTCCATAGACTATGCCCAAATAGTGCCTTATTAAAACAATTCGTTATAATTAAACTTAGAGCTCAAGCTTACACTTCCTTTCAAAATATCCTTTGTATTATTTTTCAAAGCAAAAATATGCATTATTTTAGGTTTGTCCATGTTCCATAAATAATTTCAATAGAATTTTAAAGCATTCCAAAATCTTAAGTGAGTAAAACTACTTTTCAGTTATGAATTCAATCAATATTTTTTGTGACACAATCATTAATTGATCACTACATATTACTTTGGAATTTTAATTAAAATTTTGTCACCGTCAGTGCAATTTTCTTGTACATATATATATATTTTTGTTTGGATGCTGTAGTAACTTTTGAAAATAGCTCCTTTCATATCACTTCTTTAATGAGAAAATGATTGCCCTTTCCTCTCTTTCTGCTTTATTTATCTTTATTTCTCTTTCAAAAACTAAACAGAAAACTAAATATACTTTTCATTCTAGATGATATTGATATAGTCTAAAAGTCTGAGCTATTTTCTTTCCAAGCTTTTTTCAAACAGCTTCAATGGTCTTCATTTCAGAGTTGTCTTCTTCTAATTCTTTATGTGCATACATTGTTTTTATATTTATGTGTAAAACCTAAAAAAGTGTATTTTCCGCTGCAAGATATTTTAAACTAGATAACTCCGTAGTTGTTTAAGTAACATATTCTTATCATTATCTATCATTTAAAGAGTTGTCAATCTCACATGTAATAGCCAAGAAGACACAGACTCTTCAGGGCTAAACCCAGGCAATGTTATATTGATTTCTTCGCATTTTGATACCTTGACAGCTAGTAAATTTAGTATTTCTCAAAGTACTCTTGAATATCTCAAAAACAATTTTCCCTAAAAAAAAACCAACTCATTTTGAAATATGCTTTTTAAGATACATGATTAAAATTTAATTTCAGAACTATAAGATTATCATGTTGCTTTTCATAGAGGGTATTTGTATTTTAATATTTTAAACTTCACTTGATTTGAATGACAGTGGCTTTTAAAATCAGCTGTTTAGAAAATTATTTAACATTACTAATATTTTATGGAGTTATAAAGATAACAATAGGAATATTCTTCTCCACAAGGACCAACTGAATTACTTCTAACAAATAAAATCCCTAATACTATTTCTACTGCTCTACAAATGTGATATATAATGTGTGCATACTTGTAAATTGGTATTCATACACATGCATACAAACGTGCATTTTCTCACACTCTAACTAGGTAGCTTCTTTATTACTACTCTTTCTGTTTCATCAGTATGATCCCAGAAATATTACAGTGAGAATTAAAAGGAAAAAGTACAATAGCTAAAGTGACCACATCAATCCCTGAAAAACATAATATGCTTTTTCACTATTAAAATAAAACTTTCTAAAACTTGTTAGTGTAGAAATAACAGCAGATTCTGTTACAGTGGTTGGAATAGTAAGAAGAGAGTTACTGCTTTGAGGCTCTGATGAGTCCTCAGAGGTAGTCTGAAAAACAACACCAGATGGCTCTAGAGAAGATCATTCTAATGATACTGATGTAGTCAACCTTTCATTGTTCGTCAACATGGCAATGCCCATCTGCATTCCATAAACTCTATGACCTGGACTTGCCCCATAGCCTCATTTATTGGTAGGAATCAATTTTGTTTTGCCAAGTCATGTCCAGAAAAGAGCCAATGCATGTGCACATAAGCAAAAACTTTAGTCGTATAAAATCCATTTCCATTATCCTGATAATCCTCCCCTAACTCTACATGTAATCTTGAGGATGATACTTCTTGTTGGTCTTGGGTACTTTGTGTGAACCTCACAACTTTTATTTGGCCAATTTCTTTCGACTGTCTTATTCAAAATTTCTTACTAATGTTTTATTGCAGTCAGTTTTTTCAATGAGATCAGATGATAAATGTCATTCCACATTATAATTCAGCTCAAGTAATATTCAAATTAGCCAAAATTAGTGTAGCTGCTATGAACAGATGAATGTGCTCTTTCATTTATGCTGTCACTAAAACTCTGACCATTTTACCAAACCAAAACATTAATATTTTCTAAATAGTAAAATATAGCTCCAAAAGTACAAAATACATCATTGCATTTATTTAATCATTGCCTTAACTTTTTTTTATCCCATATGCTGCATAGAGTGGCCGTTTGCATAAAATAACCAGTCTTAGAGTTGTCTCTTAAATAATAATTAAATAATTTTATGCAGGTATGTTTTCTTTTTTTTTTCATATTTTATTTGTAAATAGCTTCCGTAGTGGCCATGTGGGGCAATCACAACAACAAATCACATATTCTGGGCGTTACTCTATGTTATATATTCTGTCAAACTCATCTCATTCATTTAGATGATTTTCTTAAAGCATATAAAATGTCTTCATAGTTGAAAAATTAATTAAAATTATGCATAGAATATTTCTTGTAGCCCAAGTATTTCTAAAGAATAAAAATAATTTGAGAAAAATATTATCCCTTTTCCCTCCATTTGAGATGTTCTCTTTTCTTTATTCAACTTAATCTTCCATGCCAACTATAATTTTTTTCTTACCTGTCAATATTTCTTTGATTTTCCCTATTAGAAAAATCTCTCACTATATTGAGCCTTTGTATTATTTTATCTTTGCCTCGTTGATAGTATTTTAATTTTTACTTTGAATTACAATTATTCATATATGTAGTATCTTTTTTTAAAAAGCTGAACACATTAATCTTAGAGTCTGAAACCTCTTAACCTTTATATCTTTTATAATAGTTTTCATGGACATTTGCATCCATTAATGTCTAATTAAATTATTCAATAAATTATTCCTGAATAATAAAGCAATCAATACGTTTGAAAGCCATTGTTTAATAGGTGAAGAGTTAGAGGAAATGAGATGTCAAAATGAAAAAGGCAGGCTATGCGAGGCCTTTTTGGTCATTGTAAGTGCTTTGGATTTTACTTTAGGGGACCTGGAAAGCCATTGGAAGATGGTATCCAAAAAGTCACACAATGTGATTTATGTTTTAGAAGAATATTGGATATGGTTTGAGGAATGCATTGTAGTGGGGCAAAATAATAAAAGAAGTGTATTTAGAAGGCTATTATCACATTCTATGTAGAGATAATAATAGTTTGAACTAGGTAGAAATTTTAGAGTTGATGAGAAATACTTAGAATATAGAAACATTGGACAAAAACCACATGACTATCTCAATAGAAATAAAAATATTTTACAAAAGCCAACACTTTCTTTTGTTAAAAAAATTCAACATACTAGAAATAAAAGAAAACTTTCTTAACCTGATGAAGGGCTTCTATGAAAAACCCGTAGCTACCATACATGTAATGGTGCAAAACTGAAACCTTTACCTTTTAGGTAGGGAACAAGGCAAGCACGTCCTCTGTAGTACTGGCTTTTGTTTTTGCTTATTTTTCAGATCAAAATATTTTTCAATTTGATAGTGGTGATGGTTGCCCAACCTTGTGAATATACTAAAAAATCACTAAATTGCACACCTTGAAAGGATATCCATTATAATATGTGAATTACATGTCAATGTAATTACTCATTTTTAAATACCCATTTAAAAGTGGATATTTTAAAATACTCATTTAAAAGTGGATATTTTTAAAAGTTAATTTCTAAGAACTGCTATAGGATGTGATAGAGATAGAAGCAAGAAATCACGCCACTATTTTGTCCTAAAAACTGGTAGAATAGAGTTGTCTTTTTCTAAGCTCAGACTGTGAGGAGTATTATGTTGTTGTTGACTTTCTTATGTATAGAAATGATTGAAGTAGAATTCAGAAAGTAAATTTGAAGTGTCTATAAATCAAATTGATTGACAAGTAGGTGAGATTGATAATTTATTTTTGTCATCTATTAAATTTTAATTGAGATATAATTCATATAATATGACCAAAATCATCTTTTTCAAAGTGCAATTCAGTAGTTTTTAGTTTACAGGCATACCTTGAAGATATTGCTGATTTGATTCCAGATCATCACAATAAACTGAATATCTCACTTAAGCAAGTCACATAAATTTTTTGGTTTCCTAATGAAAGTTGTGTTTGCACCATAAGATAGTCTATTAAGTGTGCGATAGTGTTAGGTCAAAAAAAAAAAATTACACATCTCTTAATTGAAAAACTTTATTGCTAAAAAATGTTAACAATCATTTAACAATTTAGCACATCATAATATTTCGTTGGTGGAGGATGTTGCCTCCATGTTGATGGTTATTGACTGATCAGGGTAATGGTTGCTGAAGCTTGGGGTAGCTATGGCAATTTTTTTCATTTAAGAAAACAATGAAGTTTGCTGCATTGATTGACTCTTCTTTTCATGAAAGATTTTTCTTTAGTTTATGATGTGATTGGATAATGTTTTACCCATTGTGGAACTTCTGGAGTCAATTCTCTAAAAGCCTGCTGCTGCTTTATCAACTACCTTTATGTAATTTTCTGGATGTTTGTTGTAATTTCAACAATATTCACAGCATGTTTGCCAGGAGTAAGTTCCATCTCAAGAAGTCACTTTCTTTGATCATCCATGAGAAACAATTCCTTACCTATAAAGTTTTCTCATGAGATTGCAGGATTTCAGGCTCCACTTCTAAATCTAGTCCTTATGCTATTTCCATCCTATCTGCATTGATTCCTTCCACTAAAGTCTTGAATTCTACAGTCATCCATGATGATTGAATTCAGCTTCTTCCAAATTCCTCTTAATATTGATATTTTGACCTCCTCCCATGAATCACAAATGTTCTTAATGGCATCTAGAATGGCACATCTTTTCCAGAAGATTTTCAATTTACTTTACTCAGGCCTATCCTAGGAATCCCTATCCTCTATGACAGCGATGGCCTTATGAAATGTACTTCTTGAACAATAAGACTTGAAAGTTGAAATTACTCCTTGTTCCCTGGGCTGTAGAAGAAATGTTGTGTTAGCAGGCATGAAAGCAACATTAATTTCCTTATAAATGTCCATTAGAGCTCTTGAATGAAATGGTACATTGTCAATAAGCAGTCATATTTCAAAAGGAATCTTTTTCCTGAATGGTAGGTCTCAACAGTAGGTTTAAAATATTCAGTAAACCATGCTGTAAACAGATGTGCTCTCATCCAGACTTTTTTGTTCCATTTATAGAGCACAATCATATCAGATTTAGCATAATTTTTAAAATCCTTAGGAATTTCAAAATAGTGAAAAAGTATTGGCTTCACGTAAAGTTACCAGCTGCATTAGCCCCTAATAAGAAAGGTCAGTCTGTTATTTGAAGCTTTGAAGCCAGGAATTGACTTTTTGTCTCTAGCTATAAAAGTTTTTGATGGCATCTTCTTCAAATACAAAGCTTTTCTGTTTACATTGAAAATCTATCGTAGCCACCTTCATCAATTACCTTAGCTAGATCTTCTACATAACTTGCAACCACTTCTATATCAGCACATGCTGTTACATCCCATACATTTGTGTTACAAAAATGGCTTCTTTTTAAACTTCAAAAACCAATCTCTACTAGTTCCAATCTTCTGCAGTTTCTTCACCTCTCTGAGCCTTCATAGAATTGAAGAGAGTTAAAGCCTTGTTCTGGATTCAACTTTGGCTTAAGGTAAAGCTGTATCTGGTTTGATTTTCTATGCACACCACTGAAACTTTCACCTCTGAGCTGTAAGTGTCACTTTTATTTCTTTTCTGTATTCACTAGAGTAGCCCTTTAAATTCCCTTTAAGAACTTTTCCTTTGCAAACACAGATTGGCTTAATATTTGGCACAAGAAACCTAGCTTTTGCTGTCTCCACTTTCAATACGCCCTACTTACTAAGCTTAATCATTTCTAGCTTTTGATTTAAAGTGAGATATATGTGATTCTTCCTTTTACTTGAACAGTTAGAATCCATTGTAGGGCTATTAATCAGCATAATTTTAATAGTGTTGTCTCTTAGGGTGTAGGAAAACCAAAGAAGGGAGAGACAAGGAATGACTGCATATTAAGCTCACTGTCTTATGTGGGCACAGTTGTGGCACCCCAAAACAACTACGACAGTAGCATCAGAAATCACTGATCACATATCACCATAAAAGACATCAAAATAATGACAAAGTTTGAAATATTATGAGAATTACCAAAACATGACATAGAGACCTGAAGTGAGTACATGCTGTTGGAAAAACAGTTAGTGTCCAAAGACTTGCTCAGTGCAGGGTTGACAAAATCTTTCATTTGTAAAAAATGCAATATCTGCAATGCATAGTAAGACAAAGCACAATAAAATGAGGTGTGCCTGTATCCAAAAATTTGTTTGACCCCCAACGCTATATAATCTTAGAACACTTTTATCAGCTTAATAGGCGGACCCAGACAATATTTGTATTCACTGTCCCTTCCACTGTTTCCACAGCCTCTGTGTACCATTAATGTATGATGTATATCTGTGGATTTGCTTATTTTGAGAATTTCAGATTAATGGGATCATACATGTCTCTTCTATTGGCTTCTTTCACTGAACATATTGTTTCAAGACATGCCCATTTTGTAGCTGGTATTTTTTTTTTCCTTTTTTGTCTAAATAATATTCTATTGTATGGATATACCACATTGTTTATCCAATCATCAATCCAAGAACATCATTTTCACTTTTTGGCTATTATGAATAAAGCTGCTGTAAACATTTGCATACATGTTTTTGCATGAATTTTTTTTTTAATTTGCCATGGCATATACCAGGAGTAGAATTGCTGGAGCATATAGTACCTCTGTTTGTCTTTTTGGAACTGCACAACTGTTGTACACAACAATGGTGTCATTTTACATTCCTACCATCAATGTATGTGGGCTCAAATTCTCACATACTTATCAATACTTGTTATTTTTCATCTTTTCAATTGTAGTCCCATTAGTGGGAATAAAGTGGTATCTCGTTGTCACTTTAGTTTTCATACTTTAATTACTAATAATGTTGAGCAAGTTTTCATGTGCTCATTGGCCACTTATATATCTTCTTTTTCAAAGAAAAATGTTCATTTAAATATTTTCCCCATTTTAATTAGGTCACTTGACTTTTTGGTTGTAATGTAAAGATGTTTTATGTATTTTGGATACTAGGCCTTTATCAGATTTATGATTTTCAAACATTGTCTTTTATGTTGTCAACTTTTTTTTTTTTTACTTCAAAGCAAGAAAAAAATAAAATAGACAAAGTACGATTATTCAACTAAACTATTCTTGTGTTTTTTCAAGTAATTTATGTTACTTTAGTAAAATATGCTTGTCTTAATTTATAAAACCAATTTCATAATCCACTAATACAGAGGGAACTGCATTTTGGAAAAAAAAAATCTATCTTATTGAATACATTTAGACCCTCGAATTTATAAAGACCATCATGTCAATGAGTGTGTGTGTGGAGAGAATGAACAGGACAGAGTCCTTAGAAACTCCAAAATTCAGTGGTCAGAGAGATGTGGAATAAAAAGTAAAGGAGACTTACGAGTGCTCTAAGAGCTCAAGCTCTTGATAAAATATTTCCCTGGGCATCAAATGTTGAGAAAGTTTAAATAAAAGTGTGATATTAACGGTGTCAAAATTTTTTCAAAATAGATGAGAACTTAGAAATAACCATCTCACAGCTTCGAATCTAACAGCCTCCAAAATTAGGATTATTTCCTCAGTAGAGAGTCGGAGGAAAAACAGAATGTTAGTCTGGAGTCAGGTTTGTTAATTTCTTGCCTCACATAATATATCAGTAACTTTTTTTATCATTAACTATCCTGCCAATTTATTTCTATATTTCATTTTGTTAACCTGGCTTTTTTTTTTTTCTTTTCCTTTTGTGCTACATGCAGAAGGCATGATATTTAAACTCAATAGGCATCTTTCCTATTGGACATTTTTAGCAGGTCCATAGTTGGTAACTCTTTTTGTGGCTTCCTCAGTTGTGATAAGCAACATTGACAAAAATATAAACTTAATGTGTTATTTGTCAAATTTTGGTTATTTTTAATTGTCTTTCATAGATTTGATTTTCATCATGCACAAAATTCATGAATTATATCTTGTAATCAGCAAATCTGATTCAATAAAAATAAATTAAAGATATAATATTTTGTAGGAAAAAAGTGTTGCTTTAGTCAGGTAAAAATTATAAAAGCAAAACAGCAAACCAGAGCTAATCTGGCTGGTCTTCTTGGGTTATATTCCTGTCTGTGGCACTGATCTATGTTTATCTGCAGCGCCTCTCACTATGGAAGCAAGGCACTCGACAGAAATATTGGACTGTAAAAATGATAAATGGGTAGTGAAACTCCTTCCTTATCTTTAGTATATAGTGCCTGTGTCAAGTTGAACACTGAAGGGAACAGGTTCTACCAAGCTTGAGAGTAAAGTTAAAAGTTGGTTAAAGCTGATTACATTTAACTCTTATAACATTTCTTATTAATTCTTACATTCTTCCTTAATTATTGCTATACCTCTTCTTCAGCTGTTTGGGGAAGAAAACTTAAAAATTACACATTGATTCTATTATATATTACTCTAACTATTATGTTATTTATTAGGGAAGAAGATATGTCTTGCACTTTTTATATCAATGAATTAAAATAATTCTACTTACTTTATGATAAATGCAGGTCTTTTATTATTTATATTTAAAGATTGCTGGCATTGAGAATTTTTCTGTGTTAGTATTACTTGCCAAAATGAAAAAGACTATTTGCTCGAATGCTCAAGAAAACTACAAAACAGAGTAAAATAATGAAGTTTACGGAAGCGACTGCACATTTTTCAACATATCTGTGCTAACGTTATATAGGAAACAATACCGGGAGGCAGGATCAGCATGATTGGGGTACTGTAGGCCAATTCTACTTGGCGATCAGATGCAGCACAGCTGTAACATTCATAGAAAATTCGGTGCCAAGTACAAATAAAAGAGGTCAACTAGATGTGAGAAATCCATTCATAACTACTCTAAGCTCTTGACTGGCAGCATTTTTCTTTATCAAAAGCATAGCACAGAGAGATAAAGTGTTGTAAGACATAAGATCACTAACAAATCTGGACAAAAATACTCATGTTCTATCCTTAGTCTTTTTACACAGTGATAGTGTATATTCCTCTAGGCTAAAAATGTATAAATAAATGACCTCTGTCAGTTTAGTATTAATGATGGACATATTAATGGCATTGGATTAACTGCATATGGCATATTAATGATAATTTGTGCAGACTATAGTATCTCAGAAATGGAAAATCTCAAGAAACTCCCACAAATTCAAGTTGGGTTGTCATAGAACAGGCACTCATGCAAGTGATTTGGATTTTGAAGAGCAGTAGCCACACAGATTGGCAAGTATGTATGTGTGATTCTCCACTTGCAGTATTTATTTAACTAGAGTTGTAACTTATCTATAGTTTACTTACATACCATGTGTTTCTCATTGAATATTATATACCAGAAACACTGCTAAAGATATTTCATTCTTCAATTTTCACAAAGCGCTGTGGAGTGTCTGAAGAATACAAAGTGTGCTTCTTATGGCCTAGACCCTGTATTTATGGTAGCAATCAAACAGTGAACAAAACCATACCTTATTTCTGTTACAATAAAGAGAAAGTTATAATGCGGTAGATAAAACTATTGAAATAATCATAAAAAGTAAGTGGGCCTTGTAGCTTAGAAGTAAATTTCCCAAAATTTTACTTTTTGTAAGTAAATAAACAGAGAGAGAAACCCAGTATGTCTCATTCCAGACCGGAGACTAGTAGCCATTGCATTACGATATAGTTTCTATTTTCACTAAAGAGTTATCCTGTTCATTATAAAGATAAATAAAAATATAATTTCTCATATTTACAAATACATTTATTTTACAAGAAATATTTGACATTTAATGCCTTCCAATCTAAATGTATTAAAAACATATTTTGCTACAAATAAAAAAATGTTTATGTTATGTTCAAATAAAAATTCTTTGGCCAAGCTTGTTAAACATTGCTAAAAATTAGCATCTGATATTTGTAGCTGAGAAAGCTTTTTCCTCCTCGATCACACAATACAATGAATCTTTATCTAGATAATTAACAATAGCAATAAAGGCTAATAAGCTTCAAATTTTGATTAGTCACAATGAACAAGGACACTATTATTGTGCTAGTAAGTGACAAATTACTTCATTTTATTCATGTAAAATTTATTTTTCTAGCACATCAAAATCAGATGTGGGTCAAGATGCTCTCTAAGTATTGACTCAGGTATCTGGGTTTTATATTGTGACACTTACCTCGTAAACAACATGCTATGGGCAATTTTGTATAGGGTTTTCGTGGGAAAGCCTGAGAGTGACATGTGTAACTTTCTCAATCTGACTGCCAAAACCCTGTAGTATAACCTCAACCTTAGTGCAAGTGATGCTGGGAAATATCTTCCTTCATAACCACAAGGAGAAATATAACATAAGATTTGCGAATACTATAGCATTCCCATTGCAACTTTACTTTTTGGTAAGTATCATCAGTTGTGAAGAAGATTTTTATATAAACTGTTATCACAATAATTAATAAGTAATTATTTCACATATCTACGATTACATTTTTAGAGTATAATGTACTTTTATTCTCAACCATTTTGAAATACTGGTCACATATAAATATTAGTAATTCAGGTACGCGAATCAAATAAAGTTGGCATGCAGGAGGAAATGCTGATAACTGCATTGATACCAGGCACCTACTGAATGTCCACTTAGCAGGCAATGCACTAATCTTTCCAAATATATTAAACCTGAAGATTTTCACGGGGTCATTGTGTAATTTGAGAAGAATAAATGAATCTCAAAAAAATAAATCCAAAACACAAGCCAAATGCTCTTCCCAACTTGATTCTTGCTGAATTGGAGCATATTTATGGAGTAAGGGTTCAAGACCTGGAAACAATCTACATGTCCATCAACAAATGAATGGACAAAGAATTTGCAATATATATATGTAAAAAATATTATTTAAGACTTGAAAAAAAGAAAAATCTGCCATTTGTGACAACATGGGCAAACCTAGAGGACACTATTCTAAGAAATAGAAGCCATACATCGAGGAAAAGTGCTAAAGAATATCATTTACTGGAGGAATCTAAAGTAGTCAAGCTCCTGGAAGCAAGCAGTGGAAAGGTGGTTGCCATGGCCTATGGGGCAGGGGAGATGGGGTGTGGTGCGTACCAGGGATATATTAGTCAAAGAGTACAAAGTTTCAGTTATGTAAGATTGTAAGATGAGTACGTTCTAGAGCTCCACTGTGGAGCTTAGTGACTATAGTTAATGATACTGTATCTTATGCTAAGAGCTTTTTTTTTTTTTTTTTTTTTTTTTGAGACAGAGTCTTGCTCTGTCGCCCAGGCTGGAGTGAGCGGCGCCATCTTGGCTCACTGCAAGCTCCGCCTCCCGGGTTCCGGGTTCCCGCCATTCTCCTGCCTCAGCCTCCGGAGTAGCTGGGACCACAGGCGCCGCCACCGCGCCCGGCTAATTTTTTTGTGTGTTTTTGGTAGAGACGGGATTTCACCATCTCGATCTCCTGACCTCGTGATCCGCCCACCTCAGCTTCCCAAAGTGCTGGGATTACAGGCGTGAACCGTCAAGCCCAGCCTATGCTAAGAGTTGTTGTCACAAAAATAGCAGTAATAAATATAAGAGGGCGGGAGGAAACTTTTGGAGGTGACAGATATGTTTATGGTACTTGGTTTCCTCGTTGTACACTTATCTCCAAGTGCATCAAATTGTATACATTAAATATGTAAAGCTTTTTGTATGTTAGTCATATTTCAACAAAGTGGTTTTAAAAGGCAGATTACGAGTCATTGTTTTTTGTTGTTGCTTTCATCATTAATTGTATCACCACTGTTATTCATTACATATAAAATGCAATGGAATTTTACCAGAAGATAAAATGCCTTTCTCCTGCCTCAAAACAAAATCTAATAAAATTTTTACATCTAGAATTATTTCTGAATAATTTATTTATAAGTATTTTCAAAAAAATTCATATTAAAGTACATGAGAGGACTCAAATATTTGCAACTGATCTTTATAGTACTTGCTTAGCCAAAAAATACATACATACTATACAAGGTTAAAAATTAAACAAATGTCTTTGAGATTATATGATCAATGTCTGACTCTCACACTGGTTTGTCAACTCCGTCATGGCAGATACCATGTGTTTGTGTGTTTTTCATCTTTGTGCCCCATTTCTTAGCTGGTACCTAACACAAAATGGATGTGCAACAAAGACTTGTCAAATGACTGAGGAGGTCTAAGAATTTATAGAGAGAATTTGTATTAGTCATTTAAAAAACTATATTAAAAAATAACATCCATCTCTCAGTGAATGGAGAACAGAAATGCTATTTTTCTATTTGTTTTATATTTAAATGTATGCCTATAACACTATACCATATCAGTGATAAAAGCTATGGCTTAAATCTATCTACCTACCTATCCATCTATCTATCCATCCATCCATCTATCTTGACGAACACAAAAACATCTTAATAGTACAAAGTCTACTAAAAGGCAGTTGCTGAATCATGCATAAAACCATACTATTTGTGTAAATTTTTAAAGGACTTAATTAAAATATGTGTATGTGTAAAATAATATGATCTCAGTTGCTTGAGATTTGTAGATGGATTTGGTAATGGATCTAGGTTGAGTGACAAAGCACTCTTTAAACTTAAGTGCATATTTTATTACAAATGTGTAGAGTAAGCAGTAGACAAGCCAACAATTACGAATTGTAAATGATGTCCAAACATCTCTTTGGCTTATTAATTATTGAACTTTTACTGTATTTCAAAAATTCAACTTTTACAGAGAAAATATTAATTTCCCACTACAATATTTACTTGTAAAATTGTGAAAATATGTTTATGTTATACGTACTACTACTATGGGACCTTTGGTTTACATTCGCTGTACAATTACAGGGAAAAAATGACCTTTGTTAACAGGAAGGACATTAACATATTAGACAAATTCATGTCCAAGAATTCTGGCCATCAAGTAGAAGTTTCAACACATCTGTGTGTCTATGATGCCACAGGAGATAACAATCAAGGGGAGAGGAAGTGTGCATTGGATTTTGTATATTTCAAAAGATTAAAGCTATTGAATCTGTAGCTATAAAACTGAAATGAGCAAATAAGCTGATTTATTCTTACCACGAAATGAAATAATCTAATTTAGTATGAATAGTCTTTGTGAATTGAGGAGTAATAGAAGAGAAATATTTGGGAGCCTTTTTTTTTTTTTAAATTAGGTTGGAACAAGAGTGTATTAATTGAGTTCAAAGAAAAGAGAAATTGTCAGCCTCACTAATTTTGTAGACAGGTCTTTACTCCCTGAGAGAACAGCCATCTGGCAAGGAGATTCTTATCATATTACAATGCTTTAATTTAGTACCTGGATCAGGATTGTAAAATTATTACTAGAATTATGATTAACAATATTTATCAATGTCTACAAAGGTACAGGCATTGATACATTAGAGATAATGCATTTAGGCAGGATTAAGTAAAGGAAGTTAATTGTTATTATTTGCCTCTAAAAGCCTGGTGTATACGTGTGTTAAACATTACTTGTTTTAATTTCTATTTTTCAGACACATACCTGAGTTTCTAAGATGTTAAGAAAGGTGATCATAGTTACATATAAAAAACTGCAGAGCTGAAATAAGATTCTACATCTTTCTAACTAAACTTTTAGAGTTTGACCTCTCCTCAAATTCTAAAGTAATTTGAATTTGCTTAAAGACCATCTAAACCTAACTAAGGTGATAAATTCTACCATAACTAAATGAATAAATATCAATCAATGAGTATTTTTCTTTTATTTTTTAAGGTGTGTGTTAGGTATAGCAGTTGTAATGGTATGAATATGGGCTCTGGTGTAACAGAGATTCACATTAGAAACCCTGAAATTTAATCTTCAGGCTGAGTGTCAGTTTTCCAATTATTAAAATTGAGGGTGCAAAAATTACTTCAACATATAATTGACGATGAAATGAAATGACATATGTTACTCAGCCTCCACACGAATCATGTTTAACCGGACAGCAGAAATAAGTTGACTGTGAGCGGGGAAATATGTATTTTAGTTAATTTTTTCTCAACATATTCTTGGACCTTAAACCTCCTTAATATTCTTCCTTTTGAGGACATTAATCCTGATTTGAGATGTGAGCCTTCACACTACCCTGAATTTATCTGAAGAGATAAGCCATTTTTAACCTAACTATAGGCCTGAAATCAATGGTGTGAGAAGATCTGAAAAACAGGAAATACAGGATTAGCAGCATTCTGTTCTTATGTAAACTTGTGCATTGATACTCAACCCTACTCATACTGTGAAATAGGAATTTTGTAAACTTGTTCACAGACATAGTAGGAATCAGAAACCCATGCACAATTGTCTGCTTTACCACTAATTCACTGTGTGCAAATGAGTTACTAAATTATCCTTTCACTGATTTTGGTTTTTCTACATATTAAAACCCACAACCAAACAGAAAAGCCTTTCTACATTTCTTAGCTGTGTTTTATTATTTTCTTTTTCAAAGGAAATTACACTGACTTTTCTCACATAAAAAAATTGGTATTCATTTAAAGCTTTAAAATATCTTTTGCTAACTTATATATTGTTTTTAATGTTTATTATTTCCTTTTCCACGATGTCTTTCAGGATAAATTAATTCTTCAAGAGTCTACATTGCTCTAATAATGAAGAAAGAAGATTGGATAGAAAACAAAACACACCTTCAAAGCTATTTTCAGGATTTTTTATCTTAATGGTCTCATTTAAAGGAAGTGGATATTAGGGGGAAAAAAATGGAGATCACTAGAGCCTTAAGGTCAAGGACACAAAAGTGGTAGGGGCACTGACTGAGCCACATGAACCAGAATGAGACAGGACCGCTGGCCACTCAGGTAGTGTCTGAGCTGGTAAAGCAGACTTCTTTTCTATTCTACTTGTATCCAGGTGGATGGGACAGATTAGAGAGAAGTCTAGGTGATTTGCCCAAATAGACATTTTTCAGGGAAAGCTTGCCGTACGGAGAAAGAGAACAAATAAAACCTAGTAAGACTACCAGTCTTGATAGGATCAAAGCAGATTTAGAATGGGAAAAACACAACCAAAAAAACTTCCTTGTTAAATTAGAAGTTATTAGTGAGCCTGCAAGTCTTAAGTGTGGGAGTACAACTTGCTCACAGGTATAACTAGATAGGCGGCCGGAAGCAAGGGAATTCTGTATTCTCAAATATCTTCATAATGCACTTTTTGTCTTCTTATCTCTAACAACGTTATTACTTCACTTGATATCCTCTGAAATAGGGGCTTTCCATTCTACTCTACCCCATACATGCCACAACATTTTATACATATCTTTTTTCCCTATTACCACTTCCAGATAATTACTTGTCCAATTTGATGTCCATTTTTCTTTACTTAAACTTCATGAAATCTTAAACAACTCTCTTCTCTTTTTGTGACAGCCATAGCATTGTACCCTCTTTAATTCTCAACAACATATTCATTAAAGATTTTGGCAACATGTTCCCCCTTTTTACTAAAGTCTCACAATCACTTTATATAACTTTAATACGCATAGCAATGACCTAGTTATTATATTTCCCTCAAAGTCTCCTGATATCAAAATTTCTCTAAGTCATCCACCCATTTCCAATGCCAGATCCAGAAATTTCCATCATTCTCCGAAATATTGTAATAAGATTGATTAATATCTATGAATACTCTTATAGCTAAAATAATATTTTATTAGCTTTATTGAGATTTAATTAACATACAATAAACTTTATATATTTAATGTACAAAATGTGATATATAGTTATATATATATAGATACATATATATATATATATCTTTCCTCTCAGCTAACCCTCTCTGTATCTTCATCTCCAGGCAACCAATTAATCTACTTTCTGTTCCTACATATCATATTGCATAAGCTAAAATTTTACATAAATAAAATTATGGAATAGGTAATCTTTTTTATTATTTTATTTTTGTTTTTGGTCTCCTTCTTCACCCATTATAATTCTTTTGAGATTCAACACACTGTTGTGCATACCAGAAGTACATTTTTTTCTTAGAAATTGTCAGTTTATTTTCCAAAGTGGCTTTATTGTTATTTTCCTGCAAACAGCATATGAGATTTTTGGTTCCACTACATCCTTGCCATAACTTGATTTTTTTATTGGCTCATATGCTTAACTGCATTAACTATTTTATATTAAACCTAATTTACATTCCTGTAATGAAACTTATTTTGTCATTATGTTCTGTTGTATTTTCTAAATTCTAGAAAGTTGTATTTGCTAAATTGTGTTAAAAATTTTTGTATCTATGTTCATAAGTGAAATTGCTCTGTAGTTTATTCTCTTCTAATGTGTTTTTCTAATTTAGCTATATGGATCATAACAGTCTCATGGAATGATTGAGATTTTTCCCTGTCTAAAAGAGTGTGTGTAGGATCGATACTATTACTTCCTTAAATATTTAGTAGAATTAAATAGTGAATCCGTGCAAGTCTGGAGTGTTCTTCATGAGAAGAATTTTAAATACAAGTTATATTTCTTCATTTTTGAATCTTTTGTCTTTCCTATCTCTCTCATATCTTGAAGAATCATTCTAGGACCATGGGAAGCATGGCTGCTGTGCCCTTAAAATACTACGTGACATGATTCTGTTTAAATCTTAAATATCTTTATTTAGTTTCTATTAATTCCACCCATCATTTGTTCCTATTCCTTAGTTTCCTTTTTTTTTCATTAATTTACAATTTGTTATTCAATTTTATCTCCCTTATGAATTTATTAGCTACAGCACTTTGTTTTGTTACTTTACTGGTTGCTTTTGTTTGATGGTATACATTTTTACTCATCAAAGTCAATTTCATGCATTGTATATGACTTTTAAAATATTCATTTATTTATCCCCTTTAAATCATTATAAAATATTAGTTCCTTTCCCCCTACCTACATCTTCTTGTCATTTAGAATATGAAAATCTTCCTATCTAAGTACATACAGAAAGAAGAAACAGAATGGGCTCTGGAGCATTCAGTGCTAAGTGATGGTCTCTGTTATATTTTCTCCAAGAGTTAGACACAGGAACACTGTCTCAGTACTCCCTTTTTGAGGCCCTGCTTATTGTTTTAGGAATGAAATTCTTAATTTATCCACAATATGAATGCTGTTGGTGGAAAGATATTCAATTTAATGTCGTGTTGTTCATTTACCTTTTCCTTCTTATTTTAATTCTGCTGCAGCTGTCATCTCTTTTGGATATTATGTTATATTTTACAAGGTAGTACAATTTTTTATCATTCCTTAGTAAAGCCTTAAGAGACTACTTTTTAAGAGTAAAAGACCTGTCTTAACTTGCTTTTCATTTTGAACTTTTGGTTTCATTGTTATTGAAGAATAACTTTTAGACATATTTGTATAGATGTTTAAATCATATACACGCATCCATGTGAATGATAACTTAAACAAAATAAATAGGTTTGAGCATATCTCACACTTTCAAAAATTAGAGCCTAGTCTCTGAAATCACTTATCTGCTCAGAGTTGTCACTGTTTATCATTAGTTTAAGTTGTGCTCTGTACCTTCAAGGTGATGGGTGCTAAAACATTTTTTTTAAGATACTCCAAACTATTGTCTTCACTGTAGACTTCCAAGCCGCTGATCTGCATTCTGTGTGCAAACACAATGACAAATATGTCTTTACTATTACCTGTCAGTTATTCCAAGTTGTCAAAATATTAGATAAAAATATACAGCTCATAATTTATTAAATACAATCTTAGTTTCAATTCAAAAATGTTTTATTGAATATCTAAACTGCACCAGGTCCTTTGTTAGGAAGAGGAAATATAACAGTGAATAACAACAACGAAAATAAAGCCACTGCCCTCAAGAACTTGTAAGGGGCAGTTTCTCACTTTATTTATCTTTTTGTTTCTAAAACTTAGCACATTGGCGTCCAATAAAGGACTATGGGCTTACTAAAATTCACAGAAAACTTTAGATAGTATTGAACTTGAAAATGAAATTCCTGAATTCACCCTTGAATTCATTTTGCAAGGTTATTGGGAAGATATGTACAAAGGCTGATAATTATTTCATTGTCTGCTAATACTATCTAATATTTTCTAATAATTTATAATTTTAGTATCATGCCAACATTGATATTGTGTTGCTTGATGTAGAAGGTAACATTGTGGATCAAAAAGGAATAGTAAATTAAGAAACTATATCATATTTCTAAACTCAAAATAATCACTTTTTCAATCTCAACAAAAGTCAGAAAACTGTCAATGAAATATCAGTTGATGTGTCTCTCTTTTTTATTGTATTTGAAAGCAAAGTAAACACTTTGATTGTAATTATTGTGGAGACAGTTCAAAAAAGTTCTATTTGTCATATAGTTAAAATAACTCAAATGCTTAAAGGGATATTCAAAAATGTATTTTCTATTATTTTCAATTTACACTGGAGAACCTTCTATCATAAATTTACCCATGTATTTTATTTAATTTGTAGTTTGAGGAAATTGGGTGTTATAATATGCTTACGTACACAGAAGAAAAATTTTACCTTCTTATTTTCCATAGAATCTATAAACTATTTTATAAACATAATTACATTTTTTCCTTTGATTTCCCTGAACTCTCTCTAGGGTCACTTTTACTTTTATCCTGAGAAAATAGTTTGACCTCTGGTTTTCCAGAGTTACTAGAAGAGGAATATTGAAAATTCGTATCATATTGTTTCCTTGAAAATGAAGGCTTTGATTAAGTAATATAGCTAAAGTTGGATAGAAGATAACCTTTAAAATGCATACTTAAACAGGAAAAGAAAGATTTTCAGTCTCCTTTGTTTGAGGATGTGACATTGTCTTAACTGTATTTCTGATATGGCTTCTTTGTATTTCCTGTGGTAATATAAACAATTAACAAGGGATAAAATACCTAGTAGAAGAAGAATCATTTAACATGAGCACCTGCCTTAAAATAAAATGGAATTAAATTACTGTATACAATTTCAAATGACATATTCAGAAGTAAACTAATTTTATTTATTTTCTATAATTAATTTTGGGATTTGAATCTGTTCTGAGCTCTCTTCTGTCTTTTGGAAGAAAATTTCATTATTACCTGATTTCTCTTTTCCTTAGTCATTTCTGATTTAAACGGACAATTCAGAATTTTATCCTAACCACAAATGTAAGATCATTTTTGAATCTTCTGTCTTTCCTGTCTCCCTCGTATCTTGAACAACCATTCTAGGGCCATGAGAAGCATGACTGCCGTGTCCTAAAGTACTACTCACCTATGACTATTCTATTGCTTCTATGACACTCTGACGTGGGAAACTCAGGGAGAAAACACTGCTCAAAGTAGCAGATGAGAAGTTCATAACAGGTTGTATTACTCTCAAATTACTAATTGTGTCCAGATGTTTAATATTCTCACACCTTTGGATCCAATATAATATTTGGTGTATGGGTAAGGTGGAGAAATGCTTTTTAAAAGCCCATCTCAACATCTACTTCCAGTTCAGTAGGTCAGTGTCTAGAATGGAGAGGCAGAGAAGAATTTTAAGCAAAAATGGAATGGGAGAGGGAGAACTGGCTTTTCCTAATAATATATTCTATTCAAATCTCTTTGTCTTAAGTTTAGACTATGGGTTTTATCTTAAAGTCTAGAAGGCATTAATTTTGTGGTTTAGTGAAAAACTCATTTTAGAGGGAATTATAGCCTTATATATTACTGCTCAGAGGAAATCTATGGCTTTAAAAGAACATGCAGATAGATGGCATGAATAACTATCTACAAATATTTTAAAATTTCATCCAGATGAGAGTAAAAAAGTGTTGAACTAATTCACAAGATTTGGGTTTACTGAAGTTTCATGTTTCAGAGACTATGCAAGAAAGGGAAAACCTTTGATGATTTATTGTTAACTTTCTAGGTATACAATTCTTGGTGCAATATTTTAAGTAGAAAAAGATACCCATTTGATACATCTGCAGACCTCAACATCAGAAAAGCAAAGCCAATCAATCAACCTGAAGTCCGACATGGCAAATCCGGGAATTCCCACTGGCTGCAATGGGATCAAGATCAATGACTTGCCCTGGCTTTGCAGCTCTTTCAAAACTTCTCCTTCTGTGCTTATCTCTTCTTTCACCAGAGGCCATTATGCCTTAATTCCCAGCAGACTATGTCTGAAGATTATCTGGCATTTTGGTATCTTTAAATAATGTGGTACCTTTTTCCTCAGCTTACTGGAGTGCTCTAAGCTTCTGTATTTTCTAGTAACATTACAGCGAATCCTAACATTTTATCCAAATCTGTTTTTCTCTACCTCCAGTGGAAACATTTCATAAATGTACCAAGTCAAATTAATGGCTATGTATTCAGTATTTTAGGTTGAGGGCTATACTAGTCTGCTTTTACATTGGTATAAAGAACTACCTGACACTAGGTAATTTGTAAAAAAAAAAAAAAAAATGCTCACAGCTCCACAGGCTGTACAGAAAGCAAGGCTGGGAAAGCCTCAGGAAACTTGCAATCACAGCTGAGGGTTAAGAGGAAACAAGCTCATCTTCACATGGCGACAGGAGAGAGAGAGAGAGAACAAAGGAGGAAGTGCTATAAACATTCAAAAATCAAGTCTCATGAGAACTCGCCCACTATCACAAGAACAGCAAGGGGGAAATCCGCCCCCATGATCCGGTCACCTCTCACCAGGTCCCTCCCCCAGCACTGGGGATTCCAATTCACATGGGATTTGGCTGGGGACACAGAACCTAACCATATTGAATCATGCATATCAATTTTACCACTTAAGGAATACGTGTGTATGATTCTAAATTTCTCTAAATCTTCTTTCATCAACACCCTCTTTGCCTCTCTTAGAAGCTAAAGTAATTGAAGATTTTACGGAACTCCTTTGTATTTTACTCATTAGCATGAATTTCAATTAGTCCAATTTTGCTGTGTTCAATTAATTTAACATTTCTAATGCTTGAGAACTGCAGCATGAGATAATAGTACAAAAGAGTAGAACAGAGAAGTACAGAATTTTATCTGATTGCTTTCCTAAACTGAGCAGCTCTACAATTTAGCCAGAATTGTTTAAATTTAGGATTTCTACCCTAATAATGTACAGGTCATGGTTTAGCTAGTCAAGAGCTTGACAGCAGACCTTCTTAAAAGGTCAGAATTTCAACAAGTAGTTAACATTTTTGTCTACTGTTGCATCTCTCTTATTTGTTTTCTTCTTATTCTAACCCATCTGTTTTTTCCAGCAGAGCCAAGAGGATAAAGAAGTTTCTCTTACTGAATGACAACCCCCACATCACATGAAATTGCAGAATTGTATTAATATTATACTCACAAGGACTTGTGGCCTAAGAAAATAACAAAATACTAGAGAACATGGAGAAGCTTGAGACATAATATCAGAAGAAAATCTGTCTTAAATTACTAAAAATCAAGGTACACATCCAAGCTGTTAAAGCCTAAATAACCTTGTTGTTCAATAAAAGTGACAGCGAGGTGCTTTCTCTACAGTGAAGTGAAACCTTGGCTTCCTAGTCAATAATCTAGTCTACATAAGCTAGACGCACTATCCAGCCACACTTTGGAAGTGTATTCAGTATCTTTACCAGATTTCCCAGCCACAGAAATACATTTGCTAATGTGGAAAATAGGTTGTAAGAATGTAAGACTTAATAGGTTTAAACACAGTTGAATATTTTGACCACACTTTTGATTTCTGAGGCCCATATGACTTACTATTGGTCCTGGGCCAACAAGGTAACACACACTTGGCTCAGAGCAGACTGATGTATGTCACACGTTGGCTTTCATGGAAAGAGGCTCTTCCAGCAGAGCAGATGGCATGCCACACGGTTCAACTCTCTGTGCCTCTCTTTCATAGATTTTTTTTTTTTTAATGGTCTGGTTCTTTGTGCATGTGTGTTTATTTCTTTAATGTGCAAGGACATCATTTAACTATCCATGCAGTTCTGTGAAGGCCTGCTTGTGTACCAACAACAGCAAAAGCTTACTTAGATTCAGTTCTGGTCATCCAAGATTTATTTTTTTTCTAACAACAGACAAGTAATTTTATTTTTCTAAATAACTTGAACTTCTCCTCTAAAGCTGCTTATTTATTGTACTTCATATACTAATCTATTCTATATTAGGTATATTTGCATTTTCTTAGTAACAAACCCATTTATTTACTGGAAACGTAAAAATGTTCTCTTTGGTACAACAGATATAATTCCACTATCTTTCAAAAGCCATTACATCTTTTCAAGAATTACCATGGTTTCCATATCAACTCAGTATATATCAATTTCCCAGGAGATTAATCAAACTAGCTCACTTTATAAAAATAATGCAATAACAATAAGTATTTCTTAAGCTCATGTGCTTTGATTGGTAGAGATATGTTACAAATGTAGGCATGTAGTAATTGAAGGCTTTTACTTAAAAGAAGTACATCTTCCTGGTCATTATCTTGCAAAGTAAATCAAAAGTATAAATGTTTTACTTCTGAGACCTCCCTACTGCATCTTTCTATGGTAACAAATAGATTGTGTAAGATAAATGCCATGTCATATTTCATAATCATTTCTAAATAGATACTATCTTTTATTTTGGTATGATATGGTTCTTAATTCAGATAAATGTAATGGTAGTAGCCAGATAATTTAATCTTTAGGCTATAAAACTATAATTCATTAATAAAACTTGAATTTTAATTTGTGGCACTAAATTTTTTTAAGATTTATTGTTATATTTAATTATATTAGTATAAGATTTATAGTGGTAGAGAAACATAAATGAACATTTTGAAGTTTATAGCACTTTTTATTATAACTTCAATTTTCTTGAATACAGTAATCATCAGATTATAAAATGTTTTATGTTTTAAGGATTTTATGTTTATTGTATAGTTTCTAATATACAATGGGGCTCACATTGTTGAAATAGTAGTTTGAGGGTTTAGCATATTCTGTCTAATAATTTACTTGAACACAAAAAGACAAACTTTCTCATTCTCAAATATATATCTAAATCAGATTTTTTTAAATAAAAAACGCAGCATGATATTATTATTGCTACAGCGAAATATTTTTTTGTCACTGTCTTACAGATACCAGCTTGTCCTTCTTACCTTTTTTCTGCTATCCATTTTCTTGACTAACTTTTGAAGTTACTATATACACCCTATTTAAAACTAGAAAAATGATTCTTAATTATCATTAGAAAACCAGATTTTAAAGGGAATGGCAGCAATTTACCATCTGCAAATATACTCTAGCTGTCAAAATAAATCTGTGGATGACACTACTCTACAATATTTCAATTGTCACAGAAAATAAGTTTTAGTTAAGGGAGATCTGTTTATTCAGACTCAGGCACTTTAAATTAGTTTAGAATGTACACAATCACTCTATGTAAAATATTAAAGAAAACAAAATTCAATGTGGGGGAAAGTTTTATTTTAAGATATATTAGTAGAATGCAGATTAATTGATTACATTGTGTCAATTAAAAGTTTAAGACAAGAATAATAGAATTGATTATAAAATTCCCAGCAGAGCAGTAAAATACATTATGTTGCTGTGAAGATAAAAAGAAAACAAACAAAGTCTGCAGAGATGGAAATAGATAAATATGTAACACTGACTTCTTGGAGCAATTAAGGATATGGAGAGGTCCACTGAAAACAGCCATACTCATTCCGTGCTTGTCATGGTACTCTTGGCTCTGTGTTTCCTGGCAACACAGTCTTTTGAGAACACTGTTGGGGACAAAACTGGTATTAAGCAATCTTCTGTGACTAACAGCCTGGCTCTGTTTCCGTTAGATAGGCTAAAAAACACAATTAAACACACATACTTGCCCACAAAACTAGAAATGGAAAGATGTCATTATTTTTCTTGCTGTTGATATTTGTTACATATACAAAGTAAATACTTCTGAAAGATTAAAAAAAAACACATTTTGTGAGTGCACATGTGTGGAAGAAAAGTAATTATCACATGAAATGCACACATTATAAGTGTGAATGTTTGTAATAAGTGGCCAGGATACTTAGGTTGTACATAGAACGTTGTTTCGTACTTTAATACTGTCGTAACTGCTGTGGTCTAATGTTTTTCCCCAAAAATTTCATATGTTGAAATCTGAACATCCAAGTGATAGATACAATGAGAAAGTACTATCTATGAACCAAGAAAGAGGTTTTCAACAGACATTGAATCTGCCTGTACCTTGATCCTGGACTTCACAGCCCCCAGAAGTGTTAAAAATAAATCTCTGTTGTTTCAACACTCTCCAGTAGATGGTATCTTGTCATATGAACCAGACAGACTAAAAGCAACTAAATACACACATTAGTGCCACAAGGGCAATACATTAAAAGACAAGTATTTGTTTCCAAAAAACTTTAATGTAATATTTAATAAATATGTGCCTAATGAATACATCAGCAACACATATTTTCTTCACTAACATTTGTACAAAGCATTTAACATCAATTAAATTTTTGCATGTAAATATTCAATAAAATTAAAATAATGAAAGATGGTATCCATGGATGATGGTCTGAAATCTGCACAGTCCATCTTTACTGAATTTTATAATTTGATATATCCAGAAATGAAGATTTCTCATATTTAAGTCAAATGTGTTTTTGCAAAATCAAATATATTGACTATGACTTTTGCATTATTCCTTGAATTTGTACTCAGTGTTACTACAACATTCAGGCATGAGAAATCACCATTATATTTGTAGTAAGAATAATTTGAAGAAAATTACATGTAGGTGCAGGATGAAATATTTACAAGGACAAAGAAGAGACCCCCTTCATCACTCTTTAATACCGGAAAAGGCATGTTTATTACAATCAAATGAATAGATACTGTGAATCTTTTGGTCAACCATTTAACATTCCACAATGTTATCTTCATTCTGGCCAGTAAGAAGCTCAAGGACAAATGTGTGCCTTATTTCAATGATACAATACTTAAGGTATGCATGTTTAACAAACTAACCACATGGCTTAAACTTTTTGTTTTCTTTTTTTTGCCAGTCTTGCTCTGTTGCCCAGGCTGGAGTGAAGTGGCGCGATCTCAGCTCACTGCAATCTCTGTCTCCTGGGTTCGGGTTCAAGCAATTCTCCTGCCTCAGCCTACCGAGTAGCTGGGAACTGCAGGCACAGGCCACCATGCCCAGCTAATTTTTGTGTTTTTAGGATAGCGGGGTTTCGCATGTTGGCCAGCCTGGTCTAGAACTCCTGACCTCAGGTGATTCGCCAGTCTCAGCCTCCCAAAGTGCTGGGATTACAGGCCTGAGTCGCTGCTCCTGGCCCACATTCACTTTCTTAATATATTTCTGTATGTGCGTCTCTGGTGGGTACCTCAGAATCTTTACCCGAATGACACATAATATAAATAAGAAATAAATACATATATAAACATAAACCTTATGCAATATTTTAGACATAGTAAGTTTTCAATAAATATTTAACTGAATTTAAAAAATGAGGAGGTTTCTAAAATCATCTATGGTGTCTTAAAGGGAAAGCTTTACTCACTGAAGACTTTGATGGCAAGCAAGACCTTTGGACTAAGACACATTGGAAAAAAGTACACTCAAGAGATTTTTTTCCTTACTCTACCATGCAATATTATTTACATAAAAATCACTTTATATTTTTTAGAACCTCAGTTATTCTAAAATAATCTATAGATAACATGTATAGGATACATATTTAAGGGAAAGATAAATGTAGTTTACAAAATAGCTAGGAATCCAAATTTGTCTCCCTCATTGTTATGATTCTCAGAGAATATTTCATGGGAACATTTACATCATATTGTTGTAATTAGGTAACTTTGCATAAGAAAATAATCTAGTATAGTAAAAAGAAAGAAGCATTTGCTGGATTTCTGCTGTTTTAAATTCTTTCTGTATGTTTGTATCAGTTTATTATCCTTAGGGAGTAATTCATCACCTCAAAACTCTATGGCTTAAAAAAAAAAAAAAAAAGAGGAATAGATTGCTCCCATTCATGCATGTATAGACTGTACAGTTGCCACGTTCTGGCTGGATTTGTCTGAGGTCAATCGAACCTGCAACTTGAGTCCAGGTCTCCACATGTCTCTCATGTTTCTTGGACAAACAGGCTGGTAAGGGCAGCTATGGGTCCTTCCCAAGTGATGAAAAAAGCTCAATATGATAAGCCCAATCATGCATGTAGACATCAAGTCTCTGCTTAAAGAAATATTGGCATATTATATAAATATATATTACATATGTTATGTATATATTACATGTTATATAAGTGTGTGTGTACATATATATATATATAAAATATATATGTGTTTTTGAGACAGAGTCTCTCTCTGTCGCCCAGGCTGGAGTGCTGTGGCGCCATCTCGGCTCACTGCAAGTTCCACCTCCCAGGTTCACACCATCCTCCAGCCTCAGCCTCCTGAGTAACTGGGACTACAGGCGTCCGCCACCTCGCCTGGCTAATTTTTTGTATTTGTAATAGAGACGGAGTTTCACCGTGTTAGCCTCGATGGTCTCGATCTCCTGAGCACGTGATCCACCCTCCTGCATACATATTTTATTATTAACATTGTATGGCTGGCTGGGTGAGAAGAAACATCTCTTGAGTACAGTTTGTATTAAATGTTCTTGAGTTCACCTTATTCCAACATCTTTATTTATGTCAAAGTTCACTGATTACACACCAGCCAAATAAAGTTCTACGACTATCACTAAAGTCAAAGACAGGGAAGTACCCTCTTCTAACGAGAGAAATCATAAACTCTGGCAAAGAGTCTAGATATATGAGAAACGAAGACTTGGGGTCAATAATTTTATTTTCTAGTGCCTTCTCCATTTGTCACATTTAGTCACATCTCTCTCTTTCCCACACACAGAACACCTTCACCCCTTTCTCCAGTACCCTCAGAGTTGTCATTCAATAATAATATTGATATCCACAATACCACGACGATTTAAAGTCCAGAATCCTACGACCAGCACCCGAGTGTGCCCTCAAGTCCAAATTCTTGTAACACTGAAAACCACATGTTACACTAGATGTTAAATGTCTATGCATTTTTCTTTCAGCCCCAAAAACAGACTGGCAAAAGGTTTTGTTTGACTTTCAATGTTCAGAGTCAAGTAGAATAAACTCTTCGGAAGCGCTCTTGTATGATACATGATTTAGAGTATGTACCCACCAAAGTGTATTGAATGATGCATTAAAGACATGTTAATACACATTTGTTAGTTTTCAGACAAGTTATTGAGCACATTCAAATGTTGTTTGAAGATAGAATTAATTCTGTTACTGTTACAGTTAATATAACTCTAAGAGTTTTATATGAAAGGCGGGAGACAGGATGAAAGATGTGTCAGTAATCAAACTGGAGATTTTTCTATTGGATATTTTTATGTTTATTCTTCAGAAAAAAGAAAAGACAAATGGAAATCCAGAAGAATTAAGAATATTTAAGTGTGAAATATATATTACATTTGAGAGAGCTTTGTCCTGAGTAGCATGACCTATCTCAGGAGAGTGAGTCAGATTGAGCAAACTTGCCTTGCTAAGTAAGGTAATGATTGGGTATGAGTAATTAGACTTTCTGACTGGGCATAAGGAGAAAATAATTGCTTTACGTAACATTTTTAAGGAATATAGGTCAGCAACAATCCTGTCCAGAATTGGGGTGCATTCCTGAGAGGGACGGCAAGGGTTACCACAGGGGGCCTAAGATCTGTTTGGGCCTATACTAATGCAGCGATTGTGTTCCCATCTGTACTCTCAGGAAAACATTCTGAGAACATTCCCGAGTTCTCTGAATTTCCTCAGGCTAGTCTTAGTGGCTCCTCTGTGGAGGAGAATTTCTGCCCAGAATGGTCATTCCCATTGCAGCTTGATATGGGGCACATACTTCCTTAAAATTCGTCCTGGCATTCTCATGGTGTATCTCCATAAAGCTCCCTGTCCTTGCTTATACCAGAGAAATACTTCTCCAGGGGGCAAAATGTGGGTGTAGACAATTATCTTTATTACCCTTCCACCACCCTTTTATTTTCTTTTGCCTGAGAAGCTGTTTGCCCAGACCTGTGAATCTCTTCGTTTTGACCTCTGCTTGCACCTCACTTTCTCTTTTTACAGAATAGGAAACTCTCCTATCATCATCACCTTCTGTTCCTTTGCCTTCATTTGTTTTTCTTCAATGCAGCCCTCCCACTTGGCAGATGGCCTATTTCCTGTTCATGGTATATGCCCCCACTTAGGCATAAGCTTCAAAAAAACAAAGTGTTTGTCTGTGTGGTTCATGGCTGTTCCTCAGTGTCAGCCCTTTTTGAACAAATGAACGAATTTCCTCCTTTCCTCCGTACAGAGGCTATATCTGAAATCTATGCTTAAAGATTCCCTGTATTAAGCTTGAGGCATTATTTTTTAAGGGATTACTTACACAGTAGCATGTGTATTTTATTAGAATTCCCAATAATTATCAACAGTAATAATGTTTTAATACTTAAAGAAGAGGCTTAAATGATGGGATTTCAAGAGAAGGAGAAAAATACATTTCAAATATGTTGGTACTAAGTAAAACTCTCCCTTTTTTGCCTAACTACATAGTGATAACTTGGGTAACTATGTGAAAAGAAGACATTACTAATTGGCTTGACTGGTGCAACCTACTAACTTATCTGGTAAAGATATAACTACTTATCCTTCTTGAGAGTAAATTGCTAGCAGAGCAAAAAAAGAAGGTGAGCTCTCTATGTCAACACCTTATACCATGCCTTTGAAATTATTGTGTGGCTATTCATTTTTAACATCATCATTAAAGTTAAGATTGATTAGTTAGCATAGATAAAGACTATTTCTGCATAATCGGTTTAAAATTAGAAGCCAATTAATCCTCTGACCATAATGAGACATCTGAGAATATATTAAATTATCTTATTACCTGACCTCTTATTTATTATGAAATAGATATGTAAGATTAAAATAAATGTTTAGAATCAATATACAGTGATAAATCAAGAGAAATTTGTATGTTTGAGTTTAGTTACATTTAAGCTTTTATAATTCATTTTATTTGGAATATATACATATAGATACACATAAGCATACATAGTTAACAAGGTAAAATAAATTTCATCAAATCTCTGACCATTTATACAGGTTGCTTTAATTTTAAACACTGACAAAACATGCCAGAAAATTCCACAGACCTTCATAATTCAATTTTCCAGTTATAATAAACTCATAATCTTTTAGGTGAAAAATAAATAATAACCTTATTTATATGTACATATTATAGTAGACAATGCAAAGGCCCACCAAAAAGATTCATAACCAAAGTACTGATATACTAACATATTAACACATTATAATAACTATCATGTTAAGTCACTATGTTTGTGGTAATTATAGTATCAAGGGGATATTCACATATATAAATATCTATATATATACACACACATTCAAACACATTATGTTAATAAATATATCTTACAGTCTCTTGGAAAATATATAGTTAGATAAAGGAAATAGGGATTGCCAATGGGAAGGAAGTGCAATTTTTTAGAAGAGTAATAATAAAAAAAAAGAGGTGGTTTTAAAAAGTTCTTTGGCAAGGTGAGATTTGAGTATCACCTTGATTGAAGGTAAAGGGTAAGGCTTGAGTGGATTTGGGACAAGGGCATTTCAGGCAGATGGATTTGAGATGAGGGAAAAACAGTCAGAAGCAAGAGAGCCAGGAACAGAGTAAGCAAAACACAGGGTGGTAGGAAAGACAATCTGAGAGGTTCTTACATTGTCTGTAGTAAAACAGAGGGTAAGTTTTTAATTATACATTTTGTCTTAAGTAGAAACTTGTAAAATGCAATTAAAATGGCTTACCACAAACACAAATTAAAAACAAACACAGAAGACTTACAAAATGGAAACAACATTTAAATATGAGTGCAATTATAAAATTAAATTTTTATAAATACAAGCAGAACAAATATACGGTAGAAGAAAAGATCTACAGCAACCATATCTTGTTTACGAAAATGGCACACACAGGAAAGAACAGTTTCCGGACCAGCCTTGGTCCAGGAATCCCATTCGGAATTGCTCTGATATCTATAGACCATTTAAAGGACTTTTCTTTTTTTCTTTTTTTTCTTTCTTTTTTTTTTTTTTTTTTTTATTTATTTTTTCTGAATGAGACTGGAAGCCACTGTAAGACTTCCAGTGATGTTTTTATGTCTACATTTTATGAGTAATAGTCTGACCACTTTGTAGCGAATAAACCATAGGGGGTAGATACGAAAGCAGTCAAACCAGCAAGGAAGTTATCAAAATAATCCAAAGAAAGAATGATGGAAGCATTAGCTCAGGTAGTGGTCAAAGAGGTAAGAAATGTTGAAATTCTGGACAAACGTTGAAGATAAAGCCAACAGAATTTACAGATGACCTTTTTTTAAGATAGAAAATGTGGAGTAAAATTAAAGATGAATAAAGGTTTTGAAATCTGAGTATGCTGAAATATGTAGCTACCATTTCCTTAGAAAAATTGGGGGTAGAGTAGATTGAGGGGGTGAAGGGTCAGGAGTTTAATTTCAATGTGTAAAATATTACTACATTTTTATTGCTCTGTAAAAAATTGCTGAAAACTTAGAACACCAACCATTCACTACCTCACAGTTTGGGTAAGTCAGAAGTCTGGGCTTGACTTAGCAGGAATCTCTGCTCAGGGTCTCACAGGGCGGAAATCAAGCAGTCACCCACACTGAGGTCTCATCTGGAGCTCAGTGTCTTTTTAAAAGTTTATCCGGGTTGTTGGCAGGATTCTATTCGTTGAAGTTGGAGAAATGAGTTCATGCTTTCTTGCTGACTGTTAATCAGAGATTGTTCTCAGCTCCTGTAGGCCACATGCTGCTGTTCCATGCAGGTGTTCCTCTCTATAACATAACAGTTCTTTGTTCAAGGCCAGCAGGAGATTCCCCCTAGTCAGCTACCAAGGAATCTTCTGTAAGGTAACACAGTCATGAAGTGACTCTCCCAGCACCTTGATAACATAACATAACCTAATCAAGAGAGAAATCATTCTATTATGCTCACAGTACCTACACAGTAATAGGGAGGTACCTACGCAGTCATAAGGAGAGAATTATTTATGGTGTATACACTGGGGACTGGAAATTTTGGGAATCATCTTAGAATTTCTTACACCACATTTACTTTGTATCTGAGTGGAGATATCAAGTAAACTGTTAAATACAGATGCCTGGGATTTAGAGAAAAGTCTGCGCTGAAGGTTCACATCTGAACATTTGTTGGTTATTTGATATTTATGTCCTTTCCCCCCCCATACACATTCTCATTTTTACTGTCATAATCTGTATCACAGGAGACAACATTTATAGAACACATGTTCCGGGTTTCTTTACCCTCTGGTTCTAAGCTTTCTTCAACCAATGGAAAACAACAATTTTCCAAATGTCAGAGAGCTTGAACATGGCTTTCAAGTTGACTTCCAAGCCTTCCTAATGCTCCTTTTGGGTTTCTCCTCTTCCGTGGTTATAAAACCACCTTTGCAAAAAGTGTAACAGTAGGAAAAGAATGATAGTCAGAGATGTAACCTAAGAAACTCCATCTTGCCTTTAATCTCCAGTCTTCCTTTGGTCATTCCTAGGTGTAGGCTGAACTAACTTTGGGAGGAATTTAGTTTATAGTTTAACTTTAAAACAAAAATCGTAAGAGCCCCTCCCAGAAGCAAATCCCCTTCTTGCTTGGGGACAAGACCTCCTTTGTAAAACTAACAAATTAGCCACGAGATTAGAAATTATGACTCAGCAGTCATTCAACCAGAGGCTACAAGATTCCTAACTTCACTGATGGCTCCTATGAATCAAATTGCCATTGTAAGAAATAAGATTGATGTTTCAAGTCTTTTTCAGATCCTGCATGCAAAAAACTACCTGGCACCACCCAGACCTATTGGTCTCACCTGGCTCACCTGGTCTTGTCGTCCCCATGCAGGATTTGACTCAGCACAAGGGACAGCTTCAACTCCCAATAAATGCATCCCCAACCCAACCAATCAGCATTAACCATTTCCTAGCCCCTTCCTGCCAAATTCAATTTTCAAAACCCTAGCCTAAATTAGTTCAACCATTCTGGAAGACAGTGTGGCAATTCCTCAAAGACCTCAAGACAGAAATACCATTTGACCCAGCAATCCTATTACTGGGTATATGCCCAAAGCAATATAAATCATTCTACCATAAAGACATATCATGTGTATATTCACTGCTGCACTATTCACAGTAGCAAAAACATGGAATCAACCCAAATGCCCATCAGTGATAGACTGGATAAAGAAAATATGGTACATGTATACCATGGAATACTATGCAGCCATAAAAAGGAATGAGATCATGCCTTTTGCAGGGACATGGATGGGGCTGGAGGCCATCTTCTTTAGCAGCCTAAAGCAGGAAGAGAACAGCAAATACCGTGTGTTCTTATTTATAAATGGGAGCTAAATGATAACACATGGACACATAGAGGGGAATAAACCACACTGGGTCCTATTGGAGGGTGGAGGGTGGAAGGAGGGTCAGGATCAGGAAAAAATAATGAATGGGTACTAGGCTCAATATCTGGGTGATGAAATAACCTGTACAAGAAATCTCATGACAGAAGTTTACCTGTGTAACAAATCTGCACATGTACAGCTGCCAGTGTTACCCCTACTTGTGTAACAAACCTGCACATGAACTTAAAAGTTAAAACAAAACAACCACCAAAAAAACGCCACCACCGCCAACAACAACAAAAAAACCCTAGCCTTCAAATTTTCAGCGAGGCAGGTTTCAGTAAAAAATAAACTCTGATCTCCCGTTTAGCCAAGTCTGCATGTATTAAAATTTTCTCTATTGCAATTCCTTCATCTTGATAAATTAGTGCTATCTGAGCAGTGGGCAAGAACCCGTTGGGGAGGTTACAGTTAGAACTCTTCCAAGGATTTGATGACACCATTGCTTCCCATTCCCCCTTCAGCCTAGGGTTAGCAACAGCTCTCCACCTCACTGGTGCTAGCTCCTGCTGGCTTCCCCATTCCCTTACCAGTTGATAAATTCTCTTCACCACTTGATAAATAGTTCTTTTGCTAAACTTTCTTTTGCTATCCTGTGGAATCTGCCATCTTCCCTGCGGATACTCTCAGTGGCACAGATATCACCAAACAAAGTAAATAATTGACTGAAATCATTTAATTCACAAAATTAAATGGAATAAAGAATATAGTCCTTAGGTGAGCATGTCTTATATAAGACTGGTATGGTAAATCTGAAATTAGAGTTTATTGCTAGGTAAAGAAATTTTCTAAAAAGCTTTAACACAGTTCAATGCAAAGATTATATTATATCTGTGATGTGAAACAAATACACTGTAAACCCAATTGAAGGACAGAGAAATCACCCTATGAAAGGCTTAAAATCTTTAGTGCAGGCATTGGGTTAACGTATGTTAAATGAGGAAAATGCATAGAGATGAGACCTCAAAGGCACAAGAACACATATTCAAGGAGAATGGCAAAAGAGGAAGTGACAGTAGCAGTATATAAAATGCGTATTTTCGTGACCAGTCCTCAGACTGGCAATCATGTAAAAACATGTTGAGATTTAGAGGCTGCTCTCAACAAACCCTACATCACTTGAATAAAATCCCTTCAAGTTTCTGTCTTAGTATCAATATGACAATGTCTAGACCAACATAGTAATTCACAACTAATACACTGATCTTCAATTTCAACCAAGACAAATATTTCCCCACTTCTGCAAGAATATTCCCAGACTCTTGAGAGAAGAATGGTTTAATAGCATGACTGTGTAGGGAAAATGGTGTAACTAGCTCAGTTCAACATGGTGGTTGTAACACAGTGGTACTGCTGTGAATTCCAGCACCCACATGTAATCTGTGTGCAGATATATTGCTTAATATCTATGAGCCTCTATTTTTTGATATGCAAAATAAAAATAATATTAGTCAACTCAATATGCTGTTGTGAAGATTATATAAGTTCATGTACATCAAGTGTCAGGCACATATTAGATATTCAACAATATTTTCCCTTTCTCAATTTTTTTTACTTAAAATCATAATAAATACAAGTCAAACTAATTTTGATACAAAAAGTTAGTCTTAGATATTTGTGGTAATTGCTGCTTGCAATATATTCTATACAAATATAAAATATTACAGCACTAATATACATAACTTTTGTATAAATGTTGTATTTGAAAAGGATATTAGAAGCGCGTGCCTTGGATGAGCACTGTAATATTCAGAAAATGAAAAACACTGGATGTTAATTTGAATTTGAATTTTTTTTTCACCCATTGACGTTTCAGGTTTTAGGAATAACTGAAATGGATTCACTTTTCCTTAGGCTGTGGACAGCATGCACGGATCACAGATCACAATAGAAATCACAGTGAACTCATGGCAGCAACTAGAGCCGTGTGGCACACAAGCAGCTAAATCCATGCCACTCCCCAAACGCTTACAATTACCTCCAGACATCTTTTTTCAGACTACAAATAATCGGAATAAACCTATGAGAGAATTTAGTTAGTTAACATTTTATAATGTAGAATTAGAGCTTTCTGCCAATTCTATAGTGTGTGTCCTCTACACATATTAATCACTGGTATAGAAAAATTACTAGTGTACAAAAATATGAGTTTAAGAAAATTAGTGTCACTGATGGCAGTTCTGAGCACAAAAAGTGCTGCCCTACACTAAATGAGGCTATTTCCTTTATTCACTTTTATATTCCATATCATGGAATAAACCAACACAATATAAAGGAATAATGTATTCACAGCTTCTAAGTGCTGCACATTAAAATGTCCAGGATCACCAAAAGTGTTTTATCATTCTGTCATATTCTAAATGCTGTCATAAGGCCTACATTTATTTTCCCGATACAAATTGCATCTTAATTTTCCTATAGTTTGAAATAGGAGCAAAATAAACTTCTGCTAGCCTTTGGAAAGTCACTCTGGCCATTTCTCAGGGATTTTGCCTGCGGTGATGTGAATTGTTTTCCCCAACAGTCATAGAAATGCCTATTTCCCTCAGAGATGGAGAAAGCAGGCGCAGAGTTCCTCACTAAATGTAAGAGACCTGACCAAGACTGAGCCAAATTTAGGAAATAATACTGAGAAATAGGGACCCTAATGAAGGATAGAAAAACCCTGGCTTCCATTTGCCTGGGGCTGGGTCCCCAGAGGCTTGAATAAATATATAGAAAGATGTAGAGAAAAATGTACAGGAACCAATAGGAATTGAATAAAGATAATGTATTTATAAGCAAATTATCTGAGTGTAAAACTGTCACCTTCTTTATTCACATAGCTGTATATTACCAGAAAATCAGTTAGAAAAATGTGTCATTTATATGTTTATCTAACTTTAAATATAATCTGTGAAACTGGGAAAAGTACATCTGCATACATACATAGAGTTAGTTTTATTATATAATTATTGAATACTGCACTGCAGTAGGCTAAATAACATGCAAGAAAGTAATTTACTTTTTCAGCATATGATGGTTACTTCATGTCATGATTCTAAATATATTTTGAAAGAAGCATTATTTTGGTGATTTCACATCAACTAGTGAAAATTTCTTTATGGTCATGCTGCACTTTTAAACCATGTAGATCAAATTTAAACTACCCTGCAACTGTAGTTATACTACATTTGCCTAAGGTGAAGGACATAAAAAGATTTAAGTTTGTTTTTTGAAACATAAATATATAGAATTAAATAATATTTCTACACTTGCTATTTCATTATTTAGACTTTAAATAATGCCTGATTATCTCCAGAAAACATGTATGATTATGCTTCTAAGGGCTTTATTTTATTTTAGCTTTTATTGCAAATGGGTAAATATTCATTTAATTTAATCATCCATAACACTGTCTTTATCATCAATTTATTGTTAGGAAAAATTATGAATATCTCTATCCTGTCTTTTTTTAACTTCATAAAAATAATAAATTCTTAGGATACCTTCGCTAACATGCTCAAGTAAGAAATCCCTTTTCTTACAAAATCATTCCCAATTAAGGGAGCTGTTTTGTCATAGAAATAAAAACATTATAAATAGCGTTTATGATAAAAAAAATTGAGTTTTTTAAACCAACTGTGGAGAATCAAGGGTTTGGATTTATGTAAATATGAACAATAATGTCTTCTTTTCTACTGTGTGAATTCCTACTAGACAGAAAACTAATTTCTTCAAAGGATTTATTATATTGGCCTGGGATACTTTTCAAGTAAGGTGTAAGATTTTGACTAAAATATGTTGATCTATGTATATCTATATAACTATATCTATATCTAACTCTGTGCTCTCTAGCCCCTCCTCCTTATCTGTATCCACAACTAAGTACTTGTCTTGTCTGCTCACACACACTTCCCATGAAACCTATGGGATAAATTCCATAGAAGAGATATGCTCTCTGGTTGTCTTTTGTAATTATAACCTAAGAGGACAGTTAGCCTGGTTTTTTTTTTTTTTTTTAGTGAATATTAATTCTTTTCTTAAATTTCCTGGTATTATTAAAAATTAGATTACTATCTATACTAACATCTTGGAGATTATTAATAATTATGGGTATATATTTTATATTCCCTAAACTTTTATTAGAGATTCTTTGAATCATTATGCTAGACACTGCAAAAAAAATATTTACCTCACATTTTAGAGTCTCCAAGAATAGTTACGAATCCAGGTCTTCGCTGGAAATTTTGTCCTTTTGTGTTCAGAAATTTCTGCCTTGAAGTAAGGAAAATACTGTGAGTTTCCTTTTTGTCATTACATTGGATTTTTCTATCCTAACAAAGACGTGCTCTCCACCTGTCAGTTTTTCACTTGAAGTGCCCTAAGTGAGGAATGAGAGTGCCCTAAGTGTAACATAAGTTCAATTTCTGTCACTTTACACAGGCCTTTCTTGGGCATAGTCTATTTGTACTTCTACCCATAAAAACTTACCTGAAAGGGGTAGCTTAGAGTAGTTATTCTTTCCTAAGGGAAGCTAAAAGAATCCATGGCAAATATGTTGTTTTATCTCTCTTCTGGGCTAAAGAACTTGCATTTCTCTTGTTCCCAATGGCTGTAGCAAAACCATATCTCGATCTTTTCTTTCTGATGAAGCTGTCATTAGGAATTATTTTCAAGATTGTTGGATTTTAGACCTGATTCATTGCCAAGGTTGGCTTCTGGCTATAAAATTATAAATCCTAGAGCTAGGACCTGAGAACAAAAACACAGAGGTATAATCCTGAAAAACATACATTTATAAAATTTTATTTTCTTGTTTTATAAGTTTTTAACATTAAATAATCCTAATATATTTTATGTAGTACACTTTACATTTAAATTTTATTAATGAGAAGTGTGTGGTAAGAAAATAACCTAGGGATTGTTTGAATAAATAAAATGTGCTTTATCAGATCCTTTGTAAAATATGCAAGCAGCCTTGGGTTTCAGATGGTGCTTATTTTGTTCAATGACACAATGATGATCGGGATAATAAAACTTTTATTTTTTTTTCAGTACAAGTGGCATCTTTATCATCTGGAATTGACAAGTATGTGACTTAATGCTTCATTTGATAGAGGATATTTTAAAGGATAAGAGTCGAGTCATGCTTTATAGTAGCAAATTAATCCTTAATTAGTGAGATTTAAGTTACCAGTTATATTAACTGTGTCAGTGATAAATTGAATAATATTTATTCATCACTATAATCCAAAGTAAAAGTGCTTTCTTTCTCCTCACAGGGTTAAAATGCCATTTTTTATTTGTAATGTGCTTTAGAATAATTGATAACTACTATTTATACTGCCAACAATGGTGTGAATATAAAATAAATGGTGAAGAAATAAACTTTACTACATTTTACAGGAATAAAATACCTCTGATTTCATAGCAAATATTTTCTTTTTGAAGCAGAAAAATGATATTAAAATAAAGGCACATCTTGAATTTTAGAAAAATTCTCAACCAATAGCAGAAAGACTCTAAAAATTTACGTATAACTAAATTGTATATTAAATATTTCAAGAATTATTAATATGATAAAATTTCCATTAATAATGGCATTATAAATACATCAATATTTTCATAAATTGTTCCTGATAATTGGGCTTTTCAAGTGGTATATGTAATATGCTGGAAAGTATAAAGCTATTATATTTTCTTAAATAAAATATTTACTGAATCATTGGCAAACCAACCACAGAAGATTCTCAAATATGTCAGACTGCTCGCAAATATCATTCTTATTTCCCAATGTGCACTAAATAAGCAACAAAAAAATAAAATTTCTGTCAACATACATAAACAAAAGGGGGCTTGGTTAACGGCAACAGAAAATATTTCAATGAAGGAAAGCCAAGAACTAGTTACCAACTGAAAGAGCAGAAGAGGTAAAACATCAGGTCTGTACTGATGTAAGAAGGGTGCGAATTCACCCCATAGGTCCAAGAAGAGGCTAAAGTCACCAATCATTAGAGAAAATGGGGATGACCCATGAGGCTAAAATAGGTCTTTTAATAAAAATCTAAATATGAAATAATTATAATGATGATTTCTGTCTTGCAACCTGTAAAAACACATAATTAAAACTCCCCATCTTCTGAAAGAAAACTTGGACCAGGTTCCTGAAAGAAAAATCCAGACAATTTCTTGAATAAGAAGGCTCAGGGAACCCAGGTCAGATGTGAAACTCATAAGATGAAATAAAAATTGCATGTTGAGAGCTGGGACTTCTGGTTTCTTTTCTCTACTTGATTGCTAATATATTGACAGTCAAATAAATGAAGCCCACACAAATGAGGGACTCTTAGTCTAAAAACAGAAAGACCCCAAGGAAAAGGTATGGAATATTAGTATCTCTTTATAAAAAAGGGGAATATCATTTCTGACCAGAATACCATATAGCACATCAGTCAACAAGGTCCCAGCACTGCCTCAATCCTCAGCATAAATTGAAAGCTAAAAAGCATCATCTGCAATCCCTTATTATAAACGCAGAAACCAGCAACTAGAGCAAAATCAGCAAAGGTTGACAGATATAGGAACACAAAAAGAGAAATGGAATCATATTCTAATGTCCTCAATTAATGAAGGGGTATCAATAATTGACAGCATGAAAGAGTAGAAGATGATAGAAATCATACAGGAGTCTCACTTGAACAAAGCTACTGGAAAAAAGGAGCGGATGATTAGCCAGAAACATCACTGGGTAGCAATGAGGCCACTGAAATAATTACCTCAGCCTAACACACACAGTGTATTTAAAAAGAATGCCCTTTACCTGAGAAGGCTGTTGGGAAAGCAGTATCTACAAGGATCAACCACTTCTGAAAAGGTGAAAAACAACAAATTGACTTGCAAACTACAAACCCTCGCCTTTCCACTCACTTGTGGGAACTAAGATTATTGAATAAGTTATCATATAGGAGTATTTCTGAAACAGATAAATTTGTAAATAAATAAACGGAATAATCAACATCTATATTCATTTTGTATTTATTTTTATATGCTCTCTAGTATTGCCTAATGACCTGCCATCCAAGACAAATTTTCTGTCTTTGTCTTTTTCCAATTCAAACCCTTTTCTAATACATGATCACCTCAGGTTTGGAATTCCAACTAGGACTTGTAAATGTGTATATTGCTGCACTTCCCAGATTAAAAAAACAATACTTGTTACACCTGGGCAAATCCTATATATTCCACCATAACATGTAGTATCATCAGTGTCTACTCGAGTCACCAGACAGGTATTAGCTAATGATTTAAAATACTTAGAAGGAGGATAACTTATTAATTTCAGCAGATAATAAGTATTCATTGAATGAATTTGGAACACAGAGGAGATTTTTAATTTATAGCATTATGTTTTAATAAGGCAAGCTAACACGTAATAATTTTATGTTTTGAGCTACCACATATCTTCATTAATCTGTATTTATTTCAATTGAAATTAATTCCATCTACCACAAAGCTTCACTTAAAGAAAAATTAAATTTCATAGCCTTTAGACTTTTTTTTTTCTTCTGAAAAGTGCAAAAGTGGGATAGTACCATACAAATTTGAGTACTGGCATATTCTTCCTTTAAAATATCTGCAAGGGAATGTGTTTCATTTGTTTGTAGTGTTCTGTTTTCCTTAAAGTGTCTGTAATGAAATGCTTCTCTAATTTGGTATTGCTCATCTGTGATAATAGGAATGTTATCCCATCAGCAATATGCTTGAAGCTCTCTTTTTAAGATTATATACAGCTAAAGTCCATGGCAGCTGCCTCTAGGTACAACGTGGAGCACATCATAAAATCAATTTTAACAAATGAATTAGAAGATGCGTTACACAAGTAGCTTAGAATATTCTTTAAACATTAAGTGTTGAACAAAAGCAAAAAAAAAAAAAAATAAGATACAACTCAATTCAATTAAGTAAAACTAGGTTGCTTTAAGTTTAGCTCCCACTTGTAAGTGAGAAAATGTGGCATTGGGTTTTCTGTTCTCAGAACAATTAAATAAAAATGCCATCAAATTAAAAAAATAGTTATCTGACTTGAAAAATTCAAGGTGATGGCCAGTTATCTATATTTTATATACATTTTGGATTTCACTTGTGATGGCTACAATGGAACATTCAAATAAAACAAGTAGTCTTGGTGTCAATTACAAAAAGCTTTTATTTGATTAGAAAGATTTTGAAAAAATATTATTTTTAATCATTGTATCTTCTTAAGCCAAGCATCATTTAAAATGTATGGTTATAGTTTTTTCCTCCGTCTTTCTAATGTAATTCATTACATCTGAGAACATAAAACTCCTTTATCCTGAAGCCTAATTGGATAATGATGGCTTTTATCCTCAGGGAAGTGTTAGATCTATCCAAATATCAATTCTGAAGTTAAATAAATAAATAACTGTTATTGGCATTTTAGGTGTCAAAATGTATCACAATTTGCCTGACTTTATTTTATTTATTTTTAAGATACAGGGTGTTTACTTTATAGTAATCAATAGCAATTTATAAAAAAGGCTTTGTGCTTTGTTTAGATTGTAGAAAAATATGAGTATTGTAATACTTTATTTCTGTAATTCACTCCTGTAATTTAAAATGTCTTTAAATACAAACTGTAGCTATTTGCTTTTAAAATTTCAATGTCACAGCCTTAATAGGGTCAGATAAGCATTATCCATAAAATTTGCAAATATGTCACCATGCAGATATGTTTCCGTGTTACCACCTGGTCTGCTGTATACTTACCTTTATACTTATTTGAATAGTCAATTAATATTAATATAACTTACTTTAAATGGTACTGGGGATAATTTTTGATAATAGTATATCTTTTTCTAAAACAAAAACCTTACATTTCTTCCAACCAGAAAATGTGGGAAGGACGAGTCAAATAATTTGGATGAACAAATAAAGAACAGTATGTTTCTTGATATCCTTTCTATAGGCTAAAGATTGACAAATAGGTTGATTGGATTCCTTTGCCTACCTTTCTATTTGGATCACTAAAGAAAATTCCATCAGAGAAAAATCAGCACTATGGTATGGCTAGATTAAAATAGTGGGGTAAGGAAATGATCAGTAAGTTACTGAATGCTTCTAAAGAATGCTGAGAAGTTAGCTGAGTGTCAACAGGGAACCGTGGTAAAGAGTCAATGTAGTAGTGACCGTGTGGTAGAAATCCATATGGTGGACTTTTCATTCCTGACTGAAACAAGAGAAATAGATCACAATTCTACCAGTGACAGACCTTAGATCCAACACAGCTACGGTAAACTAGGCAGACAAGGCACTTACAAAGCTCCTCTTCCCTACTGCCATCAGAATTACTTCAGCTGCTTGACACTCTGTCAACATCTGGAGAGGAGAGAACGAAAAAGAGGGAAATGCAAAAGGTACAATTTGAACTCAAAAGAGAGTATTCTTTCTATTTATGTATGTATGTATTTATTTATTTATTTATTTTTCTATGATTTTAAAAATAATTTCAACTTTTATTTTAGATTCAGGGGGTACATGTGTAGGTTTGTTACCTAGATATACTGCATAATGCTGAGGTTAAGGTACAAATAATGTTGTCACCCATGAAGTAACCATAGTACCCAAAACATAGTTTTTCGGCCTTTGTCTCCCTCCTACTCTGTCCCCTGCAATAGTTCCCAGAGTCTCTTGTTGTCATCTTTAGGTCTCTACGTACCCAATATTTAGCTCCCATTTATAAGTGACGACATGTGGTATTGGGTTTTCTGTCCCTGCTTTAAGTTACTTAGGATAATGACTTCTAGCTGCGTCAATGTTGCTGCCAAGGACTTGATTTCAGTCTTTCTATCAGTTGCATGATATTCCATAGTGTATATGTGTGTATCCAATCCACTATTTCTGTATCCAATCCACATTTTCTGTATCCAATCCACTAATGATGGGCACCTGTGTTGATTTCAACAAGAGATAGACCACAATACAATAATAATTGGAAGCTTCAACATCCCACTTTCAGTACTGGGTATATCATCCAGATAGAAAAATCAAAAAGGAAGCATCAGATTTAATCTGCAGTTTAGACCAAATGGACCTAATGGATATTTACAGAACATTTTATCAAACGACCGCAGAACACACATTATTCTCCTTAGCATATGAGTCATTCTCATGGATAGATTGTATGTTAGACCACAAAACAAGTCTGAAAACATTCAAAACAATTAAAATGATGTCAAGTATTTTCTCTGACCACAATGGAATAAAACTGGAAATCAATAATAAGAGGAATTTAGAAAACTATACAAATACACGGAAATGAAACACTCTACTGCAAAATGACCAGTGTGTCAATTAGGAGACTGAGAAGGAAATTGAAAAAATTCTTGAAATAAATGCTAAGGAAACATATCAAAATATATGGGGTCTGTTTTGTAACAAGAGGAAAGTTTAGAGTATAAATATAGCAGTATCAAGAGGAAAGTTTATAGCTATAAATGGCTACATCAAAAAACAAAATTTAAAAAGTTCAAATAAACAACCTAAGAATGTGTCTTAAAGAACTAAAGAAGCAAGAGCAAACCAAACCCCAAAATAGTAGAGGACAATAAATAATAAATATAAGAGCAAAAATAAATGAAATTGAAATAAAGAAAGCAATACAAAAGATCAAAAAATGAAAACTTGGTGTTTCGATAATATGAACAAAACTGACAAACCTTTAGCCACACTGAGAAAAAGACTCAAATCAATAAAATCAGAGATAAAAAAGACATTATAAGCAACACTGCAGAAATTTTAAGGCTCATTAGAGGATATTATGAACAACTATATGCCACAAAATCAGAAAATCTGGAAGAAATCTATACATTCATAGATGCTTACAATGTAACAAGATAGAGCCATGAGGAAATTCACAACCTGAACAGACCAATACAAGTAATGTGATTGAAGCTGTAGTAAAACATCTCCCAGAAAAGATAAGTCCAGGCCCCGACGGCTTTATTGTTGAATTTTATCCAACATTTAAGAAAAAACTAATAACAAACCCACTCAAACTTTTTCAAAAAAGGGAAGCAGAGGAAATACTTCCAAACTCATTCTACAAGGTTAGTATTACCTTGATATTTAACAAGACAAAGACATATTAATAAAGAGAGAAAATGATAGGTCAATATATCTGATAAACGTTGATGCAAATACCTTCAACAAAATACTGGCAAACTGAATTCAACAGTATATTAAAAATATCATTCATCATGACCAAATGGGATTTATCAGAGAAATACACAGATGTCTCAACATACATAAATCAGTCAATATTATATATCATATCAACAGGATGAAGGACCAAAATCTCATGATGATTTAAATTGATGCTGAAAAGCATTTGATAAAATTCAACAAACTTTCATGATATAAACCTGCAAAAAACTGAGTATAGAAGGAACATAACTGAACATAATAAAAACTATATATGACAGACCCATAGCTAGTATCATATTGAATGGGGAAAAACTAAAACCCTTTCCTCTAATATCGGGAAATGACAAGGATGTCCACATTCATCACTGTTATTCAATATTATATTCAAAGTTTTAGCCAGATAAATCTGATGAGAGAAATAAATAAAGGGCATCTAATTTTAAAAGTAACAAGTCAAATTATCCTTTTATTCTAGATAATATATATATAACCTTATACTGGGAAAATACTAAAGACTCCACCAAAAAAATTATTAGAACTAAGAAAACAAATTCAATGAAGTTACAGAATACAAGATCAGCATACAAAAATCAGTAGTATTTCTACATGCCAACAGTGACACAAAGAATAAATACTTCAGGGGTTGGGTACCTCGTTTATGCTAATGTGATTATTATACATTGCAGGCCTGTATCAAAATATCCCATACATCCCATATATATACACACACACACATATATACTCACACGTATATACATATATATGTGTGTGTGTATATATAAAATAATATATATACCTACAAAAATTAACAATCTGAAAAAGAAATAAAAAGATAATCCCATTTATAATAGCCACAAATAAAAATAAAATATCTAGAAATTAACCAAAGAAATAAAAGATCTCTACAGTGAGAACTATGAAATACAGATGAAAGAAATTGAAGAGGAGACACAAAAAAATGGAAAGATATTCCATGTTAATGGATTGGAAGCATCAATTTGGTTAAAATGTGCATAATGCCCAAACAATCTATAGGTTCAATGTAATCTATATCAAAATACTGACATTTTTCATAGAAATAAAAAATATTCTAAAATTCATATGGAACCGCAAAAGACCAAGAATAGCAGAAGCTATTCTAAGCAAAAAGAACCAAACTGGAAATCACATTATCTGATTTCATATTGTACTACAGAGCTATCATAACTAAAACAGCAGAATACTGGCATAAAAAGAGACACATAGACACATAGACCAATAGAACAAAAATAGAAAACCCAGAAACAAATCCACACACCTACAGTGAGCTCATTGTTTACAAAGGCACCAAGAACATACACTGGGCAAAATATAGTGTCCTCAATAAGTGGTCCTGGGAAAAATGGATATCCATGTGCAGAAGAATGAAACTAGAACCCTATCTCTTACCATATACAAAAATTAAATCAAAATGGGTTAAAGACTTAAATATAAAATGGCTAATTATGAAATTACTAAGAGAAAACACTGGGGAAACTCTCCAGGGCATTGAAGTGGACAAAGATTTTTTGCATAAAACCCCACAAGCACAGGCAATCAGAGCAGAAATGAACCCATGGGATCACATCAAGTTAATAAACATCTGCACAGCATAGGAAATGTTCAACAAAGTGAAGAGACAACCCATAGATTGGGAGAAAACATTTGCAAACTGTTTATCTAAAAAGGTATTAATAATCAGAACATATGGGGAACTCATACAACTCTATAGAAAAAAACTGATAATCTAATTAAAAAATAGGAAAAGGATCTGGATTGACATTTCTCAAAAGATGACATATAAGTGACAATGTCCTCGACGTCATTGATCATAAGAAAAATACAAATTAACACACAGTGAGATATCATCTCACACCAGTTAAAATGGCTTTTATCCAAAAAAACAGGCAATAACAAATACTGGTGAGAATGTGGAGAAAAGGAAAGCCTTGTACACAGTTGGTGGAAATATAAGTTAATAAAACCACTATGGAGAACAGTTTAGCAGTTACAAAAAAAAAAAAAGAAAAAACTAAAATTAAGTTACTATAAGCTCCAGTAATCCCACTATCAGGTATACATCAAAAAGAAAGGAAATCATTATATCATAGAGGTATCTGCACTCCATTTTTTCTTTTTTCAGCATTACTAACAATAGTCAAGATTTGGAAGCAAACTAAGTGTCCGTCAACCAAAAAAATGGGTAACGAAAATGTGGTACATGTACATAAGGGAATACCATTCAGCCATTAAAAGTGAGATCCTGTTATTTGCAACAACATGTATGAAACTGGAAGCCATTATCTTAAAAGAAATAAGCCAGGGACCGAAAGACACACTTCACATGCTCTTACTTATTTGTGGGAGTTATAATTTCAAACAACTGAACAGATGAAAAGGAAGAAGAGAATGGTGGTTTGTAGTTCTCCCTGAAGTGGTCCTTCACATCACTTGTAAGTTGTATTCCTAGGTATTTTATTCTCTTAGTAGCAATTGTAAACGGGAGTTCACTCATTATTTGGCTCTCTGTCTCTTATTGGTGTATAGGAATGCTTGTGATTTTTGCACATTGATTTTGTATCCTGAGACGTTGCTGAAGTTGTTTATCAGCTAAAGGAGATTTGGGGCTGAGATTATGGGGTTTTCTAAATATGCGATCATGTCATCTGCAAACAGATGATTTGACTTCCTCTCTTCCAATTTAAATACAAACCACTGTTCAAGGAAATAAGAGAGGACACAAACAAATGGAAAAACAGTCCATGCTCATGGATAGGAAGAATAAATATCGTGAAAATGGCCATACTGGCCAAAGTTATTAATAGATTCAATGCTATCCCCATCCAGCTACCATTGACTTTCATCATAGAATTGGAAAAAAACAAAAACAAAAACCAAAAAAAAAACTACTTTAAATTTCATATGGAACCAAAAAGAGCCTGCCTAGCCAAGAAAATCCTAAGCAAAAAGAACAAAGCTGGAAGCATCATGCTACCTAACCTCAGACTATACTACAAGGCTACAGAAACCAAAACAGCATGGTACTGGTACCAAAACAGATACATATATATAGATCAAAGGAACAGAACAGAGGTTTCAGAAATAATGCCACACATCTGCAACCATCTGATCTTTGACAAACCTGACAAAAACAAGCAATGTGGAAAGGATTCCCTATTTAATAAATGGTGTTGGGAAAACTGGCTAGCCATTTGCAGAAAACTGAAACTGAACCCCTTCCTTACGTCTTATACAAAAATCAACTCAAGATGGATTAAATACTTAAACATAAGGCTTAAACCATAAAAATCCTAGAAGAAAAGCTAGGCAATACCATTCAGGACATAGACATGTGCAAAGACTTCATGTCTAAAACAACAAAAGCAATGGAAATAAAACCCAAAATTGACAAATGGGATAGAATTAAACTAAAGAGGTTCTGCACAGCAAAAGAAACTCGTCAGAATGAATGGACAACTTACAGAATGGGAAAAATTTACAATATATCCATCTGACAAAGGGCTAATATCCAGAATCTACAAAGAACTTAAAGACATTTACAAATAAATAAATAAATAAATAAATAATAAACCATCAAAAAGTGGGCAAAGGAGATGAACAAGCACTTCTCAAAAGAAGACATTTATGCAGCCAACAACTATATGAAAAAATGCTCATCATCACTGGCCATTAGGGAAATGCAAATCAAAACCACAATGAGATACTATCTCATACCAGTTAGAATAGTGATCATTAGATTATTAGAATAGTGATCATTAGAATAGTGATCAATTTAATTTACTGAATAATATTAAGAAGCAGGTTTTTATTTGATAAATATTATTTGCTGCCACGTGAATCATATTGATTTGTATATAACATTTCTGATTATCTACATTACAAATCAAAGTAGCTAGGAATTTCTAGTAATCTACTTATATCTTTACAAAAATTAGACCATTAAATGATAGAAATGCTTCAGAGCTGATGCAATAGGCATGTAACTCATGTAGAAGAATGGAGGGCTACACATTTTACAAGGTTTCAAATTTAGAATTCCAAAATTAGATTAAAAATCAAATGAATATTCATGAACAAATGAAAGGAGAAATAAAACGGCATATACACATACAATGGAATATTACTCAGCCTTAGAAGTAAAGAAATTTTGACACGTGCTACAACATGGGTGGAACTTGAAAACATTATGCTAAGTGAAATGATTGCTAAATGAAATAAGCCAGGCACAAAAGGACAAATATTGTATGACTTCACTTACGCAGGGTACCTAGCAGTGAAGTTTATATACTGAGAAAGTAGGATGGCTGTTGCCAGAGGCTGGGATGAATGGAATGGGGTTTTTAGTTTTCAACAGGTACAGAGTTTCACTTTGTGAAGATGAAAAAGTTCCGAAAATGGCTGCTAGTGATAATTGCACAATAGTGGAAATGTACTTAATCCCACAGAACTATACACTCGGAATGGTTAAATGACAAGTTATACAGTATGTATATTTATATCACAAGAAAAAAATGTAAAATTCAACGTAGTAAAGATTTTGAAAATATTCTTGACATTGACATTTCACTCCACTCCATCTTCGAGGCTTTACAGCAGCCTAGGAAAGGTACTCATTACCAGACTTTTTCATTCCAAAGTTAAGTTCTTTAAGAATATTCTTCCCTGAATCATTTCTCCCATGAGAAAAGAATTAAGCTATCTCAATAATTTGAGAAAACTGAAAAACTTCAACCTGAGCTAAAGTTCCAGAATTAGTTTAAATTTCTTTTAATTTCTTTAATCTTTTCTTTTTATTTTGCCGTTGGCAATGCAGCATAATCAGAAAAGCCACTTTTGGAGAGAGAATTATTTGCATATTTTAGGATGAGTAACAGGTAAAACCCAAGAAATGGGTATGAAGTCTAAGCTATTTGCTAAAAAAGTGAAATGGAGAAAATGTCATTCTATTAAGCTGTTGAGAAATGCTCCATTGATGTCATTATTATTTTTTAAAATCCCAAATCTATTAAAATAAATGACCAGAGTAGAATATGAGAAACAGGGCCCAATCTATGCAGGGGACTCTGAAGACCCCATAGTCATACTTTTTTTTTTTTTGAGACGGAGTCTCGCTCTGTCGCCCAGGCTGGAGTGCTGTGGCGCAATCTCGGCTCACTACAAGCTCCGCCTCCCGGGTTCACGCCGTTCTCCTGCCTCAGCCTCCCGAGTAGCTGGGACTACAGGCGCCTGCCACTGCGCCCGGCTAATTTTTTCTATTTTCAGTAGAGACGGGGTTTCACCATGGTCTCGATCTCCTGACCTTGTGATCCGCCCGCCTCGGCCTCCCAAAGTGCTGGGATTACACATAGTCATACTTTTAAAGCTGAATCTCTCTGTAGTCATTAAAACTAGATGAGATTTTGCCAGCATGTCCAATGTATTTGTGTGATTGTGTACCTAAGGTTCTCTGTGTGTGTGTGTGTGTGTGCACGTTGTGGGTGAGGGGTTTGGAGGGAAAAGATAAAGGGAGAAAGAATCTGTGAGAGAAAAAATGTACATGAAAATATTGACCTAAAATGTATCTCTGGTCGAGCCTGTGTAAACAAGCACAGATTTTAGACAACTAGATTTGAGTAAGATTTGAGTGCAAACAAGATGAAAATGAATCACTTATATTGACTGAAGAAACAGACACAATGATGCTTTCTTGTTTTCTCTGTTCCTTTAGTTGCAAGATTTTTTCTACAGGAGTGTAAGTAAACACTTTTTGTGCTTCCTCCTCAGTTTACAGCATACGTGGCTAAAATGTGAAACCTCAGATACACTCTATGCATGCACTCTCCAAATTGTCCTAAAGTTTATTATACTTAAGGCATAATAATTGGTGTAAATCTTTGCTTTTCCCTTTTTGTACTGCAAAGTAGTGCCTGCACAGTCATTGAGACTGCAGTGTCCCTATTATAAGGAGATATCACTTCTTTTATCAATGGAACAGATATTTGATGATGTGCTGAAAATATCTTTGTGAGCCTAAAAGATATTCAAACTGTGAAAAATATTCAAATAACAGAAGGTACATGGACAAGTGGATAAATAATTGGTTATACGTCTGGGACTGCACACAGAGTTTTGTTTTGGTTAAAAAGGAAAACTCTCACTCCATTCTCCTGGATAATATTTCTGGTCATGACAGTTTTGAAATGTAGTCTATTTTTTAAAGACTTTGCATGGAAAATGGCCATAGAGATAGAAGTTTACAGAAAGGAAAGAGAGAGAGTGAGAAAGAGAGAAAAAAAAAAATGATAGATTAAATTTAAAACAAAAGCAAAGCAATTAAAAACTCAAAAGAAAATTTAAAATTTCCTTTTTTTTTTCTAACAGAGAAACTTTGTGAAAGTCAGTCCATTGGTGTCTATTTTTCTTTTCTTAAACATAACAGCAGCGGTGCAGTGACACTGGTGTGTGATACGTTCCGATTACCTGTGTAGTTTGCATAAATGATTTGCATGTCTCTCAATCAGTCTGCGTGGTGAAACTTTCTGGAGGAGCAGCAGACTATGAAATGCACTATGAGTAAATCTTAAATCTAAGGCCCTGCTGGTCACTCAGTCACTGCGGGTAGAGAGCCACTCTGCTTTTCAACTTTCCATTATGACTTTAAAAAATGTTTTAAAATTATTTTGGCTCACTCTATGTTGTGCTTCTCAATATTGTCCTGTCGAATGTGGTAGATTCTTTTCACAATTTACATTAATAACTCAAAGTGCAAAGTCAATAGAAAGCTTGAAACTAATTTTAATGGCAAAGGACAGTTATTATTAGAGATTCTCTATCTTCAAATTGCTGTTGTTGTTGTTGTTCATCTATTTAGCATTGCCAAAAATACTCTCTTCTGTTATATTTTATTGCAATATTATAATATCTATATTGTAAAATTATTTACAGAAATTTATGGTATCTCCCAATTAAGCTATAAGATAGAAGTTATTTCAATCTATGAAGTAGGAAAAGTGATGTCTAGAAGCACAGTTACTTGTTCACAATAACACAACTACTACTGTGAATACAAATTCAAAGCAAGATTAATTTGATTCTAAACCTATACATCTTCCACTAGGGTTTAATAGGAAACCATTTCTCGTCAATGTTTTCTAACATACAACATTCCCTAAAATTTTATCCTGCAACCAGAAGATTTAGACACCAGCGTTAAACTATAGAGAAAGAGTATAAATATTCTTTAACATTTTAAATGATGTATCTCATAGGAATTTACTTTATGTGGAAAAACAGAAACTAAAAACGAACCTGACTCTAGAAAATATATTTCTTTCCTCTCACCTAGCAACAATAAAACCATTTCTTTAGGAACGATTTCACGTCAATTACCTTTTGGATATAGTAAGAATCAAATCTGATGCATTAATTCATCCCCTCAATAGATATTTATGATGTATCCATCTACTATGTACTCATCAATAGTTAATACCCTTTTTTTTTCTGAGACAGGAAACTTAGAAGAGGAACAGGATTATCAGAAAACAATGTATCAAAACATTTAGTTTTGAATATGTTAAGATGAGATGTTTGTAAAATGTCTGAGAAGATGTATCGAGAATGAAATGGAATATACATTATCAATGCTGAAAGGAGAAGCTTGAGCCAGAGATTAAAATTCTGGAGTAATAATCAGTTGGATGGTAAATTAGGTCAATGAAACAAATAAAAGTGACTGCAGAAGAAATAAAGAAAGAATAGAAAAGGAGACTCATGACTGTTCGGAGAGTGTACCGTGTTTGCAGTGAGAATAGAGAAAAAGTCAACCAAACAGGTCAGCATGTGCTGACAGAAGAGAGAATATAATAGTATGTGAAGAAATATGCTATATGACATTTTTGTCCTAATTCTTAATAATTTTAATTATAGAAGTTGATCTTGGTTTGTGTTTATGAGCTTTGACATTACCTGAAATTATAATTTAAAAAATAACATATTTCTGATACTTTAACCATATCCTCACATACATCAGGTTCTTTAGCACAATATTCTGAAGATTGACATCTCATTATAGAGAAATTAGACAGTAACACTAATGTAAACATTTTCAGTAATCATTATCTCATGAGGGTAAGTATGACTATGCAGATACATTTGTGACAACTTATTTAAATATACTGTAGTAAATCCGCCTTATGTAATGAAGTATTGGTTAGTGAAATCTCTTGTGCTTCATAATTACCACAATTTCAAAAGGACTTACTACATAAATAGCTGAGCAATTTCTTTCAAATTACAAATAACATTACTCATTACATAGCATCACTGCATGCAGGATACATTTGTTCCCCTTCTTAGATGTTCAGTTCAGTTAGAAGGATAAATAAAAACACCTGCCTGGAACATTTTATCCATTTGCATTTCGGCAGCTTCTTTTGTGATTTGAAGTTTTGTTTAACAAAAGGAAGTACAGAGGCAGGTGCACTGAGAAGAAAAATTATAAAGTAAAAAGAACTGAACAGAGAGAAAAGGTAAATATCTTAATGAAGAACCAAAATAGAATAGAAAACATGGAAAGGAATAAGAAATTTATTGTAAAGCAAACAATTTAAAAGATTTTTTTATCCTTAACATGGTATACAAGTTATTCAGTTTATTTGAAAATTATGCCATTGCAATTTAAAAATCAAGTTTACCAATAATTTAGAACTTATTCATGCTATTGAAGTGAATTAATAAAATACTTTCTTTTATGCATAAAACCAATTGCCAATGATAATCGTGCTTTGAATCAGGGTAACTGAGACTTTCTGCAGGAGCCATCTTAGAGAACAACGTGAAGTGTTCTGTTATTTTAAGTCACCGTATCCATCTGCTCTATTTCACGCAGTCTTTCTTCTCTCTTTGGAAAAGATTCCTGTTACTGCACTTTCTCCACCACGTCTTTCCAGATTACTCAGAGAGAGTGACTGACAGACCCCTTCATTCTATCTAGCTGGACCATGGGACAATGCTTTCCTGCTTAAACTTTATTCTGGAACAATTTTGTTAATCTCTGTAAAGCTTAAAATTGACAGATATTTAAAATAAAATATTTCTAGGGTATTTCATCTGTACGGATTAAAAAGGAAAAAGCAAATTGCATAAAGCGAAATAAGTGGTGTAAAGAGAAATTGTACTGGACACCTGTGAAAAAACAGCAAGACAGGTTATTTGAGCTACTACTGTGGAGGAGACAGACATCAGTGTAGAAGAGCACAACACTGAATACCACAGGGATAGTGGGGGATGTGTACAGAATGACAGCATGAAAGGGTCAGTGGGTGGAAAATTACTAAGAGGAACTTGATTAGATGCAAGTGTGAGGGGCAGAAAAAACAATCAAAGGTGGCAGGGATTCTCCTAAAGGATAACTGCTGAAACAAGACTCAGCAGGCTGAGGACAATGGCTAGAACAAAAGAGGGGTCAGAGGAGATTGACTGAAGTTTGGTTAAGGAGGAAGTCCTTGTCAGTGGGGAAAAAGTCCTTTACACATGTACAAAAGGAATAGGATAGTAAGGTCAAATTTTTTTATCCATTACTTTTTGTTCACTGTCATTAAGGAGTTTGTTATGTGGTCTCATGATTGTATAAGATTTTAAATCTGGCACTTCCCATATAAGTCACTCAAGTCTTTAATGTGAATGTTCCAAGTCTTCTCCCAACTGAACAGACTGCTTTAATAGATTAATTCAACTACATGAATTTAAATTAGATTTTGAAAATTCCCTACTGTCCTAGAAATTTTAGTTTTCTCTTTGGAATCAACGAGTCATTAATTGGTACCTTGAAGTCACTAAAACAAACATGTTACCCCTAACACTCCTCCAATCCAAGCTCTCTCCCACCACCAACACTCATTACTGTTACTTAAATGTAACAATGATCCTAGAAAAGGTAAGAAGGGATCAACTTACAAAGTGAATATTTGCTTGATCCTCTCTTTCTTTGTCCTTACTGCTCTAGCATGAGTTTTTTTCCTGCCTCTAAACCATTTGACACCAGTAAGAGCCAACCATGTGACTCTGAAATCTGGTAATCAATGGACAACCCAAACTTTGGTAAGCTAATGCTTGCAGTTCCCTTAAATCATTTCCCTAGTCTGTGTGAGCTATGCCATATTTAACTGAGGTTCAATCAAAGGCTGAAAGCTTTCAGTCTACTTATACACTCCCTTGGTAAACAGGCAGCTGAGGAAATATATAAAGTTATTGTTTCTTAGCTTTCATCTAATTAAAAGTCCTCAGTTTATGCAGAAATGATTGGATAGCATGAATTAACGGATATGAAAAACAATTATCATACGTGTCAGAGTACATTTCATTGTTGAATTATGTGGTTTCCGTTCTTTCATCATGGATATATTGAACATCATTGTGTGTTAGGCTTTCTGCCTTGAGCTAGGATGGCACTGGGGAACAAAATATATCGTAACAGTGCAATAGCTCATAGGCTTACGGCACCGTTATCAGTTCACATGTTTGCTTCTAGGTGCTGTTAGGGAAGAGGGACAGCACAGGTTTCACAAAGCGTGTGTGTGTGTGTTTGTGTGTGTGTGTGTGTATTTGAGAGTTGGTATGAGGGCAGTGCAGGCAGATGGAATACAGACTATATGCAAGAGTTGTAATGCAAACTACACATTATTTAGTACTTTGGAAAATGTCAAGATTAAACTGAGCTGGTATGAATGGGATTTATCTAATCAGTGCGTTTTCTCATTTGACATCTGGAATTCTGGCCAATTATTGCAGACATGTACACTTTTCCTTTGCTTCACGTTTAAATAATTTCTGTCCGTAAAAGTAAATTGAAATTCTACCTTTTTGTACATTTTAATTGAAAAATCTTGGACTAATTTTCCTCAAAGTTCAGCATACATGAAAATCGCCTGTCAGACTTATGAAAGCACAGATTTTATACTAATAATTCCCACAGATCTGGAGATTATTGGACCCAATCTCCAGAGTCTTTGATTGAGTGGACTGGGACCAAGAACGTATATTTCTAACAGTTTCTATTTTATATTGCTGTTTCTGGTCCAGGTAACCTACTTCAAAAAATATTGTCTTAGAAAATCACCTCCCAAATATCCCTGAAGATACAAATTACTTGCAGATTTTTTTTGTAACACATAGCTTCTAAAGCTTTAAACTAAACCTAGTAAATCAGAAGATCTTCATAATTTTGTTGATAATTATTAACTGTATGTTTAACAGCTATACTTGTAGGATACTTTTCCAAAATCCTACAATTTATTTCCTTGTACTGTTCTTTGACCTTACTTTATTCTCTTGTCTCACATGCCACCACCATATCCTTCTACCTCACTTTCTGCTTCTCCTCCAATTTTTCTGAGATACTTCTCATCCTCTCCTAAATGTCAGGAATAAATAAATTTCAGGAATGTAAGAATGAGCAGTTTTAGTCTCAATGATTTTTCCTTAAAAGACCTCATCCATCCCGTGGTTTACAATGTTATTAGTTTACTGACGACTACAGTCCTAACTCTTTCCATGAGTCCGTACTTCTGGATTAACAATGCACAATTTATTATTCAGATACTGATTTTAGAGGTATGGATATTTTTCCCATTTTTCCAAAAACATCAGTACTTGTAATAAAAAATAGTAAAATGAATACTGTATGATCACTATAGTGAAAAGATTCAACAATTGTTATTATTTCCCATATTTGTTTTGCCTCTCTGTTTTCCCCAACTATTCAAAACTAAGTTAGACAAATCATGATAGTTCACCCCTAAATATCTCAGTGTGCACCCTCTATGACTGGAAGTACTCTCCTATGCACCTACTGTGTCGGTTTCACACATAAAATCATTTAAAATAATTATACAATATTGTGTAATATCCATTTCATATTCACAATTTAGCAACTATTCCACCCATAGAGTCTTTATAGTGTAAATTTCCCTTAGTCATACTTCATGAGTAACATTTTTTGTATTGTCTCTGTAGTCAGTTTTAATCTAGAACATTTCCATTCCTTATATTTTAAATTACACTGACATTTTAAGAATCTGGGCCGGGCGCGGTGGCTCAAGCCTGTAATCCCAGCACTTTGGGAGGCCGAGACAGGCGGATCACGAGGTCAGGAGATCGAGACCATCCTGGCTAACACGGTGAAACCCCGTCTCTACTAAAAAAATACAAAAAACTAGCCGGGCGTGGTGGCGGCGCCTGTAGTCCCAGCTACTCGGGAGGCTGAGGCAGGAGAATGGCGTAAACCCAGGAGGCGGAGCTTGCAGTGAGCTGAGATCCGGCCACTGCACTCCAGCCTGGGCGACAGAGCCAGACTCCGTCTCAAAAAAAAAAAAAAAAAAAAAAAAAAAAAAAAAAAAAAAAAAGAATCTGAGCCAATTGTCTTGTAGAATACTATACCCTTTGAAGTTCTCTGAAGTTTTTTCTCATACTATTTCTTAAATTAGTCTTGGCAAGGGCATTTTCGAACTGTTTTAAACTTCATATTAATCAGAAAGCACATAATGTCAGTATACCCCACAGCTGGTAATTCTGAGTTTAGTCATTTCGTTAAATGGTAACCACCAGTCTTCCAATATAACAGTACATTTTTTCACTTTGTAATTAGTGAGTAATGTATATGGAAATAATTTGACACCATCTAAATATCTTGTTTTCCTGTTGTCTTTTACTCATTATATTTTAGTATTCATCAATGCTCCCTGTTTGAATCAACTCAATGCTGGAGGTTTCAAAATGCTGATTTTATTATTGTATTAGAAATATACAGTAAATAATAAAAGACACTATGGATACTCTTCATGTAGATGCAATCTCTGTGTATTCACTCGCTCCAATAATTTTCTAATCTGATCTATTCACACTACAACATAATACATGCAGCACTTTTCTAATCTGATCTACTCACTCTACTATATAATATAGACAGGATTTCAACACAAATTCCTCAGAAGTCATTCTCCTGAAATGTATCTCACTCTAAATTCCAATCCAGGGCCAATTCAAAGACCTTGAATGTGTAATAGATTTGACAGTGTTTATCATATCCTTTTCCTAAAAATTCACTTCCTTGAACTCTCATAGAACAGGTAGACTTTTGGCACATTAATGCACTGGGTTATGCATGGTTTCAGTGTTTTGTGTCTGCTATGTATGATTTCATTTTTTCCCACAGTTACCCAATAATTATTGTTACAATCCAAATGTCATAGATGAGGAAATGAAGGCTTGAGGGAAATGGTAACTTAAGTCATGCAGTTACTAAATAAATGCAATCAGAATTCAATATGAAATCAGTCTCACTCTGAAGACTCCATTTATTGTTATTGCACTTTACTGTTCTGCTTGGTTTCTCTACTCTGATATCCCACAAATAAGTCCATATAATGATGTGACAATTGAACCATCCCCCAAACTGAAATATTCCCAAAATATATTTGGCAAAACATACTAAAATTCTGAAAATTATACAAAATTTTCCATCTCCCTCTCCTTCCCCAAACGGTAAGTCCTAGCAACCCCCTACTCAGCCTATTTATCTCGTGCTCTGTTCTACTACCATTTTTGTTTATTTTTCTAACCTCTTACCCCTGTCCATGCAAACCCATTATTCTTCCTGTTCCATATTTTTACATTATTTGGTCCACTTTTGACTTTGCATGAGATTAATATTTCAAAATACTTATCATTTTAAAATCGTCCTTTAAATCTGCTTCAGTGTCTAAGCTCAAACATCTCTATTTTCTAGGAAATTTGTAAGATAAAAAGTGTTTTAGAATTTGGAGACTGTGAAATAAGTACTCCCATTGAATGATAGCATGTTTTTGGAATATCTAAGCCTTTGTGAGCCTTGTTGTGAAAATAAATATCAATATATATGTATAATAATAAAGAGAAATATGAAAATGAAAAATCCATTAATTAGCATTCTTTTATAAGAATAAAAGTTTATGGTCTGAGATTGTTTTCAAGGCAACCATATGGAAACTTCTAACACAGTTTTATATAAGCATATTCTTCAATCCTATATCTTTATTAGGTCAGAAGTGTACGTAAATTGGGACCTATATAACTTTCTATTTTATTCAGCATTCTTCCTCTGCTCCCTGCTATTCTCCTGACAAAAAGAAACACTGTAGCACATCCAACTACTTTCAATTCATAGAAAGTTTTCTATAGCTACTGTATTCTTACTTGTAAATCAAGAGGCATCTCAAGATTGCCTCTTTGAAGCCATTTCTAAGAAAAGTCTTAATCCCTCAGTTTATGCCATACATATAATGAAGGATCTGCTTTCCAAAATTTAATTCAAGGACTCTGAAATAAAGAACTATGCGAGACTTTGTCTCTGGTTCTGGTTCTTGGAAGATAGCTTCCAAATCCTGAGTATTTTCAATGTGATGGGAGTGTCTTTATTATTTATGGTGGGCCTCTGGAATTATATCACCCCTGATGGTTTATTTGAAGTAGATCACTCCTGGTGAAGCCCCAGGTAGTTTATTCTAAACAGGTGACTCAGGATGGGGCAGGTCATGCCCTCCCCCCAAAAGAATCCATAATAGAATAGGTTTGGAGCATTCAGCCGTGTGATATTAGTTCAACCTAGGGTGAGACAGGAGGCTAGACATTGAGTTTAACCCTGTGCATGATAATTCAATCAATCATCCCTATGTAATGAAATTCCTATAAGAATTCTGGTCATGGAAGCTTAAATGAGTATCCTCAGTTGATAATAGTTTGTGTGCTGTCACACACACCCATGTACTATAAGGGTGATGCCTCTCAATCTTGTGGAAGACAATCTTGTGGAAGACTGTGCCCTTAACCTTGGGTTTGGTGAACTATTACAGGAAGAAACTGGATCAGATTGAAAAAAAGTGTTGATTTCTGGATCCATAGCAGGTATGCTAAAGCAGTATTTCTTGAATATGAAGCAGAAATCTGTATATTAACCATGGTTTTCCTCTAAGATTTTTAAAACATAGCCCCACTTAATTTTTAAGTACTTAAAATATAATATCGAAGGTATTTTATTAAATATCTATAAATCGAACATCAGCCACTAAAAAGCAGGTAATACATTTTGTACATATCTACATCCAAATTATCTAGTACAGCTACATTATCTGGGCTTCAGGAATATGTGCTTATGTGATTTATATTTTTATTTATCTGTCATTTCTGTGTAATGTGATTATTAGCCAGTTTGCATGTGCACATTATGCCATAATTACTTTTCTCTCAAATACCTAGGATATTTATTAAACAATTATTAACATGTCATACTATTGCACAACTCTGCATCTATCGTAGTAGTGTTTGATTTAAATGATAGATACTAAAAAAACTACCGTTGGAATTTTGATTCGTCTCAACACAAACATAAATAGTACTCTGGGAACAAAGTTTCTCAGCTACACATAAATACTTTTAGAACTCTGACATTTCATCTTGTGTAAACATTTCACAAATCCTTCACCTGATCCTTTAGATCGCTCTGCAGCAATTGTTCTTAGTGACAGTTCTTTCAGTAGTCTTCTGTGCTTCCACAACTTTGATTGCACGTCAAGAATTTCAATCTGGTGAAAAGTTTTTTTTCAAGATGATGGCCCCGAGTCCAGGACAATAAAATCCATCAGCAATCACTTCCATGATGACTGACAAAATTGATTGTCTATCAACACCATCATAGTACTCATCAGAAATGGAATCTACAGTCAGGCTAGCATCTGTCTCTGTACGAATTTCAGTTGATTATTTTTCTTTTTGTTATTTTGCCTATTTATATAAACTATTGTCAGTATCATCCTTCTGTATCTTTCTAATGCATATTTGAGAAACAACTTACACTTTATTCTTGCTAATTATGACTCATGTTGAGTAGGTAAAAGCATTTCATGTATAGTGCTGACTAAAATAATTAGGACCATATTTCTATAAATATTTTATGTCTTCTGCATATGCCTATCAGATACATAGCACTTCGCTCATTTTTACTGGGTGCAAAAAAAAAATCTTTTTCAAAATACTATTTATTTTTGTATTTTTTTTTTTTGGTCAAGAATATTGGTATTTAATGTGATTATATGTGATAAATTAAGATTGAAGCTACATTTTTTGCAGTTAGCATATTTTTTTTTCAAATTTAATTTTGCAACACTTTCCAAGGTTACTTAATTAATTTGAGAACTTTATAGTTAAATTATACCTCCTTCCTCTGAAGTTTTGAATTTATTCTACATCAAAAAAGAACTATGGCCTGAATTTGACATTTATTTTGCATTTCACTTGGTGAACAAAGACATCTCCTTCTCATTGTAAACTATTCTCAAATAATATTTCTTATTCAATCTTTTTTTTAAGGAAAGTGGTCTTTTATCTTCAAGGCAGTTAGCAGAATACATTTGTTTGCATTTATTTCCTACATTTTGAAGAAGGCCTTGATGCTGATGATTTTTCACCTGTGAGTCAGCGTATTATTCATATAAGAAGCAAGTCTGGGTATTGTTCATGGGAATTATAAATATGCCAATTAATTTTTACATAAAAGATGCATAAAATTGTGTCTCAAACACATTCCTTGTGTGGTACTTTGTGGGAGTATTTAAAATTCATGCTGCCATTCAGGTTATACAGTATATGAAAATAAAGCTTGAAAGATGACACCACTGAGAGTCAACTTATTAAAGAATGTGACCTTGTAGAGACAAAATAGAAGTCCTATATTGTGGAATAATATTTTCTTCAGTAACATCAACTAATAATGTAATCTGTGGTTAGACTAAAAAATTAAACCACTCAAAAGCCATTTATCACACCCAGTAAGGCCCAGAGTTAGTATACAAACTAACAGCTAGTGTCAAATTCAGATGTTCATTTATGTATTGCATGTCTCGTGTCTCTTACTGAAGAACAAGACTAATGTCAAGTTGAGGGTTCTTACTGCCCCAGGCAATATGAAAAATGTCTCCTCCTCCTAGTAAGTGATCATTCACATAATAAACAGCCACAAAACACTTTACTCTTCTAATATTTTGCTGCCCTAGGCAACCAGCTGCTCTACCTATATGGCACAGCCAGTCATAACTGTTGTGTATGTGCAGTTACAGTGGCTTAATGTAATAGCAATAAAGACATGGAATATATTCTGACTCACAGCCTTGAAGAATTGTCAAGTTCAGGCCTAGACTCTCATTATTTGAATTTTGACTATGTAACTATTGAAAATGCCTTCATAAGGGAAATGGATTGTAGTATTCACTGTATTTGTTTGAAGTATCATACAATCAGCTTTTAGATTTTTCTCATAGTTTGAGAATTAATACATGGCTAACTCACACAAACTGTCTTTTATTAACAAAAATAATTATTAGCTGATTCTGGTTTTAAGGCAATACTTATTTGTCAATTATAAATAATTTACGAATATTTCCCTGTATTATGAATGATAGTACTTTTGAATTATAAGACAGAGATAAGTAAAGTTGTAATCCATGAATTTAGGTAAGGACAAACCTTAGACGATTGAAATCAGATTATAAGTCAGTTAATATAAGATAAAACACATATTATTACATTTCTATTATATACATATGCTAGCTAATGTCATGTAATTTATTTTGATGCATATTTTCATTATCTTCTCATTAGATTGTAAGTGCTTTCAAGTCATACCCATGCTTTACATCAAGTATGCTTAAGTTAAACAAAGCATGCAGTATCTAACTGATGTGGATAATGACATTGTTGATAATGGTGATTGCTGATGGTGCCTGATTCTATGCTTCAAACGTCTCTGAGTTCTCCTGGTATCAACCAGAGATACTCTGCTTGGGAAATGCTTCCGTTGTCAGATTAGGACTATCCTGATAATGTTCGCCTCTTATGGTAACTGATTAGTAACCTTAATTTCATTGTCAATTATCCATTTGAACATGAACTGTAGCATGATCCAAAGGAGTAACAATGCATTGTATTTAAAGGATTAGGATTAGAAAGTGGAAGTCTTAGGGTAAGAATGAGAAGTTTAAATTCTGATGACCAACATGTTTAAAGCAAGAGAAATGTAAAGAAGGCTGAGAAGTAATGCTCAGACTTTGATACACAAATCATATACATATTCTAAGTTAATCATCACTCTAGACCTGTCCCTAACTTTTGTGAGAGCCAGAGCAAGTATAGTAATGGAGGCCCACATTGAATATATGCAAATATTTAAAAGGAATGTATCAAGACAACACACTCTTAAATAAAATATATTCTATCTCCTTACCCTGACAAAACCAAACAAACAGGTTAAAAATAGATAAACTACTTTTATAACAATCTGGAAGACCTAGTTAAAAAGTAGAGTTCAGAGGATCCATGAACTTTCAAATCAGAACATGGTGACAGAAAGATAATTAAACTCCATTGCCTTTCTCCCTTTTTCTTTCCATGGGAGTGTCCCATATCATAAAGTAGCTCACATGCCTGTGTTGACAACCCTTAGCACACATGCAATCTGTGTCCATATCTTCTGAAAATATCCTCCTCTTGGTGACACAAAAGTCTGCATTATGTACACTGAAAGAATGGTTTACCTTTATCAAAGGGAAGACTGGAAAAGAGGCCCACGCAGTCCTAGTAAGTGGGTTTGGGGGTTATAGTCACTCAAACGTGGTCTAGAAGCAGCCATGTGGCTATAGGGTAAACGATGTGTCCCCAGGGTCCACACTCTCCAGGACCTGTGCCCCTCTTGTACAGGTATATGGATAATATTACATCACTACAGAGTTGTGGAAGATTCACATCCCTGTTGAATAGATGAGTAGAATATCTGAAAAAATAAGAATATTGCTTAGAGTCACACAAACAGTAATATCAAAGTCACAATTTAAATCCAAATCTGCTTTAATACAAAGCATTTTTAAGTATACTTAAGTGTTTTAATTCAAAGCACTTTTTTTTTTTTAAATTTATTTATTATTATTAAACTTCAAGTTGTAGGGTACATGTGCACAACGTGCAGGTTTGCTACATATGTATACTTGTGCCATGTTGGTGTGCTGCACCCATCAACTCGTCATTTACATCAGGTATAACTCCCAATGCAATCCCTCCCCCCTCCCCCCTCCCCATGATAGGCCCCGGTGTGTGATGTTCCCCTTCCCGAGTCCAAGTGATCTCATTGTTCAGTTCCCACCTACGAGTGAGAACATGCGGTGTTTGGTTTTCTGTTCTTGTGATAGTTTGCTAAGAATGATGGTTTCCAGCTGCATCCATGTCCCTACAAAGGACACAAACTCATCCTTTTTTATGGCTGCATAGTATTCCATGGTGTATATGTGCCACATTTTCTTAATCCAATCTGTCACTGATGGACATTTGGGTTGATTCCAAGTCTTTGCTATTGTGAATAGTGCTGCAATAAACATACGTGTGCATGTGTCCTTATAGCAGCATAATTTATAATCCTTTGGGTATATACCCAGTAATGGGATGGCTGGGTCATATGGTACATCTAGTTCTAGATCCTTGAGGAATCGCCATACTGTTTTCCATAATGGTTGAACTAGTTTACAATCCCACCAGCAGTGTAAAAGTGTTCCTATTTCTCCACATCCTCTCCAGCACCTGTTGTTTCCTGACTTTTGAATGATCGCCATTCTAACTGGTGTGAGATGGTATCTCATTGTGGTTTTGATTTGCATTTCTCTGATGGCCAGTGATGATGAGCATTTTTTCATGTGTCTGTTGGCTGTATGCATGTCTTCTTTTGAGAAATGTCTGTTCATATCCTTTGCCCACTTTTGGATGGGGATGTTTGTTTTTTTCTTGTAAATTTGTTTGAGTTCTTTGTAGGTTCTGGATATTAGCCCTTTGTCAGATGAGTAGATTGCAAAAATTTTCTCCCATTCTGTAGGTTGCCTGCTCACTCTGATGGTAGTTTCTTTTGCTGTGCAGAAGCTCTTTAGTTTGATGAGATCCCATTTGTCAATTTTGGCTTTTGCTGCCGTTGCTTTTGGTGTTTTAGACATGAAGTCTTTGCCCATGCCTATGTCCTGAATGGTACTACCTAGGTTTTCCTCTAGGATTTTTATGGTATTAGGTCTAACATTTAAGTCTCTAATCCATCTTGAATTAATTTTCGTATAAGGAGTAAGGAAAGGATCCAGTTTCAGCTTTCTACTTATGGCTAGCCAGTTTTCCCAGCACCATTTATTAAATAGGGAATCCTTTCCCCATTTCTTGTTTCTCTCAGGTTTGTCAAAGATCAGATGGCTGTAGATGTGTGGTATTATTTCTGAGGACTCTGTTCTGTTCCATTGGTCTATATCTCTGTTTTGGTACCAGTACCATGCTGTTTTGGTTACTGTAGCCTTGTAGTATAGTTTGAAGTCAGGTAGCGTGATGCCTCCAGCTTTGTTCTTTTGACTTAGGATTGTCTTGGAGATGCGGGCTCTTTTTTGGTTCCATATGAACTTTAAAGCAGTTTTTTCCAATTCTGTGAAGAAGCTCATTGGTAGCTTGATGGGGATGGCATTGAATCTATAAATTACCTTGGGCAGTATGGCCATTTTCATGCAAATAAACTGGAAAATCTAGAAGAAATGGATAATTTCCTGGACACTTACACTCTTCCAAGACTAAACCAGGAAGAAGTTGAATCCCTGAATAGACCAATAGTAGGCTCTGAAATTGAGGCAATAATTAATAGCCTACCAACCAAAAAAAGTCCAGGACCAGATGGATTCACAGCTGAATTCTACCAGAGGTACAAGGAGGAGCTGGTACCATTCCTTCTGAAACTATTCCAATCAATAGAAAAAGAGGGAATCCTCCCTAACTCATTTTATGAGGCCATCATCATCCTGATACCAAAGCCTGGCAGAGACACAACAAAAAAAGAGAATTTTAGACCAATATCCCTGATGAACATCGATGCAAAAATCCTCAATAAAATACTGGCAAACCGGATTCAGCAGCACATCAAAAAGCTTATCCACCATGATCAAGTGGGCTTCATCCCTGGGATGCAAGGCTGGTTCAACATTCGCAAATCAATAAACATAATCCAGCATATAAACAGAACCAAAGACAAGAACCACATCATTATCTCAATAGATGCAGAAAAGGCTTTTGACAAAATTCAACAGCCCTTCATGCTAAAAACGCTCAATAAATTCGGTATTGATGGAACGTACCTCAAAATCATAAGAGCTATTTATGACAAACCCACAGCCAATATCATACTGAATGGGCAAAAACTGGAAAAATTCCCTTTGAAAACTGGCACAAGACAGGGATGCCCTCTCTCACCACTCCTATTCAACATAGTGTTGGAAGTTCTGGCTCGGGCAATCAGGCAAGAGAAAGAAATCAAGGGGATTCAGTTAGGAAAAGAAGAAGTCAAATTGTCCCTGTTTGCAGACGACATGATTGTATATTTAGAAAACCCCATTGTCTCAGCCCAAAATCTCCTTAAGCTGATCAGCAACTTCAGCAGAGTCTCAGGATACAAAATTAATGTGCAAAAATCACAAGCATTCTTATACACCAGTGACAGTCAAACAGAGAGCCAAATCAGGAATGAACTTCCATTCACAATTGCTTCAAAGAGAATAAAATACCTAGGAATCCAACTTACAAGGGATGTAAAGGACCTCTTCAAGGAGAACTACAAACCACTGCTCAGTGAAATCAAAGAGGACACAAACAAATGGAAGAACATACCATGCTCATGGATAGGAAGAATCAATATCGTGAAAATGGTCAAAGCACTTTTAAGAACATATTTAAGATGAAAAATCAACAAGAAAACCAGTGCATAGGAAGTTAATAGATTATTAGTTAAAAATGCCATAAATTGTATTAATATTGTTTTCTGCATGTTGATTTAACACACAACAGGAAAATTTCATGTAATAGTAGTAAAAATTCAAATAACGGCCCAAGGAGAAGCAAATAATCTTTATAAGAACTATTTTAAATCACAAACTGACAGTGAAATGAGAAATATTAACAATATATTTATGTTTTCCACTACATCACTACCCACTGGAAAAATGAAAATCTGTGATCATCAGTAGCATACTGCATCATTAAAAACGACAGGTCTTTGACATTTATAACTGATGAGTAGTTAAGTTTCAGCAAGTTTCATCTTGAAGCAGCAAAAGGATAAGCAATCAATTTTAAGTAATAATAGTAAGTAATCAATTTTAATCCCAATTTTGATTGAAATAATTAAGTGAATAAAAAATAATAATTAAGTGAAAAAGAAAGAAAGTGAAATAAAAAATAATTATGTGAAATAATTAAGTGAATAAAAAATTTAAGGCAGGCTAAATTATATGAAAAAATGTGGGGGTATGATACTTGTCCAGCATGTTCTGTGGTTTATTCATCAAAGGTGTTTTTGCACACTAAAACTTAAGATTATATTTAAAAAATATTATTTGTTTTAGGCTAAATTGTGGACCCCAAATTACATATGTTGAAGCCCTGGTGAATACTTTTGGGTGTCAACTTGACTGGATTACGGAACACCAGGGGAACGAGTAAAGCATTATTTTGTGGTGTTTCTGTGAGGGTGTTTCCAGATAAGATTGGTGGACTGAGTGGAGAAGATCCAGCTTCAGTGTGGACAGGCACTACCCAATTGGTTGTGGGCCTAGACAGAACAGAAAAAGAGAAAACAATATTTCCCCCCTTTCTTTTCTGAACCGGACACATTGTTTTCTTTCTGCATTTGAACATCAGAACTCCAAGCTTTTTAGCATTAGGACTCTAGGGCTATTCCAGCAGCCCCAGGGTCCTCAGACCTTCTGCCTTGTACTGAGACGTACACCATCAGGCTTTCCAGTTCTGCACCTTTAGGACTTGACGTAGCCACACTCTTAGCATCCGAGGATCTCCAGCTTGCAGACAGTCTGTCATGGGACCTCTTGGCCTCCATAATCACGTGAGTCAATTTCCCTAATATCAAGCCCCTCTCATCTGTCTATGTATCTATCTATGTATCTACCTTTGTATCTATGTGTCTATGTATGTATGTATGTATGTATGTATCTATCTATCTATCTATCTACTTATCCATCCAATTGGTTTTGTCTCTCCGGAAAACCCTGACTAACACAAAGCTCTAACCCCAATATTTTTATATCTGAAGATAGGGCCTTTAGGGGTGTAATAAAGGTAAAATGAGGTTCTAAGGGTGTGGCCATAATCTGAGAGAATTGATGTCCCTATAAGAAGAGGAAGAGACATCAGAGCTTCCTTTCTGTCTGTGGCATGCAAAGAGAAAAGACTTTGTGAGGACACAGCAAGAAGGTGCTGTCTGCAAGCTAAACAGGAGGCCTCACCAGAAACCAACCTTGATAACATATTGATCTTGGATTTTCAGTCTCCAGAACTGTGAGAAAATAAATTTCTGTTGTTTAAACCACTTGAATTTGAAAATATTTAACAAATTTGTACAGAAAAATCTGTGTATTTTATTATATGCGATGATATAGTTTCATCAGAAAACAGCTACAAGTTTATAAATCAATATTTGTAAATTATTGTAAATGTTTAATAAGAATATACTTTCCCAAAATTGGCACACCGTATCTCAAAAGAACGAAAGAAAACTCAACTAAGGGAAATCATTGCTGCTTGTAATTTATTTTCTGAATACGGTAACTTTCATAATGTCAAGCATACTTTGAGAGACTAATTTTTCGATAGGTGTTCTGAAGTTAGAAAAAAAATTCTAAACATGTGTGCCTCATGGAATCATGGAATTCAGAGGCATTACCCATCTGCTTGATTGCTATGTGTTTTATTTCTCTGAGGCATCGTTTCTGTATGTGCTTGAATCTTAGTCCAGAAAATTAGGTGTGAAGGAAAGATCTTGTCTTTACTTCCTACACATGAATCTATGCAATTTTGGCTTTGAACTCTTTTTATACCACTTTTAGGGAAATTAGGCCTCAAACTGTACACCCATGGTTCCTCCCAAGTTTCTTGGTCTTTGACCTTGTTGGATTAACAGGATCCTCTGATCACCACCTGAGTTCCTTCAGTAATACTGTCTCCATATTTTGTGCCAGGCTTGGGTCGCAGGAATATTTGTAGCTGGTTCACCATTGCTGATGCATAGCAGAGTATTTCTGAGTCCTATCTCATTGTCTTGGTATCGCTTGAGAATAGGGTTCAGGGTCACCAACTATAGGATACAAGGATTATTTGTCCCATTCCAGGAAAATTTCTCTCATGCAATCTTAATCTTTACCCACTACTAACATCCAGATTAGACTCTTTCCCTCTTAGAATTTGTTGTTATTGGTGTGTTGAACATTTCGAAAGAAAAAACCCAAATTAGGTAACTTTACTCCATTGAGGTCCTATGACACAAGAAGTAAAGAAACTGATTTCTTGAGTATATAGAACCTGAGTAGAAAACAAAACAAAACAAAAACCGTAAATTGAAAATAAACATAGCTCATTAATAAACATTTTTAAATTTAAAATATAAATATATGGTGTTCAAAATCATAGTTTTTGTTGTTAATATTATTTTCCCTTGCACTTTTATTCAAAGTTGAGAAAAGTTTCTATCTTTATGTACACTTTCTTCACAATTTTAGGCATAATTGTGATTTCCTATTGTTACTAGTTGTGTGTGTAGAAAGGAGTATATGAAGAATATTTTCCTTTGTACTTCCAATTTTTCAGTTTGGGAATTTGCTTATCTATCTTAGGTAGAAAAATATTTTTTAAAATGGTTACATATCACACATTGAACCATTGCATTTTTAATTTTAGCCCCAAAGAATAATATTGGTCATAATTAAATAGTTTAACATGATTTCTAGAGAATACTCTGTGCTTCTGTCAAAAGATTTAGGCTTCATTCTTCCAGATAAAATGTCTCGTCATGTACTCAGTCTGGCTGAAACCAATACTTCATGTTTTGTGGTGTCCAATCTGGGAGAGAGAGTGATATTCTATAGTGATATTCTATAGCCGGTAGCCAGCATTTCTTATTTTAAAGTAACAAACTATTCAAATTTCATAGTAAACTCTCTAAAATGTTCAGAAAATTGACTTTTAATATATATTTTGGGACAATTCAAATTTTGACTTTTCTAGAAATACGTTATTTTTTGAGGGTATAATGAGAGATATAAGATAAATATTTTAAAAATCTGCCTCAAAACCCCAACCCATTAACATTTCTAAGTTTTCACTATATATGAGCATGAATTAACAAATTTCAATGACATTCATCTTTCTATGTAAGAAAAATGCTTTAATAGGTATGATGATTTGTGGGTATTAAGATGATATGTGGTTATGGTAAAGTCACACTCACTTTTTCCGTTGTGTGATCCACCCTTCTTTAAAGACATTTTAGAATCAAGAAGTTAAACTTACAAAGTTGGGCCATTTCAATCATTGTATTAAAGAAAAAATAGAGGGGATCGAGGGGTTATATTTTTATAAAGTTTGAAAAAACATAAAGAAGCAATGTAAATGTTATTATTTACTTAAACATTCAATTTTTAAATCAGATGGTATGGGAAGTGGACCATGGATGCATAGCTCTAAATTTTGAACTGTCATTTTGAAGTTTTTTAAATTACTTATTCTACATCTCCAAAATATTCCTACAATTCATCGGCTTACTCCTTATCATGACTATCCAACCTGACTTTATAACTGATTTCTGGTTTTTCTGTTTGTTCTTTTCCCTCATTTTTCAGAAATGAAATATCAAAACATCTAAATACATGAGTTGTTCTCACCAACCAATTTGCAAAATATAATTGTCCAAACCAATAGGGTAAAACATTTCACTGTTAAAAAGTTTTTAAATATTTGTACACTTCCTCATGTTTCTTCAAATTTATTTTTGCCCACTTTTAGTCATGATTATATGAGGACTTTAGTATGTAAATTTATTTATATTTATATATATAGATTAAAGAGTAACAATGAATAAGTTTAAGCAATTTATATATTTAAGTGTTGGCATATCATCAGCAAACAATGAGATTACCTATTTTTAAACTATCATAGAACAAACATACAGAAATATCTTTAAAATAGATGAATAGCCTAATTAATTATTGTTAATTGAATTGCCGTACAACTGTTATTCAGGTCAAGAAATAGAATATTGCGTTATAATTTGGCTTTTGAAATGTACTAATCAAAATTATTGTATAAAAATACATGTATTTCAGAACACAACTATTATAATGCTTAAATTTCTCTTCTAAGAACCTTTGAAATGCTTCAGCTAATATATTCTTCAAAGAAAGAGCTTTCACCAGTCCTTGTTCTCTCTGTAGAACGCCTGAAAATTTGATTTAAATAATTTTAAAACAGTCTTGCTTTATCTATTAAAAACATCTAGGTACCCATCGTAGAGAATGTTAGTATTACCAGAATAACCAATTATTGTAATATTAGCAGGTCACAAATCAATGATGCCTCACATTAGCTTTTCATTGTGATGAGAAGCTATTCATGAATAGCTGCTAAAGTACCAACCTAATAATAAGTGGATCCCTCTTCCTCCAAAATAATAGAAAAATTAAAGAAGATGAAAAAGGAAACAAAAGAAATGTATCTATTATTGAACACAGAAAATTCTGGAATTGATGAGCTTGATGATTTGTCCTATGAATATGTACATAAGCAGATGAATACCATGTCTTTTCATTTGTTGTTCAATTAAAAGAGCATATCTGAAGTTCAAGTATCAAGGAAATATATTTTGAATGGCAGTTGTTCATGTTTTGTCATTTAACACTTAGCTGTCATTGGTGTCAGACTCACTTTACTACTCTCTTTGCTAAGAAAATAGTTTCATCAATCCTTGCCCTTGCTGTGTAATATTCAATATTTGAAATATAATACACTATCCTCATCATTCTACAGATGTTTCTGCATGTAAGTCCCCTTCTATTTTTCATCAGTGTTTTATTTAAATTAAAAACAAGTAAGTCTTTCTCAGGATCACCTACTGCTGGGTTGCTCTTTTGTTTATTGTTCAAAGTGGGCATTTTAACTTTTTTTTTTCTTCTACTCATACTTGTAATATCTGCCTTACCATTTCCATGTATCTTGTTCCTCCATTTTGATTTATTTCCTTTACTTTGTAAAGATCCCAATGATGGATATAATTTGATCTTTCATCTTTATCTGGTGATTATTTATTACATTGTTAAAATATTCATAGAAAGAATAATAGAAGGGATGAAGGAAAATAAATTCAATGATAAATAAATGTGGCATTCTAGGGAAATATGGATGACTAGACAATTGACACTAATTCTTGTTAACTGTGAACAATAAATACCTAATTTAAGCAAGAGTCAACATAAGCTACCATGTCAATTAGAATTAAAATCACACATTTTGATTTTAATAAGAAAATTCAATTTTTTGAGTGAATGAGGAGCTAAAAGTGGTGGTGAGAGAAAGTATTTATGGGTTAAAGGGTGATAAACATGTAAAATCTATTACAGTTTTCACCTCCGAAAATTCTGTTCACCTCCAATTCATTTTCTTACTGCTGCTAAAGGATCCTTATGGAAAGCAAAACCAACACTACTACTTTGGTATAATAAAGCTGCTTGCAAGTGGCTGACTGATCTCCCTGGAAAGCAGGGTCCTATGAGATTGTTAGTGATGGGTGTTTATCAGTGAGTGTAGCGGGATTGTTCTCAGTAAACTAAAGAACATATTACTAAGCCCGTGTGCCTCCGTCCCTGCGGTTTTTCCTCACTGGACAAGGATGAGGTGGTTAGGAAAATGTTGGATTGAAGTCCACAGAGTAGGTCATCTAGTTCACCGGCTTTTCTAGATTTTCTACTGCTGCGATAACTTTTTTCTTGACCATTGACCTAATACTGACCAAATATACTGGGACACATAAAATCACATTTTTTTTTAAACCTTTTTGCAGCCTAATCACAAGTTACCTAATATTCAACAAATACATTGGGGTACTATATATTTACACTTTTTAAAGAAAATTTGCAGCCTAACCACAGGTTTTCCCAATAAATTTTCAATAATTGTCTTCCAAATTATCTCATTATCCAGCCATGCAATTATCCAGTGTCCTTGAATAAGTATAGATATAAATCTTCAGGTAAAATGGACAAACATCTACCTATGAAGTAAGTTTTTCTTTAATGTTATTCTTAAGGCTACCATGGTATAAGGTTACAGCTGTCTTCTTTGGTGCTGTCACTTTATCATGCAAAGGCATTTATAGGTTGGGTTCAAGTCATCTTCTGTCATTTGGTTGTAGTCAGTTTCCTTTGAACCTATAGTTTCAGGTAGAGAAAGAAAAAGCCAGGTATAATAGCAGGAAGAGGTGTCATGGGCATTTGCAATACTTACTGATTCATGGCCACACATTTACTCTCCTAATCTCCAGTTACTAGCTAAAAGTTGCTTCTCAAAGGTAGAATAATGCCCTGCAGAAAATGGCATAGCTTTGTTCCAAATTCCTAGATGTCTGTAGAGTACCTACAGCTAGAAGAGAAAGCATTGACCTGTATAAGCCAATGTCAGTTCAGTATGATGATTCAGTTCTTCCAGATGTATTAGTTTTGTGCTGTTGATACAAACAATATGAATTGATTTATTATCTTATAGACTTACAAGGCAGAAATCTGACATGGGCCTCACTTGGCTAAAGCCATGATGCTAGTAGAGCTGCATTCCTTTCTGAATGCTTGAGAAGAATCTGCTACCTTGACTTTTTCAGTTTCTGGAAACCACCATATTTGTTGGCTTGGGCCCCTTCTTCTATCTTCAAAGCCACCGACGGCTGGTTGAGTTCTTTTAATACCAGATTTTTAAAAAAAAATGCTGCTTCTTTTGTCAAATCTCTCTCTGAAGAAAATAATCTATACTTTAAAGAGGGATGTGATTAAACTGGACCCATTTGGTAAATTCATACCTTCCTATCTCAAGGTCAGTAATGTTAATCACATTGGCATGTTGTCTACTGCTAGGTAATGTCACATTCACAGGTTTTGGATATTAGGATGTGAACATTTTGGGGTAGTTATTATTTTGCCTACCTAAAGAAAATTTGTGTAAAGAAATGGCCAAGATAGTTAAGTAAAATCTTTATTATGAGCCAGAATTTTATATTTTTGCTAATTTGCTTTATTTATTCTCAGAAATAGAGACAGGCAGTTGTGAGGCCTTCCATAGTATAAATTTTTCTTTCTTAATTTATCCTTCTTCTTTATTTCCCTCAGGAAGATATAAAATAAAAATAGATATAAATTTTTGCCACATGTCTATCACCTCTTTTAAATAAAATGTAAAATAAAAAAGAAATTGGTGTCATTATTCCTGAGGGCATTTTAGACATGGATTAGGAAAAGAAAATATTTGTTATATTGCCCCTTTCACTGAGAGTGCAAAGTTCTCAGCATGTGTAATAGAGTTCTATTAAATCTCTCTGGCTATGGGTCTCATAGTAAATCAATTATCTTGGCAAATTGAAATAATTTATTTAGCAACTTTCAAAATATTGCCTTTGACTTGAATTAATGTATGCAGGAAACTCATAAACATATTTTTTTCCATGATGTCCATGAAAGTATATAGGTGTGACAGCCACTGGTGGGGCACAGTCTACATACTGATAAAAGAGAGGGGAAGCAGGATGTTTCATAAATTTTCACTTTACTTTATAAATCTACTTGCAAAAGTTCCAAGCATATGATTTTAGGTCTGTGTTGATGTGAACAGTATTTTAAAATGTTACACTTACAGATAATATTTGCTATTAAAATAGTTGAACAGAGATGTTATATTCAGCTTTAACAACATTCACTATCTTGGCCCAGAAGAATCACACCTTAATTACTTATAGCATCTGTTCTCTCCCCTAATGAACATTTTCTCCAAAAGCAACAGGAACAAGAAGAATTACAATGTTCCTTTTCAATATAACTTACAGACCAAGAATATCCACACTTACAATAACTATATGTTAGCATGGGTTTATGAATTTTTATTTTACTCTTTGGATTATATTTTACTAATTTTATTATTATTTTGTTGTTCAAGTTATTCCAGGTTTGCCCATTGGTAAGTCTTTCAGATTGACTCTTTTCTTTTGATGTTCATTTTCTTTCTCCTCTTTCTTTTCCTTCTCCTCCTCCTCCTCGTCCTCCCCATTCTTCTTCTCTTTCTTCTTCCTTTGCCCACTCCCTTACTTTCTGGCATTACAAGCTGCACTAAGCTTATTTCTATGTTTCACTCCTGGTTCAAAAATCAGACATTTCTCCAAGGAACCTTGGTTCCTTTATTAGAGAGTGGTGTTTGAAACTAGGATCTGATGCTTACATGTGCTCATTGTTCTTAGACTGTCACTGATTCTAGGCTCTTTCAGCATACAGAGCTAGAAAATATATGAATCTCTACTAACTCATTTACATACACACCTATACTTCTTACTGTATCTAATTTATCTGTATGTTTATGCATACATAAAATTTACATATATATGTATATGTGTATGTGTGTGTATATATATACTCATATATACAGACACATATATATGTATAAAATTGCACGCTAACCTTCCTTCTCTAACCATCCCTTCCCGCTTATTTGTAACTTCTTTCTCTGACAGTGAGAAATGTGAATCCCGTTACCTACAATATATTTACTTTTTAATTTAACTTTAAAATACATGTAATTTTAGAATTTCAAATCCATACCCTTGTAAGAAACACATTTTCCCAACTATAGTATGGCATATGTGTATAGTTCTTTTTATCCTCAGTTCCATAATAGTCACTCAAAACACTGCTTTTCAGTTACTTAGCACATTTTCCTCTACCATTTTTAGTCATGCATTTGCAATATAGTTACTTTCATCTGTGACATCTGTCACAGTCTGCATTATATCCTGGTGTTCCCTGATACCCTGGTTGACTTTTTCTTAATTTTCATTAAAAAACCTTCAGTCTTTTAGATGCACAGTTTTATGGGTTTTTGCAAATCCACATAGTCATACATCTATCACCACAGTCCCACCTCCATCACTCTAAAAATTATCTTGGGCAAGAAAATTTTCATGTGATTATTCCCAACTTAAAGGGAGGCTGAGGAATGTTTTCTGACCAAATTCCTAGGGAATAGGGGATCTGGACAAGAATGCATGCTGTTGGCCCTACCTGGGATACTTACTTTTCTTATATAATTTTTGTGTTTTATTTATGTCCTTCCCCTCTTCTCATCCTTTTTGGATAATGGCAGTAAAAATTCACTGAAACTGTATCTATATAATAGAGCTGTATTTTTGAACATTAAAAGCAAATATAAACAAACAAATCAATAGGGAAATAATTTGATAAACAATAAACAAATGGACACATATAAATTCTGCTTAAAGTGGAATGGCATGGGAAGGAAAGAATATTAGTCACTTAAATATCAGAAGAGGTTAGTCTTTCAGATTCAATATCAATTTTACAAGTTCAAATAATGTGAGAGAGAAACAAAAACAATTTTAATAAGAGAACTAGATTTTCAATTGAGGAATAATCCTACTGATACGTAGCATAAAGAATGGCAAGATGAAAAGGAACAGGAAAACAACCCTACATATGTGTTGTATGTAACCTTCCCATGCCTTCCCATTAAGGACAGGGTGTGCTGCCCTAACCATTGCAATTTGGGTGTGGTCCTTTGACTTACTCTGGATGCTTGAATGATATGGACTAGAGGCTGTACCTTTGTGAAAGATGAGCCTCACGAGTCCTTGCATTTGTTTTACTTCTCTTATGCATCTTCCATCTCCATGAAAAGAGCTTATCCTGTTGGTCTACCACTCACTTGGCCTGGCCACAGAATGACTACACATGGAGCAGACACAAAGCCACATCTCAATGAGGAGCCAGAGTGGCCAGATTCAAAATGAAGCACAGCAACCCATACACTTCAACTCAGCTGCTTCTAGACCAAAGCTCAGGCTCATGGTCAACAAAAAACAGAAATAAATACTATTTTACACCAGCCCCTCAGATATAGAAAGATTTGTTACAGAGGAACAGCTAGCTAATAAAATCAATACTTCAAACTTCCATTTCTTTGGAGGGCTGAAACTGTAAAGAATTATGTCAGACAAGCTACTTTTTATTCTCTAGCCAATTTCATACTTTGGAGAAGACCAAGCAAGACAATTCAATGTCTGGACATTTGGAAACGTTTTATCACAACTAATTCAGCTAAAAAGAGAGCATGTAGGTAGGCCTCTGTGACACTTTTGTCAGAGTTCTTTCAGTGACTGTGGATAACAGAGAAAGAAAGAGATGAAGTTTTCTCCCAGGCTATGCTGCTTGTGCAGACTGCGTTCCCCAGTACATTGTTCAGAAATAAATTTTCCCTCCAGGTTTTTGCCATTCTTGTTCACTGAGCAGTTCAGCACTGGGGACACACTTGGGTCGGTTAAGTGTTCCTTCAATATCTGTGACTGTGAGTTAACTTAATAGATATTGCTATGTAACGTTGCCTTGACCATATATTTCATGGTGTGACGTTGTCCAGTGATCTAGGATTTAAAATGTATTTATAGATCAGGCACGGTGGTTCACACCTGTAATCCCAATGTTTGGGGTTATTGAGATGGGAGGAACACTTGGGGCCAGGAGCTTGAGATCAGCCAGGACACATAGAGATTCCATCTTTACAAAAAATAAAAACAAATTAGCCAGGTGTGGTGGCACACAGCTGTAGTACTAACTACTCGGGAGGCTGAAGCAGGCAGATCCCTTGAACTCAGGATGCTGCAGTGAGCTAATGATCACACAGCACTCTAGCCTGAGTGACAGAGCGAGACCCCATCTCCAAAAATAGAATAATAAAATAAAAATAAAAATGCATTTATACAATACGTTAGACTGTAGCTTTGGTGTAGGAATGGAAGAAATTAATTTCCTTAATTTCCAGTTGGGGGGCAATGCCTTGTACCAAGAAACAATGCAATAAAACTGTCAAAGAATGTATGGAATAATTTATGTAATTTAAAGAACATATGTTTAATTTTTGCTGCTATAGAACAACATAGACATAGCAAGTATTCAAATATAAAACTTCACACTATAAACAAGACCCTGAGCTCTTTGGCATAACTCATTCAAACTAACATTTCATTTGTGGTATATTTGTTTGATATTGTTCTGCTCCTTCTACTGACTCTTCCTTGTTCATGTGAGCATCTCTTTATCACGTGGTACTAAAATTCTTATTCTATGTTAGTTATTCCATACTTCTCATACACAGTCATGTGCTAAATAATGACATTTTGGTCAACAATGGGCTGCATATATAAAGGTGGTCTATCTGATTATAATGGAGCTGAAAATTTTCTTATTGTTTAGTATTTACTAAACAATACTTCATATCATTATTTTAGAGTGTACTCTTTCTACTAATTAAAACAAAGTAACTGTTACAACAACCCTAGTCAGGTCCTTCAGGAGACATTTCAGAAGAAGGCATTGTTATCATAGGAGATGACAGCTTCAAGTGTGATATTGCTTCTGAAGACCTTCCAGAGGGACAAGACGTGGAGGTGAAAGACAGTGAAATTGATGACACTAACCCTGTGTAGGACACAGCTAATGTGTGTGTGTTTTGATTTTTAATAAGAGGTGTAAAACTAAAAAATTTACCTTTTAAAACTCGAAAAAAAACTTGCAGAATAAGAATATGAAGACAGGAAATATTTTTGTATTGTTGACATGTTTATGTTTTAAGCTAAGTGTTATACAAAAGGGTCAAAGAGTTTCAAAAATTAAAAAGTTTATAAAGCAAAACTGGTATAGTAAGTTAAGCTTAAATTACTATTGAAGACAAAAATTTTAAATACATTGATGGTTCCCTAATTGGATAATAGGTATAAAGTCTGCAGAGCTATACGGTAATACCCTAGGCCTCTGCATTGACTCGGCACTCACTCACTGACTTCCCTGGAGCAACTTCCAGTCCTGCACGCTTCATTTGTGGTAAGTGTCCTATACAGATGTATTATTTTTTATCCTTTATACTGTATTTTTATTATACCTTTTTATGTTTAGATATATTTAAATATGCAAGTACTTATCACTGTGTTACAATTACCCATAGTGTTCTTTACAGCAATAGTCTGTACAGGTTTATAGCCAGGAGTAATAGGCTATTCCATATTACCTAGGTATGTAGCAGGCTATCCCATCTGGGTTTCTAAGTACAATCTAGGATGTAAGTATACTCCATGATGTCTGCCCAATGACAAAATTGCCTAAGATATTCCTCAGATATGAGATATTCCTCACAGCATATCTCAGTTGTTAATGTATGACTTTAATTAATTATGTTTTCATCATCTTAATAGCGATAATAATCCAAAATTTATGTTAGAATAAACCTCTGTATTTGTTTTTTTTTTTTTTACATAATGACCATGAATTTCTTGAGTAAAATGTTACATTTTGATGACAGTTGAATGTAGTGACTGAAGTTTTCATTCTTATAAAAATTAATAAATATATATCTAACCCCAATTTAGACACAACATATCCCACAGATCAGATCCAGAATCCTGGCCTCTTTTAAATTTGTGAACATAAGTTACTGAATATCAAACAACATCAGCCTTCTTAGTACACAAAACATATGACTGGATTATGCTGTTTAAATGATGAAACATGTTTTATTTTATGTAAAAGCTGTGTAAGTCAGAATTTGGTTATGTAAAATACTGATAGCTTAGGGAATTTCTACTTGAAGAAAACTCTGGTAAAATTCAGAAAATACAAAATAAACCAACTTACTTAAAATAGTTGAAGAGATGGCCTGAATATTCATTTTCCAATGAAATTGGTTGATTAATTTGCCTCTTTGAAATGAATTGAAAATATTAAATTCATAAATATCATATTAATTTTTAAAACTTCTTATAAGGAGATTTTTTTTTTAGGAAATAAGAAGGTATTTTGTTCATACATAAAATAGATTTAAAAAGATTTAAAAAAGATAAAATAAATCTATTTTGTGTATGAACAACAAAACGCAAATCAGTTTGAAATCAGAGCATAAAGATAAAGGAACTATATCTTTCAGTAATCAACATCATAAGTTAGTTGCTAACAATATTTATACATTTGAAATTAAGTAACTGGAAAGCAATTCTTAAGGTTACTGAATTTTGTGAATACGATGAATGTTTATTAGACAGAATAATGGCCCCCAAAGTGTTCATATCTGTGAATACATGAATTCACTTGACAAAAGGGATATTGTAGATATGATTAATTAAGAAATTTGAGATGAGAAGATTACTCTGGATTTTTTAAGTGGAACTGAAATAATCACAAATGTCTTTATGAGTGAAAGAGAGAAGCAGGAGGGTCAAAGTCAGAGGCGAGCTGAATCGGAAAGCAGAGCAGAGGTAGAAGAGATGCAATGCAGGCTTGGAAGATGGAAGGGTTGCATAATCCACGGATAAGGCATCTTCTACAAGTTAGAATAGACTTTCTTTTCCAGAGAATATAGAAGCACCCATGTCGAAACATTGGTTTTAGCCCAGTGAGACTCATTTCTAAACTCCCATATTGTGGGCTAATACATTTTTATGTTTAAACCAATATATTTGTGGTAATTTGTTACATCGGTAGTCAGAAACTTTATATGTGCAAAGGCAATAAAAAATGCAACAAGAGCATAGAAAACTTTGACATCCAAATTTAAAATAGATCCTTAAGTTTCTTTGATATTTAAAGCAGGATTAAGTCTAATTTAAACAGGATTTTTTAAAAAATCCTGCATAGAATCTCCTTTGATTTGTATTAAAGACAAAGCTAGAACTCTGATAGTGCTATCAGTATCATAAAAAATTTAATGTGGCTGCAGTAAAATTTGGGGTGAAAAGGACAGAGATTTTATGCACATTTTTGGATTTAATTATTTCATATGAAAGTAAAAGATTTCTAAACTTTAAAATGTTTTTCACTAATTATGCATATTAGATAGAATGAAATATTTTTTTAAATACCTCTAAATTTAGAAATAGTGTAAAAAATATCATATTAGTTTTTAAAATGTTGAAGAATACATCAGTGTGCACTATGAGTAATGGTAGGCAAACTTCTGAACATGATTTTAAATTGGAAGTTCTATCAACTGATTGTTCAGATTCACAGATATCCAGTGATTCAAATGGCTGGTCACAATTGGTTTCCAATGTTGTAGGCTATGTTTTCTTTAAGATGTCTAATGTTTCAAGAATTATTACTTAAAGAAGGAAACTAATATGACTACAAAATCAGATTATGAGAATGGATAATGTTAACTAAATACTTCTTGAGTCCAGCAGCATACTAGCCACTGATAGCCTTGCCATTTACTATCCATGGGAATTTAAGCAAGTCATTTACACTTGTTAAGACTTGTTTACTTCATCTACAAAATGGGAATAATAATAATACATGTCACATAATGTTCCTGTGGGTAGATATTAAGAAAATGCCTATCAGTGTTTAGTATGCTGAATTTAGTGTGAGATTTGAAGTTGGGAAATCTGATATTGGCACCCACCCTTGTAACAAGTCCAATATATTGACTCTCTACTAGGTAGAAGCTGTACCTGATTTATTTATTTTCTAGAGAACACATTTCAAATGTATTTTTAACATAACCATTTAATTGATAAAGAATGAAATTTATGTAAATTTCTAAGTCAAACTGTTTATTTTCATAGGAAAATTCTGGGGAAAAATAAGATTAGAAATTTTGGCAATTTTTTCTACTTATCTGAAAAACTATGCTCAAAATGTATTTTAATTGGAATTGACTATTCATTAAATGTATGTTATTTTCATAACACTAATGAAAAAAGTAAGTTGCAACAAACTTTATTTAGAAAAAAAGGAATTAAAATATAACAATGGCTAAAACATTTAAACAAGATTGATAGACCCCCTAGCTGGATTAACAAAGAAAAGAAAGAAGATCCAAATAAGTACAAGCTGAAATGATAAAGATGACATTACAACAGATCTCACAGAAATACAAAAGATCCTCAGGGAATACTACTAACAACTCCATGCACATGAATAAGAATATCTAGCAGAAATAGATAAACTCCTGGAAACACGCAATCTCCCAAGATTGAATCATGAGGAAAATGAAACCCTGAATAGACCAATATTGAGCTCTAAAATTGAATCAGTAGTAAAAACAAACAAACAAAAACCCTATCAACTAAAAAAAGTCCTAGACCAGGTGGATTCACAGTCAAATTCTATCAGACATACACAGAAGAACTGGTACCAATCCTACTAGAACTGTTCCAAAAAATCAAGGAGGAGGGGCTTCTCCCTAACTCATTCTATGAAGCCAACATCAGCCTAATACCAAAATCTGACAGAGACACAACAACGAAAGAAAACATCATGCTAACATCACTGATGAACATAGATACAAACATCCTTAACAAAATACGACCAAACCAAACGTAACAGCACATTAAAAAGTTAATAGACCATATTCAAGTAGTATGTATTCCTGGGATGCAAAGCTTGTTCAACATAAGCAAATCAATGAATGTCATTCATAATATTTATGAATTTAATAACATAATTAAAAGCAAAAACCATATGATCATCTCAAGAGATGCAGAAAAAGGTTTTAGTAAAATCCACCATCCCTTCATGATAAAAAAAAAAAAAAAAAAAAAAAACCTCAAAATTAAGCATCAAAGGAATATAACTCAAAACAGTAGAAACCATCTATGATAAACCCACAGCCAACATAATACTGAATGGGCAAAAACTGGAACCATTTCCCTTAAAAACTAGAACACGATAAGAATGCCCTTTCTTATCACTTCTATTCAATATATTAATATTACCGGAAGTCCTAACCAGAGCAATCAGGCAAAAGAAAGAGAAAAAAGGCATACAAATAGGACAAGAAGAAGTCAAACTACCTGTTTTCTGATGATATAATTCTATCCCTAAAAAACCTTCAAGATTCTGCCAAAGTCTCCTACAACTGCTAAACAACTTCAGTAAATATTTTCAGGATACAAAATCAATGTACAAAGTCAGTAGCATAGCATTTATACTACCAATAGTAGTAGACCATAAGGCCCAGGCTCACAGCCAAATCTAGAACACAATACTATTTACAATAGCCACCAGAAAATGAAATACCTAGGAATACAGCTAACCAAGGAGGGAAAGGTCTCTACAAGGCGAACTGCAAAATGCTGATAAAGGAAATCAGAGACAACACAAATAAATGGAAAAACATTCCATGCTCATGGATTGGAGGAATCCGTATTATTAAAATGGTGATCCTGCCCAAAGCAATTTGCAGATTCAACACTATTATTGTCCAACTACCAAGAATATTCTTCAAAGAATTAGAAAAATAAACTACTCTAAAATTCATATGGAACTAAAAGTGGGTTCAAATAGTCAAAACAATCCTAAGCAACATAAATAAATCTGCGGGGCATCACACTGCCTGACTTCAAACTGTATTATAAGGCTATCATAACTCAAACACATGATACTTGAACAAAAACAAGCACATATACCAATGGAACAAAATAGAAAACTTAGAAATAAAGATGTGCACTTACAACTGTCTTATCTTTGATAGACCAACAAAACAAGCCATGGGGAAAGATGGGGAAGACTCCCTATTCAATGCATTCAATGCTTGGTACTGGGAACTGGCTGGCCATATGCAGAGAAATGAAACTGGACTCTTAACCATATACAAAAATTAACTAAAGATGGATTAAATACTTAACTGTAAGACCTTAAACTATAAAAATCCTAGAAAGAAACCTAGAAAATGCCCTTCTCAACATCAGCCTTGGCAAAAAAATTTTGGCTAAGTCACCAAAAGCAATTACAAGAAAACCAAAACTAGCCAATGGGGCCTAAGTAAATAGACTACCTACAAAATGGTATAAAATATTCACAAGCTATACATCTGACAAAGGTCTAATATTCAAAATCGATAAGAAACTTAATAATCAAAAGACAAATAACCTCATTAAAAAGCTAACGAAGAACATGAGCAGACTCTTCTCAAAAGAAGACATACAAGAGGACAACAAACACATGAGAAAATGCTCAACATCACTAATCATCAGAGATACAAATCAAAACTACAATGAGTTGCCATCTCCCACCAGTCAGAATGGTTATTACTAAAAGCCAAATAAATAATAAATACTGGTAACACTACAGAGAAATAGAAACATATATAAACTGTTGGTGGGAATGTAAATTAGTTCAGTCACTGTGGAAGCAGTTTGAAGATTTTTAAAAAAATCTCAGATAACTTAAAGCAGCACTACTATTTGATCCGGCAATCCCATTACTAGGTATATAAGCAAAGGAAAATAAAGCATTCTACCAAAAAGATACCTGCACTTATGTATTCATTGCTGTGCTATTCACACTAACAAAGATGTGGAATCAACCTAGGTGCCCAACTTTGGTGAAATGGATAAACCAAAGGTGGTACGCATACCCCATGGAATACTGTGTGGCCACGTGAAAGAACAAAATCATGCTCTTTGCAGCAACATGAATGTAGCTGGAGGCAATAATCTGAAGTAAATCAATGCAGGGACAGAAAACCAAATAGCATGTTCTCACTTATAAGTGGGAGGTAAACATTGAGCACACATGGACATAAACATGGGGATTAAAGATACTGTGGATTAAAGATAGGGGTTAGAAGGAGAGGGAAGAAATGGATGAAAAGCACACCCATTGGGTACTATGCTTACTATTTGGGTGATGGCATCCCTACCCCAAACCTCCGCATCCTACATTATACCCATGTAACAAACCTGCACTTATATCCCTGTATCTAAAATAAAAGTTTAATTCAAAAAAAGTTAAATTAAGAACAAATGTTAAAATGAGAAACACCAAAACTTTTGCAGTGCCTAAAATGTTTAAACAATTTACCATTTGATACAAGAATAAATAAATAACTTTGGTACTAATAAGTTTATGCAGTGCCCAAATTTGTGTGAAAAACTATTTTATCTTATATTCATGGTCTCTGCAAGGTATTTTTTTTCATTATTCTCGCAAATAATGTTCATTTCATTTGAGAATTCTTAGTATTTCATTGTTTTTTTATAATAATTGTTAGTATCCCAGGAAGATTATTTTCAATTCTGCATATTCCCACAGGGGGACAGTCATATATTTGTGTAGCACTTACGTCTATAGATTCCTAGAGGAATAAAAGCTGATAAACCCTGGAAGATCCACTGGAATTTTAACATCTTTTACCACAATTGACACCAGATGGTTAATGTATCATTAAAACAATGTCACCTATAAACACTTCACAATTTTGTTGGGATGCTTTTATTTTTGGAACTTTTACTCGTTCTTATTCCTGAGGCCTAGAAGATCATGATGTCTAATTTATTTTACAGAAAATATAATAAAAAATGAAAGTAATTTTATTAAAAATACTGTTTTACTACAAAAGTGGATAAAAACAATACATTTTAAAATTATTCACATGACATATACTATAAAGGCCTTTGATATTTACTTAAGGTTCATGTCTTCAAGGATTGAACATTATACTATACCACAATAACCTATACCAATTTTCTAAATTGAAAAATTCTTATAGCGGCTTCACGTATATATGGATATAATTGTTTAAAAATTGTGTGATCATAAATCAGGTTATCTTTCACTACTCACTAGTGAGGTTACTGGCAATTTGGCCCCTATAGTCCTGTCCTAGTTTCTGCCCTATGGTTGCTTGCTATATGTAGTATTTCAAGTCTGACGTGTTTTTTGATTGTTTTACTTTCTCTCTCCTCCCTCTTTTCTTCCTTTATTCTTTCTTTTTTTCTTGTTTTCCTTTTACTCGTCCATTCTCCCTTCTCCCTCCCTTTCCCTTTACCCATCCCTCTTCTCCCCTTTTCTTTTCTTTAGCATATTGTTAACCAAATAATATATTGAAGTCAGAGCTTATTTCAAAAAGGCCTTTATTCGTGGATAACATCAGATTTGTCATGATTGTAATGACGTAGCTGAGGTTAAAAACATTGGTTTTGATATAAATGTATTCAACTCCATGTAGAATGAATGAGAGTAGCTTTATGCTTCTTCCTTGTAATTTCCCCTCTTTACATTACATTTCAAATTAACCTCTGTTCTCAAGTGGTTTCTGGAAGATATTTCACTGATACTAAGGCTTGTATCACTCAATGTATGTGAGAAAAGAAAAGCAATGACAAGATTGTCCTGATATTTTAAGATTCTAGAGGGAAATTAAATTTTTCTGTGATATTCTTGGTGCTGGTTGCTAGCCGTGCTAGCTGTGACTCCCTATGAAGGTTGTGTTCAGCTTTTATAACCTGTCAATAGAAACTGTTGTTATTGTAAAATTGGACCTTTATCTTCCTAAGTTTATAGGATTTTAAATCTTTGGCTTTCAATCTTATGAAAGGTTTATAAACTGAGGCAAGGCAAAGTATTTTCTAAATAATTTCTGGGTTCCACAGCAAGCAAATATGCTTCTTGCTTATTATTAAAATGGGAAGATTTTTGTGTGTATATTGTAGCTATTTCATAATTTCCCTCTTTCTCTAACTTTCCTTTTCTGGAGTTCATTGCCCATTTTTACTTAGCTAGTTCTCTGGGCATTATGCCCAGCTTGGGTTAACGTTTGTTTATTTTCATTGACATTATCCAGGATAATGTTTTTTAGCTGGGTGCCTTAGAAATGATTGTAATTATGTAGCAAGGAATATATTTATTAAATACATAAGTACATTAGATCCTCAGAGATGTTTTTCTAACATCAGTTCAAATGGTAGGTGAGTATATATGTATTGTAATTTGTTTTAACTTGGTAACCTTTTTGTCTTTGAGCCAGTTTAGATTGTTTCATGTCTAGATGGGTTAATGTCCCCTTCCTTTAATTCCAAGAGCAATCATGTCTTAATATCCCTTGCTATTTCACACTTTAAAAAGACAAGGGAAAATATGAGTTTTAAGCAACAGGTACTTTGGTTAAAGAAAGTGATTAGATTAGAGATGATGTAAATGCTATATCTGTAAGGATTTGCTTAAGAAAACAAAACAAAAAAGTACTCAACGTATCTTATCAGAAAGGGATATAGTAAAGGGAATAGAAAGCTTGCTCATCATTTCCTAAGTAGAGAGAGAAAATATCAGAATCACTTCTGGAATTTAGAAAATCAAGGAAAATCAAGAAGAAAAAAGGATCAAAAATTTTATTCAAAATAAGTATAATATAAATTTACCATTTGCACTTCTCAATATCAATTGTCAGTCTCTATTTCAGATGTTGCTGCTTAATAATTGGAAAACCAATATTTGTAGGAAACTAATCTGTAGCTGCCATTCTATTTACTTCAAGAAAACATCACTAGTATATACAGCTATGTTTGAGGTGAAATCTTAATTTTAAATTTGAACAAATCATAAATAACTACAAAATTTAAGAATAGACACAATGATTAGAGGCAAACTATTAAAAAAATTATTTATATTGGAAGAAATGGTAAAGCAATATGAATACAACACAAAGGCAAAAAGAAAAGCCAGATGGCTGGAGAAATATTTCTCTGAATTGAATAAAAAAAGCATCAAAAGTTAAAGAGATGCAGGTAATATTACAGATAAAGAGAAGATAAAATGGAAATTCATAGATACGATTTTTAATTTTTTACAGGTATTATTTCCTTAAATTTTTCCTTAGCTCTGAAAGAGTCCATTTTTATATCAGAGAATCTTACTGTAAGACTCAACTAGTGTATATCTAATACCTGCTTTATTTCAAACATTCTAAGATTAGCCTAATCTTGACGTGAAAACAGAGAAATTAGCATAAGAAAGAAAAGTTGAAAAAAAAAAAAGAATGTTTTAATGCTGTATATCTTTATCCACTACCCCAAGGACTTCTGAAATTTGCGACTATTTGAATGGTAGAGAAAACCAAGTATCAGTTTGCAGGATGTTTTACAAAGAGGATGGAGCATAATTGCTTTTTAGCCTAAGTTTCTTTTAGTATAATCATAGTTGTAGGTAAAACAAGTAAGATAAAATAGAAGGTAGTGTCACAGGATCCTTGGGGTGTCGTTTTTCCAGCCAAAAACCTTCATGGCTGGCAATGACTGTGCCTGAGTTTTGCTCAGGCCCTCCCGGCTGAGGCTCTCTTAGCTGAGGTCCTCTTGGCTGAGGCCCCCTTGGCTCACTCCACCAGCCTGGATCCCACGCCTGCCAAGGGCAAGCCGGGTACAGAGTGGCGAGGGGTGTGTGAGCGAGTGATTGTGGGGTCCCACCACTGCATACAGCCAGGCACGCGGTCTGCCACAGGGCAGGCTGCTCCAGGTGCAGGCATGGGCACTGGATCCCTGCGAGACTGCGGCTGGACAAGGCGTAGGGCAAGCAGGTCATCTCAACATCTGCTCAGCTTCCAGCAGAGAGGAGACCCGCGATGGGTAGCTCCTCTGCACAGGTAGGTCATCCCAACTTCTCCCCAGATCTCACTGAGTCTCAGAATTGTATGGGCTCCAAAGGAGAAGAAGTGAATGCTGATGGGACCATGGGTGGCCAGGGCAAGCCAGAACATGTTCCCTAAGTTCTCACTCATTCAGCAGAGCTGGCAACCCAACCCCAGTGCTTCAGGCTATCCCAGGCCTGAAGGTGAGGCTTCACTGGGAACCCGCCCTTTTCCACCCAGAAGCCTGTCTGCCTCCAGCTGCCATCAACCTGCCGTACCCATGCCCAGGCTGTTCGTGCCATGGGATGCCTGCAGGCCTGTGCCAATCTGCTCTCACACCTGCCTTGGCCTCCTCCCCATGCTCCTTGGTGCCCAAAGTCTGGAGGGGTCTAAGGCAGCAAGAGGCTGGCATGTCAGTGCTGCCTGAGCCAGTGCATACCTGACCGGGTTCTGACAGCACCCAGACTCAGCCCCAACTTTGCTCTGATATCGGGGTGGGCATTGGGAGCAGGGAGAGGCCAGGCAGCAGGAGCAGGCACTTTTGAGCCTGCAGGAGCAAGAGTGATTCTGGGTCCCCCCAGAGTGAAAAGATGCGTGGGTCCCCAGCAATGACTGGGCAGCTGCAGCCGCACCTAGGAAGGCGGGGCTCCCTCCGCTCCAACTCAGAAGGTGATGAGGCTTCCATCTGTTCCAGGCTCCTGCCAGCGCTGTAGAGTGTGGGGCCTGGACCATGCCTCCCTTACTGTAAGTCAATGTAATGCAGCAGCCACCACTGCCATTAGTCCCTTAAGTGATTTTTAGTATGGTCAAAACCGAACTACTCATTGGAAAAATGTATTTGAGTATTACCATAAGCTTCCAAAAGTAGATACTTAAATGAGTGTTTTTATGCATAACTCAAACAACGAAACCCTCTATTCATGTCTACACAACTTTTTCCAACGTGGAGTTTCAGGTGATTTTCTGCTTTATTTGAGTTACTGTTTTCTCCATTTGTTTATATTTGTTCTCATTCAAAGATCATCATCGTAAAATTGAGTCTCCTTAGTAAAGCAAATAGAAACTATGTTACCTGTGGGCTGTTATGAAATCTTATCCTTTCTTACACTCACCATTTCACTCTTGTGTTGAAAAGAATTTAAAAGTTACAAAACTTCTGCTGGTTTCTTCTCCAGTGTGTAGATCTGTACGGTCTTTCTAATAGTAACAAGTAGATTTATTTCTACAAAATAAGCTTGAAATATTTTAATCTTTATAGTTTAATTAATTTATAGCTTTCCATTATGAATTGCCCTCCTATTCAATTCTGATCACTCAAAAAAACACTAAGAAAGATCATTTTATTTATGAATATAGAACACAATTTCTAAGAAAGCATTAACACATAGTAATCATCATTATGGTAAAACTATTTCTGACAGAGATTAATTCTAGAACATGTGTTATTGTGAATAATCATATTAATAATATATTTTATAACAAGGAAAAGTAAAACAGTGTACATCTGCATAACTGCCAACATTATTTGAAAAAGTTATATTAATATTTACTATGAATATTATTATATTTACTATTCATTTTTATTATATTGGATTGAGTACATATACCATTAAAATTATACATGCACATTTATGCAGAATTGGCAAAACTTTCATAGATTTTAAGACAATAGGAACATACTCATTAAATCAAGTAGGGGAGAAAAGGTGATTGTTTTTATAGCTCCTATTCAGATTTGTCCTAGAAGTGGCGGACTATAGAAGTAGGCAACAAAAATATACTAAAAGTATAAATATTAATGTGCAGTAACTAAAAAATTTCAAGTAAGAGGACACATTGTTTTCTTATTGAAAATCTTTAGTATGGAAAGAAAAACTTTTGAAAAGAACATTCAGTAAAGTCACTATTTAAAAATAATTAAATAGTTAATATTCTTCCTAAAGTAAACATATTCTTATTAATTTGCTAATGAAACAAGGGCCATCCCATGCTTCTGCCTCCAGCAGACTCAATACTATTTAGATGCTAATTAACCTCAAAGTATTCTTTTGATTTAAATGATTGCCAAAATTATTCCATAAGTTTACCATTCTTTTACTAAGAAAAACTATCTAAAATATTACCTACCAAACATACATAAATAATAGAAAATGGGGAAAATGTAATTCTAATTGTCATTATTCTACAAAAGTTCTCTAATTTTAGCAATGTCTTATTACTATTAACTATTTTCTCTATCTACTTGCTTATTCTTTTTAGATTAGATATATCCAGTTTAATAGATATTACATTTCTTATAATTTTTTCATTTTTTATCATTAAAACAATTCTAGTGTATACATGCTATTGGTTTCAAATACATATATGTATTGTATTATTTTCTGGTTGCTTTAACATCTATTAAGATAAAGCTTACAATCACCTACTTGTACTTTGTTGTACCTCCTCTCTTTAATCACCTTCTGGCCTATCTTCATCATTACCTCTTATGGCCATCTTCAAGCCTTTGTTCATACCAACAGCAGCACTCTCAAAAATCTCAATCTCAAATACTCCACTCTCTAGCAATTATATCTTACTTGTTTTCCAGCTCACATCCTCTAGTACCTTGTCTTCATTCACATGTTTATTTCACCTGGAATTAAAATTCAATGATCCTACCACTTTTCATGCTTCCTCGTCCCCTTAACATTTCTTGTTCTATAGCCAACTCATTGCAATCCTTCCCATGCATATAATTCCTCTCTTGCCTACTATTTCCCTGGAAATTTTGCCTTTGCGAAATTGAAGATCTTGATTATTTAACACCCAAACTTCTACAGTCGACTCTGGCTGGAGAAAACTAGCCCTGCTGAGTAGTATCATGTTAAATTCATTACCACTACCCTCAGAAATGTTCTGATTTATTTACTATTATAAACATAGTTATGCAAACCAAAAATAAAATTGTAAGTACTCAACTGACTTAATGGACTCTCCTCTCTGCAAAGAAGACCCAAAGAAGCCTGAAACACTCCTTCAGGCCATGACAGGAAGAGGGGCATCAGACACGCCTCACTATTCTCTCCTTTCTTTGGAGTTCTAGAATAACTGAAGAGCATTAACATTGAAATAGAGATCACAGGGCTGACAGAAGAGACGCTTTGTAGCAATGAGATACCAACTCCAACCAGATACTGATGTAACATCACATGACAGACAAAAAGTCTTAAAAGGAAATCAAAGTATTTTATCTCCAAATAGATCACTTGGCATATTTTGAAATGGCCCAGGAAAGTTGTCTCTTATGGGAAAATTTGCATTCTGTAAACAATCTCTTTTCCTTACTAGGTCTTTGTCTGTCACTTCTGTCTCCCTAAAATGTGTACAATCAAACTGTAACTTAACCACCTTGGCTACATGTTTTCAGGACCTCTTGGGGCTGTGTCACAGGTCATGATCCTTCCTTATGTTACCTTGGTAACATAAACTTCTTAATTGATTGAGACCTGTCTTAGAAACTTTTTGGTTTATAGTTACATTTCTAATGAGGGTGAAATCTTAAATGTTATTTCCCATTGTTTTTCCACTTCTGTTTTGTTTTGTTTTTTCCTTGTGAATGGAATGATTGACTCTGACCTCTTGCGCAGATATAGATGATTCTACTATCATTTGTAACCAAGGTGAAACTATCCTTCTTTTCCTTTTAGATATCTTGTTTCACACAAGCTACTGTTCAAGCTCCCACACACTATGTCCACTAAAATAAAATAGACAACACTTACTTTCCACTCCGTGTTTTCTTCCTTTAATGCTACTTCAACGAGGTTCTTGGAAGGTTTTCCAAACCCTTTCCTCCTCAATTTTTAAATTTTGCTAAGTTAGATGTGTGGTTATTATAATTTTATATCTACTATATTTTTCTATTTATACATTTCTAGTATATTTTTTACTCATCTCTATGTATAACTGTCATATAGCAGTAGAGATAGAAATATGTAGGTACACATATATCAAGATTTATTTATCACTATTCTTTCCTCTTTATCTTTTCACTTTTGAAGACTCTGTTCTAGATTGTTTGGTTAAGTTGTTTTACAAATACTTGCCTCAGATCAAGTGCTGACTAAGATGAGATCTAAGTTTTGCATCAATGGATATCTTTATTTCTCTATGACAGGTTAAAAATATGTTTTCTAGTCTTATGAGTTTCAGGATGCTACTTTATCTCAGAATGTAGAAACTTCCTTTTATTCTAGCCTTCAACAGTACAATGGAAGTCTCATAACTTCAGGTATCTTTTACTTGGTTGGTAGCCTTTACTTTCTACATAAAAGTTTATATGATTTACTCATTATACTTAGAGTTCATAAAAATTTAATATAAATGCCTACACATGTTCTTTCTTATTAATCTAGCTTGAAACTCAGTGAGCCTTTTCAATAAACACTCATGTCTTTCTATGATCAATACAATTGTCTTACAATATTTGTTAATTCTTTCTCTTAGAATTTTTCTATCTACTCTGAGAAATCATTTACTTTCATCTTAGCTTTTTCTTCTTCCTTTTTGTTTTCCTGCACTGAGGAAAGGCATGGCATCTGAATGAATTTCCACCAGGAAATTCTAATTTTACAAGTGACAACAAGTACCATCTCTAAGGGCTCTCCCTGTGGGCAAAAGAGTATGACAATTTGAGGGATTTGCCAGCAGCACTGGTGAGTTCTGACATTGCTACTTTTGTTGATTCTCAGCAGTGGGTGACTGTCCCATATTGTCTGATGTTGTGCTTCAGTGAGCACTTACAGTGAGCTGAATGGCTGGTGCTCTTGGGTGATCCCAAACAAATTTCACTCAACAGTATTTCTTCTTCCTTCTTGCTGATGTTCATCCATTCCACCTATTAGTATCCAAAAGGCATATCAATGAAATCAAATGCCCACAGTGTACTTGTGTAATATGGATAGATTCAGGGACTTGTTGCTAGCCAGTTAATACATAAATCATTACAGACTTTTGTAAATCTGATATTTTTTAAACACCTATTGTATAAAGAATATAAAAGTAAATCATGGCACAAATACATGTTAAAATGTGTAAAGGAGCTATTCCTTTAAACAATTTTCAACCTAATAATATAGGAATCTTTTATGAAAATGACATATACTTACTGCTGAGAGAACTTGTACATGGATGTGCAATAAATCAAAGGGGCTAAGCTGTGAGGATAATATAACACCTGCCATTGGCTGGCTGTCTTCCACAATGTTTATAAATAGGTATTTCCAACTTTAGAAAACACGTAAAATCTATGGAGCATCACATTTTGTCAAACCCTCCTCAAAGCAAGAAATGAAAGTACTGCAAAATCATTAGGAGATGTCTTAAAACAATAAAGTATGAAACACATAACTATTGGGTCAATTTTACTAAATATTCAAGCTAATTTAGTGACTTAAATATCTATTTTTTTATTTCTCTTATACGATTGAGGTAATGAATTTCAGAAGTCTTGTAACATGTGCTTTCAAAGCCTAACACACTATTCATTCAAAATGTTATTATTCCATCTCTACTATTCATGAACAAAAACTATGAAAATATTATGCTTGCTTATTTCATTAAGTATTATCAAAACGATTTTGCATAAAATATTTTATTTACAGTGGAAGACATTATCAAATAAACTGTATAGAACAAAAAGACAAACTGGTTTATATTCTTGAAATATTTAAATCTATGAATAAATGTGGTTTTATAAAAATAATTTTGTCTTTTGTTAAAATATGTTACAAGCTATTTCATAGAAAGCTACTATTATTAATATGTCTTATTATTTATAGGCAGGTTAATATTTTAAGCAACATGGTGTTGTCAATGTCAAAATATATGTCTCATCACTTGAACCCAGGAGGTGGAGGTTGCAGTGAGCCAAGATCATGTCACTGCACTCCAGCCTGGGTGACAAAACAAGACCCTCTCTCAAAAAAAATACATATAATATATATATTTATGTACTTATATATTATATATATTTATATATTGTATATAATATATATTTATACATTTATATATATTTGAGATATTTTGAGATATATATCTCAAAAATATTAAATATATCTTAACCTTAACTTTTTGTAATACCCAAACTGACAAGTGGTTGAAAAGCAACCAATTGAAAAGCCTTAGTTCTCTATTGAATTGCTATCTTACTGTCATAAAAATAATAATTATTTTGACTTATTCAGGTTGATAATCAATCAAATTATTTGTTCTGGTGATCTCTTCAGTTGATAATCATTCAGTTTAAGCTCATATTCTTTGTATATTTATTGGAACACATCGAGGCATTGTGACCTTATATTGGGGAGGGTGCTACTATTTTAACACTGAAGAAGTGTCACTTTTGGATTTAGGTGAGCTATAATTTTATACCAAGAATTGATCTGATATGATCATAACTACATCTTATAAATTTTGAGATAATTTTTACTGTTCCATATATTGGCTTCCTATATTTATATTCTAAGAAGCACACGCTTTGGCCAACAACAAATATATGGAGAGTTTCCTTGTAATAAAGTAACAGAGATATATTCAAACATAGCACTGTCTGTCTAAGACACAGATGTGAAGGAACATTTTTAGCGGGTATATTATTATATATAATTCTGTTGCCTTAATTAATTTCTAGACTTGATACTTACATATATGTCTCTGTACTTTGCATTGTACCTGATTTTAGTTACAGTATCCACACTTACTTATTATTCTCATAACAGTTACGGAGTAGACCCTACTGTTCTCTGAACTCTTTTTCTTTATATGCGTAGCTAATTCTTACCCATGTTTATAGCTCCCTTTCTTCCATGAGAGACCTGACCATGGTTCAGTAGGAAACACTCTTTTCCAAAGATCGCTTACACCTAAGGATTCTCATCAATTTTCAGAGGATTTTTACATTCCTTATCCCCTGCCCACTTTATATACACAAGACAAAAATATTCCCTACTAAAGTGCCATGGCATTCACCTTGTGTAATGGTTATAATCACAAATTCTGCGTCAGACTACTTACATTCGATCCAGGTCTGCTATTTATAAACTCAGTGACTTTGGACAATTAATTTTTATTTTAGTGTTTCATTTACTCTAAAATGGGTATGAAAATAGTAGTATATACATCATGAATAAAATGCTTAGAGAATTCACAATCTATGGTGTTACATACATTTTTGCTGTCATCATTTTTAACATATTTTTCCTAACTTTGAGCATCAGAATCTTGACATGATAGCAAGTTACAATTTGCATTGTTCTGGTCTCCATCCATAATTCTATTTGAAAACAGAAAATTTAACTTAGGACATTATGCATCAATAAAATATTTCAATAACCTCATAATATACCACCTAATGCATAGATTATATAATATATAGATTAAACACACTTATTAAAATTATTAAAATACAAATAATTTTATAATATAGTTATTTCTGATGTCAATCTCCAATTATTTCAGCTAAGTACTTAATTGATTTATTGACCAGGATGACTAAGAGAACGTCTCTGGTACCCTCTAGATCGTCTCTAATGAATATTATTCTCTCATAATCATAGTCACATGGAATACACATGATCTCCACTCTAAAAGAAGTGAATTTCACAATATGCTAAGCAACATTATTAATAATCTTCTCAACATTGAAAATTCATGTTTTCCATTGTTTTACTTACTGACTTATGTTATATAAATTACATTGCTATAAGATTATAATTTATTTAATAATCATCTAGAGATATAGATGTAGTATACCCAAGTAACATACTTAGAGATATTAGAAATTGACTAACAGACTCCCATTAAATCTTACATTTGATAAATTATAGTTTTTAAAACACAAGATTTAAATAACATATAAGTCTATATGTTGGATAGTAGGTATCCAATATTTTGGAGCTTCCACTTATAATATTAAAGGCTTCAGTGACAGAATCCATAAAGACTAAGCCCTTCTCTGCTGGTCAAGACTGGAGGCAGTTGTGTTTAAAATTATCCAACTCGAGTCACTCACTGAGTAATTTTAAAGATTAATTTTGTATTACAACCATCCCATTTGGATGATAGGAAATACATTCTCTATTCTGCTATCAGATAAGTAATCATGGGGAAGCACAGAAGAAGAAATTTTAGACCTACCACTAGGTCATAACCACCCTGTGGGAAGGAATGCTTGCCATAGAAGTAATTGACGGGAAAGCAAGTTTAGAGAAATTTAAATGGAAATTTCAGGCAGTTCACCATCTAAGACAAAATCGTATTCATTTCACTTGAGAAGTTTTGTATAAAAAGCACAAATGCAGATAATACACAAATCTAGGAAGAATTCAAACACACTGTGTGTAAATTAATCAAGTGAATTTAGAAGCCCACAAATCTAGGAAGAATTCAAACACTGTATGTAAATTAATCAAGCGAATTTAGAAGCCCACAAATCTAGGAAGAATTCAAACACACTGTGTGTAAATTAATCAAGCAAATTTAGAAGCCCACAAATCTACGAAGAATTGAAACACACTGTGTGTAAATTAATCAAGCAAATTTAGAAGCCTTTCTGAAAAGCCATACTGTCCCATTGTAGTCAGACAAATTATATTAGAGTTCAGTTCCCTTGCCTTTCTTTTTAATAAAAGCAAACACGTTTTTATTTGATCAATGTCCCAATGGAACAACTTTTCCCATGCCCATTTTAAGAAAGCACAGAATCTCATGATTTGTAATCAAAAGACACTATCAATTGTCCTTTGTAACAATATTATTTACTTTTCTTTGGCTCTGTTGTCCTTTAATATCTGGTTATAATAGATATGTTAATTATAGCTTCACTTTGGTCCACATGGTAAATATTAGATGTTTTCCTGTACACAATACCATGGTCTACAAGGTAATTTTGTTTGTTGAGTTGATACAATCATTCTACATGCTGTCTTTCATATGCTCCAACATGAGCATACTAATATAAATTGTAAGAACCAAATACCTCCTCCCCAAATTTTATGAAACTAATAAAACATGATAAAAATATCAAATTTTAGAGATGCACACATTCAATGGAAATATTGATTTTCTTTGCTACAAAAAAATGCATGTCAATGAAGTAAGATATATTTCAGTGTAACAAAAATATGTGTTTGAAAAAGAATATATCCTAAAGCACTGCAGTATAGCCTCAGAAATTAATATTAAAGAAGTTTTTATAAAAATATAAATTAAAAGATGAGCAAACACTGAAAATGAGATACAGATTTATAAATACAATTAAACATTTTGTGTCATTTTGCAAAAAATAAAATAAAGTGACTTCTTGAAGCCCTGATGATATAAAATAATTGTCTAGGTTTCTGTGATAAAGTTGATTCACAACAATATTTTATAATGTTTCTTTCAGTTTTGGAAATGGCTGAAGCATTTTCTTTGAAACAGTAAGTTACTGCTGCTTAAGTGTTTCAGGTTTGTGAATGTGAATTTTTATTTATGTTATACAGTATATAAACTTGGAGTTGTAATTGTATACTTGTCACGGTCTTTAGATACTGTGGAAATTCTAATCTGCATTGCATTCTAGTAAGCACAGTTTATCTTCGATGTAAGTTAGTGAGAGAAAAACACAAAGTGAGGCAAAGTAAGGCAAGGATAAACAGTACTCTGGTTTCTCAGTAAAAAATAGGCTGCAAGGTGGCAAGGGTAGAAGCAAGGTTATCAGAGAACGATGTATAAATCTCTGGCTTCAGTGATTATAAAGGAATGAAAACAAACATTTGAAAATCAATCAATAAAGAAAAGCAATCTTATAATTATCTAGACACTGTGGTAGGAAGAGATTATTATACAAGATTTGAAACGACTAGAATACAATTTTATTTATTTTTAAAAAAGGAAAGTTATAATTGTTAAGCACAGTAGCTTAAAATACAGTAGACTTTTAATTTTCTATGAGGATTTTGTTGAAATGGTGGTTTGGGACTGGTTGTGCAGTGGGAGAATATAATGAATATTCAGGCTTGGAAAATTGCGTTCCATGAAACTGTCATTGGCTGGCTAGTTTCAGAAGGCTGTTCACAGGAATGAGTCCACTATTGATAGGTTTCCCTTAAAAAATTTGAGGCTGTCATTCACTTGATGATGTTTACAGTCACAGTCATATGTGCTGAAGCAAGGCATCAATGACCAACTAATTCAGAAAACTGTTTTTGTTTGACAGATTAAAAACTGATTTTGTTACCTCTTTGTTTATGTTACTATAAAACAAAACACTTAGTGTTTTCCTGGATATTTGATAATATACAAAATGTGTCATAATACAAAATCACTTGGCAAATGAGAAATAGAAAAAATGTCCTAATGTGGTGGTATTCACAGACCATACCCAGTTAACATCATATTTAACTGTGAAATGCTGATACCTTTCTCTCGGAAATAGGAATGAGCCAATAATGACTGCCCAAATTGCTTCTGTTCGGCATTGTTCTTTAAATCCAAGTTACCTCACAGTCACTCAGTCTCTACCAAATATACCCAGAGGATATTTTTGAAGAGTCAAAAGGCTTATGTATACGTAGAAATGTACATAGAGTAAGGAGAACAGTCAAGACCAGCAAATATGATCTTGATAAAAAATAAGACAAAAAGTGTGATGAGTTAGCATAGGAAATATCAAAGTACATCTCAATTCTACAGTAACTATGACAGTGTGTTATTAGTGTAAGGATAAAGGAAAAAATATTAGGGAGCCTAATTTCAGGTTTGAGCTTCAAATACATGAATTTGAAGATAGGTTATTTGAGTTCATCTGGTATGAGGAACAGAAAGAAAAAAATATTGAAGAAAAATGTACAGATTCTGATACTATGGAACACCAGTAAGGGCCAACATATGCAAAATGGAGTCCCACAAGGGGAGGAGAGAGATAGACAGAAAGAATATTCATAGAAACAATGTCTAAAAGCATCCTAAATCTGTTGAGAAAAACTGATTTCCACATTCAATAAACTAAAAAACATCGACACCTAGACACATTATAGTCAAACTGTCCAAAGACAGGAAATGAGTTAACCCTGAATGAAGAATGAAAAAAGTAATTTACAGGAAATAATCTATAAAATTAGTAAATTATTTACAAGAAATTATCATAGCCACAGGCAATGGAATAACATATTCAAATATTTAGAAACATATTCAACATTTTTAAAGATACACTGTCAGATGAGAATTCTATACTCAGCCAAACTATTCCTGAAAAGTAAATTCATAATTCTCTTCACCACAGATTCCCAATACAGAGTATAATGGAGAAGATATTTGCAGCACTTTTGTCAAAAATATTATTGAAAAAAAATAAGAACGCCTAGAAGTCAATAAGGAAACGTAAGCAAATAAAAAACAGACAAATATTAAAGTGGGGACAAAAGCTCCAAATAGAAGAATCACAAGTCAAATTGTCAAGAAACATGAAAGAATATTAGTATTATTAGTCAGCTCAGAAATAAAACTGGACTATGATATGACACAAGTGCATACCCACTAGCATGACTATAATACACAGATTGTTAATGCCGTTTAGGCAAAGATATGGAGTGTTACCAGCTCTCAAAAGCAGTTACTACATTTGTAAATCACACAACTTTCAAAATCTTTTGGACAGAATGTGTTAAGTTCAGCAACACAAGCATTTCTCCTGACATATGAATTCTTCTCCTATTTATATCTTCAACAAAGCACACATTTGCTACACCATAAGGTATATGGAGACTAGTCATAGCAGTATTATTCAAAATAGTCAAAGTTAAAGCAACTCAAATTTGTATAATCTATAAAATAATTACAAATATTATAGTATGCTTTGACAATTGAAATAATATAGTATTCCCCCTTTGTCCGCAGGAAATAATCTTCAAGACCCCTAGTGAATGCCTGAAACTGGGGATAGTGCTGAACCACATACAAACTATAGATTTTTTCCTGTACATGCATACCAATGATAAAGTTTAATTCATAAATTAGGAATAATGAGAGATTAACGAAAACCAATAAAACGTAACAATTATAACAATTTACCAGCATCACTATGCTTGCACTTTGGGACCATTATTAAGTAGAACAAGGGCCACCTGAAGACAAGCACAGCAGTGCCACGAAAGTCCACGTGATGACTGAGTTTATTACTAAGTGAGAGACCAGCGGGTGGCTTATATATCCTGAATGATCTGGAAAAGGAATGATTCACATCCTGGGTGGGATGGCATAAGGTTTCATCATGCCACTCAGAATGGTGTGCAATTTAAAACTTAAAAATTGTTTGTTTCTGGAATATTTTGTGTAAGATTCTTGGACTCCCAGCTGCACAGGGGTAACTGAAACTGTGGAAAGTGAAACCATGGATAAGCAGAGACTACTAAACAGAAAATAATAACGATGAAACTATACAAAATAACATGGATGATGATCGTAAGTGTATTATTTAAAAAATGTTTCAGGTAGTAAAAAAGTACATACTGTATGATTTCATTTATATAAAATGTATTTATAAGGAAAATTATTCAGTGGTGATACTATATCTTCAAGGATACAGTGATTCTAAAAGGGAAAGAGAAAACCTCCATATTTTTTTATCCTGGTAGTAGTTATACAGATGGGTTTTTGCTGTAAAAATAGAATTGAATACAAGATTTGTGCAGTAACTGGTCTTCATTTATACTTTAGTAAAATGTTTCTGCAATACATTTTGGTAGTTTAGACTGCAGTAATAGAGATGGTTTAAAAAAGATTTCATATATAATTTGAAAATAAGCATGACATAATTTCTTGATAAATTAAAATGAGTGTACAAAAGAGAAAGTAGTTAACACAGACTCCAATGTTTTGTAGAGAAAAATATAATTGTTGATTTCTGATTTGTAGAAAAAATAGTGGAGTAACAGGATTGGTGGTGAGAAACCATAAATCGAATTTTGACATATTAAATGTATGATGTCTATTAAACATTCAAGTGGAAACCTGAGTAGGTAGTCAAACATGGATTTTGCTCTCCAGGGAGATTCCAGGCTACTGATATATATTGATATAGCATACACCCATATAGAATAGCTTTTCATATATTTATGATACCACTATGAATATTCTTATTTACAGATTTTCATCATTGATGTAATTGTGGGGTTATTTAATTAACTGCTTTTTTTCTGATTACGGGTTGTTTTTCTTTATTTTCACATCCTCTTTTGAATTGGATGGTGTGCTTCATAGAGTTTTCCTTCTTATGCTCTAGATTTGGTTTTATTCTTCTAAATAGCATTGAACTTTTTTTCTGGAATGAAAGTACGGAATTGCTATGATCCTTCCCCAAGTTTTGACACAGTGGGTTCAGAACAGCCTTTATTCAAAAGCATTTTATTCCCAATAGTGAAGTAATATCCATCCACTTCAGATTGATCATCCTATGTCACAAGGGGTCTCGCTGGTTGGGACATCATCTCCAGCCATGTTTTAAATCTGGTGATTGATTGCTCTACCCGTAACTTACGGGTGGTCCTTGTGGTCCTTTTCTAGTTTTGGGTAGCTTATTCTTCCCCCCCCCCTTTCTCTCTCTCACACACACACACACAGAAACACACACACACACACACACACACGCACGCAGAGCAATTCTCAGCCAAACACTTCAGTGGCTGTCTCTGCAGTTCTTTAAGCTTCATCAATATGCAGTTTCTTCTTTTCTGATATTTGTCCCACAAATACTGTTTTGGATTCACCAATATATGGACTCTGTCTCCTTGTCTGGGTTCTCTTTCCTATTCTTCAGCCTGGAATCTTACTCTAGACAGTGAACTGGGAAGCTTGTAAGAATCACCTGTTGTTTTATTTTACTTGGAATCACTGTCTTGAGCTATCACTCTCTAGTTTGAAAATTATTCTGTCATATATACCGTTCATGTTTCTACATGTGTAATAAAAGGAGGGTAAGTTTGTCTCCTGTTACTTTAGTGCAGAAGAAAATTTATATGTAAAGAGTTGCTAAAATGGTGTCTAAGATGTGACTTATGCCTTCAGGTAGCATAAGGTTTGATAAAGACCTAGACATATACATATAAATAAGGCAAACCATGGCAAGATTCGGTTATTAGCAAATTTACAAAGTTAAATATCTATCAAGTAAAACATGTTCATTTTTAAAAAGGATTAACCACAAAATAATATGAATAAAGAAGAAAAACAGATCTAAGGAAAACCCATCAAAGCAGTGGGTTTTTTTGTTTTGTTTTGTTTTGTTTTGTTTGGTAGCCCTAGCCAAAGGACTTCACATTTCATCTTAGTGGAAATGTATTATCTTTACCCAAGGTCATTAAATCTATACATCTTATATGTAACAGCTCTTACACTTACTCTAGGAGCAGCACGAATTAATCTAAGTATGATTTATCTCACATGAAGATGTCTTATAGCAGATTTAAGCCTCCAGATAAATGAACTATTATTTTCCTTAGTAAACTACACCTTTAATAGTGACTGGATTTCTTTTCTATAACAATGAACAAATATAGTGGGTTGATTCCTGATAAATTGATTCACCTTTTTACCGACTACAATAAAATACATTAAGTCTCCAAAAAGTAGGGGAAGAAGAAAAGTCACATTTAAAATATGTAGTTTTGAATATAGTGCTTGCTATACACTTTTTAAAGCATGAACATACTGAACAGGCAAGTATGTTAACTTTACACATTTAAATACTTTTAACACAATAAATAGATCTCACAGTATACTTGTACCTCCATTCCCTACACTGATCAGGAGTTGTCATGACATAAAAATGAATACAGCAGCAAAAAGGGGCATTGGTAATAGTCTCATCCTTAGTAAATTATACTATGTTTCAAGGAATAATAACAAGAAGACACAAACCTCCAAAGAGCCACAAAGAGATTATGACAATAATTTTATATATTTTGATTAGTATACTATTTGTAACATAATGCATTCAATAAATGTTTATTGAACTTAACTGATGTGTAATGACCTAAACTCCAGTGGCAGTCTGACTTTGGTTAAAACAGCCAGACAGCATGCCTTGAACATTTAACATTTACAGATTATAAACTCAACAGGAGTCTACACCAATCTTTCAGAACCCTGCTGTACTCCTGGATGAGCCTCTACATACATTGAACTAAAACTCATTCCCATTCAGTATGTGATATTAATCAAACAGCAGGGTTCTGTAGCCCCTTCACCCTGTTTCTGTTTATCATTTCTGATTTTCACCCTGACCCATTTTCTAGTACAGAAGAGGTCAATGCTTTGACAAAATGTATTATGAAACTAATTTTTGAATCCTTAATATTATATAGTTTTATTACGATGCAAAATTTATTTCAAGACTTTTGAAAATTTTACCAGATAATTTCTGTTTTATAGCTACCACAACATTATTAGTGCATTCTTTTTTATAGGGCTCTCCACGTAATCTATTTTTAGAAAACTTCAAGGTAACATCAGCATACTACTTTTTTCCCATTGAATTATTATTGGTCATTATTATGTTGATTTTAAATAAAACCCAGTAATTTTTTTTAGATTGAAAAGTCTAGATTAAAAATAAGTTTGTGACAGTTCTCTAAATCTCCTAGAGATATGTAGCAAAATGAATTAATAATCATATGTGTATGTGTGTACTTATTTTCACCCTCAAAATCTTCCATTTATTTACAATTTTTTGAAGATTTTATTCATGCTCTCTGGTCATAATGATTAGAAAAAACGAAAAAAGATTTTATATAGTATTTGAATACAATTTGAATTTGTTCATTTGTATCAAAGACAATATTTCATATATTCCTTAAAGGTCAAATTTTAAAAAATTATATTTTAAGTATCAACATCTATGATAGAATTATATTTTTCAAGGAACTTTCATAAGAACAATACAAGTAGGAAATAACACAGCTAGACATGAATAAATTTTACAAGTTATTGTTAATATTCAGAAAAATAGAAAAAGTACTCTCATGAGTTTCCGAAATGTAAGGAAATTCTTATGACAGTAAAAGTTAAATAAATGCATTTAAGAAAGTAAAAGTAACTGTATGCTGCAAATGACTTAGGAAACCTACAATCATTCAATTCTGTAAGAGAGAAAATATGTGAAATATATCATGTTGGATAACTAAAATCGTATGACCTAGAATAATACTTACTATAATCTTAGCTATACATGTGATATAAAGTGTCTACCTGCCCACAATTTTAGGTTGAGTCTAAAGTAGTAAGGGGAATTTCAGTAAACTGATTAATATTTACTAACCAATTAAATAATAAACACACTAGAGTAACTACAGTTATAGGGTTATACTAACACATATGTATATAATAACACATACAGTATCAGATAAATACAAATAGTTCAAATTAATAAAGAGTTGTGCAATAAGTTATTCTAGACCATTTGAAATAAAGGAAAAAAATATAAATAATTATATGTATATATAAAATCCCTTTATTGCCAAGTAATGTAAAGGACATAAAATACAAAAATCATCATAAAACTGAAAATAAATAGGCATTACTATCAAATTTATTAACTGAGGAGTACCTAAAATTATAAAACATATTTGCAAAGTATAATATCTATGCATTTTTACATTGCTAAATGTAGAAGAATACATCCACAAATAAAAGGAAAAACAATACATTGCGAATTAATGCAGAAAATACATTATTAGTGCTCTAGCTTTTTAAAGGTGTACAAGTTACAAATATCATTGAGATTCATATATGAGTGAACAAAGATATAGATAGCTGCTTTCATTTATTATAAATAAATAGGCTCTTCAACCGTAAACAATTAAAAAACAAGACAAAATATTTGAGACACAGAATTTTTGGTATTTGACAACAAAGAGGACAGTGTTTTGGTAATCAAAAGAAGAAAAACAAAGACAAGACACAGTATAATTGACCTGGCTTTCTGCCCAAAAGCATTTTCTAGGCCACTTTGCAGGGTCATCAGAAGCAGACCGCGTCGATCTCCTCCATGTGAGATGGTGAAAGGAATTCAGAAAGGGAAAAGAGGCTGGAAATTATGAGCAGAATATCAGAATGAGGCTTGACAAAAATCAAATGGGAATCCGAATATGAATTTCTTTGATAAGTCCTGGAGGCCCTGTGTGACACTCCAAGTGCCAGGAATGTCATGACTGTGCTGCTGTAAAGTAAAAAGTGTCCAGAGCTCACAGATGTCAGAGCCTCTTAAACTTCAATCTGTCAGATGGATGAATCCGTATTGAACAATGAAAGTATTCAGTGGAGATGGCATAATGGTCAAACTTAATATTTATATCCAAACTAGTCCTCATGTAAAGAACATTGTTAATCTTTTTTAACAAATCATAAAACAAATATCAAAATAAAAATTTTTTAATTGGCATATAAGTAACTATAATACTCTCTAGAAAAAAGACAAAGTACAAATGGTTGACCAGTGGATTTTACCAATGTCTTTCATCCAGTGAAAGTGAGCCGAGATCACACCACTGCACTCCAGCCTGGGCAACAGAGAGAGATTCTGTCTGGGAAAAAAAAAAAAAAAAGAAAGAAAGAAAGAAAAAGAAAGAAAATAAGAAATTTAACAAAGAATGTACAAAACTTTTACACTGAAAACTATAAAATATTTCTGAGAGAAATTCAATTTGTAAATAAAGAGATATTCCTTGTTCATAGATTAGGAAACTAAATATTTTTAAGATGGTAATTATTTTCAAATTGATATGTATGTTAAATAAAATATCTATGAAAATCCCAGCAAAGTATGTTTCAAAATTTGAGAAAATAAATGTAAAATTTATATGAAACTGAAAGGACCAAGAATATCCAACATTATTATAAAAAAGTTGGAGAATGTACACTTCCTGAACACCAAATTTACTGCAAGCCTACAGAAACCAAGACTGTGTGATATATGCACAAAGACAGACATATAGATATGTGGAACAGAACCAAGCATTCAGAAATGTAGATTATGATATAGGAAATTGATAAATAAAAAAGTTGCCAAAACAGGTCAATGGAGCAAAGGTAGTCTTTTAAACAAATACATTGAATAATTACATAGCCAACTATTATTTATATATAATTTTATACAGCCCTATCAAAATATTATTTAAAAACCTTATGCCATACATGAAAATTAATGAAAAATAAATTGTAGACCAAAGTGCAAAAGTTAGATTACAAAACTTTTGAAAAAATACATAGGAGAAAATCTTGGATGAAACTAAAAGTTTTCTGGTATAACACAAAAAGCACAATACTATTAGAAAAAAAATTATTCATCCTAGTAAATGGAATCTACACCTTATATCATATTTAAGGGAGAATAAGTTAAATATTTTTATGGATTCTGCAAATGGAGTAAAACATTTTCTCTACAATAGAAATAATGGCATAAATTTTCACTCTCTTCACTTCTATTCAACATGTTGTGGAATTCCTTGCCAGTGCTATAAGACATGAAAAGCAAATATTGTGTATACAACGGAGAAAGGAAAGGAAACTTGTTTTGAATCACAGGTGATATGATTATGTAAGTAGAAAAAAACTTAAGACAAGTTCATGAAGTAATATTTTAAGTTAGCATCAACACAAGGTAAATTTACCATAATTGATTGAATTTATGTTTACAAGCAGTAGTTGTTTGGAACATAAAAGTAAAAGGCATTTAGGAAGAAATTTAACAACATATGTTGAATACTAAATACTAAACACTGAATACTAAAAAATTCAGAGTATTTCAGATTGAAACTCCATAGGATCAGTCTGAAGACCTAAATAGAGAGACATAAATTTTGAAGAATAGAACACAAACTATGATTAACACACCAAATTTTACAGTTAATATGTTGACTCAGCATATTCCCTATCAAATTCTACCAGACTTTTTTGCAAATCAATAATTAATTCAAAAATGTTTATGAAAATTCATGAAGAAGGAATATTCATAAAGAAGAGAAACATGGTAGATTTCACTCCTTGATTTCAGTAATAACTTTAAAGCTAAGGACAAACATATAAATCAATGAAAGAGTCCAAAACAGACCCAGACATATATGGTCAATCGACTCTGACAAAGTTGCCACAGTAATTCAGTTGAGAAATAAAAAAGTACTTTTAACAAATGATTCTGAAACAACTAAAAATTTTAATCAACCAATACACATATTGATCTTTAACACATCCCATACCTAAAAATTAATTACAAATTTATAAAATATCTACATGTAAGTGCTAGAACTCAAATATATCAAAGAGAAAATCTTTGCAGGCTTGGAAATATGCTCCTTTAATGAGATATAAAAAGAATGAACAAAAAGAAAGAATGAACACATTTGACTTCTTATTGAAAGACATTATCAATAAGATGAAAATGCAAGCCTTGGAGAAAAAGATGATACTCATAACAATAAAAAGTTTCAATTAATTATATATATATATAGACACTGAAAAAAGAATAAGACTAATATATTTATGAAATTGGAATTTGCCATTTTATCTGAACAAGTATAATAATGATGGGCATTACAAGAATTTTCTACAGCAGTAACATAACGCAGGACGTTTTTGTACTTTTTATTTTTCTGAATTTGTTTATACTACATATTGTTAATAAATGGAATAGAATCATAGACTCTGAGCACTGGAATCTTATTGACTATAGTCTAACAGGGAAAATTTTCTTAAAATTAGCAACAAAACAGAACTCAGAAAAGTTTTTATCTTTTTGAAGAAATAAATTTGGGATATACACTTTTCGCTTCTATAATTACCTTGTGCCTTTTAAGAACACATTATCTTAACACAAACATATTCTTTTCCTTTCTGTAGTCTTAATTATGTAGTGAGTAGTTTAGTACAATAGAAGTAATTACTACATCCTTTAAGATGAAAATATTTGTTGTATTTTATAAGCAGTACCATTTCTTATTCCCTGTATTTTTGTACTGCCCTTCTTCACCCAGAGATATGGATGACATTACATTTTGCAAAGGTTGCATTCTTAATAATACCTCTGTTTACAAACACTGGTCACCAACAATACAGTTCCACTATTGACAAAGCACATTAATTCCAGGTACATCCATGCCTAAAGGCAGAAAACATAATTTCCCACTGGAGTGAAATAGGAAAATGTCAATTACACAAGGTTAGGCTAACATCATATCAGATAATATTTAAAAAGGGTTTCACATGCTGTGACCTTAAACCTGAAATGATAATGGTATGTGGTATGTGAAAGCAAACCTAACCTCTGGAATTATTTAGTCATTTTCATATTACTAATAAAGTCAAAGGAGTGCACTGTTTAATATCTGTGAGTTGCTACTGAAAAGAGCATAGAAAATAATTATTCACAGGTCTATCTACATTTTCAAAGTGGATTTGTCTTACTCAGTTTTCAGTACTGAATATTTTCCATCTTATGTTTGAAAATAAATGAGTACATCTGAACACTCATTTGGGATAGTACAGAATTACTAATTGTGTCTGTTTGCTGGTGCAGTTTTATGATTATTGTACTAGCTCTATCTTTATATTTAATGAAGACAAAGAAACAGTGTTCCTGCTTAACCTCCATTAGAACTTTATTCTGCAGTGAAATAGTTCTGTTAATTTGTAGTAAAAACAAACATAAGCTTCTTAGGAACTTCATCCTGTTTAAAAGTACTCAAGACTAAAAACATAAAAAGCTTAAGTATTGTAAATGAATTTTGAAGAAGGGAATTTAAAACATTTCAAAAGAAATAGGTTAACTCAAAACTTACCTTTGAAAAACAGAAAGTTTAATGCTTCTTGGTTCAAAATCTGACAGTTTCAGAGCAAAACTCAGAGACACACCCTGGTGCCTCAGTAATATTGTACTTTTCACATGTCCGAGTAGTCTCAGAACACAATTAAGAGCTTCCAGGAGCATGTCATCGCAGGTCAGGAACTCAAGTGGGAAAAGGGTTGCTGACATCTGTGCTTCAGAGAAAAACAAATCTCAGCAATATGTTATTAAGTGAATGCTAAAATAAAGTAAGATATGTAAGTTGGAGATTTGGAACCCAAAAAGATTTTGTTACATGATAGTAATATTATTAGTCACAGAAGTATGAGTGGTCCTTTCTTGAAGGTATTTACATATGTATATGTGTAACAATGTTTCAGGCAATGACAGACCCTATGGTCCTTTAATATTATAACACTGTATTTTTACTGTATTTTACATTTCTGTGTTTTGTTACACAAATATTTACCATTATTTAACATTGTCTGCAGTACTCAGTATGGTAATACTCTGTACAGGTTTGTAGCCAAAAAGCAATAGGCTATATTATGTAACCTATTATACAGTGTGTAGTAGACTAGACCATGGGTCCCCACTCCCGGGCTGGGGACAAGTACTGGTTCCTAGCCTGTCAGGAAACGTGCCACACATTAGAATGTGAGTGGTGGGTGAGTGAACATTACTGTCTGAGTTCTGCCTTCCGTCAGATCAACCCGACATTATCTCCTCCTAGGAGCACGAACCCTGTTGTGAACTGCGCATGCTACAGATCCAGGTTGTATGCTCCTTATGAGAATCTAACTAATGACCAGCTAAATCATTCCAACCCAGCACATCGCTCCAACCTCTCACTTATGTGGAAAAATTATCTTCCACAAAAGCGGTAAACTGGTCCCTGGTGCCAAAAAGGTTGGGGACCAATGGGCTAAACCATCTAGATTTGTGTAAGTGCACTCTATGAAGTCTGCACAATGACAAAATTGCTCAAGGATTCATTTCTCAGAACATAAGTCCATTGTTAAGGGACACATGACTATACTTAATTTGAATTTGGATTGTTAAGATTTAAATATATGTAACTATGATGTTATTGTGAATGCAGACATTTTTTCTGGAATAGAGCAAATTATAATTCATTTACAACAAAAATTACTTACTTAGCAAATAATACATCCTCCTTTGCTCCATTTCTTAGCCCTGAAGTGATGTGGTGAGAACAAGATGTCCTCATATATGTAAGGAGATCTACTTTAGGCAAGGAACATTGAAACGTAATTCTGGTTGGTTGGTTATATAGAAGCTGGACAGCTGTCTTCTCTTGTCTGCTGAGAGACAAAGAAAAACCTTTGTTCTCTAGTTATGGCCGTGTTTTCCTTAGAAACACAGGAAGGAAAGATGTTGAGCTCTTACCCTTCTGAATATAAATAAATTTCTCTGGAAGAAGATTAAAAACCAGGTTCTTTAGCTATACAGTAAGTATACCTTCCGGTGAAATAATCTCCCCGAAGTTCTTATAACCAATAAAGGCATAACTTAACTTCCAGACTGTATATTAGCCCCTATTCCAAGGTTTAGGAATATTCGTTTCAATAACCCTAATTATGTAAACCTCTCAACAATGTTTTCTCTGCAGCCCCTCGTGAATGTGAGTCCTGCCATCAGCATTGAACATGGGAGTATGCAGAGAGCCTTTCACTTGAGAATGGAAGGTTTATATTAAGTTTCACCAGAGTCCAATGTAATAGATCGTCCTTAGTGTTCTGCATGGGTGTTGTTTTGGGAGCAATAATGGAAAATCTCACAACAGATCTAATAATAATAATATATAGGTTAAATTCTATCATCTGCTATTTATAGATCTCATGCTCATAAAAGCTGTGGGCAATGCCTCTGGCCACTTCAGCACAGTTTCTGAATAAATTTTGAACAGTTTATTTTTAATATTACTCACATTATTATTTTCTGATGTCAGTCCATTTCAGCTTATGAGGACAATAAAGAACTTGATGAATCTTTAGCGTTTTACAATCCTAACTGCGATTTTAATAGAAGACTTTGGAAAGCATGGTATTCAGAGATTCGTGACTGCTATGGTTTGAAGATGTGTCTCCTCCAAAACTCACATTGTAACTTAATCCCCAACGTGGCAGAATTGAGATGTGGGACCATTAAGAGACTGGGTCATGATGGCTCTACCCTTATAAATGGATTAACACACTTATGGATTAATAGATAACTGGGTTAATGGATTAATGGGTTATCATGGGAGTATGACTGTGGCTTTATTAAAAAGGGAAGACAGATGTAAGCTAGCACGCTCAGCACCCCTCATAATGTGATGACGTGTGCCGCCTCAGTACTCTGCAGAAAGTCCCTAACAGCAAAGTGACTCTCAGTAAATATGTTACCTAGATCTTGGAATTCTCAGCCTCCATAAACAAATAAATACATTCATTTTGTAAATAACTTACCCAGTTTCAGCTTGTATTAGTCCATGTTCATACTGCTATGAAGAAATACCCAAGACTGGGAAATTTATAAAGGAAAAGTTTAATGGACTCACAGTTCCACATGGCTGGGGAGGCCTCACAATCATGGCAGAAGGCAAAGGAGGAGTAAAGACATGTCTTACATGGCGGCAAGCAAGAAAGTGTGTGCAGGGGAACTGCCCTTTATAAAACCATCAGATCTCGGGAAACTTATTCAATAACACAAGAATATCAGGGGAAATCCTGCCCTTAAAATTCAATTACCTCTTATTGAGTCCTTACTATGACATATGGGGATTATGGGAGTTAAAATTCAAGACGAGATTTGGGTGGGGACACAGTTAAACCATATCATTCTGCCCCCCGCCACTTCCAAATCTCATCTCCTTACATTTCTATGAATCTTGGCATAGCAATCAACATTCAATCCTTGCTACCTGCCATGTTAATAAGGGTTTGGTAGCTGAGAGTTGCCATGTGGCCTCTGTAATTCCAGAATTTCTTCATCCATGTTGGTATTGATGGCAGTAGCTGCTGCCATCATTCGGCTGATGCTGCACACTCCATGGAGCTGGTGGGAGCCCCACCCCTTCTGAGTTGGGACAGGAGCTCCCTGTTTGTTGCTGCAGCTGCCCAAACCACAGCTGCAGACCCAGGCCTCCTGCTCCACAAAGCACAAAGGAGCCCCACCCTCCTGGGTCAGGCTACTGCCACCTAAACTGCAGCTGTGGATCCGAGCCTTCCTGTGCTATTTGGAAAGGGCTGGGAGCAGGCAGGATCTGCCATCCCAGGTATGGCTGTGACTTCCTCCCAGGTACAGGAGCTGGGTGTCTCTGCAGCCTGTAACCTCGTGTGCCCCAGGAAGGACCTCCCCACCCCATCCCTGCAGGCTAGGGGATGTCTTCTCATGCTGCCTGGCCTCTCTCCACTCCCAGCTCCTGCTCCGATCTCCAAGCAGGGAGTGGGGCTGAGCCTGGGGGGACATGAGTGGTGGTGGGATGCAGCTTGTGGTGCCTCTTTCAGCCTGCCATGGCCGCCCATGGACCAATTGGCGTGCATTTCCTCTCCTCTGAGGTCCATAAAAGCCCTGGTATCAGCCAGAGTAGGAGAGGGGACAGCCAGAGGATGAAGAGGCCAGAGAGATGATAAGACAGATGGCCAGCTACAGAGGGGAGTACCCTTCCACTGAATGCTGCAAAGACCACCTCCCAGCAGACAGGAGCTACCCTCTCTGCTGAGAGCTTCAGAGACCTGCAGAGATGTCCGAATGGCTTATCTGCAGAGAAGAGCTACTCTCTCCAGGGCCTCCTCTTTGCTGATAGCTGAACAGTCAAAGGGATGACTTGCCTACAGAGAGGAGCTACTCACTCCTCTGAGCTCTTTTGTTGTTGTTGTTGTTTTTTTTTGTTTGTTTTTTGAGCCAGAGTCTTACTCTGCTGCCCAGGCTGGAGTGCAATGGCACTGTGACGGCTCACTACAACTGTTCTAACACTAAATAAAAGTCTTCTACTTCTTCACCCTTCAAAAAAAAAAAAACAAAAAAACAAAGTCATACCTTCCTGACAGTCCCCCAACTCTTAACTTATTTCAGCTTTAGCTCAAAATTACACAGTCCAAAGTGACATCTGAGACAATGCAAGCCCCTTCCACCTATCAACCTGTAAAATCAAAGGCAAGTTAGTTACTTTCTAGATACAATTGGGGTACAGGCATCAGGTAAGTACACCCCTTTCAAATAAGAAAAATTACCCAAACTGAAGGGGCTACAGTCCCCATGCAAGTCCGAAATCCAGTAGGGCAGTCAAATCTTAAAGCTCCAACATGATCTCCCTTGACTCTGTCTCACGTCCCAGTCATGCTGATGCAAGAGATGGGTTCCCATGGTTTAGGGAAGCTCCACCCCTGTGACTTTGCAGGGCACAGCCCCCCTCTTGACTGTTTTCACAGGTTGGCATTGAGTGTCTGCAATTTTTCCAGGCCCACCGTGCAAGTTGTCAGTGGATCTACCGTTCTAGGGTCTGGAGGACAGTGCCCCTCTTCTCACAGTTCAACTAGGCACACAGGCCCAGTGGGCACTCTGTGTGGGGTCTCTGACCCCACATGTCCCTTCCTCACTGCCTTAGCAGAGGTTTTCCACGAGGACTCTGCCCCTGTAGCATACCTCTGCCTGGACATTCAGGCATTTCCACTTATCTTCTGAAATCTAAGCAGAGGTTCCGAGACCTCAGTTCTTGACTTCTGTGTACCTGTAGGCACAATGCTATGTGTAAGCTGCCAAGGTTTGGGACTTGTACCCTGTAAAGCTATGGCCTGAGCTGTATGTTGGCTCCTTTTAGCCATGGCTGAGACACAGGGCACGAATATCTGGGACTGTACACAGCAGCAAGGCCCAGGGCCCAGCCAACAAAACCATTTTTTCCTCCTAGGCCCTCCAGCTTCTGAATGGAGGTTCTGGCATAAGACCTCAGACATGTCTTGGAGGCATTTTCCTCATTGTCTTGGTGACTAACAATTGGCTTCTTGTTACTTATACAAATTTCTTCAACCAGGTTGAATTTTTCCTCAGAAAATATGATTTTCTTTTCTATCACATCATCGGGCTGCAAATTTTCCAAACTTTTATGCTCTGCTTCACTTTTAAACATAAGTTCCAATTCCAAACCACATCTTTGTGAATAAATAAAACTGAATGCTTTTAAGAGCACCCAAGTCACTTCTTGAATGCTTTGCTGCTTAGAAATTTCTTCTAGATACCCTAAATCTTCTCTCTCAAACTAAAGTTCCAAAGACTGCTAGGGTAGGGGCAAAATGCTGCCAGACCCTTTGCTAAAGCATAGCAAGAATCACCTTTGCTCCAGTTCCCAATAAAAGACCACCTCAGCCTGGACTTTGTGGTTAAAACCATTAGACAAGTCTCTAGGAAGCTCCAAAGTTTCCCATATATTCCTATCTTCTTCCGGGCCCTCCAAACTGTTCCAACCTCTGCCTGTTACCCAGTTCCAAACTTGCTTCCACATTTTAGGGTATCTTAATAGTAGTACCGCACTCTACCAGTACTAATTTTCTGTATTAGTCCCTTCTCCTACTGCTATGAAGAAATATCCAAGACTGGGTAACTTATTAAGAAAAATATGTTTAATGGACTCACAGTTCCATATGGCTCACGAGGCCTCACATGCATAGTGGAAAGCAAAGAAGGAGCAAAGGCACATCTTACATGGCAGCAAGCAAGAGAGCATGCACAGGAGAACTGTCATTTGTAAAACCATTGGATCTCATGAGACTTGTTCACTATCACAAGGACAACATGGTAAAAACCTGCCCCCATGATCTGATTACCTTCCACTGGGTGCCTTCCACTACACGTAGGAGCTAAAATTCAAGATGAGTTTTGGGTGGAGACACAGCTAAACCATATCACAGGTATTCTGTTATAAGTAATGGAAAATTGAGTAAGACAGTGACATTTCAAAGGGAGAAACATGCTAGCTGTGACATATTGTTATTTTGTAAAAATGTGGTTGATTTTGGTCTTTCAGAAGATTTTCACTGAGGCTATTTCATTATTTGCTTACCTAAAAATGTGACATTCATTTATTGACTTTCAGAAATATGCTCACTGCAACAAATTATTTTTAATTGAAAAGATTTTAAACTAGTGCTGATATTAATTTTACTATCACTAGTCAGTCATCTTTGTCATTTTTAGGAGTAAAAATTATTATATTTTTTTCTCACCTGACTCTCTTGCTATTTCCTTAGCTAATGTTTCAAGAGAATACATCTAGCTATTGCAATCCCTGAAGATAAAATTTCATTAATTAACATGTTTATCAGTCTCTTCTGTGTATAAGATTTTTGGTTGACTCAACTCTTAGTCCAATGGCAGCACAGAAATATTTAGAACTCAGTATGACAAATAAAATGAATGTGAAATGCACAAGAATAGGGATTTATACATACATAATGCATATTATTTTTGTATAATATATACATAATTATATGTACATATATATTATTTATATATGTAATTATATACACATGTGTGTTTGTGTATATAAGTTTCCTTGGGTTGCCATAACAAAATACCACAGAGAATGGGGAGCTTAAACAACAAACCTTTATTTCCTTTCAGCTCTGGAGGCTGCAATTCCAAGGTCAGGATGCCAGCGTGGTTGACTTTTGGTGAGTTCTGGTGAGTTCATGGTTGACTTTTGGTGAGTTCCCTTTCTAAGTTGTAGACAGAAGTCCTCCTGCTATGACCTCACATGGTCTTTCTCGGTGCTTGCATGCAGAGTCAGAGCGTACAAGCTCTCTGTTGTCTCTTCTTATGAGGAGCTTACAAGCTCTCTGTTGTCTCTTCTTATGAGGTTACTGATCATTTCAGATCAGGGCTTCACCTTTATTGTCCAATTTAACCTTAATTATTTTTGTGAAGTCATCACCTGCAAACAGAGCCCATACTGGGGTCCAACACTTAAACATTTGTATTTGGTAGAGCGGGGAGAAAAACATTCAATCATAACATTTTGCTCCTGACTCATCTACCCAAATTTGTATCGTTGTCATATGCAAAACACGCTTCCTTCACCTCAACAGTCCCCAAAGTCTGAATTCATTCCAAAATAAACTAAAAGTCTCAAGTCCAAAATCTCATCTAAATATCATCTAAACCAAATGCAGGCAAGACTTGAGTTATGATTCATCTTGAAGAAAATTTCTGTCTAGCTGTGAACCTGTGAAACCAGACAAGTTATGCGCTTCCAAAATATACTGGCAAGACAGGCATGGGATAGATATTTACATTCCAAAGGGTATAAATTAGAAGGAAAAATGGGGTTATTGTTCCCAAACTAGTCCAAAACCTAGCAAGGCAAATTCAGTAGACCTTAAGTCTTAAAAACAATCTTATTTGATATGATGTCCTGCCTTTGAGCCCACTCTTGGTGGTGATCCCTCCTTTCAGACCCACTGGCGTGGGCAGAGGAAATTTTGTCCTCATGACTCTGCCAAGTAGTGGCGTCACGGTTGACTATGAATGACTCCACATCCCCATATCTGCCAGGGCAGTACTTCCCCAAGGCTTACGTATGGAGTACCCAAGTACCAAGGCCCAGGGGCCTCCATAGCGGTCATGTGGACTGTTGACACTAAAGTGATGACTATCCTTTGAAACCAATGAGGTTCCCTGATGATCTCTGAATGATATATGAAATAAAATATGGTTATTGCTTTACTTGAATAATAGCCACCATTATTTGTATTCACAGCCAAAAAGCATAGCTCTATTGTCCTGTCTTGTAGAAGGTGGGAAGCCTCCCAGCTTTCCTTCATTTTATCAGATCTCTGTCCCCCCAGTTTAAACTTGCAGTGTTTCTATTTGTATAATTCCATAATCTTTATATTGAGTGACAGTTCAGCCACACACCCGTTGCTCTATTCAGAACACACTCTCATATTTTTACAATATGGGCAAGCTGAGAATTTTCTAAGTCTAAATGTTCTGGTTCCTTTTTGCCTAACATTTCTTAATTGAATTTATCTCTACTCTTGCATGTTACTATAAACAGTCAGGAGGATCCAAGCAGCTCTTTCAAAACTTTGCTTAAAAATCTCCTGAGCTAAGGATTTAATTTTATCACCTGGCAAGTGCCAACTTCCAAAACAACCGAACAAACAAAACAACAAAATGAGGGCCTAATTCATTCAAGTTCTTTGTAATTTCATAGCAAAGATCACCTTCCTTCTACTTTCCAATAACCTGTTTCTTATTTACATTTGAGGCCTCACCAGACTGGCTTTTATTTCTACCAACATCTTGTTTCTGCCACTAATATTTTTAACCAACATTAATATTTCTACCAAAAAACTGTTAATAATTATTTATGTATTACATAAGAAGATGGAGAACTTTCCTTAAGCTCCTTTGTTTTCTTTCCCAGCCCTCCAGTCTTTAAATAAAATAATCTTTAACATCTGCATTTCTACCAACATTCCGTTCACAGCAACAGCAATCTAGTTTTTTTCTTTTCTTTTCTTTTTTCTTTTCTGGGCATGCACTTACAAACTCCTCCAGCTTCTATCCATTGTACAGTTCCAAAGACACTTTCAGAGTTTCAGGTATTTGTTTCAGCAGCATCCTACTTCTTGGTACTAAAATATGTATTAGTCTGCTTAATCTGTCATAACAAAATAGCACGAGCTGGTCCAGCCTGGCCAGGTTTTCTCTTGCTGGCTTATAGGTGGTCATCTTCTCCCAATGTTTACACACAATCTTTCCTCAGTGTGTGCGTGTATGTATATGTGCCGAGAGAGTGGCAGCAAGCAGGCACTCAGTTATCTGCTTATAAGGAAGTTAATCCTATCATATCAGGGGCCTCCATAAAATCTCAATTATTTCCTTAGGGACCTCATCTCCAATTACAGTCACATTGGGGTAATAGGGCTTCAACATATAAATTGGAGGGAAATCACAAACATGCAGTCCATAACAACACACATGTGTAAGCACGTGCGCGCGCACACACACACACACGTGAATATATCCTTAGCAGGATTATTTTCATTTGTAAAGGGTGAATGAAAATTGCCTAGACATAAATCACAAGACATCATACGAAGTCTTTTAAATAGACTTAAAAATAGATCCCTTATAATGTCATATGCCTAAAAAAGAGAAAACATATTTTGGTTAATGCAATATTCTTAAAATACTTTCACACCAAATGTGGAGATAAAACAAACGTTAACAAATCTATATTATATATTGTGTGATTTTTGTTAAGAAAATATTCAAAATCTAGTCCACAGTTTTAAAAGAAATGTGGAATTTTTTCATTAGGATAAGAAAACATTTTAGGGAGAAAATAATCAAAAGTACGGATGACAAAATAGCTTCTACTTTGTGATATTATGCATATTAAACAACAAAAAGGAGAGCGAAGAATCAAAATTAGCTTGTTTTATGCAATACTCTGCAGGTTATCTAGATTTATTACTGAGTAATAAGGAATTTGTCCTGAGCCCATATAGAAGTCTAACTTGCATCCCTGACTCCTGGGAAGTAACAACTAAACACTTAAATTTTTTCAGGTGCTAGGACTGTTTTTGTTGTTCATGGTGGAATCCTCAAACCATAACTGATAGTTTCTGTTAACAGAGTCACTTTTGGTGGGTTCTGGCCTCACAGAAAGACCAACCACATAATTAGAAGATTGAATTTTGAGGTATATATCAGCCTGACCTCTGCAAGGAATAAAGGGGTTAAAGCCGAACTAAATTATGTGGGTGATGGTTCAATCAATCATGCCTTCATGAAACAACAATAAAACTGGACCCAGAAGCATAAGGAAGCTTCTCTGATTTACAATACTCTTGATTATTGCTACCCATTGATGTCATAAAGTATTCCTGAGAACAACAGAAGTTACAGATTTGAAACCCTCCCACATTTTTCCTTAGGCATCTCTTCTTTGGTTGATTCTAATTTGTATCTTTTGCTACCATAACACTGTGCTTATAAATGTAGCAATTTCTAAATGTTGTGAGTCATTCTTTCAAATTACCTAACTTGAGAGAATCTGTGGGTCCTGAGTTTGTAGCCTGCTGCCCCAAAGTAAGGATGACCCTGTGAACCTTTCAACTCATATTTGATGTCAGAAGTCTTAACAAGACTCCGCAGTTCTGGAGAAATACACTCTTAACCTGGAGGTTGGTTAATTCTAGATAATGTCTAAGGTGGAAGAGTTACTTGAAGATTATTTAACTTAAAAACTATATATGTGACTTGGCATTCTGATTAGTTATGTCAGTCAAAAATCTTGTTTAAATTTCCTAATTAATGTGTACTTGTTTCTTACAGATGGCACCATCACTTTCATCAATCTGTGCTATGGTTTGCCTTATGAGTCTATTTGGGTAGGCAATAATCTCTGCTTATTCAATCAAAGGTAAGTCTAGGTATAAAACTGAAGGCATTTTGTTGATGTAATTAAAGTTTACACTTGGTTGGCTTTAAGGGTGATTATCCCAGGCACTCTGGTTGGGCCTAATTCAATTAGTTGAAAGGAACAAAAGCCAACATAGACAAATGGGATCTAATTAAACTAAAGAGCTTCTGCACAGCAAAAGAAACTATCATCAGAGTGAACAGGCAACCTACAGAATGGGAGAAAATTTTTGCAATCTATTCATCTGACAAAGGGCTAATATCCAGAATCTGCAAAGATCTTAAACACATTTACAACAAAAAACAACCCCAACAAAAAGTGGGCAAAAGATATGAACAGACACTTTGCAAAATAAGACATTTATGATTTATGAGACCAAACATATGAAAAAAGCTCATCATCACTGGTCACTAGAGAAATGCAAAACAAAACCACAATGAGATACCACCTCATGCCAGTTAGAATGGTGATCATTAAAAAGTGAAGAAACAACAGATGCTGAAGAGGATGTGCAGAAATAGGAACGCTTTTACACTGCTTTAGGGAGTGTAAATTAGTTCAACCATTGTGGAAGACAGTGTGGGGAGTCCTCAAGGATCTAGAACTGAAAATACCATTTGACCCAGCAATCCCATTACTGGATATATATCCAAAGAATTATAAATCATTGTACTATAAACACACATGCACACATATATTTATTGCAGCACTGTTCACAATAGCAAAGACTTGGAACTAACCCAAATGCCCATCAATGATAGACTGAATAAAGAAAATGTGGCACATATACACCATGGAATACTATGCAGCCATAAAAAAGGATGAGTTCATGTCCTTTGCAGGGACATGGAAGAAACTGGAAACCAACTGGGCACGGTGGCTCACTCCTGTAATCCCAGCACTTTGGGAGGCTGAGGTGGGCAGATTACGACATCAAGAATTTGAGACCAGCCTGATCAACATAGTGAAACCCCGTCTCTATTAAAAATACAGAAATTAGCTGGGAGTAGTGGCACACGCCTATAATCCCAGCTACTTGGGAGGCTGGGGCAAGAGAATCGCTTGAACTCAGGAGGCGGAGGTTGCAGTGAGCTGAGATCTCTTCACTACATTCCAGTCTGGGCGACAGGGCGAGACTCCATCTCAAAAAAAAAAAAAAAAAAAAAAAAAAAAAAAAAAAAAAACCAAAAAAAACACTGTAAACCATTATTCTCAGCAAACTAACACAGGAACAGAAAACCAAACACCACATGTTCCCACTCATAAGTGAGCATTGAACGTTGAGAACACATGGACACAGGGAGGGGAACATCACACTCTGGGGCCTGTTGGGGGGTGGGGGACAAGGGCAGGGATAGCATTAGGAGAAATACGTAGTGTAGATGATGGGTTGATGGGTGCAGCAAACCACCATGGCACATGTATACCTATGTAACAAAACTGCACGTTCTACACCTGTATTCCAGAACTTAAAGTATGATTTAAAAAACCTTTTATAAATAAAATAAAATAAAAAGGTAAAAAACAAAGCAGACCAAAGCTTTGCTAAGGAAGAAGAAATTCTACCTATGAATAGCAACTTTGAATAGCAACTTTAGCTTATGCCTCAGAGTCCAACTTGCTCTTTCATGTGTACTGGCCTATGGAGTTTGAACTTAATTACGTGTCAGTTGCTTTAATTTTAAAATGGAGATAATATTACAACTCACACAAGGTGCTTTTCTTTATTTTATTTTCTATTTGCACAGCAGGTATTTCTTCATACCTTTACTTTGAAGTTGTGCATGTCATTAAATGTGAGATGGGTCTCTTGATACCAGCAGATGGTTGGGTCTTGCCTTTTGTTCCAGCTTGCCACTCTATGTCTTTTTAGTGAGGTATTTAGCCCATTTACATTCAAATGTTAATCTATTTTTCCCCTATGTGTGCTGTATGCTATAACTAACTGCATTGTCAACATTTCTTAAATGTATCCTAATTACGTTTTGTAGAACACTGCAATAATTTAATAACAGAAATTATTTTAAAATGCACAGGAAAAATATGCTTAAATAGACCATTGTAGTTCTACAGAACAAATTGTAATAAATTTCAAAAGATTAAAGACTATGCCATCTTACTAAATTAAACTAAAACTAGAAATGAATAAAATAAGAAAACTAAAAATATCAAATGTATAGAAATTAAATCATATATTTCAAAATGTTTTATAGGATAAACTACCAAAATACAAATATGAAAATATTTTGAACTAAGTGAGTATAAATGTAAAATAGTAACATTTATAGGATATAGCTAATTCAATGCTCAAAAGAAAATCAATCTTTTTACATATGTATCAGAAACTACATTCTCTCTCTTCTTCTCTTCCATGTTATTACTAGAAAAGTCAAAAAAATACAGTCATATTTTCTTTAAAAAAAGCAAATGAGCTCTTAGAATTTAGGGTAAGACAAACTTAAAAAATAATATTAGCTCCATGTATCTCCCTGCAATGACATGATCTCAATTTTTTTAAGACTACATAGTTTACTATGGTGTGTATGTATCATATTTTCTTTATCTAGTCTATTATTGATGGGCATTTAGGTTGATTACATGTCTTTGCTATTGTGAATAGTCCTGGAGTGAACATACATATCCACGGGTCTCATAATAGAATAATTTATATTGCTTTGGGTACATACCTAGTAATGGGATTTCTTGGTTGTATGGTATTTTTTTCTTTAGGACTTTGAGGAATTGCCACAGTGTCTTCCACAATGGCTGAACTAATTTACACTCCCACCAAAGTGCATAAGCGTCCTCTTTTCTCTACAAACTCGCCAGCATCTGTTATTTTTTGACTTTTTAGTAATAGCCATTCTGACTAGTGTTAGATGGCTATTATCCTTAGCAAACTAATACAGAACCAGAAAACCAAATACCACATGTTCTCACTTATAAGTGGGTGCTAAATGTTGAGAACACATGGACACATAAATCAGAACAACATATACTAGGGCCTTTTGGAGGGTAGAGGATGGAAGGAGGGAAAGGTTCAGCTAAAAAAATTAATGAGTACTAGGCTTAGTACTTGGGTGATGAAATAATCTGTACAACAAACCCCCATAAGATAAATTTACATATGTAACAAATCTGCACTTGTACCCCTGAACTTAATATAAAAGTAAAATTACAAATAATAATAATATTAAAAACAAATTGACTACAGAAGAAAACAAAAATTAGAGTAGGTAAAAATTAAGAAATTAAGAAATCAAAACTTATATTCTTAAAAAATATTACATTAAGTGAGTTCTGTTTCTCAAATGGAAAGATAAACGGAGGGTGGCTTCAATCTTCCTCACAGAAAATCAAAAACAAACATGTAAATTTGACATCTACACTAGCAACCATTCAGAGCTCAAGTCTGAGGTAGAAATACTTTCTGGGGCCATAAAGAAGTGGAAAATCTCTGAGAACATGGTAGGGAATTAGACTTCCACATCCATGATGCCCCTCCCTCCTTATTGTCAGGGCATAAAGCATGTGAAAAATTTCCCACCAACTTAGTTTCTGCACTGGAAAAAATAAGACTAATGTGGTCAGCCAACTGCATTACCATCTTGTCTTCACTGGAAGGAAACTTATCTTTGCTTTAAGTCATGGGTAGCATCATGACTGTCTGAAGGGAGCAATATTCCTAAGGACAGAGACAAATAGGGGAGGTGGGACTACCATCCTCAGCTCCAGAAACTCTGCTCCATAACAATTTATAACCACAAAGGAGACACCAAATCAGACTAGCTATTTACCAGTACCACACTGTAGGAGATACATTCCCCATGTTCCCTGAGCACAAACCCCTAGCCAGCCTTCACACATTGCTGGAATAATTCTTTCATGACCTCTTCCACTTGGAACAAGCACTGCTCCACTTGCTAGAGATGAGGCAAACCTGGGCTTAAGGTGCCACTTAGAGCTGAGGAGATGGAAACCTAGTGGTGAAGATTCACTAAGCAGACATATTCAACAAAAATCAAAACAAGCTAGACCGACAGGGAAACCTCTAATAAATAATGAATTATTCAATGCAAAGACATAGATGTGTACCCACAAGAAACAACAGCAAACAGGGAATCATGACCTTCCCAAATGGGCACATTAAAATCCAGTGACTGATCTTAACAAGATTTATGAGCTCTCTGAGTAATAATTCAAAATATCAATTATAAAGAAACTCAGTGATCTCCAATGCAGCACAGAAAAGCAATTCATAAATGTATCATATAAATTTAGCAAAGAGATTAAAATAATAAAATCAAATGAATTCTGGAACTAAGAAATAACATTTGCTGAATTTAAGAACTCTTTTGAGACTCTCAACAGCAGAGTCAACCAGACAGAGGAAAGAATCTGAACTCAAAGATCAGCTACTGGAATATACACAGGCAGAGGAGGAAAAAAAGAATGTAAAAAGATAATTTGCAAGATATAGAAAATTTCTTCAGAAGACCAAATCTAAAATTATAGGCATTCAAGAGGGAACTGAGGAAAAGCAAGAGGTAAAAAACTTGTTCAAAGAAATCATAACAGAAAACATACCCAAACTTAAGAAAGATATAAGTACACAGGTATAAGAAGAACTTAGAATACAAAAGAGATGCAACCTAAGTAATACTAACCCAAGGCATCTAATAATGAACTCTCCAAGGTCAAAGCGAAGATCCCCAAAGCAGTGAGAGATATGAAACAAATAATGAATAAAAGGGTTCCAATTCATTTCGCAGCAGAATTTTCAACAGAATCCATACAGGCTAGGAAGGAATAAGATAACATTTAAAAAATACTCAAAGAAATAAAAATGTGATACAAGTATACTATATCCAGCAATATTTTCATTCAAATATAAAAGTGAACTCTTAAAGTCTTTCCCAAACAAAAGCTGAGAGAATTTACCATCACCAAACCCGTCTTGCAAGAAGTATTAAAAACATTTCTTTAATCTTGAAGAAAATTTCACTAATGTGAAAAAAAAAAATTAGGGTATATAAAACCTACTGGTAAAATCAAGTACAACAACAAACATAGAATATACTATTACCATATTTGTGGTATGCAGTCTACTCATGACTCCAGTATGAAGCCCAAAAGACAAATCTATCACAACAACAATAGCTACAGTAATCTGTTAGAAGAGAAGTAATATGAAAATATGTAAATTGAGAAAATCATAAATCAAAATGTTGGACAATAGAATTAAAGTGTGGAAATATTTTGCCTCTGTTTTTATTCTTTTATTTCTGATTTAAGATAAACTGTCATCTCATTAAAATAACTTGTTATATCTATAACAAGTTGTAAACCTTCTTGTAACCACAGCAAAAAAAAAAAAAAAAAAAAAAAAAAAAAAAACAATCCTATAACAGATTTACTAAAAATAGACAGCAACAAATTAAAACATAGTATCAGAGACAATGACTTGACCACAAAGAAACACAGTAAGAAAGGAATAAAAAGAGAAGAAGTCTCAAACCATCAGAAAACATGTAACAAAATGGCAGCAGTGAGTCCTTGTTTATAAATACTAATGCTGAATATAAATGGTCTCAATTCTTCAACCATATGAAGTGGTTGAATGGATAAAGAAATAAGACCCAGTGATATGTTGCCTTCAAGAAATCCTCTTCATCTATAAAAATACACATAGATTGAGAGTGAAGAGTGGAAAAAGATATTTCATACAACTGGAAACCAAAGAAGACCAGAAGTAGCTCTACTTATATCAGATAAAATTTACAACAATTACAGGCTGCAAGAAAAGCAAGAAGGCTAACTATATAATGATAAATGGATAAATTCAGCACGTTGATAAAACAGCTATAAATATCTGTGCACCCAACTCTAGAGCTCTCAAACATATAAATTAAATATTCACAAATCTAAAGGGACAGAAAAATGCAATTCATGCAATTTTAATAATAAGGGGCTTTAACACCCCACTCTCAGTAATGGACAGATCATCCAGACAGAAAGTCACCAAAGGAATAGCAAAGTTAAACTATATGTTATACTACACAGATGTATACTATTGTATAGTATACTATATCTATACTATATAGATCTAATAGAGGTAACTTACCTTTACAGAACGTTTTACCCAACTGTTGCAGAATACACTTTTTTTTTCAGCACTTGACATATTCTCCAGAATAGATCATATTTTAGGCCATAAATTCAGTTTGTACAAATTTTAAAAATATACATAAATAATATCAAGCATCTTTTCTGATCACAATAGAATAAAACTGGAAATCAGGAACCTTAAAATCAGGAATAAAATAAAAATCAGGAATAAAACTAAAAATCAGGAAAATACACAAACACATGGAGATAAATAACATGCTCCTGAATGACAATGTCTTCATGAAGAAATTAAGAAATATTTACACATTTCTTGAAACAAATGAAAGTGGAAATACAACACATCAAAATCTATAAGATATCGTAAGAGCAGTATTGAGAAAAGTTTATGGCAATAAGTGCCTATATTTAAAAAATAGAATTACTTCAAATAAATAACTCAATGATGCACCTCAAGGAACTAGGAAAGCAGGAAAAAAAAAGAAATTCAAAGTTAGTAGTAGGAAAAATTATAAAGCAGAAATAAATGAAATTGAGACCTAAAATAACTGAAAAATACAAAAAGTCAATGAAATGAAAAGTTGGTTTCTTGAAAAGATAAACAAAATTTACAAACCTTTAGCTAACTAAAAATAAAATTAGATAAGAACCAAATAAAATAAATCAGAAATGAAAAGTTGACATAAAAACTGAGATTTTAGAAATAAAAAGAATCATTAGAGACTATTATGCAGAAATGTAAGCAAAAAAAACCCTGAAATACCTAGAAGAAATTAATACATTCTTGGACACATACAACTCATCAATATTGAAACATGAATAAACAGAACACTTTAACAAACCAATAATGAGCAACAAGATTGAAGCCATAATAAAAACTCTGTCATCAAAGAGAAGCCCAGGACCTAAAGAATTAACTGTTGAATTCTACCAAACATTTATGAATAACTAATGACTGTCCTACTCAAACTCTTCAAAAAAAAAAAAAAAAAAAAACTGGAAGAGGAGAGAATATTTACCAACTTAATCTACATGACAGCATTACCCTGATACTAAAACCAGACAAAGACATAACAATAAAGGAAAACTATAAGCCATTGTCACTGATAAATATAGAAACAAAAGTCCTTAACAAAATTCTAGCAAACCAAATTCAACAACACATTAAAAAATTATTTACCATGATCAAGTGAGATTCATCCCAGGGATACAAGGATGATTCAACATACACAAATTAACAAATATAACAGATCACATTAACAGTATCAGGAAAAAATATATAATTATTTGTATTGGTAGCAAAAAAGCATTTGGTAAAATTTAACATCTCTTTATGATAAAAAAAAAAAAAAACCCTTGTGAAACAAATGTAGGAGCAACACATCTCAAAATAATATAGACCATATATGATAAACCCATGGCTAACATCATACTGCACAGGGAAAAATTGAAGGCCTTCCTTCTGAAGACTGGAACAAGCCAAAAATTCCCATTTTTACCTCTATTATTCAACATAAAACTGGAAGTCCTGGCCAGAGCAATTAGGCAAAATAAAAAAATAAATGACATCCAGTCTGAAAAGGAAGTCAAATCAGCCTTTTTCACAGACAACATGATTTTGTACTGCGTAACTGGATAACCATGTCCAGAAGAATGAAACTGGACCCCTACCTTTCACCATACTCAAAATATTATTCAAGATGGATTAAAATTTAAATGTAAGTCCACAAACTTTAAAAACCCTAGAAGAAAACAGTGTCAAATACACATTTGACATTGGCTGTGGCAAAGAATGTATGGCTAAGTCCCCAAAAGCAATTGCAACAAAAATAAACATTGACCTAATTTTTAAGAGGGACCTGATTAAAGAGCTTCTGCACAGCAAAAGCAACAATCAACAGAGTAAACAGACAACTTAGAGAATGGAAGAAAATATTTACAAACTATGCACCCAGTAAAGGCCTAATGTCCAGAATCTATAAGAGTCTTTGGCAATTCAACATGGAAAACCCTAATAACCCCATTTAAAAATGGACAAAGGACAAGAACAGACACTTCTCAAGAGAAGACATGCAAGTCGCCAACAAACATGTTTAAAAATGCTCATCATAATTAATCATAAGAGAAATACAAATCAAAACCACAGGGCGATACCATCTCACACCAGTCAAAAAGTTTATTATTAAAAATTCAAAAAAAACCACAAAAACAATATTGGTGAGTCTGCAGAGAAAAGGGAATGTATATTCACTTGATGGGAATGTAAGTTAGTGTAACCACTGTGGACAGCAGTTTGAGGATTTCTCAGAGAACTTAAAATAAAACTATCATTTAATCCAGCAATCCCATTATTGGGTATATAGCCAAAGGAAAATAAGTCTTTCTGCAGAAAAGACCCATGCACTTGTATGTTCATTGCCATGCTATTCGCAATAGCAAAGACACAACATCGGTGCCTATCAGTGGTGTTTGGATGAAGAAATTGTGGTACATATAAACCATGGAATACTATGTAGCCATAAGAAAAAATAAAATCATGTCATTTGCAGCCACATAAATGCAGCTGGAGGACATTATTCTAAGCAAATTAATGCAGGAAGATTAAAAAAAAAACACTGCGTTTTCTCACTTACAAGTAGGAACAAAGCATTGTGCACACCTTGGAATAAGATAGGATAAATAGACACTGCACCTATTATAGGGGAAAGGGAAGGAGGGGCGTGGACTGAAAAACTATCTTTTGGGTATTATACTCACTACCTGTGTGACAGGATCATTCTTATTCCAAATTTCGGTATCAAGCAACATTCCCACATAACACACCTGCACATGTACCCCTGAAATCTAAAATAAAACCTGAAATTAAAAATAAAAATTACTATCATTCAGCTACATCAGCAAAAAATCTGAAAAAAATCAAGAAACTATTGCCCTTTACAATAGTTACAAAAAATATAATACCTAAGAATTAATCTGAGCAAAGAAGTGAAAGATCTATATGAGGACCACTACAGGACTCTGATGAAACAATTAGGACATAAAAAAATCAAAGATATTGTATGCTCATGGATTGGAAGAATTAACATTTTTTAAATGACAAAAATATCAAAAGTAATTAATAGATTCAATGTAATAATTATCAAAATATCAGTGACATTCTTCCCAGAAATAGAAAAAAATTGTTAAATCTGTATGGAATCACAAAAGACCCTAAATAGCCAAAGCCGTCCTGTACAAAACAAACAAAACTAGAGGCATAATACCAGACTTCAAAATTTACTACAAAGCTGTAGTAGCTAAAATAGCATGCTAATGACTTAAAAAGAGACATGTAAACCAATGGAGCAGAATAGATAACCCAGATATACTGTGTGCTTCTGTGTGGGTTGTTTGTTTGCTTAAGAGACTGGCTCTTGCTCTGTTACCCTGACTGGAGTACAGTAGCATGATTGTAGCTCATGGCAGCCTTGAACTCCTGGACTCAAACGACCTTCCTATCTCAACTTTCCAAGTAGCTGGGACCACAGGCATGTGCCACCACACATCGAGATCTCAAATATAAATCTACACATTTATAACCTACTCATCTTTGACAAAGTCACCAACGGTATACGATGGAGCAAAGAAAGTCTTTCCAATAAATAGTACTTGGAAAACTGTATAACTAAAAGTGGAAGAATAAAACTGAACTCCAATCTCTCGCAATACACAAAAATCAAAACAAAATAGATTAAGTATTTAGAGATATGACTGAAACTATGAAGCTCCTAGAAGAAAATGTTCCAGGATATTGATCTGCACTCCGTGTGTGTGTGTGTGTGTGTGTGTGTGTGTGTGTGTAAGATCTCAAAAGCACAAGCCATCAAAGCAACCCTGGATAGTTTGTATTATATCAAGCTTAATAGCTAATATTAAGCACATTTTATTAAGCTACATAGCTTCTGCACATCAAACTAAACATTCTTAAAGATAAATGACTTATTATTAAGCCGAGTTTGATACAAAATATTAAGTATGAAAGTCAACAAAGTGAAGAGACAACTCACAGAATGGGAGAAAACATTTACAAACTATCCATCTGACAAGGGGTAAATAGCAAGAATATACAAGGAGCTTCAACAACTCAACAGCAAAAACACAATAATACGATATAAAATGGTCAAAAAGTCTAAATAGATATTTCTCCAAACAAGGCAGACACATGGCCAACAGGTCTATTAAAAAATGCTCCACATCACCAATCATCAGAGAAATGCAAATTAAAACCACAATGTGACATCATCTCACCCCAGTTAAAATGACTATTATTAAAAAGACAAAAAGTAACAGTTGTTGAGGATGTTGAGAAAAAAAACTATTAGAAATCATTGGTAGGGATGTTAATTTGCAAAATCACCATGGATATTAGATGGAGATTCCTCAAAAAATTAAAAATGTGACTATCATATAATGGCACAATTCTATTGCTGGGTACATATTAAAAAAAAGAAAATCAATGTATCAAGGAGTTATCTGTACTTCCATATTTATTGCAGTACTATTTACAATAGTCAAAATGTGGAATCAAATGCTTATCAATGGAAGGATTGATAAAAGAAGTGGGTATATACAAAATTAAATATTATTGAGCCATAAAATAGAATAAACTTTTGTCATTACAGCAATATGGATGGAATTGGAAGCCATTGTGTTAAGTGTTATAAGCCAAGAACAGAAAAACAAATATCTCATGTTCTCACTCATGTGGGGAAGCTTAAAAAAAGAATTCATGATGATGGAGTAGTGTGGTGGCTACCAAATGCCACAATGGAAGGGATGAAGAGGGCATAAGGGGAAAAAAGGACATAAGTTTATTTATTAACACTGAACTGTGCATTTAAAAATGGTAAAGAGGGTAAATAAAAATTAACATTAAAAAATAAAAACACATTAAGCAAGTGATGTGTGAAGCTACAAATTGGAAAAATATGTAAACATTCCACATACTTGAAAAAGACTCATAATTGCAATAGTATGACTTTATGATTTTGTAAGAAAAGAGACACACAAATTTCATTTCACATTTAAACAAGACTTCAAATAGATCTAATTTGCCAATAAGCATAGGAAAATTTGCTCGGCATTATTATTCATTTTAAATTAAAAACACAATTGCTTATACATACACCTCTACCAAAAAGACTGAAGCTAATAAGGTTAAAACCTGTTACTGAGAATGTGCAGTAAGTGCAATTTATTCATTATTGTTGTAATTATAAAATTGCAAAATTAAATTGGAAAACTATTTGGTAATGTTTGTTACGGTCATCTGTATAGTCTTCCTATGACCTGGCAATTCTGCTTTCAGGTTTTTATAAGAATAATGAGTGTCTATATTTATATAATGGCTTGTTCAACCATGTTCAGAAAAGTTTTATTTAAAACAGTACAAATTAGAAGGAATTTAAATGTCCACCAAAAGAGAAAAGCCACGTTTTATAATATTCACACAACAGAACACTTCACAGAAATAAAATATCCTACTATTCATATGTGCAGCAACATCATTTAATATGTAATATTTATGAAGCTGATATTATTGTAAATATTTATGTCCATTCCTCTCTTTCTAGGGTACAAAAACGTTATTGATAAAATATTGAAGTTCTATTTAGAGTGGAGGAAAGCCACTTTTATTGACCATGACATAGTAACTGATAAATATATTATCCAAGGTTCAGTATATCTATGACACTTTTATAAAACTAAAACTTCATACAGATAAGTGAGTTATTATTAAGTTTTGAGTTTGACACAAAATATTAAGTATGAAAGTTAAAGGCAGAAACATCAAATGTAAGGTGTAATAAAACTTCTGAAACATATTAGAAAAATTAGTTTATAATTTTAAAGATAATATGCAGCATATAAAATACGTAGCAAATATTTCAATGGAAATAAATATTTAAATATTTTGAAATGTAAAAAAGCAAATGGTTTAAAAATCTAATAGAGGCAAAATCAAACTTTAAAAGAACGTCTCTAATAATTTAAAATTTTAGGACAGATGAATTACTAAGGAATACATGAGATATTAAGTTAGAAATTGTTCCAACAGAATTAATTTGGTGAATGACATATTCTTTAATTAAGAAAGTTGATAAACTGGTGAAAATAAACCCAAATTTTTCAATTGATTCAAAATGGCAAGAGAAAACTTCTCTTAAATCTCTGTCCCATTTTTTCAAAGAACTGTATGTTTCACATCAATTTTTATTACATTGATTTAAAAATTAGGTACAGTATTGTGTTTCTAAAAGAAGAAATACATTCTGAGAAGTGCCTCATTAGGTGATTTTGTTGTTGTGCAGACATCTTGGAGAACAGTTACGCAAACCTAGATTGTAGAGCCTACTCCATACCTAGGTTATATGGTATAGCCCACTGCTCCTAGGCTAGATACCTGTACAGCTTGTTACTGTACTGGATAGTGTAGACAATGTGAACACAATGGTATCTGCGTATCTAACATATCTAAATATAGAGAAGGTATAAAAAAATGATATAAAAGATAAAAGATGGTCCATCTGTATAGGGCACTTACCATGAATTAAGCTTGCTGGACTGGAAATTGCTCTGGTCAGTGAGTGAGTGGTGAGTAAATGTGAAGGCTGAGGATATAACTGCACACCGCTATAGACTTTATAAACACTGTACACTTAGGCTACACTAAATTTACAAACAAATATTTTCCTTTCGCCAATAATTAACCCCTACTTACTAGAATTTTTTACTTTATAGACAATTTTTTTTAACTTTTTGGGTTTTGTAATAACACATAGCTTAAAGCACAAACACACTGTATTGCTGTACAAAAAATATTTTCATATTTTTATTTTATGTATTTAATTTTTAAATTGTTCTATTTATTTATTTTTACTTTAAAAAACTTTACAAATAAAAACCAAGAAACAAATATACACATTAGCCTTGACCTACACAAGGCCAAGATCACCAATATCATTTTCATCCAACTCCACGCCTTGTCCCACTTGAAGGTCTTCAGTGGCAATAACATGCATGGTGCTGACACCTCTTATAATAGCAATGTCTCCTTTTGGAATACCTCCTGAGAGACCTGTCTGAGGCTGTATTACAGTTAACTTAAAAAAAGTAATAAGAAGAATATACTTTACAATAATGATAAAATGTAGTATAGTAATTACATAAACTGGCAACATAGTCATTTGTTATCCTTATCAACCATTATGTACTGTACATAACTGTATGTGCCATACTTTTATTTAATATATGGCTGGCAAAATACTAGGCTTGTTTACAACAACCTCACCACAAAAGCATGAGTAATGTGTGGTGTTCTAATGTTATGATGGCCAAAATATCAATAGGTGAGAATTCCAGTGCCATTTTAGTCTGATTGGACCACTGTTGTATTTGCAGTCCTTCATTGACAAAACATTTTTATGTGGTATATGAGTGTATATGAACTTGAAACTATAAAAAGTATATAAAAATATATTGCAGAAATAAAAATCTGTTTAGTTTCTACATTCATCATTCATTTTTATTTTTATTTATTTTTTGGTATGAACCAAATCAATCTAAGATATTTGCTTAGGCCTGAAGGAAAGAATAAAATCTTCTGGGGAACAATTGCTTATAATCTCTTTGTCACTGTGCAGTAACACTAAATAGGGTTCTTCAGGTTCCTTCTTCAGTTTCATTGACACATTAAATAAAAACCTATGAACTGTATTTCTTAGGACCATTTCCAGGATAGTCTTTATGTTTTGAAAAACCATCAGATAAGAATAGTTCCCCAGATGTCTTACAAAGTGGCTATTCACTCTTTCTGTGCAATAAATCTCTAAAAAACAAAGGCAATGATTTTCAGGAAAACTTATTAGAAACATCCATTTCAAATAGCTTACATTTAAATCACAATTTCTATTTCACGAAGTTGAAATTCTGTATACAAAGAACAATATCATTTAGTGAGTGAAATATGTCTTTTATCAGTTAAATCCTGAACAAATTGTAAACTCAGTTTTCTCAGTTTTTTTAATTATTTGCCTCTCTATCTCTTTCTCACTCTCTTTCTCTTCCCTCTCTATATATGTATAGATTTACACACACACATATAATATATAAACATAAATACACACAAACACATACAGACTCATTTCTCATTCTATTTTTTTAATTTGGGAAAATACAACATCCATATAACAACCAACCATATTGAACAAATGTTTATATTGACCTTAGTAGTTTCAGAGTTAAAATATAACAAGCATCATTAAAAAAATCTTTTGAGGCCAGGCATGGTTGCTCACACATGATACCCCAGCACTTTGGGAGGCTGAGACAGGAGAATCATTTGAGGCCAGGAATTCAAGGCCAGCCTAGGCAACATAGAGAAGCTCTGTCTCACCCAAAACAAACAAACAACCAAATATACCAAAAACCTTTGATGATGTAATAGTCCATTTTCACCCTGCTATAAAGAATTACCTGAGACTGGGTAATTTATGAAGGAAAAAGTTTTAATTGACTCACAGTTCCACATAACTGGGTAGGCCTCAGGAAACTTACAATCACTGCAGAAGGCAAAGGGGAAACAAGGCACATCTTACAGGACAACAGGAGAGACAGGGGTGGGGGGAAGTGCTATACTTTTAAACCTTCAGATCTTGTGAGAACTCACTCGCTATCATGAAAACAGCATGGGGGAAATCCACCCACAGGATCCAGTCGCCTCCCACCAGGACCCTTCCTTGACACGTGTGAATTACAATTTGAGATGATATTTGAGTGGGGACACAGAGCCAAATCATATCAAATGCTATTACACATTCCATTTTCCATACTATAATTTCAGTAATAACTACTATACTCAAGTTGCTATTCATCCTTTCCAAATAACATTTTTTTTTTTTTTTTTGGTTTGAGACGGAGTCTCGCTCTGTCGCCCAGGCTGGAGTGGAGTGGCCGGATCTCGGCTCACTGCAAGCTCCGCCCCCCGGGTTCCCGCCATTCTCCTGCCTCAGCCTCCCTAGTAGCTGGGACCACAGGTGCCGCCACCACACCCGGCTAGTGTTTTTTTTTTTTTTTTTGTATTTTTAGTAGAGACGGGGTTTCACCGTGTTAGCCAGGATGGTCTCGATCTCCTGACCTCGTGATCCGCCCATCTCGGCCTCCCAAAGTGCTGGGATTACAGGCTTGAGCCACCGCGCCCGGCCCCAAATAACATTTTTTAAACTTTTTATCATGTGTCTGTGTGTATATGTGTATCTCCATAAGCAAGCAATATAACACTTTGAGTAGTTATTTTCCTATCCATATATTATTTTGTTTTATAATAATAGTTTTTAATTTATTTTTGTTATCTTAATATAGTGCTTTGAACTCCCAATTTAATGTAGAAAATAAGCAGAATAGTACTCATTCTTGTTTTTTACCAGAAACATATCACAATTCAATAAAAAGGCATTTTCTATGTTTTCATAAACATCTTTCATCACATTGTAATTTGCCTAGTATTCCTATTTTGTTAAGAGTGTTATCAAGAGCATCTTGAAAGGCTGCAAATACTTTTTCTCAATCTATTATATTCTTATATAACATTTCTATTTTAAGTTTACTATGTGTTGGAAAATAACATCTATTCTTGCATTTCTAGAATATATCTTATTTGGTGATGACATAATATTATCATCTTTGTTGTTTTTAAATACATAGATTTGTTTTGTTAATATTTCATTGTGTGTTTATGCTCATAAATATGATTGGACTGTACTTATTTGATACTCTTATCAATCTTCTTTTGTGGTATCAAGGATATTTAGTTTTAGGAATAAGATAACAGATTTCTCTGACTGTTTCAAGTTTTGGAAAGCCTTTGCTGAGGAGAGAGATTGTTTTTTCTTTAAATTTTTGTATGATAGTCTAGTGATATTTTAATTTCTTATGAGGCAGAGCTTTTTGAGAGAATATATATTAAAATTATATAGATGATACTTAGTTTCAGGTCTAATCATATGTTCTACTTTTAGAAACTGAATTTAGCACCAAAATATATTTATTTCCTCTTTTCTCAAATGTATTTTGATAATTTTTGTTCTAAAGTCTGTACCATATGTAAGTTATGCAACCTTTTTTATTTCCCACAAAATAAGGGAGAAATACTCATACTTATCATAATCTTATTAGGACCATGTGGTTTTACCTGGTGTTTATGTAACTACTTTATTTCACTACCCCTTCCATCCTTCATTGCCCTCAGCAAGCACCTCAGCTGATCCTGGATTCTTACCTAGGGTGGTGATCAAAGCATAATTCCTGGATCATTAGCATTTCTCTCTGATTTGGACTGTTGCAGTTTTTCATTGACTTCAAATATAAACCCTGGCAGGAACAGGAGATGTCCTATGAAATTTCCCACACTCCATATCAACTTCTTTATCAATTCAGTCTCTTTATTAGCTATGATCAACCGCAACCCCCTCAGCTAGTCCACAACCCCTATCTTTGACTGTTGACTCACAAACTGGAAGAGCAAAATGTTCCAAAGTGGGGGGATCTCAACATCAAGTTCAATTGTGTCCTTTTCTTTTATTTTGGTGAAAGCTTTTCACTTCTCTTTAACATTTTATTTACACAAATTTATGGGATAAAAGTGTAATTTTATTACATGAATAAATTGTGTAGTGGTGAAGTCAGATGATTGTATCCATCACTGAAATAATGTACATTTTAGTCATTATTTCTCTTCATCCGCCCCCTTCCATCTTCCTGCCTTTCCAAGTCTCCATCATCTATCATTCCACACTTACATCCATGTGTACACATTATTTAGGTACCACTTATAAATGAGAACGTGCTCTATTTGTATTCCTGTATCTGAGTTATTCCACTTAAGATAATGGCCTCTAGTTCCATCCATCTTGTCTCAAAATGCATTATTTCATTATTTTTGTTACTGTATAGTATTTTATTAGGTATATTCACCACATTTGATTTACCTAGTGGACACTTAGGTCAATTCCAAGTTTTTGCTAGTGAGAATAGTGCTGTAATAGTACTGTGTGTCTGTGTGTGTGTATATGTATATGTGTGTATATATATGTGTGTGTATATATATATTGCCTTTGGGTTCGATATTCAGTAGTAGGATTTCTGGATCAAATGGTAGTTTTTTGAGAAATCTCTAAACTGTTTTCCATAGATATTGTACTAATTTACATCCCTACCAACATCTGTTATTTTTTCTTTTTAATTATAGTCATTTGCTTGGTGTAAGTTTATATCATTATTGTTTTAATTTGCATTTCTCTGGTGATTAGTGATGATGATGTTTTCTCAACTTTGTTGGTCACTTTTATGGCTTCTTTTGAAAAATGTCTATTCTTGTCTTTTGCCAAGTTTTCAATGGGATTATTTGTTTTTTGTTGTTGCTGAGTTGAATTCCTTGCAAATTCTGTATGTTAGTACCCTATTGAATATATAGTTTGCCAGTATTTCCTCCCATTCTGCAGGTTGTCTGTTCACTCTGTTGATTATTATTATTATTAGCTTTGACAAAGCTTTTAAGTTTAGTTAATTCTCATTTGTCTATTTTTGTTTTTATTGTCTATGCATTTAAGGTCTTAGTAATGAATTCTTTACCGAAAACGATGTCCAGAAAAGTTTTTCTTTTAGTATTTTACAGTTTTAGGTCTTACATTTTAAGTCTTTAATCCATCTTGGGTTGATTTTTTTTAATATGGTGAGAGATAGGGGTCCAGTTTAATTCTCCTGTGTATGACAATCCAATTTTCCTGGCACGATTTTTTGAAAACGATGTGCTTTACCCAGGTTATATTTTTGTCAATTTGTAAAAATCTGTTAGCTGTAAATACGTGGCTTTGTTTCTGGATTCTCTATTCTGTTCCATCGATCTATGTGACTATTTTAATACCAGTACCATGCTGTTTGGTTACTATATGCTTGTAGGGTAATTGGAAGCCAGGTAATGTGATACTTCTAGAATTGAGACCTCTCCATCGTTCTGTAACAATATTACTGCACGATTAGTGGCTGAAGACAACTTAATTTTTGTGTGTATGTGTGTGTCTCACAGTTTCCAAGAGTCATAATGCAGGAACTGCTTAGCTGGCCTCACCTTTTAGGGACTCACAAAGCTTCAGTCAAGGTATTGGTCAGGGCTTGGTTTGCATCTGAGGGCTTGACCGAAGAAGAACATAATTCCTCACTTGTGGTTGTTGGCAGAGTTCAGTTCCTTCTAGATATACAATTGAGGACTGAAGTTTATTGCTAGCTATTTAATAGGGGCCATCCTTAACTCCTTTTTTTCAGCGCCTGGAAGCCAGCAAAGATTTTTTTTGCCATATGGTGTCACCCAACATGTCAGCTTACTTTTTCACAGCTATCCATAGAAGGAAATACTCTAAGAAAACAGGTGCTACAACCATATTAAAAGTGATAGTAATAAGATAATCACCTACACTTAGTAATGTATATTCTATCATCTTTGCCTTTTTCTGTTGGTTAGAGGCAAGTCACAGTCCCCTCCATACTCAAAGAGAAAGAATCACATGAGCACATGCAAACCAAGAGTAACAGGACCACCTTAAAAACCTGTCTGCCATGATATGTACAAACATTTATCTTCATATACATAGATATATATACACACACACTTAATATACATATATATTTACTTTTATATCAAAGCCTGCAGATATTTGTAAGATCTATACTTGAAAAGTTTTTTTAAAAATAAACTGTTCCTTTTATCTTTGAAATGATTTATTTCTTACCATATAACACATTTTCCCTTCAAGACATCTTTGCTGATAATGACCTTATTACACTAGCATACTTTTAATTAATCTTGTTTCATCCCTTTACTTTTCATTTTTTGGTCATGTTTCAGTAACATGTAAATAGCATATAGGTCATATTAGTTTTCTTTTAATTTATTCTGTGAATTTCTGTGTTAAAGGTAAGTTTAACCCTTTGTTTTTGAAGGCTATTGTATTATGTGGCATGTTACTAAATGTTTTATACTACCAATGTTTTGGCAAAATTTTAGCTTGTATTATTATAACTAGAAAGCTTTATTTTCTTTTACCCTATTTTTCTTTCACTGTTGGAATACATACATTATATTTTGAGTAGTTCTTTAAAGATATGAAAGTTTAACATCTTTACTTGCAATTTAATCAATATTTTTTCTTTCTTAATGCAATAGTGACAATATTTTACCTTTTATTCTCAGCTACCGACACTTTTACATCTTCTTAAATTAGTCATTTTACATATATTTCATAGTAAATTGTTATTTAAAATGACCTATATATTGACCAATTTTTTTGGCTCATTCATATTTCTTATACTTCCATATATATTTATGGTTTTGGTTTATTTCTTTCTTATGTACGTAAGATGATAAGCACTCTGTGTTTGTATTTATAAAATATTTTTAATTCCTGTGTGTTTTTGAAGCTCCATGGTAGATAAGATTATTTTTTCAAATTTAGTACATATTTTAACTTTTTATTATGTTTGTTTTTCTCATATGTATGTATTCATTAAAATTATCACTATTTTGCCGACCTTTAAGTGGTGTCACACGGTGTTGGTCAGAAGATACAGTGATGTCAGTGATACTGGAACACTTTTTTGTGTGTCAGCTTCTTACTTGGAGTTCCTAAACCACCAACAAGGAGATAGTAGGGAAGACTGATGCTTCAGTGTCTCTTGGGTATAATATCTTCTCATCTGTGATGGCTAATGTTGCGTGTCAACTTGATTGAATTGAAGGATGCAAAGTGTTGTTGCCGAGTATCTGTGAGAGTGTTGTCAAAGGAGATTCATATCTGAGTCAGTGGACTGGGAGAGGCAGACCCACCCTCAATCTGGGTGGGCACTATCTAATCATTCGTCAGCATGGCCAGAATAAAAGCAGGCAGAAGAACGTGGAAAGACTGGACCAGCTAAGTCTTCTGGCCTCTATCTGTCTTCCATGCTGCATGCTCCCTGCCCTCAAACATCACACTCCAAGTTCTTCAGCTTTTGGACTCTTGGACTTACAGTAATGATGTGCAGGGTCTTTTGGGCTCTGGGCCTTGGGCCACGGGCCACAGACTGAAGGCTGCACTGTCAGTTTCCCTATTTTAGAGTTTTGGTGACTCAGACTGGCTTTCTGGCTCCTCAGCTTGCAAGATAGCCTATTGTGGGAACTTCACCTTGTGATCGTGTGAGTCAATGTTCCCAATAAACTCCCCTTCGTGTGTATATGTATATGTACGTGTGTGTGTGTATATATGTGTGTGTGTATATATATACGCACACATATATATATCCTATTATATATATGTGTGTGTGTGTATATATATTAGTTCTATCCATCTAGAGAACCCTAACTAATACACCATCCAAATACCTAACATGGATATAAACTTTATAACTACTTGTATGAGCTACTGCGATACCTTTTATAGTTTTTGTTAACCACAAGTGTTTCGAGCTATAAGTTTTAGATAGAAAACATCTTATAAATGCATATGATAGAAACTCTATACTCATTACTTTCTATTATAGATGTAAAGTCTTCACATTCTTTTGTCTTTCTCAGGTTTTACTAAACAAGTATACATTTACTCTTTGATTTTACTATTCTTACTTAACAGTCTAATAAGAATAGCCCAATGTTATTATAATAGAGTAGAAATACTAGATAATTTATCTTGCTATTCTTTCCAAAATATTTTATCTTTCGCGGAGAGCCCTCTTGATGGGAGATTTCTTATCTATTAAATATGAATATATTTATGCTTGATTCCTTTGAAAAATTTTCCCATCTTTCACACTTCTTTTAGGGTATGATTTTCCTTATAATTGTGCACATTTTTTTTCCTCTAATCTATGTATAACAGCTCCCGTTGTTTCCTCATCCCATTAGGGACAGGAGGCTTTACTTTTATTGCTTCCCACACTAAGAACACCTTCCCACCACACAGGAACTATGTGGGCTCCCAAGGCTTCTTTAAATATATACAGAACACCATATCTTTTGTCAAATTCTCCTACACTGATCTGCTATACATAGTTGCTATTTTACTTTTGATTTTTATCACATATTCTCATTGAACTTAGATTTTTGTGTTATTAGCAAGAGACTTGTATTTTTATAACATAAATAGGAATAAAACATGTTTATAGAACTATACACATTATGTAAGTGCAGTGATATTTTAAAGTAATACTGTTTCTAAATATTTGTGGTATTTTCATCAAATTATTTAATTTATAACTATATACTATATATAATATATAAATAATGTAATGATATATATTGTAAAGCTCACCAAATGATCGTAAAAAATAAAGAACCACAATATATTCTTGTCATTCATGACGGTTATATTCCATAAAGTGACTGTGAACATGTAATTTGTGAATACACAACCATTACTCCAAGAAAAAATACAGAGTTAAGTTCCTAAGGACCTTTGGTCAAATATTGTTCTACTGCTCAATATTTAACCCTGTTTTATATGTGTTTCTGTTTAAATACACCATATTTAATATATCTCATCAGTTAATTAATTAATACTGAAGTCATGGCCAACACCATTATAACTCATACCTGAAGCTATCTTACCAACACACCGATTTTCTCTATAGGAAACATCATAGCTTTCTTGTGCTTAGAAACATTAGACCGCCCCAGTACTATGCTTGGGTACTATTTTAATTCGTGACAACACCAAGAGAAAAATTGGAAAATACGGAAAACATGGTATTAGACTGCAAAACTGACATATTTAAAGTATAGGAACTAAAATAAGAAGGCGGAGTGTCACCTTGTGTGAACTCAGCTGAAAATGTGCACATCAGTTGGTTCAAATTTCTCGCTGTTCTGCATGTGTTCATGATGACCATGAATATGCTATGAGTATTGACTTTTGGAGTCACAAATACATTTTAGTAAGTTAAATTGTAAATATGTATTCCATCAATTATAAGGATTGACTGCACTTATTCACATTTATCTAATTATTAAACGCTTCTAATTGCCTGAAGCTAAATGATCAGAGTTTATAATAACCTTATATGTTGAAAAACTAAAATGATTTTAAAAACAAAATTTTCCAAATTATGAATTCAAGCTTTTAACATAAATGAAAATAAAATTGCTACAATAGTAAAGAAAATCAGAAGAAAATTATTAGCAACCAGCTTGCTTATCTTTTTTTACTCTTTTAACTAGTATAAACTCAGATATTTTTCTCTGTGGTGAAGTTTTTCCTTCCCACTGGACACGATTGCTATATAAATTATTGGGCAATTGTAACAAATTTCCATTCTCTGTACTAGATGTTTAAATGAAAACAAATTAAATTTATTTTTACTTTTTTGTGCACTTTCTGTCAACATGATTGTGAGATTCGCTAAGTCGCTGAATGTTTAGGTTGCAAAGTTTGGTTACCTTAAATGACAATAGGCATTATCAAATTTATTTTTTAAAATAATCTTTCCAATATAACTTGAACTTCCAGTGAGTAAAATTTCTTATTGATTCAAGTCGACTCTAATGTTCCATGTTTTCAAAGTCTTTTAAAAGTGTTCTATCTGTGTGTGAGAGTCTTCATTTTTGTTTTTATAATTAGTACTAATGGATTCGAGCATTTTCTTATGTAAAAAATGGCCCAAAACAACAAAAATAAGATGATGACCAATAATTTCCATCAACGAATTGAGATATTATGTTATATACACGCGTAAAATTATGTAAATTAAGTTTATCAAGTAAATAAATGTATAATTCAAAGTATATGAAAGCAGGAAAAGTACAAGATTGGAAGAAAATGTAAAGAAGGATTTTTATTTATTTTTGAATTTGATTATTGTACAGGGCTTTTTTTTTTTTTTTGCATTGCTATAAAAAATAGCTGATGCTGAGTAACTTTTAAGGAAAAGAGGTGTAATTGGCTTATGGTTCTGCAGACTGCACAAGCATGACACTAACATTTGTTCGGCTTCTAGTGAAGGTCTCAGGAAGGTTATAATCATGGTGGAAAGTGAAAAGGAAAGCTGGTGTATCACATGATGAGAGAGGGGGCAAGAGAGCAAGAAGGGAGGTGTCACACACATCTAAGCAACCAGATCTCGAAAGAACGTATTCACTGTCAGGAGGTCAGCACCAAGCCATTCATGAGGGATCCACCCCTATGGTCCAAACAGCTACCACCAGGCCCCACCTCCTGCACTGGGGACGGTGTTTCAACGAGAGATTTGCAGGGGACAAGCATCCTATAAGCAATAAAGCAATTGATTCAGTAACTGATATCCAATATATATATCCAATATACATCAATAACTGAATCAATTGCTTTATTGCTTACAGGATTTTTCAGGTATTTTATATTTTCCTGAGAGTGACATAATTGAGGTAATTTACGGTTTTTAGTAATTTATGTATTTCATTTGAATGTTCAAATTTATTGATGTAAAAGCTTTTTCTAATTACATATTTCAAGACATCTATAAGAATATCATTATTTCATCTCCAATATTGGTTATTTGTCCTTTCTGTTCTCCTCCCACCCCCTAAATTTTTTCTTGGTTAGTCTTTCCCAAGGTTTATTTCTTTTATTAAGATTTTCGATCAAATAACATTTGACTTTATCCATGTTCCTATATGCTTGTTCTGTCTCATTACTTCTTAATCTAATCAATTTTATTTCCTTTCTTCTACCTTCTTTAGGTTTATGTAACATGTCTGGTCCCTAATTTCCTGAAATTGATGCTTACGTCACTGAGTTTTATTTATTTTTCCTTTTAAATATATACACGTAAACTCAAATTTTTTTTTTTTAAATAGTGCTTTAATGTGTCCTACAGGATTTTTATGTGCAGTGTTTTTATTATACTTAGTTGAAAACAGTTTCTAATTTTCATTACGATTTTTATCTTTTTTCTATATATTATTCCTATGTGTACATATTAATTTTTATAAGTATTTGAAATTTTTAAGAATCCTTTAGTATTGGTTTATAATTTAATTACTTTATGATGCTATGACATATGCCACAGGATTTCAGTCCTTCGAAATGTGCTGAGCTTCATGGAACATCATATGGTTAATTTTGTAGATGTTCCATATGTGCCACAAAAATGTATTTTCTACATTTTAATCTTCTATGTTGTAAGCTGAAGTGTTTATCATATTTTATATTGATACTGCAATTTTACTACCTGTTTTAATTTGTGAGCTAGATATGTATATGTGTGAAAATCTCCTATTATATTTGTGCATTTATCGATCTCTTCTGTTTCAGTAAATATTTGCTATTTATGTTTTCAGGTATGTTATTAAGTTCTTACAATTTTAAAAATACTAAGTCTTTTTAACGAGTTGAAAGTTTACCATTATGAAACAGACCTCTTTGTACTAATAATGTTTCAGGGAAATAAAATCTACTATATCTAGTATTACCTAGTTTCACTACTTTTTGGTTTGTCTGGTGGTTTTTTTAATTTTTAAATATTCATTATCCTTATTTTTTAGATAAATATTTTATAAACAGTACATAGTCTCTTTTGTTCACTACAACAATATTTATCTTTATTTGGGACATTAACATTATTATTGATAAATTTAATTTACACCAATTTATTTTGTGTTTTCAGTTTTCTCAAACTTAGTTTATTTCACTGCTTTCATACCATCTTTTCATTTATCACATACTGCTTACTAACTTGTCTCCACTATTTCAAAACCATGGGCTCTATTTTATATGTAGTTCATATATTTTGAACACTCTTGCTTATCAAGAGTTTTAACTTCAGATTTGGTCCAAACTTGGCCAGTTGAATGTGAATGACAATTATAATGTGCCAACTGTGAGATAAGACTGAAGATTCATCACTTATTTCCACCTGACCTCTTACATTTGTACAGTCACTATACAAGTATACTACCTAGATAGTCCAAAGAGGATGATTTATAGACCAAATATAAAGCCAACCTCTAACTTTGAGTCTAGGGTAACTAAGCACTGCCTAGATCAGATTTGTCTCAAATAACCGTCTGATTCATGAGAATAAATGTTTGTGCACTCAGGTTTTTAGTATTCAATTTTAACATTTGTTACATTTATTGTAACACCGTTACTTTTTTTCCTAAAATGTACTTATAAGACTCTCTAATTTTTATAATAAAAACTAAAATTATCAGCCTGAGCTTCTGTTTTCTGACCATCAATATCCTCCTGCAAGTTACAGTCCTCCATCAAACTACTGAGTAGCAAATATCCTCCCACCTTATGCATAAAAGATCCTGCTGTTAAAAAGTGTTCTCATTTCCCAGTGTACATTGTTCTGTTTTTCTAAGAAGATTTCACTCTCTGAATTACTATTCTAATCCATCTTTCTACTTTTTCATTGAAAATTGATAAGAGCTTGGGGCATTATTCATTAAGCTGTTTATTCTAGTAATAAATTCACTTTGTTCTAAAATTAATATTATTTTCATTTCTTATATATTCACTCATTTACTTCTAAAGATCGTTTAACATCTAGAACTAGAAATACCATATGACCCAGCCATCCCATTACTCGGTATATACCCAAAGGATTATAAATCATGCTGCTATAAAGACACATGCACACGTTATGTTTATTGTGGCACTATTCACAATAGCAAAGACTTGGAACCAACCCAAATGTCCATCAGTGACAAACTGGATTAAGAAAATGTGGCACATATACACCATGGAATACTATGCAACCATAAAAAAGGATGAGCTTGTGTCCTTTGTAGGGACATGGATGCAGCTGGAAACCATCATTCTCAGCAAACTATCGCAAGAACAGAAAACTAAACACCGCATGTTCTCATTCATAGGTGGGAACTGAACAATGAGATCACCTGGACTCGGGAAGGGGAACATCATACACTGGGGCCTATTGTGGGGAGGGGAGATGGGGAGGGTTTGCATTGGGAGTTATACCTGATGTAAATGACGAGTTGATGGTTGCTGACGAGTTGATGAGTGCAGCACACCAACGTGGTACAAGTATACATATGTAACAAACCTGCACGTTGTGCACATGTACCCTAGAACTTAAAGTATAATAAAAATAAAAATAAAAAAAGATGTTTAACAATCAAATTGCAACTTAGGAAATAATGTAAAGAACGTTTTGGTGATGCTGTTTTGCTTCACAGCCCTCAGAAAATGTGTGTTTTGTGGTAGGTGGGCTCTAATCCAATTTGTGGTATTTTTAAAAGAAGAGGAAATCAGACATACACACAGAGAGACACCAGGATCATGGGTGCACAAAGGTGTATGTGAAGAAGTAGCAAGAAAGTGGTCATCTGCAAACCAAGGAGAAGCCTAAAATAGTTCATTCCCTAATGATCTTCAAGAAAACCATCCCTTCCAGTACTTTGATCTTTGACTTCTAACCTCCACAACTGAGAATAATAAATTTCAGTTGTTTAAGGGCCCAGTCTGTGGTACTTTTTATGCATAACCCCAGCAACTTAATACAGATGTTTAAAAGAATAAATACTTTAATTAAGAGAGTAAGTGAATACATTTCTTCTAATTCTAGACTCATTAATTTACGCATCTGTGAAGGAAAAAGTTAACACTTCAGGTTTGTTTGCTTGGTCCTCTGGTTTTCCAAGAACGCCTGGGCGGGCAGAGGCATGATTGACACCTAGCCAACACCCTGGGAACGTAGCCCTTGAAGGCTATTTGTGTTAATGATTGATCATTTTGCTTTTTACACATATAGAAATGGATTAGGCCATTCCAGGTTGTCAGTGTTGCATTACACAAACATTATTGTTGATAGTATGTACCTGGTTTCACTGCTAAGGTACTGAGTTTTGGTTACTATGGCAGGTTGCATAGCACAACGCACACAGTTATTCTCCTCTTTCTATGGAGTCACTGTTACTGTACTGCAATGAATGTGTGAAAATATGTAAAGTATTGACAACCAAAAACTCTCATCCAAGCCTCAATGACCACCCACCTCATCACAATGTTGTTTTTTGGGGCATAGTCAGCCCCTACTCTAAATGGTATCTGTTGTAGCCAGTCTCCACCATAGATCACATTTTTAGATTATCTGGAATAATTTAGCGAATGCAGGGAAAGAAAAACATTTGTATGAATCCTGATACTTCGTGATTACTTTCCCAGAAAAAGAAGGCAAAAACCATATCTAACCATTTCCTATAAGGTTAAATTGTTTACTATACATTGCGCTTTTTTCTACTGCTATTATATACATACATATGTGTGTATATACATGTAAGCATATATATCTGTCTGTGTATATATAAGCATACATGCTCATATATGTATATACACACATATATGCCTATATTTACATATGTGTATATGAATGTGTATATGTATATATAAGCATAAATGCATATACACACTTTTAAATATAGATATATATACACACACACATGCACACATGTATAATAAACCTTAACCATATACATAACCTGCTGTTCAGTCCTTTGAGTTCTATGCACTATGTAAACTCTGGAGGGCTACTGAAACACTTGGATCAGCATCTTTAATTACCCTCTTTTTTCAATAGACACAGGGTTTCATAATGTTGTCCAGGTTGCGTTTGAACTTCTAGGATCAAGTGATCCACCCCATTTAGCCTCCCTAAGTGCTGGGATTACAGATGTGAGCCACCACACCTGGCCAGAATTTTAAAATATGTATTCTCTTCCAAAATGTCTAGACTTGTAGAATACCTTATCTGCCTCTTATGGTCTGTCAGTAGCCTTGTGGTAGAAGACAATGCAGAAACTTCTCCTTAATAACTCAAAATATACCTTACTCAATTTGCACCCACCCTCTTTTCCGACAACTGGACCTATGCCAGCACAACCTACATGGGGATGTGTTGGGCCTATATGGAAGACACTATACCCAAACGAACTAAAATATGTAGCCTATGTGTGCCAGTAGAGATTAAGCATTGACAAATTACACAAAAATTTGGATTCTATGTGTGGGAATAGGGTGGATCATAAAGATTTTTTTGGATCAGGGTATTCTCTTCCAAAAGATAGGGTTTCACTCAGTAAGGACTCAAGTAGGTAATGCAAACTACTTATGATGATTGCTCCAGACAGCATTGGGAAAATGACGGCTTAAGCTGAAAAAAGTTGAAATGGCAGAATTGTTGTAGGACTAATAATTTGAGGAAATAGACATACTATAATGGGTGTTACGCATATTGCCAGAAGACCCACTGGATTATTATTTTCTTAAAGAAGGTTCAAAAAAGACACCATTCCCCAAGGCAACCAGGACTGTTGCTGAGAGGGATGTTGGCATGACTCAAAAGTCTACTGGGAATTAAACTGAAGTTTAAGCTTGCCTAATAAATTAGTATTACGTTGTTTTTCCTCAATTCAGTATCCAAAATATTTTCAAAGAGTACTTTAGGCTTCAAATCTAAATACATTTTGGTTTTATTGTATCTGTTAAACCTTATATGCCCAGTAGAGAGTAACACAGAGAAGCCACTTATTTGGGGGGATTAATATGTTTTTAAACATGGTTAATCACAACATTCTCCTAACACTTTCTACCACAATAGAAATTCAGATAATCCAAATATATTCTGCTAAAATAAGTTCCTTAAATAAGGAATCAGTACACAGCACCTGTATTTGCCAGTTATCCATCTGCTTTTCATGTTCTCAAATTACTATCTTTTATTCTCATTATTTGTTCTTGTGTATTTGTACCATTTTAACATACTTGTCTTTTAAGTATAATTTATTCAGAAAATTGTGCAAATCATAAGCTTACAGCTGGATGAACTAGCAAACATTTTAAACAGCAGAGGTTAATGAATTTAACAACAGTAGCACTCAGAACTTACACCTCTAACCCCTCTCAATTACCACTCCTAGTCTTACTATCACTGCTAATTACTTTAGGCCATTTTTTAAACATTCCATAAATGAGATAATATTGTAAATACACATATATGTCTAACTGCATAGGTTCCTTCATATTTCAGTATACTTCTGTTCATTTTATTTTAGTTTGTGAATATATATATATTTATTTTATTTATCACATATATCATTTCATTTAAGTTGAGTAATTGGCACACCAAATTTTATGTATTCTTTCTAAAGGTGGTGAATTTTTAGTTTGGCCATTATCAGTTAATCTGCTATGAATATTTGTATTGTGAATGCTGATGGACATAGACATTTACTGCTCCTGGCTGTGAAATTTTTTAGTTACAGAAATGTCTTATGTATAGCTTTACCAGATTTTCAATCATTTTTTCAACACATTTGTATAAATTTTTACTTTCAGCAGAAAAATATGAGTGTTCCACTTGCTCTATAATTGAGACAACATTTGGAATGGCCAGATTTTACTAGTATTTGAGTAGAGTTTTGAGTCAGAGGGAAAGAAATAAACGTATACCATTTTTAAATATTTAAATAGATGCATCTATAAAAATTAATGTTAAGTTTGAAACATTTATTAACAAATTGCAAGTTTTGATGATTGAACAAATTGTTCATGAAACTAACATTAATCAACTTTTTTTTGTTATTATCTAAGAATGAGTAATGGACCTTGCTTGAGATTCATCCAAAGAGTAGGACAAGATAAGCCTGTATCATTATTAATTTTATGTTCCACCGTGGCTATGCTATGTTGTTTGATTAGACTCTGGTATAGATGTGACTGTCAAAATATTTTGTACATGTGATTATTAACATTTACACTGTTTACTTCGAGTAAAGGAGATACTCTCAATACTATGTGTGGACCTCATTCAATCAGTTGAAAGCCTTCAGAGCAAAATTGAAGTTTCCCAGAGAAGGAGTAATTACACATGAAAACTGTAACCTAAAGATCCTGCCTGAGTTTCGCCTACTGATTTTAGGATGAAGATTGCAGCTTCAACTCTTGCCTCAGTTTCCATGACGCCAGTCTGCCCTACAGATTTCAGACTTGCCAGCACCAACATAAGCCAATACCTTGAAATCAATTTCTCTCTCTCTTATTTTATGTGTGACATACTTTGAAATCACACTCCAACTTATTATCTGTTTAATGGTTGATGGTGAGTACAGAGTCATTTGAATATTAGAATATGCCATATGTATTAGTTTGCTAAGGCTGTCATACAAAGTATTACAAACAGAGTGGTTAAAAAAAAAACACAGAAATTTATTGTCTTACAGTTCTGGAATCTAGAAGTCTGGAATCTGGAAGTCTGAAATCAAAGCATTGGCAGGGTTGGCTATTATGAGAGCTGTGAAGAAAGAATCTGTTCCAGTTCTCTATCCTTGGCTTATAAATGGCTATCTGTATTTTTACATGGTAAACTTTGTGTGTTTTTCCGTGTCCAAAATTTCCTTTGTTATAAGAAGATCAGTGATTTTGATTAGGGACCCATCCTACTCCAGTATGAACTGATCTTAAGTAATTACATGTGCCATAAACTTACTTAACTTTATTTCTTTTCTCTTTCTTTTTCTTTCTTTTCCTTCCTTCCTTCCTCTCTCTCTCTTTCTTTCCTTCCTTCCTTCCTTCTTTCTTTTTTTCTTCTTTCTTTCTTTTTCCTTTCTTTCTTTCCTTCCTTCCTTCCTTCCTTCCTTCCTTCCTTCCTTCCTTCCTTCCTTCCTTCCTTCCTTCCTTCCTTCCTTCTTTCTTTCTCTCTCTCTCTCTTTCCTTCCTTCCTTCCTTCCTTCCTTCCTTCCCTCCTTCCTTCCTTCCTTCCTTCTTTCTTTCCTTCTTTCTTCTCTTTCCCTCTTTCTTTTTTTGACAGAGTCTCACTGTGTTGCCAAGGCTGCAATGCAGTGGCACGACCTTGGCTCACTACAACCTCCACTATCCAGGTTCAAGCTATTATCATGCCTCAGCCTCCTGAGTAGCCGAGACTACAGGCCCATGCCACCATGCCTGTTTACTTTTTTGGAATTTTAATAGAGACAGGGTTTCACTATGTTGCCTAGGCTGGTCTCAAACTCCTGAGCTCAGGCAATCTGCCTGCCTCCACCTCCCAAAGTGCTAGGATTACAGGCTTGAGCCACCCTGCCAGGCCCATGACCTTATTTCTTAATAAAATCACATCCTGGGGATGAGGACTTTAACATATACTTTTGGGGAGGACACAATTCCACTCATAACAGCACAGGAAATGGACTTGGAAATTCCCATTCATTTTAATTTTTAGAATATTAAGAAATAAGGTAATATTTCTTTTTCTCCACAACACTTTAAATCTGTTGTCTTAAAATTATGGCTGTATACAGTTTATGATCTGATGTGCTAAGATTATTTTTAAATTAGCTTTTCAACTCATTTTCTCATTTCATTTATATTTCCTGATTTACCAAAATTTCATGAGATTCTTTTTGACAGCTGTATTCTAATCCATTACTATGCCACCAAGCTAATTAATGATATTTTATTAAAAAATTAAAACTGTAATAAAATTATATTTACTTATGAGTTAACTGTATTCATCTCATCTCTCACCTCTCCTACAGCATATGGCATCAAAACTGGTATGTGACTCATAGATATGTATGATTTTCTTTCCTGGAATCCACTAATAAGTAAATTAGGCTTCATAGGACTTATTAATATTAGACTATTGTATCTTCACCATTTTTTTTTTTTTATAAATTGCCAGTAAAGAAAACCTAACCCACCTCTACTGTGGTTATTCAGCAAGAATAAATGCTTCAACTCCTTGCATGCTGGAGCAAATGTTTCTCTCATTGAATCTGTCCAGGAAACTTCAAAAACACATATAGGCTTTGGATAATCCTGTTCATTCATAAAAGAAAAATATACTTTAAGGCCCACTTCGATATTTGTTTGTATTTTTGTGGTGAAGTTACATGCTGATAATGAGCAATTTATTTATTCTTGTATAACCTTAACTATTCAGTTGTGGAGGGCATAAAATACATTCTAAATTATATGCTGCAGAAAGTATTGCCATTCAAAGAGAGTGAACATAATTGCTTACTTAGATTAAGCAAGCCTTCCCAATGTTGACATTTATTGTATGTATTTACATATTGTAAAAAACTTCAAAATGCATGTGAGTTAAGTAAAAAAAAAAAAGTGAACAATATGTTCTCAAAACCACTGGTGACAAGTACATTAAACTGTTTTTATAAGTATATGTTTGTGTGTCTTTTGCTTGTAATTTAGACTAAACCTCTATTTAAGTTTATGTTACTAATAAAGCTTATTAATATAGATGGATTTAGGGTCAATGTATGATTGTGAGAGAATATGCCTGCTCATTTTGACTTGCTCTTAAAACTCCAATTTATAAAATAATCAACACCATTTAACATGGATATACCAAATAAATAATCTGGGAAACAATAACAAAAAAATCAAATTATGTTTTACTTTTGGATGATCAACAGTAGCAGAGTAGAATTTTGTATGTTCTCATCTTACTGTGTGGGAAATTAGTACCATTATTTTCCATGCATCTCGTGCTTGTTAAATATCATAGGATAGAATCAATAGTCAATAAAATTATATTCACAAGCATCAACGTTCTACAAAAATAGAAACCCATAAAATAGAATCTTTAGTATAGGATGTAATTAACATTTTCCTTTTGTTTATGCTAGTGGTCATAGTGATTTGAAAGCCATTAGTGATTCTAATTATAACAGTTATACTACTTCCATTTCTTAAAATGTGAATGACACATAGATGGGTAGTATGGTTTGGCTCTGTGTCCCTACCCAAATCTCACCTTGAACTGTTATAATCCCCATATTTCAAGGGAGAGACCAGAAGGAGAGAATTGAAACATGGGGCAGTTTCCCCATGCTCTTCTCATGACAGTAAGTGAGTTCTTACGAGATCTGATGGTTTTATCAGGGGCTTCCTCCTTCGATCGGTACTCATTCTCTCTCCTGCAGCCCTGTGAAGATGTGTCTTCCACCATAATTGTAAGTTTCCTGAGGCCTCCCCAGCCATGCAGAACTGTGAGTCAATTAAACCTCTTTCCTTTATAAATTACACAGTCTTGGATATTTCTTCTTAGCAGCATGAGAATGGACTAATACAATGGGTATTATGTTCTTCTATGTGTACAAGCATGATCCATTTCATTGCTGAAGAAAGAACAGACTGGGGGAATTGGAAATACCAGTTATGACCACTGCACAGAAGTGTGATATCAGAGGAAATCCCCTTTATTTTATAGAGAAGTAAGCATCTGGTTAAATGTGGCAACTCAGGAAAAAAAAAAATTAAGTTGACTTAATGTCCAGTCCAGGAAGGTTAAGGAAGAATTTCTTCCATCTGTTCTGTCGGGGGTTAACATATCCTTAGAAATCAGTAAATTAGAGATGTTGGAAAAAATCTGGTCTGGACAAAAAAAGAAATATCTTGAAAGCTTCAAAATCAAAAAAGGTTAATGACCAACTAACTAGTAATTCCTTACTTAATATGTCAGACAATAGTTTCCTCAATCTTCATGATTCTTTGATTTCTGGGGAAAAATAAGATCACTGTACACATGTAGAACCTGCCAAAACACCACTATATCACTTGAAAAGAGAAAGTTAAGAAGAGAAGAAGAAATATGAACCAAGTGATTATATTAGAATTATTATTTTTTTTATTTTACTTTAAGTTCCAGGATACATGTGCACAATGTGCAGGTTTGTTGCATATATATAGATGTGCCATGTTGGTGTGCTGCATTTACATTAGGTATATCTCCTAATGCTATCCCTGCCCTTCCCCCACCCCACAACAGGCCCCAGTGTGATGTTCCCCACCCTGTGTCCAAGTGTTCTCATTGTTCAGTTCCCACCTATGAATGAAAATTTTTTTAAAAAATGTTGACTCATATAGAATTCAGTTAATATATTATAAAAACAATGATTAACTCTACTCCATGAGTTTATATCTGCAAACAAGCAACTATGGGGGCTGTGTCTGAAAAGCAACTACCAGGACACCATCAATTGCTTCAGAAATATAGTGAGAATGAAACTCTCTCAGAATGGAAGAATAATATCTTCTTTTACCACATTTTCTTTACTCTTAATACTGCCATTTTCTATATTACTGAATTGGTAGAGTAGAGCTGTAGAAAATCTCAGGAGAACTCTTTATTCTCTTTTCTTGTGAACCTGAAATATTTCAAGAAGTATCCACAAATGCTTCACCAATTTGCCAATAACCAATACATAATTTCTCAAGTATGAATAATAGCCAAAGAAAGAAAAACAAATAATCAAACAAACAAACCTCAAAAAACCTAAGGGAGATGAAAATTTTAAAAGAAGCAAACAAACCAAACAAAAATATATACAGAAGTTGAATGAAATTATACAAATCAAGAAAAAGAAGTATTACTTACTGCTGCTATTGTTGTTGTAAGCCTTTAAGATTTTGGGAGTTGTTTGTTAAGCAGCATTTATTGAAGTATGCTGGCTAATACAATGCCAAAATTCCCAAGTAGCTGATAGAGCTATTGCAAAAACAATCCACAGTACTGAGATGATTTTTTTCATGTATAACTGTAAATAACGTTAGAAACATTTGCTAATTTTTAAGAATTAAGATTACTCCTTGATTAAGCACTATTTATTTCAATAAAATAATCTAAAATTGGAGAATATATAGTAGTAGAAAACACAGGTCAGTCAATGTAACAATGCAAAGATTAAGAAAAGATTCAAATTTATATCAGTTTCTTTTATTAGTGAGAGTTAAATTTCAAAGTAGTGGAGAAATTATAATAAATTAATGGTTTTTTGAGGTTTCTATTTCATGAAATAGTAATCAAAATTTTAGATTATATGAGATATGACATAAAAGGTATAACAAATAATTATTCAGATAAATGCACTAGAAAGATGCACTTTTGACTGAATCTCACAATTAAAGTCTTTGAAATCCAATATGTAATTCCTGCACGTATTAAATATCTTGAACTTTTTTAAGTTCTAAGAACGAGATTCAAAAACCCCTAAGACTTCTATCTTAATATATTTTTGCTCTTACTGTCCAATTATAGAGACATTTAAAATAAACTGAATAATAACAGATTAATGCCTAAATAAATTGACGTCATAAGTATAATTTATGTGAAATTATGAAAAGTATGTTTTTAAGTACTATATAATTGTCACAGTTTGATGAATTTAAAATAGGGTATTTGTAGATATAAATTCCAATTTTATATATCAGATTTTTAAGAGAGGATTTTTACAGTTGAAACATCAGTAAATCTTATCTTTTTAAAATGGTGGCATATGTTATAAAATATTTTTGAGTACAGTACATCACAATAATAAAAGAAAACATAGTTTAAAAATCTACTCTTGCTTAAAAGTTTCTGCCACTAAAATGTCATACGGCAGTATTTTCTTCTATATTTTGCTAATACACTAACTGGCTTCTCATTTTTTCAGCTTCAGTAATCTATAATTTAATACTGTTAAGAAATAATCATTTTTGGCCTAGATTTAAGCTATTATTAGCAACTATTACCAATACCTTTAGTGACTTTCAGAAGTAAGAAAAATATGATGTTATCATTATTATTCCATGTCAAATTCAAGCAACCGTAATTAGAAAATTTAAAATAGAACATTAGAGATACGGACACAAATCTAAAGTAGTAACACAAAATCTAATATTATTTAAAGAACCAATAAAACCTAGGCTGTGAATTTCAAGGATTAAAAGATGCAAAGTCTTTTTCAGAATCTCCAGTTTTCTTTCACCTCCTTGGATTATGCAGATAGGTAATGTAGAACGGCTGACTTTTGGAGAAACATGAATAACAATAAAATTACACAAAACGCCTGATTAGTGGAATAGTGATAATCACCCCTCCATTCATATTAGGACTCTCAAATAGTAGGTTTTTTGGAATATTCTTCTTGGCAAGTTGTTGTTGTAGTACTTTTGCTTCACATGTGAATTTATATAACTTGAATTTATAATATTACATATACTCACACGTAGGTTGATAAGTCTTATTTAACTAAGTAGGATAATTTAAATATATTCTCTACTTAATATTTTGAATTAAAGAAATATAAGCTGGAGGCATCACGCTACCTGACTTCAAACTATACTACAAGGCTACAGTAACCAAAACAGCATGGTACTGGTACCAAAACAGAGATATAGACCAATGGAACAGAACAGAGTCCTCAGAAATAATACCACACATCTACAGTCATCTGATCTTTGACAAACCTGAGAGAAACAAGAAATGGGGAAAGGATTCCCTATTTAATAAATGGTGCTGGGAAAACTGGCTAGCCATAAGTAGAAAGCTGAAACTGGATCCTTTCCTTACTCCTTATACGAAAATTAATTCAAGATGGATTAGAGACTTAAATGTTAGACCTAATACCATAAAAATCCTAGAGGAAAACCTAGGTAGTACCATTCAGGACATAGGCATGGGCAAAGACTTCATGTCTAAAACACCAAAAGCAACGGCAGCAAAAGCCAAAATTGACAAATGGGATCTCATCAAACTAAAGAGCTTCTGCACAGCAAAAGAAACTACCATCAGAGTGAGCAGGCAACCTACAGAATGGGAGAAAATTTTTGCAATCTACTCATCTGACAAAGGGCTAATATCCAGAACCTACAAAGAACTCAAACAAATTTACAAGAAAAAAACAAACAACCCCATCCAAAAGTGGGCAAAGGATATGAACAGACATTTCTCAAAAGAAGACATTCATACAGCCAACAGACACATGAAAAAATGCTCATCATCACTGACCATCAGAGAAATGCAAATCAAAACCACAATGAGATACCATCTCACACCAGTTAGAATGGCGATCATTAAAAAGTCAGGAAACAACAGGTGCTGGAGAGGATGTGGAGAAATAGGAACACTTTTACACTGTTGGTGGGAGTGTAAACTAGTTCAACCATTATGGAAAACAGTATGGCGATTCCTCAAGGATCTAGAACTAGATGTACCATATGACCCAGCCATCCCATTACTGGGTATATACCCAAAGGACTATAAATTATGCTGCTATAAGGACACATGCACACGTATGTTTATTGCAGCACTATTCACAATAGCAAAGACTTGGAATCAACCCAAATGTCCATCAGTGACAGATTGGATTAAGAAAATGTGGCACATATACACCATGGAATACTATGCAGCCATAAAAAAGGATGAGTTTGTGTCCTTTGTAGGGACATGGATGCAGCTGGAAACCATCATTCTTAGCAAACTATCACAAGAACAGAAAACCAAACACTGCATGTTCTCACTCGTAGGTGGGAACTGAACAATGAGATCACTTGGACTCGGGAAGGGGAACATCACACACCGGGGCCTATCATGGGGAGGGGGGAGGGGGGAGGGATTGCATTGGGAGTTATACCTGATGTAAATGACGAGTTGATGGGTGCAGTACACCAACATGGCACAAGTATACATATGTAGCAAACCTGCACGTTGTGCACATGTACCCTACAACTTGAAGTTTAATAATAATAAATAAATTAAAAAAAAAAAAAAAAAAAAAGAAATATAAAACTAGTTCCAAACCTAATAATTAGCAGACAAGGAAGTCACCATCAGAAATAAAGCTAAGTATTGCCGAGGGCAGTGACTCACACCCGTAGTCCCAGCACTTTGGAAGGCGGAGGCGGTGGATCACTTGAGGTCAGGAGTTCAAGACCAGCCTGGCCAAGATGGTGAAACTCCTCCTTTACTAAAAAATACAAAAATTAGCTGGGTGCAGTGGTGGACACCTTTAATCCCAGCTACTCAGGAGGCAGAACCTGGGAGGTAAAGGTTGCAGTGAGCCAAATCGTGCCATTGCACTCCAGCCAGAAAGAAAGAAAGAAAGAAAGAGAGAAAGAGAGAAAGAGAGAGAGAGAGAGAAAGAGAGAAAAGAAAGAAAGAGAGAAAAGAGAGAAAGAAAGAAAGAAAGAGAGAGAGAGAGAGAGAGAGAAAGAAAGAAAGAAAAAGAAAGAAAGAAAGAAAGAGAAAGAAAGAAAGAAAAAGAAAGAAAGGAAGGAAGAGAAAGAAAGAAAGAAGGGAGGGAGGGAGGGAGGGAGGGAGGAAGGAAGGAAGGAAGGAGAGAAAGCAAGCTAATATTAAAATAATTAGGTGTTTTGACAAAGATGCTTTGTTTGACCAAACTTCAGTCAGGCTCCTGAAACTTCTTTCAGTGCCAATTCTTCATTTCCTTATAAAATCTAACATTAGCAAGAATGCCGTTAATTCAATTTAGCAAGAACTGCCCCTACTCCTGCCAGTATGTTATCATCCTTCGTACCTCATCAGGTTCCATATTCTCCACCATCCGCTGTGTGATATTATCTACCTTCAGCAAGAATTCTGCTAGGTTGATTTTGCCAGAATCCCCCTTATCCATGATGCTGCTTCTTAGTAATTTTCCATCTACCGATCCCCACCATACTCAAGGGCTATAAATTCTTACTTGCCCATCTCCCTCCCCCATTATAAAATCCCATTGCAGTGATCTCTATATTCATCACAATCGTTAGAATAAAGTGTTCCTTACCTTGTTTTAATACATCATTGAATAACTTTTTCTTTAGTTTCCTATCTAAATTTTATTTTAAAATTTGTATAACATTATAATAAACATAATTGTGTGTGTGTGTGTATATATATATATATAACATTTTTTTCTGATATGTAATTTTGAATTGAACTTTTCCAACACATTTTTAATGGAAACTTCTACATATATATATGTAGTAACTATGCTAAGTGGAACATTTCAATTCACCAACTATATGTCTAAAAAGAAAGACCTATATGTCATTCTACTTTTTTTAAATAAAACTTTCCACCCCTGTATATTGTAGGTGTTCAATAAAGATGGTGAGAAATCAATTGAATTGCTAACGCTTACACAGAGACATCAAAATAAAGTTAGGCTACAAGATGCTTGCTTGTTCTAAGAGAAATTTATGAAATATGTCTCTATGGTATTTTGTTCTTACAAATAATATATAGTCTTCCAGTCTATAGTGGTTGATATTATTTGTCACACTGAATGAAATATTTGTTTGGTATTATGGTAATCTAAACTGGTGAAAAACATTGTTCTTTAAAAATCTGAGACTGTTAAAAAGCAAAAAGCAACAGTGAAATTTTTTGAGACAAGATGAATCCATATACTTGGCCTTCTTAAAGACAGTGCAGAGCTGAAACTTTAAAAAGTGTGTGTGTGTGTGTGTGTATACATGTGTGTGTATATATATATATATATTCTCAGTTGGTTGCCTCTTCAAAAGGATAGTTCATTATACTACATTTTAAAATATATCTCTTTTTTGGGGGTTTATTTTTGTTTGCCTAGGTAGGAATTTGCTTTAGCATAGAGAAAAACTGTATCTTCCCAGGAAAAAAAAACAAGAGAAGCTACGAGAAGTAGACCAATTATATGAATCACTGTGGAGAGACAATTCACATAATTGAAAAATATGAACTTGAAACTTCGTAAATGGTCAGGTTACTTTTATTCTGCTTCATTCTTGGAATGTTTGTCATATATTCTGTATAGAGACATAGATTTGGTTTGATTCAGATTTCTCTCTGGCTCATTTTCTCAGAATATTTTCCTATCTTGTACCTCTTTCAATTTAAAAAAATAATAAATCACAAATTTCTAAGCCCTAATAAAAGTTAAAGCAATTATACTCAACTGAGAATAAACTAGAGATTTTATGAAATTATAATGAACATAACAGGAAGTCACGTTTCAGTATTTGTAAACTAAGAACAAATTCATTTTCTTAATATATTTGCACTAAGAACATATGTTCATTAAGAAGATTTTACTTTCTGTCCGTATGCAAAGAATAAAATCTGGCTTGATATTCTTTTTTTTTTTTTTGAGACAGAGTTGCTCATTGCAACTTCTGCCTCCAAGGTCCAAGTGATTCTCATGCCTCAGAGTAGCTGGGATCACAGCCCCCACCACCATGCCCAGCCAATTTTTGTATTTTTAATAAAGACGGGGTTTCACTAAGTTGGCGGGGCTGGTCTCAAACTCCTGGCCTCAAGTGATCTACCTACTCTGTGCTGGGATTACAGGATTGCAATGAAATTTTAACTTAAAAATACATGCTTTACAAGGAAAATACATAGAAGCAATGAAAAAAGTTGATCAGTTTACTCCCACTATACTCTCTCACTTTACACAGAAAATAAAACAAAATCAATAAAATAGTGAAACATCAAAGACAACAGAAACAATGCTAAGGAAACTTTTTATATCTTTCTTTTTGTATTCATATACATTAAGTTTAGAATTAGAAAATGCAATTTCTCTTTAAGTGACATGGACTAAAACCATGTGTGTTTGTTTTGTTTTGTTTTGTTTTTTGTTTTTTGTTTTTTAATACATATCAGATTGTATTGGGACTACCTTTCAACCCTCTGACTTTCTCCTGGTCTATAGTTCCTCACTGTAATCAACGACAAAAATTTACACATAGACGTAGGACCTTTCAGTAATAAATTTTCTTTTCAAACCCTTGCATATGTGAAAAAGGACTCTGGTTTCTTAGCATAATAACATTGTCCATAAAGTTTTGAAGGTTAAGTTATGACCCTGTTTGAGAAACAAAAGAAACTTAGAAAGAGAAGTTGACTAAAATTAGGGTATTTTAATTCTCAGGGAGTAAAACAATTGCTCTATTGAATCATTTTGTGGCTTAAGAAATAGTAAACCTGTATGCTTTCTTGTTTCAGAGAAGGGAGTGGTGGAAAGAAGCCATCCTTGTTGAAATAAATAAAGAACCAAAGTATTTCAGCTATATATACTACATATTACTAAAGAACTGCTCAGATAAAAATTCACAGACTTAATTCTTAGTATTACAAAATAACAAAGAAAAAATATACAATAAATAATTAGCTTAAAAGCAAGAAAGACTATACCCTTACAAAAAGAAATAAAAAGGAAAAGAACCATATAAAAACATAAATTAATAAAACTGAATTATTCAAAAATAGAGATTTTTAGGGCAAAATTTAAAATTTAATAATGCTGTAGTATATGCCAAATAATAAAAAAGTTGAGGAACATACCAGTATATTTTTAGAAGATACTAATTCTAAGACAATCAAGTCTACTTTAACAATACTGAGTAATATTGAATTTCAATGATTTATATAAAATTTGTAGCAATGTTTTCTATATACCTTTAATGAAATATTTTTGCTTTGAAGCCAATATTTTAAAGTAATTCTTTTTTAGTATTTATTGCATAGAGTTTTATATTCTAATTTTTAATGAAAACTTAAGATCTTATAAAATAAGTCCATGAAAAATATGTGGAGAAATTAAAGTTTTAATGCAACATATAGAATATAATTCCCCCTTCAGATATCGTATTTTCTTTTTAAGGAATTAAATCTATCTTTGTTGGATGTTCTAAGACTATGAAATATTATATACCATTCAAAAAGAAAAAGTAAAAGACATATATTTATATATACTCAGTGATTTTCATTGAACCAAGTTTCAAATATATTTTCTATTTGAAATAAACAAAATATAATCTCAAGCACATGTAACATAGCAAATATATGTTTTTATACCAAAAAACACATACTTTATTACAAATAGCATATGATAGAGTTAAATGGACAATTCAAGCTCCAAGAGCATTGGAAACTTAGAATACCTGAACAAGAAACTGTCATTTGTGCTTCCAAAATTATACAATATGCTAAAATAACTGATGATTGCTTTCTAATCATGGAAGGAAGCAATCCCTGGTCAGTCATGGTTAATTCTGATTTCTGTGTAATTTTCAGATAGATTAGACACTTATGCAGCTATTTAATAACAAATTTGAGGAAGCTAAGAACCTTAAAAAAAGGACAGAGGAATTGCTAACTAGAATAACCAGTTTAGAGAAGAATATAAATGACCTGATGGAGCTGAGAAACACAGCACGAGAACTTCATGAAGCATACACAAGTATCAATAGCCGAATTGGTCAAGCAGAAGAAAAGATATCAGGGATTGAAGATCAACTTAATGAAATAAAGTGTGAAGAAAAGATTATAGGAAAAAGAATGAAAAAGAATGAACAAAGTCTCCAAGACATATGGGACTACGTGAAAAGACCAAATGTGCCTTTGATTGGTGTACCTGAAAGTGACAGAAGAATGGAATCAAGCTGGAAAGTACTCTTCAGGATATCATCCAGAGCTTCCCTAACCTAGTAAGAAAGGCCAACTCAAATTCAGGAAATACAGAGAACACTACAAAGATACTCCTCGAGAAAAGCAACCCCAAGACACATAATCATCAGATTCACCAAGGTTGACATGAAAGAAAAAATGTTAAGAGCAGCCAGTAAAAAAGGTCAGGTTACCCACAAAGGGAAGCCCATTGGACAAATAGCAGATCTCTCTGCAGAAACCCTACAAGCCAGAAGAAAGTGGGGGTCAATATTCAACATTCTTCAAGAAAAGAATTTTCAACCCAGAATTTCATATCCAGGCAAACAGAGCTTCATAAGTGAAGGAGAAATAAAAACCTTTACAGACAATCAAATGCTGAGAGATTTTGTCACCAACAGGCCTGCCCTACAAGAGCTCCTGAAGGAAACACTAAGCATGAAAAGGAAAAACTGGTACTAGCCACTGCAAAAACATACCAAATTGTAAAAACCATCGATGCTATGAAGAAACTGCATCAACTAGCAGGCAAAATAACCAGCTAACATCATAATCACAGACCCAAATTCACACATAACAATATTAACCTTAGTGGAAATTGACTAAATGTACCCAATTAAAAGACAAAGACTGGCAAAGAGGATAAAGAGTCAAGACCCATCCATGTGCTGTATTCAGCAGGCACATCTCACATGCAAAGACATACATAGGCTCCAAATAAAGGGATGGAAGAATATTTACCAAGCAAACGGAAATTTAAAAAGCAGGGGTTGTAATCCTAGTCTGTATAAAACAGATCTAAACCATCAAAGATCAACAAAGACAAAGAAGGGTATTACATAATGGTAAAGGGATCAATGAAACAAGAAGAGTTAACTATCCTAAATGTATATGCACCCAATGCAGGAGCGCCCAGATTTATAAAGCAAGCTGGTAGAGACTGACAAACAGTCTTAGACTCCCACACAATAATAGTAGGAGACTTTAACACCCCACTGTCATTATTGGACAGATCAATGAAAGAGAGAGAAAATTAACAAGGATATTCAAGACTTGAACTCAGCTCTGGACCAAGTGGACCTAATAGACACCTACAAATGTCTCCACCCCAAATAAACAGAAGATACATTCTTCTCAGCACCACATCACAGTCATTCTAAAATTAACCACATATTTGGAAGTAAAACTCTCCTCAGCAAATGCAAAAAAATGAAAATCATGACAGTCTCTCAGACCACAGTCCAATCAAATTAGAACTCAGGATTAAGAAACTCACTCAAAACCACAAAACTACATGGAAACTGAACAACCTGCTCCTGAATGACTACAGGGAAACTAACAAAATGAAGGCAGAAATAAATAAGTTCTTGGAAACCAACGAGAACAAAGACAGAATGTACCAGATTCTCTGGATTACAGCTAAGGCAGTGTTTAGAAGAAAATTTATAGTACTAAATGTCCACAGGAGAAAGCAGGAAAGATCTAAAATTGACACCCTAATATCAAGATTAAAAGAACTAGAGAAGCAAGAACAAACAAGGTCAAAAGCTAGTAGAAGACAAGAAATAACTAAGACCAGAGAAGAACTGAAGGAGATAGAAACACAAAAAAACCTTCAAAAAAAAAAAAAAATCAATGAATCGGAGAGCTGTTTTTGGGAAAAGATTAATAAAATAAATAGATTGCTAGCAAGACTAATAAAAAAGAAAAGAGAGAAGAATCAGTAGCTACAATAAACTATGATAAAGGGAATATCACCACAGATCCAACAGAAATAAAAAACTACCATCAGAGAAAACTATAAACAGCACTACACAAATAAACTAGAAAATCTAGAAGAAATGGATAAATTCCTGGACATATACAGACTCCCAAGACTAAGCCAGGAAGAAGTTGAATCCCTGAATAGATGAATAACAAGTTCTGAAATGGAGGCAGTAATTAATAGGCTACCAACCAAAAAAAGCCCAAGACCAGTTGAATTCACAGCTGAATTCTACTACAGGTGCAAAGAGGGTCTGATACCATTCCTTCTGAAACCATTCCAATCAATAGAAAAAGAGGGACTCATCCCTATCTCATTTCATGAGGACAGCATCATCCTGATACAAAAACCTGGCAGAGATACAACAAAAAAATAAAATTTCAGGCCACTATCCCTGATGAACATCAATGTGAAAATCCACAATAAAATACTGGCAAATCAAATCCAGCAGCACATCAAAAAATTTATCCACCAAGATCAAGTTGGCATCATCTGTGAAATGCAAGGCTGGTTCAACATATGCAAATCAATAAACGTAATCCATCACATAAACAGAACCAATGACAAAAACCACATGATTATCTCAATATATGCAGAAAAGAATTTTGACAAAATTCAACACCCATTCATGCTAAAAACCATCAATAAACTAAGTATTGATCAAATATATCTCAAAATAGTAAGAGCTATTTATGAAAAACCAACAATGAATATCACACTGAATGAGCAAAAATTGGAAGTATTCCCTTTGAAAAGTACCACAAAACAAGGATGCCCTCTCTCATCACTCCTATTCAACATAGTATTGGAAGTTCTGGCCAGAGCAATCAGGCAAGAGAAAGAAACAAAGGGTATTCAAATAGGAAGAGAGGAAGTAAAATTATATCTCTTTGCAGATGACATGATTGAATATTCAGAAAACCTCATCGTCTCAGCCCAAATCATCCTTAGGCAGATAAGCAATTTCAGTAAAGTCTCAAGATACAAAATCAATGTGCAAAAATCACAAGCATTCCTAAACACTAATAATAAACAGCCAAATCATGAGTGAACTCCCATTCACTATTGCTACAAAGAAAATAAAATACTTAGAAATACAACTTACAAGGGATGTGAGGACCTCTTCAAGGAGAACTACAAACCACTGCTCAAGGAAATAAGAGAGGACACAAACAAATGGAAAAACATTCCATGCTCATGGATAGGAAGAATCAATATCATGAAAATGGCGATACTGCCCAAAGCAGTTCATAGATTCAGTGTTATCCCCATCAAGCTACCACTGACTTTCTTCACAGAATTGGAAAAAACCTCTTTAAATTTCACATGGAACCAAAAAAGAGCCCACATAGCCAAGACAATCCTTAGCAAAAACAACAAAGCTGGAGGCATCACACTACCTGACTTCAAACTATACTACAAGTAACCAAAACAGATATATGGACCAATGGAACAGAACAGATGCCTCTGAAATAACATTGCACATCTACAACCATCTGATCTTTGACAACCCTGCCAAAGTAAGCAATGAGGAAAACATTCTCTGTTTAATAAATGGTGTTGGGAAAACTGGCTAGCCATACATAGAAAACTGAAACTGGATCCCTTCCTGACCCTTTATCCAAAAATTAACTCAAGATGGATTAAAGACTGAAACTCAAGACCTAAAACCATAAAAATCCTAGGAGGAAACCTAGGCATTACCATTCAGGACATAGACATGGGCAAAGACTTCATAACTAAAACACCAAAAGCAATGGCAACAAAAGCCAAAACTGACAAATGGGATATAATTAAACTAAAGAGCTTCTGCACAGCAAAAGAAACTATCATCAGAGTGAACAAGCAACCTACAGAATGGGACAAAATTTTTGCAATCCTTCCATCTGACAAAGGACTAATATCCAGAATCTACAAAGAACTTAAACAAATTTACAAGAAAATAACAAACAACCCCATCAAAAAGTGGGCAAAGGATTTGAGCAGACACTTCTCAAAAGAAGACATTCATGCAGCCAACAATATATGAAAAAAAGCTCATCATGATTGGTTGCTGGAGAAATGCAAATCTCCATGAGATATCATCTAATGCCAGTTAGAATGGTGATAATTAAAAAGTCAGGGGGCAACAGATGCTGGAGAGGATGTGGAGAAATAGGAATGCTTTACACTGTTGGTGGGAGTGTAAATCAGTTCAATCATTGTGGAAGGCAGTGTGACGATTCTTCAAGGATCTAGAACTGGAAATACCATTTGACCCAGCAATCCCATTACTGGTTATATACCCAAAGGATTTTAAATCACTGTGCTATAAAGACACATGCACAAGTACATTTACTGCAGCACTGTTGATAATAGCAAAGACTTGGAACCAACCCAAATGCACATCAATGATAGACTGGATAAAGGAAGTGTGGCACCTATACACTATGGAATCCTTAGCAACCATAAAAAAAGATGAGTTCATGTCCTTTGCAGAGACATGGATGAAGCTGGAAACCGTCATTCTCTGAAAACTAACACAGGAACAGAGGTCCTAACACTGCATGTTCTCACTCATAATTGGCAGCTGAACAATGAGAACTCAAGGACGCAGGAAAGGAAATATCAGACACCGGGGCCTGTCGGGAGTGGGGGGTTAGCGGAGGGATAGCAATAGGAGAAACACCTAATGTAGGTGATGGGTTGATGCATGCAGCAAACCACCAAGGCACATGTATACCTATGTAACAAACCTGCACTTTCCACACATGTATCCCAGAGCTTAAAGTATAATTTTAAAAAATCAGAAAAATATCTACCCAAAAAAAATTTTTGGAAAATTATTTGTCCGTGTAATTTTATGGAAAAAAAATTTTGAAAAGTGTGCATAAAATGGACTGAAAAGAGGAGTCGTAAGACTTTTATTAGACCAATAAGAATGAAAGATGTAGAAAAAAAACCTCAATGTAATAAAACATCAATTTCCATGTTGTTTTTTAATTAAGTTTAAAGTGCTGCAATAAAATCTGCTCTAATTTTTTAAAACCTGAAAAGGGAAAATGTACCCAAAAGAGGTTATGATGCAATCATAGGCTAAATTTCAATGCTGGACTGAAATAAAAACCTGTACATCTGTTTCAAATAGAAATATTAATGCCAATGAGAAATAAAATAATAGATAAACTATATTTATCAATATCTGCCATAGTCTAAGCTAGTTTATTACTGCAACAGTAGAACACTTAAGACCTTAAAATATTATAATAGAATTTATCACATCATCTTCTTGTAGGAAAATTAAAATAAAAAGAGCATTCATAGCATCAATGCATTTGTTCCATTTATATGTGTGTGTTAAAATTTTCTCTGGAGGAGGTATTTTTTATCTTTCCCAAATCCTAAAATATATTCATCCTATTTGCCACAGTTCTTTTTCTAAGAAGTTTTGCTAAGTAAACAATTAAACATGTTTCAAAAGCTAGCCATCAATTTATATTTAAGGAAAATTAATATGGAAATATGTGATAGAAAATGAACTATTATTTTCATATATCTACTTTTAATAGAATTCTGTGAAGTCACAAGAATTCTAGCTGTGTTGCAAAAGAAGATTCAATGACTAAGGAATACGTTCCCTTTACATAACAGAGATACAGGCAATTAGTGACTAGAAGATGGTGTTATTATCTTTGTAAAACATCAGCTAAGACGCAATGAATTGTCAAATATAAACAAGTAGATGGGTAAAACAGGATGACAAAATAATGAAATTAGTACTATATTTTTCTCAGTAGTTGATCAGCTGATTTTAGTTACATATTAACTTTCAAAGAGTCATATGCATACTGTTTCTCTAAGTTAGATGAAATTTATAGAAATATTTTAACTGAGTGTATTAAAAACCAAGTTAGGAATTTCAACAATCAGTAAGAAGAATATGAAATGGCAGAAAATAATTCAAAATGAACAGCTACATTGTTAGAATCACCTATTCCTATCTTCTAGGCCATATCTTCTTAGTTTCTGCAAAGGTGGATATTTGCTACTTCACTATCACTCTCCTTAGCTTTTGTTTTTTTTCTCCAAAAAAAAAAAAAAAGCTTTTGTTTTTTTCTCCAAAAAAATTGAGCATTCATAGCATGAATGCATTTGTTCCATTTATATGTGTGTGTTAACATTTTCTCTGGAGGAGATATTTTTTATCTTTCCCAAATCCTAAAATATATTCATCCTATTTGCCACAGTTCTTTTACTAAGAAGTTTTGCTAAGTAAACAATTAAACATGTTTCAAGAGCATGAAACGTGTTACAGAATGTAACAGAAATACAAATCTCACAGAGTGAAGGCCTGACATAAAGAAAATCTTCGTCTGCAAAAATAAAGCTAAACACTACCCACAAGTTTGTCAGGAAGCTTTGATGTGCTTAGCTGAAAGAACACTTGACACAGATTTGATAAAATACTGACAAGAGTGGCCCTTACTTCAATACTGATACTAGTAAAACCTGCTATATGATCCTATATTCTGCATGCCATGCCCCAACTTTCCCGTTTGACGATACTTCCTCTGGAATATTAACACAATGACAGAGAAATTGGAGTGTTTTTAGTTCCTCAGTACAAAGTTGCATGTTTGACAATTATAAGTGTCCTATTTTTTTTCTTTATTTCAACTTTAAATGCTTTATGCTGAGAAATGGTTTAGTTATATAATAGAATAGAGTTTGTATAATCACAGCCAATATTAAATTCTTCTCATTTTATTCTTCTCAGAATTAAATTATTGTAGTCCTTGTTAAAATTTAAATCCAAATTAAACACATTGATTTGAGATGGTGTTTCTTAATTTGTTCTGATCTGTGAAGTACTTTAAAGTGAGCAAGAGGTGTGTTATATAAATGCAAATGATTGAGAGGTTGCTACAGCTTTTCAGTGTACAAGAATTCAATAGAGGTAACATAACTTACATCACAAACAAAAGAAATTCCTCCTGGAGAATGGTAAGAAACAAAATACTTGAAACTACTCTAAATAGAAAAATTGCAGTTACTAAAACACTCACTAAGTCCTGTGTATTTAAAAAACAGCAACAACAAAATTATAAGCAATGACAATTAGAGTGATAGAAAATTTAGTGGATATTCAGCTTAAGCGTCTCATTTTGGATATGAGATAACAAAGCAATTAGTATCTAGAAGAGCTAGCAGAATTAGAACATAAACCTAGTCATTGTAGCTTTCAATTCAATGTTTTCTGGACAAAATACATCTTAATTTAGATAGAGTGGGGAAAAAAAAAACTTGGTCAAAATATTAATTTTAATGTATTTTTAAAACACAAATAGTACTAATTGCAATAAAGGATACTGAAATTGTTGTCTTTAAAATTGTGTTATATATATGTGTGTATATTATATATACATATGCATGTGTATATATTTTGCTGATCCTGTGGTTTGTCTATCTTATCTATGTAATAGATCTATTTCTATTTTTCTATCTATCTATCTATCTATCTATCTATCCATCCATCTATCTATCTATCTAATTATCTCCCAGACTTTTATTGAGTGGAACTAAATGCCAAATAGATAGGTTGAAAATATCGTTATTCAATATTTTCATTAAAAAACAGTGGGAGGTGGGGAGCAAATTACTTGTTTACCAACGCCTTCTATCATCAGAACATTTAAATGTTTAAAGTAGGTTGATAATCTGAGAAACATTCTTATTATCCTAGAAAAAAGTCTAAAGAAAATGTATCTAATATTAGTATAGCTACATTACTTTGAAAAAAAAAAAAGTGTGATTTTTCCCTGATTCGTCTGTAGTGCATACTTCGGTTTTGCTAGGCTATAATAAAATGTTTTCCCCTTAGGAGAAAACATTTACTAATGTGAAGGGTCACTTTAGGCTGTCCTTAAAGGGTAATTTGATATTTGGGATAATTATGTGTGTGCACGTTCATAAAACACTCAACATTGTGCAACTACTTTATAGAGAGGGTTAGTTCAGTGCAGCTTTTTCTCAGCGAAAGGGTTCTCATTCGTCAAACCCTTTCATTGCCTGTTTATGTTCTTATTTTTCCGAGATTTTTCAAAGCTTTCATTTTTCAGAGTTTCAGCAATGCAGAAATATAAATTCAATTGGTATGTTGGTTACAGCTGATTTTGGACAAATTGCCACTTTGTTTTAGAAGATAAGACTGGCTCAGCATTCTTTTCATGCCTCTTCTCTAAATCAGGTTTGTGACATTAGATTAGGAAATGCACATGGTAAGTATGTCACTAAAGCATTGAAAATCTTACTGACATTATATTGGAATCATATTTTAAATTTCTTTGTACAGTATCATTCAACATGTTATGATGTAATGTGCTTTCTTAATTATAAAATATTGTTTTTCTTTCTCTTGCATTTAAAAAGTGGTATAGCGGCAGAGATGCTCAAATCTGAAGGATGACATGACAAAGCAGCATTCCAACACCAAACTCAGCAAAGTGTAGCAAAAGGGAAGAGATGAAAACCTAGGTGAGAATGTGAAATAGGTTTGTATTGAAGTGTGTTAGATTGCTGAATGGGATCCCACAGGAAGTAACAGAAGCTCTCTCACTTGAATCATTTAAAATCTCTTATAAAGAATATTTAAGAATATATTGCCAAGAACCATCTCATATTGAAATAGAGACAAATAATATAACCTAGAAGTTCATTTCCTTCTCTAACTTCTAATACTTTATAATTCTGTACATAGAAAAATATATTAAAGTCTGAGGTGCAGCTTTAAACAGCATTGAATTGTTTGTTTAGTTTTATGATTGCGTACAGAAATAGCAAATGTTGGTCTATGTACTGAAATACTGCAGAAGAGTGCCCTGAAATTTAGAAATGGATTATGTTACTGTACCCTGAAAGTGTCTCTTAAATTGAACCCCAGTTTATATTCATGCAGCCTAATGTGGTCTTCTAAAAACACGTTACCGGAATCCACAATCAGTGTTTTACGGTAAGTGCACTGACCCTATGAAGTATGCTGATAAAATTTCCATCGAAAAATTAAATCTACAGAATAAAACTAAACTGTAGATTCTCCTATCGACATGTATCTTCTGAAATGGGAAATATTCTTGAAATATGTTAAAAATTGTAAAGAAATGCATACAAAATTCTAAATTACTTATGTTTTTTGAAATTAGTATTATAATTTTCAATATAATTGATTTTAAAAATACCATGAAATTTTGTGTGTCTAAAATATCATAAATATCAATGTAGTGATGGAAAATGCACTTATCAGACAAAAATATCCTTTAGAATTATTCTTAAATGCTTCATTATGTAGTTGCAACTTGACATGATCTTAGGAAAAAAATGAACATTTGAGTAAGAAAAGAATATCATTCATTTTAAATAGTATGTTTTAGGCAGAGAAATTGATTACCTTTAACAGTCTAAATTTTGTTTTAATGCAATATATACGACTTTTTTTTTTTCTTTTTTTTTTTTTTTTTTGAGACGGAGTCTCGCTCTGTCGCCCAGGCTGGAGTGCAGTGGCGCAATCTCGGCTCACTGCAAGCTCCGCCTCCCGGGTTCACGCCATTCTCCTGCCTCAGCCTCCCGAGTAGCTGGGACTACAGGCGCCCGCCACCGCGCCCAGCTAATTTTTTTCTATTTTTTAGTAGAGACGGGGTTTCACCGTGGTCTCGATCTCCTGACCTTGTGATCCGCCCGCCTCGGCCTCCCAAAGTGCTGGGATTACAGGAGTGAGCCACCGCGCCCGGCCTTTTTTTTTTTTTTAATTCAAAAAGCCTGGCATTAAAAAGGTGAGTAAGGCCGGGCATGGTGGCTCACGCCTATAATGCTAGCACTTTGGGAGACCAAGGCAAGCGGATCACCTGAAGTCAGGAGTTGGAGATCAACCTGGTAAACATGGCGAAATCCCGTCTCTACTAAAAATACAAAAATTAGCCAGGTGTGGTGGCACACGCCTGTAATCCCAGCACTTTGGGAGGCCAAGGAGGGCAGATCATAAGGTCAGGAGTTTGAGACCAACCTGACCAACATGGTGAAACCCCATCTCTACTAAAAATACAAATATCAGCTGGGCGTGGTGGCATGCACCTGTAACCCCAGCTACTTAGGAGGCTGAGGCAGGAGAACTGCTTGCACCCGGGAGAAGAAGGTTGCAGTGAGCCAAGATCACACCATTGCACTCCAGCCTGGGTGACAGAGCAAGACTCTATCTCAAAAAAAAAAAAAAAAAAAAAGTCAATGGAAAAGAGGGACATATTATAGGTAAAGAGAAAATTAAGGAACATGTTAGCCAAATGTAATAAGACTCAATATTCAAATTTGAACAAAGTAACTTTAAAAAATCGCACAATTACAAATAATCTGAGAAATTTAAACACAAAATAAGTATCAGGATATTAGACAAAGAGTTGATTATATTTAAAAATCTGTATGTGCTTTCAATACATAGTAGAACTTACATTGATTAAATTATATAATGTCTGTGATAGCTGATGATGTCTATTGAATCAGAGTTTTCTTTTTTTTTTTTAAATTATACTTTAAGTTCTAGGGTACATGTACACAACGTGCAGGTTTGTTACATATGTATACATGTGCCATGTTGGTGTGCTGCACCCATTAACTCGTCATTTACATTAGGTATATCTTCTAATGCTATCCCTCCCCCCTCCTCCCTCCCCACAACAGGCCCTGGTATGTGATATTCCCCTTCCTGTGTCCAAGTGATCTCATTGTTCAATTCCCACCTATGAGGGAGAACATGCAGTGTTTGGTTTTCTGTTCTTGCGATAGTTTGCTGAGAATGATGGTTTTCAACTGCATCCATGTCCCTACAACGAATCAGAGTTTTCTATGTACATTATTCATACCTTTATAACACTTGGTTGTGATGCAATCATTTGTGAAAGCAAACCATAATTGTTTGTCCATGTTTTATAAAACATATGTGGCTTTTTGTTTGTTTCTTGTCCAAATGGAGAAATTGGTAATTAACTAACCTGAGAGAAAAGAGGGAGTGGTGATAATTTTTTAATTGAATAGAATTATCATATAAAGATTAATGGCTGAAATAAATATAAATAAGGTTGTGTTATGTGCTCTATTAATTCTCAAAATCACTGTACATACATTTATTCTGATATATATTTTCTAACCTTTCTGGGAAACTATTAAAATGGTTATTTTATTTTTCACTGTAAAAAAAAAAGGGCAGCGTAATGTTTGGAAATAAAATTGTTAATACTTCATTCTATTTCAATTACTGATAATAAAATATTTAAAATATATCTGCATTTGAAAATTTTATTTATTTATTTATTTATTTTTAACTTTTAAGTTCATGGGTAGAAGTGCAGATTTGTTACATAAGTAAGCTTTCATCATGGGGGTTTGTTGTACAGATTATTTCATCACCCAAGTATTAAGCCTAGTACCCATTAGTTATTTTTCCTCATCCTCTTCCTCCTCTCACGCTCCACCCTCTGAAAGGCTTCAGTGTGTGTTGTTCCCCTCAATGTGTTTGAATAAGGACTTGATGGCAAAAACAGTTGAACCAAAGAAGAATATTGACATTAACTGGAAGGAGATGAAATGACATAATATAGCAGGCAGTACTTTATACAGAATTTTTTTTGTATAAAAAAAATTGCTCTGTCCAGCCCAGGCTGGAATTAGAGACATGTGCCACCATGCCTGGCTTTTTTTTTCTTTCTTTCTTTTTTTTTTTTTTTTTTGTATTTTTAGTAGAGATGGAGTTTCACCATGCTGGCCAGACTGGTCTTGAACTCCCGACCTAAAGTAATCCTACCACCGGGGCCTCCCAAAGTGCTGGGGTTATAGAAGTGAGCCACCGTGCCCAGTCAGAGAAGTGTTTTTGAGTCTTCTGTTTTACCTGCTCCTACCTAAATGGTAACATATGCAGATGGATGTGTAGGCTGTCTCAGGTATGGGGATACACCTCCTTCTCACTATATTTAGGAGAATTTATCCAATAATACAAAAATTACATGTATGACAACATAGTATGCATATTCAATAAGTGAAAAATAAACCTAAACTCAACAAACTTAAACAAATATACAACTGCATAATATTCATATGTCTAATTCTACAAATATGCTAACATTTCAGAAAAAACTTTAATGTATAAATAATAACTTCAAAATGACTACCATGATACATCATTCAATGGGCCTTCTAAACAACCTTGCACAGTAAAACCCGGAATAAATAAAAATTGTTTAAAACATCTAAAAGTAAAAGCAACAAATAAGAATACAAATGTTCTCTAGAGTAAAAATTAACCAAATTACTAAATTCAAATAACAGAACACAAAGTAATTGACCATTTATATTTATATAAAACATGTCATTTTGCCGTCATGTGCCAGAGATAAAATCCTATATTATAACATAGATGAGCAGAGTCAGAAAACACAGAAGAGTTTGTCTTTAACAAATCAGAATAGCTCTGCATATCTGTTAAAATAGGAATGTGAATAAGGTCTTTCTTTCCAATGTATGTGACTGTTTTATGGATTTTGTGCAATATATGGAATTTTTACAAAAGCTAGATAAACCTTACCAGTTATTTGTGAGGTACACAAGTTAATAAAAGTTCTAGGGCCCGGCACGGCGGCTTATGCCTGTAATCCCAGCATTTTGGGAAGCCGAGGCGGGTGGATTACCTGAGGTCAGGAGGTAGAAACCACCCTGGTCAACATGACGAGACCCCATCTATACTAAAAACACAAAAAAGAAGCCAGACTTGGTGGCAGGTGCCTGTAACCTCAGCTACTTGGGAGGCTGAGGGAGGAGAATCACTTGAACATAAGAGAAGGATGTTTCAGTGAGCTGAGATCGCGCCACTGCACTCCAGCCTGGGCAACAAAACCAAAACTCTGTCTCAAAAAAAAAAAAAGAAAGAAAAAAGAAAATAAAGTTTTAGTTATACTAATACCTTACCACCAATTTCACCTACATAGTACATAATGTAGTTAAAGTATGCATTTCATTGCTTACTTTAAGCAGTGATATAACACATTCAAACAACGCATGCATCAGTATTTGGATTTTAAAAGTGTTTCTTTTTGTTTGTTTGTTTTTTGTTTTTTGGTGGGGTTTTTTTGGTTTTTTTTTTGTTTTTTGTTTTTTTTTTTTTAGAAAGAATCTTGCTCTTTCACCCAGGCTGGAGTGCGGTGGTGCAATCTCTGCCTCTCTGCCAACTCTGCCTCTAGGGTTCAAGCGGTTATCCTGCCTCAGCCTCCCAAGTAGCTGGGATTATAGGCGCCTGGAACTACACCCAGCTACTTCTTTGTATTTTTAAGACAGGTGGGGTTTCACTATGTTGGCCAGGGTGGTCTCAAACTCCTGACTTTGTGATCCGCCCCCCTCAGCCTCACAAAGTGCTGGGATTACAGTTGTGAGTCACCAGCACCCAGTCAAAAGTGGTTTTAAAAGTCATTAATGAAAAATCATTTTTACATACTTATAAATTATATCAGTGATTGAAATGTACAGGCTTACGTCTAAACCTCATCCATTTCTCTAACTTCACTTAACCTAGATTATTCCCAGAAATAAATGCTTGTCTAATGCAGTAACTCCATATAAATGATTTATTTCTCTTTTTCTTTTTTTTTTTTTTTCCGGTGCTTCTGCCTAAGAGGCATTTTAGGCGGATACTTCTGTATTTATGTTGTCTTCCTTGGGTTTTTTCATCAGCAGCAATTGTGAATATCATTTGCAAAAGTACATATATTTGCATATCCAATAAGATATATATAAATTTCAGTCTGGTTTAATCATTTACCAAACTTTCCATGATTGCTCCTAAAATCACTTCACACAAACAAATCTTGGGAGCCGGATGTACAGTGAATGAAATTGGGCTGATTTGGTAAGAGCTCGCCAGGAAAGAGAGCTTACAATCTTGTGCACATCTTCAGAAATCGTAATCCTTGAATTTGTAGCGGATGTGTGAAATGTAATAAACAAGACACTATCCTGAAATACTCATTTTGTTTCTTTTAATCACTCTCTAAGGGGCTCTGAATAGCATTTTTTTATACATCTACCTCCCCCATCGTAACAAACATCTCTAGCAATAAGAATACCTCAAAATCAAAGCAAGGGGCATCTATGAATTTCTTTCCTTTTGAAGTTAAAGTAGATATTATAAAACAAGTATTCTATATGTTCAGTTTATTAAAGTCAATAGAAAAATCTTCTAACCAGCACATCATAGAGCTTCCATTTATCATACTTTAGTTCAGCATCTATTGCAAGAAGAAATGCTTCAGTGAAATTTGGTAAGCCAAGTGACACACTCAATAAGACTTACCTAGCATTTACCTGGTTCTACAACGAAACTCAGATTTTACTTATTTATTTATTTATTTCTTTATTTATTTATTTGAGACGGAGTTTCACTCTTGTTGCCCAGGCTGGAGGGCAATGACATGATCTCGGCTCCCCGCAACATCTGCCTCTCGGGTTTCAAGCGATTCTCCTGCCTCAGCCTCCCGAGTAGCTGGGATTACAGGCATGAACCACATCCAGCTAATTTTGTATTTTTAGTAGAGATGCGATTTCTCAATGTTAGTGAGGCTGGTCTCAAACTCCCAACCTCAGGTGACCCACCCACCTCGCCTCCCACAGTGCTGGGATTACAGGCATGAGCCACTGCATCCAGTCTCAGATTTCTTAAGAGTTCCTGAAATTTAAAGATAAAAACTATAGCTATTATTATAGATATTTCTAATGTTCTAAATACAAATTTATGAAGTTTAAATACATATAGGGACATCTTTTCTCTCAAGACTAATTAGAAATAAAGGCATGGCTTAATAAGAAACATTAAAATATGCGTGAAAAATACTTATTTTATTTTTCTCTACAGTTAGAACTTTCTGAGTAAATTTTACTAAAATTTGGCACCTGTGTTAAATACAAAGGCTAATAGTTATATTATGATTAATAGTTTAGTCGGATAAGAATCCTGGGGTTGTAAAGTTTCAGATCGCTGAGTGATCTCGTCTTCTGGCAAAACGTATTTGCATTCCAAAGAAGTAAAAAATAAGAACCTAGAATCCTTCCCAATGTTTCCGAGAAGACTCTTTCAGAAGGGGAGTGGACACAGCTACTCTAGCTCCTATAAAATATCCATATTCACTTTTTCTGGAGTCCCTATGTTCTTTACACTCTATTTTATGCATGCTGACTTCTTATTGTTTCACTTCAGGAAAAAATTGGAGGAAAGTGGAATAGGCGTATTTATCATTTGCTATTAGTAAATAATTAATTTTCCGCTCTATAGTAACCTTGTATTGGCATTCAGGATAATGTTAATACATACAAATATTAAAAACTGAATATTCATATTGGGGAAGTTTACAAGATGCTGACAAAATGCATAAAGTCCTTCTTAAATAGAGGCATTCAGTGCTACATACAAATTTCAATGATTCAATAATAATGCAAAGACTCAGAAGAATTTTTTAACAATTTATTTAGTAATAATTAGAGATTTCACAGAGAGTTGTGTCCTATATACCCTTCCTTCAGCTTCACCCAATGTTAACACCTTGACAAGGCTTGTGTAATGTTAAAACCAGGAAATTACCATTAATGCAAACCACAGAGAGTATTCTTCAGGTTTTTTCAGTTTTACATGTGCACTCATTTTTGTGTGTTTGTGTGTGTGGTGCTATGCAATTTTAATCCAAGTGAGACTTCATATAACCACCACAAAAATTAAGTTCCTAAACTGCAGCCTCATTTCAAGATTCCCTCATGCTACCGCTTTATAGACTCATTCTCCCACTCATCTCAAAACCCCTAGCAATCAACAATCTGGTTTTCATCTTAATAATGATGTTTTTCCTCACAAATGTTATATAACTGTACAGATATATAGACACACATATAAATATATTATATATTATATAATATTATTACCTGTGTGTGTGTATATATATATATAATAATTCAGATGCGTTCTTTAGATTAGCTCTTTTTGAGCTCAGTGTGATTTCCTGGCAGTCCATACAAATTGTGTGTATCAATAGCTTGCTCCTGTGTGAAACTGAGCAGTATCCTGTGACATGGATGTACCACAGTTTGCTTACCCATTCACCATTGAAAGACATTTGGGTAGTTTCCAGTTTCTGGCTATTACCAGTAAAACCACTATGGGCATAATTTACAAATTTTAGCATGAAAATACATTTTCATTTCTGTAGGATATTTGCCCAAAAGTGAAAATGTTGGGTCATATGGTAAATCTATTTTTAGTTTTAAAAGACACCACCAAACTATTTTTCAGACTGGCCTTATATTTACACTCCAACCAATGATGTATGAGTAATCCAATTTATCTGCATCCTTGTTAACATTTAGCAGTACAACTATTTAATATTTTAGCCATTTGCAGATGTTCAGTGATATCTTACAGAAGGTTTAATTTCCATTTATCTAATGGCTAATGATGTTGCTATTTTTATGTGCTTATTTGTCACCTGGATATGCTCTTTAGAGAAATATCTGTTCACATTCTGCTATCATTTTCTAATTGAATTGTTGTTGTTTATTATTGAATTTTGAAAACATTTTGTATGTATATATATACACCGTATATTATATATATACGATATGGGTACTGTGTTATAAATATGATTTGCAAGTTATTTCTGCCAGTGTATAATTTGTCTTTTTATCCTCTTACCATGGTTTTTCAGAGTAAATGTTTTAAATTTTGCTCGTGTCAAATTTATCCAATTTTTTATCCAATTTTCCTTTCACATAGTGTGCTTCTGCTGTCATTTCAAGTAATGATCTTTCCAACCTTACTTTTCTCCCAGAAATTTTATAGTTTTGTGTTTTCCATTTAAGGCTATGATCCATTTTGAGTTAAATTTTGCATAAGGTGAGAGGTTTAGTTTAAGATTCATTTATTTGCCTATGAATGCCCAACTGATCCATCATCATTTGCAGCAAAAGCTGATCCTCCTCCATTGAACTGCTTTCACTTCTTTGTCAAAAATTAATTGGATGTATTTATGTGGATCTATTTCTGGGTTCTTAATATTTTTTGAAGATAACTTTAAGGCATGGTATTATTCAGAAAATAAGAAATAAATGCAGACCATCAATTTGCATTTAAGCAGAGAAAGGTGGAAAAATGGGCCTCTCAAATTTGTGCTTCTTGTCCAATTTTAGTGTTTGGGAATGATGTATTATTGAAGATTATCACATATATGCAGTATAAATGACTCAGTGTTTATTGTCAATCAAGAAAATAATATAAATGCATGATTTTAATTTCTCACGCATAATTTTAATTTCTATTTAGAAGCTAATGGTTTTCAACTGGTGTCACTTATCTGTTCTGAGCCAGAAATATATTTCCAATGTTTCCTAAATACTTTTCAACTGAATATTCCATAGGAAACTCAATTTCATTACATTTAAATCTCAATTTATGATCTCCCCAGGATAAGGGCAATATATATTCTTTCTCCCATCTTTATGATTTTAGTTACTTGTAGTTTTATTCTCTCAGGCATCTAAACACAAAGTTCAAATATGACTGCCTTCTTCTGATTTAAAATATCCAGCATATTACCAACTCCCGCCAGTCAAAGTATCCCCAGAATTACTGAAATCATGTCCATTATCTTCATTTTCCAGTGCTTCTGCTTTAATTTAGATTTTTAATATTTTTTCCTTGGACTATTGTTATAGTTCTTGGCACTCAAACCATGTTCAGGTGCCTATTTGCTTAGTTCTGACTTACTCAATGTTTTTGTTCACATGGCCTAAAAATAAAATTCATAACTAAGAGGCCAGTTCACCATCTGTATAAATGAAGGTTGATTCACCAATGTTTTCATTCAAAGTATAAAATTAAATAGTCATAGAAGAAAGCCTCTTAGTTCAGTAGTTAGCATATAACTGCTTAACAAATGTAATTATGTTCAACATCGTTAGTAAGTTAGATAAAACCCTTGTGTGAGAACTTGTGTGCATTTTCAAATTAATCTTCCTCAAACTTCCCTAATTAGGTTAAACTTGGGCCCTAATGTATTATTGGTACCTCAGTCGCTCTATGACAATTGAACTCCCACTTACTTGATAAATTGTTGCCTATTCTCCCTGGATAATTAGGAATTTCCTATTTCTTTTTGGAAGTAATACACAATATAGTTTATATAAAATTGTGATATATTTTATTTATCTATTTTACTGTTTGTTTTCTTACTAAATGATGTTTCTAAAGATCTGCTATCTATGCTATTGTACGTTTTCAGGACTTAAGTATCTAATTGATTTATGGGAACCTTGGAAATAAAATATCGCTGAATAAGATATATGAGATTAAAATTTGCACTAAGACATTTGGTGAAAGTTAGAAATAAATGACCCCTGCAAAATGAGTGAAAATATTAATTTTTTATATTTTTCTAATAATTTCCCTCACATTCTCATACCATTCACCCTCCTCAAAGTAACCAGTATAAATATATCGCTGTGCTTCATTTTCTTTGCACATATACTTATATGCATAAATATAGCCTGATAAAGTTTTCTTTGCTAGATTTTTCTAAAGAAGAAAATACTATAACCATAATCTGTTATGGTCCCTTCTCCTCCCCTCTGCTCCCCTCCCCTTTCTTTGTTTTTTTCCTTTTCTTTTGGTAAATTATGGATATACCATTCTGGAACTTTAGAGATCTATACATTATCTTCTTATTTTACCCACACCCATATGTGGGCACAATTTCACATAACACCGTATCATATATGTTGGGAGTTTCTGAGAATTTTCCTCATGTTTTTATTTTTGCCTTTCTTTTTCCTGTTCTCCTGTAATACCATCCTACACCCCCACACACTTAGTCAAAAGGATAAGGCTAATATATTTTACATTTATAGATAATTATAACATATATCAATTATTACATACTTTTAAATATGTTTATATCATTAAATTTCTGTTTTTCCTCACAATTGTTATGGTAATACATTAAAGTCATTTGATACAATTTCAGGTGTGCAAAATTCATCAATTATACCCTAATTGCTCTGAATTCAGCTTGTTTTCTTCTGTTGCCATTGTAATGTTTAAATACACATGTGCATCCATTAATGCTTCAGTTTTTTTTAATAATAAGGAAGAGGATTGATGAATAAAATATCATAAGAATCTCTAAGTTTTGATGTTTACGTACAGTTTGGTACAATTTTTCCTGACAATGAATAATGGCAACTCTATATTTGTCTTTGAAAGTCAGATTCTGATAAAGTATTATAACAATTTTGCCTGAAATTTTATTTATCCATTTTGCAAAATATCAAATAAAATAAATTTTAAGCATCATTGCTTGCTTTTGTTGTCCATTTGGATTTGCCTTTTTATGAATTATCAATTCTTATCATTTGCCAACTTTTCTACTTGGTTGTGTGATGGCTTTAACGTCACTGATTTGGCTAGGTTTACCTATATTTTCTGAAATTTTCTTTCTTGTATGTATCTGGTTATTTTATGCCACAAATGAGATTCTTGAAGATTGGGTATATTGAAAGAAAGCAACAATGACTTTGTAGCTCACGCCCACTGGTGTTTGATATGGTTTGGATATATGCCCCCCCACAAATCTCATGTTGAATTGGAGTGGTCTGGTGGGAGGTGATTGGATCATGAAGGTGGATTTTCCTCTTGCTGTTCTCTCCAGATAGTGAGTGAGTGCTCATGAGATCTGATGTTTTAAAAGTGTGTGGCACTTCCCCCTTTTCTCTCTCTCTCTCCTGGCATACGAAGAAAGTCCTTGCTTCCCCTTTACCTTCCACCATGATTGTAAGTTTCCATGATTGTAGGTTTGTACATACAATTCCTTCCTTAAAAGGAAGCAGTCAGGCTTCCTTTTAAGCCTGTGAAATTGTTAGTCAAATAAACCTCCTTTCTTCATAAATTACGCAGTCTCTGGTAGTTCTTTGTAGCAGTGTAAAAACGAATGAATACAGTGCTGACTTGCTGATTCACGTTCTTTCCATAAAGGAGCAGCTGGGCTTGCAACTGTTCTACTATCCTTTGGATTAACATCAGCTTCTTAAACTGATGGGCTGGGTATGCTTGGCTCCGTGAAAAAGGGTGTTAGCTTCTACAGAATACCCGTACCACCAATGTCAGAGGCAACAAGAATGGACACAAGTTTCAGTTGTTCCAGGAAGGATTCCATTCTGTATATTCAATTCTTCTCTTAAGCTTCTGTACTTTACATTCTTCTTCCCTTCCAAACTCCCTGCACTGTAGACACCAAGGTTCAGCCTCATATATAAAGACAACAATCTGACACTGTCCAACATAAAAAAAAGTCAGATCCCATACAATTATATGTAGATGATGCATTATCTCTTTATATATATAAAGATATATATAAGATATATATAAAGATATATATGATATATAATAAGATATATATGTGTGTGTATATCTATCTTAGTAGCTCTGCATCTATGTTTAAACCCTGCCTAATGCAAGTATTTTTTCATTTATTCTCAATGTTTAAGAGCACTTTGAATATTACTAATTAGTGGACATTTTAGTGTTCTTTGAAGTAACCTAGAGATATTTAAACTAAGATTTCAGGACATGATCTCTAGACTTGTTGATTCATAGGTCTTGGGAACCTCCTGAACTCTGACATTTCTGACAAGTTCCCATGATGCTGATGTTTCTGGTGTGTGGATGGCACTTTGGGGACCACTGTTTTAAACAGGAAGACTCTTAAATGGTCATCTGAATTATAATTTTATTTTTGAAATTCATTTTTGACATAATATTTGTCAAGCACATATTTTTAAATTTATATAAATAGGTAATTTATAAAATGCATTGCTCTTGTTTTCCTGTGTTTGCCTTACTCCCAGTTATTTTACATGTAGTTTAATTTTCTTCTAATGTGATTTCCCATTACCGTATTTCATTTGTCAGTTACTTTTTTCCTCATGATGCCTAATAAGATAAAATAAAATTTAAATTATGTATTGGTGGCACTTTCAGAATCATCAATTCTGTTCCATTGGTATTTGTGGCCATTTCAAATCAATGTCTTATTTATTTTTATCATAGTGGCTTTATTATGTACTCTGATATTGACATTCTTCAATCTTTGTTGTTCTTATATTATCTCTGGCTGTTAGTGAGTATATTTTCTAAGTAAAATTTGAGATAATTTTTACAAGTATAAAAATTTTAAAAATTGTTTCATGAATGTATTTTTGCATTGTCACGTTTTGTTTTGAGACAAGGTCTTGCTATGTTGCCCAGGTTGAAGTGCAATTGTGCAATAATGGCTTACTTGACCTCTTGGCCGAAGCGATCCTCCTATCTCAATCTTCTTTCTGGTTCTCCATCTATTGATTTTTCTTCCACTGCTTCTAACCCATGTTGTATCTATCTCTAGATAGCCACAGGGTTTGCATTTTTGGCATTAGCCACAAATTAGTAATAGAACAGCAATGACGATGATATGTAGAAACTTTTGAGCTCTTCTGATTTCAATCCTTACTGAAAGAATTATGTGATGATATCTGGTTCACATAATTTTATGGTAGTATACAATACTAGACCATTGTGATAAAACTATATTTTATGTTACCATAATAAAATAGTTAGGTAAATAAACTATTTCAGAAAGCAAACTACATTACAGCATTCTTTGCCCAATTTTTCTTTCTAAAAGTTACTTCAAGGTTGAGAACCATATTTTCCTCTTCAGATCACTATGTTACATTTGAATAAAAAGAAAATATGTAACTACACTATTTCCATAAAATATATTTTTAAAATAAACTGATCCTCAACAAAGTATGGACACAGCTCTGGAGACATTGAGTAATTTGGGTTTCCTTGGAGTTGAAAACACAGAGCAACTTCATTCTGTCAGTTGATTATCTCATATGAATCAAAGCAGGGATTCTCCACATACACAGAGACCTATCATGGGGGTCAGGGCAGGTAATATAATAGTCACTAAATCAGGAATACAACCCACTCAGAGGCAGGAGAGACAGGAGACTCTCTGGGAAGTATCATTTACTGGTAAGAATTAACGCTTGAATTTGCAAACTATAGGAAGAAGTTAAGGTTGGGAGAGTGACAGTATTACTTGGGTAAATAAATTGTAGGATAGCAAATTTATTTTCATTAAGTACAAGGATTTTTCAATATTTTAACGAAGAGTACAGATTGACAAGTATGTTCTGCCAGAATAAGAGTTTTGATTATAATTTCAGTAACTTTTCTCAAATTAAGTACTTTTAGCCTTAGTTGGTTCTACTCCTGTCCTAATAGTTCAAAACAGAGCTCTGAAATAAAACTGAACAGTTTATAGAATAACAATGTAATTTACTCCATGCAAATAAACCCCAATGGTTTAATTACTTTGATGTTCATAATATGACATGCTTTGGCTAAGGTTTATGAGAACTATAAATATAAGTTCAGCAACAATTGATTTTTCAAAAGACATAAGGGTGGATATATAAACATGTGCTTTTTTCAGTTGATGATTATTGTAGAAAACATAGTTTAGATTTGCAGCCAAATGGATCACTGCTACTATAATTTCTGAAATTTATCAATATCCTTTTCTTCCAAACCTCTTTCCACCTCCCCACCATTGCTCATAGGTGAGTGGGGTGGGGCCAAGATAATTGATAGAAACAGTTGCGGTGGGAGTCTCCCACAGAAAAGAAACAGTGCATGAATCCTGCACCGGCAACCGAGGTATCCAGGTTCTATCATCAGGATTGACTAGGTGGCTGATGTAGCCCACAGAGAGCAAGGAAAAGCAGGGTGGTATGTTGGCCTATCTAAAAGCCACACCCGGCAAAGGGAGCCCCCCCTCCAGCCAAATGGAGGCAGTGAGTGACTGTGCCACCCAACCTGGGAAACCATGCTTTGTCCATGGATCTGTGCATTAGTAAATGTGCTCTCCTGTTGAAACACATTTATTTAATTTTGGGTGAAGGCAGTATATGTTTTGTAAAACTTATAAGGCTGTAATAACAGCATTTATTTATTTATTTAACTTTAAATGAAGGGCTATAGTTTTCTAAACGTAAAAATAAGTTGCCACCAAAGAGTACATCCTTCTCCAATCTTTCCCTTCCCTAATGACTCCAAGGTTGTTAAATGTTTCTCTGTGTGCTTTCAAAATAATCAATTAGTTTTTTCAAGGCCCATAGTCAATAGTCACAAAAATCTATTATTCGAACTAAATGAAGAACACATACATATACAAAGATTCATTCATTTTGTTAATTCCAAATTCCAAAAGTAACTGAAGCGTCTTGGAATTTCTTAGTTCCAGGTGAAAGCTCATTTTACGTTCCCAATCTCAAAACAGTGAACTAAATTTTTGTCATTTTCTCATCTTAATCAAGTTGATCTTTCCTTTACTCTGCATCCCATTTCTAAGGTAGTATGAACACAAGAGCAATCATGTATTACCAATAATTTTCTTCTAAAAACAGATATACATGCAAATAAATAAACAAAAAGAAGGGGACTTCTTTTATCATACAAAAAAAAAAAAAAAAACATTCAAGGGAAACAAATGATAGAAAGTGGTTGCATTAGCATTAGAGCAAGACCCGTATTTTACCTAACTCAATCTAGAAAAGAAACATTTAGAACCAAGAGAGAAGACATGTAAGTTCCTAAACTACTTTTTAATTAACCTGAAAGCCTGCTCTGTGCATACTGAAATAGTACATATGTGATTTACATAAAATACCTTTTATTGAACCTAGGCATCCATAAAAAAATAGAAAAATACATTTTTTTCATAAAGTAAAATAATTATTAACAGTATAGTACAGATACTCCTTGACTTATGATGGGGCTAAATCCCTATGAATCCGTCCATAAATTGGAAACAATGTAAGTGGAAAGGACCTCTCCAACTTACGATATTTTCACTTTAGGGATGGGTTTATATGCATGTAACTTCATCATAAGTTGAGGAGTCACTGGGTGTGTCTTGTTTTCATATTATCTTACAGTCAAAACACTTTTGGTTGAACCATCATATGTCTGGGACAGTCTGTATAAGCAAATTAGAAAAATAATAAATTTTACCTTAAATGTCAATTAAAATTATTTTATTATTATTTTAGATATAGTGAGCAATTTCAAAAAATACAAGCACTAATAAAAAATGTATTTGCAAAGCGTTCATTTACCTAATGTAATTTCTAAATGTTCATTTACTTAAAGTAATTTTTAAGTGTCTGTCGTTTAAATGTATAAACATATTACACAGTGAAGACTAATTGGCAAAAGAAAATAGTGATAAAACAGTACTTTAAAATCAGCACATAACAAGATACATTCCTTAAATGGCTCTTTATCATAAAACATATCATGAAAGTTCAATGCAGGCATAATATCAACTAGGGTATACTTTAAAAGATGTAATTGGACTTTATCCCAGAATAGGCTAAAAAAATTGAAATATGTTTTATATCATTATGCATATTATTCTGTGATAAAAATAGTCTTATATTTCTTAGCAGCATGAAAAATTGTCCAACAAGGGAATAATCAAAAAATAAGGAAAAGCAATCAAAAGAGAAAGGGGAAGAATCTTAGCATCCGTTAGGAAAGAAAGCAATGAACGACTTGTGTGAATAATTTCAAAGCCTTGAATGAGCTGCTTGTACCTCCCAGAAGACTGGTGAAAAAATAAAGCTTTTAAACCATTGAAGAGAACATATAAGACAATTTGCATGTTTTTTTACCTAGAACATAAAAATGTGAGAAGTACAACATTTACTGTAAAAGTCTTATCTGAGAAACCATTTAAAGAATATGGAAACAGCTTAATATTGCAAGTCTATAGCCCGTGAAATTTCTCCAGTAAACAAAAGATCATCCCTAACATGCAAATTTATTTTGGTGGTATTCAATAAAGAAATTGCCCTATTACTTCTATAAAGATTTTGCACAAGACCACATTTGTACATTGCAAAACACGTAAGACCCACAATTCAGCATTATTTTCATCTTTCCTGAAGATGAAATACAGTGTTGTATCAAATTATGGCCTATCAATTACTTAATTTTAAATGCTTAACCATATGGAGACTAAATAACATGAATATACACTTACTTGAATACACATGATTGTTATATTTGTAATATTGCTGTGTATAGGCTTCAAATCATAAACTGTAATGAAATGGGTACCCAGCTTCCAAAACAAATACATACATAGATGAGATTATTTACCCAATTGTAAGCATACAGTTTATATAATCTTTCAAAGTAATTTAAACATTTCTTTTCAAACCTTAATATTATTCTTTTTTTTTTTTTTTTTTTTTTTTTTTTTTTTGAGACGGAGGCTCTCTCTGTCGCCCAGGCTGGAGTGCAGTGGCCGGATCTCAGCTCACTGCAAGCTCCGCCTCCCGGGTTCACGCCATTCTCCTGCCTCAGCCTCCCGAGTAGCTGGGACTACAGGCGCCGCCACCTCGCCCGGCTAGTTTTTTGTATTTTTTAGTAGAGACGAGGTTTCACCATGTTAGCCAGGATGGTCTCGATCTCCTGACCTCGTGATCCGCCCGCCTCGGCCTCCCAAAGTGCTGGGATTACAGGCTTGAGCCACCGCCCCCGGCCTAATATTATTCTTATTAGTGTTTGAACTCTTAATATTATGAATTGTGTTATATTTTTGCCTTATAGTTTGTAAGCCCATTTCCTAATTTTACACTCCAAAACAGTGAAAATTCTTGCTTGGGTTAATGACAGTTTCTTTTATTCAAACAAAGCAATAGCTGAGAGCTACTCTCTTATTTTTAAGGAGACTGAGTTAAAGAACTAGAGAACAATTTTGAAAAGTAAATCTTCCTTCTATTTATAGAGTTTTTTTTTTTTTAGTTCTTCTCCAACCCCATAGGTCTACCATCTTCAGGCTATTTGAGTATTTCCCCTTTTTACAATTACCACTGATTTCTTGATCTCTTTGATCATTAAGTCATATCTATTGATTTTTGTTCTTCTTTAGTCATTCCTTACCAAGTTTCCTTTTTTGGGCCATTAAATGAGTACTTTATACCTAATTAAACTATTAAAACATTTGTTTTTGTTGCAGTCCTTGCATCAGCTCCTACTGAAATAATTTCTTCACCTAGATACAAAATCCATTATATGAAAACACTAAATATCAATTGATATTATTCTTCCACTCAGGAACATATGTCTTCTTGCTGCTAGTAATTTCTTACCAAAAGTTTTTAACCTACCAAGTATTCACAACATAATATAATATTCAGATAGAATATACCACCTACTCACAGAAGGGTATAAAGCAACATCAAAAATGAGTAATTTAGAACATTTTTCTTCAAAAACAGAATAATGATATCCATACTAATAAACTTTAGAAAATTAAATTTGATTCATTGTCTCAAAACTTAGTTAAAAAAGAACACAGATTTCATTAAATAGAAACTATTGCCTTAAAATATAGCACTTCTGAAAATATTTTTTAGAAGCAATTTTAACAAACTTTACGGAGAAACTGATCACATTAAAGCAATTCCCTTTCACAACCACTTTGTCAGGAAGTCATTGTAATTCCCATATGGTTAAAATATCATAATGCATATGAAATACTGAGTTTGTTTTTAACAAAGATCACTAGTCATGACTCAAATATTTTCACTTTTTCTAAATATGCATGTGTTTCTGATGAAGTTGTTTACATTTCAAACGTTTAGAAATGTTATCCTTAATACAATTTCATAATATTATGAAAATTCTTCCTCGTTTTGTTGATTTCGGAAGTTAGAGATCCTTTTGGACAAATAGTTGGAAGAAATGAGTTTTCTTCAGATGTTTTCTTGTGTTTTAAGCCTTAGCAGAATCACTGGCAAATCGTTAAATATAAATGACCCCAATTCATCATGACAGATATACTGTTGATATAATATGCTAAATAAATGTGATGTTCATATGACAATTTCATGAATTAAAGAGGCTTTGGGAATATATATATTCAAAATATTATAATATATGTGAGTTGTGTATGTGTGTCTTATTAAGAGCTTGAAACTGAATTGAAAGGGTGTAGAATCTGCAAATTTTCTTCTCTGTACTCCACCAACACAGTGTTATGTAATATGTGTGTGTGTGTGTGTGTGTGTGAGTCAAATACAAATATTATGACTTAAAGATCATTAACTCCACATAAATACATGTTTTCTTAATGTTTTTCCTTGAACTTGCCTCTGCTTTATATTCGTCATACAATTCTTCAAGACCTGATTCATTGAATCTTCAGCTTGGTTCTCCAAAAAGTTTATATGGTTCTGCCACTTCTATTCTGCAATAGAAGTTTCTGTAATCTGTTGCCCAATTGCCTGAGTAGTAAGAACTTGGCAATATTTTGCCACCAATATTTAAATAACTCAGAGATATAACAGCTAATAAACATTAATGTGGGATCCCTAAAAATATTGCATGGCATCCATTTCTTACACTCAGTAATATAAATGCCATAACCTGAACAGGAAAATATATTTTGGAATAAAACAACAATTAAACACTATTAAATACTTTCTGCAAGTTTTCCCTTACTTTATTTGTGAGAAACAACAGAATTTCTATCTTGGATTCAGTAGACAGAGCTCTCACTAAGTAACAACAGACTATTTGCTTTTTAGTTTATTAACCCTGTTAACTCAGAATAACTATTTGATTGCTTTTGAGTCAATATGATAAAACTCTTCCTAAGCCTAGAGTTTGTGTTTTCATTAAAATAAAAACAGATATTGTGGATATTGCATTTATAATACAAATATAAATATTTAATTCAATTGTGATTCATAGCCCAAAGGAATAAAAATAATGTGTAGAATTCTAAGGTTCATAAAACTTTCTACTCAATTTGCAATGGCACATGTTGTATGTTATTATCCTTTGCATTATTTCCAAGGAAAGCTATTTTCATCTTCAGTCAGGATAATATGTACTTGACCACCTTTTCTTAAAATTGAAGAATTTCGTTAACAATGTATGCTTTTTATCTACCTTCAAGACATGTTTTATATGAGATGCAACCTTGGAGAAGCAGAAGCAGAAGGAGAAGCAGCATGCTCAAGAAACTGAGTACATAACAGCAAAGCAGTGGGTGTATTACAGCACATCTGGACTTTATTAAAGCACGAGATTACGTGTCTGATGAAATTTACTTGAAAAATTAATTCAGGTTTTATTTACTGTCACGTACTCAGAGAATTAGATGAAGTACTACCAATTTGGTTTTTAAGTGCCAGTATGTGATGATAATACTTTGAATGAAAATGAATTTTGTTTTGTACTGAATCTCACAAAGTATTTATTTTTGCATAAAACACAACCATGCTGGAATGAACAAGTATTTCAATATAATCACTGGCATTTTCTAAAGTGCAGAAATATATGAAAATTGTGATAAACGTACCTGTTTTATAAAGACTTACTTTGTTATTGGATAACTTGGGAATTGAGAATTCTAATCACCTTTTAATATATTTGGCGATATAATTTTTTAAATCATTGCTACAATTAGACTATATTATAAATTGAATATATTTATCTGATACATAGAACAAAACATAGTTGAGATAGTTCAAACATGTTTGATATTTTACTGACTTCTGAGCCATTTCAGTTGTTATTAAAATTACTCAGATAAGTAGCCTACTGCCTATTGATCTGAGTAATTTTAATAACAGCCTATTTCAAAACGCTGATTTAATACCAAATGTGGGTCAGTGAAGTTAGACAATGAAAGAAAAAAGTAGAAATAGTAATTCAAATAATACAAGAGAAGAAGCATCACGGAGTCATTATTTAATGCCATATATTATATTATTTTTTCCCCTAAATACTATAAAGTAAGGGGTACGGCAAAATGTGGAAAAATTTCTTTGTTTCTAAAGCCTATATGAATAGTGTACATTTTTATACAAGCCTTTTAAAGCTCATAAAATGACGCTGCCCATATCCTTTTGAGGAGTACAGAGTAATTTCATTGCCATTGTAGAATCACAAAAGATCAGAAAGGTTATATTTAAGACTTATCGAATATCTTGGAACCAATGGGACTGGGTTTATTCTGTTTCTTGGATGTTTATCCACTATAACTCATTTTATAAAGCATTTCCTAAAATATGTGTCAACTATATTTGTTGTATAACAGTATCTCAAAGCACGGTGATTTAAAACAACAGTGATTTGTTATTACGTATTATTCAGCTGGAGTGGAAGTGTTTAGGTAAAAGCTCACCTGGATGGTTCTTCTGTTCCCATAATGATGATCAGAGCCACTTAAATGGCTACATTCAGCTGGGAGCTTATTTAGGAGTGGAAAACATCAAGATGGTCTCTTACCCTTCAGGGATTCCATTCACGCAGTCTCTACATATTTAGTGGTATGTGCGTTTTACAGAAGCGCAGCCAGGCCCTAAAGAAAAGAAACAGGGCCGGGCGCGGTGGCTCACGCCTGTAATCCCAGCACTTTGGGAAGCGGAGACGGGCGGATCACGAGGTCAGGAGATGGAGACCATCCTGGCTAACACGGTGAAACCCCGTCTCTACTAAAAATACAAAAAATGAGCCGGGCGTGGTGGCGGCGCCTGTGGTCCCAGCTCCTCGGGAGGCTGAGGCAGGAGAATGGCGGGAAACCGGGAGGCGGAGCTTGCAGTGAGCCAAGATGGCGCCGCTCACTCCAGCCTGGGCTACAGAGCGAGACTCCGTCTCAAAAAAAAAAAAAAAGAAACGAAACGGAAGCTGGCAGTTCTCATAAGGCCTACTAATAAAAATCTAAGAAGGTCAATATTGCTGTAATCTATTGGCCAAGGCAAGACATGGTGGGCCCAGATATAAGAGGAAAATAAAGAGCTTTCAACAATTTTTGTTGTGACAAGCAACATGCAGGAACAAGAATAAGAGGAATTGCTATTGGCCATATTTGAAGATTATGTAAAAATGTAATCCTACAAAACAAACCACATACATACAGCAATTATTTGATTAAAATTAGGAAAATATTTCATACTAAAGGCTGTAATAAATGCATATATATGTCTATATCAATATAGAAGTGTTTATATAAACACACACACACACACACATACTATACATATATATTACTTTACTTATCCTAGTATTTCCCAACCTTATTTGATCAAGGTGAATTGTAGTTGAAACAACCAAAAATTTGCAAAACTGTATCAGGCACATAACAGAGACATGATTTTACTGTCCTAAAAATAGTCATTTTAAATTTATCAGCTATTTCTACTTCCATTATTTTATTTAACCATTGTATAATGTTGAATTTTTAGTCTAAATTCAGGTGCATGTGAACTCTTGACTACATATAATGTAGGAAAAATAAAGCAAAACTGAAGAAAACACAGTCCAGAGCAATCCCATAGCCATCTATAAATTACATAGACAGATTAAATCAATTATTTGATTTCTGAAGACAAAGAATAGTTACATTAGAAGCCATGGGAAGATGGTGATTATTCAAACATTCATTCTTCAAAAACAATTGAAATTCTAGAGGTGGGAGATACTGTGTAAGACAAAGGGCTAAATTATAAAACAGGATAAAGAATTTTTTTCTTACCTACATCCAGAAAGTTTATCATTTAATAAAGTATGTAAGTAAAAATCGAATAAAAGTTTAAAGTGTTATGAAAGGGGTTTGGATTGAAGAATTGCCCATGGAGTTCAGAGGAAATGAAGAGAGGTATAAAAAACACAGACGATAAAGTATAAGAAAAACAAAAACTTGAAAAATGAACATGAATCTATTAGCAAAAGAGTAGGCATTACAAAGAAATGACCTAAAAGAAACAATTCATGCAAAGCTCTTAGAGTAAAGAGAAAACATGAGAAGCAGTGGAATAAGTTCATGGTATGTTATAAAGTTTCAGAAAAGACACAATAAAAGATAAGGTTGCAGAAGCAAGTAGTAATTAGATCATGTTTTTACCACATGTAAATAAATTTGCACTTTAGTTTTAGGTTCACAGGAAGGCATTAGATATGCTTTGCTTGCTTGTTTGTTTATTTCAATCTTTGAAGCCACGTTTTTATATCAATCATGTGTGATAATGTGATGAATGGATAAGAGGAAGTTAGGTCATTGACATCAGGAAAATGTCTTTGCAATACAAAGGAGAAATAAGGGTGACTTGAACGCAATAATAGTGATAGGAAAATTGCTTATTTGGGAGACATTTATTGTAGAGACTCAATGAAACTGAAGGATCAAACTTTGGAAGTGAGAAAGAATTCAGGCCATGATTGAAGACTGCCAGTAATATTAATATGAATCAAGAACAACATTTAAGTTTCTGGTATTGGATTCTGAGTATGTGGTAGTATCATTCACTAAATTAAGAAATATAGAATAAAATGATTAAATTGTTTGGGTAGACGATAGATTAATTTGGGGACACGTTGAAGTTGAAATGTCTATCGTACATCCAAATGTACTTCAGTAGGCAATTGAAAATTAAGGTTTTATATACAAGTAAGATATCCTAGCACAGATTATAAATTTGAGTGTTTGCAATGTAGGAATGACTGACAGTCAATTTTTCCGTGGTAACAGTAACTTTATGGCATACAATAACAGTCCTATAACAACTAACCTTGATGTTTACATTTCAACTGTGGGTTGGTAGCAAATCTACTCTAAATTGTGACTTAGTAAATAAACTGCAGATCTGTTCAGATATTTTTCTCAATATAAGATCTAAGCTGAAGTTGCAATCTACCCATAGGATAACTAATTTGCAGAAGGAAAAGTGTGATAAAGCTTCTGGAACGTGTGGTGCTATATTCTTTCTTCTATCTATCAGTCACTTCCACTCACATTTCATTGTCCAGAGCAACCTGATAGCCAACCATAAATTAAATAGAGAGGAAATTATTAGCCTTCCTCAGAAAAGCCCTTGAAATTATATGCTAGTGAACAAGGATGCATGATCCTTTCACAGAGTAAGAGTAAAAAATTTATGGAGCAAAAAATATTATGTACTAGACATGGAAATTGAAAATATGGCTGTGGATGAGACTGTCCTGGGATAAGGAATCAGTAGAGTGAGTAGATAAGAGGGGAAGACGGCCTAGAAGAGATCCATACATGACACTAAGAAATAAGAGAATGGGAAGAGGGAGAGCGAGACTTGAAAGCAACCGAGCAAGTGGTCTGAGGTTTAAGAACAGAATCAAGAAATCGTGGCATATCAGGAGTCAAGAGAAGATATACACATATTCACACATGTACACATAGGGGTTTCCATTATTGTCAAATTCTGCTGGGTGTATAAAAAGGACTAAATGCTCATTATACTGCTATGTGCTACTATATATGCATATCTGGAATATATGTAATTGTAAAGAATATAGGATGAAAGAAAAGTGTTACATGATTTCACCAACTGAAGTCCAGTTAGAAGAGGTCCCAAGAAAATCACTATAAAATACCTGGAGTGCTTCCCTGGACAGAAAGTAGCCGTAAGCTGCAGCTGGCTGTTTTCATTGTCAGTAAACCCACTGACCTCTTCCTGAGCCTACTGAGCAGATGAAAAGCAAAGGGAGGGAGATGGCAGTATGGAGAATGAGAAGATGGTAGTGGAACGGGCTGCAAATGTGACATCTAGAGTGGTAAAGATAGTAAAACTTCCAAAAGAATTTAGTCTCCCTGGACCGACCACTATCACAGACAGCATTCGTAGCTGGCTATGAACTATAATACCACAACAAACACTTAAGCAAGAAGGTATTTGTCCTTTTTCCTTTTCTTTTTTTCTACTAACCCTATCACGCTAAAAGACCCAGATCTACAAGAGATAAAGAAGCGATATCTCTGTGACCTGCCTGACTTTAAGACACAGAGAAAGGGACTTTTTAAATTTAATATAAAATAGAAATTTTAAACTGGAGTGGATATTTTAATAATTCCAAGTAAATAAAAATGTCTAGCATACTCTACATTTGTCATTAAATATTAAAGAGAATATTTTATAGAGTGCAGTTTAAAACAGTGCAATAAATGATTTCATGTTTATGACTCAATGCTCAGTAGCAGTTACATGTAATGCCATGGGCAGTCAATAATGTAGATTCATATTGACAATGGCTTGAGGGACCTGGGAAAATAGGGAGGGAACTCCAACAACCCGCCATTTCAGAGATAAGCGCAAAAAGAATCACTAGGACAACTGTGCCAGAGGCAGGGAAAAAAGACCCTGCTAATACATGAAGATGTTTTATCCACTTAAGAAAACAATGAAACAGACAAATGTTAGCACTTTTGGTGTGTGACAAGAGTCCATAATAATCTGAAATATAAAACTATCACAGAAGTTGGAGTAAGTTAAGCCACCACAGGTAAAACACAGGTGCTGATAGTCTGTTTCTCTGCTTATGTTTTTTTGTTTTCTTTTTTGGATAAGTATAAAATATAACATTAAATCCTGGGGTATTCACTGTTCTTCTTATTATTAGAAAAAGCCTATGGCTAAGAATTACTCAAGAGTTAGTATCTGACTAAATTGGTAAACTCAAAGACTCTTCAGGAAAGAAAGAACTAGATGAGGTGACTTTTTGTGTCCTGACATTAGACCTGAAGTTACAAATCATTCAGCTTTTCATTCCAAATTTTGGTAACATCCTCACACTACTTACAGATTGCTGTTTGTCAGAAAAAAAAGACTATGGCCCTTGCAAATTCATTTTACTTGAAATTTATAGAAGAAATAAGATGAGCTGGAGAGACTTACTGTGTCAATGGAAGATAAAGGGATTACAAATAACACTTTAGAAAAGCTAGGAGAGAAGTATGCAACTTTTCAGTAGGGAATAATTGGGATAAAATAAGATTATATATAAAACAATCAGGCTAATGGCCTTTATGCTGATGATGAATCAGCTTTAAATATTAAAGCTCAAAATATTAGATAAATTATCCTGTATTTTAGATCACTAACTTATGTTGAAATGTAACTTTGAATATATAAATAGACAATTAAGCTTTATGATGTTTATAATTTTTTGTTATTATTTTGAATTATCTACAAAAGACCCATAGGTCTTTTTGATAGGGCTACTAAAATCTTCTAACGGCAATGTTATAAAAGTAGTATGAAAATGCTTTAGTCAACTATTATGAACCTATTCTGAGGATTGTAAAAAGAAGTCTTTAAGGCTTAAAGTGACAAAAATAATCATTAAAGTACTATATGTTAAAATTTTAGAGATAAAATTTTCACATTCAATGACTCAGTGACCTTCCTGCTGTTGAATGTACTTTTGGTGTTGCTGAATCTTTTCAAATTATATTGTTTTTTAAACCCAAATATTATCCAGATGAGGAGAATCATACTTGAATATTATAGCTAAAAAGTCCTCTATGTGTATGACCAGTAATTACATCATACAGAATAAATTATTTACAAAAAAAAAAAAAAAAAAAAGAATCACCTCCAGGCATGAAACAATTCCCACAAGCAAATACATGAGATGCAATTACTCTCTGTTACTAGGCCTCAAAAGAACAAGCAGCTAGACATTAGTGCTGTGATTGTAGTCTAGAATCTTTCAATGAAGACGGTTGATTAAGGTACTTTAAATTAGAAGTGTTCAGGGAGTGAAATAACTTTTATTCATTTATTGCCATAGGAATCAATGTACATGGGAAAAGAAATAATTTGAAATCTAGATTAGGCACTCTAATAGTCAAATTAAATATTTACCAAATTTAGAAAACTAGTTACTCTACTGACACCGTGCAAAGATCCTAGGAAAGAAGTGTTTTAGGTTTGTAATGTGACAGTATGATAATTTTACTTCTTATGTTTTAGGAAGAATGAATTCACTATCAAATTTGAGCAATTAAATATTGTTTTAATAGGATAGTCTCTTTTTAGATATTAAAGTAGCTGAAAAAAAATGAGACATTCATTTAGAAATTGTTTATGCACCTAAGAGGGGAATTTATTTTATATTTTTAATATTTCAACTGTATTTTTAAAACTTATCTTAAGTCTAATTGTGGGAAAATAAAATTCAATCAATGTAAATGCCTCCTTTAGAAGTCTGACATTCAAGATACAGATTTGTAACCATCTGGAGATAAACCTTTCCCTCATCCTGAAAATCTCCCTTATTCTCTTTTGCAGACAATCTCTTCCTCCAATTCTGAACCCCTGAAAAGCACTGGTCTATTTTGACAACTATAAATTTGTGTGTACTTAAATTTCAAATAAACAGAATAAAACAAGATACATTTTTCTGAATTTGACTTCTTTGATGAAGCATGATGCTTATAGTTTGTCCAAATTTTGCATCTATGGATAATTGATATATTTTTTATTACCGAGTAGTATTCCACAGTAAAGATATATCACTATTTGTTTTATCTATTGACCAGGTAATAGGCATTAACATTGTTACAGTTTTTTGTTTATTATAAACGATGATTCTATGGACAGCTTTGTATTATCTGTGCAAAACAAAAGAATGTAACTTATTTCTCTTGGTCAAATACTTAGGGATTTTTATTCATTAAATACTTAGAGATTTCTGAGTCATATGGCTAGTATGTTTGCATTTATAAGAAACTTTTGTCCTGTATTCTAAATAACTTAACTGTAGCGCTTTTCCACTCCCATCAGCAATACACCTTCAAACATTAACTGCTCAAACATGTGTTGGTTTATTTATAAATCCTTTTTATTTCATTGACCTATATGGCTGTTCTACCATCAACAACATACTGTTTTGACTATCATAATTTTATAATTTGTAAACAAAGTCTTTCTAGCCTTGATATTTATGTTTTCATATTCTAAATCATTTGTTTTCCAGTAAATTTATTTAGAATAAATTTATTTTCCAAATAAACAAAGAGTAACTTGTATATTTTTGCAAAAATCTCACAACGATATTTATTGCAATTACTATGAATTTAGAAATAAATTTGGGAAGCAATGATATCTTAACAATATTGAGTTTTCCAATATATACACATGTTATATATCTCCATTAATTTAGATGTTTCTTAATTTTCATCAACAGTGTTTTCTAACTTAGAGTGTTGAGGTCTTACACATCTTCTCTAAAATTTATTTCTAAATATGAACTTTTATGTTGTAGCAATCAGGTGTTTAAAATAAGACCTTCCAAATGCCAATTACTAAGATGCACCAATTCAAACATTTTTGCATAATTTTATTTTAACATCTCATTGAACATTTAATGTTCTAATAACTAATTTCATTGCAAAATCTGATCTGACTGCAATTTATTAAGTAGAAAAAATATCACCATAAATGGTGGTAGAACACTTAGGGTTATCATTTATTTCATGTAATGTGAATAGTTATAATTTTGGCTACAGACATTTTAATTAGTTTTATTACATAATATTGCCCAAGGATTTAGTGTAGTAGTATAACTGCAGTATTGACTCACTAAATTCTATAATATTCTGCATTTTGAAACCCTCGAGACCTCAAGATAGTTGAATGGATAAGGATTTGTGGAAGAACACCTGAAAGGGAAAGTCAATTCCATGATATTCAAATTCTCCTCAGGTATAATACATTCACAGAAGCAAATGCCCAGGTACATGAAAGCTTGATATTCATCAGCCAGCTACAAATTAGTGGATAAAGACCATGTTCACAAATAACCCTGAAGAGCAAGGGCTAAGAGGAAGTCAACTGTGCCGCCACCTTGCTTTTGATCTTCCAGCCTTCAGAAGTGTAAGCAAATACATTTTTCTTGTTTAAGCCACCCAGTCTCTTTTGTTATGACAATCCCAGCAAACTGATACAATTAGAGTCAAAATTGAATTGCAATACACCCATTTGGGGTAGAAATGGAACAGATCTAAAAAGAACAAGTAAGTACTTATAAACAAGTGAAGATAATATATATAGTATTGAAATGCAATTCAAAATCTGCTCGACATTTCTATGTCAAAACCTGCTCCTAGCATATTATTAATTTTCAATTAAGGTTCATTCTATCTTTCTTAGCATACTAATTTATCCTTCAGTGGCTAAGCCATTTGATCTGTAATTAAAAAATAATGATTTATAATTTTAAACAGTGACCCAGGCATCGAATCAAATATAATTTTCTACTTGTATTTTTTCAACATATTGTTACTCCTATTGATGCTTGTTTAATTATAAAATATTAAACAAAGCAACTTAATTTTAAAAACTTACTTTTATGAGACATTTTCACAAAAAAGTTTTGACCCATAATATTTCTCAGCGTACATATTGTCATTGCTTCATTCATAAAAAACATATTTATCGATTCCCTTTTTGTTAGTAATTGCTCTAGCCTCTTGGAATCTACTCATTATTTTTAAAAAGTTAGTTAAAATTATTTACCATCTATCCTTAATTATATCACCTTCTAGTTTGGGAATACAATAAAACAAATTAACATAAAATTACACAACATAAAATATGTTAAAAGATAAGAAGTGTAGAATAAAGAAGATAAGAGATGATCAAAGGTAAAGGGATGAAGGACTAGCATAAATTGTTTTAGCCAGGAGAGACCACCCTGTGAAGAGGATGTCTGAGTAGTTAAAAAAAAAAAAAAGGAAGGTTTAGAGATCATTCTGGAACAAAAGAATGTAAACTGGGGTTTATCCAGCATCCCCCCATATCCTCAAGCCCATCAACCAGGAATGAAATATTATACATACATATGGTGTAAGATCTTGATTACAAAATGTATCAACATAATGCTGGACCACTGAAATTAAGACAGTCTCTCTCCTTAGCTTTCTACCTTCATCATTAGTGTGGAAATAAATTGTCAAAGTAAAAAACTAATTATTGAGAACATGAAAAATCTACAGCAAGTGAGTCAGCAATCATCACTGTGCTCTGACAAAGACATGAAGGCAGGCAGAGGATGGGGGAAGTCTCACAGTGGAATAAAGAGAAGGCTTCAGCTGTGCCTTCTTTGGAGGCTGTTGTCATGGGGAAGCTGTAGGTAGGCTTACGGGAGGAAGAACATTCTATCTGACTGGCGAGTAGTGCTTATTTGGCTTTCTCTGGCTGGTCTTAAGATGGAAGTTGAGATAAAAATTAGGAAAACTGACAATTATTAACCAAATTCTGGTCATTTTTTCCTCCTGTATTATTTACTAGAGGTAGCAGTCTGACTTCCTAGAATCCTGACTTATAGCAGGCTGGCTTTCTGGGGCATTTATTGTAGATAAGGGAGTTCGTTTCCTGAACAGGTTGTTCCAGAATGTAGGTTAGAGTATGATTTTATGTATGAACTAGCCGTTGCCTGTTTGTATTTTTCAGTTTCTCAGTATGAATTAAAATCTATGCCTTCCAAACTCCTCACATTTAAATCTTTGTCAAACTATGTGCCTTAAATCCTCTGGAACCAATATCATTTTGCCTTTTATTTCTTATTATAGCAGCCATACTAAGAGTACCCAAGACCCAAGTCAACCCTTATCTCTTAGAATATAAGGCCTGGTAATTTCCCCATTCGTTCTCCTTTTCTCACTTCTCTCCAGCTCCACCATATTCTCTGAAATTTATGATCCATTAGGAGCAAATTCCTCTATACTTATTTTTTTTTTCCACATGTTCCATTCATCTTCACATTCATGCTGTAATGAAAACCTGACTCTCTTTTGAAGACACTAATTTCCCTCGAGCCCTTTCAAGTAGTAGCTTCAAATAGCCATTTTCAGACATGTTTTTTTTTTTCTCTCTCACTCTTGGGAAAACACCCATACACAATTAGTTTTGAAGCCTCATTCAATAAGATCACATTACCCAGTCATTCCTGTTGTTGCAGTCCTTCATCCAATTCACCGCTGTGTATTTCCCTTCATTTTTCCATGATGTTAGCTCCTGGGTCAGTGTACTCTCTTTAATATTACTATTGTTTTACTTCTTGGTACCTTGGTACTAAAATATACATGTGCATAATCCTGCCATCCCCAGTCTCTTAGTGTCTTGAATTTCTTCCTCCCAAATGTCTGTACTCCAGCCTTTCTCAGTCCCTTACTTGCAGGTACATAACCAGAAACTGTCAGTACTAAGCATAGCATAACTTCTAGAATAGCAACTTTATACACCCAACTCACTGATTACCAGCTCTTATCATTTCAGCTCACTCCCTTGTGTTAGCTCTGCAAATCCTTAGACATCGTTGTGATTATCAATCCATTGCCTTCCCAACCATTCCAATGCCTTTTATCACCTATATGTCTGCAATCACCCAGTTTAAGTTTTATGGACAAGCATTACTTGCTTATGTATTTGACTCCCTCACCCTTCTCTCATGTCATTGTACTGAGTTGATAATAGAACTCTGGCTGAATCTAACTTTCTGCAACTCTGCTGATTTCAGTGACTATGGACAGAAAAGCTGTCAGATGATTTTCTTTTCCAATTATAATATACATGTTGTGTAATAGATGTTAAATAGCTGTTCATTTCATGTAGATTTTGTCTTCCAAACATATACATTTTCTTTCCATTTATTTTCTCTCCAATCTATCTACTATTAATGAGTTATCTGTATGCTGTTCAACCTGTCTCTTGAAAAAAATGAAATTGCAGGAAATCAATTTAACAGTGACAGTCCCTGATTCTGCCACTTGTTGTGACTTTGGGAATGTTATTTAAACTTTGTCCATGAAATGAGTATAATAGTAATCGATGTAAGGGTTATATGTCTCTAATCTAAACAAAGAACACTTTACCAAATTCTAAGATTTTACTACTAATTCTATAGCTACCACCACTTTTCCAATTATTGTTTTGTCATCACCATCATTATTTAACAGAAGGATTTGGAACATTCATCAAAACACATAAGGAGATGGTTTTTGTTTTAGTTTGCTGTGATCAACATAACAAAATGTCACAGCTTAGGCATCTTAAAAAAACATGAATTAAGTTTTTAACCATTCTGGAGGTTAAAAGTCAGAGATCAAGTTCTCAGCAGTTTGGATTCTTCTGAGACCTCTTTCCTTGGTTGTGGATGGTCATATCTGTCTTCACAGGGTCTTTCCTCTGCACGTGCACATCCTGGAATCTCTTTGTGCATCCAAATTTCCTTTTGTTATAAACACACTATTTTATTGGATTAGAGCACGTCCTGATGGTCTCATTGAAACTTGGTCACCTGTTTAAAAGCCATATCTTCAAATACAGTGACATTCTGAGGTCCTGGGGGTTAGGGATTCAACGCAGGAATTTTATGGAGGAGGGACAGTTTTGTCTATATCAGTTTGTATCATGCATCTCCACAAAGCACTGTCTTTTCCATGGAACCCTAATACAAGTACACGCTTATTAATACTATCTTGTATCTATTCATAATTCCTAATATTATCTTGTGTTTATCCTAAAAGGGACTCACATGCAGGGATCCCTGAGAGGGGACCCTCTCCTCTGCCCAAGTAAACACTGCAAACCTCTTTGCCCATTATACCTCTATCTACCCTGGAAATACCACCATTTTTCCTCTATGCTTTTAAGAACATTCCCTTTCTTCAGTCACTAGATCAGGACTTCCTTGGCGCTGGGACTGATTTTAAAGGTTCCCAGGTATCCCCTCTTCAACCCTTAGGATAATTATGCCCTGCACTACACCCTTCTCTAATTATCACCACATCCTCTTTACACATTTATCCAAAATTTCCCAGTAGAGTGTTAATTCTCATTATTCCCTGCTCTGCAGTAACATTACCAATTGAGAGAGATATCCTCCTGTTGAATATCCTTAGAATCACATATATAATTGAAGATTAGTAATCTTTATTCCTCAGAAAAGCAAAAATAATTTTCATTAAACTTATGGGAACCACCTTTTGGACCTCAGAAAGTATTCAAAGAAGACAGGCCTCACAAACATAACAGAAAATAAATGACCTGACATATCACAAATACACTTTTTCAGAACTTTCTTGATAAGATTTGAAGCAATCTGTTAGATATTCACATGTTCCTGACCTCCAAATTTTCCTCTCCTTTAAGACGACTTGAACTGATACAGATCCCTATTCAAAGGAAAGATTGACCTTTGTAAGGCTTTATCACATTGTTCTTGACCTCATTTGGTCCTCTGCTCTCTTCGTCCTGTCTTTTCCATTTCTCATTCCCCAGTGTTCTTTCTTCCCTCCATAAACTCTTATATTAGTCTTTCTCATGCTTAAAAAAAAATTAGAAACTATTCTACTCACAATTTCATGTCCTATTTATTTCTTTCTATAATAGCATTCATCAGCTGAAACAGTTAATGTCAATGTCTCTATTTGCACTTGATTCCCTAATGCCTTAAATCTGGTCCCTATCTCTATGACTACATAGAAAGAGCTTTTGCTACACTTACTAATGAATTCTTCATCAATAAATCCAATCCTTGGGTTTTGTTTTCATCCTACTTAATCCTGCTGTAGTATTTGGCACTGTCGAATACACTCTTCTTTAGATCTCTTTCACTTCAGATAATTTAATCTGTGTTCTTTTTCCCCCTGGACTTCACTTTTTTGGACTTTTATTATGGCTTATGTTTTTCTACCTCACCTAAATTTTTTCCATGGACATATTTTGATATTTGGCTATTACTACACTAAACGTCTTACTCTCCCAGTTAGTCCCATTTATTACAAGTATGTAAATTGTTCTGAGAAAAGTCTCAATGCAAGTGTAATGTCATGGTCTAGCTATATTTATTCACTTTTATTCTACTAGTATTTATATTTGAGCCTATAAAATAGAATGTTTTATTTAATCAATAATATACTTAAATTTAAAATCTGTATGAAATCCATATTGTATTTCTAGGTATGTACTACATATCTCCATTTTTTTGTTCCCAAAGTAGCTCAGTTAATAATAAAATTATTTTTCCTCTGCAAATCTCTCCTTACAATGCATATTATATGTCACTTCACTCCTTCATTTGTTTATACATTAAATATATTAACTTCTACTCTGCATTAGGCACAAGTTATAGCAAGCAAACATGTCTACTCTAATGGAGTTTACATTGCAGTGGAAAAACAGAAGATAAGTAAATGTCTAGAGTTTGTATTCATGAATGTTAAGAAGGAAAATATAAAGCAAAGAAGTACATACCATGTGTGCAAGATAACTTAGATTATTGAAACTCTTAAGTAAAGACCTAAAAGAAGTAAGGGAGCTTGTTTTAACTCCCAAACATGTCTGTGGGATTTACACGCAAGTGCAAAAGCCCTGAGGTGGGAGTTTCCCTGTCTGTACTTGGAGAAAATCAAAGGAATCAGTAAAACAGAGACAGCACAAGGGAAAGTAAAAGAAGTTGAGGTCAGAGAGGTAATAGGAAGAATGATTCATGTAGTGCTTTATAAATAACAGAGTAAGTAATTGAGCATGACATTGAGATTTTTGGTCTTGGCACCTGAAAAATTAAGTAGAATTCAATTCAACTTAACTAATACTGAGAAGATGGCAGAAAAAGCAATCTTAAGGGTGATTTTCATATGCTCAGTTTCAGGCACATTACATGGGATATAACAGTTTAGTTATAATGTACTAATCTGAAATACCTGTGGAGACCTGCACTAACTAGAGTTTTGTACATTTTTAGTAAATATATGGCATTTTAAAACATTAAAATGGATGATACTCCAAGTAGAATAGGGGAATGGATAAAATAAATGTTGTCTGAATTTTGAGCCTTAGATTCCTTCTAAATTAAGGAGTCACAAAAACTAGGAGAAAGTGGTACAAGAGAATGAGACAGGTACCAAAAATGTAAGACAAAAACTGGGCAGGTGTGCTGTCTTAGAAGTCGAGATAAAGAATTTCAAGGAAGACAGATAATCGTCTGAGACAATTGCTACAATTTAGCCAAATAATTTGAAAACTGAGAAATGATTTAATATTGCTATCATTGTCTACATTTTGGCAGGGTTTTAGATGGTCTTTTACAAGATTATGATAAACACGTGGTTGACTATGTTTTGGTTAGTAGCCACTAACAAATAATGTCCATATCATTTACATCCCTGGATGTTGCAAAACAGTTATATTATAATTCTATCAATTAGTCTTGTATGAATACAAATAACATTAGAAGGATATATTTTCCCTCATCTGCCATATGGTTACCCAGTAATACAGTTCATATAAGAAAATTAGCATAAGTGCTTGCTACTTGCCTTTTATTTACCAGTTTTCAAGACAATAATTCAGTTTCCTATCTGCCTTCAATCATGATAATTCCTTTTTATATATTTGTTTTTATAACAAACTCACTGATTTTAAAATAATTGATGGGTTTCAATATACTGTAATTATTGTCATTATTTGGCAATATTTTTTTCTCATATTGGCTACTGGTAGTATATTTAAGTTGACCTCAAAGATCTTGTGACAAATTTTATAAACTTTAAGAATATATCGCATAAAAAAGAAGTATCTTGTTCAGGCTCATCTTTAACATCTCCTCCCCTAATTATGGAATCAGCCATTTCTCCAAAAGCCCTTTGGGAGGCTTTTGGAGGCCTTATTGTTAATTAGTAATTATTAATACCAGGACACAGCTACCGAGTTGCTCATTGCTTAAGGTATTTTCGATGGATACTGTTGGGAGGATAAAAGAGTGTGTGTGTGTGTGTGTGTGTGTGTGTGTATCTGTGTGTCTGTGTGTGTGTGGGAGTATGTGTGCATGTGCCAAAATTAGAATAATCATATATCTGTGTGTATATATCATATCATAATATTTTGTATCAGTTATTCCTATCAAATTCAAGAATACAAGTTTATTTAAATTTCCATATTATACCTGTAACTTCTTCCACACTGAAGATTCTGCTGTTTAAGGATGTAAGACATTACAAATTTTAATTATTTCAAATTATCTATTTGTTCTGTCCTATTTTACCCATTTAAAAGACTCAGAATAGCAACACTAATATTATCAATGTTATTCATTTAAACATTGAAAAATTGTGCATATTAACTAACCATTCCCTTCCTATTATTTTTATAGTTGGAGTTTTTATTATCATAGTATAAAACTACTACAACTTTTACTTTCTGTCTCTGTCCCTCTTATTCCACATTTTCTCTTAATTATATAGGTAACATTACATTTAGTGATCTCCATCAATACTCGATGTCCATGTCTCTCTAATCATTTGGGTTGACTGAAGTTCACTCTGAAAGTAGTTATTGGAACAATGTACCCTGTGATCTTGTATGCTGGTTAGTTTGTAAATGGTTTTTCTGGATACAAAATCCTTAGTGCATTATTTCCTTCCTCATATCTGAAATATTTTACTCCATTACATCTGGTCATAAAACTTATGCCATAAAAAGGCTGATCACTTATATATTTCGTCTATTTTGTTTCTTCCCTGCTTAATTTTGAACCTATTGATTGCAAATTCTTGTCCCCATGGAACCCTGACCTAGATAGAAGGGAGCCCTGGAACATAAGCTTTCAAAGGTCATGAGGGATAAAGTGTTCATCCCTCAATCCTGCTTACTGCAGGCCTGTTGAAACATGCTGGTGTGTGCCCTTTCCCAGCATTGTTTCAGCTGCTGTTTAAAAATATTCTTGCTATGTTCTTTTCTATGAATATCTATCGTTTATGTTGGTGTTTCCCTGTTCTTAAGTCCATGAGAGATTGCCTTTTTGCTTGCTTACATTTTTTTTTTTTCCATGATAATGTTGGCACAATACAGATTTTATGGAACTGGTCTTTTTTCTAATCTGCTTGAATTTTAGAGCTGGTATGTATATTTTGCCACCTAGATTTGTTTGACATATTGTTCACAGATTTCTGATTTTGCTATCTAGTTGCTATCAGTAAAAAAGTACACTAACATAACCACTATCTCATCGTAATGCTCTCCAACACAATCACATTTAACTCTGACCCTCTTCCCACTATACAGTGTTGATGTCATCTTTGGAAGCAGGCGACTTCGGGTACTCAAAGGAGTATCTGAAATAACAGATTTTTAATTCATATGAATTTTGTAAAGTAGCACATTTAAAATCCAGTTTTCATTCAAAACATTTAAAATTATCTCAAAAACTTTGACATTTTAATTCATAACCTGATAATTTTAGATAAAATATACATAAATATATTCTCAGGGAATTTTATTAACACTTTTGCAAGGTAAGTCATGAAGACTAAATAATTCTTAAATCCATTCACAATCTCAGTCAATAAAATTCCTTTAAACACGTTAAACGTACATAAAATTTTTATACACATTTTTGGTTAGTGATATAAATATTCAAGTGAGCAATCTTACAGGAAATAAGACAACCTACACACACAAGTACGTAACAACTTTTCTGAATATGATGAGAACGTTATTGTGAATCTAATACAGCTAATTAACTTACATCCAATACAGAAACTTTACTATGATTTTTAGACATTCTTTAGATTTAGTTTTGATAAATTTCTACTTTAAAAAGTTTATAGTAAATTTACTTTTTCAACTAGATTCACACTGTTTATTTTCCATATATCTAATATATCAACTACCATTTAAAATTACAAACATTTTAATACCAAACATATTACTATGAATTCTAAAATAAAATTATTAGTATGAATAGGTTTTATTAGCTTTATCACATACTTTTAAATTATAGATTATCATAGAAATGAAAAGTTAGGTATTTATTAAGAGAATCATCAAAACTTGGTATTGCAAAAATGTTTGATTATTTAATCTGTAATTTATGACCTCAAATCTCAAATATGCTAAGAATGTGAACTATAGGAATATTAGATTAGGTTATCAGATCTTCTGATAATATATAACCAGCATCATATATTCTGATTGAAAATACTGAGTAGTTTTTATATTCATTGCCATAAAATGCACTGTCACTTCATAGACTTTAAAAGAAGTTAGTTTCACAACTTGGGTTCTTCAGAATTCTGGTAGTAACTGTACGCTATTTTTTCGTCTGATTGAATTAAAAATAAAAACTATCCATCTAGGTTGCAACTAATTATGTCTATTTATTTATTATTTTATTATAATCTCTATATTTTCAGTCATCTTGAAAATCTTTAAAGTTTTCTCATTATTTTTCTTTCTCAATTTGTTTTATATAAATTGAAAGACTCCAACTGTCTAATTTAAAATGTATAATTTGATAAGTCTTGACAAATACACATATTTGTAGAGTCACAACAATCATCAAAATGTAGAATATCGTCTGCATGCACAAATATTTCTCCATGGCACTTGCAGTCCATCTGCTCCTCTAGTCCAAAACCAGACAAAAATTGATCTGGTTTCTGTCATTGTACATATTTGAATTTTCTATTTTTTAATGCAAATGGCATTATACAGTATGTGCTCATTTGTGTCTACTCTTTTCACTCAGCATAAAGTTTTTGAGAGCTGCCTATGTAGTGGCATGTACTATTAATCCATTCTTCTTGATCACTCTGTAGCATTCCATCAGATGCACAATACACTGTGATTATCTACTAAACTGTTGTTGGGCATTTCAATTACTTACAATTTAGGCTACTATAAGTAAAGTTGTGATAAACACTCACCCCCTGTTGAGTTACATAGTAGGTATTATTTTTCCTTATAGTAAAGGTCTGTTTTATATTACAACGAAGTGATTACAACTTGTATGTTGTGATGATCATTTAGCTGTTTAGATGAGCAGACCAACATCTGCTATCATTGTGGTTAAATATACATAGCCATTTAACTAGGTGTTGCCACAAAAATGACATTTTCTAGCTGTGTAATAGTAACTGTACACTATTTTTTCATCTGGTTGAATTAAAAATAGAAACTATCCATCTAGGTTGCAACTAATTATGTCTATTTATTTATTATTTTGTTATAATCTCCATATTTTTAGTCATTTTGAAAATCTTTAAAATTTCCTTAATATTTTTCTCTCTCAATTTGTTTTATATAAATTGAAAGACTCCAACTGTCTAATTTAAAATGTATAATATCTTTAAAATAAGAACGCATCTTATAAAACGTAGCCGTTTGGGAGGAACCATTTTACTTTATTCCTATATTTTTCTCTATCTATGAGAGTAAAACATTAACTATCCAAATGATTTCTGTGTTACACAGATGAAGCATAACAACAAATATGATTGGATAAAATAGTTATTAAATAGTGAGATGTCTAAATTTAAACGTTTGTCATGATGCAAAATAAAAGAAAGCCTAAAGTACAAAATCTGAACATTGAAGCTTGCAGGTGTTTCCCTAAAGCCAAAAAGGCAGAAGAGTCAGTGACCTGATAATTGCACCCGATGAAGATTAAAGACCCGAAAGATAAAAAGGGATCCTCTCACTGAGCCTAAACTGGTCCTTCAGGACAGTGATTGACAAAATTCTTCACCTCAGACACACTTTGGGAAGATAATGAGGTCACCAGAGAGGACTGAGCATGCTTGTTGGATTTTGTATAAAGGATTCTGAGAATAGAATTTCCTGGGAGCACTCAATCCAAGCCTTTAGTAAACTATAGTGGCTTACCATTTTACTAAGAAACCCTACTATTCTGAATTAATTCGTTATTGTGAGGTGTTAAGGCAGGATGACTGTATATAAACAAAATCAAATACATCAGTAATTGAAACTCCTTGCTTTTCTGTTTTGAGCCTTGATCTTCTAATGAAGAAATTGAATCACTAAGAAGTCCAGTATGTTGATTTTCATGGGGTGAATGAATGAGGCATTGGATAGTCTTTCATGGGGACAGGGTGAGTGTGTGTGAGTGTGTGTGTGTGCATGTGTGCAGGTGTGTGTGTTTGTGAAATTACAAGTGAACCAAATATTTAATGGAGAGAATCATGAAACCTAGCCTTTAAGTGCTTTCTATAATTATTTCCAGATCTTCCCCCAGGCACTTGTAGGATTAAACCTCTCTGACCTTTAGAATTACATGGGTCATGTGACTTTCTTTGTGCAATAAAACATGTGAATAAATGATACATGTTATTTCCAGGCAGAAGTTAAAACAGGCAGATGCTTTGCCACATTCAGAATGGAGCTTGTAGATTACTTTTGCCTCCCATTAAAACATTGAGAGAAGAAAATGTAGTAGATCGATCTGCTACCAACCAACTTAATAGTAAATGATAGAAGCACGGTGTGAAATACAGAAAACCTCGGGGTTGCTATAAAGGAATGCCTGAGGCTGGATAATTCATAAAAAAAGAGTGGTTTACTTGGCTTATGGTTCTGCAGGTTGTACAAGAAGCATGGCACTAGCCTCTGCATCTAGTGAGAGCCTCAGGAAGTTTCTACTCATGATGGAAGGTGAAGGGAAGCTGGTATATGCAGATTATATAGTGAGACAGGAAGAAGAAAGAAAGAGGAGGGGGTTCCAGGCCCTTAATTCTCAGGGGAATTCTTTCCATTCCTGTGAGAATGGCACCAAGCCATTTGTGAGGTATCTGCCTTAACAACCCAATCACCTTCCACCAGGTCCCACTTCTGACACTGAGGATCAGATTTCAACACGAGACTTGTATATACAAACTACATCCAAATTGTAGCCACCTCCATAGCAGCACTTAAAGATGCCTTTATTTTCTGAAAGTTAGAATGTCCTAAAAATTTGGCACAAGATCTGATTATAGGAATAGTAAAATTTAGATTTGAACATGGTGGCTCGTGCCTGTAATCCCAGCACTTTGGGAGGCTGAAGTGGGAGGATTGTTTGAGACTCAGTCTCAAAAAATATTTTGGAGGCTCAGTCTCTAATAAATGTAAAAAATAATAATTAATCACGAGTGGTGGAGCCCAACTATAGTCCCAGCTACTGGGAGGCTGAGGTGGGAGGATTGCTTGGTCTCAGGAGCTCGAGGTTACAGTGAGCAATGATCACAGCACAGCACTCCAGCCTGGGTGCAAGAGCAAGACATTATCTCGAAAAAAAAGAAAAGAAAAGAAAAGAAAAAGGAAAAAGAAAACAGAATAGTAGAATTCATAGATATTGAAAATGTCTGAGGAAAAAGAAAGGAAAAAAAGTTAGTATTCTATTAGAGAAGTAGAGAAAGCTTCTAACAACCTTGAAAACCCAGATTCCCCTGAACCATTCAAGCCAACAGAGTTATCTGCCTCCTCCTGGGCAGACTCCCTTTTCTTGCCAAGTGTGAAAAGGACCCCCCTGAGGCAGATGCCATTCAAAGTGGTTGGCTGCCTTCTTCTAAATCTGCCCCATTCCTTTTTATACCTTCTACCTGGCAATTATATAAAGTGGATGTCTTCATCTGCTCATGCTTCTATAATAATACACCACAAAATGGGTGTAAATGTGTTTCTCACAGTTCTGGAGAAATGTACATGTATACAGCATAAAGGCATTTCTCATAGTTCTGTAGGCTGGGAAGTCAATTAAGATTAAGATACCAGCTGTGAGGGGTGGTCTGCTTGCAAGATAGTTTCTTGTTGCTGTCTCCTCTGAAGGGTGGGAATGCTGTGTCCTCACATAGTGGAAGGACAAAAGGGTAAAAGAGGGTGAACTCTGTCTAAAGCCACTTTAATAAGGGCATTAAACTATTTATGAAGGCAAACCCCTCATCATTTCCTAAAAGGTTCCACCACTTACTATTACCACAGTCGTGGTTAAGTTCAACATAAATTTTAGCAGACACACACATTAAAACCATAGCAGTGAACTAGCCTCATGAAAATCACATGAAATAACATTGAAAATGCAAATTCTTTGGGCCTATCCCAGATGTAGTGACAAGAAATTCTAAGGGAAGGAGCATCAATCAATATTTTACCAAGCCTTCTTGGTTATTCTAATGCATGGTTTAGTTTGAAAACACTATGTTAAACTAACAAGTAAGGTATTATCTTTTCTACTTTAGGGAGAAAGGTATGATTCCTAAAAAGATCTTGAAGATGGACAAAAATGCCTAGGAATGAATCTTTATGGTGTTTGGGCGGGATTATAAAACTGAATAGTGGATAGTATTTGATATGAGAACTCTCTTTATAATTTAAGACTAGAGTGAGTCTTCATATTCTTCTGGAAGAGTTCCTTGAAACTTAAAAAATAAAATTTATTGTAAACAAGGTAGAAATTCTAGACCTCTCTAGAAAGAATACACGGTAGAAAAAAATTTTTTCAGGTAAATGTGTGTTGTAATGTTTGGCTTCTAAGGATTCATGTCTTGGACAGACTTTAGTAGAAAATTCTATACCTGAATTTAGGAAAAGAGATAGCTCTATGGTGAGTCTAAAAGTTTTAGCATTTGCCTCTAACAAAATTTTAAGACAATGTGGCCAATTTTTTTAATGACTACTTGCTGACATCATTACACCATTCCCATTAAAATGCTATAGTCAACTGAGATCTCCTTGCACTCTTTCTTACTGTACCTCTTTTAGGGCTCCTATTACATGTTCTTTTGTACTGACACCCATTTTCTGCAGGATAATAAACTTTTTAAAGGCAGGCATGCTCTCATAATTAATTGTGTACTTCTGCATTATTTAAGATAATGTCTTACACACGTAGAAGTTTTGTAGATTGGTTAAGTTTAAATATATTACCTTAACATAAACATTAGTACACCAATAATGCTAACAGAATATATTTAATATACTTTTTTTTCTAAAAGGCATTTTTAATGTTGTGAACATGAGATTAGAAAATAGGAATTCGTGTAAAAGTGTTCCTATTTCTCCACATCCTCTCCAGCACTTGTTGTTTCCTTACTTTTTAATGATGGCCATTGTAACTGGTGTGAGATGGTATCTCATTGTGGTTTTGATTTGCATTTCTCTGATGGCCAGTGATGATGAGCATTTTTTCATGTGTCTGTTGGCTGTATGCATGTCTTCTTTTGAGAAATGTCTGTTCATATCCTTTGCCCACATTTTGATGGGGTTGTTTGTTTTTTTCTTGTAAATTTGTTTGAGTTCTTTGTAGGTTCTGGATATTAGCCCTTTGTCAGATGAGTAGATTGCAAAAATTTTCTCCCATTCTGTAGGCTGCCTGTTCACTCTGATGGTAGTTTCTTGTGCTGTGCAGAAGCTCTTTAGTTTAATTAGATCCCATTTGTCAATTTTGGCTTTTGCTGCCGTTGCTTTTGGTGTTAAACTAGTTCAACCATTATGGAAAACAGTATGGCGATTCCTCAAGGATCTAGAACTAGATGTACCATATGACCCAGCCATCCCATTACTGGGGATATACCCAAAGGATTATAAATCATGCTGCTATAAAGACACATGCACACGTACGTTTATTGCGGCACTATTCACAATAGCAAAGACTTGGAATCAACCCAAATGTCCATCAGTGACAGACTGGATTAAGAAAATGTGGCACATATACACCATGGAATACTATGCAGCCATAAAAAAGGATGAGTTTGTGTCCTTTGTAGGGACATGGCTGCAGCTGGAAACCATCATTCTTAGCAAACTATCACAAGAACAGAAAACACCACATGTTCTCACTCATAAGTGGGAATTGAACAACGAGATCACTTGGACTCGGGAAGGGGAACGTCACACACTGGGGCCTATCATGGGGAGGGGGTAGGGGGGAGAGATTGCATTGGGAGTTATACCTGATGTAAATGACGAGTTGATGGGTGCTGACGAGTTGATGGGTGCAGAACACCAACATGGCACAAGTATACATATGTAACAAACCTGCACGTTATGCACATGTACCCTAGAACTTAAAGTATAATAATAATAAATAAATAAATAAATAAATAAATAAATAAATAAACACACATCAAATATTCTACAATGCATATATCCATTTATATATGAAGTTCAAGTTTATATAAATTTATTACATGTTCGTGCACATTAGACTAGCTGTTACCTTTACATGAGAATTACTGAACAGAAAGGGACATGGGGAGTCTTCATATTCTACATAACAAATACAGGGAATAGTTTTGTGGTTATGAGTTAATTGTATTAAATTAAATGGATATCTTCCAATTTGACTCTTAATACTCATTTTTGCAATGGTGAATGTTTATATCAATTACTTATTTTGATTAAAAAAATTTGAATGAATGTCTTTCAAAACCTGGCAGAATTATAAATTATTTTAATACTGTAGGTAAAACTGGGCATTTTTATTTCTAGGTTAAGTAATAATGTTAGAAACTTACACTGTGCATTCTAGAAATATTTCAAAATGTTTCAATCAAACCATCTTTCATCAACAGACTTTTCAAATACATCTTCCACTAAAACTGAACAAATAAGTCTACATAAAAGAACAGAAGGATCTTCTCTTTTCCTGAATCCTGTTCCTAAGCGCACAGGTCTGTGATAATTCAAAGAAGTAAAAATTACTGCCTAAGTTTAAAACTCAACCAGAGACATGTGAAACAGCTAGAAAGTAACAGCAAAATTAATGAGAAAATACTTGTGAAATTCAGAGAAAGGTTGAATTGTAGATAAGATTTTGTCGCCTGTGAGTTTGCTTTAGTATGGAATAAGCATGAAGGGTATTCAGATAGTACAAACAAGGTGAACAAAAACTGAGTTAAAAATTCTAATGTTATTATTAATAGACCTTTCTAACCAGTTTAGTTAAAGCTACAGATTAGGTGATCCAGTATTATCTATATTAATATATCATTATTAATGTAAACATCTATTATTAGATCTTTATACTTTCATTCCGGATATTTTTCTGTCTAAAATTCTAATTATAACGTCTACAGTCTGCATGCTTTCTACAACATACTGTGTTTTAGGCAGGTAATACAGAAATAAATTAATATATGAATGCAATTTATAGTGCAGTATACACAGAAAAAGAGCAGGAAAATAATTAACTGCAAGATAAATAAAATAATAGTTTAATATATACTACGAGTTAATCACTTACAAATTGGAATAGAAGAAATACCACTTTCATAAAAGCAACTAACATTTGAACATCTTAAAGTTAAAACCTTCACATGTATGCTCAAACCTAAAATAAAAGTTAAGAAATAACAGTAAGTCTTAAAGAAACAGGAAAATATAGTGAATTTTCAGATATATTTCTCAATGTTAATAAAGTTTCCCTTTATCGCAAGTTTTTTAAAAAGAAAAAAGGAGCTAACTAACTAAAACAGTAACAGAACAAAACAGCAAAATTTAAATGAAATGTAAAAACTCAAACACACACTTCTCAACTTAGGTTGGGGATACACTGGAATAAGCCTATTACAAATAGAAAATGTAAGCCAAAAATGAATTTACTAACCTGATAAGCCCATAGTAGTCAAAAAATCATAACTTGAACCATTAAGTTAGGAACCATCCACGTATGGGAACAAACTGGAATTACAAAAGGTTCATAATATGAAAAAGTAATATTGTAAATATGTTTTTTTCAAAATATGTGTCTATATTGCAAATGTCCTTTTTATTATTATATAAAGAAAATACAAAAATGTATACAAAAGAAAGCAGGATTTTTAAAACCCTCTTTTGATTGTAAAATATCCTCAACTATTTTTGTAACAATAAATGAAATTGGCTTTCAAGCATGTTTCACGTGGTATAAATTTATAGCAATTAAATGTGTGAGTTTAAAACCAAGAATAAAAAATACAAATAAGTGAGTAGAATCACAAACATTATATACAGAGATTTAATGTATGATATAGGCAGCATTTCTAACAAATAGCTAATGAAGAGGTGAGTCAATGTATAATGATGAAACATTTGATAATTTATTTGTAGTAAAATTTAAAATAGACGAAATCCCAAAGTCACAAGAAAAACAAATTCCAGATTGATTTAAATATTATAATTATATAAGTAACACACATTTGAGTATGTATATGTGTGTGTTTGAAATATTTAGAAAGGTTATGTATAAATTGTAAGCACTATATCTGGGGAGGAATTTGATCATTAGAGTGTTGTTTTGTTTTGTTTTGTGAGATGGAGTCTTGTTCTGTTGCCCAGTCTGGAGTGCTACGGTGCGATCTCGGCTCACTGCAACCTCCGCCTCCCAGGTTCAAGTGATTCTCCTGCCTCAGCCTCCTGAGTAGCTGGGATTACAGGTGCACACCACCACACTCAGCTAATTTTTGTATTTTTAATAGAGATGGGGTTTCACCATGTTGGCCAGGCTGGTCTTAAACTCCTAACCTCAGGCGATTCACCTGCCTTGGCCTCCCAAAGTGCTGGGATCCCTGGCATGAGCCACTGTGCCCAGTCAGAATGTTTCTAATGTGGGTTTTGGTTTGTTACGCACTAACATACAGCTAGATTTGTAAACTTTTCATAAGAAAAAGTAAAAGAAAAGGACTAGGGTAGCTAGGAAAAGTACTGAGAAAGGCAAAGGGAGAGAAGAAGGGAAGGAAAATGTTGAAATGAAAAAAAGCAAGCAAGGAAGTCTAGGTTGTAATGTCTACCTTAGACAGATGTAGATAAGACTGTCATTAGACTGACAAAAATGAATGTACAATAAATATAATATAATAACGCTACTGTACAATAACTTGGTTCCTCTAAATTCCTGCCAAAATTCCTAGAGGTTGAACCTGGATGAGTTAACATAATAAATATTATTGTAAAATCAGACTCAAATGAATTAGTGATCTTATTCAAAATCAGAGTGTACTAATAATTTCAAGAAGACAAACAATCAAGAGGCAGAGGAAAAGCAAGAAGAATGTCTAGAACAGTGAAGACAGTGCCAAGGACCCTTGTTTCATATCAAGCACACATCTCTAGACCAGAATATCAACAGGGAATATTTAAGTTATAAGACATCTCCATTTTATATATCAAATGGTAGCATAGCTTATGTGACATTATGCATGTCTCATAAATCTGTATTTTCAACTTTTGTTTGCAATAATCAATTCTAAATCAGGACTAAAAGTATTCCATATAAAAGGACCATTTCTTGCATATACCATCATACTACTTATCAGAATGTCCAGTTATTAAGTTTGCAAGCAAATGAGACCAAATGTCTTCTTCCCCTCCCCCTGCTCCCCTAATATTGAGAGATAAATGGATCTCAGTCTCCTTGCTTTAATTTCTTCATTCCCATCGGATATAAGGACATAATCAAAACAAGATCTATTTCCTGGGAATACAGTAATAAGGAAAATTCTCTTTTTTTCTTATTGAAATTTTAGTAAAAGCTGCTTACAAAAGTAGTATTCATGGGCCCTATGATGTACCATGGTTTAACATAGTGTCTTAAATGCTTTTAAACATCAAAACCTAATAAATGATTATTCGATTACTTCAGTGAGGTAAATGCATGCATTATCATTGAGCCATGTCAAACATTATTAGTCTATTAATAAAAATATGTCAAAATTGACAGTTAGAAATACAAGGCCTATCAATTTTATGCCTTCTATTTTGTTACCACAAAACTAAGTCAAATAGTAGTGCTTGTGTTCTTTGATATCAGAAGAGAATTTGTATTAATACAAATACAGTTTCCATCTTTAGGTGTTTATAAGAATCATTTTTGAATAAATGTCATGAGAGGAATTTACATTTACATCTTCAGTGTGACACAGATGAAGACTGTTTAATGCATGAAACAGTAATAATTCACACCTCATATCCTAAAACTAATCCTAATAAAAATATGCAAACAATGCATATGACAGAATTTAAAAGATAACCCTGTGGAAAAATCATAATTTACTTGAACAAGATCAAATGAATCTTTTATAATCACATGAAATTCACTGGAATCAATAACAAATAATTCAGTACCAGAGCTTACATGATGTTGGGAATGAATACAATAAATGAAAGCACTCTATAAACTGCAATCAAATAACAAGAAAGAATATTTACCTAAATCTATAGTAAAACCAACTTCACCAATTTCTCTTTCAACTGTGTCAAAAAATGGGTTCTAGTCTAATAAACATAAAGCCATTTTTAGAGACATGCCCATAATATTGACAAAGCAATATTGTTTAAAATTTGCCATTAAAAACTAAACTTTAAATATAATACAAGAATATTATTCTGAGTACTACTTTGATATTATTCACAATAAAAGTAGCATTAAATTTTTAGGATTTAAAACAAAAGGTGTTATAATAAAAGGGATTATTTTATAATAATACACAGCTTGGTGCAAAATTGTCTTTTAAAATTAGGCTAAGGAGGGACTATAGTTCAAATGAAGTTCAAATGCACAATCAAAGTCTATCAGGGTTTTTCTTTAAAAGTTCATCAACATGTAGTCTTTACTGAGCATGTATAATGGACCAGGCTCTATTCTGGGTACTGGGGTATAATGGGATACAAGACAGAGAATGTTCCTACATTTTCTAATTAAATTCTGTAAGAAGATCATGGAATATTAAAGACAAACACTCTCAAAAATCACTGTAAATGGCTACATGGTTTTATAGAATGATACAATAGACAATAATTTTAGGATTACTTTAACTAGGTGAAAGAAAAAGCCCTTCTGAGATGATGATTTAACCTGAGATTAGAATCACATGAAACTGGCTAAATCAGCTACTCTGACCAGAGGAGATACAAACGCCTTAAGGGGAGAACGTCTTAAAAGTATGAAAACATATGTATACTTGTGCCATGTTGGTGTGCTGCACCCATCAACTCGTCAGCACCCATCAACTCGTCATTTACATCAGGTATAACTCCCAATGCAATCCCTCCCCCCCCTCCCCCCTCCCCATGATAGGCCCCGGTGTGTGATATGTAACAAACCTGCACGTTGTGCACATGTACCCTACAACTTAAAGTATAATAATAATAAATAAATTTAAATAAAATAAAATAAAATAAAAGTATGAAAACAAACCAACCAACCAACAAACAAACAAAAAACTAGTATGGCAAGAGAAACTGCCAAAGAAGAAAGGAGATGAGCCCACAAAAGTAGTCAGGGTCTTTATAAGCTAGAAAGTGAGTAATTTTTCACTACATTTGTTGAGTGCATGGACCATAAAAGTATAGTGAGGTACTGACAAGATTTTTAAAATAAAATTATAACTTCATTCTCCCTCTTTCATTCATTCCATTTCACCTGTCTCTTCCATTTATTTATATTCTATGTATCTACACATGATTGCATATCTAGCTATAAAGCTGTAATATACACTTTTAACATTGAGAAACTTCGTATTATTTATTTTAAAGTTGCAAATGTATAATTTGCACATGCTAAAAAAATGGGAAAACAAACATAATCAAATTGACATTGAGTTTCTATAAATCAGGATCAGAAAATACATTTTCTAATGTAATTATATTGTATTCATTTTCTATTATTATGTAACCAGTTACTATGCATTATGTAGGTTAAGGCCTAAAAGAACTTACATTTATTATCTTACAGTTTTGGTATGTGAGAAGTTGGGGCTGAGCTTAACTGCATTTGCTGCTCAGAGTTTCGGAGGCTGCAGAGAAGGAACTTGTTGGGCTGTGTTTTAAGCTAAGTATATCCTTCCAAGCTACCTCATGTTCTCGGCAGAATTCATTTCCTTATGGTTGTAAAACTGAAGACCTTGTTTTCTTTCTTGCTTTTAAACTGGGGGACTTTTTCAGCTCCCTTTGGCCACACACAGCCTTTTATCATATGCTTTTCTCACAACATACCAGTTTACTTCTTCAGAGACAGAAACAATATTTTGATTCTATCTTCCAGGACAGAATCTTATCTAACAAACATGCAACTGGTTGTTCATCATCTTTCTCTTATAATATAGCTTAATCAAAGGAGCCATGTCTCATTCACCTCTTCTGTAAAACAATCGAGTCACAAGAGTGACATCCTATTATTGTCAACAGATGCTATTGGTTAGAACAAAGTCATAGATACCAATCACACGCAATGGATTACAAAGGGTGCAACACCAAACACCAGAGTGCTGATATCATGAAACTATCTGAGAAGTTTTCCAACCACACGTACTTGACATTTCAAAAATTACACCCAATAGACCCTCATATCGTTAAGTTACTCTGCAATTCAAAATCAGTATAGCTACTCTCAACTCTACTATTTAAACTATAATACACAACACACTATAAGTTATCTAAAAAAATTTTAACATACCTGAAAAATGTTTGTCAAACTCTACTGATTGTGAATTTGTTGAATTTTATTGTTCAGTTTTGTCAAACTTTATAGAATTTTAAATTCTATTACTAGGTACATACCCATTTAGGATTGTTTTATCTTCTGGTGGAATTGACTTATAATCATGATAAAGTACTCTTTTTCTCTAGTAATATTTCTTGCCTTAGCATCTAATTTGTTTAATATTAAGTGATCTATGAAAACATATTAGGGGCCGGGCACAGTGCCTCACGCCTGTAATCCCAGCACTTTGGGAGGTCCAGGGAGGGGGGGATCATTTGAGGCTTGGAGATGGAGACCAGCCTGGACCGTTCTCTACTAAAAGACAAAAAAAAGAACTTAGCCGGTAGTGGAGGCACATGCCTGTAATCCCATCTGCTCGAGAGGCTGAGACACAAGAATCATTTGAATCCTGGTAGTGGCAGTTGCAGTGAGCTGAGATCACACTACTGTTCTCTATCCTGGGTGACAAAAACAAAGAAACAACAAAAAAAATCTAGTAGGACTAGTATTTTCATGACATGTATTTCTCCATATTTCTACATTTAATCAATTCAGCCAAACTCTGCCTTTTAATTGAAAATTATAATCCATTTCCATTTAATATATTAATATATAACTTGTACCTTTTTGTTATTTGTGTTCCAAATGTCTTATACTTTTTTGTTCCTCAACCTTCCCTCTATTACCTTCTTTTGTGTTAGAAATATATTTTCTAGTATATAATTTTAATTTCTCTTAACACACACACATATATATATTTGTTTATCTACTTAGTGGTTACCCTGGGGATAATAATTAACCTCATAATATAAAAGCACCAATTTTCAATCAGCACCAAGTTCACTTAAATATTATACAATTTTTTTTATATAGCTGTATTCCCTTTCACTCTTTATTGTGTTACTGTCACAAATTACATCTTTTTACATTATATTCCCATTAATGTAGATAGTGACAACAATGCAATTATTGTTTTATGTAGGTGTATTTTAAATTCAATAGAAAAAAGAGGAGTTACAAATAAATGCATTATTGCTATATTTATGTTTACTGATATCATTACTTTTACCAGTGTTTATTTCTTTGTGTGAATTTGTGTATATCCATTGTCTTTTCATTTGGCACAAATGACTACATTCAGCATTTCTTACTGAGAAGTTTTGCTAGAGCTGGACTCTTTTTTTGTTGATCTGTTAATGTTTTAATTTCTTTTCACCTTTAGAAATATAGATTTTCAGGATAAAGAATCATTTATTAACAGTTTTTTTTCTATTATACAAATTAGATATGCCATTGACTCCTTCTGGCCTCCAGGGTTTCCAACGAGACTCAGCTGTTAATCTAATTAAGGATATCATGTATGTGACAAATTACTTCTCTTTAGTTTCAAGAATTTTTCTGTTATAGTAGGGATTTCTGAGTTTATTCTATTGGGGGTATACTGAGCTTCATTATGTGTAGATTAATATTCGTTGTCAAATTTGGAATTTTTAAGCCGTATTTTGTAAATCTTCCTTTGCCACTTGCTCTTCTTATTTTTCTTGGACTCCCATTATTCATGTTTGTACACTTGATTTGTTTTCCAAGTTTCCTCACCTGAATAATCTCAATTGACCTATTTTTAAGTTCACTAATCTCTCTTCTGATGTTCAAATCTGCTTTTGAATCCTTCTAGTAAACTTTTTAATTTAAGTTATTGTATTATTAATTTCGGTTTAGCTTCTTCTTGTGTATTTATTTTATTATTATTATGGTTTTTTTGGTGAGGCACTGTTACCATGGTTTTGTTTAGTCTTTGGATACGACTTCCTTCAGCTCTTTTAATATATTTAAATAGCTGGTTTAAATTCTTTTCTAGTAAGTCTAACCTGTGACTTCCTCAGGGATAGTTATGGTTAACTGACTTTTTCTATTGAATGGGTATACATTCTTGTTTCTTTGTATGCTTCTTAAATTTCTGTTGAAAATTTAACATTTTAAGTTTGCAAAATCTGGAAACCAACTGCTCCCTTCTTCCCAGGGTTTGTTGTTTTTATACCCTGTTGTAATTGTTTTTTGGTGAAATTTGCAAACTATGAAGTTTATACTCTTAATCCTGGTTCCGCTAAAATCTGTTCCATTTGTCCATTAGTCAGCTAATTATTAGACAGAGTTTTTAAAACAATTTAACAAAAAATAGTCTCCCATTGTTTGAAAAGGAGTTCTGTATGTCGCATACCCTCAATATTTATTCAAGAAGTTTTCAGTTCTATGTTAGCTTGCATTTCCTGTTTGCAGAGAATCTAAAGGTTAGTCAAAGGCGAGAGCTTAGAGCCTTGTCATGTCTTTTCTCATAACGCACATAACCCAGGGTATGCAAGTGGTCTTATATTTTCTCAGGAAAATGCTGGGTCTTTTAAGCTCTTATTCCCAAAAGTATCTTATTCCCCAACATTTTATCCTAAGCATTTTGGTTAGTCTACTGTTTGCCTCAGTTGTTATCCCCTGCTTCAGGAAGCAAAGACTAGACATTTAGCTGTAAATATTTTCAACAAGGCTTTCTGGGATTTCGCTTTTGCCATAAACAAGTTTCCAGACAGATGAGATAAAGAAACATATTCTGAATAGGATTTTTAGGAAGTAACCAAAGAATTCCATATGAATGAGATCCATTCTGCCCACTCAGGTACTGGCAACTAGAATGAAGGATGTCAGTTTCAAGGCTGCTGCTGAGCTAGGAAGCAGAGGAAGGGACTAGGATGAGTTAGGGAACCACAATAATTATACTTCTTACCACGAATATGTTGTTTTGTCAATTAACACTTCCCACGTTGATGCAAGATATTGGCTAGATGCCAGAGCTAAAAAAATTAGATACAGAGTGTTTTTGACAACATTTTTCATTGTTTTATGGAATGGCTGAATTTTGGATTTTCTTACTCTGTCGTATTTTCCCCTAGCTCTATTGTGTATAAAATTCTAGCTTGGCAGTTTTTTTTTGTTTTGTTTTTTCTTTCAGTAATTTTAATGTGTAACTCCTTTTTTTTTTTTTTTTTTTTTACTTCAGTATTTTTCATTTTGGAAAGTCAAAATTTTATCTTATATTTCTGCTTTAAACATAATGTGTATCTTCCTTCTGAACATTTTAAAGATCTATTTGATCTATTTATTTATTCATTCATATATTTAAATATTTTTAGGATAATATATACTGATTGAGTTTGTAGCATCTACCTCTTGAACCCGACTTAGTTTTCTTAGTTTTGAAATATTTTCTAAACTGCTCCATTATTTTCAACTATTCTTCTGACCCATCTCTATGTTATTCTCCATCTCAAATTCACAAGTTATAGGTATGTAAGATCGTTTTATTCTCTTTTATTTTACTTGTCTGTATGTTCCATGATTTTTTTGTTTGTTTTTTAAATTTTTGACTTTGTCTGAATATTTTTCTACTGATTTATCTTTCACTATTTATTTATTTATTTATTTATGACCATACAGGTGTTACTTATAAGGTGTAGTGTTTTAATTCCAAATTTTCACTTGGTATTAATTTGTGTCCTAAAATATTGTGCTGAAATTCTCCATATTGTCTTTAATTCCTTAAAATACTAATTATAACTTTTTTGAAGTATTTTCTTATAGCCAGGAACTATTACAGAGGTCTAATTTTTTTCAATTTTAGTTATATTTTGTTGTTTCTAACACCAGTTGTCTCTCTTTTTCCTTGTATTTTTCTCATTAAACTTTGGAAGTTAACTGAAAAAAAAAAAAAAAGAAAAGAAAAAAACTTGCTTTTAACATTATGTGTAATGCTGTGAAATCTTTATAGATATTATATTTTTGCTTCCAAATTGTAGCTAGTTTAAGTGCATTAGAAATGCCAAGTGAACTTAATGTATAACGGAATAAAGGAACTCAAAACCAAGCTTTAGTCCTTTGATGGGTAATCCACTTCCCATTTGGATTTGCCTCTGCATCCCAACAGAATTCTGAGTTGTGACCCAAGTTTTTTCTCCTAGTTGGAGGCTGAATTCCATGCTGTGCTTCACTGTCAAAATCACTACTTAGTTTCTTAACCTTTCCACTTCCATTTCGACCTTGGGGGAAAAAGTGAGGGAAACTGACCAATGCTGATATTTCTTACAGTTCTATTTTGTACAGACTTTTTTAGATATGCTAAATTATTTTCAGTGAAATATTTATTTGAAACTAGCTGATTTAAAATTCTGGATGGAGAAAATCTTTAATTTACGGAATCTGAGGATATATTGCATATTATTCATAATAAATAGATTTTTATTTTACCATCTATACTTCACTTTGTATTTTACAATCTATACTTCACTTACTTTGTTGTGTTATTTAATGCATTTTGTCCTGAATTCATCTTTATGTTATAAACTATAACTCTGATTTTGTGGTTATTCTTATCCTACTGTACTTTCACCCATTAAAAACTTAATATCTTCAATCATTTGTTTTTGATATAAATCTTACATAGAGAATACAGTTTGGTTATGTCATATAATCTAATTTTTGACTTTTAAAAATTATTTCTAACTGAACTAGTGCAGTTACATTTATTTCTTAAAAAAAATGTAATGTCTGATACTCTATTACTAGTTTTGTTATATTACCTCTTTTTTATTTTAATTCTGTGTTTCGGTTTCTGCTAATATTTGGAATATTTGTGAATGGCCTTAATTTAATCATTATGTTATCATTTTTTATCACTATAATTTGGGGACAGTTATCTAATTTTTGTGCCCAAGATTCATTACCTGTAAAATTATTGTAGTAATGATACCTAACCAAGATATGGTGAAGATTTAATGTATGGATTAAACACATTAAGTTAATATCAACAAAAGTTTAAGTTTTTAAGAACGGTCATTTTGTTGAGAACATTTTCCTAAAGAACTATGCTGTGTTTCCTTATGTTGTGTCAAAACATCTTTTATTTTTGGAAAGATTTCTCAGATCATATATTAGATATTTTAGAAACGTGTTGTTTCCTTGGAAAATTAGTTATGTTTAAATGAGTCCTTTTTGGCATAGTTTTCACTTTCTCCTAAATTTTTTCAAAAAAATCTTTTTTCAATTTTACTTTATTTTGCTTCCATTTCTAAATATTGGACCTTATTACTTTTACTATCTTTTTATCCATAATATTTCTATTTATGCTGACTCCAATAAAGCCATTAACTCTCTGATGTTTTGACTATGCAATTTCATTTACTCCTTAAATGACTTTATCCATCTGTTTGGTTGTCAATTTCCAGTGGAATTTTGAAGCTATTTTGCAATCTTTGGTTTTATCTTTACTTTATTCTTTTTTAGTTCATGGTTATATGGGTTCATGGCATCCTATCTGTCATTTTCCCCTAGTCCTTTCTTTTCCTTTTCTTTTTTTTTTTCTTGAACTCTTTTTTTTTTTTTTTTTTTTTGGTAGAATTTAGTGCTGGTTTCTGTTGAATAAAACGTAACCTTACAATCATGTGTGCATTTTTAATCTGTTCTTGTGTAAAGGGATTAGAGCAATGCTGTGGAGTCGCAAAAATTCTCACTGATTCAAATCAACACTCCTTTTGATGTGGGTAAGTTGTATGTGTGTAATTTATTGTGGTTTTTACTTTTCCTAGTTGACAGTGATTAACTGATGGGTCTATTCGTAATTTTCTTTTAAATCAGTATCATCAGGTAATAGCTTTCTATGAAGTAACATGTTTGGGTATCTCTAGTCATTCCTTGGTGTAATATCCCCTGCTATTTTCTAGTCACAAAATGAATCTAGGGAATTTCTTGGAGACAACACGTAAAATCCACATCAGCTGTTGCAAAGGAGAAATTCTTTGAAAAAAGAGGATCTTCTGACTTTGAGCCCCAATGCAAGAGCGTATTCACTCCAAAAGAAGCTGTTCTTTGGACCATCTGTGAAGTACCTTGCTTAACCCTCTCCAATAGAAAAAATAAATTTTAGAATAATAAATAGGGTAGAAATTGAAAGATGTTTCTCAATATCAACACAGCATTTATAGATCCAACAAATGAGAGAGATATAAAAGATAGAAGATTTACACAAATAAAATGTGTTGTCAAATATTATTTGAAACATTTCTCCAAGTGATATTTTGATATAAAAAGGTAATTCAGAAAAAGGTTTTGGAGATTAAATTTTTACTAATATGAAAAACTGTTACGAACTGTGGAGTAAAGGTTAAAGGCCCTGAGCAGATTTTTAAAAAAAGACTAACGCTAAAAAAATAAAGGCATTGAAAAAGTCTCTGTGATGGCAGTAATCTAGAACAATGTTAAGATTAATTATATGAGTTATTTAGATTCCTTATTTGTGGCACTTTGTATAACATCCCTTTTGTTACTCAGAATTATAATAAAATTTTGCAACATATATATGCAGTCTATCAGTGTTTTTTCTTAGGAAACTAATGAACAAAAGTATCTCCACACTATGTTTGCATTTAATTATTTGGATAAATAACTAAAGGGGAAATAAAAGCTAGAAGCAGGCAGCAATGAAAAGGTACTCTGGTAATAGATTGACTGAAAAGTAAGATGAATGTATCTGCTTTAGAGAAGGTCTACATGGACCTACTAACTTAGATTGAAATTTGAGTCACTTCTATTTACATATAAGAATAAATGTTTCTTCACAAATCTGGAGAAGTTGAAAACCTATAGTCGTCAATATTACACTTGAGCTTGAGGTAGGCAAGGTTTTTCAAACAGATTAATCAGTCTCACTTATGAGTAAGATAAATTTTGTAACAACAAGAAATGAAATCCATGCGTGAGGAATAAAACTCCACTGAGCTGGATGTCATTGGATAAATGAAAAACAACAGCCTTCTCAAACATTTATTGTATGGTGAGCTGAAGAAGTAAAATGAAAGCAGCTTGGAAGAAGTATAAAATTAAGCATACAGAAAAGTACAATTCCACGCAATATAGTAAATTAGTGGACTGCTGGGAAATAGTTGCAACAGTCAATCTTAAAATAAAGCAATAAATAAATAGGTTATTTTTTAAGCTAAGCTGTTGAAAGTATTATATGTATCAGAGACATTCCTCCAAATACCAATAGGCTTAGAAGTTTTATTCTTAAAATAAAATCAATCATATTCTGTATTGAACGTATTTATTCAAGACCTGCCTATGATTCTACTGTGAAGGAAAATAATATGCTAAGATTAAGAAATAACATGTATTATATATTAAAAGAAGCAAAAATCTTACAAAGAAGTTTAAGAATAGTCAATTCATATAAAATAAAGAATTTGGGAGTTTCGTCTGTTAATTGCGGTTTTGACTCAAATATTCTTGGTCATACTGTAATGCAAGCCAAAGTATACTTTAGTTGGCAATGGGAGTCAATGAGAGTGGCCATGTTTTCATTTGTTTGCTGATTGTTCTTTTCATTTTCCTTCATTGTTATTATTTTTTTAAAAAAATCATTTGGCTAAGGCTGTTAGTGGAACATTTGCTTTGGAGGGCATACTTGCATCTATTGACACCAATCATTATTAACACAATAATATCTTAACATGAGTGGGACTGTCAAATATACATCAATATTATTGTTGTTTGAAATGTCTGAGTTTCAGTCTAATTAAAAACGATTAGAAAATAACCAGTTTTACCATCTGCTTATCAGTACTGAGTTGACCATGATGACTTACAGAGCAAGTTATCTGAAATCACTCAGTGTTTTCTAATTACTATATTCTAAGTTAAGGGAACGTCAATAATTTTTGTATATTAATGCTGCATTATTTTGAATGTTTTAGTTTATAATCCTATATGTACTAAAATTTCTGAAAAATTTAATGGGTCAAATATTCATTTTATGAAATGAAAAAAATTAAAGTTGATGTTGGTTTTAGGTATTTATTTTAAAACCAATGCACAGATTTTATAGAGTAGTTTTCTTTTTTCTTTTCTTTTTGGTTGCTAAGTAACCCCACAGTATGAAAAGTTAAGGAGTATTCCTATAATTTACTTTATGTATTACAGTTTGAGGATTTTAATAATCCATTGTTGTCTATTAGGTGCAATATGCTGCATCCTGTTATTGCTGTGTGCCCTCTGAGCAGTAATTATATTATATTTTCTTTAAATACCCGTGAGATTGATCACTACTGACTACACATCTTTTCAAGATGCTGTCTATGGCTAGAGCGAAAGTATTTCAACACTGTTCTTTATATTACAAACAATAAACAAGGGCAAATATGTATCCTATATGTTACTATATTTGGCATGGGCACTTATAATTTATTTTCAATAAGCAAAAATCATCAAAAATCCCAATTAAATTTCTATAATATTTAAAAAATAAAATTCAACTATTTGTGTTATCTATTAATCTCCAATCCATATTTAACCATATAGTATTTTGCTCCACATGTGTGTATGCATGTATTTGTACTTTACATATGTATGAAATTATAAATATATTCAAGGAAGTTAAAAATAAATGTACACATTTATTTATATAGTGGAGAATTCAGGCAAAACAACATCGAATATGAAAATGTAGTTGAAATCCCAAATTCCAAGAAATCTAAATGCTTTTAAAAGACTAATTTAGCACAGTAAATATATAGCAAGCTGGTAACTAAGTAGAAATACATATTAAGACTGAAGCTTAGGAAACGCTAAGAAATGCTGCAATAAAATAAAATCTTAAATTTTAGCAGCTTGACACAGCAAATTTTATTTCTCCACCATACTACATATACAGAGCAGAGCAACAGAGTCCCCACATTTGTGCATGTTCATATTTAGTTGATGTCCAGGCTACAGACACAAAAAGAATAATGATCCAATCATTTATCACATATGTAAATATTAAGTTGTATACATTACGCTTGTAACTCCCGCTGTATGCCTATGCAAGAATAGAATGTCTAATATGACTGCGAAAAAAACTGGGTAAGCAATCTTTATTCTACACGAAACCCACTTTGTGGTAGGTGTTCTTTAAGAGGATACCCTAACCTATGCAGTGGCATTAGGCAATTTCAACACCTCAATGGCTAAACACAGTACCATTTTCTTATTCATTCTTTATTTCATTAGAGAGTGTTGGGGCTATGTTACTATAATAGTCACTCATGGACTAGATTTATCTAAATATGTTTCCATGAATGCTGAAGTACAAAAGGAATTAATAAAATTGCATGCTGTTTCTTAAACATTTTGTTCCATACGTTATCATGGTACCTGCTCTCAGTTAGTTGGCTGAAATAAGTAACATGGCCCTTGCCTAACAGTGCCCAGAAAAAAAAACACGAAAAATATTGGGAAAGTGACAAAGACTTAAGAAAATGAAATGTCTCTAAATCATATATGTTTTAAAATACTTTTTTTTTTAGTTTTTATTATTTACATTACTATATGCCACCATGTGTGTGTATGTGTATACACATATCCATAGAAAATGAGCATTTTGGAGTTAATGGTGAGTTATGGTATCATATTTATCTATATTCACATCCATTTTTATTTACTCAGTATCATTTTAAGTAGGAATGTCTTCATTGATATATCTATAGTACATTTCACATCTATTCTCACCTGGGAATATTTCATAAGTTTTGCCCTATGAAAAAAGCTGTTGTTGTTAGTGAAACACACAGAACAACCTTGTCAGTGATTGAGAAAAATCAATTTCATCAGAACTATGAAAACATAAACAGAACTACAGAAAACATAAAATTGTTCTGAAGAAAAAGTGTTACTGATTTTTTTTATCATGACACAAGCAAAATGTACCATTCTATATACCTTCTCCCATCTCATTCATTTTTATTCACTTTTTCTCACCAAGGAAAAACAAAACTTTTCAATCTATATTTATTTTATTGATCTATTTTATTTTAAAAAAGATTGGATAATATATGTTTTGTTGAGTTTTATGCTATGCTTAGTATGGATGATGTTACATCCCTTGATGTTTTAGGTTATTTTTAGGCTAAATATAAATTGTTAATAAATCAAAGAGATTTAACAATTTATGAAGTCCCTCAATAATATTTAAAAATATAAGTGAAAAGACAAACACATTGTCTGAAATTTAGTCCACTGCTATCAATTAACTTATTAGCATTATCTTATAATATTAAATTAATACACACAGTTATTTCATACAATTGAATTCCAACTGTATTAATAAAAAGAGTCACACACATAAATAAAGAAATATTCCATTGTTCTGACAAGTTAATTTAAACTACTGGCAAAGTAGGACTTTTAAAATACCCTGATATAACTGTCATTCAATATAGAGGTCCATGAGATTTTTTTTTTTTCAATCCACAGGTAACAGTAAGAATCAATGATGTAAAATATATTGTGTGGCTAATAACAAAGTTTTCTTTTAAACTACTAAATTCAGAGGACACTAAAGAGCAAATTCATTTAAAAATGTGTACTGTATGCCTAAAATACAATAGCTCTGCAAAAGACACTGGAAAGTTGGGGAAAAGCAGAAAATATTCAATTAACCGTACTTTCAGAGCTTACACCCCCTTGAAAAAACAACAAAGAATATTTTACTGGAGGACGTAACTTATCATCTCAACTACTGAATTTGTAGGTTTTCAATGTAATCAATTTTATTTCAGATAAAATGCAAATAAAATTTAAAGTATAAGTGTAAAAGACAAAATTTTGTCAAATATATTGTCATAAATCCTAATTTATTGACAAATATTTAAAGTGACATGTATAGCATCTTTGAAAAAATATAGCAGAATTTGGAATCATTACTCTAAGGAGTCAATGACTAAATGTTGGTTTCTTGAGAGCACAATAATTTAATAATAAGACAATATTATAAAAAATGCTGGACATTTTTTAACCAAATTGTAGATTTGGATATCAAGATCTTATATTGAAATAAGAACTATTTTAAAAAGAAATCACTGAACAAAGGTATACACCTGTATATTGATATAACTTTTTCCTAAACCTTTCTAAAGGAACTTTCTGGAAGGCACCAGAAGTAAAATAGCTAAGAGGAAAGAGAATAAATGAAGAATCAATACATGGAGAACTAACTGGGGAGAACTTTTGACATATCTATGAATTTTGGCTTGTATTACAGAGGCGTTTTTAAGATTTAAACTATAACTTAACACTTCTGTTTCTAATTCCATATGTACATTTAATTTTGCAATCATTCATTAACATGTGATTTATGTAATCATCATATGATTACATAATTTATGTTATATGAAATGCTTTAAATCAGGAAAAAAACACTATGAGAGAAGATTTTTGTATCTCCCATACAAAAAAAAAAAACCCCACAAAGATTTAATATTTTCATCAAACTCTGAGGAGAAAATGTTTTGAATTATATTGGAATATCTATCGCTAAATTATTTGATGGATTTGGAGGTATAATTTGTTCATTATATTGCAGATACCTTGTTTGATAGGGGTTTATGTCACATCCTGAGTTCTAGATAGTAACCATCATAATGTAATAAACATGGCCTGTCTGTATATGTATATAAGTATGATTGAATTTCTTTTCTCAGCATTTTGTAATTTTTATCATTAATCTCCTTTACATGTTTTGTTAGACATGTACCTAAGTATAGCATTCTGTTGGGAGTATTGGCAATTGTCATATTTTGGTACTAGCTTCTAGTTGCTTGTAAGTATGTGAAGATGCAAATAATTTTTCTGCGCAACCTTATTGAAATAATTACTACTTTCAGTAGTTTTTTCGTATATGGCATGGGAATTTCTATATGTGTAATTATGCCATCTGCAGAGATGGTTCTATTTATTTATTTTCAATTTGTATATATACTTTTCTTGCTTTATTGAAATGGCTAGACTCTATATTACATACTAGGTTGACTGTGAATGATGAAAGCAGATGTCCTTTTCCTGTTTTTGATTTTAGAAAAAACCATTTATTTTTTACTACTAAGTATGGTAATAATTGCAGGTTTTTCTGAAAATGTTTTTCATGAAGTTAAGGAAGTTTAGTGTACTGAGACTTCCCAGCATGTTGAATTTTGCCAAATGCTTATTTTTGTGCCAACTGGTAAGATTATACGATTTTTCTTCTTTCATCTATTTCTATAGTGAATTATGTTGACTGATTAAAAAAAAAATACTGATCCAGCCGTGCATATCCAGAATACATCTCACTTAGTTATGGTGTATTATTTGTATTTATGCTTTGTTAATTCAATTTTGAAGTTTTTGAGTAATTTCATGAGAGATATTAGTCCGTGGTTTTCCTTTGTTTTTGTTTTGCTTTGTTTTGTTTGTTGTTGTTGTTGTTGGTACTCTGGTTTTATAAGAGCAGGAGAGTAATAATGGCCTCAAAAATTAGTTGTTAAGTGTTTCCTCCTACTCTTTTATCTAGGAAAAAAATTATTAAATTGCTGTTAAATCTTCTTTGAATGTTTGGTAAAATTATCCTGTGAAACCATTTTTATCCATAAGTAACAGCAAGAATCAATGATGTAAAACATTTTGTGTGGCTAACAACAAAATTTTATTTTTCACTACTACATTCAGAGAGACGCTTAATAGCAAATTCACTTAAAACTTGTACTGTATGCCTACCATATAACTCTGTAAAAGACACTAGAAAGCTGGGAAAAAGCAGAAAATATTCAATTAACTTTCAGAGCTTAAATCTCAGTGAGAAAACAAAAAAGAACTAGAGAATATTACTTATCATCTCAACTACTAAATTTGCAGGACGTTTCTTTTTGGGGGGAAATTTAAAGTTGTGATTTCAATGTCTTTGATGGAGAATTTAAGTTGTGTATTTCATTTTTCCAGGGTTGTGGTAGTTTGTGGGTTTTAAGAAATTGGTGTATATCTTCTAAGTTGACAAATTTAGGAGGATAAAATGTTTCATATCATTTCCTTATATGTGTTTTACTTTTTAAATTTTTTTCTTTTGAGAGAGGGGTCTCACTCTGTCACACATCCTGGAGTGCAGTGATGGATTCAGAGCTCATTGCAGCCTTGAACTCCTAGACTCAAGCAATCCTCCCATCTTAGCCTTCCTAGTAGCTGAGACTGCACGTATGTACAACTATGCACAACTAATTTAAAAAAAAAAAAAAAGGTAGAAATGGGCTGGGCGCCGTGGTTCACGCTTGTAATCCCAGCACTTTGGGAGGCCGAGGCGGGCAGACCACGAGGTCAGGAGATCAAGACCATCCTGGCTAACACGGTGAAACCCCGTCTCTACTAAAAAATAAAAAAATAAAAAATTTAGCCGGGCGCAGTGACGTGCGCCTGTGGTCCCAGCTACTCTCCCAAGGCTGAGGCAGGAGAAAGGCAGGAACCCGGGAGGCGGAGCTTGCAGTGAGCCGAGATCCCGCCACTCACTCCAGCCTGGGAGACAGAGCGGGACTCCGTCTCGGGGAAACAAAACAAAACAAAGCAAAGCAAAACAAATGTTGAAATGGAAATCTCACTGTGTTGCCCAGACTGGTTCTGAACTGCTGGACTCCTGCCTTGGTGCCCCAAAATGCTGAAATTACAGGCATGAGCCATCATGCCCGGCCTTCCTTACATCATTTTAATAACCACAGAATCTGTTGTAATATTCTCCTGATATTGGTGATTTTGTCTTCTCTCCTTTCATCTGTGTCAATCTCACTAGTATATCAATTATAATATTTTTAAAAGCCAGCTTTACATTTCATTAATGCTGCATCAATTTTATTTATTTATGTTCTTAACTTTCTTTCTGATTGCTTTAGATTTGTTTTGCTCTTGAATTTTTTTGATTCGTGGCAGGTGAACTTAGATTATTGATTTGAGGCATATCCTCTTTTCTAATGTACGCATTTAACGCTCCCAGTTTTCCTCTTGACACTGCTTTCTCATCATCCCACAAATTTTGCAATGTGTTTCTTAAATTTCATTCAGTTTTCTGTATTTTAAATTTTCTTTAGAATTCATTTTGGCTCATGGATTGTTTATGAATATATTTGTATTAGTTCGTTTTCACGCTGCTGACAAAGACATACCCGAAAATAGGAGCAAAAAAAAGGCTTCATTGGACTTACAGTTCCACAAGGCTGGGGAGGCCTCACAATCATGGCGGGAGGCGAAAGGCTCTTCTTACATGGCAGTGTCATGAGAACATGAGGAAGAAGCAAAAGTGGAAACCCCTTATAAACCCACAAGATCTCGTGAGACTTATTCACTATTACTACGAGAATAGCACAGGAAAGACCAGCCCCTATATTTCAATTACCTCACCCTGGGTCCCTCTCACAACACGTGGGAATTAAGAATTCTGGGAGACACAAGTCGAGATTTCAGTGAGGACATAGCCAAATCATATCAATATTTAACTCACATTTTGAGTATTTATCTGTTGCGTTTATGTATTATTAATATCTAGTTTCACTGTGTTACTGTTAGCATATTCTATATGATTTTAATTTTTTAAGTATGTTAAACTTTGTTTTATGACTCAGGATTTGGTCTGTTTTCCACAATATTCCATGGACACTTGAAGAGAATGTGTTTTCTATTTAAGGATAAAGTGTTGTATAATGTCAGTTAGCTCCTATTGTCTGGAAATATTCACTTCCATATCCTTATTGACTTTCTCTCTAATACTGCTTCCCGTTGTTTAGAATGGGCTGTTGAAGTCCTCAACAATGAATGTGCTATTATCTTATATTAAGTATATCAGTTTTTGTTTCATGTATATTGAAGTTCTGTTCTTTGATGCATACATATTGAGTATTGCTACATATTCTGGGTATATTGATCTTTTCATTATTATATAATGTCTTCCCAATCCCTAGTAATTTCTGTACAAAATCTTTTTTTTTTTTTTTTTTTTTTTTTTTTTTTTTTTTTTTTGAGAGGGAGTCTTGCTCTGTTGCCCAGGCTGGACTGCAGTGGCCGGATCTCAGGTCACTGCAAGCTCCGCCTCCCGGGTTTACGTGACATTAATATAGCTACTCTTGTTCTTTTTAAATTGCATTTGCATTGCATAACATTTCCATCCTTTGATTTCCAAGGAACATATGTTGCTACGTTTGAAATAAATTTATTGTATACAGAATATAGTTTATTGTGTATATTTTAATCTTCCTTGCCAATTTCTGTCTTGATTGATAGACAAGACAAAATATGTCCTCTGTATACATTGAGCACCACATCTGATAGTGTTGTAACTTTTGCTTCTACTATAAAATATAACTAAATAATCTCATGAGGTAAAATACACTACATTCTGTTAACTGTATTTTTAACCATACCATTGATGTACATTCCAATCTGAAGAGCCTGGACTTATTCTGTCATTATTTTCTTTCTGCTGTGAAAACTTATTTTACTAATTACTCACAGTTTCATCTGCTTGCCAAAAAAAAAAAAAAAAAAAAAAAAAAAAGTATTTGAGCGGTCTTTTGACTGAGACTAACTCTATTCTGCCTTAGATGTTTGAAGAATAGTTTTGGGTTTAACTGTTTGTGTTTCCTTCATCAATTGAAATATGCTGGGCCACTTTCTTCTAATCTCTATGGTTTCACATATAAATCTGCTGTTAGCCTTATTAGTGTTTATCATCAATGCTGCTTATAAAGCATTCTTGGCTGCTTTTAAGAATTTTTTGTTTGTCTTTAGATTTGCAAAGCTTAATTATAAATTCCCTTGATGTGAAATTTTTTGAGTTTATCCTATTTGAGATTTACTCAGCTTCTCAAATCTCTAGGTTTTACTTTTCAGCCATATTTGTGAATTTTTCAAATTGTTTCTTCAGAAAACTCCCCATTTCCACACACTCTTTCTTCTGTCTTTCTAGATAACCCACAATAGAAATGTTATATATTTTGTTATTGCCTCACAGATCCATGAGGATCATTCATTGCTTTTTTATTCCATTTTATCTCTGTTGTTCAAACTGAGTAAATTTTGTTGATTTGTCATCAAGCTCACACATGGTATCTTCTGTCATCTCTATCTGTTACTGAGTCCGTCCAATAAGTTTTTTACTCTTCTCAAGGACAAAGCAAACAACAACAGTAATACACAGAGTTTCTTTTGCCATTGATCATGAGAGAAATAGCAGAGCAAGTTATTTTCTTGCTTTGAGATATTCTCTCAGAAAAAGCATAATAAGGTTATTTACTTTTATTATTGCTTATTTATGTACTCAATTTCTTTCCCAAATTTGTCTTTTCTTTCTCCATATGTCAGCTACATTATTCTGGACTTTGACTTCTTCGGGTTGGACTTTTTTTTTTTTTACTCATATTGCCTACTCTTAGGAGAGAGCACAAATAGACTTGCCAGGACCTTCATTTTTATCATTTTCTGGAAGAAGGCAGGTTAAAAGAGGAAAGAACAGTGATAATATTTCTACAGTGAATCAGTGGAGTAGCTATTATAATGAGTCCTATTTTAAACACATAAAAGAAATTTCTGATCAAGCCAATTAATTCTATAAGTATTCCCCAGCAAATTCAGAGGAAGTAAAACTGTCTACTAAGCAGGAATGTCTTCCTCTGCCCAGATATGGAACTATAATCTTTACCTTTACATGACTTTCTGATGAAGTAAAGGATATATTATATGTGTTGGAAAATATCATTATGTGTGATGGCATTATTACCAATACTCAATTCAGAAACCTTTTCCAACGTGTTCTCACTTTACAATCACTCATACTCAGATGGCATACACATATAGATATAAGTACAAGTATACATTAAGCAAGACAGTTGATAGTGTTTTATCACTTCCTTTCCCCATTTAAATTACCAAATGTTTTATTTTATAATTTTTTGTTATGATCCTGACTCAACTGACAACTTTTAAGTTATAAAGGATATCATAAGTTCAAAATATGGTATGCTTTTTACCCAATTTATGTCATTGCCATTATCAAATGCATACTCTGGTTCATTTGGGAAATAAACTGCCAATCAATTCATAATTACAGTAAGTTAATACACTTTTTAAGGTGAATATTCATCTTACCACTCATGTCCATTTCAAATCTCAAAGATGCTGACTATGTTCTTTTATTGACTCACATTTTTATAGGCCTAAGATCTCAGGAAATCTTATTCAATGCCAACTTTTCCTGTTTGCTTTCTATGCATCCTATCAAACTAATAGGATCAGCAGACAACAAATTAACATTTTGTCGTTTTTGCCAATATTGACTAATCCAAGCATCTCAGTATTGTCTTGTTTCACGTACACTTAAGAAAAGAGGATGTCAGTCTTTGATTTCTAGTTTCTCTTAAAGTAAACAATGTGCCTCCATTATGCATTAGTGAGCGACTACATAGTGCCACAATAACTTCACCTCAGGATTCCCACTGAGATTCCCAAAATGCACTATTCTCATTGGAGTGTTCTTGATTGTCTAATCAATTAGATACAATTACCCTTTCCCTATTGAAAAGTCATTTGCCAAAATTCATGACTCTATAAATATTCAACCAAAACCCTTGGAACAAGAACCCAATGATTGTGCTATTAGATATACTGTTTTCAGTTAGTCTCATTGTGAAGATTTACCCTTACCTTATTCAACTAAATTTTTACTATCCATGTGAATACAGGAGTAGAATTCCAAACTGGATTGCCTCCATATGCAGACCTTTTTTTTTTTTTTTTGTAGTAAATGAGGTACCTTCCTGTCCATTCAGCATGAGAAACATTCAGTTCTTCTGAAGTCCTATCATCAGCCCAAATGGTAGATCCAGAACTTTTTCATGGAATTGTTTCTGCAAAGCCCATGAACAGACATGCTTCTACATTTGACATATCTGTGTGTGTGTGTGTGTGTGCACACTCTACTGAGGTACACAATCCTTATTGGAACTTCTCTCTATTCTTACCAGGGTATATAGGTATTTTGAGTTTAAAATTATGTAAGTGCTATATAACAAAAATAACATTCATCATATTGTTCATAGGTGAAATTTCTAAGCAATAAAGCATTCAAGAGGTGACTTAGGTGCTTTTAAAGGCATTGAGTTTTAAAAGGGAAACAGGGCATAAAAGTGGAAAACTTCTTGCCTGACAACCCAATAGAAAAAAAAAATCCCATTGTCTGAGGAGAAATTCAAGCCTGCTGCAGAAATTTGCAGAAGAGTGGGATGTTAATCACCCAGACAATGGGGAAAATGTCTCCAGGGCATGTCAGAGACCTTTGCAGCAGCCCCTGCCATCACATGCCTGGGGGCCTAGGAGAAAAAAGTGGTTTCCTGGGCCAGGCCCAGGGTCCCCATGCCCTGTGCAGCCTAAGAACTTGGTGCCCTGCATCCCAGCTGCTCTAGCTGTGGCTAAAAGAGACAACATAGAGCTCAAGCTGTGGCTTCAGAGAGTGCAAGCATCAAGCCTTGGCAGCTTCCACATTGTGTTGAGCCTGTAGTTGCACAAAAGTCAAGAACTGAGGTTTGGGAATCTCTGTCTAGATTTCAGAGGATGTATGGAAACACTTGGATGCCCAGGGAGATATTTGCTGGGGGGTGGGGTCCTCATGGAGAACCTCTGCTAGGGCAGTGCAGAAGGCAAATGTGGAGTGGGAGACCCCACGCAGAGTCCCTACTGGCACACTGCCTAGTGGAGCTGTGAGAAGAGGGCCGCTGTCCTTCAGACTCCAGAATGTTAGATCCATAAACAACTTGCACCACGCCCCTGGAAAAGTCACAGACACGCAATGCCAGCCTGTGAAGGCAACTGAAAAAAAAAAAAAAAAAAAAAAAAGTACCCTGCAAAGCCACAAGGGTGGAACTGCCCAAGACCATGGGAACCCACCTCTGCACCAGCGTGACCTGGATGTGAGACATGGAGTCAAAGGAGATCATTCTGGAGCTTTAAGATTTGATTACCCCTCTGGATTTTGCACTTGCATTGGGCCCATAGCCCCCTTTGTTTTGGCCAATTTCTCCCGTTTGGATTGGCTGTTTTTACCCAATACCTGTAAACCCATTGTATCTAGGAAGTAACTAACTTGCTTTTGATTTTACAGGCTCAAAGGTGGAAGGGACTTGCGTCTTCTCTGATGAGGTTTTTGAGAGTGGGCTTTTGAGTTAATGCTAATGAGTCGAGACTTTGGAGAACTGTTTGGGAAGGCATGATTGGTTTTGAAATGTGAAGACATGAGATTTGGGAGGGACCAGAGTTGGAATGATATGGTTTGACTCTGTGTCCCCACCCAAATTTCATCTTGTAGCTCCTATAATTCCCACGTGTTATGGGAGAGACCTGGTGGGAGATGACTGAGTCATGGGGACGGGGCTTTCCCGTGCTGTTCTTGTGATAGCAAATGGGACTCACGAGATCTGATGGTTTTAAATATGGGAGTTTCCCTGTGCAAACTCTCTCTCTTTGGCTGCTGTCATGCATTTAAGATTTGACTTGTTCCTCCTTGCCTTCCACCATGATTGTGAAGCCTCTCCAGCCAAATGGAACTGTAAGTCCATTAAAGCTCTTTCTTTTTTAAGTAGCCCAGTCTCAGTTATGTCTTTATCAGCAGCGTAAAAATGGATGAATACATAGAATATATAAAAACTCATATGAATCAGTTTAAAAAATAAAGACAAAACTCCAGTATAAAAGTAGGAAATATGCAAATGATTTACGGGACTTTTATAGGTCCTTTGTTCTCACACACACACACACACACACACACACATCCATGCCTACAGATTTGGCTACAATTTTTCTTTTCTTTTTTTTTTTTTTTATTATACTTTAACTTCTGGGATACATGTGCAGAATGTGCAGGTTTGTTACATGGGTATGCACATGCCATGGTTGTTTGTTGCACCCATCAACCTGTCATCTACCTTAGATATTTCTCCTAACTCTATCCATTCCCTAGTACCCCCCACCGCCGGCCCCCAGAGGCCCTGGTGTGTGACGTTCCCCTCTCTGTGTCCATGTATTTTCATTGTTCAACCTCCACTATGAGTGAGAACAGGCGGTGTTTGGTTTTCTGTTCCTGTGTTAATTTGTTGAGAATGATGGTTTCCAGCTTCATCCATGTCCCTGGAAAGGACATGAACTCATCCTTTTTTATGACTGCATATTATTCTGTGGTATATATGTGCCACATTTTCTTTATGCAGTCTATCATTGATGGACATTTGGGTTGGTTCCAAGTCTTTCCTATTGTGAACAGTGATGTAATAAACATATGTGTGTGTATGTTTCTACAGTAGAATGATTTATAATCCTTTAGTCATATACCCAGTAATGGGATTACTGGGTCAGATGGTACTTCTGGTTCCAAATCCTTGAGGAATCACCACACTGTCTTCCACATTGGTTGAACTAATTTATACTCCCATCAACAGTATAAAAGCATTCCTATTTCTCCACATTCTCTCCAGCATCTGTTCTTTCCTGCCTTTTTAATGATTGTCATTCTAACTGGCATGAGATAGTATCTCATTGTGGTTTTGATGTGCATTTCTCTAATGAACAGTGATGATGAGCTTTTTTTCATGTTTGTCGGCCACATAAATGTCTTCTTTTGAAAAGTGTCTGTTCATATCCTTTGCCCACTTTTGGATGGTTTTGTTTGTTTCTTTTTCTTATAAATTTGTTTAAGTTTGTTGTAGGTTCTTGATATTAGCCCTTTGTCAGATACATAGATTGCAAAAATTTTCTCCCATTCTGTAAGTTGCCTGTTCACTCTGCTGATAGTTTCTTTTGCTTTGCAGATGCTCTTTAGTTTAATTAAATCCTATTTGTCAATTTGGGCTTTTGTTGCCATTGCTTTTGGTGTTTTAGTCATGAAGTCTTTGCCCATGCCTATGTCCTGAATGGTATTGCCTAGATTTTCTTCTAGAGTTTTTATCGTTTTAGGCCTTATGTTTAAGTCTTTAATCCATCTTGAGTTAATTTCTGTATAAGGTGTAAGGATGTGGCCCAGTTTCAGTTTTCTGCATATGGCTAGCCAGTTTTCCCAACACCGTTTATTAAATAGGGAACCCTTTCCCAATGGCTTTTTTTTTTTTGGTCAGGTTTGTCAAAGATCAGATGATTGTAGATGTGTAGCATTATTTCTGAGGCCTCTGTTCTGTTCCATTGGTCTATGTATCTATTTTGGTACAAGTACCACACTCTTTTGGTTACTGTAGCCTTGTAGTATAGTCTGAAGTCAGGTAACATAATGCCTTCAGACTTGTTCTTTTTGCTTGGGATTGTCTTGGCTATATGGGCTCTGTTTTGGTTCCATATGAAATTTAAAGTACATTTAAAAAAATGTTTAAAAAAAGAAAATAAGAATTTCTTTTATCTTTCTTTCTTTCTCTCTTTCTTTTTTTATTTTATTTTTATTTTTTTGAGACAGGGTCTCACTTTTTTCTTAGGCTGGAGTCAGTTGTTCAATCACAGCTCACAGTGGCTTCAACTTCTTAGGCTCAAGCAATCCTCCCACCTCAGCCTCCAGAGTAGCTGGGACTACAGTTGTGCACCACCATGCCCAGATTATTTTATTGACTTATTTTATTTTCTATAGAAATGTGATCTCACTATGTTATCCAGGCTGATCTCTAACTCCTAGACTCAAGCAATCCTCTTGCCTTGACCTCTCAAATGCTGGGATTTACAGGTGTGAGCCACTGCACCTGACCCATGACATTTAAAAAAAAAAAAAATTAAGTAGTTTTTTTTGGTTCAAACTCTTTAAAAGATTATTATTTAAAATAAGCTCTTACTAGTTTAACAACTTTTGGAATGTAATTTTCTGTCAAGATCCTTTATCCAACATCTGAAACATTTTTCATGTTCTTATTTAAAAAGCTGCATAGTCTAGAAAAAAAAAGTTTTTACATAATATTGTGAAAGTTTAGAAGTTAAAATCCCATAATATACCTGTACTTTCAGGATATTTAAATTTTATACAGTGTCAAATGGATCATGGCAGTCTTAGTCCTTAATTATTCTTATCATTCAAAAATATTGTCATTAAAGAAAATATTTCAATAAATTAATTAATCAGATCATATAACAATATTAACCCTAAAAATCATCACTGACATTTCACTTGCACGAAACTTACCATAAGCCAGGGCTTTCAGCTGACTTGGTAATATTCTTCATGTTGAGTTTATATTACATGGTTTATTTATTATAAATGGCATTTTATTGCATTCTGTGGAGACAAAATGTTTAGAAGATTTACAGGTTTTGTTCAGGTATCCTTGTTCAAATCTTCCTGTGAGTAATTTATTACCTGTGCATGCCATTGTTCTAATTACCAAGAGTTAAGTGTTCTTCCTGGAGAATGCTCTTTTCCACTAAATACAAATTTTAAAACTCTGAATCCTTGCAGATACTTAACGAAAACCTATGGTTTCTGTTTCTATGGAGTGAAAATAACTGTTTTCATTTTAGAAGTTAAGTCATGTCAAAATTCAGCATATAAAATTTCAGTTACTAACCAGAAGAAAAATGGAAACATGGAAAAAATATATCAGAACCATCAGAGAGCTCTTAGCTGTTTTACAAAGTCAGAGTTGCAGTTGCCTTTTTTCATCCCTTTGCTAGGGTCAAAAATACAAAAACAACAACAGCAACAACAACAACAAAACTATCAACCATTGAATTGTTACTATTTTTCTAATGAATCTGATTATTTAAAAAGTCTATTATTACATTATTATTTGGTAAACTAACCCAAACCTAGGAGATGTTGAAAATATAAAAAGCAAATTTCTCATTTTAAAATAAATATTTTAGGTCAATTTACATAATACTTTAAAAAAATACTAATTCATGAAGTTAAAACCTGAACCACATGGTTCAAGTGATGTATAAAACTAAAACTGAGAAAGAAGGAAAAGTGACATCATTATCACAATAAAATGAATATCTAAGTGGAAAAAAGAATAGTATAAAATATACATAAATAAGTTTTGAAAACTGGCAACCAGGAGGCAGAATAGTCAGAAGTCATCCTACATACACATTTTTTGTTGTTGTTTTTTGTTTTGGTTTCTAATTTCTTGGACAAGTATTTGAAACAAATTTTAAAAAACAAACAAAAATAAATTAAAAAAAAGTTAAAAACAGGATTTACATTCTCTACTTTGCCACAGTCTTCACCACAGCTTACTAAGGAAAGAATGTCACAATTTACTTATCTGTGGTTCTCGAACTTGAACATGCATTAGCAGCACCTGAAATACTTGTTAGAACACAAATTACTGGGTCCCACACCTTGATTAACTTGCAAATAAGTAGCTGGACATGCACATGGATGAAGGCAGCCTTCAGGGTGGGCAGTCAGATGGTTGCTGTTCTACAATGTTCTCAGGTACTACTAATGCCACTCATCTAGAGACTGAACACCTTACCTGCTTCTGAAGGTGTTTGAATTGCAATTCCTTCTAAAGTAAATCAGCACACTCAGTAGCAGGAAGTGACAACGGACTAATATACTGCCAGAAGAAAGGACCAAATGACATAATTTAACATTAATTAAATTATATATGTAATTTCATATAAATTTATGTGTCATGTAAATTTTATGTTCATATAAATTTTTTATATTTTACATATATTTTATATATTTATATATAAATTTATAAAAATTATTACATGCAATTAACATATATAAATTTATATAAATATTTATATATTGTTATATATTTTATTTATACATAAAATTTTTATATAAATATTTATATAAATTTATATATGTTAATTACATGTAATATAATTATATATTAGTGTTTATATAATTAAATAAATACAGAGTATATAAATTGCATATATTAAGAATAATTCAACATAATTTAGTGACAAACATTAAGACTTTTAAAATTCAGTATTTTTTTGTAGTAATCTTTCTGTTCATCTTTTTACAAGCCTTTTATTGTTCATTTAAACATAGACTAGAATTTAAAGCTTAAATATAGATCCAAATACAACTTAAAGATCTAAATGTGCACGTACACACACAAACACCACATTTTCAGAACAAAATAAAGGATGTCATCTAAGACCAAGATAAAAATGAAATAATCAATTTATTGTCAGAAAGTCGTGAAGGGAACAGACTGTTTTAAGCTTACCATTTTTTTATAAGCAGTCTGACTGATGGATTAGCTGGTTATACTTTTGAAACACTGCATATCTGAAAGATACCTATTTTCGACTTACACAGTCATTTAGAATACTATTTTGACAGCGCATTAATATAAAGCATTATTAGAAACTGTTCAATGTTTCTTAGAGTTCCAGGTTGCTAAATATCTGGTTCTTATGACATTAACACATTTTTAATGTGTAATATTTGAGATATTGGGGCATCTCAACAGTACGAACTGCTGTACGTTTTTGTGACAGACTCTATGCAATTAAGCATTTTGTACTAATTTTTAAATCATTTATCAATTTATCGTATCATTTATCAATTTATCGTTTGAATTTTTCTACGCAGTTTGTTGATTATAGCTTTCAGAAAAAAATGCATTTTGAGGAAATCTAGGTTGAAAATCAAGTGTTCAGCCTATGGAATAGATGTGTCTAGGTATGTTTGGAGTTGGTTTTGAAAAAATTAAGCACATTTAACTCTTAGAGTTTATTTGCGCTTTCAGCAATTCATAAATCAGGGAAGCAAAGGATTAAAAGGAGTTAGCACTCTGCTGGAAGAAACAGAAGGAGAAACTTTTACAAAGCATTTGCAGAATCAAGACAAAGAAAACAATTTTGATTAGAGTGGAAAGTCCTTAGAGGTTTGTTGGTGGTTTCTAATCGGTGCAGTTTCTAGTTTCAATTTACTGTTTACATTAAGCTTTGGTTTGCTCATGTCATAATTTAAAGTGCCAGAGCCACCCCAGTCTAAGAGCTGGCCAATTCAATTTTTTTTTTTTTTTTTTTAACAACCCTGCCTTCCCTCCTTTTGGTCAGCTTCTCATTTATGAAACACTGACCAGTAACTTGACCATCAGCATTACTGTCTGCCGTCATTATTGGCTGAGTTGTCTTTATTTAGTGTGGAACTCAGAAGTAATGATGTCACGCCCGTTGAAGAAAGATTTCTTTAGCTGTTCATCAATTTCTTTTTCTTTTCCTTTTTTTTTTTTTTTCCTGGGGACAAAGTCTTGCTCTGTTGCTCAGGCTGGAATGCAGTGGCACAGTCTTGGCTCACTGCAATGTCCAGCTCCCAGGCTGAAGCGCTTCTTGTGTCTCCGCCCCCCGAGTAGCTGGGATTACAGGCATGTGCCACCATGCCCCCCCTCCCCTTTTTTCCTTTTTTTTAAATATAGAGGAGATTTCTCCGTGTTTGCCAGGCTGGTCTCAAACTGCTGCCCTTAAGTGATCCACTCGCCTTGGCCCCCGCCCCACCCCACCAAGGTGCTGGGATTTACAGGCATAAGCCACTGCATCACTCTAATTACACTGAGGCAGTCTGACATATCCTTGATGGCTGTGAACACACAGTTAAGACCTTTCAGAGAATATAGCACATCAAGGAGATTATAATGATGACTCTCTGGAAGATAATACCAAGAGACTGGAATATGATAGGTAGCCAAGGTCCTTATGAACCAAGGCAACTAATATTTCTATGGAAACAAAAGGCAAAGAAAGGCCAATGACTAGAATAAATGATAAATTCAGTCTATCACTCCAGAGAGAAGTTAATCATCAAAATTTCTAGGTTTGAGTTCAAAGCATATTTTCCTGGTTCACAGTTCGAAAGTCTGTGGTTATGGCATTGGGCATTTTTGTGAACTCCCTGTGGTTCATGTGTCAGGCATGAGGGTTGTCCTCTGAAGTTGTATCAAGTTGTCTATCTCCAGGTTATAGGCTTCCAAGAATAGAGCAGTTCTTTTTCTTAACAATTCCAAGTCAGAAGAGTGGGAAAAAATTAGATCGAGGCACGTGGAAGAATTCAGGATCCAGTCCAGTCTACAAGAAGATAATGAAACTTGAAAAAAATGAAAGTACTGCTATTCAATAACAAATGTATTGTAATTTTTCGTGAAATACAATTTTTTTCTTTATATAGTCATAATGATTTCTACGGAATATAATCAAAGCAACACTAATTTGATTGCAAAATAACTTTAGTGTCATCAAACTTAGTCTGTTTACAAGAGTACAGCAATAATTGCAATGGACTACATCATATTTTTTTTAAGTCTGCTCTGCTGAAACTTTTGATAAGGGATCTCAGATTGGACTTTTAAAAGCCTCTTCAAGCGAAGAAGCTGAGCACTCACTATCAGACTGTAATGTCTATATATTTGGGTGAAGTTTTCTCTTCCTGAGTTCACCAAAGTATCTTGGGGTGTCTGACCCTCTCAGGAAGTAACATTTGTAGTCACTGCAAGGCTAGTAATGCTGTAAGAAACTACTGTGTATTCAAGTTAACAAGTTAATTTTTTTCAGGGGCCAATATTGACTCCATAAAATCAGCCTTAGGTTCTTAAAACTCTGTATCTGAAAACATCACATTACAATCAAAGCCTTGGTAATATAAACAATGTTTCCAATTGTGCCCTGTTACAAAGAGAACAGATTCTTAGTGGACTTACGCAAATAACTATAATAAATACCCACTGATACTTTATAAATTCTGTAGGGAGCAGCTAAAAAGGGATGTTAAATGTTTTAATTCTGTTTACAAAAGTATACTTAACCCAATTGTTGTAAATTATAGATAGCTTAAGATTCAAAGTTTCATTAAATCTAGACAAAAAAGAAACATTAAAATAATAAAACAGGGAAACTTCAAATAAAAATCCACAAATACATTATTCTCATCAGTGTATTAAGTCTCATCTTATTAATTATTCTATTAAATTTTGGAATAATTTCATAAAGCCATTAGTTTTTTTTCACTAGAGTTCTGAAAACTCTTATCAGTCTAATGGTATAATCTTAAAATTATCAGAATCCTGTATTACAGAATATTTTTTATTGATCTATTTGAAGATGCAACACATTAGAATTATAGTTGCTTGCAAAAATCTATTCAAATAGTATTAGAAAAACCTATTAACTGTGGACGATAGGGCCTAAAACTACCATGGTTAAAGATCTAACGAGAGGTCATTATAAAATGACTCAAACGACAAGGAAATTTGATATTTTACTGTGGCTTATGACATTTTAACATAGTAACCAACATTATGGCAGATATATCAGATTTCTAGGATTTTCATACAATTTTTGGAGCACATATTAACAGATACATAAAAATATAATTCAAACATTAAACAGATTTTTAAATTTTACAATGCTTTCCATATAATTTAAAATATCAAATAAGCCTAATTAGTTTAATATCTTTCATTTTCAGACACCTTCTGATATTCCACGAGTCCTCTGACGTGTCCCAAAATTAGTTGGAGGTCAAAAAGGCTTAGTTTAAAATTTCCTTGTGGGAAGATTCTGGGGGGGAAAAAAAAAAGTGTAAAATACTTGATTAAACACGATCCCTGGTCCATACGAAAGGATGAGAGGTAAATACAGAGAAGTTACATAGTTGAAAAAAATACTCCTTAAATGTTGAGAAGAGTTACTTTTCTTAAGTAATTAAAGACCTAAGAAAAGATAATAGAGAACACAAATAGCTTGAAAAAAAAAAAAAAAAAGTCAAATAATATCAGAAAAAAACTTCATTAATTAGCAATGGACAACAGGACTTAAAACTGCCGTAGTGTTGATGCATAGGTTGTGAGAAGACCACCACTGTTCCGAGTGAAAAATGAGCTACTCTAGCCCCTTTCACCTTCCAACTTGTGAAAATGGTGTTGACTCGATGCCCGTGACATATTTTCATGCAGGAGAGGAAGCAAAGTGCACCAATTGTTCCTGTTCCTCACCCTTGACACTGTGAAGGCTCAGGATTTTGTCAATAAAAGATAGGATGTTGGATCTGTGGTGTTATCACTTTGGTGACAATGACAATCATCTCTGCTCTGAAGCTGGCAGGAAGATGCAGAACAAAGACAACGGTCTATTGTGTTGCAGAACAGGATTGAACAATAAAAGGAGGCCAAAACTTTACCTTGTTGAAAGCATAAAGTTTACAATATCAAACTGCATAACAAGTCACACTAAGACTCAGTATCTTCTTTGATGCCTACATCTCACGACAATGATTCAGCTGCAGTGAGAGCGTGAAGAAATAAACTGCCAATTCTGCTGTCTTACCAAGGGAGCCTACAGCAAGGCAAAGTAGTATCAAGGATAGTGGCAGCCACCAAGGTCCTCACCCCTGCACATAAAGGAAAAGCATCCAGCCTCAAAATAATAACACCGTATAAACATATTATTTAGATTTTTGTTGAATAACAGTTGCTGAATTTGATAAAACTACTTTCTGCTGAATAATGACAGCGGGATTACTATTCTCATGATAGACCAGACCCCTTTGAAGGCGAAAAGAAAAACAAATGGGGGCTATGGTAGCATAGTCACTGACAAGAGCAGATCATGAGGGAAGAACTAAGAACAATCGGGAGTTTTTTGATGTTATAATTATCTGGGGATATGAATGTAAAGCCCAAGCTTTTATTACATGTGGGTAGCTGGGTTGAGGGGCACTGTTTGTTCAATATGGAATTTCTTTATTTATATCCATTGGGCATCTTAATAAATAAGTGCAAAGTACACTCAAGCCTAGACCAAACTATTCTCCTCTGAAGTTGATTCAATTCTTTGAAAATGATTAAGGACATTGGAATTCTCTAACATATAAAATGGTCAAAATCTTATTAGAAGAATTCCAATGAAACCTCTTCACATATCACTGACATATTTGGTGCTGAATATTTTAAGTATTTAAGAAGTGAGCAATAAAACAGTAGGAAATATAGCAATATATCAAGTTAAAGAATTAATTAAACAGATATTCTCTGTATGATTTTATTTGGATCAGAAATATTTTATACATAAATCTTATACATTAATTTCCAAAATTTATGTATACAATTTTAATTACATATTTTTGTTAACAAATCAACAAGCTTTTATATTCAATAGCTGAATGGAAATCCTTTCACTCACTTAAATAAATTCTTTCATATAGTGAATGACATTTATCAAATATGTCATCATTATCTCATTTAAGAATAAATAAAAAGGAGAACTTACTTTAATACCTTTTATAAGAAATGAATCCAAGCCTTAATAAAAGGTAATCACAATTAAATTATGTATTTTGTCACAGTGTGGAGATATTTTGAATATTCAAACTTTTTTCATCCCATTAGCAATAATCTGTCAATAATCTTTCCAGATGGTTATCTATAACCATAAACAGTTGCCAACCTACAAAATCGTAACCCTGTTAGATAGTATATAAGTAATCTCCTATAGCTTCACTTGAAGTCAGCAATTTAACTTATTTATTTCTAAATATAGTAGGCTTACAACCATGTTTCTCTAATGGATAGCCCTCTCACACTAAAATCAGGGGATTTGGCTATGTGTCTCTTGTAGTTTTCACTGAAATAAACCTATCAGAGAGAAGCCTAAAGTAGAGTCACCCTACCTAAAGCTGCTTGGCCATATTGATAGATTTTTGTCCACCCCATATACTAGGTATAGAATTCAATACATAACAAACTGGCTAAGTAGTAAAGTGGAGTCACTATACCACTGGCCAGTGGTGTAATAACTCCATAGACAGATTTTTCCACTGAATGGAGTAAACAGAATAGAAAGGGAAAAAATCAGATGTTAATATTAAAAGTCACAATTTCCTTCTGTTGCATGCTTAGGAAATTAGTGTCAATGCAATCCCAGTCTCTCACTATATACTAGATCATTTACCTTTAGTTACATATCCTTTTCTGATATTTTCTATCTTGATATAATAAAGAAACAAATAAGAATAATACAGGCTTTCTTTAAGCTTGATGTATCCTACATTTCTTTTCTAATTTCCTGGTAGATGGTAGGCTCTTTAAGCAAATAGATTGTGCCTCTGTACCTTTATAACCCAAGATGGATCCTTGCACATTGTAGTGACATAGTAATTACTTCTGTGACTGAATAGAATAATTTCATCGCTAACCTTCTTGACAGATTGCACTACACATGTTGCTCATATTTTTCATACTGACTTTATCTCTTGTAACACTGCTTCAACTCTAAATTTTCCTGGAAAATAATTTGTAAATGTTCAGTGCCCTTGTAATTAGCCAAACCTGTATAGTTATTCTACAGACTCTACCACAAAAGAGTATACAACTGTCTTATTGAAAATATATCTTCTTTTTAGTGTGAAGTTCTGAGATAATTCTTTCTTTCTTTCTCTATTCCTGCCTACAGACTCTATTTAGATGATTAAATATTTTTAATATTAATATAATAAAGGGATAACCTGCAAAATAATTTTGGTTTTCAGGTCAATTGCATTGGATATGTCTATATTGTCTGGTTTAAAATACATTGTAAAACATGAATGATCATTGATATCAATTATCGTTTATTATAACAAAACACCCTCAAATAGACAGACTCTTAAAAAGTATGCATTTTCCTTAAGGTTCAGTGGGTTGGGTTATTGTTCACATATGAGCTGACTCAGCCACACTTGGCCGAACTGGCTCCTAACGGGGAGGTCTATTAGGTCAACACATAAGGTAGGATGGTTCAATTCACTTGTCTGGAATGTGGCAAGCTACTAAGTGAAACCACCACTGCAAATGGGTTCCTTGTCTCTTCCCATCCAGCATACTAGTCAGGAGCTCTTAATATAGCCATTATATGACACTACGAACAGAAAACAAGGGCAAACTCAATTGTACAAATACTTATACAGACTCTACTGGCTTGAGTTTCCTTTTGTTCATTGGCCAAAGAAGTCTGGAAACATATTGTACTAGAATTAGTATGGAAGAGTGTTATCAGAGTCAGTAAGGAAGCAAAATGTCAAAAGGTGTGAATATAAAGAATAGTGAACATAATGCCAAAATCTGCAAAATGCCTCCGGCTTATCCCAACAACTTATGTAACTCTTACAATAGAAAAAAACACATATTAACCCCTATCACCTCCAAATGTTTCTTTTAATTATAGCATCACACACTGAATCCAGAATATCATAATTTAAAATTGTATGCACATTTGGCTTTTCAGATGTTTTTCCTATCAATTCAGTATGCAAGCAATATAGAAAGATGATAGAAGGACAAACTAATATTAATACTCACTCCATTTGAAAATGGGAAGAATGGGACATGCATGGCAGCCACTTTTCCACAGAAATGTTGAAGTCCCACTAGCCATACAATTCTCCCTATTCTGGAGTTATGAAATATTTCTTAAGACTATGTTCTATCCTAAAAGTACACCATGTCCATCCACTGTTGCCTATGGACTTTTGTCTTATGATCTAAACTCCCTTTTTTTCCGTAAAAATATAAGCCATGTTTGAAGTTGAGTATCTTTCTCAACTTGCTTTCTGACTTTGGCGTGCTAGGTGCTGAAAGATCCTTTTAATTCAAGCTAGCATTGCTTTCACTAAAATAACTTCCTTAAACATTGTGTAGGTTTCCTCTAAACCTGATTGTCTTTACTGCATGCATTACTATCCACACCCACAATTATTTCTGGGGAGACTCTGGTAAACTTTGGGCATGTTAGATTGCTGTGAGACAATGTTCTTAAGATTCTTAGAAGTCCTTGTGTCTAGCAGAGAGGAAACTACTGAAGTCATTCAGAAACCTTACCAGTGGTCTCTAGCATACCTTTTACTTTATTTTGAACCTGAGGCTATTTTTAGGCTTTAAGATCTTTTGCAACCTTGAAATTATAGAATTGATAAAAAGTTTTATTTTTTAAATCATAAAGTTCTGGATCATTCATATTCTCTCTAAATTATGTATGTAGATTGTAATGTTTTAGCTTAGCTCATCTTTTTCCTGCATATTATCATAGACAGTTACAAGAAGCCAAATGATATTTTCCAATTTCTACCTGGAAATCATCTGCCAAAGTCCACAAGCTCATTATATGTATTTTTCACACTCCAAGTTACCACAGTTAACAGTTTTTATCATTTCGTTATTACATAATGTAGGTTTCCATTTTCCAGGTTTCTTTAACAATTTCCTTACCACATCAACAGTCAGACAGATTGTCATATCCCAAATTCAAATCATATACCTAAATTTTTGGTTATGGCAGCACCTAGTCTCTATTATTTCATCTATGTCTGTAGCAGTCATATATTACTACATAACAAGTCATCTAGAAATATAGTCTCTTAAAATAAAACAAAAAGAAATTTATTTTGCTCACAATTCTGAGTTGACTAACATTCATTTTACTTAATTGTGATACACATAAAATTGAAAAACTTAAGAAAACGTTATATATATGTGTATATATATAATATAATGGATTTGAAAATAGACATCAATTATTAAAGCTCATAATTAGAAAACTTGTGAATGAGAACTGAAATTCTAAGATAAACTATAGATCTAGAGGTAATCAAATAGTTGACACCAGGCAAGTCTTTTAATTAATACAAAACCCCTATTTTTATCAGTTTAGACTACTATAACAAAGTACCACAGAATGGACAGTTTATAACAACAGAAATTATTTTCTCACAGTTCTGTAGGGTGAAAGTCAAAGTTGAAGGTGCTAGCGTGGTTGGATTCTGGTGAGGGCCGTCTTTTGGGTTGCAGATTTCCATCTTCTCCTTTTATCTTTTACACAACAGAAAGCAAGCTAAGTAATTCTCCAGCCTCTTCTGATCCCATTTGCGAGGGCTCCACACTATTGTGAGGCTCTCATCCCATTTGTGAGGGCTCCACCCTGTTGACCTAATTACTTCTCAAATGGCCCACCTCTCAATCTTATCACTTTGGGATCACAGTCTCTACGTATAGATTTATGGAGCCAAACATTCAGTACACAAAACCACACATATAGCTTGTAAGATAAAAATATAAAATTCCATTATTTAACAAAATAATATGAAGAAATAGTATGAGAGAAGCATGGTCTTATAATATGTTATGAATGTATCTATCAGTAATTCAGGCATATGAAATAAGCAAGATATGTTTTAAGTTGGAATCAAATAGAGAGTGCTTTAATAATACTAGTATTTGTAGTTTTAAAATGCCAACCTTTAAGATTAGCTCCAGGACTTGACAAAATCTAGTTAGTGGATGCAGTCACGTAGTAAATATCAGCCTTAGAAATAAGTTTATATTCCATTAAACAAAGAGAACATGACATTTCCTGTTATACGGAAGTAACTTAAAGAGACATGGTTGTCTTCCAGATGCTCAAGCTATAAACTACATATTGTATCTTTTGACAAGGAGCACCAATAATTATCATTATCTGCTTCCCATATCTTGCTTTTTATGGGAGGTTTTCTTCTTTCTCTCTACATTAACACATTTAGATAACTCTAAATATGTCCTTTTCTTTTTCTTATGGGATTCATTCTAATATTTGTGTGTCAAGTCTTTTTTTTTTTCATACTCATTCTCACATTTATTGTGAGGACTTTTGCCTTCCATGTCTGGAGATATTTTGTACCAATGAACACAAATACCTTCGTAAGTGTCCATTATCATTCACGAACTCAAAACCTCATATTTCTAAGACAGAGTCTACTTACATATTTAAATTATTAAAAGTCTCTTTTCTTGAGCAAAATGATCATTTTACATTTCCCAGGACAATAGGTGAAAAGACTTACATTTGCATTACTCTCCTTTCCATCCATAGCATCATGAAAACTGCTGGAGTGTCTCTGCAAGGGTTTCAGAATATCTTAGGTTTATTTTCATTTATTTAGCGCTTTTATCAGCTACTGCTGAGTTCTGTTTCCTCCTATAGAACTCATCATATCTGATCAAATCACAACCTCACTCCCATTTGCTTTCATCAACATGGAATATTGATACCTCCAGTGGGGTACAAGTTGAACTTGAAAAGAATGGGAACATCTATGATATTTTATTTTAGAGTATATTGACAAACCTTCTCTAAGTTATTTCTTCCCAGTCCCAGACATCGCAGATTACTTGTGAGAGAAAGAGTGGTATCAACAGCTGCAGTCTGAGGGAAGTATTCTTACGAATCCAAACAACTGACACTTTCTACATCCCTAGTGCTTTATTCTTACCACAAAACTGTTTTGCAGAGGAAAAATGACTACCAAACTTCCTGAGGAATTGGTACTAGCCATATAATGACCAGAGAAATTCAGAAAATCCCTGTGGATCCACATTAAGTATATATCCATTAATCTATGTCCAAATGACTCTCCATTTTTCTCTTAGTTTCTTAGCAATTCTAAAGGAGAAAAACTCCATACATCGAGAAATTAATAATCACAGCATCGGCATTATTCTACTACTTGTAGATGAGACACCAGAGCTTATCCAAAACAACTGTATTAATTAAGGTTAGATTCACCTTTGAGTAATAAAAAAAAATTAGTATAGCAGTGACTTCATCAATGTGGAAACTTTTTTTTTTTTCTCAAGCAAATAAACCTGAAGGTAGTGTAGGACTATTATATTAGGAGCCAGTTTACTACTCTTGACCCACTTTACCATACTTATCATTAATATACTCCAGATTCAATATAGCTAACAGAAGGCTGAAGAACATACCACTTCCTGTTAGAATACATCCTGGAAATTACAGAGGGACATTTTCATTCTTTCAATTGGCCAGATCTCAGGCGTATGACTACAGCTATTTCCAAGTAAGCCTTCACAATATAATGTTTATCCCAGGTGGCCATGTACCCAGCCAATTCCAGGGAAAAAGAAAGAAAACATTCTGTGTATAATGATCAGTTTTGACTCCAAAATGAAATAGATGTACAATGCCTATATTTGGTTAAACAGGGTATTTTGAAAGTAGCGAGTCTCAGGTTCTGAGTCTGAACAAACATGAAATCATATATTCAGCTATGATGGTTAATTTTATGTGTCATTTTGGCTAAGACACAGTACCTACCTATTTGATCAAAAATAATTTAGCTCTTTCTGTGATGTATTTTTTATTGTTGAATCTCATTTTTAAAATAAATTTTATTATGCATGTTCGAGGTTTACAACATGATGTTATGGGATACATATTGATAGTAAAATGTTTACTATAGTGAATCAAATTAACATATTCAGTATCTCACATAGTTATTTATATGACAACAACAGCTAAAATCTACTTATTTGACAAAAAATATCTGTGATGTATTTTTTAGGTAAGATTAATATTTAAGTCAATAGACTTTTAGTACATATATTAGCCTCAATAATGTAGGTTGGTGGGCCTCATCTAAGTTAAAAGTTTTACTAGAAAAAGGCTGACCTCTGCAGAAGAAGAAGGAATTCATCCAGCAGGCTGCCTTCTTACTTGAACTGCAACATTATCTCTTCCCTGGGTCCTCAGCCCACTTGCCTCCCCTGCATATTTTGAACTTATCAAGCTGTACAATCTCATGAGCAACTTACCAAGGTAAGTTTCCCTTCTCTGTCCCTCCCTCACTCCCTCCCTCTCTCTCTCTCTCTCTCTCTCTGTATTGTGCTATTTTTCACTCATGTATTGATGCACAAGAAATTATCCTAAGACTTAGTTTCTTTAGATGATGATTCAACGTCCCATGAATTGACCAAGTCTCAACTGGGCATTTTGGATCTGGGTCAAGCTCCACTGTTCTCGATGGTCTTACTACACATCAGTGACCTCTCCTTGGAGGACTGAGATAGCTAAAAAGTCAGAGACCACTGTGGTAGCCAAGGCCCGTGTGGTTTCTCATATACCAGATTATCCAGGTTTCTTCATATGACAATGGCAGGGTTTCAAGTGCCTCTAGAGTGAAAGCATGCAAGGCCCCTGAGTCCTGGACTCTGAACTTGCACTTTTGTAACACATCCCAAAGAGAGTCAAGACTCAATGGATGAAGAACTAACATCTACTTTTGATGAAAAAAGTGCAAATGATTTTGGCCACTCTTTCAGTGTGGCACATGGGAGCTCTAATTCTAGCACTTAGAGATATTATTTATGACAATGATTAACACCAAGCTGGTGACATGTGATGTTACTTAAATTCGGTTAATGGTAACAATAACCCACTTTATATACCTGCATTTTAATGCATTTCTTAGAGAAAGCTAGTTGAAACTTTTTAGTACTTATAAGCAGATTGACCAGCATGTTTTAAATTTACACACTAGCAAATCAAAACCACAATGAGATACCATCTCACACCAGTTAGAATGGCGATCATTCAAAAGACAGGAAACAACAGGTGCTGGAGAGGATGTGGAGAAATAGGAACACTTTTACACTGTTGGTGGGAGTGTAAACTAGTTCAACCATTATGGAAAACAGTATGGCGATTCCTCAAGGATCTAGAACTAGATGTACCATATGACCCAGCCATCCCATTACTGGGTATATACCCAAAGAATTATAAATTATGCTGCTATAAAGACACATGCACACGTATGTTTATTGCAGCACTATTCACAATAGCAAAGACTTGGAATCAACCCAAATGTCCATCAGTGACAGACTGGATTAAGAAAATGTGGCACATATACACCATGGAATACTATGCGGCCATAAAAAAGGATGAGTTTGTGTCCTTTGTAGGGACATGGATGCAGCTGGAAACCATCATTCTTAGCAAACTATCACAAGAACAGAAAAGCAAACACCGCATGTTCTCACTCATAGGTGGGAACTGAACAATGAGATCACTTGGACTCGGGAAGGGGAACATTACACACCGGGGCCTATCATGGGGAGGGGGGAGTGGGGAGGAATTGCATTGGGAGTTATACCTGATGTAAATGACGAGTTGATGGGTGCAGTACACCAACATGGCACAAGTATACATATGTAACAAACCTGCACGTTGTGCACATGTACCCTACAACTTAAAGTATAATAATAATAAATAAATTTAAAAAAAAATAAATTTACACACTAAAAATAGATTTATTGACAAAAATAACTTGTTCCAAATAATATATCACTGTCAAATACAATGCTGCCTATATAATACCAACGTCTCATTTTAGTTGACTTAAAAGTTTCACCTTAGATGGCTGAATAATTATGCATGTCCTCAGAAACAGTGTCTGTGATTGGGTGCAACAAATGTATTGCTCTCTAGGTAAAACTGCTTGTTTAGCAAAGCAAAAAATGTTGGCAATCAAGAGACTTTTCCATTAATGCATTGAATATTTAATGGCCTTATTATCTCCTCTTTGCTTGGCTTCTGTTGTTATATTGCCATTTCAGAAAGCAGAAAATAGGTCACAAGGGTTCTACCGGCTTGATGCTTATGGTGACAGGGTGGTCCTTCAGTGACTTTTCCTAGTTGTTCTCCCATCAGGGTCCTTAATTCAGCCACAGGCTATAAGTTGTAAGGGCTATAGAACTTGTTTGGTTTTATGGAACACATATTTTTACTGTAGCCTTTCCATGAACCTGTCCCTACTCCTCCAATCCACCATCTGTATAAACTACTTTTATAGGTCACAAGCCAAATTCATTATGCTCATATTTTTCTGAGTGAAATCTTATTGATTTAATTATATATTCGCCCATTACTTCCTTGATGGGGTATACTATGTACATTGCATATACATGTATACATGTATTTATTATATATCACAGGATTTTTAGAATATAAAATATTTAAAGAGACATAAGTATTCAAAAAGTGAACAATGATTATGTAATAATTATTTAAATGCATTCTGCATTCTGACAATGGAGTATATTTGTATGAAATATGCATCTTATATTATAAAGTTATAACAAATAAAAGTAATTTTAACTTTAAAATTTGTTTATAGAATACCAAAATACATTTTATATACAAAACTAAAAATAAAAACTTATATAAATGCATAAAAATATGAAGTTTTTTTACTTCAAATTTTCTGAATCTTTTTACTCAGTATATAAAACATACAATGTTGATATTAGATAGAACATATTATTTTTGGCACATTATATTTTCCTGTATATCAGATATTTAGAGAAAACACTCTTACATCACACTTTTTATAATCAAGAATAAATAGTTTATTTCCATTTATCATTACCAAAAGGTCTTAGTGTCTGAATGAAAAGATAAAGGGCTGCCACAAACTAGCAAAGATGCCTTTCCATGACTTTTTTTGATGTCGTTGCTCCAATTCTGCTCTCTTCCATGCCAAGAGCTACTTAGTCATTGCTTGGTGTGAAGCAAACATTTGTAGTTAGTAGTCACAGTCCTGGTTGCCTTCCTAAAGCCTCAGTTCCTTTAGTGTAACATAAAAGTAATAATTTCTCTGCAAGGTTATTAAGAATTTGGGAGTGAAAGGATAACTTTATCATTCTAAGAGTCCTTATGTTTGATTTTCAAGAAAATATTAAGTAAAATAGAGAAACATTGTAAAAATAATTGCAGCTTTAGTTGCAAACTAGAAAGGGAAAGAAAAACTGTAGACTAGATATACAGAATTCCCCCTAAAAGAAATACACACAATAACAGCAAAGAGCAAAAACTGAGATCTGGCTTGTAAGTAGACTGCTAAAATATGTCACTTAAGTCTGGCAAGAGAAAGGAGCCACAACTGCACTGTGGAAGGCCAGATTCAGGTTTGTGGAACACAGAGGTGTGTCACTACATCCCCTACTCATAAACTTCAGCATTTAAGACTGGAAACAAGTCCATGGTTGACAGCAAAAAGTAAAGTGACTCTGGGATCTGACTGCCAATACAATTGTTGAGAATAATTTGCCTATAGCCATTAAAAATGAAAATCCTGGAGTTATAGTTGATGCCTTCTATCATATCCAATATCCAAATCATGAGTGAATCCTGTATATTTTATGTTCAAACTACATTTAAAATCCAATGAATTCTCACTATTCCAAATTACCACCTTAAGCCAAGCCATGATAACCTCTTAATATAATATTGAGAGCAGCTCCTAAATGGTGTTTCTATTTACATCCGTATTTCAAACAGTCTATTCTCCATATATTACCCAGAATCATGACCTTAAAACAAGTCAGCTCACTAAACTCTATAGACCTGACCAATGGCTCACTGCCCTACAGAGGAGCGGTTGGATTCTTCTTAATTACCTTAAAATAATTGAAGTGGTTTGCCCCTCCTATTCATCTGCCTCCCCAACTGCATCTGCTGTTATAATCACATCACTCACTTTATTCTAGCCATATTGGGCTTCTTGCTATTTCACGAAGTATGTTTCTCACTCCAAGGTGGAATACAAAAAATGTATAATAAGCTTTTAAACATTAATAGATGATTCTTGGGACCTTATGATTTAGCCCATGTCTTTTGAATCCATGATAAAAGATTTCATTAGAAAGAGCTTTTCTAAATACAGGTAAGCTACGCTATATATAGTTTCATATATATATATATTTTTTTCTGAGCTCTCTGTTTCTTATACTATACTTATGTCTTATACTATATATATGTATATATATAAAATAAGAGACAGAGAGCTCAGAAATGAATCCACACATCTATAGTCAACTGATCTTTGGCCAAGGCATCAATAACATACCATGGGGAAAAGACGGTATCTTCAATAAATGGTGTTGGAAAAATGAGATATTCACATGCCAAAGAATAAAATTGGACTTTTATCTGAGCCCACATCCAAAAACCATCTCAAAATGAATTAAAGCCTTGAATGTAAGACTTGAAACAATAAGACTACTAAAAGAAAATAAAGGAAACAAATTCCTAGACATTATGTTTAGCAAATATTTTTTGGGATAGGATTCCCAAAAGCATAGTCAATGAAAGCATAAACAGACTAGCAAGATTATATCAAATTAAAATACTCTTTTTGCATAGCAAAGGAAACAAACAGGGTGAATAGACAACCTATAGAATGGGAGAAGACATTTGCAAAGCAAAAAATATGGTAAGTGGCTAATATCCAGAACATAAAAGCAACTCACGCAACTCAATAATGAAAAAACAAATAACCTCTTTCAAAAATGGGCAAAATACCTGAATTGACATTTCTCAAAAGAAGACATGCAATAGCCAAAAGCTGTATGAAAAAAATGCTCAACATCACTAAATATCAGAGCAATGCAAATTAAAACCACAAGTTTATAAACATTTGCCATTATTAGCCTGACAAGTGAATACGACTTAGAATAAAATATAAACATTGGCTGAGCACAGTGGCCACCCCTGTAATTCCACCATTTTGGGAGGTCGAGGCAGGTAGCTCGCTTGAGCTCAGGAGTTCGAGACTAGCCAGGGCAACATGGCGAAACCCCCTTTGCACTAAAAATGTGAAATTAGCTGGGTGTGGTGGCATATGCCTGTAGTCCCAGCTACCTGGGAGATTGAGGTGGGAGGATCACTTGAGTCAGGGAGGCAGAGGTTGCACTGAGCCGAGATGGAGCCACTGTACTCCAGCCTGGGTGACAGAGTGAGACCCTGTCTCTAAATAAATAAGTAAATAAATAAATAAAAACAAGATAATTGTTTGTTCTCCTACAGTACATACAAAAGGCAAACAAACAATGAATCTAGACTTGAAGTTAGTTTTGATCTTATGTATGCAGAGCCATATGTGGGTATAATGAAAGATAAATTATATCATTGGTATCTGATATTTATATTGAAAAATAGTTCAGCACATCAAAATCCTGGTGCATGTATTTCAATATTAGTTATACAGAGAACAGGTTATAACTTAATGCTTGCAGTAAAAAATATATAAATACATTTCAGTTACATAGTATTTAATGATAGTGGTTGAAATTGCAGACTGAAATTAAATTCCATCTCTGCTATTTTCTTATTGTTAGAACCTGGTTAAGTCACCTAAAGGAATATTGAGATGGGTTGAGGGAATATATTAAAACATTTTAACAGTGCTTGGCACAGCTTAAGGATTTTCAGAAGTTAAGTAATGCTGTACAAAAATTTAAAAAGCTGAGCCTCACAGTTAAGGTCATTGGAACAAAATGGTCCATCTTAGACCTGTTTATACATTGTAAAATTTTGACGAGATGTAAATTACTACAAAATTTCTAAAGAGTATGATTGCAAACTGTGCAATTAACAATTGTAGCCATCAATTTATTTTTTAAAGCTTAACTATTTTTATGACTGATCACACTATTCTATCAGTGTTATAAAACCATAATTTTATTAAATGAGGATATATAATCAAATTAATCTTTACTATTTATTAAATAAGTATATTGCACATTTCTACTAGTAACATTATGATTACCCGTGCAGACACTTATATTTGTGTGTGTGAGTGGAATATAATACATATGACTGCCCTTTCCTAGGTTTATTGTTTTTATTATATAGACTTCAGCTTAAAAATAAGATAATTTTTACTGTATTCTAATTATTTTAACCATTAAAATACTGAAGAGTTAATGCATAATTTGATAATTGATCTCCTAATTAAGTTTTTACTAATTTGCATATATCTCAGATCCATTCAAGAGAAAATAAAACATTTCACAGGAAGAGGATTAGTAATCAAATCATATAGTTAATATATCAAGCATTTGAAGTTCTTATAAACAATTTGTTACTCTCTTAATAAATTGTTTTGTCAAATGTTCTATACATTTTCCAGTATTGGCCTTGAATTTTTTGCAGTGTTTGACTTTATATTATTATACTCATCTGTGTCATTTTACTTTTGCTTTTACTCAAATCTGTACCAAAATGTTGAAATACAAATTATCCTCTATATGAAAATAATTAATTTGTGTTTTAAAATTGCTTTTGTTTCATATTGACTAACTTGTTTTTAATTATGTTTGTTTATAAATAAAACACTTTGCGTGAACATAGTGTATATAACACAGTAAAGAATCAAATAAAGGTGTATTATTACGTTTTCTAATGTTAACTACTACATGATTTTGTTATAAAGTTGCATAATGAACTTAGTCACTATTCTTTTTATGTTGTAATGTGTGATCTTTCAATGTACTTAAAATTTACTTTAACCTCTGATTTGGAGGCTCTTTTATTGAAAGGCAAGGAGCAACTACTGGCTAAATCAAATATATATTTCAAACAAGGATATTTTAAATTTCAGTCAGGGAAACACAGCTTTTATGTTAATGCTTCAATTTTTATCAAAATTGGTCTCTTTCTAAAATGATTCCACTCGACTTACCCTACTCATTAACATGAAATATATGAAGGACATGTGTCTCTTAGGAAGCTAATAATACCTCTGTCCCTAGAGAAAATGCAATCTGAATACCAAAAGTTGATGGGCTGGATTGTCTAAAAAATGGGGTGCAGGTGGGAAGGTCTCACTTGAATAATTCAGAAACAACTCCATCTAAAAGTTTGAAGTAGAATTTTTACAACTTACTGAGGTCACCTTCATCTCTTACATATTAATTGAAATGATTTTTTTCTTACTTGTCTTTAAGAATACAGAAGAACATTTGAAGGATCTTGTTAAGCACACTCCAGTACTTAACTATAATATCTTTTCACAGTATTCAGAAGATTGTACTGGTGAAGTAATACAGTTAATAAAAATGTTACATCACGGAAGTTATAAAGATTTAAATCAAACAAAAATCATCATATTCCAGTCAGTGCTTTCTTAATGGTAGTAGATAATTGAGACCTGCTCATTTTAAAGTTAAAAATATCATTTCCTTAAGGAATAGTAGTCTGGAATGGGTTCAGGGAAAGATTAGATAAGCTATGAATTCTGTACTTTGTCCCCATAGATCAGTGAGATCATTAATAATCAAGTGCATTAAAATTTGCTATCAAATATGGGCTATCAAAGAGCATTTATCAAGCTCGCAAATGCCGCAGTTCCAATTTATTACATGCACAAAAATTCTCATCACTTTTCTATCTTAAGATCCTTAATTTATCTTTACCTCACTAGGTCAAGATTTTAAAGGTAAGCAAAAATCTCTGCCCCTTGTCAACAGGTCAATAAAAACAAAAAAATCTTGAATAAAAAAACCTAATATCATCTTTTGCCAATATACACAAATAAATTACATTGAAAATGCTATATTTTTCAAGCCTCTAATCCCAGCACTTTGGGAGGCCGAGGCGGGGTGGATCACGAGGTCAGGAGATCGAGACCATCCTGGCTAACACGGTGAAACTCCGTCTCTACTAAAAATACAAAAAATTAGCCGGGCGTGGTGGCGGCGCCTGTGGTCCCAGCTACTCGGGAGGCTGAGGCAGGAGAATGGCGGGAACCCGGGAGGCGGAGATTGCAGTGAGCCAAGATGGCGCCGCTCACTCCAGCCTGGGCCACAGAGGGAGACTCCGTCTCAAAAAAAAAAAAGGAAAGGAAAAAATGCTATATTTTTAAAAATTGTATATTCTGTGACATGTGAAAACATGTTCATTAATGAAATGTGCATGTTGTTATTCTAAGCCATCCAAACTCCAAAGAGTCACAGATTGTCTCCATAAGGGGCCAAGTTATCAAGCTGCAAGTTCATATTACCATGAAAATGGCATACTGAAAAATTTGAGGTGGGATATAAAATCTACTTGCATATAATAGTGTTAATATGAATTAAATATTTTTTCTATTCCTGACCATTATAAACTTGTTTTTATAATGTTTTTAACTATAATTAAGCCATTTTTCCATATAACCTTTTCCTGATAATGACATACAAAAGTAATACTAATAAAAGCATTATTTAGGAAATAGACACTTTGTTTTTGATTTATAATCTCTTAATTCTCTATGATTAGCTAAATGAGTAAATAATTTGAATTCTGTAATTGAGTCAAAAATGGTTTGAAATTCAAGACAATTTTGAATTCATCATAAGAAACATTCAGTGATGCATTTTACGGTAAAGTAATTATATATATGTATATATGATTTATATATATGATTAATATAATTATAAGAAAATGCAGACATTTCTGCTGATAACCTATTGCCTTTTAAATCAGATCTCTCTAATTTGGACATATGAATTAGCAATTTTTCTTAGATTTAATCATAAAAAATCTATTTGATATATTGTCTATTATCAAAATATAAAGGGATATTAGAATCAGTTTTAAATGTTATTATGTGATATCATACTGGGGGTTAATATAACACCTACACGTACACTTGCCTGCTTTTTAGTAGTAGGTATTAGTATAAATATTGATAATGTACGCTGATAAAACTTACTTCATTATTTATTAATTTACTCACTCTGAATAATTTCTGTGAATAAAGTTAGAATTAAAGTATAACCCAGTAATTTAGCAATGACGTATTTGACAGTATAAAGTGTCAACTTGACTTGGCTAAGTGATACACAGATAGCTGGTAAAACATTTCTGATGTGTTTGGGAGAGCATTTTCTGAAAAGATTATCTTTTGAATCAGCAGACTGTGTAACAATATGCCTTCCCCAATGTGAGTGGGCATTGTCTAGTCTGTTGACTGCCTAAATAAAGCAAAAATGTGAGGGGAGAACATATTCTCTCTGTATGTCTCTTTCTGTCTCTCTGTGTCTCTCTCCTTAAGCTGAGATACTCATCTTTTTCTAAATTTAGTCAGAGCTTCTGGTGTTCGGACCTTTAGATTCCAAGACTTACACCAGCTGCTCCCTCTTTTTGGGGCTTGGACTGAATTACATCACTGGTTTTCCTGGGTCTCCAGCTCTCAAACCCAGGAAACTTGGAACTTCTTGGCCTCCATAATCATGTGAACCAATTCTCATGATAAATCTCCTGTTACATCTGTCTCTGTCTATATATCCCTTTGGTTCTGTTTTTCTGGAGAGCCCTGACTAACACAACATGGTAGAGAACTCAGAAGTTTCTTTTTGCTCCTTTAAGCTATTTTGGCCTTCAAGAATACTCCATGAAAAAGAACATGAAGCCTCTGTAAAATTACATTAGACCATAGCAATATCTATAGATGCTTATTAAGGTAAGTTACTGAACTTTCACTACTTAACCACTGAACATAAAAAGCATCAACATGTTCCATTTGTTGATAACGTCTTACAGTGTAAACCATTTTGATCACCAGAACACCAAAAATCGAAAATAACTTTACACTTTTGATACACACTTTGACAGCAAGTGAGGAACAGAACAAATAATTTTTGTGATTGGATCAGAAATAACTCACTATCAAAGTATGACCCTTTGGAATTTGCATACCTTTTAAAATATTATTTTATACAATTTGAAAACCAAGAAGAATTTCTCATGCTCAGGCATATAGTAACAAAACTCAATGTATTATGCACATAAAACTTAACAAATGATATTTTGACATATTTTCAATTTAAAAAGAATAAATGATTCAGTGTAATGTTGGAAATAGTAAACACTATAAAGTAACACTAATCAGAGTTCAAATAGTGAAATTGAGCTCTATGACCTTGAGAAAGTTTTTAAGAGTATTGGAACCTTCATAAGTTTATCTTGACTGGAATATAAAAAGTCTTGCTTTATGGATTAAATTAGATACCCCCATTTGCAAATTGTCTAACTTAAAACAGTTATAGATATTACAAAAATTATTTTTATAAATGACAAGACTTAAAATTGTTATTCTTTTATTATTAGAACTAAAGATCAGAAGATGACCTACCTTGATTGAGATACTATTTGAACACTCCAATTTCTGATTTCTCAAGACGAGTTAGCCATATGATAAGAGATAGTCCAAGGAAAGGAGACACACTCTAAAGACTCATTCAGGCACTACTTTATTAATTATGACTTGTCAATCTAGTACTATATCTAGTAATCATATGATGCCTCTAAATGTGCCTTTGTTTTCCATAATCAATAAGAAAGGAAAAGCACATTGAGAGGTAGCATGAGTGGTGTTATGCCATCATTGTATTCCACATAAAAATTTATTTATTTTCTCTTGAAAGAAATGTACATGTAACATTTGAAAGAAGGCATTCAAAATAACAATGTTAACACCATGGATTCTGTTTCAGAAGAGCAAAGTGTTGTTTGGCGATATTCTAAACACAAAAAAGAAATAACACTGCAGTGTCTTCATTTATTTATGAGACTTAAAGATTTTTTAAATGGCTCTCAAAAATATCTGAGGAAATTACTCTTAATAATTTGCTAGTTAGCAAAGAGAAAATATCCCATTGTCTTTCTTTAGCAGTTTACTTTGTGAAATAAAGTTTTTAACTTTCTGGATAAAAGATGAAAAACGATTTGAAAAGGACAACAATCTAAATCTTATGATTACTGAAGAAGGCATCAAGACACTTATGAAAATATGATGTTCCAATGTAATTATTGAGAAAATAAAAAAGTGTCATTCAAGATAACAGGTGCCATATCCTGGGGCACACTAGTAGGTAATAGATGCTGTGAGTCTATTACTGATGGATTAAAAAAAGCATTTTAGTAAGCCATATAATGGAATTCAACCCAAGGATCCATTTGTTGATAACTTCTTACAGTGTAAGAAGTTAAATAAAGTAATTTGTAAGTAATTTATTTTTATACTACGCTCCCAATAGTTTCTTAAAATAAATAAAATTTTACAAGATATTTTCTCGACTATATATGAACTATACTAATAAATATCTTCTGATGTTGATTATTTATCTTTTTAAATTCTAAAATCACATTGCTATTCTTACTGCAATGTTCTTATACAGGGTTAGCAACATGGCATTAGTCTGCCATAAAAATTACTCAGTAGAGCATAATTTCAACATCATACCAGAAATACGAATGTTCCTAATTAGAGACCTAAAAAGTATTAAAAGTTCTCAATCTAGTATTTATAAAGTGTTTTGGATTTGGAGAAATAATAAAGATACTAGAAGGTAACATTATTGTGTAAAATTTAATGAGACAATCACTTTTGATTTGAAGCAGAAAATCTATATTCTTGTGTTTCCCATTTGGAGAAAAAAAAAATTCAAATTTATTTATTTATTTTTGCATTCCAAATAGTTTATTGCTGTATCAAGTGTTCATGTCTTCAGATTATCTTTGGGCAATGTATACCTTGAGTCTGGACACATTTATATTATCATAGGCATTTTTTATTTGATGAGTAGTCTATGCTTTTAATAAGCGTGTGGGTTTCATTTTGACTGAAACAATTAATATACGATAACAAACCACCCAAACACATTAAGGGTTAGATCAGGAACAATGACTGAATATTTACATATCAGAAAGATGTGAAGTTTTTGCTAAAATTGTGAGTAGTTTCAATTTCTATACCTTAATGAGGTAATTTCTAGCTTTAAGTGTTTACAGTAACTTGTGTTTTTTGTTTTTTCTCTGTAGAAGCTTTTAATTTTTACATTTTCAGCTTCACTAGCATATGATTCATAAATAAAAATTATCTATATTCGAGGTATATTACATGTTTTGATATATATACTTTGTAAAATGATTAGCACAGTCAAGCTAATTAACATATTCCTCACCTCACATAGTTATCTGTGGTTTTTTTTTTTCTAATGCGGTTGCTGTCAAAGTGAAAATAAAATTCTTTTGCCATATATGCCATTGTCCACATAAGATTTTGGCTAAAATGATATTAATATGGGAGTACAATGATCTACATTGTTCTCTTCTTGAAAGTAAAATATATAATTCAAAGTGCATTCTCTGAACCTTGAAGCACTTCAGATGATTGCGTTTATCATATATTTATATATTTGCTACAAATGATTTTCATTACTTTATAATGATTTAATATTCTAAAAATATACTTTCCATTAGAAATAGAGGAAACAATGTAATAATATGTTTCACAATAAAAGACTCTTTTTCTTTAGACGCTCTTACTCTGACATTAAATTTGCTGGTGTTTTGGTCTGGCTACCTTATTATAAAACAATTAGCATTGATCTGTTACTGGCAAGAACATTCATGTAACAGAGAAAGACTTTTAATAAAAGAGAGAAAATATTTCTCTTTCAGTCATGTATTCATTCAAATATATGTATGGGGTTCTCTTTTTGTGCCATGAAAACTATGATACACTTGAGATGTAGTAGTGAGCGAATAAAGAAAAATCTATCCTACTTAGGAAGAATGTAATTTTAAATTCTATATTTATAAAGAAAATAAATCAGAATTTAAAAAGTACTAAAATAAAGGGTTACTATTTTAAGAGAATGGTCAGGGAAGTCCTTAAAAATAAGCTAATGTGATAAGACACCTGAAGGATACGAGAACCTGAACTATGGGGGTATCACGGAGAAGAATGTTTAAGGCTCAGGAATAATAGCAAGTCCAAGAAACTGCAGCTGTCATGTACTTGCCACATTAGAAGAATACAAAGAAGGTTCAGGGGACTAGATCAGAGGCAGCAAAGGAAGAAGTAGTAGGAAATAAAGTCAGACTCTTGGGAAGGAGAACAGAGTCCCTGAAAACATTTTGTGAGGATTCTAACTTTAAACATTTCAATATGAAAACAAAAAATAAAAAATAAAAAAAGGAAGCCACTTGAGAGTTGAGGACAGAAGCATGACTCCATACAATCTCTCTATCATGTTTGGAGTGGATTGGGAAGAGGAATCAAAAGCAGATGCATAAATAACAGCTTGCCGGCTATGAGATAATCTAGTAGAGATAATGTTGGCTTGATTGGGATTGATGGGATTGAAACCGATGTGTTGAGAGGCATTGGATTCTGGCATGTTTTGCAGGTAAAATAAACAAACTTTGCTATAGAATCTACTATGAGGCGTGTTTGAAGGCAAGCATTAAAAATTGACTTTAAGATGGTTGATCCAAGAAACTTGGAAATAGTGGAATTGCTAATTCCTCAGGTCGAAAAGAATGCAAGACAGTCAGTTTGGAACGGGTTAGTTTTGAATTGCTAAATTTGATACACCTATTAGAAATCTAAGAAAATGTATACATCATGTTTAGATATATGAATCTGTACTCTGGTAGATAGACCTGCATTCTGTGTCTGTGTGTGTGTGTGTGTGTGTGTGTCTGTGTGTGTGTCTGTGTGTCTGTGTGTGTGTGTGTCTGTGTGTGTGTGTCTGTGTGTGTGTGTGTCTGTGTGTGTGTGTGTGTCTGTGTGTGTGTGTCTGTGTGTGTGTGTGTGTGTCTGTGTGTGTGTGTCTGTGTGTGTGTGTGTGTGTGTCTGTGTGTGTGTGTCTGTGTGTGTGTCTGTGTGTGTGTGTCTGTGTGTGTGTGTCTGTCTGTGTGTGTGTGTCTGTGTGTGTGTGTGTCTGTGTGTGTGTGTGTCTGTGTGTGTGTGTGTCTGTGTGTGTGTGTGTGTGTATGTGTACACATATTAGAGAAATATAGCTTGATGGTATTTATATGTTGTGGAAGCTATGAAACTAGAAGAGAAAAATGTAAGAAAAGGGTCCAAATAATAAAAGAATCCTGAGGCTTGAGCCCTGAGGCAATTGAAATTTAAAATTTGAATAGATAAGGAGGAAATGCTAATGAATATATTTTTTAAAAAAGCTCATAAATAGATAATAAAATTTAGCAGTATTTAATATTGCAGAGCCAAAGGAAGAAGTCATTAATGGATTCAAGTGTTCCAAATAGATCAGGTAAAAGATCTGAGTACTAACTGTTTAAATAAATAAACTATGGTACATTCAGATAATATTGCTTATTGCTTAAAAAAATAGCTATCAAGTGGTGAAAAAAACATGGAGAGACCTTAAATGTATATTACTTAGTGAAAGAAGCTAATCTGAAAAGGCTACCTAATGTATGATTACAACTACATAACGTTATGAAAAAGGCAAAACCATATATTTAGTATAAGGATCAGTAACTGGTCACTAGGAGTTGAGAGGGGAGTGATGAGTAGGCAGAGCACAGAGAAATTTTAGGACAGTGGAAATACTGTAATTATGAATAGATATGATTGTGGATTTGTCTAAACCCATAGATTGTTCATCACTGACATTGAACCCGTAAGTAAACCATAGACTTTGGGTGATTATGATGTGTCAGTGTTGGCTCATCAATTATAACAAATGCACCACTCTGGTGGGGGATTTTGATAACTGGTGAGGCTATGCATGTGTAGGGGAAGGGGTTATATGGAATATCTCTGTACGTTCCTGTTTATTTTGATGTGATCCTAAAACTGCTCTAAAAAAAATAATGTCTGAAAATATATAAGCAGTATGTGTTTCACAGCTTATCTTGATTAGCAGTTTATGTGGAATTATATGAAAGAGAGATAATTGTAGTGTGTTAAATTAAATATGGGATTTTAAGATCAGGAGCAAAGCAAGGATGTCCTCTTACACCACTGCTATAAAACAATGGACTGGAAGTCCTCAGTAGTAACCAAAAATAATAAAATTTGTATAGAAATGAAGAAAACAAAACAACACTTATTTAGAGATGGAATATCCTCTACAAAGAATCCAAAAGAATAAAAAAAATCATTAGTAGAACTAAGGTAGGTTAACCACGGTTTCAAGAAAAATGAGAAAATATGGTGGGATTATCAGGCAGCAGTAAGGGCCCAGCAGTCACTGGGTAATAAATTTAAAGACCATTTCATTTAGTTCAGTTTTTTCTCCATCCCCCATTTAGCGGCACAAATTCATCCAATGAAACAGTAGAAAGATCAATTTAATAAAGTTGACGTTTTTCCAGGCGTGTATTTTGGAGGAAGAGAGAAAGGAAATTGAGCATGGCAGGCAGGTAAAGAAAATACCAATGTTGGTTAGAATCAATACATTTTCAAATCTATTAAGTTACAAAAAAATATGTAGCCAGGATGCTTTGGGGAGAGAAATGGGAAGGTAGTTACTAGGAATGTGGGGTGCTTGAAACTGAGAATAAGCCATGGGTAAAATTCTTGGTAATAACAAAGTCACTGCAGAGGTGGTGTAGAGGAAAACTCCCTGAAAAGATTGAGGAACTCAGAGGCTTTGATATCCTCCCATTGTCAACATGAATATAAAATTACCAAATATTATGACAGGAATATTTTAACAAAAAGGTTAAATAACCTTGACATCTGTGGTTGATTGTAACCAACAAGGGTAATGAGAGGTGATAATCTGTTTGAAAAACACTGAAACCTGGGCGTTTATAGTAAAAAAACAAGTGAGAACGGAGAAAGTGAGACACCTATACCCCTCCAGAGAGGTGCTGATATTTGGAATGAAAAGCAAAATGCACATTCGGAGCACAACCAAGAGATTACAGAGCACTGTTACTTCGCGGATGTGATCGCTTTAGTGTCCCCAAGAGGATGGGACGCATGTAAATCTGAACAGAGACAACTGTATACGTAAATCAATACATTTGCACTAAGAAACATAACTTTCAAGTGTTCCAGATACTTCAATAGGCTGAGATATTAGGAAAATAAAGCATTTTCTTAATATGTTGCATTTAAATCCTGTATTTTCAAAGGTTGAGAGTACTGTCAGACACCACAATGATTTGTTTATTTGTGTGCTTATTTATTTGAACGATGATAGTTTCAAGTATGTATGTTGTCTGCTGAGACCTCAGAACTTTGAGAATAAAATGTTTTAATCGTGTTCTTATTCTTTTTCCTGCTTTGCTTAGCCACATCTGAATAAATATGTTCCATATTTCTGACAATACATCCATTTATGTCACGAGATCTTTGGGGTGTCACTTCACCAGCCGGAAACCTCTGAGGCTGGTGGTGCCTTCGCCCAAGTTTTTGCTCAGGCCCGCTGAGCTTGTTCTGTCTATTGGGTCAGGCAGGCTGCACTTGGCTTTTGCTACTGGCCCGGATCCCACACCTGCCCAAAGCAAGCCAGGCACGAAGTGGTGAAAAACACGTGGGCGAGCAAGTGCTGGGTCCATCCGCTGCACACAGCCAGGCTTGCCAGCTGCTGTGGCGGGTGGGCAGCCCCAGGAGCCAGCACAGGTGCCAGCTCCGTGAAAGAATGAGGCTGGACCAGGGGTACTGAATGCAGGCTGCGGGTGCCGTGTCTGGACAAGGGGGACACGGTGGTGCCTGGAAGTCTGGTGATGCCAGGAGCCACAGAGCCCCAAAGAGGGAGTCACAAACCTGGCACAGGGAACCTCGAGATCTGGGCTCCCCAAAAGGCCGCAGCTCTTCTCTCTTTCTCTTCGCATGCAACGTGGCAAGCAGGGGCGTGTATTTCAGCCCTGTTTGTGGTTATAGCTCTTTTAGTCCCACCATTTGCCAGGTCCCGAGTTCTTGTCCCGCATCCAGGAAGAATGAAGTACGTGAGGAACTGGAGAGTGACTCAGGCAGAGAGGAGCTTCACTGAGCAAGAGAACAGCCATCAGGAGACCTGCAGCTGGTAGCTCCTTTCCACAGGCAGGTCGGCCCAACAAGTCAGGAAGCTCTGAAGTGGGTCGCTTCTTACCGCAGCTGGCGGCCCCCACGGCTCTCTGAGGCTGACAGTGTCCAGGGAATTTAGGGGCTCAGACGAGAGAAAGTGCATGGTGATTGGTCCATGGGTGGCCATGGGCAGGTCTGGAGAAAGCGCCTTCAGTTGTCACTCCTGGCCTGGGCTCCAGCCAGAACTGGCAGCCCGGCCCCCGGGCCTCGGGCCATCCCTGGCTTGAAGTTGAGGTTTCACCAGGGACCCCCCCTTTCTGCCCAGGAGCCTGTCTGCCTCCTACCATGATATGCCATCCACAATGACCAGGCTGTTCCTGATGAGGAGCGCCTGCAGGCCCCTGCTGAGCCACCCTCAGCACCCCCTTGGCCTCCCTCCCATGCTCGTGAGTGTCCCAAGTCTGGAATGGGCCAACGCGGCAGGGGGCCGGCATGTCAGTGCCACTGCTAGTGCACACACACCAAACCAGGTTGCAACAGCACCCAGGCTGGGTCACAACTTCGCTCTGCCTCAAGCAGGCTTCAGGAGTGGGGAAACGCCAGGGAGTGGAGGAGGCACTTCTGAGCCGCAGGGCAGGGAGGCTTCCCAGGACCCTGAGAGCACAGGGACTCCCTGGTCTGGAGCCACGGCTGGATGGCTGCAGCTGTGTCCTGGAGAGTGGGGCTCCTGCCCGTTCCCTCTCTGGCTGACTCTGCAGAGCGCAGAGACGCGGCGGCACCTGCCCCCTGCTGTAGCCCGAGTCTTTGTAGATGCTGCTCCAGATGGGCTGCTGCTGCCATCAGTTATATGTGAAAACTAAATTTTTCCGACTAAAGAGGCAACTATATTCTACAGAATATAGTTTTAATACAAAATTAAAATTACACAATATAATTGGATATAGTTATAATATTTTGACTATTTTATGCTTTAAAATAAAATCAAATATAACTATTTTGTATCATTTAATTTCTTAAGTTATATTTCACCAATACAAACCAATATTTGTACATTGATGCAGTATACATAATCTTTTCAGTTAAATAAATTGACCTGAAAATTCATGATAGCTATTCCTTATTGTGTTAGGTACCATGAAAAGGATTTTACATATGCAAACTCTATAAAGGTATTTAGTACTAAAAAAAACACACACATATGACAGAAATTTCTATTACCCCCTCCTTTTTTTATTTTTTTATTTTTATTTTTTTATTTTTTTGAGACAGAGTCTTGCTCTGTCACCTAGGCTGGAGTGAAGTGATGTGATCTTAGTTCACTGAAAACCGGGTTCAAGCGATTTTCGTGTCTCTGTATCCTGAGGATCTGGGCTACAGGGGCGCCACCACACCGGGCTGATTTTTTTGTATTTTTTAGTAGAGATGGGGTTTGCCGTGTTGCCCAGGGTGGTCTCAAACTCCTGAACTCAGACAATCCGCCCACCTCAGCCTCCCAAGGTGCTAGGCTTGCAGGCGTGAGTCACTGCGCCTGTTCTGCATTTTTAAAATGAGGGAACTGAGGCACAGAAAGTTTAAGCTACATGTCCAATGTGAGCAACTAAATAACAGAGCTGAGATTTGAACCTGAGCAATTTAGTTCCAGATGCTCTACCGCTAATCATTACATTAATTTGTTTTTTAGGTTATCTATATACTCCAAGTGAGATATATTAAAGTAATAACAAAGGAGAAATTGCTTCTCTGTCATATAAAGTTTTTTGTTGTTGTTGTCGTTGAATCTTAATGATTTTGTGCTTAATTATTTTAGTGAATTATTTTCTTTTCTAATGCAGAGAAAATTGGAGAAAAGTAAAACAGAATTCAGCTTATCAGTAAGTTATATTCCTGTTAGTGTATTTCTGAGATTTTTTTTTGAATAATATACATGAAGATGCATGTCACTAATTTCGTTTCTGAGCATAAGCAACAACAATTATAAATAAAAATAAAACGTAGAAATAAAATCAATGACAAAAGTGACTTGAAAATCTGTTTCCACCAATATCTGGGAATATGGAAATAACTTGCAATTTAATAGCATAAATATCACTGTTCGAATTCTAGTTATTCCCATGTATTAGCTTTATAACACAGTCTGGGAAAGTGACTTATTTTCTGGACCACTATTTTCTCACTTGCCCTATGAAAATAATACTTCTTTGTAGTGTTATTTTGAAAGTTGGTATTTGGAATACATAACCCAGAGACTGATACATTCTGAACATTTAATAAATGTCAGCGACATTATGCTTCACTCTCATCTTTTAATAAAAAACCTTTCCTGGGGGTGAGGCAAAACCCTTGAATTTATGTTACACTAAGAGACTCTCCAAAAAAATCAGTCTATTGTTTTAATATTTGCACAAAATATTTAGAAACAGAACTACTCTGTTACGCTATCATCTGATACAGATATTTCAAAATAAAATATCATTCTAAGTGGTATAATCAATAAACATAGTACAGATAGAAACCTAAGATAAATTCCTAATCCTGGTTGTTACTCATGTATTATTAGTCCATTAATACTTAAATTATATTTAGAAAAGCCTTCCAAAAACTAAAAATCTTAGAATATCTACATTTTAATGTAAGTTAATTACATCATAAATGTAAGATATCATTAAAATGTAGAAAGAAAAACATAAAGACTACTAAGCAATGTGGCTTAGAATTCTCTCTAGTACTGCAAAATAAAAATAAAATGGGCTAAAGGAGTTTCTTTGATTTGAAGTGGCTTTCTTTGGAGAATATAAATTTGATAGCAAATCCCCAATTATATTATTATGGTCCATATTCATGCACAGGGCAGAAAATTATCACTAGTTTTCAAACAAACAGACAACAGGATCAAAATATTAGAAAGAAAACAAATCTTTAATGTTGCTTTCATAAATCCTTTATAACGCCAAAATCAGTAATGTCTGTTTAGTATCCAATTTTAAGGTGAATGAAAAAAATCCAAGCAGATTATTCTTTCATTGTTCAATAATTTGAAATGCTGCCATCCTATTCTAGACATTTGGAAATCAATAGTAGAAATGAATCAAGTTGCAAGGGATTCATCTACTGTAAGCTCCTTCTGAATCTGGGCAAAATAAGAAGAGTTATGTTATATAGCACTGGAAAAGTGTCATGTAGCATTGATTTACTATGTTAGTGACAGCACTAAAAAAAAAAAAAAAACAAATCAAATACCTCAGAAATAGCAAAAAGTGCAGTCTATAAATGTTTTCTTTTGGATAACATCATTAGCCCTGGGTACAACCTGAAGGCACAGACTTATAACAGACTTGTATTGAAAGACAGCCATGAACCCCACTGAGTTCATGTGACCTCTTGTCTTTTAAAAGTATCTGTGAAAATTTCAGTTTACTTTAATATGCTTATCATGTTTATGTCACTATGGAATGTAACGCTCTCTGTTATCTTTATTTTTTTAAAAAATGGTTGAATCAATGCATGTAACACAAACTAGTAGAAAGTGTATTATTTTGAAATAATGCAGCTCATTAATTTGAGCATCCAATTCTTTTTTTGTTAACTTTCGTTTTAGGTTCAGGGATACATGTGCAGGTTTGTTATATAAATAAACTCTTGTCACAGGAGTTTTGCGTACCTATTATTTTATCACCTAGATATTAAGCATAGTACCTAACAGTTATTTTTCCAGTTCTTCAGCAATATTTTGGGAGGTTAAAGGCAAGTTCTCTTTATCTAAGCAACAAATAAGACGTTAAATACATATGATATTTTCATTTTATTTAATATTGAACAAATAATAATTTTTATATTAAAAGGTAAGATATTTTTTTCACTTACCAATTAGAGCAATGGCAGCACAGGTGTTTCACCAATGCCAGTTTAGCAGACATCCAATTATTCATGTTCTCCTACTGCCATGTATCCATTTTAGATTAGTATTGCATTATCATTTAACGACACTCTTCTTCAAATAGTCATAGTAACTTTAATTTCATTCTATGATGATATTGAGGTTTCATATAATAGGGAACTTTCAGCTACCCATAAATTCAAAATACATAGTATAGTTAAAATTTAATTGGACTGTAGCCTAAGGGCATTTAATTCAAATAATGTGATACTATCTTATTTTATTTACAAATGAGGTAAAGTGGCCCACATGAATAAAAAATTGTATTTAATTAAATTGTTTTAGCTACAAAGAATATTTTCTATTATCATTGAAGAATTCATATGTAAGCCTAAGAAATTAATAATCAATTAAACAATTAAAATTAAAAATCAGAAAGGCTTTTTTTAACTACATCTGATAAATTTATCATCTCACCCAAGCATCAAATATTTATGACTAGAGGATGCTACCTCAGATTCAGGACTGTTATCATTTCTGAGGGAAGAGTCACAACTCCTGAAGAGTTACTGCTTAGGTTAACAATAGTTTGCTTCATGGAACATCAATTTCTAAGCTTTTGAAAGAGCAATTTCACAAGCCTGCATGAGAAGGCATGAATATTGGCCCCCTTACAGGGACTAGGACCATGTGAGCGGGTATGGTGCCCAGAGGAAACTGTGATTTATCATGCTACTGTCAATAAACTACAGAAGAGTTTGGGCCAAACAAATAGGAAGCCATGGTGGAGGGCTATGGTGCAAGGAAGCCAAGCGACAGGGGAGCCAAACGTGTGCTGGGCTAATTTAATTTTTTAAAGCTGTAACTCAGCCCACACCTTAGGGACACAATTTCTCTCTGGTAACATTTTCTGTGAAACTAAAACAGCTGCTTCACCTATCTCAAATCAGATACTGTGCTGTTTCTAGCAAATGTTTACCAAAAATAACAATTGCTAGGCATATTTTCCAGAAAATGTAGATGGAACAAAATAGATTATCGTGCCTCTAAAGTAAGGGTTGATACAAATAAGGTTTGCTAAGAAAATTTTAATTTTTGTATTTCTAGTAACCCATAGAAAAATTATACAAATTACTAAAATGCTGTGTAATAATATGCAACCACACATTTTAACAATATATTTTCAAAATGATATGTCATGAAGGGGAACAGATTTAAGACATAAAAATACCATATAATTCTGAGCATTTTTAACTTTTTATAAGTAGAGAAAATTTCTCAAGTATTTAAAACAGTGACTAATATTAATTTAATTATTATATTTTATCTAACTCTCATTCACTTAATAAAAATGCAATTTCACAGGAATACTAGTCATAAAATCTTAAACATTCAGTGTATTTTCTATTTTCTTTTGGATTTTTTAGCACGTTGATTGCAATTGAAGAGATTGCTAACAAATTAGCATCATTTGAAAATAAACTTTCCCTTTAAGACACTGAAACCACATTTGTTTTCCATTCACTACAGGTTGTAGAATTCAGGACTATTCAGCTTAGTAGCCGAAATAGTTGTTTTGATTCTCAACTTTAAGTGCCTTGTCCTTCGTAATCTGAGCTTTTAATCTCACAAATAGAGAATGAACATATTAACAGGATAAAGAATCTATGACTTATTATATTTCTGTATGTGTCATTTGGAATCAAAATTACTGAAGCACAAAGCAAATTCAACAGCACGATGTTAGGTGACCCTTACATGCCTCAGGAATAGAAAGTCTACAAGACCTCGGTAGTGAAGGTCACAATGTGAAGAAACCTATATCCAGGTCCAGGAGGTGCATAAAAAAATGCGAGAAGGCAATTTTTCTAGCTTCTGGCTAAATTCAGTGAGATGTCACAGTCCAGATGAATCAAGTTTCAGGAAGCAGGATGAATGTCAAATGGCTTATGCCAAAGAGCAGCTTGTTCTTGGAGGATGCCTAAGGCCATTTTGTTCAGAGATTTCATAGAGGAAAACAGTCTGCAATTGTAACTCGGAAAAGCCCGCTAAAAATCACATAAAAAATATTTCAGACACATTGAATTATAGGAAATGACTCACTAGGTCTGCAGCGTCCTGAAAACTTTTTCGTTGTTAGTGGCAAATTGTTTTAAGAGTAGAATGACTAAGAATAAGTGCATGTAGCATTCCAAGCCAAAGTTAGCAGATGTTCTCTTATCTGAAATGCTACATGAACACCAAGGCAAACAGAATAAAATATTTGGACTTGAGAAAATTCAGAGTTGCGTCGAAATAGATATATAGAGTGTCCAGTTTTAAAGTTTTGAATACACTTCTCTTTTGAATAATGGTATAACTGACAGTTATGTGCTTAGTCAGTCATAGTCGTAGATATGTGGGGAGTTATCATAGCACCTCTGGTCCTGCCATGATGACTTCTGTAGTTTCAAACACCAATGCCACGGCTAGCACACTGGTGTCATGCTTGCAGTGCTCATATTATCCAGCATTAGCCACACCGATGTTCCATCTGTCAGAGACATATCTGACACCTAAATAGCAAATGATGCTGTATTAGCTTGAATTAACAGAACAACAATTAAAGCCCCATCTGTTTATTTAAAAAAATTGTCTAAACCTTGGCAAAATCTTGCTATGCAAATAAATATTTTTGTTGGTGAGTTGTGTAAAAATATTACATCAAATTCTGCTTAAAGCCTTTTAGAAAAAAATATACTTTAGCAAATAAGATGTTGCTTTACATTTTTAAAATGAAAACGTAAATAACTTTTAATTTTATTTAATGGGGAATTACAAATGCACTTATATAGTAGGAAGACAAATGGCGACTGTAGACACAAAACTAGTTACACATTATGTAAACACAGGATATATACATTGCATATTTCACTAAAAAATGGTAAGAAATTGGAATTCCTTTGGGGCATAAAATATAATATTCCAATGGAAAATTAAAGAGCTTAAGTGAGCATAAAAATAACTGTCACCAAAACTGATTTCCCTAACACAACTATAACTCTCATTTTCATCCTTTTACCAAATTATTAATGTAAGAAAACACTGAAGGAAACCACAGTTCACAGGTGAATTAATGAGGTAAATGGAGATGGGAGGAAGTCAGATTTCTATGTGTACACAATTTAATACACTAAATTTTTTCACCATGCTTTTATGTATAGTATATGTAAAGGAAGAATTCTGATTTATAAATATTATTATAAATTATCTACATATTTAGTTGCTATGTAATGTGACTGAAATGTCATTCCGCAGTAATGTAAAGGGGAAAAATTAACCTCTTCAATGACAGAAGGATTTTATATAGCTTTCATTCCACTTAAAGTTTGTTTTATAATTTCCACTTTTCAGGAACTTATTTTATTATTCTTGTTACCATTATTAAAATTATTAGATAAATTTAACACAAAACACAAAATTAGGTTTCCAAGATTAATAATGTTTGATTACCACATGAGGACATTTATAGCTTTCTCACCAAACCAGTTAGCTTTCTATTTAATCTTCTCAATTTCAAATTTCATAAATAAGATACACCACGATATTAATACAATTTACATTTATTAAACATACACTAAGTGCAAAGGAATAGCTTATTTTTTGTATTATTCAATTGAGCTTAATTCCCACAGCAATCTCTTGAGATTAGCACTATTATTAGTTTAATTTTGTATATGGGGATCTTAGTGACAAAATCTCCAAAATGTTCTAGTGTCAAGCAGCTATGAAGTAGCAAGGCTGAGTTCCAACCCCTGGCTGCAGAGCATAGGCTTTCTCTCTTAATGAGTACATACATTTTATCTGTTACATATTAAATACTGCCATAGATATAATCTAATAAATCACAGTCATACTGGGATTATTCCCACTCAGCCAATAGCCCACCTACAGATTCCTACTTCCTGCAATCATGGGAAATGCACCAAGATTTGGATTCACTAAAATTCAGTAGAATTTTGTATTAATAATTCTTAAATCATGTCATTCAGTAGTGAGCTTAGGCTCAAGTAGGAGTCGCAGGCATATGCGATACCAGTCTCTTTCCAAACTGTTTTTCAGTTTGATAGTAATTGAAATAAATTTTAAACTCAAATGTTATAACCTATGTGTACTTTTTAATACTCATCTTGAATGAGTATTTGTACTCATTGAATGAGTATAATTGTCTTTTCATAACTTAAAAATAAATTGAAATTCTAATTTTAGCAAATAACATATTAACTACTAGAGTGGACCTTTTATTCACTGTAAATTAAATAACCACACTTTCTTTATATTCTGCCAAGTTATTAACAAGATGCTAAATGGTATAAAATCAATAATGAAATCCAGTGCCACAAACTCATGATACTCTCTGCAGGTTCATAGCAATCAATGTATTAACACTAGGTACAATAATTTGATCAACAACTACTACTCATAAATTATCTATCACATTCCCTGGAATAAAATAATATTATGAAATGCTTAATCTAATTAACATGTAAATGAAATAAAGTCATCTTTACATTTTGTGAACTTAAATGTTGCTATTCAGCTTCTTTTTTCTTTTTTTTTTTTTTTTTGAGACAGAGTCTCGCTCTGTCGCCCAGGCTGGAGTGAGTGGCTGGATCTCGGCTCACTGCAAGCTCCGCCTCCCGGGTTCCCGCCATTCTCCTGCCTCAGCCTCCCGAGTAGCTGGGACTACAGGCGCCCACCACCTCACCCTGTTAATTTTTGTATTTTTGGTAGAGACGGGGTTTCACCGTGTTAGCCAGGATGGTCTCGATCTCCTGACCTCGTGATCTGCCCACCTCTGCCTCCCAAAGTGCTGGGATTACAGGCGTGAGCCACCGTGCCTGGCCTCAGCTTCTTAATGTTACCATTTTCCTTCCAAAGTGCTACCAGATAACCTATTATATTAGCTGTTCTAAAATTTTCTTAGCAGTAAACAGTAAACACATAGATGATATATCTGGAGGTTTAAACCTTTCCAACCTTTTTGCGTACCATATATCATCTGTTGTGGTTTAGCCATTTTCCTTCAGCCTAAGCATAGTTGTCATGTAGCATTCTGTGGTCACTTTTAATTAACATCACAGAAAAATAATGACAGAAAACATCCATTCAATAGGAGTGACTCAAGAAATCTTTCCAGTATTTTATTTGGATTATAGATGGGGATAATTAAACATCTTTATCCAGGTCTTTATACAAATGTACAAACATAACTGCACAAGCCATCATCTTTCCCCACCTCTTGGAAATGATACAAATTTAAAATTGATGGGTAAAAAAACACAAATCACATATTCAGGACAGCAAGTTGTCAAATATTATTTAGGTTTTATATTTCAGGTAGCTTTTGCAAAACCAAATTGGACAGAATTACTTTTGAACTGAAATTGGGCAGAAGCTATGGAGAAAGATGAGGGGGAAAAAAAAAAAAGCCAATATCAAGGAAGATCAGCCATCAACGTTCCCAGAAAACAACCACCAACATACTTGTGAAAAGGAGCAAGGGCTACTATGAAGTGCAAAATTATCTTTCATTTGCAAAAACACTTTTCTGGAACAAAGGTTGGGAAGGTTGATGATTGAGGTCCTCTGCAATCATTTTCAATCAAAGAAGCAGAGCAGCTAAGGCTCCACAAACAAACCAACAGGAAAACAGTGTTTGCCGAAACAAAGATCCTTCTAAAAATATTTGACAATGAATCCGGACTCCATTTGAAGGGCACAAAAATCATACAGAACTGGCAGAAAAATTAATACTAAGGATAATAAATCATATTGAAAATAAAGGCAAATTTAAAAATTGGTGAAGATATTTATCAGAAAAATATTTGCACAGGTTTAGTAAGGAATTGTGCCTCACATACTGAATGAGGTTTTACTTCTATGTAGGACAAACACATGGTGGAAATCGAAGAGTACAGGAAGAAACACGAAGATAATAAAACGAGATGTGTCATTAACTGGAAGATTCAGGAAAGTAGTAGGAAAAAAATAATGAAAATAAAGACAAAATTAGAAAGTCATTGGGGAAATTAGCAACGGTAGGAAATAAAGCATGTAGGAGGAGTAAGGACAGAACAAGTAAAGCACGCAAAATGAAATGGAAACTAAAAAGGAGTTAATAAAGTTTGAGATCCAAAAGAAGAATATAGAATCAAAGAAAATATTTAAAGATGTAATGCAAAAAAACTTTCTAGAATCTACAAGGCTGAAATGCTGATGATAATAAATATCTGATTTATGATTAAGTAAAATAAAAGAAGGATTCAAGATTTATGTAAACTGTGAAGTATTTTTACAAAATTAATGGGATTTAAATACAAAGAAAAAAATCGGGATACTGAAGGAAAATGATCATGCAAAACATTGAGCTACAGAATACTGGAAGTGCTGTCACAAAATTTCAAGGAAATAAAATCTACTTGAAAATATTTTACTCAGTCATAGTAAACTTTTATTATTAAAAGTTACATAAAAGAGTTTTTAAAAAGAAAAACTCAGAAAATAATGTTCTTCAGGCCCTTTTATAGAAATTACTAAAAGATAAACTAACAAAATAAGAAGCTTTGAGAAAATTATAATAAATGATTGATATGCAACACTGAATATATAACCATAGAATTAATAAAAACAACAACAAATGTGAGATGTAGAATGCAAGAAGACAGTCTAAATATTTCAGCCCTACAATATAAAAATAAAACAGTAGCTTAGGCTGGGCGCGGTGGCTCAGGCTTGTAATCCCAGCACTTTGGGAGGCTGAGGCGGGGGAATCACGAAGTCAGGAGATAGAGACCATCCTGGCTAACACGATGAAACCCCATCTCTACTAAAAATACAAAAAATTAGCCGGGCGTGGTGGCGGCGCCTGTAGTCCCAGCTCCTCGGGAGGCTGAGGCAGGAGAATGGCGGGAACCCGGGGGGCGGAGCTTGCAGTGAGCCGAGATCGCGCCACTCACTCCAGCCTGGGAGACAGAGCAAGACTCCATCTTAAAAAAAAAAAAAAAAAAAAAAAAAAAGAAAAACAGTAGCTTATACTTTCATGAAGTTTAAAGATAAAAAAAATTGCTGATTATATATATATTATATTATTTTACATAGAAATGTAAAATAAGTCTATAGGAATATTATTTTCAGCTGAAAAAAAATCTAACAAACATTTTGATAGTATAAATGAATTGAAAAGTTAATAGAGTTAACTATTGTTATTTGATAGAGAATTTTGCTGTGAGAAGAGGAGAAACACATTACTTTTTCTTCTTCATTTTCTCTTTGGTTGTCTTTTACTTTTGTGAAGAAAATAATAGATATTATCTAAATAGATTAGTAAGGATATTTATATATAAATTTGTAATTTTTATAAAAGGTAAACAGTAGAAAATAGAAATTTTTCTAACATGAAAAATCTACACACAAAATTTTGAAGAAAATTTGTCACACTGAAGTTTTTTTAATATTAAAATAGGAAAAATATAATATTACATAAATTGAAAAATAATATCCAAACATGTTACATCAATATATTAGTTATGTATGAATCACATAAAACAGCAAATGTTAAAAACAGAAGATACATAAATACAATAAGAACACAATATCTTTTTGTTAACACCTTTACTGAGATATAACTGACATGCTATTCAATTGACCTATTTAGAATATACAGTGCCAGGCAGGCACAGTGGGTCACTTCTGTAATCCCAGTGACGAAAGCTGAGATTGGAGGATTGCTTCAGGCCAGAGTTTGAGACCAGCTTTAGCTGCTCTCTCTATATGAACATAATCATTATGTATACAGTACCACAGGCCATGATGAATTGCAAATGTGTTCAAAGATTTAAATTTAAAAACAAAACTATCCAAAAATATGTAAAATATTGGGACATTTCTTTGAAGACATGAATAAAGAAAATATTTTTAAATTCTTATTTAAATACAAAATTAAATATAATATAATAACAGATTGATGAATTGACTTATTAAAAAGAAACTTCCTATATTAAAACATATATGCATGCAAGTACACACACATCCACACTTACACATGCCCCTTAGTCAGAATATAAAAGACAAACCAGGAAATTAATATCGTATCTCATACTTCAGATTAAGTGCTATACTTCCAAATACGTAAAGAATCCCCAAAAGCAAAACTCAACAAAAACTGAGAATATATATAAACAAAGAATTTATTTAAAAGGAAAAATAAATTAAAAATAAAAAAAATTTATTTAAAAGGAAAAATATATCATGTGATCATTTAAATGCATGAAAAGATGCTTAACCTCACTCATAAAAAGCATTTTCATTTTCATCTGTCTGGTTGGTAAGTGTGAGTACCTTTGATAACAATTTCTCTTGCAAAGCTGTGGAGAAGGAGCAACACTTAGTTTTGCTCATAGATGTTATAATCTAGTGCAAATCCTATCGGAAACATTGTAGCAACATTTCATATAAACTTTGACCTACCAACTCCACTCTGGGTTTTTTTCAAATGACATATTTGCAGATATACATAGAAATAGGTTTATAATAATATTTTACATTACTGATTTTAAAGCTAATGATTATAGATGGTCCAAATATTAATTAAAATTTAGACAATACCTCCATACACAAATACTACACAGCTCTGAGGAAGATTTTTATACTGTTACGGAATGCTCTCTAAGACACATCTTTACAGTAAAAATGTATAGGGTAGAACAGTACGCATGGTAACTTTTTTAATAGAAGGAAAGTAGAAAATATGTCTGCATTTATTTAAACATGCATGAAAACTGTGCAGGGTAGAACAGTGTGCATGGTAGCTTTTTAAATAGAAGGAAAGTAGAAAAATATGTTTGCATTTATTTAAACATGCATGAAAACTGTGCTGATACACTAGAAATGTAAAAGTGTTTTCTCATGCATGGTAACATGACAAGAGCAATCAGGATTGGGAGGCATATTTTTATTGTATCTTTTTATGTTCTCAGATTTCTAAGCTTTAGGAATATATTGCCTACTAAAAAAACTAAAGTATGTTCATGGTTCAATTGGAGTAGTCTCTATTTATATATCATCCTCCAGTCTGCTGCTGTTCTTTGCTTCCAGAAAGGACATAATTATCTTTTTTATTTCCCAAGACTCTACTAAGAAAGACAAATACAAGTGTTGAAATAAAAAGTTACAACAAATTTAATTTAAAAATCTAATTGGCTTTTATTTGTGATTCTAGAATTTGTCAGCATTTTATTCTATAAAATATTATGAGTGCTCCCTTGGGCTGGGCAAAACAGGTGGCTTTTGCAAAGTGAAAACAAGGAAAGATAATTTTTTGTTTGTTTGTTTTAAAGAAGCGGGTTGATGAACATTCAGTGGCTTTTGTTGTAGGAGTTAAAGTAGAGGGGACGTCTTTGCCACAGTGAGTCAGGTTGACTGAGCCCTTTCCAATTAGTCAAGGTGAATTTCCTGTTTTCAGAAAAAAAAAGAAAAAAAAAAGCGGGTTTGTTTGGAAATTTACCTGCTTCCTTAAATTTTCAGTTTGATTATGTGCACTTAGCATAAGGGATTCTATTTTAGTTTGGTCTGTTGGGGCCTAGTATTGGAGTTCAGTCCAAATCAATGGTCTCCCACGCGTTCTATTAAACATGAGTAAAGATCGTGTTTAACTAAAGCTTTAATAAACATGGGAGGGGATAAAAAAGATAGAGGGCATCGGTCATGGTGAGAAAGAGGTACAGTGTGCCTTAAAAGGAAGTAAAAGTGGCATATAAATTTAAAAAATAGGAAAGTAGTATTAGATTCTTAAAATTAGACTATTAGATGAAACAAACTTAGTATTGGGTTTTGGTTTTCTTTAACAGCTTGTACTTTCTGTTTCTTTCTTGTGTTGCAAGACTGATTCCTTATCCAATATCACTTTCTGGGACTACCTAGAAGTCCAACTATCACGCGTCAGTCTGATAATCTTATGCCCACCAAAAATACCTTTTTACTTTTTAATGCAAAGCAGCGCAGGTCCCTTTTATCTTAAATGTTTTATTACAGACAATGCCTTTCCTTTAATAACCAAAAGGTGATTAGTGCATTGTACTAAACAAAAGAACAATTTACCTTTAGTCTCTACCTGTAGAAACAGAAAAAAAACTCACGGAAACTTTGAAATAACAGGTTTCCTGTAATTTCCTCCAACACATTGTTTTACTGTTATGGATTTATTTAGATGACTCACTATATTACACTTTAATAATCCCTTGCCTTTCTTTTCCTCTTGAAAACATTTTAAAAGAAATTCTAGCCAATGAAATACGCATACTTTCTGAACGTTTGTTAAAATTTTCTTTTATGATGTTAACACAGGGGGAAGCAATTTCCTCATTTTATAAGCAATAGTTCTGATGTTTTCTGCTAATATTAATGTATTGTTAATGCATACTTATTATATATCTACAATATGGCCTAGCTTCCCCATTTACTAATTGCATTACCTGGTGGAAGCTATTTAATATTTCAGTTTCTCACCTCTTCACCACAAAATGAAGAAAATAATTCAACAGTTGTTATGGGGAGTAAATGTTACCTTATTGGTTCTAACAGCTTTCACTAAGATATCATCTTGGCCAGTCCACTGGACCTACTTGACCACTCAGAGACTATCCCAATCTCCATCATGTGATACCTCCTGAAAAGCAGCCATTTGACACAGATACCTTTCTCATTTTGCTCAGGCTCCAACACCACAATCTGCCATGCAACTCTCTCCACAGTCTCCTCGTGGATACCCATCTTTTATTCAAACACTTAATGTTTTACTATTAAATCATTCCGTATGATAAGATTAGAGAGGTGAAAGAGGAAGACTTATACAAGAGAATTTGATCTGTTGTGTTTTCACAATTATGCCACACATCATATTTTGTAGTATCTTTGTTACTTCTTTTTTTGACTCAGTTACATATAACTATTTTGCTTAGTTTCCAAATATATGAGGATATTCCATACAATTTTGCTGTTGATTTTTAATCTCATTCCATTGATTTTAAAGATTGTTCTCTTTAAGATTGCAATTGGTTGAATTTGTTAGGGCATTCTATTGTCTATCATATGGTCACATTTGGTGAATTTTCAATGTGCTTTTGACGGTAAAAAAAAATGTATTCTAGAGTTGATTCGTTTAATGCAGTATAAATAACATTATGTTACATGATTTTAATTTTTCTGAATACATAGTGATTTTTAAAAAACCGTCCATACTAAGGAGTATAAAAACCTCCACTAGTAATTGCAAATGTGCCTGTATCTGTTTTTAGTTCTCTCCAATTTTGATTTTTGTATCTTTAGTATGGAAAAATTAGCATTTTTATTTCCTTTTTAAAAAATAATTAATTATTATAAAATATCCCTTTTTATTAATGGCAAATATATTTGCCTTGATGTCTACTTTTTCTGATATTCAGAAAACCATCCTGGCTTCTTTATGCTTAATATTTCAAAATATATCTTTTCTACCCTTTTACTTTCATCCTCCCAGTGTCTTCATATTTAAAGAAATTAAAAACTAAGAAATATATATGTATACACATATAATACATATTTCCACTTATAGCGAACATTTGTTAATATTTTCAGTGCTTTGTTTTATTATTGTGTTTGTTTCTGCTGACTATATTTTTGTTTTGGTTGTATGTCTCATTTATCTTCTTTTTTCCATATCTCAATTTTGTTCTTCTATGCTAGCATTGGAGGTTCTAAATTGTTGAGAGTCTGGATTTAATTTTATTTCTTCAGAGAGTTTTGAAATTTGTTCTAGAAGACACACAATTAATTTTAGTAGTGGATTACCTCTGTCCTGTGAAGGTTTATGTTTAGCTCTGACACTGCTGGTCTAAAGCACTGCACTTAAAATGAGACCTTCCTGGGACCACAATTGATTGTCTAGATAATGAGGGAGGTGGTTGTTCTCTAGTTGGTTTTAAGTATGATGTCTCTGATCACCGTGAGACTCTAGAATCTTTATGTGCCTCACAACCTTTTAGTAGGCTGTTTGCCGAGCTGGTATCTGTTATCCACCATATTTTATGGAGTTTCGCTTGAATATTTTCAACTTAATAATGGGCCGAAGACTCAAAAAGACCTGTTCAAACTTTTGGAGATTCTTTTTTTCATAGTTATCTCATCTCTGGTACCCTGCCCTGCAAATTCCAGCTACATCAGCAAACCAGCATGCAGCTCTTTTTTATATTGTTCTGTTTTAAATGTATTTCTCTGTACTGAAGTTTAGAAAATGACTCCACGTGGACAACCAGTGTAATTGTGGCACTCACCTAAATGTTTCTCTTATTTCAACAACAGTGATTTTATAATCTTTGTTGTGTAATGTACAAAAAAAAGTTTAATGTCATCTACCATGTTTTATAAATGTATGTGATGTGAGAGTGAGGCCGACACCCTCTACTCCGTCCTTGATGGAGTGGAAGTCAACCATTAAATCTTAATTAAGCCTTTCTCTTTAGCTTCCTTGTCTTGCCTCCCTAGATTATCTCTCTATGCGATGTAATTCATTCAATAAATCACGTCTAAATCTAACTTTAGTCTTAATTACAGCCTTGAGTTATTGAACCCTATTTCTAGGTTTTTACTGAAAATTTCTGCTTGCATTGTTTACCAGAAAATCAAACATAACATGTTGATTCCAAATTGATTGCCTTTTCCACTCATTTCATTGTCCTAATCAGTTCATTTTATTATTGCCTTCTCCATCAATCCAACTAAAATCTCCGAGATCAAAATATAATCCATCTCTCACAGTCCCTGATGACAACACATTTTCAAGTATTATTAATTTTTTTCTTTGTGATATATTTGACATTTGCTATTATAGTTGTTAGGAGACTTTAATTATGTGTAACAAACACACTGGCACTAATGTGGTGGAAATTTCCTCAAAGTTATAAGTTGTTTAATGTAATAAAATACCAGGAATGCATTCATAGAAAATGGGATAAAATATTGAAGGAGAATGTAGTCCAAACCCTTTACTTTCACATACACATATACACACACATAAACACACACACACGCACACACACATAAATATATATACACACATACTTATTTACTTTTCTTTGATTATCTGCTTCATTTCTTTTACTACATATGATCTCTCTTTACTCCACTTTTCAAGTGGAATAAAATGGCTATCCAGAAAACCAAAATTTACATGGCAACGTTAAAGAGACAGAATTATAAACAAATGTGTTGGCCCAAGTCTAAATTCATCAGAAACAATGCCACTATCCTAGATTATACAATATTACCTCTACAGGTAAAGTTCTGGAAGAAGGCCAATACTGCTCAGATTGGCTACCAAAAGTCGTCTTTGGCAGTACATGCATAGCAGCGTCAGGTAGGATGCCATATTGCAATAGGCAGGAAATTAATAGGTATTTATGACATTTTACCTCTTAAATGCTCACAATATACATACAAACGTGTTCCATATAGTCAAATCTTCAACTAATTTTCTCATATAGAAGAACCTTCCATTGTAAAACTTGTTGCAATCTGTCAAGTGTTATAGTTACTGTAATCAAAAGTGATTTAAAAAAAACGAAGCTGAAGTTGAGTAAATTTTCAAATGAAATGCCATTCATTCATTACAGGCATACTGTGGCAATAGTGTCAATATTGCAGTTTCAGTGCCAGACCACTGCAGTAAGGCAAATATGGAAATAAAATGAACCAGACAAATATTTTTATTTCCTAGTGCATATGAAAGTCATGCTTACACTATACTGTGGTTTATTAAGTGTGCAGTAACATGATATCTTAAAAAGTATACATATTAATAAAAACTACTTCATTGGTAAAAGATGCTGACACAGAGACACAAAATGAGCACAGGCTGTTGTAAAAATAATGCCAATAGACTTGCCCAGTGCAGGATTGCTATAAAACTTCAATTTGTAAAAAGCACAATGTCAGCAAAATGCAATACAGTGAATCACAATAGACGGAGGTATGCCTATATCTTTGTGACTTCGGGATAAGTATTTACTATTGCTAAGGATAACATTTTTTAAAGTCTGGTTTATATAGTACTTATCTCATAAGCTTGTTATTAAAGTATACAATGAAGAAAGTGCTCAATACAATACCTATTATATAGTGTGATTCAAAAAATCTCAGCACTATTATACCGATTTCCTGCACTAGATTTTAAACATTTAGAAGTTAGGGAATAATTCTTAAGAATTTTAATGTTTCCTTACTTTTTTATATCGCCATTACTTGTTATCTTAATTTCAAAATGAATTACTGCTTTAAAACAAAATTTTCTGGTGAAAATGCCTTGACATCCTCCTGATACTAAATCCAAAAGCCATTTTTATGCCCTGTTATCCTGGTATTTCTTCAGTCTTTGTACTGAAATTAAAAAAAAAAAAATCCTCTCTTATTTTCTGTATATCCAGATTTCCAGTTTTTTTCTGAATTTTACAGCTTCTCTGCTTCCGTTGCTCCTATTCTTGTTTTGAAACCTTAAATACTGGTGGGAAGAACCACTTCAGGTTATTGTTCACAGTCTTCATTTCTCTTAGTCATCTGCTGGACCATATCATCAAAACCCCAGTTTATGTATTAACTCTATGTAGGTTAATTTCAGATCTTCAGCTCTAGATTCTCTCCTAAGTTCCACACTTTCAAATTCTATTACCTCCTAGAAATTGCTTTCCAAATACTTTGCTAGTTCTGCAAACCCAACTTTGTGAGACAATTTCAGCCTTTTCTAATATTTTGTCTCAATACTCATGTCTTTCAGCTTTTAGATTTTTATAAATACCACCATCATTCTATCAGCTACGTAGGATTGAGCTCTAGCAATATAGTAAACTTCGGGATAGAACTAAACATTTGCAAAAAAATAAAAGTGAATTAGGTCTATAGTAGAAAGAGGGATGCATCAAAATATAAACAGATATATAAAAATTTATTAGCTTGAAAATTAGACTTTTAATTATTAGTACACTGAACATACTTTTAGTGAGAAAGCACTAAATGGTAATATTAAGGATATACAACAGACATAGTCAAACATATGAAAATTAACCATAAAGGCTAGGAGAAACAAGCAAACAGGAAATTACAAAGCATATTGTTAAGTGCAAAGAAAATACTCTAGGAACATGTGTGATGGACACTTAACAGTCTTGGAAACTTGGGCAATGCTTTCCAGATAAACCTAAGATATGCAAAGAACCATGAATTGGGTAGAAAAGAGAGAAAAAGATGCTCCTGGCAGAAGCAACAATATGATAAGAAAAAAAGATTCACTAAATTGTGTCTTAGTATCAGAGACAGTTCAGTAAGATTGGTTCATCTTTCTCAAACGAGAGTGAGATATGGCAAGAGAACTCACACAGAGTATTTGCTTTTTATCTTATCTCTATAGTCACTATTATAGGCATTAAATTTATCTATGATCCCATTATAATTTCACTCTATATAACCCATAATTGATAAAATATTATATTTCTGGTTCTATACATTGATAAGAATTTTCAAAAATCTGAAGGAGATACAGTCTGGTAAAAATATAAGTGACCTTGTAACTTTTAGAAAAGTAAGTCTGCATAATTTTCTAAATCTCTTTTGAACTATGCATCTTTTTATAATGCAATTACTTGATGAAAGGAAGGTGGCATTTTAAGCTCCTTTTCATAATTCTATGCAACATTATAGGAAAGGTCTGTGGGGAAGATCAAAGGTGATCTTCAATGTAGGAAACTATTTTGTCATGCTAGAAAGCTTGTTTGTAGTTGTCGTGAAATGCCAATAGTGGCTTATAATGCTATTTCATGCTCAGCAATTTTAAAGAAAATATTAAATTTGTCCCAGTTAAAAAATTGGGCTTTTGCCAAAAGTTACAGCTAGTTCAAAATGAGGAAAATGTATTCTTGCAAACATTTTTTGCTGTATTTCAAGGCAGGCATTATTGTGTTACTACATATTAATTGATTAGATAGAATGAGAGGATGGTGCTTTACCTACAGCTACAAAGGCAAGCAGAGGGAGAGAGAGGGATAGAAGGGAAAAGATTTTTTTTTTGGCATAATATTGTGTCAACAACAGCCTTGGGTGTCTCTCAGATTATTCCTAGACATTGTTTATACATGTTGATCATCTGTACCAAGATAAAATAATGATACTGAAATTATTCTCTAAATGGTAAAGGAAACCACAGCTAATGCGTGATAATGTGTTGCTACAAAAAGCAGTTTCTTTACCAACTTATTTAGAACATTAACAATCCATGAAAGTAACACATAATGATGTTTTAGTGGAAGCCCATGCTTATTAAAACACGAACTCTGCTTCTCTCCAAGCCTTGAAGCATTTTGCATATTTGCTTGGCTGTTACATTTAATTGTGAAACTATAGTTTTCCAATTTAATTACTTAGAAATATAACTGAGAATCACCAAAAAGTCCAGTCTAAACATGAAAATGCATTTATACCTATAAAATTTTGACTCTGTATTTTAATTAACATAAATAATATAACTTACTAAATTATATTGGTAGATTTCAAGTTCTTACGAGATTAACTTGTTAGTTTTTATTGTGTACGACTCCATAAAGATAACTTAAAGTGTGATGCCATTTGGTTAACCTAAACAAGAGCAGAATGACCGAAATAAATATTATGGATTCAGAGTACCCTTTCAGAGGCTTATCTTTGCATTTAAAATGATATACTTTTGTTTAGCACAATGAACCCTTAAGAAAAAATATTTTAAAAATAGAAATTGCTCTGTCACTAATTTTACTAGAGCATTAGTAAATCTAATAAATTTTTATATGTAATGATTAATGTTTTTCACCTCTCCATGTGCAGATACACCTGCAAAATGAAACTTATTTTAGATTCATGACTTTAAATTTTATGCAAATAAAAAACAAATTAATTTATCCACAATACTTTAATGGGTTAAAACAATCTTATTATTGATGACTTATATGTACCCTGCACACACTGTGTGCAATTCTTCAAACTGTGTTCTAAAATGCACACTTGCATGGGATGGGTAAGAACTAATATTCTAAGTCTTGTATATTAGTTTAAATAGTAAACCTAAATATAATATATTTTATCTTAAATATAAGTTAAATTAATATTTAAAAACAGGATAAAGTTAAGAAATAGCAATTTGTTAAACTGATTAGCTAGGCTGAAAAATCAAGAAAAAATGAGAATAATTCAACTTGATCACATTATATGTGAATAATTTCTCATTTTCTCTTAAACTGTTACATTTGCTGTTTTACGAATTATAATGTGAAATATTTTATTTACATACTTATATTACTGATATTTAAAAATGATATTCTGCTTAAGTGGTCAAAGTTACAAGGACAAATACTGAAATATGATTTTGCATTAGAATATGTAATCAGTTCCCTTAGGATAACCTTGATTCTGATTGTTGCATACAGTTGAAAAGGTATGTTGCAGTAGTTGTTGAAAGGTAAAAGTAGTATTGCTAGGTGAAGCTATGCTTAATTTATCGTGTACTCAGGGGGCTCTTTTAGGCTGACTTACTGCTTAGATATGCTCTTGTTTGACTGTATTTATTTTGCAATTAAAATTAATCCTTTTGTATTGGATGACTTTGTGATGGAAGAATGAGGGAATCAACACATTTTTTGGAACATTTGGATACATACGTGTGTATATGTCCACGCATATATGCGAAATGTTCTATTTGTTTTACTATATCAGAGATCATTTTATCCACCAGATTTCTAATTTCTTTAACATATTTGACTCATGGCTTTTAAATACCTAAACTAACATTAGTGTGGAATTTATGCACAGAAAAAATATTAAGATGTGGGTGACTAAATTATCAACTGAACAAAAAAGAATAACAAAAATAAGCCAGCAAAATATCATTTATTGAGTCTTTGATATCAAATCTGCAAATCAATACATTTAGGTAAAGTGAATCAAATAATTGAGGTTTACTACAAAGGACAGGATTGTTTTCTACCACAGGTTAGCAAATATGTTTCCTCCTTGGGACTCCAAATTACACATAGTCATAAAGTGACCCCTTGAGTAACTATTCAGAACATAATGACATAATTAAAGACTTTCTATAATTTTCCATTCGTTTGACATTAAAATTGGTGTGTTCTTTTTTAAGTGTATACATGCACACAAAGAGATGTTACTACAAATTGAACAATTATTTACACTAAAACAATGAAATAAAAAGCATCTATATTTTTCAGAAGAAAAGAACATTCAAGAGAGTTGCATTGTCTTTCAATGCTGTTTTAAAAATGTACTTTGCTCCTCTGAATATAGTGTTTGGAGTCATGTCTTTTATACCTGTCAGTCGCTGCAGCTCCCAAATACAACTCTTAGAACCAGAGGTTCAATCACAAACAGCTTATACAGGAGCTTCTTCCTGATATTACATCTTCTTACTATTTGCATCCTGAGTTCCTTTCTCAAGTAAATTCTTCTCAATGGCATTCAAACATTTTCTCATCTTTAATAAAATGATGTCATTCAAACCAGTTGTCTATATTGCTGTCTCCACTTTTTCACTTCCCATTCTTCTTTTTTTCTGTATTTATATATTCTTGTGGTTACTGAGACTCTACACAAATTCTTAAAAATCATATAATGGACATGTCTTTCTTCAGACTACTGTCTAGAGACTACACAGTAACAATGTAATAACATATTTGCTTCTCATCTTTTTCATTATGAAAACAAACTACAAATAAAGTTGAAATTTCATGCAGGTTTCCTTCCCAATTCCAGTGCCCGTGTAGTCCTCCAAAAACAACTACCATCATAAATCAACCATATAACTCATATAAACCAGGATATATATATATGTTTATATGTGGGTGAGTGTACGCACTCACACCTATTCACCTATATGTACATACACATATACATGTACCCACACACAGAGACACATTTTAAAGATGAGGAAACTTGAACAAATAGAAACAGATTGTTTACAAAGCTTCCTGAAGGTCACAGAACTAGTTATTGATGGTATCAAGATTCAAATACAGTCTCACTCAGGAGTTCATGCACTTAACCAATACTTCATGTTAAATTAATATTTGAAACTACTTCTTGTGCATCTCTTTAATAGAACTTATTAGATGTATGTCATACACCATCAACTTTACTGGGAAATGACAAATATCTTCACTAGGAGATTGTGCTAATTAATATTTGAGAGAGCAATTATATACAAATTTCTCTTTTCCTGCCACATTGTTGCACTCAGAATATAGATTTTAGATTTTAACCAATCCAAATGTGTGAAATAATTTTTGTTTTAACTGGACTTTCTTCAATAATTAGAGGTTGACACCTAGTAACATTTTCAATTTCCTCTTCTCTGAATTGCATATGTATTACCTTTGATAATTATTTGTTTCTAGTTTTTTTCTAATTTGTAGAAATGTATTTTATAATGCTATTACTTTTATTGCTCTATTTTACATGCTGAAAATATCTCCATTCACTTTGTACCTTTTCTTTGAAAATAGACTTTATGTTTCCTTGGTCATAGTTTCTTCTATGATTTAATTTAATAAAATTACTATTTTGTTTTATGAATTCTGTCTTTTTATTGTATAAAAGAGCAATGATAATTACTCAAATTGTTATTTTAGTTTTTAACTTCACTATTGTTCCTTACTTAATTAGCAAGTTATTTAATTATAAATTGTAAGAAAGGTATCAATTTATCTATCCTTTTCAATTTATCAAATATTTATATATAGTTAGGTCCTAGAACAGATACATACATTATAAAACAGAATGAATGTAGAGTTCACAATCTGGTCTAATAATATGAAGTAACTGGAAATTGGGGAGGAAGAATGAGCAGTAATTACATTGTTGACTACAGATCAAGGAATTCATCAACATTTATTATACATATACATTTATCAACATTTATATACATATACGTATATATACACACATATATATATTACACCACATCATGTTGTACACCTTAAATTTATACAATAATAAAAGACTTTCTGCTAAAAAACGACAGTCTATTTTTCTAAATATTCCATGATTATCTAATGGTATGGAGGAATGATCTCAACATTTTGTTGCAATAGAAAACTTTGACATTATAATATATTAATGATACACTGACAAGGGAACAAGCTTAGATTGAAAGAGAAGGACAGTGTTCTCACAAACATATTGCAAAGAAAATAAGCCAGCAGTTTCCTAAAATATACATAGATATATTCTTCATCTTTTGTTTAAAATTATACTTTAAGTTCTGGGGTACATGTGCAGAATGGGCAGTTTTGTTACATAGGTATACACGTGCCATGGTGGTTTGCTGCATGCATCAACCCATCACCTACATTAGACATTTCTCCTAATGTTATCCCTCCCCTAGGCCCTACCTCTCCACAGGCCCCAGTGTGTGATGTTCCCCTCCCTGTGTCCAAGTGTTCTCATTGTTCAACTCTCATTTATGAGTGAGAACATGCGGTGTTTGGTTTTCTGATCTTGTGATAGTTTGCTGAGAATGATGGTTTCCAGCTTCATCCATGTCCCTGCAAAGGGCACACACTCATCCTATTTTATGGCTGCATAGTATTCCATGGTGTATATGTACCACATGTTCTTTATCCATTCTGTCATTGATGGACATTGGGGTTTGTTTGAAGCCTTTGCAATTGTGAATAATGCCATAATAAACATATGTGTGCATGTGTTTTTATTGTAGATTGATTTATAATCCTCTGGGTTTATGCCCAGTAATGGAATTGCTGGGTCAAATGATATTTCTGGTTCTAGGTCCATGAGGAATCGCCACTCGGTCTTCCATTATGGTTGAACTAATTTACACTCCCACCAACAGTGTAAAAGCGTTCCTGTTATTCCACAACCTCTCCAGCATCCTTTGTTTCCTAACTTTTTTAATGACCGCCATTCTAACTGGCGTGAGACGGTATCTCATTTTGGTTTTGATTTGCATTTCTCTAATGACCATTGATGATGAGCATTTTTTCATATGTCTGTTGGCTGCATAAATGCCTTCTTTTGAGAAAGGACTGTTCGTATCCTTTATCAGCTTAAGGAGATCTCAGGCTGAGACGATGGGGTTTTCATAATACACTATCATGTCATCTGCAAACAGAGACAATTTGACTTCATCTCTTCCTAGTTGAATACTCTTTATTGCTTTCTCTTGCCTGATTGCCCTGGCCTGAAGTTCGAATACTAAGCTGAATAGGAGTGGTGAGAGAGGGCATCCTTGTCTTGTGCTGGTTTCCAAAGGGAATGCTTCCAGTTTTTGCCCATTCAGCAGGATATTGGCAGTGGGTTTGTCATAAATGGCCCTTATTATTTTGAGATACGTTCTATTGATATCTAGTTTGTTGAGACTTTCTAACATGAAGGGGTGTTGAACTTTATCAAAGGCCTTTTCTGCATCTACTGAGATAATCATGTGGTTTTTAATATTAGTTCTGTTTATGTGACGGATTATGTTTATTGTTTTGTGTATGTTGTACCAACCTTGCATCCCAGGTATGATCATGGTGGATAAGTTTTTGACGTGCTGCTGGATTTGGTTTGCCAGTATTTTATGGAGAATTTTCAGATTGATATTCTTCAGGGATATGGGCCTGAAATTTTCTTTTTTTCTTGTCTCTTTGCCAGGTTTTGGTATCAGGATGATGCTGGCCTCATAAAATGAGTTTGGGAGGATTCCCTTTTTTTCTATTGCTTGCAATAGTTTCAGAAGGAATGGTATCAGCTTCTCTTTGTACCTCTGGTAGAATTCGGCTGTGAATACATCTGGTTCTGGACTTTTTTTTGGTTGGTTGCTATTAATTGCTGCCTCAGTTTCAGAACTTGTTATTGGCTTATTTAGAGATTTGACTTCTTATTGGCTTAGACTTGGAAGGGTGTATGTGTCCAGGAAGTTATCTATTTCTTCCAGGTTTTCTAGTTTATTTGTGTAGAGGTGTTTACAGCATTCTCTGATGGTAGTTTGTATTTCTGTGGGATCAGTGGTAATATCCCCTATATCCTTTTTTATTGTGTCTATTTGATTCTTTTCTCTTTTCTTCTTTATTAATCTGGCTAGTGGTCTATCAATTTTGTTGATTTTTTCAAAAAAACCAGCTCCTGGTTTCATTGATCTTTTGAAGGGTTTTTCGTGTCCCTGTCTCCTTCAGTTCTGCTCTGATCTTAGTTATTTGATGTCTTCTGCTAGCTTTCGAATTTGTTTGCTGTTGCTTCTCTAGTTCTTTTAATTTTGATGTTAGGGTATCAATTTTAGATCTTTCCTGCTTTCTCTTGTGGGCATCCAGTGCTATAAATTTGCCTCTAAACACTGCTTTAAACGTGTCCCAGAGATTCTGGTACATTATGTGTTTGTTCTCATTGGTTTCAAAGAACATCTTTATTTCTGCCTTCATTTTGTTATTTACACAGTAGTCATTCAGGAGCAGGTTGTTCAGTTTCCATATGGTTGTGTGGTTTTGAGTGAGTTTCTTAATCCTGAGTTCTAATTTGATTGCACTGTGGTCTGAGAAAGTGTTTGTTATGATTTCCGTTCTTCTGCATTTGCTGAGGAGTGTTTTACTTCCAATTATATGGTCAATTTAGAATAAGTGTGATGAGGTGCTGAGAAAAATATACATTCTGTTGATTTGGGGTGGAGAGTTCTGTAGAGATACAGAACTGGGTGCGGTGGCTCACGCCTGTAATCCCAGCACTTTGGGAGGCCGAGGCGGTGGGTCACGAGGTCAGGAGATCAAGACCATCCTGGCTAACAAGGTGAAACCCAGTCTCTACTAAAAATACAAATATGAAATTCTCCCTCTGCAAAGATTCTAGACTTTAAATTATCCAATAGGTAAACACGATTACAGTGGACTAGCTTTCAGTTCAGTGAAAGCTATTTGTGTTGACCTAGATATATCTTTGTCCCAACTTAAGGTACCTGAAATTGAGGGTGTGTCTGGAGCAACTTATAACGGTAAGCACAGAATATATAATGCTGTAGGTAATTATTCTGCATATCTAACACTGCGCATGACAAGGATAATTGATTTTTCTTAAGAACTATTTGCAGGAAGGGTACTTGGGTTTGAACTTCTTAAGTGATAGGGTACATTTTTAAATATTTCACGTTTTAAAAATATTGATAAGGCAATGGTCCAATAGGAATGGAACTAGCTGATACCTCATACCAATATTTAAGAAGTTAGTATCCACCCTGAAGCCATGCTTAGGCGGGATGTTTCACAGGGTGACTTTGAGAGAAATTCTTCAGGGAACAGAAGTCGAGACATATTTGACTTTAGTTCACTGGTCAGGCAAGCCTGAGGGTAAGATATGGGATTGTAATTGTATGTTAGCTTTAGGTTTTCATTGAGTTGAACTGAACTGCTAAAAAGAAGTCACTCTTACAGCTCAGAATAACTGAAAAGCCATGGAGTATGCTCATAATATCATCAAATGGAGACGAATGGTTACTCAGTAGTGCATTTGTAAAGTCTATGGAGAGAAAAAACTAATTTTCTAATTTGTATTTCCACGAGTAGAGATTATTTGTAAATTACTGTGTTCATACCTGGAGAAAGAGATTACTGGTTTAATTGCTGTGTAGTTTTTCATTACATGATTCACTTGAAACTATAAAGGTTACAAACTGTGTTTTGCCTTTACACAGATACAATAGTTTGTCAAGAAGAAGTATCATTGTGTTATTCAGATTTGTTTTATTATGCTATAATAACGAATTCCAAATCTCAGTGTCTTTATTTTTTTTTTTTTCTTTTTTCTTTTTTTAGTTTTTGAGACAGTCTCGTTCTGTGGCCCAGGCTGGAGTGCGATACTGTGATCTCAGCTCACTGCAACGTTTGCCTCCCGGGCTCAAGCAATTCTGGTGCCTCAGCCCCCTGAATAGCTGGAACTACAGGCCTGTGTCACCACACCCAGCTAATTTTAGTATTTTTAACAGAGATGGGGTTTCATCATGTTGACCAGGCTGGTCTCAAATTCCTGACCTCAGGTGATCCACCCGCCTAAGCCTCCAAAAGTGCTCCAAAAGCTGTGAGCCACTGTGCCCAGCCCTCATTGTCTTAAAACAACATACATTTATACTAAGTCTAGTATGATTTCAGAAAATTCCGCAAGACACTAGAGTCAACATAGCCACTTGTGATTCAAGATGTTCCCATAGCTGAATCTTTGAGATGGAACATGCAGCTTCTTTTATTTGATTGATTGATTGATTGATTGATTGATTTTGAGACGAAGTCTTGCTCTGTCTCCCAGGCTGGAGTGCAGTGGCGCGATCTCTGCTCACTGCAAGCTCCGCCCCCTGGGTTCCCGCCATTCTCCTGCCTCAGCCTCCTGAGTAGCTGGGACTACAGGCGCCGCCACCACGCCCGGCTAATTTTTTGTATTTTTTTCTTCTTCTTTTTTTTGTTATTATACTTTAAGTTCCAGGGTACATGTGCATAACGTGCAGGTTTGTTACATATTTATACTTGTGCCATGTTGGTGTGCTGCACCCATCAACTCGTCAGGACCCATCAACTCATCATTTACATCAGGTATAACTCCCAATGTAATCCCTCCCCTCTCCCCCCTCCCCGTGATAGGCCCCGGTGTGTGATGTTCCCCTTCCCGAGTACAAGTGATCTCATTGTTCAGTTCCCACCTATGAGTGAGAACATGCTGTGTTTGGTTTTCTGTTCTTGCGACAGTTTGCTGAGAATGATGGTTTCCAGCTGCATCCACGTCCCTACAAAGGACACAAACTCATCCTTTTTTATGGCTGCATAGTATTCCATGGTGTATATGTGCCACATTTTCTTAATCCAGTCTGTCACAGATGGACATTTGGGTTGGTTCCAAGTCTTTGCTATTGTGAATAGTGCCACAATAAACATACGTGTGCATGTGTCTTTATAGCAGCAGGATTTATAATCCTTTGGGTATATACCCAGTAATGGGATGGCTGAGTCATATGGTACTCCTAGTTCTAGATCCTTGAGGAATCACCATACTGTTTTCCATAATGGTTGAACTAGTTTACAATCCCACCAACAGTGTAAAAGTGTTCCTATTTCTCCACATCCTCTCCAGCACCTGTTGTTTCCTGACTTTTTAATGATCGCCATTCTAACTGGTGTGAGATGGTATCTCATTGTGGTTTTGATTTGCATTTCTCTGATGGCCAGTGATGATGCACATTTTTTCATGTGTCTGTTGGCTGTATGCATGTCTTCTTTTGAGAAGTGTCTGTTCATATCCTTTGCTCACTTTTTGATGGGGATTTTTTTGTATTTTTAGTAGAGACGGGGTTTTACCATGTTAGCCAGGATGGTCTCCATCTCCTGACCTCGTGATCCGCCCACCTCGGCCTCCCAAAGTGCTGGGATTACAGGTGTGAGCCACCGTGCCCGGCCGATGCAGCTTCTTTTGTGTACAGAGCAAGTACAGAAAACACTGGATTTTCATTTATAAGCCATTAAATGCCATGGATTGAAATAGCACATGACATTTCTACCCACAAACCCTTGACCAGAAAGTCATATGGCCCAAATTAAATACAAGGCAGGTAGATAAGTACCATCACCATGTGCTGGGAAGAATCTAAAAGTTGAATAAGATTTAGCACTAAAAGTCATTTTGTAGCCAGTTACGAGCTATGGCAACCCCTTTGGGTCATATATATTGTAAAATGTAATGATGTGACCTAATTCTTTTTTAAAGTATTGTATCAGTTCATATTTACACCAGAGGCATGTGTTACTGTTAACTCAGTTTCAACAATCCTGTTGGCATTTAAGCTTTCTGCTAGTCAGATCCATGTAATATGGTAACGTATCTGTAAGGCATCCTCATTTCCTCTTCTACGAATTTCCTATCCATGTCTTCTACAAATTTTCCTGTGGCATTTCATTTGTTTATGTTGGTGTCAAGAACACCCTATACATTCTAACTACTAATGCTTTTTCTATTGTCTATGTTTAAATGACTTCTATCATTTGGTGTCTTTGATTTAATTTTGTTTTAAATCCTATGACTTGTATAGAAATGTTAACTATTCTCTATAGGGATAATTATGAAAAATCTCCTGGCTGGGTGCAGCGGCTCATGTCTGTAATCCCAGCGTTTTGTGGGGCCAAGGTGAGAGGACTGCTTAAGTCCAGGAGCTTGAGACCATCCTGGGTATCACAATGAGACCCTGTCTCTATAAAAAAATAAAAAAATAAAATAAAATAAAAATGTGCTGGGCATGGTGGTGCATGCCTGCAGGCCCAGGAACTGAGTGGGGAGTGGGGAGGTTGGGTCGGGGGAGCATCGTAGGTGTGGGGACAGAGTAGAAGCTGAGGTGGAAGGATCGGTTGAGTCTGGGGTATGGACGCTTCGGTGATCCATCATCTTGCCACTGCACTCCAGCCTGGGCAACACAGCAAGATTGACTCAAAAAGAAAAGAATATCCTTCTTAAAGTGTAAGTTGTCCTGTTACTGACTGATCTGGACAGTTCTGTTACCAGCCATTCCCAAGGCTTTTGTCAATCTTAATTGTCTTAACCAGAAACTTTATCAATAATTTCCACCTTCTCAGACAGTGGAAGTTTATTAACATTTTAAATGTATTTGAAGAGTTCTTTCATATTTGAAGAGTTAAATAACCCAAGAAAACACCTTATTAAACAGGACTATACATATATGCCTCTGTTCTGATACCTGGAGAAGTTAGATGCTGGAATGATTTTATATTGTATAGTTCTTCCCACATCAACCTCAAAACTTAAAATGTAAGAAGAAAGACAGAATTTTAGGAAAAAAAAATCATTAAGTGAAATTGAAGTAAAGTAGACAGAGAAAGTCATTTGGAAAAGTTGAGATACTCCTAAAATACCACTTATTTCAATAAATAATTTAGGTTTAAAATTTATAAAATTAAAACAAAATTTTAAAAAGTTTTAAAATGTATAGTCTAAGAAAGCACATTAGAAAAATTCAAGATATATTGTTCTCTATAAACAAAGTGATGACGTATTTCAAAATAAAGTTTAAAATCAAGGGTCAATACTTTACAAGAATACTGAGAGAAGAAAATGTTTGAATCATATTGTTTGCCTATCTGGGATTTAATATTTTCTTTGAAGCACAATCCTTAAAAATATATCATCTTATATTGTAACGTTCAGTGATAAAAACAATTAATTATGATTATATACACAAACACATATTCAGTTATGCATTATTTCATTCAAGGTCGCAATTAAATCAAGTAATATGGCCCTGAATCAATTAAATATTAATTCTTACAGTTTTAATTCTTGCAGTGTTTATTATCAAAGAGCAGATAGTCTCTAACACACTGTTTATGAATTCTAGAGTTGTAAGAGGATATTTCACCACTGTTATTTTTTAGAATATCTTCTTTTCCTTAGTACACTGAATTAAGTGGTATCTGTGATGACTTCTGAATTTAGGACACTTTTTGCTAATTTACAAACTGCAAATGAATTCTTTTCTTTATTCTATAAAATAGAAACTTTAATTGCACTGTAAGAGCTGAGATTTATCATCACATTTAATTGAGTCATCAGATAATTATTATGTATGGTTTGTTATTTTTATTTTTTGAAGAAATTTCAGACAAGATGTCAGAGATATGTACGAAAGTACTCTATAATTGAAGTCTCTATTGTTTCCATTAAAAGCAAGACTTCAGTTTCAACGTTCAGTACATGTTCAGGCTTCACTGGAGTTTAATAAACTATGCTTAAACCCAGAATAAAGACAAATAAAACTTTAGAAAGCTGTCGATTTTGCTCTTTTTCGTTAGTTTCTTATTTTTCCTCATTCTTCATCCTGTCTTACTTCTCAGACTTAATGTATTTAAGTTTACTTCAATAGAAATCACATATAAAATTAAAAAGAAATGAGAATAAAATGCCAGTCTGTTAATTAATTATTTTAATCAATACAGATAGATTGATTAATTAGAACCAGTAAAAATGTCAAATGGCAAGAATAATTTTTCTGGTTAAACTTTATTATCAAAGTAGTCTATGGCAATCATCTACATCATCGAAATATAATTCTTATTAACCACTAATAAGTCTAATATTAGCATATTTTGGCATTTCAAAGTTCTACATTCCACTGACAATATTAAAACAAAATGCAAAGTAATATTTTATTTTTTCATTAGAATATAGAATTCAGAAATTTTCTAGCCAAAAGAAAAATTAAGAAACTACTGATTTGAATGCTAACCGTTGATAGAAATATGTAAAGTTGCTTTATTTAAATACTTCGGAAATGAAATATTTAATATTTAGTGACAAGATAATAATTTGAGAAATAATGCCTTATCTATTTAGGAACCACCATTCAAACAGATTGATGACTCAAATGTAGAAAAAGAACTGTAGGCCGGGCGCGGTGGCTCACGCCTGTAATCCCAGCACTTTGGGAGGCGGAAGCAGGCGGATCGCGAGGTCAGGAGATCGAGACCGTCCTGGCTAACACGGTGAAACCCCGTCTCTACTAAAAAGAGAAATTAAAAATCAGCTGGGCGTGGTGGCGGCACCTGTGGTCCCAGCTACTGGGGAGGTTGAGGCAGGAGAATGGTGTGAACCCGGGAGGCGGAGCTTGCAGTGAGCCGAGATCACCCCACTGGGCGAGAGAGCGAGAACAAAAAAAAAAAAAAAAAAACCAGAAAACTATATCAAAGAACATCTTTAAATGACAGGATGGTCAAAAAAAGTCACATACTTTTTCCAATTTCAAAGTTAGGCTATATTTGTGAAAGTGTGTCTTAAAAAGCACCTAAAAACCAGTTGTCTAAAATTGGCCCGGCTAATGATAAGTATAAATAATCTTCATTTTTGAAGTTTTATTAGAAATTAACAATTAATTACAATATCTTAATATTTGCAATGCGTTACTTGTGAGATTTTACACATATTTTCTCTTTTTCTATACAGATTTTAATCACACATTGTACTTAAAAATTGAAAGCTTAACTACATATTCATTCATGACGGTCATTTAAAAAATGGATTTGACACCGAATATGCCTATTTGAAATGGGTTCGACACAGAATAAGCCTATTTGAATGTTTTCTATGATCTTATCTGTAAACGAGTAAATGCAATTTTCATCAATACTATTTGCAGTTTTAGATAAAGTTAACAATAATGTCCTTTTTTAATCAAAAATAACTAGACATTTAATCTGTCATTCTCACTTCAACCATAAGCCATTTTCTTTCTCTCTCTGTTGTGTCTTTTTCTAAACTTAGTAAATTAATGACTGCTTTACATAGGAATGATTTGTAATTAAATTAAATTCTCAACAAAAAGTGTGTAAAATGCATTTAATCCGAAACAATAAACAAGTATATGATTAATTGCTTGCAGTATGCCTGGCTTTAATGTGCGAAAATGAAGATGATACAGCAGCTCGACGCCTTCAAAACAATTCAATATCCACCTGGTATAGGAGCTCATTATTTACTGAATACTTAGCCAAACTTTTTGAAAGACTTTACAAGATCTCTTATGGAAATAACACAATAGTCTTTTTTTCTAGTAAAATTTATAATATTTCATCGTTATGTTTAGCATAATTAGACAGAAGACATCCACAAAATATTAAACATTCTAATATATGTGAAGGTGACCACGGAGTAATTCAAAGATGCAACTAGCAATTAGGAAACCCCATTAGCAACCTTTATTGTCCTGGGAGGTATTGGACATAAAATAAAAGCAAACTCACTTTATTCCCATTCATGAATATATATCTGAAAGCAGATTTTGTTCTTAAACTTAGTGTAAAAATGAATCCTTTGAAAGCTCTAAAATGTACCTTCTTTAGAAGAAACATGCACATTTTCAAACAATATCTATTTGCGTATGGACATGCTGTCAGATTATTTTTCACTAAATGACAACAGCCTGATCTCACATTTCGAGAAGACTCTAAATGGAGTAGAAAAAAATGCTGTTCTTACGTATCCTCAACTCTCTGTGTTCTATGGGTTTTTTTCAGATAAAGCAACTGCACAGCTTTCAGACAGGACACTCATTTTCTACATGGCAGTAAAAGCATTATCGTGCATACACAGAAACTTTAGTTTGCTTCCCTAATCTTTGTTTCATAGCATTCCTCTGTCTTTTATAATTTGTCAATAGAAATCTGGTTGTAGGTGGTATTCATATAAGCCAAAATATTGTCAGATCATATAAGCAAAAGAAAAGATTTGAGGAAAAATTTCTAATTTTACAGAGTACTGGGTACATTTATATATTCCTATTAAGTCATTGGTGATTTTTGAAGATAGCTACCACTGCAAGGTTTCTATAAGTTGATATTGATAAATTTTTTCATTGGAAATAATTTTACTTTGTATAAGACATGTTTGTAGATATGATTTACAGCCTTTGTAGCTTAACAGTACAATGACAAACTGTTGACTGTTCGTGACATCATCACTTTTTTTCTGATGTTATTGAATTTTAAATTATATAAAACAAATATATCCTTTAATATTGAACAAAGTATCATTGAAAATGCATCACGTTTAAAACATTGTGTAATCCCAAAATGTAGATTCATCTTGCATTTAAAACAAGAGATGAACGAAAATTTGTTATATAATTCATAAAATCACTACTTTTACGATTATTTTGCTTTTACCTGTAATATTTTAAAACTTAAAACATTTTAATCCTCAGATACCACTAAAAATTAAAGAAAAATCATTGATATATTTGGATATTTGAAAACATAAAATACCATTTGCTAAATAAATAACCAGATGCTGATTTTGTTTACTATTTACACAAATAGGTTTTGTTATTGCCTCAAGTTTGAATTCGAAATGTTTATAAGGCTCCTGTCAAATATAAAACTCTGTAATACTATTCCTATGGACTGTCTAAGAAATGTACAACCTACTGTAGTATAAAAAGACAATTGGAATTACTACCTATAATGTATTTTTCTTAAAAAAATGCTACCACTTTGTTATGTAACAGAAAACAGTAACAAACATAAACAAATAATCTAAAATGAAAGATATGACTTATGTGTTTGGAAGTACATCATATCCTAAGACTTGCTGAGGAAGTAAGGTCTCTGAATTTCCTAAGTACATTTCTATGTCCCCAGAGAAGATTGCCCAACTCCACCATTGATGACACCAATTGTACTGTGTTCAAAGTTGGTTTTTATAGATATTATCTTTTCTCCTAAAATATATCTTACACAAGTTATAAGTTTCATGAGGGATTTACACTTCGCAGTAAGAATTTTTAAGGCATGATTATCAAGTTACTGGATAGATCATGCCTAATAAAATGACAAACAATCCTGCTAAAAATGAGAAAAAAATAGACAAATGATTAACTGCCTGCTTGTTATGCGTCAGAGAGCATATAGTACAAGTTGCTGCTCACTGCCTCCTTATAATGGAGAAGAAATGTTCTGAAGACATGAACTCTGGGTGGGACATAGGCAAGGCAGAAAGAATCTGTGTACTGAACCAGTTGCAAAATGCCCAATCACTCTGGAATATGTAATATGATCTGATAAATCTCCTTCATTGTAAAAGTCAGTTGGAGTTCAGGGTTTTTGTTTTTGTTTTGTTTTTTTTTTAAAAGCCAAAACCACCTTTAGCTTCTTACCTTCTTAGAAATTTGCCCTTCTATGTGCTTGCCCTATGGAAACATCAGTACAACTGCACAAAGCATGATATAAAAATATATTAATTACAGAAATATTTATGTGAGGAAATGTTAAAAATTGTTCTCATTTTATAGTATAATGTGCTAGTACTATGAAGTGTTACATATCGGGTAAAAATGATAACATATATCTAAACTACTAATAGTGTAAATTAGTGTAATTAGTAAAATTTACTAACACTGTAAATTTTAGAAAATGATGCAGAAAGTGTTTAGAAAATAATTCCTTTTGTGTCAATTTAAAAAAAATGTGGCATAAGTACATATATATATATGACTTGAAAGATTTGTAGCTACACTCTTAACAGTGCTAAACTCTAGAGCAAACAATTGGTTGTAGAATACAGTAAGAGATATGAAACGTATTTTATTTTAAAATACACTAATCAATTTTTAAAGTGTCCTTTATTTTTAAGTAGTCATGTATCTTTGGACTTTATGTGTACCTGGAACAAAATTAAGTGGGTATCAAATCTTAGTAATTCATTGAAAGATAGTGTTATGTGTTGTCACAAAATTTTATTGACAACAGGCTCTGGATTCTAAAATTGTTTAATCCTGTAATTCCCAGCAGCCAGATACTAGTAAAAGTTGAGGCATAATGAAAGCTTTCCTATCATGAGTTTGAAAGTAATTTGCATGACTGTTGTCACAGAGAAGAAATAGTACAGGGACTAGAAATAACTAGTAAGTGATAGTAAAGTAGATCTTATAAATACTAATATTTACAGAATAGATTTCAATCCCCAAATCCACATTTAGGAGTATTTACATCCTGGTAAACAAGAGATTCTAAAGCGTTATTAAGTATCCTATTTGCTCTTTGTAAATGAAAATATTTGTTTATAGCACACATATTCACGCATACAAAAAATATATATTCGATATCTACCTACTTTGTGTCAGACCATGTGGTAGGTTTACAAATAATTTACAGCATTATATGAATAGATTTACTATCAATATAAAATTGTATTATATACACAATTAACATGGAAAGATAAAAAATTAGATATATCCTTTTAGATTAAGGCATATCTAATCTTAAGTGTATATGTTAGAATTACTTCACTAGTAATATATGTGAGTTAAAGGATGCCATATCAGTTACAAGTAAAATACATAAGGAAATAGACATAATTGAGCTATATATCAATTTAAATGTAAAGAACATCAAGTATAACTATACTATTTGTTTTGAGTCATTACTAGTTACTGATGTTATCTTCTTAAATTTTGTGATTTTTAGATAATTTATATATATGATTATATACATTATCAAAAATATGTATATCAGAGCACACACACATTTATACATATAAATATATTTGTATACATTTATATATATACACACATCTTCAAAGTTCATTCACATGTCTAATTCGTGTGACTGTTTAAATTCTATACCATATTCTGATTATATTTTTAGAAATTTCTTAAGTATTTTGTAAGCATAGATACTGATTAGTACACCTATGTTAATAATAGTAATTTAGTAATTGTCATTTTTAAAGTCAACAAGAAATTTCCATGCTACATGATTATATACTTGAGAGTAAGTATATGCTTCCATTACCAACATTATAGTTATTTCTATACTTCAAAAACTGTAATTAGAAAATCTGGATATTCCATTCCAGGGAATGCCAAGAAAAAGCATTAAAAATTAACATAAATCTAACCACAGCATTTATCTGAACAAGAAATCCCTAATATATAATCCTAACAATTCAAATACAATGAGTAAAAAATATTACATTACTAAAAATATAGGGTAAATAACTAAATCATATGAGCATGAGCACAAAACATAATTTTACACTAAAATTAACATTTGGCTTTATTTCCTCTTACAATGTAACACATCATATTCAGAGTAGACATTTTAAAATCTTATTAAACTAAAATTCCATTTATTATAACCAACCAATAAAAATTATATATTTTTTTATTTTGTTAAGTTTTACCTTACAAATTTTTACTTAAAATGCTTGCATTATTAAAATGATATATGCTTCTAAATCATGGAAGTTCAGTGTACCACAAAGTAGACTGAATTCAATTGGAAATGGAATGGTTCATAAACCTGACTCGTCTCAACTCAAGCTCAAGCGTAACCACATTGGGAAATTGTACTGGATGAATGAATACAGTAAAGTTCACAGGGTTAGCCTGATTGAAATGAATTGTCTTCCACAAAGGCCAACAATTTTCCCAGTGGTTGCTGATAAATCTTCTGAAAAAAAAATAAATTTTCAAATCTATGCCTGTTACAGTTCTCCTCAAATAGTAAGACACACTAGTTACAAAGGTAAATTTAAAATATTTGATTATTGGTGATAACATTGTGATAATCTTATTATAATATCTTATTTTTTATCACACATTTTATATCGATATATATTCGTATCCATATATGTTCTGTTTATCTTTTCTACTAATCTGTAAATTATCTCAGAAGACTCCTCACATTGAAGCATAATTACTGAAAAAAAAAAAGAATACAGAGAATTTTAGCTTAATTTATCATGGTGAACAGATAAATAGTGCTACAAGAAATATATTGGGAAGGCATTGAATATGCATAGATTATTAAAGTGTATATATGTAGATAAAATTTGTTAGAAAGTGTATAAAAAAAACCTTAGGTTATGCTTAACTCTGAAACAAATAGACAAACAGCAGTTCCGTCTATGGAAACAATTCATTCTATTAAGTGATTTAATTTAATTAAAATGTAGAGTTATGGGTTACCGGGCAAATTTCAAAACAGACTTCCAACAAAACTTTGCTGAAAACAACAGAGAAATATAAAAACAGAGAAATAAATGCATCCCTAGGAGAAATAAGGGAAAGTCATCTGTCACCTAAGAGACAGTTTGAGATCTGTTGCTAGATATAATTTAAAAGGTAGACAGAAATTCTTCTTCTAGAGAAAAGAATTGATATATCCATGAAGTAAGCAGTAAAACCACGAGTTCTAGAATGAGGAGTGACTCTGAAATTTAACATTCCACTTGACAGCCCATCCACAAGCCTATTCAAAATATGCAGAGATGGGCCGGGCATGGTGGCTCATGCCTGTAATCCCAGCACTTTGGGAGGCCGAGACGGGTGGACCACGAAGTCAGGAGATCGAGACCATCCTGGCTAACACGGTGAAACCCCGTCTCTACTAAAAAATACAAAAAAAAACTAGCCGGGCGAGGTGGCGGGAGTCTGTAGTCCCAGCTACTCGGGAGGCTGAGGCAGGAGAATGGCGTAAACCCGGGAGGCCGAGCTTGCAGTGAGCTGAGATCTGGCCACAGCACTCCAGCCTGGGTGACAGAGCAAGACTCCGTTTCAAAAAAATAAATAAATAAAAATAAAAATAAAAATAAAAAATATTCAGAGATGACTGGTGGGGCCAACCTATCCATATAGAATAGAGGACATAGGCATGGGCAAATACTTCATGTCTAAAACACCAAAAGCAATGGCAACAAAAGCCAAAGTTGACAAATGGGACCTAATTAAACTAAAGAGCTTCTGCACAGCAAAAGAAACTACCATCAGAGTGAACAGGCAACTTACAGAATGGGAGAAAATTTTTGCAATCTACTTATCTGACAAAGGACTAATATCCAGAACCTACAAAGAACTCAATTAAATTTACAAGAAAAAAACAACCTCATCAAAAAGTGGGCAAAGTATATGAATAGACACTTCTCAAAAGAAGACATTTATGCAGCCAACAGACATATGAAAAAATGTTCATCATCACTAGCCATCAGAGAAATGCAAATCAAAATCACAATGAGATACCATCTCACACCAGTTATAATGGTGAACATTAAAAAGTCAGGAAACAACAAGTGCTGCAGAGGATGCTGAGAAATAGGAACACTTTTACACTGTTGGTGGGACTGTAAACTAGTCCAACCATTGTGGAAAACAGTGTGGTGATTCCTTAAGCATCTAGAACTAGAAATACCATTTGACCCAGCCATCCCATTACTGGGCATATACCCAAAGTATTATAAATCATGCTGCTATAAAGACACAAGAACACATATGTTTATTACGGCACTATTCACAATAGCAAAGACTTGGAACCAACCCAAATGTCCATCAATGGTGGACTGGATTAAGAAAATGTGGCACATATACACCATGGAATACTATGCAGTCATAAGAAGGATAAGTTCATGTCCTTTATAGGGACATAGATGAAGCTGGAAACTATCATTCTAGGTAAACTATCACAAGGTCAGAAAACCAAACACTGCGTGTTCTCGCTCATAGGTGGGAAGTGAACAATGAGAACACATGGATACAGGGTGGGGGACATCACACACTGGGGCATGCTAGGGGGTGGGGGGATGGGGGAAGGATAGCATTAGGAGATATACCTAATGTAAATGACGAGTTAACAGGTACAACACACCAACATGGCACATGTATACATATGTAACAAACCTGCACATTGTGCACATGTACCCTAGAACTTAAAGTAAAATTAAAAGAAAAAAAAGTAAAGAAAAGGAAAAAAAAAAAAAGGAAGGCACAAATAATTAAAAGCAGAAATAAAAAAGTGGGGCCACTACTACTGATCATAAAGAAGTAAAATAGATTATAACAGAGTGCTAAGAGCTATTGTACACTAACAAATTAGATGACCAAAAGGAATGTACAAACTCCTTGAAATACACAATTCACCTAAACCAACTCAAGAATTAGATAGATCAAATTATCATTCAAAAAACTTACAACAAATAAAAGTCCAGAACCAGGTGGCTTCGTTGGTGAATTCTGCCAGATATTTAAAGACAAATTAACACCAATATCTCTCAAACTCTTCAGAAAAAAAAATGAAGAGAAGGAAATACTTCCTAACTCGTTCTGTGAGGAAAGACATCACAAGAAACTTATAGATCAACATTCCTTATAAGTGTAGTACAAAAATCCTCAACAAAATACTAGCAAACTGAATGTAAGCACATATAAAAGGCTTTTATACCATAACCAGGTGGAGTTTATTTCAGGAATGCAAGGATGGTTCAGCATAAGAAAATCCAGCCTTGCAATGCACTACATTAATAGAACAATTTAAAAAAATGGACAATCACCTCAGTTAACCCAGAAGAGCATTTGTCAACATTCAAAACACATTCCCAATAAAAAACACTCAGAAAACTAAAAATGGAAGGGAAATTCCTCAACATAAATAAGCCCATAACTAACATCATACTCAAAGATGAAATTTTTTTTAATTGTTATTAAAATGACATTATGACAGTAAAGTCATTATAATTGTATTAGTTTGCCATGGATGCAATAATGGAGTACAACCAACTGGGTTGCTTAAGCAGCAGAAACGTATTGCCTTCCATATCTGGCAATAGAATATCAATATTGTGGTGTCAGCAGATTTGATTCCTTTTGAAGGGTGTGAAAGATAATCTGTTTCATGCTTCTAGCCTAGCTAATGGTAGTTTTAAGGCAATCTTTGTTATTCCATGGCTTGCTGAAGCATCATTTCCAACTCTGCCTTCATCCTTGTATAGCATTCTACTTGTGTGTATGTCTGTGTTCAGATTTTCCTTCTTATAAGGACACCAGTTATACAGAATTAGGAACCCTTTCTATTCCACTGTGATTCCAAATTAATTACATAAGTAATAATCCTGTGTTTAAGTAAGTTCACATTTGGAGGCACTGAAGTTAGGACTCCAACATGTAGATTTTGAGGGGACACAGTTTGTCCTATAAGAGTTTTCCCACTCTCCCCCACCAAATCCATGCCATTCTCTTTGTGCAAAATACATTAATCTATGTCAATATCAATAAAAGTCTATCATGCCAGCATCAACCGTAAGTCCAAAATCTAAATATCATCAACCCAATAAAAGGCTCAAATCCCACCATGTAAATTACCCAAATATTTCATAAATTAGACTTGGAGTATGATTCATCCTAGCAGTGGAGTATTCATCCAAATTCATCCAAATACTCCTTCTTAAAACTTGTAAAACCAAAATTAAATGGTGCAACAAGTATAGAACATGCATTCCTATTCCAAAAGGGAGAAATCAGAAGAAAAATAATCTCACGTCCCAAAGAAGTCCAGAACCTATTAGGGTAAATTTTATTACATTTTAAATCTTTTGAAAAAAATACTTTTAGATTGGATTTTATATCCTCTGAGTTCATCTGAGTGGTGGACACACACACACATACATACACACACACACACACACACACTCACACACGTGCCACAGGGCTGCAGGCATAGTAGCCCCACATGAGTCCTTGATCATAGCCCTTCCTTCTGGAACTGAGTTGGTGAATTCACCATCTGGACCAAGGAGGCAGCCACAGCCTTGTGGTGGTTCTTCCCTTTTTGTGAAAGATAACACATATTTGCAACCAAAAAGCTCTATGGGCCCAGTTCTTGGCTGTAGAATTACAAAAATCTAACAGATTTATTTCATGTATTTCTGCCTCTATCCCCTGCAGTCCAAGCTGGCAAACTTTCTGCTAAAATGGTTGATCAGATCTATAATTCAAGTGTTTAATCCCCTGTCCAGCAACACACTTAGTCGTGTTTCAGGAGTAAACTATCAGGATAGGTTGAGAATCTTTCAATACAAGATTTTCTTTCTGCTGAGCACAATCTTTTTTCATCTCCCTCCTCTCACATTTTATTGAAGGTAGCAAAAAAAAAAAAAAAAAAAAAAAAAATGCTACTCTGCTTATAAAACATCTTTTCTAAATATCAGGTTAATCACTTACAAGTTCCACTTTCCACTCAACAGAACACAATTCTGCCAAGTCCTCTACCACTTCATGACAAGTATCACTGTTAGTTAGCTAGTGCTGCCTGAACAAACTACCACAAATTAAGTGGCTCAGGGGGAAACTTATAGTCTCAAATTTGGAGACTAAAGTCCAAAATAAGAATATTGACAGTGTTGATTTTTCCCTTTGTTTTTAAATTTTATTTTGGATTCAGAGGGTACATGTGCCGGTTTGTTACATGGATACATTGCATGATATTAAAGATCAGGATATAGATCTGTCACCCAGGTAGTGAGCAGAGTGCCCAATAGGCAATTTGTCAGCCTATGTTCCTGTCCATTCTTCCCTCTGCTGGTAGTCCCCAGTGTCTATTGCTTCTGTCATTAGGTTCATGTGTACTAAATTCTTAGCTCCTACTTATAAATGAGAACATGTGGTATTTTGTTTCCTGTTCTTAGAATAATTTGCTTAGGATAATGGCCTCCAGCTGCAAAGGACACGATTTTGTTCTTTTTATGACGGAGTAGTATTCCGCACTTTACATGTACTGCATTTTCTTTATCCAGTCTTCCATTGATGGGTATCTAGGTTGATTCCATGCCTTTGCTATTATGAATAGTGCTGCAATGAACATATGAACGTACGTGCCTTTTTGGTCTAATAATCTTTAATCTTTTTAATTTTATTTTATTTTACTTTATTTTATTTTATTTTTTTGAGACAGAGTCTCTCTTTGTCGCCTAGGTTGGAGTGCAGTGGCACTATCTCAGCTCACTGCAAGCTCCGCCTCCCAGGTTCACGCCATTCTCCTCCCTCAGTCTCCCCAGTAACTGGGCCTACAAGCGTCCACCACCACGTCCGGCTAATTTTTTGTATTTTTAGTACAGACGGGATTTCACTGTGTTAGCCAGGATGGTCTCCATCTCCTGACCTCGTGATCCACCCGCCTCGGCCTCCCAAAGTGCTGGGATTACAGGCTTGAGCCACCACGCCCGGTCTTGGTATAATAATCTTATTTCCTTTGCATATATACCCAGTAATGGGATGGCTGGGTCGAATGGTAGTACTGTTTTAAGTTCTGTTTTCTCCATTTTGTAGCTCTGTTTTAACTTTTAGAGAAATCTACAAACTGCTTTCCACAGTGGCTGAACTGATTTGCATTTCCACAAACAGTATATAAGCATTCCCTTTTCTCTGTAGTCTCTCCAGTATCTATTACTTTTTGACTTTTTAATAATTGCCATTATGACAGCATAAGATGGCATCTCACTGTGGTTTAATTTGCATTCTCTAACGATTAGTGATGATGAGTATTACTGTGTATGGTTGTTGGCCACTTGTATGTCAGAAGGGTCTGTTCCTGTCTTCTGCCCATTTTAAAATTAGATTGTTTGATTTTTGCTTATAGATTTATTTAAGTCCTTTGTAGATTCTGGATGTTAGACCTTTGTCAGATGGATAGTTTGTGAATATTTTCTCCCATTCTGTAAGTTGTCTGTTTACTCTGTTGACATATATATATATATATATATATATGTATATATGTATATATATTTGCCATGCAGAATTTCTTTAGTTGAATTAGGTCCTAGTTGTCAATTTTTGGTTTTGTTGCAGTTGCACTGGGGGACATAGCAATAAATTTTTTTTTAAAGCCAATATCAAGAATAGTATTTCCTAGGTTTTTTCTAGGATTTTTACAGTTTGAGGTCTTACATTTAAATCTTTAGTCCATCTTGAGATAATTTTTGAACACAGTGAAAAATAGGGGTCCAGTTTCATTCTTTTGTATCTAATGAGCAAAGTTACCCCAGCACCTTATATTGAATAAAATTATCCTTTATTCATTTTTGTCAACTTTGTCAAAGATCAGATGGTTGTAGACTTACAGCTTTATTTCCAGGTTCTCTATTCTGTTTCTTTGGTCTATATGCCCACTTTTGTACGAGTATCTTGCTGTTTTGGTTACTGTAGCCTTATAATATAGTTTGATGTTGGGTAACATGATGCATCCAGTTTTGTTCATTTTGCTTAGGATTGTTTTGCCTATTCAGTCTCATTTATAATTCAATAATATTTAAAACAGCTTTTTTTTTCCTATTTCTGTGAAAAATGATGCTGGTATTTTCATAGGAATACCATATAATCTGTAAATTGCTTTGGGCAGTATGGTTATTTGAGCAATATTGACTTTTCCAACCCACAAGGCTGGAATACTTCTTTTATTTATTTGTGCCATCTCTGATATATCTCAGCAGTGTTTTCTAGTTCTTTCTTTAGAGATGTTTTGCCTTCTTATATGTATCCCTAGGCATTTCATCTTTTTTTTTTTTCCTTTTTGGCTATTGTAAATGGAATTGTGTTCTTGATTTGACTGCCAGCTATAATGTTATTTATGTATAGAAATGCTACTGATGTTTGTACATTGGTTGTTAACCTGAGATTTTACTGAAGAAATTTATCAGTTCTAGGGACATTTTGGTAGAGTCTATAAGGTTGTTTCTTCTGAGGGCTGTGAGAAAATAATCTAGGCATCTCTTTTCGGCTCAAAGATGACTATTTTCCCCCTATGTCTCTTCACACTGTCCTCCATTAATTTATATCTGTGTCCAAATTTCCTGTTCTTTCAGGGCCACTAGTCAGATTGAGGCCAATCCCAATGATCACACTTTAATTGATTATCATTGTAAAGGCTTATCTCCCAATAAAGTCACATTCTGAGGTACCGGGGATTACAATTTAAACATATAAATGTTAGAGAACACAGCTCAATTTACAACATCAATAAAAAATAGAGACAGTAGTCACCGCAATTTTTATTTCTACTAATTTGACATCAACACTACATAGTAAGTATAAAGTGTGCCATGAAGCCAGACTGCCTTGGCATATCCCTGTCCCACTATGTCTTGAGATGTGACGTTTGGCAAGTAATTTTGTGCTCTAGGAACTGTTCAACGTAACAGATAAATAGTTTCTTTAACTGTTTTGTTATGTACTAAATGAAGTAATATTATGAAGTCTGTCAAGAAATGCTTGACACATAGTTAATGACATATATTAGTTTTTCATCATAAGGAGTTAGATAAAGAAATTATTACATATTTCTTTAAAAAACAATGCATGATATCTACCAGGTTTGTCTTTCCCATGGTAGCTCCTCTTTACTGCTGTTGCCTCTTGTTAATTTCAACAGAAAAGCTGACTATAGCACCATTCATTCACTACCAGAAAAAAAAAAAAAAATGGGAGACAATAATTTGGATCTTAAAAATTTGAGTCTTAAGACACATAAAATGATAATAGCTAGATTCTTGGATAACTACAATGGTCATTGAAAATCTGCTGCTAAGAAACAGTGGTATTTTCTACTTCTTTTCTTCTTGAAGCAGGTCTTACAAAAATTTCCCTAGTTTGGAGACCTGCCATTTTTTAAAATAAAGATCCAAAAAAGACCTGTAAGTTTAGCAAGCAGAACCTGTTTCAAGTTACATATTTAAAAATCTTTCATTCTTGACTAATTATAATTTGGTCTTTTAAGAAATTACGTTTCAGTACTCTTAAAAATGTATTATGTTGCTATGGTCTGAATATGTCACCTAAAATTGTTGCTGAATTTCTCAGTCTGTAGAACTGTGAGAAATAAATTTCTTTTGTTTGTGAGTCACTCAGTTTGTAGTATTTTGTAATAGCAGCCCAAACAGACTAAAACATATATTGTGACAATGCAAATGGATATAAACATGTCAATGATGTTCCAAGTCTCCCTTGAATGTTATGATCCCAGAGGAAGTTTGACATAACTTGTAATGCATGCTATTTAAGAACAATCTATGATTTCCAAAAAGCTGGATGACTGGGTTCAGGGCCACAGTGGTAGAGGTGTGAGTGATGAACATTGCAACTGTTGCTAATAAACCACTTTCAAAATGTTAGCTTGGCATTACTGAAAACTCAGAGAATAATGTGAGAGACTGAAGTGGCCATATGGGACTCTTTATCCAGTTATGTTTAAAGACACAAAAGGGGGTTTTATATTTAGCTAAGTTGGTAAACTCTATGAAAAAGAAATATGTATGTTGCAGTAGAATAAGGACATAGAGAATCATGAATGGAATTGTGGAAATCCCTGAATAGGTTTTGTTTAAATTTTTAGTGGTAAAAAATTCCAAAATTACTTCAATTTTATTTTTGAAAAACACCAGAAACACAAACCCATAAATTATTAATTGGTGGGTCAGTATTCTAGGCAAAAAAAAAAAAAAAAACCCTAAATGCTTTCTATCTGAAGTGCAAATGTCAATAAGGCAATGACAAGATGGTTGATGAAAAACCTAAATAGTAGTTACAACCTCTTGATCGGTTAAAAATAAGTGCTGTATATCTCTATAAATTTCCATCATCTTGTCCATATGTCTGTTTATCTAATTATTTATTTTCTCTTCTTTGCTCTAACTAATATAATGTGAAATGTATACCTGTATATGAAAGCTTTTAGTTAAACTTTGCACTTGCTTAAGAATTTGTAGAACATAGGAAAGTTATTGGGACAGAACTAAGTAACATAATGAAATTATTCAGATATTCTAGTGCCCAGGTGTCTGACAGTATTCCCTTTGGATCTAATATTTCTCGTCTCCACTGGGAAGGATTATTGCTTCCAATCATACAGCTGTATTTTCTTAAGTAGTTTCTATTAACAGGAATAAATGGGTGCATACACTGAGCAAACAAAGGGAAGGATATAGTTATTGATTAACTTTGGCTATCTAATATCCTTTCCCTTGATGATTTGTGTGTGTGTTTTTTTGTTTGTTTGTTTTTTGTTTTTTGAGATGGGGTCTCCCTCTGTGGCCCAGGCTGGAGTGCAGTGGCCGAATCTCAGCTCACTGCAAGCTCCGCCTCCCCGGTTCCTGCCATTCTCCTGCCTCAGCCTCCCAAGTAGCTGGGACCACAGGCACCGCCACCTCGCCCAGCTAGTTTTTTGTATATTTAGTAGAGAGGGGGTTTCACCAGGTTAGCCAGGATGGTCTCGATCTCCTGACCTCGTGATCCTCCCATCTCAGCCTCCCAAAGTGCTGGGATTACAGGCTTGAGCCACCGCACCCGGCCGGTGGTTTGTGTTTTATTCAGTATGTAGCTCTGACGAAATTGCCAATAAAAGGACCAAGCTTAACTGACCACAAGAGGTAATATGGAATCCACACTATCACATTCCAGTTTTCTGAAAACTTAACTGTGAGTTGGGGTTTCAAGGACAGGAGATATCTGACATTGGGTTATCTGATGGCACAACACCAAAGAGACATTCTACACTGGTCTGAGCTGTGAGCTATGGACCTGAGGCCATTCTTGAAACCAGGTGGTATCTGGGTAATCATTTGATTTTTTTTTTTTTTCGCTACTCAATGTCATTTTACTAAATCATTTATTCATGTTTAATTATGTAAGCAAATATTTATATTGCTTATAATTGAAGAATTCTTAGGCTATAAACCTAAAAAGAAAATAATTTTAAAAAATAAAATATTGACTTTCAGAAAATTAAAAACATACAGATTTACAATTATATATTTATTCATCAATAAGAAAGAATGAACCATAATCATAGTAAAAGCTCAGAGATAATGGCTAATTTCTATAAGTAAGAGTTATTAACTAAAAATACAGGGGTATTTTATTGTAATTCACAATAAAATTAGATGTTTTTATTAATATATAATACTATATAACTGATTTCAAATTAAGTTCATAGTTCAAAAAGTGGCTAATGGTTAATAAGCCATGATATGTATTATCGATATACTATAATAATGTCAAAATATTGGTATAGCCTTAATCAAATATGTAAAGATTGTCTCATGAAATCAAATTTCTCAAATAATGTTAGTGTAGAATGCTTAATAAGAACATTGAAGATGATTTACAACTTGAATAGTTTCAATTTTTTTAACAATTAGGTTTCTTAGCAAACACGGAAAGCGGAATTCATGAGTACGTAATATTGAGAATACATTTCAGAGATAGAAACCCATTCTGAAGCAAGGAGCACTTTGTTGATTACAAGAAAATTTATGTCAGATACAATGTTTGGAATGATGGCCATCACGACAATGTTGAAATTATTAAACATTTTTACAAGGTGCCTGGGACTCTACTAAGTCATTGTATTAGTCTGTTTTCATGCTGCTGATAGAGACTTCCTTGAGACTGGGCAGGGGGGAAATGAGGTTTAACTGGACTTATATTTCCACATGGCTGGAGAGCCCTCAGAATCATGGCAGGAGGTGAAAAGCACTTCTTTCATGGCGGCAGCAAGAGAAAAATGAGGAAGAAAAAGCAGAAACCCCCGATAAACCCATCAGATCTTGTGAGACTTGCTCACTTTCACGAGAATAACATGGGAAAGATCAACCCTCATGATTCAATTACCTCCCCCTGGGTGCCTCCCACAACACGTGGGAATTCTGGGGGATACAATTCAAGTTGAGATTTGGGTTGGGACACAGCAAAACAATACCAGCCATTTCTGAGTTTACTCTTATTTAATTTTAATAAAACTCCTACTAGATGAGGATATATTTTTGGAGAACGTGTGTACAGAACAGAAAATCAGAAAGTATTTGCAAGACTTATTTTAACAGTACAGGGTAAAGATTTTCATTTTCATTCCCTAAAATTATGCTGCACACCTTGGAAATTGGTCTTAGTGACATAGACAGAGCCATGAAGACTAACAAGATTTATGGGCAAATAAACAAGTCTGAATTTTATAGTTTTGCTTTAGTCAGATCCTTAAAGTTAAATGTGATTTTTTTTTTTTTTTTTTTTGAGGCAGAGTTTCACTCCTGTTGCCCAGGTTGGAGTGCAATGGTGCGATCTTGGCTCAACATAACCTCCGCCACCGAGGTTCAAGCAATTCTCCTGCCTCAGCCTCCTGAGTAGCTGGGATTACAGGCATGCACCACCACGCTTGACTAATTTTGTATTTTTAGTAGAGATGGGGTTTCTCCATGTTGGTCAGGTTGGTCTCGAACTCCCGACCTCAGGTGATCTGCCCACCTCGGCCTCCCAAAGTGCTGGAATTACAGGCATGAGCCACCATGCCAGGCCAAGATTAATGATTTTCAGTTGACTCAGAAATGTAACACAGTAGGCAAGCCATTGAATTTTGCATAAATTAAAGCATATTTTTGCTCTTCTAAGCCATACCTGAGCATATAGTTAAGTTTTTCAGGTAATTACTTCCAGGTGCTTGCCTATAGGAATTCACTGCAATGCAATGAAATCAGAGTAATAAACTCATCAGCAAAAATTAACCCATCAGCATGTTACATAGACACGTATTTTTAAATGACATCAGTATTATAATTTGTGGATTTTAGATGTTTATGTTCATGATGAAGACAGTCTCCTCCTAGGTAATTAAGAAGATCTACATACAACTAGGTATATTTGACTTTATCCTAAGCTCATTGGACTATTTCATATGCCCAATTTTTAAATGGAGCTTTTAGATTTTTACCATTAAACATACAGAAATCTTTATGATTTGATTGTCTCATCATTCTAGTTAAGTAAAATATAATGCAACTTCCTTTTTACTATCTGTCCATTTTGGTTTCAGGCTCTGTGAAGAAAATTTAAATTGAATATTAAACATTAGTTTTGGTGAAAAGAACTGAAATATTTACTATTTTAGCATTTTATTTTTAAAAAATATTGTCTAAATTGCTGGGTTTACTTTAAATCGCATGTAAGAATAATAAATTTCCATCCATTTCAAGTTCTTACGTATGGTACTTAGAGTTGCTGCATAATATTTTGATGATTTTAAGAACTGACAGAGACTCTATATTGCTATTTATGTTAGAACAAATACAAGCATTTTATTTGAAGCAGTAAACATTTCATTGAGTACCTATTGATTAATTAAATTTCTACAGTATAAGTATTGTTAGTTGCAGGGAACACCACTCATAAAAACATGTAAGGTCTATGTAAATAAGTACAGAAATATGAGCAAATAAGACTAAAATTATATACCTATATATTTACATATATAGCCATTTAAAACATACTTTTTGTCATATATTTTGGGCTTGTGTTTTATTTTTGCTCAAATCATTATGTTATTCTTATAAAACAGTACTACTGAGCAACATTCAGGTAGAAAGTCAACTTTAGTAGGATTATTTATCTTTATTTTTTTTCAGCTCCTCTATTTTCACTTACATGTAGTTAGGAGCATTACAAGATATAAGGAATGCTTAGCTGAACAAAATCCCTCTAGAAAACTTGAAAATTGCAAATACATCCTAGAAACACAAATGATTCTTAAATTTATTCTATTACAAAAAAACTCTAAATTTAGATTTTAAAAATCTCAGAATAAAAGTAGAGTTTTTTTAATTTCAAAGACATAAGAAATTAGATGAAGTTACATACTGAATTACAGTAGATTTGGAGGGAATATTTAGATTCTATCTGTTATAGCATTAATGTATTTTAAGAAAAGCATGTGTTTAAAAGTTACTTACCAATGCAACAGTGTCGGAAGGTGGAGGCTAATCAGTTTTTCGATTCGACTATGAGGGCTCCACACTCATGCATGGATTGATCTCAGTTATAAAAGTGCTTGAGTCTATGAGTCCAACCCCTTTCTCTCACTCACTCTTTCTTTGCCCTGACACCATCCAGTGAAACAGCAAGAAGGCACTCACCAGATGTGGGCCCATGATCTTGTACTTCCCAACATTCAGAACTGGGAGCCAAAGAAATTTCTGTTGATTTTTAAAGTCTGTGCTACTCTGTTAGAGCTGCACAAAACAGACTAAGACATCATCAGTGCATCACATATCAATGACCCTTACATGTAAATTTGGTGGATATTATTTTTGAAAAAAAAGTTGAGACCACTATAGAGACAGCATCAATTAGGTATTATGAATAATTAGACAATCTGAGAGACCCATCAATTCATAACTAAGCCTTACATAAGGCAGCCTTTTTAAAGCATTATGGTATCACAAATATATGGAAATACTCTTGAAAGGACTCTCTGATAGAAAGTATTGGGAGTTGTTTTGTAGGAAGCTAACAACAACAACAAAAATCCAAAAGCAAATGGGACTGCAGCCCTCCCTGAGCATCTGGGAATGTGGTGGCCAAGAACTTGGATTTCTGCATACTGTAATAGAAGAGGTAATACAAAAAACACAGAGGCATGGAATCAGGAAGCCAGTTTCAGAGAAGTAGGGAATGACAAGTGCAAGAAGACAGAGTAACAGCTTGATCTAAATTTGCAATTACAAGGGTTTCGTAGACGCTTTGAGCACAGATCTTTATAGCAACACTGAAGTTAATAATATCAATTATTGGTGCATCAGCAAATGATTGAGCTGGTCTAAAATTGCTAAAAACTAAAATGTGTGAAGAGCAGTTTACAATTTCCTAGATTAGTAGGGATTTCTACTACTTGGCTACCAGCAGCAAAATGTTTGGAAAAAAAAATCTTCCACAAGTTAGGCTCTTTGACACTTATAGGTTAAAATAAACCATAATTTATCAGTTGCTAATCATGTAAAACAACAGCAATCCAGAACTCAGCATAAAAATAGGTATTTGCTATGCTCACTGGAAAATACACCAACTGGGAAATCTGTGTTTCATATTTTAGATTTACAGGTGCAATGACCTGGTTCTACTTTAAGCATCAGTTCTAGGAATAAGTTGGGGCATTGTTCTGGGTGACTTTTACTCTGGAATGAGGGGGCTACATGAGGAATGTTCTTATCACAGCAATGGTAAACACAAGAAGGCAAATAGAAACATATGCTTCAAAAAGAATTAGAATAGACCCACTCTCATGTCATCTGCAAACAACTGGGCAAAACTAGTCAAAGGCCAAGGTATCTATAAAAGTAATGGGAATATATAGTATGTCTCTTATTAGTATCACTTCGGTTATGTAAGAAATGACCGATATACAGGCAAAGATTTAGAACAAAAATTCAATCAACCACCTATCACTTCCCAAATATTAACAAATTTTGTGACAATCAAGACATTGTAAGAAAATATCAGAAACTAAATTCAAATAAAATTAAACTTAAGAACTACAGAAATTACGTTACAGTCAGAATGTTTTATCTCCCCAGATTCATATGTTGAAACTTAATACCCAATGTGGTAGCATTAAGAGGGACTTTGGGAGATTAGGTCATGTGGACAGAGACCTCATGAATGGGATTAGCTTCCTTAGAAAGGAGGCCCACAGGTGCTCATTCACCCCTTGCTCCATGTGAGGAAACATAGAAGGCACCACCATTGAGCAAAAAGCCTTCAGCAGATCTTGAGTCTTTTGGTGCCTTTTTCTTAAAAGTGCCAGCCTCTAGAATTGTAAGAAATAAATTTCTATTGTTTATAAACTGTCTAGTTCATGTCATTTTTGTTGAAGCAGCAAAAATAGACTAACATATGCTGTATTTGTTAAGTTCAGAAAATAAATTATTCTGTATAAACATGTTTAAAGAAACCACAGATAAAATTACAAAGGCAAGTAAATGCTAAGAAACTGTCAGCAACGATGAGTTAGACTTGAAAAAATTAATAAATTATCTAGAAATACACCACATAACTTTTGCCAAAAGTCAATGGAAGAGTGAAAAACTAAAGAAAGAATTAATATGGAAGAAATAAATAAGAAATGTATTTACAAGGCATTATTAAGAGATATGAATTTGAAAAACAAAAAAAGAGAGGCTAATTATTAAGAGGAAAGAATCAGAAGTGTCATCACTTATCTGAAAGAAGAAAGTGAGAAAAGGAAGTGAAAAACTAAAAAGAAAATGCTTATGTATTATCCAAAATTGGTTAAAAATGTAAATTTACAGATCTAGTAAAAATATTGCCTCAAAGGTAGGATAAGATAAATAATAATAACTAATATCTGTATTATGAGTCTTCTGAAAATTAAAATAATTTGAGACAGAGATGATTTTGTCAGTCACAGGAAAAGACATTATTAGAAAAATTATAGTTACAATGACATCATGTTTGGCAACAAAAACAACTAATGAGAACCAAAAGATAGTAAAATAATATTTCAAAAGTGAAGGTAAAAATTTTATAATTGTATATCCAGTAATATCATTCTTCAAAATTAAATGATATGAAAGTATTTTTAGATACATCAAGTTAGTCACTGAAATATTTATTCTAAATGAATTGCTAAAGGACAAGCATCAAGAAAAGAAGATATGACTAAAATTGTCTAAGACAGAAGAACATACAATTTTTTAAAAGTTTTTGTTTTGTCGGGTTTTTAATGTTTAATTTTTATTTTTAAGTTTGTATTAAGAAGGTTTAACTGTTGAGGGTGGAAAAAAAAGAGATCAGAATCAAAAGATTCTACCAATATGTTTATATATGTCTCTGTGTATATGTTTAAAGGAAGGAAATCTTCTGATATGATACAATAACTAGAAATCTGTAGTTCTAATGTTTCCTTAACACGCATACACACAGACACATATAAACATATATGTGTTTAATTTGTCAATATTTTCTTTTACTTAAAGTATCACATGGGACACTTCAAGTAAAATAAAATTGCTCAACAAATTAAGTTAAACAGAATTAATCAGAGCAAAGAACACTTCATGAATTGTGAGAGCATTCACAACCGGAAGAGGTACAGAGAACTCTTCCCAGCCGTGTGAGTGGTGAGCTTTGATAGTTCAACACCGCAGCAAAGTGGAGAAATCATTGGATTGTCTGCAGCTACGAATATGGTTTATTTGGGCAGGATGTGATGAAGCATTTGTCTTATTTGGCCATCATGTGATCAGTTGGCTTCCTAGGATTGGTGGAAGCTCCATTGTTAATGATTGTATGAAAAGTGGGCTGTGTATCAGTGCATTTTGATGATGCTGGTAGAGACATACACGAGACTGGGAAGAAGAAAATATTTAATTGGACTTACACTTCCATGTGGCTGGGGAGGCCTCAGAATCATGGCAGGAGGCAAAAGGCACTTCTTACATGGAGGCAGCAAGAGAAAATGAGGAAGATGAAAACGCGGAAACCTCTGATAAACCCGTTAGATCTCGTGAGATCTTATTCACTACCACTAGAATAGTATGGGGGAAACTGCCTCCATAATTCAAATTATCTCCCACCGAGTCCCTCCCACAACATGTGGGAATTATGGGAGTACAATTTAAGATGAGATTTGGGTGGGGAAACAGAGCTAAAATATATCATTCCATCACTGGCCCCTCCAAATCTCATGTCCTGACATTTCAAAATTAATCATGCCTTCCCAACAGTCCCCCAAAGTCGTAACTCATTTCAGCATTAACCCAAAAGTCTACAATCCAAAGTCTCACCTGAGACAAGGCAAGTCCCTTCCGCCTATGAGCCTGTAAAATCAAAAACAAGCTATCCATTTTGATGCAAATTACAGAGTTTCATTCTTCTTTACGACTAAATAACATTTCATTGTGCATATATACTACATTTTTAAATCTGCTAATCTATTGATAGGCACCTAGGTTGATTCCCTATTTTTGCTACTGCAAATAGTGCTGCGAAAAACATGGGAGTATAGATATCTCTTAAGATATATTGGTTTCCTTTCTTGTGGATATATACTCAGTAGTGGAATTCCTGGATCATATGAGAGATCTATTTTTAGTTTTCTGAGGAACCTTCTTACTGTTCTCCATAGTGTCTTTAGTTGTCTGAGGAACCTTCATGCTGTTCTCCATAGTGTCTTTCCCAGACACTCCATACTGTCTTTTCCTAGACAGTAAATGTACCAGTAACAGTGTATGAGGGTACCCCTTTCTCCACATCTTTGCTAGCATTTATTATTGCCTATCTTTTTGATATCAGCCATTTTAACTGGTGTGAGATAATATTGCATTGTGGTTTTGATTTGCATTTCTCTGATGTTTAGTGATGCTGAACATTTTTTTAAACACTTGATGGCCATTAGTGTGTTCGCTTTTGAGAAATTTCTGTTCAGACCTTTTGCCCATTCTTAAATTGGATTATTTATTTCTTGCTATTGAGTTGTCTAAGCTTCCTATATTTCCTGGTTATTAATCCCTGGTTAGATGTTTGTAAATATTTGCTCCCATTCTGTGTGTTGTCTATTCATTTTGTTGATTGCTTCCTTTTCAGTGCAGAAGAATTTCAGTTTTACATAATCTCAACTGTCTATTTTTTGTTTTGCTTGCCTGTGTCTTTGAGGTATGACACAAAAAAATTTTTGCCCAAAATATTGGAGCATTGTCTCCATTATTTTCTTCTAATAGTTTCATAGTTTCAGGTCTTAGATTCAAGAGTTTAATTCATTTTAATTTGATAGTTGTATATGATGAGAGGTAGCAGAGTAGTTCAATCTTCTGCACATAGTTGTCCAGTTTTCCCATCACGATTTATTGAAAAGACTGTCTTTTCTTCATTGTAACTTCTTGGTTCCATTGAAGACTATGACTTGGTTGTAAATTTGTGGATTTATATCTGAGTTTTCTATTCTGTTCTTTTGAACTATATATCTGCTTTTATGAGAGTACCATACTGTTTTGTTTAGCATAGCTTTGTAATAAAATGTGTTCTTTTTGCTCAGGATTGCTTTCGCTATCTGGAGTCTTTTGTGGTTCCACATAAATTGTAGAAAAAATTTTTTTTTCTATTTCTGTGAATATCACTTGTATTTTGGTAGGAATTGTATTGAATCTGTAGTTTGTTTTGGGTACTATTGTTATCAATATAAATTCATACAATCCATGAGCATGACCTATCTTTTCTATGTTTTACTTCTATTTTTTTCATCAGAGTTCTATGAAATTTTTTATATAGATCTTTCATTTATTTGATTGGATTGATTTCTAGGTATTTTATAACACATTTATTGCAGCTATTGTAAATGAGATTGTTTTCTTGATTTTTTTTGGATTGTTCACTGCTGGCATGTATAAAGGCGACTGATTTTTGTATGTTGATTTTTTATCCTGCAATTTTACTGAATTTGTTTAACAGTTCAAATAGTTTTTCTGGTGGAGTCTTTACTAAATGTCTTTACCTATTTATCCATTGATGGACATATATATTTATATTTTTGCTGCAGATAAAAGTGCAGTTTTTTAACATACTGATTTCATTTTTTTTTTTTTTTGATAAATACCCAGTGGTGAAATTGCTGGATCATATGATAATTTTATTTTTATTTTTTTGAAGAACCTTCATACTATTGGTACAACTATAATGGATGTACCAATTTATATTCCCAACAATAACATATAAGGGTTTCCTTTTCTCTACATTTGTTATTGCTCTGTACTTTGATAATAACCATTCTAATTGGGGTGAGACGATATTTCCTTGTGCTACCTCACCGTGATCTCATTTTACTTTGGTTTGCGTATACCTAATGATTAGTGATATATAAATTATTTAGCCACTAAAGTCTTTAGGGTAGAGTCAGCTCTACCAGCTAATATTTGAGATAGGGTTCTAATTATAGTCTCATTTATATTTATGCTAAGCAACAGAAGGAACATTAAAACAAAGATGTCCTTTTAGAGGAGTTTATGCCTGCTGACAAATTACTCTTTATTCTATAATTCAAATTATAAGGTATTGACCAATGTTGAGGTTCTATTTGAATGTGGAATAATCTAATTCAAATCTACATTGAGCTCTAAAATAAGAAAATACCACTGACTGAGACAGGATTTGCTTATCTGTATGTTACCATCCACAGATAGAAGAATATCGTGGAGGGCTATATCAGACAGTACCTGTGGGATGCTTTCTTGTATTTGGGGTCATGAATAGGGAAGTGGAAAGGCCGTATGATTATATCATTGTATGGTTAGAGGCTACTGACAGTTAAGGGATTAAGGTAATACATTTGTCCACAGATCGTCAAATTATCTTTCACTTTGGTTTACTTACTCAATTTATGGAATAATTTACCTGAAAAACTCTCACTATAGGTTTTTCCTACTGTTAGATTTAAAAAAGGAATCTTCATACATGGATCTAAAAGTCAAACCCTAGAGAAAGGACTAGATGTTCAATTTGAACAAGCAGTTGCCCTTGGAGGATGAATTAAATTTGTTACAGGTGAACCAGAGGATCTTTAACTTATTGTAGGAATTTAGGTTTAGTTTGACATATTCAACATTCAGGTAAGTTTTCTGCACAAGCTATCAAACATGAAATCCTAATCATAGTATTATTTTGCCACACTAAACAAAAATAAGGCATGGGGAAAAGAGGAGAAGGGAATACGGTTTTAGTATTGTTAGTGAAGTCTTGATCCATAATCTTGGGGAAGTTGTTTGTGTCTAGTATGGCATCTGCTTCTGGGAAGAAACCTCTCTCGCTGTCAATTTTACCTGGAGTTATCTAACAGGCACACAGTTGGTTTTAATCCCTTTGTGATGCTATAACAAAATACCTTAAACTGGGTAATTTATAAAGAGCAGAAATATATTTTTTATAGTTATGGAAAATATAAAGTTCAAGGTCAATGGACCAGCATTGGTGTTTTATAAGGACTGCTTTTTGATTCCAAGAAGTTGCCTTGTTGTGTCTTCATGTGGCAGAAAGACAAGAGAGCTCTCCCTTTAACCATGAGCCTTTTTCAAAGGATGCTAATCCCATTTACGAGAGTAGAATCCTCATGAATCAATCACCTCATGAAGGCTACACCTCTTAATACTGTAGCATTGAGGATTAAGTTTCAACATGAATTTTAGAGGAGCACAATTATTCAAACCATTGCAGGTCCCAAAAGTATGGAGGGGCCCTATTGACTTAAGAAATGTGGACCCAAGACTTGAGGCCCTGCAGTTTTGTTGCAATATGGGTGCTGAGAAAAACTATATATGGTGCCTTCCAGTGTGGCTCAAGGGCAGCTTTTCTCTGGTGTTATTTTGAGAAGCCCCAATTTCCAGGTTTGAGATGATTAAAGTCCTAGTTCTCTTCAATTGGTGGGTCATAAAAGGGCACACTTTACCTGGTAAAAATATGCTTTGGCATAATGCCAGTAAAGCCCTGCAATACTGAGTCATATTAAACTTTATAAGAGCAGAACATCTGTAAGATTCTAATATAAGTGGCCCAGATTTTCCTATATTTAAAATCTATATAGGACCCATTTAACTATTTCATAATGGATCAAAGTGTGTTTTTCAGTGTGGGTAGATCTGATTGAGATAAAGTCCAATGGTAATGTCTTTGGCCAAGGGGGTTCCATCAATTCAGTATACTTTGTCAATTTCAGTTTAAAAATATCACTTTCTCTATCGACCCTCTCAGAAGATTAAAGATGATAAAAACAATGATATTGCCACTGTTTCCATAATACTTTATTTAACTCTTTTATAACTTGTCCAGACAAATGAGTGTCTTCATTATTGGAGATTTCTCTGAGAATATCTTATACAGAAAACATTTTTCTAATAACCTTTTAGCTACTGTTATAGCATTAGCCTTCCTGCAAGGGAAAGCTTTTGTCTAAGAACAAACAGAGTACTATGGGAACATTTTGATATGTCACTGAGGGTGCCAATTGAATAAAATATATTTGTAGGTGTTCAAATGATCTAGCAGGTGGTGGTAATGTACCTCCTGCAGTCTTTATTATCATGCCAGGATTATGGGTTTGACAAATGGTGGTAGATTACTGTAGCAATTTTTAGAAGAGTCACCATATCATTTTAAAAATATTTACTATTCTATCTACACAATGATGAGTCATGGAGTGCAGAGCTTTTTAAAAAAATAATTGAAGCTATGAGAACACAGAAAAGGCAAGACCATTTTCTGGGCCTTCCATGAGTTCACGCTTAATATTAAATTTCCATGCATTTGAATACTAGTTTTGTTTTTCAAACTAGGTATATAGCATTGTTTATTAAATAGGTTATCATCAGTGATTTGACTTAAATAAATCTTAAGGAGTTTGTTTCAATTACATATATTTAAAGTTTCAGTAGTAGCCAACTTAGCAGGTAAATGTGTCAGGAAATTTCTGTGGAATTAAATTTTGTTCTGATTGATCCTCGGTTAGCAATTTTTTGACCCAATCAGTTTCTTCATAACAGTTCTGGGAATTTTTACACAGTTCAATGATATTATCTTAAAGTTATCAGCAACTTGTATTTGTCAGTCTTTTCCATGAATCTCCTTTAATATGAAATACTTTGGTTTTATAGTTGTTTGAAATAGCTTTCAGGGAAGTACCAGAGTAAAACAATGAGTTAATTGTAGTTAATTATCTGTAGAAGAAAAGACTTAAAATGACTATGGTAAAAGATCAAATTAGAGTTCATTATAATGCAATTAAGAAGGAAATTTTGTTATTTCTATGGCACAAAATATTTCAGAGAAATGATTAAGATTGTGACTGCCAGAGTTATCAGGACTATCAGATTTTTAGAAATTACATACAGTTTCTAAAACTCATATTAATAACATACTCATAAAATATGACTTTAAAAAGTTTCAGCATTACTTATTATTTGACAGTCCTTCCCATGTGATTTAGCATATCAAATACACCTAATTACTTTAACATCTCTCTTTTCATAAAGAGAATAAACAACTTCATTTGAGATACTCCAGGGGCCCATCTGTACATTCCCTAAGTTAGTTCAAGGTCAAAAGGTCTTAATTTAGAATTTTATTTTGGAAAGTTGTCAAAAATGTCAAAAGGTTTAAAACACTTGATTTCAATAGGATCACATGGCTCTGTGAAAGCATATGTATTCAATTAACTATAGTGGCAATTAAAAGACTTCAAAGGAAAATACAGAAAGTTTCATAGCTGTAGGAAATTCTTAGCTCTTTTAACAGAAAAAACTCAGTTTTCTTGAGTAAACAAAAACCTACTAAATACAAATGATGAAAAGAAAATTATCTCTATGAAACACAGAATCTCTGTTCCCTAGACCAATAATCTGTAAAGTAAAAATAAAACTTTCACAATTTCCTATTAAGGGCAGAAAATTACTTCAACAAAACCTTGTTCTTTTAACAGAGTTGACCAAATTTTGTTTTGCATCTATGTACTTTTGATATTAATTTTCAATTTTGAAAGAAAAAAACAAATAAATAATTATTTTTATATCTTAACCAGCTTAAACACACATAAAATTACTTTTCCAGAATTTCTCCTAGTAAACAGAGGGGAGTGACTTGGGAGTAGAATGGGAGGCAGGTTGGCACTAAGCAGTTTCCAGCTTGACTTCTTCCTTTACTTATTTGGGGGTCCCAAGATTTATTTCTCTTTCACAGAGGCTTGCAGAGGACAAATGTTGGATAAGTAATTTTATGTGTAATTAAGCTGGTTAAGATATAAAATAAATGCATATCAGATTGCCTCTTTTGGAGAGACTAATAAGAAACTCAAAAGAGTGCAACCATTTGTCTCTTATCTATCTATGACCTAGAAAGCCACTCTCTGCTTGGGTCTTTCTGCCTTTGCTTCAAGTTGTCCTGCCTTTCCAGACCAAACCAATGTTCATTTTACTTATGTTGATTGATGCCTTATGCCTCCCTAAACGTATAAAACCAAACTGTTTTCTGACCACCTTGGTAGCATGTCATCAAAACCTCCTGAGTTCGCATCACCGGTAGGCATCCTCAACCTTGGGAAAATAAACGTTCTAAACTAACTGAGACCTGTCTCAGATTTTTGGGGTTCACATTTTGGAAACCACAAAGGTATTCTGAGGGGAAATGCCCCTGACCTTTGACAAATCTCCAATCAGTCTTTGTACCAGCATGAAACAACTTTATGGCTCAAATGAATAGGATGATTTGCTGAGGTCTGGGAGCACCTCCTCCAGAAAATCCTTGAACTCTTAAAATTTTGTCAAGATCTAAAGTTTATTTTGCTGTCTAACTCCACTTCTACATCATTTTTATAATCACTCGATTTTCGTCTTACACTTTTTTACTTTTTCTTTGTAGAGTAACAGGTCATTCCATTTAAAAATAAAGTTATTCTATTTTTTCTTTAAAAGGGGAAAAAACATGATCTTGGTGGATAAGCTTTTTGATGTACTGCTAGATTCAGTTTGCCAGTATTTTATTGAGGATTTTCACATCGATGTTCATCAGGGATATTGGTCTAAAATTGTATTTTTGTTGTGTCTCTGCCAGGCTTTGGTATCAGGATGATCCTGGCCTCATAAAATGAGTTAGGGAGGAGTCCCTCTTTTTCTGTTGATTGGAATAGTTTCAGAAGGAATGGTAGCAGCTCCTCTTTCCACCACTGATAGAATTCGGCTGTGAATTCATCTGGTCCTGGGCTTTTTTTGGGGGGCTATTAATTATAGTCTCAATTTCAGAGCCTGTTATTGGTCTATTCAGGGATTCAGCTTCTTCCTGGTTTAGTCCCGGGAGGGTGTATGTGTCCAGGAATTTATCAGCTTCTACCAGATTTTCTAGTTTATTTTTGTAGAGGTGTTTACAGTATTCTCTGATGGTAGTTTCTATTTCTGTGGGATCGGTGGTGATATCCCCTTTATCATTTTTTATTGCGTCTATTTAATTCTTCTCTTTTTGCTTCTTTATTAGTCTTGCTAGCGGTCTATCAATTTTGTTGATCTTTTCAAAATCCAGCTGCTGGATTCATTGATTTTATTATTATTATTATTATTATACTTTAAGTTCTAGGGTACATGTGCATAACGTGCAAGTTTGTTACATATGTATACTTGTGCTACATTGGTGTGCTGCACCCATCAACTCGTCATTTACATCAGGTATAACTCCCAGTGCAATCCCTCTCCCGTCCCCCCTCCCCATGATAGGCCCCGGTGTGTGATGTTCCCCTTCCCGAGTCCAAGTGATCTCATTGTTCAGTTCCCACCTATGAGTGAAAACATGCGGTGTTTGGTTTTCTGTTCTTGCGATAGTTTGCTGAGAATGATGGTTTCCAGCTGCACCCATGTCCCTACAAAGGACACAAACTCATCCTTTTTTATGGTTGCATAGTATTCCATGGTGTATATGTGCCACATTTTCTTAATCCAGTCTGTCACTGATGGACATTTGGGTAGATTCCAAGTCTTTGCTATTGTGAATAATGCCATAATAAACATATGTGTGCATGTGTTTTTATTGTCGATTGATTTATAATCCTCTGGGTTTATGCCCAGTAATGGAATTGCCGGGTTAAATATTTCTGGTTCTAGGTCCATGAGGAATCGTCACTCTGTCTTCCATTATGGTTGAACTTACACTCCCACCAACAGTGTAAAAGTGTTCCTATTTCTCCACATCCTCTCCAGCACCTGTTGTTTCCTGATTTTTTAATGATTGCCATTCTAACTGGTGTGAGATGGTATCTCATTGTGGTTTTGATTTGCATTTCTCTGATGGCCAGTGATGATGAGCATTTTATCATGTGTCTGTTGGCTGTATGAATGTCTTCTTTTGAGAAATGTCTGTTCATATCCTTTGCCCACTTTTCGATGGGGTTGTTTGTTTTTTTCTTGTAAATTTGTTTGAGTTCTTTGTAGGTTCTGGATATTAGCCCTTTGTCAGATGAGTAGATTGCAAAAATTTTCTCCCATTCTGTAGGTTGCCTGTTCACTCTGATGGTAGTTTCTTTTGCTGTGCAGAAGCTCTTTAGTTTAATTAGATCCCATTTGTCAATTTTGGCTTTTGTTGCCATTGCTTTTGGTGTTTTAGACATGAAGTCCCTGCCCATGCCTATGTCCTGAATGGTATTACCTAGGTTTTCTTCTGGGGTTTTTATGGTATTAAGTCTAACATTTAAGTCTCTAATCCATCTTGAATTAATTTTCATATAAGGAGTAAGGAAAGGATCCAATTTCAGCTTTCTACTTATGGCTAGCCAATTTTCCCAGCACCATTTATTAAATAGGAAATCCTTTCCCCATTTCTTGTTTTTGTCAGGTTTGTCAAAGATCAGATGGCTGTAGATGTGTGGTATTACTTCTGAGGACTCTGTTCTGTTCCATTGGTCTATATCTCTGTTTTGGTACCAGTACCATGCTGTTTTGGTTACTATAGCCTTGTAGTATAGTTTGAAGTCAGGTAGCGTGATGGCTCCAGCTTTGTTCTTTTGACTTAGGATTGTCTTGGCAATGCGGGCTCTTTTTCGGTTCCATATGAACTTTAAAGCAGTTTTTTCCAATTCTGTGAAGAAACTCCTTGGTAACTTGATGGGGATGGCATTGAATCTATAAATTACCTTGGGAGGTATGGCCATTTTCACTATATTGATTCTTCCTATCCTATGAGCATCATATGTTCTTCCATTTGTTTGTGTCCTCTTTTATTTCATTGTGCAGTGGTTTGTAGTTCTCCTTGAAGAGGTCCTTTACATCCCTTGTAAGTTGGATTCCTAGGTATTTTATTCTCTTTGAAGCAATTGTGAATGGAAGTTCATTCATGATTTGGCTCTCTGTTTGCCTGTTACTGGTGTATAAGAATGCTTGTGATTTTTGCACATTTATTTTGTATCCTAAAACTTTGCTGAAGTTTCTTATCAGCTTAAGGAGATTTTGGACTGAGACAATGGGATTTTCTAAATATACATTCATGTCATCTGCAAACAGGGACAATTTGAGTTCTTCTTTTCCTAACTGAATATGCTTTATTTCTTTCTCTTGCCTGATTGCCCCATCCAGAACTTCCAACACTATGTTGAATAGGAGTGGTGAGAGAGGGCATCCCTGACTTATGCCAGTTTTCAAAGGGAATTTTTCCAGTTTTTGCCCATTCAGTATGATATTGGCTGTGGGTTTGTCATAAATAGCTCTTATTATTTTGAGATACGTTCCATCAATACTGAATTTATTGAGCATTTTTAGCATGAAGGGCTGTTGAATTTTGTCAAAGGCCTTTTCTGCATCTATTGAGATAATCATGTGGTTTCTGTCTTTGGTTCTGTTTATATGCTGGATTACGTTTATTGATTTGCGTATGTTGAACCAGCCTTGCATCCCAGGGATGAAGCGCACTTGATCATGGTGGATAAGCTTTTTGATGTGCTGCTGGATCTGGTTTGTCAGTATTTTATTGAGGATTTTTGCATTGATGTTCATCAGGGATATTGGTCTAAAATTCTTTTTTTTTGTTGTGTCTCTGCCAGGCTTTGGTATCAGGATGATCCTGGCCTCATAAAATGAGTGAGGGAGGAGTCCCTCTTTTTCTGTTGATGGGAACAGTTTCAGAAGGAATGGTACCAGCTCCTCCTTGTACCTCTGGTAGAATTCAGCTGTGAATCCATGTGGTCCTGGACTTTTTTTGGTTGGTAGGCTATTAAATATTGCCTCAATTTCAGAGCCTGCTATTGGTCTATTCAGGGATTCAGCTTCTTCCTGGTTTAGTCTTGGGAGTTGTAAGTGTCCAGGAAATTATCCATTTCTTCTAGATTTTCTAGTTTATTTGCGTAGAGGTGTTTATAGTATTCTCCAATGGTAGTTTGTATTTCTGTGGGGTCGGTGGTGATATCCCCTTTATCATTTTTTATTTCATCTATTTGATTCTTCTCTCTTTTCTTCTTTATTAGTCTTCCTAGAGGTCTATCAATTTTGTTGATCTTTTCAAAAAACCAACTCCTGGATTCATTGATTTTTTGGAGAGTTTTTTGTGTCTCTATCTCCTTCATTTCTGCTCTGATCTTAGTTATTTTTTGCCTTCTGCTAGCTTTTGAATGTGTTTGCTCTTGCTTCTCTAGTTCTTTTAATTGTGATGGTAGACTGTCAATTTTAGATCTTTCCAGCTTTCTCTTGTGGGTATTTAGTGCTATAAATTTCCCTCTACACACTGCTTTAAATATGTCCCAGAGATTCTGGTACATTATATATTTGTTCTCATTGGTTTCAAAGAACATCTTTATTTCTGCCTTCATTTCGTTATGTACCCAGTAGTCATTCAAGAGCAGGTTATTCAGTTTCCATGTAGTTGAGCGGTTTTGATTGAGTTTCTTAGTCCTGAGTTCTAGTTTGATTGCACTGTGGTCTGAGAGACAGTTTGTTATAATTTCTGTTCTTGTACATTTGCTGAGGAGTGCTTTACTTCCCATTATGTGTTCAGTTTTGGAATAAGTGTGATGTGGTGCTGAGAAGAATGTATATTCTGTTGATTTGGGGTGGAGAGTTCTGTAGATGTCTATTAGGTCAGCTTGCTGCAGAGATGAGTTCAAGTCCTGGATATCCTTGTTAACTTTCTGTCTCACTGATCTGTCTAATGTTGACAGTGGGGTGTTGAAGTCTCCCATTATTATTGTATGAGAGTCTAAGTCTCTTTATAAGGCTCTAAGAACTTGCTTTATGAATCTGGGTGCTCCTGTATTGGGTGCATATATATTTAGGATAGTTAGCTCTTCCTGTTGAATTGATCCCTTTACCATTATGTAATGGCCTTCTTTGTCTCTTTTGATCTTTGGTGGTTTAAAGTCTGTTTTATCAGAGACTAGGATTGCAACCCCTGCTTTTTTTTGTTCTCCATTTGCTTGGTAGATCTTCCTCCATCCCTTTATTTTGAGCCTATGTATGTCTCTGCATGTGAAATGGGTCTCCTGAATACAGCAAACTGATGGGTCTTGACTCTTTATCTAGTTTACCAGTCTGTGTCTTTTAATTGGACCATTTAGTCCATTTACATTTAAGGTTAATATTGTTATGTGTGAACTTGATCCTGCCATTATGATATTAACTGGTTATTTTGCTCGTTAGTTGATGCAGTTTCTTCCTAGCCTCGATGGTCTTTACATTTTGGCATGTTTTTGCAATGGCTGGTACCAGTTGTTCCTTTCCATGTTTAGTGCTTCCTTCAGTTTCTCTTGTAAGTAGGCTGGGTGGTGACAAAATCTCTAAGCATTTGCTTATCTGTAAAGGATTTTATTTCTCCTTCACTTATGAAACTTAGTTTGGCTGGATATGAAATTCTGGGTTTAAAATTGTTTTCTTTAAGAATGTTGAATATTGGCCCCCACTCTCTTCTGGCTTGTAGAGTTTCTACGGAGAGATCTGCTATAAGTCTGATGGGCTTCCCTTTGTGTGTAACCCGATCTTTCTCTCTGGCTGCCCTTAAGATTTTTTTCCTTCATTTCAACTTTGGTGAATCTGGCAATTATGTGTCTTGGAGTTGCTCTTCTCGAGGAGTATCTTTGTGGCATTCTCTGTATTTCCTGAATTTGAATGTTGGCCTGCCCTACTAGGTTGGGGAAGTTCTCCTGGATCATATCCTGAAGAGTATTTTCCAACTTGTTTCCATTTTCCCCCTTACTTTCAGGCACCCCAATCAGATGTAGATTTGGTCTTTTTACATAATCCCATACTTCTTGCAGGCTTTGTTCATTTCTTTTTCTTCTTTTTTCTTTAGACTTCTCTTCTCGCTTCATTTCATTCATTTGATCCTCAATCGCTGATACTCTTTCTTCCAGTTGATCGAGTCAGTTACTGAAGCTTGTGCATTTGTCATGTATTTCTTGTGTCATGGTTTTCATCTCTGTCAGTTCGTTTATGACTTTCTCTGCATTAATTATTCTAGTTATCAATTCTTCCACTCTTTTTTCAAGATTTTTAGTTTCTTTGCACTGGGTACGTAATTCCTCCTTTAGCTCTGAGAAGTTTGATGGACTGAAGCCTTCTTCTCTCATCTCGTCAAAGTCATTCTCCGTCCAGCTTTGATCCATTGCTGGCGATGAGCTGCGCTCCTTTGCAGGGGGAGATGCTCTCTTATTTTTTGCATTTCCAGCTTTTCTGCACTGCTTTTTCCCCATCTTTGTGGTTTTATCTGCCTCTGGTCTTTGATGATGGTGACGTACTGATGGGGTTTTGGTGTGGGTGTCCTTCCTGTTTGTTAGTTTTCCTTCTAACAGTCAGGACCCTCAGCTGTAGGTCTGTTGGAGATTGCTTGAGGTCCACTCCATACCCTGTTTGCCTGGGTATCAGCAGCAGAGGCTGCAGAAGATAGAATATTGCTGAACAGCGAGTGTACCTGTCTGATTCTTGCTTTGGAAGCTTCCTCTCAGGGGTGTACTCCACCATGTGAAGTGTGGGGTGTCAGTCTGCCCCTAGTGGGGGATGTCTCCCAGTTAGGCTACTCAGGGGTCAGGGACCCACTTGGGCAGGCAGTCTGTCCATTCTCAGATCTCAACCTCCGTGTTGGGAGATCCACTGCTCTCTTCAAAGCTGTCAGAGTCGTTTGCGTCTGCAGAGGTTTCTGCTGCTTTTGTTGTTGTTGTTGTTGTTGTTGTTTAGCTGTGCCCTATCCCCAGAGGTGGAGTCTACAGAGACAGGCAGGCCTCCTTGAGCTGCTGTGAGCTCCACCAAGTTCGAGCTTCCCAGCAGCTTTGTTTACCTATTTAAGCCTCAGCAATGGCGGGCACCCCTCCCCCAGCCTCACTGCTTCCTTGCCATTAGATCGCAGACTGCTGTGCTAGCAATGAGGGAGGCTCTGTGGGCATGGGACCCTCCCGGCCAAGTGTGGGATATAATCTTCTGGTGTGCCCGTTTGCTAAGACCCTTGGTAAAGCCCAGTATTGGGGTGGGAGTTACCCGATTTTCCAGGTGTTGTGTGTCTCAGTTCCCCTGGCTAGGAAAAGGGATTCCCTTCCCCTTTGTGCTTCCCAGGTGAGGCAATGCCTCACCCTGCTTTAGCTCTCGCTGGTCGGGCTGCAGCAGCTGACCAGCACTGATTGTCCAGCACTCCCTAGTGAGATGAACCCAGTACCTCAGTTGAAAATGCAGAAATTACCTGTCTTCTGTGTCACTCGCGCTGGGAGCTGGAGACTGGAGCTGTTCCTATTCAGCTATCTTGCTCCGTCCCCGATTCATTGATTTTTGAAGGGTTTTTTGTGTCTCTATCTCCTTCAGTTCTGCTCTGATCTTAGTTATTTCTTGACTTCTGCTAGCTTTTGAATGTGTTTGCTCTTGCTTCTCTAGTTTTATAAATTGTGATGTTAGTGTGTCAATTTTAGATCTTTCCACTTTCTCTTGTGGGCATTTAGTGCTATAAATTTCCCTCTACACATTGCTTTAAATGTGTCCCAGATATTCTGGTATGTTGTGTTTTTGTTCTCATTGGTTTCAAAGAACGTATTTTATTCCTGCCTTCATTTCGTTATGTAGCCAGTAGTCTTTCAGGAGCAGGTTGTTCAGTTTCCATGTAGTTGTGCGGTTTTGAATTAGTTTCTTAATCCTGAGTTCTAATTTGATCACACTGTGGGCTGAGAGACAGTTTGTTGTGATTTCTGTTCTTTTACATTTGCTGAGGAGTGCTTTACTTCCAAATATGTGGTCAGTTTTGGAATAAGTGTGATGTGGTGATGAGAAAAATGTATATTCTGTTGATTTGGGGTGGAAGTTTCTGTAGACGTTTATTAGATCCGCTTGGTGCAGAGCTGAGTTCAAGTCCTGGATATCCTTGTTAACCTTCTGTCTCATTGATCTGTCTAATATTGACAGTGGGATGTTCAAGTCTCCCATTATTATTGTGTGAGAGTCTAAGGGATGCAAGGCTGGTTCAACATATGCAAATCAATAAACATAATCCATCACATAAACAGAACCATAGACAAAATCCCCATGGTTATCTCAACAGATGCAGAAAAGGCCTTCAACAAAATTCAACAGCCCTTCATGCTAAAAACTCTCAACAAACTAGGTATTGATGGGACATATCTCTAAATAATAAGAGCTATGTATGATAGACCCACTGCCAATATCATACTGAATGGGCAAAAACTGGAAGCATTCCCTTTGAAATCTGGCACAAGACAGGTATGCCCACTCTCATAACTCCTATTGAACAGTGTTGGAAGTTCTGGGCAGGACAATCAGGCAACAGAAATAAACAAAGCATATTCAACTGGGAAAAGAGGAAGTCAAATTGTCCCCATTTATAGATGACAAGATTGTATGTTTAGAAAACCCCATTGTCTCAGCCCAAAATCTCTTTAAGTTGATAAGCAACTTCAGCAAAGTCTCAGGATACAAAATCAATGTGCAAAAATCACAAGCATTCTTATACAGCAATAACAGACAAACAGAGCCAACTCATGAGTGAACTCACATTCACAATTACTACAAAGAGAATAAAATACTTAGGAATCCAACTTATAAGGGATGTGAAGGACCTTTTCAAGGAGAACTACAAACCACTGCTCAATGAAATAAAAGAGGACACAAACAAATGTAAGAACATCCCATGTTCATGGATAGAAATAATCAATATTGTGAAAATGGCCATACTGCCCAAAGTAATTTGTAGATTCAATGCCATCCCCATCAAAGAGCAGTCTTGGCTCACTACAACTTCTGCCTCCTGGGTTCACGCCATTCTCCTGCCTCAGCCTCCCGAGTTGCTGGGACTATAGGTGGCCACTGCCATGCCTGGCTAATTTTTTGTATTTTTAGTAGAGACGGGGTTTCACTATGTTAACCAGAATGGTCTCGATCTCCTGACCTCGTGATCTGCCCACCTCGACATCCCAAAGTGTTGGGATTACAGGAGTGAGCCACTGTGCCCGGCCACAATTTCATTCTTTTTATGGCTGCATAGTATTCTGTGGTAGACATATACTACATCGTCTTTATACAACTCACCATTAATGAACACTTTGATTGATTTTATGTCTTTGTATTGTGAATAGTACTACAATAAACATAACTGCACATGTCTTTTGGTTATAATTGTTTCTTTGGGTAGATGCTCAGTAGTGGGATTGCTGGGTCTAATGATCATTCTATTTTTAGTTCCTTGAGAAATCTTCATACTGTTTTCCATAGATATTATACTAATTTACATTCCCACCAACATTGTATAAGGGTACCCTTTCCTCTGCATCTATGCTAATATCTGATGTTTACTGACTTTGTAATAATATTCTTTCTGACTGATATAAGATGATATTGTGGCTTTAATTTACATTTCTCTGATGATTAGTGATATTGAGCATTTTTCTTTCATTTTAGTTGACCACTTGTGTGTCTTCTTTTGAAAAATGCCTGTTCATGTCCTTTGCCCAGTTTTTAATGAGATTGTTTTTTCTTGTTGAGTTTTTTAAGTTCATTTAGTATTCTGTAGATTTATTTGTTGTCAGAGGCATAATTTGCAAATACTTTCTTTCATTATGTAGGTTGTCTATTTACTTTGTTGATTTTTTCTTTATTTGGCTGTAGAAAAATTTTTAAATTTAATTCCCATTTGTCTGTTTGTTTGTTTATTTATTTTTGAGATGGAGTCTCACTTTGTTGTCCAGGCTGGAGTGCCGTGGCGTGATCTCAGCTCACTGCAACCTCCACCTCCTGTGTTCAAGCAACTCTCCTACCTCAGCCTCCTGAGTAGCTGGGATTACAGGTGCGCACCACATGCACCACCACGCCTGGCTAAGTTTGTATTTTTAGTAGAGACAGGATTTCACCATGTTGGCCAGGCTGGTCTCAAAATCCTGACATCGTGATCCACCCACCTTGGCCTCCCAAAGTCCTGGGATTACAGGCTTGAGCCACCACACCCAGCCCATTTTTGTTTTTGTTGCATTTGCTTTTGGGATCTTAGTCATAAATTTTTTCCTAGGCCAATAATAAGAGATTTTCCTGGGTTTTCTTCAGAGACTTACACAGTTTCAGGTCTTACACTGATGTCTTTAATCCTTTAATCCATATTGATTTACTTTTTGTATATGGTAAGAAATAGAGACCCAGTGTCACTCTTCTCCTTATGGCTAGCCAATTTTCTCAGCACCTTTTATTGAATTTAGTATCTTTTTGCATTGTTTATTTATGTCAACTTTGCAAAAGATCAGTTGGTTGTACATAGGGGTCTTTATTTCTGAGTTCTCTAATCTTCCATTTGTCCATGTGTTTATTTTTGTACCAGTACAATACTGTTTTAGTTACTATAGCTATAGTATAATTTGCAGTCAGAAAATGTGATGCTTTCAGCTTTATTCTTTTTGCTTAGAATTGCTTTGGATATGTGGGCTCTTCATATCAACTTTAGAATTGTTTTCTCCAATTATGTGAATAATAACGTTGGTAAGTTTTAATTCTTAGGGATGGTGTTTAATCTGCAGATTGATTTAGGAGGTGGGGTCATTTAAATGACATTGATTTTTACAACTCATGCACACAATTTTTTTTTCATTTGTCTGCACCATCTATAATTTTTTTCATCAATGTTTTGTAGTTCTCCTTATAGAGACATTTTACCTCCTTTGTCAGATTTATTTCCAGATATTTTTTGTGGCTGTTATAAATGGGATTGAGTACTTGATTTGATTCTCACTCTGAATGTTATTGGTATATAAAAATGCCACTGAATTTTGTATGTCGATTTTGTATTCTGGAACTGTTTTGAAGTAGTTTACCAAGTCTAGGAGTCTTATGGAAGACTCTTTAAGGTTTATAGGTATGAGATTATGTCATTAGTGAACAAAGATCATTTGACTCTCTCTTTTCCAATTTGAATGCTTTTTATTTCTTTCTCTTGCTAAAATGGTCTGGCTAGGACTTCTAGTACTATGTTGAATAGGAGTAGTGAGAGTGGGACATCCTTGTTTTGTTCCAGTTCTTAGGTGGGATGGTTTCAACCTTTCCCCACTCAGAATGAAGTTGGCTGTGGATTTGTCATAAATGGCTCTTATAATTTTCAGGTATGTTCCTTCTATGTCTACTTTGTTGAGGGTTTTTATCATAAAGGATTTTTAAAATTTATTAAGTATTTTTCTGCATCTAATGTGATCATATAGTTCTAATTTTTATTCTGTTTATTGAATCATATTTAGTGATATGCTAATGTTGAACAATCTTTGCATCCCTGGAATAAAACCTAATTGATCTTAGTGAATTAAGTTTTTGATGTGCTGCTGGATTCAGTTTGCTAGTATTTTGTTGGAGATTTTCATCTATGTTCATCAGGGATACTCGCCTATAGTTTGCTTTTATGTTACTGTGCTTTACCTGATTTTGGTAGCAGAATGATACCAGTTTTATAGAATGAGTTAGAGAGGAATCCCTCCTCTTCTAATTTTTAGAATAGTTTCAGTAAGATTGTTACTAGCTTGTTTTTGTATGTCTGGTAAAATTTGGCTGTGAATCTGTTGATCTTCAAGGAGTATACGAGCAGGTGGGGTGAAAGATTTTTTATGACTGATTCAATTTCATCACTTATTACTCACCCTTCCAGAGTTTCTGTCTCTGTCCGGTTCAGTCGGAAGGTTGCATGTTTTCATGAATGTATGTATTTTCTCTAGGTTGTACAGTTTATGCACATAGAAATATTCATAGATAATTACTTATGATCTTTTGTATTTCTGGGGTATCAGTTGTGATGTCATCTTTATCATTTTGATTGTACTTATTTGAATATCCTCTCTTGTTTCCTTGGTTAAAGTAGCTAATGGTCTATCAATTTGGTTATCCTTTCAAATAACTGGTTTTTCATTTTGTTAATTCTTTATATCATTTTTTTCTCAATGTCATTTAGTTCTACTCAATACCATTAGGTATTAGGAAGTTGCATATTAAATTCATTATGAAATATATTTCTTTACATATTGGAATGTTTAAAATGAAAAAGAGTAAATGTTGTCAAGGAATTCAGAGTTATTATAACCCTCACTCACTGTTGCTATACAGTGGTATAAACACTTAGCAAAACAGTTTTGTAATTTCTTAAAAAGTTAAACATGTATCTAGAGTATAATCTAGTTGTTACATAACCAGTTATTTACCCAGGAGAAATGGAAACATAGATCTCTATAAATACTTCACATAAATATGCACAGCAGCTTTACTGACAGTAGGCAAAAATGATGGATAAGGGAAATGTTCAGTTACAGGTGAATAATAAACAAACCTGTATATCAACCCAATAGAATACTGCCTAACCATAAAACTGGATGCACTATTGACATGCTCTACAGCATGAAAGTCACTCAATAATTATGCTGAGTAAAAGAAATTGGGCTTAAGAAACAAGCAAGACAACAACAAACAAATACTGTATAATTCCTTTGATATAAAATTCTAGAAAATTCAAATTAATGTATATTAACAGAAAGCAGGTAATGTTTGCCTGGGGGAAATTGGGGACATGGAGAGATATAGTAAGGAATAATTGTATGGCCAATGGGAAAATTTGTAAAATATTAGATATAGTCGTTTTGATTTTGGTGATAGTTTCACAAGTATCAAGTTTATTTCAAAGTTATCAATTATGTGTATTTGTTATATCTCAATTGTATTTGAATAAAACTGTTTAAAACACAGCCAGTATAGAAATTAAAATGAAATTCTATAAAAAATATAATTTAAAAAGCTGAAAGTAAGGAAAAAGAAAAGTAAGATAAGGCAACAAATAACCCACAAAATTAACTTAAAGCAAATAACATTTGATATTAATGGATTACAATCCAATTAAGAGGCAGAGAATTGCATAATAAATAAAAAGTAAGACTCATCTTCATCCTGTTTCAAAGCGATGTTATTTTGTCTAATTACATTTACATATTTACATTTGACAGAAGTAAGCTAAAATTAAAGGACTGAAAGAGGCATTCAAACATTGATGTATTCCTAAAGTTCAGAAAAGATTTCAGATGCATGTTGTACGATAACCAGTAAAGACCATAAGCTACAGGACAAGTCTCAAAAATTGTATGAAAATGGAATGTTTTCTTATGATGATATAATATAAATAAATTAAAATCAATAAATATATCTAACAAAATCTCAAATGAAGTTTATATTTAATAATTCATGGTTCAAATATAAAATAACAAGAAAATAAAAACATATCTAGAACTGAGTAATATTTAAAGCACACCATATCAAAACTTGTAAAAAGCAGCTAAGTCAGTGAATAAAAGGAAGCATAATTACATATATTTAAATGGAGAATAATCTGAAATCTATTATCTTTGTTTTCCCCTAAGAATCTAGAAGATATTGAGCCTTAACATAAGTAGAAAAAAAATAAGATTAATTAATGAAACAGAGAATTTTAAAACAATAGAGAGACAAATTAGTTAAGTCAAATAGTTGTTTAGTTTAAAAGTACAGTGAAACTTATGTTTTTATTTGTTCTTTGACCACTGAAAAAATTCACCACTCAACTCCCCTTGTGCAGTAACATAATTTATCAATAACTCTACCTGCTATGCACTGCAAAGATCACTGTTTTGCCCAGAGGTCACAGGCTGCCTCCAGTGAATGACAGCAGAGCAGGGATCCTGAAGGAAATTACAAGCTCAAGCACACTATTGTGAATATATAAGCAGTAATTGCCAATATTAAAATGAAACGAATACAGATACATTAATTTTACTCAAAAGAAAAAAACACAGTTTAAAGCTAGGAAAGCTTTAAATGTGTTTATTACATTAATTAGGGCAAAAACACATATGTTAATTACAGTTGTTATAGAAATCACATTTGATAAAATTCAATATCTAGTCATAGTTTTAAAAACATGTCACTTGGAATGAAAGACACTGTCAAATGGAATGAAATAATAATCACTGAACATTAAAGAGATCCTAGAGGTAAAATCTTAGTAACATGGTTATCTAGCCAATAATAAATATCAGGTTGATGTGAAGGAGTTTCTATTCAATAAATGGAGTTTTAAAAATTCAGTATTGACATGATACAAATGAAATAAAATCACCTGATTTACTTCAGACAAAAAATGCAGCTGCAGATGGATAGAAACTCAAATGTCAAAAGAAAAAGGAAAAATAAAATGTACAAGAAAATCTAAGAATTTTTTAAACTTTGAAGTTAAGTAGGTATTTTTAAATCACAAAAATTACTTCTTATGAAAGATTAATAAACATGGTTATATTTGAATGAAAAATCTCTGTTTACTTATTAGGCATCATAAAAGATGTGAAAATACAAGCCACATTGCAAAACTAAACATACTCTTGCCATATGATCCAGCAATTGTGCTCCTTGGTATCTAGAGCAGTTGAGAACACACATCCACACAAAAACCTGCACACAAAGATTTATATTAGCTTTATGCATAATTGCCAAAACTTGTAATCCATGGAGACATACTGTGGTAACTAACTGGACAAATAAACTGTGGTACATCAAAAACTGGAATATTATTTACTACTAAAAAATGAACTTTCAAACCATGAAAAGACAGGATGAAACTTAAATCCATATTATTAAGTGATAGAAGCCAATCTGAAATGGCTACATACTGTATGATTCCAACACTATGACATTGCGGAAAAGACAAAATTATGGAACTAATAAATACAACAGTGGTTTCCACAGGGTAGGTTGAGGGAAGGGTGAGTAGGTCAAACACAGAGGATATTTAGGGCAGTGAAAATGTTCTGTATGACACTGTAATGATATATGCCATAGTAGCTGGGTAATGGATACATGTTATCATATATCTGTCCAAACCTAATGTATAAGCCCAAGGGTGAACCTCAATTTAAACCATAAACTTTGATTGATAATGATATAGCAATGTGGGGTCATCAATTGCAAAAAGCATGACTCTGGTGGGGGAAGTTGAAAATGGAAATGGCTATGCATGCGTGGGGGTAGAGAGTATTTGGGAAATATTTGTACCTTCCTTGATTAGACTGCTCTAAAAGAATAAAGTCTTTGAAAAAAGACAAGTCATGAATTGAAAAATTATATATATTCAATACATCTACGATAAAGGATTAGTCTCAAATACATAGAGACAATTTTGTAATCTAATTAAAATAACTAGCTATATAATAAAATGAACAAAGGGCAAGACTAGACATATCATAAAAGAGAAGAAACAGCAGTAGATTTATGATGAGAAGCTCAGCCATACTAGTAATCATGGAAGTGTGAAATCAAAACCAAACCGAAGTATCACTTTTCAGCCACTTCCATTCATGTAATTATGATGTCTGATAACATGAAGTATTGAAGAGAATGCTGCTCAATATAATTCTTTTTGTACTATTAGTAATATAGTAAAAACCCGCTTTGAAAGACAATTTGCTATATCTAGACAACTTCAAGGTTTACATACCTTGAAACCCAGTTATTCTACTCCTAGTTAGATACCTGATACAAACTTGAATATCTAGATTCTTGGAAACAGACAAATTAATGTACATGGCATTACTGTTCACAAACAACTCAAATGTTTATATGTATATCTAGATAACTATACAATGTTCGGTCTTTATCTCTCTCTTTCCAAACACACATACACACACACACACACACACACACACACACTCAGACGCATATTACAAAGCAACACAAATGAATGCTTTATAGATGTGTACATTGGCTTATTGCTCTAATATTTAATAACAATCAGTAATTATAATGTAAGGCATTATAGAATTATAATTATTTGGAAACAATTATAATTATAATGTAAGGCACTATATGGCCACTAGAGTGAGTTTCTAGATTAGATTTCCAATCAAACTCAGTGGACACAATAGGCAAACTTAGCACTAAATTGCCTTTAGGAAAGGATATAGCATCATTCACCGCAGCAGGACTGCGGAAGTTTTAATCACCCAGATGTAACACCTAATGTACCCAAACATCGTATGGAATAAATTTGTTTTCGTGGATGATGACAAGAACTGACATATAAGTCTAGGTCTCTAGTGACAAAGGGAACTGAAAATTTTAGGTTGACTAAGCTTAATTTACTCAAGTCACTATCACTTGGAGAGGCATATGCTGTGCTGCCATTTGTTAGTGCACTCAAAGTCCACAATTCCATAATAAATAATCCCGATAACAGCACTTCTAGAGGCATTCCAGTAAAGTCGTCCCCTTACCTGTGGGAAATACTTTTGAAGACCCCCTAGTAAATACCTGGTACTGCATACAGTACAGAACTTTACCATATACTGTGATTTATCCTACACATATTTATGATACCAATACCTGGTTCTGTGGACAGTACAGAACCCTATTATATACTGTGATTTTTTCCTATACATATTTATGATAAAGTTTAATTTATAAATTAAATTAATTTAAAAGTTATGATGAAGTTTACTTTATAATTCAATTTATAAATTAGACGAGGAAGAACTTACTTGCTTGCCTAACAACAAAAACTAATAGCAAAATAGCCATTACATATTATTAGGAATTATTTGTCTGATAATAATAACTAATAATAAAATAGAACAATTATGACACTATACTATAAAATGTTATTTGAACGTGATCTCTGTCTTTCTCCCTCTTTCAAAACAGCTTATTGTACTGTAAAGTGGGTAGCTAAAACCATGGAGAGCAAAACTGTGGATAAGGGGGGACTACCGTATTCATTGTACATAGGTCACAGGTAGAGCCTCCCAATGAATATATACCTTTAGATGATTTTATAAAAACTGTGACTAAAGGTTAACTTTGTTCAAGCATCCCTGAGGCAGGAAGAAAACAGTCACAACAGAATTAACTCTTTAAAAATAATGTAAAAAAAAACAAACAAAAAACAAATATAGCTTTAGAATCACAGGGAAGAAAAAAACAAAAACAAAAACATATCTAGTCCATAGTAGTTGTTAGCTTGGAAGAAAGGCAGTAGGATAACATGGAGGGGGACGTAGGAATAGAGAGCTGAGGAGTTTTAGTGATGTTCTAGTTCTTTACAAGTGGTAACGTTTATATGCGTAAGTTGCATTAAAAAATACAGAATTAATGGAAACAGAATAAATGTATATAAATGTGTTTAGGTCCAGGCGCAGTGCTCATGCCTGTAATCCCAGCACTTTGAGAGGCTAAGGCGGGTGGATCACTTGAGGTCAGGAGTTCGAGAACAGCCTGGCCAACATGGTGAAACCCCATCTCTACTAAAAATACAAAAATTAGCCAGGCATGATGGTGGGTGCCTGTAATCCCAGCTACTCAGGAGGCTGAGGCAGGAGAATTGCTTGAACCCTGGAGTTGGAAGTTGCAGTGAGCTGAGATTATGCCACTGTACTCCAGCCTTGGCAACAGAGCCAGAATCTGTCTCAAAAAAAAAAAAAAAAAAAAAGAAAAGAAAAAGTTTGTAAAGACTTAGACATAAATTAATGCTTAAGATGAATGAAAATTTGTATGCCTAAAAGTTTTAATATTTGGAAGCAGTCTTGTGTTTTTCCTTATGAAGCAAAATGTTTCAGGAAAAAGAAAAAAAAAAAAAAGACTAAAGACATTGCCCTAGGTAAATATTACTTTGAAGACAGAGAAAGGGAGACAGAGACAGGAGACAGGGGAGGATATTTTATCACGTCAGCAACAATTCTGTTATAAATACTTGGAAAATTTGTTTTTCCTTAGTTTTTTGTTCTCCCTAATGACTTAATTAGCTGAATTTTTAAATAATTGGCATATTTATTTATAGCAACTGTAAGATTTTTTCTTTTTTAGCCAAACTTTTAAATAATTCATGATTATAATACTATCATTATTATTTAATGAGTGATCACTTTATGCTAGGCACCATACTTTACATGGCTTATGTTATTGTCACAATATACTAGATGGATATGTAAATATACATTCTACTCATGAAAAAATCAAGGTTAAGTTGGGTAATATAATAAACTAAATATTTCAGGAAAGCTCTCAAGCTGTGTTTCTTTGTTCTCACACCACTACAACAATCATTAACACAGAGGAAGACTTTTGTGACCAAATGGGTGGGACATTTTCCCCACACATCAAGCGGTGGACCCCAGCTGGGTTTCCTCCAATTTAATTCCAACAATATCTACCTGGAGATAGTGTTAGATCCCATGGGTTGAGGTCTCAGTCTTCAAGACTGCTCCCTACCCTGCCCACAGATAACAGTAGCAAGTCCAGGCCTCTGAAAATTCTAACTTCAATATGAATTCTCATGACCACCTCTTTATTTCACAGAAACACTTACTTATATTTATCAGTTTGTTATAAAGGATGTTGCAAATGGTACTCATGAAGAGAGGTGTAGAGTGAGGTATTGGGAAAGGGGCACTCAGCTTTCATGCTCTCCCTTGATGATCCAGCCTTCAGGAACCTCCATGGGTTTATTTACCCAGATGATCTCTCAACCCCATCTTCTTGGGTTTTTATGGAAGTGTCATAAGTTCGACATTTCTTCCCCCAAGGTATAGAATGGGGACCCTCTCTGCGGAGGATCTATGACCCACCATCAGAAAGGCAAGGGAAGGTTAGAATCCTGCCTTGGGGCAGGCAAGAGGCCAGGAGAAAATTGGAGATTCTGTTTCCTGAGCTCTGCTCTTGAGGCCTTCTACACCGAACATTACAAATGAGCCTCTCATTCAGACAATGAGTTCCAAATCTGAAAACTCTTTAGGGTCCTAAAATTACACAAGTTGTAATAGCTAATTAATTATGGTAATTGCCTTCAGCCTTCTGATATTCTACCCTTCATTAATTAATTATGCAAAGGACTTGCTGTCCATCAATATTGTTTCTTAAAACCCCATGTTTTGTTAATTATCTGTGGAGATCTCAGAGTTACACCCTTTTGACTACTATTTTGACTTTGCAATTTATTACAATAATTGCCTTATTTCTGATGGTTAAGTATTCCTGTCAGTTTTTATTATATTGGGGTCCTGTTATCTCCATTGATTAAGATCAATCAATCAGTTCTGTAACATTATCTTCTGTCAGCCCTAACCACTCCTAATTTTTTAACTGATACTGATATCTATTTTATTTATTATCATCTCTTTTATCAAGTTGTAAAGTGGAGGGCTTTTGAGGTCCTCTCACAGATTATAGTTAGGTGGTAGCTGTTTACCTGTTGAATTATGTCCCCTTAAGATTCATATGTTGAAATTTTCACTCCCTGTACATACAAAAATAATATTATTCATAAATTACCATGTACACACAATTTTAAAAAATAGGGTCATTTTCACATGTAGTTAGATAAGATGAGGTCATACTGGAATAGGGTGATCCTGTAATCAATATAAATGCTACTCTTAAAGGAACATTTGAAAATAGACATGCACACAGAGAGAAAGTTATGTGAAGACGAAGGCAGAGATCAGAGTGGTACTTTTACAAGCCAAGAAATGTCAGATTTCCAGCAGACTGCCAGAAACTTAGGTGAGATGGTGGAACAGATGCTCTCAGAGCCCTTAGGAGGAAACAAACCTGCTGATCTCTTATTATTGGACTTCAAATGCAAGAATCATGAGAACATCAATGTCTGCTGTGTAGGAAAACCAGTTTGTGGTTCTTTGTTATGGCAGTTCTGGAAAATGAATAGAGTCGATTTTCTGCATGGTATTTCAAAACTGACATGTTCCTTTCTCTAAGTCTTTTGATCCCCTCCTCAATTGTCTGCAATGAAAAGTCTGGTCTTTCCACATACCTTCTTTGGACCATTATGTACTCAACTTTCTAAGAACCATTTCAGCATCATCTTAGCACTATTTCTGGGGTCCTTTTTAGGGTGTTATATCCTGTTTCACATATCAATGAACTCTCTCTTTGCAAATATTATTTTCTGCTCTTTTTTTCATACCACTCTGAGGACGCAGGCCCATTTTCTCTTCCGGATCTTCTGGTTGGGACCATTAGACGTTTTGGCTCCTTTGAGGAGTACTTCCTTTCCTCCTGTGACAGATCCAGGCTATGTGTGACCAGATTGCATTCTCAATTTACTCTGAGTATTGGTTTAGTGACCAGGAAAGAAGTTGGGATAGTTGTTGAGAAGCATGTTTTGTTTGGCAGTATGAAGGTGTTTTCATTATCTTCCAGCAATGAGGTAGTGCAATGACTGAGTCTCTGTTATGTGAGCAGGCACAGAATCTTCAGGGAATCTAAGGATTTAACATGTTTAAGAAGATGATAGCAATGTCCAGGGAAGGACAGGTTCTTCCCTAACAATGTAGCATACTCGCTGAGCTTTAGAATTCAACTTTCTTTAGAGCTATGCTTCAATTCAAATTAAAAGTCATGAGCCTGATACTGGCATTATCACTCCTCCATCAACTGGAGATAAATCATTCTTTATATGCTACTAAGAAAATATTCTGTAGAGACGAGACCTTGCTATGTTAAAAGAAAAAAAAAAACCGAAGAAGAAAGAAAGAAAAAAAAACATGGCAGTCATAACTAGAGTCTATTCTTCCATTCTCCTTCCTAAAAGTAAACAGTTATCATACAGATGTTATAACTCAGAGAAGGAAGGGTGGAAAGTGGGTGAGGAATTAAAAAAACTACATATTAAGTACAGTGTACACTACTCAGGAGATGGGTGCACTAAAATCTCAGAATTCACCACTATAAACTTCATCCAGGTAACCAAAATCCTCTAGTACCTTGAAAGCTACTAAAATTAAAAAAAAAAAAAAAGTTATAGATCAAAAAAAAAAAAAAAAAAAAAAAGACAATATTCTGGTTTCATTGTTTCCTGAAAATAAGTGTTAAATCTTAAATCTCCCTCAGCCTTTCGTTGTCTTTCTCCAATGGCTTGATAACCTTCAGAAATAGCTATTTAATTTCTTACTATTATGATTACTCCTTCCCCTAAACATCTCAAATGCCTGAGATATGGTACCTACCAGAGCATTCTGTTTCCTCAGTATGCTGCTCCATTTTACCACCAGCTAAACTACAGTTTAGCATTTGCACCATTAGAGCTTGCTATAGATTATTTGTGTTCCACCTTCTACCAATTATGAAGTCCTTCTCCATTGCTAGGCAGACAATAGGTAGTAAAGTTCCTGCATCCCATTTTTAGAACCTGCATCATAGGCACACTTTTGTTCCAACTGTCTTAGGTTAGGTTCCCTAGGAAACAGACTTACATCTAGATTTGCATGCAAGAGTTTACTAGGAAATGCTTTGGGGAATATCTTTAAGGAGGTCAGAGTAGTAGGATTTGGCAGATGGAGAAGTTAAACTGCCATGAGTGGGTTGTAAATTTGATTAAGACAACAACCTTTAGCAGAGGGCAATTCTAGGAGAGTTGAATGTGAGTAGCCCACAACTAGAGATATTAGTTCTTTAGTTTGACTTGAGTGGCATCTCACTGTGTCCACTATGCATTATATCTGCTCCAGAGTTTATTGAAAAAGGAATTTACAGGAGAATTTTCATTTCATTGATTTATTTTCATTTTCCCAGTTGCTTTTTTTTTCTTTCTAAGGAAAAAGCATGGGAAAGATTGGTTATAAAACTATATTATCAGAAATATCCGTGACTTTCGAAAATTACGTATATACCTGCAAAAGATGAAGTTGTCCCTCATCTTCTCCTGTAAATCTTGTCAGTGTCTCATTACTAGGCAATGTGTGTTGAATTCATTTGGATGTTGAAATATTAATCAATTACTTCAAACTACAGATGTTACATATATTGACCTATAAATAAGATCATTTTGAATAGAAACCTTAGAAAAAGATATGGAATAAGTTATTCCCTAATGATTTATGTAGAAAATTTTAAAACATCAAGTCAGTGTGAATTAAAAGAATCCTTTGTTCTATAAAGTGTTACATTGAAGTGGTTCTCAACCTTTTCAATAAATAAATAAATAAAAGAGAATGTTTGCACATCTATTGGAGATTTAATCTGTCCTAAAATGATCATTACATAACTCAAAACATCTTAGAAATCTCGTTTCAGATAAAACAATATTTATGACATTTTAAATTTTACTTTATAAAGTAGCCTCATTTGTTCTAATATAAAAATGTGTAAAGATATGTAAGGACTCATCCCGTAGCCATCAGTCTTTTGTCCTAATTCACTTAGGCCAAAGTCCTTAGATTTACCCTAGCCACTTATCCTTCCCTTATACCCAGTCCACTTCCGGCCTACCATTAAATCCTGTTTTTCTGACTGTGAAACATATCTAGGCTCAAAATGTATCCAAACCACCCAGACCACGATGGCTTTCGTTTCACAGAGTTTTTCTAATCCCTCTCTCAGAACTGCTTATACTACTACTAAATTGTGGCCATCAAGTTGATACTATGTTACAGTATATAATCAAGGCATATTGGCCATTGATTCATTACTCTTCTACTTCATAAACTCCCCTCTTAGTAGAGAAGATACGTATCTTCAATAAACTCAATAGAGGAAATGAAATGTTTCTCTTTTATCTTCGCACGTTATGAAACACCTAATTTATAACTGAAGTTTTTATGCAAACCTTATTTCGGCAGATGGATTTTCTTGATTCTATTTGTTTCTGTTGGAATTTTACCATAAGATCATTCTTTGATTGCAAAGTTTTCTTTTAGACTAGTCTAAGAGAACAAAAAAGACAATTCAATGATTATATATTTCATATTTATTTTAAAATACTGTAATGCAAAAATAATTATTGCCTGTGTCCATTATATTGTCCTAGATTTCTGAAATATTATTCCTACTGATCCATGTGATTCTGTTTTCTTATTGCAAGCTTCCCAATGCAGCCTTTCTCTGTTTTTATCATACTTCTCTGAGATCTCTGGTTTTATGTTCTTTATCTTTTCCCTACTCTTTAAATAAATAAAATAAAAAACTTTTTATTTTACTAACTCAAATTTAATTAGTTTAATAAGCATAAAACTCAAAAGTAGTTTTGTTTCATCACGTCGGTAACTAACAATGTAGAGTATTTTAATCATATGTATATTTAAATCTATTTAGTAATGCACATTCTTTGTGCAAATTGCCTTTTTATCCCGTTCTTATATTTTCTAAAGGGTATTTGTTTTCATTATATGGATTATTTATCCCTTCTGGATCTTGTTTTTTATTTTATTATGCAAAACTTTAATTTATATTGCAAAAACTTGTTTTATCAGTAACTTGTAAATGATATGCACGGCACCATATTACATCTTAGTTTACATTTTGATATAGTTAAATTTAAAAGCACTTTTCTTCATTTAGTGTGTCATTACATATCTTATATGGATTTCCATCTATAATATATTAAAGATATAAAGAGTGAAGTGATAAATTTGTTTTATTTTTATATATGCAAAAAGGACATTAAGAAGAGTCAATTGTTTTTCTATTTAAATTTAAGGCAACCCCTTACATTTGGCTCTATTTCTAAGTTACCACTTCAGGTCAATAGTTTTACTTGTTTATCTCAGTTAATTTGTAATATTATGTTAAAGCTTTCAAATAATTGTCATCAAGCATACTATAGATATCTTACAATAATCATAAATGAGACAGTTTATACTATATCATTAATGCTGCTATTGCCTGGGGCAAGAAAATGCTATTGAGTTTTATATAGGGATTTGTAGCTAGCTACTCTTTAGTAGTTTGTCTAAAGAAGCTTATATGGTCAGCAAGTAAAATTTTGTTTCTTAATTTTCAATCATCCTGATGCTTATTTATGTTACCTGTCTTTATGTATTGACTTGTAGTAATATGTAGATAAATAGTAGGAAAAATTAGGCAATATTTATTTGTAATTCAATAAAAATGTTTCTATATTTTAAAATATGATATTTGCTGCTAGCTTGATAGATTTTCAAATTTAAAAAGAGTCTTGTCACTTCTTACTTTAGCAAATAATAATTTTTAAATAAAATGAATGAATATCAAATTTTGTTAAAATTTTTTTTGCCTTTATTGATTACATAATGACATGATGTTGAGCAGTTTCTAATGGCATTATCTGGAAATCATATGTCTTTTATGCTGAAGTGTTTACCCAAAATAATCCCCATATTTGAATTTTTTTAAATGAGTTTTTAGAGTTCTTTTAAGTTTATGGATATATACTCTTAAACAGGTATATCATTTTAAAATAATTTCTCTCAGTCTGTGGATTGTTTTAATAATGTCTTTCATAGAGCAGTTCTTATTTTTTTGAAGTTCAATTTATCATTTTTTTAATTTTAAGGATTATGCCTTTAGTGTTTTATTTAAGCAATTTTTATTCCAGGACCATATGTCAAAAAGATGAGTTTTTCTCCAATAAAGTACTTTGCATATTTGTTGAAAATCAGGCAAGTATGTGTTTATATATTTATATGTATACTTATCTATTATCTATCTATCTATCTATCTATCTATCTATCTATCTATCTAATCTATGATCTGTCTAGAGACCAATCTCTGAACTTTCTATTCTTTCTTAATACCAGATTACTTTTAAAAAAAAATTTAAGAGCATATGGTGAAAGTCTTCCAATTTTTATCAAAATTGCCTATTGAACTCTTTTTAATTTGCTAACTAATTTAATGGAAAAAAATTTTGAGTTTGCATTAAATCTATATCTCAACTTATAAATACTTGAAATCCTAAAAATTTTGGGGTCTCCAATCCATGATTATGGTATGTTTTTCTATTTGTTTAAGCCTTCTTAATTTTCAGTCATTTCTTTTTGCAATTTTTAGTGTACAATTCTTAAACATCTTTATGAGAGTTATCCTTAGTAGTTAATATTTTTGATAACATTGGAAATAGTATTGTTTGATTTCAATTTACAATATTTCATTGTAAGTGTATAAAAATAATTAATATGTGTATATTGAATCTTGGCTACACTTATTTTCTAATAACAGAATCTTGTAGATTCTGTAGAATTTTCTACATAGATTATGTGGCGTATGAATATAAAAAGGTTTATATGTTCCTTGCCACTTTATATGACAAATGTTTTACTTGCCTGACTGTAGTGACTAAAACTTCTGTAACAATGCTCAATACAAGTAATGAGAAGGGACATAACTGCCTTCTGATTTGAGGATTTTCTTAGATGTCCTTTATATTACTGAAGAGTTTTCCTCCAATTTCTAATTTGTTGAAAGTTATTTTTTTTAATTTAAATCAGAAATCAATGTTGGATTTGTCAAATGATTTTTATGCAACTGTTGATAAAATTATATATTTATTAAAGACTGTTAATTTGGTAAACTATAGTAATTGCACTTTTAATGTGAAATCCACATCATGCCCTTGGGATAAATCCACTTACAATGGCATATTCTCTATTTTATATGTAGTTGAATCCAATACACTACTAAAAATTAATTGGTCTGTATTTTACTTTTCTTGTAATAAGTTTATCTGGTCATGTTTTCAGACAATTCTGATCTCATGTAATGAGTAAAAATTCTTATCTTCAATTTTTGAAAGTACTTTTGTTAACTTGATATTATTTCATTTTAAAATATTTAAGGGAACATATCAGTGAAGCTATCTGGGCCTAGATTTTCTTTATGAGATGGTTTTAACCTACAAATTCAATAAATGGAAATCAAAAGCAGGGCTATTCAGGTTGTCTGTTTTTTATTTAATAAGCTCTATCATCTTGTGTCTTTGAAAGAATTTATGTCATCTTAATTGTCAAATTTATAATACAAGTGGTTTTTAATATGTTCAGATTTTTTACATTTTTTAAAATATTCTTTTAATAACAATTTGTGCTCTAACTTTTCTTTTTCTTTTTGATTAGTCTTGCTAACAGCTTAATCAATTATATTGATCTATCCAAAAAATCAACTTTGTCTTTATTGACTTTTTTCTATTGTGTTTTAGTTCCCAATTGAAACAATTTGTGAAATACCTCTAGTAATATACTTCACAATTGATGTTTGAAATATTTACTTTTAATCAGTTTAAAATATAATTTCCCATTGTTTTTCCTTTATGAATATTATTTTATTTCAAAATATTGGAGAGTTTTTCAGATATCTTTGGAATTGATTTCTATGTTAATACTAATACAGTCAGAGGATATATTTTCATTACTTGAATATTTTTAATTTATGAAATCTTGTTTTAGGCCTCAGAATAATGTATACACACTGGCAAATGTTAAATGTACACTTAAAATAATGTGAGAATGTGTATTCTGCTGCTGTTAGGGGAAACTTTATATAAATGTTAATTAGGTCATTTTAGTTAATAGTATTAAGTCTTCTATATTCTTATCGATTTTATGTGCACCTGTCCTGTAAATTATGAGGAGGAAAATTAAAATCTCTGATAATAATTGTGGATTTTTCTATTTCTCTTTGAATTTTTATCAAGTTTGGCCATATATTTTTAAATAACTGTTGTTAGCTGCCTACATGTTTAGGATTATTTTTTCTTTTCCTTTTTTTAAAAGAAAACAAAATTGAGATATTTATTTCTCTCCCAGATTATGATATTGGAGATATTCCAAGATGGTAGGATGCCAGGGTAGTGGAAATTCAGTCTTCTATCTTGTTCCACCATCTATTATTTCCATTGCCAAAGTAATATCATTGTACATGATAGCTATTAAAACTCCAATCATTTTTTCCACATTCCACCGAGAAGGAAGGAAGGAGGCACCAGGGAAGAAAGAGCTGTCTTAATGAAAAGATATTACCAAGGGGTTGCACACAGCTTTTCCACCATACCCCATTGGCAAAAATGTGTTTTATTTTTGGTGGCTCAGGTCTATATTAAAGAATAAAAGAATGGATACTAGATGACAACTCTGCCATGGCAGCTATGTTTTCAAGAAGTTTTATTGTGAAAGAGAGATGAAACATGAAAATAGCTGGATGGAAAGTGGAAAAGGAAAATAAACTATTTGTTTTTGAAGGTCAAAGAGAAATGAGCATGCTTAAATATTAAGACTGATCCATTAGTGAAAAAGCTAAAAATGCAGAAAGAATATGCATTTGAAAATCTTTGCTTAGATATTTAGAAATGAGGGAAAAATACATGCTTTAAAATGTGGTAAACTTGTAGTTACTTTTACAGGAAGTTGAGTAATTATTCTTGTGATAATAGGAGATAAAATCATGTGCTGAGGTTGATTTCAAGAATGGCAAGGTAAAGAACGTTTATATTCTCTGAGAAAAAGATGTCCTTTTTGGGCAAGTCTACCTAAATGCAAATCAAAACCACGATGCAATGCCACCTTCCTCCTGCGAGAATGTCCATAACCAAAAATTAAAAAAACGGTAGATGTTGGTGTGGATGCCGTGATCAGGGAACACGTCTACACTGCTGGTGGGGATCTAAACTAGTTTAGCCAGTGTGGAGATTCCTTAAAGAACTAAAAGTGGAACTACTGTTTGATCCAGCGATCCCACTATGGGGTAACTACCCAGAGGAAAAGAAGTCGTTATACGAAAAACATACTTGCATACACATGTTTATCGCAGCAGAATTCACAACTGCAAAATCATGAAACCAACCCAAATGCCCATCAATCAATGAGTGGCTAAAGAAGCTGTGAGATATATATATACACACACACACACACATGATGAATATATATGACGATATATATGATTATTATATATGATGAATATATATATAAATGATGAAATATTACTCTGTCATAAAAAAGAATGAATTAACATCATTTGCGGTGACCTGGATGAGATTGGAGACTATTATTCTAAGTGAAGTAACTCAGGAATTGAATACCAAACATCATATGTTCTCACGTGGAGCTAAGCTATAAGAAGGCAAAGGCATAAGAATGATACAATGGAATTTGGGGACCTGGGGGGAAGAGTGGGAGTGGAGTGAGGGATAAAAGACTACAAATATGGTGCCGTGTACACTGCTTAGGTGATGGATGCACCAAAATCTCAAAAATCACCACTAAACAACTTATTCATGTAACCAAATACCACCTGTACCCCAATAACTTATGGAAAAATAATTAAAAACAGAAAAGAAATTAACAATTATTATTTCTTTTGGGAAATTGAGCCATTTAACATTATACAGTGTCTCTTTTTATTCCTGGTAATTGTTTTTGTGTGTGTGTAGAATTTTGACTTTAATATTAATTTAGCTGCTCCAACTTTCTTAAGTTTCGTGTTTGCATGGTATAGCATTTTCTGTATCTTTTTAAAATTTTATTTTTATTTAACAAGTAATAATTTTATATATTTATAGGGTGCAATGTAATGTTTTAATACATGTGTGCATTTTCATCTATTTTTAACTTATATTTGTCTTTATATTTAAGATGATTTTCTTGTATCCAATGTATAATTGTCTTTTTATTGAATTTGAAAATTTATGTTCTTTGAGTATTTAGACATTTACATTTAACATGATTGTTGATATGTTTAGCTATAAATATATTTTCTTGATATTTGTTTTGTATATAAGCCATCTGTCATTTTTACCTTTTACTAATTTGGGGGAGGGCTTTCTTTAAATATTGAGTTATCATAATTTAATTTTATCTATGTTGTTGGATCCTATGGTTTGAATGTGTCCCCAAAAGTTTAAATCTTAACCTCCAATGCAGTGATGTTGAAAGGTGGAATCTTAATAAAGGTCATAAGAGTTGTGCCCTCAGGAATGGACTAATATCATTATCAAGGAAGGGGGTCCATTATCAAGAAAAAGTTTGTTAAATAAAAGCAAGTTCAGCTCTTTCTGTCACTCTCACCCTTTCTTGCTCTTTCAGTTTCCACAGTGGGCTTATGATGTATGAAGGTCCTTGTCAGATGTCAGCATCATGGTTTTGGATTTCCTATTAATAATAATAAGCCAAATAAATTTACTTTCCTTATAAATTTCCCAGTATAAGGAATTCTGTTATAGCAACACAAACCAACTAAGACATTGATTTATATGATTCAACCGTTTGTTATTTTAGTAGTTGCTTTATGGTTTATACAAAGTAAATTAAAACTTTCACTGCCTACCATCATGTGATATTGTAGTAATTTACATGTACCATGAAATATTGACATAGTACGTTTTCATTTCTTTCCTTCTAGTCCTAGTGCTATCACCTTGTTCCACTCTTTTTAATACAGCTGACTTTTATTAGCTTTGTTGAGTTGTAAAATACACCAGAAAAAAATGGTACTTTGTTAGTGTACTGTTTAATGAGTTTTAACAAACTCATACAATCATGTAACCATCACCATAATACAGATGTATGTGTTTTATTACTCAAATGCTCATTTGCAGACGATAAATACCCTTCTCAACTCACATCTCATGTTAATAAAGGATCTGTATTCTCTCCATGCAGTTAATGTTCTTACGAAGTAATGTAAAAGGAAAACTATAAAATGTAATTGCCTGCATTTGACATTTTTTACTCAGGATAATGCATGTAAGAATTATTTATAGAGGCTGGGCGTGGTGGCTCACGCCTGTAATCCCAGCACTTTGGGAGTCCGAGGCAGGCGGATCACGAGGTCAGGAGATGGAGACTATCCTGGCTAACACGATGAAACTCCGTCTCTACTAAAAATACAAACAATTAGCCGGGCGTGGTGGCGGTTATCTGTAGTGCCAGCTACTTGGGAGGCTGAGGCAGGGAGAATGGCATGAACCTGGGAGGCGGAGGTTGCAGTGAGCCGAGACCATGCCACTGCACTCCAGTCCAGCCTGGGCAACAGAGTGAGACTCCGTTTCAAAAAGAAAAAAAAAAAAAAAGAACTATTTATAGAGTTGTATGTATTATTAACTCTTTTATTTATTTATTTATTTATTTATTTTTTGTCTAGTAGCATTGCACTGTATGGATTGGCACTATAGAACATTTATTTATTTACCAGGTAAATAATACGTATTTTTCCAAATTTTGTTAATTATAAAAAGACCACTACAAATATTTACATACAGGTTTTGACTGTGAGCATGCATTCTCATTTCTGTTGATAAATATTTAGAAATAGAATTGCTGGGTCATGTGGTAAGCATAGGCATAAACTCACAAGAAATTGGCAAACTATTGTGAAATGTGACTCTTCAAAAAGTTTATTCCCACCAGAAATGTATGTATGTGAGTGTCATCTACATACTCACTGGCTTCTAGTTAGGTTTCTTTTATTTCTTGGCCCTATCCCTTTTAATTCAGGCATTCTAAAAGTTTTCAGTAATATTGCATAGTGGTTTTAATTTGTATTTTTTTTACAACTACCCATTTATTTTGTTGTTAAGCTCATAAAAATATGCATTTAAAGTATATATATTTTTAAATTTCAACTTTTATTTTAGATACATAAGATACATGTGCAAATATGTTACATGAGAATATTGTGTGGTATTGACTTTTGGAATGTGGATGTCATTACCCTGATAGTGAGCATAGTACCCAATAGGTAGTTTGTAAACACACTCCTCCTCCCTCCACTCTCTAGTTGCCCACAGTGTCTATTGTTCCCAAATTTATATCCATGGGCAAGCAATGTTTAGCTCCCACTTATAGAAGAGAACATGAAGTATTATGTTTTCTGTTCCTGAAAGCTACAGAATAAGAGAAGTTATGCATCCAAGAAAGGCCCAACATCCAGAATGTACAGGAAGCTAAACAAACACGAAGCTAAACAAACAGGAAGCTAAGCAAACCACCAAGCAAAACACCCACCCATGAACACCGGGCAACGGACGCAAAGGACATGAACAGAGGCACCTCAGAAAAAGACATACGAATGGCCAGCAAACATGACAAAATGCTCAGCATCACTAGTCATCAGATGAATACAAATCAAACACAATGAGATACCATCTCACACCAGTCAGAATGGCTATTATTCAAAGCCAAAAAACAATAGATCCTGATGAGGCTACAGAGAAAAAGGAATGTTTACACAGTGTTGGCGGAAATGTAAATGAATACAGCCACTGTGGAAAAACATCTGGAAATTTATTGAAGAATTTGAGACAGAGCTACCATTCAACCTGGCAATCCCGTTACTGGGGATACATCCAGAAGAAAAATAAATAAATCATTCTACCACTCATGATCATTGCTGTGTTACTCAAAATAGTAAAGACATGATTCTAACTCAGGTGCTCATCAATGGTGGATTGGATAAGGAAAATATTGTACATATACACAAAAGGATACTATGCAGTCATTAAAAAGAATAAAATTATGTCCGTTGCAGCAAAACAGATGGAGCTTGAGGCCTTAGTTTGCATTTTCTAGTGACTAGTGGTTGGGTATATTTTAATTTCTTTATTTATCATGCTTATATCTTCTTTAATGATGCATATGTTCAATCTTTCTCCACTTTTTAATAGGTTTAAAAATGGATAATTTTGTGCTCGCTTCGGCAGCACATATACTAGAAAATGGATAATTTTAATTTTGATTAGGAAAAAATTATGAATGTTTTCTGTGCTTTTTGCATGACATAAAGAAATCTTTGCCTAATCCAAGAACACAAATATTTAACATTTATTTGTTTTCTTTTATAATTTTTATGTTTTCTAAGTTTTATATTTATCTCATACACACACACACAGAGACACATATATGTTGTGACATGCATACACATATTTGAATATATTTGGACATATATTTGCATATATGATTTGCATATAAACATGTTCAAATGTGCACAATTTATTGAGTATCACAAAATCTCACAGTATTGTCCCAGAAACTTGTAGAAAATCAGTTCACCATATATGAGTGGGTTTGTTTATGGGTGCTCTATTGTGTTTCACTGATTTGTCGTTCTACTTTTCCCAGCAGCACATCGTTTGATTCTGTAGCTTGAGAGTACATCTTAAAATCAATTCATACGAGTCTCCAACTTTGTTATGTAAAAATCATTTTTAAAATTGTTTTCATTATTCTATTTTCTTTGTTTTCCTTGCATATTTTATAAACAACTTTTGGGTTTCTACAAAATATTTCTGCAAAGTTCTTTCTGGAGTTTTGACTGGGAGTATGTTAAATTTGTAAATCAATTTGGAGAGAATTGACATCTTAAAATGTGTAAGTTTTGCAAAACATGAACATGGTCTTTTTCCATTAATTTATATCTTCTTTGATCTCTCATATCAGTTTTTTAGTTGATAGCACACTGATACTGCATATGTTTGTTAAAATTATACCTAGCTTGTAAATGATTTGAGGTGCTGAATCAGTGCTACTTCTCAAAATTTTAATTTCAATTATTTAATTTTAGTGTTGAGAAATAGAATTAATTTTTGCATAGTAGTCTTATATTATGTGACCTTACTAAATTAACCTATTAAACTTAGTTGCTTGTGGTGCAGATTTGTTCGAAAATCTACATATAGATATTTATTGTAATTTCTTTTTTTCTTTGTTTTTTTATTTTTTTTATTTTTAGATAGTGTCTCACTCCGTCGCCTAGGCTAGAGTACAGTGGTGCGATCTCAGCTCACTGCAAGCTCTGTCTCCCAGGTTCACGCCTTTCTCTTGCCTCACCTTCCCGAGTAGCAGGGACTACAGGTGCCCGCTACCACGCCCAGTTAATTTTTTTGTATTTTTTTAGTATTGACAGGGTTTCACCATGTTAGCCAGGATGGTCTCCATCTCCTGACCTCGTGATGCACCCGCCTCGGCCTCCTAAAGTGCTGGGATTACAGGCGTGACCCAACGCCCAGGCCTGCAATTTCTATTGTTATGGTTTCTTTCTAATTTGGTCTTGAGGTCTCTCTGTCCAGAGTGAACATAAATTCTAGCCCTGCTCTGACAGGGCTCCAGAAGAGCTGGTCTTGAATGTTTACTTTGTTCCTTTCACTGAATACATCTTTGTCTTGGTGGACTGCCTAATGCTTAAGTGTCCAACCAGTGACCAGATGTCCCTCTCACAGGAAACTTTATACTGGTAGATGCCTTTGTGATTTTTGTCTCACCTGTGTCTATTCCTACAAAGACAGCCACTGTCTAAGAAAGCCCTGAACAGGCAGAGAGTTTAATTTGAGTGTGTTTTTCAGGTGGGACCCAGAAGAGTCAGCAAAACAAAACATAAAGTGACAGAAGCATTTTATTACCCACAGATCCACAAGAAAAGAGGGATACCCATTAGGGCCAGTGAGAAGTCTCGAGACAGCAAGATGCTCAACCAGTAGGTGAGTATGAGGAGGAAGTGGATAGAAGAGAGAGAGCAAAAGAGAGATCACCTGTGAGTCTATGGATATACTAAGGTCTATGAGTGTTATCCCTTAGGCATTCCTGCTGAGATTGTGGATTGTCTTCTTTAAAGAAAACACCATTAGTCACTAGAAAATGCAACATGAAAGGGAGAGTTTGTTTGCATGACTCTCAGATTGACCATTATGTTTTATTATGGTCAGTAGCTGTGGTATGTGTTGGGATTTGTCTTAGCAGGATAAGAAGCAAGCAGGCTATATTACAAACCAACACATAGGGAGAAGTTTCAACTAGGCCAAAGGAGGCAAGAAACAACTGGATTTCAGATACCATAGGCCAGGCTTAAAAACAAATGCTGAAGAAGCAGCTATATTAAACAAGTTTATGACAACAAGTATGATGTTTCTATTTAAGCTTTATTTGTTCTTTCCTCATCTCTATGTCTTTCTTTTTTTTTAATTTTACTTACTGCACTGATAAGGATCTAGAATTGTTTAATTACAAGAATTGAGAGCAGATATTCTGATATGCTCCTAACTGTGGGAGCAAAGAATCACTTTTTCACCATTAAGTGTAATGTTATCTGTAGACATGTTTTATTTGTTTGTAAATGCCTATTATTGTGTTAAAGAAGTTCTACTTAATTCTGAATTATCTGTGCCTTTTTAAAGATCTTGAATGAATGCTTAACCTTATAAGTACTTTTTCTGAATCTATTAGTTCTTTACATATATATCCCCAATTTTATTTTTTCATTATCATTTAATTGAATATGCATTCTCATTTCTCTTATAACTTTTTATTTAATCCATGGGATATTTAGAAGCATGGTGATTAATTTTCAACTAATTAAGATTATTGAGATATCTTTTTAGTGTTTTTCTAGTTTAATTCTACGTGGTCAAAGAACGTTCTTTGTATAATTTCAAGTCTTTACTCTTTTGGCCTGTGTTTATGGCATAAAATATAATCTATCTTGGTGAATCATGCACACTTGAAAGGAATGTGTATTCTGCTATCATTGTGAGGACCAACCTCTGACTTTTTTTTTTCTTATCTTGCCCACATTCCTATCTAAGGGGTCTGGGGACTCATGCCCTATAAACCATAAAGTCTCATCAGAGAGGCTTTATTTAACCTTCTGTAAAGTGGCCTGTTTCCAACCTGGTTCTGTCATAATATCGCCTTACAAATAAGAAAAAAAAATCAAAATACTTTTAACTCCAAATATATTTCCTTGTGTCTTATTGGAAAAAAAATCTGCATTCTGTAGAGAAACTCCTTTCCCTTTTTATGTTTTTCTTTCTTTCCAGATTCAGGAGAGGATTAGCTAAGAGTCAGGCACCCTTTTAAGTATAATAAGAACACATTTTACAACCTCTTCTCTCTGTAGCCTGCTTGCTAAAAGCTTCCTCTGAACAATAAAACTTTGGTCTCCACAATCCTTTATCTTAACCCAAACATATCTTTTCTATTGATCCTATGTCCTTAGACAAACCCAACCAATTGTCAACCAGAAAATTTTAAAATTTACCTATAGCCTGTAATCCCCACTTCTAGTTGCCCTGCCTTTCTGAAGCAAACCAACATACATCTAAGTGCATTTGATTGATGTCTCATGTCTCCCAAAGTTGTATAATACCAGGCTGTGCTCTAACCACCTCAGGAACATGTTCTCAGGATCTCCTGAGGGCTGTGTCATGGACCATAGTCATTCATATTTGACTCAGAATAAATCTCTTGAAAATATTTTAAAGAGTTTGATTACAATTGTGTAGTATTCTATAAAAGACAATTAAGTCTACTGATGAGCTTTTCTAAGGCATTATTTTCATTCCCGTTTTTATTTATTTTCCTAGCAATTCCATTTGAGTCTTTCTTATAGTTTATATTTCTTGTGTTAAATTCTTAAATTCTGGCAATTTATCTTCCCTACCTTTTCTGTTATAGCATTTAGTTTACTGGATTAATCACAGTCATATTCCATCCCATGTTGGTAAAATCAGTAATGTCAACATCAGAGACATCACTGGGCCAGGTTCAAGGTCTGAGTATGATGATTGCTTTTACTCAGTATAAGCTTGTTGTGCCTATGTCACAGAGATAATTGCACTATACACCCTTATTGCTCCTCTATCATTGACCCGGTTTTGCAGTTACTTGGCATGTTCTAGGCTATTGATGAGGAGCAGGGACAGTTCTCTGTACTCCTGGTCCAATCTTCTAATCTGATCTTAAGACAGGGACATTCTCAGTGATCTTGCCTCTTTCCCCCATGGCAGGTAAAATCCAGTTTGTATCTTTGGTAGGCCTTATAAAGGAAAGCATTTTCTGATTTCCCCTCAGTGGCAGGAGACTTGTAATGATACTGGTATAAAGTTTCCAGTCCCATGTTTTCTCTTACCATACCTTAATGAGTAGAGGTTTATTTTCCTTTATCCTTCTCCCGGCTATAATTGCTCTACCTTTTTTTGCCTGGCAGTAACATCCTTTCTCCATTTCTCCTGCTGACTCAATGGAAAAGGGTCTGTGTGAGGCTTCAGATGTTGATTTCATTCTTTATGAATGTATCATGTAGTAAATCCTCCGCAGTCTGTATCCAATCCTTTTTGTGATCACTTGTAGAGGTTTACAGAGAAGATGGATAACTTTATGCTATGGTTCCAAGGGCTTCTGTATGCTTATGCTAGCCCACAACTAACCTTTAGCAAATGATAACAATTTTAGCTGGTATCTTTGTGCCCACTTTTATGGAACACTTTTTTTTCTATGCTAGGCCATAGGTAAATAATTGCTTGGGTCCTGTCTCCTGCAGGGAGACCTGACATTCCTTAGATTTCAGACTACTTGGTTGCCTTGCATCCTTGGTAGGCTCAATAAAAATATACATAATTTAAATTATCCATATTTTTCTTAAATTATAGTAAGAATATTACTATTTTGAGTTTTATATATCCTACACAATAAAAAAAACTCTGTAGGTGATTTTAAGATTTTCCCTCTGTCTTTAAGTATCAATTCGTTACTATGATTTGCCTATGACTAATTTTCTTTGAATTTATTCCAGCTAGATAATATTGACATTCCTGAATTTGTGGCTTCATGTCTTTTACTATTTTTTATAAGATCTTGGATCTCAAATCCCTCTATATTGTGGTAGTTATAAACTTCAATTAATCTTTCCCCAGGCCATTGTAATTGCCCAAAATTCTGGACTGCCATCTTCTATTTAGTCATTGTGGCTTACACTACTACTCAGAGAAACCTTTTAAAAAATCAGCAGAAACTAAACTTTTAACTAAGTATTCTTTATAACTCAGCTTCTCAAGTTCTGTCTAACTTGACTGTTTTCCAATAACTCACAGGGGAGATATATATATATATTTGGCAAATCATCATTGTTATCTAACTTTTAAGGTGTTCTAAGTAAAATTTTTTTTTGATATGAAGTACCCTGGAATAGCCAAAAGTAGAAATCTGTAAATAAGTAAATAAAAAGTAGAAATCTGTAAATAAGTAAATAATTTATCTACTTGGAAATCGCCATTTTTTTCTGTTGTTGTTTTTACTAAACAACACACGTCTTTCTTCAATTCTGGAAACTTGTGAATAATTATTATTTCCAGTATTTCTTATTTGCCATATCATGTATTTTATTCCATTAGAACTATATCTACTTTGTAAGACCAAAGCAGGAGGATTGCTTAGGGCAAGAGTTTCAGATGATCTTGGATAACATAGTGAGACCTTGTCTCCACAAAATAAAATAAATAAAATAAAATATGTTAGTGAGGCATGGTGGTACATGCTTCTGGTCCTAGTCACTAGAGAGGCTGAGGCAAGAGGATAGCTAGAGCTCAGAAGTTTGAGGTTATTGTGTGTTCTGATCACACCACTGTACTCCAACCTGGCTGACAGAGTGAAACCTCAGCTCAAAGAAAAAAGAAAGAAAGAAAGAAAGAACTCTATGTGTGTGGATCTACTCTAAAGTTTTTCTATCTTTTCGTATTTTTTATTTTATAATTAATAATTCTTATATAAAACACTACTGCCAATTGTGGATGAGAGTCTTCAAGACAGTGGTGTGTTTCTATTAAATATTTAAATATGTTGGCTAACATGATTTTGTGTTCAATATATTAAAGTATGTAATATGCGTGCATATGTGTATGAACATAGACTATAATATTTAGCAGGAGAGTAAAACACTTTTAGCAAAGGAATGCAACTGATAGAAGTGCTTGCCATGTTTGGATACCACAAAAGAGACAAAGACAGTATCTACATAAAGACAACAGAAAAGTTTGGCAAGAAATGGAAAACCACAGATGGTTGTAGGTGGCAGTTTCTTAGCAGCAGAAACAGATTTCCTGAGAAAACATTTCATCAAAACTTTGCTTTGAACAAGTCTGTTCTACCATCTTGAGGACAATATTCAGAAAATTAAAACAAATCTTTGCTAACATACAGACTGCAAATGTTGAGACTATATATATGGTGGTTATACTCTAAGAAGGACAAATGTAAAGAAGTAATCTCGTTTCCATCATTTGCTCTTGCACAGGGTCAAGTCTAACCAAAATAGTACACTAGGTAGAGTGACCTAGTGTACTCAGAGACTTCAGCTAGTCTCTCTTCCAGTGTCTAACATTTCTTCCATTGTTCCCACTTGTTTAGTCCCAGAAGAATTCAGTGTCTGCAAACCCTCATGAAAGATGAATAGCTTTCAAACAAGGAAATTTACATTGACAAGGTTTGATGTCTACTTCCTTCCTGAGGCCTTGCGTTTAAAACAAAATAAACACATACTGATTAACTGAACCCCACCAATGCACTTTCAAAAATCAGAAATAAGCCAAAAGAATTATTCATCTTAGAAATGCTGTATTTTTTGTAATGTTTTATTATTTTTACTTCAGCACTTTAAGTATGTCATGCCACTCTCTCCTGGTCTGTAAGGTTTCCAGTGAAAAGTCTGCTGCCAGATGTATTAGAGCTCCTTTATATGTTATTTATTCCTTTTCTCTTGCTGCTTTGAAGATCCTTTCTTTATCCTTGGCCTTTGGGGGTTTGATTATTAAATTCCCTGAGCTAGTCTTGTTTGGGTTAAATCTGCTTTGTATTTTATGACCTTCTTGTACTGAATATTAATTCTTTCTCTAGAGTAGAGAAATTCTTTGTTATTATTTCTTCGAATAAACTTTCTACACTAGTCTCTCTACCTCCTCTTTAAGGTCAGTAAGTGTTAGATTTGCCCCCTCAAGGCTATTTTCTGTATCTTATAAGCATGTTTCTTCTTTGTAATCTTTTTCCTTTCTTCTCTTCTACTGGATACTTTCAAATAGCCTGTCTTGAAGTTCACCAATTCTTTCTTCTGCCTGATCAGTTATGCTATTGAGAGACTCTGATGCATTTTTCAGTTTGTCAATTGAATGTTTCAGCTCTAGAATATCTGCTTGATTTTTAAAATTATTATTTCAGTCTCTTTGTTAAATTTCTCAAATAGAATTCTGAATTCCTTCTCTGTGTTTTATTGAAGCTTGTAGAGTTTTCTCAAAACAGCTATTTTTAATTATCTGTCTGAAAGGTCACAAATCTCTGTCACTGTGCGATTGGTTACTGGTGCCTTATTTAGTTCACTTGGTGAGCTCATGATTTCTGGTATGTTCTTGGTGCTTGTGGATGTTTGTTGATGTCTGGGCATTGAAGAGTTAAGTATTTATTCTAATCTTTGCAGTCTTGGCCTATTTGTACCTGTCCTTCTTGAGAAGACATTCCAACATATTCGAAGAAATTTGAGTGTTGTGATCTAAGTCTTTGGTCCTGCAGACATCTCTACAATAGGGGATGCCCCAATCCCAGTGATGCTACAACTGTTGCAGATTCCCACTGCCTTGGTGGGTTTGAGTAAGACACAGAATTCCCTGAATTACCAGAGTTTCTCTCTCTCTTCCCTCACTTCCAAAAACAAATGAGGCCTCTCTCTCTGGGCTGGGTTGCCTGGAGTTGGAGGAGAGATGGCGCAAGCATCTCCATGGCCACCACATCTGGACTGTGCTGGGTCACACCTGAAGCCAGCTCAGTACTGGGTCTGGCCCAAGGCTCATGGTAACTACAGCCTGGCTACTACGGATGTTTATTCAAGGCCCATGGGCCTTTTTGTCAGTAGGTGGTCAATCATGTCAGGACTGGGTTCTTCTCTACCAAGCTCAGTTGGTTCCTTTCTGGCCCAAAGTAGGCCTAGAAATGCCCAGAAGCTAGGGCCTGGAATCAGCGGTTTTGGCAATCTGATGCTTTCTTTTACTGTGGCTGAGCTGGTACCCAGGTTGCAAGACAAAGTCCTCTTTACTCTTCCTGCTTCTTTCCACAAGCAGAAGTCTCTCAGAGCTGCACTGCCTGGGGTTGGGGGAGGGGTGACTCTAGCACTCCCTTGCTTGCCCAAGCAGTGTCTTCCTGAGCTGTACGCACTCTACTGGGTCTGACCCCCGCAGAGCACTAGGTCTTGCCCAAGGACTGCAGTTCTTGTGGCCTGAGTTTCTTTCACATTTATTGAGAACCCTACGGTCCTTTACTTGCCAGCGGTGGAGCTAGCCAGAATTTAGGTACCTACTGTTGGGGTGGAGGATTCCCGTCTAGCCAGGGCTAGTTAAAATGCTCTTTCCGTGAACAACTGGAAGAATTATGCCCTAATTGTGTTCCCCTATGACAGGCAGCACTGAGTTCCAACGGGAAGCCCTACAGTCACCTGGCTCTCCTTCCCCCAAGCCCACATATTCTGTTTCCGCATGCCGCTGGGGTGGATGGGAAGAAGTGGTGTAGGCAATGAATGACCATCTTTTCTACCCTCTTCACTGACCCTTTCCTTGAAATAATGTTAAAATCAGGGACCATGATTGCTCATCTGATTTTTGGCTCTTATGAAGGTAAGAATTCAACAATGGATAGTTGTTCAATTCGGTGTCTGGGGAGACAACTGCTAGGGAGTTCTCTTCAGCCATCTTGTTCTGCTTCTGTTCTGCCAATGCTTGTTTTGACTCTAGACATGCTTTATGATTTATTTTTTAGCCATTATAGGAAACTGTGCAAAACATTATCAACAGTTGGTATATAAGAGTACAGTGATTGCTGCTCAGTACTACTTAGAATATTTACCACATCCATTAAGTGTGTGCTTTAATTAACAGAAGATTACTTCTAGCACTCTATCTAGCTTTGAACCTTACCTGATTTGGAGTATCCTATTTTCTATTTAATTAAAGTAAAGGATCAGTGTAATGTAGCAGTTAAGAGTCCATATTTCTTTCAAGGTGAACCTAGACGAGAAAATAAATCACAATTTCCTCATCTGTAAGATAAATACATATTTTTCATCTCATAAAATTTTATAAGTTTTGGACATATATAAAAACATTTAAAACAACTTCCGATCCTAATTAAATACTAAATATTAGCTATCATAGCCAATATTCTTAAATAAATGGACAAAATATTTTTAAATTTTTATATGTAGAATGATGGTATCACCAAACTCACATATTAAACTTGAATGTTTCAACAATTACTTTTATGATGAACTCTTAATTAGTGTTTTTAACATACATAAAACAGATAAGTTTTTTGCTTAATAAATTCTATTTATAAAGTGCATTTGTAATACTTTTATTTTGGAAGAAATTAATTTTCTTTTTCAAACATATTATTTCATGTTAGACCAATTTAAAATGTTGTGTTTAAAAAAATCAGTCCTGGTTTTGAAAAACTATGTCATGAAAAATTTGCATTTTCATTAAAATCTTAGGAAGCAGCATGCAACTTAAGTGAAATATGCCAATCATAATTCAAAAGCTATTAAAATGCATGTATATTTATCAAGTTGTTTTACATATGTTTGATAAATGTGGGATGTATCAAGAGCTACAAATTGATATTTATAGTCAGAGACTTTAGAATGATCAAAAACATTTGCTTTATACTGAATATTATAACTTTAAAACTATAACAACTTCAAATTATCATCAACAACCAAATTTAACAACATCGAAAACAAAAAAAGCTTCAGACAACAGTTCTTAATAACTGAAAAGAGTGAGTCGTGAAAAAGCACCAGCAAAGCTAGGTTAGTGGGCTTCAAGTAGAAGACAGCTTTCACCAAGGGAAGAATAGACACAGACACTGGAAACAGCACCTCCCTTGGATATTAAGCTGACAAAGAGTAAGGCTGAATAGGCTGAGAGAAGGCAGTTCATAAACAGAAATTATGGGAGAGAAAACTAAGAAAGATTTTATTAGTTCTACTGCTACAAGACAGTGTTAGGAGAAAGCACTGAAAAAAACATGCTACTTGAATGCTTTTGGATACAATTCTTTAAGTGGCAATGGGCAGATCACGTGAGGTCGTGAGGTCAGGAGTTCGAGATCAGCCTGGCCAACATGGTGAAACCCCACCTCTACTAAAAATACAAAATTTTTAAATATTATTAAATATTTATATTTATATTAAATATTACAGGCATATGCCTGTAATCCCAGCTACTTGGGAGGCTGAGACAAGAGAATGGCTTGAACTCCATAGGCAGAGGTTGCAGTGAGCCAAGGTCACGCCACTGAACTTCAGCCTGGGTGACAGAACAAGACTCCATCTCAAAAAGCAACACAACAAAGAAAACTAATTTTAAACAAGTTTTCACTTCAAATAATTTAGATAGACGTCATTTAAAAAATAAAAAATGATAATTTACCTCAGAAAGTTTTAAGTGAACACTAAATATGTATATTTTATATATATATGTTTCTCTTCCAACTCTTATTAAAAAAAATTTCATTCAGCACATACTATCTCAACAAAGTATGTTTTGTTTCATTTTCTTAGAAAAAGAAAGATTGGCTGCTCATATTGTACTTATATATAAACAGTTTTAAAATTACATTTTTATGTAGTTCTACTACCTTAGCATACTTTCAATATATTCCTGTAATATTGAAACTAGGTTTTTCAACAGATGCTGGCAAGGCTGTGGAGAAATAGGAATCTTTTACGCTGTTGGTGGGAGTGTAAATTAGTCCAACCATTGTGGAAGACATTGTGGCGATTCCTCAAGGATCTGGAATCTGAAATACCATTTGACCCAGCCATCCCACTACTGGGTATATACCCAAAGGATTATAAATCATGCTGCTATAAAAACACATGCACACATATGTTTATTGCAGCACTATTTACAATAGCAAAGACTTGGAACCAACACAAATGTCCATCAATGACAGACTGGATACAGAAAATGTGGCACATATACACCATGGAATACAATGCAGCCATAAAAAAAGAATGAGTTCATGTCCTTTGTAGGGACATGGATGAAGCTGGAAACCATAATTCTCAGCAAACTAACACAGGACACAAAACCAAACATTGCACGTTCTCACTCATAGGTGGGAGTTGAACAATGAGAACACATGGACACAGGGAGGGGAACATCACACACTGGGGCCTGTTGGGGGGGTGGGGTGCAGGGGGAGGGAGGGCATTAGGACAAACACCTAATGCATGTGGGACTTAAAACCTAGATGATGGGTTGATAGGTATACCTATGTAACAAACCTGCACGTTCTGCACATGTATCCCAGAACTTAAAGTAAAATAAAATAAAATAAAACTCTTTTTGTCTTTTTTAATAATATTCTTACAGGTTAACTATAATTTTTTTTCTAGTTGACTACTATAATGAGTAGCTAAAACACTAAACAAATAAAATATTTTAAACAATAATTCACATAACTAGGTGGCTTGAGAAGGGAATGAGATAAATAGGAAAACAAACATCAAACAAACTGTCCTAATAACAGTCACCCCAAGAAAGATAATTATGCTCAATTAGAGAATATATTAGTTTAAAATACGCTGCTTAAGTTTGTAGATTTTCTCTTTTTACGGCACTAAAATGGAGCGTCATTCATATGGCCTTAGACTTGAAACTTAAATGTAGGAGGTTTGGTTATAGAAAGCAATAATATGTTTACCCAGGGAAGATTTTTAAAATTCACATTTACTCCTCATCTTTATAATGTTGACACACCACCCTGGCATATTATTTATGACCAAACAAAGAAAACCTTTCCTTTGTTTATGCCCAAAACAACTATGAAATTACCAAGACGCTTTGCTGGGACAAGGATAGTTAAAATTATGTAACTATAATATACACAATTAGAAAAGGGAAAAAAGGACGGAAGGAAGGAAGGAAAGGAAAGACGGGGAAGGGAAGGGGATGGGATGGGAAGGAGGAAGGTAAAAAGGGGTAGAGAGGAAGAGAAGAAGGGAAATCTGAAATGAAAAGAGACTGAGAATCATTAGTCTAATTTTTAAAATTTAAAAATAGAAAACTGCTTTTATTGAAAAAGTCTTCCATAATGACAGGTATAAAATGTTGATTACTTTATATTGGAAAGCATAAAAAGTTCAGGTCTTGTTAGTCTCATCAAGCATTGTCTTGCCTAATCATTAATGGCAAAATATTAGTAATGAAAAATAAGCCAAGTGATAGCTTTCCTCATGGTCACTCAGCAAATACATTCTTAGCCAATTTATACCATCTGCTACCTAAGAGTTAGAGCAGAGAATGAGGGGTGGAAAAATCAGTGGTGAGATGTCAATGGGAAGAGGCCACTAAAAAAGAGAAAGGCTTCCAACTGTCACCAGACACATAAACACACGACCTGAGTGGTCATTTCCCATGAAGTACAGAGAGCTGAGAGAGAAATCGGAGTCAATGGGAAGCAAGAGTTGATAATCCTGGCTGGAAGCCCTGCTGTTACATCCGTTAGTCTGCTGTACTTGAAGAAATAAATAAACACTGTAAAAATAACCTTTGGATGAAAACCAAACTGTCTTCCAACACACAAATCAATACTGTTTGAAAAGGAGAAGTTTTTGCTAAAAGCTGCACCCCAAGAAGGGAAATTGTGTTGGTATAAGTGTGTCTATTTTTTTGATACTTTAGTTGGAGTCAGTAATGGTAGGTATTAATACAGGTCGAATTTATGATCCTCATCTGGGTATTTGAAAAAAATACTTAAAAAAAAAAAGCATCTTAACAATCCTTAATAGTAGATAACATGACAAAGAATGATTGAGGAAAAGGTGGTCCACCAAATGGCAGAAGATAAAAATATCAGAGATGAATAACCAATCACATAAATTAATAAAGTATGATTTTTATATATGAATGATTTAGTATAATTATTGGAAGAGTCTTTTATGATGATGGGACTATTCCACAATATAGAAATGGCATTTCAAAAATTTAAAGTGATAAGTTAAATCTAAATTACTTTACGAGGTTTGTATGGTCTTTCAAAATGTGGCGTCATTTTATGTGTCCAGTTATATATTCCACTGAACTCCAGAGTGAAATTTATATTATATTAAGCTAGTTTTTGATAGTTCACTTTACGTTGTTCACAGGTGGAAGCTACTTCTACTCTGTCAAATGTCCTCTTATCCGTAGAGTCTAATTCCATATTTAAGTCTCTAAATTTCTCAGGAATGTTTCCCTAATGATGACTTCCTATAGAGATCATCTCTATTAGATGCTATTTGAAATGTCAACTGTAAGTTACTCCCAAATTCTCTAATGACTTCAGCATAATTTGAGAAATTTACATCATTATTTTTTCAGAATTATTTTATACAATACTTTTTCTGTAATTCATGTGAAAATAATTAGTCTCCACAAATGGACTATTAATTCTTTTTGAGGATGAACTCGAACACAATACAAGGCACAAATTTGTTTATCTCATTTAGATTTCCATAAGAAACATAGAAACCACTCTAGATATCTACGTTTAATTAGTATAGGATTTAGTACAGAAATTTGGAACTTCAATGTTGTTGAATGAGCTGAAGAAGCAATCAGACAGGCATGCCACTGACTCCTAGGTTTCAGAGAATCAGGAGGTTGTTCTCATTCACGTTAGAAATTATAGGATATCACCATCAATTTTTAGAGCATTCCACCATATTCAGACAAGTGATTCAGAAGGGACTGCTTGGAAACCATTGCAGAAATTTAATCTCCCAAGCTCATCCATTTCTGTTGCTTGAAGAATAATTATATTTCTTCTCTTTCCCACCTTCCAGATCTCACATGAATTCATTTCATTGGTAGAAGAAAATAAAGTGACTTATAGGCAAGAGAGTATGGAAAATACAGTTCCTCAACTTCTAGCTTCAGCAAGATAAGAGAGAATATAATATGAGGGAAATACATTTAAGAAATTTTTCAAAATTGCACTCAGCTGTTGGCTGTATATTTGAAAGAGAATGTATCTTCATTATTTAAAATTATATTTATTTTAAAAAGTCATTTCAATACATTAGTTAATGGCTATAAGTTAACTATTATAGTACTAAAATTACTACTTGTCTGTAACAACTATGGGAGCTGAAATCTCTGAGTTGGAGGATCTCGATGAGAATAGAGTTTAGAATGGGATATATTACACCTCATCCAGGTTAGAATAAGAGTCTCTTCAATTAGAGAAACCTAATGAGAACAGAGAGTTTATGGCTCCCTATAGAGATGGAATGACCACCCAACTTCTGACACAAAACACCTGGTGGCAGCAATATACCAGAAGAATCTACTAAGAAATGGATGCATGATTACCATAGGTAGAAGGAACTCTGGGGGGCCAGTCACCAAACCCAAAGTTTTACAATGATTTAAGGCATTATAAAGTTTCAAAGATTATCTGAGAGTAAGAAACTCCTTTTCCCCCAAACTTTCACATTACATGAATTTCGTGTATCCTTCTTATTATCCTGGGTGTGGTATGAAATCACAAGTGAGGTTCAAGTTTAGGTTTTGCACCAGCTCAAAGGAATGGCAGCTCAGAACAAAAGTTTTAATAAAGTGTCAAATTCTATCAAGTTATATTTCTGCCACGCTAATGCATACAATAAGACTAATAATTACTAGAGGAAGATACAATATCTTAATTGATTCCCAGGTAATGAGGTGGAAGGCAGAATTTTCAGAGATTCTGCTTTTACATTTTTTGTCCTTGAAAACATCTGTGTTTAAATAGTGAGGGTAAAAAGGTATCTCGAATGCATGAATTTCAGTGCTGCTTCTCACATGGTATTGGACATCAGGTATGCATCTTAATCCTGCTGCTTATATGGAATTACCACATATATTTCTTGATTTATATATAATATTAAGTCCTATGTAAGCCTTTTTCTTTTTTGAAATGTGCACCGTCTAGCATGCTACAGTAGTGGTGTCACCATTATAAACTATTTTGATTAACATTTCACTCATCTACTAGGGAATATTCCATTAGGAAATACTTCCAGATTTTGTTAGAGATATGAAATGAATTATGATATTAATTTATATACAGCTTCCCTTTTTAGTCTAATTTTCTGTTAAGAATATTTTTTATGTGAACTACACTGTAAGTATCAGTCATTCTGAATTTCTGGAATTTATACATCAATCAGATAGTACCAACAATAACAAAGGTTAGTAGAAGCAGGGGAAAGAACAAAATAAAAATTTGCAGTGTTCCTAGACCTGTGCACTATGTTGTACATAAAAAAAAAAGTATTACATACTTTCTTGCACATTTAACCTCGTATCCTCACAGAGAATTTGTACTTTACATTTTATCATTATGTTAAATATCTGTATGCCTACACATATTGTACTATAGATTTACATATCTTTACACATGCTATATACATATTATAATTCTAACATATTGTCTTTTTATAAAAATAGGCCACTTTTGTCCATATTATCTTCATATATTAAAATGTCAAGTTAGGAGTTATGAAAAGTCTGGGGTTTTACCATAATTTTAAGCTTGCAAGTCAGTTAGTCCATCAAAATTTCACAGATCCTGGCAGACAACACAAAGGCTTGGAGTCAGAGACAACAGGGAAATAGCAAAAGCCAAGCACGGAAAGATCTTGTTTCAATTCCTTATGCTCCAGTTCTCCCAAGGTGACACACTGAAGACAATGAGATTTCTGTGTCATACAGTGGGTTGCATTACAAGAGGTGAACCCTGAGAGTAAGAAACTCTGATTTTATATGGAGACTGACCTTGAACTTGCTTATTCTCCCCATCTGGAGAAAGACATTATCTTAATACCTTGGAATACAATTTAATCTTCTCTGAGAAAAGAGGGATATATGTACTTATAGAAAAATGTAAGTAAATTTACTTCAGTTGGGTCCACTGCCTCTATTTTCCCAAGGCCTTAATACAAGGTCAAACATAAGAAAAGATATCTGAAGATAAATGGCTGGTAATACCAAATCACATAGAAGCAACACACACACACACACACACACACACACAGAGTTATACATATATCACACATATGTTTGATATAAATATTGACAAAATATAAGAGTACAAAAAAAATCAAAGTAAATTCTCATTGTGCTCAAGGACTTAAAATTGAAATTATTTTAAAATGCAAATCAAAGCCAAGAATACAGAGCACACATAAAGAGTAGTGTATTAAATAACTTTAACACATGTTAATTATAAAATGCATTCATTAAGAAAAAATTTAAAACAATAATTGTTCTAATGGTTAGGAAAAACATATACACTCAATTATACTTTATATTTATATAAATAAGCTACCAAACTATGGGTACAAATAAACAATATATTTTATAAAGCAACCTTAGTTTTGATATTATAATTATGATAGAATATTTTGTTACATACATAACTTTATTAATATTTTAAGTGCAGATGAACAATTTTTAGTTTTATTATTGATTAGCAAACATTCTGATGCTTGTGGGTTGAATGTTACATTATAAATCTCAAATAAAAATAGCTGCTTTGAATGTGAAATTTGGAATTCTATGTATTGACAATTGTTTTCTTGGCCTCGTGCAATGGCTCACACCTGTAATTCCAGCACTTTGGGAGGCCAAAGCTAGCTGATCACATAAGCCTAGGAGTTCAAGACCAGCTGGGGCAATATAGCGAAACTCCATCTGTAAAAAAAAAAAAAAAAATACAAAAAAATTCTCTGGGCGTAATGGTGCAAGTGTGTAGTTCTAGCTACTTGGGAGGCTAAGGTGGGAGAATCATCTGAGCCTGGGAGAGGCTACAGTGAGCCAGGATTTTGCCACTTCATTCCAGTCTGAACGACAGATCAAGACACTGTCAAAAAAATTAAATTAAAAAATAAATAAAATGAGAATTGTTTTATTGTTGACATTGTTTTATCCCAGAAAAACAGATGCTTTCTTATTAAATATGAGTTTAATTCAGCATTGCTTTTGCTACTTATTCCTTACTGAGTATGTGGTCTACGTAGTGTATTTTGGGGAAATTTAGAAATGCTAGTATAAAGAAGAAGTAAAATATTTATGAATAGGATGGAGAACAGATCACAATTTAGTTAACTTTCGGCCTTGTTCTGAAGCTTTTCATCCTAATTGTTTTAGGAATAAGAAGAAAACAATATTAATGTTTGAGTGTATAATGATTATTTTCTAAGCAGACTAATTATTATATTAGAGATAGAGTAATAAAGATAATTTGTTGTACTTTAATATTTGACAATGGGAAATGCTCTTAATGAATTTATGTACTGTAATCAGATGGATTTAATCCTGTTTTTTTCTTAAAGCTTGTGATTGGCAGGGATTCCATGCTATGCAAAGGACCCTCCTATAATATTCCTGAGAAATGAATGCCATTGTATTTGCCTGATTGAGCGATTCCAGTGGTAGAGATCGCTTTCATCCAGGAGTACAAATTCTTCACATTCTGCATAATTGTAAAATGATATATTTCTGTTGTTATATTTGGCATAATATAATATTTGGTACTAGTGTATTACTTCTAAAAAGAATTTTAATATACAGTAATATACTCCATTCTTTGCAAATAAGAAAGTATTCTAACATTATCTAGTTAGTTAGTTACAGTCCCAGACCAGAATTCATATTTTTTGGTTTCAGTGATCATTTTCTTCAGTGTGTCAGCCAGTTAGACAAAAAATTCTAGTCTTATATCCCTTACTACTTTGCCATAGGACTGGCTAATACAGAATATCCAGGATAGATGTTGATTTAAAATATAAAGAAGAAACATCTATAAAGTGAAGTGATGGATAAATCGAACTTTTATTTACCTTGAACTCGATTTACCAACTGAGGAACAAATTGAGTATTTACTTAATTTGAACTTGATTTATTACTTAAAATAGAGGTGGGGAGCAATGTTTTTGAATCTATGATTGAAATATTTATTATGTGAAAACTTTACTGTTTGAAGATAAATAATGGTTTGGTACAATATAAGAGGGTGTTCCCGCTGGGCACAGTGGCCCACGCCTGTAATCCCAGCACTTTGGGAGGCTAAGAAGGGTGAATCACTTGAGGTCAGGAACTCGAGACCAGCCTGGGCAACATGATGAAATCCTGTCTCTAGTAAAAATACAAAAAGTTAGTTGGGCATGGTGGTGCATGTCTGCAATCCTGGCTACTAGGGAGGCAGAGCAGGAGAATCACTTGAACCCGGGAGGCAGAGGTTGCAGTGAGTGGAGATTGTGCCATTGCACTCCAGCCTGGGTGGCACAGTGAAACTACGTCTCAAAAAAAAAAAAAAAAAAAAAAAATTGTTCCAAAAGTTTAATACTGTCATCTTTCTCATAAATATTTTTTGAAAAGTCCAAAGATTAAAGTTAATGTTAATATTTATTTTATTCTCATGTTCATTAATTGTCCATTTGTTTCAAATAAGTAATCACAATGTCTTCAAAACAGGCTACCATTAATCTATGAGATTAATTATATATATTCTTGATTCTCCACTGTTTCTTGCTCCAATCAGAATTAACAGTATAAACTGCAATAACCTCAAGTGAGAATTTACATCTGAGAGCCTTTGATTGCACCTGAGCAGTGTAACAGGCAGACTGGATAGATGTTTTCTGTAGACCTGCTGTTCTCCATATGCTTCTTTGCTAGGATCTAATTCCTATTGCGGGGATTATCATCTGTTGCCAGGATATCATGAACGAGTAGATGATTCTAATCAACCCCCAAAACCACATAGTTACAACCTTGTCTACGTCAGTAAAACTGATCAGAAAAAAAAAAAAAAAAAAAAGGTTTTATTGTAAAGCAGTGTTTAAAAAGTAAAATGTGTTTAAATGTATTTTGTGAATTCCTGTCAAAGGTCGCTCATGCCGTTTGCTTAGAACTTACATAACTGTGGTGTTCAACTAAATCTTAATTATTTGTCATACTCTTAAAGAGTAGCACACAATTGCTTATTCCATGCAACATTATACTGCTAAATCTAAATTATTGGTTGTATAGATTATCAAGGTAATTGTAAACATTAATTTTGTACATTGGTCATAAGTCTATTTTAATGAATACATTTGTTCCTTTAAAATCCAGTGGTCTAAACCATTTTACAGGTCAGTTTAAGCACCTTACACAAAAAATACTCAAGAATAACTTTAAATCATGTCTTTAGTATAAATGCACAAACTTGGAAAGGTCAAGGAACAGAGCTAAGCTTGGAAAGTGCTAAAACAAAGTGAGCCGGGAAAGCATTGGAGCAGAACAAGTTGATGCTGAGACAGAGTGAGTAAAGCTCATCTAGGTTAGAAATCCAGCCAAGCTAACAGAGAACGGTGTTGTGCTCAAAAGAAGAGTAGGAACTCTAGGGAAACTTAGAATCTGTTAACAAAATTCATTGTCAGTTCCTGTACCTATAAATGAACCCTAGCTATTTCAAACCCATTGGTGAACTCTCTGGATATTAAAAGAACCATTGCTGAAATACAAGAGTGATGGGTTAATTAGGAGAAAAAATCAGTGTGCTAGTTTTATCAGACTATTGTTTTCCCATTTCTTTTTTCAAAACTATGTTATGTAAATCTCCACTTCCAGCTGTAAAACATTAGAAATGACTTGTTCAGCCCTACTAATGTAAACAACACTTAAAATAGACAACATGTATGAGGCAGGTCTTTTCAAGTATTGGGCAACAGGTAGTTTAAGTTTATAATCCAGGATAGCAAGAAAATTCATGTGGTTAGCCAAATGATCAGCCTTGCTGCATGCTGCATTCAATTAGAGTTCAAAAAATAAAAAAAATAAAAAAAGACCCATGGTGGTCCCCTGGGTAAAAGATCAGAAGTTAGATGCAGAGAAGCAGAAGCATCTGGAAATTTCAGGGTTGTTTCCTAGAGAGAGGGTAGCTTTGCAAGTGGGAAACCTCACACATTATTTGGAGAGTTCCCCCATAAATCCAGGGATGACAGTTATATTGCATATGCACAAGGGAAATCTTAAGGTTTATCACAGAGGATATCAATTTATCAAACCTACTAGAGGTTTGAGAGACAAGCAAATGTACTAGAGGTCAAACAGTGCTGAGAGATTCTATGTTTTTTAGTTCATCCAGAGTGAAATAGTATGTTTATGACAAAAGTCATCTAAGACCTAGTTTATATGTAAGGATCAAATAACCACAGGTAAAAATGCATCTATACCTGCTCTAAAAGGGCCTAACGCCGAAGCCTCACAAGATGTTCACCAAAGACAGAGATTGGAGTTTGAATCACATCAAGTTAGTAGGGCTTTGAAAACACTTTGGACTTTTTGTACAACTTCCCTAGCAAATCCTCAATTTAAGCACACAAAACATCAACATCATTAGCCAGTAATTCAACTACCTACTAGAACTAAAATCAACATAGGTCACAGGAAATTAGCACACTGCAGTTTCTACAATAGGTAATCGGTAACATAAAGCAGATAATAAAAATCATTAAACCTACAAAGAAAGCTGAAAATGTGATTCAGACACAAAAACTAAAGCAGTAAAAAAAAAAGTTTCTGAAATGACATGGATTTTGAACCTAGCAGACAATGATTTAAAATCAGCTATTGATAAATATGTTCACAAACTTTAAAAATATAATCTTAATGAATAAACAGAAAAAGGAGTTCAGCATAGAAACAGACACTATAAATAAACAGCCAAAGAGAAATTCTTCAATTGAAGGGTATCATAACTGAAATGAACAATTCACTGTGTGAGCATTGACATAGTACAGACTCCGCGAACTTCAAAAGTCATCAGTGTGAAAGATTTTATTTGAACATAAACAAAATTGAAGAAAATTAACAGAGACTCAAGGAATCTATGATATAAAGCCCAAAGCTTAACATACCTGTAACTGAAAGCCTAAAAGGAGAATAAAATGGGATTAGGGCAGAAAAAAGATTTGAAGATATACTAGCTGAAGTATTCCAAAATGTGAAGTAAAAACAAACAAACAAACAAAAAAAACCCAAAAAAACAAAAACCTTTTACAGAGTGAGGAAGCTTAGTGATCTCTTAGAATAATACAGAGAAAACCATACCTAGTTGCATCGCAGTCAAATCCATAAAAACCAAAGACAAAAAGAAAAGACCAAATTGGCTTCAATTTGTTATATTAAAATTAAATATACAAGTAAAAAAGAGTAGCCTCTTCATTAGAAGAGGCTATTCATCAGTATTTAAATTATACTGAAAGTGGAAAAAAAAAAAAAAAACTTTTTTCCATCAACTCAAAAACAAACTCCTTACTGATTTTATCATATATTTAATTGGTTATTCCAGTACATTCTTCATGTTATAGCCAAGTGATGTTCTAATATGTGAATGAATTCATTCACATTTCTGCTACTAATTCTACATTAGCTGCCATTTGTCTTGGTGATAAAATCTAAAGGTACCATTGCTTAGCATAGGAATGCAAAACACTCCAGTCTGAATTCTTAATCCCACCTTCATATTTTCTACTTAAGCCATAGTCAACTTCTCCCTTTTCCAGCCAAGTGCCATTTGATTTCTCCTCCCTAACATTTAAAAACAAAGTTTTATTTTACACCAGTATCCTCTGCACACTATCCCTCACATTATGTTTGCCTGGTATATTATTCAGGGCATGCTAGGTTATACTCTAAGAAAAAACAGCCCCAAATTAGAGTGGCTTAAAACACCGAAGGTTTAAATTTTGTTTGCACAAATTATGCTGCTGACTCAGAAAACTTCCCAGTGTAGCCAACCTGCCTGTGATGATGGAGGTTTTACATCAAACGGGGGAGAAAAGCATGGAGAGTTGAGTCCTAGCATTTGTATACCTGTATCAGGAAAAAAAAAAAAAAAAAAAAAAAAAAAGCAAAAGGTATAGTTATTTTACTCAAAATTCACTGGCCAAAAGACAGAAAAGTTTCGTCCTTCTATATGCCAGAAAAGAAGCCAATCAAATTACCAGATGCTGTGATATCCACCTCTAAATAACTCCTAATGATCCTACCACCTTTAATCTTAAATGTCAGTTTTTGGAAGTCTTTCTTATCTACAACTCATTCACATTCCAGTTTTGATATCCCTCTTCTACATATATGTTCTTTTCTTGGAGCATACCTTAGATCTCTCACATCAACAATGATGCCATTGTGCTAGTCTGTGTTTAATTATATATTTCTCTCTGCTATAAGGAAAATTGCAGAAGGCCATTTTTGCGACAGACTGACTAGGTGTGATGGGCAAATGGTATGCTATTTATTAGTATTTCTTGAATGTACAAATAAAGGAGTGAATGAATTACACATAAATCAAAAATGATCAACAGATTTTTAGAGAGAATTTAATATATTATCTATATTAACTTCATGGTACTGTATCTAAAATGAAAAGTTTCAAATATCTTACATTTTACAAAACTATTATGCAACAAATTCTTAAAGATACATAAAGTATCACCCAACAGAGTACAGGAATAATAATAGGCTAAAACCTACTGATTAAGTTGGAAAATTTAAAGAAAAATATGAAATAAATAAAATATGTTGATGGTGTTGATCTGATTTTTGGATACTTAACTTAGTATATCATTTGCAACTATTTTAAATCTAAAATTCTTAAAGATCCTGCATGTACCTGATATTTTTTAACTTCACAGTTTTGAATTTCTTACATCTCTATCAAGCAAATTGTAAATCTAAAAAGATAGAAAAATTCCATAAAATGCATTCCAAGAAAACATGTAACACCATGAATGCTGGCTGGTAAATGTGACTTTAGTGTTCTCTTCCATTACCATTACTATCTCAACATTATGTTTGACCTGCTTATTTCAGATTCACTCTACTCATGTTATCAAAATATATAAAAAAGACAAGATAAATTGGAAACATCACGTATAATGCTTGGAAATCTCTTTTGTATATTCACATTCTGATAATATCCATCATGAAGTTTTTATTCATGTTTAACTATGTAAAAACCTGTTTATTCTCTTAGTTGAAGGACATAATTTGCACTAATGCTTATATAATTGAGGCATAGAGTTCTAACATAGTAAGCATAGAAATTCATATGAACCAAGAGAACTATCTGAATTCTTGATAGTAAATAATATTACTGTCAATGGCAAAAAATGCAATTACTTTTGCACCAATAGTTTGCAGAAACATTTATGACACAAATAAGAGAGAATTGCAAAGATAGTACTGCCAAACTACCTTTTACATCTATTCATGTATTTATTTGACATAGAATATAAAAATCTGATATCAATATAAACATTTTAATGTATTTTTTAAAGTATATGTGCAGTATATAGACATTGTAGTATATGTCTCTCCCTATACAACAGTATGTTCTGTATTTAATAAAGTTATATTGTTGAATAAGACTAGTAGAACTTTTCAAAACATAGTAAGTAAAATATTCATATAAAAGTCTATTTGAGGTATAATATGGTGGCTCATGCCTGTAATCCCAACACTTGGGGATGCTGAGGCAGGAGGATCTCTTGAGGCCGGAAGTTTGAGATCAGACTTGGCAACATAACAAAATCCCATCTTGACAAAAATACAGAAGGTAGCTGGGCATGGTGGTGGGCGCCTGTGGTCTCAGCAGCTTGGGAAGCCGAGGCGAGAATATCACTTTAACCCAGGAGTTCAAGGTTATAGTGAGCAATGATTCTGCCACTGCACCCTAGACTGGGTGACAGAGTGAGAGCTTGTCTCAAAAAGACAAAAGTGGGTTCGAAATATGTTTCAAATTTTATAAAAAATATTTACTCATGGTTAATAATGATAATTATATAACTAATATTTGTTAAAATAATTTAAGTCAGCCACTTAGCTAAGTGATTATGCTATTTCATTTAAAAAGAATAAAACGCAAAATAAAATTAAATGAAAAAGGCATTTAATATTTAGTGTTTTATAAAGAAAAAAATTACTTAAATCCTATTATGAATGAGTCATAGCATTTAATTCTTAAAATTTCTTTATGTCTATTTTTCAAAACTGCACCAATACATTCTTATTAATTCTACCATAAAAAGAATAAATACCATGAACACTTAGTTTTTCTAAAGAAGTTTTTTAAAATTATCAAAACATTAACATTAAAGACTATGTTTTTAAAAAGTGAAATTAGCAAAATCCATAAATTAAGAGTAAAATAGAATTCATATTAACCAGCAGTCATATTAACAAAAAGAAATATTTAATTCTAGTTTATTCACAAACAAGGTAAATTTTGACTTCCTAGTAACAAAATATTTCTTCTTTCAGGAAAATGCACTTAATATATAGAACTATAAAATATGTTTTTCTTTATACTGTCTTTCATCTGTGTAATCATGGAGTCATTTGCCATATGTATACTCTATGTAGGATAATTAAGTCAGTCATTAGAAAACAGTTAAGTTTTATAGTATTACAGTCACATATGGATTTAAAATCATTTTAACTTCTTTAGTAGAGACTGTGAAGTATGAAAACTGAGAGTCCAAATATTAGAAAAGATTCGGACTCAGTCTTTTCCTGGGTCTGGAAAGGATTATGAATGTCAGCATCCTTTTCCCTGGGGACCCTTGGAAATGTACCAGGCAAGAACATGCTTTTACGCAGAATATTTATTTAATTTTGTTCACCTTCATAAATACAGCCATTATATATTTGTTTATTATTTAACAGAAGAAAATAGTGCTATAGAGGGGAAGTCCAAAGGGAAGTCTAATTCCAAATTGATAATCATAATCTTTTGTTTTTTCTTTCTATTTTTTTTTTTTTTTTGGAGACAGAGTCTTGCTCTGTTGCCCAGGCTGGAGAGCAGTGGCATGATCTCTGCTCACTGCAACCTCCATATCCCAGGTTTGAGAGATTCTCCTGCCTCTGCCTCCTGAGTAGCTAGGATTACAGATGTGTGCCATCACACCCGGATAATTTTTTTGTATTTTTAGTAGAGATGGGGTTTTGCCATGTTGGTTAGGCTGATCTGGAACTTGGCCTCAAGAGATCTGCCTGTCTCAGCTTCCCAAAGTGCTGGGATTACAAGTGTGAGCCACTGCACCCAGTCAGATAATCATAATCTTATTACTACCCAGGTCCTTTTCTCTTCATAAGGTAGCTTAGAAAACACCTATCCCTACTATAATTTGATGGAAAGAGTAGACAAGGAATGTGTGTGCCATGTAGACTTTGTACTTATATTAATACTACCATTTCAAATAGTTTTCAATGTATATCTTCATCTTCCTAAGTAGTTTTAGGTACATACACATTTTTTCACCTTGTCATGTTTGAAATGTTTGGCCTCGAGACATAGTAACCCTCATTACAGATAAGTACTGGACACTTGCTGTGATACCAATTTTCCTTAAGCCAACTGCAGTGTATGTGAGAGCAAATTCTAGAAAAGGAGAAAACAACTAATGCTAATGCAGATGCAGAAGAGCTACATCTAGGAGAAGAATTAGGGCTATGCTTTAAGGCAAACCTGTCAGGCACGAAGGGCAAAGCAGTTAAAGTTCCTAGATTCTCTGGGAGTCCAGAGTAGGTACGGAATGACAAAAATAGCAAGTGAGGCAAATGGAGAATATAGTCACCCAAGATATCTCTTTTTATCTAGAGAAACTTAGGAACAAGTATACTTAGCCGTATTGGCTGTATTAACTAAATGTTAATACAGTTAATTAGCTGTTAACTAAATGTTTTACTGTAACCTTCAGGTATACATATGTCTTCTAAATTTAGCAGGTTCCAAGCAATTTGCAAAATAAGGTAATCTGAAAATATTTCATAAAAGTAATTACCTGTAAAAATGTGCTGTAAAATGAGTTTAGTGTTATACTTACGTATTCACATTTGTATTTTTGTTAAATTGAATTAAAACCATTTCTTGACTGAAAACGCTTCATAGTTCTAAATGAAGGCGTATAGAAACATGTTTTAGTTCTTTTGAGAATTTGTTCTTTTTTTAATTCTAACAAAGACACACAATTGCCTATTAAAAATAACTTTTAATTCAAAAAGAAGGAGAAGAAATGCTCTAATTAGCTGGTAGAGAGTGTATTTAGTTTCAGGTTGCTTAGAAAGTTCATAAGAGACTGCAAAAAACACTTCATTACTATCCAATGTGAGACAACTCAAGTCACTATTTCCAGTAAAATTATACATGTTTCATATACCTATATGTATGTGTATGTGAAGACAAAGATGTATATATACACAAACACATTGCTAAAATATGTATGAGTGTTTATATGTTGTATATATAATCATATTTTATATGAAATATTCACTATGTTAAAATTTGAAAGCAAGTTGATATAGTTATTAAAATTATGAAAATAAAAATTTAAAATAAGAAAAGACTTCGTAATGTTTGTCTTATTGTTTAAATAGGGCAAAAAATGATAAACCAATTTAGTGACTAAACGTTAAAAAAATTGAAGCTGCATCTATACAGCTTATATATTTACATTTTTTACATATATATACAGAGTTTCACAAAGGATGGTGACTTCCACAGAAGTTTTATCATAAAATGAAATGTCATAAAAGAAAGATAGAAAGATACCCATTTCCCAAAATAAAAAATGAAAATATGTCTTTTATGCTTTCAACATAAAAAATAAGCCTCAGTTTCTCACATCAAAACCTATAAATGCTGTAGTACATTGAAGCTGCTTGGGAATCTGTAAATAAAATAAAATAAAATAAAATAGATTACAGCTATTTTTAATGAAATGAGTTGCCAGACAGTCATGACACTTGATGGTGCTTACAAGGAAGAGATTTTCTTTACTATTTAAGCATAAAAAGGAAGGCACGCAGGCTTAGTGGCTTTGTAGGGTTGATAGTTTGTTTCAAATCTGCTCCACAAAATGTTGGCTTTGAAGATGATTTTTTTTAATCAGTCTCAGACTGAGATTTCGGAATTCTTATTTTTAGTACTAGTTTTGCACAATCAAATAATTGCATAATAAAATTTGTAAAGAAATAAAGAAAAATTCTGTTTGAAAACCAAAGTCTTAATAAAACAATACAAAACAAATATGATATCTTTGTTTAAAACATTATCTAGTATTAGCAGTATAAAGAATAAATGAAGTCAAATATTCAAAACTTTCTCTCGATCTACTGGATTTTAAATTTACAACAGATATTTGCAATGCACAATGGTAAGATCTCAGAGTTATAAGAAACCTATCTTTGTCAGAGTTCTTTTTATACTCTTTGTGAATTTCCTTAAAGACAAAAAGCTTTAGCATTTTCCAAGAACTTTCAGCAAAATAAAGTATCAGAATAAAGTAATTAACTGTGGACAACAAGACTTAAAATGATCATGGCTAAAAACACAATTGACAAGGAAATATGACTGTTTATGTGGCATACAACTATTTAACATAATTAGCCATAATTATGACTTATAACCTATATCAAGACATATTAGAATTTTAGGAATTGCATATAATTCTAGAATACATATTAATAACATTCATGCAATTATACTACAAATAAAGTTTAAACATCATTTCTTATTTGATAATACTTCCTATATAATTTAACATATCAAATAAGCCTGTTCATTATTTCTTTTTCAGATATTTCAAGGACTTGGGATATCCCAAAGTGAGTTTCAGATTAAAAAGTCTAAATATAGAATTTGTAATTTGATTTTAAGAAGTCTCTCAAATATGTCAAGAGTTTAAAACACTTGTGTTAGCGGCAGCAAATCCATATGGGTCTGCAGCAACTCAAATCTTGGCGCCTCAAAGGAAATAATTCGCCCAAGGAGCATAAGGCAGAGTGAGAGATCAAGGCAAGTTTTTGAGCAGGAGTGAAAGTTTATTAAAAAGTTATTAGGGCAGGAATGAAGGGAAGTAAAGTATACTTGGAAAAGGGCCGAGCAGGCAACTTGAGTGTTCCAAGTGTGTTATTTGACTTTTTACTTGTGTTTTTATGTATTGCCATGATACTGGGATTTCCTAGTTTCTTCTCCCCGATTCTTCCCTTGGAGTGGGCTTTTTGAATGTGCCGTCATCTGTCTGCACTTGGGAAGGCCCACATGCACAGTGTTTATGTAAGTTGTAGATACACTCAAATGCATGCTGATTTGAGGTGATTTTCCCTTACCAGTCGAGTGTTCCTAGAGGAAGGTGGTAAAGGAAAACTTCAGCCTAATTAAATTTAAAGGAGTTTAATTGAGAAAAGAACGATTCACCAATCAGGCTATCTTCCGAGCCAGAGTAGGCTCAGAGACTGCAGCACTGCCATGTGTGGTAGAAGAAAATGTATGGGCAGAAAAAGGAAAGTGACATATAAAAAACAGAAGTGAGGTACAGAAATATCTAGATTGGTTACAGCTCGGTGTTTGCCTTATTTGAACACGGTTCAAACAGTTGACTGCATACAATTGGCCTAAACTTGGTGATTGGCACATATGTAGGCACAGACTAGCACAATAAATGAGTACAAGTAGAGTGGGGCACTGCTAAAAAGATATGCATGGAAGCGACTTTGGAACTCGGTAACCAGCAGTGTTTGGAACAGTTTGGAGGGCTCAGAAGAAGAGAGGAAAATGTGGGAATGTTTGCAACACCCTAGAGACGTTTTTAATGGCTTTGACCAAAATTCTGATAATGATATGGACAATGAAATCCAGGCTGAGGTGGCCTTAGATGAAGATGTGGAAATTGTTGGGAACTGCAGCAAAGGTGATTCTTGTTATGTTGTAGCAAAGAGACTGACAGCATTTTTCCACTGCCCTAGATATTTGTGGAAATTTGAACTTAAGAGAGATGATTTAGGGTATCTGACAGAAGAAATTTCTAAGCAGCAAAGCATTCAAGATATGACCTGGGTGCTGTTAAAGGCATTCAGTTTTAAAAGGAAAATAGAGCATAAAAGTTTGAGAAATTTGCAGCCTGACAATGTGATAGAAAAGAAAATCCCATTTTCCAAGAAGAAACTCAAGCTGGCTGCAGAAATTTGCATAAGTAATGAGAAGGTGAATGCTAATCCCCAAGACTATGGGGAAAATGTCTCCAGGGAATGTCAGAGACCTTTGCAGCAGACCCTCCCATTACAGGCCTGGAGGTTTAGGAGAAAAAAATGGTTTTGTGGTCCAGGCCCAGGGTCCCTCTACTCTGTTCAGCCTAGGGACTTGGTGCCTTGTGTCCCAGCCTCTCCAGCCATGACTAAAAGGGGATAAGCTAAAGCTCAGGTGTGGCTTCAGAGGGTGAAAGCCCCAAGCCTTGGCAGCTTCCATGTGGTTTTGAGCCTGTGGGTGCACAGAGGTCAAGAATTCAGGTTTGGGAACCTCTATCTAGATTTCAGAAGATGTATGGAAATGGCTGGATGCCAGACAGAAACTTGCTATAGGGACAGGGCCCTCCTAGAGAACCTCTGCTAGGGCAGTGCAGAAGGGAAATGTGGGATTGGAACACCCACACAAAGTCCCTTACTGGAGAACTGCCTAGTGCAGCTGTAAGAAGAGGGCCACCATCCTCCAGACCCCAGAACGGTAAATCCACCAATGGTTTGCAATGTACACCTGGAAGAGACACAGACTCACAGACTCTCAATTCCAGCCAGTGAAAGCAGCCAGGGGTGGAGCTTCCCAAGGCCATGGGAGCCTGCCTCTTGCATTAGCATGATGTAGACGTGAGACATGGAGTCAAAGGAGATTATTCTGGAGCTTTAAGATTTGACTGCCCTGCTGGATTTTGAACTTGCATGGGGCCTGTAGCCCCTTTGTTTTGGCCAATTTCTCCCACTTGGAACAGCTGTATTTATCCAATACTTGTACCCCCTTGTATCTAGGAAACAACTGGCTTGCTTTTGATTCTACAGGCTCAAAGGTGGAAGGGACTTGCCTTGTCTCAGGTGAGACTTTGGTCTGTGGACTTTTGAGTTAATGATGAGATGAATTAAGATTTGGGGGACTGCTGGGAAGGCATGATTGGTTTTGAAATGTGAGCACATGAGATTTTGGAGGGGCTGGGGTGGAATTATATGGTTTACTGTGTCCCCAACCAAATCTCATCTTGATTTGCAACTCCCACAATCCCCATGTGTCTTGGGAGGGACCCAGTGGGAGGTAACTGAATCATGGGGTGGGTCATTTTATTCTGTTCTCATGATAGTGATTAATTATCATGAGATCTGATGGATTTAAAAAGAGGAGTTCCCCTGCACAAGCTCTCTCTCCTTGCCTGCTGCCATTCATGCAATAAGTGACTTGCTCCTCTCTCCTTTCCACCATGATTGTGAGGCTTGCCTAGCCATGTACAGCTATAAGTCCATTAAACTTCTTTTTCTCCCCAGTTCTTGAGTATGCCTTTATCAGCAGCATGAAAGTGGACGAATATATTCTTTGATACAGAGGAGAGTCAGTTTTCAAATAATTAAAAGATCTTAAAAAGACAGCATAAGGCACACTATTTTTTCTCTCTCTCCTCTTTCTTAGTTTACTCAAAAAATGAACAATAATTTCTTATTCTTTATTATCAGTATTACACAGAGATTTTATGCAAAAGAGAGAAACAAATAGTACTTTTGTGTCAGTATACTATCGATTCTAAAGTTAATTTTGATAAAATCTAATAATTCCAACCTCGGTCAGATTTGGACACACAAGATATACATAGATTTTTTATAACCTCTAATAATTTTTTATTCTCATTTTACTCCCACTCTTGAATAATCATTTAGTTTAATCTGTATCATTTTTTCTTCATTTATTTTGAAACATCCTTTAAATTATTTTTATCTAGACAAAACTATGTCTTTTTTCAACACAATCATATTCTCATACCTTATAACATCATACTTTTCTCGTACACACTATAAAAATTGTCTCTTTTATATCTAATAGTTTTAACTACATATATTAATTATAATTTTTATTGCTAGTAATCCTAATTTCTAGTCAAAAACCTAGGGAGTAAGCAATTTTCAATGCTATGTACCAAAACATTGTATGAATTCATACGTAATAATTTCTAGAAACATGGGCTTTTTTAATTAAAAAATTTATGAATATGGAACAGGGTATGTTTACTAACAAACCTAAATATCTTTTGTTTCTATGAAATAAAAAGCCAAAAGCTGATTCAGCTTAAATTTATATTTAATAATTAATGTTTTAACATTATATCTTATTTGGTTATTATCTAGATTTTTTTAATGAATAGCCATTATTGAATTTGACTTAGACATAGTGACCAAAGTGATTTGGACTGAAGTTACATAAACTTAAAAGACATTTGGGCTTATTTGTTTAATTCATAAGTGCTCATTATTTTAATTTAATTTGGTACCGTGAAGACAATATAAAAACATCAACATGTACAAATGTGTACATAAAAGGACAACCGATATAAATAAACCATTAATAGCTTTGATTTTAAAATGTTAGCATTGAAACAAATAAAATTCACCAGCTTAAAAGGACAATTAAATTCAAATTATGTCTCTGTAAATGAAACAAGTAAGAGTTTATCTGTCTTACATGGCTAAAACCATTTGTCAAGTTCAATTTACATCTTAAAAGCACAGAGAAATAATGCAACTTTTTTTTTCCTTAATAGAGAGTTAAGGGTGTGTCACTTAGATGAGACATAGAGGAAGATTAAAAATGGATTGCAAGGTAACATAAAATCATAGTAATTTATTGCAGGACTATACACATGAGCCTCGGGAAAAACAATTTCAGAAGCCCTTTCAAAATAACTGACTAAATGTCAAAAGGTTATATTTTGGAGACCAATTTTGTTATATAAGTTGCTTTTGAATTTAATTATATTATACTTATTAACTGGATTACTGAGCGAAGGGTGAAGTCACAAATGAATTGAGCATTTGCAGTTCACAAAGCCTAGCATTTATACATATAAAACGCAGACACAGCTGGAAAGTGGAGCACCTAGAACTTCACAAATAAAGAATCACATTCGTATACTAAATCCCAGGTCTCTCAGAACCAAGGTGAAAGCCCAAGATGGAAATGCCATGAGACTACTCAGCTGCACAACGCCCTCACAGTGCACCTCACTGACAGGATATCCCCTTGGCTGGCGGAAGATCCAATACCAGCCTGCCCACTCTGTTACCTTGTCCCACGTGGGAGTTGAACCTTTTGGTGGTGAGTTCTCCCACAGCCTCCGAGTGTCCAAATTGTACCCTGTGTCAGCTAGTGGTCCGAGCTCCGAGATTCCCCTGACCAACCTAGAAAACAACTTTTCTGTTACCAGTTTGCCATTTACTGTCATTTTTTGTTTGACTAAGTCAGAAATCTTAGGCTTTGCTTATCCTGATGGATGAAGAAATGAGTAGCCCCCTGCAATGATAACTCTTCATGAAACTTTTGTCACTTTTTAAATTGCAGCCAGTAACTCATTAGTTATCACATGCCCAAAAGTTAATTAAGTGTTCTCTCACAATATGAAGTTACTCTTGGTACCCCAAATGTCAAAGAGATCAGGGTATTCAATGCAAAAAGAAAGCAGAGTTTCAGACTTAAGAGGAACTTGCCCACAACCCTTGATATTCCATGAGGAAGACAGATGATCCCAAAAAAGGGGGATTAGTTGTGCCTTTTCAATATTCTTCAAGGAGTCCCATGACCACTAAAAGTCTCCTTCAGACCTGTTTATATGACAACTAGAACTCTTATGTTTCCTCTTACATTGAAAGGGTGCATATCAAGGGAACTGGATAAAGGATCAATGGTGGTAAAGAAAGGAGGAGAAAGAACAAGTTTCAGAGGATCTAGTTTCAGGAGACGTTAAGTTTTCTTAAAAAGGCCAATCAAGATCTTGAGGAAAAGCGATTCTATAGACTGAGAAGTTTCTATAGAAAAAAGCAAAATCCAACAGAGGAAAATAGAGACATCTTAAATATACATGTACACACATATAGCTTGAATATGAGTTATGAATTAAGCCAACTTTTGATTATAGTGTTCTTTGAATAAATTATTTTTGCTTTAGCCAAGGGAACAGTGATGGTAGGAGCACCACTGTACCGGCTGCTGCCTTGGAAGGGCCCACTGTGTTTGCTCCCAGATCCCAGAAGCAGCAGGAAGCGTATCTCTCCATCCCAGTAGAGAAAGCAAGATAAATGAGGGGGAAAAAAAAAAAAAGGAAAAGAAAAAAAATTCTAGCATGCTCTAAATATAAACCTAAATTTCAACCAAAGGTATATCTTCAAATGGTTGAAAACCAAAACAAAAAAGCATGCATAAGAGCAAAACCAAGAAGCCATTGATTACTTTAACAAAACCCTCAAAAAATAAAGCAAAAAGCTGCAACCCTTTCAAGATCCAGAAAATACCCAATGACAGCTTAAAGAAAGGAAAGTTTCACGAGTTGCAAATGGATTGGAACCCACATCTCTGTATGACTGTATTCTGTATGGTCCTCACCTCTCAACTAGGCATCTGCACACAAAAGCCCAACAATAACTTGTGTTGGCCCCAAATCCTAGCCACTAGATCATAGGCTGAAGTCCTTTTTTTGGTAAACCCCATAGCAGGGAGTTTGAGTGCTCAAAGGATTTGGACTTCGTTTTAAATAATGCTTTTAACTTCTTGCTGAGGGAGTTTCTAATTCTATGTTACTTTCATGTCCTTTATAGGTATCAATTAGATAGCTGTTTAAGACAGGGGCCCTCTAAACACTTTTTTTTTCTTTTTAACATAACTAATTTATGTTTTTTAAAAGCAATTCCAGCCAATAAGCCGTTTATTTATTTATTTATTTTTTTCCAATGGAAAGTCCCAGAGGTAACTTTCTAGGTTTAGAATACATGGACATTTTTAAAATGAGTGCAAAAGATGCATCCACCATGATAAAAGCACACCAGAATCACTAAGCCTAAGACCTAGTCCTTACAAATGCTTTCATCCATTCATTTGAATTTAGAAAGGAAAAAAAAAAAAATGAACAATGATTCTTACCATCTGTTCTTCCAGATTTACAGACAGACACCTAGGAACTCTGGTAATTTTTTTAAAAAAACTTAAATAGGGTTTCGTTGACTGTGGCTTCCTAAAGATCAGAGAGATTTTGAGTTTTCCTGCTCACAACACAAAATTTTAGAGGCCAAGGGAAAGCTTTACTCTAAAGGTTTCCTGAAAATAAGCTGATAATAAACAAATTAATACCAGTAAAGACATACAGATTTATTCAATACTCATAGCACAGGGGAATCACAGAAGAATGGTTAGCTAATAATCCAGTGAAGTGTAGATCCCTATATACACTTTTTTTTTTTTTACAGGGGAAGGGAAGATGAGGGTTGGAGGAGTCAATGATTTTCAGTAGAAATGAATGAACCCAAAGAATAATGACTTGGAATAAATTTTATCTGAGCTCTGGAAGAGGTGATGAAAAGATAAAGGGCAGAAATTTACTGTGAATAATGATGGTGTTATTATGCAGATAAGGTCCCCCAAGTAATCTCTTGGGGCTGCCCTCAGAAGAATGAATAAAATGTCTATCTGGGTATACTGAAAACTCCCAGTCTCTTCTCTTTTTCATTGGCTAATCTTTCCTGATTATTTGATGAAACTCATAAGAAAGAGGTCTTAAGACAATTGCATTTCTTTTGGAAAGAAGTTTTCTTAGATAAGGAAATTCCAGAGAAAATCCCTACTGGTGTTTTGGGTAACACTATCAGGGAGACAGGGAAATCTGGATAGATCAAAGAGAGAGCTTGAGGCTGCATCTTTAGTACAATATGTCAAAGCATCCTATTTTAGGGTATTGTTTCCTGAATCCTAACAATAAGAAAGATTTTGGTGAGTGTTAGAACCTGGTGACAGTGGTTCCTGCTTTAGCAAAGGGATACAAAAGCAATATAAATGTAAGCTGATGTCCCTGATAAAGTTTTCATAAAGCATAATATGGACATTTTTTAATGATTCAGAAGATAACATCAAATTGTCTAAAGTTTTCTTAAACTTTCTCTTTGTAATCCCCCAAAAAGTTACTATTCTAGATCGTGTGAGGAAAATATTGAGAGACATTTATATAAACCAGAGCTATAATTTATTGACTATTGTAAAAAGAAATAAATGTATTGGCAAATTTTTAGATGACTGATTTCAAAATAATCCTGAGTTTTAAGATAATAAGAAATGACTAATGTAATTACTAAAATATTTTATTAATTAAAAATACAGCCAATAGTAGCTTTTATTTACTCTAAAGTATACAACCTTGATAAGAAAAAGATACCATATTAAAATTATTGAAAAAAAGAGATAAAATAAATTTTCATCATCAAACTTTAATCCAAATCAAACTAATAATCTTTGTACTGCTTTATGCAGGTATTTAAAATCTATTTGCAGCTTCCAAAAAGTAGACTTCAGGAAATAGAACTTGAGAACCATGACCCAGTTCTCTGACATCTTTCTTTGTAAAATTCTCAGACATTAAGAAAGAAAGAGTGTCTTTAGAATGGTAGCACTTTCTCTTGATGTTATAGCTCTTGCCTTGCACCTCCTTGCATAGTACACACCTTTTAAAAGTAGTTATTTAATAATTTGATTGTAGCAGCAAATTATTTGGTTAATTTGACATATATGTTGCTTTCTTCTCATCACTTTCTCTACCAGTGATCCACTCTATGTGTCTTTCTACACGTCAAAAAACAAACTTTATTAACCCAGGCATTAAATACAGGCATCATTTCATTCTACACCACCAAATATATAATCACCTGTTCTGATGTGCATCTGTTATTGTGAACCTTTTTATTAAGCTCCAGAAATAAGTAAATACTCGAAATATTGCCTTAGCATCAAAAGCATGAAACAAAACAAAAAACAAGAAAAAATAAATAGACTTCGTGTTTTAGCTCAGAAGTGAAGACAGATGGAAGACAATAATTCTCATTTATACAGGGAAAAGAGTGTAAAAGGGTACAAATTAATAACTGCTTATAGTCTAGGCATGGTGGCTCATGCCTGTAAGCCCAGCACTTTGGGAGTCTGGCCAGGATGACTGATTGAAGCCAGAAGTTCAAGACAAGCCTAGCCAACATAGTGAGACCCTGTCTCTACAAAAATACAAAATAAAAAAATCATCCTGGCATGGTGGCACACACCTGTAGTCTTAGATACTTGGGAGGCTGAGGTGGGAGGACCCCCTAAACCCTGGAGGTGGAGGCTGCAGTGAGCTATGAGTACAGAGCAAGATACTGTCTCTAAGAATACAAAAATAATAACAATTCCTAAATTCATTAGAAAATTCAGGTTCAAAGAAAAGCATAATACTGAAATATGGAGACATAGAATCTTAGCATTTACTTAACTAAAACAAAGTCACCAGACAAGATACAATCTGATAGAACATTAGACCATTCACAGATTGAAAGTTTTTTCCACCCTAAATTCAAATGTTGAAATATAATTCTCAATATAATGGTATTTGGAAGTGGGTCTTTGAGAGGTTAAGTCATGAGAATGTAGTCCTCATGAATGACATTAGTGCTCTTTGTGTCACATGTGTCCATGTGAAGAGACCACAAAACAGGCTTTGTGTGAGCAACAGGCTGTTTATTTCACATGGGTGCAGGCAGGCTGAGTCTGAAAAGAGAGTCAGTGAAAGGAGATGGGGTGGGACCATTCTAGAGGATTTGGGTAGATAGTGGAACATTACAGTCAAAGGGGGTTGTTCTCTTGCAGACAGAGGTGGGGGTAACAAGGTACTCATGGGGGAGGTTCTGAACCAGGAGAACAGATTTCACAAGGTTAATTGTTCAGTTAAGGTGGGGCAGGAACAAATCACAATGGTGGAATGTCATCAGTTAAGGCAGGAACCGGCCATTTTCATTCTTTTGTGATTCTTCACTTGCATCAGGCCATCTGGATGTATACGTGCAAGTCACAGGGGATATGATGGCTTAGCTTGGACTCAGAGGCCTGACATTCCTGTCTTCTTATATTAATAAGAAATTAATAAGAAAAATAACACAAAATAGTGTTGAAGTGTTGGGGCAGTGAAAATTTTGGGGAGGTGCTATAGAGAGATAATGGGCAGTGTTTCTCAGGGCTGCTTTGAATGGGATTAGGTGCAGTGTGGGAAGCTAGAGTGGGAGAGCTTATGCTGAAGGAAGATTTTGTGGTAAGGGGTGACACTGTGGGGTTGTTAGAAGAAACACTTGTTGTAACAATGATTGGTGATGGCCTGGATGTGGTTTTGTATGAATTGAAAAACTAAACAGAAGACACAAGGTCTGAATAAGAGAAAGAGAAAAACAGGTATTAAATGACTAAGAACCGGGAGGACCCAGGACCTCCAATTAGAGAGTGCCCAAGGAGGTTCAGTATAGCCCTGACAGCAAAGATTATTTATTTATTTTAAGTAGGAGTTAAAAGTGGCAGTTTGGGGATAGCACCAGGAGATATCAGCAGTGATGGCTTGGAGAAACAGTGTAAACCGGCAGTGTAAACAAGAGCAGGGCATTTATGAGTAGTTGAGAATGGTGAATAGGTGTATAACTAGACAGAAGATAGTAGGGATGACTAGCTTTTGGGAGTCAGTCTAAGTTGGTCTGGTGTCTGGAATAAGACTGGGGCCTAATAAAAAGGAGAGTCCATACAGGAGCTCAAATGGGCTGTACCCAGTAGCATTCCGAGGACAGGCCCAAATTCTGAGAAGGGCAAGGGGTAAAAGTATTGTCCAGTACTTTTTAAGTTGGTGGCTGAGCTTGGTGAGGTGTGTTTTTAAAAGACCATTAGTCCATTCTACCTTTTCTGAAGATTGAGGATGGTAAGGGGTATGAAGGTTCCACTGAATATCAAGAGCCCGAGAAACTGCTTGGTGATTTGACCAGTAAAGGCCAGTCTGTTATCAAATTGCATAGAGGTGGGAAGGACAAGCCAAGGAATTATACCTGACAGAAGGGAAGAAATAACTGTGGTGGCCTTCTCAGACCCCATGAGAGAGGCCTCTACCCGCCCAGTGAAAGTGTCTACCCAGAACAAGAGGTATTTTAGTTTTCTGACTCAGGGCATGTGAGTAAAGTCAGTTTGCCAGTCCTAAGCAGGGACAAATCCCCAAGCTTGATGTGTAGGGAAGCGAGGGGGTCTGAACAATCCCTGAGGGGTAGTAGAATCACAGACGGAACATTGAGAAGGGATTTCCTTGAGGATAGATTTCCACAATGGAAAGGAAATGAGAGGTTCTAAGAGGTGGGCTGGAGGCTTGTAACCTACATGGAAGAGGTTACGAAATGACGACAGAATAGAAGGGGTCTGTGAGGCTGGAAGGAGGTATCTTCCTTGGTCTAAGAACAATTTGCCTTGTGTGGGAAGAGATTGATAGGTGGAAGTTTCAGTGGGGGAGTAGGTGGGAGTGACCGATGAGAAGAAACCCTGATCAAGAGGGACGGAAGTTGGAAAGCTAGCTGCTTCTTTGGCTACCTTATCAGCACAAGCATTGTTCTGAGGCTTTTGATGGCTCTTGCAGCAAATGACTCCAGCTTCCTTTGGAAGTAAAGCGGCTTTGAGAAGAGTTTTTATTAAAGAGGCTTTAATGATGGAGGACCCTTGTGTAGTGAAGAAACCTCTTTCTGCCCATATAACAGCATGGTGGTGCAGGATGTGGAACGCATATTTAGAGTCAGTATAAATATTAACATGTAGTCCCTTTGCAAGAGTGAGGGCTCGAGTTAAGGCAATGAGTTTGGCTTGCTGAGAGGTAGTGGAGGGGGGCAGAAAGTATATGCATCAGGTGTGAGGAAGAAAATAGATTTTGGAATTTACAAGAACTGTAGAGAGTGAGTTGAGCACAGTTTGTGATTTTGAGGGCCTCTAAAAGTATTAAAACAGTGGCAGCCAATGCATGCAGACATGAGGGCTAGGCTAAAACAGTAAGGTCAAGTTGTTTGGATTGAAAGGCTACAGGGTGCAGTGGCACCTCTTGTGTGAGAACTCTGACTGCACAGCCCTGCACTTCATCTGTATGTAATGAAAAGGGAGTGATGAGTTAGGGAGAGCTAGTATGGGAGCTGTTTTTTAAGGAATGGAGAGGGGAGTGGGGAAAGGACTTAGGATCTATGGGGTCAGCTAGGTTTATCTAGAACAGAATAATGGGTTGTGGAGGGAGGGATTGAGGATAGGAGAGTATATAGGTTTGGCACCATGGGATGGATAGGAAAAACAATTTGGTTAGTAAGGTGCAGATCCTGAACTAACCTGTAAGGCTTGTCTGGTTTTTGGATAGGTAAAATGGCAGAATTGTAAGGAGAGTTTATAGGCTTTAAAAGGCCATGCTGTAACAGACAAGTGATAACAGTCTTTAATCCTTTTAACATGTGCTGTGGGATGGGATATTGGCGTTCAGTGGGGGTAAGGGTGATTAGGTTTCAATGGGATAGTAATGGGTGTGTGATAGGTTGCCAGGGAGGGAGTAGAGGTAATGCCTGTGGATTAAGGTGGGAGATATAAGGGGAGGATGCAAGGGAGGCTTTGAACTGGGGAAAAAGGTGGCAATGAGGTGTGTCTGTAGCCTAGGAATAGTCAGGGAAGCAGATAATTTAGTTAAAATGTCTCAACCTAATAAGGGAACTGGGCAAGTGGGGATAACTAAAAAGGAGTGCAGAAAAGAATATTGTCCAAGTTGGCACGAGAGTTGGGGAGTTTTAAGAGATTTAGAAGAATGGCTGTCAATACTCACAACAGTTATGGGGGCAAGGGAAACAGGCCATTGAAAAGAAGGCAATGTGGAGTGGGCAGCCTCCATATTAATTAAGAAGGGGACTGACTTACGCTCCACTGTAAGAGATACCCAAAGCATCTGTGATGGTCCAGGAGGCTTCTGAGGTGATCGGGCAGTGTCAGTCTTCAGCTCTAAGCCAAGAAGATCTGGGAAGGAGTCAGTCAGAACCTTGGGCCAGGGGGACAGTCTGATTTTGAGTGGGGTCCCACACAGATGGCACACAGCTTAGGAGGAATCCTGGGCTATGGGCATTCCTTGGCCCAGTGGCCAGATTCCTGGCACTTGAAGCAAGATCCTGGTGGAGGAGGTCCTGAAGGAATGCCTGACCACTGTGGCTTAGGCGTTTTGAAGTTCTTCTGTGCTGGAGATGTGGCTAGGGTTTCTCTCACAGCAGAGGAAGTAATTGAAGCTCTTCTTTATTATTGTACAACTTGAAGGCAAGGTTAAGTCCTATTGTGGGGTTTGAGGGCCAGAATTTAATTTTTGGAACTTTATTTAATATTGGGAGTGGACTGGGTAATAAAATACTTATTGAGAATGAGAACCCTTCTGGCTCTACAGAGTCTAGGGCTGTAAAGAATGTAAGGGTTGTTGCCAAATGGGCCATGAACTGAGCTGGGTTTTTATATTTGATGAAAAAGAGCCTAAACACTAACAGATTTGGGAGAGGTCAGATAAAGGAAAACATTAACCTTGACTATACCTTTAGCTCCAGTCATCTCTTTAAGAGGAAATTGTTGGGCAGGTTGGGGAGGGCTAGTCATGGAATGAAACTGTTAAGCCAGACTGGGTGTGGTGAGAGGAGGTGATAGAAAGAGTATAGGGTGGAGGAGCAGAAGCCGAGGAAGAATTGGAGCCTGATTAAGCCTGGAGGGGAGTGACCTGGGGAGCAGTCTGGGGATGAGGAGAGAGGTCAGATGGGTCAGTAGGAAAGGAAGATTGAAAAGACTCAGCAATGTTTGGGGTTGGGACTGAGGGGACAGGCAGGAGGGAAAGAAGGAGGATTTGGGATGAGTCGCATTGGGAACAGAGACTAGGGAGGGACCGATGTGTAAAAGAATTCCTGGACGTCAGGCACCTCAGACCTTTTGCCCATTTTACGACAAGAATTATCTAGATTTGTAGGATGGAAAAATTGAAAGTGTCATTTTCTGGCTATTTGGAACCACTGTCAAGTTTGTATTGGAGTCAAGTGGCATTGTAGAACAAAATTAGAAATTTAGGTTTTAGGTCAGGTGTGAGTTGAAGAGGTTTTAAGTTCTTGAGAACACAGGCTAAGAGAAAAGAAGGAGGACCAGAGGGTTGAAGTTTGCCTATAGTGAAAGAGGCAAGCCCAGAGAAAATAGAAGATAGAGACACAGAGAGAAGGGGTGGAGGGGTGCTTATCCCCCAGGAAAGTGGTGCTTGCCACTAAGGGTGAAGGATCAAGGCAGGCATACCCACGGAGATCAGACACCTCTGAAACACGGGTGAATAATCAAGCAGGCATCCCCGCAGTGATTAAACACCAAGGGAAGACTGTTTTCCCAAGTTCATGACCCACACCAGAGTTTCAGGTTCATGGATAAAACACGTCTCCTCTGTCTCTACCAGAAAAGGAAAGGAACTGAAATTAAGAGAAGGGAGAGATTGAAAGATGACACCAAGATTGAAAGGAGAAAGAGGTTGAGGGATAGTGAGATAAGTTGGAGAAGACAGTAAAAAGAGGCTGCTTACCCGATTTAAAATTGGTGAGATGTTTCTTATGTTCCTTGGGCTGGTTGGTCTGAGGACTAGAAGTTGTAGGTCGAACTTTCTCATGGAGCAAAGAGCAGGACAGGCGATTGATCTCTCAAGGGAGGTCCCCTGATCTGAGTCACAGCACCAAATGTCATGTTTGTCCATGTGAAGAGACCACCAAACAGACTTTGTGTGAGCAATAAAGTTTTTTAATCACCTGGGTGCAGGCAGTCAAGTCTGAAAAGAGAGTCAGGGAAGGGAGATAGGGGTGGGGCCATTTTATAGGATTTGGGTAGGTAGTGGAACATTACAGTCAAAGGGGGTTGTTCTCTTGTGGGCAGAGGTGAGGGTCACAAGGTGCTCAGTAGGGGGACTTCTGAGCCAGGAGAAGAAAATTCACAAGGTTAATTGCTCAGTTAAGGCGGGGCAGAAACAAATCACAATGGTGGAAAGTCATCAGTTAAGACAGGAACTGGCCATTTTCACTTATTTTGTGATTCTTCACTTGCTTCAAGCCATCTGGAAGTATACATGCAGGTCACAGGGGGATATGATGGCTTAGCTTGGGCTCAGAGGCCTCTTAGAAGATTCCAGAGTTAGCTCACCCTCTCTCTCTCTCTGTCATGTGAGGACAGACAGCTGTCTGCAACCAGGAAGCAGACCCTCACCAAACACCGTCCACTAGCTTTTTGATCTTATACTTCCCAGCCTCCAGAACTGCGAAATGAAATTTTGTTTGTTTATAAGCCACCTAGTTCATGGTACTTTGTTATGGTTGCCCCATCTGACAAAGATAGGACAGCAATGTTGACAAATTGCCCAGCTCTCATGAGAACATGAAGCTCCTGAGTATTGTCATAAAGAAATTTTCAACATATATAGACTTTCTCTAGGAACTCGATGAGGCTTCTGCCAGAATTATTAGGGGGAATATGAAGAAGGAACCTAATTTAGTGCAGAGTACTGGTAGCGTAAAGCAGCCATTGTGAACTCTTTCCAGAGTATTTGTTTTTCAGAACAAGAGTTAATCTGCAGGATAAAAGACACCAAGGCTTACACCTCACTACACTGTTGGCAGAGGGGCAGGAAGGATGCTACAGATACATCAGACCTACTTCCCTAAGTAGCAAAATACTTAATCTACACACAGAAGGCCAATACTATTGCAGCATAAAGATCCTTATGTTTATTTGTTGCACATAGTGGAAATAAATAAAGTGGAGGAGAGCTCCATAGTTGGATAAGAGTCAGGAACACTTGCAAAGGTGAAAAGTGATATACAAATATATGGAAGCTTCCAAACATTAAGCTCAATCATAACAGGAGGAAAGTTCTGATCCACATCACCAGGTAAACAATCCTTGAGTAAAAATAATGGAAATGTATAATTGTAAGAGATACCAGAAAATGGTTCGCTGGGAGCAGTCCCAGGCGAACACCCCAAGTCAAGCAAGGAGAAAAAAATAAGATAGTCTCAGATGAATTTGAAGACACTTGTACAGATAGGAACAATAAATTTTAACTCTGATAAAAATACATAAAATTGATGTTTCAACAATGGGGAATTTTGCCCTTTAGGGAAGATTTGACAATGTCTGAAGACACTTTTGGTCATCACAACTGGATTGTGTTACTGGAATCTAGTTGGTAGCTACAAATGCTAGATACCAAGGATGGTAAACAACTTACAATACACAGTACAGCCCAAAGACAGAGACTTATCTAATTCTAAATGTTAATAGTGTGAAAGATGATGTATTAGTCTTTTTTCATACATCTATAAAGAACTGCCTGAGACTGGGTAATTTATATTTTTATAAAAAGGTTTAACTGACTCACAGTTCAGCATGGCTGGGTAGGCCTTATAGAATTTACAATCATGGTAGAAGGCAAAGGGAAAGCAGGTACCTTCTTCACAAGGCAGCAAAAAGAAGAACAAGCAGGGGAAATGTCAGACACCTTTAAAACAATCAGATCTCTTGAGAAGTCACTCACTATCACAAGAACAGCATTAGAGAAACTGCCCCCCTGATCAAATTACCTCCACCTGGTCCCATCCTTGAGATATGGGGGTTATGGAGATTACAATACAAGATGAGATTACTTTGTGGGGAAGACAGCCAAACTATAACATTGCAGCCCTGCTCCTCTCAAATCTCATGTCCTCACATTTTAATATGCAATCATGCCTTTCCAACAGTCCCCCAAAGTCTTACAACTTTCCTGCATTAATGCAAAAGTCCAAGTGCAAAGTTGTATCTAAGACAAGGCACGTCCCTTCTGCCTATGAGCCTGTAAAATCCAAAACAAGTTAGTTGTTACCGAGATACCGTGGAGGTACAGGCATTGAGTAAATACACACATATCAACTGGGAGAAATTGTCCAAAACAAAGGGGCTACAGGTCTAAAATAAAACAGCTAAAAATAAAGAAAACAGCTAAAAATAAAGAAAAATAACCCAGTAAAAAATTAGATTAGGCTGGGCATGATGACTCATGCCTGTGATCCCAGCACTTTGGGAGGCCGAAGCAGACAAATCACCTGAGGTCAGGAGTTCAAGACCAGTGTCACCAACGTGGAGAAACCCCATCTCTACTAAGAACACAAAATTAGCCGGGCATGGTGGCACATGCCAATAAATAATCCCAACTACTCAGGAGGCTGAGGCAGGAGAACCGCTTGAACCCAGGAGGCAGAGGTTGCGGTGAGCCGAGATTGCATCACTGCACTCCAGCCTGGGCAACAAAAGCAAAACTCTACCTTAAAAAAAAAAAAGATTAATGATTTGAACCAACAGAACAGATAAAGATGGCTAATAAACACTTAAAAATACGTCCAACATTATTTCTCATTAGAACAATGCAAATTAAAACCACAGTGAGTTTACACCATTACTCATTTTTTTTTTAATTGGCTAAATTGCAAAACCTAAGAATACAAAATGCTAGGGAGGTTGCAAAGCAACACTAATTTTTACTGGTGGCATTGATAAATGTTGCAGACACTTTGGAAAACAGTTACTAGTTCCTTATAAAGTTAAACACAAACAATACATGGCCCAGAAATAACATTCCTAGGTATGTTCACACTAAATCCATAATTGAATTATCATATAAGCTTTATTGACAACTGTGAAGAACTGTAAGCTACCAAGATGTATTTCAACAAGTGAATAAGCAAATCAACTGTGGTTCAACTATAAAATGGAAAGCTGTTCAGCTAAAAGAGGATCATGATATTGATTCATGCAACAGCATGAGTGAAATTTCAGTGCATATTGCTAAATGAATGAAGTTAGACCCCAAACTTCACATATCATAGGATTTCTTACATATTATATGTTGAAAAAGAAAGAAAAAGAAACTATAGGAACTGGAAACATAGTAACTGCCAAGGGTTGAAGAAAGAAAAGTATTTACTGTGAAGAGTAAACACTGGGGAAGCTTTAGGATGACTATTCTGGATGATACCGAGCTTGTGGAGGAATGATTTTATGCATTTATAAAACCCCTGAGAACTGAACATCACAAACAGTAAATTTTAATGTTTGTGAATTCCAGGAGATATCAGCTATGATGTTGAGCCATTTGTTTTGGAGTACAAACTGTAATGCAATTTCAATTATAACTTTTATTCTTCTATTTTTCTACAACTGAAATTTTTGAAAAGGTAGACCAATACTTCACATTGGGAGCAAACTTTCAGGCAAATAGAAAAATTAGACATGGAAATATGACTTGCTTAAACCAGTAAAATGTGAGATGTAGGGGAATGTAGCACTTTTAAGTGAAAGCATTTAAGAATTGCTTTGTGATTTTCGTATCTATCCCTGCCACTATGATATTGGAATTGAAGGCTGGTAGGAGGGTGCCATAACATCAAACCAGTCTGAAATGATTGACAAATGTATTGATGAATGCCTTAAAAAACATTTGGATCTACAGAAGACTGTGAGTATACAAAGAAAAAAAAGTCATGTTACAAAGTCACTAATAACTCAAGGTTGTTTATTATTACAGCATAATCCAGTGTACTTTTACTGATATAAAAATTTGTATTTAATTTTGTAAATATCCAAGACTTGACATGAATTGGTTCTATTTTCAGCCCTCTATTAAAAATAGCATCTTGAATATTCTTATTAATATATTTCCCAGTGTCTTTTCCTGGTAGCATTTTTAATACCATTTTACATTGATAAACACTTTTATTTAAAATATTTCCAATATAATTCTTTCATCAGTATCTAAAATAGTAATAAAATAATTATGAGGAATATAAAATAGTAAAGATTACAAAATACATACTAAACATAAATATGTTATATTCTCAAACCATTTGGAGATAGATTTACATGTTGCAAATTTTGGTATCTTTTCTCAAATGTAGTTTATAAACAGTTTATAAACAGTTTACCCTTGAACAATCCGAATTTGAACTGCACATGTCCATTTATACTTGAGTTTTCTTCTACATGTACCACTCCTGAGACAGCAAGACCAGCTCCTCCTCTTCCTCTTTCCCCTCAGTCTAATTAACATGAAGGCAATAATTTACTCCACTTAATGCAGTGGATCCATACCATGATCCACTTTCACTTAACAGATAGTAAATATACTTTATCTTTTTAATGATTTTCTTAACATCATTTTTGTTCCAGCTTAGTTTAATGTAAGTAAAATACATGTACAAGATATGTGTTCATCTGCTATTTATGTTACTGATAAGGCTTTCAGACAACAATAGGCTATTAATAGTTAACTTTTGGGGGAGTCAAAATTGTATGTGGATTTTTCATTGTGCAGAGAGGGGGTGTCAGTGCCCCTAAACCCCATGTTATTCAAAGGTCAACTGTACATTCAATTTTTAAAAATGGGTTAACTTTTATACATATTATTTTGAAATATAGGGGTATGTGCATGTTTACCAAAACTAGATCATGAGAAATGAGAAGCTTCTACACATTTCAACAGAACTTGCTTTTATTCAATATGATACTTCTTGTAAATGTAACAAATCTAAACATCAAATTCCTACTGGCCTTGCTTTTGACAGCTTTTCTTAATCGTCCAGGAAATAAATAATATATGTTAATAAAATAAATATCATTTTTTCTATCATCACATTCTTCCTCTATTTGCCATAGCATTACTGCACAGTCTCCTACTTAAGAGGATTCAACTTACAGTTTTTCAACCTTATAATGGTACAAAAGCAATACACGTTCTGAAGACATTGTATTTCCATTTATTAATTTTGATCTTTTCAACTTTATTATAAGATAAAGACTGTGTTAGGTTTTTTTCCCCCCAACTATAGGCTAATATAAGTGTTCTGAGCACATTTAAGGTGGGAGAGGCTAACTATGTACAGTAGCTTATTATAAAGTAGGTATATTAAATATACAGTAGGAATATTAAATACATTTTCAACTTACAATATTTTTACATTATGATGAATTTATCAGGACATAACCCCACTGTAAAGCAAGCAGCATCTGTACCAAGTTTATTGTTTTTGCAAATAGTCCCAGAAAACAAATTCTTGATGGTCCAATTTCAATAATGCCCTTCCTTGACCACTTCTCTAATATATAACTCAGAATTAATCATGTGTGATTGTACGTTTACAACCAATAAAACAAAGCAAAACCAACTAGAAAGTATTTATGGATTTTTATGACTTCTTAAATATATAACTAAAAAGAAAGCAGGGGGTCTATATAGTTTCCAACTTTGCATCCAGTGTTTTCATTTTATATATCTTTAATAAAGATCTGGTTTACAAATTAATAACTGTTATTACTTTTACTTGGAATCAAATAAAAAGGAAAGTAACTTTCAAGACATTAGCAAATGTTTGGAAATTGATCTGCTTTGCTAATGCTTTTAGTCTAAATTAATTTTTCAGAAAAATAATGAGCTTAATAGCTATTATAATTGAGAACAATTAAATAAAATATCATGCAAAGAGACTTTTAGCTACAATCCTTACAAGTACATCCGTTTAGCTCCTAGCCTTTTGCACTAGTCAGTTTGGGCTGACATAACAAAATACCATTGACCAGTAGACTAAACAACAGATGCAGGTGTGGAAGCTGGAAGTTCAAGTCAGGGTGCAATCGTGATTGGTTTCTTTCTGAGGCCTCGTCTTTTGACTTGTAGTCAGCTACCATCTCACCATGTGATCACATAATATCTTCTTTTTGTTCACACTGGGAGCAAGAAAGCAAGCTCTCCAGTGTATTTGTTTTTTTTTTTTTTTAAATAAGGACACTAATTCCATCAAAAGGGCTCACCTTCATGACCTTACTTAATTCTAATTACCTTCCAAAAGTCCCATCTCCAAATATCATAAAATTGGAAGTTAAGGCTGCAATACATAAATTTTATGGGGAATATCAATTTTCAGCCCACATGCCTTTTTATAGTTGTACTTTAAATTATATGAGATGAAATATAAATGAAAGAAATTTATATCTACAGTATTGTTGCTTTCTTGCTTGCTTGCTTTACTACTTTTTTCTGGACAAAGTCTCACTCTTTTGCTCAGGCTGGAGTGCAGTGGTAGGCTCTTGGTTCACTGCAACCTCTGCCTCCCAGGTTCAAGCCATTCTCCTGCCTCAGCCTCCCAAGTAGCTGGAATTATGGGTCATGTCATCATGCCTGGCTAATTTTTTGTATTTTTAGTGTATACAGGGTTTCACCACTATGGCCAGGCTGTTCTCAAACTCCTGACCTCAAGTGATCTGCCAGCTTCGGCCTTCCACGTTGCGGGAAGTCAGAGACCCTGAACAGAGAGACCAGCTGAAGTCATGACAGAAGAACATAAATTGTGAAGATTTCATGGACACTTATCACTTCCCCAATCAATAATCTTATGATTTCCTCTGCCTGTCTTTACTTAAATCTCTTAATCCCGTCATCTTCATAAGCTGAGGATGAATGTTGCTTCAGGACCCTGTGATGACTGTGTTAACTGCACAGATTGTTTAAACAATATGAAATCTGGGCACCTTGAAAAAAGAACAGGAGCAAGGGAGATAACCATTAGGTCTGGTTGCCTGAGAGCCAGGTGGAAAAGAACCATATTTCTCTTCTTTCAAAAGCAAATAGAAGAAATATTGCTGAATTCTTTTTCTCAGGAAGGAACATCCCTGTGAAAGAGAATGCGTTCCCAACTGGAGGTCTCTAAAATGGCCGCACTGGGAACATCTGTCTTTTACTGTTGTAGATAAGGGATGTAATAAGCCCCGGTCTCCTGTAGCATTCCCAGGCTTATTAGGACAAGGAAATTCCTGCCTAATAAATTTTGGTCAGACAGGTTGTATGCTCTCAAACCCTGTCTCCTGATAAGATGTTATCAATGACAATCTGTGCCCAAAACTTCATTAGTAATTTTAATTTCACCTTGGTCCTGTGATCTCGCCCTGCCTCCATTTGCCTTGTGATATTTTATTACCTTGTGAAGCTTGTGATCTCTGTGACACACACCCTATTCGTACACTCCCTCCCCTTTGAAAATCACTAATGAAAACTTGTTGGTTTTGCGGCTTGGGGGGCATCACAGAACCTACTGATAAATGATGTCTCCCCTGGACACCCAAATTTAAAATTTCTCTCTTTTGTACTCTTTCCCTTTATTTCTCAGACCAGCCGACACCAGGGAAATAGAAAAGAACCTACATGAAATAACGTTGAATTATTGGGGGTTGGTTTCCCCCAATACTCCTAAAGTGCTCAGATTATAGTCATGAGCCACCGTGCCCAGCCTGTTTCATATTTTTTTTTTTAAAACTCCTTCCCCAAGTACTGACTTTCACAGTTTACTCTTTTTATTTTCATTAGTCTCTCAACTTTATATATTTAAAATGTGAGTAGGTTTCAAATAAGTTATGACAAATATATTCAATATAAATATTTATATTTCATTTTAAAAGTTTGCAATTGCATCCCATTGTTTATGAATAATTGCTAGGCAAATATGGCTTCAGATATTATTTAGGCAATGTGTCTTCACAGAAATACTGGAGTTAAGAGGCAATTAGAACAGCAAAACTAATGTATTAATTTAGTTTATTTAAAATGTACACATTGCCCAAAGCCACTGGAACAATGTACTTCCAGAATGTAAGTTACAATACTTAAACTAAATCTTCCACCAGAGTGGGAACAAAAAATACCTACAAGATTAGCATATACGGAAATAGTAGACCAAAAATAAAAGTAAAAAATCTATCCTGATACAATGTTCACTTTATCATAAAAGTGGTTGAATTTTAGGCCGGGCGCGGTGGCTCAAGCCTGTAATCCCAGCACTTTGGGAGGCCCAGACGGGCGGATCACGAGGTCAAGAGATCGAGACCATCCTGGTTAACACGGTGAAACCCCGTCTCTACTAAAAAATACAAAAAACTAGCCAGGCGAGGTGGCGGGCGCCTGTAGTCCCAGCTACTCGGGAGGCTGAGGCCGGAGAATGGCATGAACCCGGGAGGCGGAGCTTGCAGTGAGCTGAGATCCGGCCACTGCACCCCAGCCTGGGCAACAGAGCTACACTCCGCCTCAAAAAAAAAAAAAAAAAAAAAAAAAAAAAAAAGTGGTTGAATTTTAGAAATATTTTATATGCAAAAGATTATTATTAAAAGATGGATGTAGATTTTCAGCAAAAGACGTACAGGTAATCTTAATTTTTATTTATTTTACTTAAATATGGTAAAACATAAAATACTCATCTGTCAAATTATAAACTAACTGAAACTATTAATCCTCTCGAATGTACTAGAAATTAATTTAAGCAACTGATTAAATACAATTTAATAAATCACTTAGGCCGGGCGCGGTGGCTCAAGCCTGTAATCCCAGCACTTTGGGAGGTCGAGACGGGCAGATCACGAGGTCAGGAGATCAAGACCATCCTGGTTGACACGGTGAAACCCCGTCTCTACTAAAAATACAAAAAACTAGCCGGGCGTGGTGGCAGCGCCTGTGGTCCCAGCTACTCAGGAGGCTGAGGCAGGTGAATGGCGGGAACCCGGGGGGCGGAGCTTGCAGTGAGCTGAGATCTTGTCACTGCATTCCAGCCTGGGCGACAGAGTGAGACTCTGTCTCCAAAAAAAAAAAAAAAAAAAAAAAAAAAAATTTAATAAATCACTTAACCCCAAATAGGCCGGGTATTGTGCCTCATGTCTGCAATCCGAGCACTTTGGGTGGTCGAGGCAGATTGATCACTGGAGGTCAGGAGTTTGAGACTAGTTTGGCCAACATGGTGAAACCCCCTTTCTACTAAAAAAAAAAAAAAAAAGTACAAAAAATTAGCTGGGCATTGTGGTGGATGCCTCTAATCCCAGCTACCTGGGAGTCTGAAGCAGGAGAATTGCTTGAACCTGAGAGGTGGAGTTTGCAGTGAACCGAGATCATGCCATTGCACACCAGCCTGGGCAACAAGAGTGAAACTCCATCCCCCCAAAAAAAACAAAAAACAAACAAAAAACAGATGGACTAATTTTAGAAAGAGAATGTCATAGAAAAATTGTTACTTTGTATTTCCCAGGGGATCTTTTTGTAACATTTCTGACTAGAGTTTGATCTACTTCATACTTCTGTGTAACTACTTCAGAAACGTTGCTTTTAAATTTCCTCTAACAGCAGGCTCTATGGCTTAATTAAAGCACATATCTAATAAATTTTCAATAATACAGTGACATAGAACGTTTTTTAACAAAAATAATGTTTTAATGAGTTTATGAAATAACTTTGTAATAGTTTGAATGATAAAAATACATCCCAGTAGTAATGCGTGGGCCCAGTACATGTTACCTTATTTGGAAAAAAGAGACTTTGTGTATGTAATTCATTAAGAATTCTAAGATAATGAGATGACTCTAGATTACCTGGGTGAGCCCTAACTTCAACAACATTTTTTTTATTAAGAGTGAATCAGAAGTAGACATACACACGAAAATGAAGACACATTCACAGAGCAGGAGCTAATATGATGCCAGAGACAAAGATTGGAGTGATGCAGTTCCCAGCAGAGAACCATCACTCACTGCCTATAGCAACCAGAAACTAGGAGAGAGACATAGAACAGATTCTCCTCCCAAGCCTCTGATGAGAGCGTGGCTCTGCCGACACCTCGATTTTGAACTTCTCACACCTAGGATTTTGAGAGCATGTTTCTATCGCTTTAAACCATCACATCTGTGGGGAGTTCATTTACAGCAGCCATCAACTCTTTTTACTTATCTAAGTTCTTCATGTGGATCAGACATTGGAAAGTGTTGCAATTTATTCTTAATTATATTCTGAAATCAGTGGAATGCTGATTACAGGTTTTAATTCATTAATTTGTATATTCCTACTATCAATTCACACTCCCAGTGCTTATTAGAATGTTGCAACAAAATTAAATAGCATTTATTTTTATTTGGAGACATCTTCTCGTAGTATATAAAAACAAAAAGGATTGAATGTAAAGAGATAAAAGTAAATTTTGGGGACTCAATAATAAAAACAAGTTTTAATCTATGTTAACATTATAAAAAGTAGATTGTAAGGCCAAAACGCTTTAATAACGATAAAGAAGTTAAAAATATAACAACAAAAAAGAAGAATACTGAATACTGAATATTGAATGCACCTAGAACAATATCCAAAAAGTTATATTGGTCAGAATTTCCAAAAAATGATAGTAATACTCATGTATTTTAGAATATTTCACTAAAAAATGTGACATGTAGCTTCTTCATCAAGTGGAACATTGATATGAACAGATTTGATAGAAAAGATTTGAACAGCATCATGAACAAGCTGGACACAGTTGGGTACCAATATATCAACAATCTAAAACTTCAAGGATATAAGTTCTCTGAATACAATGCAATAATAATGAAATCAGTGTAAAAGTATTTTTTAAATAATTTATGATATAAATGAACAAGTATCTAGAACTGAGATGCAATGACAAATCAGTCATGCTACATAAAAATGCTCATACCCTATCACCTGAAAATTTTGCTTCTGGCTATACATATGATATATCTTCTTCCATATGTCCATTGAGAAAGTGATATAAAGTAATTTCTACTTTAAAAATTGTTTTTGTTCAAAACATAAACTTCTGGTTCCACATGAAAGAAGTTTTTAAATCATCACTGTTCTAACAAAAAGTAAAAAGCTGAAAAAACTGAAAAATCAACAACTTTTCTTAGCTGTATCAGAGAAATGAGGTCCCAGGGAAAAATGCTGCCCCTAACATGAGAGAGACAGGCAAGTAGATACAGAGACTCACAGTGCAACAGAGTAAAAACCTCTGAGCATAAATATTTGTGGGAACCAGTGCCAGGGTAGAAATACCTGAACTATAATAGATTAATTGCTTGAGGCTCAGTGTGGACAAATCTAAGTGCTAAAAATTCAACGGGACCAAATAATTAGAAGGGGCCCAGATATTTGTGAGATTTACCTCCAGGATGATGATCCGGTTCTCCCAATAAATGTCAAAGAAAATTGTCTCATGCTTCCAGCGGGGGATGGAAAAGGAATCATTCTGAAATATACCACAGCATTTTCTATTTTGAGTAAGGTAACCAGAGCTTAACCTGATGGATTTTTACTTATTTGTTTGTCAGGGTATAATTGGCATGGAAAGAGAAACACTAAACTCTGGTCAGGTCTAGCCTTTCAAGTGGAGTGTAGACATATCCAACTTTAACCCACTTTAGCCATCCTATTTTAGCTAAGAGGGAGCAGAGACTGAGGTTCACAGCCTAGAGTTGTAGTCTTCCTAAAAGACTAAGATCTAATCACAGGACTGTAGAATGGTTCCTCCTCCCACACCTTATCAACACTTCACTAAAGGTCTATTTATAGCAATTCCTTTTGTTCAGCACATCATATCCAGTTATCAAAGAAAAGTACAAGGCATACTAAAAGGGGGAAAAATAAAGTTTGAAAAGACAGAAAAAGTATCAGAACTGGACATGGCAGGGAGTTTGGGATTACCAGACAGTAAATTTAAGACAAGCATGATGAATATTATAGGGCGCTAATGAATAAAGTAGATCTTCAAGAACACATGAGAAATATGCGTGGAGATACAGAATTCCCAAAAAAGAACCAAAAAATGTTAATTATAAAAAATAACTATAACAGAAATGAAGAATGCCTTTGGTGAACTTACTAGTAGACTGAATATGGCTGCAGAAAGAATCCCTGACCAGGTGACTACATCGTTAAAAATCTGAAAAGTAGAAAAGTTAAAAAGAATAAAGACTGAAACAAAGAGAACAGATTATCAAAAAAAAAAAAAAAAAAAAAAAGTAGAACATTTAAAAAAGGTGTAAACAATGTGTAATGGAAATACCAGAAGGAGAAGAGAGAAAAGAAGAAAATAAAAAATAATAAAAGAGAATTTCTGAAATTTAATATCAGACATCAAATTAGACCCACTTTTCTCAGTGAACATCAAGTAGGATAAATGCAGAAACCCCATATGTCTATGCATATAATATTCAAATGACAGAAGTCAAGATAAAGAAAAAATTCTGAAAGGTAGAGGAAAATCACCTTACCTATGGAGGAACAAAAATAATAATTACAGCTCTCTTCTCAGAAACCATGCAAGCAAGAAGAGAGTACAGTGAAGTAATTGAAGTGTTGAGACAAAAAAAAAAAAAAACAACAAAAAAACTACTAACCTAGAATTCTGTATACTGAAAAAATATCTTCAAAAGTTAAATTGAAATAAAGACTTGCAAAAGTTGACAAACAAAACAAAACAAAAATTAAGATAATTTGTTGTAAGTAGACATGTGTCGAAAGAAATGTTAAAAGAAGTATTTTAGAGAGAAGGAAAATTAGTATATATCAGAAAATTTGATATACATAGAGAAAAAAGATCATGAAATAAGTAATAAGTGAAAGTAAAATAAAATTTTTACTTATTTAATTGATATAAAAGAGAACAGTTTGTTCAATATAATAACAATGTATATGCTTTAGTATCTATCATATACATGTCTACATAAGCATATATATAAATGAGGTAAATGACAGCAATGATAGAAATGATGAAAAGAAGATATTCAAATTATTTTATTATAAGATACTCACAATTCCCATAATGTAGTATAGTATTATTTGAAAACACATTTGAAATAGTTTTAAATGTAAATTGCAAATTCTAGGGCAAAAATGTGAAATAAGTATAGCATAGAATACGGTGAAAGAAAGGAAGATTATACAATTCTCAATTCTCAAAAGGAAGGTCGGGTGTGGTGGCTCACGCCTGTAATCCCAGCAGTTTGGGAGGCCAATGTGGGCAAATTGCCTGAGGTTGGGAGTTTGAGAATAGCCTGGCTAACATGGTGAAAACCCATCTCTACTAAAAATATGAAAATTAGCCGGGCATGGTGGTGCACGACTGTAGTCCCAGCTGCTCGGGAGGCTGAGGCAGGAGAATAGCTTGAACCCAGGAGGCGAAGGTTGCAGTGAGCTGAGATTGTGCCACTGCACTCCAGCCTGGGTGGTGACAGAGCATGACTTCATCTTAAAAAAATAAAGAAGGCAGAAAAAAAGTGGAAAAATAAAAATATGAACAATGAAAATAGACAACCAATAGAAACAGTAACAAATACAGAAGGTACTAAACCAATTATATCAATAATTACTTTTAATACCAATGGCCTGCATGCATCAATTACAAGACAGATTGTCACCATGGATTAAAAAGTAAGACTCAACTATATTGTCAATAAAAATACTCAATTAGACATATATATTAAAAGCACATCAACATAGACAAATATGCCATGCTAACATTTAAAACTAAAGTGGAAACAACTGTATTCATTTCAGACAGAGAAGACATAAAGCAAGAACAGTTATCAGGAAGAAAATGTGGCATTATTTAATGACAAAGGAATCAATTCTTCAAGAAGATAGAACAATCCTTAACATAGATGCAACTAATAACAGAGCATCAAAAAATACGAGACAAAAACTGATAGCAGAGCAAGGAGATCTTAATAAATCAAATATTACAGTTGGATATTTCAGTGGTTCTCTCTGAGAAATAGAGAGGCCTAGCAGGCAGAAAATTAGTGAGTATTTGAACACAGTTGAACTCAACAGCACCATAAATTAACTAGATATAATGGACATCTACACACAACTTTATCCAACAGCAGCCGAATATGCATTCTTCTCAAGCTCACATGAAACATTCACCAAGACAGATCACATTCTGAGGCATAAAATACTCTCTAATATAGCTAAAATAGTAGTCATTCAAGACCTGTTCTAAGGCCACAATGGAATTTAACTAGAAATCAATAGTATAAAGATAACTCAAAAGTCCTCAAATACATGGAGATTAAGCAACACATTTCTATATAACACATACATCAAAGAAAAAATTGAAAGAGAAATTAGAAAGTATTTTTAACTAAATAAAAAATATCAAAACTTGTGGGATGAAGCAAAAGTAGTGCTTAGAGGGAAACATGATCTAAATTACCACCTTAGGAAACTAGAAAAAGACAAGCAAAGTAAATCTAAAATAAGCAGAAGAAAATAAATAAAAGTAGAGATATCAATTAAATGGAAAAGAGAAAGCCAATAAAGAAAATCAATGAAACTGACAGCTGCTTTTTTGAAAGGATCAATAAAATTGATAAGCTTCTTACCAGGTTAATTTAGGGGAAAAAGAGAGAGGACACAAATTACTAATATCAGAAATGAAAGAGTATATATCACTACAGATCCCATGAGTATTAAAAAAATAATTAAGCAATAGTATGGACAATTTTATGCCCACAAATGTGATAGCCTAGATGAAATGTACCAATTCCTTGAAAGGCACAATTCGCCAAAACTCACACTAGAGGAAATAAACAATCTGAACAGATTTTACTACTATTGAAGACATTTAATCAATAATTAATATTTCAGAACAGGAGACACAAGGCCCAGATGAGTTCACTGGTGAATTCTACAATACATTTAATATACAAGTTTTACTCATTCTCTACAATGTATTTCAGAAGATAGAAGTGGGAGAAATAGCTCCTAATTCTTTCTATGAAGGCAGCATAACCCTAATACCAAAATAAGATATTAATATGAAAATAAAATTAGGAATAAATATCTCTTATGAACACAGAAGCATAAATTCTCAACAAAATATTAGCAAATTTAATTGAACAATTTATAAAAATAATTATATGCCACAAACAAGGAAGAATTATGTCACATATACAAAGCTGGGTCAACATCCAAAGATCTATTGATGTAATCTATCACATCAAAAGGGTAATGAAGAAAAATCACATGATTATATCAATAGATACAGAAAAAGCATTTGAAAAAAATTCAACAGGCATTCATGATTAAAAAAAAAAAAAAAACTCCCTGTAAACCAGGAATAGAAGAGAACTTTCTCAACTTGATAAGAAATATCTGTGCCCCAAAATAGATACATATAGTTATTACATACAAATATATATTAAAAATGCATCCCTCATTATCAATATTGTAGTGAAAGTCATAGCTACATGCAAAAAGAAAAAAAAGAAATTAAAGATATAGGGATTATTAGGGAAGAAATAAAACTTTCTTTGCAGATAACACCATTATCTATGAATAAAACCTGAAAAAATTATCAGAAAAATGCCTGGAATTAATGAGCAAGTACAGCAAGGAATCAAGTTACCGATTAATATGCACATCAATCTTGTTTCTATACACCAACAATGAATGAGTGTAATTTGAAAATTAAAACATACTACCATTTACATTACCTTCCCCCAATGTGAAAATTTTTGGTAAAAATCTAATAAGTATAAGATCTATATGAAGAAAACTACAAAACTCTGATAAAGTAAATTAAAGATAAACTAAACAGAGAGAAATTTCACATTTATGAATAGGAATGCTCAGTATTATCAAGACGTGAGTTTTTTCCAACTTAAACTATAGACTCAATGTAATTCCAATCAAATCCCAGCAAGTTATTTTGTGTATTTTGTCAAACTAATTTAATAGTTTTTATTGAGAAGTCAAAGAACCCCAGTAGCTAGAAGCTAAAACAATATTAAAGGAGAAGAACAAAGTCATGGGACTAATACTTCCTGAATTTAGCACTTACTGTAAAACTACAATAATCAAGACAGTGTGGTGTTGTTGAAAGAACAGACAAATTGATAAAGAGAATGGAAGGGAGAATCCAGAAATTGACTCACATACATATAGCTAACCGATCTTGTATTTAGGAGCAAAAGCAATACAATGGAACAAAGAAAAATAAAACACTGTTGGAACGGCTGGACATCCACAGACAAAAGAAATGAATCTAGGCAAAAACATTACACCATTCACAAAAATTCACTCAAAGTGAGTCACTAACCTAAGTGTAAAATGCAAAATTGTAAAATTTTTAGTAGATAATGTAGGAGAAAATTTAGACGACCTTGGGTTTGACAGCGACTTTTTGAATATAACACCAAACAACAATTGGTGAAAGGAAAAAATTAATAAACTGGACTTCATCACAATTAAAATTTCTGCTCTGTGAAAGACAATGTCAAGAGAATGAGCTGGAAATTGAAGAAAAATATTTGCACAATACACATCTGATAAATGACTGTTATTTAAATAGACAAAGAACTCTTAACACTCAACAATAAGAAAGCAAACAACCTGACTAAAAAATAGGCCAAAGACTTTAACAGATACTTCACCAAAGAATAGATACACGTGGCAAATTGTTATGTAAAAAGATGCTCTACATTATATGTCATTAAATCCAAGTTAAATCAACAATAAAATGCTATTTCACCTATATCAGAATAACCCCAAACCAAAACACTAACATGAAATGCTGAGTGAGATGTGGTACAATAGAAATTATCATTCATTGCAAAAGGGAATAAAAAATGCTACAACCACCTTGGAAGCATTTATAAAACTAAACATACTCTTATTATAAAATACAGTAATCACCTTCCTTGATATTTATCTAAATGATTTCCACACAGAGACCTACACATACATATTTATGTCAGCTTTATTCAAAATTGCTAAACCTTGGAAACAACAAAATCATCTGTCAGTGGGTGAATAAAATAAACTGTGGTAGATCTAGAAAATAGAATATTATTCGGTGCTAACAAGAAATGAGCTATGAATTCAAGAATAGAAATGGAGAACACTTAAATGCCTATCACTCGGCAGAAGAAGCCAATCTTAAAGGCTATGTACTATATAATGATAACTACACGACACTGGAAAACTATGGAGACAATAAAAAGATCAATGGTTGTCAGTGATTAGGGGAGGGAGGGATAAATAGGTGGAACTTTGATGAGTTTTAAGGCAGTCAAAATACTCCTTATGGTACCATAATGGTGGATATTTTTTATTTTATACATTTCTGCAAAGACATAGATTGTACAATATCAAGAGTGAATCCTGATATAAACTATGAACTCTGGGTAATGATGTGTCAACGTAGGTTCATGGGTTGTAACAAATGTACCACTCTGGCGGGGATGTTGATAATGGGAGATGCTATGTATATATGGGAAAGGGGATATTTAGGAAATCTCTATACCTTTTTTGTTCAATTTCGCTATGAACTGAAACTTCTCTCCAAAAATAAAATTGGACACAAAGCAAAGCAAAACAAAAAAATGTAAAAAATTAAATTGCCCTTTCATAGAAAATGGATTAATCCCATGTTACACAGAAATAAAATTAACAAAATAGTTCTACATAATTAATCATAAACCTCAAAATGTGAAAAATATTCAAAGTTATGGAAATTGATAGGTGTCACATAAAATTTAAAAACATGCAAAACTTATTACTTAAATATTACATATAAGTTCAGTAGAATAACACAAAATAGGAGTGGTTTATATTTCTGGACAGTCAAGTTAGCTGAAAAATAGATTTGATGTTAGAATTTTAAATTGATTTCACAGTTTTTGTTCACATATATAATGCTAAGTGTCTAATGTCTGTTTCAAATAAAAAATTATTATGTCAATGTTTATACTATGGTTTTAAAATTTTTTGAATGTTAAATATTTATGTTAATTGATTTAAAATAAAAATACAAAAATATTTACTTGTGATTTGTAAGTTCTTAATTTTTAAATTTTTAAAATTTTGAACAGGTCTGCCTTTCCTTCACACATAAAAACTGATAACTTGGCGTGGTCAAAATAATTGTTGCTTTTGGCTGGACACGGTAGCTCATACCTGTAATCCCAGCACTTTGGGAGGTCAAGCTGGGCTGATCACTTGGGGTCAGGAGTTTAAGATCAGCCTGACCAACACGGTGAAACCCCATCTCTACTAAAAATACAAAAATTAGTCAGGTGTGATGGTGAGCACCTATAATCCAAGCTATTTGGGAGGCTGAGGCACGACAATTGCTTAAACCCAGAAGGCAGAGGTTGCAGTGAGCCAAGATAGTGCTTTTGCACTCCAGCCTAGAGACAGAGCGAGACTCCATCTCAGGAAAAAAAAAATTTAAAAAAAGGAAGAAAAAATAATAATAATTGTCACTTTTTTTTCTTCTCTAGACTCCATATTGCTCAATTATATGAGTCACTTTTAGATTATAAAAATATGTGGACTATCTCTTTGTGTCATGCACAGATCGTCATCTATTTTATTGCCCCAATGAGTACAAAATTTATTATTTAAATTTCAGTTTTACACACTTCACCTTGATATACATCAATGTCGACCACTCTTGCATTTTGCCTGGAACTTGGCGAGACTTTTTCTTTTTCTTTTGAGACAGGGTCTCACTTTGTCACACAAGCTGGAACACAGTGTCATGATCGTGGCTCATTGCAACCTCAACCTCCCTGGGCTCAGGTGATCCTCCCACCTCAGCCTCCCAAGTAGCTGGAAGTACAGCTGTGCGCCACCACACCCAGATAATTTTTCTATTTTTTGTAGAGATGGAGTTTCTCCATGTTGCTCAGGTGGGTCTCGAACTCCTGAGCTCAAGCAATACACTCACCTTAGTTTCCCAAATTTCTGGGATTACAAAAATGAACCACCATGCTTAGCCTGATGAGAACTTTTTATAAGTTGATTTAGATCTTTCTTTTCTTTTCTTTTCTTTTTTTTGTCAGAAGATTTATATTAACTAACTCTTTTCCTCTTGCTGTTTTTCAGAGGCTCATTTTTCATTTTTTTAAACCAGAGTTTATGTTGCTCTGAATGTTATTAATTGAAAAGTATTTATTTCTATAATTTTTTCATTTTGTAAACTTCCTTAATTTCAACTACATTTTTTCTTAGCATCCATAGTATTATGATTATTCTTTTGCACTACAAAATGTCTGTATAACTGCCTTATGGTGACTTTTTTTCATGTTTATTCATCTTTAATTAGATTATTAAACAATCCATTTCCTTTAAATGGGAGCTAGATGTAATTTAGATTGTTTTTGTTTTTACGGACTGGGCTCCTAATAGCTACCAGATTTCTATTTATTTTAAATCAAAAGTCTCACTACTTTTTATTGCTTCTATATGTTCATTTGGTATATTTGCAGTTCTAACTTTTAACGTCTATTGACTTAAAAGAGAATATCTTGGATACATTATCTATGAATATATTTATGAGAGTAAGAGTTTATGTATGAATACTCTGAGAATATTTAAAGCAATACTTTGTAAGGAATTTTGAATGAAAATTTATAGCCAGCAAGTCCTACTTATGACTTCTCGAGGTTTAACATTTTCTCCTTCAAACCTCTTTTCCTTGGAAATAAAAACTTTCCTTAAATCATTTTTGTTATAATATTCATTGAATAGGTTGAAATACAGCCTAACATTGTTTAAGTACAAACATATTAGTGGGTCTTATTCAGGAGTAAAATTCTTTACTGTCTTGGAAAGCAGTTAGGAAGCTGGTTTCTTTTTCAGGTTTACCCTTTCTGAGGAGAGATATACGAATCAATCAAAATTGCATACTGATTTTTCCCCAATGACTTCATATATATTTCTAGTTTGGATTCTAAAAATTTTTCATCTTGATATGCAGTTTATTAGACATTTGTTTTTTAATTTTTAGGGCATTGAAAGTTTGCATCACTAATATTCTTTCCTTAATCCTTCAATGGGAAGATTTTGTAGAGTACATCATAACTTTTAGTCAACTTGACCTCAAATTGTAGAGATAACACTTAGTTTCACATTTATGTATCAACTTGTTCTTATATTTTAAACTATTCAAAAGCAGGGATCATTTCCTCTCACATTTGTTGCTTTGATTTTAGTGCTTAGTGCAGTGCTTGCACATGGTAAACTCTCAATAATTTTTGTTTCTGAAAGTAGATATTAATTTCATGTTATCATAATCAGAATAAAACTAATAGGTAATTGAAATATGAAAAACAATTGACATTAAGTTTACATATCTGGTTAGTTCCCAGATCTCTGTCAGTATAATTGACCTCTATCTGACTGACAATCATGTAAAACAATAGTAGTATAATTCTATTTATTTATTATCTATAAATAGAATATGAAATATATTTAAAATAGGATATAAAATAGATTATATTCTGAAAAGAAACAAAATGTTACAATGCTTTAAGCCAACAAAACATATACAATTGTAATGATGTGTTATTCTATTTAGGACACCAATTTATTATCTAAGTTCGGCAATATTTTTATCAATCTTATAAAAACTGCAAGGGAGAGATTAGAAAAACAATTAATTTCACCTTCAAATTATCTAAAATGATAGAGACTAGAAATTCCACTTTTATGATATCCTAGGACAATCTAATAAAAACGGTCAAAGTTACTAGTCTGTATAACAATAAACCAAAAGAGTATATGTAAACTTGTGTATATTGAAAAATTCAGTGAAGGCAACTGAGGTGAATTTTCAGCAAAATAATACTGAAATCAAATTATAAATCAAGAAATTGTTTTGTACAGTGTAATACATCCTATTAAAGTGGGATGATAAAACTGCTGAGAGGAAACACGGAGAAGCAGAATATACCTGTGTCTCACCAGTGCTGATCTGCAAGACAGTTGCACAAAGAAAGATTTTTAATACTTTCAGCAGCTCTCTATAAATTGGAGATGGTTACATAAAACTATTATAATTGTATACAAGTAGACATTAATATTCAACTGTTTTATCTTGATTTGATTATACATTTATTAACAAACATCCTGCATTTGTCTGTTTTAATGCTGCTAATAAAACAATGTGAAAATGGGTTATTTATAAAGAAGTTTAATTAACTCACAGTTCCACATGGCTGGAGAGGCCTCATAATCATGGCAGAAGGCAAATAAGAAGCAAAGGCATGTCTTACATGGTGACAGGCAAGAGAGCTTGTACAGGGGAACTCCCATTTCTAAAACAATCAGATCTTGTTAGACTTATTTACTACCATGAGAAAAGTATGGAGGAAACCACCCCTATGATTAAATTGTCTCCACCTGACCCTGCCCTTAACATGTAAGGATTATTACAATTCAAGGTGAGATTTGGGTGGGGACGCAGCCAAACCATATCATTTCTCCCCTGGCCAGTACCAAATCTCATGTCCTCACATTTCAAAACCAATGATGCCTTCCCAACAGTCCCCCAAAGTCTTAACTCATTTCGGCATTAACTCATAAATCCACAGTCCAAATTCTCATCAGAGACAAAGCAAGTCCCTTCTGCCTGTGAACCTGCAAAATCAAAAGCAAGTTAGTTACTTCCTAGATACAATGGGGGTACAGGCATTGGTAAAAACACCCATTACAAATGGGAGAAACTGGCCAAAACAAAGAGTCTACAGGCCCCATGGAAGTCCAAGATCCAGAGGCACAGTCATATAGTAAAGCTCCAAAATGATCTTCTTTGACTCCGTGTCTCACATCCAGATCACACTGATGAAAGAGGTGGGCTCCCATGACCTTTGGCAGCTCCACCCCTGTGGCTTTGCAGGGTACAGGTTCCCTTCCGGCTGCTTTCATGGGCTGGCGCCAAGTCTCTGTGGCTTTTCCAGGTGCACAGTGCAAGCTGTTGATGAATCTACATTCTGGGATCTGGAGGATGGTGGCCCTCTCCTCCCTGCTCCACTAGGCAGTGCTCCAGTTGGGACTCTGTATGGGGGCTCCACCCCCACATTTCCCTTCTGCACTGCCCTAGCAGAGGTTCTCCATAAGAACCTCTGCTGTTCCACCCCTGCAGCAGACTTCTGCCTAAACATCCAGGCATTTCCATACATCCTCTGACATCTAGGCAGACATTCCAAGCCTCAGTTACTCTCTTTTGCACACCCACAGGACCAAAATCACGTGGAAGCTGTGTAGGCTTAGGGCTTCCACCCTCTGAAGCAACAGCCTGGGCTGTAACTTGGCCCCTTTTGGCCACAGCTAAAGATGAAGCAGCTGGGCCACAGGGCACCGTTCCTGAGGCTGCATAGAGTAGAGGAGACCTGAGCCTGTCTCAGGAAACCAATTTTTCTCCTAGGAGGCTTGTGATGGGAGGGACTATCCTGAAGGTCTCATTGTCTTGCTGATTAACACTCCTGGTTACTTATGCAATTGTTTTCTGCTGGCTTGAATTTCTCCCAATAAAACGGGGTTTCTTTTCTATCACATAGTCAGGCTGCAAATTTTTCAAGTTTTTATGCTCTGTTTCCTCTTGAATTCTTTACTGCTTGGAAACTTCTGCCAGATACCCTAAATCATCTCTCTTAAGTGCAAAGTTCCACAGGTGTCTAGAACATGGGCAAAATGTCGCCAGTCCCTTTGCATAGCAAGAGTGACCTTTACTCCAGTTCCCAACAAGTTCCTCATCTTCATCTGAGACCACCTCAGCCTCAACCTTGTTGTCCATATCACTATCAGTATTTTGGTCAAAGTCATTGAACAAGTCTCTAGGAAGTTCCAAACTTTCCCACATCTTCCTGTCTTCTTCTGAGCCCTCCAAACTGTTCCAACCCCTGCCTATTACCCAGTTCCAAAGTTGCTTCCTTGTTTTTGGGTATCTTTACAGGAGCACTCCACTCTCGGCAGTACCAGTTTATTGTGTTAGTCTGTTCTTAACCTTCATATTGGTTCTTAACCAAGACATACACGAGACTGGGTAATTTATTAAAAAAACAGGTTTAATAGACTCGCAATTTCACATGGCTGTAGAGGCCTCACAATTATGGCAGAAGGTGAAGGAGAAGCAAAGACAAGTCTTACATGGTGGCAGGCAAGAGAGCTTGTGCAGGGGAACTCCCATTTATAAAACCATCGGATCTTGTGAGACTTATTCACTACCATGAGAACGGTATGGGGGAATCCAACCCTATGATTCAATTATTTCCACCTGGTCATGCCCTTGACACATGGAGATTATTACAATTGAAGGTGAGATTTTAGTGGGGACAGAGCCAAACCATACCATCTCCCAAGTATAAATTTATACTATTTACAATTATTTCATTGAAGGGAAAAATGTGACAGAGTGAAGACTATTTTCTTTGCTTTAAATATGTCTCTTTTACAAGACACGAATAGATAGCATTTCAGCATAAGTATCACTTTATTCAGTATGGGTAAGGATATAAGAATGACTATTTCTATTTTTTTCTCACAATGCTGATTCTTTTATTTATAAAAAGCTGAAGACCAGAAACTCTTTCCACACAAAAGTAATGCCTCAAGACGAGATCCCACCTCCATGGACAAATAGTGACTACAAGTAATAATACTTGTAAATCATATTAGCTCTTTAAACAATAAAGACTTTGATTTTGTTAATGCACTGAAGAGAACTTTGTTACTGTTAAGTGCATAGTACAGAAAACATGGCGTTCTAGGACTGAAAATTTAAAATGAGTTTTTCTTTGTTATATATTGCACGGAGAAAATATTTTATCTCTAGGTTTTTTGGCTAGGTTTTTTTGGCTAGGCCTGAGAATTAAATTTGCATAAGACAGATAACAGGAGAAAATCATACAAATGTATTTAAAACAAGATTTAATGAAAGAAAGAAGAATTTGAACCTCCTGAAATTTGGCATGGGAACATTAATAAGTAAATGAACATCCAAAGACAGATAGATTTGAGCACTTATATACACATATAGCAAATTGGACAAACAGTAGCAAATTTTGGAAAAAAGTCAATGGAGCTTGGGCTACCTTAGTTACGTGGATAGAGAAACAATTAGAAAGAGAAGAGTGAGTTCAACAAGTTTTGTTTGTACAGATTTCCCTCATCCTCACCTTTCCAGCTTTTATAATAAGAATGATACTGATAACTTTCTATTGGTTTAGGGAGAACATCTTTCATATGGGAATTTCATTTCTTGCTTTTAAGGAGAAAGGTCAGAGTGATCTTGAAACTGCTGTTTTCCAACTACCTTTAACTTAAAATAGTCAGTATTCCAGAAAAGCATATCTTACTGTGGTATGTTCTAAATTCCTTCAATACCATGAAGTAAATTTAAGCATATCTTCTGTCTGCTCTCTAATCTCTATGTCAATAATATCTTTTTAATTTATTTCAAAGTGATGTCCAGATATGCCAATTAAAAAAACAAATCTAATAAATTTTGAAATGTGCTAACGAAGTGAAGAAAACCAATGCATGAAAGTCCTAATGAATGGGCTTAATTCATTATTATTATTTTTTTAGACAGTCTCTTTTTGTTGCCCAGGCTGGAGTGCAGTAGTGCGATCTTGGCTGACTGCAGCCTTGACCTCCCAGGCTCAAGCAATCCTACTGCCTGTACCTCCCAAATAGACGGGACCACAGGTGGGTGCCACCACGCCCAGCTAATTTTTGTATTTTTAGTAGAGACAGGATTTCATCATGTTGCCCAGGCAGGTCTTGAACTCCTGACCTCAAGTGATCTGACTGTTGTGGCCTCCCACAGTGCTGGGATTAAAGGTGTGAGCCACTGTGTCTGGCATGGTTTAATCCATTTGATAAAAATTTATCCTCTCATTGTTTAAGATAGTCACCAATAATCTCCTCTTTAACTACTTTATTGAAGAATCATAAAATTAATAGAGCATACAAATTTTATTCAGGTCATTTAGTTTTCCTTTTTTATTTTTCTTACTACAGCGTTAAAACAGTTAACCAGAATACCATTAAGCACTAAGTTACTTTTATTGGTGATGAGAGCAAAAGGAAATTTTATATATATATATATATATAAAGTGTGTATATATATATCTATATCTGTAGATAGATAATATATATATATCTCCGTTGATAGTGTCCAAATGACTTAAGAAAAATCTTGTAAGCCCTTGGGTGAATGGTTGCTGGTGATTAGAAAGCAATTCTGATAGGTGTAGAGAAATAAATCCAGAACTCAGTAATCAATACTCAGGAACAGCCAGTTTCCATCCATAATTACGTTTGAGCAATTGTCAAAATGTAAACATGTTAAGTAATTAGAGCTTTTCTAAAACCTACAGTGTTTCTACGTATAGGCAGAGCACGTTGACATTTCTCCCTCTGATCTAATTAGCACCATGAAAATAAATTAAAAATATAATGGAACAAAGAAGAATTTGGAAATTCTGTTACTTTTTGAATGTACTTGGTCATTTAGAGGTAAGTTTATATTAAGACAAATTATTTTACAATAACAAAGGAACAAAGAAACAGAACTGGCTAAGGTAAAACATTTCTAGTTAAAGGTATCTCAAAAAATGGAAGATAAGAACTTCTTTCATTGAGAAACAAGATTTATTGGGCCATATAATAAATTAAAGGAATAAGTCTAACAACGTTATTTCATTATGAAATGTCATTGTGAGAATCATATTTTTTATTCAAACTATAAATAATTAACATGTGTTGTTTTGCTTATTTAAAACATTAGTGAGTGAAATTTTTGTGTTCTTTAACATTCTTATACAACTGAAACTTTAAAACGTATTGTGTCTAACTATATTTATCTACTTTCCACCGAAATTTTTCAGACAAGTTTGTATTTAAGCAAACCATTCTAATGGCACTGCAACTAAAAATCAAAGCAACATAGATGTTGTTCTGACATTTGTTCCTCCACATATATTCATCACTTCAGTAAAGATCTTCCCAATGTAAAAATCCTCACTTAATCAAATTCAACTAAACTATTAGAATCATATTTTAATCAATGATGCTTATCAAGAATGAAACTTACACATTTTGATCAAGGAAGATAGAATATATTGGAAATCCATACAGATAGTACATGTCAACACGAAAACCTGATGTAATATTCCAGTTTTGTTTAAAACACACACACACACACACACACACAAACACACACATACACACACACCCTTACCCCAAAGGTAAGAATTTGCCTTTTATTTTAGACTCGTAAAAATTAATTTTTAAGGATATTTTAAAATAAATGGAGATTTAGTGTGTAACTCTGCATTTTAAAATCTGTCTTCACATTCAGTAATCAGCCCACTTGCTTTTCAATTAGTTGAGGTTACACAGTTTCATTTAATATTTGAATTATTCAGTTTAATTAAAGTAACAAATTCAGACTTAAATGTGCTCAAAGGGGTAGAAAAATTAATTGCAATTTAGAACGTAACATTTATAAAAATATGTCCTCCAGCAGCCTGGAACTTAAAAATATTTGGGTTAAAATTTGAAAAGTTATTCATTTGAAGCTCCAAAAGTATGCCAAGTTTACAAATATTAAATAAACAATATTACTCATACATTACTTGATAATTTTCTAATTTTTCTTTATTTACAAAGTGAGTGGCACAGGGACATAACAGGCATAACTTAAAAATATGTAATGTAAATATTACAGCACTGTAAACCATTTTTATGAAAGCAATAATAAAATACTCTTTGTATTTAGAAATGTATTTACAGATCAGCAGTCCAGTACATGAAAGTGTTCAGCACTGAAAATCACAACAATAGTGCAAGCTTATGTGTTTTAGAGTACTTACTATATGAGTCACTGTAATAGAAATTTTGCAATGTGCTAGAAAGAGGTACTGCCTCCTTTTTATGTTTCAATAATGTGATGAAGTACATACTTTTTTTTTAGAATGGGCGGATGTTGATATCATAAATCATTGTTTGGATAAAAAATTATACATTGTAAAACATGTATGCCATTTATTATTTAAAATTAACAACAAACTCAGATACATTGCACAGACAGCATCAGACCAGATTTGGAAATCAGGTAGATAAGAATTAAAAAATAAAAATGAGTTCCTTATGTACACATATCAAACTCTTTAAAATTAAAAATCTAGCTTTATAATTTACATCCTGCTGTTATTACTGTCTAGAGCACATTTAGAATAGTATTTAGTGTTGATTAATACTAATAACAATAATTAATGGTGAAAAATATAACCAATAGTATTTACTAAAGGGAAATATGATTATTATTAATGTATCTATGTGATCAATTCATATTTAATATATTGTCAAGTTTATATAAATATCTCCTTCAGTATTTTTCAGTGAGAGATAGATTTTTAAAAATTATTATGCTGTGCCTTTACCTTTAGTTTATGGTAATACATTGCCTTTGATGCACTATTTTTTTCACCTATTAACCTCTGAATAATTAGAAGACATTGTACAATCAATGTGTTTAGTGATTTATTGTGAGAGTGTAACCACCCCATACACCATTTTAATAGAGATAACAAAAAGTTATTATAAGATTACTAATAATACTCTGGTCTGTGGCATTTTAAAATTATAAAAATATAGTAATTCATGTAAGTAGTGTTCTGCTTGTTCTTTGTTAGATTTCTATTGGTTGAATTTACACACTCTAGAAAATTATTTAAATAATCTACCAATTTATGACAATATCTGTTTTCTTTTTTAAATAAAATATGATATTAATTAGTTTATACTAACATAATGACTCTTTCTCCTCTCAATTGACAGTGAGAATATAGTTAACATTAGTAAAAGCTGTTCTTCCTATGCCCCCATATAATTATTCTTGGAACACTCTTGGCACGTATAAATGTCTCCAGAATTTGCCTTGACTAATGCACAACTCTAGAAAAAAATTATTTAAGGTAAGATGTTAATTTGTGTTTAACAATGCAAGTAGAGGAATTTAGAGGAGCTATTCAAGTTGCAGATGGGGGCATAATTAGTTTGCCAAGTATGCTATAAACTATTGAGAACAATTGTCAATGGCTCTTATTGAGAGTGGAAGGAAGGCTAAAGTAGAGAAAAGTTTGATACAACTCTATCCCATTTTCAGTAATCTGTTGGGATTGCATTATTACAGATAACGGTCTATCTAGGTACTTGTAATCCTGTGATACTATTTTCAAATAAGCAGAAATAATCTGTTTCTTACAAATATAAAAAGCTAACAAATATGGGAATAATCTAATAGAAAGCACATTGCAAAAGTCTAGGATAAAGTTTCATGCTGCAAAAAACATATGTGTGCATCTGTCTTTATATCTGCATTACTTATAATCCTTTGGGTATATACCCAGTAATGGGATGGCTGGGTCAAATGGTATTTCTAGTTCTAGATCCTTGAGGAATCGCCACACTGTCTTCCACAATGGTTGAACTAGTTTACAGTCCCACCAATAGTGTAAAAGTGTTCCTATTTCTCCACATCCTCTCCAGCACCTGTTGTTTCCTGATTTTTTAATGATTGCCATTCTAACTGGTGCAAGATGGTATCTCACTGTGATCTTGATTTGCATTCCTCTGATGGTGAGTGATGATGAGCATTTTTTCATGTGTCTGTTGGCTGCATAAATGTCTTCTTTTGAGAAGAGTCTGTTCATATCCTTTACCCACTTTTTGATGGGGTTGTTTGTTTTTTTCTTGTAAATTTGTTTGAGTTCTTTGTAGGTTCTGGATATTAGCCCTTTGTCAGATGAGTAGATTGCAAAAATTTTCTCCCATTCTGTAGGTTGCCTGTTCACTCTGATGGTAGTTTCTTTTGTGGTACAGAAGCTCTTTAGTTTAATTAGGTCCCATTTGTCAATTTTAGCTTTTGTTGTCATTGCTTTTGGTGTTTTAGACATGAAGTCCTTGCCTATGCCTATGTCCTGAATGGTATTGCCTGGGTTTTCTTCTAGGGTTTTTATGGTTTTAGGTCTAACATTTAAGTCTCTAATCCATCCTGAATTAATTTTTGCATAAGGTGTAAGGAAAGAATCCAGTTTCAGCTTCCTACATATGGCTAGCCAGTTTTCCCAGCACTGTGTCTTGAATAGGGAATCCTTTCCCCCTTTCTTGTTTTTGTCAGGTTTGTCAAAGACAAGATGGTTGTAGATGTGTGGTATTATTTCTGAGGGCTCTGTTCTGTTCCATTGATCTGTATCTCTGTTTCAGTACCAGTACCATGTTGTTTTGGTTACTGTAGCTTTGTAGTATAGTTTGAAGTCAGGTAGTGTGATGCCTCCAACTTTGTTCTTTTGACTTAGGATTGTCTTGGCAATGCAGGTTCTTTTTTGGTTCCATATGAACTTCAGTTTTTTCCAATTCTATGAAGAAAGTCATTGGTAGCTTAATGAGGATGGCATTGAATCTATAAATTACCTTGGGCAGTATGGCCATTTTCATGATATTGATTCTTTCTATCCATGAGTATGGTATGTTCTATTTGTTTGTGTCCTCTTTTATTTTTACTGAGCAGTGGTTTGTAGTTCTCCTTGAAGAGGTCCTTTACGTCCCTTATAATTTGGATTCCTAGGTATTCTACTCTCTTTGAAGCAATTGTGACTGGGAGTTCATTCATCATTTGGCTCACTCTTTGTTATTGGTGTACAAGAATGCTTGTGATTTTTGCACTTTGATTTTGCATCCTGAGACTTAGATGAAGTTGCTTATCAGCTTAAGGAGATGTTGGGCTGAGACGATGGGTTTTTCTAAATATACAATCATGTCATCTGCAAACGGGGACAATTTGACTTCTTCTTTTCCTGACTGAATACCCTTTATTTCTTTCTCTTGTCTGATTGCCCTGGCCAAAACATCCAACACTATGTTGAATAGGAGTGGTGAGACAGGGCATCACTGTCTTGTGCCAGTTTTCAAGGGGAATGCTTCCAGTTTTTGCCCATTCAGTATGATATTGGCTGTGGGTTTGTCATAAATAGCTCTGATTATTTTGAGATACGTTCCATCAATACCGAATTTATTGAGAGTTTTTAGCATGAAGGGCTGTTGAATTTTGTCAAAGGCTTTTTCTTTAAAAAATCTGGTTTGTAATCTCCGCATTTTTATTGAAGTTTGTAATGCATTTATATTTATGTCATGATCAATGTGGGGCTTGTCTGCCACACTGTTATTTTCCATATGTCTCATGTGTTTTTCCCTTTGTTTCTCCATTCTTTTGTGTTAAATATTTTCCAGAGCTCTAAAAAAAAAAAAAAAAAAAAGTTTCATGCATTGCTACTTTAATTGTTAACATTCCAAGCATACTAATAAAAAAATTCTTCAGAAAATGTTCTTTGCTTTCCATATAAAAATGTACAGAAGTTACATAATTGTATCCTTCTCTATTTCTCATTATGTTAGTGTCTTTTGGAATTAAATGCAAGCTAAAATACATATAACTAGAGCTTATTAAAACTACATCTTCAGAGTAATCCTGTTATCTAAAGTTTAAATTTAAGGGAGGCAGAATTTTACTTCTATTCATTTTAAATTCTCAGCTGGGGCTCTTTAACAAAAAGACCGATTAACAAGACAAAAATACACACCATGCAGGAGAAATCTCAATGAACAGTAACTAAAAAAAGATGGCTTAGAACCCCAACTTGTACAACTACTTTAACAAAGAATAATAAAGTTGTAGAGAAATGACAAGATAGAGAGAAACAGTTTTAGGCTTCCATAGCTGGAAACTTAAAACTCACCCATATTTTCACATTGTTCTTTTTCCCCAGAGACTTTAGCAAGGATCTCTTTATTTCTACTATCTCTGAGTCACAGACCTGTGAAGGCAAATTTTAGGTGTCAACTTGTCTGGATGAAGGAATACCTAGAAAACTGGTAAAGTATTATTTCTGGCTGTAATTGTGAGGTTGTTTCCAGAGGACACTGGTGAACTGAGTTGGGGGGATCTGCCCTCAATGTGGTGTGGCAATATCCAATCGGCTGAGTCCAGACACAACAAATAAGGCAATGGAAAGTTAATCTTCTTTCTCTCTCTCCTCAAGCTGGGCAATATAGATTGGCTGTGCTCACCTCCAAATATCATCTTGAATTCCCATAATCCCCTCATGTCATGGGAGAGACCTGATGGGAGGTAATTGAATCATAGGGGTGGTTACCTCCATGCTGTTCTCCTGATGGTAAGTTCTCAAGAGGCCTGCTGGTTTTATAAGGGGCTTTTCCCCCTTTGCTTAGCACTTCTCCTTGCTGCCGCTAGGTGAAGAAGGACGTGTTTGCTTCCCTTTCTGCCAGGATTGTTTCCTGGGGCCTTCCCAGCCCTGTGGAACTGTGAGTCAATTAAACTTTTTTCCTTTATAAACAAGCCAGTCTGGGATATGACACTATTAGCAGTGTGGAAATGAACTAATATAGTGGAAACTTCACAGTTCCAGATTGTCTGTCCTTTGGGCTTCAGGACTTCTATCAGTGGTCCTCCAGACTCCCAGGCCTTCATATCAGACTGAGAGTTACACCACCAACTTCCCTGGTTCTGAGGCTTTCAAAAATGGAGTGCTGGATGACGGCAGCATCACTGGGTCTCCTGCTTGCTGATGACCTGTCATGGAAATTCTCAGTTTACATGAGCCAATTTCCCTAGTATATATGATATATGTATATCCACATCTATATCCATATTTATATCCTATTGATTCTGTGAATGTGGAGAATTCTAATACAGTACCCATGCTAAACTTAACAATATTGGAAAAGTTTTGGGATCTTTATAATTTACGTTTCCCCACCCCCAGCTAGTTATTCCCAGAATCTTGCATACTTCTACGTATTTTGACTTTCTAAGAAGAGCATTTGTTATTCTCACTCAGAAAATTACTTTACCAGACCCCTCTAGTTTTTTCAGAAGAAGGCATGAACTTCTCAAGAGTTTGGCAAAAGCAGTTTTCGTAAAAAAAATGCCCTGGACTGTGCAAAACGCATTGGCGTTTTCAGCAGGGAATGGATTTAAGAATATCTGTTTTTTAGGGGCAATAAGGTTGTGTGTGTGTGTGTGTGTGTGTGTGTGTAGTTTGGGAATAAACAAGTGGGGGATTATGAAATTGAGCAAGAGATGAATAAATACAAAGAGGAGAGAAGGGTTTTGTGAAGAAATGTTCTAGAATAGGTTGTCCGAGCATCCCAGGCCTTGATTTATCAGGCATACAACAATAAGGTTGTTGCTGTTGTCATTCTAAGCCAATAGAAGGACATATAAAGTTATTCTTTCAATATACTGCTGAATTTAAATAACAAATATATAATGCATGGTATGTTCATTAGAGAAATTAAACTATAATTTGCATGTCTATCTCTATATTTTTATTGGAATATTTGGATTTGAAATATTTAAAATTTTTAAAGTGATCAACAAGAATTCAGATAAAATGAGAATGTATTGCTGTATAAAATGTTAAATAAAAATCTCAACACAATAAATTAGAAACTTATGTATATTTATATATTTTTTAATCTACAGGTTAATTCTACTTTAGGGGATACATTGTATAACTTATTTTACAAATATGCATGTTGTCCACTTAGAAAATGCATTGCTATAAAATCTTCATTTACGTAAGATTTTAAATCAAAGGAACACTCTACCATATCTGGGCTTACCTTTTGGTGTTTCTACCTTAGCTCCTATTCCTATTCTGTCACCCAAAATAAGGTTGATCCATTGACACTAAAATTACTTTTCTTGATTTGGGTTTCTTTGTCTTACAAGGGCCAACATACCTTGCAACTCTTATCCCTCCAGATTAACGGGTTTTCTGGTTTTGCCAGGATGCCTTTTAAATTTCTTTCTCTGGAAGGGAATTATTTCTGGATGACTCAATCTTACAAGTTTTTCCAAGTTGCTGCCATGACTTTGGCTCCCTCTCATAATTTTAGGGCTGATGTATGTGTGTTATTTTGCCCTTCATTTGTATTTATCTTTATCCATTTTGTCAAATGTTTGAAAAAGATACTGGAAGTTTGGATTCATACTGCAAAAGTTTTTGGATAAATTTTAACAATAACTTAAAGAACAATGCTGAATATGTTATACATATATTCAATAAGTTACAACGCAGCTGATTTATGAACAACAAACTTGAAGGGGGTGTTTTTTATGTCTCATATAATTAAATATTTTCAAACCACTTAAATTGTTTTTCTTTTGGTATGAGTTTTTCTTAATTTTATTTTCAGGTATGGAATTCTCTAAAATGTTATGTTAAAAGAATCTGAGATACAATGTATGAATTGAATATTTTATTTACACAGTATTTTTTCATAAAATTTAAACACATAATATTGTCTAAATTTTATGAATGATGATTATTCTCTCCATATGCAGTCTATGCTATTTTCAGTTGTGAAATATTGTAATTTTCTATTACTGGAAATTCCTTTTACATGATTCTAGCATTGTATACTCAGTTCTGTTTATTACTTAAAGTGCTATTTTCATTCAACACTATTTGCAGAAAACAACAATCAAGTGTTCTTATTCTACTAACTAGATAATTATTACTTAACACTGACCTTTCTTTCATTAAACACCTACTCATTTCGTTAATGTAAATAGCATCGTGAAAATTAAAGATGCAAGTTTCTTCAAGAAATAGCTCAATGAATTAAGACTAAGACAACACAGTATGTCCTATCGAATTATTAAAGTTAATATCTTCAAATTCATAAAATTTAGTATAAATATAACTTTTCAAATGTCACTTTTCATTTTATTAACATATTATTTGTTTTTCTTACATATTGGTGAAGGTACAATTAAATAACAAGTCAAATCTCATTTGAGAAAGTAACAATTTTTTTTTAAATGTATGAATTTCCCAGTTTTTCACAATGGAGCAATTTTATAGGATGAAAAAGAGTTTAACTATTAATCCCCCATTTTTAAGTTGGTTAGCTTTTTTTTTTTTCTTTTGAGATGGAGTGTCACTGCTCTGTTGCCCAGGCTGGAGTGCATTGGTGCTATCTCGGCTCACTGCAAGCTCCGCCTCCCGGGTTCCCGGCATTCTCCTGCCTCAGTCTCCCAAGTAGCTGGGACTATAGGCGCCGCCACCACACCCGGCTAACTTTCTATATTTTTAGTAGAGACAGGGTTTCACCCTGTTCTCCAGGATGATCTTGATCTCCTGACCTCGTGATCTGCCTGCCTTGGTCTCCCAAAGTGCTGGGATTACAGGCGTGAGCCACCGTGCCCTACCGGTTAGTTTTTTAACATATCGGTTTATCTATCAATGACACGTTGTTTTCTGTACCAAAACATTTTGAACCAGATAATTTCTCCTGTTCTATTTTAATGATTACACACTTTAAAAGTCCTTCGATTCAGATAGTTTATATACTGACAATGCTAGGTTTTATAAAACTTACGTATTATAATCAATTCCTAAGTGTTAAATGATTTCTAATTTACGTTTCTTGTAGTATGAACATTGAAAGAAAATGCATATGGACTTAAAGTCACATTTCGTTTTCAAATGTAGTATCACAATTTCTTGTTAATCCCTTCTTTTGAATTTGTCAAGTGTGTGTATGTATATACATCCACAGTATACCTGTATGTGTGTGTACATACACACATACACACAGATAATATACATACACATACATACATAAATACATAACACACAGTTCTGGGTTGTTGTTTTTGTTTTTTTAGATCCATACTCTAGCTGCCACTAGTGACTTGCAAGCTGGTTTGTACTTCACAAAGCTTTTCACCTGGCAATCATTAAACCCCAATCACATTGGGCAAGCTTCTATATTTGTTAGCATGGCAAGAAGATGTATCTGAACTTATTTTTAAAGTGATCAGTATATTTTTTGGACAATTTCCATCTTCCTCAACATTTGTAGCTTGATTAGGAATATTACTAGAATGATACAGAAATATTTTATGCTTAAACACAAGCAGTATTAAAAAGTTGCAGTATTTTCCTTATTATAAAAAGGAATATAGGGGCACGCCCAAGATGGTCAAATAGGAAAAGCTCCAGCCTCCAGCTCCCAGCGTGAGCATCACAGAAGACGGGTGATTTCTGCATTTTCAACTGAGGTACCGGGTTCATCTCACTGGGGTGTGCCAGACAGTTAGTGCTGGTCCATGGGTGCAGCCCAACCAGCAAGAGCTGAAGCAGGGTGAGGCATTGCCTCACCTGGGAAGGGCAAGAGGGAAGGGAATTCTTTTTCCTAGCCAAAGGAAATTGAGACATACAACACCTGGAAAATCGGGTAACTCCCACCCTAATACTGCACTTTACCAAGGGTCTTAGCAAACAGCACACCAGGAGATTATATCCCATCCCTGGCCCAGAGGGTCCCATGCTGACAGAGCCTCCCTCATTGCTAGCACAGCAGTCTGAGATCTAACTGCAAGGTGGCAGGAAGGCTGGGGGAGGGGCATCCGCTATTGCTGAGGCTTATGTAGGTAAACAAAGCTGCTGGGAAGCTCGAATTGGGTGGGGCCCACCACAGCTCAAGGAGGCCTGTCTGCCTCTGTAGACTCCACCTCTGGGGACAGGGCATAGCTAAACAAAAAACAGCAGAAACCTCGGCAGAGGTAAATGTCCCTGTCTGACAGTTTTGAAGAGAGCAGTGGATCTCCCAGCATGGAGGTTGATATCTGAGAATGGACAGACTGCCTGCTTAAGTGGGTCTCTGAACCCTGAGTAGCCTAACTGGGAGACATCCCCCACTAGGTGCAGACTGACACCTCACACCTCACACGGCTGGGTACACGCCTGAGACAAACCTTCCAGAGCAAGAATCAGACAGTAACACTCGCTGTTCAGCAATATTTTATCTTCTGCAGCCTCCGCTGCAGATACCCAGGCAAACAGGGTCTGGAGTAGAACTCAAGCAAACTCCAACAGACCTGCAACTGAGGGTCCTGACTGTTAGAAGGAAAACTAACAAACAGGAAGGACACCCACACCAAAACCCCATCAGTACGTCACCATCATCAAAGACCAGAGGCAGATAAAACCACAAAGATGGGGAAAAAGCAGTGCAGAAAAGCTGGAAATTCAAAAAATCAGAGTGCATCTGCCACTCCAAAAGAACACAGCTCATTGCCAGCAATGGAACAAAGCTGGACGGAGAATGACTTTGATGAGTTGAGAGAGGAAGGCTTCAGTAAATCAAACTTCTCAGAGCCAAAGGAGGAATTATGTAACCAGCACAAAGAAACTAAAAACTTTGAAAAAAGATTTGACGAATGGCTAACTAGAATAACCAATGTAGAGAAGTCCTTAAAAGAACAGATAGAGATGAAAACCATAACACGAGAACTACGTGACAAATGCACAGTAACTGACTCGATCCACTATAAAAAAGAGTATCAGTGACTGAAGATCAAATGAATAAAATGAAGCAATAAGAGAAGTGTAGAGAAAAAGGAGTAAAAAGAAATGAACAAAGCCTCCAAGAAATATGGGATTATGTGAAAAGACAAATCTAGGTCCAACTGGTGTGCCTGAAAGTGACAGGGACAATGGAAGTAAGTTGGAAAACACTCTGCAGGATATCATCCAGGAGAACTTCCCCAACCTAGTAAGGCAGGCCAGCATTCAAATTCAGGAAATACAGAGAACACCACAAAGATATTCCTTGAGAAGAGCAACTCCAAGACACATAATTGTCAGATTCACCAAAGTTGAAATTAAAGAAAAAATGTTAAGGGCAGCCAGAGAGAAAGGTCGGGTTACCCACAAAGGGAAGTCCAACAGACTAACAGCAGATCTCTCAGCAGAAACTCTCCAAGCCAGAAGAGAGTGGGGGCCAATATTCAACATTCTTAAAGAAAAGAATTTTCAACCCAGAATTTCATATCCAGCCAAACTAAGTTTCAGAAGTGAAGGAGAAATAAAATATTTTACAGACAAGCAAATGCTTAGAGATTTTGTCACTACCAGGCCTGCCCTACAAGAGATCCTGATGGAAGCACTAAACATGGAAAGGAACCACAGGTACCAGCCATTCCAAAAACATGCCAAAATGTAAAGTCCATCGATGCTAGGAACAAACTGCATCAAATAACGAGCAAAATAACCAGATAACATCATAATGACAGGATCAAGTTCACACATAACAATATTAACCTTAAATGTAAATGGACTAAATGGTCCAATTAAAAGACACAGACTGGCAAATGGGATAAAGAGTCAAGACCCATCAGTTTGCTGTATTCAGGAGACCCATCTCATATGCAGAGACACACATAGGCTCAAAATAAAGGGATAGAGGAAGATCTACCAAGCAAATGGAGAACAAAAAAAAGCAAGGGTTGCAATCCTAGTCTCCAATAAAACAGACTTTAAATCATCAAAGATCAAAAGAGACAAAGAAGGCCATTACATAATGGTAAAGGAATCAATTCATCAGGAAGAGCTAACTATCCTAAATATCAATGAACCCAATACAGGAACACGCAGATTCATAAAGCATGTCCTTAGAGAATTACAAAGAGACTTAGACTCCCATACAATAATAATGGGAGACTTTAACACCCTACTGTCAACATTAGACAGATCAACGAGACAGAAAGTTAACAAGGAGATCCAGGAATTGAACTCAACTCTGCACCAAGTGGACCTAATAGACATCTACAGAACTCTGTACCTCAAAACAACAGAATATACATTCTTCTCAGCACTACATCACACTTATTCAAAAATTGACCACATAGTTGGAAGTAAAACATTCCTCAGCAAATGTAAAAGAACAGAAATTATAACAAACTGTCTCTCAGACCACAGTGCTATCAAACTAGAACTCAGGACTCAGAAACTCAATCAAAACCACTCAACTACATGGAAACTGAACAACTTGCTCCTGAATGACTACTGGGTACATAACGAAATGAAGGCAGAAATAAAGATGTTCTTTGAAACCAAAGAGAACAAAGATACAACATTCCAGAATCTCTGGGACACATTTAAAGCAATGTGTAGAGGGGAATTTATAGCACTAAATGCCCACAAGCGAGAGCAGGAAAGATCTAAAATTGACACCCTAACATCACAATTAAAAGAACTAGAGAAGCAAGAGCAAACACATTCAAAAGCTAGCAGAAGGCAGGAAATAACTAAGATCAGAGCAGAGCTGAAGGAGATAGAGACACAAAAAACCCTCCAAAAAAATCAATGAATCCAGGAGCTGGTTTTTTGAAAAGATCAACAAAATTCATAGACCACTAGCAAGACTAATAAAGAAGAAAACAGAGAAGAATCAAATAGATGCAATAAAAAATGATAAAGGGGATATCACCACTGACCCCACAGAAACACAAACTACTATCAGAGAATACTGTAAACACCTCTATGCAAATAAACTAGAAAACCTAGAAGAAATGGATAATTTCCTGGACACTTACACTCTCCCAAGACTAAACCAGGAAGAAGTTGAAACCCTGAACAGACCAATAGCAGGCTCTGAAATTGAGGCAATAATTAATAGCCTACCAACCAAAAAAAGTCCAGGACCAAACAGATTCACAGTCTAATTCTACCAGAGGTACAAGGAGGAGTTGGTACCATTCCTTCTGAAACTACTCCAATGAATAGAAAATGAGAGAATCCTCCCTAACTCATTTTACGAGGCCAACATCATCCTGATACCAAAGCCTGGCAGAGATATAACAAAAAAAGAATATTTTAGACCAATATCCCTCATGAACATCAATGCAAAAATCCTCAAGAAAATACTGGCCAACCAAATCCAGCAGCACGTCAAAAAGCTTATCCACCATGATCAAGTGGGCTTCATCCCTGGGATGCAAGGCTGGTTCAACATATGCAAATTAATAAACGTAATCCAGCATATAAACAGAACCAAAGACAAAAACCACATGATTATCTCAATAGATGCAGAAAAGGCCTTTGACAAAATTCAACAGCCCTTCATGCTAAAAACTTTCTGTGGTGAGAGAAATGCTGTGGTGAGAGAAACTATCTCACATAGTTCATGTTACTCCCTTGCCACCCCCATCAGAGCAGGAGATGGTATATACTTCTGTGAGCCTTGAGGAGAAGTCACATTACTGGCTCCCTTACAGACATTCCCCAGCATCAGCCTGCAGCTGAACCCAGAGGAGCAACAGCATTCACATAGTCTGGTTTTCAGGAACTACTACTTCCAGAGGAAGAGGGAGTGTACTATATCAAGGGGACATCCCACTGATGGGAAGTTTCTTTCAGCAGAAGCACAGTTGCAGTGTTGGATTGAATAAATAAATGAAGCCTGCAGCTTTATCTCAACAGAGAGGCAGACCTGGTGCTCATCAAGGGTCTTGGAGAAGGGTACTCCTTTCCCCTCTCATTCCCCACTGCAAAAACAGCTGGGGCCTCTCCCATGGAAGGTCAGTGTGGATGCACCTATAGACAGCCTTTCTGAAACACTTCAGGGTAACTACATCCTCACAGGTGGAGCAACCTGCAGGTTCAGGTTGGCACAAGAAGTAGAGTCATGGCTGGGCGTGGTGGCTCATGCCTGTAATTCCAGCACTTAGGGAAGCCAAGGCAGGTGGACTGTCTGATGACAGGAGTTGGAGACCAGCCTAGCCAACATGGCAAAATCCTGCCTCTACTAAAAAAATATAAAAATTAGCCAGGTGTAGTGGCGGGTGCCTGTAGTCCCAGCTACTTGGGAGGCTGTAGCAGGATAATTTCTTGAACCCAGGAGGCAGAGGTTGCAGTGAGCTGATATCACACCAGTGCACTCCAGCCTAGGTGACAGAGTAAGACACCGTCTCAAAAAAAAAAAAAAAAAAAAAAAAAAGGTAGAATCACATTTCCTGTTTACTTGGAAGATCAACATTCCTGCAGGTGAATAAAGAAAACAAAAAGGGTCTCCGTGATCTGAATAGCCAGAACACTGTGTCAGGAATGCCATCTGAGAGGTAAATCATCTTCCTGCTAGCCTGACAGAGGAGCAGAGGTGGCTTTCACTCTTCTCCTGATAAGATCTCAGTGTGTTTCACTGAACTCTTCCAGCCACCTCTGCTTTGTCAAGGCTGTGACCTCTGCCCACCAGTGGGCATTGCATTTACCTACCTACTTTAGCCACAACTGGTTTCTACCCCAGGACATTGTCCCTGTCGGCCTGAAGTCTGAAATATTCAACTCAGTCAATAAAAGGCTGAATAAATAAATAAATAAATAAATAAATAAATAAATAAACAAATAGCCCAACATGGGGGAATGAGGTAAGCTTCAGGAGACCTCTGCCATTCCAACCCCATAGGAGATAGTGAACTTTCTGACACACCAAGCACATTGCTACTACAACCAGTATCTGAGAAAGTCATCATACAAAGACTCTCTATAACCAAAGACATCATATAAAGACTTCATCCTTGAAAGCACTAAGAGCTGAATTAGGCTACCATAAACTGTAAACATCAAAGTCACATATTTAATGGGGAGAAGAAGAAATCTTTTAAAAAGTCAAATAAAAAATAAATTCAAGAATAATTAGAAGAAATAGTCTACCAAATGAGAATAAATTGGAAAAATAATTTTGGTAATATGACAAAACAAGGTTATATAACACCCCCAAAAGATCAGATTAATCCTCTAGCAATGGATTCAAACCAAGATAAAACACTCAAAATACCAGATAAAAATTCAAAAGGTTGACTATTAAGCTACTGAATGAGATACCAGAGAAAGGGGAAAACCAAATAAATACATTTAAAAAACAATTCTCGATATGAATGAAAACACTTTTGAAAGACATAAATATTTTAAAGAAAAGCCACTAAGAACTTCTTAAATGAAAGACACATTTAGGAAATTACAAAATGCCATGAAAAGGTTTAGCAATAGACTAGAAAAAGTAAAAGGAAGAATTTCTGAGCTCAAAGACAAGGCTTTTGAATCAACCCAATTAGACAAAAATAAAGAATAAAAAGAAACAAAGAAAGTCTACAAGAAACAAAGGATTATGCAAAGTGGTCAAACCTAAGAATAATTGATGTTCCTGAGGGAGAGGAAAAAGCAAAACGTTTTGAAAACTTATTTGAGGGAATAATTAAGTAAAACTTCCCTGGCCTTGCTAGACATTTACATATACAAATATAAGAAGCTCAATGTACTCCCAGGAGATTACTCACAAAAAAATACTTTAGCAAGGAATATAGTCATCAGACTATCTAAAGTCAATGTGAAAAAAAGAATACTGAGAGGAGTGAGACAAAAGCACCAGGTAATCTATAAAGGAAAACCTGTCAGACTAAGAGCAGACTTGTTACCAAAAAACCCTGCAAGCCAGAAGAGGCTAGGTTCCTATCTTTAGCCTCCTTAAACAGGATAACTCTTAGCCAATAAGACATGAAGGAAAAGAGAGTCATTTTCTAACAAACAAATGCTGAGGGAACTTATTACTACTACAGCAGCCCTACAGGAAATGCTAAAGAGAGTTCTAAATCCTGAAGCAAAGAATATTCACCAATACAGACTCTCTTGAAGGCATAAAACTCACAGGGCCTAAAAAATAATAACACAGTGAAGAAACCAAAGTATCTGGGTAACAATTAACATAATGACTGGAAGAGTTCCTAAATCTCAGTATTAATGCTGAATGTGAATGGCCTAAATGTTCCCATCAAAAGATACAGATTGGCAGAATGGATAAAAAAAAAAATCACGAGCCAAACACCTGCTATCTTCAAGAGACTCACCTAACATGTTAGGATTTATATAAACTCAAAATAAACTGGTGGAAAAAGATATGCCAGGTAAATGGCATATCTTTATAGTCCAGAACTATAATCTAGAACAAATGGACCTAACAGGTATTTTCAGAACATTCTATCCAAGAACTAAAGAATATACATCCTTCCCATCAGCATATGGAACATTCTCCAAGATAGACCATATGAAAGGCCACAATACAAGTCTCAATAAATCTAAAAATATCAAAATCATACCAAGTATCTTCTCAGACCACAGTGGAATGAAATAGGAATCAACTACAAAAGGAACTCTGAAACCTACAGAAGTACATGGAAATTAAGCAACTTGCTCCCGAATGATTTTTGGGTCAATGATAAATTCAGGATCGAAATTTTAAAATTCATTGAAATGAATAACAATAGAGATATAAGCTATCACAAATTTACAACTTAATGTCACACCTGAAGAAACTTGAGAAACAAGAACAAACTAAACCCAAAGCTAGCAGAAGGAAATTAATAACAAAGAGCAGAAATAAATGAAATTGAAACAAAAAAGTACAAAAGCAACGAAACAAACGTTTCTTTGAAAAGATAGATAAAATTGATAAACAATTAGCTAGATTAACCAAGAAAAGAAGAGAATATTGAAATAAATTCCATTATAAATGAAACTAGAGACATTACAATTTATGTTACAGGAATGCAAAAGATCATTTGAGACTACTATGAACACCTCTATGCATACAAATTAGAAAATCTAGAGGAAATGGATAAATTCCTGCAAACATGTAACCCTCCTGGATGAAGTCAGAAAGAAATAGAAACTACGAACAAATGAATAACACGCAGTGAGACTGAATCAGTAATTTTAAAATTACCAAGGAAAACAAAAAGCCTAGGGCCAGATGGATTCAGAGGTGAATTCTACCCAAGATTAAAAGAAGAATTTGTGCTGTTTCTACTGAAACTATTTGAGAAAATTCAGAAAAAGGGAATCCTTCCCAACTCATTTTATAAAGCCAGTATCACCCTGATACCAAAACCAGGAAAGGACATCATAACAACAACAAAAAACTACAGGCCAATATCCCTGATGAACATAGATGCAAAATTCCTCAACAAAATTCTAGCAGCAGCTCAAAAAGATAATATATCATGATCAAGTGGGTTTTATCCAAGGACTGCAGGGATGGCTTAACATATGCAAATAAATAAATGTGTTAGATCACATAAAAAGTATTTAAAACAAAATCCATAGGAACACCTCAATAGATGCAGAAAAACATTCAATAAAATCCAGCATCCATTTATGATAAAAACACTCAATAAACTAGGAACAGAAAAGACTTACCTCAAAATAATAAAAGCCATATATGACAAACCCAAAGCCAAATTTTCTTCATATTACTGAATGGGAAAAAGTTCAAGGCATGTTCCCCTTAGAAACAGAACAAGACAAGGATGCCCACTTTCACCACTTCTAGTCAGTATAGTACTGGAAATCCTATCCACAGCGGTCAGGCAACAGAAAGAAATAATGGGTATCCAAATTCGAAGTCAAATTATCACTATTTACCCATGATGTAGTTGTATAGCTAGAAAACCCTAAAGATTCCTTCAGAAGACACCTAGATTTGATGAACAAATTCGGTAAAGCCTCATATTAGAAAATCAATGTGCACAAATCAGTAGCATGGCTATACACTAACAGTGACCAGGCTGAGAATCAAATTAAGGGCTCAATCCATTTTACAAGAGCTGCAACTTAAAAAATAGAAAATAATAAAAAAAAAACCTAGTAGTATACTTAACCCAGGAGGTTAAACATGTCTACAAGGAGAACTGAAAAACACTGCTGAAAGAAATCACAGATGACACAAACCAATGGAAACACATCCTATGCTCATGAATTGGAAGAATTAATATTATGAAAATTATTGTACTGCCCACAGCAATTTACAGATTCAATGCAATTCCTTTCAAGATACCAATATCATTTTTCACAAATAGCAAAAACAATTTTAAAATTCATATCGAAACAAAAGAGAGCCTGAATAGCTAAAGAAATTCTAAAAAAAGAAAAAAAAAAAAAGAACAAATCTGGAGGCATCACATTACTTGACTTCAAATTATAGTACAAAGATACAGTTATCCAAACAGCATGGTACTGGTATAAAAGCACGGGCATAGACAAATGGAACAGAATAGAGAATCCAGAAATAAAGCCAAATACTCAAAACCAACTGACCTTTGATAAAGCATACACAAACATAAATTGGGGGAAATGACACCCTATTTAATAAAGGATGCTGGGAAAATTGACTAGTCACATGTAAAAGAATTAAACCAGATCCTTGTCTCTAACCATATATAAAAATCAGCTCAAGATGCATCAAATACTTAAATCTAAAACAGAAAACCATTAAAATTCTAGAAGATAACCTAAGAAAACTCTTCTGGATACTGGGCTAGGCAAAGAATTCATGACTAAGAACCCAGAAGCAAATGCAACAAATAGCAAAATAAATAAATAGGACCTAATTTAACTAGTATAGTAAAAGTAACAATCATCTGAGTAAACAGATAACCCATAAAATGGGAGAAAATATTCACAAACTATGCATCTAACAAAGAACTAATATCCAGAATCTAAAAGAAACTCAAACAAATTACAAAACAATTAATAATCTTATCTAAAGGTGGTCAATGATATGAACAAACACTTCTCAAAAGACATACAAATGGCCAACAAATATGAAAAAATGCTCAACATCACTAATCACTGGGGAAATACAAATTTAAACTACAAAATGATATCATTTTACTTTTGCAAGAATGACCATTATCAAAAAGTCAAAAAAGAATAGTTGTTGACATGGATGTGGTGAAACGGGATCACTTGTACACCGCTGGTGGTAATGTCAGTTTGTACAACCTGTATGGAAAACAGTATAGAGACTTAAAAAAATTTTTTTTTCCAAAACAGAGTCTTGCTCCATTGCCCAGGCTGGAGTGCAGTGATGATTACAGCTCACTGTAGCCTCAACCTCTTGGGGTCAAGCATTCCTCCTGCCTCAGTCTCCCAAGTAGCTGGGGCTACAGACACATGCCACCACACCCAGCTAATTTGTTGGTTTGTTTGTTTTTAGAGATGTGGTTTCCCATGTTGTCCAGACTGGTCTAGAACTCCTGGACTCAAGCAATCCATCCACCTTGGCCTCCCAAAGTGCTTGGATTACAGGCTTGAGCCACCATACCCAGCTGAGATTTCTTAAAAAATGAAAAGTAGATCTACCATTCAATGTAACTATCCCACTACTGAGTATATGGGGAAAAGAAAAATTAATCCAACTCCAGATGAGCATTCTATTCCTTGTGAAGAAGATAATCTTTACAAAAGATAAAACTTCACATTTTGAAAAAAAAATTTCCGTATTTCTATTACATTATCAATAGAATATTATTTTTGCTTAAAAACCCTGATTTTTTTTTCTGTACTATGGTAATATCTTTCATTATATAATTATATTATTAAATAGTTCAATATTTATCACAGGAGTACATTGCCTAACTTAACATGTAATATTTTCACTTTACAACTCTTCAGGTATTTATTTTAGGGGTATTAGGTACTTCCTTTTGTATACAACAGGGTACAAGGTAAAAATATTATTTTTGAAATGCTAATTTCCAAAAATAAATTAATTTGAAGTAAATTTATGATTTAGAATACTTTGGTACCATTGATGGCTAACTTTTCTCCGATTTTCACATGGAACATACTTGTCTTAAATTCTAATTTTAGTACAAATAATTGAGACATCAACAGTAGGGTGATTTTTAATCTAACTTCATATATATTCAAATACACAAAAATCCATTGATTATTTTAAAACATATTTTTGTCATATAAGCATTTTAGTGCTTAATATTCTGAAATGACACCAAAACTTTCAAAGTTTATTATGATAATTACATATTATAAAAATATTAAATTTACTATTTGAGCTTTTAAAATAAGATTTGTAATCTCACAGTGGTAAATTTCAAACTTAGATCTTAGTGGTTATCTAATTTAGAAACATACATAGAAAATGATAGCTATGTGAGATTACTGACATGTTAATTAGTTTCATTTTAATAATAATTTCACAATGCATACATATATCAAAATATGTTATAATCATTAATATATATAATTTTGTCTATTATACTTTATTTATTTATTTATTTATTTTTGAAACGGAGTCTCACTCAGTCTCCCAGGCTGGAGTGCAGTGGCGTGATCTCGGCTCACTGCAAGCTCCACCTCCTGGGTTCATGCCATTCTCCTTCCTCAGCCTCCCCAGCAGCTGGGACTACAGGTGCCCGCCACCACACCCCGCTAATTTTTGTGTATTTTTAGTAGAGACAGGGTTTCACTGGTTAGCCAGGATGGTTTTGATCTCCTGACCTGTGATCCGCCCACCTCGGCCTCCCAAAGTGCTGGGATTACAGCCGTGAGCCATGGCACCTGGCCTATTATACTTCATTAAGCAGAGAGGGAGTAAGAAGAAAATTAAGAGCTATAAAAATAAATAAATAAATAAATAAATAAATAAATAAATAAATAAAAAGTAAAATAGCCAAACAATGAACAAAGATATGCAGGATACATATTTAAGTTAAAACATAAGTAAACAACCCAACAAATATTAACAAATCATCTGTTATATTCCACATATGATACTCAGCACTTACATCATGCCTAATAATTGGGAAATATAATTTCTCTCTTAAGTATCTTAAAGTTTCAAAAACATACCTGGATACATAACACAGCAACATAAAGTACTAAGGATTTTTAAAATAAATTTTTCGGTAGAATAATACCAAACAAATAAGAGAAATGAGTTTATCTAATTATAGTTGATGGTTCATAATGAAGTGAGGACTGAGACATTAAAGATTTGTGATTTGTGTTTAACAAAAAATGAAAATAAATAAAGCCAACAAATACAATTATTTTGGTTAACTTCATTATTATACATGCATGCAAATTTTTTTATGAAATGACACAAAGAAATGCTCTAAAATATTTTGTGTTACTATTGCTGGATTTTTATTGTCTTTGGTTCATTCATACTGCACAATGTGCAAATGCCCATGCTTCCTAAAGATTAAAGAAAGGAATGAACATTATAAGCTTATGTGTATCACCAACTTTACTAGAGGAAGTTAGATCTGGTATCCATTATCCTTAAAATCAGCAAAGGCAATAAAACTCCATTCAGTGGCCCATTAGGGTGTATAAACTGCAGGCCTGATTTGAATGTAACAGCTGAATGCTGCCACTCATGACTGGCTAGCTGAGAAAGTTTTCCCCAATTATTTTCAATAACTTGAAAGTAATGTCATCCTGCAATTTAAATGAATGGATACTCTGTTTCTTACTTACCAAGTTATGGTAAAGTTTTATCTTATTGTGACATCTCCTCAGTACATCACTTGCAATTTCCCAGGGAATGAAACACTATTTTCTTTTAAGTAAAATGACTAAAATAATCTCAAAAATTTTAGGAGTTTAGCAATGTGAGAAAGAATGTCTGAAAATCACTTCATAGTAAAGCTTCTCCTACATTTGTAGATAACTTTACGTATATTAAATCAATAACATGCTTCTGAACACCAAGTGTTAAAATTATCACATATTTGATCAAACTGACTTCAAAATGTTCAAATTCTGTTAAGTCTAATCTTAGAAAAGTATTTTTATTTGTAAATGTTTTAAACAATCAGCACAAGATTCCACCTATTTTAAATTTTATTTGATGTAGGATTACTTTCTCTTTTATCTTCCTTTTTAAAAATCACTTTCTAAAGTGACTATCACCATGGTCACAGTTATATTCTGCAATATGAGCAAAAACATGTTTTAACTTAGAAGTATGTGTCCAGTACTATCTGCAAAATCATTAAACATAGACAATCTTACTAGTAACTTGTTTGTACTCCCCAGGTTTTTCTCTAATTATGAAGAACAGGGTGTGATTTCACTGGAATATGTTGATTCCAATATTCTCTTACCTGATAAACATGACATGCTATAAATTTGATTGTGTAAAGTTGGAATAGTTCTACACTTTATCTCATTATTTCTTTTTCCTGTAGCTACTCTACTGAAATAAAACCTTCAGTTTTTATATGCCCAACTTTTCCATCACTCAAAATCAACTTAAAACTATAAATCTCCTATTTACCTTTGCAAGTCTGAGGAAGAGTCAGAAGCTGTTTACAACTAAGATGACCTTGAGTTAAACGTTTTTAAACATTTAATTATTAAATTATTAAATTTTTACACAAAATTCCACACATATATACCTACACATACTGGACTTTTAGTAATTATTTAAATAGTTATTTGAAATAAAATCTTAGAAAATGGATTATTCAAGTATACAAGTAAATTCCACAGAAGTTAATCATCTATGCGTCAGGGTTATTACATAACTATAATTATGATTTTCCCCAGAAAAATGCTTCAGGGTTAAAATAACCAATATTTTGAAAAACATAATTTTAAAAAATCCTCAGAGTAATAAAACATCTATTGATCTTCTTTCTCTAAAAATTGAAATGCACTTAAATTACAGAATCTCATAATTCATGTACAAAAAATATTCTTAACTATGAAGATTAAATGTTGGTTAAGGGGAAGAATTGTTGGTGGTGGAATAACCACAATAATCTACTTACCTTAAATTACAGGCTTGAGAAGAGATGAAATAGCATCTCGTAAAAGGTAATTCATGTTCAAATATCCATTCTGGGCAAGCCCAGTGCTCATCTACTTTCCCAGCTGTGATTGTGATGTCAGTGGCTGCTGCCATCGTGCTGATTGCTGCAGGGAGATGCGGTTGGGGCTGCACACTCCATGGAGCCAGTGGAAGTCCCATCCCTTCTGAGCTGGGGCAGGAGCTCCCTGGATGCCTCTGAAGCCATCCAAACTATGGATATCGACCCAGGTCTCCTCCTCTATGGAGCAGGCAGGAGCCCCACCCTCCTGGATGGGGTTGCAGTTGCCCAAACTGTGCCTGTGGATCGGAGCCTCCCTAAGCTCTCAGTGGGGCGCCAGGAGAGGGCAGGGTCTGCCCTCCCAGGTGCAGCTGCAGCTGCCTCTCCTGGCTGTAGACCTGGGACTTCAGCTCTAAGGAGCAGGCAGGAGCCCCGCCCAAACTGCTGCTGTGGATCTGAGCCTCCCCGTGCTCTTCAGGGTGGCTAAGAGCAGGCAGGATATTCCCTCTAGGGTGCAGCTGCAGACGGGGGCCTCCCACTCCACGGAGCAGGAAGGAGCCAGGGACAAACTGGAGACCCGTCCCTTCCAAGCTGACAGTGAGAGGTGACAATATGCTAGCAGCCCTCGCTCTCCGTGCCTCTTTGGCCTCGGCGTCCACTCTGGTGGGGTTTGAGGAGCCCTTCAGTCCACCACGGCACTGTTGGGGCCCTTCTCTGGGCTGGCTGAGGCCAGAGCCAGCTCCCTCTGCTTGCAGGGAGGTGTGGAGGGAGAGGCCCTGCACTGGGAGCGGCTGGCGGGTGCCGCTGACCCAGGGCAGTGAGGGGCTTAGTATCCGGGCCAGCAGCTGCCGAGGTTGCGCCTGGTCCCGCAGCACTGCCGGCCCCCATGCACCGCGCTGGAATTCTCTCCGGGCCTCAGCCGCCTCCCGGCGGGGCAGGGTTCGGGAACTGCAGCCCGCCATGTCCCAGCCCCGCCTCAGCGGTGGGCTCCTGCCCAGTGGAGCCTCCCTTATGAGCGCCACGCCCTGCTCCAGGGCGCTCATTCCCATCAACCGCCCAGGGACCGAGGAGTGCGGGTGCACAGCGCTGGACTGGCAGGCAGCTCTGCCCTCCGCCTTGGGGCAGGATCCACTACGTGAAGCCGGCTGGGTTCCTGAGTCTAGTGGCGATTTTAAGAACTTTTATGTCTAGCTAAGGGATTGTAAATACACCAATCAGCACCCTGTGTCTAGCTCAGGGTTTGTAAATACACAAATACACCAATCACTACTCTGTGTCTAGCTAACCTAGTGGAGACTTGGAGAACTTTTCTGTCCAGCACTGTGTCTAGCGAAAGAATTGTAAACTCACCAATCAGCACTCTGTGTCTAGCTCAGGGATTGTAAACGCCCAATCAGCATGCTGTCAAAATGGACCAGTCACTGCTCTGTAAAACGGACCAATCAGCAGGATGTAGGTGGGGTCAGATAAGGGAATAAAAGCAGACTGCCCCTACCAACCAAAGGCGACCCCTCCAGTTCTCCATCCACATTGTGGAAGGTTTGTTCTTTTGTGCTGTGCAGTGAATTTTGCTGCGTTCAGTCTTTGGGTCCAGGCAACCTTTATGAGCTGTAACACTCCCCGTGGAGGTCGGCAGCTTCACTCCTGAGGCCAGCAAGACCACGAACCCACCAGGAGGAATGAAGGACTACGGAATGGAAAGAAAAGCTCCAGACGCGCCGCCTTAAGAGGGTAACACTCACTGTGAAGGTCAGTAGCTTCACTCCTGAGGTCAGCGAGACCATGAACCCACCAAAAGAGAGAAACTCCGAACACCAGAAGGAACAAATTTGAGACACACTATCTTTAAGAACTGCAACACTCACTGTGAGGGTCTGTGAGTTCATTCTTGAAGTCAGAGAGACCAAGAACGCCCTGATTCCGGATGAAACAGGCGGGGAGCATCCCAGGTGCAGCTGCTCCTGCCCTACCAGGTGCAGGACCTGGGCGTCTCTGTAGCCTTCACTCTCAGGGTCGTGGAGGGCCCGGCTCCCTGCAGGCTTGAGGATGTCTGCTGTCCCTGCCTGGTCTCTCTCTGCTCCAGGGACCTGCTCCAACCTCAAAGTGGGATAGAGGCTGAGCCGCGGAGCCATGAATGGCAGCTAAAGGCAAACAGATTCCTGGGCAGAAGTGTGCAGGTTCCCAAGAAGTCCTCACTTTCAGGGCAGGGAGACCCTGAAGGCTGGGGACTCGGCTGCCTGTCGCTCAGACTGGAGTGGGGATTTGAGGGTGCTGCCTCTGGGCCCACACATGGCCGTCCATGGACCAATGGATGTATACTTCCTCCCCTTGAGGTTTATAAAATGCTGGGCTCAGGCAGAGCAGGGCAGAGGACAGCCAGAAGATGAAGACAGGAGCACCAGCTGCAGAGAGGAGCTACTCCCTCTACTGATAGCTGGAGATGACCGAACAACCAGCTGCAGAGAGGAGCGCAAAGACCACCTGTTGGCAAAGAGGAGCCACCCTCTCGTGGCCTCCTTTCTGCTGAGAAGTTGGGACAACCAGTTGCAGAGAGAAGCTACTCTCTCCAGGGTCTCCTCTCTGCTGAGAAATGAATACTTGATGGATGACCTACAGAGAGGAGCACTATGGGTCTCCTCTGAGTTGTTGTAACACTTGATAAACCTCATCTTCATTTTGTTCTCCCTTCACTTGTCTGCCTACTTCATTCTTCCTGGGTGCAGGTCAAGAATTGTGCCAAGGCACTGCGGCCATGGAAGTTTCTGGACAGTAAATTGATACCCCAAACATCCCATAAGAATTCCAGGAGCCAGACTTGTGCGCTGGAATAAAATAGGGGTAAGTAACTCATGGGCGGCAAACTGAGGAGCCGTTATAAACAGTAAACAGTCTGAAATGGAGATTTACATGCAGGAAGTTATTGGCGGGAGTGCTGTCTGAGAAAATAAAAATGTAAGGGGATTAGGATTAGGCAGAGGCAAAAATTTAAGTGAATACACTAAAAATGGAGGCCTCAGAAAATTCTTCAGGGAGTTTTGCTAAGTTGTTTCAATTAGAGAGTCAGGTATGGGTCTTTGAATTCCACATACATTGCACTTTGGACACAGTCTGCCCTGCTTAGGAATGCAAGGTTAAGTGAGACGCTGTTTTCTTCAATGTGCAATATAAACTTCTACAAGTCTCTAATGTTTCTGTGAGTCTTGTGAGTGAGACACTAATTTTAATTTGTTTTAGACTATCTTTCCAAGGATGTTATCATAGTAAACAACATTTTTGGAAGATAGAGATCGTATCTCCCTCTGGAGTAATGAGCAAATATACTTACTGCCTAGTATAGTCAAGAGAATACTTCCAGCTAGAGCCAAAACCAAGCATGCTAATGGCTATTATAAAAGATTCAATTGTTAAGAGTCCTTTTATGCGATGTAACTCAATATGTGTACATATATTATCTGTACTGCTTTATGTCACACTTTAAAAGTTGCTGTTGATATTTTGATCCCTGCTGTTACAATGAGTAATAATGTATCCTTTGTGTCTGAACCAGGAATCTTATGCCTTCTACCATCAACTATGAAATTGTGGCAGATTAACTTGCTAACTTGAAAATAGAGTACAATTTCATATTTTTCAGGGTTCTTGACGGTAGTTAGCAGCAAGGATATTTTTAGTAATTGAATGAAGAAGTGTGTTGATCCTGGAAGGAAGACCCATGCGGTGCACCTTGGAATCCATCAAAACAGCCATGAGAAAGTCTAGTAGTAAAGATTCAGGAAAGAATCAAAATTTGTAATTGAGACTGATGGTATAAAGAAAACACCAATACAGAGAAATTCACCTCCATGATCCAGTCACTTTCCACCAGGCCCCTCCTCCAACACTGAACATTACAATTGGACATGAGATTTGACTGGGGACACAAATTCAAACCATATTACTTACACATAATCAAATACTCATTCGAGTGCTAAGAAGAGAATAATATCTTCTGAAAGCCTGAGCGATAGGTTTTTTCACCACAAAAGTATAACATATCAAAAATAATTATATAGATAAAAAGGAATCTCAGAAAAAGAATTAGGTGTGGAAAAATATATTGACACTTTTATAGAACTATTTTATAATCTATTTTTCTATTTGGAGTAACTGATTTGGGTTGGGTGGGTTTTTAAAATAAATATTGTAAACAGTTAAGAGATTACTTAGTGGCCAGGCACAGTGGCTCACGCCTGTAATCCCAGCACTTTGAGAGGCCGAGGCAGACGGATCACCTGAGGTCGGGAGTTCAAGACCAGCCTGATCAACATGGAGAAACCCTGTCTCTACCAAAAATACAAAATTAGACATGGTGGCGCAGGCCTGTAATCCCAGCTACTCAGGGAGAGTGAGGCAGGAGAATCCCTTGAACCCTGGAGTCAGAGGTTGCGTTGAGCCAAGTTCGCACCATGTACTCCAGCCTGGGCAACAAGAGTGAAACTCTGTCAAAACAAAAAAAAATTACTTAGTATTTGTATATATAAAGAGAAGGGTTATATGCATTAATATTTCTCAAATAATAAAAAAAAGTATTTAAATGAACCTTGAACTTAAATTGTGGAAAAAAATAGATAATCTGAGAAATAGGATATTGAACCTAAGAAAAGCTAATTATCATTTCTGTAGTGAAAATAAGATTGTAATTACCCAACCAAAATTGTAAGGGAAATATTTTATTTCTAAAATCCTGTGGTGGTTAATTTTTGCTGTGAACTCGACTGGGTCACACGATGTTCAGACTTTTAATCAAATAGTCTAGTGTTATGAGGATGTTTCTGGATGAAATTAACATTTGAGTTGGTAGAAGAAGATTGTCTTTCCTAATGTGGGTGAACCTTATGCCGTCAGTTGAACAGCTGAGTAGAACAAAAAGGCTGAGTAAGAGAGAACTCTTCCTATCTGACTCTCTAATCTGAGAAAGCAGTGTTCTGCCCTTAAGTGGAACTTACATCATCCACTCTTGTTGTCCTCAGGTCTTTGTATTCAAACTGGAATTGCACCGCTGATTCTCCTGGGGCTCCCATTTGCTGATGGCGTATCTGGGGATTTCATAGACTCAGGAATTATGTGAGTAATCCATCTCTTTATAATAAATTATATGTGTGCATCTATACGTAAGTATATATACAAATGATATCATGTTATATAATATGTAAATTAAATTATATTCATATATAATAGAATACGTAATATATATTATATATCTTAATAGGCTATAATACTGTATATACACACTTGTGTGTGTGTATATGTATATGTGTGTGTATATATACATATATATCTTTATTATTGATTTCATTTCTTTGGAAAACCTAACAGGCATACCTCAGAGGTATTGCAAGTTTGGTTCCAGACTCCCACAATACAACTAATGTAGTAGTAAAGAAAATCACACACATTTTTTGGTTTTCCAATGTATATATGTTAGGTTGACATTATACTGCAGTCTGTTAAGTTTGCAATAGCATTATGTCTACAAAAACAATGTACATACTTTAATTAAAAATACTTTGTTGCCAAAAATACTAATGTTCATCTTATACCTTCACCAAGTCAAAATCTTTTTGGTGGTGCAGGGTCTTGCCTGTATGTTGACAGCTGCTGACTGATCAAGGTGATATTTGCTGAAGGCTGGGGTGTCTGTCGCAATTTTTGACAACAAGACAACAATGAAGTGTGTTGCTTCAATTGGCTCTTTCTTTCTTGAAAGATTTCTCTGTAGCATGTGATGCTGTTTGATGGCATTTTATCCATATTTGGAGACTGGGGTCAATCCACTCAAACCCTACTGCTCTCTTATCAAATAAGTTTCTGTTATATTCTAAATATTTTATTGCCATTGCAACAATGTTTCTAGTATCTTCATCAGGAGTATATTCCATCTCAAGAAACCACTTTCTTTGGTCATCCACAAAAAGCAATTCCTCATCCATTAAAACTTTATTAGGAAATTGAAGCAATTCAGTCACATCTTCACGTTTCACTTCTAATTCTAGCTCTATTGCTATTTCCACCACATCTTCATGACTTCTTGTAGTGAAATTTTGAACCTCTCAAGGTCATCCATGAGAGGTGAAAGCAACTTCTTTCGAATTCTCGTGTATGTTGCTATTTTGACCTCCTCCCATGAATCATGAATGTCCTTAATGTCAATCTGTTCCAGAAGGTCAATCTGTTCCAGAAGGTTTTCAATTTAGTTTCCCATCAGAGGAATCACTATCTATGGCAGCTATATTCAAAAAAAATGTATTTGTTAAATACAGAATTTGAAAGTTGAAATTACTCCTTGAGCCATGGGCTGCAGAATAAATGCTGTGTTAGAAGGCATAAAAATGAGAATGAAAAAATGTATAAATACTTTTTATCTGAGGAATGTTTGACTTTTACATTTTAAGGCCCAAAGAGGCATTAAAATCAGACAACAACCATGTCCTACTTCCCATATTGAAACTGCTTGTTAATGCTCCAAGTAATTACAAATTAAGCTAAGAATGCCACATGCCAGATACTGTAACCCACACTTTACAGCTCAACAATGTTTGGCCAATCATGAATCAATGTTATTTCTGTAAACCAATGAGAATTCCTGACAAACAAATTTATATCAGCCTACTCTATATTTCTTCCTTTACCTTCAGTTATATTTTATTTATTTATTCTTTGGGGGACAGAGTATTGCCTTGTTTCCCAATCTGGAGTGCAGTGGCATGAACATGGCTCACTATAGACTCAGCCTCCCTGTTTCAAATGAACCTCCTGCCTCAGCCTCCCAAATAGCTTTGACTGCAGGCATGCACCCCCACACCCAGCTAATTTTTTTTTTTTTTTTTTTTTTTTTTTTTTTTTTTGAGACGGAGTCTGGCTCTGTCACCCGGGCTGGAGTGCAGTGGCCGGATCTCAGCTCACTGCAAGCTCTGCCTCCCAGGTTTATGCCATTCTCCTGCCTCAGCCTCCCGAGTAGCTAGGACTACAGGTGCCCGCCACCTCGCCCGGCTAGTTTTTTGTATTTTTTTAGTAGAGACGGGGTTTCACCATGTTAGCCAGGATGGTCTCAATCTCCTGACCTCATGATCCACCCGTCTCGGCCTCCCAAAGTGCTGGGATTACAGGCTTGAGCCACTGTGCCCGGCCCACCCCGCTAATTTTTAATTTTATAGAGATGGAGTCTCATGATGCCCGGGCTGGTCTCAAACATCTGGGCTCAAGTAATCTTCTCACGTTTGCCTCCCAAAGTGCTGAGATTACAGGCATGATTCTCCATGCCTTGCCTCTTTTGCCTTTAAAAACCTGATTGTAACGAAAGACAAATGGAACACTCCCCACGACAATGTGAAAGTGTGTCCAGGTAACTGTCCTCAACCTTGGCCCTTATAAACTCTCTATATTATTTTTTACCCCAGCTTCTTCCCTTAGATGTGTAAAGACAATATTAATCTCTCTGTACATCTCCACCAGAGTTCTTGTGTGATCAGGTGCCTTGTCAGTGAGCAGTAATATTTTGAAAGGAACTTTTGTTTTTTTCTGAAAATTGGAATTTAAAAGTAAGCTAAACATTCAGTAAACCATTATGTAACAGATGTGCTGTCATCCAAGCTGTGTTGTGTCATAGGCAGAGTAGATTTGGCATAAATTCTTAAGGACCCTAAGATTTTCACAATTGAGCATTTAGCTTTAACTTAATATGACAAGTTTCATTAGCTCTAATAAGAGAGTCAGCCTGTTCTTTGAAGCTTTGAAGCCAGGCATTGACTTTTCCTCTTTAACTATGAAAGCTCTAGATGACATCTACTTCCAACATAAAGCTGGTTAATCTCCATTGAAAATCTGTTGTTTAGTGGAAAGACCTTCAATAGTAATCTTCTTAGCTCGACCTTCTGAATAAGTTGTTGAAGATCCTACACCAGCACTCGCTCCTTCACCTTGCACTTTTATGTTATGGAAGCTTATTTCCTTAAACCTCATGGACCAACCTCTGTTAGTTTCTACCCATTCTTCTGCAGTATTCTCACTTCTCAGCCTTCACAGAATTGAAGAGAGTTGGGGATTTGCTCTGAACTTGACTTGGCTTAAGGGAATGTTGTAGTTGGTTTGATCTTCTATTCAGACCAGTAAAATTTTCTCCACATGAATAAAAATCTGTTTTTTATAAAGGTTCTACATAGCTTAAAGTCACAATGAGATTAAACTAAATGCTTTTATTTAATATTTGATACTTTCATATCATTCATGTTTTCACTGAGTAGTACTTTTAATTTCCTTCAATAACTTTTCCTTTGTATTTACAACTTTTGTGTTTGATGCAAGAGACCTAACTTTCAGTTCATCTTGGCTTTTTACATGCTTTCTGTACTAAGCTTAATTATTTATAGCTTTTGATTTAAATTGGGAGATGTGAAACTCTTCATTTCACTTGAACACTTTGAGGCAATGGTAGTGATATTCATTGGCCTAATTTCAACATTGCTGTGTCTCAGGGAATGGGGAGGACTGATGAGAGCAAGAGAGATGGGGGATGGCCAAACAGTGGAGCAGTCAGAATACACACAATATTTATTGAATAAGTTCACCATCTTATATGGGCCTGGTTCATGGCTTCCCAGAGCAATTGCAAGAGTGATATTTAAGATCACTGATCAAAGATCGCTATAACAGATACAATAATAATGAAAAGTTTGAAAGATTGTGAGAATTACCAAAATAGAACACAAGGGAACTAAGTGAGCACATGTTACTAGAAAAATGGGGCCAATATACTTACTTCATGCATGGTTTACACAAATCCTCAATTTGTAAAAAGTGCACTATCTGCAAAGCACAACAACATGAAGCACAATAAAAGAGGTATGTTAGTTAGCTTGATATAGAACTGAATACAAGAATGTTATTTGGGGATGATTTGAAATGGTCTGTGTTATATAACCTTCCATTTACCTGAATGAGATTTTCAAAGAATCTCTTCTTACAAATTGAAACATATTTTTCAATATTATTAATTTATTGTCCACTAAATCATTAGTTGCTTGCCAAATTGTCCATTCAAAACTATTTATAATTTCTTTATGTACCCCATTGACTGCATTCCCAGTTTCTAACTACATATAACTTTCTAATAAATATAATATTGTCTCCTCAAAAAGGTAAGCAAAAAACATTTTCCATCTCTATGGTTATGCCTTACATCTTTTGATACTGAAATAGGATTTATATGATAAACTACCAGATAATAATTTTTTAAATCTCTTTGTGACTTTAAGCTGTGTAGAACCTTGATATTTTTACAATTACTTACAGAATTATATGTCACACAAAATTTTATACCCATTATTCTGTAATAAAATATATTTATTTTATTTATAGTTAACATATAATGTTACTATAATAGCATTTAATGTAGTCACAAAGGAAAAAAGTGTTTAATATTTGTTGCTGATAAAGCACATTTTAATCTCTCTTTCCATATTACTCTAGGCTTCTTTGTTATCACTCTCCTGTAAAAAGAAGTTTGACCTATTTTCAAAGATCCACTACAGACTGCATATGCAAATGCCATATTTGCTGTATTATTTTCATAATCTTCAGATACTAACACATAGGTTCTCTCACACTGTGCTGAATAAGTTGTACTATGCATAGTACTTTAATATAATTATTTTTCATCTCATACTTACATAGCCTAAGTGAAGTTGAGAAAACCCAGGTACCAGCAAAAAAAAAAAAAAAAAAAAAAAATTAATTATATGATCTTCTCTCGCAGTACAACTTTTACATTATGTGTAGGCATACGTTTAGTTCCTGTGAGAAACATGGTTTCTCCTGATCTTGGGTAAAGGAGGGTGTTCTAAGAATGTCATAATTGATAAACAGTGGTCTTTGAAATGCTGGTTTTCTTTTCAAAATGGATGGAAGCCTTGATTTTAGTTAAGGATCTCACAGTTTCCTGGGATGCTGAAGAAATTAACAAGAGTTCAACAGCAAATATGCTTAATTATAAAAGGAGAATTGATAATAAATAATTTGGAATTAAATAGTAATCCTAATTTGAAATTCTAAAGCCCTGTACTTTGGAGATAAGTGGGGTTTTGAGTAAATTTGGTCTTGAGATGATTTCTGTTACAGATATTTTGCACCTTGCTCTAGAACATTCTGAACAGATAATAGTAGTTACTCTATAAATCTCTTTTCACTTACATTGAAAGTTTGAATTTAAGCCATGTTCTCTGAGGTAAAGGGTCAAAGGTTTTATCTACTAAGCCACCAAACACCTCATTTCAAGTATTCTTGAGTCCAGGTATTTCTTTGTGACAGAAGACACTCATGAGGAATTATATGCTGTGCCTGAGGGTGAGGAAGGACAAGAAAGACAGCCTTATTAAGAGTACATGTGCTGCAGACTGACAGATTTTGACCTTCACAATGACACAAAGGCAAAGATGAATGCAAAAGAGCCCGAATGCTGTTAAACATTGTAACAAGACAATCTTCAGGACCTAAAAAAATATTAAAAAAGAGAAGGAAAACTGTTTATCAATATAGAAAGAATGAAAACAAGTGTAATATTGGTTTGAGAGAAATAGAAACTCAAAGATAGAAAACTTTAAATACTGTTGGTCAAACAAGTTACTAAGGATAGAAAAAGCAAAATGGTTGATATTGTCTAGTATTGTTTGGCAAATTATTATTTCAACTGCTTTTCTCCTTCTGTAAATAGAAATGATTATTATTCTTCAAGAAGAAATCCACTAACAGCATCCTTTTCAGGTAACTTTTTAAACTTTTAAACATTATATTATCATTGGAAATAAATATATCAAGGTTTAACCACCAAAGTGAAATCAGCAAATATAGATAATAATCAGTTAATTGTATTTTAATTTTAATTAATTGTATTTGTCTTCTTTTTATTGTAATTTGTATCCTAAATTAGTGCAACAGAGTTATGAAAACAAGTTAGAGAGAACTCACCTGATACCATACACTCTCTAGTGAGCAAATAGCATTGTGCAGTAGAATTACAACCACAATAACGCAAACGTTTAGTTTTAAGTAAAAAGTATTGTCACATGTGTCTTTTAATTTTTACTAATGAGTTGCAATAGCCTCCAGATCCTCATTAGCAGAAAGTTGTCTCCTTTTTCCTGTCTTCTCAACATTTTGCCCAAAGCATCTTGTCTTGGGTTTTGTGTACAGTCTCATGTAAAGTGGTTTAATTCTCCTTTCAAATGCCAGAGAAGAGACAACACCAGAAAGCCCACTGGCACCCATTGCTTTTCAACTTGCCAGAGTCCTCATTAGCAGCAACCAATTGCAATTACTTAGAGTTATCTCTCAAAGATCTCTTTTCATTTCAAAATTGAAAAAGTAAAAAATAAATGAAAATCACCAATATAAACTAGATAAATCTAACACATAACTAAGCTGAATTCAAAATATATATTTTAGAAATCCATAATTTTATATTATGCAATTTCTCATAAATGTGTTTAATTTTTCCATTTTTTATTTCCAATAATTTCAATAACATTAAACAGAATAACATTAAATTATACTCTATTAAAATTTGTTAATAAAATGTTAATTATTGAAAATCTTACTAGTTAGAAGTGAGAATTAATTCTGTATAATGCCTGTATAGAAAAATGTATGATCATTTTTATTGGCTAAATATATATCAGTTATCCTGTCGTAAAGCAACTATCTGTAAATTTAAAAGATATTGAAGGGTTTTAGAACTGGCCATGCCAAAATACGCCACTTCAGTATATTAATTATTTTTCATTGAAGGCAATCTCTCAGTGTTATTATCAAAGATGATACTCACTTATTTGGAAAGAGCTTGCAGGAAGAAAGAGGACTTAAATTCCACACTCACCTTGCAAATCGAGTTTTTAAAAAAACAAAGTTATGACTCTGAGAGTACCTCAATGTCCACCCATTTTTCTTGCCAACCACAAACACTTCCCTATTTGTCTCCAAATGTTTGTAAATAGTATAAAAAGCCAGGACATAGGAAAAACAATTGTCTTGCACTTAAATGAAAAACAAAACAAAACAAAAAGAAACCTTAAATAATCCCCTTCTCTCAGATAATTCCCCATTGATTGAGATGGTCATCTAATCTTTCACTGGATACCCAGTACCCACCATTAAACTTAAAATGGAGAATCGGGAATTGGACTTCTTAACTGACAATGATACAGCTTTTCCTCCTATCAGTTTAGAAATTTTCTCTCTACCTGTAACTTCTAATTTTATTCAAGCTGTGGAATTCTCTGGGCAAGCATCTTATTGCCTATATCTCAGGCTACCCCAGTATCCTCAGGACCTCTCCACATCCATGCTGCCTTTTTAGCTTCAGACTCCTCACCAGCAAATATTTTAAACAGGGATTTGTTATGTAAATGTGATGCCACTATACAATGTAATGAGGAACACATTTTTATTTCTCTGCCCTCCGACCAAACCTCAAACTTCCTACTTTTCCTAATAGAGAACCACCTCAATTTAAAATTATCTAAAAATCATGCAACCTTATGAGATGTTCCAGTGATTTCTTGGCCTCACATGCAAATGAGGTTGGATAGCTACTGAGTGCAGAACCCATGCACATTGTTTAGAAATGGAAAACATACATTAGTAGCTTATCTCCAATATTAAAATTCACAAAATAGTTAGAGTAATCAGTGATACTGTCAGTTTCTTCAAATTCTTGTATAATATGTGAATTAATGTCAATTTGATCATATTAATCCCAGATGACAATCCTTAATAGAGTACTTGTTACATGCTTAATGGTATGCTAAATTCTTTAAATGGATAATCTAATTTTACTCACACAACAACTGTATGAATTGATACTACAATTAGCCCACTTTACAGATAAATTGAGATGTAGACGTATTTATACAGTGTACCTTGACCAAATTCACAGTCAATAAATTAAATAATCATTCTTATCACAAAATACTCTGACTACTCTGCCTAAGCACTTAACTAACAGGCTGCATCTTTACTGGTAAAAATAGAGGTGTGTGGATCTACAATTTCATACAGCTATTAAGAATTAATGTGTGTCATGTAACATATTTAATTCTACCATTTTACAAAGTCACTTAAAAATGTTAATGGTATGTAAATTTAGAAATGTATTCTGCAGCAATCTGGAATAAATATTTAATAATGTTTTAGGTTATTAGCATAAATAATCACAGAACAGTTGGTATTGATAATACTTAGAAAGTCCTTCTAAACAAAGACAAAAGAAAGAAAAAAGTAACTGCAGTATTTCATCCATAACCAGATGGTCAGGCATAACAAATCAGGAGTATGTAAATAACAGCATTGCAAGAACACATGAAAAATGACTGGTTACTCGACATCTACTTATACATAGATGATCCCCATGTAGACAACACAAAAATATGTACTTTTTATTGAGACTAATGCGGTCCCCGGAGTTGCCAGTATCATTTTAAAGTTCATTTATATAAAGGTATGTAAACAGATGTGTGAGGAACATCTGGGTCTTGTGCTAAAATCAACTATAAAATATAGTACATGTGCAATTCAAAATGAACATAAAATAAAATGGGAAAATATAGTCAACTGTAAGTTACTGAACTCAGCACCATTATTCTCCATCTTGATGCCTACAGCAAGTATTTTTTTCCATATATTAGCAAACATTCAATAAAAAGTAATGTGCAGGCTCCAAGTCAACCAATGCCTTTATAACAACAAAGTAATAATTTTAGAAAGAATACATGAGTGCATTTCATATGGAGATAAGTTTAGTAGAGATAGCTATATTCATCCCAACAGAAATTTTATCAAAATATTTTCTTCAAAATAAGCATTTTTGATGTATTGAGGAGAGATTTCCAGCCAAAACAGGTCACCCACAGCTAATTATATGGCTTTTGTCTTTATGCATATATTATGATTGGCAAGCTGCCAGTGGACATGTGTAAATAATGAACGAAGCAATGAATTTAAAAATTGTAAACCACTGGACCAAGCTTCTGTCTTAATGGCAGAATATTAACTTCCACACCTGATCCCCATTCGGATAATCCTGAAGTATCTTTATCAGATTTATTTACATTGTTCTTTCTTAATATTTAACACTAGTCATATAAAAGAGAATTATAATACTTTAATAAAAAATAAAAAGATTAGTTTGGCTGAAGACTCACTTGCTTCAGTAAAATTCCACCCTATAAAAATAACTTCAATTCTTGTTCTACTTTAACTGTTTTCGTTCAATCATTTTCTCTCAGCCTTAACCATACTACCTACATCTAGTTTATTTCTGCTGGCTTATCCTGTCGTAACATGAACATATTTTAAGTCAGAAGCCATATCGTCTCTTCCTTTATGTCACCTTTAATAGTAGTATGTACACACTGAACATTCAGATTTCTCCTTTAGTTCACCTGGTTATGTCATAACTTTAGTTATGAAAAACCAATGGTTCAATGTTCTCTGTAATACCTTCCATGTACTTTTAAACCTTAATCCATTTTGTAGAGTTGTCTTTTCTAAAACAAATTATTCTACCCAATGTACTTGTACTTTTAAAAATTAATTTTAAAACAGGTAGAACTGCATTTTGTCAATATTTATTAAATCTAGGAGTTCTGGCTTTGCCATAAAATTACATTTCTTCCTGTTTTCTATTAAAAAATCTAAATATTAAATAAGTCTAATTTTCATAGTTTTTTGTATTATTTTAAAAATATCTCCCATCATTTAACCTTTATTATATTCTTGACCTTTTCCCTCTTATGTATAATAAAACTTTAGGTACATTTGACATTTTAGACTATTTGGTTTAGCTTTTGCTATAAATGTTCACAATAGATTTAAACTTTTTATTTACTTTTAAGTAAACTTAAAGGACAAATCATTTTTAATTAGAGAAGCATATTGCAGATATTAATTTTATCCATCTCCTTCTTTTAACTTGTAACAAGAATGCCCCACATATGCCATAGCTGCTGTCACTGTAACTTTCTATGCCCATGTTCAGTGTTGCTGACCATCCATCATAATTTCAGATTAGGGCCAAATTTGACCTTAAAATATTTTCTGTAATGTGACTGAAAAGAGATAATCATTGAATTTTATTTTTTTATTTTAAATTGATGTTTATAAAACAGTTTTCTAAGGAATCATCTGGAAAGTTTAGTCATAAAATACATTTCTAGTCAGCTCCCTATAAATTTTGATTGAATATGAATGGGAATCTATATTTTAATAAAAATCTCCAATTTATTGAAGAAGTCAGATCAACAGTTATTTAAGGTTCACACTTAGGAATAGGTGGTCTGAAACATTCAAATTAATGATCATGTCATTTTATTTTACTTACGTGTTGATATATTTATACACTTATTGGTTTATTATTTGGGTTTATTTGCTCAAGTAATGTTACAGACTAAATGTTTATGTCACTCCAAAATTCTCATGTTGAAACTCTAACCCCAGTGTGACTGTATTTGGAGATGGGGCCTCAAAGGAGGTAATTAATGTTACATGAGGTCATAAGGGTGGGACCCTTATCCTACAGGGTTAGTTTCCTTATAGAAAGAGACAATAAAGAGCTTGCTCACTCCGTCTCTTCTCACTCACCCACACTGGACGAAGGGCCACATGAGAACAAAGTGAGAAGGTGACCTTTTGCTGCCCAGAAAGAGAACATTCACCAGAAACCAACTATGCTGGCAAACTGATCTTGAACTTCTAGCCTCCAAACTGTGAGAAAATACCTTTCTGTTGCTTTAAGCCACTCAGTCAGATGTATACCACATTTTGTTAGCATGGCCTGAGCAAAGTAATACAAGTAACACATTCAATAGTGATTTCTATTATTCGTTTAAAAAAAATTACCCTGTTTATAGTAAAGCTTCTTATTCCCCTCTGCCTCCCCCCAAAAAATTAGTTTTTTCCTTCATTTGGTGGTCTGGAAATGTGAAACATACAAAATAAAACAATATAAGATAAAATGAAATGAAAAAAATGTGTCAGTCAGATGTTAGCCAAGAAAATGGAATCATTAATCACAATGGGAATTAGAGATTTGTTATATGAATTAGGCCTTATTCATATGTAGGGAGAGTTGGAAAGAAAATTGAAATGGGAACATCAACAAATAAGAGAAATACTCACTAACCAGTTTTTGTATAATATTGGTGCATGAATAAGACCTCAGAGGAAAGTATGAGAATTCATTAAATCTGCTAGTGAAGAGCAATCCGTAAGCGGGGATTCAGAAAGAGATCTACAGAAATTTCCAGGTCCTGGAAATCTTTTGCCCCTTTGTAGCTACTTCTCCTAAGGGCCTCCAGCCAAGCACTGGGTGGTTGACCTGGGACCACAGGGGCCAGCACGATTAGCAGTCAAGTCGGGTTCCATATCTAAGTGGAGTTTAGATATGGAGACCACCCAAAGAGGCACCCCTTCAAATGTTCATGGCCAGGTTCCACTGTGAGAACCTCTCAACCTTACAGGCTGCCGCTTTTACTTTGCCTTTCAAACCTCAGGTAAATTTTACTGTTAGCTAACTATAATCCAAAGCCTAGGGAAAGGGATTCTGAGAAACATTTCTAATAGCCTTAGTGAAGGTGACATAAAGCAAACCAGCATGGAACAAAGAAAACTGCAATTCAGCATTCTCTCCAGTTAAAGGTTAATTTTCTCCTCTGATTCTTCACAGTAAAATAGAATGTAATAATAAAGTACTAGTTTGGGAATCATAAAAATCGGGGATAATGCTATTTATTCTTCTGATAAATATGTACCATAATGCAAATCTGTCAACATTTTCAGGTTAAATAATTTTTGTAAATGAAGAGAACCTATTAAAATAATCATGGCTGAGGTTCTTTCCTGGACAAAAACTCTGTTATACTCTTTATTATTGTACTTTGCTGCTTTGTTGTCCGTAAGCAAAGAAAATCTAAAAGCATGGTAAGCTGTTGGAGTCTTTAATATATTAAAGAGGTCTGAGTCAATCAAGTACAATATGCATTGTTTATCCTTGCATCTTGTATAATACATGCTACTTGAAGCCTTACATTATCCAGCTTTATCCCAGAGAAGATTTGCTCTACTAACTCATTCAGGCTTCTGCTCCTCTGCAATACCTAGATCATCTCTGATTATGATATTTCATTAATATACACCCAATTTTTGAAGCTGTATTTGCAAAAGGCATTACAATGTAGCTGAATTTAGAAAGTGAGATTTTTAATTTTCAAAACTGATGGTAGAATAAAATGAAGAATCACATACGTTCTCTTAAAATGTCACATTGTGTCAAATAATTTTTTTGATTAAAGATATTATTGTTACAAGAGATAATAGGCAAATATCTTTTACAGATGAATCCCCCTAACTTGGGTGAAGATAATCTCCCCTCAAAAAGGTGGAACCTTTCCACTGTCTCTTGAATATGTGTTCTGGTTAGTGACTTGCTTTGAAAGAGTAGAGTACAAAAAGGGGATGGGGTAAAAGGTTACCATGGTTGCCAGGGGAGAAAGCTGGCAAACACTGCCCTAGGCAGGTAATTGTTAACATCATTAATGATGAGCCCTGTTGATAATATGTATTTCCGTATAATGTGCTAAGTTTAGTACTTGACCCCATGGTCTTCCTCCCAAACCACATAACCCATATCTAATTACAAGAAAAAAAATCAGAAAAATCCCAACTGAGTGACATTGTGCAGAATACCTGACCAGTACAAATTAAAACTGTCAAGGTCATCAAGAAGAAGGAAATTCTGAGAGATTGGTATAACCAAGAGGAGCCTAAGGAGATATGATGATGAAAAATAATGTGTCCTAGATGGAATTCTGGAACATAATGAAAACATAAGGAAGAACTAGCAAAACTTTTTTAGAAAATTACATATAGTTAATAGCAATATATTAAATTTGCCTCCTTAGTTGTGACATATGTACCAGAAAAGTATAAGATGTTGAAAAAACTGAGAAACTGGTTAGGAAAATATGAGAACTTTGTACTGTCTTTGCAACTTTTCTATAAATTTAAACCTATTCTTAAAAGGTTATGAAAATCATAGATTAGTAGGTTAAGATTGTAATTATTTTATAGATTCATTCACTCAGCAAATATTGAATACTTACATTTACACACACACATATAAATTTGATTCTTCTCTTAAAACCCATTGCTTACTGATATTAAACCTGTATTTTTATGGTAGTAATTAGTTGGATATAATAATGTTTTTTCTTTTAGATAGGACAAGGGCCGTCTTGTTCACCAGAGTTCCCCCCAACCCATTTATCTCATTTTTTTCCTAGTCCTTGCAGGCATTTTCATTTGTAACCCATAATCTGAGTAAAGAGACAATATGTTAAAATAAAAGTTGGAATAAAAAATAAATATAGCAAACTGTCATAAAAACCATAAAAGAGTGATGCCATGTGAAGAAATAAATATTAACTTCTTCAAATTTCAATATTCTGATTGTGTTGAATTTATTCTTCAAAGAAAGTTCATTCTCTGATATGAATAAAAAGGTGGCAGGAAGATACATGGGAATAGAGCAGGATAGACTAAGATGATAACAAGTAGAAGAGCTTGGGAATTAGGAAGTTAGCTACAGCTAAGTCATAATAATACTTTTGAATCTTGGCATATCACCAGAATCATCTGAGAATGCATAAAAAACAAACAAAAAAAAACATAGATTCTCTAGGTCATTGTTTCTTAAAGTTAAGTCCCATCACTAGCAGTATTGGCATCACTGGGGATGTTTGAGAAATGCAAATTCTTGACCCCAATTTCAGGCCAACTGAATCAAAAACTCTGGAGATGAAACCCAGAAATGTGCGTTATGACAGATCCTTTATGTAATTCTTATTTCAGGCTAAAATAGGAAAACCACTTTCCAATAGATTTGTTTTAGTTATCTTAAACAACATTACATTTACCACTCAGGGCGAATATGATGAGTATTGTGGGAAACACTGCCTATGTAAAGATGAAAATACTATGGAGATATATGTGCACCCAGTGTCTTACTGGTTAACCCAGAAAATGTAACAATTTTACCTTTGATTATTGAATAAGTTTACCTTTGATTATGATTAAAGAACAAGAAAGCATACCTACCTACAGTGTTAATCACTTGATGTTGATTCTGGAATACTCTGGTCAATGGCTACCTCTATCTACTTCTGTTTTTAAAAATTACCTTATGTTTTTGGCATTGTGCTAATGTTTTGTTTAATTCATAGTGACATTTACAGGGCCAGCATTATTATATCCATTTGAGAACTGAGAAAACTAGGAATGAGAGAATTTAAATGGCCTGATGAACTGTGGTTTAGAAATAAGCTTATTGTCTTCTTCCACTCTACAACCTTGGGTCTTTCAGTCATTCAATCCAGCTCTTTTTTAACACGTCGAATATATGCTAGTCACTGGAAAATGTGTTTGGGATGCAGGATAAGACAAAAAAACTGAATAAATCGAGGATATTTTTACTATAACTCAAATTATAATCTGCTGTTGTATTATAATAGTTTTAATAATCATATATGTTGGGAATTTCTTTACCACATTAATTTCCAAATTCAAATATGGTAGAAATCGCAATCTACTTTTAAATCAAAGACAGGATCAGACCATCTTTTCTGTGGTTGCTTCTCCTTTAGCATACAAATCTGGGTTGGTTGGCCTGTGATTGATCAGAGATAATTGAGAAATTATAGTAATGATTTTTTTCAGTCATGTAAAGAAATCACCATTTTGTAGTAAGTGTGAACTGGCATCCTTTCATTTCTTATGTCATCTAATGTATGAACAAAAAGATAATATATTTGGGCACATGTAAATACTAGTTTTGAAAATATGTGTTGAAACTACAACCTGGCAACAATTTGTACTATGGGAGAAGAAAAACTTCTCATTATCCTCTTAAGTTCTATAGCTGGGTCTAAAAACTAAACTAACATAGGACATATTAAGAAGAGAAAATAATATACATTTTATGGAATATTTTTAAGTGCTCACCAGAGTCATCACAAGAAAAATGAAAAACCAAAGAAGCAGGTAAGACTGATAACATATATTTTTTAACAACAACAAGAAAAAAAATGGTAACTGTGTGTGGAGGTGTGAAAAGACACATGGATTTGGTCTAGAAGCAGTAAATTCTGAGAAAGAAACCAGAAAATATATGGAAAAACTAATGAAAGATAAAGATTGTTTTAGTAGGTTTGTTGTACAGATACATTTGTGTATCTATTCCCAGTGTCTGGTGATGAGCATGTACTCTTCCTGACAGAGGGGAGCATTTTTCTAGTGAGAAATTTTATGACCTGCTTTTGGCTAGAGAGGTCAGAGACCCCTTTCCTGCATCAGCTATGTTTCAAATGACTTCTGCTCAAAAGAATCAATGTTCCTAAGTATCATATTGTTGTGGGTCATGTTCTGAACTCCTTCACTTCCCCTGTCTGAAACTTCCCAAGAAATTTTACGAATTGAAAAGCTGAGTTGGTGGATGTGGAGAGGAGAATTAGGTTGGTAGCAGAGTAGTTAAAGATCTGCAAAGGGACAAGAGAACACAGATTAGTATAAGAATAAATTAGCAGAAAAAGACCACATCTGTGCACACTTCTCCAAATCCCACTAAAACAGACTCCCAAACTTGAGAGTGGATAAATTCAGTAAATTGGTTGAACGCCATTAATCTGAGAGAGTGTTTATCTTCTTTTTTAAAAAGTGTACATTAGACACTCTGTCCTGTCCAATTCACTTGGAAGCAGCTTTTTTGTTGTTGTTGACAATAATTGCACAATTTTCCCTCGTGCTTGAGGGGCAGTCAGTGTACCAAGGACATGACAATTTTGAAATACAACAGCATTCAACTTAAATTCTGATTAAAATGCTGCCAATGTTTTCATAGTGGTATGAAATCTTGTTCTATTATCATAGAAATATTTAGGATTTTTTTTTCACACCATAAATTCTAAAAGTTAGGAGTAAAGAAATAACATCCTCAACACTGAACATTACTTAGGATGGAAAGAGAATTAAAAAGAGGGAAATTTCTTGATCTGTGATCTTGGGAATAGCAGTCTACTTTTTTATTTTTCTGACTTCAGAGATGGCATTGCTATGAGTAGTAGGCCATTCTTGCATTACTATAAAGAAATATCTGCATCTGGGCTTAATTTGGCTCACATTTCTGCACGCTGTACAGGAAGTGTGCCAGTGTCTGCTTCTGGTGAGGGCCTCAGGAAGCTTACATTCATGACAGAAGGTGAAGGGGGAACAGGTGTGTCACATGGCAAGAGAAGGAGCAAGAGAGAAGGGGGAGGAAGTGCCATATTCTTTTAAATAACTGGATCTTACAGGAACTACCAGAACAAGAACTCAGGTATTACTAAAGAGATGGCACTAAGCCATTCATGCGGGATCCACCCTCATGATCCAAATACCTCCCACCAGGCCCCACAAACAGCATTGGGAATTGCATTTCAAGATGAGATTTGGAGAGGACAAATAGCCAAACAACCATGTAACTGTGGAAATTCCTGTTTTGCGCTCACCTAAAAGGATGGTCTTCCAGTTGCCCTGGGAGTAATCACCTTGGTCTAGGTTAATGTGGCTTTTATGAAACCAGGAGAATTTTTCTTTTATTTTGATGGCAGTGTTGGGGTCAGCAGTCCTTTGCAAAGTCCTTTTCAGTGTTTTCGGTACTGTGCAAGGTGACAATGTATGCTTGCTTCTAAAACCCTTTAGGCACGGCCAATCTCCTGCCTTAAAAGAATGCCAAGTTGATGGAGGCCACACTTTTTTTTTCACCTGTTGATAACATGTTTCAAATATACTTGTTAACTCTTGTCTATAGCTAGCCATAGCATCAAATTGTTCACTTAAATCCCCATCATGTTCTCTCAATTCAGGAATGGAGATTTAGAGATGCTAATAGGCATAGGGAGACCCAAAATTATTTTACAAGGGTTTATCTGTGTGTCCTATTTGGAATATTGCAGATTTTTGTGAAGGTCAGGAATATGGCTTCTGCCTATTTAAGTGTAGTTGAGTCAAGAATTTTATATTCCATTTGCCATGGTGTTTGAGGATAGTACAGAATGCCCAATGTTAATGAGAACCCGAAAGTTATTGTAAGAAAGTAGTTTATTTGTGCCATAAAATTAAATCTCTCATCTGATTCATTCCATGAAGAAGTGCCCAAACGAGGAATAATCTAAGTTAATCTTCTTTACTATTGTAGTAGAATTAGTACAGATAATCACCAAACAGTGAGAGAAACCTACATATGGTGGTAAATCTATAAAATCCATCTGGAGCAGTGCTAGGAGCAGTGTAGACCTTGGAGGATTCTCTGAAGTTGGCTAATTTCCTTGAGAAATGTGAGATTTATAAGTAGTGCTTTGGAAAACACTTGGGCATGAATGCCATGATTTTGTGGATGTCAGGGCAGAACAAATTGTCTTTTAGTCCTTTGTATCCGTTTGTCTTTTTCATACTGGTACAGTTGTTTGATAATTAATAAGATTAACCAGGGTTAAAGGCAGGTTTATAACTTGGGTGGAGAAAGTTTAAGGAAGTCTGTTTTCAATTTCACATTTAGTAGCCTTGTTGGCTCTACTGCTCCTTAGAGATACCATATTAGTCTTCTTAGTATAGGCAGGTCAGTGAACAATATACCAATTTTAGTAGCAAGGTGAATCACATGCAATCAGGCAGCAATTGTATGCCCTTTGGCAAGAGTACCTTCAGAGGTTAAGAATTTGTGCTATTTCCAGATTGTGGCAACCATATGACAGACTCCCACAGCATATCTGGAGTCATTGTAAATAGTTGCAGGTTTCCCCTTTGTCAGTGTGCAATCTTTAATAAGAGATATGAGGTCAGCAGCTCTGGCTGATTTTACAGCGAGCAAAGAGTATGCCTTAAGTGTTTCATGGTAGGAAACTATGGTATAGGCAGTTATTATGTTCCCCTACAAATTCCATTTACAGGAGCCGTCACAAAATAGAAATGTCTGGGTTGTCTAAGTAGATATTTAAGAGATCCTCTGGTGGCTTTAAAACCATTTCTATAGATGCAAGGTAATCATGTAGAATGAAGTGTAGCTAACCATCATCAGAGAAAGATAGCAGAGTAACTGCATTTAAAGAGCTACAGTGACATAAGATGATGGAGATATTGGCTAATAGGGCCTATTCATCAGTGGTCTGCTGCCATGTAGAGAGTTACTATGTCTTATGAGCTTAGAAGAGAGGAAACACAGCATGGAGAATATAGAGGTGAATGGAAGTGTCTCATATAAGAATACTCTCTTTGTCAATTAGGGCAGCACCTGCTGCTATCACACACAGGCATGGGGCATGCCTGATGCCACGGGTCTAATTCACATGAGAAATATGATACAGGACATGTGTGAGGGGCAAAATTTGTCCTGCGGCAATTACGTGATTTTTATGACAATATAGCTGAAAAGGTTTGTCAAAATTAAGTAAACCACGATGTGGGAAATGCTAATTGTAAGAGTTCAATGGATGTAATATGTCCCCAAAGGCCAGAGAATGAGGTGTCAAATAATATCTGGGAGGAAGGCATATAGACATGTAGCAAAGGCTGAAAAATTACTAATCCATTGGCAACAATAGACGGGTGCTTCTAGAAATTTTTGTAACTGCTTTTTTTGTTTGTTTTGGAGAGACAGATGGACAAAATGACTCAAAGTATTTTGTGGGGAGATTTTGAGTGCTTGCAGATATCTCAAACTCTAAGTAGGTTATAATCATTTGTACATGTTGAAATTTATATTAGGAGATTTTATGGCTTGTTTCAGCTAGAACCTTTGGGAGAATGAAGGAGCCTAAAAAAGCACCCTGCTTAGTTTGGTTATAAAATAAGAGGTCAATAATATGCTGAAAAAGAATGGAGCTTTGGGTAAAGGTTACAGAGTCTAGGTTAGCTTTAAAGATGTGGAGAAATATTGAAGGGGACTTGCAATATCCCTGGAGTATCCAAGTCCATGTTAATTGTCTTTTCCTAAACATAAATGCAAAGAGGAATCACTAGTCAGGTGCAGTAGAATTGAAAAGACACCTGAGCAGAGGTCAATTACTGTAAAGCAGACTGTGTTCACAGAAATTGAGGTAAGAATCGTGGTTGGATTAGTCTCTATGAGAAATTACAAAAGGGTTTATGATTCTTGGATGTTGTGCAATCAATCGATTTGGTTTTCTTCCAAATAAAACCTTTTTTTTTTTTTTTTTTTTCCTACTGACAAGATTAGGGTATTGCAAAGTGAGTAAGTAAAGAACAGCCTACATTAAGACAGTCTATTCACTTCCTCATTATGTGTCTCAAGAAAGGGAGTACTGCGCTGTTAATGAGAAAGGTTTATTGCATATTCTTACTGTGACCCACTTATAAAATATCACAAGAAATTTGTGAAGTCATGTTCTCAATTTTTAAAATGTCATTTAAAACTCTTTTAATGAAATGTCTGAAGCCTTATTTATAACACAGTGTTTTCTAAATTTTGAAGGATATACTTAATAATATTTTGAATTATAAAGTGAGGTCCAGGTCGGGCGCGGTGGCTCACGCCTGTAATCCCAGCACCTTGCAATGCCGAGACGGGCAGATCACAAGGTCAGAAGATCGAGACCATCCTGGCTAACACAGTGCAACCCCGTCTCTACTAAAAATACAAAAAAAATAGCAGGGCATGGTGGAGGGCGGCTGCAGTCCCAGCTACTCGGGAGGCTGAGGCAGGAGAATGGTGGGAACCCGGGGGGCGGAGCTTGCAGTGAGCCGAGTTCGTGCCACTCACTCCAGCCTGGGCGACAGAGTGAGATTCCATCTCAAATAATTAATAATAATCATCATAATAGTAATAATAATAAAAATAAAGTGAGATCCAAATTATAGGCACTCTCATTCATAGGAAATTTACAAATGGTAAATCATTATACCACCACAGTCTATTTAATCAATATTCTTATATACATTTCTGTGGGCAGGTACTTTTTTTTTGAGACAGAGTTTCGCTCTGTGGCCCAGGCTGGAGTGAGCGGCGCGATCTCGGCTCACTGCAAGGTCCGCCTCCCGGGTTCCCGCCATTCTCCTGCCTCAGCCTCCCGAGTAGCTGGGACCACAGGCGCCGCCATCACGCCCGGCTAATTTTTTGTATTTTTCAGTAGAGACGGGGTTTCACCGTGTTAGCCAGGATGGTCTCGATCTCCTGATCTCGTGATCCGCCCGCCTCGGCCTCCCAAAGTGCTGGAATTACAGGCGTGAGCCACCGCGCCCGGCCGGGCATGTATGTTTAATATAAACTACTTGATACTTCCAAGTTGTTTATCATAGTGGTTATGCCAATGCGGAAGTTTTTGTTTCTCAACATCCTTGCCAGTGTTTGCTTTTTAATAGTTTGCTAATTTATGTACATAAAATGACAATCTGTTTCAATATGAATTATCCTGATGGTTTGTAGCTTGAGCAGCTTTCCCCGCATTTATTGACCATGCATGTATCATATTCTCAGGATTGTCATTCTATTGGTTAATAGTAGTAATTCTATAGTCATACAGACAAGGTATAGACCCCAGTTGCACATTATTAGTTAATGCATAAGTCAATAAAACACTCTTAGTTATAGAAAGTGCAAATATTTTGTCATATTTTGCGGACTTTATACTTAAACATTATATAGTTTCTATTCTGTAGAAAAACTTTCTAATTTAGTGATATACCTGCTTTTATGCTTAATTTTAGAATTTTTTTTTCAAAATTTCAAGATATAATGAGAATTTCATGTTTTTCTTCTAAAAGTAAAAAAAAAAAAATTGATTTATTTTTTGTCCAGATTATGTAAATGAGATAAGGCATTTACAAATAAATGGCAAAGTATTGTTGAATTATTATAAAAACTCGAACTTTCTCAAAATTTCGTAATGTGTTTTCTGAAATATAGGTAATTTATATGTATAAGCACAGGTATGTGTTCAGCCCATTCTGTCCACTGGTCAATGTATCTCTCCTTTTGCCATGACCATTTTATTGACTTGACAATTACTATCTAGTTAAGAGCCACTCACTCTGATCACATCATTCCTATTTTTCTTCAAAACTATCTTCAGTATTATTGGAACTTTGATGTTCCATGTCAGTTTTAAAATTGGCTTCCAATTCCTACTGCCAAATTTACATAGCATTACTAATTTCATTAGTGTAGATGTTATAGATTTTAAGAGAAAAAAGACACCATTATGATATTATCTTCCCTTCCATAATCAAATAATTTTCTCCTTGTATTCAGTTCTTTATTCTCCAATAATATTTAGTAATCTCCATAGAATTTACGTGCAGTATTTTTTGGTTAAATTTACCCATAGTTTATTTCTAATTTTGTTGGTAATACACATGGATTTTTAAAATGTTGTTCTTGCACCTGATAGCTTTATGTAAAACTGCAGACTGAAGAAATCATATTATGTGTAAGAAAATAATTTTCACTTTTTTCCCACATGTTATGCCCTTTCCCCCTCTTTTTCTTGGTTTGTTACAATGCACAATAAGCCTAGTATAATTTTAGGTAGAGATGGTGATAAAAGCCACAGGTCTGGTCTGAAAAGCATAAAATACTCCAGATAGAATTTAATATATGTACTTTGTGATGGTTTAAAAATAATCTGTTGAGTACAGTGTTCACTTCTTGGGCGATGGGTACATTAAAAGTCCAGATTTTACCACTAAACAATATACATATGTAAGAAATCTGCACATACACCACATAAATCAATTTAAAAAATAAGAATAGGACAGTTTTTTGAAAACATATTGGAAATTCTCAAGTAAAGAAGGAAAAAGGAGCCTGTCTGAAAGGTTCAGAAAATAATTAGATAATACCTAGACATCAGAAACTTCTACTGGTCCAGGATTGAAAATCAAGAGGCTGTACCTGCAGTTGCTCTGTTGGAGACAGTTATAGTCTGTTCAGGATTTACTGTAAAATTGTTTTCTTAACTAGGGGTTGAATTGATACCTATGCTTGGAATGCTAGGGTGTGAAATAACACTCCCCTTGCTGTCATAACTACCACGAACAATTGCTAGTAGCCATCAGGAGGAGAAAGCTCCTCTTTTCTTCCTGCCTTCTGATCTCCAGCGACCATTTCCATTAGGCAGAACTTAGGAAGTTTATTGGCAAGAGATTCTGGGAACTGTAATTTGTAGGTTTGAAACCCAGTAATACGAAGAAAAGAATATAAGCTTTTCAAACTGAATGACCAATGATAATTTATTTATGACTTTGTTTTCAGGGTAAGGATATTCTCTTCTCTTCTGAGTTTATTATAAACCTCTTTAAGTCATGGATACATGGTGAATTGTAATAAACAGACTTTTTTTCTATAAATCTTCAGATAATCAATTTTATTCTAAATTAATGTCCATATGATACATTACTTGAACAGATATTCTGATGTTGCAATATCTTTTAACTCCTTAAATAAATTCAGTTGGTAATTATGTATCTTTTTTTACAATAGTTTATTTGATTTGTCAATATTTTAATTCATAATTGTGCATATAGTTTACAAGTGAGACTAGTCTGTAAGTTATTTTTCCTTCACCAATTTTCTTCCACGTGTGGATTAACAACTTGCTAGCATGCTAAAATATATTAGGAATCTTCCCCTATTTTATTATTCTCTGAAGTAGTTTTATCATACAGAAATATATATTTATTAAATTTTATGAATGGTATTTAAATTCTATGATCTCCATTATAATCAGTGAAATATTTGATGACCAATTTAATTTATTTAATCTTTTTGTTGTTTTACATATATATGAGTTTATATATATCTATGATATGTGTGTATATATACATGTGATATGTAATGACATACCATATATATATACATACACATACTATGCATGTGCACATAGAGTTATATAATTTCCCCTTTAAAAGTCTTCTAATGCCTTCTCTATCGTATTTCTCAAAGAAAGAGGTTTTGTTTATTGATCCAATCTGTTCCTTCTGTGATGTATTCTGTATTATGTATTTATGCTATATTTTTATTATGACTGGCATCTACTATATTTAGTTTTACTTTGTTGTCTTTATTACCATTTTTAGTATATTCTTAGTTTATTATTTGTATTTCTTGTGTGTCCATGTGTGCTATTTAGAGCATTTAAGGCTCCAAGCTCTCTGCTTAATACTGATTTAGCTACGTCCCACGATTTTTGATATGTAGCATATCCACTGTCTTCCATCTAAACCCAGAAATAATGCAGCATTACATTTGAATCTTTTAAGTATAGGGTTACCATCCCCTACTATATATGTTGTTTAATTAATTTAAATGCAATATAGAAAGTGTATCCTGTATTATATATTCTCTTTAATATTTTATTTTATGATCATTTGAAAATATATTTCTTGTTCTTATTTAAAATACCTCGTGTGTTGCTTGTTTACATATGTATATATACTTATCTATGGTGAATGTATGTTTCAATTTTCTTTCAATAATGACTTATTGAGTAAACTCTTGTATTCAAAATGTTTAGGTTTCTTTTGAAGGGATATTTTGTATCCTATGTTATTATATTTTAAGGTTGGTTTCCAGTCTCCGTCTGTCTCTTCTCTCATCCTTGCCTCTCTATGATTTTGCATCTTCCCCAAAACCCCAGCTTTCATCTCTTCCATGTACCCTGGACATTACATCTTTCAGTTGGAGATCCATAGCAGAGGATAGTATGGCTCAGCTTCTGGTCAGGAGCCTGTTTCTGTGTCTCCTCATTTGGCCCAGCAGTTTGCTAGAGGCTGTAGCTCTGCCTCTTTCAGTAAGCAGCTAAGAGCTGACCATTAATCAGACTCTGAGACTCAAACTTGGCTTCAGGTCACCCATCTTGAATGAAACACATTTTGGTCCATCGCTTACCTCTGATCCTAGAGTCCCCTCCTAATTCTAATGCTGTTGTCCCCATGGTCTGTCTGTCTGTTTTGTTCTATTTGTTCATGTTTGTGTTTTGGTTTGCTTTTTTTTTTTCTAGTCCACATTGATATTTGAATTATTTGTTCATCTAACCACGCATTGTTATTTATGTAGGTATCGACCAAACAGGTGATTAGGATTTGAACTTACTGGGTTTTTGCACCAGAATTTTTTTGTATTATTTTTATAGTATTGTTTTTCTGCCACATTTTAGTATACTGGATATTGTGAGTCATGATAATGTCATTTTGGAGAGCTTCGTCTACATATAAAACAAGTTTTGGATTTAAAGTTTGAATGATTAACCTGGAATTAAAATAATGGCATGATCAAAATCTAAATTCTTTTTTTTTTTTTTTTTTTTTTTTGAGATAGGATCTCCAGTTGCCCAGTAATTCTCTCACCTCAGCCTCCCCAGTAGGTGGAACTACAGGTGTTCACTACCACAGCCAGTTAGTTTTCTGTGATTTTCTTTAGTAGAGATGGAGTTTCACCATGTTTCCCAGGCTGGTCTTGAACTCCTGAACTCAAGCAACCTGCCTGCCTTGGCCTCCTAAAGTGCTGGGATTGCAGGTGTAAGCCACCTTTCCTGGCCCTAAAACCCAAATTCTAAGATATTATGTTATTTCAGATAGCCTTGAATATAGGATTTCTTTGTTATAATTCTCAACTTACATCTTAGAGAGATCCTTACATAAATATCTAAACTGTATTTTTGCCCTGCTGGTTTTCATATTCTGAAAGATATCTGTATTATTTTCTTCTTATCAACCATATGTAATTTTGAAATGTATCGTAAAGTCCTAGAAAAATTTAGTGAGAATATGAGGAATTCGCTCGAATCTAAAGAATATATATATATAGTACTTTCTTATGTCTCTAATTGTCCAAATATAATGACACCACACTCTCTCACACATAATAATTTTAATCCTGAAGATTATAGTAGTTATCTTAATTCTCATATTAAATATGATAGTTGTAAAAGCCATAGTCATGAGGTTTATAGTGACTTGAGACCTGTTTGAAGATCCTTAGATAAGAAATGATGCTGAATGTGAACTTGGCTCATTGATCACAAGGGATATGAAAAATGTGAATTTAAACATAAGGTCTTAAAGACAAATGTGGAATTTTGAACTTTTTTAAGTTAAAGCATCAATTTACCATATAATTCATTGCACAAAAATTAATATACTACTTTTGAAGTTCTGCTTTGATTACCTTGGATACTACCCTACAACTTATATTGTCAGCTTATTTCTTGCTATGTATCTAAAATGGACAGAATGTTACAAGTTCTATTATATTTTTGAAAATGAAAAAAAAGCTTTGAATTGAAAATGAAAAATATTAATGATACAGCTTTAAACCTATTTTTTTGTTTCAGTAATTCAGCATTTCCTTTAATAAACAAGAATAAATTCCTGTTCTGCAAATCTTAATGAATATGTATTTTAATTAGATTTAAAATCCTGAGTATATAAACAAAAGACGTTATCATGACATAAATGGTTACACAAGTAGTGTTGATTATTCTGGGTTAGCATCATAAATTCTTCCTTTCACTTTGCTTGTATGTGAATGTGTGACAAGTTACAGAGAGTACCAGATCAGACAGAAGGACTTTAAAATCTTCATTTTTACCCAGAATTAACAAGCAGTGTGAACTAGATCAAGTCTCTATTTTCACATCTAAGAAACGAACAACTACATTAAATGGTACTTGTCTCTTTCTGCTTTATATGTTCTATGTGTCCCTAAGCCAATTTAGCACTTCTGAGTAAGAACAAAACACAACAAATAAAAATATTCAAAACAATGACATATTGGTGAATCCAGCATATTTTCATGAAAGCCCAGCGTAGAGAAGTATGAAATGATGAGATAAAGAGGGGAATGGATTTTTAATTATCTCAAATTAGCAGTAAGACTCTAGATATAACAATGGTTTTAGAACTCAGAATATAATATTGCAGAATGCAGTTCTGACTGGAAGTCACATGACAGCAACAGTTGTGAATAAAATTCCCACACAATCTACTACATTACAAAAGAATATCAGAAAATATTGCTAGAATGGTAAGCAAAATCTGTCTGCTCTAGTTAGAATTACAACCTAATTTAAATGAGGCCATTGAACCCTTCTATAGAAGAAAGAATCCATTTTCATCAAAGTGGATTCAGCTTGTGGAATGCTGTGTGTGGCTGTGGCCCGAGTCAGAGCCCACTGGGACTGGCAGCCCCTGCCATCAGTGTCTGTCATGGAGCAGACATTTCTCTTTGTATTATCAACCAGCTCCAGGCTCCTGGGCTGGTCAGACCGCAGTGAAACGCTCACAGTGAACTGTTGCCCAGAGAGACCTGTAAGAGGTTCTCCCTCTGTATTTAAAGGGCCTGGGAGCTGCAGGAAGACAGTGTTCCTGCCTCTTCTAAGTGGCATGTATGAAAAGACACCTGATTTAGCAGCTCTGACAGCCCACAGGAAACTTGACCCAGACAGAAACAGAATGTGAAATAACAGGAGCTCTCATCCTTGAATTTTAAAAAGAGGAGTGGGGGACTAAGAATTCTGAGTGTCCCTGGTAGCAAGGCATCGTCTGGTGAGTTAAATGCACACTTTCATTTAATTTACCAAAACACCATGTGTGCTTATAGAATTTAAATAATGTATCATTAATCACGTAGTAAATAGGTAGTTGTGGAGAAAAAAAAATCTTTTATCATAGGAATTGAAGCAGAAATTAAAACACAGCAATTAAAACTGTACCGTAGAATTCTGCGACTTGGTTTCAAAATTTGTTTTGACCACTTAGCAGTGATGACAACTTTGACAAGTTTTTAAAATTTTCTGTTCCTCTGTTTTCTTCATCTGAAAACATGCAGACAATGCTCATATTTTGTTGTAAGATTCAAATAAGATTGTCTGAAATTGCTTAGTCAAGTATCTAATGTTTAGTAATGGCTCAAAAATATTTAATGTTATTTTCTATTTGTCATGAAAATCTATGCACATTCTAAAATGTCATTTGCCCTCCTGTATTTGAGTGTGCTGGTCATAATATCCATTGAAATATGCTTTTCAATGCTTCTATAATCTGCATATTTACGTATTTGTGGAAACCCAGCTTTACCTCTATTAAGAGGTACTATTTGATGAGTTTTAAGTAATTCATTATTAAAAATGGAAAAGTTAATGTGTAGCTTTATCGTATCAGGAATTGTGACTAAAGAGCAACAAAGACACAGAAACATATTTTGTAAAAGCAAGAAAGATATGAGCTTTAAAAATACACAGAAACAGATTAAATGTTTCAATAAAAGATATATTTGTGTGCCAATAACTGGAATGACTCACAAGTACCTTGAGCTTAATGTATTGGAAAAAAAAAAAAAAGAAAGAAGCGGCATACTTCCCCATGTATACTGCAACTTGGCTCTTCAGTCTATTTTGTAATGGATTAATAGCCTATTAATATTAATCCATCTGCTCTTATTGGAACCAAATCTTTGTGAATTATACAACATTAGAAAAATATGTTTGAAAATGTTTGACAAATATATTTAAATGTATTCATACATTAAAAGTTTTTGTTCAACAATATTTAACTAATGCTTACCATGAGCATTCACTTTTCTTAGCTTTACAAATAATGTTGAACAAAAAGCCATTATTCTTCCCACAAGGAGTTTACAGTCATTGCAGAAAAAAGGCAGATCTACACGTAATACAATGAAAAATTCTAAACACAGTAACAATATGAAACAAAGCCAAAATGAAGCAGTGGAGATAACTGGAGATTCAAGGATAACATCCGAGCATTATTTCTGCAGTCTGTAATACAGCTTCTCAAGATAATTACATTGAGATCATTCACATCTCCCCCAGTTCTTCAGACCTCTGTTCCAATGTTGCCTTCTCAAGTGATCCACGTAAAATTTTAACACTGCTCCAATGAGAAAAGTTGGGCCTACCTTATTAACTTTTAACACTAATGAAATATTTTTATTAATTATTAATTATAAATATGCATTATATTACATGGTATAAATTTTAATAACCTGGTTATTACTTATAAATAATTAGATTTATTATTAATACATATCAACAGCTGGTCTACTGCATGTTAACATATACATTTTTTTCCTATCATACGCTAGAATGAAGATCCGAAAAGGCAGAGATTATCTCCTCTTTAATGCTGTATCCCAAAGCCTAGAAGAACCAGAGACTTACTAGCTATTCAGTAACTATCGCTGAGTAAATAAATGACAGACATTTGCATGTAGGCCTCAAAAATAATTAGCAACTGAAGCGTTGGAGGTAGAATGAGGCAATAAGTTATTAGCAAAGAGAGTGCAGTATTTACAGGCAGCAATATACTAATTAAACTGAACATTTGGAGAATATTTGGAAAAATAAAAGAGCTTGTATCCCTGGAATGCAATGAAAAGAAAAGTGCTCAAAAGGTGATAATATACACAGGGTCAATTTGTTCAGGGTATTTTTGGAATGTTTGAAATTTGTTGTAAGCAGATCATTTATCCATTAGAGTGACTAAGTATTTTAAGAATATCATTCTATAATCCCATTCACTTAGCTTTTATTTAATGGGTTCCTTCTGGTGGTGAACATTTGAGTTGTTTACAGTTATTAAGAATAAAACTACTATAAATATATATCAACAAGTCTATGTGTGTACCTATATTGCATTACTCTGGGATAATGAAGTTGTAAAATAGTTGAGTCATACAATAAATGTACTATATTTCTAAAGTTACAAGAAATTTTCAGAAAGTTCTCTAAAATAATCTCATTCCACACTTCTACCAGCATTATGTTAGGATTCCACTTTTTTCACATGCTCAGCAAACTTGGTAATTTTAGAATTTCTAGTTAGTGTGTAGTTACACATCATTATGGTTTTAATATGCATTTTCTTAATGAGTAATGGTGTGTTTATGCTTATTGGTTATTCATATCTCTTGTGAACAGTCTAAACAATTTTTTCCATATTTTAAGAGAAACGTACATCTTCTATTATTGAGTTTTAACTGTTCTTCATACTTCCTAACCAGTGGTTTCTTTCAATCTTTGGCAATAAATCTGTGTGTGAATTAGAGAGAGTATTTGAAGTTTGGGCATTTTTATCTCTTGCTTCACAATTAATTCCGCCGGGCTCTTTAGATTCCGCCTTGCACATGTACATAGTTTTCCTGACAGCCAGGGATGCATGAGGAGTTATATAGCTTTTTATGCCTCCCTAATTTCAAAGATCCCACTAATTTTTTGGCAGAATTATCACTGACTCAACCAAGACGCTAATTCCAGGCCAGCACAGTCATGGGTTTCCTCATTGTTTCTTACAGACTGTGTTTTATTTTCTGACAATGTGACCAGGCATGGGTATTTACCTTCTGCTGAGAATCAAATCTGCCCTCTTAGCAGTGAAGCTGCTTTTTATCCTTTTCCAGCCCCACTATAGTAATATTAGCAAATCAAACTTGGCAGGGCAGAGGTTTTGGGCTAAGGGAAGGGTAAATGGAATGGCTCCAGGCAAGAAGCTTACAGATTTCTACTGTTTTCCCCATTATTCAAGAGTTTTTCTTGAATAAACGCTTACCAGTTTGTAACTTTGTACAATTCCAGGGATGAAAAATTGTGGACGTTTTCTTGGCAATATTTTCCAGTTTTTAACTTGTATTCTTTGATTTGGGGAAGACAATTTGCCAATATCTGCTGTCCACTATAGCTAGAAATTAAAAATCTATTTGATGTGTTTGATGCTATTTTAAATGCTATTTTAAATGTTCTTTTTTGTTGTTGTCACTTTTATTAATGCTATTTAGAAATGCCATTAATTTTTAATAATCTACTTTCAAGTAAAATTGTTTAATTTAGTTTTTCATTCTAATATTTCTTTGGTAGGCTTTTCTAGATTGTGTACATGCACAATCATATGACAATGAGTAATGACAAGTTTATTTCACTTTATTCAATCTCATTCATTTCCTTTTCTTGCATTTTAGACCATTTAATTTCTCAAGTATGACTTTGAATTGAATTAGTGATAACAAGTATCTTTGTCACATTTTTGTTCTTAGAGGGAAATAATTATATACATTATATCAAATTAAGAATGCCTTATTAGGGGGCTCTGAGGAAGATGGTGGATAGGAGACAGGGCTAATATACAGCTTCCACTTGAACAGAAAGAACAATGTGTGGAGACTCACACCATGAACTTTACTTGAAGAATCACTGCAGGAATGTACAGAAAAAAAAACAAAATAATTCACAAAGCCTTTGAAAAAAGTGGCATACTGCTGCAAGTTCCATGAGACAGGAGAAAAATGTGAGTTCTAAAAGTGTGAGGGGGGAACCTACCTTTGAACACACATCCTCACTGGGGAATGTAAAACTCCACATCACTGGAGAAAGATTTAACCTGCAATAGAGCTGAAGTGAATGTAAGGAGCTGCACAACATATAAAAGTAGAAGCAGCGGTGGGAAGAGTCTTGTAGGCATTCCCAGGATCCAGCTTGATACCAAGAAAGCCATCTCTGACTATACCTCACATGGACCCTCAGAGAAGGCAGCCAGCAGAATCAAAAAAGGGTTCCAGGATAAAAGAAGTTTCCAACTGAAATTTGTAACAATTTCAACTGGGCACAAATTTTCTGGAGAAGAATCTGGAGCATGAATGAGAATTGCTTCAGATATGAATACAGGAGCCTCTGACATCAAATCTGCATGCTTGCTTGCTTAGTGGTGAAGCTTAAGGCCTGGGGCAAGGTCTGAGCAGGGGACTGCAGGAGCAAGACCAGCCTCGCCAACTGCATGGGAACTGGGTTAGGACTTTTGCTCCTGGCTATCCCCCAGTTCTCTGGAAAACTATATGACACAGCAGAGACAGCCATAATCCCATCTGGAACATACCCCATTGACCTGAGAACCACCCCAACAACAGTGGCTGCAACAAGCCCCACCCAAGCAGAGTCTGAACCCAAACCCACCCAACCCAGCTCCCATCTGATAGCCCTGGTAGCCAAACACAAAAGACATAAACTCTTTGGAGCTTTATGGCCCTGCCCATTACCTGAGAAACCAGATTACTTACCCTAGCAAACCTAGTGCAAGCTTACATCCCTCTAATACTACTACAGCTGGTGCTCTCTTGAAGGCACCACCTCCTGGCAGGAGATCAACCAGCTCAGGCCATCACTGCAATGCATGACAGGAAAGTTTCTCTTTCCTGCCCCAGGAAAGAAAAAACAACAGCTGGTCCGACTGCCTGCAAAATCCTGGCTAACCAGAGGTCCCTAGTTTGTCCATGTGACAACTTCATTGCTAGCGTAACCAGCTTTTGAGAAACCCAGCACGCTAAACATTTCTACAACCAAGAATTTTCACAGAGTCTACTGCACTGTCCTGTCACTCCCACCAGAGCAGGTGCTGATAACCACAGCTGGGAGACCTGAAGATGGATTACATCACAGGACTCTGCAGACATTCCGCAGCACCAGCCCCGAGTCTGATAACCCTGCTGGGTGGTCAGACCCGGAAAAGTAGTAACAATCACTGCAGTCTGTCTCTCAGGAAGCCCTTTCCTAGGGGAAGGGTAGAGCAACATACCAAGGGATCTCCCCATGGGACAAAAGACTCTGAAGAGCAGGACTTGAGTTCCAGATCTTTCTGCTGAAATAGTCTGCCTAAATGAGAAGAAAAAAGAAAAATAACTCTGGTAATGTGACAAAACAGGGTACTATAACACCCCCAAAAATATCACATTAGCTCCCGTTCAATGGATCCAAACCAAGAAGAAATCTCTGAATTGCCAGATATATATAGAAGGTTATTAAGCTACTCAAGCAGATATCAGAGAAAGGTAAAAAAAAAAAAAAAAAAAAAAATTAAATTAAGAAAAAATACAGGATATGTATGAAAAATCCTCCAGAGAAACAGATATCATAAAGAGAAAACAATCACAACTTCTGGAAATAAAAGACACACTTAGAGAAATGTAAAGTGGACTGGAAAGTTTCGATAATAAACTAGAACAAGAAGAAGAAAGATCTTCAGAACTCAAAGACAAAGCTTCAGATGAAGACAAAGAAAAAAGAATAATAATAAAAAAGAACAAAGCCCACAAGAAATTTGGGATTCTGTTAAATGGCCACCCCTAAGAAGAATTGGTTTTCCTGAAAAAGAAGAGAAATCTAAGAGTTTGGAAAATTTACTTGAAGGAATAATAGAGGCAAACTTTCCTGGTCTTGCTAGAGATATAGAGTCTAAATACAAGAAACTCTGAGAACACCTGGGGAATTTATCACAAAAAGATCATCACCTTATCCCATAGTCCTCAGGTTGTCTAATGTCAAAACGAAGGAAAGAATTTTGAGAGCCGTGAGACAAAAGCATCAGGTTACCTGATTAACAGCGGATTTCTCAATAGAAAACGTACAAGCCAGAAGGGATTGGGGTCCTACCTTTAGCCTCCTGAAACAAAATAATTGCCAATTAAGAGTATATCTAGCAAAATTAAGCTTTATAAACGAAGGAGAAATAGTCTTTTTAAGACAAACAAATGTGAGAAAATTTGCCACTATCAAGCCAGCACTACAAGAACTGCTAAAATGAGTTCTAAATCTTAAAACCATGAAAGACACCAAAATAGAACCTTTTTAACCATAAATCTCACAGATTCTATAAAACAATAACACAATGAAAAAAATAAGAAAACAAGATATTAAAGCAACAACTCACATGATGAATAGAACAGTGCCTCATATCTCAATACTAACATGAAATGTAAATGGCCTAAATGCTCCATTCAAAAAATACAGATTGGTAGAATGGATAAAAATCCACCAAGCAAGTATCTGCTATCTTCCAGAAACTCATTTAACACATAAGGACTCACATAAATTTAAGGTAAAGGCGTGGTAAAAGATATTCCACATAAATGGAAACCTAAAGTAAGCAGGAGTAACTATTCTTGTATCAGTCAAAACAGACTTTAAAGCAACAACAGTAAAAAGGACAAAGAGAGTCATTATAAAATACCACAATTCTAAACATGTATGCATGTAACACTGGAGCCCACAAATTTTAAAACAATCACTAGTAAAGAAATGAAATAGATAGCAACACAATAGTAGTGTGGGACTTTAATACTCCACTGACAGCACTAGACATGTCGTCAAGGCAAATTTAACAAAAAACAATGGACTTAAACTACATCCTAGAAAAAAATGGACTCAACAGATATTTACAGAACATTCTACCCAACAGCTGAAGACTACACATTCTTTTCATCAGCACATGGAACATTCTCCAAGATAGGCCATATGATAGGTCACAAAACAAGTCTCAAAATTTAAGAAAATTGAACATATATCAAGTGTCCTCTCAGACTATAGTGGAATAAAACTGAAAATTTACTCCAAAAGAAACCCTGAAAACTATACAAATACATAAATATTAAACAATCTGCTCTTGAATGATCTTTGGATCAACAGTAAAATCAAGATGAAAATGTAAAAAGTTCTTTAAACTGAATAATAGTGACACAACTTATAAAAACCTCTGGGATACAGAAAAAGCAGTGCTAGCCTACATCAAATAATCTAAAAGAGCACAAATAGACAACCTAAAGTCACACTTCAAGGAACTAGAGAAGCAAGAACAAACCAAACCCAAACCCAGCAGAAGAAAAGACATAACAGAAATCAGAGTAGAACTAAATAAAACTGAAATAAAATAATACAAAATATAAATGAAACACAAAGCTGGTTCTTCAAAAAGATAAAGAAAATTTATAAACGGCATATAACAAAGATAGTATGCCAGCATCAAGTGAGTTTCATATCAGCGATGCAGGGATGGTTTACCATATGCAAGTGAATAAATGTAATACATTAGATAAACAGAATTAAAAATAAAAACCATATAATTATCTCAATAGATGCAGAAAAAGCATTTAGTGAAATCCAGTATTCCTTTATGATTAAAACCACCAGCAAAATTGACATTGAAGGAACATACCTCAAGTAGTAAAAGCCATTCATGACAAACCCATAGTCAACATTATGCTGAATGAAGACAAGTTGAAAGCATTCCACCGGAAAACTGGAACAAAACAAGGATGTCCTGTTTCACCACACCTATTCAACATAGACCTGGAAGTCCTAGCCAGAGCAATCAGACAAGAGAAAGAAATAAAGGACATCCAAATTGGTAAAGAAGAAGTTAAATTCTCACTGTTTTCCAGTGATAGGATCACACTGAGAAAAATCCTAAAGACTCATCCAAAAGGCTCCTAAATCTGATAAATAAATTCAGTAAAGTTTCAGGATACAAAATCAATGTACACAAATCAATAGCGCTGCCAAACATCAACAAAAATCACACTGGGAATCAAATCAGTAACTCAATCTCTTTACGACAGCTGCAAAAAATAAAATAAAGTAAAATACTTAGGAATATACTCAAGCAAGGAAGTACAAGATCTCTACAAAGAAAACTGCAAACATTGCTGAAAGAACTAATCAATGACACAAACAAGTGGAAACATATCCCATGCTCATGGATAGGTAGAATCAATATCGTGAAAATGACCATACTGCCAACAACAATCTAAAGATTAAATGCAATTCCCATAAAAGTGCCATCATCATTCTTCATAGACATAGAAAAAAAAAAAACAGTCCTAAAATTCATATGGAACCAAAAAAAGAAAAAAAGAAAAAAGAGCCCTCGTAGCCAAAGCCAGACTAAGCCAGAACAAACCTGGAGGAATTGCATTACCCAACTTCAAACTATACTGCAAGGTTATAGTTACCACAACAGGATGGTACTGCTAAATAAATTGACACATAGACCAATGGAACAGAATGGAGAACCCAGAAATAAAGCCAAATTTAACCAATGGGTCTTTATCAAAGGAAACAATACCTTTAAATGTATTGTTTAAGACAAACAAATGCTGAGAAAATTTGCCACTATCAAGCCAGTACTACAAAAACTGCTAAAAGGAGTTCTACAGTGGGTGCTGGAATAATTGGCAAGCCACATGTAGAAGAATGAAACTGGATCCTCATCTCTCACCTTACCAAAAATCTACTCAAGATGTATCAAAGACTTAAATCTAAGATCTAAAACCATAAAAATTCTAGAAGATAACATTAGAAAAACCCTTCTAGACATTGACTTAGGCAGGGACTGCATGACCAAGAACCCAAAAGCAAGTACCACAAAAGCAAAAATAAATAGTCCACATCCTCATTGTCTTCATGTTAAATAAGCTAAGCAGAAGAGGAACAGAAGGGGGTTGTTCCTCCTATCTCAAGCGTGGCAGAGTTGGAAGAAAACTTATGTATAATGGGACTTGTGCAGTTCAAGCTTGTATTCTTCAAGGATCAACTAAATATTATTTTGGTAATTTAATTTATGTTGAGTTCTATAGAGTGGTTTTCTTATATCAGATAGTCATGTTTTTTCTTTGATTGTATTAATGTTTAGATTTATTTGGTTGTTTTAATTGAAATAAGATTGCATTACTCAATTAAGTCCTACTTGTTTATGAAGTATTGAACATCTTATAATTTTATGTATTTGATTGTTTATTATTTTTTTAAATTTCAGATTCTGTGTTTGTGAGAGAAATGGTCCTATAATCATGCTTTTATTGTGTATCTTTATTAGAGTTTCATTATCAAGATTATATGGGTCTCATAAAATAGTTGAAAAATTGTAATACATGGAAGATTTATTAAAAACTACAATTTCTTTTTCTTAATTGAATGCATGTATTCAACCAACAAAACCATGTGGGCCTAGAGATTTTTTTGTGGGAAGGTTTTCAACTGAAAATTTATTTTGCTTATTGGGTATAGGACTACAGTGGATTTGTGTTTATTCTTGTGTTCATTTGGTAAGTTCTGTTTTATTATGAATTTTTATCTTTTTCATCCAAGTGTATTTGATAAGCTTTTTCATAGTATCTTCATGATCTGTTTAACATTTGACACATAGTTGATACTTCAATGTCTACTCAGGAAGTTATTGATATACATTAATCTGAGTATATCATTTCAGATTAATAACAAGTTCTTAAAAATAAATGAAAAGCAAAAAAATGTTGAAAAGTTTTGCTATTCTGAGATATAATCACATTTGTAACTAGATCTTCAATTTTTCATATTTTCCTATAAAATTTTACATGTTTTAATTTCTAAGATAATTGAGGCAGTTTGGCTTTTGGCATCTTAAATCAAAGTTTGTATGAAAAAAGAATGGTTTCTAAAAGATGTTATTTATCTTTAGAATATTTTGATTCTAGCTTTAGTAAAATAACTACTTTATTAAATAACTATCTTATTTGATAGTTAATAATAATTATAGTTTATTAATAACTATCTTATTTGATTTAATTTAATTTTCCACCTTTTATTGTTACTTTGTAAGAACATTTTAATTAATTAGAATTTTTTTTATTGCTTGGAATCAACAGTTGTTTACAGTTCATTAAAAACTTGAAAATATGAGTACACTTTGCATGGAATCACTGATGAATTATTATAATTATAATACTTCTAAATCATAGTATTATTACAGGAATTTGTAAAGCAATTAGACATTATGGGTATTTCATATATATAGATATATATATATCTATATGTATAAAATTTCCACCTCAAATGAGTATTCTTAAATTAGATCTTATTAATATTCAGATTTTTTTTACACAGGAAACGGAGTCTCAGCAGATTCTAACAGAATGGAGGGGCTATTAACCAAGTTATGTTATTAAAACCTTTGAGAATATCCAAGCTCATTAGCCCCATGTAATGTATACTTCAGAGTTAATAGAGGCCAAAAGAGTGGTTTGAGATGGTGATACACCTTGTAGAATAGGCTCATTCTCTTCCTATGTGGTTTTCTCTTGTACACCAGCTTTGAAACACAAGCAATTAATTTTTTTTACTTCACTTCAGCAAAGTCACAAACTAGTATGAAGAGTCAGAAATTTTCTGTGTTACCCAAAGATAGCTAAAACTGCAATTGTGCAATCTTTGAATGACAACACTACATTCCAAATGCTATTTTATTTTGAGTATAATATGGAAAGAAAAATCTAATTTTATTAATAATTATTTGCATCTCAAATGTATTCATGAATAAGCAGACTACTCCATATTAATATAATCTTATTAACAACTTTATTGTATTTCATACAAAAATAACAAATACATCAAAATTTTCAAACATACAAAATTTGTATATCTGTATGTGTATTCATGTATTAATATTTTGGATGTTTCTCTGGAAAGAAGCATTAATCATTGTCTTACCCTGAATTTAAATCTTCCCTCGTTATGGTGACCATAAGTCAAATTACATTAACAGGATAAGAAAAAAATAAATAAATAAAACTAGTGTGCATAGCTCTTCAAGAGTATCACATCAAATTACCCGGGCTGTACTTTCAGTTGCCTATCAAATATGTAATGTTTTTTACAGTGAACTTGATATACCCTGTTGTGTACTAGAACGCATAATTGCTTTTATAAATTGAAAAGAAATTTCTAACTTCAAACCTCAATCAAAAATCTTTATCTGTACTTGAAACAGTCCCCCCTCTCCCGATCCTGCTATCAGTTTCTTTAAATGTTAATATTAATAATATAGTTAGCATCTGGCAGTTAACTAGAAACAAGTATAAATATCTGCTACTGTGTGTATTACCATTTATCCTAGAATAGTTCACATTGATGTTTTATACTCATTTTAATTGCATCTTCACAGAAATTTTATGTAGCTGGCTCTGACTTATGAAAACTTGATTTGCTTAATGCCCCCACTCATAAAGCATTGCTGCTGCTGCTGCTTTTCTTTCTACTCACTCCTCGAGACCATAGTACCTTTTATCACAACTACGGAGGCCATATAAAAACTAGTCAAACAAGCAAAAAGAAAAAAAAGCTAAACACCCACAAAAAAATAAAAAAGATAAATAAAATGCCTTTAAAGAATCAGTGGTAAGAAGTGGAAAAAAAAGAAAAAAAACAATAAATGAGGAGAGAACGTTGACAATATTTCTTAAATTGTGGTCACTAGTTTCACTTTTATCAGAATTCTCTCTTTTGATTGTTAAAATGCAGATTTCCAGGTTTTACGTCAGTTGTATTGAGTCAGATTCTCTAAGCTACACGACCAGAATGTATTAACATTTAAGTTAAAACTCCATTGATATTGATTTAGAAAATGTAATAACTCAACTTGATAGACTCAGGTGGGAGAACCCATGAACCTGCATTTTAAACAATAATTTATTTTAATGAATTATTTACTCTGCAAACATTTTTTCCAATACTTCTCAGTAAAATCAGAGGACTGACAGACTCAGAATCTTAATATTTGAAATAAAAAAGTAATTTTAGGAAAACAGCATTTAGGGGATGATAATGCTAGCCTGGCTGAAATATTATGTGTGACGTTTACCTGAAGTTACTTTGTCACTAAAAAGATGAATATTCAGACTTGGAATACTTACATTAACCAGGGGTTGATGCATGAATAGTTTTGATCTTCTTAACTTTGGCTTGATGAGAAAATTAAAAATTCCTGTAGTATTCTGATAAAAAATAGCCTCTCTTCCCAAGATGCTAGAATGTTGTTTTTCACAAAAATGGAAAATTATTGTATTCCAAACGTAAAAACAGAACTTTGCAAGTGCACATTTCTAGGAGTTATTGATCATGGGAATGACATTTTTAAAGCCCATGCAGAGATAGGGCTTGAGAATATAGGCTTTATGTGAGGGAAGGAGCTAGAGGTGGTTATTTGCACAAAAGAGGGAGGTGAAATACAATACTCTATCATCCATAAATGGGAATCTGTCTTTGGGTGGACAACCTTAAGAGTGCTATGAATAAGATTAGAACCTGTCTTATTTTCTACAGCTATATACTAAATTACTCAAAACATTATTGGCTTAAAACAGCGGCAATAAACATCTCAGTTTCTAAGGGTCAGGGCCACACAAGTGCCTTAGCTGAATGGTCTTGGGCCTTGGTGTCTTTTTTTTTATTATTTTTTTATTATTATACTTTAAGTTCTAGGGTACATGTGCATAACGTGCAGGTTTGTTACATATGTATACTTGTGCCATGTTGCTGTGCTGCACCCATCAACTCGTCAGCACCCATCAACTCGTCATTTACATCAGGTATAACTCCCAATGCAGTCCCTCCCCCCTCCCCCCTCCCCATGATAGGCCCCGGTGTGTGATGTTCCCCTTCCCGAGTCCAAGTGATCTCATTGTTCAGTTCCCACCTATGAGTGAGAACATGCGGTGTTTGGTTTTCTGTTCTTGTGATAGTTTGCTAAGAATGATGGTTTCCAGCTGCATCCATGTTCCTACAAAGGACACAAACTCATCCTTTTTTATGGCTGCATAGTATTACATGGTGTATATGTGCCACATTTTCTTAATCCAGTCTGTCACTGGTGGACATTTGGGTTGATTCCAAGTCTTTGCTATTGTGAATAGTGCCGCAATAAACATACGTGTGCATGTGTCTTTATAGTAGCATGATTTATAATCCTTTGGGTATATACCCAGTAATGGGATGGCTGGGTCATATGGTACATCTAGTTCTAGATCCTTGAGGAATTGCCATACTGTTTTCCATAATGGTTGAACTAGTTTACACTCCCACCAACAGTGTAAAAGTGTTGCTATTTCTCCACATCCTCTCCAGCACCTGTTGTTTCCTGACTTTTTAATGATCGCCATTCTAACTGGTGTGAGATGGTATCTCATTGTGGTTTTGATTTGCATTTCTCTGGACCTTGGTTTCTTAAGTGGTAACAAGTCAGAGTACACTCATCTGATGGCTTGCCTGGAGTGATAAATTCAATTTTTCCTTCCTTCCTTCCTTCCTTCCTTCCTTCCTTCCTTCCTTCCTTCCTTCCTTCCTTCCTTCCTTCCCCCTTCCCTTCCCTTCCCTTCCCTTCCTTCCTTTCTTCCTTTCTCCTTTCCTTTCCTTTCCTTCTTTCTTTTTCCTTCTGACACAGAATCTTGCAACATTGCCCAGGTTGGAATACAATGACACCATCTTGGCTCAGTGCAGCCTCTGTCCCCAGGGCTCAAGCAATTCTGCCTCAAGCCTCCCGAATAGCTGAGACTACAGACGTGTGTCCCCATGCTTGGCTAATTTTTGTATTTTTTAGTAGAGGTGGGGTTTCACCATGTTGGCCAGTCTGGTCTTGAACTCCTGACCTCAACTGATCCACCCATCTTAACCTACCGCAGTGCTGGGATTCAGGCATGAGCCACTGCCCCCAGCCAGAAATTCACCTCTAATCCACACATGCCCGGCAAGTTGAGCTGCTTATTGGTGAGAAGCCTCAGTTCCTCCCTATGTCAACGTCTCAGTGATGGGCCTGTTGACATAGTGGCTTGTTTCCCCTGGAGCAAGTGATCCAAGAGATAACAAAGTGGAAGCTGCAGTGTCTTATGACCTATCGTTGGAAGTCAAATACAATCATTTGCATGGTAGCCTTTTGGGTTATATTTACTGTAAACCCTATTCTGGGTTAGAAGAATGCACAGGATGTCAAGTTAATACAAGGAGGCAATGATTATCAGGGATTATTTTAGGAGCTGATCAGTCCAGAAGCAAAACTGTTTCACTATTCTTGGCAGATGTGAGGCCTAAATGTAGTTAGTTATGTGGTAGAGAAATTTCAGCCCACAGACTTGACTTATGGAAATAATAGTTCTAAGTCATTCACCTTGAGGCAGTCAAACATTCAATTTTTATAGTACAGCAAAAATACAGCTAGTAAAGGGAATGAGCACATCCTATGGGTTCTAGCCAAATAGGAGCCGTTTTGTTTTAGTTTCCTACTTATCCTTTAAAATTTATTCAATAGAAAGTGCATGAACCTTCCTATGGCTAAACATTTGGTCACTTTCCATGAGATTTCTGATAAATCATAAATAACAGAAAATTTTGCATTAGCCTTAAATAACAAACATAATATTTCCCCTTTTTTAATAGCCAAAGCAGTTCACCAGCTTTTGGCATTTGAGATGGGGGCACAGGGGAGACAGACATGGAAAGACAGACTTTCTTCCCCGGCCTTGTTTTTAACTGCTGTTACTCATTTATCGAAACACAGTAAGGACAAATGGTCCAAGGAAAGGGATACCTTTCCTCGGCCAACATTCTTGAAATCTGGGGAAATGTTTAAATCTCACACTTACTCTTATTCAAACTTGTATGATCTCTTCACAGTGGCCCAATTACCTCTTGGATTGGATTTCACAGAGCTCAGACCAACTCCCTGTTTTGTGTGGTCCAGATCTGTTCTACATTAAACACTCACACATTCTCCAGCCCATTATCTTGTAATATGAAGGTAGTTATTTCCTTAATGGAAGGCAATTCAAGTTTTCTGGGCTGCCCCCGAGACATCACCGATTGAACTTAGACTCCAGAGAATACTTCTGAAGTCCTCTGAGTAAGCTTCTGGAAGCACCCTTCACCAGACGAGAGGTAAGGAGTAGAAAACTATCCCTACCCCTTTGGGAACTGAACCATATTTAGATTCATAGCCCTCCCAAAGTCTCCTCAAAATGTCCTCTCCAATTTCACATTCTAGATTATTTTACAGCCTCAATCTGTTGTGGTATACATGGACCAACAGTTATAAAATCGTATGTTAAAGCTTAAACATGCAACATCTGTTTAATTTCAAAACTCAGATCAAAAGGCCCATGTTAAGGACTTTATCATAATATATTTGTCTGGCCTGGATGCCATCAACTGCCTTACTATCATGATGTAAGAGATATCCAAAATATCCAAAACGTCTCTCTCTCCTTTTTTTTTTTTTAATTCCAAGTTAGAATCTAGATTCCAAAGATAAACCTTATTTGACTACAAGCCAGTGATCTCTGGTTACCGACTTCACTTCTGTTCTGGTTATTTCTGTCACTTTCTTTTATTTTCTTTTTCTTTTAACTTCTAATATCATCTTTTTAGGATAATGAATGATTCAAAGTATAACTAATTGTGAAAAATATGTAAAAGAGGGTGAGTTCAAGATAATAGGGGAGAGGCACTGTAATTATTTCAAATATAAACATCAAGTATCAGCCCATATTAAGGGCTTAACATTAACTATTCAATATGCTTAGGGTTATCTTTCCTCAGATCTTTGCTTGGCTAATTTTTTCATCCTTTTCAGGTTTTTACCTAAATCTCCCCTTGTAAGTGAACTTGCTCTTAACAATTTAATACTGTAATCTTTCTCACGCCTTTCCCCATTTTGTACTCTGAGTATTTTTATATGTTATTCTAGAATTTCCATGCAATATTTATCACCTTCTTATATACTATGCAGTTCACTTCTTTATTACATTGTATATTATCTATATTGGGAGACTGAATATACAAATAAACAATGGCCAGACCAAATATAAAAATAGAACGCTGACTGACACCTGGCAGCAACCTGTCTAGAAAAACATCTACTTATAATAAACACCCCAGGAGGTCAGTCTGCTGTAAGTCAGACTTGTAACAATTCAGACTCCTATCTCTAGTAATGATCCAGGAAACAAAACAATAACTTACATAGCAAACAGCCCAAAATGGTCACTACTTAATAACTGACAGTTTGTAATTTTTATTCTGCTTCCAACTTAGGACCAACAAGAAAAGCCAAACATGCATCCCTAACCAGTCGCACAGAATGCCTGCTTTGCATTAACCCGCCTAGACTTCCCCGTGCCAACGGCCTCCAATCAGGTAATGCTTGAAGCGTTGCATTTTTCACACTGTAAATCTTTCCCCGTCTTCTCTCTTTGATTCTTTGCCAAAACGTAAGAGACAGAGGCTCTTTTACTATAGCAAGGTGTGAATAAATAACATTTAAATATTCTGATTTAGTTGGTTGGTCATCATTTATATTTATAGTATCCTTACCGTAAATCTCCTCACTTTCAGAATATGATAGTCAATTTTATGTGCCAATTAGTCTGGGTCATAGTGCCCAGATATTTATTTAGTGAAACATTATTCTAGATGTTTCTCTAAGGGTTTTTTGTTGTTGTTGTTGTTGTGTTGTATTTTGTTTTGCTTTGTTTTGTTTGTTTGTTTGTTTTTAGATTAACTTTAAATCAGTGGATTTAAAGTAAAGTAGTTTGTCCTCCATAATGTTGCTGAAACTCATCCAATTAGTTAAAGGCTTTAATAGGACCAATGACTGCCCTATCCCAGAGTAAGAAAGAATTCAGGCTTGATTAAACATCAGCTCTTCCCTGAGTCTCCAGCCTGTCAACCTATCTGGCCAATTTTGGACTTGTCAACCTCCATAAGCCTCCTTTCTTTGTTTTAAATAACCAGTTCCTTAAAATACATTTCTCTCTCTCTCTCTCTCTCTCTCTCCACACACACACACACACACACAATCTATTAGTCCTGTTTCTTTGAAGAACCATGATTAATATACCAAATACCACAAACAAACCACCTCCCCAATCTGCCATGTGGGAATATAAGCTCCAGGAAGGAAGGCTTTGGGTCACTTTTGTCCATCGAGCGTATTAGTCTATTTGAGCTGTTCTGACAAACTGTCGTAAACTAGATAGCTTCTCAACAACAAAAATGTTGTCTCTAACAGTTTTTGAGGCTAAGAAGTCCAGTATTAAGGCACATGGCAAATGTGGTGTCTGGTGAGGGCCCGCTTTCTTGTAAATGGCTCCTTCTCCCTGTGTCCTCACATGATTGAAGAGGCAAACAAGCTCCCTCAGGCCCACTTTATAAAAACACTAATCCCATTCATGAGAGTGAAGCCCTCATCATATGATCACCCCCAAAAGCCTCACCTCTCAATACCCCAGGTGTTAGGATTTCAACATACACATTTTGAGGGGACGCATTCAGACCATGGCAGTAAGATATCCCAAGTGGCAAATACTGTGTCTAGTATATCATAGATAGATAATGCATAATGGTTGAATAAATATATAGCAATCTTTCTGGAATACACAGTTTGGTGTTTTAGGTTTGCATATGTCAAAGATATTGAAGGAGAAAAAGAAAAAGAGAGCGACAAAAGAGAGAGATTACACCAGACAGCCTGTAAACTCTCTTTGATAACCAAGGTCTCATGAGTCCAAGAAATAAGGAAATAAAAGCCACTGAATATTGCCTAGGCTTACCTCTGCTTTCTATTAAGCTACAAGCAAAATAAAAAGGAAACCAACATCATACTTCTTATTAATGGAATTTCATGAGCACATTTCATCTCAATTTATATTTCATGGCATCCAGGTGCTAAGTGCAGTTTCAAGCATACTCTACTCCCCCATAAATTATACAGTAAATCATCACTTGGTAATGGGCACTTTATTTTGCATGCTGATTTCCTTAAGTGCTCCACTCTGAGGTCTCTCAGTCATAGCCATATGCTTTTCTTTACCTTCACATATTTGAATATAGAGCCATAGTGATAGCTCCAAGATTTTTTTTTTCACCCTTTTCTGTGAACCCTGGGTTACTCAAAATTGTTCTTTCAGATTAAGAACAGAGTAGAAATCTTTTGCAGCAAACTAACGTGAAGTAAACATTTTTTTTTATTGTTTTATCACCCCTGCTGAGATTAATTTGAATAAGATTTTCCTGAAAAAGATGAAAAGAAAGTATGACAACTTTTGATTCAAAAATGCCTTGAAAAGTAGAAACATAGTTCAGGAAAAATGTATTTCAATTTCTAAGAACTTTGACACATTAAAATATGTGTTATTTTATTGTTTGTTTTGCTTGGCTTGGCTTTTGTTTTCAGTCACTCTTCTGAGTGTAGGCAGATTTGATGTCAGTAGATACGGGATGAATGGTAAATTATGGTTGAAAATGCACATTATTTAAAATTTCAGTGCTATGGACTAATAAACTATTCTGTTCCCTCGACTTCTTTACAAATATTAATCAAAATTAGTTCATTTCATTGTCACAACCAATTCCCTAGGTAATCCTGGGCTGCTGTCTGGGCAAATGTCTCTCCATGCTGCTAATTCCTTCTATCGTTTTTTGGCCTATTCCCAACTATTCAATTGTCCTTGCCTCAAACTTTTAGTTGTACTCATTTGTTTTCTACCATTCTTCAAAACTACTTTGGAATAAAATATATTTTCCCCTTTAAAATTTTGTTACGTAATTTTCAAATCTCACACGTACCCATTATGTCTAGTTATGGATTGTCAGGACTTAAACTGTGAGAAGATAGAATGAAGGAATTTTTACAACTCCTGTTCTCTGGTCTTCTGTAAAATATGATTTATTCCTGTATTTTCTTTTTAATATAATTTTAATATTAAGCCAAAAATTAAAACAATTCTTAAGAGTAATTAATAAGAATTTGTAAGAAATGTTACTCTGTGCCCTTGGAGATGAAAATTATAAGAGCAGGTTCTTAGGCAACCAGTGAAGAATGAAAGAAAAGCATCTTTATTAGAAAAGTTTACACTTTCACAAGAGATGTATTCATTTTCTCACATGACAGAGGCTTGAGAAAATATGTGTAACAGATGTTAATCAACATGTTTTAGCTTTGTGGCATAACGTTTTGTTTTTGTTTTCTTTTGTTTTGTTTTGTTTCATTTGAGAGAGGATCTCACTCTGTCGCCCAGGCTGGAGTGCAGTGGTGCAGTCTCAGCTCACTGCAGCCTTGATTTCCTGGGCTCAGGTGATCCTCCCACCTCAGTCATTCAAGTAGCTGGGACCACAGGCATATACCACCACACCTGGCTCATTTTTTAAATTTTTATTTTTGTGTAGACAGGGTTTCATCACATTGCCCAGGATGGTCTTCAAACTCTTAGGCTCAGCATAATATTTTAAAATAAAATGCAAATGTGTTTTTTTTTAAATTTTAAAGCATATTATTGTCAACCAAATTGAAAATTAATAGTGACATCACATCATTTTTAAGCACATAGATTTCATAATGTTTTACAAAGAAGACAATTTTGAATATTTGACACATTATACAAAGCAGAGCAATTTATGGAACATTTTTAGGAAGGAGGGCCTTTTACCAAAGTATATCTTACAGGTAATTCTTCAAACTTTCAAAACAATTTTATCTGCTGATTTTATGGAAATGTTTCTCAAATATAATGTGCAATACATTACCTCCTTAATCAGAATATTTGTATACTGTATTTCTCTGCCTAGCTGGATTCTTAGGTCATTTTGAGCATTCTTTTGACAAAACATGAAGAATTAATGACATCAGAAATAAACAATGTTCTAAACTGCTTGGTGGTACATTGATAGTCCTGATTAGGTTTTGTTTTTCTCCTTATTCAGTGTTAGAGGAGTATGCTTTAATGTCCGTAACATCCTCTCATTCCATCAATGCCTTTGAAGGTCCCCAAATGTTCCTGATCATCAAATCACCATGCAAGCTTTAAAAGTTCATTATGCATGTACCCCATAATCAAAATGTATCATTACTAAGATTGGTATGGGCTAGTTAATCTTTCAATTTTTTTTCCAAATCACTCAGAAGATTGTCTTGTTTAGTCAGCTTGGGAACAATTATTCTTATTACCCTTTTCTCTTTAGATGTGGATTTGGAATCAGGATGAATTTATATCATATATATTGGTCACCAGTAGCCTGAAAAGAGACTGTTAGTGGTATTCCAGAACAAATATATTTCTCCTGAACATATAAATTGGAATAAACTTCCTTTTTTTAACCTTTCTTTGATTATGTTAGGCAAAACCCATAATCTCTTCTTACCTTAAAGCTTGGAGATAGTATGCTACTTGACATACATATCTCAGAATGTAATTCTCTGTTCTACAATTTTTGTTGACAGCATCAGTCTAGCTCCTTTTTTCCTGGTCAATGCTGCTTCTGCTCCTTTGTTAAGTGCTGTCAACCCCACTGGTCATTTTCATTAGGACCTTCATCAGCGAAGCCACAAACATGATATGAGAACATGGACTATCAGCTCAGCATTCCATATGGCACAAGGCAGTTGTATGTTATTTTCAAGGATGCAGCACTATGGTCTGATTCTCCCCTCCAGCCTGTGCTTTCTTATCTAGCAGACACAGCATGGTGTTATAGTGATTATAGATTAAACAATCCAACAGGTCTCTAAATTAGTCTAAAATATAGGTAAGTTAGAGGGTGGAGTTTGGTAGAATTATTCATCTGTCTCAGAGACCTTGACTTTTTTTTTTTTTTTTTTTTTAGAATGTTAACTATACTGCAGGTTTAGTTGGTTAGAATCGAACTTTAACATGCATTGAAATATTACAGATTATTAGATTATTAGCAGAAACTTATTTCACCACTGTTCCTACTATAAAATTGCATACAACTTATTTTTTACCATGTATACTATAATACAATTTCTTTTTATATATTTGTATTTATGAGATCCTAAATTATCTGATGAAGTCTACTTTTCATGTGTCTTCATAATACACAGTTTTGTTTCAGAATATACAGTTACTATTTGGTTGTTGGATAAATCCATTACATTCATTTATTTCCATTATACATTTAATATATGATACATTGTTATGAAAATACAGAATTAAGATGTCCTTTTAATGTAAAAACAAATATTTTAAAGTTGTTGCATCATGTATTATTGCTCGTAATATTTTATTGAATAACTTTATTTTCTTATAGAGCTTGCATTCAGTGAGGAGAAATAAAATTAATATATAATAAAATGAAGAATATATCATTTCAGATAGTTATTCTTTGATAAAAAATAGAGAACAGGATAAAGGGAGCAAGATTTTCCTGTGGGCAGGTAATAAGGGTCCTCTTTTAAACCTGAAGAAAGAGAGAAAATATTAATGTAAAAATATATGAAGGAAGAATATTACAGGAAAGGAAACAGGAAAAGCAGTCCAAAAAGGGAGGCAGGGAGGGGCCAAACAAATAAATAGCAATTAAAAAAGACTATAACAGAAATGAGCACTAGGTAAAGGCGGAACATGGGATTAGAGAATGAACAATGAGAAATGATCACATATAACTTTATAGGTCATATAAGTGTATTGGATATTCTAAGAAATAGGATTGTGTCTGGAAAAGTACATGTAGATAAATGAGGTTTTCTCGTTTTATTTTTTAACATAAGAAACATATTAATTATGTTTAGGAAAGAGCTGACAAAAAGAGTCACTTACAAAAAGAGACTTAAGAAAACTTAGAAGTACTAAATTGGTGAAAAGAATACTTAGCCTAGGAAAGGAGATCTGTCCTAGGTAATGAGAAGAAACAGAAGATTGATACATATGTAAGTGTATGTTTGTAGCTATACTCACTAAATTATACTACTCAGATTATCCTTCAAGATAGCATTAATTGCCACAGCTGCCCTCTAGTTCAGCATTGGCCTCAGCTATTGACAGCCACTTTGCTCAAAGGAATGGTCTTCTTCCCAGGACATCACATATCAATGACTGATTGAGGCTTGGGTATATTTTAACTCAACACTGGACAACTCTGATGGGGCATATATGTTCCAAAGTTCTCCATGGGGTTTTCCAGGGCCACAGTGCTGCTTCTCTCTCTGCCTAACACTGCTTCCTTCCCTCTCCTTCAACAGAAGTTGTACTGGAATAAATACCCAGCAAGGCAAACTCTGTTACAGAGAACCTAATCGGCCACAGTTAGGAAACTGAAAAATGTTTCTTCCAATAGAGTTTTTATTTTTGTGTGTGTAAGTTAGAAAACAAAGCCTTCTCTGAGACGGAGTTATGAGATGCATGTGGGTTTAGGCATGGTGGGTTCAAAGTAAATGTAAATGTTTGAAATAGTTGCTAGGAAAACTGGAGCTAAGAATAGTTTAAGGAAACAGAAGCACTGCTAGGCTGTCTTGGTAGCCAAATTGAAGTCATAGACCAAGATAACTGTGAACACTCCTTCCGTTTTAAAAAATATCTTCTCTCGGCTATTTTGAAGAGACATATTTATGGTTTTCCTTCTATATGTCTTCCACTTTTTCTCAACTTCCTCTAATTTGTTTTTTCTTTACTTATCCTGTTAAATTTAATGTTTTCAGGGTCTGCCCTGGACTCACTTCACACATTTTTCTGAAAAGACTCATTCATTCCTTTGCTTCAGTTTCTCTCCATATACTGATGAATCCACCTCTTTTCACAGCCAGCTTCCCTTTCTTAACTATATGGCCCTATAGCCACCAGTCTGTTGATCATCTCTAATTGACAATCAATCACTGATCAAGGTGGAAATCTCACAGGTGCCACAAAAAACACATATACAAAATTTAACTAATTTTTTTCCCCAAAAAGTCCGTTCTTCTCATCCTTAATATTGCATTCCATGGGTTAAACCTTAAAAAAAAAAAAGATAAATATCTGTAGGTTTTTTATTAATCACCACATGTGGTCAACATTGTAGCCTAAATAACATGTACATCTATCTAATATATTCCTCATTATGGCCTCCATGCAGTATGTTACTCCTGTATCCTGTAAATTGGTCTGCCTCCTTCAGTCTTTTTTCTCCAATCCGTTTTATTTTCCCTGAAATAAAATGTAGCATTTTTTTTTTTAGATCTTCACAAAACTGTTGGAATTGAGAACCAGACATATATTTTTTAAATCTACAAAAATAAATTATGAAAGGTCTTTTTGTTTAGGGCAAGCAGTCGTGGAATAAGCATGTAAACTAGTTGGCTTCTCAAGTATACACAGTGACTTCTCTGTTTAACCTTACAAGAGTACCAAGTGCCTGTTTTTCTAGAGCTAGTAGTTGGTGAGTTTTGTCTAGTATTGAGTCCAATCAGAGTTTTAGAAGGATATCTGTGAAAATGTCTCTTCTGCTTCAAATGCCTCAATATTTTTCCATTGCTATAGTAATCATTACAAATTGTAAATGCCTTGATATGGCTCAAATAGCCCTTCAACACCTAATTCCTGCTTACTTTCCTGTGTTATCTTTTGCCAACCCTGACAGTTCTGTTCCCATCCCTATCGTGTAAATTCTGGGTTTACTGTATTTATTATACTGAATTTCTTCAGGTTACCGAAATTATTCAATCATACTGAATTTCTTCAAGTTCCTAATAATTATAATGATTTCTTCAAATTATAATAATTTCTTCAAATTATACTGAATTTCTTCAAGTTCCAAGCACATAATGTATTCTTGCTAAGTTTTAAGTCTTTTCTTGTATATCTAATATCAATATCCATAGTAATGCTGTACCACACTAAACATTTCCTGAGTGCTTGAGGCTGTGGTTCTGTAACGTAGGTGGTCTCAGCTGGATGCACTTACCTATCTATAGTGGCCCTGGCTGAGAAGATTATATATGGGAGACTGAAACAAAGTTCCCCAAGGATATTAGATTCTAATCTCTGGAACCTATAAATTGCCTTATTTGGAAACAGTCTTTGCAGGTATAATTAAGGATCTTGAGATGGATGAATAACTCTGAAATTACCAGGTAGGCCTTTAATGCCATTATATATGTCCTCAAAAAAAAAGAGAAGCCCCAGCTATGGACCCAGAGGGCAGAGCCATGAGCCCAGAGGCTGAAGGATCATTCCTAGACCTTGAAACTTAATAAAATTTGCTCTGTTGGATTTTGAAATAACTTGGAATTGGTGATCTTTTTCTTCCTTTCGTTTTCTACCTTTTGAAATAATGTCTACAACTTTTCCTACACTTGTCCCACTCTTCTATTTTGGAAGCAGATAACCAGTCTTCTATTTTCAGAAGTCCACAGAAAGGAAAGGAATTTTGGAAAGGATTTTTTCCCCAGATGAATCAGACATAGCTGCACACACATCTTATTTACATGATTTAGATCAAGATATTTATAACTTTTGAACTGGTGAAATTTTGGACTTGAGTTGATGCTGTAATTGATTAAGACATTTGGGAATACTGCAATGGGGTGAATGTATTTTTCATGTGTTCTGAATGTGAACCTTTTGAGCCAAAGTAAGACCGTGGTAAACTCAAAAAATTTCACTGCAGAGATATCAGGTACTAATCCAGAGAACTTGTAAATGTTGCCTTATTTGGAAAATGGGTCTTTTCAAATATGATTAAGTTAAATACTTTAAGATGGAAAGATTATTCAAGATATCTGAGTTGCCCTAAATGCAATCACAAGTGTCCTTGTAAGAGAGAGGCAGAGGGAGATTATAGATAGCAGAAGGGAAGAGAGTATGACTGTGGAACTAGAAATTGAAGTAATATGGACACAAGCCAAGGAATGCTGGCAGCCACAAAAAACTGGAAGAGGCAAGGAGTAGACTGTCCTCTAGAGGCTTCACAGGGAGGACGGCCCTGCCAACTCCTAGATTTTGGTCCAGTGATACTGATTGCACATTTCTGACTCCAAGAGCTGTGAAAGAATACATTTTTTTCTGTTTTAAAAGACTCAGTTTGTGGTAATTTATTACAGCATTAACCAGAAACTACATTAATATCCTGAAATGAATATTCCGTATCCTACATTTTTTGCTTGTTTTCATGGCCATTTCAGAAGCAAAACCGGAATCAGAAATGATCAGGGCCTTAAAAAATCTGTGTTTGCATCTAGTTTACTGATAGCCTGCTGGGAAAATAAGTTACCTGGCTGGCTGGCCCAGAGTCAGAATGAGAGAGAATTGCATTCGCACAACAAAAGATGTGGATACAGGGTTAAATCAAGAATCAGGGCCACTTTTTGCAATCTACCATTCATTCTTAGGTTTAATTTTTTTTTAATTATCTGTATCCCTAGAAAAAATAACATTCATGTTCAGATTTTGCCCTTTCTTAATGGCTTAGGTATTATGTTATAATATAAGTCAAAGTTAATTAATTTTAACTACCATTTAAAAAACCTTCAGTAAGATAGCACTAATTGCCATATAATTATATTCTAACTTGCTGGACAAAGATCATTAATGGTTTTTTCAGCTTATATTTTCTATAATTCTCCTACTTATTTTCCCAAGAAGCTTTGGGGAACAGATTGAAATACTAAGAAGGTGTTTTTGCCCCCCCACACCCATTTAAACATTTGCCTATTGTCGAAAGGACATGATTAAAATACTTGATGTTCCAGTTTGTGAATTATTAATGTTTTGTACCTACTTTATATTTTCAACTTTTCAAATAAATGTGGAATGCTGAGTAAAGAATAGACATTATGTTGTCCATTTTTTCCCTTTGGTTTCATTTAAAGTGATTAGAAATATTCGAAGCATGAACTTGATTTGAGTCAGAAATATGAGGTAAAAAAAAAGAAGGCTAAAAAATTTAAAGTATCAAACATACACAAAAATACGTGTTCCTATTTATTTTACACTATTTTGTTGATATTGCTATTTATCCTTTTTTGTTACTGATATTTATAATGTTCTTTTAAAATTGTAATGATAATGATATATTACCATTTCCAACAATATCACTTTCTCTCTATTTGGTGTTTATTTCTCATTTGATAAATATTCATGAAAAAGAAAAAGTAGTGCTTAATATTGGCTGGAAAAATATTTTAGACACATGCTCCATCAGGTCCCCCAAACAGCTGTGCCACTACACCTTCATCCAAAAGCGCTTGTCAAGTTCTGGGCCTTTGCAGAGCAAAAGGTGCCAACTCTTGGAGCTTGTGCCAGACTGTGCGGAAGTTGCCTGATGCTGATTCAGATCCAGTTGGAATTATGTTTAAAACTCTAAATTCAGTACATTTTTATTTTGGAAATAAAACCACATATTCCTTTCCTCTTTTTCTTCATAATATTGCTTTTGAAAGGATATTAACTATATAGAATAAAAATCACAAAATGATTGTTCTTATTGAGATCATGTTGGCCATTTTGTAGCTTCCAGACCACAAAAATCTCATCATCTTTAGACAATTGGATCTCATTCTTTCTAACATAATTATCTATCAAACTTTTTCTGGCAAAAGATATAGTACATAGTAGCTTAATTTGCACACATGCAAGCAGTACAAACATTTGAGCTATTGGACAATTTTTAGCTCAGTGGTAATAAGGGAATGTAGTCATACTGGTCAAACTAGTGGTCTAGATAGATGCAGTTTCTATGGGGCTAACAGGGAGTGTCAGAATTAAGTAAGTTTAATAAATTAAAGCACGTGCTATAATAGGTCTTTTGTGTTACTAAATAAATTTTGAAAGATCACAGCAAAAGTAAAAAAAAAAAAATGCTGTTGATGCCTTATAAAATATGTCTTAGCTTGAGTTAATTACGACAAAATGTAACTTAAGTCATTGTCAGCCAAGCCATATTAGCTATCTTAGGAAAATAAGCAAATTATAAAAATAGAACTGCCATTTATTACAAAAAGAGTGCTAAATGTAGCTTGCTCTTATCACATAGAAAAAAATTAAATAGAAAACATTAATTGAATTGATAATATATCAAAAATTTAAAACACCGATTATGAAGAAAATGGAAAATCAAAATATTGATCTGTTTCTCTAGTAAGCATGACATATTTCAGACCTGAAAAATGCAAATTATTATACTCATTACATTAGGCCTTTTGGCTACTTGTGTGCTGTTATAATAAAATAAAGAAATTCTGATAGAAAAGAATGCATCCACTTCCATTGCCCTCAGTGGAGACCTAATTGTGGTATTTTCCCCTTTCTGAAGTTTCTATGGAACTTTTCAGGTAAGCATTATGGTATTTTTAAAAATAGTTCTGTACATAAAAATCGTGTACAATAGTCATAGGAGTATGTAAAGAGAATGTATATATTATATTACAGTATAAATGAATAAATGCTAATTATTGTTTATTATTTTAAAGGTTACCACTGAATTTCACTAAAAATAATTATTTTATTAGTCAAATTGGTTGCAGCGAGATACTAATTTTTGATAGTGAATACACGAACACTGGCGTAAAACCTAATCCAGTTCACTTTAACCATCTTAAAATTCAAAAATAAAGTGACAATAAGAGAGTCACTGTATGTTACATGGAAATGGAAAATTATACATAAATATCTGTATAAAGTATTTGATGATTCTCTAGCTTTATATCCCATAAGCATCTACTCCTTTTGGTTTTCCATTTGCTAGTGTTATGATCATCAGTGACATGATGGTTTGCAATGAATAAAATTTCATTATTAACTGAACATTTGGAAGATAATTTTAGAGCCAATATTTTTAGTAATTAGATATAAATTGTTTAATACTCCTTTTAGACATTCAGTTGATGGAATTTAATACTGATTGATGATAAGCATAGGACCCATATGTTGACCCTTTTTCTTAATTAATATTGGAAAGATAAAAAGCATTATCTTCTTTCAATAAATGTAGTAATTTATACAATATTCACAAATAATTCTATAAATAACTATGTATGTACAATATGCAAAGTTATTTATTTGCAAAGAGATATATTTATCTCTTTGCAAGAAGATATATTAATGTCTTTGTAAGCAAATATCTTTTTATATTCTCTGGTATTTTATAATAAATGTATACATGTAAAGTTAATTAAGAAAAAGGAAAGTTGTAAAAATCTTACAGCATCTCTTTTTAAATTATCATGGCCAATTTAAAAATAATGTATAGTAAACTCATGTTTAGACAACATATGAGATGAAAGGAAAATTATAATTACAAATTGAACAAATTTGTAAGTAGGTATTTTATGAATCTATGTTTTCTTTTTTAACAATGTTTCAACATGATGGATCCTTCTACAATAAGGAGTGAAAGTGCATAGATGTCGCTCTACTTCTTTACTGACCACATTGCAAATGGCCCTTAGATGTTTCTGAGGTTGCCAGTAGATTCTACTAGTATTAAAAAGGAACTAAGTTTTCTATACATCAAACATTTTACAAAATTTAGAGCCGGCTAGGGGCCTATAAAGTCATCATTTTGTAGCCAGTAACATACTCAAAATTAAATGCTAACTAAGGGGAAAATTGCATAATATAAATATATAATAGGCAGAGTAAGAGAAGCATGCAGAGAATCACTCTAAAATCTTAGTATGATTTTGTGTCTCCAGAGACACTCTACATTCTCAATGGTCCTAAAGGAGAGATCCTTCAACTCTTGCTATAGTTCTCCCTCAGCTCAAAATGTAGAGTTGAATTATGATGTGCAATGGCACTTATCTATGAGTATCCTAAATCAGAAGGTAAAGAACAGAGAAAAAGAAAATTACCAATCCTCTCATCTTCAGGAAGAAGTAAAGAATTGTTTAAATACAACTGGCAAGAATAAAACCCAAGTCACCTTCTAAGAAAGTTAGTTCACCATCGTGAGTGTTTGCTATGTGACTGAAATAGAGAAGGATGGTAGAAATAAAACTAGAGGAATTTTCTACTCAACAGAACATCTGCTGTCATCCTTACAAATCAAACTATTTGGGGACATGGAATAGTTTAGCAGTTACTCAAATGAATTAATACCAAATTGAAAAAACAAAACAAAACAAAAAAAAAACACCAAAAGATTGATTGCTGGTAATCAAGACAGATATTGGAAAAAAAGAAATTTGTTTTTTTAGTTCAAATGGGAGATTTCTTTATAATCACAAAGATGCTGGGAGTAGTTCTTAAAACTGGGATCTCTGACAACACAAAATATTGTTGGACAATAGAAAGAACTCCACTAACAATAAATTATGTATTATTTGCATATTAACTTATTTAGCAATCATAACTGCAATTATAAAATACACTATCTTAAATATAGTGACATTCATATGTTTGTAGAAAAAATCATGCTTGTGTGGCTTGATATTTTATAATAATTAAACTCTATCTCTTCTCGGTAACAGATATACAATGCAACCAAACAAATACACATTCAAATTCAGTTTTAGAAATTGGGAGAAATTCAAAATTTACAATTAATAATTAAATAAACTAATACTAATATTTAATGCATTTAATAGTGTTCAAGTATGGAGTTTTCATAATGCCCATATGTTTCAGTGTGCCGTTGCCTATTTTTCTGACAGTCTTTAAAAAGACAGTTATCCTGCCATGTTGAATCACAGTATTTCATTCATATTAGCTAATCCTAACAGACACTATCTAATTAGAGTCACAAAAGAGTTTTAAAAAATCATATCACTTTTGATGTTTTTTTAGTATGAAATGGTTTTACTGTTTAATTAATTTACATGCAAATATTTGATATCAAAGGCTCTGTTGCTAGTGTTTGTTACTTAGTTCCTATATCTTTATGGAGGAAAGCAATATTTTTGCTTTATCTTCTCCTAGGCACATAGGATGATTATACTTCTCTGCCACCTCGAAGTTAGCATAGCTATGTAACTTACTTTTGTCAATGGAAAATAATCCAATAAAAAGTGAATCAATTACTCACAGAAGTACATACAAATTAATAGGAGATTCTCCATTCTCTCTTGTCATGTTGACTGTGAAAACAAAGAATTCTACATAGTGGAGACTTTATCAATATGGATTGCTGATATATCAAATAGAGGAGAATTGCCCTGAAAAGACACTCATATTCACAGCTTATGTGGTGAATGAAAAGTAAACATTCATTATCCAACTACCGAGTTGGGGACATGAGAGGTTATTTGTCAGCGAAGTGCAACATAGCTTATCCTGATTAATGGAACTTTCTTTTCCTTAATTCCCACAACTAGATGATACGACTTTCTGCCCACTCCACTGACTGATGTCACACATTTGAAATAATTCTATGTATGTAGAGAGGAGGTATCGGGGGAACTACTTGTAAAACTTTCAGAAATATCCAACAGTACTTACTACTTTGATGAACATCACTCAAGTGACAGATGTAATGTTAAGTTATTTATTGACAGTAATTATAAGATCAGTCCTTGTGCTCAAGGAACATATGATTTAGAGGCAAAACCAACAAAAATACAAATGAATTGGTTTATTAAAATGTAGTCATCCCTTTAATGGAAATATATACAAAAAGAGTGAAAACAAACTGAAAGAAATGGAGTCTCTGCCTGAGGTCGTTAAGAAAACCTTTGCAGAGAAAGAGTATATTTAGTGGCTGAAAACAAAAGTCTGAGCATATTCTAAGCAAGGAGAGTAGCATATACAAAGGCTGGGTGATGTATGAGCTCAGGACAAGTTTGTCAAATATTTCTAAGTCTAACGTAGAGAAGGTATTGGAATAGATAAAATTGAACAGCTCAACCTGGTCTTATAGGAATAAGTCACACAGTCTATGTGAACACTTTATATACTTATATTTTTAAAAAACTTAGGAAGAACATTGAGCAAAAATTGAAATGATCAACTTACATTTTAGAAAAAAAACACTGTACAATTTAGCATTGATTGGAGTAAAGTTAACTAAAAGAATATATTAGGAAACAACTAAAAAATACAGTTACAGAAATGCAAAACATTAGAGACACAGAAAAAGGAATAAATTGAATAATGTTTTAAATAGGAAAAATCGATACTGGTGACTAGATTTGGGAATGAGGAAGCTCAAGAAAACTAGAGAGTCTCCAAGGTTTCAAGTTGGCGAAATAACATGTGGAACTATTGAGAGAGATGAGGGATTAAAAAGAAAACCTGTTTTGAGACATGATGAGTTCAGTTTGGGACAGACTGAAAATCTATTTATGTTGCATTTGGGTATAGATGTCTAGCAAGAGCTCAAAATAGAATTTTAGATCACTGACTTATTCTACTTTGATACAACTGTATGAATCAAATTAGTTAAAGAAAATGTATATAGATTGTTTAAAGACAAGTGAGGATTAAATAGAAGGTAGTAAACGTGATAGGTAAGAATAACTCTAAAATCTTATGCGTTTTTTTCTCCTCTGTGCTTGAATCCCTGGCTTGTTTCTCTAGTTTCACTGTAAAGAATGCCTATTTTATCATTCACTAGTGCCTAAATTTTGTAAGATCAAGGACATCTCTTTATTTATATTTTACAATCTACAGAAGTTATAATAATGTTTGTAGTTAGGAATATCAATAAATTTTGGCCCAGAAATTAGCCTTTAGTGGAGCTAGCTAAACGTGTTGGCACCAGCATAACAATTTAACTTAGCCAGCCACTGAGTACTTAAATTTCTTAGCTGTTGAATGTACAAACATGAGACTTAGTCATGTGATCATGATCATGTAGGAAGGACGCATACTTCCTGCATAATGAAAGAGGCTGACCATTGTCCTACTTTGTTCTGAAACGCTTTTCTATCATCTTTGCAAAGCTGAGACAATCTGAAAAAGAAAGTGTACCTGTCAGTATTCCCTTTTGGAACAGAATTTCTGAGTCTGTAACAGCTTGGTTTAACAATACATTTGGCCTCACAAACAAGAAAGATAATTTGTTTGTTTTCTCTGTGGTGATAAGATCAAAGAAAAGAACTTATCAAGAGATCAATGCCCATAGCCAAGCTTCAGAACCTTTAGAATCTGTCACATCTCAGTCAGCAAAGTACTCCAGAAGGACTCTGTGAAGTAAAATCACATATGTTCATGGAGACACAAGCCTATTCATTCATATTGCTGAGTAGTAAATGAATGTATCGTAAGTCAGATTGTAACTGAGTTCTGTATTTGCACTCATATCCTGATAAATATTTATTTGTCCTTAAGTTGTACTGTTTAGGATTCTCCGTTGAAGCTCCATTCTTACTTCACCTACACCACCTTATCAACCACATGATTTCAGTGATGCTAGCTGCCGATCTAGAATCACTACTCAATCTTTTGGACGTTTCCTGCTTGCCTTCCATGCCCTTGATCATATGGGTACTGAATTTTGATTAGCAACTTTCATTATGGTAATAATGACAAGTCTCATATTTATACCTGTAAACCAGTTTTTAGTCTCAAAGCTCTATTTGGAAGCATACCCCTCTGTTCTGCCTCTAAGGCCTTGACCTTATTCTCAAATCAGACCCCTGGATATGTTCGCATTCTAGTTTTAATCCATCTGCCAACTGCCATAAAGCATTATGCTGTACATTCAAGAGGATCTGGCATATAGTTTCCGGATGTTTATTAATTCAAGATGCTTGTTCCAAGCAAAGAAACAAAGATTTTTTGAAAAATCAAGAATCTGTAGGAAACTAGGCAAGTAAATGAGTTAATATGATTTTGTTTCAGAGGAAGTTTTTTGAGAGAACTATTTACTCACGTATGAAATAATCACAGCACCACAAACAAAATAACATGAAACTGACAAGGAATTTTTTTAATTGACCAATAAGTTTGTATTGTAAAGATTACCAGATGATTAAAATGACTTTTGTAATCTAAAGAAAGGACAACTAGAAACAAGACTGGTGTAGTTTAATATGATGTAGGATGACATTTATTTATAAATATTCTGAACCACAGCATGCTTACTATTTCCAACTGAAGACCTCAAACATACATAGCTAATTTGGATTCATTTCTGTTGGTTCTTTTCAATTTGGCTTTAAGCACTTCTCATTTAGTCTTGATTGTATTTATGTTTAAGCAGTTTGTCATTTGCATGATTTACTAGGAAATTTATATTTTATTGGAATACAGCATGAATTAGGTTTTATCTTATATAATCACTTTTAAAATGAATTGCACTTTGTTTTCTACTATGTGCTTATTCTCATAATATTATAAATCAAAGGAAACCTGTACCTGTTTTACAAATATGCTTTCAGCGATATTCTGATGTAAAGATTTTAGAAAAACTGCGGAGTTAGTTCGAAATGCACAGGAATCTTGAGATGTGATAAAATATAAAATATTTACTGAATACCAATATGTTAACTTCTTCGTAAGTGTCACACTTATGAAATAGAAATTTACAAAGTTTGCAATAATGTTATATCAATAATTAATATAACCAAATAATGTTAAACCAATAATAAATATTATAACCAAATAATAATGTTAAACCAATAATACATAATAGAATAGGAAACTAGAAAACATTTTTAGGATGCCAACCATGTATGCGTATATTGGGTGCAACTTACTAACTCACAGTAGTGCATTTGACACAAGGATGGAGGAAAAATAGTAAAATGGGAAAGACCTTGAAATGGATGTGCAGGGATAGGGGTTCTGTGCCGATCTCTGTCACTAACAATCTCAATTAACTTGAGCAAGTCACTTAATCTCATAGGCTTTTTAGTGTAAAGATAAGTTAAATCATTTCTTGGACAGTTTTCCTCCTGTTATAGGTTGAATTGTGCCTTCTCTTTCAATTTATTGTTGAAGCCCTAAACCCCAGGACCTCAGAATGTGATGGTAGCTTGAGGGTTGCCTGAGGCCAGGAGTGGCAGCACAGACCAGTCTAGACAATATAGACTTCATCTCTAAGAAATTTTTTTAAAAAATTAATCCAGCACAACAGGATGCATCTGTAGCTCCAACTAATCAGGAGGCTGAATTGGGAGAATTTCTTGAGCTGAGAAGTTCAGGGTAGCAGTGAGCTATGATCATTCCACTGCATTCTGGGCAACAGAGTAAGACCTCATCTCTCAAAAACTGTAAAACAAACAAATAAACAAAAACAACAGGACATAGAGAAGAGGAGAGGAGAGGAGAGAAGAGGAGCGGAGAGGAGAGGAGAGAAGAGGAGAGAAGAGGAGAGGAGAGGAAAGGAGAGGAGAAGAGAGGAGAAGAGAGCAGAGGAGTGGGGGGGGAGAAAGGAGAGGGACAAGAGAGGAGATGAGAGGAGAGAAAGAAGAGGAGAGGAGAGGAGAGGGGAAGACGGGAGGGGAAAGGAGGGGAGAAGAGGGGAGGGGAGGAAGGGGAGGGGAGAATGGGGCTGTATTTGGAAATTGGGTATTAAAGTGATAATGACATTCAAATGGGGCAATGAGAGTGAGCCGCCTTCTGATATGACGTGGCTCATTTATAAGAAGAGGAGTTTAGGAGAGTGTGTGTGTGTGTGTGTGTGTGTGTGTGTGTGTGTGAGAGAGAGAGAGAGAGAGAGAGAGAAAACACATGAATGTACTCAGAGACAACCATGTGAACCCAAGGCAAGAAGGTAGCCATCTGAAGGCCAAGGAGAGAGAATTCAGGAAAAAAAACAGTCTGCCAAAACCTTGATCTTGCACTTCTAGCCTTACAGAACTGTGAAAAAAGCTCCCTAATCTTACACTCTAGTCCTATAGAATATAGAGATGATCAAAATCTATAAGACCTCTTTTCTTTCAATAGAAAAAAATAATATGTATGGAAATCTTCACAAACTATAATCATAATGAAATTATAATGTCTATTGTAATAAATAATCATATGTCACTATGATTCTGTTGTTCTTTTTTGGAGACAAAGCCTTGCTGTTGTCACCCAATCTGGACTGCAGTGGTGCAATCTCAGCTCATTGTAACCTCCTGGGTTCGAACGATTCTTCTGCCTCAGCCTCCCAAGTGGCTTGGATTACAGGGGCCCACCACCGTGCCCAGCAAATTTTTGTATTTTTAGCAGAGATGGGATTTTGCCATGTTGGCCAGGTTGGTCTCAAACTCCTTACCTCAAGTGATCTACCCACCACAACCTTCCACTATAATTTAAATAATAGTAAGACATATGACCTCTATTGTGATGATGTCATCATCAACAATTATCTCTTCTGTGTGACATGACTACTTGAGATGTTTTCTCTGATATGTTTATGTTAAAAATGTAGAATACTCTTTTAGCAAGGTTTCTTTAATTTACTACTAAATATCTCAGAAAAATGAACAAATGAAGAATGTAATTTAAAACACATTGATTATATTAGTCAGTGTTACTCAGGAAAACAGAAGCTATATTAGTTATTTTAGCTGAGGGGATTTCATTGTAGAGAATGGTTAAATTCCTTAAATTTTATGTGCGAGAAGACTAACAATATCAGCGGACCCTGAAGTAACATAAAGATAATAACTGCAGGAAACAGCTAGCCATTCTAGGTCTAGATGAACAAAGAGAAAAAGTTAGAGTATCAGAACCTACCTACAAGTTTAAAGAAACAGCTGAATGGAACTAACTGTGATCCAGATTTCTCATAAGGGGGATGTTACTGGTATCAATGGCTATAGGTCTCAACAGGCTAGATGCTACTGGTGTCAGTGGGGTGGAGACAGGGTGCACTGAAGCTGGTCCTATAAGTAAGAATAGAGGCTAAGTTTGTAACTGAAGTAATAGTCTAAAAACTAATATATAAATCCAATTTTAACAGCTGTTTGAATGTTGTCCTATTTCCTTCAGATTATTAGCTTTACTTGTTTTTCTGAGTTTTTTAAAAAATATATATTTATAGAAAATAAAATGAAAAAACAACTATTTCACACTTTTAATTATGTTATCTCTGTATAGAAATATATGTGTGTATACATATATTTATATTTGTTATTTGGGGTGTGCAATTCAACAAATTAATAGTTTATATAACCAAGTATTTAAAATAGCCCCAATATATTATTACAATTATTTTTGTATCACCCATCTATGAAACTGAAGCATGTCTGCAAAATATGCTTAGAAGTTTGGAGAATGACGAGTAGAAAAAGATTCAAATTTATTTCTGGAAAAGCTTACTAACTCCAGGTGTGTGAGAGTTCATTCACTGATGTTAGCAGCCACAGCCTAGGCGATTTCATTTCACATAGAGGTATCAGGTGCTTATCTCACCTCAACATAAGTAATCTGGCCCAGATACAGGTAAAATTGTATGAGGATTGTTCAACTGTAATTTCACCTAAAAAGAAAAAAACAAAACAAAACAAAACAAAACCACAGTCAAAAAACCAGAAACTAGCCATGAGATTGTACTAATTTGACAGAACTACTATATCATACAACAATCTAACTTCTAGGTATCATCCAAAATAAATGAAATCAGTGTGTTGAAGAATTATCTGTATCCCCATGTTTATTGCACCACTATTTAGAATAGTCAAACTATGAAATCAACCTAAGTATGCATCAACAGATGAATGGATAAAGAAAAAGTGGTACATGTGCACTGTGATGGTTAATACTGAGTGTCAACTTGATTGGACTGAGGATGCAAGTATTGATCCTGGGTGTGTCTGTGAGGGTGTTGCCAAAGGAGATTAACATTTGAGTCAGTGGGCTAGGGAAAGCAGACCCACCCTTAATCTGGTGTGCACAATCTAATCGGCTGCCCGTGAATATAAAGCAGGCAGAAAAACGCGAAAAGACAGGACTGGCCTAGCCTGCCAGCCTGCATGTTTCTCCCATGATGCTTCCTGCCCTCGAACTTTGGACTCCAAGTTCTTTAGTTTGGAGACCGGAACTGGCTCCTCCTGCCTCTCAAGCTTGCAGAACGCCTATTGTGGCAGCTTGTGATCTTGCAAGTTCATACTTAATAAACTCATTTATGTATCCTACTAATTCTGTCCCTCTGGAGAACCCTAATGCATACACAATTGAATATTATTCAGACTTCTAAAAGAAATTCTACCCATTTTTAAAACTAGGTTTGCCTTTCATTACTTAGAATTAAGAGTTCTTTATATATTGTGGCTAGCAGATACAAGTCTTTTCTAAGACCTATAGTTTTCAGATATATTCTCCAATCCTGTGGTTGTTTATTTGACTTTGATGATGATATCTTTTTGGAGCATAAAAGTTTTTAATTTTGATAAATCCGATTTATCTATTTTCTCTTTTGTTGCTTATTCTGTAGGCATAATAGTTAAGAATTCACTAACAATCCAAGGTCATGAAAATTTACTCCTGTGTTTAATTATGAAAGTTTTTAATAGTGTCCTTCAAAAATTCATATCCCCCTGCAATCGGCGAATATGCCCTCACTGGGAAAAAGGGTCTTTTCAGATAGAATCAAATTAATATAAAGTCATACAGGATTTGGGTGGCCCTAAATTCAATATGACTGGTCTCTTATAAAAAGAGACAAATTCGACAAAGATACACATGGAGAGTAAGTGGGCATGTGATAATGAAGGCGTAAATTAGAGTCAGGCTGCCAGAAACCAAGAAATGCTGAGGATTTCCAACAACCACTGAAAGCTATGAAGAGGCAAAGGAGAATTCTACTCTCCCTCCTCCCAGTCTCCTGGTCTTCTTATTGCTGCTTGCTTTTTTATTTGTTTAGTGATTATCTGGATTATATTAATAAAAGTTAACCACCAATACAAACACAATATTCACTCTCTACTTCTGCTTGTGAGTGAGCAGTGCTTTGGATATTCCCACAGTCACTCTAAACTCTGGGGCAATAGCACTGAGCTCTTCTTTTTTTTCTTTTTTTTTTTTTTTATTATACTTTTAAGTTCTAGGGTCCATGTGCACAATGTGCAGGTTTGTTACATATGCATACATGTGCCATGTTGCTGTACTGAACCCATTAACTTGTCATTTACATTAGATATATCTCCTAGTGCTATCCCTCTCCCATCGCCCTCCCCACAATAGGCCCCAGTGTGTGATGTTCCCCTTCCTGTGTCCAAGTGATCTCATTGTTCAATTCCCACCTATGAGTGAGAACATGCGGTGTTTCATTTTCTGTTCTTGTGATAGTTTGCTGAGAATGATGGTTTCCGGCTGCATCCATGTCCCTACAAAGGACACGAACTCATCCTTTTTTTATGACTGCATAGTATTCCATGGTGTATATGTACCACATTTTCTTAATCTGGTCTGTCACTGATGGACATTTGGGTTGATTCCTAGTCTTTGCTATTGTGAATAGTGCTGCAATAAACATACGTGTGCATTTGTCTTTATAGCAGCATGATTTATAATCCTTTGGGTATATACCCAGTAATGGGATGGCTGGGTCAAATGGTATTTTTAATTCTAGATCCTTGAGGAATCGTCACACTGTTTTCCACAATGGTTGACCTAGTTTACAGTCCCACCAACAGTGTAAAAGTGTTCCTATTTCTCCACATCCTCTCCAGCACCTGTCGTTTCCTGACTTTTTAATGATTGCCGTTCTAACTGCTGTGAGATAGTATCTCATTGTGGTTTTGATTTGCATTTCTCTGATGGCCAGTGATGGTGAACATTTTTTCAAGTGTCTGTTGGCTGTATAAATGTCTTCCTTTGAGAAGTGTCTGTTCATATCCTTTGCCCACTTTTTGATGGGATTGTTTGTTTTTTTTCTTGTACATTTGTTTGAGTTCTTTGTAGGTTCTGGATATTAGCCCTTTGTCAGATGAGTAGATTGCAAAAATTTCTCCCATTCTATAGGTTACCTGTTCACTCTGATGGTAGTTTCTTTTGCTGTGCAGAAGCTCTTTAGTTTAATTAGATCCCATTTGTCAATTTTGGCTTTGGTTGCCATTGCTTTGGTGTTTTAGATGTGAAGTCCTTGCCCGTGCCTATGTCCTGAATGATATTACCTAGGTTTTCTTCTAGGGTTTTTATGGTTTTCGGTCTAATATTTAAGTGTCTAATTCATCTTGAATTAATTTTCATATTAGGAGTAAGGAAAGGATCCAGTTTCAGCTTTCTACTTATGGCTAGCCAATTTTCCCAGCACCATTTATTAAATAGTGGGCATGTGATAATGCCCACCATTTCTTGTTTTTGTCAGGTTTGTCAAAGATGAGATGACTGTAGATGTGTGATATTATTTCTGAGGACTCTGTTTTGTTCCATTGGTCTATATCTCTGTTTTGGTACCAGTACCATGCTGTTTTGGTTGCTGTAGCCTTGTAGTATAGTTTGAAGTCAGGTAGCATGATGCCTCCAGCTTTGTTCTTTTGGCTTAGGATTGTCTTGGCAATGCGGGGTCTTTTTTGGTTCTGTATGAACTTTTAAGCAGTTTTTTCCAAACTGTGAAGAAAGTCCTTGGTAGCTTAAAGGGGATGGCATTGAATCTATAAATTACCTTGGGCAGTATGGCAATTTTCACAATATTGATTCTTCCTATCCATGAGCATGGTATACTCTTCCATTTGTTTGTGTCATCTTTTATTTCACTGAGCTGTGGTTTGTGGTTCTCCTTGAAGAGGTCCTTCACATCGCTTGTAAGTTGGATTCCTAGGTATTTTATTCTCTTTGAAGCAATTGTGAATGGGAGTTCATTCATGATTTGACTCTCTTTTTGTCTGTTATTGGTATATAAGAATGCTTGTGATTTTTGCACATTGATTTTGTATCCTGAGACTTTGCTGAAGTTGCTTATCAGCTTAAGGAGATTTTGGGCTGAGATGATGGGGTTTTCTAAATATACAATCATGTCATCTACAAACAGGGACAATTTCACTTCCTCTTTTCCTAATTGAATACCTTTTATTTCTTCCTCTTACCTGATTGCCCTGGCCAGACCTTCCAACATTATGTTGCATAGGAGTGGTGAGAGAGGGCATCCCTGTCTTGTGCCAGTTTTCAAAGACAATGCTTCCAGGTTTTGCCCATTCAGTATGAAATTGGCTGTGGGTTTGTCATAAATAGCTCTGATTATTTTTAGATACGTTCCATCAATACTGAATTTATTGAGAGTTTTTAGCATGAAGGACTTTAATTTTGTCAAAGGACTTTCCTGCATCTATTGAGATAATCATGTGGTTTTTGTCTTTGGTTCTGTTTATATGCTGGATTACGTTTATTGATTTGCATATGTTGAACCAGCCTTGCATCCCAGAGATGAAGCCCACTTGATCATGGTGGATAAGCTTTTTGATGTGCTGCTGGATTTGGTTTGCCAGTATTTTATTGAGGATATTTGCATCTGTGTTCATCAGGGATATTAGTCTAAAATTCTCTTGTTTTGGTGTGTCTCTGCCAGGTTTTGGTATCAGGATGATGTTGACCTCATAAAAAGAGTTAGGGAGGTTTCCCTCTTTTTCTATTGATTGGAATAGTTTCAGAAGGAATGGTACCAGCTCCTCCTTGTACCTCTGGTAGAATTCAGCTGTGAATCCATCTGGTCCTGGACTTTTTATGATTGGTAGGCTATTAATTATTGCCTCAATTTCAGAGCCTACTATTGGTCTATTCAGGGATTCAACTTCTTCCTGGTTTAGCCTTGGGAGAGTGTAAGTGTCCAGGAAATTATCCATTTCTTCTAGATTTTCTAGTTTATTTGTGTAGAGGTGTTTATAGTATTCTCTGATGGTAGTTTGTATTTCTGTGGGGTTGGTGGTGATATCTCTTTTATCATTTTTTATTTCATCTATTTGATTCTTCTCTGTTTTCTTCTTTATTAGTTTTGCTAGCAGTCTATCAATTTTGTAAATCTTTTCAAAAATCCAGCTGCTGGATTCATTGATTTTTTGAAGGGTTTTTTGTGTCTCTTCTCCTATCTGAGAAGTTCGATAGACTGAAGCCTTCTTCTCTCAGCTCATCAAAGTCATTCTCCATCCAGCTTTGTTCCGTTGCTGGTGATGAGCTGCATTCCTTTGGAGGGGGAGATGCGCTCTGATTTTTTGAATTTCCAGCTTTTCTGCACTGCTTTTTCCCCAACTTTGTGGCTTTATCTGCCTTTGTCTTTGATGGTGGTGACTTACTGATGGGGTTTTGGTGTGGGTGTCCTTTCTGTTCATTAGTTTTCCTTCTAACAGTCACGACCCTCAGCTGCAGGTCAGTTGGAATTTATTTGAGGTCCACTCCAGACCTTGTTTGCTTGGGTATCAGCAGTGGAGGCTGCAGAAGATAGAATATTGCTGAACAGCGAGTGTTGCTGTCTGATTCTTGCTCTGGAGGCTTCATCTCAGGGGTGTACCTGGCTGTGTGAGGTGTGAGGTGTTGGTCTGCACCTAGTGGGGGATGTCTCCCAGTTAGGCTACTTAGGGGTCAGGGACCCACTTGAGCAGGCAGTCTGTCTGTTCTCAGATATCAACCTCCATGCTGGGAGAACCACTGCTCTCTTCAAAGCTCTCAGACAGGGACATTTTCATCTGCAGAGGTTTCTGCTGCTTTTTGTTTAGCTATGCTCTGTCATCAGAGGTGGAGTCTACAGAGGCAGGCAGGCCTCCTTGAGCTGTGGTGGGCTCCACCCAATTCGAGCTTCCTGGCGGATTTGTTTACCTACTTAAGCCTCAGCAATGGAGGGTGCCCCTCCCCCAGCCTCGCTGCAGCCTTGCAGTTAGATCTCAGACTACTGTACTACAGGCATCTGCTACCATGCCCGACTAATTGTTTGTATTTTTAGTAGAGACGGGGTTTCACCATGTTAGCCTCTCCTAGCTATTTTATTCCAAGTTTTTCTACTGTGAACTAGCTGGACTGCAGTTTAACCTCTGTCTTTTATCTACCCACAAAAGCCTCTCACCACTCAGGTACTGTTCTCGAGAGCATTGTTAGTTTTGAACTTATCTGTTGCAAATAAAGTCAGGTGTTCTGGGTAGAAATTTCTTCCCTCAGGCAAAATTTCTGATCCAGGGCTCATGAGCTCTAGGTGGGGACAATGGCATGCTTCTCTCTGAGTAACACCCCAGATTTAAAAGCTGAGTATTCAGTGAGCAGAAGTGGGCAGGAGGCATTTTTCAGCTTGCTTGTCCTGCAGTGGAACTACTACCTCATGCACTGGCAAGGGTGGTCAGCACCCTAGCATTATCAACACACTGGGAACAATGTACAGCACCTATTCCATGGGAGGACTTATCAAAAGAAGGAAGTCCCCACCATTCAACTACACTCAGCTGTAATTTAACTTCATTGGGACAGGATATTAAACACTTGCTTACTCTTTCCAAAAGGAAAGGCTTTAGTCGAAAGCTCAAGAAGGGAGGAATACTGTATTCTTAGCTGTGTTAAAAGATAAATTGAGTCATTGCACTAGCAAAGACATAGAGTCAACCCAGGTGCCCATCAGGAGTGGACTGGATTAAGAAAATGCAGTACATATATACCACAGAATACTACACAGTCATAACAAAGAATGAAATCATATCCTTGCAGTGACATGGATGCAGCTGGAAACCATTATTCTAGGCAAATGAATGCAGAAATAGAAAACTAAATATTCCATGTTCTCATCTGTAAATGAGAGCTAAAACTTGGGTACACATGATCGTAAAAATGGAAGCAGTATACTCTGGGAAATACAAGAAGGCAAGGGAGAGAAATTGGAAGGTTGGAAAAAACATATCCCTTGGGTACTATGCTTACTGAGTGACAAATTGATTCATACTACAAATCTCAACATTATGCAATATATCTTTGTAACAAACCTACACATGTAGCCTCTGATTCTAAAATAAAAGTCATAAAAAGAAAACAGAAAAAAAAAGATAAACTGAGTCACTTTAAAATAGTAAATACTTTGAATATTCAGTGATTCACAATTCAGGCAGCTCCAGAGCTGAAGTGACTGACAGAGCACTAGGGGGAAGCTTTTTCAGGGTGAGTGCAGAAGGAAGGGAAAAAAAATATGCGATTGGCCAAAGTGAAGCAGCAGCCTTATTGGGATCATTCTAGTGGATGGTCCCTAGTTGGAGGTAATTTGGCAGTTTCTGATTGGTCAAGCTGAAGTTTCCTTTTACCACCTACACTGAATTCGGTGTGGTTTGCTAGGGAAAATTGATTTTACCGAATTTTAAACTAGAAAAAGGAAAGTTACTTTTCGTTGAGTTAGGATGCTAGGAACTTCCATATGAACTTCTAATTTCAGGCCTGGTCTATGAAAAGCAAAAGAACAAAGAACACTGCAAACAACAGTTTCAAAATTTACAACATAAGTCTTTAGAAATCTTCTGGTAGAAAAGCAATTATCTCTAAAAGTGTACTAAATAGGGTATACCACACTATTTCCTTCTTAAAATAGATCGCATCTCTTGATTCTTCTGAAGGTCTGCTTTCAACTTAATCTCACCATTGCTAGTGTTTTTATTTCAATGTCCTTGCAGAAGAAATTTCTGAAAAGAACTAAAGAAGGTATTTGATTTTCCACTTCTATTTGGAAAAACGTCTACTGGATGAAATAAATCAACGTTTTTACATGACAACTATTTATAGTATATGGTTATTCCCTCTCTTTCTCTCTGTTTCTCCTCCTCTCTCTCTTAAAATTTTGCTTGATGAGTATAAGGACCAATATTGAAATCAATCAAACAACAAAAACAAATCTATTCCTAGTCAGGTAGAAAAACACATTTGCTTTATCATTTCTTCACTGAAAACACCCCTTGGACTGTAACTAGTATTCTTTTCAAAGAAAGAGATTAGTAAAATAGTTCTTTCAGAGTATATTATCTGAAACTCAACACATTTACTAGAGACACAGCACTATATTACAGACAAAATGTGTTTTTTAGCATATGATAACAATAAAGTATTATCAGGAAGTATGTGTATCACTATATTAACTGACTGAAATAAATGTTCCATAGTTTATTTAATATATATTTATATTGAATATCTGTAACCTATGAATAAAAAATAAGCACTCTGGGTGTCAAAGCCTAGAATGTCAACAATACCGTCTTTTGTACTTTTGGGGGTGCATCCAAAATGTTGTGTTCTAAGAGTCAATTCAGAGACTAGCATGTGAGAGACTGTAATACAGGCTAGGTATACTTCATGACCAAAAATCACTGGCATTTTGGTCTTTTTGCAGGGTAGAACTATGCATGAGAAAAAAAAAAGAAAATAAATTGTAAAGGCAGAGACTCTGCATGTGTGTGTGCACGTGCACATGTGTATGTGTGTATTTTGATATATATTTTTTTCTTTTCTCATTTTCTATATAGCATCTAGTAGATTATCTTGTTAAATGTAGTCCTTAGCCGGGTGCGGTAGCTCACACCTGTAATCCCAGCACTTTGGGAGGCAGACACTGGTGGACCACTTGAGGTCAGGAGTTTTGAGACCAGCCTGGCCAACATGGTGAACCCTATTCCTAGTAATAATACAAAAATTAGCCAGGCATGATGGCAGGTGACTTTAATCACAGCTACTCAGAAGGCTGAGGCAGGAGACTTGCGATTATGCCACTGCACTCTAGTCTGGACAACAGAGCGAGTCCATCTCGGAAAAAAAAAAAAGTAGATCATCCAGATTTCTTACTAAATCATGAAAAACAGCAAGAGGAAATGTTTGGCCACTTATATGCCAAAGAGGTATGTAAGGAAAAAGATAAGTGAGGTAGAGAGAAAAAATAAAAATAAAAATAAAAAATAGAATTTAGGAAAAAAAAAAAGCAAAGGAGATGAAGGGAAGAAAGGGATGGAAAGAGTTAAAAAGGGAGGAAGAGAGAAAAATGAAGTGAAATAGTAAAATGGCTGAACATTTTTCTCTCTTTTTATTTATTTATTTATTTATTTTTGGCTTTCAAGTCAACTTGTGACAGTGGATATCTATGTAATGGACTCTCATGGCTCAGAGGTAGAGTGGATTCATAGACATGAGGGTAATCCTAGAGACTATGTCCCTCTGTGGTAATAATGATCCATAGCTATTTCTCTAGAGAAAATTTGCTTAAGGATATTCTCACAATAACACCATTCACTTTTGTTACCACTGAGCTAGGAGGTAATAATGTAAATCATCTCTTTACACATTATTTTGGAGAAAAGTGAGGTGGGGGATGGGGCATATATAATCTATAACTAACGTTGAAATAATTTATTTTTTTTTGCCAGTGGCTACTATTCTTACTTTGGAAGTATTTGAGTTTAAAAACAAATGATTAAATAATTATATTGGTTAGGAATACATCAATGAAGTTTCGGTCATCAAAAACAGCATAAGAATTACCGAAAAGAGGTTGACCATTCTATATTGAACCATATGTGCTTATCGATAAACTTGAAGTCTGATAGAAGAGTACATCTCAGTTTAAACATTTAATAATGAGCTTTTCCAGTAAATATTTATTTGGGTTTATTTTTTATTTGTTCTAGAAAATATAAAAATGTCTTTAAGATAATACATAGCCATAAGAATTTTCCTTTAACTTTTTATCACAATCAGATGTGGAACCTTATCTGCAGTATATTAAAAAAAACTTCCGGCCGGGCGCGGTGGCTCAAGCCTGTAATCCCAGCACTTTGGGAGGCCGAGACGGGCGGATCACGAGGTCAGGAGATGGAGACCATCCTGGCTAACACGGTGAAACCCCGTCTCTACTAAAAAAACACAAAAAACTAGCCGGGCGAGGTGGCGGCGCCTGTGGTCCCAGATACTCGGGAGGCTGAGGCAGGAGAATGGCAGGAACCCGGGGGGCGGAGCTTGCAGTGAGCTGAGATCCGGCCAATGCACTCCAGCCTGGGCCACAGAGACAGACTCCGTCTCCAAAAAAAAAAAAAAAAAAAAAAAAACTTCCAAAAACACGTGTCCTATTTTAAACCATTACTGAAAATTAAGGTCTTAGAAATTTAATATTTCATTTTTGTTTTTCTAATAGGTCTTATCATTTGCCTTTGCATTTTAAAATTTTATATTGAAAAAATAATATAGAGTAAACCATATTACTGATAATTAGCTTAAAAATGTAGTCTATACATGCTATGCAAAATAAAATGACAAGCTTTGTTATTTAAGAAGCTTTGTTAGTTAAGATAGTGCTAGTTAAAGGAAAATATTTATACATCCATTTTTATATTCAGTTTTGAAAAACTGAGTATTTTATAATTCTATCAGGAGACACAGTTTGGTTTAATGGTTAAGAGGACAGAGAAACTTGGATCTGAATCCTGACTCAACTATCTGGTTTTATTGCCTTTTACATAATATCCCTGAACCTCAGTATAATCATAATGTTAACCCATTTAGAGAACACTAATAAGAGTGAAACAAATAGATAATGGTTAATGAATAATTATTAGATGCCATTTGGAGTTTTAAGCAATTTATATACTATTTTAAATACAATTTTTATTTTAGAATAATTTTAAGTTTACAGAAATTTTGCAAAGATAGTGCAAAATTTCTAGTATATGCCACACCTAACGTCTTATTATACATTAGTATAGTATGTCATTAATATCACACATTAGTATGATACAGTGAATGAACCAATATTGACACATGGTTATTTACTAACATTCATACTTTACTCGTGTTGTTTAACCTATCCTTTTCTCTTCCAGAATCCCATCCAGGACAACACATTACGTATAGTAAAATTGTCTCCTTAACTGTGAAGATTACTCAGAGTCTTTCCTTTTTGACCACCCTGACAGTTTTGAGGGTTACCAGTCAGGCATTTGTAGATATCCTCAACTGGAATCTGTCTGATATTTTTCTCATGACTAGATGAGGCTTATGGATTGAAGGGAGGAAGACCACAGAGTGGGATACCTGTCACATCTTATCAGGGGTGCATATATCAACATGACTAATCTCTGTTTATATTAACCTTAATCATGCGTCTATGGTAGTGTCTGTCAGTTTTCTCCAATGTAAAGTGACTTCCCCAACTTTTTCATGCTTCACTTACCCGTGCTGTGGAAGAAAGTCACTATATGCAGCTTGCTCCTCTGGAGTGAGCAGTTATGGCTCACCTCCTTAAAGGCAGAGTATCCATGTAAATTACTTGGAGTTCTGCATATGTATTTATTCTTACCATTTGTTTATTTCATAATATATTTATATCAGTGTAAATTCGTGGGTTTTTTTTTCTTTACACTTTGCCATCTAATTCAGAATTATTTACATTGTTGCTCAGTCTTTTACCTGTGGTTATTAGAAATTCTTTACATAAGCTTCTGTGTCCCTTTGACTTAACCTGCTCATCACGGGTTATTCATTTATTTATTTTCAGCACTTTCTTACTTTCTGCACTACTAGATGCTCCAGATTCATCATGTATATTTCTTGTTTCAGTAGAATTAGTCCTTTCTCCAAGGAGCACTTGTTTCTTTATTGTAGAATAATATTAGAAACAAAGAACTGAGTATGTTTACATAAAATATAATGAGAGTTACTTTTAATAAATTTTTGAAATGTAAGGAATCATATATGTAAAGAATGTCATTCAACTTTGTATCTTTATGGCATACTGTAAATTTTAGTCCAATTACAAAAGAAAAAAATGTATATATTCCCCCAAATATGTATTTGTGTATCCCAATTGTGTGTATGGTATATAATTTTAAAAACATACATATATGATACATTTATAATTTTATGTATAATACTAATATATTATAAATTATATTAATTATATGTAAGTATTATATCATGTGATTACACACATATACAAAATGGACAATTTTAATATACTTAAATATAATATAACTATCTACATTAATTTATTAAGCAGACAAATTTAGAAAAAATATAATAAACATAAGATATGATCTGAATGTTTGTGTCCCTCCAAAATTCTTCTGTTTACACCTAACCTCTAAAGCAATACTATTAAGAGGTGATGCTTTAAGATGTGATTAGGCATTGAGTGAACTATCCGTATAAATGGGATTAGTGGCCTTATAAGAGAAACCTGTGCTGGGTGCAGTGGCTCAAGCCTGTAATCCCAGCATCTTGGGAGGCCAAGGCAGGCAGATCACTTGAGGTCAGGAGTTCAAGATCAGCCAGGACAACATGGAGAAACAATGTCTCTATTAAAAATACAAAAATTAGCTGGGAATGGTGGCAGGTGCCTGTAATCCCAGATACTGGGGAGGCTGAGGCAGGAGAATTGCTTGAACCCAGGAGGTGGAGGTTGCAGTTAGCCGAGATTGTGCCACTGGACTATAGCCTGGGCCATAGAGCAAGACTCCATCAAAAAAAAAAAAAAAAAAAAAAAAAAGAGGCCTGAGGGAGCTTATTAGCTTATTCACCTCTTCTACCATGTGAGGCACATAGAAGACACCATCCATGAGGTACAGACCCTCACCAGACATAAAATCTGCTGCGTTCTTGATCTTGGACTTCCCAGCCTCCAGGACCGTGAGCAATAAATTTCTGTTGTGCATAGATTACCCAATCTATAGTGTTTCGTTATAGCAGCCAGAACAGACTAAGACAACATGTAGTATATTGTTAAAAACAAACTTACTTAAATGAAAGTATCCTTTGCCATGTTTAATCAAATTATGGCTAAACAAATAAATACATCCAGTTGATTGATAGAAGTTATCTTACTGGAGAAAAGTTAGAATCCCAGGTCCTCTTTAGGGATAAATGCTATGCTTTTATTCCTTTCTTATGATCTGTTTTTCAAAGTGCTTAGGTATTGTGAATGATATGAAATAGCACAAAGACAATAAATGCAAGGGAAAAATAGTTAAAGTAAACATCTGTATTGATATAATCACAAAACTGAAGGGCATTCAAAAAATATTGCCTTGTCATCCCAAGTTAACCATTACTTATAACAGTCAGAATACTTGACTATCACGTATGCAGAGGATATCTGAAAAGTAAATTTAAAAATTAATTATTTCTGTTGGTCCCCTCTAACTTCAATATTTTTCCTGGGCTACTTTCAAGATTTAAAAAGCAATAACTGAGAAGGAAGCACTATAATCTTGCCTCGGGCTGGTCCCACACACAAAATTACCATAACCATTTTCACTTTTTTTTTTAACTAGCCATTTCGAGAAAAGAACAGATAGGCAAAATTTCCATCAGTCAAAAGATTTATTGAGTTGTATGAAGACATCCTGTCTTCATGCCTCCACTCAACCCCAAACTTAAAGTATAAACATTTTTTATTTTACTCTATATACTTTATTCCATCATAGTTACTTTCCCAAAAAAAGCCATTGCATATTTGTCCCAGAGTAGAACAAATTTAGTTATGTTTTTAAGATATTAAAAATTATCTAATGTATTCCACTACTTATAAAAATGTAAAATGCATCATTTCTGTGATGAAATTTCTGTGTTTGAAATTTGTCACTAATTCAGACAGTGAAAGTCACAATACTCTTGAGGTAGGAGGTGGTCAAGGGAGTAACTATTTCCTCAGGACGCGACAGCCTTGGGACTATACAGTCAACACAATAAGCCCCAGTATTTGCGCTGTTGTCGAGGTTATTCAAGAAAAGCTATCTCCAGTAGAGAATTTCCCCTATAGAGAGCATGTACATTTTGATTTTACCTGTGTTCAGACTGACTCTTTGCTCATTATAATAGTAACATCACAACCTTAGGTGGAGATTTAAGATGCTAATGAGAAATGTGATATATGAACAAGCATGCACAGTTACTTCACATGTGTGCCCAGAGGAACACCCAGAACATCCGTACTATAACAGCTCTCCCCACACCTTCATGAATAATCATGTAGGACTCCCATAAAGGGAGTTTCCCTCGTGTTAGTTTTTCCTGTCTCGTTCTAACGAACAGCCTACGCTAAATTCTCTCTCTCTCAGTATGCACTGTCTATTCTGTTCTTAACTTTCAAAATATTCTTTTTCCTCTGCAATAAATTGCTCGGTGCTGCATCTCCTTTGCTGTGTATCTATTGTTTAAATTCTTTTAAACTAAGAAGTCAAGAACCAAGGTCTCCCAACAGGTGTCAACACTCTGAGATATTGATATTCCTGATTGCAAGACCCACAAAATGTCTCTGAAATTGAAATAAAAATATTCATATAATTACTGGTAGCTACATGATATGGTTTTGCTCTGTGTCCCCACCCAAATCTCATCTTTTAGCTCCCATAATTCCTACATTGTGTGGGAGGGTCTTGGTGGGAGACGACTGAATCATGGGAGTGGGTCTTTCCCGTGCTGTTCTCATGATAGTGAATGGGCCTCACTAGACCTGATGTTTTTCTTTAAAAAAATGGGAGTTTCTCTGCACAAGCTCTCTTTTTGCCTGCCGCCATCCACATAAGATGTAACTTGCGCCTCCTCGCCTTCCACCTTGATTGTGAGACCTCTCCTGTAATGTTGAACTGTAAGTCCAATTAAACTTCTTTCTTTTATAAATTGCCCAGTCTCAGGTATGTCTTTATCAGGAGCATGAAAACAGGCTAATACACTACATAATGTGGTACAGGTATCCACACATGTAGAGGAAAGTACATTTTTCATAATTTCTTTGAATTGGTTGTAGAAGCACAGTAAAATTTGCTACCGTTTTAAATAATGGCCAAAATTTAACCATAGGACTATAAATTTTATTATCTAACATTTTTTAGAAAGTAAATGTACAACTTTTATGTTTTGTCTAGATTGCTTTTTTAGCTGATGCATATTTACATAGTCTCAGGGTACATGTGGTAATTTAATACATTAATATAATTTGTAAATATCAAATCAGTTTACTTGAGATATTCATCACTTTAAATATTTCTCGTTTCTTTATGCTAAAACCATTCTAATTCTTCCTCTCCAGCTATTTTGCATTGTACAATAGTTTATCATAAACAGCATTAGGTCTTATTTCTTCTAGCAAGCTATACACCTGTACCCATTAATCAACTTCTCTTCATCCCCCTCTCCTTACCCTGCTTAGCCTCTGGTAATGACCACTCTACTTTGTATCTTCATGAGATCTACATTTTTAGCTCCCACATGTAAGAGACAAGAAACAATGTCTTTCTGTGACCAGTTTATTTCACTTAACATAATGTCCTCCAATTCCATATACAGTTGCAGATGACAGGATTTGTTTTTTTTTATGGCTGAATAATGACCCCATTATGTATATGTACCATATTTTCTTTATTCATTCATCCATTGATAGAAGCTTGGTTGATCGAATTTTCTTTTTCTGTACAAATTCACATTTTTTTAGATTCTACTTAAGCAAAAATGTTTTGATCCTGAATAAAATTTAAACATTAAAAATTCATCTCCTGAATATGTGTATTAAGCTTTTTTTAAAAAAATTAAACTTAAGTATTTTGTTATTTGATTATATAATAAAATATTTTCTAGATTCATAAATTTATTATTCATAGTTTAAATTTTATTGGTTTCTAGGTCCTGACAAATTTCCAAACCTGGCCAAGGACTAATTTAACCACCAAAGATTATGCTTTTCTGTGTGTGAGATTATGCTTTTTTGTATGTATGAGATTAGAAGATATTTTCGTGTAACATTAAAAATCATTATGAATGTTGATGTTAATGCATTACTAATAAGAATTACAAAGTAATTAATGAGATATTACTATGTAATGGCTTTCATACTATCATCTAATAAATGTCTTCTAAGCTTTATAAAGTTTGGAAGTAGAAAATTATATTTTATTTTTCCCACACACATTTTTCACTATCAATTTGTCATTCTTTTAATTTGAATTAGTTTGGGCCGAAAGTAAAAATCTAATTTTTCTTATCCACCTCCAATTCTCTGAGTGTGCACTTTTTGGTTAAAATCAAAACTGGATTAAAGGCACAGCTATCATAATAGGCAGAGTCTTGACCCATTTCCTTCTGTTCTTAAATCTATGCTTTTTTGTCTAACTCTTTCTGGATGGAGAATAATGTGTTTTTTATTTCCTCCTTGCCATTTTTTGGATTGCCTTAAGTATAGTACCAACAAACTGACAGTTTTAAGTTAGTGAAGTGCTCATGAAAGGGAAAAAGTAACATAGGGACCTTTAAAGCATCTTTCTCCACAATCTTGTCTGTCTTTAGCGAAATGGAAGTAGCAGTAATCACATCTTTTTATGTTAGTGTTGACATTTTATAAAGACTATATGCAGCACATCATTAATCATTTTTATGGTGATATTTTAGATTACATTGATATTTTATGTTATTTTATGATTACATTTTATCTGCAAATCTATTTTTCATTGATTATTGTTATGCTATATTATGTACAAATAATGAATATGGGGCATTGGCTGTAAATTTCTGTATGGCAGCTAGAGTATTAAAATATCAAGTTAGGTATACCTGTGTTGACTACCAGTTAACATATGAATAAGAGTTATTTTAGTGGTAAGCATGGCATAGTTCCTTCCCAATGAAGCATAACATACGTTTTTAAAGGTAAAACAACAAGTTAGTGGGCAATTACTCAAAGTGCTAAGTACCTGGGAAGTAGAAATCACATCGTACAGTCATGTAATAAAGTCCTCTTGACTTATGTATGGAAGGGAGCCAGTCAGCAGAGAACTAAAGGGATTCACGAAATCAATTACAGATAAACTGAACCATTAAGATCAAAGTTAGCCAGTCAAGAAGGTAAAGGATAGAAAACAGTATGCTCAAGCTTTCAGTGGCTAGGGAAAGAGTACCACAATTAAGCAACGAAAGGACATTTTAGTGGGGCTGTGGGGAGAAGCAATTACAAGAAAAGATGGTAAACCGTCAAGCGGAAACCAAGCATAACTTACTTTGGAAGTCATGTAAATAAAGTTTGAATTTTATTATCAGATCGCTAGTTTAAAGGACTTTTCTTATTTAGAAAAAAGCAATGAATGACGCTAATTGGTAATGGAGATTAGGTTTGGAATATCCTAAATCAGTCAGGAAAGAAATTACACATGTACCAGATGTGTTGTTTTCAGATAAACATAGATAACTGGTATTTATTAATAAATTATTAGGTTAAATTTATAATTTATGTTGCTAGGAAATTTGGTAAATAATGCCTAGATTTTAGAAGAAGAATGAAATAAACAGTTTCTAGCATAAAAAAAAGAAAAGTTCCTTGAGACCTTAATATATCTCTGGAACTAGTGTCAAGAAAAAAGAAGAGCCTGGCAAGGCCATAGTCACTGGGGAATATCTATCCTGACATCCATGGTTGACTCTTTCAGGTAGAGGACATTAAGTGGTCAGTTATTTACAAAGGGAGTATAATAAAGTAGAATATTGTCTGCGTGGACTTACTAGCAAATTGCCTGGGATCAAACCCTAGTTTTGCAAATGACTATGTATATAACCCAAGATATTTCAATTCTCAGTGTCGTTTTCTATAGAATTAAATAACAATAGCATGTATTTTATCAAAGGATTATTGTGACAAGTTAGTTAGCATCTGTAAGGACAAACAATATGTGGAGTACAGAGATCACAGATTCGGCTTGAATTTTAGCTGCTACTATTATTTCTGAATCTGGAGGTGGACAAGGGTAGAATAGGTTGATTTACTTTGAAATGATAATTTATGATCCATGGCTAATAAATTTAAGTTTAAATTTCTTGTATAGATGTATATTAAACCTTTTTGCAATGAACAATTGAGTATATAAATAAGGTCACTGTATACTTTATTACACAAACAGGAAAATTTTGAGATTGAAAATGGGCGTTATTAATAATTATAGCTGAAAAATAGGTGACACTGGGACTATCTTCAGTCAACAGAGAACTTGTGGCCTCAGTACCAGGTTTGATGTTACAATTTGTGCTCTCAGAAATAAAAATTCTTTGATCATATCTTTTTAAGCAAACTTGTATTTGGAGTTTTCAATAAGGCCAATAACTTTTGACATCATTTATGTAGGTCTTTAATGCTTTCAAACATATTACATGTTTTTATTTCCCACAACACAGACATAAAGCAGGTAATATGTTTAATTATCACAGCTTCGCAGGTGAGGGAATTGATATGTAGTAAATATAAACATATTTCTTAAAGTTAACTCAGCTAATTAGCATTAAAGGCAAGATCCAGTGCAGGCATTTTGTTGTCATATCAATATTCTTAAATATTACACCTAAAGCTCTTGCAGAATCTTCTCAGGAGGGCGACATAATCATATTTCTATTTTAGAGAGTTAATATAGTTCTAATGTTGGAAGAACTTCAGGGGTAAAATACTGATACAGAGAGAGCAGTTACAAAAATGTTGAAGTACATAAAGTCTAGAGTGAAGGGAGAAATACTGAACATATAGAGTTCATAGGGACGAAGATTTTGATTAGACATTGGTGGAGGGGCAGAGAGAAGAAAGTGGATGTGACTTCTCAAATCCTTTGGGAAAACTATGTGCATAATTATACCCTTTACTCATTTTCAGTCAGTCAGTGTTCTCTCTGTTTCTCACAAAATATGTGCTTTGATTTAGTAAGGTATAAGCTAGATAAATGGATGTCCTGATTATCATACTTATTATAGAAAGAGACATTTTAGAGTAATCAATTTCGAAGTTTTAGCTTAAAATAATATGCTAGAATATTATAAAAAGCTGAAATTTTAGTAATCATGTAACAATTGCTTTGCATTTACTTGATTATATGTTCTTTTACATACATAGACAAAGATATATTTTAAGGATAAATTAAGAGATGTTTTTACAAGGTCTTATAATAATCATTTTCTTAGTATATTTTAGACAGGAATGAAAGGTATTTATAGCAAAAATATTTCCATGATTCCAATTTACTTCAGCAGTCACTGATAGCAATTTCAAATTTTTAGGGGCAATACTGGTCCTCTTTTTTCTTATTGTGCATTAAATACTGGTAGTGTTACATATTACATTGTATCCTTCCCCAAAATTCATTTGTTGAAGTCCTTACCCCCAGTACTGAAAAATGTGACCCTATTTGAAAATAGGTGCGGATGTAATTAGTTAAGTGAAGATGAGGTCATTAGCATGGGCCCTAATCCTATGTGAGTGGTGCTCACATCATAGAGGGGAATTTGAGACAAACGCATTCATAAAATGCCACGTGAAGATGAAGGTAGAGATCAGAGCAACGTTCTACAAGCCAAGGAACAATACAGATTGCCAGCAAGCCACCAGATTCAAGGTGAGAGGCACAAAACAGATTTTTTTTTTGTTTTTTTTCTTTTCCTCATAGCCCTCAGAAAGAACCAACGCTGCTGACACCTGCTGCTGGTCCCTGGACTACAACGCTGTAACAGAGGTTTTTAACTACCACATTGTTTTCAGATTAAATTAGTCTTCACCTTTAAACAGACTGTTATTGTTAATGACATGAATATCAGGATTTCCATATTTTGAAATCACAGAATAAGAATTATTTAGTCTAATTCTCTATTATTATACAGACAATGAAATCATGATACTAAAAGAAGCACAAAGGTTTAATCATGTATTGACTATTTCTCATGATCTAAGCAGATTAAGCTGAATGAGGTTAGAACTACTGTTGCTTAAAATTCTTGTGCTGGGGTTAAAACCCATTCTAACTCTAGATCTCACTCCATTAAACCACTACACTGACACCACCCTACGGTTGTGTATTAGTGTACGTATGTGTGTATGTATGCATAGATCCATGAATGCACATAGGTATATATGCATGTATAAATGTTTGTATACTTCCTTTGAGACCATTTTGATACCATGGCTAATTTCAAAGTTTAGAAACTATTTTTTTTCTCAGTTTCCCATATCTAGTTTCAATTATTTTACTATGTGCATTCCTCACTTTTTCATTTATTTCGTTATGACTTCCACCCCGATTGCTTCGTGCTTTCTAGTTATCTTGTAATTTCAGATTTATCAACCAAGATTCATAGTCATTTAAATTCTACTTATTCTAGCAATCTTAAATTGCTAAATCCCTAGCCTCTTCCATGGCTAATTCATGATTTGTAGTCCATCTTCCATAATCCCCCATCTATTGTGTTCATTCTTTTATAGAAACCATTTTTTAAAAATGTCGTAAAAGACAGGTTTATTGGCTCTATTTCAGATACAAGTATTTTACTCATAAAAGTATACTAATTATTTTGTTTACCTCTTATTTACTTTCAAATTTTACTGTTTCTTGTTTATTGTAAAAATTTGCACTCTTTAAGTAAAAGATATAGCAGAAAGCAATCACATAGAACGTAAGGGTTACATGAAATATAAAGGGATAGATCTATAATATATGTGATTTTTTTTTTTTTTAGACGGAGTCTTGCTCTGTCGCCCAGGCTGGAGTGAGTGACTGGATCTCAGTTCACTGCAAACTCCGCCTCCTGGGTTCATGACATTCTCCTGCCTCAGCCTCCCGAGTAACTGGGACTACAGGGGCCCGCCTCCTCGCTTGGCTAGTTTTTTTTTGTATTTTTTAGTAGAGACGGGGTTTCACCGGGTTAGCCAGGATGGTCTCGATCTCCTGACCTCGTGATCCGCCCGTCTCGGCCTCCCAAAGTGCTGGGATTACAGGTGTGAACCACCGCGCCCGGCCATATGTGATTTTTTAAATGAGTTACATATATGCTACTGGGTAACATTTGAACTATGCTTTTCCTTTATTGAACCATATCTGGGGTACCAGATACAGTTATTTTTACCACAGTTGTAGAAATTTAAACAAGACAATATAATTTTAACACAGCAATGAAAATGACTAAACTCTTGAAATGCTCAATAACAATGGTGACTGCTTCAAATATAATGTTCAGCTAAGGAAGCCAGAATTTGCTTATGAATATTGAATAGATTGTTTATGAATGTTAAATAAATATAACTATAAAATATAATTATATATTTTATAAAATATAGACAATTATCTAATTTATGGTTGCATTTATTTAACATTCATAAGCAATTTAAACTAACCTGGGTTTTTAAAAGTTGGGGGAGTTCTCATCTTTGGAAGCTTAGTGGATGGAAGCGGGCATAGGTGCTATTCAACTTTGTAAAATTGTATTGAGTGGCATTCTTATGTCTTATGTATTTTAAGAATACAATATTTAAATTAAAAGTGCATTAAAAAAGAAAAGATTGATGTATTACAAAATGTTAGCATTTGGTAAGTTTGAGTATTAGCACATTTTCTACAACTTTTTATATACTTCACATTACACACTAACATACTAAATAGAATCATATAACATTTGCTTCATTTTGTCTTATGCTTCATTTGCCAGCATAATATTAAGGTAGATGGAGATAATGTGTATTATAGGATTGAATAATCCGCTGGTCATTGTGGTAATTTGCATGGGAAATGATTCCTAATCTCCTGGCTGAACATGACTGGACAAAGTCCATCCCCAGGATAGGCTTGTACTCTTTCTGAGTGATAAGGATGCAGTAATTGTTGCTGCCTATTTCATCCCTCTCCTCCTCAGATTGAGAGGATGAGTTCCGGGTGATTTGAGAATGCAGTATTGTGTCCTTATCCTCAGGCTGAGAAGCTGTTGGATTATTGTCTCATCATCCTGAACTATCTTCTATTCTGCCATTGTGTCTGCTCTTTCCCGTCTATAGTCAATGTAACAATCGTTGCTGCTATCAGTACCACGCTACTTTTTAATTTTTCTTATTTTTTCTTCCTGTCTTGTTCATTATCTGCACCTTTCCTCTTGCTTTATGCATAAAGTCAGTTCCAGTTCTCTTCCTCCTGTTCTTTCTCTGTCTTTGCCCCTGATATTTTGTTTCTTGGCTTTGGTTTGATGCCATTCATCTAAGACTGTTCTAAGTTAAATGATTAGGTACAACATATAGGGTATATGCTTCATCACAACTAATTATTTTGCCATTTTTTCTCCCAGAGTTATAGTTAATATGTTACATTTTCTCTTTCCTTATTTTTCTTTATTGGTTTTTGATTATAGGTATAAGATTTTCTTCTCCACATAAAGACTGAATAAAATTTTGAATGTTGTGTATGTGTGTATGAGTATTCATGTTAACTAAAGTTACCAATAGTAGTTCATCTTTTAAAAAATATAAAAGATATACAGGAAAATGGAATAATTTCATTGATGAAGTGATGATGATTTAGTTAGGGTGTGTTATGTAGACCTACAAAGGGAAAAACACATGCAGATATTTGGTGTAAGTGAACATTTTTCCAATATCAACCTTTAATTGACTTTGAGCCTCAAATGAATCAGCTTCTCCAATCCTGTAAATGTATACAACTAATGTACACTTTTGAATTTATTTTTGAAAGAGTATTTAAAATAGAAACATGTAATTGCTAACTTGAGCTTTTCTTAAAGTGGTAGGAATATCAGAAACTCTGCTCAGTAAATATTGTGATATTTCTTCATTATTTAGCTTGGGTAATTTTTTTCAACCAGTTCCTGAGCTCCTTTTCTGATCTACTTCCTTGCTTGTCTTGAGATTTAAATGTGATATGTTTTAAAAACAATTTTCAGAGGCCAGGCACGGTGACTCACTCCTATAATTCAGCACTTTGGGAGGCCAAAGCAGACAGATTACTGGATGTCAGAAGTTTGAGACCAGCCTGGCCAACATGGTGAAATCCTCTCTCAAATAAAAATACAAAAATTAGTCGGGTGTGGTGATGCATGCCTGTAATCCCAGCTATTTGAGAAGCTGAGGCATGAGAATTGCTTGAACCTGGGAGGCGGAGGTGGCAATGAGAACAATTCAGATAGTACATAATATAAAACAACTCGAAGAAGAAATATAGTGTGTATATATTTCTTTTGTCTATGACTATTATTATTATTTAAGTTGTCAAGCATTAATTTGCTCTTAGTATGAGCTAGGAATACAGTAATTCAAAAAACAATTGTACCATGTGAATTTGGATACTGCTAAAGCTAATCTTTGAAGAGTATTTTTGTAACTCGAGGCATAAATGAAATTAGATGTATCTGGGACATTTTGTTGTATGCTTGCAAGAACTTCAAGATACTAAATGACTGAAAGCATACTTAAATATATCTACATATTTTAGTCTTTGCAAGCAGAGAAGAGAAATAGTGTAAAACATGAGTAAACCTAACAATCTCTTTAATAAAATATGCTAAGACCTGCAGTGTTCATTGGCCTTGGTGGCCACATATTATTATCCAGGTAGAAAAAGGCTAATAGTGACAATAGCCATAAAATAACACAATAAAGGGTCCAATATTTATTTCAAAAAATGATGAAAAAAATCAAACACCTGGGAGAAAGCTAACTCTACTCCCTCAGAGAGCCTAGATGACACTTCTAATTATATCAAGGAATAAAAAAGGAACAGATCAGTTCAATAAATCATAACTACAGCACACTAGGTCAGGCACTGTTCTGGGAAAGACTCATGTTTCAGAAATTAAACTCCATAATAAATTCTGTGATATCATAGCCCCACTCTGTATAATTGAAACTATATTACAAAAAACGGTCTAATGATTAGACTTGGCCAAAAATTAACTCATAATATTAATGCATTCACCAATAAAAAATGTAAAAATAATTATGAGCATACCATCTCATGCACAAAAGCCGTTTAACTATGTAATAATCTATTAATAATGTAGCCAGGTGAGTCAGAAAAGTCAGCTTTGCAAAGGAGTGTTATTGTTTTTCAGTTGTTTTCTTCCTACTCATGAAAAAAATCTTCCCTCCTCTACTCTCAAACAATAATCCATAGAATAGCGTTGAACAATAAGAAAAATTCTAGATTTGAATATTATACATTATTAAAATTTGTTGAGTACATTGTTAATTACCAACCTGGTATAATATTCAATTATTGCATTACAAATTTCAATCACTCGCCTCCACTCGTACAGACCCACTTACGGGCACTATCACACCTGCAAACCTGCTGTGAAGGGAAGCTTAAGAAACTCTATCTTCTAGCCAGCTATTCTTCCCCTTTAGCCGTTGTTTATTGGTTTAAAAGTGGGAAAAAAATGAATTTAAGTGAAGCTGTAAATTTTGTAGAACTTATTGTGGTATAGAATTAAAAGAATTAAAAATACGGAAGGAATAACAGTGATCAACTTAAATTGTGACGAAAATTAGAAAAATAAAATAATTTATGTCAAAGAAACCTATATTTGAGCTAAGAATAAGCTCAATTTATATGCAGATGATTATGGTGGTAGAAGTAGATATTGGATTCTCAAAATTTTGATAAATAAAGAGAAAATAGGCCGGGCGCGGTGGCTCAAGCCTGTAATCCCAGCACTTTGGGAGGCCGAGACGGGCGGATCACAAGGTCAGGAGATCGAGACCATCCTGGCTAATATGGTGAAACCCCGTCTCTACTAAAAAATACAAAAAATTAGCCGGGCGTGGTAGTGGGCGCCTGTAGTCCCAGCTACTCGGGAGGCTGAGGCAGGAGAATGGCGTGAACCCGGGAGGCGGAGCTTGCAGTGAGCTGAGATCCAGCCACTGCACTCCAGCCTGGGCGACACAGCGAGACTCCATCTCAAAAAAAAAAAAAAAATAAAAATAAAAATAAAGAGAAAATAATATTGTGCAGGGGATAATTGCTGATGCAGAAAAAAAGGAAGGCATAATTGTAAGTACAAGATTTTTAATGCAGAAGTTTAGCATAGAATGAAGAGTATGGAGGTAGATTTCTTATTCAGGAAGGTAATTGCCACTTTGTAGACAGAGTTTTTGAAAGAAGAGTGACAGGGAGAATACACAGAATGTTTTCATGCATTTATCTGAAGTTAAAGTTTCAATATTTTCTTCTAATAGTGATGTAATCTACTTTTTAATACTTAGCAAACTTAGATATCTGACTCTGTTAGTTCCACCTTTTAGACTGTAACATTTTTCCAAATTTTTTTCTAATATACATTATTTTCAGCCAATATCAAATAACATTACATTAATGAATGTTTATGAAAACCCAGGCTGTCCGTCTTCATTACATACTATTATTTACAGCATTTGAAGAGTATGCTAAAATATAAGCTTATTAAAAAAAGTTTTTTATCATGTTGAATCTAATACTTCGAATCAAAAATGTATACTTTATATGTATTTTGTTTTTTTGTTCTCATTCAATGATCAAATAAATGATTAAATGATAAAATATTTATTAAAATTAAATTGACTATAGCAATAATTAAAATTACATACCTATCTAGATTACCATTTTAACAAAACTCAATGTGAATTTGTTTAAAGATGAAATTAGTTATTGAGAAGCAAATATACACAAATTTTCTGGGAAAAATTCATATTGCCAATATAAGTAGTCTAAGAAATTTGGCACCATCATTCATTCTGCATGGTTACAACGAAAGCACTCTACTAAAGAGAAATAAAGGGCATCCATATTGTTAAACAGAAAGTAAAACTGTCACTGTTTGCTGACAATATGATCGTTTACCTCAAAAACCCTGAAAACTCTTCCAGAAAGCTCCTAGAACTAATAAAAGAATTCAGCAAAGTTTCTAGATACAAGATTAACGTACTAAAATCAGTAGCTCTTCTGTACACCAACAGCAACCAGGTGAAGAACCAAATGAAGAACTCAAACCCTTTTACAATAGCTACAAAAAAGTAAAGTATACTTAGGTATATACTAAGCGAGGAGTCTAAAGACTTCTACATGGAACACTACAAAACACTACTGAAATAAATCCTAGATGACACAAACAAATCAAAAACATTCCATGCTCATGAAAGGGTAGAACAAATATTGTGAAAATGAGCATACTGCCAAAATTAATCTACAAATTCAACACAATCCCTATCAAAATACTGCCATAATTCTTCACAGAATTAGAAAAAAAAAAAAATTTAAAAATTCATGTGGAACCAAAAAAGGTCCCGCATAGCCAAAACAAAACTAAACAAAAAGAACAAATCTGGAGGCATCACATTACCTGATTTCAAATTATACTATAAGGCTATAGTCACCAAAACAGCATGGTACTGGTATAAAAATAGGTACATGGACCAATGGAATACAATAGAGAACCCAGAAGTAAACGCAAATACTTACAGCCAACTGATCTTCAACAAAGCAAACAAAAGCATAAAATGGGGAAAGTACACCATTTTCAACAAATAATGCTGGGGTAATTGGCTAGCCACATGTGGGAGAATGAAACTGGATCGTCATCTCTCACCTTATACAAAAATGAACTCAAGATGGATTAAGGACTTAAGTCTAAGACCTGAAACTATAAAAATTCTATAAGATAACATTGGAAATACCCTTCTGGACATTGGCTTAGGCAAGAGTTTCATGACCAAGAACACAAAAGCAAATGAAATAAAAACAAAGATAAATAGCTGGGACTTAAAATCAAAATAATTTTTAAAAAGTAGATGTTGGCATGGATGCAGTGACCATGGAACACTTGTACACTGCTGGTGGGAATGTAAACGAGTACAGCCACTCTTGAAAACAGCGTGGAGATTCCTTAAATAACTAAAAGTAGAACTACCATTTGATCCAGCAATCCCACTACAGGGTACCCACTTGGAGGAAAATAAGTCGTTATACAAAAAAGATGCTTGCACACGCATGTTTATAGAGGCACGATTTGTAATTGCAAAATCGTGGTACCAACCCAAATGCCCATCAATCAACGAGTGGGTAAAGAAACTGTGATATATACACTGTTTATTTATATATGTAGTGTATATATACTATTTATATATAGTAGTATATGTATACTATTTATATAGTAGTATATATGTATACTATATATAGTAGTCTATCATATAAATATATATAAAATATATATGTATTTATATTTATATAAAATTTAAAAATATAAAATATATATAAATATAAATATAAAATATGTATTTTTATATTTATATAAACATATAAAATATATATTTATATGATAAATTACTACTCAGCCATAGAAAGGGATGAATTAATGGCATTTGCAGTGACCTGGATGAGATTGGAGACTATTATTCTAAATGAAGTAACTCAAGAAAGGAAAACCAAACATCATGTGTTCTCACTGATATGTGCGAGCTAAACAATGAGGACGCAAAGGCATAAGAATGATACGATGAACTTTGGGGACTTGCGGGCAAGGGTGTGATGGAGTCGAGGAATAAAAGACTACAAATAAGATGCAGTGGACCCTGCCGGGTGATGGGTGAAACAAAATCTCACAAATCACCACTAAAGAACTTACTCATGGAATCAAACACCACCTCTACCTATGGAAATAAACTATGTACCTGTACCTATGGAAGCACCATAAACATCACCTGTACCTGTGGAAATAACCTATGGGAAAAAAAGCACACTACTAAAATTAGATTTAAGATAAAAATAGGTACCTGGACCTATAGAAACATCAATAAACACCACCTGTACCTATGGAAATAACCTATGGAAAAAAACACTCTACTAAAATTAGATTTAAGATTAAAAAATTGAATAAATTAATTTATTAATAAAGGCTATGTAATTTTTTAATGATGATGATGATTTTTTTCGAATGTTTCATTACAAGCAGTGATATCTGCCCATTTTTTAAAAAGTCTAGTTATGTTGATTCAACTTGTCTGATGCGTAAAACAAATATATTTATGCATTTATTTATTTTCTATATATGTTGTATGATATATGTGTGGAGATACTTATTTATGTGTGTTTGCTAGAGACTGAAAGCAACTCCCAGCCAATGGCCAGCATGGAAAAAGGACCTCAGTCCTACAGTGTGGAGCTGAATCTGGCAACAACCTGCCTTAACCTGAAAGTGGATTCTCCCCACCAGAGCCTCCAGAAGCAAACTCAGCCTAGCAGATACCTTGATTTTGCCTTGGGAGACTGTAAGCTATGTCCCAGCTGAAACCCCTGTCCCAGCTGAAACCCCTGTCCCAGCTGAAACCCCTGTCCCAGCTGAAACCCCTTAACGTCTGACCTGTAAAACTGTGTGAAACAAAATGGATGTTGTTTTAAGCCCTAAGTATGAGGTAACTGGTTATTATGCAATAGAAAACTAATACGATACGTTTTAGATTTAGATCTAAATATTTGTAAAGTGTTTAAAGTATAGTTTTGATATCCCTCATCTCTATTTTCTTATCATAAATTTTAAACTTCACAGCCTGCAGACAGATATCTTTGACCACCTTGAGGCAGCAGACCTGATTGTAGGCTTTGAAAAATGGCACAAATTTATTTTAAATGTGGAAATTGTGAATCTAAACAGAAGTATTAGAAAGCTCTGACTGGATTGTGGAACATTATATCAAAACGCTGATCATTTGGAATTTGAGTTTACAGATTGTCTAAGAATATTAATACAGTTGCTCTTGGCTAAACGGCTCGATTGTGGGCTAACGTAACACATATTGTAGAACAAAAACAAAGCAATGTGTATTCTTTTAATCAAGATTACTTTTTTATTTTTATCTTCTTATTCCTCCATGTTTTTTCTCAGTCCACGTTCTCTTCATATTAATTTTCTGAAATTTGTCTTTCATTTGTTGTGTTAGTGTGTGCATTTCTGAAAAATATATAAAATTATAAATATTTAAATTTATGTATCAGTTATGTATATAATTAAGAATATATAATTGATACTTAAACATTTATAGTTATGTATATAAATATTTAAATGTTTAAATTTTTCCTGGGAAAGTAGCATAAAAATAAATAATGCATACAGTGGGCTTTTCAAAAAGAATGCTTTTATTGCATGATGAGATAAGAAAATGTTCAATAAATGCTGACTTCTGCTGTTTCAGCATATTTTGAGATCAAGTCAGGAGAAATCATACACTTCAGACTAAGCTGAATGTAAAAGGAAAGAGAATTATTTAAGGCACAGCTGTTGGAACAGCTACTCTTTCTAGTATAGAAAGATAGTAAATAGTAGCTAGTCAATGGGTTTTCTAAAATGAATACATTGTTCAGAAAAATAGGATTTGTCAGTGTTGGTATTTTCAGGTCACACTTGTCAATGAATTTTGTTAACATTTATCATTCTCCACAGTTGGTATACTACTATTGTGAAAAAAAAAATTATCCCAAATTAAATTTGACAATGTAATCCTGGGAAAATAGTACACGATTGAAGAATATTTGTGAAATAAAGGAGAGGTGAATTTTCAAATACTTTTTAAAAAAAGAAAAACACAAATCTCATAGAAAAGATACTGCATTGAATCATTGTATCTGCAACTGTCTAAAAATGATACATTTTTAAGGATGCAAATTTACTGTGCTAGAAGTAAACCAAACTATTGTGATATGTGTTTTATATTTCTTTGAGTTTAATATTCTTGGCATATATTAAAACTACTATAAATATTTTGAATGATTTGTATAAGAGCTTCTTTTTTTCTGGAGACATGCCTATATTGATTGCCACATTAAATGGATTGTGAAACGTTCATGTATTTGAATAGACATCAGAACTCATTGTAAGTCTGTGTCTTCTAAATCTCCCAGTGATTTTAGATGTACTTTTCACTTTTTAAAAGCAATCTCCCTGTTATTATTTGGTACCTAATAATTAATTAATATTTAGCCAATATAATAAATCATACTTGGATACTTAGTTTCTTCAAAACCCTTGCCTCTGTTTTTGTTTTCCAGCTTCTCCACTGACTTTCTCACCCTCTGTGATATGGGACAAGACACAAATTTTACAGAGCAAAATATCATATAGGGATACCATAGAGATATATGATGTAATAAGAGTTAAAATAAGGGATTTGCCCCAGTCCTAGGTATCATAAAAAGTATCTATGAGAAAGGAATGATTGGTTATAAACTTATTAAAAAATGAGTAAAAGTTTATTAGGCAAACTGTAGAGAACCAAATTCCAGATGTTACAAATGAGAAATCTCATGCAGAGGTGAGTACAGTTTCTTTTATCACACTTGAAAGCAGGGGAACAAAAACACAAAAGGTGATTGACAAAGTAAGGTGAAGTTTCCATGCAGGGTTTCATTAAATTTTCTAATTTTTTGTAGAAACCAAATGAAGACCATTTAGGCATTTGAAGGACATAACTGGGTTTATATTGATGAGATATTGCTGACCTGGGCATACCACTGGCCTCAAGAGTAGAACTTTCTTGATTCTCACTAAGACTCATTCTTTACATTTCAGATCACAGTGAATGAAATGGGTCTTGTGTATTATTTCCTTTCTCTGCTTTTTTTTTTTTTTTCATCTAATGCTGTGAGAACTCAGAGATCATCACACATGTAGTATTCGTTTTCTATACCGTGTAATATATCACCACACAATTAGCAGACTAAAATAGCATAAGTCTGCTACCTTACACTTCCTGTGAGTCAGAAGTTCAGGTATGGCTCAGCTGTATTCCTGCAGAAGGTCTGACAAGGCTGCATTCTAGGTGTTGGCAATAACTGGTCTCTCATCTGCAAGGTTGGCTTGGAGAGCATCTGCTCTCCCCATTTTGTGGCTGTCGGCAGCATTCAATTATTGTAACGGTAGAATTCACAGCAGCTGGCTTTTTGACAATAAGTAAAGACAGGGAGACTAGAAAGAGTCTGCTAGCAAGATGAAATCTGATATAAGGTAACTTCATCATAGAAGTTGCATGTCATCACTTTTGTCATATTATTGGTTAGAAGTAAGTCACATTTCTGACCACAATCAGGAAAGGGAAACAGCATGGAGTTGGCGATTATGCAAAAACATTCTAAACATCAAAAGCACAGAGATCAAAACTCCATTTTCCATATTCTTGCTTTGTGCCTTTGTCTTTTAGATGGTTTTTTTTTTTTTTTTTTTCCCTCTTCCACCAGGCAACTTTTGTGTCTGGATTTACTGTCTTGGCTGCACACTCGATACACAAATGCATTTTCATTGCCACCTGATGTCTTCTGGTTTCATTCTCCTGGATCATGATAGTATGAAATAATTTCATGATTCATAGTAGTAAGATCAGAAACTTAGATTAGAACATTTGGGTAAGGAGACATTGAAAATACAGAACTCCTCTATTGCAGCATTAGATGATTTTTCCTATAAATCACATAATAAAGTATTTGTTTTATTAATAAATTAACAAAACCAAACAAGATTTTTCTTAAAGCAGGAACAAAAGGATTGCATTTTGTTTATTTTTGTTCACCAATTTATTTCCACATCTAACCAGTGCCCAAATCAGAGTCAGTCATATGCAAACAATTGTTGGACAGATGCTTGAATACATGCATGCATAAATAATGAAAGAATAAGTGGATGAATCAATCTGGTTAATATGCTTCCCAGTGAGAGAGCATAATATCAACATCCTTTTGCTCAAAAGAGTGATCATTTCAGGTTCCCAGGCTAAAGGTCATGCCATTTGAAGTATAACACCCTTGAAAGATAATCAATGTTTTTTCTCAAACATGTGTTGCACTAAGAAATCACTAAATGTATTTTCTTTTCAGAAACAAATGCAGATGTTACATCTCTTTCGTTCTTTTCAAACAGAGCTTTGTAAAAATTAGAAATTATTTCTTAGCATAAAGTTGGAAATACCTTAGTTTGAGGATACTCCACAAAACCACTGCTATCAAGATTTCTGTTAATTTTCTAAGCCTTTAATATACTTCTGCTTTTCTATAGTGTTACAAATTACTTTGGGCACCATTTTGGAAATCTAGTTCCTATAGCCATTCAAATTCCATTAACTTGTTAAAAAATAGATTTAATAATTGTACTTCAAAATAAAACTAAATATTTAGAAATCACAACAATTCATGCTCAGGCATAGTAAATAGCCCCGTATTCATTATAAATACCTTTCAAGTGGACCCAATAATTATTTCTTGAGCTTTTCTTTCTCATTAATAATGATGTGACAGAATAGATATAAAAGTAATTTCACGTTTACATTTTTTATATTGTAGGAAAAAAAATCAAACAGCAAAAGAGGAGTGTTACTGGGATAATCTACAGCCCTCTTGATACTGCTCACACTGTAACTGACATTTCTTATCGTTTTCCTAAACAACCCACTCGAGATCCCCAGCTTGAATTTCTGCTGGTTTAAGTAGTTTGCCTGTTGGGCTGACCAAAACCTTTATCGATGAAATATCAAGGACTCTGTATCACATGTTAAGCTCTTCAGAAAAGAAGTTAAAATATTTGAGGTCCAGGATTTATATTAAGGATCAATACTGGTGAAGAGGAGGCAGGATTAGGCAGAAGAATATGATATGGGCCTGATAATGCCATGGCCAACCCAGCAGCGAGTTCTGGAGTTAACATTATCCGTCGGAGTTGCTTATTGCCAGGACAAAATGGCCAGTCCTCTATACGTGTGGCTCAGCCATAACATGAAGTCTTCCTAGAAAGCGTATGACCTCAGGAGAAGCAAATCTATGCAGCTGAGGTCAACACGTTGGTAATAATTGACAGCTAGAGGCTGTCTACTGACTATACTTCCTACGGCTGGACAGAATACCCTTAAAGGGGGACCTGGGTAACACATCTCCATGTGTGCCTGTCAGGTTCTCACTGAGGTCCAAGGGGAGTTGGCATGTGAGTGGCAGGTAGCTGCAAAAACACTTGAGGAATCGTCGACAGTTTCAGCATGGCTTTACTCTCTCTCTGGGCATAGAGTGAGCCATATGAACAGCACTAGCAGGATAATTGTACCTTTACAGACAATAGCGGCTCTGAGCCAAGCACAAGCTCATGTGGGTGATCACCTAATGCACCTCACATGGCATGGTTACATAATATGCGGGATTGTGTGCCTGTCCTCCAAACCTGCTGAATCATGTTGTGCTGGAATTGCTCCTCAGCCGAATCCAGACTAAAGTGCAGGTATTTCCCTTATACTCCGTCCCCTAGGCTGAGGGCCTCCACCAGGCAGCGACTCATGTCCATAGAGCAGAGCCCTGATTCCATAACCCATAACAACTAACTATGCAGAGAGCAGCAGCTTACTCCTAAGATCCCAGCTGTACTACTTGGTGACTATAGGGCTCAGCATAGTCCAGAGTCTAGGGATGCCCACCATCTCTGCAGGGGTTTGTCCATAGGGTTCTCAACCACCTTAATCTCCCGTGAGACACCTTGCAGCACTGCTGTTATGTTCTGCTGATTGTCAGGGATAAAGGTACAATGTTGTGTTCCTAAAAGGACACAGGGGCCTCCTTGGGCAGCAGTTATTAGGCCTAAGGCCATTGGTTTTGCAGCACCACCTTTCTGATCTGATCAACCTCATACAGTAACAGGAGGAGGGCCAGTCAGGTGTAATTCAGAGCCCGAGCAGTGTGCTTGACAAGAGCAGTAACTTGTGCTTCTGCAGTTATGACACCCACTCCAGGGATAGTCATTGCCAAGGGGTAGAACCACCAAAGGGCTTATTGTATTAGCAAAAACTGAGAGTGTAGCACCTCCGTTATGTGGGTGTCTGGGCAATGTGGGAGAACAGTGGCAAGTATGGAAGGCCACCCCAAGATACAATGTACAGTACAGTCTGCTGATAGGGAAGGCCACCCTGTGTCCCCACAGACTCATAAACTCCGAGGAAGGGGCACAAAATTCACTAGGGCACGATCTTGGTGGGGACACTTGTTCTACCATACCTTCAGTGTGGTGACATGTGTTATATTTACACAGGCCATGATGGGAATGCATCCCACAGTGGTGTTACCCCAGTGTTGCTCTATGCACTATGGCACCTGGTCTGGGCATACTGCATGTTTTCCCACTAGCCAGCCCCACCTGTCATAAATGCTATGAGCCAGCCAGCGGGAAGAGGTGCCATGGGTCTTGAGGCATCTTTTTTCCAGAGCTTGCCGTGTTACATTCCAGACATTGGCTATGGGACCCCAAGTTTCCAGTCATGTCCAGTATTCTGCAGGTGCTGAATGTATGTGCCACGGCAAGATATTCGCAGCTGCTGCTGGAAGAGGGGCGCAGATACAACAGTTGAAAATATTGATCACCTCAGCGTAGGTGTGGGTCCAGTCCACAATATGGTTAGAGCATGTTAACCTACGGTTGAAGTGACAGCAGGCACAGGTACTAACCCGTGAGGGTAGATCACATCCCTCAGAAAACACTCAGGCTAACTGTTCATCCTTGGATAATAATGCACTCCTTGGAGATGGTACCATCCCTTTTCACTTCCCCATGGTTTTGGGGTTCTGTGTCCTTGCCAAAGTCCCAGGGGAGCTCATAATACACCACACAGACAGTAAATATGTCCCCGGAGGAGGGTTCCTTCTCTGGCCGTTCCCCTACAGTTAACTGCAGGAGCCACGTATTGAACACCCAAGGAATGACATGCAAGTCCTACTGTAGGCCCTCCCCACAGGGAGCTATGATGGCCAGCCACCAGCAGTGGGGATCTGGAGGGTCCATGCCCACAGTCAGGTTTTCTGTTCCCCTGCCTCCAGGGGTGTTGGGGCAGGCAACAGCACGTTACCATTTGTCCACATACCTGGTCGAAGGAGGTCATCCTTACAGTGTATCTGCAATTGAATGGGGTTGGTGGCCTAGTGTAACAGGGACTCCACCAGGGTCAGGCTGCCTTTCTGTGGCCATTCATTCAAGGTTTGGAGCATCAGATCAAGCCTGGAACTCCAGTCTTGCAAAGATGGGGGTGTGACATGCAAGCATAACTCATTCTTATAAAACCCATTCTATTGCTCAATCATACCCACAGCTTGCAGGCAGTTTGGCACATGGAATCCCGACTTTATGTAATTTGTTGTGCCCACTGTTGTATCTGTTGTCTGGCGAAACATGTTCCCCTGTCACTCTCAACGACCAGTGGGCGACCATACAGGGTACACAGGTGTGCAGTGCCTGGATGGTGTGCTGGTGGGGGCAACCCTGCAAGGGAAGGTGAACAACAGGCCTGTGGCCATGTCCATAGCTGTTAGCACATGCATATACCCTTGCGACTTAGGCAGCAGCCGAATGTATTCTATTTGCCATCTAGTCAAAGGCACACACCTTATAGTTACTTGTTGTGTAACACCGGGCAACTGCCTCCATTTACAGTATGCCTGAACACATGCCGAGCATTTCTGACAATCCTCCCAAATGTCCTGCCTAGGCAGGGACAGTCCCCAGTGTTTACTGACCTGTTGCATCAGTTTAGCCTCCACATGTCCCAGTTTTTGGCGTAGCCACAAGGCCACATCTCATGTAGGTGCCAACTCTAACCATCAGACCTTGACCAAGTCATCTGCCTCATCATTGCCGGGAGTGGTCAAAGGAATATGGCATGACATATGATATATAATCACTTCTTTCTGATAACCCATTTCCCAGAGGTCTTGCCACATGGCTTGGCCCCAAATGGGTTGGTGGCTGACTAACTATTCTTTATTTTCCAAGTAGTTAACTACAAGGTTAAGCCCTGAAAGGTTACCCAGCTCTCGGTAGAGATTACCATAGGTGTCACCTCCTTGGTGACCACCATCCATACTGCTCTAAAGTCAGCCCATTGGCTACTTTGTCCACACTCAGTTTTAAACCATATGGTGTCACTACCAGGTTGAACTGCGACAGTGGTCCAGGCCGCAGTAGCACCTTGACTAGACCCATCTGTGTACCATGCCCCATCGGGAATGGGGAGATGCCCTTCCTTAAACAGTAAAGGCTCAGGTTGTAGAGATGCCTCAGGCCCCATGGCCTTATCTTGCATTAGGACTACAGGTTTCGAGACCTCTTGCAACTTGCCTGCTAAGCGGCTTGTACTCAGCATACTCCACTTGTTCAAGTAGGTGCCCCACTTTGCCAAAGTGAATGTCTGCACCATGCCTATGGGGGGCGAAGGTTGTTACCCATGGACGCACCCATCCTGCTATCAAATAAGTGACTGCAGCCCATCCTCTTCCACTCTCACAAACCTGAAGGGTAACATATACAGCTGCTAGCTGTTTCTCTATCCAGGACTGCCAGAGCTCAGCTCCCTTCCATAGTTGGGACCAAAAGCCTACTGGCATTCTCAAGTGCTCCGTGCACTGCCACAGGCCCCAACCAAAACCATCTGTGGTCACATGCACACCTAGCTCAAATAAGTGCCCCGGTCGACTTTTCATAGGGTTTGTGCCTGCTGAACAGCCCGCTTGGCTGCCAGGAAGGTGGTCTCAGCCACATCATCCCAATCCCAGGCAACTCCCATCTTTATTAATCAATGCAACGGTTTTATCATTTGAGCTAAATGGGGTACAAATGCCTGCCAATATTCCAAGAGGCCCACAAAAGTTCGCAGCTGCTTCACCATGGTGGGCAGGGGATATACCTGAATCTTACGAATGATAGCCTCTGGGATGGCCTTTGTCTTAACCAACCAGATAACTCCCAAGAATTTGGCAGATAATCCAAGCCCTTGGAGCTGGATTCATTGATGACCCAATGTTGCCACAAGAGGTACACAGATGCTTGTAAATCCGCAAGAGAATCAGAGGTTAATGTAATATTATCTATACAGTGGAATAGGTGGACCTCTTGGGGACACTGCCAGGTGACTAAATCTGTGACAACTGGACTATGACATATGGTGGGGCTACACACACCGCCCTGCGGCAACACTTTAAAAGTCCATCCTGTTGGACATTGCTGCCCATCCTATGTGAAGGTGAACTGCTTCTGGCCCTCTGGAGCCATGTCTATGGAGAAAAATGCATTGGCCAAGTCCACTACATAATGGGACTCTCCTAGTTTTGTTGTCAAATGGTCCATCAAATCCATGATTAATGGTACAGTTGCATGCAAATAGGGTGTTACTTTATTCAGTTCCTGAGAGTCCACCATCATCTCCCAAGTTCCATCAGGCTTTCTAACTAGTCACACTGGAGAATTGTAGGGGTTGTGGGTGCCACACACTATATGCACCTCCCCCAGCCTTTTAATTATCTCAGTTATCTCCATATGTCCACCTGGCAAACAGTATTGATGGGTGGAAGTGACCCATTCATTGGGTTGTCGCAGGACCTGAGCTCAATTTTTCATTTTTGTTTTTTTGTTTTCTTTTGTTTTGTTTTTTGTATTGTTTTGTTTTTAACACATTTAATGACTTCAATAAGGTTTCCAGATTTAGAACTACAGCCAGATTTTACCATTTTTAAAATGTCTAATTAAAAAAAAAAAAAAAATCCAAATCCAGGAACAGAAGAATTGCAACAAAGAGTTGTGTGTGTGTGTGTCTGTGTGTGTGTGTGTGTGTGTGTGTAAACATGTATAAATATATTAGCAAAATTCAGGAAATATATGTAGGAATAAATACTAACTCTATTAGCCCAGAAAAGAAGAACATATGAACCAGGCTGAATCTTAACCTTGTTTATAAGCCTTTGGCAGCTAGCTAAATGTGTTTTTAATTATTTTCCTGTTGGGTGATTAAAACCTGGACTCAGTAAGTGGCCTATTGTCATATCAACAGAATGAAGGACAAAAACCATATGACTATTTCAACTGCTGCTGAATAAGCATTTGACAAAGTTCAACATCTCTTCATGATAAAAAAATACTAAAACAAAAATTGAGAGCATGCCTCAGCACAATAAAAGCCATCTATGGCAGACTCACAGCTAACAGCATACTGAATACAAAAAAAAATGATATCCTTTGCCCTTAGATCTGGGACACAACAAGATTGCCCACTGTCACCACTGTTATGAAACATGGTACTACAAGTTCTAGCTAGAGCAGTCATGCAAGAGAAAGAAAGAAATGGCATTTAAATTGGAAAGGAAGTCAAATCATGCTTGTTTGCAGATGATATAATCTTATATTTGGAAAAATCTAAAGACTAAACAGAAAAACTGTTAGAATTAATAAACAAGTTAAGTAAAGTTGCAGGATACAAAATCAACATACAAAATCAATAGTATTTCTATATTCCAACAGTGAACAATTTGAACAAAAAACAAAAAAATGTAATCTTATTTACAGTACCACAAATAAGATGAAATAATGAGGAATCAACTAAGAAGTGAAAGATCTCTGTAATGAAAACTAGAAAACATTGATGCAAGAAATTGAAGAGGACACAAAAAGAAAAGATATTTCATATCCATGAATTCGAAGAATCGATATTTTTAAAATGTCCATACTACCCAAAGCAATCTACAGACTCAATCCAATCCCTATCAAGATACCATTTACATTCTTCACAGAAATAGAGAAAGAAATGTTAAAATATGTACATAGAATCATAAAAGACCCAGAATAGTCAAAACTATCCTGGGGAAAAAGAACAAAACTGGAAGAATCACTTAGCCTGATTTCAAATTATACTGCAGAACTATAGTTACCAAATCAGCATGGTACTAGCATAAAAACAGACACATAGACAAGTGAAACCAAATAGAGAACCCAGAAACAAATGCATACATAGAGTGAACTCATTTTCAACAAAGTTGCCAAGAACATACATTGGGGAAAAGGTAGTCTATTCAATAAATGGTTCTGGGAAAACTGGATATCCATATGCAGAATAATGAAATCAGACCCCTATCTCTTACCATATAAAATAACAAAATCAAAATGGAATGAAGACTTTAAGACTTCAATCTATGAAATTATTACAAGAAAAACTTCAGTGAAACTCTCTAGGACATTAATCTGGGTAGAGGTATCTTGAGTAATGCCCCATAAGCACAGGAAACCAAATCAAAAATGACAAATGGGATCACATCAAATTAAAAAGCTTCTACATGGCCAGGCACGGTAGCTCAGGCCTGTAATCCCAACACTTTGGGAGGCCGAGGTGGGCAGATCACGAGGTCAGGAGATGAGACCATCCTGGCTAACATGGTGAAACCCCATCTCTATTAATACTACAAAAAAATTAGCTGGGCGTGGTGGCGGGTAGTCCCAGCTACTCGGGAGGCTGAGGCAGGAGAATGGCGTGAACCCAGGAGGCGGAGCTTGCAGTGAGCCAAGATCGTGCCACTGCACTCCAGCCTGGGCAACAGAGCAAGACTCCGTCTCAAAATAATAATAATAATAATAATAATAATAATAAGCTTCTGCACAACAAAGGAAACAATCAACCAAGTAAAGAGACAACCCACTAGGAGAACATATTTGCAAACTATCCTGACAAAGGATTAATAACCAGAATATATAAGGAGCTCAAACAATTTTAAAGGAAAAACTCTAATAATCTAATTTACAAATGAGCAAAATAAATATTTTGAATATTTTGAGCAGAAATCAAATTTCTCCTAGCCTCCACAAGAAAAAAAACATAAAAAGAAAGCATAAGGCCAGGCGCAGTGGTACACGCCTATAATCCAGCACTTTGGGTGGCCGAGGAGGGTGGATCACCTGAGGTCAGGAGATCGAGACCAGCCTGGCCAACATGGTGAAACCCTGTCTCTACTAAAAATACAAAAATTAGCCAGGTATGGTGGTGTGCATCTGTAATCGCAGCTACTTGGGAGGCTAAGGAAAGAGACTCGCTTGAATGTAGGGAGTGGAGGTTGCAGTTAGCCCTGATCGCACCATTGCACTCCAACCTGGGTGACAAGAGTGAAACTCCATCTCAAAAAAAAAAAAAAAAAAAAAAAAGAAAACAAAATAAAAATGGTAAACAGTCATATGAAAATGTGCTTATCAGAAAAATGCAAATCAAAACTACAATAACATATCGTATCGCCGCAGATAAAATGATTTTTATCAAAAGTCAGGCAATAAGAAATGCTGTCAAGGATATGGAGAAAAGGAAATCCTTGTATACATTTAGAGTGAATGTTAATTAGTACAACCACTATAGAGAACAATTTGGAGGTTCTTCAAAACCCTAAAAGTAGAGCTACCACATAATTCAGCAGTCCCACTTCTGGGTATATATCCAAAAGAAAGGAAATCAGTACATTGAAGAGATACCTGCATTTTCACATTTATTGCAGCTCTGTTTAAAACAGCCAAGGTTTAGAAGCAATCTGTGTACATCAACAGACAAATGGATAAAGATAACGTGGTACATATATACTATGAAGTACCATCAGTCGGAAAAAATGATATTCTGTCATTTGCAAAAACATGAATGGAACTGGAGATCATTATATTAAGTAAAATAAGCCAGGCACAGAAAGAGAAACATTGCATGTTCTTACTTATTTGTGGAATCTAAAAATCAAAACAATTGAACTCATGGAGATAGAGAATAAAAGATTGGTTACCAGAGGCTGGGAAGGATGTGGGGGCATTGGGTGGGGGGATCTGGGGAGATGGGGATGAATAATGTGTACAGAAAAATAGAAAGGATGAATAAGACCTGGTATTTGATAGAACAATAGGAGGACTATAGTCAATAATAATTTAATTGTACATTTTAAAATAACTAAAAGAGTACAGTTGGATTGTTTCTAACACAACAGATAAATGCTTTTGGGGGATGGACAACCAATTTTCCATGATGTGATTATTACACATTGTGTGCCTATACCAAAATATTTCACGTATCCCAAAAATATATACAACTACTAAATACAAAAGTTAAAAATAAAAAACTTAACAAAAGAAGTAAGTGCCCTGTTGAACTTGAGATCCAAGAAATACTTTGGTGCAGGGTCTGCTACATACTTTTTGAGAACCAATGTGAAATTATAATCTTGTTCAAAACTGTGCTTTTAAAGGTACTAAAACATAACACTTTTACCTTTTTTGTGTGACCTTTCTCTTGACTCTACTGTTTTTGTTTTTGCTATTTATTAGCATGAATTTTACTGCTTATATTGCAAAGTGCCAGCTTTAAATGCAAGAGCATTTAACTCATGCAAAATCATCTAAATTTACATTTAATAGCTAATCATGTGTATGCATTTTATTTTACCAGAACAGTGTAAATGCTGCACAAGACTGACCCAATTGCTTTTATTTCATTTCTTGAGACTTGAACCTTCTACCAACACTCTCTAACTTGGGAATACTGATGACACAGTATTCTGTGTTACAGGGAAATAACACAAGTAAGAAAAAAATACAGGGTTACCTAATTATTCTTATTTCTTAGAATGTCATTGCCTTCTTTTTGTATTAGAAATTAGCTGTAATTTTAACAGAAAGCATGACTTCTCAGAGCTGTCAGCAAACCTGCTTGTTTAATCATACCTGTAACAATCTTACTTTGAACTTGCATTGAGTCTTGTTGAAACCCCGTGAACTGTGTGTCCTCTACAATCTCGTGCTCTTGAGGCATCACACACACTATAAAGAGAGAGGAAGCAAGGGACAGAGAACATGCACACTGCACACTTTGCTTATGTTCATGCTACATTGACCCACTGGGCAGTAGAACATTCAGCCCAGCTTGGAGGAATTCTGAGTGCGTGGTCCTGTACAACAACATAGATCACATGTCCATGAAGTGACCTTGTCTTGGTGTTACACAGAAAAAAAGGTTTAAAAACATGATGATAGAAACATTGTCATGGGCTTATTACATATAATGCACAATATCATACAGGAACTCAGATGAAGACTCGAGAACATACTTCATTAAATTCTAGAATGGCATATTGGTAAGGATTGAACAAGCACTTCTAAAAAATCACTGTAGTGGATCTCTTCCATAAACTAATGATAAAAATAGGAGATGCTGCCATTGGAATTGGCTTTCACAATGGCAGAAGTTAATTAGAAGCATTGAATTAAAAGAGAAAGAAAGCCAGACTTACTCTAATAAGTAACATGATAGAAAGGCATTCATAATGGTCTAATCTGGTGTCATACTGGCCATCAGTTTTCTAGCAATGAATTAGATGTGTCCTTAACCTATACAACCAAGATAAACAGTGACTTTGGAAAATCTGAATGAGAAAATTACAGAAATTTTCCCTAAAGATGTAGACCAAAGACTTTTCTTTTATGCCAAATAAATCTTGGCTCATTACTGTTCCTTATTAGAGACAAATGAAAACAAAAACCACCGGTTCCAATGGTTTGGTACTGATAGACCTCTAAAAGTATATCCATGGTATAAAATATGGGGCGTACGAAAGGACCCCCCTGAAGAGAAGGTTCTCAGTAATCAAATACACAAGCACACAATAGACACAGTATGACTTGAGATATAGATATCCCTTACATCTTTCCTTAGCATAGTTTGCTAAGTATACCTGAGTGACTTAAACAACAGAAATGTATTATCTCATATTCCGGAGTCTAGAAGTCCAGGATGAAGGTGTAGGCAGAGTTTGTTTCTTCTGAGGCCTCTTTCCGTGGCTTGTAGATGGCAGTCATCTCTCTCTGTATTCACATTCTCTTCCCTCTGTGCTTGTCTGTGTTCTAGTCTCCTCTTCTTATACTAGTCATATCGGATTAAGGCATGCCTGTGTGAACTTATTTTACATTAATTGCCTATTTATCTACCCTATTTCTAAATAAAGTTGCATTCTGGGATACTGGAGGTGAGGACTTCAGCATGTGAATTTTAGGGGGAAACCATTCATTCCATAATACCGATTAATGAAGTCATGGACAAAGCAGCCATGGTGTTAGGAGTATAAGTTAGGAGTTCAAGACCATGGTTTCCCTTTGCCAAACCTGATATGGTTACCAGCACTGCTGAAAAACCTTTCCCACAAGCCTTACTGGCTCATGTTGTGCATTAGAAATCATGTCTTAACCTTGGCCTTCAGGGTCCCGTTACATGTAGCCACGTAGTGATTTCATTGGACCCTTTTCAAAGCAATGACTTCTCTTTTAAAGTTATTCAATAGCTATTCAATATTCAGTTGCTGCACCTACTGTGAGCATAACCTTAAGAGATAGGTGTTCAGTCCTCTATGCTCTGAGCCACTGAATGATATATCACACAGTTTTTTACCATAGCTAGAATACATGGGTTCAGAAACCAAGGAACAGAAGTGGAGCTGATATTTATTACTATTATACCTCAAAAACTACTTGTAAAATGCTGATTCTCTGACCTCAAAATCTGGACTCTGCTGGTTTAAGAAGCTCTGCTGGTTTAAGAAGTCTGACCCTAAATCTGGGCTCTGCTGGTTTAAGAAGATCTGCTGGTTTAAGAAGTCTGACCCTAAATCGGGGTTCTGCTGGTTTAAGATGTCTTATTGGTACCCAAGGGAGTAATCTTTCCACCAGGGGATATGAGAAAGTTTCTATTAAATTGGAAGTTAAGAATCTCAGCTGTCATTTTGGCTCCTAATGATGTAAGATAAAAAAGCAAATACTTATTTAGTATAATGTTAAAGGAACCTGAAGATTTCATAATCTGGAAATGTACATTCAATTTTATATAATATGTGACCCACTCACGTTTTCTACCTAGACCCTGACAAGGGGGAAGAAAGAGCAAAAATAAAAATCTGGTTTGGCTGATTATCTCTTCAAATTAGATTATGTGGCCAACAATTTCCAGAACTTGAAAGAGTTAAATCTGCATTTCTGAGTTTAGCCAAAAATATATGGAAAGCACATAAGATTAAAATGTTTCATCAAAAATAATATTAAAAGTATTTTTAAGTTAGCAATATGTCAATTTTCATGACCTTTTGGAGTGTGGCAACTTTAAAAATGTACCTGTAAATAAAAAGGTAGCAGTTACCATTTACAATCACTTGATAATCTAAGTAAAGCCTTTGACTTTTTTCTAGAAAGTGTAAAATTGGTTAACAAATTATTGTTTCAAAAATTTGGTCATTTATTTCATTTTTCATTTCAACATATTTAACCATAAGTATATTGTTAGTCAAAAGTGATTACAATTTTATTTACTTACTGATTTTATTTTATTTTTTAATAGTCAGGGTCTCACCGTGCTCCCCAGGCTGGAGTGTGGTGTGCTACCATAGCTCACTGCAGCCTGGGTACAAGGAATCCTCCCACTTCCGCCTCCTATGGACACGGACCACAGACCGTTGCCACCACACCTGCATAACTTATTTTTTTTATTTTAATTTCTTGTAGAGACAAGGCCTCGTTATGTTGCCCACGCTGGTCTTGAACCCTTGGGCTCAAGTAACACTTCTGTCTCAGCCTCCCAAAGGGCTAGGATTATAGGCATGAACCACTGCACCTAGCCAAATAAATTATTTTTGATGGTGGTCATAATGTGACTTTTGGCATATAATTCACAAAGGAATTCAAAGAATCGAGTATCTTACTTAAAAATCCCTAAATTTCAGGACAACTTTTTTTCTGCTTTTTTTTTTTTTTTGAGACAGAGTCTGGCTCTCTCGCCCAGGCTGGATTGAGTGGCGCCATCTCGGCTCACTGCAAGCTCCGTCCCCCGGGTTCCCGCCATTCTCCTGCCTCAGCCTCCCGAGTAGCTGGGACTACAGGCGCCGCCACCTCGCCCGGCTAATTTTTTGTATTTTTAGTAGAGACGGGGTTTTGCCGTGTTAGCCAGGATGGTCTCGATCTCCTGACCTCGTGATCCACCCGCCTCGGCCTCCCAAAGTGCTGGGATTACAGGCGTCAGCCACCGCGGCCCAGCCCCGACAACTTTTAAGTGAAATAAAATGTCTCCAGGGTTTGAATCTACAAAAATGAAGCAGAGAAATAAATCTTAACGTTACATTATGACAGATAAACCTCATTCATGGATCCATGAACAAATATATTAAAGAGCCGCATTCACTTGATTAATGAATTTCAAATACAATGCTACTCTTTATGCTCTACAATTAATGTCAAAGTCTGTCAAATATGTATGTTGTTTTGAGGAGTTCTTATATAATAATTTTGCCAGAATCTTTTATTTTTAATTTATAGAAACTTACGGTAACCTGAACTTTCAAAAATGATTTTTAAAATTTATTTACGTATTTCATGGCTGAGAATTACAATAGGAAAACAAAAGGCTTTCAAGAGTAAGTAACATCAGGTTAGAATAAAATTTTGTTGAGGGAATAGAATGGAAATATAAGTTCAGGAGAAAAACGTTTAGTTACTTTTTACTTGGAAAAAACAAGTTGGTGATGTCTTTTTTTTTCTGAAGATGACAATAAATATTAAATGTTTATTACATTTGGATTCCAATGGATACATTTTTAAGAGTAATGGAGCAGTTTTATTTGTAAACATTGACATTTAAAATATTATTTAGTTTGCAATTTTAAAATTATGACATCAAGAAATTTGGAGACAATCGGGGAAGAATTGGAGGGCTTTTAGATGGATCTCCAGGGACATTGAAGAAACACAAAGAACATGGGGCATCCTGAAAGTTAAATACAGTTTGAAACAAAAACTGTCCAATAATCTGAAATACAGCTAAGAAGCCATGTAATAAGACGGAAAACCAGTCACTGATCTTGGCAAGAAATGGGTTACTGTTGGTCTTAAGAGCTACTTACTCTAATGGTAGAGGAATTAAACAGCACTGGTGGCCTAATTACAGTATAGTGAATGAAAATTAGAAAATAAAGAATTGGAGACAATGAAAAGGCACAACTTTCTGAGGCCATGGGAGGAGAAACAGAGAAAATGGGTAAAAACCGAATGATTATGTGAGTTATGGCATTTTCTTTCAGAGGGTGATGATCACTAAGGAATATTTTATGATCATGGTAATTTTATGACAATGATGACAGAAACGATACAATAGAAAGGAAAAGTGATTATGAAGAAGAAGGCTGATACAAGGGCAGGACTCAGGCTTTTGTTTTATTTTGTTTTGTTATATTTTGCTTTTACAGGTAATATAGGATGGGATGCAGGACATAAATAGGCTTTCTTTTGATTGGGAAAACTACTCATTACTCCATTTTACTAGAACTGAAGGCATAATATGTGGTTTCAGATACAGGAAATTGATGAGGTTTTCAGCAGAGTGGTGGAGGCAGTTGGCTTATTAGAGATAGGAGATGTTATAAAATAGAAATTCAGAAAAGGATTTTACTAAAGAAAAGTGGTATGATTGGCAGTGATGATAACTATTTGAGATTTTTCATCATGATTTTGAAATACTTAACACTTTGTGTGATATCTCCAAGAGCATTCAGCTTTATATAAAAGCAGATGAATGTGTCAGTGGGGAGATGGGTAATGGAGTTAACTGTATTTTTCAGTCAGTTACAGAGAATGACAATTAGATTAAGGCTGGGCAAAGGGAAAGGGGCGCATAAGTCTGGTGAGGCATTGGGGGAATCAACGTCCTTGACCCGCTAAACGTCCACTGAAAAATCACAGTTGGAGGGAGATTGATCATTACGAGAAAAAGTATAGCAAACTTATTTAATGTGTATACATGGGAGCCTTTAGAATGAAAACCCAAGCTTCCTATGAGGTACAAATCTTATGTATCATTTTGACTTTACAGAAAAAATGCAGGCCAAGAGTGTGGCCAAATACATGTAATATTAGTAAATTAGGTTTTACTGTCAGGACAGGTTATGGGCAGGAGTAAAGAAGCAGCTTGAGTAGCAAAGTTGGCCTTGTTATTCAGATGAAGTTTCATAGGTGGTAGCTCTCAGAAAGGATGGATAGTAAATGTCTCTTTCCAGACCCTTTAGATGTCAGACTCTTAAGTTAATCTCTCCTAGATCCAAGAAAAGCCTAGAAAGGGAAGGCCTGACTGTCTTAATGGAGATTCTCCACAGACGCAAATTTCCCCCACGAAAGACTTCGCAGGGCCATTTCCATTTGCTGGCCCTGTGGCAGCTAGTTAAAATATGTCAGAGAAATATACTTTGATGTAAAATGTTTATGTTTCATTCAATATAATTTACAAAACACAAATGCGCCCATTTTAAGTGTACAATTTGTGATTCATATCAAATTTATCCATTTGTGCAGTCATCACCAGCATCGAATTTTAGAACATTCCTAGAAGGCTCCCTTTACCAGGTAATCCTCATTCTCAGGAAACTACTAATACTCCCCCAAACTCAGACAACTACTTATCTATCCCCATACTCAGGCAACTACCCCATACTCAGACAACTATTAATCTAGTCTTTATATCTAAAGATTTACTTTTTCTCAGCTTTCTATATAAACTGAATAATACAATATGTGGTCTTTTTCAGCTGGCCTCTTTAAATTAACATGATACATTCCAAGTTCATCCATGTAATAACATGTATCAGTACTTCATGTATGGATATACCGCATTTTATTTATCCATTTAGAAGTTGATGGTCACTTGGCCTTTTTCTACTTTTGGACCATTATAAAAAAGACAAAAATATTTAAGATGAATAATTTTGGTTATCTGTTGACAAGGCATAAAATGAGTAAGTGTTCAGGATGCCTATAATATTGTCTGAATATTATCCTAGATAAAGAAGTAAAAAACTGAGCATTTAGAAGTTTGGATGAATCACTTATGTGGTGGTTTAAATCATAAACCAAAATGAGAAGAGTAGTAGGGTGAAAGAAAAGACAAGCTAAGCACTAAACTTACCAGTGAGTGTCGGTAAATAACAACATGCAAGAATGAAATGCAGTGAAATCTGAAGACTTTCACTTCACACAGACTAGAGTTTAAAGAGGGAGGAGGTGAGACAATGGCAAGCAGCATGTGAAACAAGGGTTTTTATTTATATCTTCTTTATCCCACTGGGTATGTGAAATATAATGGTATGTGAAGAAAGTAATAATCTCTCTTAATTTTAAGAGTGCTGCAGAAGAAATAGCATATTCACGGACAGCTAGATTGGAGTTCGAGCAGGAAGGTGATGGGGTGGCGGAAGGAAAGCTTACTTAGAAGGCAGTGGAATAATTTAGAAGCTCAGGAGAAATGGAAGTGTTACAGTAGGTGGCTTGTCAGACACTAATAGGGCAGGAGAGGGCCCCGACCGCTCACCAGGAAAGTCAGGTGACCGTTAGGTGATGGTCAGGCAGTTTGTCACACTGCCTCTGTGAAATAAGGCACTGGTCACAGCCAGTGCCAGAGAAAGGTGGTCTCCCAGTAGATAGGGAACACCTGAAACTAGTGAGAGCAGTTTCCTGATAGGATCTCAGGAGTTGGGTGAGTGGGCTCAAGCATGCGCATTAAGAGGTAAAAAGGCAGAATGACCTTCCAAGGACATTCTGCTGATAAGGGAAGAACACCTCAAGTGAGCATGCAGGTAACTCCGGTAAACACGCTGTGCGTGCTCCCGTCCCAAGCGCTAGCAGGCCACAGGCATAGGGACAATTCACTCCCAGGGAGGAATCAGGGGAGAAGGGATGCAAGACCCTGGAAGTACTGCAGTGTATAAAACCCCAAATCAAGATGTAAAACCCTGCACTTGGCCTTGAAGTCACCCCCTTGACCCTTTTCCAAATGTACCTTTCTTCTCTTTGTTCCTACTCTAAAGCTTTTTTTTTTTTTTTTTAAGAACATTTTATTCTATTTTTTTTTTAATTTATTTATTATTATTAAACTTCAAGTTGTAGGATACATGTGCACAATGTGCAGGTTTGCTACATATGTATACTTGTGCCATGTTGGTGTGCTGCACCCATCAACCCGTCATTTACATAAGGTATAACTCCCAATGCAATCCCTCCCCCCTCCCCCCTCCCCATGATAGGCCCCGGTGTGTGATGTTCCCCTTCCCGAGTCCAAGTGATCTCATTGTTCAGTTCCCACCTATGAGTGAGAACATGCGGTGTTTGGTTTTCTGTTCTTGTGATAGTTTGCTGAGAATGATGGTTTCCAGCTGCATCCATGTCCCTACAAAGGACGCAAACTCATCCTTTTTTATGGCTGCATAGTATTCCATGGTGTATATGTGCCACATTTTCTTAATCCAATCTGTCACTGATGGACATTTGGGTTGATTCCAAGTCTTTGCTATTGTGAATAGTGCCGCAATAAACATACGTGTGCATGTGTCTTTATAGCAGCATAATTTATAATCCTTTGGGTATATACCTAGTAATGGGATGGCTGGGTCATATGGTACATCTAGTTCTAGATCCTTGAGGAATCGCCATACTGTTTTCCATAATGGTTGAACTAGTTTACAATCCCACTAGCAGTGTAAAAGTGTTCCTATTTCTCCACATCCTCTCCAGCACCTGTTGTTTCCTGACTTTTGAATGATCGCCATTCTAACTGGTGTGAGATGGTATCTCATTGTGGTTTTGATTTGCATTTCTCTGATGGCCAGTGATGATGAGCATTTTTTCATGTGTCTGTTGGCTGTATGAATGTCTTCTTTTGAGAAATGTCTGTTCATATCCTTTGCCCACTTTTTGATGGGGTTGTTTGTTTTTTTCTTGTAAATTTGTTTGAGTTCTTTGTAGGTTCTGGATATACCAGTGACAGTCAAACAGAGAGCCAAATCAGGAATGAACTTCCATTCACAATTGCTTCAAAGAGAATAAAATACCTAGGAATCCAACTTACAAGGGATGTAAAGGACCTCTTCAAGGAGAACTACAAACCACTGCTCAGTGAAATAAAAGAGGACACAAACAAATGGAAGAACATACCATGCTCATGGATAGGAAGAATCAATATCGTGAAAATGGCCATACTGCCCAAGGTCATTTATAGATTCAATGCCATCCCCATCAAGCTACCAATGAGCTTCTTCACAGAATTGGAAAAAACTGCTTTAAAGTTCATATGGAACCAAAAAAGAGCCCGCATCTCCAAGACAATCCTAAGTCAAAAGAACAAAGCTGGAGGCATCACGCTACCTGACTTCAAACTATACTACAAGGCTACAGTAACCAAAACAGCATGGTACTGGTACCAAAACAGAGATATAGACCAATGGAACAGAACAGAGTCCTCAGAAATAATACCACACATCTACAGCCATCTGATCTTTGACAAACCTGAGAGAAACAAGAAATGGGGAAAGGATTCCCTATTTAATAAATGGTGCTGGGAAAATTGGCTAGCCATAAGTAGAAAGCTGAAACTGGATCCTTTCCTTACTCCTTATACGAAAATTAATTCAAGATGGATTAGAGACTTAAATGTCAGACCTAATACCATAAAAATCCTAGAGGAAAACCTAGGTAGTACCATTCAGGACATAGGCATGGGCAAAGACTTCATGTCTAAAACACCAAAAGCAACGGCAGCAAAAGCCAAAATTGACAAATGGGATCTCATTAAACTAAAGAGCTTCTGCACAGCAAAAGAAACTACCATCAGAGTGAACAGGCAACCTACAGAATGGGAGAAAATTTTTGCAATCTACTCATCTGACAAAGGACTCTAAAGCTTTTGAATAAACTTTCACTCCTGCTCTAAAACTTGCCCAGGTCTCTTATTCTGCCTTATCCCGCTCCGCTGAATTCTTTCTTCTGAGGAAGCAAGAATTGAGGTTGCTGCTGACCTGTACGGATTTGGCATCAGTAACAGAAATAAAACTACAGTGGATTGAATGTGTCCCCCCGAAGTTTATATGTTGAAACCTAATCTCCAATGTGATGATGTTAAGTAAGAGATGAGACCTTTGGGAGGTGAGATTATGTCACAAGGCCAAGGCCCTAATGACTGGGATTAGTGTCATTATAAAAGCAGACCCGCTCATTCCTTCCATCACGTGAAGACTTTGGTGCTCTTGTCTTGGACTCTCTAGTGTCTAGAATTGCGATACATAAATTTTTGTTGTTTATAAACCACACATTGTAAGGTGCTTTTGCTAAAGCAGTCCAAACAGAGTAAGACAGGGACTACTCATTCAGGGCAGTATTTCTCAGGATTTATATCAGTACCAAAGTCCCATTTAATAACAAGGATTATATAACCCCATTTTAATATTGTGAAATGTAATTCATAAAAATGTAAACAACTTGAAAACACACTTAAAAGTCAATGCAATATTCTAAGTATAATATGGGAAAATCAAAGGAAAATAATTTATATTAATCATGTGTGTCACTATAGTAATGCTCAGACATAACTTTAATATAGATATAATAATATAGACAGAAGCTTGCATTTCTACTTAGCATCATCCTGAATGAGGTAAAAATGCAGACTGTTAGTAGCATGCCAGCCTGACAATTCGGACATCATGAGAGGCTAATGGTGAACCAATTTTCCGACATAATGACAATTTTAGTGAAGTGCCATTTCTTTAAAAAGTGTAGTCTTTTCTTGATTTACATAGTTAAAATCATAAAAAAAAAATCACAGGTTTTTGTTTTGTTTTGATTGAAAAATAACCTAATAACTTTGTATTGAAAACAAACAATAGTCTCTGTATTTACAGGTAAAAGATAAGGTAGATTTCATGAATATCTTGGATATCCCAGAAGTCTAGAAAGTCAAATTATACTTATTATTTCTGAATCCAGACCATTAAATACCAATAGTAACTCCCCTCAACAATCATTGTAAAAATAAAAATGCAGCTTCTTAGGAAAAGTCAAGCACGTGTTTAGCTCCAGTAATTCAAGGAAATATGTTAAGTATAATGAGAATTAGCATACATAAATGAGCAACTATTTTTCATGCTTTTGGTAAGCATGAAGATGATTTAAAAAAAAATAAATGAACAAGACATGATAGGATTGGCCCTGGAAATCAGAGAATGAAACTCCTAAGAATCATAGGCAGCTACTGTTTCCTCCCCTAACCCGACGTGCTGTGTTTTAAGGAGGGAGAGGGAAATCTGAACATGGTGAGGACGGCCGGTCCTTCACAGAAGGATTTGCTTTATCTGACTGCTTGATTATAAAATACCAACATAGGGCTGAGTCTTCCAGATGTCTGAAGGTTTTATGGCAACTGAAGGTGCTTGTACAGACAAAAGGTAGACAGGTAGTTAAGACATTCAATAAATCTTCAATGCATAGCAGTTTAGAGAGCATTCAGAGAGAATCCAAAATACCTGCATACCCCAGCAAGCTTAATGCGTTATATCTAAGTGGCATTCATTAAACATCTATTTTATTATAGATAGTGAATCCAAGCAACTTGGAGATAAGAAGAAAGAAAAACAAAGGGAGTTCCCAGTAGAAGTATGGTCCTGAAAAAACAAATTATAGTCCCAAACCTACGTACCACATTCAACCAAATAAAAGTCTTATATATGTCAAAATACAGCCTTAAAAGTCACTGATTAAAATAGTGGTGTTATTTGAGTATCCTTGTTGAAAGGTCATATGCTCCCTAAGTTGTGCCTCAGATTTTACATGTAGCTACATGTTTCTCTCTACCTGAGAGGCATTTGACTAAAAATAAATAAATAAATAAAGTTCTCTTTCTCATTTATTTTCTATGATGATACAGTGCTCCTCTAAGATTGGTGTGCTTGTCTACAGCATAGTTGGTTGATCACTTTATGTGTTGTAAACTTACAAAAAATCTAGACAATCTAATAGAAACGATAAGATCTGGAGAAGCTTGCTAAATTTTCTTAGATGGAAAAGCCATAACTGTTAACAAAACCAAGACATAATGAATATTCCGTGAGGAGGAAAAAATATAGGGGAATGAAAAGAGTACATACAATTCTGTTGTCTGTACCCATTTTTTCTTCATTTGAAAGCACTGACTAGTGATGAGATTAATAAAGAGAATATATTATTCCTGATTTTCCAGGTTGTGTATGTATTCCAATGTGTAATTACACTTCTACATTTTAAACAATTTAGGAAGGAAGCAAGGAAAACATTGTACTTCTTACACAATATTCAACACAAGTTTCAGAAACATAGACATTCAAATATAAAATGTTTATTTAAAGAGGATAGTGATTATGTTATTCTACAATCTTTCTAAATCATATCCAATTTCTTATTAAAATGTAAATTATTGAACAGTTTTCAGGTTTAAAATTGGCATTTATTTGTGATTAATATACTCTCATCCTCAATATGAAATGAGTGTCCAGGTTAACCTAATGTTTTTATATCTTCATATACAGGCAAGTTTTCCACTGCATAAGAATCTTTAGTTTAACATATTGTGGATTTACTATGTATAAAGGTAAAGAAGACAGAACATGTTTTCCTAATTAACTTTCCTCAAAGTTTATTTCAGTCATGATGTTTAAATTTCAATTACATTGTTTTATTTCTGTATATGAATGTTCAATCTATGTAGATGAATATGAATGCATAACATTATTTTAAATAGCTGGAAAAAATGCACTGCAAAGCATCTGATGTGCAACCAATTTGAATAATGTATGGCTTTAGAGTAATATTTCCCTGAAGAACTTAAAGTGAATACTGTGGTGTTTAAAAGGCTAAGGTTATTTCAAATAATTAACAAAGTGGAATATTTTTATTGTTACTTTACCTTTCTCTAAATATTGAATATCTTAAACAATCTGTACATATTCTATAACTGTAATTTGTATATATGATACCATATTGTTCTCAAAAATACACTAGGACACAAATTGAAAGCAAATCACATTATGTATATTTTAAAAGTTAAACAATATGTGAACTTCTTTATATTTTGATAAATATTAAGAATTATTTATAAAGTGTTTTAAGGTTTTTATTAGGTGAATAATGTTTTCTTTCCTTCAAAATATAAAGTTCACAACTATAGATTTGATGCTTTAATTTTGAATACAAATCTGGTGTCTACCGAAGTAAACTGATAATGAGAGTATGAAAACGATTTGCCACTTGTTCCAGCCTCCGTTTTTCCACAGGTTCATTTTCCCCTTTCCCTTGAGAAACACACCATTGCATTTTCTAAATCCTTACTGTGTAATGATCTTCCATTTTTAACCTGTTGCCAATTATCAGCCCCACAGAAGCTATCTGAACATGTGGTTAGTGCACAGATTAATGGCATTCCCCAACTGTTTTTCATTTCATCCAGCACTCAATCTAGGTTCCAAAAACAGAAACGGTCTTGCATTGAAATACTCATAAATTGCTTATTAAGGTGCTAACATTACACTCTTACTGCTTCTTGACATTCTACAGGCTTTAGGAGCTATCAGCCATGGCAATTGATTATTATACTTGCTCTCCATTTTGGGTCCATGGAATAGCTTCAGTGATACCTTTCTAATTGGTTTCAGCTCCTTAAATATGGTTGGCTTCACATCCTGTCCATCTGCTGCTCCTTTTTTCATCCTTCTTGTTTAGTTCTTGACCATTTAGTATTCATAATGTAAAAGTTTTCAATTTTAAAATTACCAAAATAATACTGTAATCACTACAATTTTATCATTAAAATCCCCCCACCCAAAAAATAAACAATGTTTTCAACCAGTAGACCTAGCTATATTTTGTATTTTTTAAATTAGAGTATTTCACAGTTACAACTCAACTCTTAAACAAAATATTCAAATCTTAAATAAAAATTATAAACTTTCTCTGAACGCTATGCTTCTTAAGCCTAATACTTACATATATAATAAACTTTAGTTTTAACCTTATTAAAATGATTTTAAGTTTGAACTGATGAATATATTTTTAAATATAACAGCATTTTACATTTTCATATATTACTTCTCAATTGATATAGATGCAACATTTTACGCAAAATAATTTCTTCTTAGTTATAAAGTACAAATGATGACATATTACAAATCATTATTAGTTTATTCATTAACAACAAAAGTAAGTTTATAAAAGAAAATTGTATTAGTTCCTTCTAGTGTCAAAATAATACCTATCACCTTCTAATACTTTTCAGACAGTGCAGGAATCCCCAGTATGTTTTAACTTCTTACTGAACAGCAATAAAAAACATATCTTAGAATATCAAAAACATTTTTTTCAACTCAACTACGACACAGAATAGCTGACAGTTTGTTAATCCTTTTACTGGGTAAACTGTATTGAAATGCATGCAGTCATATCACCTAGCAAAGTGAACTAGACATGTGATTATATAGCTTATTCTTCATTTGGTCTAGATGTTAACATTTTGCAGCCTACAATTAAAATATATTGCATGTTTTCTGGCAAAACTTCTATAATTTCATCCCACATTAATCACATTAATTGCTTATATTTTTAGTAGATTTGGCTTTTTTTGGTAAACTATATTTATTTTTTAAGTGTGAAAATATTTTCTTTTTAAAAAATTATTATACTTTATGTTCTAGGGTACATGTGCACAATGTGCAGGTTTGTTACATCTGTGTACATGTGCCATGTTGGTGTTCTGCTCCTGTTAACTCGTCATTTACATTAGGTATATCTCCTAATGCTAACCCTCCCACCTCCCCTCACCCCACAATAGGCCCCGGTGTGTGATGGTCCCCTTCCTGTGTCCAAGTCATCTCATTGTCCAATTCCCACCTACGAGTGAGAACATGCAGTGTTTGGTTTTCTGTTCTTGTGATAGTTTGCTGAGAATGATGGTTTCCAGCTGCATCCATGTACCTACAAAGGACACGAACTGATCCTTTTTTATGGCTGCATAGTATTCCATGGTGTATATGTGCCACATTTTCTTAATCCAGTCTCTCATTGATGGACATTTGGGTTGATTCCAAGTCTTTGTTATTGTGAATAGTGCCACAATAAACATATGTGTGCATGTGTCTTTATAACAGTGTGATTTATAATCCTTTGGATATATACCCAGTAATGGCATAGCTGGGTCAAATGGTATTTCTAGTTCCAGATCCTTGAGGAATTGCCACACTGTTTTCCACAATAGTTGAACTAGTTTACAGTCCCACCAACAGTGTAAAAGTGTTCCTATTTCTCCACATCCTCTCCAGCACCTGTTGTTTCCTGACTTTTTAATGATTACCATTCTAACTGGTGTGAGATGGTATCTCATTGTGGTTTTGATTTGCATTTCTCTGATGGCCAGTGATGATGAGCATTCTTTCATGTGTCTGTTGGCTGCATAAATGTCTTCTTTTGAGATGTGTCTGTTCATATCCTTTGCCCACTTTTTGATGGGGTTGATTGTTTTTTTCTTGTAAATTTGTTTGAGTTCTTTGTAGGTTCTGGATATTAGCCCTTTGTCAGATGAGTAGATTGCAAAAATTTCTCCCATTCTATAGGTTGCCTGTTCACTCTGATGGTAGTTTCTTTTGCTGTGCAAAAATTCTTTAGTGTAACTAGATCCCATTTGTCAATTTTGGCCTTTGTTGTCTTTGCTTTTGGTGTTTTAGACTTGAAGTCCTTGCCCATGCCTATGTCCTGAATGGTATTGCCTAGGTTTTCTTCTAGGGTTTTTATCGTTTTAGATCTAACATTTAAGTCTCTAATCCATATTGAATTATTATTTGTATAAGGAGTAAGGAAGGAATCCAATTTCAGCTTCCTATTTATGGCTAGCCAGTTTTCCCAGCACCATTTATTAAACAGGGAATCCTTTCCCCATTTCTTGTTTTTCTCAGGTTTGTCAAAGATCAGATGGCTGTAGATGTGTGGTATTATTTCTGAAGGCTCTGTTCTTTTCCATTGGTCAATATCTCTGTTTTGGTACCAGTACCATGCTGTTTTAGTTACTGTAGCCTTGTAGTATAGTTTGAAGTCAGGTAGCATGATGCCTCCAGTTTTGTTCTTTTGACTTAGGATTGTCTTAGCAATGGGGGCTCTTTTTTGGTTCCATATGAACTTTAAAATAGTTTTATTTTCCAATTCTGTGAAGAAAGTCATTGGTAGCTTAATGGGGATGGCACTGAATCTATAAATTACCTTGGGCAGTATGGCCATTTTCATGTGAGACGGAGTCTCACTCTGTGGCCCAGGCTGGACTACAGTGGTGTGATCTTGGCTCACTGCAACCTTTGCCTCTCCGGTTCAAGAAATTCTCATGCCTCAGTCACCACCCCTACACCCCATCCAAGTAGCTAGGATCATAGGCATGTACCACCACACCTTGCTAATTTGTGTGTTTTTTTGTAGAGATGGGGTTTTATCATGTTGGCCAAGCTGGTCTTGAACACCTGGCCTCAAGTGATCCCCCTGCCTTGGCCTCCCAAAATGCTGGCATTACAAGAGTGAGCCACCGAGTCCAGCCAGTATATTGGTCTTATCGAGATATATTATTTGCCTCATAGTGTTTGAATACTGATGATTATCTCTCAGAAGTACAACTATATGTTTCATTTATTTTGCTTATTTTATAATATTTCAGTAAAAGCATTTTGCTTTAAAGATATGCCTTAGCCAAGGATCCCTGCAATACATTTTGTGAGATTTGAAAATTAATCAGGTAGAACCCCCTTCCTAAATAAGCTTGCAGTCAATTTGACATACCATTCCATTGTATTTGTCAATACACCTGCTTCATCTCTGGCACTCAGCACAGTGATAATTTCATGATGTCAAGTTACTTTGCACCAGGAATTTCTTCCCACAATTTTTGGATGTTTTCTACAGAATTGGACACCAATGTAATGATTTGTTTCTATATTAATGCCATTTTCTCTGATTCCCCTGTGATTTTTTTACCTACGTATGGTCTCTTTCACTGTTGCTCTTTTCTTTTCTGTTTCTTTGACCTTTAAGTTATAATAAAAAAGCATCTAAAGCTTGGAATATGATCAACATTTTTCTACAACAAATTCTATTTATTTTGCTGCTGTGATCAGCCACTTCTTGTATGGGTTTTTTTTTTTTTTTTTTTTTTTATTCTGGGCTTAGATAACAAAAAATGCCCTTGTCTTCTCAGTCATTCATTTTTTTACTTGTTAATGGTTTTATTGATTCATACATTCAGTCACAAATTAAAAATAATTGAACTACAGAAACATAAATTTCAAATAATAAAATAAAAGCAATGTGCATTCAAATATTTTTTCTGAAAATTTAACTCCCAGATAATGGTTTTATAACTCCAAATAGGTCTTGACTTTCTAAGATTTGACATAGAACCACACATTTCTATATTTTGTTACTTCTTCTATCAATGAATCTTGGCAATTATGTCTTTGATAAGTATTCTGGATTTCTTACTAAATCACATATGAGTGTACAAAAATCAGCTATCTTGTTTCTCTTATTTCATACACTTCATTATTTAATTCAACCCAGACCCAACCACAGCTGCTAGAACTTTCTTTTTTTCAAATGCTGCTTACTTCCCCACTCTTCTTTGAATGCCTAAATTGATTTCCTCTCTGCCTGTCAGATACAAATTTCTCTTTAACTTAGACTCAAAATAACTGCAGTGCTCTTCCTTATACCTATATAGTGTAAATCTTTCCTAATCTAATTTACAGTACATGCTACTTCACTTGGTAAGTCAAATTATCTACACTACACCAATGCACATTTAATTCCCTCTTGTTCTTTTCTAGATTCCAAACTTAAAGTGGATAAAACTCTGAAGATATAGCTTGTAATGACTGGTTGTTCTTCTACATATAAGATGATGGCAAGGTAGAATATTGATTTTTTTTTTTTTCTTTTTTTCTTTTATAAAAAAAAAGAACAACTCTGCATTTTCCAGTGAGTCAGCAACGTCCACCATTCCTTTCCGGAGAAGTAAGTTTGTCAAATCGGTAGTGCAAACACGTGTGAATATTAAATATTTTGGTTTGACTTGTTTTGCTATGCTTTATTTTCTAAGTATGTCTTTGAATACCAGAAGAAAATAATCATGTGATTGGGTACGTGTGGAAGGTGAAGAGGGGATCAAGGAGACACTGCACGAAGGTCACCAGAGTCAGGAAAGAGAAGGTGAGGAAGATGAGGTATGAGCGCCATCTATGGCCAGCCTTGATGAGTTGCTTGTGAACCGAGCAACTCCAGCCTGCCACCTATCCACTGAAATCAACAGGCTTTTCATCTATGCTGGTGAACAGTTCTTTAGGGTTCCTGTTGAATAAGGCCCTCCATGAGTAAGCACTCCACTTTTTGCATCATTCCAGAGAAGAGTCAAATTTTGTCTGGGCTTTTCTACCTGAATGATCCTAAACAAGTTGCTAAACTTTTCTGTACCTTAGTTTTCTCAACATATCTACTTTTAGAATTTTTGTGAGAATTAATGTCATATGTAAGGAGCTAAGAAGCATTTTGATGAATAGTCTTCAATAACTTAAAGTGATCCCAATTTGTTTTGGTGTTAATAACATCCTTAGAGAAAAAGTTTTATCAACAATTGTTTTCGTATGATTTCTGATTACTATGTTTTTCCAAATGACGAACAAACAGAATTTTTTTTTTTTAAAGTCATTGTGTGTTAGTTACTACTTATTTACCTCTTCAAATCTTTAAGTCTTCCCTTTTATTCCAGAATTTAGCTACTTTTATTTCAGGCATAATTTGACAGTGCCTTGACACAAGTCCGTGGCAGGTCAAACACTGCTTTCTTCTCTTATTCCACAGGATGAAAAGACCTTAGTAATCTGGTCAACACTCACATGCACAACTCAGAAATTTCAGGGTTCAATTCTTAGCCACTGGGCAATACAAAGTCATGTCTTATTTTTTTCTCCCTAAAATATGAATCTATGAAAAATGTATTTCAGCAATATCCCCAGAAATTATTATGGAATTCAGTACTCATTGAGTCATCTACCCTATTGTTGGCGTTCCCACCTTTCCTGTTTTATGACCCTCCCATCCCCGCCCTGTTTGCTATTCTGCTTCCTGATACCAACTTCTAAATAAATTATATTGGAATCTGAGCTAAGATGAGCTGCTAATTATCTGCCTATGTAACTGAAATAATTTATCACGCAGATTCTAACAATTTCTTCCTTACACTTGTTCAAAGATCCTTTGTAAGGGTTGTTTGTTTTGTTTCAGATACCGGTGTTTTACTTGTGGGCAAAATTTTTAAATTCTTAAATTTAGAGATTTTTTTTTTTCAATGAACACTAGTAACGTTTTCAAACGTGTCTGTGTGTGTGTATGTGTGTGATATTGTTTTACCAACACATTCTTAGAAACAGAACACCATCTCAAAATGGTTGTAATCTAACCAGGTAGCCAAGTCCAGGCCACAGCTACGTGACCTCAACAATACCTCCAGATGTGCCTCTGTTCTGTGCCAGTAGACAGATCTAAAAAGGGAGCCAGCAGAGGTGACACCGAGGAGTTAGCAACAGGCCCTGAAGCTTTGAATAGAGCATACATTCATACTTTGGCATCTGGTTCCTACTTTTGCCAAATGTGCCTTGTTTGCATCCACAGCTGTTAAATGTGTTTGTTGAAAAGGGATAGACTAGGGAGAAGAAAGAGATTGGCAAGAGAGATGCCAGCTTCTGTGGGAGGGAGTGTCACGCCAACATTCAATTTACTTACAGTTAATTATTTGCTTTAGAAATCCTGTGTCATTTATTAGAATAACTGTGGTATATAGTGAACATGAACCTCATGCTAAAGCAGTCATCTTTATATTTTTTTGTAAATGAAGCATTTATAATTGTGTTCATCTAATTAACACCTAAAGAGCAATATATCTTCATTTACTTCAAATAATATAATCTGGCAGTTAAGACTGAATTACTAAAGGCAGGCTTTTATATATTTCCGTCATATTTTTATTTTTTAAAAAATGACTTGGCCATTAGAATTAGGATTTTGTGAAGAGTTTCACAGTTGAAAAATCAGTGTTAGAGATTCAAAACATTTTTCTAACCTAGAAAATAGACCTAGAAATTCTAAATATTTTCAGAATCTCAGTCTTCCTTCTAAAACTTATGACCCTCATATTCCAAAAGTTGTTTCAAAAGGGGATATGAGAAAATAGTTTACTTTGTTTATGATAAAGGGAGACTATCTTGCTGCTCTTGTGACAAAAAGGGGGAAAAGGCTTCTCTTGTCAATACTTTCTTCTTTCTTTGTGATTAAAGAATTTCTTATGATCTTAAGGAAATTTCCCACACACTTGTGACAATAAAAATTAACGACAAGGACCCTGATAATAAAAAGAGAACTATTTTCCTTCTCCTGTATAAGTTTTATTTTATTTTATTTTTTTTAGAAATAACACATAACTGAGAAGTCTAAAACTGGCTATTCATTTTCAGTATGTTTTAAAAAGAAGATCAGTCCCATGGCTAAAGTTTATTTTGAGTAACTGGGTTGATACTGATCATCTTTTATAACGTGAAAAAATAATAGCCAATTTTGATGTGATAGTTCCGCTAGCTGTTGCTTAGGTCACTAGACTGGGAGGCACATTGCCAGGCTGCCCTTAGACAGTAGATCATGTGTTTGTTGACTTCCTCACCATCTACCTCCTTTTGAGTGTGTGGTATATGTATGTGTGTAAATGTGCATGTTTTTAGACCAGCCTGGCCAACATGGTGAAACCCCATCTCTACTAAAAATACAAAAATTAGCCAGGCATGGCGATGGGCACCTGTACTCCCAGCTACTCTGGAGGCTGAGGCAGGAGAACCACTTGAGGCTGGGAGGCAGAGGTTGCAGTGAGCCAAGATTGTGTTACTGAACTCCAATCTGGGCGACAGGGTTAGATGCTATCTCAAAAAGGAAGTGCGTGAATTTTGCCTAGCTATAGACTGCTGCGTGAATTGTCTTAATCATTTCTAATGATTTTATGGTGGTCTTTTAAAAATAGTTTATTGAATAGTATGAAGGCAACCAGTAACATCCAGGATCAGACAAATATGTAAAGACCAGGAAAGCAAAAATTGTATAAATTAAATTAAAAATAAAATTTCATGTATTATCTTGAATGCTTTCATTTGTAGTTAACAAAACCTGAAATGTATAAACAATTTAAAATTGTACTAGTCATATAACTGAAGAGTTGTAACTTAGATTGAGCTTCAGGCCTCCAGTTCCCACTTTGAGAGGGTCTCTACCTCACTCTTATTTGCATTATCTGTGTCCTGAATTCTTCCACGATGGCAATATGCTGTCACCAGTAGCAACCCACATGCTTCTTCCTTTGCATCTCAGAAAAAACAAAATAATTATTTTTCACAAGTGAGAAGATAAATCCTGAACTTCAATGTTATTGGATCAACCTGAACCAACCTCATTTACCAGTGTAATGTCAGGAGATGGCTGGTTTAACTAATTAGCTGAACCTGGATTTCTCCTTGTTCCAGATCTAATCATCATAGTAATGGAGGTATGATTATAATACACTTAATAAATGTGCCAAACACCATAATTACAACAGAATGATTACAGGCTGATTTTTCTGAAATTTGGTTGCTACGAAGAAGGGAGGTGAATAATGGGTAAATAAGGATCTCTTCTTCCTAGGATTTCTAAAAACAAAAGCAAAAATGGTGTGAGTTTTCAGACTTAACCTTTCTTTGTCTATAAAATAGTTATTACTATTTTATACAAACAACTGAAAAATATGATGTATTTTGTGTGTATATTTCTAAACGTGTGGATATTTGGGTTGTTATAATTTATAATGTGTAATTACTTAGTCAAATGCAATAAATTCATTACTTGACTCTGTGTTAAAAATACGTAATAAAATATCAATTTAAATACCACTACACTTCTGATAGCTTTTTTCATTACTCTACATTCAGGAGAAAATCAGAAAAAATATATATTAATATGCTGTACACATACATACCTGCATACAATGCACATATACATACAAAACATATATGTATATACATGTATATATGTATGTATGCATACACACAATACATACACATTAGTGCATATTTGCAAGTGCCAGGAGAGACAAAACAATGCATTCATTAATTTTTCAGTTATTTTCAGTGAGTTGTAGTCTATTATGCACAGAAAAAAATACGCATGAAGGAGTATACATTTTAGAAATATTGTTTTAACTGGGGTCCCTAGAATTGTTTGTTATGCAGTTCTGGTGGTTACGATTGTAAATCTGGGCATATAATATTAAGGACAGGGTTGGAGCTGTCTGATTTGAAGCACATAAAGTCTTAACTGCCACCGATAATGTCAACCCGAATTATTATTTCCATTTCAACACAGATTATAGGACAGGAAGACATAAATGGAAATTAAAAAATAAATTCAGCACATATTTCAGAAAGTACCTTTTCATGTGGAGAATAATAAATGCTTAGAAGAGCCTGCAGGCAAAGTTGTTGAGGCAAAAAGCAGGAGTGTCATTCAAGAAACAATTAGATGCCATCCTTGGGGAAATGGAGTACTAAAAAGGATATGCCTTGATGGACCAAGTGACCTTTATTCTCTCTCCAAAAATCTCTCATGTTCTTATAATTCTAATCGTGAAATATTTCAGCAATGTGGCCTCCAGCAATGTCGATTCTTACTTGAATTATTCACCTCACCAGTTCACTGCTGAGGAAGAACCTTTCTCATAGTGCTACAAAGATTGCATATTGACCAGATGTAATTCCCAATGCTGTTGCTCGTAGGCATTTTATTCACAAGGATGCCTTAGGTCTAATACTATAAAGTGATTGCTTATAGAAGAAGCCTTTTTTGAGCCCTATGTGATTGAAAAGTGGCCTAAATTGGAGAAGAGAGGTTTAACTAATAAATTAATTATAGAAGGCATGAGGATTATTTAAGATTTTTATTGGCAAGAGTTATTTCAAAATATAACTGGTTTTAGTAGAATGCAGCCTATATTAATTTGTTTATTTCTTAATTAGTATTGGATATGATAATGACTTATTTTTAGCTATTGACTTCATTTCAATAGAATATTCTGAAAATAAATATAAAAAGAGATTTTTCATTTTACAGTCTATTTAAAAACAAACAATTTCAATAATAGCCCACTTTAGAAAGCTAGAAATAGATACTGAATAAATGTAATGTATGAATGTTACTTGGTACATTTGAGTAAGCTGGGAAAATCAGCTATCTATACTTTTCTGATTTTACATTGATTTAGCAGAACACAGAATTCCTGAGAACTCAGGGATTTTGTGAGAACTACAGTCACCCTATTATGTTCTTAAAGTGATATTCAGTGAAAGAAAAAAGAACATTTTTCTATCTGTCATCTAAATGGACTCCTAGAGTTCTTTCTGTGTGTCACAAATTGGAACTCAGTGGTGAACTGAGTGCCGAGAGCGTATTTTCAAAAGCTAACGGAAGGTCACATACATTGGACAGTTCAAAGCACAGAAAAACCCAGAGGCTTTAAAAATGTCAGGTATATTACAGTGTTAAAACAAATAAATATTGTACAAGTTTTTGCCAAAGATAAAAGTGAAATCATGTTTAAAAATATAAATCTTCATTATAATATGAATTACTTTCATAATAGATGAAATCTAAAGTGTATAAATAATATGTTTATATACCTCTGTAACAAAACATTATACTAATAAAGCAAATGATAAAGTTTATAAAATGGTTTATGGTAAATATATAATAGGTGAATATATTATGCTAAATAATATGAACTGTGGATTATGTCATTTAAGAGTTAAAACAACTTTTTATTTATGGAAACATTATCACCCATCTAGTAAACAGATTTTTTAACAGTGTTCAATGTGCAGAGAATAATCTTATGACATAACTTTTAAACAATGGAATAAAAATTAAATCAAGTAATTCTCAAACCATGCATAATGAAATGAGAACTTATGTAACAAAATAGCAAACAGATAAATAATGTTTTGTAGTCCATAGTAATTATATTAATTAGTAACCATTTTAATAGCTTATGCATTTTAAAAAAAATTTCACATAAGTAAGAAATATTTATAGAAGCATAAAATCTTATATAAGTATGAAATACTTATTAAAATTAATCTACTAGCCTATACAATTGCTTTAGTCATCTACTTTAGCTTAAAAATGGGATTTGATCATTCTTTGATGGCTGAAAATTATTCAGAGGTCTTTTTTGTGAACAATGTACATGATAATTCTGAAAAATCAATCCACTCTGTTCAATAATATTCCGTGATTATAATATAGTGAGACCAATTCTGTACTATCTCAGTGTAAAAATAAGTAACAATACTTCTTTAGATTGATACCTGTTTCTTCATACAGAATGTGAGGTGTCACATTCTGAATATGTCACAGTTAATTTACCAAATAAAATTTTACTCAATCAGTAATCAATATTTCATTTTTTAAAATTTAGCTTCCTAATCTCACTGAGTATTCTAGGTGGTAGAATTATTCTAAAATAATCTAAATGCCTACATTAAATATTGAAGAAAACTACATCCTAATAAAGTAAAAGATGATTTATCTTTCTCAAGGAGTTTAACAAATACTATATATTTTAAAATGATTAAAAACTTTTTTAATATAAGAAGGATAACATTAGACCCAGAACTCTGAAACTTGAGATTAAAAAAAAATCCCCAAGACATTGTTTTTCCCTTCATGTAAGTTGATTAGTGAAAGTTTTAGACAAGATAATTGATTCCAGAAATAACAAAAATACTTGACAGTCTTAAAAAGTGAATAATGTGATCTATTTCTTTTAAAGGAGTTCTAAGTAAATAGGAAAAACAGATTACTACTGGGAAGAATTAGAAAACCTGGCCAACTATAAATACCTTTTTTTTGACAGCATCAGAGAAATTACAAAACAATGAAGAACAACAGAGTCAATACCCAAGAGAAAAGAAAAGAGAGAAAAGAGCTTAGTGTTTGAGGTCACTTATCCCCAGGAATGCTTCTATTTAAAATGTAGCTTCTACTTAAAATGACCCATGGACCCTCTGATAGTCTTTGAACTGTTCACACCAGTTAGTGATAAAGTAGGGAGACAATCTGCAAAACGAAAGATATCCAAATGGACCGTAAGCATATGAAAAGATGCTTTGTTGTTTTAATCTTCATACAAATATAAATTGAAATAACAATCAGGAGCCCTCATATACTGCTGGTGGGAATGTGAGTTTGTCATGCAGATTTTAGTAAACTTTTTACAGTATCTTGTAAAATTAATTTTATAAACGTTGACACAGCAACTGTACTCATTGGTATATGCCTATGAGAAATAGGTGCACATTTGCTGTAAGACACTTATACAATAAAAATTACAGCATCATTATTTACAGTAGTATATATCTGAAATGCAAATATTCATCAACAGTATAATGTACAAATAATACATTACAAATAATGTACAAATATTCATATAATAAATACTTTATGGCAACATAAAATAACACGTTAATGCACCTTAATAATAAGAATGAGTCTCATAGAGCAATACATTGAGGAAACTAAGTAAAACTCAGTACTGATTAAATATTTCATTTACATAAAATAGAAACCTTGTCAAACTACTCTGTGGTATTAGAAGTTAGTGTAATGGTTCCCTTTTGTGATGAGGGAGGGAATAGTGATTTGCAGTGGCCAGGCCTATAGCCTTAAGGAAATGAATTCCTCCAGCCACATGATCAAATCTTTCCCTAGATGAGACTTTAAATGAGAATTCAGTTTTTGATTTAAAGTTGATGCTAAAGATATTATAGGTGAAAATATTTTTAATTTTTTTTTAATATTATATTTTATAAATCACACATCTGGTGTCATACATGAGAAATCTCTGCCTATGTAAAGGTCAGGAAAACCTGCACTATATTTGTCTGTATTCATTTTATAATTTTACTTCTTACACAGAGATGTGTTATGGTTTTTGAAGTTTTTTGTCTTTCTGGAATAACTTCTGATAAGAATCTAAGTTTACATTTTTTAGGGGTATACATTTGTATATATGGCATATGTGGTTTTTGCATGTGGATATTCAATTGTTCCTACAATATTTGTTGACAAGATGATTCTTTTTCCATAGAATTCTTTAGCAGATTTTGTCAAAGATCAAATGAATATACAATATATTCACATGACAACATTGTAATCGTACTCTAAATTTATACACATTTTTAAAACAGTTTACCAGATACGTGATGGTGTATTTTTGGACATTCTATTCTATTCCATTAATTAATATGTTTATCTTTATAATAATATATACTTTATTAATTACTGTAGTTTTTAGTAAGTCTTGAAATTAGTTAGTCCTTCTGGGTTTTTTTTTTTCTTATTTTTCTACATTGTTATGGCTATTCTAGTCCTTGAAAACAAGAACTGGAAAGAATCAACACATTAAAAATATGACTAGACGATGCATGGCAGCTCGTGCCTATAATCAGCTTTCCAGTTTACAAAATAAGACTGGGAAGATTTTGATAGATATTTTGTTGACTGCAGATCATTTTGTGTAGAATTGCCACATGACCAAAATGTATTATTTCAATAATTCCCTCTTTATTTAGAGATCTTTAATTTTTCTCAATACTCTTTTATAGTGACCAAGTCCTATACCATTTTTGTTGAAATTGTTGAAATTTTGTTGATTGCAGATCATTTTGTGTAGAATTGTCACATGATCACATTTATTATTTCAATAATTCCCTCTTTATTTATTTAGAGATCTGTAATTTTCCTCAACAATGTGTTATAGTTTTCAGTGAACAAGTCCTATACCATTTTTGTTGAAATTGTCCCTAAGTATTTCATTCTTTTTGTGCTATTATGATAGGAATTTTTTTTTAATGTTTGAGACATTTTTTCACTTGTATATAGAAATTCAACTTACATTTTATATTAATCTTGTATCTTGCAGTATTGCTAAACTCTCTCATATTTCTAATTGCTTATTTGTAAATAATTTCAGACTACCTACATAAAAGATCATGTTGTTTATGAATAAGACAATTTTTATTTCTTCTTTTTTAGTCTACCTACCTTTAATAACATGTCTTAACATTTGTTATACTGCCTCAAAGCTCCATCACATTGTTGAATAGGAGAGGTAAGAGAGAATCTCCATCCCATGTATCCAATCTCTTCAATCTTGAGAAATTCAAATAAGGCCTGATGTTAGTTGTAGTTTTTGTTTGTTTATTTGCTTTTATAAATGTCCTTTATCAAGCTGAGAAAACTAACTTCTATTCCTAGTTTACTGGGAGATTTTGCTTTTGCTTTTGTTTTTAAAATTGTAAATGGGTTTAGATTTTGTCAGATGATTTTCTGTGTCTATTGTGATAATGATGTATATTAATCTGGCTTTTTGTTTGAATCAGTAGGGTTTTTTTAATAAATAGTATTTCATTTTATAAATATACGTAAATTTGTTTGTTAATTCACCTGGTGTTAGTCCCTCTGGGGTGCTATTATAAAATACCATAAACTAGGTATTTTATGAATAACAAAAGTTTATTTCTTACAGTTCTGAAGTCTGGAATGTCCAAGACCAAGACACAGTCACATTTGTTTTCTGATCAGGGCCTGATTTCCGTTTCATTGACAGCACCTTCTCACTGAGTCTTCACGCAGTGGAAGAAGGGGCAAGGCAGTTCTCCTGTGCCTCTCTTACCAAGGATGCTGGCATTGTTACAATGTTTATGTTCCCACAAAATTCATATCTTAAAATCCTAACTCTCAAGGTTATGATATTAAAACGTAGATCCTTTGGGGCGTGATTAAATCATAAGAGTAGAACTCTCACAAATGAGATTAGTGCCTTATAAAATAGATATATGGGAATTTGCTCACTCCTTCCACTTTGTGAGGATACACTAGGAAGGTGTCATCTGCGAGGAACAGACCCTCAGCAGACACTGAATCTGCTGGCGTCTTGATCTTGCATTTGTCAGCCTCCAGAAAAGTGAGACGTAAATGTGTGTTGGTTACGAGCCACCCAGTCTATGGTATTTTGTTAGAGCAGCCTGAAGGGACTAAGACAGGTATGACTCCTGTTCATTAGTTGTCTGCCGGCGTCATGTAATTAACTCCTAATATGATCACCTTGAGAAACAAGAATTTCACATATAAATTTTGGAGAGATACAAATATTCAGACCGTAGCACACTCATTCATAGACACCTGTGTCTCTGGTTTGGGGTATTATAAATTAGGCTGTAGTGGATATTCTCTGTGTGGGCGTATGTTTTCATTTCTCTGGGATAAATACTTGGAAGCATAATTTTAGGTCATATGCTTGACAAGTGTTCAGTGTTTATAATAAGCTGCTACAAATATTTCTTTTCTTTTCTTTTTCTTTTTTTCTTTCTTTTTTTTTTTTTTTGAGGCGGAGTCTCGCTCTGTCGCCCAGGCTGGAGTGAGCGGCGCCATCTTGGCTCACTGCAAGCTCCGCCCCCCGGGTTCCCGCCATTCTCCTGCCTCAGCCTCCGGAGTAGCTGGGAACACAGGCGCGGCCACCTCGCCCGGCTAGTTTTTTGTATTTTTTAGTAGAGACGGGGTTTCACCGTGTTAGCCAGGATGGTCTCGATCTCCTGACCTCGTGATCCACCCTCCTCGGCCTCCCAATGTCCTGGGATTACAGGCGTGAGCCACCACGCCCAGCCAGCTGCTACAAATGTTTCTAAAGTGGCTGCGCCATCTTAGGCTTCCACCGACAACGTTAAGGGTTCTTGCTTCTCTACATCCTTACCAACATTTAGAGTTAAAAATTAACTTCAAGGAACAGACCTACACTAGTATATACAAAGAAGAGTTTCCAAATAAATAAAAAAGAGAAAGTTAGAAGACAACTAAAATGCATAAAGGAAATGAACTGACTTTCAACTGTAAAGAATATGAATGGCTAATAAAAACATGAATGCTAACTTCAAATTATTAACTATACAAGAAATATAAACAGACATTGAAGAGATGTAGTTTTGGCATTTAAACTAATAATAATTTTAAAACATAGTATTCAGTTTTATTAGAGTGTTTGGGAAATGGGCATCCAATATATGATTAGCAGAGTAAAAATTGGTAAAATTTTCTGGAGGATAGTATGGAATATTTATCAAAATCCTTAAAATATGTTTGTCTTTTGAGTCTATAATTGTACAACTAGAATATATCCTAAGCAAATGATTAAGAACATTTGCCAAAATAAATATGAATGGTCACTCTTTACATATTATATATTTAGAAATAAACTAAATGTGTTATATAAAAGTTTAAATTAAATATTGGGTATATCTTTTTTTAATAATTACTACTATTAAAAACGTAGTAGTGCAAGAATTTATAGGGACATAGGAAGTATTTAAGTTTGTATTCTTGTAGAAAGTATGATCTTACAAAGAACTTGTTCTTTAAAATATGTATATATAAGAATAGAATATAGAGATAAAAATACTACAGTATTTATTTTGTTTATATTTATTATTTTGTTAGATTGTGAGTGATTCTTCCCTTTTATGTTTTATATAAGATTTCTTCTCTTGCCAGCTCACTTATCCTCACTAAATCATCTCATCCTATAAACCATTCTCTCCAGAATCTTAGTCCATGATAAGGTGAGTTAACCTTGTAAACACATTGTTGCTTTGAGAATAGAGCTCTTCAGGGACAAAACAAAGTGGGTATTTACAATAATCTTTAGTAAAAATTAGTTAAAATACTATTACTAATAATAATTCATGTCCTCAATATATATTAGTTCAATAGATCTGACTCTACCTTCTCAGTCTTTTGATGTAAGCTAAAGCATGTTGTCTCAAAGGAAAAACAGAAAGATTATAAGATTGTTTCACTACCAGAAATTTATCCTAAGATTAATGCAATTAATAGTCTGAAGACAGACTGCTGATTTTTATTCTGCAATGTGAAAAAAAGTAGTAGAATTATGCACAGAAAACTATGTGTTAATTTATTTCCTTTATTTGAAAGTGCAGACAATTAATAGAGATGATTGACAACTTTATTGGATAGATCAAACAGAATTCTCAAGTAAAGACAGGAGATAGTAATAAAATAGCCAATTACTAGGTATCGACATTGTTACTAGGGAAAAGAAAAAAAAAGCAGTGTGGTCATTTTAACAATATTAATTTCTTTTATCAGTTTTTTTGTAATTTTACTTCTAGAGATCTTTCACTTCTAGAGATCTTTCACTTTCTTGGTTAAATATATTTCTAGGTGCTTCCTTCTTGTAACTATTGTAAATAAGATTGCTTTCTTGATTTCTTTCTCACCTTGACTGTTATTGGTATGTGTGTATATATATATACACACACACACACACACACATACACACACACACCAATAACATATATATGTGACACTGAATTTTGTATGTTGATTTTGTATACTGACGCTGCCTAATTCTTTTATCGAATCTAGTTTTTTGAAGAAGTTTTTAGGATTTTATAGGTATGAGATCATACCATCAGTAAACAGAGATAAGTTAGCTTTATCTTTCCAATTTGGATGTCTTTTATTTCTTTCTCTTGCCTGCTGGCCCTAGCTAGGACTTATAGTTCTATGTTGAATAGGGGTGGTAAAAGTGGGAATCCTCGTCTTATTCCAGTTTTTAGGGGAATTGCTCTCAACCCTTTCCTATTCAGTATGATGTTGGCTGTGGATTTCTTATACTCAATGCAATCTCTATCAAAATACCAATGTCATTTTTTACAGAATTAGAAAAAATTCTAAACTTCACACAGAACCTAAAAAGAGCCACCAATAGCTAAAGCGAAAAGAATAGATAATCTGCAAAATGGGAAATTATGAATTTGCAAATTATGAATTTGACAGGGGACTGATATCCAGAATTTGCAAGGAACTCAAAGCTGGAAGCATCATGTTACCTGATCTAAAATTATACTTACAAGGCTATAGTAACCAAAACATCACGATGCTGATGTAAAAAAATAGACACATAGATCAATAGAATAGGATAGAGAACACAGATATAAAGACACATATCTATACCCAACTGATCTTTTGACAAAGTTGACAAAAACATACACTATGGAAGGGGTACCCTTTTTAATAAATGGTGCTGGGAAAATTGAATTGCCCTATGCAGAAAAATAAAATGACCCCTGTCTCACACCATATGCAAAATCAACTCAAGATGGACCAAAGATTTAAATGTAAGATCTGAAATTATAAAAGTACTCAAGAAAACCTAGGGAAAACTATTCTGGACATTAGTCTAGACCAAACTTTTCTAACCCGCAGCCCATGGGTAGCCCGAGAGGGCTTTGACCCAACACAAATTCGTACACTCTCTTACAACATTATAAGATATATATTTTTTTTTACAATACATTTTTTTAGCCTATCAGCTAACATTAATGTTGGTGTATTTCATGAGTGGCTCAAGACAATTTGTCTTCATCCAGTGTAGCCCAGAAAAGCCAAAAGATTTGGGCACCCTTGGTCTAGAAAAAGAATTAATGACTAAGACTTCCAAATCGCAAGTCAAGTCAGGCACCATAGCTCATGTCAGAAATCCCAGCACTTTATGAGACTGAAGCAGGAGGATCATTTGAAGCAAGGAGTTTGCGATCAGCCTGGGCAACATAGTAAAACTCTGTGGCTATTAAAAAGTTTTTAAAATATTGGCCAGGTGTGGTGGCATGTGAGGTGGAGGCAGGAAGATTGCTTTAGCCTAAGAGTTTGAGGCTGCAATAAGCTGTGATCAAATCACCGCATGCTTGCTGGGTAAAAGCATGAGGCTGTGTCTCTTAAAATAAAAAGCACAAGCAACAAAAACAAATACTGACAAATGCTACTACATTTAACTAAAAAGCCTCTGCACAGCAACAGAAATAATCGACATAATGAACAGATAATCTGCAGAATGGAAAATATATTTGCAAATTATGAATCTGTCAGGGAACTGACCTCCAGAATTTTCAAGGAACTCAACTTAAAAGCCACCACAAAAAATAACCTCATTAAAAAGTGTGCAAAGGGCATGAATAGACATTTTTCAAAAGAAAACATACAAGTGGCCAATAAGTCTATAAAAATTGTTCAACATCTCCAATCATCAGAGAAATGCATATTAAAACTACAATGATATATCATCTTACACCAGTCAAAAAACTATTATAAAAAAATAACAGATGTTGGCTAGGATATAGATGAAAGGGAATGCATATACACTGTGGGTGGCAATGTAAATTATTATAATCTCTATGGAAAACAGAATGGAGATTCTTCTAAGAACTAAAAGTAGAACTACCATTCGAGCCAGCAATTCCATTAAATGGTATCTACCCAAAGGAAAAGAAATAGAGCAAAAAGATGTCTGCACTCATATGATTTAAGCAGTACTTTGAACTACTTACAATAGCAAAGACATGGAATCAACCTTAGTGTCCATCAATGGGTGAATAAAGAAATTGCAGTGTGTGTGTATGTATATATGGATATACAAGATGTATAAATGTGTATATGAACACACAATGAAATATTATTCAGCCATGGAAAAGAATGAAATCATGTCTTTTGCTACACTATGAATGAAGCCGGAGACAATTATATTAAGTGAAACAACTCAGAATCAGAAAGCCAAAGAACACGTTTTCTTATTTGTAAGTGAAAGCTAATTAAAGTACACACATGGACATTGATGTAGATTAATAAGTCACTAGAGATTCAGAAGAGTGGGAGAATGGGGGAATGGAAGTGCAAGCTGAGAAATAATTTTGAAGAGGTTGAGGCGGGAGGATCTCTTGAGGCAGGAGTTCAAGACCAGCCTAGGCAACATAACGAGAACCTATCTCTACTAAAAAATTTTTTAAATTAGCATTGTGATGTACCCCCGTAGCCCTAACTGTTTGGAAGGCTGAAGTGGGAGGATCCCTTGAGCCCAGGAGTTCAAGGCTGCAGTGAGTTAGTATCACATCACTGCACTCCGTTGTCAGCAACAGAGAAAGGCCCTGTCTCTAAAAAGTAAATAAATAACTTAATTGGTACAATGTACACTATTCTGGTGATGGTTACGCTAAAAGCCAAGATTTCATTACACAATATATCTATGTAACAAAATTGCATGAGTACCCCCTAAATTCATACAAAAAGAAAAAATAAAAGTAGTAGTGTAAAGAGAGTAAGGAAGAGTAAAAAGAAAAGCATATTATACATTGAATACCATTCATTGAAGAACAAGACTTACTGGCAAAAAACAACTATGGAATATAAATTTCCATTTGACACATGGAATATCAAAATATATATTGTGATTAGCTATATTATCATAAAATTATATTTTGTACTATGCTTTACCTTATGGAGACTTGCAAATATGTGGTAGTGCTCACTCTAATTTTACTTCTCAGAATATCTTAAAGCAAAGAATTCTACCATATTTGCCTATAATGTTGGATTAATTGCTTTGTTTTTCTTATTCTCCTCATATTTGGCTTTATAGTGGGGGAGAAAAACTATAAAGTACACATTCAGTATCAAGGAAGAGTATTTTCCGTTTGCACCGAAACAAATAGCTGCCTAGAATTGGTCCCCTATGAGTTAATTTAAAACGTTGCAGTCTGGGATCTTAAAACATAGGCTCTAAATCATAAAATTTTATCTGGAGAAAAAGGAAATAGAAACAAAGTTGGAAGTCTCATAATAACATGAAAGAAAACTAAAACCACTACTACTAGACTTTTAATTAACTTGAAACATATTTTATTATGTATTTACATTTTTCTAAAATGTAAAATTTATGTATTTACATTTTTCTTAAATAATATATTATTTATAATAGATGGCAATGGTTGAAATCCACATTTTGTAATTATCTATAAAATAAATTTGTACATTATATTTTACCTTTTCATGATTCTTCCATTTATCTTAGCCATCTGTCCAACAATAAAGTTGTGTTTGTATTTTAAATGTTATGTTGTCACATTGGGTTGGTAATCAATAGACTATTACTTTTTCCCATTTTACATTTACATAAATAATAATATATCCAATATTTTATACTCAAAATTTTAAATATAGCTAAGTTTAATGATTTAAAAATATCAATAGTATTCCTTTAAAATAATAATTACTGAGCTGTTAACTGTTTTTTAAGGTTTTATTTTATTTTTAATTAACACATATGATTGTACATATTTATGGGGGACAGTATGCATGTTTTCCCACTTGTGTACATAGTTCAATGATCAAATAAGGATATTCAGCTTGCAAATCGCCATAAACATTTATTTCTTTGTGGTAAAAACATTCAAATCTTCTGTTTTAGTTTTTCAAAATATATAATACAACATTGTTTATTAGAGTCACCCTACTATGCAATAGAACAACAGAATGTATTCCCCTTATCAATCTGTAATTTTCTACCCATTAAATGATCGCTTCCCATCCATCCCCTTTCCTCTACCCTATCCAACCTCTGGTAACCTGAATAATAGAAGCCCTCTGTAGTTCTATGAGATCAGCTTTTTATAATTCCTCAAATGAGTGAGATATGCAGTATTTGTTTTTATGTGCCTGACATTTCACTTAACATAATTCCTCCAGGTTCATGCAAGTTGCTGCAGATGATAGAATTTAATAATATTCCTGTGTGTACGGGTGTGTGTGTGTGTGTGTGTGTGTGTGTGTGTGTGTGTATGTGTATAAATATTTTCTTTATTTATTCATCTGTTAATGGACACTTAGGATGATTCCATATCTTACCTATTTTGTAAAGCACTGCAATAAACATTAGTGCAGACAAATCTTCAACATACTTATTTCATTTCTCTTGGATATATACCCAGTAGTGGAATTACTCAATAGTATGGTAATTCTATTTTTAATTTTGTAAGGAAACACCATACTGTTTTCCATAATGGCTGTACTAACTTACAGTTATACCAACAGTGTGTAATGGTTTCCATTTCTTCACATTCATGTCAGCATTTGTTATTTTTGTCTTTTTGAAACAACCATTTGCATTCAGGTGAAGTGACATCTCATGGTGGTTTTGCTTTGCATTTCCCTGATAATTTGTAATACTGACTACTTCTGGATTATATACCTAATGAAATAGCAATTTGTATGGTCTTTGGGGAAATATCTATTCAGGTTTTATGCTCATTTTTAAAGTCAAGTTATTATTATTAATTTTTGTTATTGAGTTGTTTGAGTTTCTTACATATTATGGATATTAACACCTTATGAGATGCATAGTTAGCAACTTTTAAGCTATTCTGTAGGTTGTATCTTCACTCTATTGATTGTTTCCTTTGTTGTACAAAAGCTTTTCATTTTGATGTAATCTTATTTGTCTATTTGTGCTTTCGTTGCTTGTCCTCTTAGGTTTTTTTTTAATCCTTGCCCACACCAGTGTTATGAAGTGTTTCCCCATATATTCTAGTAATTTTATAGTTTTGAGTCTTACATTTAAGTCCTTAATCAACTTTGATTTAATTTTTATGTATGGTGAGAGATAGAGGTCTGGTTTTATTATTTTTCATTTATTCTCAGCACAATTTATTATAGATATTGTCCTTGTCCCTATGTATGTGTATTTTTGGCACTCTTGTTGAAAATCAACTGGCTTTAAGTGTTTGAATTTATTTCAGTGTTCTGTATTCTGTTCCATTGGTCTGTATGTCTTTTTTTTTTTTTTTTTTTTTTTTTTGCGAATGCCGTGCAGTGTTGGTTATTACAATATTGTAGCATATTTTGAGATCAGCTAGGGTGGTGCTTCCAAGCTTTGTTCTTTTTGCCCAAGATTACTTTGGCAATTCAAGGTCATCTGTACCTCCATACAAATAATCAATTGTTTTTTCTGTAAAGAATGTTGTTAGTATTTAAATAAGAATTGCATTGAATCTGTAGATCACTTTGGGTAGTATGGACATTTTAACAAAATTATTCCAACCCATGAAGACAAGATATCTTTTCATTTATTTGTATCATCTTCAGTTACTTTCATCAATGTTTTAAAACTTTCATTGTATATATGTTTTTACCTTTTTGGTTGAATTTGTTCAGATGTATTTTATTATTATTTTTGGTAGCTATTGTAAACGAGATTATTTCTTGATTTCTGTTTCAGACAGTTTGCTATTGGAATATAGAACCATAACTAATTTGTGGTATGCTGGTTTTGTATTCTACAGCTTTATTGAATTTTCGTATTAGTTCTTTAGGGTTTTCTATATATATGATTATTTCGTCTGCAACAGAGATAGTTTGACTTCTTCCTTTTCAATTTAGATCCCTTTTATTACTTTCATTCTCTAATTCTTCTAGCTAAGACTTCCAGCATGATGTTGAGTAAGAATGCTGAAAGTAGGCATCCTTGTCATATTCCAGATCCTGGAGGAACAGCTTTCAGCTTTTTTTTTTCTGTTCAGTATGGTGTTAGCTCTGGGTTTGTCATATTTGGCTTTTATAACTTTATTTTTATTTTTATTTTTATTTTTGGAGACAGAATCATCCAGACTGGAGTGCAGTGGTACAACCTGAGTACCTGGAACTACAGGAGCATACAACCATGCCCAGCTACTTTTTGTATTTTTGGCAGCAACAAGGTTTTGTCATGCTGTCCAAGTTGGTCTTGAACTCCTGGGCTCATGTGATCAGCCTGCCTTGGCCTCCCAAAGTGCTGGGATTACAGATGTGAGCCACTGCACCTGTCCATATATGGCTTTTATTTTATTGAGGTATGTACTTTCCATATCAAGTTGGTTGACAGTTTTTATCGTGGTGGGATATTGAATTTTGTGAATGCTTTATGAGCCCCTGTTGAAATGATTATGTAGTTTTTGTCCTTCATTCTGTTAATATAATGTATTGTATTGATAGATTTGCTTATGTTGAACCATCCTTGCATTACTCGGATGAATCCAACTTAATAACAATAAAAGGTCTCTTTAATGCGTTGTTGAATTTGGTTTGCCAGTATTTGGTTGATGATTTTTGTGTTTATATTTAACAGGGATCTTGGCCTATAGCTTCCTTTTTTAATTGTGTTTTTGTCTGATTTTGGTATCAGGGTAATACCAGCCTCATAGAGTGAGTTTGGCAATATTCCCTTCTCTTTATTTATATATTTTTAGGAATATTTTGAGTAGAATTGGTATTAGTTTTTTTAAATGTTTGGTTGAATTCAGCAGTGAGGCCATCAGGTCCTGAGATTTTTTTGATGGGAAACTTTTTTTATTAAGGCTTTCATTCTTCTTGTTCATTATTGGTTTCTTCAAGTTGTTTGTTTTTTCATGGTTCAATCTTAGTAGGTTGTGTCCAGAAATTTACACATTCCTTCTACATTTCTGTTTTGTGGTCATATAGTTGTTCATAATAATTTCTAATGACCCTTTTTATCTCTGTGGTATCAATTTTAATGTTTCCTTTTCATGGCCAATTTTATATTTGTCTTTTTTTATTTTTCTGTCTAGCTAAAATTTTATCAATTTTGTTTGTCCTTTCAAAAATCCAACTGTTCATTTTATCTTTTGTACTTTTAAAAAAATTCTGCATCTTATTTTTCTCTGATATTTAATTATTTTTATGTTTACTAAATTTGAATGGCTTGTTCTTGTTTTTCTTATTCCTAGAGGTGCAATGTTAGGTTGCTTGAGATCTTTCTAATTTTTTGATGTGTTTAGGTACTGCTATAAACTTACCTCTTAAAGCTGTTTTTTTCTATAGCCTCATAGGTTTTGTTATGCTACATTTTGATTTTTATTTCTCAAGAAATATTTCAAGTATCTTTTTAATTTATTCATTAGCCCATTTTTGTTCAGGAGAAGTTGTTCATTTTGCATGTATTTGTACAGTTTCTAAAGTTGATTTTGTTGATGATTTCTAGTTTTATTCCATTGTGATCAGAAAAGACAGTTAATATAATTTCAATTTTTAAAAATTTATTGAGACTTGTTTTGTGCCCTAACATATGATCCATCCTAGAAAAAGTTTCATATTTTATTGAGAAACATATGTATTCTGCAACTGTTTGGTAGAATGTTCTGTAAATGTCTACTAGGTTTATGTGATCTACAGTGCAGTTAAATCTGATGTTTCCTTGTTGATTTTCTATCTGAATGATCTGTCATTTGCTCAGGTCTATAGTTTGTCAATCCACTAACTCCCTGATACAGGCTACTTCGAAAGTTGATTGTCAGCAGACATTGGAAGAATATGCTGGCAAATATTTTCCAGGTACACACTGGAATCTTTTAGTTTTAGTCCCTTCTCTCTTCTGATCCCAAAGAATGCATCCTCTGGAAGTGCTATATGCTTGTATACAACTGCTTATTGTGTTCTGTGGTCCAGGGAGACTTATGTATGACTATTCCCTTCCACTTCCAGAGCAAGGTGAATTAGGAGCTGTGAGAAGCTTCAGAGTTAAGGTACTGTGTATGTGTTCTAAACCTTTCCCTCCTCATGGATTTGGGAATTTTGTCCTGATTACATGTTACAGTGCCTGGGGTGGAGTTTGTGCCCAAGTGTGTCTCAACTTTTCCTATCCATTTGATGTGAGTATCTTCTCTGTTGCCTGGTGTGTAGGTGGTATGGTATGAATGTCCCCAGAAAGACATGTGTTGAAACTTAATGTGATAATATTAAGACATGAGGCCATTAGGAAGTGATAAAGTTGAGAAGGTGGAGCCTTCATGAATAGGATTTACAACAGTATAAAAGGGATGGAGGGAACTGGAGATCATCACTTTTGTTTCCCCCTCCCCTCTGCTATGTGTAGACACAGTGTTCCTACCCTTCAAAGGATAATATATCAAGGTGCTATCTTAGAAGCAGAGAGAAGCTCTCACCACAGAGCTACTGGCACCTTGACTGTAGAATTCCCAGGTTCCAGATTATTAGAAATTATGGTTTTATTGTTTATAAAATGCCCAATTTGTGGTAATTAGTTCTGGTAGCACAAACAAATAAAGTAGGAGTCACAATTCATGACTTTCTCTCAGAGGGAGTTGACCCCTGTTTAGATGTTCGCTTGATGCATCCATGGATGGAGAGATGAAGAGTCTTCTATTCTGCCATGTTGCTGTTGTCACTCTGAATCTTTCCTCTTTTCTAATATGTATATGTAATTCTACATATTTTTCTCTAAGTTCTGATTTTGTGACACACATAGATTTTGATCATTTTAGTTTCACTTAGTTTAAAACATTTGCTTTTTTTTTTTTTTTTTTTTGTCTCCACTGATAGATGTGCTATTTGGAAGTGTGTTGTTAAATTTTCAAATCGTCAGGAATTTTCCGGGTTGATTTGGGGTATTGAGTCTTGTTTTATTGTATCATGTTCTAAAAACATACTTTGTGTGATTGCCATTTTTTTTCATTAGTAAAAACATGTTTTATGGCCCAGAAAATGCACCATCTTGGGAAATATTACACCTGAGATTAGGGAGAATGTGTATCATATTCTTGTTGGAAAAAGTAATTATTCTCTAAATGTCAGATCAAGTGCATTTCAGGTCAATAACATTCTTATTGATCTTCTTTCTTCCTGATCTATCACTTATATATGGGTATGTTGAACTTTCTAAATACAATAATGGATTTGTCCATTTCTACTTTTAGTTCTATCAGTTTTTGCCTCACAAATTTGGATGTTCTAGTTTTAGATTTACATAGGTTTCAGATTCTGTTTGAAGAATTGTCTTCTTTATCATTATATAATACCTCTCTTTATCCTTCATCATTTCTTTTATTTCTAAAGTCTGTTTATCTCAAAAGTAATATAACTACAGCTTTCTTTTGATTAGTGTTACATGATATATTTTTATCCCTTTACCTTTAACCTATCAGAGTCTTCAGTTTTAAAGGCATAACTTGTAGTAAACATGTAGCTGAGTCTCCTCTTTTCTTAATCCATTCTGAAAGTGTTGTCTAATTGATATACTTAGACCGCTCTAATTTAAGGCGATTATTGGTATATTTGAATTATTATCAACAATGTTTATTACTGTTTTCTTTTTGTTGCTAGAGGCCTTAATATACTTTCTAATTTTAATTGAGAATTTGATCTGAATTCACTTTATTTCTTTAGGTGTATTAATTTCTTTATTTCGTTTTTTATTGTTTGCCCTAGAGTTTACAATTTACAGATTTAACTAATCTAAATCCATTCTCAATAAACACTATTTCTTTCATCTGTAGTGCAGGGAAGTGAGCATATTGTATTCCCAATTTCTTACTCCCCTTGTGTCTTCTGATATTACTGTCATACATTTCACTTATCTATATGGTATCATCACTCAGTACATATGCTATTATTATCTTAAACCAATAGATACCTTTTAGATTACGATTTTAAAACATTGTACTTCATTTTTTTCTTTTCTAACACTTTTCCTTTGATTATGTAGATTTGTTATTTTATTTTATCCAGAAGAACATCTTCTTTTTTTATCATTTTATTTCTCCCAGGAGAAACTTTTCCTCCCACATTTTTTACAGGGCAAATCTTTTGGCAATTTATATTCCTCATTCTTGTTTGTCTGAGAAAGTTTTCATATGTTCTTCACTTCTAAAGGACAATATCAATGGACCTAGAATTCAGTCTTGATATTTTATTTTGCTTTAAAAAGAAAACTTTTAAATGTTTTACTTTACTCTTTTTTTTCTTGCATGGTTTCTAATGAGAAGTCAACAGTCATTCTTACACTTGTTCCTTTACAGGCAACTGTCCTTCAGCCCCCAGCTTCCTTCAACACTTTGTTTTTGGTTGCTTTTTTTTTTTTTTTTCTTCAACTTTTAAGTTATGGGGTACATCTGCAGGATGTGCAGTGTTGTTAGATAGGTAAAGGTATGCTATGGTGGTTTGCTGCACAGATCAACTCATCACTAGGTATTAAGCCCAGAATTCATTAGATATTTTTCCTGATGCTCTCTCTCCCGGTCCCCAACAGGCCTCTTTGTGTGTTGTGGCCCTCTTGTCCATGTGTTCCTATCATTCAGCTCTCACTTATAAGTGAGATTATGCAGTGTTTGGTTTTCTGGTCCTGCGTTAGTTTACTGAGGGTAATTGATTCCAGCTCCATCCTTGTCCCCGCAAAGGACATGATCTCATTCTTTTCTATGGCGTCATGGTATTCGTGATGCGTACATATCACATTTTCTTTATCCAGTCTATCACTGATGGTCATTAGGGTTGATTCTGTGTCTTTGCTATTGTGAACAGTGCTGCAATGAACACTTGTGTGCATGTATGTTTAGAATAGAATGACTTATATTCTTTTGGGTATATACCCAGTAATGGGATTGCTAGGTCAAGTAATATTTCCGGTTCCAGATCTTTGAGCAATTGCCAGGCTGTCTTACACAATGGTTGAACTGATTTCCATTCCCATCAACAGTGTAAAAGTGTTTCTATTTTTCAGCAACCTCTCCAGCATCTATTATTTCTTGACTTTTTAATAATCAGCATTCTGACTGGCATGAGATGATATCTCATTGTGGTTTTGATATGCATTTCTCTAATCATCAGTGATGATGAGCCTTTTTTTAATATGTTTGTTGGCTCCATGAATGTGTTCTTTTGAGAAGTGTCTGTTCATGTCCTTTGTCCACTTTTTAATGTTTTTTTTTTTTTTGTAAATTTGTTTAAGTACTTTGTAGACTCTGGATATTAAAGCTTTATCAGATGGATAGACTGCAAAAGTTTTCTCCCATTCTTAAGGTTTTCTGTTGATTCCGATGATAGTTTCTTTTGCTGTGCAGAGCTCTTTAGTTTAATTAGATCTTACTTGTCAATTTTTTATTTTGTTGCAATTGCTTTTGGAGTTTTTGTCATGAAATCTTTGTCCATGTCTATGTCCTGAATGATATTTTAGATTTTCTTCTGTTTCTTTACAGTGTTGGGTTTTACATTTAAGTTTTTTTACCCATTTTGAGTTAATTTTTTTTCTTTTTTTGTATAAAGTTGTACTAGTCAGGGTTCTCTAGAGAGACAGAACTAATAGAATAGATATGTGTATATAAAGGTGAGTTTATTAAGTAGTGTTAACTCACACGACCACAAGGTATCACAATAGGCCATCTGCAAGCTGAGGAGCAAGGAAGCCAGTCCGAGTCCCAAAGCTGAAGAACTTGGGGTCTGATGTTCGAGGGCAGTAAGCATTCAGAATGGGAGAAAAATGTAAGCTGGGAGGCTAAGCAGTCTAGTCTTTTCATGTTTTTCTGCCTTCTTTATATTTTAGCCATACTGGCAGCTGATTAGATTATGTCCACCCAGATTAAGGATGGGTCTGCTATTCTCTTCCCACTGACTCAAATGTTAATCTCCTTTAGCTACACCCTCTCTGACACATCCAGGACCAATACTTTGCATCCTTAAATCCAATCAAGTTGACACTCAGTATTAACCATTACAAAGGTGTAAGGAAGGGGTCCAGTTCCAGTTTTCAGCATATGGCTAGCCAGTTCCTCCAGGCCATTTATTAAATAGGGAATCCTTGCCCTATTATATTTTTGTATAGGTTTGTCAAAGATCAGATGGTTGTAAGAGTGTGGTCTTATTTCTGAGTTCTCTATTTTGTTGCGTTGATCTATGTGTCTCTCTTTGTACCAGTACCATACTGTTTTGGTTACTGTAGCCCGGTTGTATACTCTGAAGTTGAGTAGCATGATGACTCCAGCTTTGTTCTTTTTCCTTAGGATTGTCTTGGCTATACAGGCTCTTTTTAGGTTCCATTCACATTGTAAAATAGTTTCTTCTGTTTCTGTGAAGAATGTCAATGATAGCTTAATGGCGATAGCATTGACTCTGAAATTACTTTGAGCACTATGACCATTTTCATAATATTGATTCTTCCTATCCATGAGCATGGAATGTTTTTCCATTTGTTTCTGTTCTGTCTTATTTCTTTGAGCAGTGGTTGGTACTTCTCCTTGAAAAGGTCCTTCACTTCCCTTGTTAGCTGTATTCCTAGGTATTTTATTCTCTTTGTAGTAATTGTGAATTGGAGCTCATTCATTATTATGTTCTCAGCTTACTTGTTGTTGGTGTACAGGAATACTTCTGATTTTTGCACATTGACTTTGTATCCTGAGAACTTGCTGAAGATTCTTTTCAGTTTAAGAATTGTTTGGGCTGAGACGATGGTGTTTTCTAGATATAGGATTATATTATCTGCAAACAAAGGTAGTTGTACTTCCTGTCTTCCTATTTGAATACGTGTTGTCTATTTCTCTGCCCTGATTGCCCAGTCCAGAACTTCCAATACTATGTTGAGCAGTGGTGACAGGGGGCATCATTGACTTGCAGCAGTTTTCAAGAGGATTACTTCCATCTTTTGCTCATTTAGTATAATATTGGTTGTGGGTTTGTCATATGTGACTCTTATTATTTTGAGATATGTTCCTTCAACACCCAGTTTATTGAGAATTTTTAACATGAAGGGGGTTAAATGTTATCAAAGGACTTTTCTGTATCTATTGAGATAATCGTGTGGTTTTTGTCTTTATTTTTGTGTGTGTGATGAATAACACTTACTGATTTGCATATGTTGAACCAACCTTTCATCCCGGGGATGAAGCCAACTGGATTGTGATGGATAAGCTTTTTGATGTACTGTTGGATTCGGTTTGCCAGTATCTTACTGAGGACTTTTACATTGATGTTCATCTGGGTTATCGGCCTGAAGTTTTATTTTTTGTTGTTGTTGTATTTCTTCCAGGTTTTGGTATCAGGATGATTCTGGCCTCATAAAATGAGTTAGGCGAGGGTTCCTCCTTTTCAATAGTTTGGAATAGTTTCAAAAGAAATGTACCAGCTCTTCTTTGTACATTTGGTAGAATTCAGCTGTAAATCTGTCTTGTCCTTAGCTTTTTGTTTTTAGAAATTGTTATTGGTCTATTCAGAGATTCGACTTTTTCCTGGCTCAGCCTTTGGAGGGCATATGTGTCCAGAAATTTAACCATTTCTTCTAGACATTCTACTTTATTTTCATATAGGTGTTTATTGTATTCTCTGATGGTTGTTCGTGTTTCTGTGGGGTCAGTGGTGATATCCTTTTATCCTTTTTTGTTGTGTCTATTTGATTCTTCTTTCTTTTCTTCTTTATTAGTCTAGCTAGTGGTCTATTTATTTTTTTAATTTTTTCAAAAAAAAAGCTTCTGGGTTTATTGATTTTTTGAAGAGTTTTTCATGTATCTCCTTTTATTCTGCTCTGATCTTGGTTATTTCTTGTCTTCTACTGGCTTTGGGATTTTTGTTTTGCTCTTGGATCTCTAGTTCTTTTAGTTGTGATGTTAGAGTGTCAACTGGAGATCTTTCTAGCTTTTTGGTGTGACCATTTAGTGCTATAAAGTTCCCTCTTAACACTGCATTACCTGTTTCCCAGAGATTCTGGTACATTGTTCCTCTGTTCTCATTTATTTCAAAGAACTTCTTGATTTTTGCCTTAATTTCATTATTTACCTAGAAGTCATTCAGGAGCAGGTTGTTCAATTTTCTTGTAGTTTTGTGGGTTTGAGGGAGTTTCTTAATCTTGAGTTCTAATTTGATTGCACTGTGGTCCGAGAGACTGTTATGATTTCAGTTATTCTGCATTTTCTGAGGAGGGTTTTACTTCCAATTATGTGATTAATTTTAGAGTCAGTGCCATGTGTTGCTGAGAAGAAAGTTTTTCTGTTGTTTTTAGGTGTAGAGTTCTGTCGATATCTTTCAGCTCCACTTGAACCAGAGATGAGTTCAAGTCCTGAATATCTTTTTAAATTTTGTGTCTCTGTGGTCTGTCTAGTATTGACAGTGGGGTGTTAAAGTCTTCCACTGTATTAGTCAGGGTTCTCTAGATGGATAGAACTAATAGAATATATGTACATGTGATAGGGAGTTTATTAAGAAGAATTGACTCACATGATCACAAGGTGATTCTCTATGATAGGTCTTCCTCAAGCTGAGAAACAAGGAGACTAGTCTGAGTCTGGGTCATTTGTAGTCCTGCCTGGATTGAGTTGTTATAGTTTCCCATTGACTTTACTCACACGGCATGACAATACTAAGAGATACCCTATGGGATCTCCTGTATTTTACGCAAATACTTCTTTACCTCCATTGTGAAGTAGTAGACTGATGTCATCTTAATAGTCTGGTCAATCACCCCAGTCAACACTGTAACTTCCTTCTTAGCCTATTGACTCAGAGGAAGAAGGAGCCCAAAGTGGACAGGTAGCAATCTTAACTTCCAGTTTAATGGGATCGTTGTGTCTTCTGGTAGCAGCATTTCTCCCTCTGGATCTAAAATCTCTAGGCTAACAGAACATAATGTTGTGGGAATATGAAGAAAAATTTTGCTAGTGGGTTACTAGGGGTGATGGTGAGGGATGCCACTTGCACTTCAACTCCTTGATTTCTGGACCCATGAATCCTAGCTATGGGAGAACCATCACACCCATTATTAGTGTGTGTGAGTCTAAGTCTCTTTGTAGGTCTCTAAGAACTTGTTTTGTGAATCTGGGTTCTCCTGTATTGTGTGCATATATGTTTAGGATAGTTAGCTCTTCTTGTTGAATTGAACCCTTTACCATTATGTAATGCCCTTCTTTGTCTTTGTGATCTTGGTTGGTTTAAAGTCTGCATTGTCTGAAACTAGGATTACAATATCTGCTCTTTCTGTTTTCCATTTGCTTGGTAAATTTTCCTCCATCCCTTTATTTTGAGCCTTTGTGTGTCTTTGCTTGTGAGATGGGTCTCTTAAATACAGCACACCAAGGGTCTTGACTCTTTATCCAGCTTGCTATTCTGTGTCTTTCAATTAGGGTATTTACCCCATTTACATTTAGGGTTAATATTGTTATGTGTTAATTTGATTGTGTTATCACAATCTGGTTATTTTGCAGATTTATTATTGAGGTTGCTGCATAGTGTCGCTGGTCTGTGTACTTCAGTGTGTTTTTGTAGTGGTTGGTAATGGTTTTTCCTTTCATATTTACTACTTCCTTCAGGAGCTCTTGCAAAGCAGGCCTGGTGGTGATTAATTCCCTCAGCATTTGTTTGTCTGAAAAGGCTCTTATTTCTCCTTCACTTATGAGTCTTAGTTTAGCTGAAATTCTGGGTTGAAAATTATTTTCTTTAAGAATATTGAATGTTGACCTCTAGGTTCTTCTGGCTTATAGGGTTTCTGCTGAGAAGTCTGCTCTTAGTCTGAGAGGCTTCTCTTTGTAGGTGACTTGGCCTTTCTCACTGGCTCCCCTTAACATTGTTTCTTTCATTTTGACATTGGAGAATCTGACTTTTATGTGTCTTGGGGCTGATCTTCTTGTGGAGTATCTTACTGGGTTTCTCTGGATTTCCTGAATTTGAATGTTGGCCTGTCTTGCTAGGTTGGGGAATTTCTCCTGGATGATATGCTGAAGTCTGTTTTCCAACCTGGTTTGTTTTCCCTGTCTTTTTCAGATACTCCAGTAAGTCATAGGTTTGGTCTTATTACATAATCCCTTATTTCTTGGAGGTTTTGTTTGTTCCTTTTTATTCTTTTTTCTTTATTCCTGCATGTCTGTATTACTTCAGCAAGATAGTCTTCAAGCTCTGAGATTCTTTTCTCTGCTTGGTCTCTTTGGGTATTGATATTGTGGTTGTGTTGTGTTCTCACATTGTTTTTCATCTGCATCAGGTCATTCATGTTCCTCTGTAAGCTGGTTATTCTGGTTATAAGCTCCTGTAGTGTTTTATCATGGTTCTTAACTTGTTTGCACTGGGTTAGAACATGCTCCTTTAGCTCAGTGAAATTTGTTATTATCCATCTTCTGAAGCCTACTTCTGTCAACTCATCCATCTCAGACGCAGTTATGTGCCCTTGCTGGAGAGGTCCTGCAATAATTTGGAGGGGAAAAGGCACTCTGGCTTTTTGAATTTTCAGCATTTTATACATTGGTTACATCTAACCTGTATGGGCTTTTGATCTTTGAGACTGCTGACTTTTGAATGGGATTTGTGTGGGACCTTTTGTTGGAGTTGCTTTCTGCTTTTTCTTTTACTTTTATGAGTCAGGCCCCTCTTCCATAGGGCTGCTGAGGTTTGCTGGGCATCCACTACAGACCCTATTCACCTGGGTCCCTTCCACACCTGGAGGTATCACCAGTAGAGTCTGCAAAATAGCAAAGATGGTAGTCTGCTCCTTTTCTTGGAGCTCCATTCCAGAGGAGCACTGACCTGATGCCAGCCTGAAAAATCCCATATGAGGTATCTGGAGACCCCTGTTGGGAGGTCTCACCCAGTCAAGAGGAATGAGATCAGGGACTTGCTTAAAGAAGCAGTCTGGTTGTCCCTTGGCATAGCAGGTGTCCTGTGCTGTGGGTAAGCCCCTTGTCCAGACTGCCTGGATGCTCCAGAGCCAGCAGGCAGGAAAGACTAAGTCAGCTGAACTGCAGAGACCATGATCGCCCCTCCCCTTAGGGGCTCCATTCCAGGGAGATCAGAGTTCTGTCCATAAAATCCTAGCTGGAATTGCTGAAATTCTTGTAGGAACACCCCCCAACACTTCCTTGAGGAGGAATATATCAGGGTCTCGCTTAAAGAAGCAGTCTGGCCATGATCTGCCACAGCCACTGTGCTGCACTGTGGGGAACTGCTGCCAGTCCAAACTGCCCACTCTCAGCGCTAGCAAGAGAAAACAGCTTACTGGAGCCATAGTGATGGTGGCCACCCCTCTCCCGGGGGAGCTCAGTTGTCTCAGGTAGTCTCCAGTCTACTGCCGCTGGCTGGCAGGGATTCCAAGCCAGTGTGTCTTAGCTTGTGAGGTTCTGTGGGAGTGGGGCCAGCTGAATGACACAGCTTGTCCCCCTAGTTTCAGCCCCCTTCCTACAGGAATGGATGAAACTCTTGCCTCACCAGAATTCAGAGTATGCAAAAACTCCTGTGTCTCAGTTCCTGACCGGGTACCACTGACCCAAGTGGCAACTGAGAGTCTGCACAGCTGTGTGCTTGGGACCCAAGGCCCTGGTGGTGCGGGCTCAGGAGTAGATCTGCTTATCCATGAATTGCAAAGATCCGTGGGGAAAAAAGTGGTTTCCCAGGTGGGGTAGCACACTCACTCACTGCCTCCCTTGGCTGGAGGTAGGAGCTCCCCTTGCTCTGTGCCACTCCCCAGTGGGCCATTGCTCCTCCCTGCTTTTCCTCACTCTCCACGGGTCACGTCAATCACCTAGTCATTCCTAATGTGAGAACCTGGTTGCCTCAGTTGAAGGCACAGCATTTACTTGCCATTTTCATTCTTCTCAGTGAGAGCCGCAGACTGCAGCTGCTTCTAATTGACCACCTTGGGCTGGTATCTTTGGTCTTCTATAGTTTGCATTTGATGTGTTTAGATGTAGATTTTCTGGCATTTGTCTAATTTGGTGTCTTTGGCCTTCTTGAATCTGAAATTTGGTGTCTCTTAGCTGTTCGGAAGATTTATTGCCATTCTACTGCCAGTATTTTTTTTCTGCTGTATTTTTGTTATGTTTCTAATTGTTTAATTATCTATATGTTGTGTCATCTGAAATTATCTGATTATTCTTGAGTGTTCTATCCTGTGTTATCACTTTACTTTTCTTTTTCCTTGCAGTTTGGGAAGTTTCTATGGACATATTTTAAATCTCACTGATTCTTTCCTTGATTGTGTTGAGTCTACTGATGAGCCCATTAATACTGTTCTTTATTTCCGTTATAGCATTTTGGATTTCTAGCATTTTATTTTGATATTTTCTTATAATTTCAATCTCTCTGCTTACATTTTCAACCATTCTTCATGTTGTCTGTATATTCCTTCAGTGTTCTTAACACAGTAATCATAGTTTTTTTAAATTGCTTGTCTAGTAAATCAATATTTATATCACGTCATGTTTGAATCTTGTTATGATGTTTGGTTTGTTTCTTCAGATTGTGTTTTTTTTTTCTTGCCTTTTAATGTTTCTCGTAATTTTTCTTTGAAAGGCAGACATGTTACGTAGGAAAAAATCAATAAAAAGTTCTTTATCATGAGTATTTGTTAATCTAGCTGTGAGTTACACATGGGTTTAATGTTTGTTATAGTTATAAATGTCAAAGGCTTCAAATTCTGCTAAAGTCCTTGTATCTGTATTTGCGCTTCACTTTGACCTTCTGTAATTACTCTTCATTAGAGAGTCTAGGACTTGCATCTCCTTCTCCTCTTCTAAGAATTGACTCTTATTATGGTGGAACCCTGTCATGGTAGTGGTAAGGTGTGGCAGAAAGATGTTTTAAAATCTTGCAATTACATCTAGGTTTTTAGTAGTCTTTTGTCTTTAATCTGTGACTTGTAAACATTTTATTTGAAATAACTTCCTCTTCCTTTGGCGAGAAAGAAAGATTGGGGGTGGGCTAGGAAATAGGAAGAGAGAAATGCCTTTATCTTGTAGCTCTGAGGTTAGACTTTCGTAAAGACTTTCCCTGTGATAGTAGGTCTTTGCTATGTTAAGGCTGTACATGTATTTCACAATAATTACTCTTCTCACCCTGCTAGAGATACAAGGTAATTTTTTCCAGATCGTCGCTGTCAGAACTTGATAGAGCTTCAGATAGCAAAACCCATGAAAGTATTGAATACCTTGAGACTACAGAGCCTAGCAGTTTCTTTCTTTTTTTTTTTTTTTTTTCTGAGATGGAGTCTTGTCCTATTGCCCAGGCTGGAGTGAGAGGTGCAGTCTCCGCTCACTGTAACCTCCATCTCCCGGGTTCAAGCGATTCTCTTGACTCAGCTTCCTGAGTAGCTGGGATTACAGATGCACACCTCCATGCTCGGCTAATTTTTGCATTTTTAGTAGAGACAGGGTTTCATCATGTTGGTCAGGCTGGTCTCGAAGTTCTGACCTCATGATCCGCCGCCTTGGCCTCCCAAAGTGCTGGGATTAAAGGTGTGAGCCGCCGCGCCTGGCCAGCAGTTTCTTACTCTCATGTTTTTCCACACTCAGCTTCCAGCAGTGCATCTAAGTGACCATGTATGTGTTTTTACCCGTTTATCACTCCAGTTTATCACTTCTGCTTCAGGTAAGCTCATCTGAGTCATGATTCTATGCATTCTCCTATATCTCCAGATTTCAGAGAAGTGGTTTGCTTTGCAAAGTAAATTCTCTTGTGAGTCCAAAAAAGTATCATTAATTTTCAGTTTGTACAGGTTTTTCTTGAGTTAAAGTGATGCCTTCCAAACACTTTAATGTCAATATTGAAGCCAGAAATGGTTTAACAAGATTTTTACTCACAACTATTTATAGAGTGTGGGTATGATATTGTGATATCATGGCATGTGGGCATGCCACTTACAGAAACTGTTGAATGTCTCAAGAATGGAGAGACACTTTTCTGTCAGTTGGGTTCTTTGAAAAACGTAGGACAGGCCTCACAGTGCTAGTTTATTAGAGAGTAACACTTGCATAGGTAAAAAGAGGAAGGAGGCCTAATTGGTTAGAAAAAGCCTTCAGAACAGAATGCAGATATGAAACCAGTGAAAATAAAGAGATGGGAATGAGTTGGCCTGTAGTACCACAGATGATGAAGAATACCTGAAAACGTCTTAGTCAATAAACACAGTTTTGTTTTTTTTTTTAAATTTATTTATTATTATTAAACTTCAAGTTGTAGGGTACATGTGCACAACGTGCAGGTTTGCTACATATGTATACTTGTGCCATGTTGGTGTGCTGCACCCATCAACTCGTCATTTACATAAGGTATAACTTTTGCAGCAAAGATTGTCCATTAAATAAATCCCACAATGGGAGGAGATAGACAGGTGGTAGTCCTGAGGGCTTTCAGGTAAGTTTCTAGCCACAGTTCTAAAGCTGAAGCAGATCCTGAGGACATTGCTTCTGGAAGCTGTTGGCTAGGGTATACTTTTTCTTTGCAGCTGAACAACACACTCTTCCTTAAATGGAGGTATGAGCAAAACACTTTCATGGTTGTCACAGCTTTCTATGAGGAACGCATGTGTAGATATGCCTAGAGTAAAGGTGTGTCTGGCTCCCGGCCTTTTTTTTTTTTTTTAACCAAGCTCCCAGTCTTTCTACATGAGTCTGTTTTGTGTTGCTATAAATACATACGAGAGACTGGGTGATTGGTGAAGAATAGAAATTTACTTCTCACATTCTAAAGGCTGGGAAGTCTAGATCAAGGTGCCAGCAGGTTTATTGTTTGATGAGGATTCAGTCTTGGCTTCCAGGGTGTTGCCTTAAGTGAGAGGCATCCTCCGGAGGGTAGGAACACTGCGTCCTCACACAGAGAAAGGGAGAAGTGCAAAAAGGGGCAAACTCCTTTCATCAAGCTCTTTTATTAACCTAAGCACACTTAATCCCATTCCCGAGAGCTTCAGCTTCATGACTCAATCATTTCCCAGTGTTCTTACTTCCCAATACTGTTGCATTGAGAATTAAATTTCAGTGTGAACTTTGGAAGGGACACACACATTAAAACCATAACACTATACCATTCTGATTCTATAACTATAATGATTTTGTTTAGTCAGTTTTCATGGGAAAAGGCATTAGCAAACAAAAACTAAGAATTCAAATGTGTAGCCAATAATTATCGCATATATCTCACTTATATAGTACCATGTATTCATTCTCCTAATAAACACACACTCATGATTTGTGTCTTATTTTACTAAGTTTTGCTAATAACAATAACATCATAGAAAAATGGCTACACACAGGAATTTTTAAATGCCAGACATGTAAATACTGAATTAAGCAATTCATCTTATAATGGAAAATGTCTATGCTGACGCTGTATGTTTTGCCTGAATACATACTTGCTGCACTTCTTTATTAAGAATCTAAGACTTCTCTGTATCCTGAGTTATTATTATTGCATGTAATAGCAGAGAACAGGTAAGAAACTACAAATGTGCATGGACTGTTTTTGATCTTTTTGTTTCAATTACATCAGGAGTATATCAAGCATCCAATAAAATGTGGTATTAGTTAAGAGAAAGCTATGAACATGTAGTTTTAAAAACACTTTCTATAGTGTTTTTATGTTGAATAAATGTACTGAATTTCTCCCCAATAATTTAAAAATAATTTATCCTTTCTTTTATTTTAAATTACTTCCATGTTTAAAATGGCAAACAGAAATTAAAAATTTTATATTTGCCCTAGCTCATTTTAGTAAAGTTCCAGTCTACTCATATCAGATTTTTTATGTTTCAGCTCTGATAATACAAAGCTTGCCTTTTTAAAAGTTCTGCTTATTTTGGCATTGAAATTGTGCTTTGAGGGATTAGCATCAATAAGAATTACCATGGAGAGTCTTTGTTTGCTTGTTTGTTTCTTGGGGCAGCATTCTAGGGAAATTAAGAACAAAAAGTAGCTTTAAGAAACTGTTTTGATTTCTAAATAACTATAACGCTTAATTTATAATTTATTAATGGATGTGCAAAAGAGAGACATGGCAAAATAGTCTCTCAGAGTCAAAGCTTGAGCAGCCTATTATGTGATAGAAGTAATCATACTTAAAATGTTCAATGTTTTGTTATTAACTGATCAATCTACTATGAATATTATTATTCTACAAAAGCAAAAATGATGGCCCTTATCACAGGCATTTGTGACAAGGACATTATCATGCAATGTCTAGACAGGTAAATTACCATAAGGTATCTTTTCAAAATGAAAAGGAGCCTTAGACTCCACAGGGCCATAACAAGAAATGACCTCTTTCCCAACAAAAACAGTACACTCTTCATCAGCCAACCTGATTTAAAAAAAAAAAAAATCAACATTAACGGTCCTTAATTTTTTAACCCTTTATTTTATTTATTTATTTTTTTTTTGAAAAGACAAAATTAAAATTTGATTTCATAAATTTCATTCTGTTCCATTTTCAATACCTCATCCTGAACTGGTGCTATTCTGATGCCCTCTGTGAGGTTTCTTATAAGACCACCAGAAACTGAGCCCAGGGGTTCACTGCAGGACCAGATCGTTCACATTTCTTTTCTTCCTCATCTCACTCTCTCTAGTTCCTCACTTCACTTCCCGAAGTCACCTCCAGATCAACTACCTGCCCTCAAACCCCTGCCTTAGGGTCTGTTTTTGGCAAAGCCCAACTAATAAAAAAGAAGATGGCCATGATTATTCAATATTTTAAACATACCCCAGTAGAAATATTATATAGGACATTCAATACACTTTTCTAAAACTCAATGGATGTGTTTTTGGCAGAGAGGTAATAATTGCTTCATATGCATAGATGAAAGTCTTCCTAGAGAGAGAGAAAATGAGAAGAAAAAATAGCCAAGGGCTTGGCTTTGATTAAATGAAATATATCAAGGTAGATAGAGGAGGGCGAGATGACAACAGATGCTGAAGACACAAGGGAAGTTAATGGAGGGACTCCAAATAAGAAAACTTTATTGAAGCGTATGTAAGAGTTCCCAGTAGTTAAATCTATTAATGCCTAAGAATTCTATATTATAGTTGAGATACAAAATTACTTTTGCTAGAATGATGGGCAGAAGCCACATAAAATTGGTTTAATGGAAAATGAAAACAATGGAGAACTATGATATCAATAACTGATCTGTAAGTAGAGAACATATTAATTCCATGAACAATCTACTTCAATGGAAAATTCAAAGACTGTATTGATTTATTCAATTCCAAACAATCTATCTGCTCCTATTTTGGTTTTCAGATACTAGCCATACAGAGTATTTGGAGTATTTATATTTTTGCTATTTATGTTTAAATGTATACATTTAATGGATATTTTAAGCTGAAAAGATAACTACAATTACTTAAGTTTTACCACAAAAACATGTCATATGATTAAGTCAATGTGGAGCAAATATAAAAAGTAGAACATCTTTTTTTAAGCTGACTTTTATCTTAGGCAAGATATGCAGTAAACTCACGTGGGCATGTATAAGCTTGTGTCTAAAACTGATATATATATATATATATAAAATATTAAAACCTTTTATTTGGAGAAAAAATGCATGGAAATAAAGTAAGTATGTCTACCATTTTTTAACAGGCAGTGACATGATCACAGCTCACTGCAACTTCAAACTCTCAAAGTCCTAGACTCAAGTGGTCCGTCTGCCTCAGCCTCCCAAGTAGCTGGGGCTATAGGTGCATGTCTCCATGCCTGGCTATTTTTTTATTATTATTACTTTTAGTAGATGTGGGGTCTTGCGATGTTGCTCAAGCTGGTCTTGAACTCCTGGGCTCAAGTGATCTTCTCATCTCGGCCTCTCAAAGTGCTGGGATTATAAGCATGATCTACTATGCCTGGGTCTTATAACAAATTTTTAACCCCCCGGTGACATATTGAGAATAAAAGGTATAGTGCCACTGTTAAGAACACAATTTCTGAAGTTGGTCTGCCTGGATTTGAATCCTGTGTTCCACTTTTTCCTCTCTTTGTGATCTCAGGCAATTTATTTTATCTGCCTATGCCATAATTTCTTACTCTGAAAAAAAAGGGACTATTATAAAAGTGTTTTCATAGAATTACCAGGAGATCAAGCCAGTTAATCCATGTAAACACTTAAAATATAATTGATATGTTGTAAATACTCAGTTAATATTATTTTATTAAGTGTTTATTATACATACAGTTATATAATATATGTATTGCAGTATTATCCATTATCTTTTTTTTAATCTCTCTCTGACCTACTAAGTTACTACAGTTTAGGAACTTTAGGGGAATCACTAATGCATCTAGCTTATCAAAAAAGAATCAGTTGTAATTCTTAGTTTCTTACCTTGTGTACTGTATTTGTCGCCAAAAAGTCAGTAGTTTTTCTCTCTTCTGTCTGAGAGTTCAGTTACCGAATTTATTAATACAAAGGAATTTTGAAGACACTCATGAGCAAGGGCATGAAAAAGCACGCAAACACATCTCTTAATTAATTTGTTCATGTGGCATTCTGCCTTTATTCTCTCTGAAAACAGATACTTAGGAAATTAGTCATATATCTTCTCTCTGTATTCTTTCATTTCACAAATATTTATGAAAGATTCAAAATTTAAGACAGAATTACTTCAATAAGTAAAGAAAAGATATTCCTGGAGGATATCAGACAATGACAGATTTGCATTTGTAGTTCAATAAAATACTGAAGGTGGGAAAGGACAGAGAAATGATCTGATATCTGATGTTATATGCTACCTGTTTCAATTGTTAGATTTGGCTCTTTCCTTCTCTGCATACCTCCCTTTACCTCTGCGTATCTGCCATTCAACTCCATGTGGCCTAGCCTTTTTCATCATGTCACATGGAGTCAATATTCAAAGACATCACTGAATTTTGACATATCCTATGATAAGTATTCATATTATTTCAATTCCACAATGCCCCTGCAAGGTGGTGTAGCTGTTCTAGTTTTACAGACAGTGGTAAATAAATTGCACATAAATAGGAGACATATTAGTCAAAATTCAAATGCATAATTTTTCCCCCAAACCTGTATTTTTCTGATATACTAGAATTATTATCTCTACTGAATGCTTTCAATATTATTCTGAATGCTTTCAGTATTATTCTGTGAAATGATAGTGAATTAGACACATGTTTGGGGAATCGTAACTCAAGCTGTAGGAATTGACACCAAAGATAGTGACCAATGTGGCTTAATTTGCTTTCTAACAGTAAGCAAAGCCTTATATTAGATAAATGAATATTAGACTGTTAGAATTTCCAGCATTTTGGCATATGGGTGAGAAGTTATAGAGACTAAGAAGCAACCTAGTCAAAAATCTAGCTTTGGTGTGGGGATTATAAATGATTATCCAGGTTGGACCATGTGGTCAACTAATAAGGAATATTTTATTGAAAAACAGCAACTCAGGTTTCCACCAAATACGTTTTGAAGCAAGAACTGAAAATAGAGATAAAATAAGAGATTGAAACTGCTTCTTTCTTTTCTAATGCTGTGTGTACCTATTTTCAGAATTATTTCTCTATAGAGAATTTCCTGTCTCTAGTTCAGTCCTTGAATAACGGTCCTAGCTAACTGAATATCCATATAAACATAGGAAAATTTTATTTTACATTCTAGTTATATATTTGAAACTCAGTAATACATTTTTAGGATTAAAGATTATATTAAAAGTTATTAATTTTAATTGAAATTATGTCTACGTACTTGATATTCATTGGTACTGAAATTTACATTAAAAGTCCAAGTCATCTAACTCCAGAATGCAGAGCAATTTATTGAATTTTGGAATATCTACTCTGCCTCTTTCAATGCCCTGCAACCATTCTCGTTTTAATATTTTTCCCACCTTTTACCTTTTCTAAAATCACTTTTTTTCTTTTTCTCTAATAATGTTCTAAATTAAACTGTGAAAGTCATGTGATCTAATACACTGTACTAATAAAAAGAAAAGTTTGACCTTAGTTATACAGCACATATATTCTCTGGTGGTTTTCACTACTGGCTATACTCATTTATAAAACAGACTATTCAAATGTAGAAGTGGGAAAATTATATTCATAACTAAGCTTATGGTATCTTTTAGGTAGGCTAACAGCACTTTTTTAATTGGGAAAGTGACAGAATCTTAAATATATTTAAATAATTTGCAAAAATTCTTTTAGCTTAAGAGATGAGAATATGCAAAAATATGAACAAGCAGTTTTTAAATGAATAATAAACAGATACATGTTTGCAAATAAACAGGATCAACATGGGTGAGCCTAAAATGTAGAGTTTTATATGCAGAGAGAGTTTCCCAGGAGAAACTAAGATAACAATCCAATTAAGCTGTTACTATATGTAAATGAGAAAGTGCATGTAAGAACCATAATAAGGAAGGAATCCAAAGCAAAATAATGTATATTTTATTTTATTTCAAACAAGGCAAATGGTAAGTTGTCAAAGGAGTAGGTAAGTTTCAGGTGATCGGGAGCTGAACGGAATCGGTATGTAAAATATATTTGATGATGGATGGCTTTTAAGTGTTAGCACAAATCCATATCATCACTTCACAATTAAAAATTCATTAGAACTTGTGAGGCCAGGATAACATTTAGTAAATAGAAGCAGCATGTGAGAAATTTGAATGAGTATAAAGGCTTAATAGAATAATCAGTGCTCAAACTAGGACACCTCAAAATAACAATTCATAAATATTCATTCTGTAATAGTTTTACAACTAACTAAATAACAGAACTATGGATTTTGCCCCAAATATTATGTTTAGATAAAATAGAAGATAATTTTCATACTCAAATCTACTCTTCTGAAAATATATTTTAGTGTTCAAAAAACAGGTATGATCTCTTTTAAACTTTCAGACCACCTTATCTATATCTTATGACAATATCATATAGAGTTTGACAGTATCCCATTCAAGAGGCATAAAACCTTTAAGAAAAAAATAGTTTTCAACTCTGAGAAAATGAAACACCATTCTTTTGACCAAAACAAAGAATTTTAAAATGTCAAATACATTGTATGCATAAAAATTAATCTCAGTTAAGAGAGTGACATACTCAAAACAGTTTTCTTTGACTCCAGTCCTAATACCTTGAGATAAAAAAACTGGAGGCAAGCATGGCAAATAGAGACTTCACCCAGAAATTCTTGGTTTGCGTAGAATGTTCAAAAACATTTGAATTTGTTGCTTATATTTAACTCTTAGGACATTGACCTTGAACTTGAGTTCCTAGTCTCAGTTGAAAAAATAGGATATTTGACACTACTGGTCCCACATGTCATAGAACAGCAATGGGTTACACCTTGGTTATGGATAATCCTTTTTAGAGAGAACAGGTGTTCTCCTGTTGGTCCAATAGCTCATTTCTGTATTTGATACTATTCTCCCGGACTGGATCTCTGCTATAGTTCTTCTTTACAGAGGAAATAAAAACACAGCTATTCAACAAAATTAGCAATGATATATTTTATAATACCTGTTCTTATTTAAATCATCCACATAGTTAAATTATTCAAAAGTACAAACATGATTTTAAATTATTAAAAATATTGGGATCCTGAGGCAGGAGGATCACTTGAGGCCAGAAGTGTGAGAACAGCCTGAGCAACATAGCGAGACCATACTCAAAAATTAAACGGCCAGGTGTGGTGGCTGGTGCAAGAGTTTGAGGCTGCAGTGAGCTAGGATTGTGCCACTGTGCTCCAGCAAGGGTAACAGACTGAGATCTTGTCTCTAAAATAAATAAATAAATATATAAATAAATAAACACATAAAATTATTTAAAATGTTATGTTTAAAATATTTGCCAACGATCCAAAGAGCCACAAGCAAGAAGAGATTCAAGTGCTGTATAAATTAGATGTTTTAATAAAGACACAGTGCTTTCATAAGTTTGCAGCCATTACTTTACTGAACCACTAGTAAAAAATACTCCTTGAAATTTGTATCCTTGTCTCAGAAGACACATTTTTGTGAGTTTAGAAAATCAAAGTCTTAGGAAATCATAATGGTTTCTGATTTTAGTAACGATTTTTATCACAAAAAGCTTTAATATGTTACCTTTTCATGAAAAACAACCCTCAGGTGTATGTTATTTAATGATGACCTTTGCAATCTTTTAAACAGTTATCTGGAACTTCTTTATTACAGTTTTTATGTTTATATTTTTTAGGTTTATGTTAATTTTATTTCTTTATAAAAGATATATATATATTTTTATTTCTAGCTTACTAAAGATTTTCTTTGTTTGTTTTATTTATCCCTAGAATTCTATATCACAGCTCTCTCACGGGAAAAAAAATCAAGCCAAACCTGTGTTCCTAATTACTCAGTAAGATAATCAGACTACAATTACACAAGCATACTTTAATAATTTCTAAGCATCAGTAGTGTAGTAATTTGACTTTAGCTCTTTGGCAGTTGTATTGTGAAAGTCAAACTGACAATCCTTACCAGCCACTACACTAAATAGGTTATTGACTGTGAGGTGCTTTTTGAAAAGCCATGTAAGCCTACAGCTCTTATTAGTTGTTGAGCTACATTAGCTTATGTGGTGAGGAAAACAGAAACAAATATAATCACTTTTGAAGTTAAGTTTTACTGTATAGAAAAGGGCTTGATGGATGTAAAAAAAAAAAAAAAAGTAAATAAAACAGTCTAAAGAAACTGTGAGAAAAAGTATTTTAAACAAGTAGGTTCACTGGGAAATTCTCAAAACAAAACAGTTTACGTCTCCTAAAAAACAGAACGCAAATTAAACTAATAGCAGGCAAATGATGCTTCACTAGCTGGTAATTATTTGAACCCTGCTTGTTATTGTGATATAATGTTTTGTTATTAATAAGATAAAAACAGGCAAATTAAATATTTGAACAGTTCATTCCAGACGTCATACAGATTCTGTATTTCATCTGTTAATTCACTCCCTCTATTTGAAGCATCAGGGACTTGAGAACCAAAACACCACCTGTGGTTTCATTTTATTCCTAACACATCCCTCACTTGCGATTTTAAATACTGCATGAAAGGGAGCCTCTTAAGGTGAATGTCCTCATTGTCATTCCAGAAAAATAATATGGTATTATCTCCTAGTGATGTGGTTCACATCCATAATAATGCTAAATCCAACTTATTCCTTTATTTTTTCTAAGTCTTAAATGCTTAGCAGGGAGATAGAGTAGGAGCCTCATATCTGATTGGCATACATTCCATTTTGTTGAGAAATGCAATTTAATTAACCATGGACATTCTTCATTTAAGCTTTACCTTACATCCAGCTATCTTGCTGAATATTTTCAAGTGTAATCATAATCTCCCAGATAATTATCAATGGACATTTTCTTCAAAATAAAACAAGCTTATCTTTTAGTTGAGTACTTATAAAATTCCCAGAGATTTTAAAATGTCCCTTAAAAGGCAAAAACAGAACTTCTTTTTGTACACAGAAAACATTAAGATTAATAAAATAAATACTTTAATTATTTAGAAATATTAAATTTTAAAACAAACTAACAACAAACAGCTGCAAACTCCATGTCATATTCAGGTTTTTCATGTCTTTTGACAAACTCTAAAATAAGGTGTGTCCAAAACTGGCTTGAAGGTAAATAAACACATAAGTAATGTTTTTTAACATTAGCTAGAGTCTGACAGATATTTTTACATTACTTTGCATTTAAACAGAATCCAAGGGAGAGCGCTAAGGTACGTGCATTAATTATTATTAAGCAGTGAACCTTTAGCTGACCAGCAGTTAAAGTGCCCAAATGTTATTCGTCTCTTAAAAAATCATATTAGTAATTTTCTTTCTGAGTTCTCTGACCTTCAGTTCAATGTCAGATATAGTAGGTCTGTTAGAAATGAATTAGAATAGAAATTGAGAGTTCATATTTACATGTCCTTGAGTTCATATATTTATTATTTTAGCCATTTATCCTACTGGAAACACAAGTCTGGTAGTGTTAGAGTTGTGAATCACAGAATATGAAAGTTTGATTAAATTGATAAATGTTAGAAGTATAACAATCTTGAAGATATTAAAATAAATGTGAAAATATTGGAGGGCAATATAGAGTATCACAGTATTTAAAAAAATCTTCTCAAGTATTCCTTTCAGAATTGCCTGCACTTCTCGAATCAAAGGTCTGGTTTCTTAACAGAAACTACAATTTCATATTTTCTTTGAATCAGAATCTCAAGAGGTTGAATTTTTTTTTCTTAGAAATGCAAGAAACATAGAGAAGTTGTAGGGAAAAATAATTTGAAAAATTATTCTCTATAAGAAAGAAATCTCTTCACGAAATTATTTTAGTAACTGTGGTAAAATTTCATCAGAATATTAAGCACACATTTAAAAAAAAGATTTTATTGATTTGAAGGTATGGCCAGCATATGTTCTTCAGCCCTTTTTCAAGAAAATATGCCTCATTTTTTGTGTAAATACATTGAAAACATTCAAGGAGTGTTGCGACTCACAAATAATACGCTATATATATATACACACACACACACACACACAGGCAACCTTTAAAATATTTCCTATCATAATGCTCTAAATTTTTGATAGGCTTACTGTGTATTATTTTCATTGCTAAAAAAATTGAAGTTTTAAATTTCTTATTTAGTATAAGCATTTAGTAATAACAAATGTGGCAAATAAAATGCAGATTATTCTTAAGAAAAAAAGTAAAGACCAAATTTATTCTTTATATATAACAGATATGTCAATCAATCCTGAACAATTGTTAAAAATGATAAAATTGGTTACTGTTTCATGACTTTTTGTGTTGTTTAAAGTCTAAAACACTAAGAAATAATTAATTTGAAAGGAAATATAGAATAACATCCATGTTAACAATATACATGCTATGGAAGAGTGCTTTAATAGATATGAAGTACTTCAAATGTTGCTAAGTAATTTTGCTATTTTATCATTTAAAATGTATGTGTCGTCAGTGAATGCGTGTGTGTATATATGCAAAATTAATTTCTAGGCAAAATAAACAAATATTTGAAATAATAACATTTATCCTTACTTTTTAAGATTACTTTCTAAATAGGTTCCAATGCACCAAATAATAAAAATTGAGCTTCTGTAAGTTACAATTTAGATGCTATATCACATTTATCTTAATACATTGAAACTGTAATGGCAAATAATTGAACTTCCAATACAAAAGTAAATAAAGTTGCTGAACCAAAAGGAAATTAGCATTGATTGCAGTTTGAGTAAACTGAACAGATTTGGTAGTTCTGATTTATTAAGGTGGCAACTGGTCCTAAACCCATTAACACAGAGATTTAATTAAAGTGTTGTGACTTTTATGAACAAAAGCAAGAACAGAAAACTGCCATAAAAGTATGATTTCATTTTGATGATGAAAATCAATATAAAAATTGATAGACTAGCATTCTCAAATTAATACGAGGCAACTCAAAGAGATCTAAACATATAATTAGATTATGATGAACATAATGAACACTTTATTTAAAAAACCACAATGAGAGCTATATGGATATTTGTTTAGCTTTCATACCTGGAATTTAATACTTTGAGCAACAGTGCATAATATCTTGGACAAACACTGCAAAATGGGGATGTAATCTACTTACTTAGATAATTAACCCTATATTTTCATATAGAGCTTACCCAGTTAATGCAAAGTGGAAAGAATACATATGTCCATGGTTACCTAATATTTTTTAGCATAAAAGAGTCTATTAAGCTGAACCGAGAAAATTACACAAATCTTCATATTATTTTGTCTAAACACAGCAAAGTTCTGTTGCAGTTGTGTTTCATAGTCCTCTATTAATAAGTCACTCTACTAAAAAGATCATTAGGCAAACAAGAATGCCATCTGCTTTAATTCTATAAGTCAATCCTGTTTTATGACTCAAGTGTTTACAAGACAAATCTAGTTCAGATTAATTAGTTTTATAGGTGAGAAATGTACTCGGCCTGTTACTGTATTCCATGACACAATTTTTAATGAATTAATCACTCATTTAAACTTCATTGCCTCCAACCTGAATAAAACCACTGAGGTTGTCACTGAGAGTAATTCTGACTGAATTTACAAGTGACCAGGGCGATCCTTCTTAGAAAGACCTATTTTGAATTATCCAGATTAATGAAACCAAAGTGAAGTCAACAGAAAGAATTAAAGATATTACCCAGTGGTACCCAAGCTACTGAAGACCAATGAGCTATTGCATTTGGCTAGAATTCTATTTGTGCCAAAATTTTACTTTAATTATGACTACAACTAACAATACTTCTGTTGCTGTTATTTCAATTTGTTCCCACTTTCATCTTTCTTTTCCACTTTATTCTCTTCCTCCTCCTGATGCTAGGCTGCTCTTCATATTAGTGTTACTGTTGCTGGTAGTATTCCTACTGCTAACGTGTACTGTAGCAAAAGAATCATGGTTAACATTTCTATTTGAATAGAGTGTATTGTCCCTTGGGTTGATTACTATTTACTGGCAGATCTTTGATTATTGATATTAAACTGGATTATGCTCATTACCTATATCAAATTTTTGGCAAAATTCTGTCATTATATTGGATACATCTATTCATCTGGGTTTCTATTACTATTTGTCCTTTTATGGCTACTTCTTTAAAGGTGTGTGTATTAGATGTGGATAGTGTCAGCTTCTCAATTAAAGAGCCTATTTATGGACTTTAATTTATTTAGTCTTATATCATGTGATGGGGTGCAACATGATGATCAAAATATTCAAAAAACTGATCTCTTTTTTCTGTGAAAGAAACGTATTACCCATCACTAAAGCATAATTAAATATTACCTCACTAAATTTTTTTAAAAGGAAAAGCGTTATAAAAAAGAAAATGTAAGTGATTTCTACTGAGAATGCTCTCTACTGAGAGTTACTATATAATTTCCTAAGAGGAGAGACAGTCTAACTGAGAATTCTGTTTTGCATGCCTTTTTCTTTTGGGTTAGGTGACATTTTATGAAGGAAACTAAACAGAAGTCAAAGACTTTAATAGCCTTACTCTCATGCATTTTTTTTTAACTATTAACACTATGGAAAATATTAATAGTAACAACTTTAAATTTTAGATTACTAATTTTATTGGCAATAAGAATGCCAAGGAGTAGTTTACACTCCCACCAACAGTGTAAAAGTGTTCCGTTTTCACCACATCCAAGCCAACATCTGTAATTTTATTTATTTTTTTATTAAGGCCATTCTTGCAGGAGTAAGATGGTATCACATTGTGGTGTTAATTTGAATTTCCCTGATAATTAATGATGTTGAGCATTTTTTCATATGTTGGCCATTTGCAAATCTTCTTTTGAGAATTATCTATTCATGTCTTTAGTCCACTTTTTGATAGGACTGTTTTTTTTGTTTTTGTTTTTGTTTTTTCCTGATTTATTTGAGTTCCTTGTAGATTCTGGAAATTAGTCCTTTGTTAGACGTATAGATTGTGAAGATTTTCTCCCAATATGTGGGTTGTCTGTTTACTCAGCTGAGGCTTTTTAGTTTAATTAAGTCCCATCTATTAGTACTTGTTTTTGCTGCATTTGCTTTTCAGTTCTTGGTCATGAAGTCTTTGTCTAAGTCAATGTCTAGAAGGGCATTTCCGATATTATCTTCTAGAATTTGTATGGTTTCAGGTCTTAGATATAAGTCTTTGGTTCATCTTGAGGTGATTTTTGTATAAGGTACCACTATGGAAAACAGTGTGGAGATTCCTTAAAGAACTAATAGACCTACCATTTGACGCAGCAGTCCCACTACTGGTTATTTGCTAAGAAGAAAAAATGTCTTTCTACAAAAAGATACTTGCATATGCATGTTTATAGTAGCACAATTCACAACTGCAAAAATATAGAAACATCCCAAACACCGATCATTTAATTAGTGGATAAAGAAAATTATATGTATATATAATATATATCATATATATGTCATATCTATCATCTATATAATATATATTATATATTGCATATATGGCATATATATGATATATAGTATATACAACTATGATATATATTATATATGACATATATATGGTATATATGAGATATATGGCATATATATAGTGAGATATATATGTGCATACAGCATGGAATACTACTCAGCCATAAAAATGAATAAAAAGGAATGAAATAATGGCATTCACAGCAACCTGCATGGAATTGGAGACCCTATTCTAAATAAAGTAACTCAGGAATGGAAAACCAAATATTGTATGTTCTCATTCATACGTGAGAGCTAAGCTATGAGGATGAAAAGGCATCAAAATGATACATTAGACTATGGGAACTCAGTTGAAAGAGTAGGTGGGAGAGGAGGGGTAAAAGACTACAAATCGGGTGCTGGGGTAATGGGTGCATCAAAATCTCAGAAATCACCACTAAAGAACTTACTCATCTAACCAAACACCACCTGTTCTCCCAAAACCTATTGAAATAATGATAATAGAAAGAATGGAGAGGAAAGGAGGGTTGGTGCCAGAAGAAAGTTGGCTGGGGAATAAAGGATATTAGAAGCTGGCTTGTTAAAAACAAAATTGAGAGACTCTAATAAAAGTTTGAATTTATTGCTAAAAAAGAATAGGTCATTAATTACCTTTGTTGTGAGGCCAAGGAAGGATACAGGCAGTGATCAGAAATAGATATAATTATTGGAAATATTTTAATACGTGAAAGGAATGGCAAGTTTCTAAGTATTTGTGATATTTAAGTGTAAAAAAGCAACAACATAAAATAAATAAAAGAAAAGATCATGAAAAAAAGAACGCCAGTGATGAAATAAATGCTGTTTTCAAATCTCTAAAATATTTGACAGAAATATTTTGGGAATATTTGGCATTGAATCTATATTCGCACAATGGCCACAGTAATCTCTAAGAACATTAATTAGGTTGCTTTACTTGCTGCTTAAAACATGACATCACATTGTAATACTGAGATGACTCAGATGTCTATGACTGAAAAAATGTACAAATCTTGGACAGAGACATCCTAACTGTCAAACTATATCTAATATTGCCCTCTCCTATTCTTTCTACATTTTGTCCTAGCTTACTTGTGTTTCCTGAATATGCTCACATTTTCCTAACTGAAGCAAGTTACGTATAATATGCCCTCTCTCTGGGAAGCCCCCTCCTTCTTTCGCCATAGAGCTTGATCCGTTTTTTTTCTTTAGTTTTCACTCTCAATTTATATGTCAATTTCTTTGAAGAGATTCTCACTGTTTGATCTAGATAAAAGATCACCCTTCCCTCTTATTCTGTCTTAAATCCTACTATTGTTTTCTTTGAGCACTTAATTAAGTGTTTTTTTGTTTCATTTATTTTCTGATTCTTGTTAATTTTTTTTGTTTGTTTTGCTTGGTTTTTATTATTTATGCCTTACTAGTTTTTTTAATGTCTGCGAGAACTATGTGTGGTTTTTTGTTTCTGTATTCTTGTTATAAATACAGTGTCTTCAGTATCATAGGCATTCAATAAATCCTTGTGAAATGAATGATTGAATGCATGTCTTGATTGATTAATCGTTTGAGAAGCAGCATCCCTGAGGCAGCTTCCTAGCAATTAATCCTGAAAGCAGATATCTAATGTACTATATATTTTCTGGTTCACATCCAGCCCTCAGAGTCTTCTTTGTCCTTCAGAGATCTTATTTTAAAACAATGTTTGGGTTTTCTGTTAATCATGAGATTATATAATAAACCAAATATAGTAAACTAAGCTACAAATTTGGGATAAAGAAAAATAGTATAAACTATCGCTAATAGCACCACATCCAAAATCAATCATGAAGAGAGATATACACAAGTACATTTAAAAACACTTGAATTTCCCACTGTAGATGCATGAAATATCAAAGAGTGACTACTTAATAGAAACCACAAGTTTCAGCCTCTGCTCAAGAAAAAGTAGGTAGCTTTGTGCATAGTAGAAAGTATGATGAGCAGGTAGCAATCGTTTGCTTTATTTTGGTGTTTCAGGGTTTCTGTGTTGCGTTTTTCTGTTGTTGTCTTTTGGGTTTTAAGTCATGAGATTAAGGATGCTTTATGTACATTTGGAGACAAAAGAACATATCAAAGTGTTCTATTTTCAAGGGGTTAGAAACATGTAATAAAAGAATTATAATGAAATGTTCAGGACATATTTATTATGATGACGATAGTCTCCAAAGTAGTTAGATAACCAAATGCAAAATCATTGTATGCCTGAGAAGTTACAAATCTATGATCTGTAAAGGATATGTCAGCCTCGTGGATTAAGAAAGGAATAAAAAATGTGGGTTTCTGCTGAAATAGATAGAGAATAATTGTCACAAAAAATTTCAGGGTTAGTGGTAGGACACCACATTGGAAAAAATACTCCAAATGTCAACACATAAGTTGGAGATGAAAACATATTTTCTCATATTATTAAGTAAAAATAATACTACAAGGATAATAAAATGTATTATAGGCATGTGAAATCTTTGTTTTTTATTTAATGTGGAGTACATATTGTGTGAGTAAACAAAATTATATATTTTTCACATGTCTGTTAAGGGAAATTTCCCACAAATAAGGTGATTTGGGAACACTTTTGAGGCAATGATGTCTGTATTAATTTCTCATTGCTGCTGTAACTCATTACTACAAATTCAGTGGCTTAACACAACATAAATGTATAATCTTATAGTTCTGGTGATCAGAAGCCTTAAAAATGAGTCTACAGGTCTGTATTCCTCTACAGGAGGATCTAGGGGAGAATTTGTTTCCTTACCTTTTCCAACTTCTAGAAGTTTCCTTCTTTGTTTGTGGTCCCTGCCTCCTCCTTCAAACCCAGTAATTTTGAACAATAACATATTTTCTTCCCACTGACATCTGCTTCTATTCTTTTATCCGTTCTCTCTGTTAGTAAGGATCCTTGTTGTTAAATTAACTTAAATGTGACTTGAGTCTGCCTCTATACCTTGAGTCCCTATGTAGCAAACTGCAACGTAACTCAGAAATATAAAACAGCTGATTTCAGCCAGTAATTATTAGTCAGGTTTCAGGCAATTACAAACAGCCAACTCATAACATCATGGCCAAATAAGGCAAAAGCCTAGCTGATGCGAATCAGGTGATTATTCCACTTTTCTTCCATAAAAGCTTGCTTGCAGAGCACTGAACCTCCACTGGTTTAGCGTGCTGCTCAATTTATGAATGCTTCTGTATTAGCCTCTTCTTGCAGGGGTACAAAGAAATACCTGAGGATGGGTAATTCATAAAGAAAACAGGTTTAATTGGCTCATGGTTCTGTAGGCTTTACAGAAAGCATAGTGCTAGCATCTGCTTCTAGTGAGAGCCCCAGGAAGCTCACAATTATGGCAAAAGACAAAGGGGGATAAAGAGTCTCACATGATGAGACAAGGAGGTGGGGAGGAATCACACACTTGATTTTTTTCGTTTGAGGACATTTTTAAATTTTATTTTATTATTGTAATTTTTTTAACTTTAAGTTCCAGGATACAAGTGCCTAACGTGTAGGCTTGATACATAGGTAAATGTGTGCAGGGTGCATGCGGGGCTTAAAGCCACAAGCTTTTAAAGAACCAGATCTCAGGAGAACTCACTTATCACCAAAGGGTTGGCACTAAGCCATTCGTGGGGATGCATCCCCATGATCCAATCACCTACCACAAGTCTTCACTTGCAACATTGGGAATCACCTTTCTACACGAGATTTAGAGAGAACAAACATCCAAACCGTAGCAGCTTGTTTGCCCAAATAAACTCTACTAAATTGAATTTATCTAACGTTTTTCTTATAACATTGTGATTAAATGAGGTCCATTTGGCTAACCCAAGAGAATCTGCCTATCACAAAATGTGTAATTTTATCATATCTAGAAATTCCGCTTTACCATGTAAGGTAACATATTCACAGATTACGGAAATCAGAACATGGACATCTTTGGGGGGATGCTGCTCAGCATACCATAACATTTCAGCTAAAATTGGAAGGAAAAGAAGGAGCCAGTCACATGAAAACTGGAAGGGATCCTGCCTACTCTAGAATCCTGAGGAAACAGATCCTCAGTGAAAGACTTCATGGCAGCTGGCTCTTTTGGGAAGCGATATGAGAAGCTAAAAGTGAGAATATAAAATGATATTTGAGATGAAGAAAGAATTATCAATAAAGAGTGGGCTAATAAACAAATTATTAATATGAGCAACTGGCTCAATCCTGCTGCGAATTCTTTGTGCAGCAAATCTCAGAATTTTACTGGTGGAATATGGAGAGTCTGGGCCTAGCATAATCCTGTGCATGAAGGTCAGTCAAGCTCCCAAGTTTCTCCCGATAGCTATTAGGCAGTCCAGAAGTGATGCCAGAAGGAGAGAGGGAGGCAAGGATGTTTGACATGGGAGGCTGTTGGCTCTCCAAAGCTGCACTGTGAAATCACAAGAAGTTGACTGGATATATGTTTTTTAAAAAGTAGTATTTGTTATAGATTGCAAAATATTCAAAAATTACGAGACGCAACCAAAACTTTCAAAAGTCTTGTGATATAGTACATGAAAATGTATTGTGTAATAATTACAGAACAATAAAGCATTATAGTGCATTACACAATTTGGAGCAAATATGCAGTATTGGAGGAAAAACAAAACAAACAAAAAAACCAAAGCTATCAGAGCAATAAGTTTAGTCCAAAATAGTCAGTTAATGCTATATTGTAGGTTTAGTTATAGACCTGTATGACTTGTAAAAATAATTTGGATACTCCAAAGAAGAAATATTTGTTAAGGTAGAATAAACAGCTTAAAGCAAAATTTTAAGAAGTATTACTACAACCTGGGTGCGGTGTCTCACACCTGTAATCCCAGCACTTTGGGAGGCCAAGGTGGGCAGATCACGAGGTCAAGAGATGGAGACCATCCTGGCCAACATGGTGAAACCCTGTCTCTATTAAAAAATACAAAAATTAGCTGTGCCTGGTGGCACGTGCCTGTAGTCCCAACTAGGCGGGAGGCTGAGGCAGGAGAATTGCTTGAACCCAGGATGCAGAGGTTGCAATGAGCCAAGATCACACAGCTGCACTGCAGCGTGGTGGCCAACGTGAGACTCCATCTCAAAAAGAAAAAAAAGATGAGTCTATATGTTACAGCATGTTTTGCAGTAAATATGAATTTTCTGGATGGAGAATGTTTCGATTTTAAGGGAGAAAGATATGCTAAGTAGCCTGTTAATAGATATTATTTGGTTACCTTATTTAATCATTCAAAAATATTTATTAAGTGTCCAACGTGTGTTACTCATTATTTCAGATGCTAGTGTTGTAGCATTGAATGGAACAGTGGAAGTATCTAGTCCTCATGAAGTTTCCATACTTGATATGTATATAACATTTTATTATTAAAAGATAAAAGATATTCATATATCATATAAAGTTTATCTTCATATATAAAATTTATAATATAAATAATAAATATATTGAACTATGAATGACATAATCAAAGCATATAAAATTTTTGTTTTCCACGATCCTTCAAAATATATTCAGTATGGGGTGTTTTTCTCTCTTAACTAGATAAAACTTCTTCAGACACATAACTTATTTTGTCAGTTTTTTTTTTTTTGAGATGGTGTCTCCCTCTGTGGCCCAGGCTGGAGTGAGCGGCGCCATCTTGGCTCACTGCAAGCTCCGCCTCCCGGGTTTCTGCCATTCTCCTGCCTCAGCCTCCCGAGTAGCTGGGACCACAGGCGCCGCCACCACGCCCAGATAATTTTTTTTTTTTTTTTTTTTTTTTGTATTTTTAGTAGAAATGGGGTTTCACGATGTTGGCCAGGATAGTCTTGATCTCCTGACTTCATGATCCACCCATCTTGGCCTCCCAAAGTGCTGGGATTACAGGCATGAACTGCCGCACCCGGCCATTTTGTCAGTCTTTTAAATAAAAGCGTTTGAGACTATTTAGATACTAAATACTTTTAGATTCTAAATGAAATATTTCATTTCTGTATTCAGCATTTCCATTTAATTCAATTGTCGAATTTATCCTCATTCACGGAAATGGCACTTAAGCTCAGGCTATGCAAGTGTACCAGCTGGAGACAGGCGTTGGCATCTGGCCCCTTTCATAAATAAAGATTTTGGCAGGTTAGAATCACAGCCATCACCATCCCTCTCCCTTTCTCCATACAACTGCTTTTCTCCTTTCCTGCCCATTAGCTATAGTTTATGACCCTCCCAGAGTCAATCTAATAGGAGATAGAGAGGCCAGAGGCTATGTGATGAGTACCCCTGCATACACACGTATGTGCACACAACTAACTGGGCACCTCATTCTTCCTCAAAAAAAAAAAAAAAAAAAAAAAAAAATTAGAAGGTTCATCTCCACGTCTTCCATTTTTCTTGTTCAGAAACAACTCCTACAGAATTTTGGTGGGCCTCTTTCCCTTAGGGGTAACTTACAAAAAAATTTAGTGAGAGAAACTATAGCCCAGTCCACTGCAATTATTCTTGAGGCCACAATATAAAAACATCATCTTCCCAAAACTAGGAGATATTAAGTCAAAAGTGTAATAACATTATCGACCTAATAGCAAGATTAATTTATTAAAATAACGTCAAGGCTTTGTCTTTAATGACACAATATAATCAGATATTTAGTTGGTACTGATGGTATTTGTTGATATATACATAGAAGAGTTTTATATTGTTTGGTACGGATGGTATTTGTTGATATATGTGTAGAGGAGTTTTATATAGTTGGTACTGATGGTATTTGTCGATAGATGTGTAAGGGGGTTTTAAATGTTTCCTCTACTCTTTCAAAGTTTGATAATTATGGTCTCTGGAATAAACTTATGTCGGCGCATTAACAGGAGAAAAAGCATTCACATTTATTATGAACATACGCAAGGGAACCTCACAAAATACAAGACTCAAAGAAGGGCCAGATGGCTGGCATTCTTATAGCATGGGGAGAGGGACTTGGAGCTTCTGGAAAGAGGTGGCAACAAATTATGGGAGGGTGACAGGAGGAGATGTATGGCTGACAAATGTTGCCTTGTTGTGTAGATAAAATCTCCCAGGTATTAAATGTTATTTCAAGGAAGAACTGTCAAAAGAATAGATACTAGCTTTGGAAAACATCTATCTAGGAAACATACTTACCTTTAGTTACTTTTCCTATGATTTTGTTAATCTTCCCTGGTTGATGAGATTCCATGGAGGGGACAAAAGTGCTCCTTTGCGAAGAATCTATCTCTAGGCAGATGAGGGAAGTTTTGGAAGATCATTTCCCTGCTCTACAAGGGAAGAAGATGGGTGAGAGGAAGTCAAGAGAAGAGTGGGCAGACTTTGCTTCTCCTTTAGTTCAAAGCCCTCAATATGCCAAAGTGCCAAACTTTGGGATACTGTTTTCTGAACCCGTACACACCCATCAGCTGCGTTTCAACCCTTTCAAACTCAGCATACACAAATGTAAATCTAATATTACATATAAACATACTGATGAGTCTTGTCAGAGCATCTGCATAAAGTAATGAATGTGAAGCACTCACATTAAAAAACCAATGTAGTCTCACGGTGACATATATAATAATTGCATATTTCTGATTGTGCACTTGTATCTTGACATTTTGCAGCCTCAAATCTCACATTAAATAAATAGGCTCAGCAATTGTTATAATACCTTAAAACAAACATATTACTACTCTCTGTAAAGACAAGCACAGTTTATTGTAGATGCCAACCTTTATTACTTTTCTGGCTAAAGGCAGAAAGACTCAAAGAGTGGATTTAAATGCAATTGTAACAAAAATGGAGAGTATATAAATCAAGTGTGGCAACCCACTGTCTACAGTACTCCAAAGTAACCAAGAGGTATTGTAATTACTAGATCACATCAAACCTAAACTTTTTATATATATTTGAAAATGGACATTGAAATAGAAACATGCAACAGAGGCAAAGAAGACAAGAGCTAATTTTTTTTTTTTTTTTTTTTGAGATGGAGTCTCCCTCTGTCCCAGGCTGGAGTGCAGCTGCGTGATCTTGGCTCACTGCAAGCTCCACCTCCCAGGTTCATGCCATTATCCTGCCTCAGCCTCCGGAGTAGCTGGGACTACAGACACCCGCCACCAATTTTTTGTTTTCATATTTTCAGTAGAGATGGGGTTTCACCGTGTTAACCTGGATGGTCTCAATCTCCTGACCTCGTGATCTGCCTGCCTCAGTCTCCCAAAGTGCTGGGATTACAGGCTTGAGCTACCGCACCCGGCCTAAAGAAAAAATGAGGATGGTGACTATCTTCATTTTCTATTGCTTCTAACATAACACCAGAAACCAGGTAATTTATAAAGAAAATGAATTTATTTCTTTCCGTTGTGCAGGCTAAGCAGTCCAAGGTAAGGGAGGGGACACATCAGATGAGAGCTATCTTGCTACTGGAGATTCTCAGTGCCCTGAGTTGGTGCAGGGCCTTAGATGGTGAGATGGCTGAACGAGTTTGTTCAGGTCTCTCTTTCTCAGCTTATAAACCCCTAGTCCTACTCTCATGGTAATCCATTAATACATTAATCTCTTAACTCATAGATGAATGCATCCATTCATGAAGGCAGTCCCCACATGACTTAATCACCTCCTAAAGGCTCTAGCTATTCAAGACTGCTGCATTGGGTATTAAATTTCAACGAGTTTTAGAGGGGACTTATATTTAAACCATAGCAGTTACATAAGTTGTTTTGGCACAAGTATCTTTGCCTACTACAATCAATAATAAGGGTGTGTTAGTTCAAAGTTGGACATTCAGTTGCTGGGTAAAAGTCCTCCTGGAAGTAATTATTATTATTATTATTATTTTTTTTGGTAAGGTTATGGTGGCCTTTGTGCAAGGTTGTGTTTTTCACTGAGCTTTTGAGATAGTTCTCTTATCAGGTATGTGTGCATGAGAACCCTCTCTTCATGGCATTTTCTGGCTCCATTTGTCAGGGTGTGAAACACAGGTGACTCTATTTTGATTCTGACAGCTTTCACAGTCACAGTGTTTACCTACATAGACAGGAAGGGAGTGACCTAAAATTGAGCTTGGCTCCCAAATGATTTTCCTCAGTCTCACCATTTGTTTCCAGAATAAGGAAAAAAAAGGGGAGGGGTATGTTTTTGCCAAAGGAAAGAAAGCTCCTTTCTTCCCTCAACTAATACTAATTGCTCTCTCTATTTTCCTCTCTTTCTGATCTTATCAGAGGCAGATCAGAAACTAATTTAAGAAATCTTGTGCCACGACCTACTCACACTCTAGGCAGAAGTCCTTAAAGTTCACTGCACAATAAAATCTTATTGGTGTCCTACTAAATTATACCAATTATCAGCCCTTACTCCTCCTCATTGAATCTTCTGAGGTGGATTTCCAGCAAAAGTCATGTTTTATTCATAAATAACAGTTGTACATATTTATGGGGTAACTGTGATCTTTGATACATGTATACAATGTGTAATAGTCAAACCAGGGTATTTAGGGTATGCATCATCTCAAACATTTACTATTTTTTGTGTTGGAAACATTTCAAATCTTCCTTTCTAGCTATTTTAACATATGCAATACAATATTGTTAACTCTAATTATTCTACTATGCTATTCAACACTAGAACTTAATTTTTCTATGTAATCCAGCTCTTTAGACCCCAAAATCTTCCAAGCCACTGGTAACCATCCTATTTCATTTAGCATAATGTCACCAATTTTACCAATGTTTCTGCAAATGACACAATTTCATTCTCTTTTATGGCTGTATAAGATTCCGTTGTCTATATATACCACCATTTCTGTGTCCATGCATCTGTTAATGAACATTTAGGTTGATTCACAACTTTGGCTATTGAAAATGGTGCCACAATAAATATGAGAGTGAAAATATCTTTCCAATGTACAGATATCCTTTTAAAAAAGAAATATATATATATACACCCAGTAGTAGGATTGCTGGATCATACGGTATATATATGTTTAGTTTTTGGAGCAATTTCAATACACTGTGTTGCAATGGCTGTGCTACTTTCCATTCCTGCCAACTGTGTACCAGTGTTTCCCTTTCCCCATGTCTTTGCCAGCATTTGTTATTGTTTGTCCTTTTGATATTAATAATAGCCATTTGAACTAGAGTGAGATGATATCTCATTTTGATTTGTATTCCCTTGATGATTATGATCTTGAGCAATTTTTCTTATACTTGGTGGTCATTTATATATCTTCTTTTATAAAATTTCTACTCAGGTCAATTGTTTATTTTTAAATTATATATATAAATAGATATATAGATATAGCTATAGATATTGAGTAGTTTGAGTTTATATATTCTGGATATTAACTCCTTGTCAGATGTAGAGTTGGCAAATATTTTCTTTAATTCCATAGGTTGTCTCTTCAGTCGGTTAACCGTTTCCTTTGCTGTCCAGTGCATTTTAGCTGATGTAATTCCATTTGCCTATTTTTGCTTTTGCTGCCTATGCCTTGAGATTTATCCACAAAATAATTGCCCAGACCAATGTCCAGTAGAATTTCCTCTATGTTCCCTTCTAGTAGTTTTATATTTTCAGGTGCTGAATTTAAGACTTCATTCCATTCTGAGTTGTTTTTCACATAAGATGAGAGACGAAGATCTAATTTTTGTAGACCCCTTCTGTATCTGGATATTCAGTTTTCACAGCACCATTTAATGAATAAAGTATCCTTTCCCCATCGTATGTTCTTGGCGGCTCTGTTAAAAAACAGTTTGGCTATAAATGTGTGAATGTATTTCTGGGTTCTCTATTCTGTTCCACTGATTTATTTGTCTTTGTTTTTTGCCAGCACCATACTATTTTAATTACTATAGCCTTTTTGTACATTTGAAAGTCAGAAAATGTGACGCCTTTTACTATAATTCTTCTTCTTTTTTTTTTTGGCTAGGATTTCTTTGGCTCTTTGGGGTCTTTTGTGGTACCATATCAAATTTAGGAATTTTATTTTTTATTTCTGTAAAGAATGTCATCGGTATTCTGATAGGAAAATCATAGAATCTTTAGATCACTTTAATATGGACAATTTAACAATATTGATTATTCAAATCTATGAACATGGATATATTTTCAATTTTTTGTGCACTCTTCAATTTCTTTGGTCACTGGTTTATAGCTTTTATTGTAGAAGCATTTCCCTTCTTTGATTAAATTTACTCCTATGTATTTTTAACAGCGATTATAAATGAGATTGTATTTTTTATTTCTTTTTCTGATTGTTCACTGTTAACATTTAGAAATGCTATTGATTTTTGCATGTTAATTTTATATTCCGCAAATTTACTGAATCTATTTATCAGTTCTAACAGTCCTTTGGTGCAGTCTTGAGATTTTCTAACTATAGGATCATTGTGTTTGTGAACCAAGATAATTTTTTCTGGATCATAAAGGAAAGACTTTAATTTTTCCCTATTCTGTATGATGGAAGCTGTGGGTTTCTGATATATACTTTTATTGTCTTGAGGTAAGTTACTTCTGTACCTGGTTTGTTGAGGGTTATTATCACAAAGAAATGCCAGATTTTGTCAAATGGTTTTGCTTTATCTATTAAAACTCATACAGTTTTGGTTATCAATTATGTTAATGTAATATACCATGTTTATTGATTTGCATATGTTGAGCCATCATTTAATCCCTGGAATGAATCTAATTTGATCAGAATAAAAATATTTTAATGTGTTCTTGAATTTGATTTGCTAGTATTTTGTTGAGAATTTTTTTCATCTATGCTCATCAGGGATATTGATCTGTAGTTTTCTCTGTTTTGTGTTTTTGTTTGGTATTGATATCAGGATAATGCTGGCCTCATACAATGAGTTTGGAATTTTCTCTTCTTCAATTTTTTAAAAACTAGTTGAGTAGAATTGATATTAGTTCTTTAAACGATTGGTAGAATTTGGCAGTGAAGTCATCAGATCATTGGCTTTTGCTTAATGAGAGATTTATTACTGCTTCCATCTTGTTATTTGTTGTTGGTTTGTTCAAGATTTTAGTTCATGGTTCAGTCTTGATAGGTTGTATGTGTCCAAGTATTTATTTATCTCTTCTATGTTTTCCTATTTGTTGACACATAGTTGTTCATAATAGTATTCAATGTTCCTTTGATTTCTGTGGTATCAGTTGTAATATATTCTTTTGCATTCCTGATTTTATTTGTGTCCTTTTTTTTCTGGGTTATTCTAGCTACACGTTTATCATTTTTTTTTAAATCTCAAATAAAGCAACTTTTTGCTTTCTTGATCGTTTGTATTTTGTAGTCTCAAATTCTTGTGCTTTACTCTGATCTTTATTATTTCTTTCCTTCTAATAATTCTGGGTTTAGTTTGTTCTTGCATTTTTAGTTCCTTAAGGTGTATTGTTAGATTGTTTACTTGAAGTCTTTCTATTCTGTTGATGTAGGTGTTTGTTGCTATATACTTCCCTCTTAGGATCACTCTTGCTGTATGCCGTAAGTTTTATTCTGTTGTGTTTCCATTTTCATTTACCTCAAGAAAATTTCAAGAAAATTGTAATTTCTTCATTTCCCCATTCATATTTATAAAGCATGTTTAATTTCCATGAATACATATAGTTTGCAAAGTTCCTTCTTTTGTTGATTTCTTTTTTTTTTTTTTACATTCTACCAACAATTTTTTTTTATTATTATACTACTTTAAGTTCTAGGGTACATTTGCACAATGTGCAGGTTCGTTACATATCTATACATGTGCCATGTTGGTGTACTGCACCCATCAACTCATCAGCACCCATGAACTCGTCATTTACATCAAGTATAACTCCCAATGCCATCTCTCCCCCCTCCCCCCTCCCCATAATAGGCCTGGTGTGTGATGTTCCCCTTCCCGAGTCCAAGTGATCTCATTGTTCAATTCTCACCTATGAGTGAGAATATGTTGTGTTTCGTTTTCTGTTCTTGTGATAGTTTGCTGAGAATGATGGTTTCCAGCTGCATCCATGTCCCTACAAAGGACACAAACTCATCCTTTTTTATGGCTGCATAGTATTCCATGGTGTATATGTGCCACATTTTCTTAATCCAGTCTGTCACTGGTGGACATTTGGGTTGATTCCAAGTCTTTGCTATTGTGAATAGTGCCGCAGTAAACATACGTGTGCATGTGTCTTTATAACAGCATGATTTATAATCCTTTGGATATATACCCAGTAATGGGATGGCTGGGTCATATGGTATTTCTAGTTCTAGATCCTTGAGGAATCGCCATACTGTTTTCCACAATGGTTGAACTAGTTTACAGTCCCACCAACAGTGTAAGAGTGTTCCTATTTCTCCACATCCTCTCCAGCACCTGCTGTTTCCTGACTTTTTCATGATTACCATTGTAACTGGTGTGAGATGGTATCTCATTGTGGTTTTGATTTGCATTTCTCTGATGGCCAGTGATGACGAACATTTTTTCATGTGTCTGTTGGCCGTATGCATGTCTTCTTTTGAGAAATGTCTATTCATATCCTTTGCCCACTTTTTGATGGGGTTGTTTTTTTCTTGTAAATTTGTTTGAGTTCTTTGTAGGTTCTGGATATTAGCCCTTTGTCAGATGAGTAGATTGCAAAATTTTTTTCCCATTCTGTAGGTTGCCTGTTCACTCTGATGGTAGTTTCTTTTGCTGTGCAGAAGCTCTTTAGTTTAATTAGATCCCATTTGTCAATTATGGCTTTTGTTGCCGTTGCTTTTAGTGTTTTAGACACGAAGTCCTTGCCCATGCCTATGTCCTGAATGGTATTACCTAGGTTTTCTTCTAGGGTTTTTATGGTTTTAGGTCTAACATTTAAGTCTCTAATTCATCTTGAATTAATTTTCATATAAGGAGTAAGAAAAGGATCCAGTTTCAGCTTTCTACTTATGGCTAGCCAATTTTCCCAGCACCATTTATTAAACAGGGAATCCTTTCCCCATTTCTTGTTTTTCTCAGGTTTGTCAAAATCAGATGGCTGTAGATGTGTGGTATTATTTCTGAGGACTCTGTTCTGTTCCATTGGTCTGTATCTCTATCTCTGTTTTGGTACCAGTACCATGCTGTTTTGGTTATTGTAGCCTTGTAGTATAGTTTGAAGTCAGGTAGTGTGATGCCTCCAGCTTTGTTCTTTTGACTTAGGATTGTCTTGGCAATGCATGGTCCTTTGTGGTTCCATATGAACTTTAAAGCAGTTTTTTCCAATTCTGTGAAGAAACTCATTGGTAGCTTAATGGAGATGGCATTGAATCTATAGATTACCTTGTACAGTATGGCCATTTTCACGATATTGATTCTTCCTATCCATGAGCATGGAATGTTCTTCCATTTGTCTGTATCCTCTTTTATTTCACTTAGCAGTGGTTTGTAGTTCTCCTTGAAGGGGTCCTTTACATCCCTTGTAAGTTGGATTCCTAGGTATTTTATTCTCTTTGAAGCAATTGTGAATGGAAGTTCATTCATGATTTGGCTCTCTGTTTTTTTGTTACTGGTGCATAAGAATCCTTGTGATTTTTGCACATTGATTTTGTATCCTGAGACTTTGCTGAAGTTGCTTATCAGCTTAAGGAGATTTTGGGCTGAGATGATGGGGTTTTCTAAATATACAATCATGTCATCTGCAAACAGGGACAATTTGACTTCTTCTTTTCCTAACTGAATACCCTTTATTTCTTTCTCTTGCCTGATTGCCCTGGCCAGAATTTCCAACACTATGTTAAATAGGAGTGGTGAGAGAGGGCATCCCTGTCTTGTGCCAGTTTTCAAAGGGAATGCTTCCAGTTTTTGCCCATTCAGTATGACATTGGCTGTGGATTTGTCATAAATAGCTCTTACTATTTTTAGATATGTTCCATCAATACCGAATTTATTGAGAGTTTTTAGCATGAAGGGCTGTTGAATTTTGTCAAAAGCCTTTTCTGCATCTCTTGAGATAATCATGTGGTTTTTGTCTTTGGTTCTGTTCATATGCTGGATTACGTTTATTGATTTGCGTATGTTGAACCAGGCTTGCATCGCATTGATGAAGCCCACTTGATCATGGTGGATAAGCTTTTTGATGTGCTGCTGGATTCGGTTTGCCAGTATTTTATTGAGGATTTTTGCATCGATGTTTATCAGAGATATTGGTCTAAAATTCTCTTTTTTTGTTGTGTCTCTGCCAGGCTTTGGCATTAGGATGATGTTGACCTCATAAAATGAGTTAGGGAGGATTCCCTCTTTTTCTATTGATTGGAATAGTTTCAGAAGGAATGGTACCAGCTCCTACTTGTACCTCCGGTAGATTTCGGCTGTGAATCCATCTGGTCCTGGACTTTTTTTGGTTGGTAGGCTATATATATATATATAGAGAGAGAGAGAGAGAGAGAGAGATAGAGAGAGAGAGAGAGAGAGAGTAGCCATCCTAACTGAGATGAGATGCTATCTCATTGTGGCTTTGATTTTCATTTTCCTGATTAGTTGTGTTGAGCATTTTTTCATATGGCTGTTGGCCATTTGTATGTCGTCTTTTGAGAAATGTCTCTTCATATCATTTGGCCATTTTTATATTGAATTATTTGTTTCTTTCCTATTGAGATCTTTGAATCCTTTGTATATTCTGAATTTTAGCCCTGATCAGAAGAAAAGTTTGAAAATATTTTATCCCAGTGTGTAGGCTGTCTTTTCACAATGTTGAGGTTTTCTTTTCTGTGCAAAAGTTTTTCAGTTTGCTACAATTCGATTTGTTCATTTTTGCTTTTACTGCCTGTGCTTTTACGTATTGTTTCTTTTTTTTTTTGGACGGAGTTTCACTCTTTTTGCCCAGGCTGGCATGCAATGGCGCGATCTCAGCTCATCACAGAGCGAGACTCCGTCTCAAATAATAATAATAATAATAATAATAATTTTAAGGGTATCTAGATGCTTGTTTTAGGGCTAATTATGCATGCTGCTAAAAAAAAATGACATATTGATTTAATCTGTAATTAAACATAATATATGCATAAGATTTCTTCCTCAAATTTGCTAATAGTTTTAATATTCTTGATAGTTTATGTGATAAATAAATTTATTACCTGAAACTCTAATTATGTCTTTTAAACTTGTATTAGTGTCTTATGTCTGCTAACTTTCATTTGTTTTAAACAATTCTTTGCAATGACTCACGCCTGTAATCCCAGCACTTTGGGAGGGCGAGGCGGGCAGATCACTTGAGGCCAGTAGTTTGAGACCAGCCTGCCCAACGTGGTGAAACCCCGTCTCTACTAAAAACACAAAAAATTATCTGGTCGTGGTGGCGGGTGCCTGTGGTCTCAGCTACTCAGGAGGCTGAGGCAGGAGAATCGCATGAACCTGGGAGGCAGAGCTTGCAGTGAGCAGATATTGCGCAACTGCCCTCCAGCCTGGGTGACACAGCGAAATTCCGTCTCAAAACAAACAAAAAAAAAGTACTGTAACTGACCTAGTTAAAAATTTAAATTTGCATGAAAAATCATTGATTTGGAGTAACAAAAATAAATACATGAAATTGTAGAATGCATGTTAGAAAATTAGCACTCAAAATTAACTAATGTCATTATCAGTTAAGCAATAACCATTACTGGTAAACCTGTCCTCTAAGACTAATAAAACCAATTACTTCTGTATAAAATTGAAGACTGGGCCTTAGCCTCATTCATGTTTCAACAACATGGGTAAGATAATAGGAGCAAAACCCTTAGAAATCTGAATTATCGTCTCAAATTATTGACTAAGTTACTTGATTATCCTACTAAAGTAGAAGTCAAAGGAGGTCTCAGACACATTATAAACACTTTTTAAGAAAATTTTGTGCTGTCCTTGTAATAGATTATTCTCTGGTAAGAAGGTTTACTGTGGAAGGGTATAATTTGTATAATTCCTATGGGCTATGAGCAAAACAATCAATATTGTTTGCCAATGGTTTGAAACCTCAGTATATTCTATTTAGTGCCACCTGAAGCAAAGATTTTACTCTGACAGTGTGTTTTCATTTACTTAATGTTACAATTGATATGGATATCAAGTATTATACAAATTCACGTGGTAGAACCAAATACCCTTGAACATCAATGAGTCTGCATTTTAATAGCCCCATCATATGTTTTTTCCTCAATTTTAAATCAGAAGAGTAGCAAGTAGTTTCCTTGTAGATACACATTGATTTGATAAGAGGTCTTTAGATTTTACTTCTCTGATACTAAGAAACTTCTCCAAGCAGAGTATAAAGAGAGGGCTATTCAAATCTATCCATCAAAATAAAATTAAAATCATTCTTAGGATCCATTGGCTAGTACAGACAGTGGATTCCAATATATTCTGAAACTGAATTACTTTTGTATAATTTAACTAGGCTTCATGTATTGAATACACTTAATTATCTTGAAACTGAGTAGGTCTTTAATAAGGTTTCTCCATGAACCTCTTATGATGGGTAATTCTGAAAACATTTGTATTTATAAGTTTATGAAAGAGAAGTATTTTGGCATCATATTATACTACACAAACCACACTGACTGATATTTTTATAAAGTAGTCTATTATAAAACATGAGGATGGGTTCATTGGGTTCAAGGATTCCATTAGAAAGCCACAAGATTTTAGGTCAAATTAAGATGACGAAAACCTCTGCAATGTATCAAACTCTAAAATCCAGGAGATATAATCTGGTAAAAATAAGATGTTCACCTAGTAAAATCGGATAAATTGGCCACAATTTGTGCGGAATGAAGGAAAATATGTCCAGCTTATATTTCCCTAGTAACCCACAATATCTAACAAAATAAGTATTTTGGAAGACAGAATAGATATACAGAAAGATGATTCCAGGGAGTGGTTGAAAGGTTCTAGGAGAAAGGCACAAAATTTGGGTCTAAAGTAAGTGACCCTCCAGAAACCTGCAGATTAACTGTATAAACAGTGATATTGTTTGGCCATGTCCTCACTCAAATGTTACCTCAAATTGAAATCTGAATTGCAATCCTCACCTGTGGAGGGAGGGACCTGGTGGGTGGTGATTGGATCATGGGGGCAGTTTCCCCCATGCTATTCTTATGATAGTGAATGGGTTCTCACAAGCTCTGATAGTTTTATAAGTGGCAGGTTCCACCCACCCCTGACTTACCTGCCTCCATGTAAGACATGCCTATTTTCCCTTCTGCCATGATTGTAAATTTCCTGAGGCCTTCCCAGCCATGTGAAACTGTGAATCAATTAAACCTCTTTTCTTTATAAATTATTTAGTCTCAGGCAGTTCCTTATAGCAGTGTGAAAACAGAGTAATACTAACAGCTATATAATGGGTTATGAAAATATTCTGGTCATAATCTTCTTAATCTCAGAAAAAAAATTTGTTGAAGAAGGTGTTAGATTTTGTGCCCTTCCTTGAAATGTATCTGCTTATTTGCTAGCATTAGAAGTAGTCACTTTACTACAAACATCATCCATGAGTTCATGAAGATGTGTTGCTGTAAAAAAGGTGCTGCTAATGCTATTCTAAATCTTCTGGGAAAGTGGACAAAAATTAAGGTTCTATTATAATAGGCTAAATTTTAGAATACCTTCTACTACCTTCACCAAATATTTTCCCTTATCTCTCATGACTTTTCATTCTTCCACACGTGGAGTTTGCAGACTTTCCTTTCATTGAAGTGATGGTGGCTGTTCCATTCATCTGGAAATAATAAACCAATCATAGAATCTATTATAAACAAATATGGCTTATTACTGCAAGAGACTGAAACATATACTTAGTCTCATTATTAATGTGTACATTTGGATTTTCTATAACATCTTCCCAAGTCACTACTTAATGATCTAAACTCTGGACAACCAGTCTTCTTTCTGGCTTTCTGGAAGAAGAAAGGAAATGGGTTCTTGAATCATGATAGAAAAGTTCTATTGTGCCTATTGACTATGGTTAAACTATGTGGTATATCATTGAGTTTAAATATTAGCTTCTCAAAGAAGAATATTATACTTATAGATCTAAATATATCTCGGAATTATTAACATGATGAAAATTATCATGGAAAACATAGATATTTCAGTTGTCTCCTTATATATGGTTCTTAATGTGTCATATTGGGTTGGGTTCTCTTCTCTTGACATAATCCAGGCATGCTGGGCTCCTTGTTTAGCAGTGAATGACAAAACTCTGGAGGTAATGCTCTTTTTGCGGTGCTCTAAGGTATGCTGTCTAGAGTTTTAAATCTTGCTGTGCAACTGGTCTTTAACTAAATGCCCTAAACTTGTTGAAATGCACATAATTAGCAATGTGATCAATGACAAGTAAAACAATTAATCAGATAAAATAATGGTTGATTATGTGCCCCCCTCTAATAAAAAGTAACCAAAAGGGGAATCTGAAAATTTAGAACTGAACTCAATAAAATAGCTTCTAGACATTTAAAATGTTTTTTTCATATTATACAGTCCCTACAAATTAATTCTAATCAGATAATTTTATTTTTAAGCATATTTTCATGTTATTTATTTGTAGTTTTTAGTGTCCCATTAATATTGTTTTGCTTATAATTTATAAGCTAAACAGCAGAATGTATAACATAATTAATGACACATCTGTGTTTAAATTTTTTGATTATACTTCTAAAGGTTTATTGCTGAGTAGGCTCTTTTATTAAAAGATATGAATATTGGTTTTCTGACTTTTTCTCCGAATTCCAGTTTTCCATAAATAAACTTAAAATATAAAAAATTACCTCATTTTGGTTTCTCATCTGTGTTTTAAAATTAAATGTAATTAATATAGGTAGTACAAAAACAAAACAAAACAAAAAACAGTATTTCCTTTCAGTTTGAAACATTTAATCTGAAGTAAGAAATTCTAAATTTATTTTCCCCTCTGTCCTTTTCCCTGGGTTGGTGTTATACATTCAGATACATGTGTCTGGTCTTTGGGCAATATCTTTCCAAACTTACATCACCTGAGATAAAAAAGAAAAAAAAAAACAATTAAATTGTATGTAATTCTCATCTCTCCTTACCTTACTATACAATTAACACTGAAATATGTTCATCCTCATCTTATCATCCATTTTAATTTTCATTCTGCATCTCTTGGGGCCTACTCTTGCACAATCACAGTGCAATTCAAATATGCCAGCTACTTTGGCAGTTATGTCTGTATGTTACCCTTGGTAACATCTGAAACTATGGTCACTCACTCTTCTCCTCAGAGGATTACCAGAAACTCGATAGTGCTTCTTGAAAGTCGTACCTTGCCACTCTGACACACTAGTCTACCACACAGCCATGTCTGCTCTGTTGATTTCATGCCATCGTAATATAGGGAAAGCCTGAGAGGCTGCCACTGCCCAGAATTCCAGAAAGGAAACAGGATATAGTTCTTTTCTTTCCTTAATTCCCCGAATTTCCTGGAGGGCTGGTTATCTAGGAAGCGGATTTAATCTCGGGGTTGGGGCAGAAACTGCATGCCTGTTGACAGTGATTTGAGCATCTTTTCCCCTTTTTCTTCCAACTTTTTCAGGTTGCAAAGGTTAGAGGCTCTTTATACAGCTATGTGTATATATGTTTGTGGGTTTTGTTTGCTCATCATTCTGTGTGCAAATGCTTGTGTGTGTATATAGTGGGGGTGGTAATAGAGAATGGGAAGTTAAACTGGTTTTTCCAGATTCTGCTTCCACTTATATTTATAGCTTATATTATTCCTGGATGACAGCCAGGTTTGTTCATTTATTTACTTTAAAATTAGAAAAACAAGAATTAACATTTAATTTTCTGTTTTCATCTGGCAGTTAGACCCTGACATATTTCAATGGATGACACATATTCATATATCTCTTCACCCAGTCTAGAGAATAAACTTAACCAATGTTTTGAAGAAACTATAATCCCCGTAATACACACCTAGAATATTGTTATTGTCTACACCTATATCTACAGAGCAGTGTGAATGCCTTAATCGTGCTGTGCTTTCTGAGATGCAAAGCATGACCTGTGCGTAATTTTTTACCTATCCTCCTTTATATCTGTGTGTTTTAGCACCCTAATATATGAATGGCAATTAGTCTATATGTATGTATTTGAGTATTATGTGTAGAACTATTTTGTGGTTGCCTTAAGACATGCACATACATATGCACATGCATGGATTAGAGCAATGATACTCAAATGATTTATACAAATGATATCCTATGAAATGTTAACATCATTGTATGAATGTAGTATTATTGAACAAATTTCTTTACAAAACGACAAAAATTATTATAATTAAATAACTCATCTTTCATATATATATATATCTCTACAGATTTTTCACTGTTTTATTTTTTTAATGGGCAAATAGAAGTTGTATATGTTTATGTGCATAATATAATGTTTTGATATACATCTACATTGACAAATGGTTTAAATCAAGCCAACACATTGATCACCTCATGTAGTTATTTTTTGTGGTGAGGACATTTAAAATTTTCAAGTGTGCATTAACTATAGTCACCACTCAGTAAAATAGGTCTCCAGAGCTTAGTCCTCCTGGGTAACTGAAACTTTGTCTTTTGACTGTCATCTCTACAGCCCCCTCTTCTCCAACCCCTGGTAACCACCACTCTAGTTTCTACTTCTGTGAATTAAACTGTTTTAGATTCCACCACATAGGAGCGAAATCAAGGAATACTTGTCTTTTTGTGCCAGGGTTATTTCATTTAACACAGTGTCCTTCAGGTTCATCCATGTTGTCACAAGTGATAACATTTCCTTCCTTTTAAAAGCCAAATAGTATTCTGTTATATATAAATGACACATTTCAAAAATCCATTCATCAGTTGATGAACATTTAGATTGATTCCATATCCTGGTTATTGCGAATAATGCTGCAATGAATATTTGAATGTGAGAATGCAGATCTCTTTTTGACGTAATTTTTTTTTAGAGATAGGGTCTCACTCTGTTACCCAGGTTGGGGTGCAGTAGTATGAACATAGCTCCCTGTAGCCTCAAATTCCTGGTCTCAGGGGATGCTTGAGCCTCAACCTTCCCAGCAGCTAACACTACAGGTTCATGCCACCCTGCTTGACTATTTTTGAATTTTTATTTTTCTAGAGACAGAATCTTGCTATGCTTCCCAGACTGGTCTCAAACTCCTGGCGTCAAGCAATTCTTCCACCTCAGCTGCCCAAAGTTCTGGACTTATGGTTTTCAGCCACCATACTCAGCTAACATATCGATTTCATTTCCTTTAGATATATATCCAGAAGTGTGATAGCTGGGTTAATATGGTAGTTCTAATTTTAATATTGTGAGGAACTTCCATACTGCTTTTCATAAGGGCTGAAATAATTTGCATTCTCACGAACAGTGTAAATAGGTTTTCTCTTCTCCACGTGCTTGTAAACACTTATCTTTTGTCTTTTTGATAGTAGCCATTCTAACAAGTGTGAGGTGATACCTCATTGTGGTTTCAATTTGTATTTCCTTGGTAATTAGTGATATTGAGCATTTTTAAATGTACTTGTTGACAACTGGCATGTCTTATTTTGAAAAAATGTCTATTTGAGTCATTTATCCATTTTTTAAAAAATCAGGTTGTTTTCTTGCTATTAAATTGTTTGGGTTCCTTATACATTTCGGATATTAACTCCTTATAAGTAGTATCATTTGAAACTATTTTCTCCCATCCTATAGGCTGCCTCTTAACTCTGTTGACTGTTTCCTTTGCTGTACAGAGATACTACACTCTTTATTCAGTCACTTCAGCCTTGAGTAACTGCTTGAATTTTTACTAACCTGATTACACACTCAATATGTGCACATGAGGCAATGTTCTTGTTTCTATTACTAAAAATGCACTATTTGTTTGGACCCAAATTGAGGTGACTGTGCATGACTAGACTCATACCTGATATAATATAAAAGTTTCTCTACAAATGCGTTTTTTGTCTTCCTCAGTTTAAACTCTAGTTTGTCAAAATCCGTAGGTCAGCTGGAAAAGGTTTTGAAACAGCAGTGAACTTCAGCATACCAATTGAGAACATTTACAATATGCGAAAACTTATTAATTTTCTACTTCACCTACAGCAGTAAGATATCACAGTCTTATAAGTAAAAAAATGAGTAAACTGACCTAGATAATTGTCAGAGATTTTTTATTTTGATTTTTCTTTCTTGTCTGTGAAGAACATTATCGAAAAAATTGTCTACTATCACTTGTCTCATTTACTAAATAAAAGTATAGGTATAATCTGATAATAAGACAGTTCTGTGAACTAAATATATAGCTTTAAAAATAGTGCTATAAAAATGTATTACTTTTTAATTTTATGTTTTTTTCCTCATTTGCAGAGGACTAGTGGAAGATTCTCTGTAAAACATTAGTTGGTTGTCAAATCTTTGGCCAAACAAATAGGCCACCTGATTTTAGAATGCTTTAGTAGAAAGAGAGGAAGAAGTATAAGCTTAAAACTCTGTAGGCATAAGGAATAATATAAAGGACAATGTAAATGGACCAATAGTATTTTAGTATTAGGTTGGTGCAACAGCGATTGCATTTTTTTGCCCTTGAAAGTAACGGCAAAAGCTGCGATGACTTTTGCACAAACCTAATAAATCTTGATTGGATTATATGAAAATCTTTGAGTGAGTTTTACCAATTACCCTGCACTGCATTACACAAAACAATTATACTAATATGCCACTCTTCATTCTAAAGCCTTACTTAAATTACAAAGCAGTGCCTCTTCGGCATGTAAGTGATTCATGAAATTTTAATGTATGTACGGTAGCAATAAGAAAGACACGACTGTAGAAATCCCATAAAGGCTATTAAAAAGAGAGGAGAAGCAAAACAAACGGGCTTTCAGGATTTATAATCCATGTCATACTCATGTATCTTTTTGTTATGTTCAGCAAGTCAATCTAGATTTAACATACACATTGATAAAAATTAGATTTATAAAGAATTTAAAATGCTATTTAGATCTGTGGGTGCTATTATATCTTATTCCTTTTTGTTTTAACTAACGAGGATAGAGCCCTCATTAGAATGGATTAGTAAGCTTGAATTCACGGTCTGTTCATGTAAAGAGGTAATTCAGCCCTGGTTCTTTAACAGACAGAGCTATACTAGGGTGCTGCTGCTTACATTTACGAGCAAAGGTTCGTGAACAGTGGTATTTCTCTTGTTCTTTTCAAACAGCTCCCTAGTGAACCAATGGTGACACATTACAATCTGAATGGATACTATCTGAGTTTGGAGAATAGTTACCAAGCTAATGTTAACAGCACATCTCAGCAACACAGGTAATATTTTGGGGTGTTTTAAGTTGCAAATTTTTAAAAATCGAATATAAAACTGAAAACTAAGCATGGAAATGTTACAGAAAAAGTACCAACAAAAATAATAACAAACACTTTCATAGAGTTTAGTGTACATCACTGTTCTAAGTACTTTATGTCAAATTTCCTTCTTGTAATACATTTTGGTTCAAGTTATTTTATTATCCAATATTACAAAGACACCCTGGTAGAAAGTGGCAGTGTCAGGACTTGAACTTAAATAGGTTGGTACCAAAGATTGTGCTCTGAATTAAAACATTAAATTGCTTCTTTTCTGTCATGTTTCTAGGATTCTATTCAAAATACCAAAATAGTTAAAATGCCTAACTTTAGTTATGCACATTAAATGCAAATTTCTGTTCTTTTAAAACTATGTGAAAAAAGAAACATATACATATTAATTGTTAGGCCAGCATTTCTTATGTAGCATTTGAAAACCGAAGTAATTTAAAATAATAGCTTTTCTAGTTCATTTATTTTTCATGTTAACTTGTTTTTAACAGTATACTCTTAAAGGATATCATTAGGGATATTTCTTTAGATAATATTTGCCAAACATTGTAATTTATTCCAATACAGGTAAACACAATTTGCCCTATAGGTGCCTTTGTTACTAATGTGTATATTGTGTGTGATCTATAGTTTTAATGGATTCTTTGAAGCAGTAATCTATTTAGTGTATTCGATGTGTACAACTCAAATTCTGAGTCCACTAGATGTTCAAATTTGGCGTGAGTAGTGAAGAATAATCGTTAGCACAAACGTTTCATAGGTAAAAATGTAACTTATTTTGTAAAGTTGCTTGATTACATGAGTATCTGAAAAGGGAATAGTTGCTTACTTCTAAAGTTTTAAGGCCATGAGGTCATAAGGTTTACAATACTTATTTATATTATTAAATCATTATTGCGCCAAAAGTCTAAGTACACATTTTGATGTGTTTTGAATGTGTATCTATTTTAGAATCATTCAATATGGCAGAAGACTAGCATATTGCTAAATTCGAAAACATTATCTTGTAACAAGAAAAATATAGTGTCCTTCTCAATAATCTCTATCCATAATAGTACACTTCTTTAACTCACTCTTATCATTGGTCTTACATTTATTCATCTCTAATTTCACCGAACCACACATTTAGCTAGAACAGCTTGGTAACCAGCAAGATCATATCCTCTAGGAATTTTGGTCAAAAGAGAACAGAAGACGAGTAAGAAGAGTAATCTCTAGAATTTATTTCTAGCCATAAATCTTCTTCTCCCCTTTTTCGAATCAGCTTGATACTGCTTCAATTACAACCACCACCACCACAAGAGTAACAATAAAAACTAGACTCTTCCTGTATCTACAATTTTCTCTATTTGTCTTTATAAAAAGCTGTTCTCTGTTGTAACAACCTTTGCTTACCAAACCATGAGACTGTAAGCAAAGCTCTTAACAGACTGCACTTATTTCCGTAAAATAATGGCCAAGAGGAATTGAAAACCAAAAGTTACTGGGTGTTAATTCATGAAAGAGAAGATACCGAGCTTCATAAAATGCCAACCCCGCATATAATTTATGTTAAACATAAATACTTGGATTTTAGGTTAATATTTTTTGGTGGGACAAGATGTCATATTAGGAGCTCAGGATCTGGGAAGCTCCAGAAAGATAAATAATTAGTTACGGTGTCTTTGTTTTAAGAACTGGAATTTGTCAAGAAGAATTTTCCTACTATATCATCAAACTTACTATGTGTTGATATTGGCACTCTTGTTAACAAAAAGTTCTGTAGTATCTTGTTAGAAGTTATAAAGAATTTGAAAGTTGCAAAGTGAAAAATACTAGTTTTCAATTTTGACCTGTATTTGAAATATTTATTTGTAATTCCTAATGAATTTTTTTGAAAAACCCTAATATACTTGTCTGCATTCATTGAATGAGAAAATTAACAAAGCACTAAGAGATAATTCAAGGAGCAACATGTAAAGTAAGTTCATAAGTAGGCCAACTCTGAGTACATGCTCAGTATTACACACAAGATAAAGGACAATGTTTTGTTTTCACCTAAAGGCATTTTCATGCAGTGACTTTGAATTAATCGTTATGTGCACTGAAAATTCTTTCACTATATACATGCAGCTAATTCTTGGAGAATTCCCACAGACATACAAAGTATTTTAGGCTACCACAAAGAGAATAGGTTCAGTTACATGAACTTTTGAAGAGGTTTCAGGCTTTGAGACAGAGGAAATTTATCCAAAACACCCTGCTTCACACATGTGATTCGTTGTGAAGTTATTTTTATTTCAACTTGAAAGCAGTTTATGACAATGCTTTTCTTTACAATCTAATGACTTCCTTGGAGATCCCTTATGGTTTTTGGCCAACAGAATAATTTATTAGAGATAAACTCATATCTTTACACAAAGTTGATTCAAACAATAGGATCACTCTGAAATGAAGCCAATGATCGGTGTTAAAGGAGACCTGAGATTTAGAAGAGAAAAACATAATGTCTTAATAAAATAATGCAAAATCAATACAGGCACATTTTGTCAAATGCATAGTTTTGTCCAAACATCACTGTACTCAACAATGAAAACATAAAGTTGGAACTTGTGTGTGTGTGTGTGTGTGTGTGTGTGTGAAGTACAAAGGACTCTACAGGTATATGGAAAGACATAAGCTTATGAATTCAGTTTAAAAAACTTTCAGCTATGGTTTAGTAAAGAAAAGACTAAGTAGAAAAATGGTCAAGTTGCATAAAATATTTTACGTTGAAGAACACAGGCTTCTTTGCTAGATAACAGCATAGTAAAATCAAAGGGAGCAATTTGGAGAAAGATTAAAGTCATTAAAAAATGATGCTTCATACAGTGTGTAGAAAAGCTTGTAGAATTAATGGCAAATTCATGACAAACATGGAATAAATAGAACATTTGCATATAGAAAAAAACAATTTGATGAAAATCATGAATAAATAGGTCAGTGATCTCTCAACTAAGATAACCTGTGACAAACCTAAATTCTAAGGTTACTACCAGAGAACTAGGGAGGCTGACTTCTCTCTCTGACCCTAATTCATGAAGAACTCTAAACAATAATATTTGCAGCTTCAAAAACTATGTTGGGATTCAACTCAAATTTATGAATCTCTGATCAGGTCAGGTCAGAATATGCTGAGTCGTATTTATCAGTTTATATTATAAAGACTAAAAAGAAATGAGTTTCATGTCCAAACACTTGAAAGCTCAGTACTAGAATGTTAGACTCAGAGACAACTAAGGCCTGAAAAAAAAATTTTAAAAAAAGATTAAACACTACCTTAGAACAGCAGGTGATACATTTACAAATTCTCCACACTATGTGTTTGTTCCTATTGCTGCTGCAACAAATTAAATTATTGCAAACTTAAGGGTCTAAACCAACACAAATGTATTCTCTTACCATTCTGAAGGTCAGGAGTACAAAACTGGTATTATTCAACTAAAGTTCAGGTGTTAAAAAGTCTGGTGTCTTCTAGAGGCTCTGATGAGAGAATTTATTTTTTTGCCACTTTTCTGCTTCTGGCAGCCATATGTATTTTTCTGTAGCTTCTTCTTCCACCTTCAGAGTGGTTGCAACAACTTTGAAGAGGTTGGAACTCCAACCTCTACTTCAGTCATTCTATCACCTTAGTCTTTGCCTCTGATTCCTCCAGCACCCCTCTTATAAGGAGGCTTGTGACTATATCAGGTCTACCTGAATAATGCATATTTGCCTTTCAAAATCCTTAATCACATTTGCAAAGTCCTTTTTGTACCATAAAGGTAACATTCTCTGGTTCGAGGGATTACTATGTAGATATATTTGGGAGCCATTATTTAGCCAACCTTACTTATAGACCTATACAAAATACATACCACAATGCGTAGAACAGGTGTGTGTGTGTGTGTGTGTGCAAATTCAAAGGTTCATATTTTAATAACTCTAAATATTATTCAAAATTTATATCCCATTTCTGGGCCACTGCACTGAACCGAACCCTTTGAGGATAATTGACATATATTTTTAAATTTAAAGATTAGAATATGGTATTAACGATGAAACTCAGATAGATACGTATACATTTTAGGAGGGCATTGTAGTGATCTAGTATAGTGTTACAAAATATGTTTTATATGGTATAACCTTGGGAAAAAAGGAGAAATCAAGCTTTTACTTATGCCTTTTTCAATGAATTCTAAGTTTAAGGGGTCATAAATTGCTAGGATAAAGTCAGACATTGTAAGTGAAAATAGGCAGATTTTTCTTTAATCATTGCTAATGAATTCCTAAAACCTCTTAGAAAACAAACTGAAGAGAAATCCATAGGGAAAATACTTCAGATAATTCATCTGGGATATCAATAGAACAGTTGATGAGGTCAAATTTTGGTTCACTATCAGGACACAGAAAGGACACTGCCAATTCTCTAACTGCTATTGTGATCTTTTCAAGTTAATTTAATGGAGTTGAATCACGCTTGAATCAATTATTGCCAGGTTCTTTAGAAAAAAATGCCGTTCTCATGATTTAATGGTATAAGGTTACAGGGTCCCTGAAAGAAGGAAGAAGTTTGCAAATAAAATTAACACCATCATTTTCTGTGTGTGAATATTTTGATATTCATTATCCATTGACACTATAAAACCAAATAACAAGAACAACAACAAAAACAATTCTTGGAAGATCAAAGTGGCATATAGTAATAAATCATTTACTTATCTAGGGTGGTTAGCTAGGAACTAATCTTGCCTGAGATTGCTCACACGTCTGGCTGTCGGTGGATCTGGCAGCTGACGTTAGCTGGGACAATTGGGACAATTTGACTCTGCTCCATGCATTTCTTACCCTTCAGCAGGCTAGCCTGAGCATGACCTCAGGGTGGCAGAGGCACAAGAAAGCAAGCAGGAACATACAAGTGCTCTCCCAAACTTTTTCTGGTGTTGAGATGAACAACGGTCAATATCCAAAGCAAGTGTCAAGTCTAAGTCTGGAGGCACAGTGAGAATGAACAACAAAATTATGGTCCATTAATTCACTCAATATAGAACATCCTAAATCCAGAAAATGTGCTTGTATACATTTGAACATTTGCTTTAATGAATTCATAAAAATATAATTAAAAAATACTCAAGAAAATGTAGTAAGGTCACAAGTTAAAAGCATCTTTTTATAAAATCTGCACAGAATTCTATATTTTATCATCATTTCATGACACATATGTGGTAAAATAATTTTTTTCCATTTCAATTTAACAAAATATGACCCCCATATTGAATCAAATGACAAATTTTTACATTTAAAAACGCCTTAAAATGTTCATTCATATCATAAGACATCATGTGGATATTGAGGATATTAACAAACCTGAAAATGAAATAAGACTTCTCCCCTGTTTCAAAACAAAGTAAATTTAAAATAATATTACTTATTTAATAAAAATTGAATGAATATTGTTGATTATACCTATTTTGCAAGTGCATAAGTTCGTTGTAGTTGGTTTATTTAAACAAACTAATTTTCAAAGCTTTTAGAATTCATATAATGGAAATTTCAGTTGTTTTCTCAGGTATTGCATTTCCTACACATCTGTTGTTTCTTTCTGAAAAAAAAAAAAGTAATTTTTAGTATTTCTCAAAACAAGCATAATGAGGATCATGCACAACACTTAGCCCATTACAGGCAGTATTTCATTGTTTAGAAATATGTGTCGATTTCCAGGAAGGGGAACATCACACACGGGGCCTGTCATGGGGTAGGGTGAAGGGGAAGGGATAGCACTAGGAGATATACCTAATGTAAATGACGAGTTAATGGGTGCAGCATACCAACATGGCACATGTATACATATGTAACAAACATGCACGTTGTGCACATGTACCATAGAACATAAAATATGAAAACAAAAAAGAAGAAAGAAATATGCCGATTTCAGCATTCCATCCTTGTTCTTTCATTCACAAAAATATATTGAATATGTGCCTCTTCTGTATTCTGGGAATAAAACAAAGAACAAAACAAAGTAAAAACTGGTATTATTTCCAAACATATGTTTTTGAATTTGGTTTGGTTAACTAAAATTATTTTATTTTTGTCTTAAATTTTAATCATTTTTATATACCTTTACACACTATTTTAAAAACTGCGAAAAATAAATATTTTAACTTTGTAAGTACACAAGTGAGTTATCTCTCTCACTCAAAAGTTATATAATTTCTGAGGACTCTGTTCTGTTCCATTGGTCTATATCTCTGTTTTGGTACCAGTACCATGCTGTTTTGGTTACTGTAGCCTTGTAGTATAGTTTGAAGTCAGGTAGTGTGACATTGGGAGTTATGCCTGATGTAAATGACGAGTTGATGGGTGCAGCACAGCAACATGGCACAAGTATACATATGTAACAAACCTGCATGTTATGCACATGTACCCTAGAACTTAAAGTATAATAATAATAAAAAATTTAAAAAAAAAGTTATATAAGTAAGAATCCCTCCGTTAGTGTACTAATCCATTCTTGCACTGCTATAAATACCTAAGACTGGATAATTGATAAAGAGGTTTAATTGGCTCATGGTTCCACAAGCTGTACAGGAAGTGTGGCAGCATCTGTTTCTGGGAAGGCTTCAGGGGTATTTTACTCATGGCAAAAGGCAAAGCAGGAATAGGCATCTACATGACAGGGTCGGGACTAAGAGAGAGAGAGAGAAGTGCCACACACTTTAAAACAACCAGATCTCATAAGAACTCTATTATGAGAACAGCGCCAAGGGGATGGTGCTAAACCGAATGGATCCACCCTCAAGTCCCAGTCATATCCCATCAGGCCTCACCTCCAACATTAGTAATCATAACTGAACATGAGATTTGGGTGGGGACACAGATCCAAACCATATCAGTTAGGTGGAAAAAGTAAAACTATTTTTACTAAAGGCTCAGTTTAAAATTAGTGACTTCAAATTGCTACATATCTTCCTCAGGTAATACTTTTATTATTATTATTATTTTATCTCCTTGAAATTAGAAGCTGGAGCAGACTAGTCTTATAGTGTCATTGCAGCCCAAGATTGCTTCACTCCACCTCTAACTACTCTATTTCTTCATGGAATTATTTGTATAGAGTAACACAGATGTAGAACTGGATAAACATTGCTCATCACCATACTAACTGTCTATCTTTGTCAAAGAGGTGAATTCAAATATGTAAAGTTACTAAAAAGCCACTTGTGTCCGAGAGGCTCTCTGCATCTTTAAGTAGAGTTCACAGGAGTCATGAACTCTATATAAATGACATTTAAGTCATTTGTGGTCCCTTTCAGTTTCTGTGACTATTTTGCTAAGATTTATAATCCCACAATTTGGAAGCCAACCTTCTGGACTATTCAATGCATGGTAAGATAAATTGCTATTTTTCTTTACCAATGAAAGGAGCTGACTTTTAATTTTCTACATCCAGGCTGTGACACTAGCTTTCAAATCTGTTTTCATTTTGTTTTATTCTTACTTTTTTCTTTCTTTCTAAAAACTATTCTTGGCACAGATACTTGTTTCACAGAAGTCCCATAAGATGTTGCATTTTACTGAATAAGGTTAAACAATACATCACAATCAGGAAATCTGTATTGTAACAGAAACATCCTATTTTTTAATGTCTTTGCAACCAGACCTACTCAATTCCTCAAAAAGAAATAAGGAGTGTAGAGGAAAGGCAAAACTGAGGCTTGAAAAACTAAACTCCATTATATAACTATTTCTTAAATATTCCTAAGATACCTATAAGACTTTATTTAACCATCCAAGCTACAACAAACTCAACTACCTGCAAAATAGGAATAATAAGAAAACTCATATCTACAGAGATCCTGGGAGTTTGAATCAAAGACTCACCTCTATAATCTTTGTAAAAACTGCTTGAGTTCTTTTGGAGGGAAAATAGTGTCATTTAAATTTTGAGGCTAATGTGAAATTCTGAGTTTGAGGAGTTTGTACCTGTATTTTGAAGTTAGTCCTTGAATTATTCTTTATCATCCGTCCAAGCACTGGAACCATTTTTTTAAAGTCATTTCTGTTTTGTACCAGACTAGAGACCTTTCCAATGATGCGGTTGAAATGCAGTAAATATTAATTGTATGTATTTGAATATTTTTTAAAGGAAAGAATGCTAGTATAATCAGTCAAGGGCCAGCTCACAGACCACTTCATATTCATTGACGGCCACCATAAAGAGGGAAGCTTTTCATAAAAATATCATGTGAAAGGATGGCTGGCCAGAAACTGTTTTAACTTGGTTCCGCACATAATCCATTTGATCATTAGTACAGTAGGATAATAATAAATCAACTGACCAATATATTCAGACATAAATTATACAGATGTTCATGCCAGTCTTTGTAGCAGTTTATTACTAGATAAATCATATATATGGGAAAAGTAAAATACAAGGCTGACAAGAGGACATGTGTGCTAATAGAAATGAGTGTTAATTGTAGCTGTGAAAAGCAAGGGAGTGAGAGCTGTCAGAAAGTAAAAATAAAATCTCACAAGTAATAAACGAATTCATGTCCCTAAGGTATTCACTGTGAAATGTAGGAGTAGTCAATCAAATCAATTTTGGCTTGCTTAAAAAAACACTTAAAATAAAATTTCAATTTACTTCAAGGTTTTCTTTTAAGTCCAAAATTTGTTTCTTACATATTAAGCATTTAAACAGCTTATCTTACTCTAATTTAAACACACTGCTTTAAAAAGTTTTTTATTAAGGAATCTAGTATACTTAGAACTGAAAATAATATTTCTGCCAGGGTATGCAAAGGAATACTGTCCTGAACAGTGCATTACAATGTTTCATGCTAAGTGAAAGTCACAAAATGCTCAGCATAGCATCTTCTAGAAATATAGCATTTATTAGACATAGATTGATACCAAAAAGGAAATGAATACATATTCTCCCAGGGAATTAGAGCATCTGCAATACAGCCTGAGAGAAAGATAAACAGTTGCAGAGCCTGACAAATTTTTTCTGACAAGCATATGATGAAATATAAGAAGGTTGGTCTAGGTCAAAAAGCCAATACTTCCTTCAACAAAACCAAGCATCACAGAAAAATGGATAGACCATAAGGTCACATATATATGACTAATTTTCTAATTTTCCAAATCAATTAAAAATCTCTTTGTCCTGGAGGTAAGTACTCATGCACACTTGATGTCAGATCCTAAGAACTTCTGTGAGATTTCCTGAATATTATCCTAATCAATTTTGAACTGCATAGTCTGTCAAGGTTTTTCTTCCTGTAGTTGAATTTATGAATCTGTAAAATTATAAGTTGATGCTGATCTGACCCTTTCGAATTTAATATCTAAGCTGAAATGTGTAACTTCTGGACCATGCATGTTGATCAAGCTAATTCAATTTACTCACTTGACAAACCTCATGATCTCAGGAACATTGAAGGCTTATCTTTTGATTTATGAGACACTGAAATGCCACAATTAAGTAAGTAAGCATTGCTTGTTGTGAGATTCTGCTAAGCTTTTTACATACTAATCATTCTACAACGTTATCTACAAAATTCACAAATTTCAGATAATTATTATATATGTAGTAACACCCTTACTTGAATAATACTGCCTTTATGAAATTTGAGGGGCTTACAAACTCTTCTCGCATTTTAGAAATTTTTCATTGATATTAGGCAATATATAAGTTGTTGTCATTACTTTTAATGGCAAAAACTACAACAACTTTTACACCAACCTAATAAAGTACTATAATTCTGGGTGAAGTAAGACTTTACATATGTTTGTGATCTGAGGTTGTAATAATCTTATCAGTGACTCTGGATGTACATCACTGGACATGCTTTTATATTCTGTTTATTTAAGACCATAGACCTCACTGTGGTGTTGTCTTCTTTTATCACTTACTAGGAGCATTTAAATAGATTGATATTCCTTACATTGCCCAAATTCACTTTTTTAGAGAAAACAACTTTTTGGTAAGTGAACAGTTTCTTCTAAGAATTACTCTTCTTCAGTTATAATTATTGCTATTTCCTTTCTTCTATAGTAGATATATAAAAACATGAAATTAATCATGTAAACCCAAGCAAGTACATGTAAGTGACGTATTTCTGAACCATTAGGTACTACCTGTTTTTTAATGTAAGTGAATCATAATATTTAAAAGCTGAGTTTTAGTATGTATATATTACAAAAAAAAATCCTTTTGTGCCAATTACTAAGTCAACAGCATCACTATTTTCTCAGACTATCTCATTTCCGAAATTGCAATTTCAACTTACTAGTGTAAAACAGAAAGTGTCTGCAGCAAGTCTCAAGCAATTAGAGGTTTATTTAGCTAATGTTGAGAACACCCCTGGGGGAAAAAAAAAAAAAAAGCACAAATCACAAGGTGTATTAGTCCATTTTCACGCTGCTGATAAAGACATACCCAAGGCTGGGCAGATTCAAAAGGAAATAGGTTTAATGGACTTACAGTTCCTTGTGGCTGGGGAAGCCTCACAATCATGGTGGAAGGCAAGGAGGAGCAAGTCACATCTTAAGTGGATGGCAGCAGGCAAAAAGAGAATTTGTGCAGGAAAACTCTGCCTTATCATCAGATCTCATGAGAATTATTCACTATCACGAGAACAGCATGAGAAAGACCTGCCCCTATCATTCAATTACCTCCACCAAGTCCCTCCCATAACATGTGGGAATTCAGATGAGATTTGCATGGGGACACAGCCAAACGATATCACAGGGGTGTCTGTGACCTATGCTTTTTCCAAAGCAGGTTGTGGGAACTTCAGCATTTAAAGGAGAAAGAGCAAGCAGGAGGGAAGAAAAAGAGAGGGAGGGTACGCAGTGAAACAAATGGTTACATTCTTGTGAGACCCTGATTAGCCTCATTAAATCTACCTTTTTTTTTTACACATGAAAAAGCAGAGTAGAAGAAAAGGTCAATTATGCATTGTCTCCTGCTAAGTAGAGTTACATATTACATAAGATAAAGTAAACATGTTAAAAGAGGGAGTAGAAGAAAAAGTCAATTATGCATTGTCTCACGCCCAATAAATCTACATTTTACGTAAGATGAAATAAGCAGGTGAAATGACAGCTATCTGGGAACAAAAGTAAGAAGTACTGGTGACTCATCTCTCAGACTTAACTTTCCCTTTGGCATAGCAACTGTGGGGCCCTAAGATTGTATTTTTCGTGCACATTAGAAACATATTTTCCCATACTCATCCCCCAATGTTAATGGATATTAGCATTTGGTAGATTTTATTTCAGTGGATAGCATGGGTCTAACAAATTATTGAATACTAATTTTAACGTATTATTAAAACGAAGGGCACTGTCTTTGGAAAACATTACCAAATAAGCAAACATGGCAATTCAAAAGTTTTTAGAAACACCTGTCACTACTTCCAAATTTTCAGTTTCCAGTGGTGTGAATAGCCTCTCAGTGCAAGCTGATATTGTAATGCTACTTCTCAGCAGTAGCTGTAGAGTAATGATACGAGAAAGACATAGAGTATCCAGAAACTAGTTGAATGCATTAAGCCACTTTGAAATAAAACAGAAAAAGACCAAATAATAGAACTCTTCTATTACAGACTTGAAAATTCCTTCTAAGATCATTTTGATATTTTCACTTTTTCTTTTACAGATATTTTAAAATTACATTAGAATTTTTATGGAAATGCTGTGTGTATAGTAAGAAATCATATATTCAATCATACTTTCTATTCTTGATGTTAAAGGTATTTTCCCAAAATACATTTCTATATTTGAAAGCTGCTGATTTGAATATGATAATTAAAATCAATTTAGGGAAACAGAGTTTATTCATGAAACACTATCTTTGCCAGTGGAAAAACTAGCAACTTTAACTGGAACTGTTAATTTTATATTTACCATTTGATCATTCACCTTAAAACATGAACGTTACCTTCAGTATTATCATCAGTTCATAAAAACTTCGCTAACTGGTCTAACCTATTCTTCCATTTACTGCTTCGTTTATCTTTACATCAAAATATATTGTATGTTTATTTAATCTCTGTATCACTCCAGGAAATTTAAGTTCAAGAAAGCAGGAAATTTGTTTATAAGTACTGTATCTATCATGGGTGCCTGAGAAATAATAATATTTGAATCACTTCCTTGGTCGAAACAGTTCATTTGGGAGTCAATATTTACTTAAAAAATATTACCTAATGGGCCAGAACCACCATCTTCCAGTAATTTGCCAAAATGATGAACACAAAGGGAAAGAGGAGAGGCACTCGATATATGTTCTCTAGGCCTTTTAGAAAACATGGAGTTGTTCCTTTGGCCACGTATATGCGAATCTATAAGAAAGGTGATATCGTAGACATCAAGGGAATGGGCACTGTTCAAAAAGGAATGCCCCACAAGTGTTACCATGGCAAAACTGGAAGAGTCTACATTGTTACCCAGCATGCTATTGGCATTGTTGTAAACAAACAAGTTAAGGGCAAGATTCTTGCCAAGAGAATTAATGTGCGTATTGAGCACATTAGGCACTCTAAGAGCCAAGATAACTTCCTGAAACATGTGAAGGAAAATGATCAGATAAAGAAAGAAGCCGAAGAGAAAGGTACCTGGGTTCAACTGAAGTGCCAGCCGGCTCCACCCAGAGAAGCACACTTTGTGAGAACCAACGGGAAGGAGCCTGAGCTGCTGGAACCTATTCCCTATGAATTCTTGGCATAATAGGTGTTAAAAAAAATAAAATAATAAAACAAAAGACCTCTGGGCTGAAAAAAAAAATTACCTAACAATTACTTCAGATTATATTTTTTACAAAAATAATGTACTCCTAATAAAACAAAGTTTATTTTGTATGCAAAACTGTGATTTACTACTAACTTTGAAGGATTTGCTCTATTTTCAAGCCATCCAAGACAATGTTGAATTAATAGGCAGGATCCAAAAAGAAGACATGAAAAATGAACAACGTATCTTTCATAATTTGTTGAATAATCAACTGTATTACAACAAAGGGTGTCCTTTATTATTAGTTTCTCAGTGAATATTGTGCCAACAAGGACAGATGGCCAAGCAGCACACACAAACATTTGGCCACCTGGAGTGGTGTTCACTAGAGAAAACTATGGACATAGAATCAGTAGCAGGTGACCTACTCTTGGCTTTACCATAAAAATCCAGCAAATCAGACCCAGAAATCATCACCATTCTCCCTGTTGAGTGCAGGTTATGGATATAAGAACAATATGGTCTGACCCGTGTCCTGGTAACTCACTGTTGTGGTGGGCAATAGCACCACCCTTCTCATGTTGTGCTCAGGAGTTGGAGCCTTGTGGACAACCTGACATAGTAGTGGTAGAATTACTACCTCTCTCCATCTTCTGGTGTAACTGGATATAAAGTGTGGGATGGACGTACCAGCATCAATGTGTCATGTTTGACAAGGACTAGATGATTTTCTTGGAGCACTATAAGAAACCGTTCCCTTTCCTTGAAGTTGAATCTATAGAGGATGAATTTTGGACAAGTTAGTTTTTACCACTCAGCAAAATATAAAATCGCTAATGTTACTACACAGGAATAAAGTTGGAAGTTTGTGAAAGAGCAATGAGGCTTAAAGTAGAGGAGGTCAAAAAGTAGGCTATGGAAAACTTTACAAATATTACACATATGAAAACAACTTTAGAGAATATTTTTTAAATTTGCATAAATCTTAGCAATTTGTATTCAATTACTAATAAAGTGTTATTTAAAAACAATTAGTTTGATCAATTATTCTAGATGACAATATAAACTATGCTTTTTTCCTCTACTTGGAAAATAATACATCTAATAACATTTAATTAAAATAGCAAAAAAACTTTTAAAAATATGTAAACTTATTAAGTAAAACAAATATATTATTTTTATGGATTTCATGAAGTTCATGGTATTTGTGAAACTTAAAAATGTATAATTTATCATGATACATCATTTCATTACAAATAGTCACACTCATATTTAATTTGGGTAACTTAAATTCTTTATTATTTTTTAAAGGGAATAACCCCAAACCTGAAATTACCTCTGTTAGTAAGAACTTTTAAAATGTTAATTTCAGTTTATCTGTAGCTAAAATTTATTTTATACTATCTGCTTTTAGTAAAACTTTCACTTGTTAACATGTGCACCAAAATTCAAAAAACAAGGCCAGATGGGCCTTTTTATATTGTATTCAATAACTAATTTCTCTGCTCTCCAACAGAGTGCAATATTCCTTAATACACAGTCACCTAGAAATTGAACTTGTACTTTTCTATTTTATCTCAGATAAGAAATAAGGCTGTCACATATATCACATTCAACCTACCTTAGTGTAAAGGATAAAGGTTATATCATCTCAGAAATGAAAATGTCACATATCAGAGTTAGGTTCAATTATCTCTGAAAAGAAACTTCTATAAATGGGCATTTGATAATAGAGAAATTCACATAATGGAATTATAAACAGTTCTGGTTTCTAAATCATCTTTGAAAAGGCATATACTACTGTATACATTTCAGATGAATAACATAAAAAGCAAACGCGTGATATTCACCAATACAGAACAAATTTAATCAGATCATTTAAAACTCATAGGTATGTCTTTTCTTCCTCAATATATATTTTTGGTAAAAAGAATAATAAAAATGACTATACAAGAATTAGAATTTCAAATGAATAGCAAATCATCAGGCACTAAGTTCCAGGAATGTGTACATAACATACAGACATTTCTTTCTGTTTTAATATTGAGTTAAACATTTTAATGGATCAGTAATTTACTTCTATCCTGAATCCTGTTTGCTTCCTCAAATGGAGTACTGGAAATTAATGAGGTAGTGTCTGGTGCTTATGGCACTAAATAACTTACTCCCTTTGCCTTATTTGTCTTCACAAATAAGGTACATATCCAGAGTGTCATCTTTCAATTATAACAGTTACTTTGATATTCAAGAATCAGTATATATTCAGGGAAGCTTAAAAATTACAAAATAATAATAAAAAAAACTTTGAAGAGATCTCTGTAGGGTACCTGAGCATTTCAACAGTTGGTGGGCATACGTAGAATGAATTAGGACAGAGGGACTTTCCATTTCATGGGTACTGCTAGCACAATGAGGCTTGCTTAGAGTACCTGGAATCTTGACTGTCCCCTTGCCAAAGATTAGACACAATAATGGCCAGGCTGTGAAACCAAACCTGTTTTATTATGTTTGCTTATTCTCTTTGATTTAATTACTTGAGCATTTGTGGAATTTTGAAATTCTTGAGAGAAAGGTCTCCTTTATTACCCATCTCAAACAATTCAATTCCATAAATACTATATTAAAGACATACTATACTTCCAGACTTAAACTGAAGGTTGGAAAACTAGTTGACTGTGCATCTGTAAAATCTCATAGGAGTCAAGAAAGAAGGCATGTTAATATTAATGATATTATATTCAATATTAAAGTATCAACACACTGTTGACAATATTATCATATAAAATATTAATAATGTAGCCAGGCCCTGAGTAAATTATAACAAATTTGGAGTTACTGAAAGAAATCTACCTAGGTGTCACATAAATTAAAAAGTAAATAAACAAAGGAATTAAGGCAATATATGGACCTTACATCTTCTGGCTTAGTGCTCCCATATAAATTATTTTATTTCTTATTATAAATGAATAGAAATATTAATCTCCATAATAGGAATTTTCAAAACATACTCTTAAACATTTAAATGCAATTGCATGAAATTTAGCTTAGGTTAAAAATTGCTAATTTCTAGTTCCACTTTTCTAGCATAATGAGTGAACAAGTAAGTCGCTTGAGTTGACTTAGGATATATCTATAAATAAATTATATAAAATGTCTTACAAAGACATTTGCAACACACTGAAGCTTCTATATAATGTGAAAAGCAAATTTCTTAGAAAATATTTCTCACATTTCTGAAACTCTGATTAAATGTGTTAATCAAAGAATACTAAAAACCAGTGGAGTTTTCTACATTGGCACACCAGGTATCTAATTTAGAATAATAACTACATGTCTTTCTTACTTCACAGCTTAATGAACAATAAGATAATTTATTTTAAAGCACATTCATTTCCTGCATTTCAAGTACAGCAGGAATAAAGAAAAACATCTATGTTTGCTACATATTAACATATTTACTGTCCCCCGCAACCAATCACCATGGCAAATAAACAACTCTATTTTCCCCAGCTGTATTATGTTATGAGATCAGACAGCTTCATATTAAGACAAATAATATTATTTGGATTAATTATTTTTGGAGTCCCTAAGCCACCAAATGGAACTAATTCTTTACCAAGGATCAGAAGACATTAATTATTTGGCACAAATGGCTAAGCTAGGGGATTTTGATCCTCAGAGATATCCTTACCCTGGAAAAAATATCTGTGAAAGCATTCCAGGAGCTTCAGTGAGATTATTTTCTATCAGAAAAATAGGCTTAGACATTGCATACATCAAGAATTGTTAATACAAAGTATCTAAGTAAAATTTTTCTACTATGGTATTATTCAATTTAGCCTACAGAGGAGCAGGCTGTTTGCAATTCATAAACTAGTACTTTTATATCAGTTATTAATTTTAGGTGTTCATTTTACTCAAAAAAATTCTGCATACAACTCATCTCAAATGTACCACGGAAATAAGTAAGGTCTGGGTGATTCTCTGGGCATCTCAATTGACCACAATATTGGAGAGTTGGAGGAGTTAATATTACGAATAGCACAGAGCACATGTCTAATTTTCTTACGTGAGAGTTTGTTGTTCTAGATATTTATTGTTGTGGAAATTGTCTGTCTTAAAATACAGCATATCCTACAAAACCCTGTTTTGATTTAGTTGGATGATAATTTGAGCTATAACACTTTTAAAGTAATTTGTAGAATTCAAAATAACTTACCAATCTTACATTAATAGCATCATAGATTCTCCATGGTAAAGGAGGCAAACTTATATATTTAAAATCTCAATGTAGGATTGTGTTGGCTATGCAGGCTCTTTTTTGGTTCCATATGAACTTTAGAGTAGTTTGTTCCAATTCTGTGAAGAAAGTCATTGGTAGCTTGATGGGGATGGCATTGAATCTGGAAATTACCTTGGGCAGTATGGGATTTTCACGATATTGATTCTTCCTATCCATGAGCATGGAATGTTCTTCCATTTGTTTGTGTCCTCTTTTATTTTGTTGAGCAGTGGTTTGTAGTTCTCCTTGAAGAGATCCTTCACATCCCTTGTAAGTTTGATTCCTAGGTATTTTATTATCTTTGTAGCAATTGTGAATGGGAGTTCACTCAAGATTTGGCTATTTGTCTGTTATTGGTGTATAGAAATACTTGTGATTTTTGCACATTGATTTTGTATCCTTATCAAAACCACAATGAGACATCATCTCATGCCAGTTAGAATGGCGATCATTAAAAAATCACGAAACAACAGATACGGGAGAGGATGTGGACAAATAGGAATGCTTTTACACTGTAGGTGGGAGTGCAAATTAGTTCAACCATTGTGGAAGACAGTGTGGCAATTCCTCAAGGCTCTAGAACTGGAAATACCATTTGATCCAGCGATCCCATTACTAGGTATATACCCAAAGGATTATAAATCATTGTGCTATAAACATATGCACACATATGTTTACTGCAGCACTATTCACAGTAACGGAGACTTGGAAACAACCCAAATGTCCATCAATGATAGAGGGGATAAAGAAAATGCGGCACATATACACCATGGAGTACTATACAGCCATAAAAAAGGATGAGTTCATGTCCTTCGCAGGGACATGGATGAAGCTGGAAACCATCATTCTCAGCAAACTAACACAGGAACAGAAAACCAAACACCTCATGTTCTCACTCATAAGTTGGAATTGAGAGATGAGAACACATGGACACGGAGCAGGGAACATCACATACCAGGGCCTGTCGGGAGGTGAGGGGCTGGGGGAGGGATAGCGTTAGGAGAAATACCTAATGTAAATGTAGAGTTTATGGGTGCAGCAAGCCAACATGGCATATGTATGCCTATGTAACAAACTTGCACGCTGTGCACATGTACCCTAGAAATTAAAGTATAATTTTAAAAAGCTCAATATAGTGATAACAAATAACTGCTACTTAATTATCATAAATACAAATTTATATAATTTTAACAAGAGTCACAGTTTTGAGTATGACTTTAGTACAAAGGAAAATGAACAATTAAGAATTTTTTATTTCCCAGAATATGTATATTTGAATAAATATTTTTCAATATAAATAATATCAAAGTCAAAAGCATAGTTGACAATTTGGATATTACTCAATAAGAAAAGAAAAGAAAAAACAAACAAAAATATATAGCAAATGAAAACACATAATTTTTAAATTATGTTTCTAATACCTCTTGGCTTAATTTTTCTTTTTTTTTTTTTGTTTTTGTTTTTGTTTTTTTTAAAGCTTTATTATCTTATAGCCACATTTCTTTTTTTTATTTATTTTTTATTATTATTATACTTTAAGTTCTAGGGTACATGTGCATAATGTGCAGGTTTGTTACATATGTATACTTGTGCCATGTTGCTGTGCTGCACCCATCAACTCATCAGCACCCATCAACTCGTCATTTACATCAGGAGGGAGGGCTTAATTTTTCAGTGTAAATTATTTTATTTTCCTATTTACATTTATTCATCTATAAAATATGCATTTAATAATATATTCATCTATCAAGCATTACTATTCCAATATAGTCTTAAATACGTCACAGAAAAGTTAACTGGACTAAGGTTAAATATCAGTACCTTCTAGTTTACGCTTTTCAGTTGAAAAATGAGACATTGGAGATAGATCTATTTAAAATATTTAGTAAAATATCTTATGAAACCATTTAAAATTGGGGACCAGCTACATAGCAGAAAAACGTTTTCATGTATACATTTTTTACATATGTATACATATATAGTGCTTAGAGCCTTGAACAATTTGAATCTGTAGACACACTTTCTAGCCTCCAAGTAAATTTTGAAACCCAGGGGAATGAATATCCAGCAGATGGCTACATAAACATAGCACTCAGATAGTTGAGTAGTTCCTTTACTTTGCCATCTGCTTTGTAATCCTTTCAGAGATTGAAATCTTTCAACTATAAAATGTTCTGCCAAGATTTCAGAATGCCCATCAGCTTGACTAACAGGTAAGAAAAAATCTGCAATGGATAAAACATTTCTTAATATAAATTTTCTAGAAAAAAATTAATATATTTAAAATCAATTAAATGTATTATTATGTCAAGCTTTAGTAGAACAATCACATTTACAGTCACATAGCCATCTGCTAGTATTTGCATAGTCATACCTCCTGGGTTTCAAAAACTTATTCCACAAAGATCACAGTGTTTGTCAGTGTACTTGCACACCTGTCAATCAGTTCTGGTCTCTAAATATGCAGAAAATAAATGTAGGGGAGAGGAGAAATCAACTTAGGTTCTTTAATGTATCAAAAGTGACTGATAATTCCAATCAATGATAAAACAGAGCATTTTAGATTTATTATGCAGGTTTTTATTAATTTAAGACACTAAAACCATTTCTAATGTTTGTTTCTATATTATTTTAAAACAGGTGAGGCCAGGCAAGTTGGCTCACTGCTGTAATCCCAGCACTTTGGGATGCTGAGGCGGGCTGATCACTAGGTAAGGAGTTCGCGACCAGCCTGGCCAACATGGTGAAACCCTGTCTCTACTAAAGACACAAAAAATTAGCCGGTCGTGGTGGTGCGCGCGCCTGTAATCCCAGCTACTCTGGAGACTGAGGCAGGAGAATTGCTTGAACCTGGGAGGTACAGGTTGCAGTGAGCCTAGATTGCACCGTTGCACTCCAGCCTTAGCGACGGGGCAAGGCTCCGTCTAAAAAAAAAAAAAAGTGAGAAAAGCTGGGTGTAGCAGCTCACGCCTGTAATCCCAGCACTTTGGGAGGCTGGGGCAGCAAGAGTGCTTGAGGCCAGGAGTTTGAAATGAGCCTAGGCCTCATAGAGAGACCCTGTCTCTACAAAGCATAACAATGAACTAGCCAAGTAAGGTGTAGTCTTAGCTGCTAGAAAGGCTGAGGCTGGAAGATTGCTTGAGCCCAGGAGTTCAAGGTTACCTGAGCTGTAATTACACCCCTGCCCTTTAGCGTGGTGACAGAGAAGGACCATGTCTCTAAAAGTAAAAAGAATAAAAAAGTAAGTAAATACATTTTTATAACGGGGGAAAATACTTTTTTCCATGCAAAATATGTACTAAGAGTTATTAAGGATTGTTAATATGAGAATGTTTTTGATATCTATTCTACTTTCTACTCTCTCTATATATTATATTTTTCTATAATGCATGTATATATGTAAGTATATATGTACTTGTTTATTCTATAAAACTAAACCAGGCTATGACCCTGACTGTCCTAAAATTGGAAAGTCATAGGCATCAAGCACTGTATTTAAATTTGTGTTTATGTATGTGTATATGTGTCTGTTTATGTGTATGTGAGTGTTTGCATATATACAAACTACAAACATTATCCAGTAATCATTTACTATTTTTTGTTCCTGAAAACCTACACAATGTAAAGGTAAAAAAGGATTTGCAATGAAAATTACAAAATAATTAGAATTCGATAATAATAAAAATGTACATCTAGTTAAAGAGTATTCATAGGTAAATTTAGAGCATTGATACCTGCATTAAAAATGAGAAGAGATATAAAATAAATTTTTAAAACTATAATAAAATAGCATATTTAAATCCAAGTTTGTAAGATAAAGAAAACTAAAACATGAGAAAAAACTTTAAAAAACTTAAAAAACAAAAGTTGGTTTATTAAAAAATAATAAAATCATAAAACACTAGAAAATCGCTCAAGATAAACAAAGAAAACACAAACTGTCAATATCAGGAATGATAAAAAACCAGCAACATGAATCTTATGTGTTAAAAAGCTGGTGAGAATGTATGATGGGCAACTTCATGACAACTCATAAATTTCACAATTTACCTGAAGACAACCAAGTCCTTAACAAATCCAATTGGGCAAAACAACACATAAAGAGATAGAAAAGCTATATGGTTACATATCTCTTATATAAGCTTGAGCTATAGCCCAAAACCTGCAAAGAATTTCCAGGCCCAGATGTCTTTACTGGTCAATTCTTCCTATTATTTGTTTGAAATAATAACAATCTTACACAACCTTTGCTGGAAAACAAATAAAAGGGAAATACAAATTGATATCATTTTATGAGCTCATGCAGAATTTAGGCTTTATAAATCCAACTTTAGAAAGAATATTATAAAAAAGCAAAATTATAGGGCACTATCTCTCATGAGCTAGTCATAAAAATTCTGTGCAAAATTCTGTGCAAGAATATAGAAAAATGATAAAAGTTAATTGATACACTTTACCTCTTTAATAGAATAAATGAATTAAAAAGTACTCATTTCAATAGTGTCAGAAAAACAATTGACTGAAGTAAATATCCATAAAATATTTATAAAATAAATTATAAAAATTTACAGATTAAATGAAACATTATTAATTTAAGAAATAATATACATACCATAGTAACATCATACTTAACTATGAAATACTGAGCACTGTCTCTTTGAGTTTATGAACAATTCACAATGTTAATTGTAATTGCTTCTATTCAAATTATCCTGAAGGTTCATTAAGGCAAGAAGAAAAATATGTATGAAAGCTGATTTTAGAAGGATAGATATTTACAGTAATTACAAATGACATGATTTTGTAATAGAATAATTCAAAAGAATCTACAAACTTTTAAAAGTAAAAACTAAAAGGTAATAAGTGGATAAGGACTTTAGCAAAGTCCCAGAGCAATATTCAAAACACTTAACTTTCCTTCTATTAACAGCTAATAATTAGAAAGTGAAACTTTATAAAAATCTACAAAGATGTGTTAAATCTTTACATTGAAATTTAACAATATTGGAGAAAAACTAAGGAAGGCCTGTAGAATGGAAGGATATTGTATTTATGTATTTATAGGTTGGATTATCGAAATCTGTTATTCAGAGTTCTACATTGACACAGAATACACACACACACACGTACTCATATATATATATTCATATGCATGAGTATATATGTTTTATGTATAGTTGTGCATACCTATGTGTATATATACGTATATATGTGTATATATGTACACACACATACACACAGAGAAGGAGACATTTATTTTAAGGAATTGGCTCATATGAATGTGGAGTCTGACAATTTGAAAACCTGCAGAGTAGACTGGCAGCCTGGAGACCCAGGAAGAGCTGATGTTGCAGCTCAAGTCCGAAGGTAGTGTAAAGGTTGAATGTCCTTACAAAATTTGATTACAGTATCCATTTGTGATCTATTGCACATCTCTATTACCAAATCTTACCATGTACTATAAGTGCTCTCTTTACTACTGGGAATAGTTCACTAGTGTCTTTAAAAATCTATTGAGATTAGATAACCAATTATAGAAGCTCCAGAATCATTTCAAAACACTCGTCCTAAGGTTCTTTTATTCTAAAACCAATCTCAGTACGAAGATGCCAACTCATCTCATACTGTTATTTGGAGTCAATATAAGTTTAAGAAGAAGCTCAGAATGTTTTCTGTTGTTTTGGAGATAAACAAGTTAATTCTGAAATTTACGTGGAAAGTGCAAAGTTACTATAATAGTCTAATAGTCTTAAAGAATAACAAATTTGAAAAATCATGATATAAGATACAAAACTTAATATAAGGATACAACTATTAAGACAATATGATTTTTGCATACAGATAGATACCAGAAAAATATACATAATATATATTCTGACTGTGACTTTGGTTGGATATTCAAAGTACACATATCTTTCCCCACTGCATTGCTTATAGTTTCATACTCTTAATGGTTTATTTTGATTAACAAAACTCTGTAATTATAAAACAGCCCAATATGTTGATCTCTTACTTTATGATTAATGATTTTTGTGTTCTGTTGAAGACTCAAATTTTTGAAGATAATCCCCTTTATTTTCTTTCTATTAGCATTATTACTTTAACATTCACATTGGTGTGTCATTAATCTCAAAGTATTTATTTGCAAGCATGGTTTAATATGGGGGTCCTGGTTTCTGGGTTTGTTTTTGTTTTACTTATAGATGTCTAATTGATGCAGCACTGTTTATTTCAAAAGACAATGCTTTTCTGCTGAATTGCAGAGGTGTCTGTGCCACAAAGTAGGCGATACCAGTGAGCGGACTTCACTTATGCTCTGGACAAATAAAAGCCTACACAAGGAGCCTTGAACCATAGGATACCACAAACAACCTGAGTGGTGCCCCTTCTGAGGTAGCTTGATGAATTATTTTTAGAAATTTTCATTCGTAATATGGTGTGAGCTTGAGGTGAAAAGAATAAGGGAAGATTAGAGAGATTAACTTACTCAGTTCACCTTCAATTATTCACTCTGATTTCTTTCCTACTTCTCAAAACTTCTCCCTCATAACTCTGTACTCAAGAGTCTCACCCGGGCGCGGTGGCTCACGCCTGTAATCCCAGCACTTTGGGAGGCCGAGGCGGGCAGATCACGAGGTCAGGAGATCAAGACCATCCTGGCTAACACGGTGAAACCCCGCCTCTACTAAAAATACAAAAAATGAGCCGGGCGTGGTGGCGGCGCCTGTGGTCCCAGCTGCTCGGGAGGCTGAGGCAGGAGAATGGCGGGAACCCGGGGGGTGGAGCTTGCAGTGAGCCAAGATGGCGCCGCTCACTCCAGCCTGGGCCACAGAGCGAGACTCCGCCTCGGAAAAAAAAAAAAAAAAAAAAAAAGAGTCTCCCCATGAGTCTGCACTCAATTTGAATGCAAACACTTCAGGGACGTTGTATTGTGAAATAATTGTATGGATACAAAACCTCCTTTGTGTCAAGTGTGGTGAGTTCAGAACTTTTTCCTACTATTTCCATAGAGAGGTTGGAAATTGAAAAATATGAGCTTTTACTTGAATAATATATTGGATATTACCACATTTTAAATGAATTTTGTGATTAATAATTTTGAATTGCCTCTTCATGATATATTGTATGCTAAAACACACTAACTGATTTTTTTCAAAGTTGAGAATCTAGGAGTTGACGAGGTATAACAGGATGCATATAGCATTCCTGATAAAACAAGAAGTACAAACAACCACAAAAAAATATAGTCCTTGAAGGATAACCTTACACATATTTGAACACAATCTTGTAGTTAATTGAAATATCAAATGTTATTTGCTTATTTATCTAAACTTCTTTTGAATATTAGAATAAGCATACTCATAGCAGACAATTTCAAAAATATACTTTGACAAAATCTCTAGATTATTGAAAATGAGTTATTTCTCAAAGGTCAATTGCAATTTGTAAATATTTACATATTTCAAAGTGAATGCTTCCTTTCTAATTGTTTGCCATTTAAAAAGTGTTTTACTGTGAGTGCTACTTGGTTTTTGAGTTGCTTTATTTTGATGTCTTTAAAAAAATTATCTTTCTTATCTGTTTCATTATTTCCCTTATTTTTTGTATAGAAACACTGGTTCAAAAATCGGAACTAAAATAATTAAATATCTAGCTATTTACCCGGAAATGCACATAAAAGTGTTATACTCTGACTCAAAATCCTCAAATAGGCCACACATTTCATTAGATATGTATTACAATATTTCCACCTACTGTATACTTTTCGTTATTTGTGTAAACATTTTTGCTGCATTATTGGTAGATAGGCTAAAATTCAACGCTCATTGCAAATACTATATTTATTTGTTTGATGCTTTCTGTTAAAATTACAACAATAAAGATTATGGTGGAACTTTCAAAATGATATTTTTTAAAATATGTATGTTTTATAGATTGAAACATGAATAATATTTTTAGAATGCATATATTAGATTTTTTTTTTTTTTACTGATCATGTAATAAAAGAATATGAAACGGTATTACTACATGAAAGGACCAATGTTTGGTGGTATACCCAAATCACCTATAATTGAAAAAGAAGAAAAACCAAACACCAGATACCTATTTAAAAAAGTTGAAGTAATAGTGTTATAATGAAAATATATATATACATATATATATATATATATATACTCTCGTGTATATATACTCTCAATGGTCCTAGAAGAGATTAATATAACTGGGCTGGGAAATATTTTAAGGAGGTGATTTATTGGTTTAAGGGATATAAGGAGTGTTTCGAAGGGATTTGCATAGAGGAGAATAATGGGAAAGCATAAAAGTTTGAAAGCAATGAAGAGCAAACAGAGAAAGCAACAGTTTTATTGAGGGCACAGTGGAAGTTAAAATGGTTTGATAGTACGTGTCCATACAGGAATGGGGATTCAGGTGGGTATAGTCCATCTTGTGACAGGAAATGAATTCAGTGAGCAACACAGTAACAGTAAATATGTTTCAATAAAGAAAAATGTGACATAAATCTACGTGAAAAGCAAAAAAATGGCAGCACTGAGAAAGAAGAATTGGAGTAATGAGAAAAAGGGTATTGAAAAAAAAGTATGAAGCTATATTATCCCTATTCTGGTGAGATACATGGAAACCTAAATCAGAGGTGACAAAGACGATGGATAGAATTTATTGATCAGTTTGAAAAATATTGCCTGTGAAAAACTTAACAATTTGAAAACTGTGTGAATGTAGATAATGAGCAAAAAAGATGAGTCAAAAATGTCTCCTACATTTGGTCCTTAGTGATAATGGTAGTGCATTTTATAAGGAGTCTAATTAGATGGCTTCACAGTTGAAGTAGGTGAAACTATTATTATCCTACACAGCTTAGCTCTTTTAATTATTACTGTTATAATTTATGAACACTGCACTATAAAGTGTATAAAAATGCATTACAATCGATATTGTCTTGAACATCTTACTGAAAAAAATAAAGAATAGATGGCAAAGTTGGCGAGTAAAAATAATAAAGATAACAAAAATAGATTTCCACCCTCATGCTACTAACCAACATAAACCCAATTCTGTATGATTAAACATTTAACTGTAAATAATTAAACCTAAAACTATTAGAGAAAATAGTAATAAAAGAGATGGTATTTGACATGAGATATAAAAACATTGACATAATATTTTTTCATTTAATGGGAAACAAATGAGGTCTCTTCATGTTACATATTAGAATACATGCAAGGTGCATTAGAAAGTAAAATTTTAAAAATAATAAAATATTTGATGGATATAAGCTTTGACAATTTAAAAATCATATTGAAAATTTAAAAACCATGTGATAAAGAACAAAGACTAATAATTACGAATAGGTGTAACTGCATGTAATTAAATTTGTAAATATTAAAAATAAAATTAAAATACATTTGATAAACTGAAATGAATTATTTAATTAAAATTATAATGAAAACTTTGTAGTCTTAATATAATAGGCACACACAAATAAATTAGGAAAAAAATGTAGCAAAAGCCATCAATAGACTATTCATAAAAAAGAAAATACATATGAATGATGACATTTGAAATGTTTTCAAAATTCGTGAAATAATGAATAATCTGTTAGCTTATTAGGAAAACATTTCCAGCTAATAACACTTAAAACTATACACGTTGCACACAGACAGACATTTTTAAGGTCTGCTGTCAGAAGAAAACATTTGATAAAATTTAAAGTCTTTTGGAATGAAAATTATAAATCCCTTATATTTCCAACAAGACTTTAAGAAGCATATCTTCAACGTTAGAAAATATCTTGAGGCTGTACTTATAATTTGAAGAATATTGGCAGAATATTTTAATTCTGTAGACATAATAACAACTCAATTTACATGAGTAATATTTTCTCTGCAATGTGAAAAATTGATAGAAAAAAGAATATACAAACATTAAAATGTCATATATAATTATTGGAATTATGAGTACATTATTTTGTATCCTGCTGTTTTTGCAATTGTTGTTATTGTTCACTGCTAGATTTATTTACTACACACAGTATATACCAGTTTGTCCACAATGTTACATATGTGATTTAATTTGATATTCACAAACATCCATGCATAATATACATCATTCCTTCTTTTGAAAATGAGTAAAAAAAAAAAGTAATGGAAAATATTTTACTCTGGTATTATCTAACTTTGAAACCTGTGTTCTTTATACTCTCTCTGGTGTTTTCTGCTGTCCTTTATTTTCTGGATATTCCATATCATTTTTGTGAAAATGAATGTCTATTGAATATAAAACACCTACCGTGTGTCTCAAATGGTCCTAGACTCTGCAACTCTATGTTGCTGAACATAGTTTCAAAGCAGATTTGCACCAGCAAAAATTGTTTTGACTAATTAATGTCAGGGACACAGTTTTTAAAACCTTATGTAATTAATCATTTAGGTTTAGTTTAATTTAAATGTTATCTCTTTGACTACAGAGAAGAAACATTGACTCTAACAAGGTGAAAGAATTCACGTATCCTGATCTACATTTTTTAAAATTTATCATTCCATATTTATCTGAATTCCATTGTTCCTAAGAATTGGAGTCCTAAATCCACTTCACAGTCCAGACCTAAGATGAACCCTTTTGCACACATCTCCACTGTGCTTTGAGTTAATTCAAAACACTGCTTCTGCCTCATGCTGTGGTTCACATCTGCAATCCCAACACTTTGGGGGAACAAGATGGGAAGATCACTTGAGCTCAGGAGTTAAAGATCAGCCTGGTCAACGTGGCAAAATGCTGTCTCTACAAAAAATACAAAAATTAGCCTAGCATATTGGTGCATACGTGTAGTCCCAGCTACTGAAGAGGCTGAGGCAGGAGGATCACTTGAGCATGGGCGGTCAAGGTTGTAGTGAGCAAAGACTGCACCACTACACTACAGCCTGGGTGACACAGCAAGATCCTGTCTCATGAAAAAGAGAAACCACTGCTTCCTTTATACTTCATCTAAACTTCACCTCTCTCAAAAATTCAAAACAAAAACAAAAACAAAACAAAACAAAAAACGTGTTTCTTTCTTTGCTTGGTGAGAGGGTGCAGTTTTATTTGTGTTTTTGCTTGCCCATGCAATAATTAAATTCAACCATTCTTTTTAAAAAATGTGTTGATTTATGATGTGACAATTGGGAGTTTCTGTAGAACTTGGAAATCTTTGCCCCGTGCAACACTGGAGTTTCTGATATTAACAGGACATGTTCTCAGAGCCTTTTGTATTCATGGTCCAGGTTTCTTCAGTCATTTCATGTCGAATGAGTTATTTAAAGGTAATTTAAATTCTAATCAATATTTACGTCTCTTGATACTAAATTTAGTAAAACCAATTTTATTAACTGAGAATTTAAAGGACACCTCTGAGATTATTCCTCTCCTTTATCTTTTTAGGGAGCTCAAGAGGTAAGCCTCTGCTTTACTAATACTTTTTATCTTTTTTTATGTTCATTTAATATACAATGAAGATAAATGTACCTTTTTATTGTTCTATGGTTTCTTTTTTCTGATTGTTCTAATTTTCATGGGGCTTAGAAAATAGCACCAATTTTTAAAATCTTTTTCTACTTTCCTCAGTGATACAAGTAAATGGGTCTTTCTAGACTGGAGATGCCCCCCTCTGAGCTCTGTATTCATGTCGAGATTCTCTCTCCTGACATTCTAGATTTGACTCATTATTCTGATTAACATAGTAAAACTGTGTTTCCATATTTCAGTGCCTAACATATTGCAGTTAATAATATAATACGCTCTAAAAATATATCATAGATAACAGTTACAATTATGTGCATGGTACTGATGGAAATGCCAAAGTTTAGGAGAATTTTAACAGCTTCCACTAGAAAGTGGCTAAACTGACTTTCCCGTTTTAGTGTGTGACAAAACTGTATTCATCTAAGTTTCTGTTCCTTCTTGCAAAGAAAATGTAATTAGCCTTTTACAGTGGACTGTGACTAACACTAAATCTGTTCATAACCAACTTTCTTTCATACTCTTTCTCTTTGGAAACTTGGAGCTTACTTGCTTATAAAAATTACATCATCATGTGCACCATATTGCAAGATCTAGTCTAAACAAGTATATACAATATAAAATAATTATTATTTGCATTATAAGGTCTCTTAAATTTTTTAGAGATTATGTGCTAATCGGTATATAGATAATACTAATAAGCATTCCCATACATTCTAAATTTAAAAATAAAAATATAGGACCAGGGTGGAGAAATAACCAATATATAAATGATTTAATTTTACTAAAATATGTTTCTGTTGTAGCTGAAGCTTTGAGTTAAGTTAGTTGTGTTGGTTGCTAAGTTACAAGACAAGAAGGAAAACTGAAATTCCAGCACTTATTTTAAAAAACTCAAGTTTTGGATTCCTGGACAAGAAGGCTAAATAGGAATGGCTTTGGTCTCCACCTCCCAGTGAGACCAATGCAGAAGGCAGGTGATGTCTGCATTTCCAAGTGAGGTACGCTGCTCACTTCATTGGGACTGGTTGGACAGTGGGTGCAGCCCATGGAGGGTGAACAGAAGCAGGGTGGTTATCACCTCACCTGGGAAGAGTAAAGGGTCAGGGAACTCCCTCCCATAGTCAAGGAAAACCATGAGGGACCGTGCCATGAGGGGCAGTGCTATCTGGCCTAGATACTATGCTTTTCCCACAGTCATCACAACCCACAGACCAGGAGATTCCCTCAGGTGCCTGCACTTCCAGGGGCCTGAGTTTCAAGCACAAAACTGAGAGGCCATTTAGGCAGACACTGAGCTAGCTGCAGGAGTTATTTTTTTCCACACCCCAGTGTCACCTGGAGCACCAGTGAGAGAGAACCATTCACTTCCCTGGAAAGCGGGCTGAAGCCAGGGAGCCAAGTGGTCTTGCTCAGCAGATCCCATCCCCATGGAGCCCAGCAAGCAAAGACCCACTGGCTTGAAATTCTCCCTGCCGGCACAGCAGTCTGAATTCAACCTGGGACACTCGAGCTTGGTGGGAGGAGGGGTGTCCACCACTACTGAGGCTTGAGTAGGAGGTTTTCCCCTCACAGTTTTAACAAAGCCACCAGGAAGTTCAGACTGGGTGGAGTACACTGCAGTGTCACAGAACCACTTTAGGCAGACTGCCTTTCTAGATTCCTCCTCTCTGGGCAGGGTATCTCTTAAAGAAAGGCAGCAGCCCTAGTCAGGGACTTATAGATAAAACTCCTGTCTTCCTGGGACAGATCACCTGGAGGAAGGGGCGGCTATGGGGTCACCTTCAGCAGACTTAACGTTCCTGCCTGCAGACTCTGAAGAGAGCAGCAGACCTTTCAGCACAGCACTAAAGCTCTGCTAAGGGACAGACTGCCTCCTCAAGTGGGTGCCTGACCCCAATGCCTCCTGATAGGGAGACAACTTGCATCAGGGGTCAACACACACCTCATACAGGAGAACTCTGGCTGCCATCTGGCAGGTACCTCTCTGGGATGAAAATTCCAGAGGAAGGAGCAGGCAGGAATTGTTGCTATTCTGCAGACTCTGCTGGTGTTACGCAGGCAAACAGGGTCTGGAGTGGACCCCCAGCAAACTCCAGCAGAAATGCAGAAGAGGGGCCTGACTGTTAGAAGGAAAACTAACAAACAGAAAGCAATAGCATCAACATCAACAAAAGGACAGCCATGCAAAAACTCCATCCGAAGGTCACCAACAGCAAAGACCAAAGGTAAATAAATCCATGAAGATGAGGAAAAAGCAGCACAAAAAGGCGGAATATTCCAAAAACCAGAATGCCTCCTCTCCTCTAAAGGATCACTACTCCTTCCCAGCAGGGGAACAAAACGGGATGGAGAATGAGTTTGACGAATTGACAGAAGTAGGCTTCAGAAGGTGGGTAATAACAAAGTGCTCTGAGCTAAAGGAGCTTGTTCTGACCCAATGCAAGGAAGCTAAGAACCTTGCTGAAAGGTTAGAGGAATTGCTAACTAGAATAACCAGTTTAGAGAAGAACATAAATGACCTGATGGAACTGAAAAACACAGCATAAGAACTTTGTGAAGCATACACAAGTATCAATAGCCAAACTGATCAAGCGGGAGAAAGAATGTCAGAGATTTAAGATTGACTTAATGAAATTAAGCATGAATACAAGATTAGAGAAAAAATAATACAAATAAATGAACAAAGCCTCCAAGAAATATGGGAATATGTGAAAAGACCAAGCCTGTTTTGATTGGTGTACCTGTAAGTGATGGGGAGAATGGAACCAAGCTGGAAAACACACTTCCAGATATTATCCAGGAGAACTTCCTCAACCTAGCAAGACAGGCCAACATTCAAATTCAGGAAATACAGAGAACGCCACAAACATACTCCTTAAGAAAAGCAACCCCAAGACACATAATAGTCAGATTCACCAAGGTTGAAACAAAAGAAAAATATATTAAGGACAGCCAGAAAGAAAGGTCAGGTTACCCACAAAGGGAAGCCCATCAGACTAACAGCAGATGTCTCCACAGAAACCCTACAAGCCAGAAGAGAGTGGGGGCCAATATTCAACGTTCTTGAAGAAAATATTTTTCAACACACAATTTCATATACAGCCAATTTAAGCTTCATAAGTGAAGGAGAAATAAAATATTTTACAGACAAGCAAATGCTGAGAGATTTTGTCACTGCAAGGCCTGCCTTACAAGAGTTCCCGAAGGAAGCATTAAATATGGAAAGGAAAAACCGATACCAGCCTCTGCTAAAACAAAGCAAAATGTAAAGACCTTTGACACTATGAAGAAACTGCATCGACTTATGGGCAAAATAGCCAGCCAGCATAATAATGAAAGGATCACATTCATACATAACAATATTTATCTTAAATGTAAATGGGCTAAATGCTCCAATTAAAAGGCAAAGATTGGCAAATTGAATAAAGAGTCAAGACCCATCGTTGTGCTGTATTCAGGAGACCCATCTCACATTCAAAGACACACATAGGCTCAGAAAAAAGGGATGGAGGAATATTTAACAAACACATGCAAAGCAAAAAAAAAAAAAAAAAAAAAAAAAAATTCAGGGGTTGCAATCCTAGTCTCTGATAAAACAGACGTTAAACCAAAAAAGATCCAAAACAAACAAACAAACAAAGAAGGGCATTACATAATGGTAAAGGGATTAATGCAACAAGAAGAGCTAACTATCCTAAATATATATGTGTCCAATACGGGAGCACCCAGATTCATAAAGCAAGTTCGTAGAGACCTACAAAGAGACTTAAACTCTAAGACAATAATAGTGGGAGATTTAAACAACCCACTGTGAATATTAGATCAACAAGACAGAAAATTAACAAGGATAGTCAGGACTTGAACTCAGCAATGGACCAAACAGAACTAATAGACATCTACAGAACTCTCCACCCCAAAGCAAGAGAACATACATTCTTCTCAGCACCACAAAACACTTATTGTAAAATCAACTACATCATTGGAAGTAAAACACTCCTCAGCAAATGCAAAAGAAACGACATCATAACAGTCTCTCTGACCACAGTGCAATCAAATTGGAACTCAGGATTAAGAAACTCACTCAAAATGTTCGACCTAAAACCGTAAAAACCCAGAAGAAAACTTAGGCAGTACCATTCAGGACATAGGCATGGGCAAGGACTTCAAGACTAAAACACCAAAAGCAATGAAACAAAAGCCAAAATAGACAAAAGGGATGTAATTAAACTAAAGAACTTCTGCATGGCAAAAGAAGCTACCATCAGAGTGAAAAGGCAACCTACAGAATGGGAGAAAATATTTGCAATCTAACCATCTGACAAAAGGTTAATATCCACAATCTAAAAAGAAATTAAATAAATTTACAAGAAAAAATCAAACAACCCCATCAAAAAGTGGGCAAAGGATATGAACAGACATTTCCCCAATGAAGATATTTATGCAGCCAACAGACACGTGAAAAAATGCTCATCATCACTGGTCATCAGAGAAATGCAAATCAAAACCACAATGAGATACCATCTCATGCCAGTTAGAACAGCAATCATTAAAAAGTCAGGAAACAACAGATGCTGGAGAGGATGTGTAGAAATAGGAACACTTTTACACTGTTGGTGGGAGTGTAAAATAGTTCCACCATTGTGGAAGATGGTGGCAGTTCCTCAAGGATCTAGAACTAGAAATACCATTTGACCCAGCAATTCCAATGCTGAGTAAATACCCAGAGGATTATAAATTGTGCTACTATAAAGACACATGCACATGTATGATTACTGTGGCACTATTCACAATAGCAAAGAGTTGGAACCAACCCAAATGTCCATCAATGATAGACTGAATTAAGAAAATTTGGCCCATATACACCATGGAATACTATGCAGCCATAAAAAAGTATGAGTTCATTTACTTTGCAGGGACATGGATGCAGCTGGAAACCATCATTCTCAGCAAACTATCACAAGGACAGAAAACCAAACACCATATGTTCTCTCTCATAGGTGGGAATTGAACAATGAGATCACTTGGACACAGGGCAGGAATCATCACACCCTGGGGCCTGTCATGGGGTGGGCAGCAGGGGGAAGGATAGCATTAGGAGAAATACCTAATGTAGATGATGAGTTTATGGGTGCAGCAAACCAACATGGCACAGGTATATCTATGTAACAAACCTGCACATTGTGCACATGTACCCTAGAACTTAAAGTATAGTAATATAAAAAACGCACAACTACACGGAAACTGAACAACTTGTTTCTGAACAACTATCGGGTAAATAACAAAATTAAGGTAGAACTAAATAAGTTATTTTAAACCAATGAGAACAAAGACACAACACACCAGAATCTCTGGGACACAGCTAAAGCAGTGTTTAGAGGGAAATTTATAGCACTAGATGCCCCCAGGAGAAAGTGGGAAAGATTTAAAATCAACACCCTTACATCACAATTAAAAGAAGTAGAGAAGCAAGAGCAAACAAATTCAAAAGCTAGCAGAAGACAAGATGTAACTAAGATCAGAGCAGAACTGAAGGAGATAGAGACACGAAAAACCCTTCAAAAAATCAATGAATGCAGGAGCGGGTTTTTTTTTTTTTTTTTTTTTTGAAAAGATTAGCAAAATAGACTGCTAGCCAGAGTAATAAAGAAGGAAAGAGAGAAGAATCAGATAGGCACAATAAAATATGTTAAAGGGGAGATCACCACTGATCCCATAAAAAATACAAACTACCATCAGAGAATACTATAAACACCTCTATGAAAATACACTAGAAAATCTAGAAGAAATGAATAAATTCCTGGACACATTTTATGGAAGGCCTTTTCTGCATCTATTGAGATAATCATGTGTTTTTTGTCATTGGTTCTATTTATGTGATGGATTATGTTTATTAATTTGCATATGTTGAACCACCCTTGAATCCCAGAGATGAAGCTGACTTGATCATGGTGGATGAGCTTTTTAATCTGCTGCTGGATTTGGTTTGCCAGTATTTTATTGAGGATTTTCACATTGATATTCATCAGGTATATTGACCTGAAATTTTCTTTTCGTGTTGTGTCTCTGCCAGGTATTGGAATCAGGGTGATGCTGGCCTCATAAAACAAGTTATGGATGATTCCCTCTTTTTCTATTGTTTGGAATAGTTTCAGAAGGAATAGTACCCACATCTCTCTCTGAGAGCTAAATTATGACCAAACTCGCAGTCACAATTGCTACAAAGAGAAAAAAAATAGTAGGAATACAACTTACAAGAGATGTGAAGGACCTCTTCAAGGAGAACTACAAACCACTCCTCAACAAAATGAGAGGGAACACAAACAAATGGAAAAACATTTCATGCCCATGGATAGGAAGAATCGATATCATAAAAATGGTCATACTGCCCAATGTAATGTATAGATTCAATGCTATCCCCGTCAAGCTACCATTGACTTTCTCCACAGAATTGGAAAAAAACTAATTCAAATTTCATATGGAACTTAAAAGGAGCCTGCATAGCCAAGACAATTCTAATCAACAAGAATAAAGCTCGAGGCATCATGCTACCTGACTTCAAACTATACTATAAGGTTACAGTAACCAAAACAGCATGGTACTGATACCAAAACAGATATACAGACCAATATAGCAGAACAGAGGCCTCAGAAATAACAACATAAGTCTACAACCATCTGATCTTTGAATTTATATAATATATAATTTATATATATTTATTTACATGTTTATATATTATAATGTATAATTTATATATATAATATATAAGTCAATATGAATGTAATATATAAATTATATTCAACCATCAGAGTTCAAAAGTACTGCCTAGATAGTACAACCTACTAGTTTAGGGTTCAGTGCAAATCATGATTCCTGCTTTATAGTATGCTTACACAAATCTTAACTTCATAGAGATTAAAAGGAAGCACAAATTCATCCCTAAGGAACATGTTGGAGTGATATACTTTCCTTATCAATAGCAATATGTTGTATATGTAAAATCATGTGAGCCAATGTGTATTTATCCTTGATAGAATGTTTTTTATTTTTATTTTTATTTTATTTTTTTTTGAGGCGGAGTCTCGCTCTGTTGCCCAGGCTGGAGTGCAGTGGCCGGATCTCAGCTCACTGCAAGCTCCGCCTCCCGGGTTCACGCCATTCTCCTGCCTCAAGACTCCCGAGTAGCTGGGACTACAGGCGCCTGCCACCTCGCCCGGCTAGATTTTTTTGTATTTTTTAGTAGAGACGGGGTTTCACCGGGTTAGCCAGGATGGTCTTGATCTCCTGACCTCGTGATCCGCCAGTCTCGGCCTCCCAAAGTGCTGGGATTACAGGCTTGAGCCACCGCGCCCGGCCGATAGAATGTTTTAAAACATGTTTTTAGAAAAGTAAGGAAAAACTGAGAAAAAATTTATTAAGTTACGTAGGGCTTGTGAACTACCTTTTAAAATGTCTTTCTCACCAGGTAGGTGTTTTCTATTTCTCACAACTTTAATCACAAGATTACCTCTAAGTACCAAAAATTTTCATTGCAATATACTAGAGATGTCTATTGTGATTCATTAATTTGAATTAATTCACCTAGCTTAAATTTGGAGACACAAGATTTCTTAAAAGAATATAAACAGAAAAAAATTATAATATTCTCACTAAAAATCATAAATGATTGTAAACATTGAATTCAACATATACCTACCTACCTACCCTCTACAGTAAAATCTTCTACAAATTACAGAAATCATTTTTTAAAAAGGGTGAGAAGTAAAAAAAACCTCCATATTTTATTTTAAAACTCTGAGGACACCTTTAAAATATATATTTAAGATATAAATCTTACTCAAACATCAAAGTTCAAACTTACTGCCCAAATACCAAAATTTGGCCTACATTTGCAGTAACAAAAACCTATAAATAACCAAAATACCAGCATATGGCAAGTAGTTGAAGTATTTTAGATGTCAATACAATGAAAGAATACTCAGCAATGAAAGAAACAGACTACCTGTGTAAGTAAAAATACAAATCAATATAAAAAATTTGTACCTCTAAAAGAAGCCAACACAATAGGGTATGTACGGATGATTGCAATTAAGTCAGTCTCTAGAAAAACAAAATTAAATCTGTGGTGATAAAATACAAATCACACATTGGCACTGAGATTTGGGTATAGGCATTGATTGGGACAAGGCATGAGAAAACTTTTACAGATGGCTGAAATTTTCAAAATTATTATCTTGAAAATATTAAAATTCTTCACACAATTACATCAAGATATGCATTTTCCAAAAAATCTATAGCATTAAAAGTATTTTATTTCATGTATATTAAAAAAGCTCGATTATAAAAGCATAACATGCCACACACACACACACACACACACAAACATGAATCAAAATAGCTAAACTAAAAGGAAATTAAAATACAAAAAAATGATATTTTCACAGATTGATGATAAAGAGATAAATTAGTATATCAACTTCACACTGTTTGGATATATCTAAGGAAGCAAAATCTATGTGTACTCTCTGGCTCAATGTTTATGCTCCCAAATATATAATCAATAGAAGTGAGATCGTATATTCGCCAAAATACATGGAAAAGAATGTTTATTGTACCACTAACTATATTCACCAAAATCTAGAAATAAGCCAATTGTATGTCAGCTGTGGAATGAATACATGCATCATGGTATATTCAATGAAATTTAGTACCACATAACAATTAGAATAAACAACCTGCAACTCTACTCCACAGCATCCATGTATATTATAAACATAATGGTGCCTATTTTTAAAAAGACAGAAACAAAATAACGGTATGTATTCTACTTTATATAAAGCTCAAAAACTATTTTATAATAGGCTGAATAATTGTTACACACAGCAGGGTAAGAGTAACTGCAGGTGGGCACACAGGAAATTTTGTATGTTACTTCTGAGCTGAATTTATACAGCTGAATACACTGAATAGAGTGTCTTTGTTTTGTGTATTTGTTTTTGGATAATTCATGGAAATATACGATTACTAATTGTGCACTTTCTAAATGTATATTATAATTTACAGTTCAATAAAAGGTTTGCTAAAACAAATTAGCAGTGCTTCACACATTCAAAGGGAGGTGAGTCCAGTGTATGTCACTGTTTTTTGATAAACTAGTCTGTCTTACTAAGTGAACCTTCTTGAAGTCTGTATTTCCAGAAGTATTTGAAGAAAACTTAATAAATTCATTCCAGAAAAGTGTTTCATAGCATGATATTTGGGAACATCCTATGTTAAAATACACTTGTTTATAGTCTGCAGAATTTTAAATAGTATTTAATAATTAACATGCACTTAGATTTTAAATAGATAATGCATTTATTATGGAAAATATTATTTTCTAGAGAATGCCTGGAAATATTTATTATAAGCAGCTGCTGTAAAGCATTTTTCTATTATCTGGGCTTAGTAGCCTATATAAGCATAAACATCATAAATTTCATTCAGAACGTCTGTCACATTACTCTCCAAATATGATGATATATTTTGTTTTATTGTTATGATTAGTGTTAAAAAATAGATGATGTTATTTTAGATGAAAAAAATCTACTTTAGGATTAAATGCCAACTGTATCTAACAAGGTGTTTTTCAATGAGTTTAAAGAATAGACTTTCCCTAGTAACCAGTTCTTAAGATCGTGCAGAAGATGGCATACCTGGCAAAGGAAGGCCAGACATCTCTGTTCATAGTGAACAGCTATGATTAAAATATTTCTCTCAAATAGAATTATGAAGAATAAGTAGAAGGGAATCTTTATTAAGTTACACTGGAAATTTAGTCTATAAGAATCTGGAAAATTATCTTTCAGAGTTGTTTGAATTATACTGATAAATAAAGCAAAATCATTTTTAATTGAAAAGATCTTTGAAAGCTAGTAATGAAATCAATTTGTTAACCATTATTTATACAAGCGTTTACCACAAACCAGTACATGCTACCTTTAAAAGTGAATAGTGCACAACCATTTAAAAAATTTTAAAAAAAATACACAGGGATAGGGGTCTCTGTTTGTTCAGGCCAGAGTGTAGTGACACAATCATTGTTTGCTGCAGCCTTGAACCCCTGGGTTCAAGAGATCCTCCCATATTAATCTCTCATACTTGAGACTGGGACTACAGGCATATACCACCATGCCTGTATGAAACAATTTAGTTAGCAAAAATTACTTTAAATAACTAAGCATATCTACTTGAATATGTCAGGGTTTTTTTTATTATTATTTAAAAAATCTTCCCAACAATTTAGAGATAATTGTAAACTGCATACTTTTAAAAAAACAAAAAAAACTGTCTCCTTTACTTTACTTCGTACAAGGCAAAGTAAAAAAATATTTTGGGTTACTCAGTGACTTTCCAGAAAACTCCAATATATTTTGAATACAAATGATATTTTGACACTTTTATTTATCAATATTTGAGACTTGAATATAAGCAATACAAAATAAATGTCATCAGAATTAACTTTTTACAGAAAAAACTAAAATTAACTAACCTAGCTACTTCATAAATGAATATACGAATATGACATTTAACATAATCATAGCAGAAGTTAGCATTGAAGCATTAACAATTTTTCTCTTCATGCAGTGAAGGATCCTGGTTGTTTTACTTCAAATGGTTTAGAAGACAAAACATAAAACAGCAGTAATTGACACAATAATTTAACATATTCATTTTCAGAACTATGAAAATTAATACTAGGAAATGCTTAATTTCTAATAGCAGCAAAAACAATAAAGCACTTACAGATAAATTTAACAAAGAAGTACAAAATATGTATATCAAGAACTATGAAACATAGTTGAACAAAATTAAAGAAAGTGTAGGTAAATGGAGAGTCATATTGACTTAATGAAGTTGGAAACAGTATTTTTTATATGGTGATATATCATCCCCTTACTTAAAACCAAATGTATTCTCATATCATACATAAAAGCATGAAAATATAAGAATAAATATTTCTTAGCTTTGCTAATCGCACAATTATTGGAGAAATCTAATTTGTCCAGTGATTTATATTAAGTAGTAATGGGATCCCAATGCTTTCCCCATATAGATAAACTCAAATTTAAAGACCTGAATTTTCACATCAATGTTCATCAGGGATATTGGCCTGAAGTTTTGTTTTGTAGTTATGTCACTACCAAGTTTTGGTATTTGGGATGATGCTGACCTCATGAAATGAGCTAAGGATAAGTCTCTTCTTTTCAATTTTTGGAATAGTTTCAGAAAAATGGTACTAACTCCTCTTTGTACCTCTGGTAAAATGTAAATCTGTCTGGTCCTGGGCTTTTCTTTGGTTGGTACGCCACTCATTACTGCCACAATGCCAGAACTTGTTATTGGTCTATTCAGGGATTTGACTTCTTCCTGGTTTAGTCTTGGGAGAGTGTATGCATCCAGGAATTTATCCATTTCTTCCAGATTTTCTAGTTTATTTGTGTAGAGGTGTTTATAGTATTCTTTTATGGTTATTTATATTTCTGTGGGGTCAGTAGTAATATTCCCTTTATCATTTTTTATTGTGTCTATTTGATTCTTCTCTTTTCTTGTTTATTAGTCTAGGTAGTGGTATATTTATTTTGTTATTTTTTCCAAAAAAAACAGCTATGGATTCATTGATTTTTTTTTGAAGGCTTTTTCAAATCTCCGTCTTCTTCAGTTCTGCCCTCATCCGTGTTATTTCTTGTCTTCTGCTAGCTTTTGTATTTGTTTGCTCTTGCTTCTCCAGTTCTTTTTGTTGTGATGTTAGGGTGTCTATTTGAGATTTTTCTAGCTTCCTTATGTGGATATTTAGTGCTATAAATTTCCCTCTTAACACTGCTTTAGCTGTCTCCCAGAGGTTCTAGTACCATGTCTCTGTTCTCATTGGTTTCAAAGAACTTCTTGATTTCGGTCTTAATTTCATTATTTTCCGAGGAGTCATTTACAAGGAAGTTATTCAATTTCCTTGTAATTGTGTGGTTTTGAGTGAGTTTCTTAATCTTGAGTTCTAATTTGATTGCACTGTGGTCTGAGAGACTCTTATGATTTCGGTTCTTTTACACTTGTTGAGGATTGCGTTACTTCCAATTATGTGATTAATTTTAGGGTAAGAGCCATGTGTCACTGAGAAGGCGGTATATTCTGTTGTTTTGGGTTGGTGAGTTCTGTATATGTCTCTTAGTTGCACTTCATCCACAGCTGAGTTCAAGTCCTGAATATCCTTATTAATTTTCTGTCTTGATAATTTGTCTAATATTGACAGTGGGATGTTAAAATCTCCCCCTATTATTGTGTGGAAATCTAACTCTCTTTGTAGGTCTCTAAGAACTTGTTATATGAATCTGGCGCTCCTGTATTGGGTGCATACATATTTAGGAACATTAGCTCTTCTTGCTGAATTTGTCCCTTTACCATTATGTAATGCCTTTCTTTGTCTTTCTTGATCTTTGTTGTTTTAAAGTCTGTTTTGTCAGAAAGTAGGATTGCGAACCCATTTTTTTTCTGCTTTCCATTTGCTTGGTAGATTTTCCTCCATCCCTTTATTTTGAGCTTATGTGTGTCTTTGCACGTGAGATGGGTCTCTTGAATATAGCACACTGATGGGCCTTAACTCTTTATCCAACCTGCCAGTCTGTGTCTTTTAATTGGGGCATTCAGCCCATTGACATTTAAGGTTACAGTTGTTATGCGTGAATTTTATCCTGAAATCATGATGCTAGCAGGTTATTTTACACACTAGTTGATGCAGTTTCTTCATAGTATTGTTGGTCTTTGTACTTCAGTGTGTTTTTGCCATGGTTTGTACCAGTTTTCTCTTTCCATATTTAGTGTTTCCTTCTGATCTCTTGCAAGGCAGCACTGGTGATGACAGATTCCTTCAGCATTTGCTTGTCTGAAAAGGATTTTATGTCTCCTTTCCTTATGAAGCTTAGTTTGTCTGGATATGCAGCGCTGGGTTGAAAATTCTTTCCTTTAAGAATGCTGAATATTGGCACCCAAACTCTTCTGTTTTGTAAGGTTTCTGCTGAGAGTTCCACTGTTAGTCTGAATAGCTTCCCTTTGTAGGTGACCTGGCCTTTCTCTCTGGCTCCCTTTAACATTTTCTTTTTTCCTTCACGTAGACCTTAGAGAAGCTGATGATTATGTGTCTTTGGGTTGATCTTCTTGTGAAGCATCTTACTAGGGTTATCTGGGTTTCCTGAATTTGAATGTTGTTTTCTAGCTTAAGGAACTTCTCCTAGATGATATCCTGAAGTGTGTTTTCCAACTTGGTTTCACTCTCCTTATCTTTTTCAGGTACTCCAATCAGTTGTAAATTGAGTCTTTATACATAATCCCATAGTTCTTGGAGATTTTGTTTGATCCTTTTAATTCTTTTTTTCTTTAATCCTGTCTGCCTATCTTATTTCAGCAAGACAGTCTTCAAGTTCTAATATTATTTCCTCTGCTTTATTGATTTACCTATTGATATTAGTGCTTGCATCACAAAGTTGTCATGCTGTGTTTTTCAGCTCCACCAGGTCATTCATGTTCCTCTCTAAACTGATATTTCTAGTTAGCAGCTCCTGTAACCTTTTATTATGGCTTTTAACTTGTTTGCATTGGGTTAGAACTTGCTCCTTTATCTTAGAAAAGTTTGTTATTCCCCACCTTCTGAAGCCTCCTTCTGTCGATTTGTCCATCGCATCCTCCGTTCAGTTCTGAACCCTTGCTGGAGAGGTGGTGTGATCATTTGAAAGAGAAGAGAAGAGGCACTCTGCCTTTTGTGGTTTGAGCGTTTTTTTCATTGATTCTCATGTTCATGAGTTTGTCTAGTTTCAATCTTTGAAGCTGCTGACCTTTGGATAGGGTTTTTGTGGGGACTTCTTTGTTGATGCTGCTGTTGTTGCTGTTTGTTTGTTTATTTGTTTTTAAGCAGTCAGTTCCTTCTTCTGTAAGGGTGCTGCAGTTTGCTGGGGGTTTCCTTCAGGGCCTATTCATCTGTGTCCCTCCTGTACCTGGGGACATCCTCCCAGGAGGCTGAAGAACAGAAAAGTTGGGTGCCTGCTTCATCCTCTGGGATCTTTGTCCTCCAGGGACATTGACCTGATGCCAGTAGGAACGCTCCTGTATAAGGTGTCTGATGACCCGTGTTAGGACGTCTCACCCATTTGGGGGGCGTGGGATCCAGGACCTGTTTAACAAAGTACTCTGGCTGTCCCGGGGTGAAGGGGGTGTGCTGCACTAGGGGGAAACCTACTCATCTGGGCTGCCTGGATTCTTCAGTGCTAGCAGGGGGAAAGACTAAGTCTGCTGGTCTGTGATCATGGCCACCCCTCTCCCTAAGGGCTCAGGCCCAGGAAGATAAGAATTCTGTCCCTATCCCCCTGCCTGGAGTTGCCGGAGTTCCTGCAGGGAGGCCTCATCCAGTGGGGAAGGATGGGTTAGGGTCCGGCCTGAGGAGCAAGTCTGACCACAGTGCACCACAGCCAGTGTGCTATATTGTGTGGAATACCTCTTGGGATTAAGCTGTCCAGTCTCCTCAGCACCAGCAGGGAATAAAGCCACCTGGAGCTGTAGTGATGGCTGCTGTCCTTCTCTCCCAGGAGTTCAGTATATTAGGCAGCTAGCAGTCACAGTGATGGCTGCCATCCCTCCCACAAGATGCTCAGTTTTCTTATGCGGCTGGCGGTAGCAGTAATGATGACTGCTCCTCCTGGACACTTGGTAACCTCAGGTAGAATCCAGCCAAGAGGCTGTTGAGAATCTGTGTCGCTCTGGAGTGGGGATTCAAGGCCCTGATGGCATGGGCTCACGAGTGGGATCTCCTGATTTGTAGGTTGCATAGATCCATGGGAAAAAACACGTTTTCCCAGTCTGGGTAACACGCTCACTCACCACCTCCCCTGGCATGGGATGGAGCTGTCCTTGACCCACATGGCTCTCAGGTGGACAGACATACCTCCCTGATTTTCTTGTTTTTCATGGGTCACATCAACTGCCTTGTCAGTCCAGTCCTGATGATAGAACCTGGATACCTCGGTTGCCAGTGCAGGATTTGCATGCTGTTGTGGTTTTTCTCAGTGCAAGCCTCCAACCACAGCTGCTTCTAGTCTGCCATCTTGGCCCCACCTCTAAAATATTTTTTATTGTGGCATAAATCTGTGTTAGTTCATTCTCAAGCTGTTAATAAAGACATACCTAAGACTGGATAATTTGTAAAGGAAAGAGGTTTAATTGATTCACATTTTAGTGTGGCTAGGAAGGCCTCAGGAAACGTACAACCTCGGTGGAGGGGGAAGCAAACACATGTCCTTCCTCACATGATGGCAGGAAGGAGAATAGAAGAGATGGGGAAAGCACCTTATAAAACCATGAGCTCTTCTGAGAACTTACTCACTATCACAAGAATAGTATGAGGGAAATCACCCCATGATTGAAGTACCTCCCATCTGGTCCCTCCCATGACACTTCGCAATTATGGGAATTACAATTCAAGGTGAGATTTGAGTGGCGATACAGCCAAACCATGTCAAAATTTAATCTTATCATGAAGTTTTTTATATATCATATTTTCTCTAATATATTTTCATCAATGAAACTGGCATATTATTCTATTTTTTAAAAATATACTTGCCAAGTGTATATATCAAGTTAGCTCTGGAATCATAAAACAAATCAAGGAGAGTTTTATATTTTCCACTTCTTTGGATATATTTGCATAACATTAACAATAATTAATTCTTACTTCATTGTAGAATTTATCAGTAAAGCCATCTGGGCCTGATATTTTCTTCAGGGAATATTTTTATTAAATATTTAATTTTATAATAAACAGGCTTGTTATATTTTGTTTCAATCTCTTTTTTTAACAATATGTTTATTTAATCTAAATTTTCAAAGATATTGGCTCATTTTTTTTCTAATATTGTTTTCCTGTCTTTTCACTATCAAGAAGATATGTAGTAACATCTTTTTTTTTTTTCCTTGATATTACTCAATGCTTGCTCTTTTCAGTTGCCAATTTCACTGATTTTATTAGTTTTTTGAATATACCAACTTTTGGCCTTTTTGCTCTATTTTATCATTATATTCCCTTTTATTAATATCTGACCTTGCTTTTATTATTTCTTTTATTCTATTATTCTATTACATTATTTCACTATTCTTTTTGGGGGTTAATTTTGCTCTTTACTACTCTCTGGGAAGGATGATTGGTTCAATTATTTTTAGCTTATTTTTCCAATCTGTGTATTTAAGGCTATACATTTTCCTACAAGAATATCTTTAGAAGATAAAATAAGCCATATTGTTTAATGTAATTATTATCCAGTCAGGATATTTTTTAATTCTCATCATTATTTCTTCACTGTACATGAGTTTGGTGGCCTTGTGCTTTTCATCATCTTCTGAAAACTCTCACCTGTTATCTCCTTGACTATTTTTTGCCTTCTCTTCTTTCTTTAATTCCGTATACACTTGATCTCTAAGTCTCTTTTGAATATTACCTATATTTATTCTGTTCTTTTTTGGTATTTCATTATTCTGTGATATTGAATTTTTATGACTATTTTCTTGTAATATTTTAAAGTTTATTACGTTCTCCTCAGTGAACTCTAATTAGCTGTCAAACACCTTCATTCAAGTTTTAATTTTTCTGTTGCAGAATTTTGGTTTGCTCTTTAATAGCTTCCAGTCCTCTATGAGCTTTTTCAGTACTTTATAGTCTTACACATAATAATACATCTACTGAAGCTTCTGTCTTCTGAGCCTGTTTTCCTGCTCCATAAATTTATTTTATCTGTGGTTTCTCTCTGTTTTAAATGCATGCGGTCCTTTTTTTGGGGGGAGGGCAGGGTTGATTAATTTTCATATATGTATGAAAATTAAAGAAAAAAACCCTGAGGTCTGGATAATACTTTTATTTGAGAATTTACATTTATATCTTAGAAGCTGCTTAAGTAACTGAAGCTTCATATCAGTCTCTCTACCTACTTTACTTTTAGTTTCTCTTTGCTACTAAATTGTGGTCTCTCATGTTTCCTGCTCAAAGTACACAGTTTCATAATTTTTCTGCATTTTCAGTCTAATTGTATTCTCCCTATTTCTACAAGACACTCAGAAGTTTCAATTAGATTCTTAATCTCTGATCAATTAGTTTATTTTTGAAATGAAAGATTCCCATATAAGAAAGACAGTCTCAATGCTAGACTCACCCTTGTAAGTTTATATGTTCGTCTCAAATCTTGTCATCTTTGTTGCTTGCTTAACTCTCGGATTCTTTGCATCGATATTTTAACAATCTTGGTCAGCTTTTCTGGTTGTTGTCAGTGGGAATTTTTTATTAAAATCAACGAATACACTAACCCTATATAGCAGAATCCCTGAATCACCCAATTTTAGCTAAATTTCCCCTTTTTTCAATCCAGGTGAGACCACATGTCTAAATAATTGTATGAAGAAGAGATATGTGTAAGTCCTAGCCCCTGTATTGAAGTAACGCTGTTCTTATCTTTTTTTATCATTTCCTCCTAAAATCTAGGCAGGGCAGTAACACAGCTTTGGCCATGCACGTGGGGAAAGCACCCCTAACTGATACTGTGAAGAAACAACACAGAAGAAAACTGTTCCTTATTTGACCTTGTAGAACATAATCTGACTGCTCATCTCTAGACTACAATGTGAGTAGGCAATGCAGTTATATAGATTTGCAATAGTACTTGTTGAGATGTTCTCTTTACAACAGCTTTGTCTTTAATCAAATAAATACAACACCCAGACAGAATTCTGAGTAGGTGACTGAGTATCTTCCTGGAGTTCACAAAAGAGATCTGAACTGGAGATAAAAATGCAAGAACCATCATATCTAGAGCTCATGTAATGGCATAATGCTGAATGATATAATATATACATCATTCTTCTATATGTATCTATATACAGAAAAAAAAGTCATTCATCCATGGGACATATAAAAGTTGAGTTGAGTACAAATAAGCACAAAGGTTTGAGAAGATGAGGAGTTTGAGATTAAAGGTGACACAAGACTCAGGATATTTCAGTATCCAAAGGAAGAAGTTTAAAAAAGGGGGATATGTCGACAATATCAAATGTTGCCAAAAAACTGCATAAAATAAATCATAAATTTCATGTGGGGATCGTTACTGATATTGTTCTGTGCTGTTTATTTTAACAAAATGGTAGCCTGCAAACCTGATGGGCATTGATTAATAAAAGTATAAGAATAAGGAAAATGGAGAAAACTATGATCTGTCAATATCATTCTTTTGAAGATTTTTGTGCTAAGGTGAGCAGAGGAACAGTACAGGTCTTTGAAGAGGAGGTGGTTTTAAAGTATATATTTTTAAAATACGGCTGACATCATGTTCTATAAACTGATGTTCTATAAACTGATGGGGATAACACACACAAAAACCGAAAAGTTGAGGAGTAGGCTTTGGTTAGATAGAAGGGGTTCATTGTTTTAACAGAAGGAAAATAAAGTGCATGAATAGCAGATGCAGATATATTATAGACTTAATAATGAAGATATAAAAAAATCTTTTATGATTGTTGTTACTCTTTTAGAAAATCAAGAATAAAGGTAAATGTTTGAGATAAAGCAGGGGGCAATAGATGTTGGAAGTTGGAGAAGAATAGGGAAAATATTAAAGAGTAAAATAGGAGATTAAAACACCTGAGGAACTAAGGAGCACACACAAGCTTCTAGGCTTTTAGTCTGCTTGAAATTATATGGGCATGAACTTATAGTAAAACAAACCAAAATTTTATATTTTTTCCCTAGATAGAATTTGAGAGGAATAACAGATTTAATCAGGGTAGGATTTTTGCCAGTTTAGTAGAATGTTTGGAGCAAGCGACAAAGAAGCTGTTGGTATACTAAATATAATGATGGACAACAGAATTGAAGTCAGGATTTTTTTAAAAGCAGGGATTTGAGGAGAATCAAGAAGACTAAAAGGTGGTATATCCAAAATTGGACATCCTGATCGGGTCAAGAAATGATTGGATTCAGAGTCTTGGAACCAGATAAGCTAAATGAGAAAAACAAAAGTCAATGGTTAGAAAGGATAATCTGCAATAGTGCATGCAAATGTCAAATGTAACATGAGATTCAACTTTCAATTTATTTGTAATGATATATACTCAGCATTTCCAACAGATTGTTTGATAGCTTAGGTTTGGGATGTTCTGACAGTTTTTATCTTCTGTTTTATTTCTTAAAGTATTTTAATTGACGTATGAAAATGGTAAAACATATGATTTCTAAATAGATGACATCTTCACAGAGCAATCTTTGTCAATATTTATTTTTATATAAAGCAAAACTAGTTCGATTTTAAAGCATCATTTTCATATATTTAACTCTGTAATTTTCATTCAGATTTTGCTCTTCCTTTTCTCTTTAGAAACTCCACAATTTATATTTCACACAGACAGGAAGTTCTTTTACCACTCACTATGATTTTTTCATGTAAATTAATCGTACAGATTATTATTATTTGTATTGTTATACAAAGGAATAATACCATTCCTTTGAACATAGCTTTTTGTTCACTCTGGACTTTTTATTGTCTGACTTTTGCAATGTTATGATCTTTGAATTTGTTCTTATGATAAGCTTGATAAAAATATTATGCATTCATGATACTGTATAAATAAGGAGGTATGCTAATCAAGAAGTCCATAGGCTTTTATTTAAGTTCCTTATTTTATTTATATGAATAATAATGTAGAATTTCTGTCTCACAAAAGGACTCAGCCTACCTCCTGAAATATTATTATTCAGGCACTATAAGACACTTTGTCACAGCCTGCCTGCATTCATCTATCATATTACATTTTATATGAATATTGTAATCAAGCCATTGGTATTAAAGAGTTGCTCAAATTAGAAATGCAAAATATGCTCCAGATTATAAAACTCCTTCGTGAAAAGATTGGACCAGAGACAGGCTGTTCTCTTCAGTACATGTCCTTATACCTTTAAAGTTTAGATATCTAGCCAGTAATCATGTTCTATGTCTTCTCAAAAGAGACTCTTCAGTAACTTAAAAGATGAGTGATGGGATTTAATGCTACCTGGTACTTTGCCTTTAATGCTATTCTTTTCATTTTACTTCATATCTCTGAAATCGCTTCCTACACCCGTCAGCATGTCAATTAACTTTTCTATTTCTACTCTGTTTAGGTGTATTATTGAGTTTTATGTTCCCTTCTAATCATAAACAGCATAATTAGTATAAATTTCCCATTTTACATAATCTCTAAATTATAGCTGCAATTAAAATAAAAATGCTCATTTTTAAAGAGTCTTGAGGTAATGTATTTAAGGGTGAAAGATAATAGGATTAGTGAAAAAAGCAGAAAATATGTGTTTCTGGGCTTAGAAAATGCAATCTAGCTGTAAGGGTTTACCTTGCAATGTCCTAATGCTAGCACATTAAATGGAAATCAATTACAGCGAATGCTGTATGGGGTGTATGTGTGTTTTGGGGGGCAGTGTGGTGGTGGGTCGTTATCAAACAGAAGAATTGTATAGACTGACTAGATTTGACCTTTAATCTCAACGTAAGCTTCCCATATGATTAAACACATCTACTTTTCCAATCTTTTTTGTAATGGATTGCCAGGTCTTTTTCCTTCTGGTTATCTTTCTCCCAAGAACGTTATTTTATGTTTTTCAATTACATTATCATTTTAACTTATATTTTATTATTGCTCTATCTTTCTGAAGTAAAATATATTTCTAGCTTTGTTGGCAACTGTACATTTCATTAGCATCCTTCTAAACTTTTGAACTATAACAATTTTGAAGTGTTAATGCAACATTATCTTTAAATGATCTAAAAGTATTATTTGGAGATATACCTCTTTGTTATGAGCGCAAATCCATTTGTCAAGCCGATTAAATAATAATGTATAATTCAAGTAATTTTTCACAAATAAATGTAAAAGTTATTGGAGCAATATCTTAAAATTGATTAGTCCATGACTGATTACTTCTTTGTTCAATTTGTATAATATTATCTTTGTTGTTATTTAATTAGATTCATAATAGTATCCTTTATTATAATTTTAATGCTTTGTTAATTTGGGATAAGTTTTTAAATTTCATCTTAAATAATTTAACTAAATTATATGTAAGAATCTTGTCAGCATGTCATTGTTATGTTCATGAAGTAAATGTCCCCCCAAATTATTTTTCTTAGCATTATATCTTCATATATCTTAGCATTATGTTTTAAAAATAATATTATTCTATTTCCAAATATATAGTAAATTTCTTAACTGTTGTCCACTTAAAAGTTTACCCCTACTAACTAATGATTACAATTTCCTGTTTTAACTACTAACTGAAGTATAAACCAACACTTATGGGTGTAAGACTATTCTCTAATAAAATTCATGCTTTTAACACCTATTAGTTGTTACATGTCAATAGTTGTGTCTATTCCTGAAATGGATCCTATGAGGCATGGTATAATTATTTAGTTCAAATTAATATTCTGTAGTTGCCTTAAACATAAGTGTGAAAATGAAGAGAACATGGATTTTAAGGCAAACCTAGTTGAGTTCCTAGAAATGACCTATAAAGTCAAGAGGCTGGATAATTTTCTGACATATTTAGTGTGAGTGGAAAGACTGAGAGTTTGGGAAATTAAGTATTATTGTTCAGTCTTATTTTCCACTAAATTTGCTTTTTAATCCAGAACCTTTATCTCTACATTGAAGAATCTGCAACTGGAAACCAAGAAACAGTGCATTTCAGGCTGTGGTTTATGTCACAGAAGGCAATCTGTGTCAATGAGCTGATATTTAAATACATTATAACCACAACATGGAAAATGTCCACATTCCAGTTTACCTGTAATAAAAATTAAATCATATTGAATTTTTTAAAAGTAAATATGAACGAATTATCTACTTATTTCCATGGCAAACCTTTATGGTGAGTGCCAAATAAGAATAGTTTGAATTAAAAATGAACAATGTACAGAAGAGAGAATGAAGAAGTCAGCAGCATTTTTTAAATTTTATTTATTTATTATTATTATTATACTTTAAGTTCTTTAGATTTCTCTAAACTCATTGCCTAAAACAAAAACTAAAAATATTACTGATGACAGTGAAATGACTGAAAGGTAAGCATAATTCAATGTTGTATTTGTATAAGCCATCACTTATTCAAAAGTAAAATTCAAAAATTAAAGGTGATTTTTCATTTGGAAATTAATGGCAGAAAAAAATTAAGATATTCTCCTTGTAAGAAACAGAAAGATCAAAAAGGCAGAGGACACAATTCTCCTCCTCCCAGAAAGAGAGAAAAGCACACACATACACATTCACATGTTGAAAAGACTGTATTTTGCTACTCGAAGAACAGAATGCCCTTCAGCTAAGAATGTGGTAGGTTGCTTTAACTTCTCACATGCATGCACACACACACATGCACACACACATAGGTGACTAAGTATATATAATATTACTGCAACAGGAAATTAGAGTAAAAACACAATATTTGTTGATAATTCTTTCCCCTAAAACATTATACAGCAAAATAAATCTGCATTTAAATATTACAAAATAAATATATATTGCATATTTGGGTATATTTAAAATATGTTTCAGGAGTTCTAAAATTAAATATATAAACAGATAAAAATATGACATGAAAAGGGATTTGAGTAAATTCTGAAAAGATATGGAAGGAAAAAAGAATATTTTCTGAGAAACGAAAATTAACTTATAAAGTGCTCACAATGCACCTTAGTAAGGAATATTTCTAAAAAGACAGAAAAGCAATAAAGACATGAACACGAGCTAAAGAGCATTACAAATGTTTCAGAAAGAAAATTGTCAAAAGATCAAAAAAGGCAAAATGGAAATAAAAAGAAAATTTTAGTTTCTAAAAAATATTTTTTAAAGTGTGAAATAGAAGTTATTTTTTTTAAATATAATTTAAAAATGCTTTTTGTTTTGTTTTGTTTTTTGAGACGGAGTCTCACTCTGTCGCCCAGGCTGGAGTGAGTGGCACGAACTCCGCTCACTGCAGGCTCCGCCTCCCGGGTTCCCGCCATCCTCCTGCCTCAGCCTCCCGAGTAGCTGGGACCACAGGCGCCGCCACCTCGCCCGGCTAGTTTTTTGTATTTTTAGTAGAGACGGGGTTTCACCGTGTTAGCCAAGATGGTCTCAATCTCCTGACCTCGTGATACGCCCGCCTCGGCCTCCCAAAGTGCTGGGATTACAGGCGTGAGCCACCGCGCCCGGCCTAAAAAGCTTTCTTTAAATAAAAGGAGAAAATCTTTGTATTGGGTGTACCCATAAGATGCTTGACGTTGACACAGAATTATCGGTTCTTTGTTGTCGATGAGAGAGGGTCTCACTCTGTCACTCCCTCTGAAGTACAGTCGTGTGATCTTGGCCAAATTCATATACATTCTGGTAAAATTGTTTTACTTCAAAGATAAAGACAAATAGTGTAGTGCTTCCAGAGCAAAATAAGCAGTGTTTTTTTTAATTCCAAAATAATTAGCCTGCCATCAGAGCTCTCAAAAACAACATGAAGAGCAGAGCAAACATAGAAGAGTATTTTTTTAAAAATTCAAGAAAAGTAAATATAGACAAAGCATTTTACATCCATCCAAGCTCTGCATTAAGTATCAAGCCTATTGATAAACAATCAAAGATCTCAGAGAATTAACCACACTTCAACTCTTCTTGAGGACTAGAGGAAAATCATCCAATTAGAAAAAGAGGAAACACAAGTAAAGGACTGACAGGGAGTATTTAATGTTTGTAATATTTGACCTAAGACTGAAACAAATTTGGGACAAAAGACTAAGAATCGTGTGCAAATGTTGTAGTTTTTTTGACTAAAAATAATGGACATAGACAGGAAAGAGGATGAGGAAATATAAAAGTAGAATTCGTTTATTGACTTTTGAATAGATACATTATAGTAGTCAAATCATTCAAACAATACTACAGAAAATTAGCAAACCAGATAGTAAGGGACTTTTCTTAAAGCGTGCTAAAAATATGTATGAGTACAAAGGTAAATAATAGAACAAAATGCAAGTATTCCTGAAAAGGTAAAATGAAGAACAATGAAAATACATCATGCAGACAAGGAAACATGGAAAACATAGTATAAGACCTATGATGATAAAGAATAGGAGAAAACTAATACCAATCGTATCAGAAGCTGAGGCCGGGTGCAGAGGCCTGTAATCCCAACACTTTCGTACGCCAAGGTGGGCGATTCACGAGGTCGGGAGTTCGAGACCAGCCTAGCCAACATGGTGAAACCTTGTGCCTACTAAAAATAGAAAACAAAGAAACAAAAAATTAGCTGGATGTAGTGGTGGGTGCTTGTAATCCCAGCTACTGGAGAGGCTAAGGTAGGAGAATCACTTGAACCTGGAAGGAGAAGGATGCAGTGAGCTGAGATCGTGCCACTGTACTCCAGCCAGGGAGACAGAGTGAGACTCTGTCTCAAAAAAAAAAAAAAAAAAAAAAAAGTAGGCAGAAAGTAAAAAGTAAAGCAATCACCAAGGATATACCAGGTAACTGAAGCCACAAAGATGCAGGGTTAGTTATCTTCTACTAGATAAAATGGACTGCAAATGAAAATGTAACTTGTGACAAAAAACACTTTTTCTAAATATTCATTTTATTTAATTTGAAAATAAAATGTAGATATTCATGGTATGTGACCTAATGTTTTGAAATATGTATATATTGTACAATGGCCTCATTAAACTAATTAACATGCATTACCTCACATACTTAGCGTTTTTATCTGTGTGTGGCGTGAATGCTTAAAATCTACTCTCTTAGTGATATTCAAGCATACATTTTTATTAACTATAGTTACAATGTTGTACAGTGGATATCTTAAACTTACTCTTTCTCTCTCACTAAAATTTTCGGTTTTCTTAAGGCTAAAAGTGACATTTCGCAGTTTAGATAAATAACCTTGCACCAAATAGGAGAGTACTTACCTCTAAGAAGCAAAAGGAGATTCAAGCACTCTCAGTAAGACACAGAAGACATAAGTAATACAAATAAGTCAGATCTCATCAATATGTATCAAATTTGATTCTTCTATATTACATAATACATCTTAAATGTAGAATCTGTATTCACTGGAGGAAGGATATTTTTTTAAATGGTGCCGGGACAACAGGACAAATTTTTGGACAAAACCAAAAGAATTATTGAAACCATGTATCACACCATACAGAATACTTTCCAGATGGCATCAGGTACCTAAATATTAAAAAAAAAAAAACAACCCTAAATGTAATAGGTAAATGTAAATCCTAAATGTAATGGAGAAAAAATTCAATAGATTTTCCTACAGCATCAATATGTGGTTTAAAATTTTTATAAGCCACTAAAAAGAATTTATGCAGTAATACTGATGTAAATAAAAATAGTCAATAGATAGAAGATATGTGATAGCTACAGATGGAAGGTCAACAGCTATATAGGAGAAAAGGGAAGTCTTTAGTTTATAGGTAATTTCCAAGTAATAAATATAAAATAAATGATGGAGTCACTAAATCATCATTTGACAACATAATATTTCTTACAGGCACTATCACTAGTGAATGGTTTAATGTTGTTTAAGGTATTAATCATCGATGCATCATGTTCAAAAGAATGATAAAATGAGAATAAATTACCAAAATGTATCTCCCCACAATATACTTAAAGGAAAAAAAACAAAAAATGGAAAACTATCCATTGAGAAACCCAGCAGATATTGTGATGCAGGTTTATCTCACACTGGTTACTAACTTATTTTAGTCAGACGAGATGGAACACCTGCACACATAAGTTACATAAGGTGGACTTATTATTTAACATATAAGCAGCAAAGGAGAACAAAAGACCAGGATTCATCGAGAGCATTTTCCCAAAGGTTTGCTGGTGTGACTATATGCAACCCATTTCCACTGCAGCTAAGGAACCTAGGAAAGCATCCTGCCATAGGTTTTAAACCCCAGGGTATGTGACACACTGGGCTAAAGCACTGAAGGAAGTCCATCCTATTTCTAAAAGAAAAAGCAAGACATGTTTCCAAATTAGAAAAACTAAAAAGGCGTAGTAACTAATTCACATGTGACCCATGATTGAGTCTTAGTAAATAAATTTGCTTGTAGTGGGACATCAGGGGGACGATTGATGAAACCGGAATGTCTAAAGATTAAATAATGATATTCTATTAATATTAAATTTCTGATTTTGATAACTGCACTGTGACCATGTAAGACAATGTGTAACTCATTCTAGAGCATATATGAAGAGAAAGAGGGAGGATATTAAACAAATGAAGTAATAAAATGCTAACATTTGTAAAATGCAGATAAAGGGCATAAGGAATATTTTCATATTCTTTTTGCAGCTCTTCTGAAATATGAAAGTATTTCAACATACAATTTTAAAGGTGCTTTGCAATATTTTTACTTACATACATTGTATTTATTTTTTGAAGCATAAGGTCATAGGGATAAGAGATTAAAGATCGAGAACAAAAGCTTGTGAAATAAATACAGGACACAAAGCACAAAAAAAGATATTAAAAAGTAAAACATTCAGAAATGGAAATGAATTAATTAGAGGAAAAGAGCATGTACAGACAAATGAATTATAAAGGTCAGTTACAGGAGTTTTGGAAGGTAGAAAATTTTTTTTATTTGCATGATTTTTAACATGGCAAACCAATGCTAGTGTGAGTTAACATTGCGACCTAAATGGAGGCAAAATGTAACTCCAGACTTTTTGCTTATTTCTCTATGTGATTATGCAACAAAAGATACCAAAGTAATTCATGTATTCATACAGGAAACTCTTAAACTAGAACCAATGTCCATATTGTTGCAGAAAGTGCACAGATTTGGGAGCCAGACAGATCTGCATTTGAATCTTGGTCTTCCAATTTCAAGCTTTTTGACAAATGTTAGTTCCCTTTTTATAGGAAAGAAAACTGGCTAATTTTGTTTCACTCTGTGAATTTTAAGATGAATTTCAAGAACACAGAAGGAATTTAAATCTGCAGTTTTTAGGAGGCTAGCTAGTTTCATTCAGCTACCTAAATCTTTGCCAGAATATGATCCATATTTATCCCTATAAAATTTCCCCCCAGAAATTCTGCTTCAATGGATGTGGAGGTGGATCCAAGAATCTGGATGTTTAACAAGATGATCAGATGTAAATTACATTTTATGAATCACTGCTTTAGATGGAGAGGCCTCAAGTTAATGCATTGGGGCTAAGCTTGCTTTCAAATATTAATGTTGTATGAATCCCCTCTGGAAAGTCAGTTTCCGTATATTTGACTAAGTAGAAAAATATAGAAAGATAACTTTCTTAGATTATTTCTTCTTAATAGCAAGGATCATGTTTAGGGTAGAAGAAACAGCTACTTTTGATATTTTTATATATCAGTTATCAAAACAGAAAGGTTTGCCACAATGATTGCCATGTGTATTTTAAATCTCAATAGTGAGACTAAAAACATCATAGATTGATCTGAAAAGGGAAAGTAACCTGAGGTGTCCAATGGTTAAAGGAATAATGAAGAAGGAAATAGAGGAAATGAATCATATCAATCAAGGTCCTTACAGACACTTAAATTACACAAAGAATTATCTTCAACAATATCTGTAATTAGGGGAGTAGACAATGAAATCAATTGTGTGATATTGAAAAGATGATAGAGATAGACAGATAGACTTATCATTATATAATAGACATTTCTGATGAAAACTCAAATAATATAATCTTTTTACTTGCAAGAATATTTCTAGATTTAACCATTTCTCCCATTTTTTGTTTCATTGAGCATTATCAGGAAATTAAGTCTAAATTTAAAACTAAATTTCTTTTCTTTTTTTTCCTTCCAATATTATGACCTGCTACTCCTGGTGAAAGAATATTTACTTATACAATTTTAAAAATACACAAACTCTACAAATTGACAGCAAATGTCAACCGTTTACATGAACACCATATCAAATATGACTAGTGACTGTGATGTAATTCATCAGTGCATTTATCTAACTGAAGCAACATTCTCTCTTCAATAACAATCTAAGTGACATTTTGTGGAAGAGGGTAGCTACCTTCCATGACCACATCTTTGAAAACTATATCAATTTTTTAGCTGCACTGATAGTAAACTCTAACTCCATTAAATTATACTCTCCCTCTCTTTTTAGATTTCCTTTGTGCAAAGGAAAGATAATGTACATTTTCTTGATATAGTTTATCTATTTCAGGGACCTAATTTGACATTGCATGAAAAGCATCCTAAAATGTAAGGGAAATTATGAAGCATCAAATTAAAAACAATTAAATTTTTTAAATTTATTTATTTTTGGTTAAAAAGTCACTGATTTCATTTTAGGAGATTGAGTAGCATAAACAGGGGCCTTTTTAATTAAGCAGACAATACCTGTTTTGTGAAATATAAAAAGAAAATGCATCATTTGTGATTGACTATTGAATATTAGTAGTTTTCTCTAATAAGTTACATCTATCTGCTAAAAGCATTGCACAGTTTTTATAACACTTGGTTAGTACTATGATTTAGAACTTTATTTTTGGTCTTAAATCTTAGTGGAGGCAACCAAGAAATTTTGTCTGCTGTAGATCATACTATAAAGATTTGGATATAAAGTATGTAGTAGTATATGTTCATAAAACAAAGTTAAATCTTATAAAATATAAGGCAGAAAAAAGTACAGCATTTTTAACAGTAATTTGGAAGAAAAATAAATAGACACATAATTTAGCTTAATATCCTGTTTAAAGCAATACCACTATTTTTATTATTTAATACAAACTGAAATATAATGGACTCTTCTCATGATATATCTATTCAAATTTCAACTTAAAACTTACGTTTAAAATATAACTGTTAAACAGTATTGTTTTAGGCATAGTAAAACCTGCTTTCACTGTTTCTGTACTGGTAAATAAATTGCCTTATTTCTCATTTTCTCCTACTTTGACTTTGTAGTCATGCCCTCATTACCATATTCAATTAATTAGTGCACAAAGGTAATATTCTAGTGCTTAGAACACATGGAGTTGCATTATTAACTCCAAATAAATAGGGCAGGTTCCTAATGCAGGCTGAGCAATCAGAGAGCCCCTTTGTGAAAATACCAACACTAAAAACGTTTTGCTTAACCAAAGACCTCCTATAAGGACAAAGAAACAGACAAAGGGGAAAAAAATAGAGATCAAACAGTGTATCAAAATTAACTGTACAAAAAATATTGCATTCATTTTTGTCTTGCTTTCACCTGAGTGGGATTAGAACAACAAAAAAAGTTTTTCTTTAGAAACTTGTCATCTCACATTCTGAGAGAAACCTCGATAATTATTTTGGCTTTGTAATATTTATATTTATCAGATTTGTACACCAGCTGCAAAAAAGCATTCCAATCCATGGAATTTTCTGTGTGTTCAAAACTTTCTTAATTCCTTGCTGAGTTAATGCACTGGAGGTTTTCAAAGAGTGTTTTTCATAGCTTTGTTGAAAAAAAAATGGCAAATATAAATGTGACTTATGACTTGAGAATCTTATATTCTGTTCTGCCTTGGCAATAGAGTCCTTTTAGCATGCGATTTGGAAATAAAGCCCTGCTCAAAGACAAGTTTTAAAGCATTCCCTTATGTTAGATTTTTAAATATAGCAAAATTCCATTACCTGTAACAGAGTACACATAATCCCCGTAACATCTACAGCAGTAGTGTGATCAGCCACAGCCTGTTTCAGTCATGCTGATTTTCCCCCTTTTCCTCTTGTGGCCAACTATTCAACAGTTTTCCTACATGACTTGAATGAACCTCTCAATCTTGAATAAAATAATAGCAATGTAGCTTCAGGTAACACAGGTACTTCGAAAAGTTTCCTCACTATGTCCAGTTATAGAATGTCTTGTTCCCTCGTGATATTTTCACTCTGAAATGGGAAGCTGACTAGGAGGATCATGCAACTGTTTGTCCTCCTCTTCTTTGCTGTGCTCTGTGTTCACCCTCTTAACTCCCCAAGCCTCTCCTTTTCTGGCCCTAGGTGTGATTTTACCAACAGAACTTTTCTGCCTCTTACTTTTTCATAAGAATACCCTAAAGAAAAAAAAAAGTCACAGAATGTATTGGTAAAATGGTCCACAAGGAAGCATTGACCTGAAGGGATTGATTATTAGGGGAATATTGTAGAAATTAAATTCAGGTCTTAAAGGACGTCGATATTGGTCTCTCTTTAGACTGCATTTTCCGTTAATATATCCTCCCAAGATTCACTCTGTTTCTTTGTTATGTTCACATACTTTACATCATTTTCCCCATTTCCTCCTTTTTTGAAATCATATTTTCTGAGATTGTTTTGTCCTTGTAGAATTTTAAAAGTTCTTAAAATTACTATTTTTTCAGCTTTATTGTGGTATAATTAACCCATTAAAATTGTATACATTTGAGATGTACAATGTGATGTTTTAATATATGTAAGCATTGTGAAATGATTGACACAACCAAGGTAATTAGCATATTAATAACCTCATATAGTTATCATTTGCATGTGTGTGTAGTAAGAACACGACATCTATTCTCTTAGCAAATTTCAACTATACATTATGTCATTAACTACAGCCACCATGTTGTCCATTAGATTTTCAAAATTTATTCTTTCTACAATTAAAAGTGTGTATCCTTTGACCAATATTGCTTCCACCACTCAAGCCCCTGGTCACCACCATTTTACTGTTTGTTACTATAAATTTGACTTTTTCTGTTTTAGATTCCACATGTAAGTGAGATCATGCAGTGCTTTTTTTTAAATGTTTGGCCTATTTTACTTAGCACAATCTCCTTCAAATATGTTCATGTTTTTATGAATGGCAGGATTTCCTTTTTAAGAGCTGAATAATATTCCTTTGTGTAAGTAGAAAGATAGATAATAGATAATAGATTGATTGATAATAGATAGATAGATAGATAGATAGATAGATAGATAGATAGATAGAAATAGAGCTTGAGCTAGAACTATATCACATTTACTTTATCCATTCATCTGCTGTAAGACACGTTGTTTCCATATCTTGGCTATTGTCAACAATGCTGCAATGAACATGGGAGTACTAACATCTGTTCAACATAGTGACTTTATTTTTTGTGATATATACCCAGAAGTATCTTGACTAACTTTTTGTTAGTCGTCAGAATGATTTTTAATGTTTGTCTATTTAAATTAAATTCCAATTAATGAATTATTTTACTTGGCTCACGTCTTAAAAAACTCGCTCTACTAGGAGATTAATTCTCTTAACTGGACTAATTTTTGAGTATGTTCCTGCTCATCACATAGCAAACCATCTGCCCTAAAACAATTAATTGAATTTTAATTAGTTACAGTATGTATCTAGCCCTTTATGTGAAAAGTCAACATCACTTATGTTTTGACCCATATATAAAAATTTAGAAATTACGTCTCATTAAAAACATATTGACCCTGGTTCTATAGCTAAAATACACATACTTCTGTTAATGTAGAAGCATATTTGGGTTTTAAAAATAAAATTCTCAAAATGATCTAACAGAATATGGTGGCTTATGCGTGTAATCCTAGTGTATTGAGAGGTCAAGTTGGAAGGACTGCTTGAGCCATGAAGTTTGAGATCAACCTTTGCAACACAGTAAGACCACCATCTCTATAAAAAAATACAAAGTAAAAATATTATCTGGGTGTGGTGGCACATACCTGTAGTCCCAGCTACTTGGGAGGCTGAAGTGGGAGGATCACTTGAGCCATGATCACACGATCGCATTCGAGCCTGGTTGAGAAAGATATCTCAAAAATAATAAGTAAATAAATAAATAAATATAACCCAATGACAATTTTAATTTATTAGAAATGTATTACTATTTCTGATGAACAGCCCCATGTTTTATTAGATTAAAGACTTTCAAAAATACATTGATATTCAGTTGATTTTCATTGACCTTGGCATTTTTCTAATGTTAATGAACTAGGCCTGACTATTTTTATAATCAAATTCCCTTAATGCATATTGGCAGGTTTTGTCTTACAGATTATATTGTAACAGAATGTTCATGCCTATTAGTTTTATGAAAGCTAATACAGAATAATTAAGCATGTTTAGTAATGCATAACAAAACGCAAATTTCTCTAGAGAATATTTTGTAATGTTTATTCAATTTTCCATTTTTTTTTTCCTGGAAATACACCATTATCTCACCTAGACGAAGGGGAGAATCTTTGGTGGCACAATATTTAGAGTGAATCAACATGGATGAAAATAAAAACAGTACTGATACAGAAGAATATTGTAACATCTCTGAGAATTTTGCCTAAAATTTCTGTGAATACTTCAAAACAAAATAAAACAAAACAAAATGAAACAAAAAACAGAATGAGAGACTGTAAAATTGGAACGATTCAGATTCACATTTTGGTATGATTCATTATTCAATTACTATAAAAGTTCAGTACTTTTACAACATGTTGTACAAAACTGCAACTTTACAGGGAAACAGTATATGGCATTAAAAATGTTTCCCTATATTCAAATTAGAGAAAAATAAAGCAGATGATGAGTAGTAGTATTCCTTGATTAGGAGTGCTAACCTGTCTAGACAATTCAGAACCAGTATCGCTGTGCGTTTTAAATACACATTCAAATGTCAACAAGTGGCAATGCGTATTTTAATTATTCAGTCCTTAGCAGCCCAAAGGCATATATAAATTCTGGCATGTAAGTATAAGAATGAGACCTTATGTAGCAATAATATGTATTTCCAAGTTTTTACTCCCATAGGAGTAAGAGAAATAAGTTGGAAAGGTAAAAAGTTTCATTGCTTTTCTTCAATTTAAAATATTTTGAGAAAAACTCAAAGAAATTTGTTATGAATTTCCTTTTCTTAAAATAAATTTCCTTTTTTTCTTTCAGAATATCATCTTGTAAAAGGGACATTGTATTGTCCTCAAGAACACATCTTGGTTAAGAAATGTTGTTTCTCTCCTATGCTCCCTCAGGCTGAGTGATCTGTTTCTCTCTCTCCTTAAGCGGCCTGGGTAAATAGGGCTTTCTGGCAACTGCATCCAGCTGAAACAAATTCATAACTGCTCTTGATTGCACAGTAACATTGTTTTTGCTCCATTCATTATTGCATTAGTTCTTCTGTGTTCTTTTTCCCACTATGAGGGAGAAGGGGTCCATTAGGACACACCTCACATGTAATAATTTGAAAAAGTATCCACATGTTCCCCAAGAGTCCCATTCCATTGACAAAGATAGTAGGTTTTACATTAGAAGGTTTCCCACAGTTATAAAAAACTTCAATCACATCATCTTTGCTGGAGAACACACACATGCAGTAATTCAGACAAACATATTCTTTAATGATAGGATTATCTGGTTAAAAGTTTTAATATGTGCTTGGTCTTTCTTTTACTTATTTCCTTACTCATGTATATTATCTTTCAATTCAGTTTAATCCCATTTCAATCTCCTTTTTATTGAAAAAAATGATATAAAGTTTCTTTTTCTGACAAATTTTGGTATTCCTTTATCTTATCGACAAGTCTAATATGAGATGTTTGAATAAAATTGTTAGTGAAACCACTGGGAAAAGAAAACAAATATCTTCAAATCCACATAACATTTGTAGGAAAATACAAAATCATGTGTCAGTCTTCCAGATAGGTTAACCAAAAAATGTCTGTCTGAAAAATTCATTATTATTATTTTTTCTTATATTAAGCAATGTCATAAGTGCTGTTTTAAGCAGGGCCAGCCTTAGGGGAAAAAATGTGAAAAAGGTGAAGGTTAGAACTGGAGTTCCATAAATGTCAATGCCATCTTCTTTCTAATTCCTGTTGACACTCCACTTTTCTGGTTTCTTTTTGTTCTTCTCTCCTCTCCATGGTAACCGGTATTTTGACTTGACTGAAGTTCTGTGTGTGGCTCTGGTTTTGCTTGGCAGGTGTCTTGATTTCCACTCCTGGGTTTTCTTTACTATGATAATGAGAGACCATTCAGGAGCCTGTGTTAATGAGTAAGACCCTATCCCAACCCACCATTCCCAACTATCTCTGCCCTGCTTCTCACTCTTCTCTCTCTTCCTCTCTCATCAGGTTCTAATATTCTAAAAATGCTATTGCAATCTGTTATTGTTGTTTATAATATAGCTCTTCTCACATAGAATATAAACTCTAAGATGGAATATCAGAAGCCACCATTCTCAAGGACATGAGGAAGGGCTTCGGATGCAGACAGGCCTTCGTTTAAATGTTGGTTTAACATATGGCGTCCAATCTATAAAAATGATCGACACACATAATGTCTAACATTTTTGTTGTTGTTGTTGTTTACACTAGGTACTTGTTAGGTGTCTGTTCAATTTAACAGTAATTTTTTTTTCAGTACAATTCCCTGGTGATCCTCAATTCTCTATGAACCAAATATGGTAAATGGGATTCTTGTTCAAGATTTCAGCCTATTCATAAGATAACTACAGAAACAACAGCTTGAACATACCTAGGCCCAAATTGTTAAACATTATTTGCTCATCACTCTGATAAACATTTTGCATTTGTGTAATGAAATAATGGCCAAAATCTTATTGTGAGTTTATGTGGAAACGTTTTCTCAAAGATTACACAGTCATGCAGGTAAGAGGCAGAAGCAGAATTCAAATCTACTTCATGTCTAATCTATATCTACTGAAATATTAAATTTAGTCACATTGTTTTTATTCTGTAAATATAATATGATGTTTTGAAAAGTTAAATAAAATTGTTAAGATGTTCAACAAAACACTGAAAATATTTTATACTTTTAATTAAAAAAGAAGTGTAAAATATGCAGTGAGAAATAACTTGCTTATTGAGAGCTCATACTAAAACTCACATTTTCCCCCATTAAATTACAAGCTGCTTCTTTCTGTCTTTAATTTTGGAAGGAATTCTGGCAAAAATGGCCAAGCTGTTCTAACAGACTTGACACCATTATGACAAACAAAGCACAGCACGCCCAGAGGCATTAGGGAGCAAGACTTCCCAAAGATCATGTGTACTTTGACCATCTGTGCATTTTAAATTTTTGAGAATATTAAATCTCACAAAATTGAGTATTTTGCACAGATTTTTACATTCTTACATGCCTTTCTTAGTTTTGAATACAATTTTATGAAACTTATATTTAAAATGTTTCAGTAAATTATAATTCAGGATAAAGGATCTTATTTCCCCTCTATTTTTTTCTATCAGTTAATAGGTTTTCCTGAAAAACTAGAAAGTTAAATATACGTTAAACTCGTATTTAAGAAATCTAAGTTTCAAATATATTCTGAATGCCAATATAATAATAATGCTCAAAATAATTTGCCATTAGAAATTAAATGATGGAGAGGTATTTTGACTTCAACAATGGTAACACAATATTCTAAAGGAATAGCAGCAATTATGTAGAATTGAAGATAATTGGATAGCCTCAAATTTTTTTCATATTAAATATTTGCTTCTGTAAGGTATTATGGCAAATAATATATAGAACCTAATAGCAATGAACATGAATTGTTTTTAGTGACTGGTTTAAATTAATTGTATCTTTTAATCTTTAAAACAGGCTTTTTGGTTCTATATTCAGCTTTTTTATTTAGGAAAATACATTTTTAAATAGTTGTACTGAAATTGATATTCAGAATGATTAATTTGTTCATGGCTATATTGTGAAATCACACCTCAAGTCTAAATTCAAACGCTTGAACTCAACATTCATGTCCTCACCCAAATCTCATGTCAAACTATAATCCCCAATGTTGGAGGAAGGACCTGGTGGGAGGTGATTAGATCATGGGGGCAGATTTTACCCTTGCTGTTCTCATGAATATGAGTGAGTTCTCATGAGACCTGATTGCTTGAAATTGTGTAACACCTCCCCCTTCCCTCTCTTCCTCCTGCTCCAGCCATGTAAGATATGCCCGTTTCCCTTTCTGCCATGATTGAAATTTTCCTGAGGCCTCCCCAGCCACGCTTCCTGCACAGCCTGTGGAACTGTGAGCTAATGAAACTTACTTTCTTTATAAATTACTCAGTTTCGGTGTTTCTTTATAGCAGTGCGAGAACAGACGAATACACTCATGGTCTTCACCACTCTGCTCTACTGATTCAATACAATTATCTGAGTTTCCTAACATCCTTATTCTTAGAAATTGTAGACTCTCCTGGTGTTTGGAAATAAACATAAATTTCTAAGTTGTATAAGAAAGATTAAACTAGTAAGAACACTTGAAAGGATGGAAAATAGGAATAAATTTAATGTTTAGTTAAGTTAAACCAAAATAAGCCTATTTTGTACAGAATTTTGGCAGGGGAAGTTTATGAGAATTAAATATATATATGTGTTTATTTAGGTCCAGCCTGTTGATATGTCTATTTAAAATGGGTATTTCAACAATTTTTAGCCCAAGTTCTTATGAACGTGAATTAAAAATTTGTAGGGAATAGCTAATCTTTATATGCACTTGTGCATAGACCTAAGCATATTTATCTCCGAGATACTTTTGTACACATACTCAATAATTAAGAGATTCTGTTATAAAATTACAATTCTCCCCAATAAACTGGTGGTAGTTTTTATTATGGAACAAATAAAGGAATGGTATCTGTCCATCCTTAAGGGATCCTCCAAGTTCTGAACCAGTAAGCATTGTTCATTTCCAGGAAAATAAAAACAAAACAAAAACAGAAACAAAAGTTTTGAAACCCTATATGTTTAGTAGGATTTGCCAGAGATCCACTTCTATGATACGTAGATAGTACTAAAAATATGGCACATATTTTGAAAAGATTATTAATACATAAAAACTCTGGAATGATATAAAACTATAATTCATTCACCAATACATATGCATTACCCATCCTCCTTTTCCTAGGCATGTGCTTGGTCTGAGAATTTAATAATGAAAGAGTAGACAATTTCCATGCCATAACCTTACCTATATTTTATACAGTTTTGATTCTAAGGGCAACACATTTCAGATAATAAATTTGTTCCTTTTTTGAATTATTAACTTCTTATAGAGTCAGTGGGATATAAACTGAACTTTGAAGTAGAGACAGGATTTCAATGTTTAGAAGAATTATAAAGCATCCTGGCCACAAGCAAAGTGGTAGAAAGAGAAAAGCTATGGCCCTATTGAGAGAAGGATGAGTAAAAAAGAGCCTCAATTCATTTTCTAATATGTAATGCAAGATTATTCAGTGTACCTCATTGTGGCATTGAAAATATTAAGTTAATTTAAACAAATAAAGTTGTTGAGATAACACCATGAAATGGTAGGTATTCAATATAAGATGATCTTCTTTCTTCGGTTAGAATGCATATTGTGAAGAACAGATTGTAACGGACATTGAAAGACTGGTTAAGAAATGTATACATAATCCCAAGAAAATCATGATACTGTGTATACTCTTGACATATGGTAATTAACAATTAGTCTGACAGTGGCATGCCAGGTGTGTTGAAGCAAAAAAATTTGGTTTTCTAAATAAAGATCCTGAATTATGGTAAAATATACAGGAAGATATTGTTAATATAACTTTTAGAAACCGTATTACAAAAGAATTCAGATAGTAAGAGTTAGCAACATAAAATATAATCCATCGTTTACAGCTACAGATTTATATTGATAATGTGATATAATCTGTTTTGAAAATGTTGAAGAAAATTCTATTTATTTATTTGTTTATTTATTTATTTATTTATTTATTTATTTTTGAGACGGAATCTCGCTCTGTGGCCCAGGCTGGAGTGAGTGGCGCCATCTTGGCTCCCTGCAAGCTCCGCCTCCCGGGTTCCCGCCATTCTCCTGCCTCAGCCTCCCGAGGAGCTGGGACCACAGGCGCCGCCTCGCCTGGTAAATTTTTGTATTTTTAGTAGGGACGGGGTTTCACTGTGTTAGCCAGGATGGTCTTGATCTCCTTATCTTGTGATCTGCCCACTTCGGCCTCCCAAGAGTGCTGGGATTACAGGCGTGAGCCACCGCGCCTGGCCTAAATATATATTTTTAACTAAATCTTTACAATTATCTTTATATTGTATGTAATATTTATTGTTGGACCTCATATCAGGGGAATGCAGTGCATGCATGATTTTTTTTTCCTATGGAGCTCAAGGAAATCAAGGAAGACTTTTGAACCACAAAATGTAATAAATAGTAATAGTAACAGATAAAATAATTTAGTAAGAAGTAGAAGAGGAAAAACATTATTTGAAGAAATACAGCAGGAACCACTGCCATTAGTCATGACTACTGGCTGATTTATACTAGTAGTTATGATTTGCAGTTATCTACCAACATTTAATTGTCTGGTTCCTCTATGTGTTTGGTTCCAAGATTGTGTATAGGTGGTATAACTACAATCAATAGGAAAAAAAAAAAAATAGACTTAGACAAAGGCAGTATTTGTAAAAATATACAGAGTTTGGTATTTATTACCCTTGTGAATTTTGGGAACCACTTACATTCTCTTAAAATAATTTTCTGATTTTGAATTTCAGTGAGATACCTCCCAGTATTATTTACTAATGTTACATGAAACAACAGAATAATTGAAAGTTTTTAAAGTTTACTATTTGTTAAAGTAATATTCTATTATTATTTCTTTTTATGTAAATTTACTTAAAGAAAATTGGCATCTTTAGAAAATATAACTGCTTAATGCATGATGTTTAACCTGAACACTTAAGTATGTGCAGATCAGGAACTGTGAACATAATCAACTCTTTGTTTTAAAAATTTCAGAGCTCAGATTTCTCTCTTAATAAAGCGCCTTGATGGTAAATACCACGTTTTATGCTGCACTAAAAATTCTAGAACTATTATGCACCTTACTTATGTTAAATAAACCTAAATAAATATAAATACATACTGAAACATTTTCTTCAAAAGATAATTGCAAATATTTATATTAAAATTACACTAAAAAGGATATGTGGATGCCTGTAACATTTTAGCCAATATTCATAATATATATATAAATTAAAATAATCACATAAAGATAATATTATTTGTATCTCATTTGATCAATCATGATACAAATATTGTTTTGGGTCAGCTTATGGCATAGTGTTGATTCATTCCCGGTTTCATAGGCTTATGAGGAGAACTAACTTATAAAAGTCCTAAAAAAGAATTCAGAAATCTGTTTTGAGATTACTTCTAACACAAACAACTCTCAGCACATAGTAAACCTAATCAGAAAAGAAACCCTTTCTATGGTTTCATAATCTATATTGAAACACTCGGGCTCACTTTCTTGGCTATATAATCCTCTTTCACCTGCATATAAAGAATATACTCTTCACAGAAGTATGAGGATTAGTAACAAAAAGGCATTAATGGTATCTTCTATATGCTTCCTTGTTCCCAAAGAGTTCAATATGAGATATTTTTTGTTATTACTTAGAAACTTTCCAAAAGGCATATAGGTAACAGCAATCTTAGAGATAAGAAAACTAATTTAAAAGGATTAAAACTTTATCAATATGAAGTCAAATATTTGCTTGAAAAGTGAAAAACCAAAATGTTCAGGTGGCTGTTTTGCTGGGTCATCAGTAACATGTAGTGGACAAGCAAGTCTTCAATACTGCTATGGAGAAAAGAGCTTTTCTTAACGAACTATTTTAAATCATATACTCTAGATGAACAACAGATCACATAAAACATCGAAAATGGCAGAACCCTGAGATCATCAGCTTCTTGGAATTAAAAAAAAAAAAAGATCACCAAGGAAATTCAATGTCTGCTTGGATATAATTAATTATGATTTTAATAACCCCATACCTGCTGAGATATTAATATTCATATAGTCTAATGAAAATTTTATTCTTCATATATTCTTTCAAACCTGTTAAAAGTTAATTTAGTATGATAATTTTTTTTCAGAAATACTGTTAATTCATTGCCGATATTCTTACACACACACACAGATTACTGTTTTTAGGAAAGTCATTTTACGCCGTCTTTTCCCATAATTTAGCTTTTTCATTAAGATTCTAAAATACGTCTCTCAAGAACCTCTGGTTTACTTTATCAGGTTAGCACAGAATCACAGAAATTTAAGACTAGAAGAGAAAATAATGATTATCTGATCCCACAACCCTTCTGTCTTCTCTATTTTACTGCAGAATGGTTTTCCACACTACATTTGAATGTATCTCTGAGTAAACAAATTGCTTATATGTACAATTGTGTTAGATATATATTTTTGATGTTGAGTTGAAATTTGTTTTCATATCTTCCATTTACTGTTTCTGTATCTTATCCTTGTTAGTAAAGAAAACAAGTGTAATCATTTTGTTTGCCATCCTTCAATATTTGAATATTGCTGTAATGTTTTTTCTTCCCCAAATCTTATTTTCAGTACATTTTTATTAATACACCAAAAAAGTTAAATGGCATAGCCACCTTTGTTTCTAGTTGAATGTACCTGAATTTCTTACATTCGATTCAAAGATGAACTGCCAAAACTCAATTTCTGAAATCAGGTTTAGAGCATCTTAAGAAGGCAGAATTCTCCCACTCTTGATATAACTGCTAATTTAGATAAAAGTAGCTTATTTAGTGGTTATATTTCACATATTATAAAATATTTGATTAATTAAAGTTTGATGCATTCTTTCCAAATAACTGATGTAATTGTGCGACTGGCTTGTCTCACTCTCCAAGTAGTAAAAACTTGATTTCTCTTTGTGAAGTATAATTTGTTATATTTTGACCATTATTCCTGATTAATAATGATTAGTACTGATGCAAGTAAGTATTTTTCCCTTATTAAATAAAATAATTTAAAAATGTATAAATGTGCTTCCTATGTTTCTAACGGTAAAATGTTGAATATGGCAGAGTCAAGAGTAAGTTTATTTTAAAAAGTCCTTCTCTGTGGGAAGGATTAAAACTATAAGCCATCATATTTGCCCCATTCAGAAGAGTAGTGTTTTTTTTTTTTCCTTTCTTTCTAAAGTCAGTGCCTTGATTTTTTTAATCCACCAGAACTTGGATCTAATTTATCCCTCAGTATTTCATCCCAAAGACGGCCTAATCATTTACTATAATCCTTGATCTTTCTCACACACCTGCCTTATCAATATGTAGTTTTTATTCTCTTTGGCTATATTACCGTGGCTTTAAAGGGCTTAGAAATGGAAATACTGCAACACATTTTTAATGATTATATTTCACTTTTTTCTCACTTTCTTATCTGTCATTTCACAATTTTTACAATTATAAATTTTGCTAATAGTATCTTTGTGATTATATTTTCTTCTTTTTCTTTTTCATTCTATTTTGCAGTACCTCATGTTTTCCAGTTCAGATCGATGTGTCTCAAGCCTCTTCATATTCTTTTGAGTAGAGATAACACATTAATTATGTGAACCCATAACTTCTTATTTCTGTTTTAAAGTCGAGAATTACAAACTGCTTTAGGCCCAAACTGACCCTCATATCTTTTAGGTAGAGTAGGAAAATGAAATAACTAGCTAACTTTTTTGTAATTCCCTTTATAACTTTCTGATTTTTGTAAATGCCTCAGAAACCACACTAGGTTTAAGTTGCCTTACTTCTGAAAAGATGCTGCTTATGTACCTACAATATTTCTCATGTTCTTAGGAATTATCTTTAATGTAAGATGTGGCATAATCATTTTTATTAGTAAATTATTACCTCTCATACCAATTTACTCAAACCTCCAATAGCAAACAGCGAATGTATAGGAAATCCTTTCAAGCATTTAAGAGGATTATTTGCCTCTTCCAATTTCTCTGCCTTCTCTCCAGGGAGAGTCTCAAACACTTGTCCCCTATTTGAGATACAGAATATTTATGTTGTTGACATGTTTCCAAAATACATTTTTAAGATGATAACTACTTGCATGTGTGTTTAACATGTGCTGGCCCCTGTGCTAAGATTTTACATTGGTGATCTAACCTAAAATACAAATTAATGAATTGATTTTTATCTGTATCGGTATTTTTCAGTTGAAATTTGGAGACGCCAAGTAGCTGTCTGACGGACATAAATTTATCATGTTATATTTTTAGATTTTTGACTCAACATTTCTTCTGCCAGAGCTCTAGCTTTTATTTACTATTCTGAGTGGCATACTTGCTAGAAGTTCACACTTTTTTTCTGGTAATCAGGTGTTTTTATCTTTCTTATCTTCTAGTGTAAATCTTTGCGTCAATATTTTTAAATGAGTAATTTTGCTTTTCTGTTTTTATTGTGTTTTATTTCATATCATATTTCATTTTCAAAATTAAAGGCTTTAGGAAAAGTGCTTTCATTGTTATTAAACACAATATATTAACATTTATGTAAATTACAGGGAGTGGGGAGTGATCGTTCCAAAGACTCTGAACTCATCTCTTGGTACAACTACAATGCACATAGACATATTTTGGTTTTGTGGAGGATGCTAGAAAGGATAAAGGAAGTTTTAATTTAGCCAAATAGTTTCATGACTTATGAAACATAAACATCAGGGTGGAAAGCAATGCCTATGTCTTTTCCAGTCCACTCTGGCAATATTTACAGCCACATGTTCCAATAGATGCTGCATAATGTTAATAGTTTTCTTTAAAAGGAAATGCAAAGGAAAAAAGTCATTATATCAAAAGGATACCTGCACTAATGTTTATCAGTCCTATTCACAGCAGGAAATACATGAAATCAACATGTGTCCATCAACAAATGATTGGAAAAAGAATATGTGGTATATACCACGGAATACTACTCAGCCATAAAAAAAATCATGTCTTTTTCAGCAACTTGGATGCACTGAAAGCCATTATCTTAAGTGAAATAACTCAGAAATAGAAAGTCAAATACTCACACGTGGGATCTAAAAAATGCAGGTACATGGACACAGAGTGTGAAATAATGGACACTGGAGACTTAGAAGAGTGACAGGGTAGGAGTGGGGTGAGGGATGAGAAATTACTTAATCGATACAATGTACACTATTTGGGTAATTGTTACACTTGGTCAGACTCTACCACTTTGCAATATATCCATGTATCAAAACTGTACTTGTATTCTCTAAATCTATAAATGTAAATTGCAAAAGAAAAAAAAACTGATAGGAGAGGAAGGAATATTGGAAAGTAATGGGTTCATTTATTGATTATGTACTAATCATGTATTTTTACATTTTTTACATATATTTTTACATGTTTACATTTTTATTAAAATGTTCACTATGTTAGCAGTGCATAAGAGAAAAAAAAACATGCAGTGTTTCCATAGTATATTTTACCTTAGGATTACTGTTCTATTAAATACACTTCAGAAATGCTGTTTTGGAGAAAAGAACAGACTAATTCCTTCTGTTCTAAAAATGACTCGTCTTTAAATGAAAGAAAATACATTTGAAATGCAAAGATATCCTAGACTTACATAAAATAAAAGTAAAAAGAAGTAAGAGTGAAAATTGAAGAGAGTAACACCCTAATGGTCAAGTTTTTGGATTGGACTCTCATACTTAATAGAATAGAAATAGACAATTTCTGTGCTCTCAGAGAAGAAAACTAACTCATCCATATTAACCAAACTGATAGGTTATCTGAGTAATTACCTGTGTACTATAAGCAATCTACATTAATAAAAATTAATTCAGATGCAAAATAAAATCCTGGCAAACAAAATACAACAACACATCAAAAAGCTTCTCCACCATGATCAAGTTGGCTTCGTCCCTGTAATGCAAGGCTGGTTCAACATACACAAATCAGTAAATGTAATTCATCACATATACAGATCTAAAGACAAGAAACACATGATTATCCCAATAGACACAGAAAAGTATTTTGATAAAATTCCATGACCCTTTATTTCAAACACTCTTAATAAGCTAGGTATTGATGGAATATACCTTAAAATAATGAGAGCCATTTATGACAAACTCATGGCCAATATCATACTGAATAGGCAAAAGATGGAAGCATTCCCCTTGAAGACCAGCACTAGACAAGGGTGCCCTCTTTCACTATTCCTATTCAGCATAGTATTGGAATATCTGGCAAGAGAAAGACATAAAGAGTATTCAAATAGAAAGAGAGGAAATAAAATTGTCTTTATTTGCAGATGACATGATCCTATATCTAGAAAACCCCATGGACTCAGCCCTAAAGCTTCTTAAGTTGATAAGCAACTTCAGCAAAGTCTCAAGATCCAAAATAAATGTGCAAAAATCACAAGCATTCCTATACATCAACAATAGTCAAGCAGAGAGCCAAATAATGAATAAACTCCCATTCGCAATTGTTACAAAGAGAATAAAACACCTAGGAATTCATCTAACAAGGGAAGTGAAACACCTCTTCAAGGAGAACTACAAACAAATGCTCAAGAAAATCAGAAAGGTAACAAACAAATAGAAAAACATTCCATGCTCAAAGACAGGAAGAATCAACATTGTGAAAATGGCCATAGTGTTCAATGTAATTTATAGATTTAATGATATTCCCATTCAACTACCATTGGCATTCTTCACAAAATTAGAAGAAACTATTTTAAAATTCATATGGAACCAAAAAAGAGCTTGTATAGCCAAGACAATCCTAAGCAAAAAGAACAAAACTGGAGGCATCACCCTACCAGACTTCAAACACTACAATGCTATGGTATCCAAATCATCATGGTACTGTTTCAAAAACCGAATAGAGCCATAGAACAGAATAGCAGACTCAGAAATAAGACTGCATTTCTACAACCATCTGATCTTCAACAAACCTCACAAAAACAAGCAATGGGGAAAGGATTCCCTGTTTCATAAACGATTCTGAGAGAACTGGTTAGCCCTATTCAGAAAATCAAAACTGGACCCCTTCCTTACACCTTATACAAAAATTAATTCAAGATACATTAGAGATATATCGTAAAATCCAAAGCTATAAAACCCTAGAAGAAAATCTAGGCAACACCATTCAGGACATAGGCAGGGGCAAAGATTTCATGATGAAATCAGCAAAAGCAATTGCAACAAAGGCAAAAATGGGCAAATATAATCTAATTAAACAAAAGAGCTTCTGCACAGCAGAAACTATCATCAGAGCAAATAGGCAATCTACAGAGTGGGAGAAAAATTTTGCAATCTACCCATCTGACAAAGGTCTAATATCCAGAATCTGCAAGGAACTTAAACAAATTTACAAGAAAAAAAAAAACCCATTAAAAAGTGGGCAAAGGACATGAACAAATACTTCCTAAAGAGGACATATATGCAGCCAACAAACATATGAAAAAAAAGCTCAATATCGCTAATCATTAGAGAAATGTAAATCAAAACCACAATAAGATATCACCATCTCATGCCAGTCAGAATGGCTATTATTAAAAAGGCAAGAAACAACAGATGCTGGCAAGGTTGTGGATAAATAGGAACACTTTTTCACTGTTGGTGGGAGTGGAAGTCAGTTGTGAAGGCCATGTAGTGATCCCTCAAAGATATAGAACCAGAAATATCATTTGGCCCAGCAATCCTGTTACTGGGCATATACCCAAATAAATACAAATCATCTATCACAAAGATATATGCATGCATATGTTCATTACAACACTATTCACAAGAGCAAAGACAGGGAATCAACCCAAATGTCCATCAGTGATAGACTGGATAAAGAAAATGTGGCGCATAACCACCATGGAATACCATGCAGCCATAAAAAGGAACAAGATCATTTCCTTTTCAGGGATATGCATGGAGCTGGAAGCCATTATCCTCAGCTTTATCCACATATTTTCACTTACAGGTGAGAGCTGAAAAATGAGAACATATGGACAGAAGGAAGAAAACAAAACACCCTAGGGCCCATGTAAGGGTGGGGTGGAGGGAAGAAGAGCATTAGAAAAAATGGATAATACATCCTGGGCTTAATATCTAGGTGATGGGATTATAGGTGTAGCAAACCATCATTGCACACATTTACCTATGTAACAAACCTATACCCTAGAATTTAAAATACAAATTAAAAAAATAAATAAAAGTCAGACAGAATAAATGAGAGTGCCTGTGATAAGCAAAAGGGATATTAAACATGAGTATAGGTCTAAAATTGAAAGAGAATGTCACATACAACGAATCCATATAAGTATCTCCTTACTCTTAATTTTGTCCAATGCTATTCTCATTTGCCAAGTAAAATTGATACAGTGCTCACTTTACAATAGTGAGTGAAAACCAATGTGATTTAAGAGAGTGTAATTAAAATAATACTAAAATCCCCATTCCTAGAAAATATCGTTTATTCTGAAATTTCACAATGTATTCAGACAGAAGCAAATCTATTTTTTAAATCTTAAATTTTATAATATTCAATATTCTCTTCTTATGCACTCCTTCCTTATTTAATGTCTATGAATCATCTAACATCATATTATAGCCTAACTATAATGTTTCTCATTCATATAAGTTTTCCTAGGAACACATTTGTTAGAATTCTCTATCTGAAAAATTATGAATTTCTAATGAGATAACTTATTTTTAACAATGTTTTTATTAAGCCAAAGAAATGTCAACTTTGTCTGTTAAAATGTAAATAACCAATAAAAACTAAGAGGAAAAATATATAGTATCCTAAATATATGTAGTTTTCTAGCCAGCAGAAGTAAAAACATACAAAAAATGAAAACAAAAGTTTTATAACTAAAATTTTCTACTCTCTAGAAAGGTCTGTGGACTGTGCGCAGTTAAATATGAAGACAAAATATTGAGTTATGGTAAGAAGGAAATACATATCTATAAGGTTTTTTGTCCTTACCCTGATCCAGACTGAGCCTGCATGCAAGAAAGAAATAGAAATTCCATTCCAAATTGCCAAAGTCACTGTTTGGCAAACAGTTTCAATTATTGTAAAATGATCCAATTAACGCACCCCACAAAGGACTAAGAACAAATACCAATATCAAACAAGGCTGCAGAAAGAAATCTTTGAAGTAGCTGTTTAGAACAGACTATTAACAACATGAAATTCTGCTAAAATGTAACCAACCAGATGCTAGTGCTTGAATACAGCAAATAAAATAGATTGCTTTGCTATTAGAAAGGCCACATAAATTTATCCTCTATGTCACTTAGAGCTACTGAGAGACTCACAGAACAAGAATCTTATGTTTTTGGATCCTTTCTAATTATTCTTATTTTCTGTCTTTCATTTAATTCTATTTTGTAATGTTTAGAGTGAATTTTGAGAAATAAAAAAAAAAATACTATCTATGTTCCATGTAACATATACCCTTGACTCAACTGAAATAAGGGAAATAATGCAATAATAAATATTCAATGAAAAAAAAAAAACAGCTTCTGCGGGAATAAGAATTAAGACTGTTTTTCTTCCATTGTTCAGATACTTTCTATTAGGTATCTGAAGTCTCTCCAATGGATACATCTGTTTTGGAAGTGAATCCTTGAGCACAAAGGATTTTAGGGCAGTGAAATTATTTTGAATGACACAATAATGGTAGACACATGGTGCTATATATTTGCCAAAACCCATATAAAATGCAATGCAGAGTGAACCTTAATTTATGTAAATTATGGACTGTAAGTAATAATAATTTATCAATATTAACTCATCAGTTGCAGCAAATGTAATACATTAAGAAAATATTTAATAATAAGGACAACTGAGAAAAGCAGTAAGAATGGATATGGAAATTCTGTACTTTCTGCAAATTTAAGACTGTTCCAAAAAGTCTATTAATTTAAAAAAAATGAATACTTGCTAATTGACAAACATCTTGATCTAACCAATAGAATCAGACTCAGTATACACTCTGGAAATTGTGGCTTTAATAAATTTTGCACAGCTTAGAACTTTATGAAAGTAAGTAGTTCAAGTAAAAAATAGTGCAGAATTTTTCTGAGAAATATTGTGTTTTATTAGGTACTCTAAAGTTTATTTCCTTTACATTTTTTTCCAACATATCATTCCAAGGCAATGTTGCTTTTTTTCTCATGTATAAGATATAAACATAACCCTTGCTGTAGACTGAATTATATCCCCTCACAATTCATGTATTAAACTGCTAACCTCTAATATAATGGCACTTGGAGATGGGCCTTTGGGAAGTATTAGGTTTAGATAAGGTCATGAAAGTTGGACTCTCATGATGGGATTATTATCTTTATAAGAGACACAAGATGACTGGCTCAGTCTCTTCACAAATATGAGACTATACCAAGAAGGCAACCATATGCAAGTCAGTTAGAGAGCTCTCACCCAAACTGACTATGCTGGAAACCTGTTCTTGAACTTCAGCCTCCAGAACCGTAAGAAAATGAATTTTTGTTGTTTAAACTACCCAGCCTATAGTATTTTGTTATAGTAACACAAGACGACTAATGCAGACTTTCATTTATTTTAGAATATGTCAAGAAGTAGTGGAAAGACTACTGAGCTAGAATTCAACATTTTGGGCCACATAGAATAATTCAACTATGGAACATGATCAGTTATTGTGTCTTTTTAAATCTGAATATTCCCTTGTTTAAAATGAGAAGGTTAGGTTGACTAAGCCATCTCTAGTTTTTCCCATTCAAGTTAAGGTTGCCAGATAAAACATAAGACACTAGTTAAGTTTGAATTTCATATTAAAAAAAAAACAAAACTAAGGAGTTTTGCTGTAAGTATGTCCCATGCACTATGCAGGACATGTTTCTATTAAAAATCGATCTGTTATTGTCCAGAAATTCAAACTGGAATGTTGTCTTATGTTTCCACTTAAGCAACCTTAAGTCAAGCATAGTAGTTGTAGATTAGTGGTTTTCAAAGCTTAGCATGTAAAAATATTACCCAGACAACTGGAGAAGATGCTAATTTCTGGGTACCACTCTAAGTGTTTCTGATTCACTGAGTCTGGGAAAGGCCCACTTCAAGTTCCCATGCAGTGCTGATGCGGAGAGAACCTGGAAGAGATTGGACCCATGAGCATCAATATCCCTTTAAATTTTTTAAATGCTGTCACTCCATTAATCTGTATTTTGCCACCTGTGGATAACATTTTGTTTAGTATATTTATTTAAAAATCATTTAAAAATTATAACTCTTTATATCTAAATAAATATTCTCAAAATATTTCACAATGACATAATATGTTCAAATATATTTAAATTAATTACATGATTGTTGCTTTAAAAAAGTATAATTAGTATTCTGTACATGCTCTAGCCAATAGTTTCTCCAAATTAGGATGCATATATTAAATATGCTTTCTAAATATACTCTGTGTTATCTGTAACCTTGACACAATCTTACTTTTTCTCCTTTCCTTTGAGTCCAAACTCTCTAATGAACGTTGGAGTTATATATCTTCTGCAGTTCAAATAAATCCTGATGAAACAAATAGCTTTGGTGATAAAATAGCCTTGAGCTATTTTGCCGTTTCAGTAGATTTGTATGTGGGAAATACTCTGTCTCTATTGAAAAGTTTCTGCATTCTTTCTGTTTCTCATCAAGTGTATAAATCACTTATCCTAACCCTTTACTTAACAGCTTTATCTAGGATCTCCTTGTCATGAACATGCCTGTGAGAAAAGTACCTTATGTGCTGTGGATCCCTGTCAATTTCTAGCCTATGATCTTTTGTCCCTGTGGAAACATGTGAGGCACATAAATCAGTTCTGAATTTCTTTATCCAAAAGAGTACACTAATATGTTTATGTTACTTTTCAACCAAAATTACTATATGTATATCCCACTCCCAGCACAGATCATAAATGTAGGACATAACTAAATATTTAATTATTAAGAATTACAGTCTCAAACCTAATTGCAACAACTGTCTTTACGGACTTATAATTCTCACAACACAATTAAAGAGGAAAATAGGTAAACATAATGATAAAACACTAAAATTGCCAGAAATTATGAGTTACTCTAATATTTCATTAAATAATTTTAGGGCAGTGAAGTTTGTCTAAAGCCAATGTATAAAAACATTACCCTATATAATATATGTAAAATAATTGGTCAAATATATTGATTTCTGTGCAGGCACCAACATAATCTGTTTACAAAATTTCATATAGTTCTCAACAAAACCCTACAAGAAGGTACTAATGTTGACCTAATTTTCTAGAATACTAAAGGACCACTTAGGAAAACAAATTAAACCTTCAAGGCCATATGTTTGGAAAGAGGCACATGTAATCTCAGAATTGAGATCCTGCATTCTTAACTTCTAAGCTGTACAGCTAATATTCGTCAGAATTCTCCAGAAAAACAGAATAGGATAGATAGATAGATGGAATCAGAGAAATGTAGATACACCTAACATATAATATATAGTGTATTATATATAGAGAGATTTATTTATATATAAAGATATTTATGAGTAATGCCAGCAAGATGGCAGAAAAAGAGTTCCTAGATTTCACTTCCATCCATAGAAAGTTCAACTAGTAACTAGCCACAGACAAGAACATCTTTGTGAAAACTCTGCAACTTGAGAATCGGACTGAGATGGCTGCATGAAGCACAGAACTGAACAAAATGCCACAAGAGGGGGTAAGAAAAATGATCTCACTGACTACATTGCCCTTTCCCTCCTGAAAATTGGCACGGCACCACACAGAGAGAAATCTCCAGGGCTCATGGTTTCTGCAGTGGGAAAAGATAATTACCAGCAGACATCAAACTTCCTTAGTGAAGTTCTGAGACACTTCTCAATATGCTCACTTCAGTCTCAACTCATGGGGAACACAGAGGGTAATGGCATAGTTAAACCACTGAGGTCAGGTAGAAACAAAGCAAGACGGCAGAGTTCACAGTGACTGGTGCACAGATCTTGGTGGTAACTCTGTACCTTCCAGTGGTGGTACCTGATCAGATGTACTACATAATAACATAGTCTCCCCACAAAGCCAAGCTGGTCATTGAACAGCCAGCATTCAAGTGCAGCCTCAGACCCTACCTGAAATCCTTTCTCTAGGAAGGGGATGCTCACCACAATGCACTTCTACAAAGAGCAGGTGTTAGGGCTCAGCCTGACCTCAAAACCTACCACAACACCCCAATTAGGGAAAAAGATAACCACCACAGTGCATTTTAGCAGAGGAGTGGCTACTTCTGCCACACACAAGAGTTTAAACTATACTCATCTCATCCTCAAAGTTTATCCCAAGGTCCCTCCCAGAAAGGAAGATGACCACCACAGTGCATTTCAGTTAGTTCGTTATAATCTTAAAAGAGCCTCTTACAAGTATAAGAGATTTTATGTAGCCTCATAATAGCAACAAATGAAAAATCTATAGTAGACCTAGAAAACATAAACAAGAAGGGTTCAAAGCATACCACTATAGAAAACAATCAAATTATAAAGGAAGAGAGAAACAAAAGAAGAGGCAAAATATACTCAAAGCAACCAGAAAACAAATTACAAAGCCATTTAGTAAGTAATTATCTATCAATAATGACTTGTAAATGAATTAAATTATCTGATAAAAAGACAGAGTGGCTGCAGTGAATTTTTTAAAACAACAAGACTCAACTAGATGCTGCCTACAAGAGACTTACCTCACCTTTAAAGATATGCATAGCTGAAAGGGAAGGGATGGAAAGAATATTACTCACAGACTGGGCACATTGGCTCATATATGTAATACCAGCATTTTGGGAGGCCAAGGCAGTTGGATTACCTGAGGTCAGAAGTTCAAGACCAGCCTGGCCAACATTGTGAAATCCCTCCTCTACTAAAAAATAATACAACATTAACCAGGTGTGGTGGCACTTGCCTGTAGTCCTAGCTACTCAGGAGGCTGAGACAGGAGAATTACTTGAACTTGGGAGGCAGAGGGTGCAGTGAGCTGAGATTGTGTCACTGCACTCTAGCCTGGGTGAGACAGTGAGAGTCCATCTTAAAAAGAAAAAAGAAGAAAGGAAGGAAGGAAGGAAGGAAGGAAGGAAGGAAGGAAGGAAGGAAGGAAGGAAGGAAGGAAGGAAGAAAGGCTATTACATGCAAATAAATACCAAAAGAGAGACAGAAAGCAAAAGTAGCTACATTTTTATCATAAAAAAACTTTAAGATGTAAATTATATGAAGGAAAATAATCATTAAGTAATGATTAAAGGGTCATATAATCAAGAATGTATAACAATCATAAATATACATGCCCCCAATGTTGGAGCACCTAAATATATTTATAAAAAATTAACTGCATGTTCTTACTCATAAGTGAGAGCTTAAAAATGAGAATACATGGATGCAGGGAGGGAAAAAACACTCACCAGGGAATGTTCAAGGGGAGGCAAGGGGAAGCACAGCATCAGGACAATAGTTAATACATGTGGGGCTTAAAACTTAGGTGACGGGTTGATGGGTGCAGCAAACCACCATGGAACACATATACCTATGTAACAAACCTGCACATTCTGCACATGCATGCCAGAACTTAAAGTAAAAATAAAAAATAATTAATTAATTAATTAAAGACTGCCGTGAGACAGAAATTGCAATACAATCATAATATAGGACTTTAATAACCAAAAAAAAAAAAAATTGAAGACTCTGTAGTGAGAGAGAGATTGCAATACGATCATATTATGGGACTTTAATAACCAACTCTCAAGAAGGGACACATAATCCAGACCAATAATTAATAAAGAATAGCAATGGTGAAGCAAGATGGTGGAAAAAAGGGCACCACTGATTGTTTCCCATGCAGGAACACTGGATTTAACAGCTATCTACATTTAAAAAGTGCCTTCAGGGTTTGAGGGCAATCTGGCTGCAACATCTGTGACCCAACTGATTGTCATGTTTGATTCCGCTGACCTGACTGGCTAGGCAGGTGCCCCTTTTTCTCCCTCATTGCTTCATGTATTTCCCTTCCAAATCTGCGAGCTTGGTCAAAGAGGATGTCTGAGGAGGACTGGTCTTCAGTCAAGCATATACAAATAGCTGTGCTCCCTTGCTAGAACCTCCAAACAAGCTCTTGTAAAAAGCACCTTCATAAGAACGAAAAATCAGGTAAGAACTCAGAATACCTGGTTCTAACTTCATATCACCAAAAGAGGCATGGAAAAGGATAAGAAAGCCAGTCTTGAAATGCTGATGCCACCCCTCCCTCATTCTCCAGCAGCAGTCATATGGTGTTGAGAAGTCTGTGCATTTGGGAGAGGGAGAGCACAGTGATGGTGAGACTTTGCATTGAACATAGTGCTGCCATGTGACAGGGGAAAGCAAAATTGGGCTGAGCTCAGTTGATGTCTGCCCATGAAGGGAGCATTTAGATAAACCCTAGCAAGGAGAGAATTGCCTATTCCTGCACTTGGAAATTGAGTTATAGTAAGTCCCACAACCAAAACAAAAGTGCTCTGGGATCTTAAATAAACTTGAAAGGCAGTTAGGCCATAGAGACTGCAAGAACTAGTTCTGATTTGGGCTTGGAGCCAATGGACTTGGGAACATGTGACTTACTGAGACACCAGCTGGGCCAAGTAAGAAAGTGCTTACATCACCCCTTCCCCAACCTCAGACAGCAAAGCCTGTGGCTCCAAAAGAGACCTCTTTTTTCTGCTTGAGGAGAGTAGAGGAACGTGTAAAGAGGACTTGTGTCTTGCATCTTCAATACCAGCTCAGCCATAGCAGGATAGGGCAATGGTCAGAATTGTGAGGCTCCCCATTCTAGATCTCAGTTTCTGTACATTTTTAGAAACAACCTGGGCAAGACAAGGTCCCATTGCCTTCAAGGGAAGGACCCAGCCCTGGCAGGAACTATCACTTGCTGAATAATGAGCTCCTGAGCCCTGAATAACCAGTAGTGATATGTAGGTAGTATACTGTGGCCTTGAGTGAAACCATGAGATTTCCTGGGTTCAGGTGACACCTACCACATTCCTACCTGTGGTGGCTCTGGTGAAAGAATACTTCTGCTTGAGAAAAGAAGAGAAAATAGTAAAGGGGACTTTGTCTTGTACTTTAGTTGCCAGTTTGGCCACCGTGGGGTAAAGAACCAATTTTAGTCCCTGGCTTTTGGACAGCATTCCTGGACATGCTCTAGGTCACAGGGGAGCCCATTAATGTGAGGAGTAAGTCCAAGGCCTTGCAGCATTCACCACAAGCTGATGCTGAGCCCTTGGAACTTAAGTGAACCCTGGAAGTAGCTTGGAAGTACTCCCTGTGGGCCTGTGGTGATGGTAGCCATGGAGTGACACTCTTCTGCTTGGGGCAAGGGGAAACAAGGGTGGGAAGAATTGTGTTTCATGGTTTGAGGGCCAGCTCAGCCACAGTAGAATAGAACATGAGGTAGACTTCTAAGGTTTTTGACTCTATTCCCTGGCTCTGGACACACCTTAGGTCTAGGGGAACTTGTGACTCTGAAGGGAAGAACACAAGCCTGGCTAGCCTTACAACCTGTTGATTGTAGAGCTGTAGGGCCTTGAGAGAATGTAGGCCATATCAAGGTCATGGTTACAGCGGGCATTGGGTGAGACCCAGTGGTGTTCTTGCTTCAGGTCTCTCCTAGCACAGTCCCAGTGGCAATGGCCACAGGGGTGCTTGTATCACATCACCCCACGTCCCAGGTGAATCAGAAAAGAGTGAGAGAAAGATTTCATATGTATGGGAGAAAGGACGGGAAGAGAATAATAGTCTCTACATGATAATTTAGAGAATTCATGTGGATCTTATCCAAGACCACCAAGGTGGTTTCCCTATGACAGCATGGCTGGGCTTGGCATGCCCTATAGTGCAGATATGGCTGAGATTATCACATTAAAGTCCTTTTGAATACCTGGTAAGTCTTCCAAAGATGGATGGATACAGACAAGCCCAGGCTCTGAAGATTAAACTCAATACCTCACTCTTCAACACCTAGACACTGAAAAACATCGACAAACATCAAGACCATTCAGAAAAGCATGACCTTACTAAATGAACTAAATAAGCTATTGCGGACCACTTTTTGAGAAACAGAGATCTTTGACCTTTCAGACAGAAAATTCAAAATAGCTATTTGAGGAAACTCAAAGAAATTCAAGATAACACAGAAAACGAATTCAGAATTCTATCAGATACATTAACAAAGGCACTGAAATCATGAAAATAATCAAGTCGAATTTCTGGAGTGAAAAAATGCAACTGACATACTGAAGAATGTGCTAGAGTCTCTTAATAGCAGAATTGATCAAACTCAGGAAATAAGTAGTGAGCTTAAAGACAGACTATTTGAAAATAGAGGATACAAAATAATAAAGAAGAATGAAACATGCCTACAAGATCTATAAAAGGCCTCAAAATTGCAAATCTAAGAAATAATGGCCTTAATGAGAAGGTAAACAAAGTAGTAGAGATAATGGCCCTAAAGAGAAGGTAAAGAAACAGTAGCAGAAAGTTTATTCAAAGGGATAATAACAGAGAACTTCCTAAACCTAAAGAAAGATATCAATATTTAAATACAAGAAGATCGTAGAGCACCAAGCATTTTTAACCCAAAAAAGACTACCTCAAGAAATTTAATAATCAAACTCCCAAAGGTTAAAGATAAAGAAAATAACCTAAAAGCAGAAAGAGAAAAGAAATAATATGCAGTGGGGCTTCAATATGTCTGGCAGCACTCTTTTCAGCAGAAACCTTAAAGGCCAGGAGAGACTAGAAGGACATATACTGAAGGAAAAAAAGAAAAAAGAAAAAAAAAACTTTTAACCTGGCATGTTATATTTGGCAAAAATATTCTTCAAACAAAAAGGAGAAGTAAAGACTTTCTTAAATAAACAAAAGCTGAGGGATTTTATCAATACTAGCCATATCTTACAAGAAATGCTAAAGGGAATTCTTCAGTTGGAAAAAAAGGACTGTACTGAACAGTAAGAAACCATCTGAAGAGACAGAATTCACTGGCAGCAGTAAGCACACAAATACAGAATATTATAACACTCTCACTGTGGTGTGTAAAGTAGAAAAACTAAATGATGAACCAATCAAAATAATAATCACAACTCTTAAAACATAGTACAAAAATATAAAAATAAAAAAATAAAAATTTAAAATTGAGAAAAGAAGTTAATAGTAGAATTTATATGAGTTTTCTTTCGGCTCGTTAATTTATGCAAGCAATGTTAAGTGTTAAATAAAATAATGAATTATAAGATAATATTTGAAAGCCTCATGGTAACCTCAAATAAAACAACATACCACAGATACACAAAAATAAAAAGAACAAAATTAAAACTTAACATAATGGAAAAACACTTTCACTAGAGGAAAACAGGAAGGAAGGAAAGAAGGGAGAGAAGACCACAAAACAACCAGAAAGCAAACAACCAAATGGGATGAGTAAGTCCTTACTTATCAATAGTAATGCTGGATGTAAATGGATTAAACTCTCCAATCAAAACCCATAGAGTGGCTGAATGGATTTAAAAAATAAAATCTAATGATCTAGTGCCTATAAAAAACAAACTTCACCTATAAAGATACACACAGACTGAAAATAAAGGGATGGAAAAAGATATTTCATGCCACTGGAAACCAAAAAAGAGCAGGAGTAACTATATTTAATTCAGACAAAATAGATTTGTAGACAGAAACTGTAAAAAGAGGCAAAGGAGATAATTATATACTGATAAACAGGTCAATTCAGCAAGAGAATATAACAATTATAATTATGTATGCACCCAACAGTGGAGTATCCAGATATACAAAGCAAGCAGTGTTAAAGCTAGAGAGAGACTCAGACCCCAATAAAATAAGAGGTGAAGACTTCACTCTTCACTTTCAGCAATGGATAAATCTTACACTTTCAGCAATGGACAGATATTACAAACAGAAAATCAACAAAGAAACAATCAGACTTAATCTGCACTATAGACCAAATGGACCAATGGATATTTTTGGAATATTTTAATCAATGGCTACAGAATACACATTCTTTTCATCAGTAAGTGGATCACCCTCAAGGGTAGACCATATGTTAGGTCACAAAACAAGTCTTAAAACATCTAAAAAATTAAAAGATCAGGTGGTTCTAGATGTTTGGTGGTATTTCTGAGGCCTCTGTTCTATTTTATTGGTCTATATATCTGATTCAGTACTAGTAACATGCTGTTTTGGTTACTGTAGCCTTGTAGTATAGTTCGAAGTCAGGTAGCATGATGCTTCCAGCTTTGTTTTTTTAATTAAGATTCTCTTGGCTATGCAGGCTCTTTTTTGGTTCCATATGAAATTTAAAGTAGATTTTTCCAATTCTGTGAATACAATCATTGTTAGCTTGATGGAGATAACATTAAATCTATAAATTACTTTGGGCAGTATGACCATTTTCCAGATATTAATTCTTCCTATCCATGAGCATGGAATGTTTTTTCCATTTGTTTGTGTCCTCCCTTATTTCCTTTAGCAGTGCTTTGTAGTTCTCCTTGAAGAGGTCCTTCACATTCCTTGTAAGTTGTATTCCTAGGTATTGTATTCTCTTTGTACTAATTGTGAATGGGAGTTCCCTCAAGATTTGGCTCTCTGTTAGTCTGTTACTTGTGTATAGGAATGCTTGTGATTTTTGCACACTGATTTTGTATCCTGAGACTTTGCTGAAGTTGCTTATCAGCTTAAGGAGATTTTGGGCTGAGACAATGAGGTTTTCTAAATATACAACATGTCATCTGCAAACAGAGACAATTTGATTTCCTCTTTTCTTAATTGAGTACCATTTATTTCTTTCTTTTGCCTGACTGTCACGGCCAGAATTTCTAGTATTATGTTGAATAGGAATGGTGTGAGGGGGCATCCTTATCTTCTGCCGGTTTTCAAAAAGAATACTTCCAACTTTTGCCCATTCAGTATGATGTTGGCTGTGGGTTTGTCATAAATAGCTCTTATTATCTACAACTATCTGATCTTTGACAAACATGAAAAAAACAAACAATGGGAAAAAGATTCCCTATTTAATAAATGGTATTGGGAAAACTGACTATCCATATGCAGAAGGCTATTGGATCCCTTCCTTACACCTTATACAAAAATTAATGCAAGATGGATTAAAGACTTAAACGTCAGATCTAAAACCATAAAAACCCTAGAAGAAAACCGAGGAAATACCGTTCAGGACATAGGCATGGGCAAAGCCTTCATGACTAAAAAGTCAAACGCAATGGCAACAAAAGCCGAAATTGACAAATGGGATCTAATTAAACCAAAGAGCTTCTGCACAGCAAAAGAAACTATCATCAGAGTCAACAGGCAGCCTACTGAATGGGAGAAAATATTTGCAATCTATCCATCTGACAAAGGGCTAATATCCAGAACCTACAATGAACTTAAACAAATTTACAAGAAAAAAAAAAAAAAACATCAAAAAGTGGGCAAAGGATATGAGCAGACACATCTCAAAAGAAGACATATATGCAGCCAACAAATATATGAAAAAAAGCTCATCATCACTGGTCTTTAGAGAAATGCAAATCAAAACCACAATGAGATACCATCTCATGCAAGTTAGAATGGCAATCATTTAAAAAGTCAGGAAACAACAGATGCTCTAGAGGATATGGAGAAATAGGAAGGCTTTTACACTGTTGGTGGGAGTGTAAATTAGTTCAACCATTCTGGAAGACAGTGTGGTGATTCCTCAACGATCTAGAACCAGAAATACAATTTGACCCAGCAATCCCATTACTGGGTGTATACTCATAGGATTATAAATCATTCTACTTTAAAGACACATGCACATGTATGTTTATTGTGGCACTGTTCACAATAGCAAAGAGTTGGAACCAACCCAAATGCCCATCAATGATAAACTGGGTAAAGAAAATGTAGCACATAGGCACCATGGAATACTATGCAGCCATAAAAAAGGATGAGTTCAAGTCCTTTGCAAGGACATGCAAGAAGCTGAAAATCATCTTTCTAAGCAAGCTAACACAATAACTGAAAACCAAATACCACATATTCTCACTGATAAGTGGGAGTTGAGCAATGAGAGCACATGGATACAGGGTGGATATCACACCCCGGGGCCTGTCAAGGGGTAAAGGTGGGGCTAGGGGAGGGATAATATTAGGAGAAATACCTAATGTAGATGACTGCTTGATGGATGCAGCAAACCACCATGGCACATGTATACCTATGTAACAAACCTGCATGTTTTGCAGATGTATCCCAGAACTTAACGTGTATATATATATCAAAAATAAAAAAAAATGGTTGTGTAAAACAGTGATGCTTACAATAAAAATATTATATGTACAAAATTATTTACTTGAACTCAAAGATCCCATTATAAGATCCAAATTAGACTTACAACAATGCAAAAAGATAAAATAAGGGAAATGGGAATATTGTAGTTCTGATACCACAGAAACTCAAAAGATTATTAATGTCTACTATGAGCAAGTATATGCCAATAAATTGGAAAATCTAGAAAAATGCATAAATTCCTAGTCACATACAATCTACCAAGCTTATGTCATGAAGAAATCCAAAACCTGAACAGACCAACAACCAGCGATGAGCTTGAAGCCATAATAAAAAGCCTCCCAGTGAAGTAAAGTCTGGGACCCAATAGCTTCACTGCTGAAATTTAACAAACACTTAAAGAAGACATAATACTCATCATACTAAAAGTATTCTTAAAAATAGAAGAGGAAGGAGCACTTCCAGATTTATTCTTTGACACGAATATTACCCAAATATCAAAACCAGACAAAGACCCATCAACAAAAACTGTAAATAAATAAACTACAAAACTATGGGCCAATATTATTGATGAATATTGATGCAAAAATCCTCAACATAATACCAGCACACTGAATTTAACAACACGTTAAAAAGATCGTTCATCAAGACCAAGTGAAATTTGTCACTCAGATGCAAGAATGGATCAACATGTGCAAATCAGTGAATGTGATACATCATATCAAGAGAATGAAGGATAAAAACTATATGATCACTTTGATTGATGCTGAAAAAGCACTTGATAAAATTCAACATCACTTTACTATAAAAACCCTCAATAAATTGGTGCTAGAAAGAACGTACCTAAACATAATTAAAGCCATATATGACAGACTCAGAGCTAATATCATATTAAATGAGGAAAAACTGAAATACTTTTCTCTGAGATCAGTAACATCATAAGAATGCCTACTTTCACTACTGTTATTTAGCATAGTACCTGCAGTCCTAGTTAGATCAACCAGACAAGAGAAAGAAATAAAGAGCATCCAAGTTGGAAAGGAAAAGAAGTCACATTTTCCTTGTTTGCTGATTATATGATCCGGTATTTGGAAACACCTAGAGAATCCACTAAAAAATTGTTAGAACTGATAAATCCAGCAACGTTGCTGGATACAAAATTAAGATGTGAAAATCAGTGGGTTTTCCTTCCCTCCCTCCTCCTTCTCTCTCTCTCTCTTTTCTTTCTTTCTTTTTCTTTCTTTCTTTCTTTTCTTTTCTTTCTTTCTTTCTTTCTTTCTTTCTTTCTTTCTTTCTTTCTTTCTTTCTTTCTTTCTTTCTCTTTTCTTTATTTTCTTTCTTTGCTTTCTTGCTTTCTTGCTTTCTCTCTCTCTTTCTCTTTCTTTCTTTCTTTCTTTCTTTCTTTCTTTCTTTCTTTCTTTCTTTCTTTCTTTCTTTCTTCCTTTCTTTCTTTCTTTCTTTTCTTTCTTGCTTTCTTGCTTTCTCTCTCTCTCTCTTTCTCTTTCCCTCCCTCCCTCCCTCCCTCCCTCTCTCTCTCTCTTTCTTTCTTTCTTTCTTTCTTTCTTTCTTTCTTTCTTTCTTTCTTTCTTTCTTTCTTTCTTTCTTTCTTTCTTTCTTTCTTTCTTTCTTTGTCTCACTGTATCCTCCAGGCAGTGGCACGATCTCAGCTCACTGCAACCTCTGCCTGCAAGGTTCAAGTGATTCTCATACCCCAGCCTCCCAAGTAGCTGGGATTATAGGCACATGCCAACACACCACCTAATTTTTGTATTTGTAGTTGTGACGGGGTTTCTCCATGTTGGCCAGGCTGGTCTCGAACTTCTGACCTGAGGTGATCTGCGTATCTCGACCTCCCAAATTGCTGGGATTACAGACATGAGCCTCTGTGCCCAATGAAAAATCAGTGGCTTTTCTATATGCAAACAGTTAACATCTGACAAAGACCTTAAGAATGCAATCCTACTTACAATAGCTACAAGTAAAATAAAATACATATAAATTAATTTGACCAAAGAAGTAAAAGATCTCTACATGAAAACTATAAAACATTGATGGAAGAAATTGAAGAAGACCCCCAAAAAATGAAATGATATTCCATGTTGTTAGAATGGCAGAATCAATATTGTTAAAACGTCCATACTACCCAAGGCAATCTATTGATTTATTGCAATCTCTATCAAAATACTAATGACACTCTTCACAGAAATAGATAAAATAATCCTAAAATTTATATAAAACCAGGAAACACCCAGGATAACCAAAGCTAACCTAAGCAAAAATAACAAAACTGGAGGAATTACACTATCTGACTTCAAATTATACTGTAGAGCTATAGTAACCAAAACAGCATGTACTTGTGTAAAAGTAGACACATAGATCATTGGAACAAAATATACAACCCAGAAGGAAATACATGCATCTATAGTGAATTCATTTTTGACAGAGGTGCAAACAACATACATCGGGAAAACTAATCTGTTCATTAAGTGGTACTGGAAAACTGAATATCCATATCCATCTCTCACTCACATACAAAAATAAAATCAAAATGAATTAAAGTCTTAGATCTATGACTTCAAACTGTGAAATTACTGCGAGAAACTATTGGCCAAACTGTCCAAAAAACTAGATTGGGCAAAGATTTTTTGTGTATGACCCTACAAGCATAGGAAACTAAAGCAAAAATGGACAAATTAGATCACATCAAGGTAAAAAATATGACAAATTGGATTACATCCTGCTACACAGCCAAGGATATAATCAACAAAGTGAAGAGGCAGCCCACAGAATGGGAGAAGATATTTGGAAACTACCCATCTGACAAAAGATTAACAACTAGAATATATAAGGAACTCAATTCTATATTAAAAAAAAAATTTGATTGAAAAAGTGGGCAAAAGACCTGAAGAGATATTTCCTGATGGAAGACATAAAAAACGGCAAACAGGTACTTGAAAAAGTGCTCGACATCATTGATGATTAGAGAAATACAAGTCAAAACTATAGTGAAATATCATCTTACCCCAGTAAAAATAGCTTTTGTCCAAAAGGCAGGTAATATTAGTACAAACAATATGTAGAACAGTTTGAGTTTTCCTCTAAAAATGCTAAAAATAGAGCTACCATATGATCCAGCAATCTGACTGCTGGGTATATACCCCAAAGAAAAGAAATCAGTATATCAAAGAGATATCTGCACTCCCATGCTTATTGCAGCACTGTTAACAATAGTCAAGATTTGAAAGACACATAAATGTCCATCAACAGATGAATGGATAAAGAAAATATGGTTTGGGCACGGTGGCTCACGCCTGTAATCCCAGCACTTTGGGAGGCCGAGGCGGGTGGATCACGAGGTCAGGAGATCGAGACCATCCTGGCTAACTCGGTGAAACCCCGTCTCTACTAAAAATACAAAAAAATTAGCTGGGCGTGGTGGCAGGCACCTGTAGTCCCAGCTACTCGGGAGGCTGAGGCAGGAGAATGGTGTCAACCCGGGAGGCGGAGCTTGCAGTGAGCCGAGATTATGTCACTGCACTCCAGCCTGGGCGACAGAGCGAGACTCCATCTCAAAAAAAAAAAAAAAAAAAAAGAATTCAAATTCATTGAACATGTTATATTGTAATATATATATATATTAGAAAAAACAATAAAAATTTTTTAAAAAAAGAAAATATGGTTCATATAACCAATGGATTACTATTTAGCCATATAAAATATTGAGATTCTGTCATTTGCAACAACTTGGTTGGAACTGGAGGTCATTATATTTACTGAAATAAGCCAAGCACGGAAAGACAAACTTCACATATTACCACTTCTTTATGGGAGGTAAAAATTAAAACAATTGAACTCATGGAGATAGAAAGTAGAAGCATAGTTACCAGATGCTGGGAAGGGTAGTGGGGTGTTGGGGAGAAGTAGGAATTGTTAATGAGTACAACAAATAGTTGGAAAGAATAAATAAGACCTAGTATTTGCTAGCACAACAGGGTGAGTATAGTCAACCATCATTTAATTGTACTTTTTAAAATTAATAAACTAATATAATTAGATCATTTGTAAGACCAAAGGTAAATGTTTGAAGTGACAGATACCCAATTTTCCCTGTAGTGATTATTACACATTGCATGTCTGTATCAAAATATCTCATATAACTCATAAATATATACTACTATGTGCCCACAAAATTAAAAATAAAAACTAAAAATAAAATAAGGAAACGTCGCGTTTGAACTATACTTTAGACCAAATGAACATTAACGACATATATAGAAGATTGCACTGAAAAGTAACACAATACACATTCTTCTCAAGGGCACACAAAACGTTCCCCAAAATTGATAATATCTTAGGCCACAGAACAAGCCTGAGCAAATTTGAGAAAATTGAAATTATATCAATTAGCTTTTTCTGAACACAATGGCGTGAAACCAGAAATTGCTAACAAGAGAAATCTTAGAAAATCCAAAAATACGTAGAAATTAAACAACGTACTCCTGAACAACCAGTGAGTCAAAAAAGATATCAAAAAGCAAATTAAAAAATATTGTGATATTTTTCTTGTAAATTTGTTTGAGTTCTTTGTAGGTTCTGGAAAAAAACAAACAACACCATCAAAAAGTGGGCAAAAGATATAAATAGATACTTCTCAAAAGAAGACATTCATACAGCCAACAGACACATGAAAAAATGATCATCATCACTGGCCATCAGAGAAATGCAAATCAAAATGACAATGAGATACTATCTCACACCAGTTAAAATGGCAATCATTAAAAAGTCAGGAAACAACAGGTGCTGGAGAGGATGTGGAGAAATAGTAAGGCTTTTACATTGTTGGTGGGACTGTAAGCTAGTTCAACCATTGTGGAAAACAGAGTGGCAATTCCTCAAGGATCTAGAACTAGAAATACCATATGACCCAGCCATCCCATTACTGGGTATATACCCAAAGGATTATAAATCATTCTGCTATAAAGACACATGCACACGTATGTTTATTGTGGCACTATTCACAATAGCAAAGACTTGGAATCAACCCGAATGTCCATCAGTGACAGACTGGATTAAGAAAATGTGGCACATATACAGCATGGAATACTATGTAGCCATAAAAAAGGATGAGTTTGTGTCCTTTGTAGGCACATGGATGCACCTGAAAACCATCATTCTCAGCAAACTATCACAAGAACAGAAAACTAAACACCCCATGTTCTCCCTCGTAGGTGGGAATTGAGCAATGAGATCACTTGGACACAGGAAGGGCAACATCACACACTGGGGCCTACTGTGGGGAGGGGGTAGGGGAAGGAATAGCATTAGGAGATATATCTAATGTAAATGATGAGTTAATGGATGCAGCACACCAACATGACATGTGTATACATATGGAACAAATCTGCACGTTGTGCACATGTACCCTAGAACTGAAAGTATAATAAAAAATAAAAAAATAAAAAATACTTTGAGACAAACAGAAATAGACGTGCACATACCACAAATTATGAGATGCAGCAAAAGCAGCCCTAAGAGAGAAATTTACAGCAATAAATCTCTATTTTAGAAAAGAAGACATATTTCAGGTCAATAACCTAACCTTGCATCTCGAGGCACTAGAAAAAGAACTGACTAAATCTAAAACTATCAAAAAGAAGGAAATAAAAGGGACGTGAAAGCAGAAATCAATAAAACAAAGACAAAAAAATAGAAAAAAAACAAATTGTTGGTTTCTTATAGAGAATAAACAAAACTGACAAAGTTAGCTATACTAACTGAGAAAAATAAAAAGAAGTCTCAAATAAAACTAAAAGTGAAAGAGAAATGACAATTGAAACCACAGATATGCAAAACATCATAAAGGATTACTATGAACAGTTTTATGAGGACGAATTAGGTAACCCCTAAGAAACATATAAATTTCTAAAAATATATCACCTACCAAGTCTGAATTATAAAAAAATAAAAAATCTAAACAAACCAATAATGGGTAAGGAGATTGAACCAATAATTATAAGTCTCTAATAAAAGAAAAACTCAGGGAATAATGGTTTCTTTCTGAATTCTACCAAACATTTGAAGAACTGATACCAATCCTTCTCAAAATCTTAACTAGAATGATTTCTGGTTATTTTTTCTATGAGGCCAGTATCACTCAGATACCAAAAGCAGACAAGGACATTAAAAAAAAAAAAAAAAAAAAAATTAGGCCAATAACACTGATGAACATAGCTTTAAAAATCCTCATCAAAATACTAGCAACCCAATTCAAAAGCACACTGAAAACATAATTTACCTTGAATAAGTGGGATTTCCCCCAGGGATTCAAGGATGGTTTAACAGATGTATATCTATAAATGTTACCGCATTAACGTAATGAAAGATGAAAACTATACAATCATATCATTAGATGCAGAAACAGCATTTGAAAAAAATCAACATCTTTTTGTTATAAAAAAAAACTGTCAACAGATTAGGTACAGAAGAAATATCCCTAAATACAATAAAGGCCATATGTGACAAATTGGCACATAACATTACAATCAACAGTGAAACGTTTAAAGCTTTTCCTCTAAGATCAGAAGCAGAACAATAATATTCTCTTTTGTCATTTCTATTTAATATAGTACTGGAAGTCCTAGAACAATTAGGCAAATGCATAATTAAAAGGCATTTGAACAGAAAAGGAATAAATGAAATTGTTGCCTTTTGCTGATGATATGATCTTTCATATTAAAAAAAAAAAAAAAAAACTAAAGACTCCACCAAAATGCTGTTGGAATTAATAAATGAATAAAGTTGCAGGTTTCAAAATCAGCATACTAAAATTAATAGCATTTTTACACACTCATTCACAAAATGTACAAAAAATTAAAATAGAAATAAAATTTAATCAAGGAGGGGGAAAATCTATACACTGAAAATGACTAAACTTTGAAAAATAAAATTGAAAAAGACACAAATAAGTGGAAACCTTCTTTGTTTATGGATTGAATGAATTTATATTGTTAGAATTTTATAATACCCAGAGTGATGCATATATTTTATGCAATCCCTTTCAAAATTCTAATGTTATTTTTTAGAGAAATAGAAAAAAAAATCTAAAATTCATATGTAAATATGAAAACTACTCAATAGCTAGAGAAATCTCACATGAAAAGAACAAAGCTGGAATGTCACATTACCTGAATTCAAAATATATTACAAAGCTATAGTAATTGAAACAACATGGTACTGATATAAAAATAGACACATCAACCAATGGAACAAAATACAAATTCCAAAATAAGTTATATATTTATTTTAATTGATTTTCAACAAAGGTACTAAGAATATATAAATGAGAAAAAAATGCTTATTTAATAAAAAGGTGCTGAGAAAACTAAATATCCATTGGCAGAGGAGTGAGATTGGACCCTTATCTTACACCATATACAAAAAATGATGCAAAATTGATTAAAGACTTAAATGTAACATCTGAATCTAAAACTACTCGAAGAAAACATAAAAGAAAAAGCTTCATAACGTTGCCCTTGGCAGTGATTTTTTTAAATTTGACCTCAAAAGGTGAGGCAACAGCAACAAAAAAGACAAATGAAATTTTATCAAATGCAAAAGTTTGCATATAGCAAAGCAAAAAAAATTAAAAGAGTAAAGAGGAAGCCTACAGAATTAAAAACCTTGTAAACCATGCATGTGGTAAGGGTCAATATCTAAAATTATAAGGACTTCAAATAACTCAATAGCAAAAACAAAAAATAAAAACTCAATTAAAAAATGGGCAAATGACCAAGTAGAACATCTCTCAGTGGAAGGCATACAAATAGCCAACAGATACTTGAAAATATGCTCAATATTACTAATCATTAAGAAATGTAAATTAAAACCCCAATGAAATATCACCTGACACTTGTCAGAATGGCTATTATCAAAAAGATGAAAGATAAAAAGTGTTGATGAGGATGTGGAGAAAATTGACCACTAGCACACTGTTGATGGGAATTTAAATTAGTATAAATATTATGGGAAACAATATGGAGGTTTCTTACAGAAGTAAAAATAGAGTTACTATATGATCCAGCAATCCCACTTTGGTATATATATTCAAATACTTTGAAATCAGTACATCTAAGAGATACTGCACTCCCATTTTTATTGCATCATTATTCACAACAATCAAGATATAGAAACAACCTAAGTGTCCATCAATAGATGAACAGAAGAAAACGCATTATACATTCACAATAGAATACCCCTTAGCCCTAAAAAAGAGGGATATTATGCCATTTCTACTAATATGGATGAACAAGGAGAACATTATACTCAGTGAAATAACCTGGGCACAGAAAAACAAATACTGTATGTTCCCATATTCATGTGAAAGATTAAAAAATGAACACATAGAAACAGAGAATCATGGTTACCGGAGGCTGAGGAGTAGGAAGAATGGGGAGATTTTGTTTAAAGATTACAAAACGTTCAGTTAGACAGTAAGAATGAATGATAAGTATTTGAAGAGCTGGCTATCTTAATTAGCTTGACTCAATCTTTCCACACTGCATACATATATCAAAGCCTCACTTTGTACCCCATAAATATGTTCAACTATAATTTTTCAATGGCCAGTAAATAAATCAAAAACAAACAAACAAAAATGATTTATTTTGAGGAGTGGTCTCATGCAATTATGAAGATTGCCAAGTCCCACAATCTGCTGTTTTGCAGACTGGAGACCCGGGAAAGCCAGTGGTGTTATTTCAGTCTGAGTGAGTAAACCTGACAACCAGAGAAGCTGATGGTGTAAATCTCAATCCAAAGGCGGAACATTTATACCCCAGCTGCAGAAGGAAGGCAGAAAGCAGACAGGAACAAATCTCTCCTTTCTCAGTCTTTCGTATTATTCAGACCCTCAAGGAATTGGATGGTGCCTACTGGCATAGAGGAAGACAATGTACTTTACTGAATCCACCAATTCAAACGGGAATCTGATCTAAAAATAACCTTCAGAGACACTCTCAGAATTAACAATTAATCTGGGCACCTGTTATCCCTATAAAGTTGATGCATAAAATTAACCATCATGCATTAGTAGAACTACAGCTTCTGAATATTGTAGGAGATGAGTTTGTTGATATATCACCAGAAAATATCCTCAATTTTCTGCTTAAATTAGGCTATGAATAGTCAGCAAATTTTCTTCTGATCAAAATTTTTTATGTTACTTAACAGTAAACATTGGAACACAGAAGCATTTCTAAGTACATACTAAGAAAAAAACATTCAGTATCCACCACTTGTATCAAACTACAATGAATGTAAAAGCAGATCTTACCACTTCATTTTTATTATTATTACTACTATCATTATTATTATTATACTTTGAGTTCTGGAAAACATGTGCAGAACGTGCAGATTGGTTACATAGGTGTACACGTGCCATGGTGGTTTGCTGCACCCATTAACCCATCATCTACATTAGTTATTGCTCCTAATGCTATCCCTCCCCTGGTCTCCCACTCCCTGACTGGCCCCGGTGTGTGATTTTCCCCTCCCTGTGTCCACGTGTTCTCATTGTTCAACTCCCACTTATGAGTGGGAACATGCAGTGTTTCGTTTTCCGTTCCTATGTTAGTTTGCTGGGAATGATGATTTCCAGCTTCATCCATGTCCCTGCAAAGGACATGAACTCATCATTTTTATTTATTTATTTATTATACTTTATGTTTTGGGGTACATGTGCAGAACGTGCAGGTTTGTTACATAGGTATACACGTGCCATGGTGGTTTGCTGCACCCATCAACCTGTCATTTACATTCGGTATTTCTACTAATGCTATCCCTTCCCCAGCCCCCTCCCATGCCACCCCTGACAGGCTCTAGTGTGTGATGTTCCTCTCCCTGTGCCCATGTGTTCTTATTGTTCAACTCCCACTTATGAATGAGAACATGCAGTGTTTGGTTTTCTTTTCTTGGGTTAGTTTGCTGAGAATGATGGTTTCCAGCTTCATCCATGTCCCTGCAAAGGACACGAACTCATCCTTTTTTATGGCTGCATGGTATTCCATGGTGCCTATGTGCCACATTTTCTTTATCCAGTCTATCACTTATGGGCATTTCAGTTGGTTCCAACTCTTTCTATTGTGAATAGTGCTGCAATAAATATACATGTGCATGTGCCTTCAGAGTAGAATGATTTATAATTCTTTGGGTATATACCCAGTAATGGGATTGCTGTGTCAAATGGTATTTCTGGTTTTAGATCCTTGAGGAATCGCCACACTGTCTTCCACAATGGTTGAACTAATTTACAGTCCCACCAAGAGTGCAAAAGCCTTACTATTTCTCCACATCCTCTACAGCATCTGTTGTTTCCTGACTTTTTAATGATCGCCATTCTAACTGGTGTGAGATGGTATCTCATTGTGGTTTTGATTTGCATTTGTCTAACAACCAGTGATAATGAGCTTTTTTTCATATGTTTGTTAGCCACATAAATTTCTTTTTTTGAGAAGTGTCTGTTCATATCATTGGCCCACTATTTAATGGGATTGTTTGTTTTGCTCTTGTAAATTTGTTCAAGTTCCTTGTCGATTCTGGATATTAGCCCTCTGTCAGATGGATAGATTGCAAAATTTTTCTCCCATTCTGTAGGTTGCCCATTCACTCTGATGATAGTTTCTTTTGCTGTGCAGAAGCTCTTTAGCTTAATCAGATTCTGTTTGTCAATTTTGGCTTTTGTTACCATTGCTTTTGGTGTTTCAGTCATGAAGTCTTTGCCCATGCCTGTGTCCTGAATGGTATTGTCTAGGTTTTCTTCTAGGGATTTTATGGTTTTAGTCTTACATTTGCATCTAAAATCTATCTTGAGTTATCTTTTGTATAAGGTGTAAGGAAGGGTTCCAGTTTCAGTTTTCTGCATATGGCTAGTCAGTTTTTTTAATGCCATTTATAAAATAGGAAATCCTTTCCCTATTGTTTTTTTCATGTTTGTCAAAGATCAGATGGTTTTAGACATGTGGTGTTATTTCTGAGGCTTCTGTTCTGTTCCATTGTTCTATATATCTGTTTTGGTATCAGTAGCATGCTGTTTTGGTTACTGTAGCCTTGTAGTATAGTTTGAAGTCAGGTAGCGTGATGCCTCCAGCTTTGTTCTTTTTGCTTAGGATTGTCTTGGCTGTATGGGCTCTTTTTCAGTTCCATATGAAATTTAAAGTAGTTTTTTTCTAATTCTGTGAAGAAAGTCAGTGGTAACTTGATGGGGATAGTACTGAACCTAAAACTTACTTTGGACACTATTGCCCTTTTTTTGATATTGACTCTTCTTATCCATGAGCTTGGAGTGTTTTTCCATTTGTTTGTGTCCTCTCTTATTTTTTAGAGCAGTGGTTTGTAGTTCTCCTTGAAGAGGTCCTTCACATCCCTTGTAAGTTGTATCCCTATGTATTTTATTCTCTTGGTACCAGTTGTGAATGGGAGTTCACTCAAGATTTGGCTCTCTGTTTGTCTGTTATTGGTGTATATGAATGCTTGTGATTTTTCCACATTGATTTTTTTATCCTAAGGTTTTGCTGAAGTTGCTTATCTGCTTAAGGGGATTTGGGGCTGAGATGATGGGGTTTTCTAAATATGCAATCACATCATCTGCAAACAGAGACAATTTGACTTCCTCTCTTCCTGTTTGAATACCCTTTATCTCTTTCTCTTGCCTGATTGCCCTGGCCAGAACTTCCAAAACTATGTTGCATAGGAGTTGTGAGAGAGGGCATCCTTGTCTTGTGCTGGTTTTCAAAAGGAATACTTCAAGATTTGCCCATTCAGTATAATATTTGCTGTGGGTTTGTCATAAATAACTCTTATTATTTTGAGATACATTTCATCAATACCAAGTTTATTGAGAGTTTTTAGCATGAAGGGGTGTTGCATTTTATCGAAGGCATTTTCTGATCTATTGACATAAAGAAGAAAAGAGAGAATAATCAAATAGATACAATAAAAAATGATAAAGAGGATATCACCACTGATCCCACAGAAATACAAACTACCATCAGAGAATACTATAACCACCTCTATGCAAATAATCTAGAAAATCTAGAACAAATGGATAAATTCCTAGACACATACACCCTCCCAAGACTAAACCAGGAAGAATTCGAATCCCTGAATAGACCAATAAGAAGTTCTGAAATTAAGGCAGTAATTAATAGCCTACCAACAAAAAATTTCCAGCACCAGAGGAAGTCACAGCCGAATTCTACCAGTGGTACAAAGAGGAGTTGGAACCATGACTTCTGAAACTATTCCAAACAATAGAAAAGAGGGACTCCTCCCTAACTCATTTTATGAGGCCAGCATCATTCTGATACTAAAACCTGGCAGAAACAGAACAAAAAGAGAAAATTTTAGGCCAATATCCCTGATAAACATTAATGTGAAAATCCTCAATAAAATACTGGCAAACCAAATCTGGCAGCACATCAAAATAGCTTATCCACCATGATCAAGTGGGCTTCATTCCTGGGATGCAAGGCTGGTTCAACATACGCAAATCAATATACCTAAACAGAACCAATGACACACATAAACAGAACGAATGACAAATACTACTTAGTTTAAAGGTCATTTGTTTGCTCACAAAGTGCAAGTTTAAAAGGTTAGATTTCATCAAGCGTTAAATAGAAAATCAAAGTTTTGTATTAGCTTTATTCAATGTTGCTTCCATTCTTCCATCTCATTAGAAAAGGCTTCATGAAATTTCTGCTGAGTTTCTTTCAATAAAAATTGCCCAAGGCAAAGTACCAGAGAAATAGTTAAACGTTTTTCTTAATTTAAAGAAAAATAAGTTTATCTGTGTATAACTTTAATCCATTAAGGAAAGTTTATTGTAATCAATATTCTTTTAAAAACCTGTAGCCTAAAATAAACATTTAAGAGTTACTAACTTCAGGTTATTGTTCTTTAGTCTAAAATGCTATGACAGTCAAGATTTTTTCATTTTAAAATGTTTTCAAATTAATAGTATTGATTTTTGTCTTTTTTTATAAAATGCTTTCTGTTGAACCTACCAATACACCAGCCTTTTGACTTGCAAGTGTTTTTCCTTTTGCTTTGAATTGAAGATTGTACTGTAATGAAGGCAGTTTTAATTTCTATGATATATTTGTGTAGTTTCAGAAGGCCCAAACTATGTTAGTTGTGATGATGACAAGACGAATTTCATCTTACCTGTCAAAAATAACATCTATGTTCATGGCTTTATTACAATTAAGAATGGGGTGAGATTCTCTAAAGTAAAGAACTTGAAATACTGTTGGGAACTCAAATGATTCAGAGTAAGAGCCACATAGGAGACTTGCAAGAACCATTTGTAATATTATTGCCTAGGATGCCTCTTTTTTTCACTTTGCCTGTTCGCAAAAAAATGTGATGAAAAATGGTCTCAAAGGACAAAGTAGGATTTTAAGTCTCCACCAAAGCAGAAACAGCAGAAAATAATAATGTGTTATGCACCCAAGTGAATTTAAGAAGATCGAAGAGAATGGTTAGCTGTCTTGTCCTGTGCTGCATACAGCAAAAAATAAAAACTGCAACTTTCAACAAAGCACTGCATGGACAAATCTACAAAGATATAAGATGTCTCAAGACTAGAAAACAGCAATCTCAAACATTATGTTCAGTGAGTATGTTTGAGAGTAAATGTCATTCACCTATATAGATGTGAGACAGATGATCATTTTAATCTCTTTGTACATTTCGGTATTACAGCCATTACAAAAGATTAGCCTATAGGTACACTGTCCTAAAATGGGAGACTGATATTAACTAGGATTCAATATTGTGTAAAGTCAGATTCCATATGAACTTTAAAGCAGTTTTTTCCAATTCTGTGAAGAAAGTCATTGGTAGCTTAATGCGGATGTCATTGAATCTATAAATTACCTTGGGCAGTATGGCCATTTTCACAATGTTGATTCTTCCTATCCATGAGCATGGGATGTTCTTCCATTTGTTTATGTCCTCTTTTATTTCACTGAGCAGTGGCTTGTAGTTCTCCTTGAAGAGATCCTTTACATCCCTTATAAGTTGGATTCCTAGGTATTTTATTCTCTTTGAAGCTATTGTGAATGGGAGTTCATTCATGATTTGGCTCTCTGTCTGTTCCTGGTGTATAAGAATGCTTGTGATTTTTGCACATCGATTTTGTATCCTGAGACTTTGCTGAAGTTGCTAATTAGGTTAAGGAGATTTTGGGCTGAGACAATGGGATTTTCTAAAAATACAATCATGTCATCTGCAAACAGGGACAATTTGACTTCTTCTTTTCCTAAGTGAATACCCTTTATTTCTTTCTTTTGCCTGATTGCCCTAGTCAGAACTTCCAACACTATGTTGAATAGGAGTGGTGAGAGAGGGCATCCCTGTCTTGTGACAGTTTTCAAAGAGAATGCTTCCGGGTTTTGCCCATTGAGTATGATGTTGGCTGTGGGTTTGTCATAAATAGTTCTTATTATTTTTAGATACATTCCATCAATACCGAATTTATTGAGAGTTTTTAGCATGAAGGGCTGTTGAATTTTGTCAAAGGCCTTTTCTGCATCTATTGAGATAATCATGTGGTTTTTGTCTTTGGTTCTGTTTATATGCTGGATTATGTTTATTGATTTGTGTATGTTGTACCAGCCTTGCATCCGAGGGATGAAGCCCACTTGATGATGGTGGATAAGCTTTTTGATGTGCTGCTGGATTCGGTTTGCCAGTATCCAACTGAGGATTTTTGCATTGATGTTCATCAGGGACATTGGTCTAAAATTCTCTTTTTCTGTTGTATATCTGTCAGGCTTTAAGAATGGGGTAAATAAATTTAGCTCAACAGCCACCCTCTTTCCCTTTAATCACAATGGAAAACAAGGTGACTTACATATAAGGAGTAAAAATTTGTTTCTTTCAAATTTGTAATTCTGGGAAATGGTGGTTTGGATAGAAATATAAGCTTCCATTGTTGTCCTTTATTATTTGTACTACTTTCTTTGATAAAGACAGCTTAAAAAGCAAACTGAAGGATAATATCAGAGAGCATAGTTCAACTAAATGGTATTTTATTCAATGATCTGTTCATAAAATATGCCTAATTTTTATGACTCTATAATAAAATATCTGACAAAAACAAATGGAATGTGAAATGAGTTTATCCACATTTCTATAGATTTTTACACAGAGCTTCGGAGAAATGTGAGGTGTAAAATAGGATTCAGGAAACACACAGAAGGCTCTTCACTTGCATATATTCTCTTCCACAGTTGTAACAGTGACCTCTCTATTTTCCTAAATTCTGTTTATCACACCCTTTTTGTCCTGAGGAAAGTACTTATAGTTTTCTCAATCTGTCAGGTTTACCTTACTCCTGAGACAGGCTTAGACCTATTAGTTACATGACTTGATACTCTTTTATTGTGTTTTAACTGTGAAAAGAAGTTGAATTTTCAAAGCAGCCACATTCAAAACTAATTTGAAATGTGATCATTTTTATTCAAGGTTTGTAATGTCCAGGCACTTGTCACTTTTACAGTCACACATAGACAAGTAGGCGTGGCTGCTGACAAAGTCAAAATTAAAACAAAACTGAAGTAAAATTTTCTATTGTATTTTTTCATTTTATGAAACCTACACATTATGTTTCTTCTTCTTTTACGTGTCATTCACCTATTCTTTAAATGTCAAAGGAAATAAACATCCCTGAAATTATCAATGTCACTATTGCTTTATGCCTTTCCAAGATCAGAACAAAAGGAATCTTGTGAACATTCTGGTTTAGATAACAATAATTTAAATTTGTAATATAACAAATATGTTAAAGGAACCAAAGAAAACTTGGAAACATCTCAAAATACAGAACGTTGCAACTACACAGTAAACATGAAATGACTAACAATCTCGTGACAAAATTGGGTCAGAATTCAAAGTACCTTAAAATAAAAACTATCAAAGTCCACTGATGTTTTAAATAATACCAGATATTCAAAATTAAAATATATTTGCTTTCTTCATGGCTTCTTTGCTTACAGGATAAAATGAATAACTGAACTATGCAATTAATTGCTAACTGTTTCACTTCAGGTCAGAAAACTTTCACAAAACAGAGCAAAATGAATGCATATGGTAGAATTCATACACCCCACACACACCCTATACACACATATACATATAAATCAGATATTATTGTTCCCTTTTCCATGTTGCTCCCATAGTATAAAAGGGCTCTACTGTTTCTGATCTCTGGTCCTTGCTCCCCTAACCAATTCTATGGGATGAGACTTTTTGTTGTTGTATCATCAAGATTTAGTCTTTATCTTTTACATTTCCCCATGTAGATTTAATAGTTGATGGCAGTACTCCATAAGTCTCCAGGGTGGGAGCAGAAATTGAAGAAATAGAACTAGAACCATGTATGATTTCATGTAGAGGGACTGCCTTACTAGTAACAAAAATTGGGAAAGGCAGCAAGCAATAATAAGTCTAAATACTGAAAGCATTTTGGGAGTGATTGCCTAGAGTAGGAAAAGTGTATTTGTCTGCTCAGGCTGCAATAACAAAATCCCACAGGCCAGGTGAGGTGGTTCATGCCTACAGTCCCAGCACTCTGGGAGGCCGTGATGTATCGATAGCTTGAGCTCAGGTGTTGGAGACCGTGATGTATCGATAGCTTGAGCTCAGGTGGCCAACATGGCAAAAATCCGTCTCTTCAGGAAAAAAAAAAAAAAAAATAGGTAGATGTGGTGGAGTTGGAGTATGCCTGTGGTCTCAGCTACTCAGCAGACTGAGGAGGGAGGATCACTTGAGCCCTGAAGTTTGAGGCTGTCCTAGACAACAGAGTGAGACCTTGTCTCAAAACCAAACAAGAAAAAAACAACCAAGACTGCATGGCTTACACAATAGAAATTTATTTTCTCATAGTTCTTAATGCTGGAAAGTCGACGATCAAGGTTTGGCATGGTTAGGTTCCTTGTGAAGACTCTCTTGCTGTCTGGTATATGAACACTTTTTCCTTGTATGGCTTTTCCTATGTAAGTGTCTCCAGAGAGAGCACAAACTCTTTGGTGTCTCTTCTGATAAGTACACTAAGATGGGGAAAGAGACTAAAGTAACCGTGTAATGCTGAGTTTCAGAATGACTCTCAGAGCAGAGAGGAAATAGCATTGTTTATTGTTAAAGAGATTTGTCTTCATTCAAAGACTTGACCTTAATAATCAAAATACAGGAGGTACTATTGTCTAGCATCAAAATAATGCAATATTAAGCCCCTAGAATGATCTAATTTCAGTATTTTTGTAGAAATTATGTGGGTGTCAGCAATTTGCTTTATCAAAAAATTAAAATTAGGCATTTCACAGAACATCCTAGATGAATTAGTCGTAACTTTTTGAGGAGAACTTGAATTCTCAAATTCTTGAACATGGTTAAATGAAGGATGCTGGAAATTTCTAGGTGATGTTTGAAGTATGTAATAACCGTTAGCAAATCAGAAATGATGGTTGGCTTGGAGAGACACCAAACTGGGTGCCCTGTGTGAACGTGAGTTGTTTCTTTAAAAACAAAAGTGCTTTATGTCTTTAAAAAAAATGGGATACATGTGCAGAAAATGCAGGTTTGTTATATAGATGTACGTGTGCCATGGTAGTTGGCTGCACCTATTGATCCGTCCTCTAAGTTCCTTCCCCTCACCCACACCCCACAACAGGTCCTGGTGTGTGTTGTTTTCCTCTCTGCACCCATGTGTTCTCAATGTTGAACTCCCACTTATAAGTGAGAACACGTAGTATTTGGTTTTCTGTTCCTGTGTTAGTTTGCTGAGGATGATGGTTTCCAGCTTCATCCATGTCTCTGCAAAGGACGTGATCTCATTCCTTTTATGTCTGCATGGTATTCCATCCTGTATATGTACCACATTTTCTTTATCCAGTCTATCCTTGAGGGGCATTTGGGTTGGTTCCATGTCTCTGCTATTGTGAACAATGCTGCAATAAACATACGTGTGCATGTGTCTTTATAGTAGAATGATTTATTTTTGTTTGGGTATATACCCAGTAAGGGGATTGCTGGGTCAAATGGTATTTCTCTTTCCAGATCCTTGAGGAATTGCCGTACTGTCTTCCACAATGGCTGAAGTAATTTACATTCCCACCAACGTGTAAAAGCCTTCCTATTTCTTCACAGCCTTGCCAGCATCTATTGTTTCCTGACTTTTTAATAACTGCCATTCTGATTGCCATGAGATGGTATCTCATGGTTTTGATTTGCATTTCTTTGATGATCAGTGATGATGAGCTTTTTTATTCATATGTTTTTGGCTGCATAAATATCTTTTGAGAAGTGTCTGTTCATATCCTTTGCCAACTTATTTATTTATTTATTTATTTTTCTTGTAACTATGTTTAAGTTCCTTGTTAATTCTGGATATTATACCTTTGTCAGATGGGTCTGAAAACATTTTCTCCCATTCCATAGGTTGTCTGTTCACCCTGATGATAGTTTCTTTTGCTGTACAGAAGCTCTTTAGTTTAACTAGATCCCATTTGTCAATTTTGTCTTCCGTTACAATTGCTTTTTTTTGTTTGCTTTTATCATGAAGTCTTTGCCCATGCCTATGTCTTGAATGGTATTGTCTAGGTTTTCTTCCAGGGTTTTTATTTAAGTCTTTAATCCACTTCGAGTTAATTTTTGTATAAGGGTCAAGGAAGGGATCTGGTTTTAGTTTTCTGCATCCCTTCTAAAACCAGTGAAGACAAGGATGCCCCCTCTCTCCACTCCTATTCAACATAGTATTGGAATTCTGGCCAGGGCAATCAGGCAAGGGAAAGAAATAAAGGGTATTCAAACAGGAAGGGTAGAGGTCAAGTTGTCTCTGCAGATGATATGATTTTATATTTAGAAAACTCCATCATCTCAGTCCCAAAACTGCTAGAACTGGTAAGAAGCTTCAGCAGTCTCAGGATACAAAATCAATGTGCAAAAATCACAAGCATTCTTTTATACCAACAATAGGCAAGCAGACATCAAATCATGAATGAATTCCCATTCACAATTGCTACAAAGAGAAAAAAAAATGCCTAGGAATATAACTAACAAGGGATGCGAAGGATCTCTTCAAGGAGCACTACAAACCACTGCTCAAGGAAATAAGGGAGGACACAAACAAATGGAAACACATTCCATCATCATGAATAGGAAGAATCCATATCAAGAAAATGGCCACACTGCCTAAAGTAATGTATGGATTCAATTCTTTTCCCATCAAACTCCCCTGACATTCTACACAGAATTAGAAGAAAAAAAAAAAAACTATTTTAAATTTCATATGGAATCAAGTCCCCATATAGACAAGACAACCTAAGCAAAAAGAGCAAAGCTGGAGGCATGAACGCTGCCTGACTTCAAACCATACTACAATCTACAGTAACCAAAACAGCATGGTACTGGTACCAAACCAGACATATAGGCCAATGGAGCAGAACGGTGACCTCAGGAATAACACCACACATCTACAACCATCTGATCTTCAACAAACCTGACAAAAACCAGGAATGGAAAAAGGATCTCTTACTCAGTAAATGGTGCTGAGCTGTTTCTTAAACCCAGGAAAAAAATTAAATGTACATCAAAATAAAACAAACCTTTCTGTATAACTTTATGGAATTCAATTACTTTTAATGTTTATGCATAAGTCTCAAAGTAAGAGTCAACATTCTAGGTCTATTTAAAAATAGTCACTAATTGGGAATAAAAAAGCACATCACTCTCCCTTATTTTTAAGTCAAGATTTTGGTGTTACTGCTAATAATTTCCTGCTGTTACTTTACTTTCTGTTACTTTATTGTAAGCAGAAACATTAACATATACATGGCATATATGCTCACATACATGAAACTGACACAAAGTATATTTAAAGTTTTATTTAAACTATCACAAAACATTCACATACATTGGATCCCCCAGAGCACTGAAAGACATAAGAGATTCTTATTAAGATATTTTCGTAGTGCCAACACTGCGAGGAAAATTGTAATAGCTTTTAATTCTGTCATTTTAATGAGCTATGGTACCCTTTTTAGTTTGTGTTTTGTATGTATGTTTGGTTGTGTATGCATGTGTTTGTATAGCATTTGTGTATGTTTTGAATACACAGAAATTGTGTATGTTTTGAATACACAGTGTTTTGATTGCCAGAAATTTTAGTATATTTTTGTTTTTGCCTCCAACTATGTAACTATTCATCAACTATCTGAGATGGAGAAATGTAAAATAATGTGTAAAGTTAAAAATAATAAAAATGTCTTCAAGACGTATTAGCTAAAATTTATGCTTTTTGATACGCGTGTACATACTTTCCATTAAACATAACGAGCCTGAAATTGCCATCGTCTTGTATTTGAAGCTTATGTTGTGGTATTTCCTGTTTTGGACTTACCAACGTCAGCACTAACTGGGTAGATACTGCCTGAATAAGAGCTAGCAGAATTTCAACTTTCATTATAGGTATGCTGTGCTACCAATTTTGTGTGTCATTGTAGTCAGAGCTATTTCCTGTAAACAAACACTGAATATAAAGTCACTTCAACATTTAAACAATTGTTTCATTCTTTAGATCATATACATTAAAATGAAAGAGTATTCAAAAATTGTACTTTGCTTCTGAAACTTTAAAAGTGATTAAATATTTAACTCAATGATAGATTTTTAAATGTCAGTATGATAGTAGTACTCCATCCACATGTGCACAGGATTAATGAAGAAGAAAAGGCTCTCTTTTAAAACTTGGACACACTTTTAAAGTTATTTTTCTGTATCTTAAATATAAATGAATACACAATGCTGGCAAAATGAAAACAGAGACAGGAAGGAAGGAAGAAAAGAATGAGGGAAGGAAGGGGTGAGTGAGGGAGGAAAAGAGAACAAGAAGGAAGAGGAAAGGAAGAATATGGGGAATGAAGTCGAGTAGGCCTGAATGTAATCAGTTAGTTGATATCCCGTAAGATATCAGATGCATGTGACAACTCTACAACTCCAAGTACACAACTACACAGAGTAATACATACAAAGATTTAAGACATTTCTCCAAAATTAATGGTCCATTTTATAAATACGTAGTCATTAAGAAAACTACTATTTGCATTTTTATTGCTACAATAAATCTTCATTAAGAAAACTATTTTTAGTTTTAATTTTTAAACTTTTTTCATTTGTAAAATTTGTATTCATTCAAGAAAGTGCTGTTAGCTTGACAACAGCTTAATTTTAATTCTTTAACACCAAATCAGTTATTACTAGTGGAAATTCTCAGGTAAATTTTAAACACCTATATGCTAACACACACAGCCACACTACCAACCTAACAAACACTAGTAAAAAATATTTCTCTCACACCCATTTCACAGGAAATCCAAAACACTACTCTGGTATAATTAACTCGGTGTTTATCATTAGATAAGATAAACATCAGTTTCTTTTCTAAAATTAGAAGATTCATGCAGAAAAAGTGAGAAATGCAATTCAACTCTATTAGTTTGAGGTATAAATATTCAACATACTGATGATATGTAATGATATTACAAATCGTTATGGTTAATTTTCCATGTAAACTTGCCTCAATCACAGTACTTAGATATTTAATCAAAAACCAATCTAGATTTTCTGTGAGGGTATTTTGTAGATGAGAATAACATTAAAGCAGTAGACTTTGAGTCCTTAATGTGGGTAGACCTCATCCAATCAGTTGAAAGTTTAAAGAGTAAAAACTGAGGTCCTAGTGGGCAAGGGAATTCTGCCTCCAGATTACCTTCAGACTGAAGCTAGAATGTCACTCTAATATACAAACAGTCTTTCACTCTGGCATACTATGCCAAATAAATTAGTCCGGCAAAATAAAAAAATAAAAAAATAAGTCAACTTATAATCAACTTTAAAAATAATAAAATGTGAAATGACTAGATGAACATTTCACATGATAAATTTAATTTAAACTCTTTTGTGCTTGTTCTTCATACGTGTCATTTATGTTATGTCTTAAATAATTTGAGACAGCATTCTGTTCCAAATTATATACTACTCACTTTCTTTTACATGACACAACTCACATAAACTTTGTTATCTGAAGTTTACAAATATAATAAATATTAGGCTATAAAAATTAACAAAATTAATAATAAAAATGTTTTTATTTTAGTTTTATTTTTGAGGTGAAAAATGTTAACAAAAACACTGATAAATTCAGAACTTATTAAAAACCATAAAACTTATTTCAAACAATGTAATGTTTATAGTAATATATATTTATTACACATTTTTTCATGTATTTCAAACAACAGAATATCTAGGATAATCTAAATGAAATTATAAACTATATTCCATGAATCAGGAAAATTACATTTGTATTTGATACATTAATACTTTTAACTTTTACATTTACAGCAGTTCCCTAGTCTGAATCCTAGTTTTAAAGAGAGATGCATCACCTTAGTATTTAACGCATAAAAGTTGAGTGGCAATAAAACATTTAAAAAAGAATTTTTTCACTATTTCTTACGACTGCTAGGGCAATTTTCCAGGATTCTCAACACATATAACCAAATATGCTGAAAAATTTTATTCTTCTAGAAAACATTCTTCAAAGAGCTTAATGAATAAGATCATTGGAAAGTGCTAATAAACTGAGAGTGCCATAGCATTAACAGTTTTCAACATAATAATCATATTACTTTTTAATAAGATTACTGCTATTTATGAGATATGATCATTTAAAAAGAAATTTGGAGATACATTCTTACAGGATAAAAAGGAGAGGGAGAGAGATACAAAGAGAGAGACCAATAACTAACATTAAGAATTTCCTCTCAAATTTCTCTTTATCATATTAGTTTTCCTTTTGCTTTTGTTCTGGGAAAGTTTAAATTTGATATTCATTTAATTTCAAACCTCAATTTAGAAACAAAACAAATGATTGAATATTTTCACAACTATATTATTCACTAATGTCAATGACCTTTAACCAGAAACCACAAGGAACACATCAGCAGCTTCAGCAAGAAAGAAGATCCGCAGGAGAGACCCTCAGGCATCTCAGTAGGAGGGTTTCAGGACTTACAGGATTTGCGCTCTCATTCTGTGATTTTGGAAAGACTTTATGGAGTCCTGGATTTACTCTTGAATTTGTTTCACTCTCAGGCAGCAGGATTAATTCGATGTATCTCTTTATCCAGAAAGCTAAAGAGGCAGCAGTCCTTCATCCTAGCCAGAATAGGGGGATGCTGACCATTTTTATGGCTTGGACAAAGTTCAGCGTCTATGTTCAGACATGAGAGCAGAGTGGTCTGGTTTTGTCTTGAATTATATGGGCAGCGAGTGACCTTACCGATATTAATATTCAGTGAAGCTGTGTGTTCAACAGAAGAACATCAGGGCCTAACTACAACTACAAGGCTAGATCTCCTGTGATGGAGTTGTTTTTCTCTTTCTCATTAGTCCATGTAAGATTTCTCTCAGATGATTTATACATCCCATTCCGTGTACTGGCAAAGAATATCAGGTGAAAGTGTCTTTCTGATTAAATCCTATGTTAATGAGTTCAAGAGAGCCCTTTGATGTAGTATATATGTCAGATTCCTAAGGTCAGAACAGAGAATAGCGGACAAAGGGTTTGCAAGGGGACTTGAAACTGTCTAACTAAGAAAGTTACTCTCCCAACACTATGTTGAATAGGGGTGGTGAGAGAGGGCATCCCTGTCTTATGACAGTTTTTCAAGGGGAATGCTTGCGGTTTTTGCCCATTCAGTATGATATTGACTGTGGGTTTGTCATAAATAGCTCTTATTATTTTGAGATATGTTCCATCAATACCGAATTTATTGAGAATTTTTAGCATGAAGAGCTGTTGAATTTTGTCAAAGGCCTTTTCTGCATCTCTTGAGATAATCATGTGGTTTTTGTCTTTGTTTCTGTCTATATGCTGGATCGTGTTTATTGATTTGCATATATTGAACCAGCCTTGCATCCCAGGGATGAAGCCCACTTGATCATGGTGGATAAGCTTTTTGATGTGTTGCTGGATTTGGTTGGCCAGTATTTTATTGAGGATTTTTGCATTGATGTTCATCAGGGATATGGGTCTAAAATTCTCTTTTTCTGTTGTGTCTCTGCCAGGCTTTGGTATCAGGATGATATGAACAGACACTTCTCAAAAAAAGACATTTATGCAGCCAACAGACACATGAAAAAATGCTTGTCGTCACTGGCCATCAGAGAAATGCAAATCAAAACCACAATGAGATACCATCTCACACCAGTTACAATGGTAATCATGAAAAAGTCAGGAAACAACAGGTGCTGGAGAGGCTGTGGAGAAATAGGAACACTTTTACACTGTTGATGGGACTGTAAACTAGTTTAACCATTGTGGAAGACAGTGTGGTGATTCCTCAAGGATCTAGAACTAGAAATACCATTTGACCCAGCCATCCCATTACAGGGTATATACCCAAAGGATTATAAATCATGCTGCTATCAAGACACATGCACATGTATGTTTATTGTGGCACTATTCACAATAGCAGAGACTTGGAACCAATCCAGTGACAGACTGGATTAAGAAAATGTGGCACATATACACCATGGAATACTATGCAGCAATAAAAAAGGATGAGTTCATGTCCTTTGTAGGGACATGGATGCAGCTGGAAACTATCATTCTCAGCAAACTATCACAAGAACAGAAAACCAAACACCTCATGTTCTCACTCATAGGTGGGAATTGAACAATGAGAATACTTGGACACAGGAAGGGGAACATCACACACTGGGGCGTGTTGTAGGGTGGTGGGAGTGGGGAGGGATAGCATTAGGAGATATACCTAATGTAAAAGACGAGCTAATGGCTGCAGCACACCAACATGGCACATGTATACATATGTAACAAACCTGCATGTTGTGCACATGTACCCTAGAACATAAAGTATAATAAAAAATAAAATAAAAGAAAGTTACTCTGTCTGACTTCCAAAAAGAAAAAAAAGTCTGGTAGCAATAAACTAGTAAATGAGGAATTTTTGAATAGTTACTTTAGAAGTGGTTTTGTACTGGTGAGTTTTTATTGGTCTTTTGCTAAAAGTTTTCTCTTAAAAACATTTTCTGCAACATTTAATGATTTAGTTTTTAAATTATGAATAAATATAAAATATAAATAGACTCTTTTAAATATATAAAAGCTAGATAGACAAAGAAATTATAGTCCCTTCAAACTCAACATGTTTAAACAGAATTTTTTCCGTTCTTCCAAAACAATTCTTCTCCTTTGTCCCCACATCTGATCTATTAACAAATTTTGACACTCTACTAAAAAGTTATTGAATCCATCTGCTCTTCCCAAACCCCACATTGACTACCTTCAGCTATAATGGTAGAATTTCTGGCCCTAATTATTGTCAGTCTCCCAATTCTTTTTTCACTTCCCATCTTATTCTTTTCCCACTCAGCCCTCACAGTGATTTAAGAACACATTCTGAGTATGCCCCTTTCTCTGCTTATAACTCCACAATGATGTCTGTCTCCCTTCAGAACAAAGTCCAGCTTCCTTGTCAAGGATTAGAAGGGCCTTAAGTTCCTTAACGCCCCGGATTCATCCTCAAAGTTTTAGGGGAAAGCAAGTTTGAGAGGCTCTGTCTCATTCACCTGACCCAACCAATACTGTTATGTAGAAAATGGCCACTTAATCATTTTATGTAAAGGATGAAGCAAATACATTCTCAAGGTTTTCTTTCCAAACATACTGATGCTCCTAAATTCTTCCTTTGAGCCCTCCAATACAAATGAGGGTTTCCCTCAATGAGCACACACACTTACACACATTATCACTCTATGCTCCAATTGCAATGTATTTATTTTATTTCTCATATTGTGACATTTCTCCCCCTTTGGGAGTTAGCTCACAAGTTACTTCTGATCAGAACACTTCGCCGCTGTTACCTTTGTTTTACTGTCCCGTCCCCCTTCAAATTCTGTGGATACATCTAACTTACTATTTGTAACTCAGCCTAGCAATCACTTTATCCTATTTGTGGAAGAAAGAACTACCATAAAAGGCCTCTCTCTTCTGTTAATTTGGGAGCTCACTGAGAGTTAATGAGATTTATGTCTTTATATTTTCAGTATTCACAACTGTATTTGAAAATAAAGTTATCTTAATATTAGTGAGAATTTATCATTTTTGAATATAAAATTATTTTCACTTTTTAAATGTATGATTATTAACACATTTCTTGGGGAGAAACAAAATAATCACACTTTTAAATTTCTGATGTAACCTGTCCAATTTGACATTCAAATACAGGATAATGTACCTCTGTGTTTTTCTCCCCTAACACTCATCAATCATCATTAATCTTTGACATATTCTGAGTTAATAATAATCAAGAATCATCACTCTTTTATTTTGGCTAACATCATTTTCCTTTCTTTTTGAAATGTAAATATGTACCATCATAAAACAGAAAAGATTAGAAATAAAAATATCAGATAATTGCCATTCAAAAGTGTTGTCACTAAAATACAGAAGAGATTTTTGTTTTTGTCACTGTGAGAACGATGCAAATATAAAATGTAAAAAAGCTATCTTTGATGCTCTTTCTTGATCTCTTTTTGTGTTTATATTTTTTGGAATATTTTTCTAACTGTATTTGGCACTAGCAAAAGTTAATCTAACATTAGCCTGCTTTCAACAGCAGCCAAAAAATTAACTGATAGCAAAGAGGTTGATCTTTCTGACAAAGATAGAGTATAATATTTACACCTTTGCCTTCTAGTCCACAGAAGTTTGGTACAATTGGAATTGTTGCAAAAAAGAGTGATAGTGGGTTTGAAAATTATTTAAGCTTTTAGAGAAAGTTTATTTTTAAAATACCAAATGTCCTGCACCTAACAATAGCAGTATTTTATTAAATTAATTAAATAATTATTAATTATTTATTAAATAAACAAGTGTTATTAAATAAACTTAATATAGAAATAATATAGTATTGGTTGCAGACAAATTTAGCACACCCTATATACGTGGAACAAAGTGTTTTAAACAAAATTATAGTGTATACATACTACATTTTATTTCACTTTGTGTGTGTGTCTACGTGTGTGTGTGTGTGTGTGTGTATTCAAAATGTCCTTTTATGACAAGTTCTACATTACCTAGCTTTCACATACCACATTCTGATGCATCATACACATGTTCTTCGGTGTGAGGGGGTACTTTTGAAGTATAAAAAGCATTTAAAGAAATGTTTTTGTTTTGTTTTAGAGATAGAATTTCTCTCTATCACCTAGGCTGAAGTGTAGTAGTGCAATTATAGTTCATTGCAGCCTTGAACTTCTGGAATCAAGTCATCCACTGACCTTGGCATCCCAAATATCTTTGATGAAAAGCCCGTGTCACCATGCTTACTTAAACTTCAAGCTATTTTTAGAGATAAGAACTCACTCTCTTGCCCAGCTTGGTTGTGAGCTGTTGACCTTCACCAATCCTTCTGCCTGGACGTCTAAGTAAGAAAGTTTGTAAGAGTTTGAATGTAAATCCTTTGATTGTAAATCCTTCTAGGTTTGCTTCTCACTTTCTCTAATATTAATGATTAATGTGTTTCTAGTCACAACTTTTGTTAGTTATTCTCTTGAATCTCACGCCATATTTGTAATTATGTATATATATGTTTGTAATTATGTATATGTATTTGTAAATATGTATATATCCATAATTATGTGTGTGTGCGTGTGTGTGTGTATATATATATACACACACACACACATAATTACTAGCTGATATGGCATAAACAGTTTTAGGATTAATGCTTTTTACCTGTTGAAAACCAGAGTACATAGGAGACAGGAGATTCCTAATGTACATTTAGGATGCCATAGACATCAGTCAGTATATGCCACAGTGGGAAATAAGAACGTTAGATAATCTGGAAAGACTGCTAAGTGGACATTCTTTACGTGACTTTTTACTGTTTCAATGCCTGTAAATAAAAGTAGTTAGATTACTTAAACTGTTTTCAAATCTCACCAAACATTTTGCATGTTTTACGTATAAGATGCATCAAATATACAAATTAAAATTCTCATTATTATTGCTGAAATCAGACATCCCAAGAATTTGTATACATTCTATAAATTAGAAAAAATAATTACAATGTTTGATGTGTTATGAACTGAATATTTTTGTTATTAATAACAAAAACCACAGTTTATTAAAATATTTAAGGATGCCTTTTATGTATTTTCCAAGAAATTTCAATGTCTGACAAAATGAAATCTAAACCTTAAACATGATGGTTATCACAATAATGCTTTGCTATTAATTTTATTAATAAAAACTATCACTAACACCAATAGTCAAGCAGTAGATCACTCACTCTTGAATTAATGCATGCACATCCTTCTGTTATAATATGTCTTTTACATGAATCTCACCTGCTTTTAGTGTAATTAATCAAACGTGGGGTTATGTCTTCTCCATTATTGTATTCCAACTGTAAATAATAGAGTCAGTTATATAATAGGCATTTGATATACATTTGCTGATTCAATAGATGTATTCATTTACTTTGACATTTATCAAATACTTTAGAAATTCCCTTTGAAGTTTAAAAGTTTGGAAATATATGAAAAGAAGAAATTAAAGTTTATTTGCTTGCACATTATAACTAAAATTATCTTTCTCTTTCATATAATTAACTTTATGATCGTATTAAGCAAATAACTTAGCCTTTGTATCTCAGTTTCTTTTGTAAAATGAGATATTGGACTAGGTAATTTTTATGACTATTTATATCTGCAACATTCTATAATAACAAATACAAAACACTCTTTTCTCAGCATTTCACACTTGCAATAATTTATAGGAGTTTATTTAACTTTTAGTTTTGGTTTCCTCTCTGAGTGCCTGAAGACATGGAATCCTCTGTATTCTACTAGATTCTTTTAGTCCTGCTATAGAAAGAACAATTCAGTAAGAACCTTCTTAAAAGCTAAAAAGAAAAAAAAAAAATGTATGTGCAATGTGGAATCTCAATATTCTAGGGAAAAAAAAGAGAGAGAGAGAGAGAAGCTCTTAGTAGGAGAATAAATAGGGAACAAAAAGTTTAAAAAAAAAATGTGAGTACAGTCTCAGGGAGATGAATCAAAGTGGCTCACACAAAGACATAGCACTGATCACATTAATCAATTAGAAAAAGTTTATGGAAAAGACATCACAATTCTCATAATAAAGGTAAGAGTTGAGAAAAGGCTTCAAGAAAATACGTGGATATTGGTTGAACTCCCAGAGGGCACAAGACAGCCAAATATGGAAGTTTTTACAAAACAAAGAAATAAAAGCAAACACTGTCTGAAAGATTTCACTACATACTGACCCATACTTCCCACCTTGAAAGTTTCGTTAGAACACCAATAGCTAAATGGTGGGAAAGGGCCATTGTATTAAGCTAACTTCCTTAGGAAAGATAAGACTACTGGGGCTGATAAAAGTTCTTACAAGCATACCATATTTAGTTTCTAATAAGAGCTATGTAGAACTATTCAACAGGATTTTGAAATACATACCATGTTCTTGAAATTTGAGGAGTGAAAATATTTTTCTAAATTAATGAATATATTGCTCTATTCTCAGGCCTAACAATGCCTTGAAATCCATGGAATTTAAAAATGGAGGATAACACCTCTGATTTCACAACATTAAAGAAAGAAAAGGTAAAACAAGATTGATATTTCTAAAGTATATGTTCAGTTTATTTTAAAAATCCAGACAGGAAACCACGAGGGGATATATAAAAACAGACCTATTTTAATATAGATGGATGAAGATAGGCATTCAGAGATAAGAAAAGATTTAGTAAAACTCGAGGGAATATCATGTCTGTCTCTACTTTAAAAAGTGGGCAATATGTCCCTTTTCTAAATTTACAGAGTTCTTGTTGTTTAAAGAGTCAGAAAATAATTTTACTTGGCATCAAAATTGAATGTACTATAATTTCATAGGAAAGGAAGGAGAAAAAAGAGAGAGAGAGGGAGGTTTCATCAAAGATTCACATAGGTCTCCTGTGAGAAGCAGACAAAAATGTTGCAGATCCCCTGTAAAAGAAGATCTATACTTCCGAAGGAATACCCATAGTGTAAAATCTAAAAGATGTTCTTATATTTTCCCACACTGGTCCTACAGACATATATTTAAATCTTATGAGAGATGCTGATTTAAGTCTTCAGTTTATTCAGTTCATACATAATGTTTTGTCACAAATATTCAGTAAAATGTAAGGTATAGCAGTATGTTCTTTAATGAGACTTAGAATTTATTTTGCATTGGAACCTTAAGCTTAAAGTGTTAACTTCTGTAACATTAAAAAATTGCAACTTTCTATAATGTAGTAGATAATGTAAAGATCAATGCACAATTACATAGATTTTGCATTTCATACTAGGAATAGTATACAAAGTAAAACCAACTGATTCTCAGCACATGACCCCAACTATAAAAAGTTTGAACACCCTCTACATTTGAAAAAGGAAAGAATTATAGGCATCTATTTACATTGTATAATGAATGATGAATAGTAGAATTAAGTTATAGAGCTACAATTAAGTTGTCTTCAGATAATATGGCAAATACAAATTATAAAAGGAATAATAAATTGACCTATGGCTTTCACTCCATATGAATAGTTAGCTATCAAGTGTCATGAAAATGCCAAACATTTCTTCAAATACAACTCATTTTAATGTAATGAATGAATATATTATTATGCACTTTTTAGAAGGTAGGAGAAGGGCAGTATATCTATACAAAGAATATGACACAGCCTAGTTTTTAAAAACTGCGAAAACGCTTTGATTGAATTTGTACTCAATTTTTTAAATTTGTGAAATAGAATCATTTGAGTTTATAGCTATGTACTTCATAGATACATTTTTTAAAGTTGAAACACATTCTGAATAGCAAAAGAACAGATATAAGAAAAATAAAGAATTTACTGTTAAATCTTGTTTTTTTAAATCATACCACAATTCCTTAAAAAATGATTTAACACACTAAAGTAATACATGCTCCTTTCTTGTTGCTGTTCATTAAATAATTTTCAGGTTTTCATCTGTTGAGTACCACTAACTTTTTCATAATTTTGCAAACAATTATATGATAACTAAGACAGAATTTTCTACCAGACAATATTTAGCTTTACAACGTGATCAAACAACTTATAACTTGCGTAATTCATTTTGCTTAAGAAATTATTAGTTGAACTGTGATGTTCCAAGGTAATATAAAAATGTTACAAACCAAAGAAAAAAGTAAATAATGGTAATCTTATATCTTTTTACATACCTATGAAGTTAGATTTCCTCATTTAAACACTCCAGAGAACCCTCTCAGAGCACACAACAACTATGTTCTCATTAAATTAATGGTCCAGTACTTCCTAGTTTGAATACATTTTACATAGGTGATATTCCATCACCATTCTCCATCATTCAGTTATCCATATTTCATCATATTTCATACAGTTTTTTATTTTTATACTATATTTTTTATTTTGTACTATAATTCTATGCATTGTATAGCTTCAATAAAGATTATTCCATTTGCCTATCAAATATTTATGCTAAACCTACACATAATTGTTTGATTATTTACAGAGCAGCTGCAATCATTTAACCTAGCTACTAAAAGAACAATTTGACTAAAGGTCTACATTCTTGCTATTTCCCCTTTGGGGTTATGCTTGTAGCAATATGGAAAGGTAAAAAGGGACTGTGAGAAACTAAATCATTTATAAAAATAGAAAATTATTTTATGATAACCATAAGGGCATTGGGTAGTGTATGTGTACTCCTGTGTTTGTATCTCTATATGCTCTGTTTTCCCTACCCTCTCCTCCCCTTCTTTCTCATCTCCTTCCCTTACCTTCATTTCCCCCTGTATCTTTCTCTCTTTCTCTCACCATCCAATATTCATTTATCCACTAATTTATTTATTTATACATCAATGCATCAGCTACATGTCTGCATCTGTGTGTGTGTGTGTGTGTGTGTGTGTGTGTGTGTATGTATGTATCTACCTATACTTACTGGTCTATGTTTATCTATCTATCTATCATCTATCTGTCTTTCTGTCTATTTATCTCTCCATTCTCTTCCTAAATATCTGGAAATCATTATATTGTTATGAAAAATCCAAAACTTTAGTTAATAAATCTAAACTTATTTCCAACCTAACTTAGAAATTTACTTAAATATATGGCTTGACTCTGGAGGTCATAGACATCAGTTAGTGTTTATCTAGAGAAAATTTCTCAGTACGTTATTTTTACAATAGAGACTCAAATGTGCATGGACCCCAAACCACTGCCACGTCTAAAATGTTAAAAATTCTAGTATTAACTACCCAGTCAGTATTTGCCTTTCTAGAGTTGTCTTATATCCACTGTTATAACAATTTGTTTCAATCAGGAACAACAGTAACAAAAAGCTATTATCTTGCCACTTATACTTCTCTAAAACTTAAAAAAATCTATAATTGTCCCTCTCTCCATTCTGATTATTTTACACGTTTGCTGAAGAAAGTAAGCTATTCCTTCTGTTGAGCTGTAATTTTACTAAGTAGTCCTTCACACTTGCATTCAACATGTTGCTCTGTCACCTGAAATTTCATTAAACTGATGTTAACTCTGATGTGTTGATCTGATTCTGTCCCCTCACCCCCAAGATACCTTCAGAGATGGTGTAGGTTTCCATCAGGAAGCACATAAATGGTGACCATTATATTTTATATTCTGTAATGAAATAAGGAACTTAACTGCCCAGATTCATTGTTTCATTATGGAATGCAAAATGTTGAATTTCTAATTCTAGCATTATTTTTTTTTTTAACTGGAACACCGTTAAGAGCAATGTCCCCTTAAGAATTATTTGGCTATTCTGAGGCAGAGTTTCTACATGGAAAGCAGAGTAAAAGGTCGATTATTTTTCTTCATTTGCCAGTACAAACATGTGTTGCTTAATGATGGGGATATGTTCTGAGGAGTGCCTCATTAGGCAATTTTGTCATGTGCACATCCTAGACTGTACTTTCACAAACCTAGCTGGTACAGCGTGTTACAAACCTAGTCTATGTGGGATAGCCTATTACTTCTAGGCTACAAACCTGCACGGCATGTTATGGTACTGAATACTGTAGGCAACTGTAACACAACGGTAATTATTTGTGAACCAAAACATACCTAAATATAAAAAAGTTACGGTAAAAATACGGTACAAAAGATTAAAAATGGTGCACCAATATAGGGCACTTATCATAATTGAAACTTACAGGACTAGATGTTGCCCTGGGTGAGTCAGTGAGTAAATGTGAAGGTCCAGGACGTGACCATGTACTACCGTAGACTTTATATAAACATTGTACATTTGGGCTACACTAAATTTATTTTAAAAATTTATTTTCTTGATAATAATTTAGCCGTAGTTTACTGTAACATTTCACTTGACAAACATTTTCATTTTAAAACTTTTTGACTCCTGTAATAATGCTTAGCTTAGAACACAAATACATCATACTGCCGTACAAAATTATTTATTTTTATATTCCGAATCTCTAAGCTTTATGCAATGTTTAATGTTTTCAACTTTATAAACATTTAGTTAAAAACTAAGACATAAACACACATAGTAGCCTAGCCCTGCGCCCGGGTCAGAGTAATAAATGTCATTGTCTTCTATCTCCATGTCTTGTCCCACTGGAAGTTCTTCAGGTGCAGTAATATGCATGGAGCTGTCATTTCCTATGATAACAATGACTTCCTCTAAAACACCTCCTGAAGGACTTGCCCGAGGCTATTTTAAAGTTAACTTTTTAACAATTATGTAGAATTACTACGTGGAAATAATAACAAGACACTTAGTATAGTAAATACATAAACCAGTAACATGCTTGTTTACTATCATTATCAAGTTTTATGTACCATACATAACTGTATGTGCTATACTTTTATACAAGTGGCAGTGCAGTAAGTGTGTTTACACCAGCATCACCACAGACACATCCGTAAAGCATTTACACTATCACTTTACAAAGGCTACGACATCATTGGGTGATAGAAATTTTTTAGCTCCCTTATAATTTTGTGGGACCACTGTGGTGTGTACAGTTTGTCTTTGACCAAAACGTTGTTATGCCGCACATGGCTGTATTTAGAATATAGAGTTGCTCTCCTTACATGCATTTTTGACTAACATAATGTCCTGGATTCAAATATGTTTCATGTTTCAATACTTTATGACAATGATGCTTATTGATGCTCCTATGTTGTCCTATATCTGGGCAATGGGAGCAAATGCAGGATAGCTTTTAAGTGTTCTTGACATGACCTTTAATCTTTGAGAATTTTCTTATTTCTGGTATGATAAAATATTTGTATTATTTTTATCATATAACTGGAATCAGCTATTTCTTCTAGAAATCTTCATCCCTACTAGTGAGAAAATCAGAGGACATCAATCTCACTGCTATTAAATTCATCATAATTTCTATTCTCTTTCAGGACATAAACCTAAAAAAGACACATACATATATAATTTAGTGATAAAATATATACATTCATTCTGTTTTTTCTAGATCATATCTAAGCTTCTGGATTTTCACTTATTTGATTTTATGTGTCCGTGCCATTGACACTTACAACCTTGATTAATAACGAAGTTGTCTTAATTAATGGCTTGCTTTAACCTACTTGCCAGTTTCAGGAAACAATACCAGCACTACTAATAACAATATGATTAGAAAAAAACACAATTCTTTTGTGGTGTTGTTTTGGGTTTTGTTTGTTTGTGTGTTTACTTTTTTGAGACAGAGTTTCACTCTTGTTGCCCAGGTTGGAGTGCAATGGTGCAACCACAGCTCAACACAACCACTGCCTCCTGGGTTCAAGTGATTCTCCTGCCTCAGCCTCCCTATTAGCTAGGATTACAGGCATGTGCTACCATGCCCAGCTAATTTTGTGTTTTTAGTAGGGATGGGGTTTCTCCATGTTGGTCAGGCTGATCTCAAACTCCTGACCTCAGGTGATCCATCCACCTTGGCCTCCCAAAGTGCTGGAATTACAGGCATGAGCCACCGGGCCCGGCCAAAACAGGTTTTTTGTCTGTTTGTATGTTTGTTTTGAATCTTCTTCTTCCTTTTAAGACATATTCCATCAATCAGATTAGTATTTCAAAATCACTGAGATAATGACTCTCTACTGCACTGTGAAAACAACTTGCTACAGTTAAACTTGCATTTTACTCCATTTTTAAAGATTTAACTTTTTAATATATTTTCTTTTATAATTATAGAATGCATATTCATGTGTCTAAAGTTAATTCCATAAAAGTCCACCTTTTTTGTTTTTTTGTTTTTTTTTTTGATACAGAGGCTGGAGGGCAGTGGTGCGATCTCAGTTCACTGCAACCTCCACGTTCAGGGTTCAAATGATTCTCATGCCTCAGCCTCCCGAGTAACTGGGATTACAGGTGCCTGCCATCACGCCTGGCTAATTTTTGTATTTTTTATAGAGACAGAGTTTCACCATGTTGGCCAGGCCTGTCTTGAACTGTCTACCTCATGTAATCCTCCTACCTCGGCCTCTCTAAGTGCTGGGATTTCCTGCATGAGCCACCATGCCCAGCCTTTATTTATTTATTTTTCTTCTTGCTCTGTTCAGGTTGCTTTTCTCTCTCTCTCTCTCTCTCTCTCTCTCTCTCTCTGTCTCTCTCTCTCTCACACACACACACACACACTCACACACAATTCTATTTGAATTTTGATTTATCCTTTTATTTTGATTTGTTTGCAGATTTGTTTTTAAATAACACACACACACATTTATGCATGTATTATCTCATCCATCCATTCTTTGATAAATGAAAACACACCTGTAACAATAGTATCCACTTCACTTTATACTTTATCCCAGAAATTTGTTACATATATAGCTTGTCTTCATTCTTTTCTAAACTCCAGAGTATTACATTGGGCGAATATACTATAATTTATTTGATTAATCTTTATTAAAGGATTTTTGGATTTTAGACAGTTCTTCACTATTGGTTTAAAGTTGTTTTTTCTTGGTTTTATTCATTGTATGTTTAATTTCTTTGTAATTTTTGTTTTATTAATCTATTTGCCTGATCTATCAATTTTTTCTTATAGCTATGTTTGTTATCCCATAATTTTCAGGTGTTTAGTTTTTATAATTACTTCCAAGATGTTCTAAAATTTCAGCCTATATTTTCCATTAGACAGAATAGTCAATGAATAACTTGGTTACAATGTTTGTTATTTTAATGTCTTTTGATAAGCAGATATTTTTACATTTTTAATGATTCATCTATTTCGTTATTTTAAATTATATTCTTTCTCTTTCTAGTAAACATTTGCTTAATCCCAAATCACAAAATAATTATCTTATGTTTTCTCCCAAACAGTTTTTACTTTTCTGTTCAGATGTATTATCCATCTCAAGTTAATGTTGTGATCGATATAAGTCAATAATTAGGCACTTTTTTGTCTCCATATATATGGATATTCAGTTTTTCTGAGATCATTTGTTTAAAGACTTTCCTTTCCCACACTGACTATATTTAATACTTTACTTTTTAAAATGTATTTTCCATTTTTTGAAAATCAGATGACTGTGTAGGTATTAGTCTATTTCTGTGCTAGTGTGTCTGTGTGTGTCTGTGTGTATGTGTGTGTTTCTATGTGTTGGTTCTTATGCCAGTACTGGTAGTGATAGGAGGCAGACAAATTCCTAGGCAGATAGCGAGGAGTCCCCAGTGGAACTCAGCCTTCAAGCCAAGGACAGTCTGAAGCCTGAACACCAAACTAGCAATTCCAGATCGAGTCCATAGGCCAGAGTGAAAACTTCCTTTTTATGTTCAGTGTGCTCAGCCCCTGATTGGTCCCAGGCCAAGCCTTCACGTCAGCCCCTGATTTGTTCTCCACATCACCATCCCTCTTTCTGAATGGTACCTTTTCGAAGCCCACCCAGAAATCAATCAGCACCAATCTCCCCATTCTAAGTCCATAAAAACCTGGATTCAGTCTCGCAGCCGACAACTCACTTTCAGGGTCCCTCTCAGTGCTGAGAGCTTTCTTTCTGTCCCTCAGTAAACTTATACTCTGCCTTACTCACACTCTAGTGACCACGTAACTCATTCCAGCTGGTTATGAGACAAGAACTTGGAACTTTCCGAACTGCGGGAATGAAAGAGCAGTAACGCTCCCTCCCACCTCCTGAACTTTGAGAAGGAAGAGATTTCTTGGGGACTCATCCAGAATCAGTGGAAGGTTGAGTAAGAGTGACCCTATGACTCTTTACTTTCAATCCCACGGCTGCTTGTCCTTAGGTTTTTTTTCTAGAACAGATGGAGCATTGAGCTTCTGTCAGCTAGTTAAGGGTGAATTGTGTGGCTGCTGGTCTACAACACGCAGGTAACAGGCTTGCCGGGCAGAACTTTGTTAATAACCCTTCACCTTTAGGTGATGGGAATGCTGCCATTGTTCCAATCTAGTTTACCTTCATGAAGTCTTGCCATGCCATGGGATCAGAACAAGGTCCTTAAGGTATCTTGCTGAGGGCACATCTTGGTGTTACCTGAAGACTCCTGGACCAGCTCCAGTCCCCAAAAGTCCATTCGTGTGTTGTTTAAAGGTTTCTGGTCTTTCCCATCATATTTTCTTTTGAGACTGTCATGGCTGCTAACCCGTCCTTATATACAACGTTACGAGTGGTTTTGCTACCCCAAAGATACAGTATTACTGGGCAGAATGAGTACTTGGCTTAGTCATCAGGAGCGTAACTCAGAACAATGTGGTTTTTGTTTATTTCTAGAAAGAAGGGAATACAAAGATTTAAAGAGTTTTTTTTCCTCTGTTGAAGAAACCCACTGGCAAACAATAGGAGGCTATTTTCCCTTAGACAACATTTCATTCTCTGCATTATAGTTGTTTTTCCAACTTGTCAGGAGTCAACACAGTCCAGCAAACAGGGGAGTCAATATATGCAAAAAAAATTGTTCTTTTGGGGCCATTTTGTTAGGCTGGGCCCCCAGTCCTTGCAGACCTCTCTCTGCCTTCTGCCTAAAGAGGATCTGGTCCCTCAGCTTCACACTAACATTTCAGACTCTCTCAATAACTGCAGAATCCCTTGGATAAATTGGAACGGATGGCAAGTGGACTCTTCCCTTTGAGTGCTTAATCTGCCTTATTCCTGAAAATCGAAGTCCCTTGTCTGCTGGTCTTATTAAAATCAGCTTGTGTGGGTCCTGCAGCTTGCCCCATTTGTGAATGGAAAAAATCTGCTTGTAATAGGGAAGCAACAGTGCACATGCCCTGCCAGTTGTTGGCTGCAATTTGATGAGGGCCATTGGGAACTAATTTAATGGATCCATACACCCTCCTAAGGTACCTCTCTTGTCTTCAGTTAGAATCATTTCTTGACAGGAGAAGGGGACTATGTCTGGCAGTCAACCACTCCAATTTCCTCAGGTGATACGATCTGGCCCTGTCTATCAACTATCAGTTGAGGGATGTTTTGAAAGATTTAAGGATGCTCCGTCTGTTAGAGTTCCTTGACCAAATCCTATTATTTCAATGTGTTTTCCAAGCTTCAGTCTGGAGCCCTAGAAGGAAAACTAGATCTGAAGGATCCGGAGGCAGTCAACAGTGAAAGGCTAGGGAACAGTGAGAGTAAGCATGATGATTCCTGCCAATCAGTCATTCCTGCTTCATGGGTGGAGGTCATGCTTGCATCCATGGCATGACATGTATGCCATAAGCCTGTCCATGGTGTCAGTACCAGTTACCGAAATTCTGAAGATGCCTCAAATTCAAGATAATAAAGATGGGTAACAAACCATCTGCAGCCAGCAATCCCCTGGAGTGTATCCTGAATCACTGGAACTCCTTTGACCCTCAGACTCTAAAGAAAAATTTTCTTTCATTCTTTTGAAAATGGGCCTGGCTGGATTATAATTTGCAGGATGGGGAAAGTTGGTCTCTGGAGGGAAGTACCAGTTTTACTACTATCTTGCAACTGGACCTTTCTGTAGATGTGAAGGCAAATGGTCTGAGGTTCCATAGGTTCAGGCTTTCCTTGGCCTTCAGTGTAATCTAGACCTTTGCCGATGTTGTAGGATTGATCCAGCTCTCCTGGCAGTCATCTCAGGAAAGGCTGCAAGGACAACCCTTTGGACTTTCTGGGACTGGAGCTGGTCCAGGAGCCTTCAGGTAACACCAAGGCGTAGCCTCAGCAAGATACCTTAAGGACTTTATTCTGATCCTACGGCATGGCAAGACTTCCATGAATAAAATTTAGATTGGAACAAAGGAACTAGGGAAGCAAACTCCAGAGATGTCTGCAGTGTGGGAGTGGGCTACCTCTGGTCCTGCTCCTCCTGGTCTATCCAGGCCTCCCTAGCCAGGTCCTCTCTAAAGCTTGTCCTATCCTAGAAATCCTCATTTCAAGTGGGTCCCAGCCTCACTTATGCCTACCCATGGACTCATCAGCATGCATTTCTCCATTCTAAGACTGTAAAAACCCAAGGATCATTCTTACAGCCACCAACCCACTTATGCTTCCCCTCTCACTGCTGTGAGCTTTCTTTCTGTCACTCAGTAAAATTCTACTCTGCCTTACTCACTTTCTGATGTCTGTGTACCTCGTTCCTCTCAGTCATGATGATAGTGACAGGAGAGAGAAATTTCTAGGCAGACAGGGATTGGCCCCCAGTCAAACCCAACCTTCAAGCGGAGGACAACCTAAAGCCTGAAAACTGAACTGGCAGCTCCAGATAGAGGCCATGACCAGAGGGAGAACTTCTGTCCCATATTTCCCCTTCCTTGATTGGTTCCTTCTGGATAATGCCTTCTAACCAATCAGATGGTACTTTTTCCAAGACCACCCATGGACCAATAAGTATGAACTCCCCAATCCTAAGCCCATAAAAACCCCGGACTCAGCCTCACAGACAGCTACCTACTTTCAGAGCCCCTCTTGCAGCTGAGAGCTTTCGTTCTGTTGCTCAATAGAATTATTCTCTGCTTTACTCCCTGGTGTCTGTATACTTCATTTCTCTTGGTTGCAAGACAAGACCCTGGAACCCACTGAATGGTAAGAACAAAAAGAACTGTAACACTCTTTACCCTTGCTGATCTACAGAAGTGAAAAAAGCCACTGTGTGCCACACTCTCCCATTTATCAAACCACAGACAGCAGGAATAAAAAGACTTGTAACACCCTAGCTGAACTACTGGAGTGAACAACCCACTGGATGCCACTCCCTTCTGCTTACCAAACTATGAGAACAAAAAAACTGCGACAGTGGGAAAAGAACTTGGAACTTCTCAAACTACAGAAGTGAAGGAGCCTAAACACTCCCTCTGACTTGCCAAACTATGGAAGTGAAGAAGCTACAATACTGTAACACTTCTTCCTGCCCACCAAACTACAAACTACAGAAATGAAGAAGCTGCAACATTTCCACTGCCTTGATTACTACAGCTTTACAGTAAGTCGTAGAGTTAAGTAGTACACATCCTCCAATTTGTTGTTCCTTTTCAAGAACGTGTTAACTATTCTACATCATCTGTACATTCATATGAGTTTGTCAGTTTTTTACACAATATCTGCCAGGATTAGATTTGGAATTACATTGAATGTTTAAAACAATTTTTCCAAAATGGATAACCTTAATATATTGAGTTTACTGATTCACGAAAATCATGTACAGCTCCATTATTTTCTTCAATGTCTGTCAAGAATATTTTGTAATTTGCAGTTTATACATTACCTACACATTTTATTAAAAGTATCTCTAAGTTGTTTTTGTTTTTTCATGTTAATATTAACTAAATTATTCATTTTTTTCTCTTTTTGTTTCCTTTTAGTGTGCAAAAATAAAATTTCTAAGTTATTATGTAGATTCCTAGAGATTTTATATGTAAATAATGAAGTAATTGATAAGTAGCTTTTTATTTATTTTCCTTGCCTTACTGCAACAACCTTTGTTGCAATATTGAACTGAAGTGGGGAGATTAGGCATTCTTGACTTTTTCCAAAATATATTTGGAAAATCTTCAATATATCACCATTGGATATGATGTCAGTTTTAGATTTACTTACATGCTGTTTATGTGGCTTAAACAATTTCTTTATATTCTTAGGATGCTGGGACTGTTTATGTTATTAACATTGTAAATTTGAATAATGCCTTTTCTGCGTCTATTGGAATGATCAAATGCTTTTCTCTTCTATTAATAACAAGAATTACATTGATTGATTTTAAAATTAATCAGACCTAAGCTAAACATAGACTACCATAATATGTGAACATTTTCTATATTGATGGATACGATTTGCCAGTAATTTGTTAATGATTGTTGTGTTTGTGTTTAAGGATGACATCATTGTTTATATTTTCTTTTTCTTTCCTTTTTGAGGGTAATTTTATTATCATAGTTTAGTGTGAGGCCTTACCAGACAAGTGGGAAAATGTGTTTTTCTTCTCTATTTAAAGGATCATGTAAGACTCTGATTATCTGATTTTTGAGATTTTGATTATATTCACCAATGAAGTAATTTTACCTTGGAGGTGTCTTTATGAAATGTATTTTATAACTAATAATTTAATTAGTAGCTATAGGCTGTCAAGTTTTCTGTTTTACTTCATGCCTTTTTTGATAGTTGTACTTTTCAAGAAGTGTATTTATTTTATCCACATGTTCAAGTCTATCAAAACAAAGTTGTTATTAATATCCCCTTATTATTTATTTATGTATTATCTGTGGTGATAGTCATGCTTTCAGTCAAAAATGCTGATTTGTGCTTTTTTGGTGTTTTTTGAATTTAATAGCTGAGCTAAAGCATTATCAATTTTGTGGGTATTTTAAAATGACCAACTTTGGCTTTATTAATACTCTATGCTTTTGCCATTGATATCACTTCTGTATTTTGTTCATTCACCCAATTATTATTACTTCATTTCATCTTACTCTTTTTTTAGCTTATTTTGGAACCGTAAGCAATTACTTAGGCTTTCATTCTTTTCTTGTATAAAATGTACAGCTATGGATTCATCTCCAACTATTTTTGTGGCAATATCACACTGTTTTTGGCATGTTATAATTTCTAGTACAAGATTTTTTTTGCTGTTTGTGTGCATGTGTGATTCTTCTTTGATCTTGAATCATTCGTAAATGTATTCTTAAACATCCCAGAGTTTGTATTTTTAAATATAGGTTATTGACTACTGACTAAGTATATTTTCTTACAAAACTAATTTTGTATAAAATAAGAACTTTTAAGTTATTTAACGTGTTTTAAGTACCATCAAATAGTATATTTTGGTACATGTGACAAGTACAGTTGAAAATAATTCATATTACGAAGTTGTTAAATTCAGTGTTCTATATTACAATTAATTCAAAGTCATTGGGAGGATTTTTTCAAGTCTACGTCATTGTTGTTTTTTTTCTAGTTGCTTTTGTCAGTTTCTGAAAGATAAATTTACTATCACACATTCTGCTTATGATATATTCTACTTCTCTCTCTATGCTTATCAATTTTGTTTTATGTATTTGAAAGCTCTTCTGTACATAAACATTTTCAAGATTTTATTTTCTGTATAATCTTGTATTATTATGAAATATTTCTATTTATCTCTTTTCATTATATTTATCATGATATCTACTTTTTAATAGGAATGTAGAAAACATAGCCTATTTATTCTTTTTTTTCCTTTGGCATGATGTTTTTTTCTATATAATTAACTTCAACATATCTATGTCTATTTACTTAAAATATATCATTTGTCAAAGTATTTTTCTCCACTTTGTAAGTAATGCATCATAAACATTAAAGATTAAATATCTTCAATTTAATTAGGGTATTAAATTCATTAATATTTAATGCCAATATCAATTAGTTTGAATAGAATCCTAGAATTTTAATTTATGTATATCATCTTTCTTATTATTTCTATGCTTGTTTTCTTACCTTTTTGGGATGACTTGAATTTTTTATTTTTTTATTTTTTATTTTTTTGAGACGGAGTCTCACTCTGTTGCCCAGGCTGGAGTGCAGTGGCCAGATCTCCGTTCCCTGCAAGCTCCGCCTCCCGGGTTCCCGCCATTCTCCTGCCTCAGCCTCCCGAGTAGCTGGGACTACAGGCGCCGCCACCTCGCCTGGGTAGTTTTTTTTTTTTTTTTTTTTCACATTTTTCGTAGAGACGAGGTTTCACCGTGTTAGCCAGGATGGTCTCGATCTGCTGACCTCGTGTTCCACCCTCCTCGGCCTCCTAAAGTGCTGGGATTACAGGCGTGAGCCACCGCGCCTAGCGACTTGAATATTTTCAGATTTTCATTTTAGGTTATACAATAATTTTTAGATGAATTTATTTGCATACATTTTTAGTGGATATACTAGGGATTAAAATATAACTCCATCAAGTTTGATAATCTACTAAGAATAACATTTTTATGCCTGATAAAAAATATATAAATCTTGTACTTATACATAATAATTCATCCCCTTCCAATCTTTCATATTCTAAATGTAAGATATTTGTGTATGTATATATACTTATGAAATATATATATCATATACTTATGAGATACATAAATATCATAAATACATAAGTTTTAAGCTCCACAAGGCATTTTTATTCTGCCTTTAAAAACAATATATACATACACATAATATATATCATATATTATATACTATATATCTTACAATCTTATGAGATATATATATCTCATATATACTTAGGAGATATATACATATATATATATATCATAAATACCTACGTTTTAGGCTCCATAAGGCATTTTTATTCTGCCTTTAAACAATCAAATGTTGTTAAAACTATTAAGATAAAAATATATTATTTTATTCACAAATTTGCCTTTAATTTTATTTATTTTTTCAGATTAAAACGTTTCCATTTCATATTATTGTCCTTTATTTTAAGGTCATTCACAGTAAAGGTTTTCTGACAAAAGATTACTTTGTTTCTTTTATCTAAAAATATCTTTATCTCAATTTCATTTTCAAAAGATATTCTCAGTGGATGTAGAAATCGATTTTTGTGGCACTTTAAGAATATGTTGTTCCACTGTCTTCAGAATTTCATTATTTCTGATAAGAATCAATAATCATGCAAACTGATATTCTTCTAGATATAATGTGCTGTTTTTCTCTGGTTGCTTTTAATATTTATCTTGATTTTCTCTTTATTTGGGTTTATAGTGGTTTGATAAGCCTCAGTGATTTTCATTTTCTTAGTTTAAACTCTATTAGGTTTTGTTAGACTTCTTGGATCTGTAAATTTGTATCCATCACCACATTTGTAAAAATTGCAGTCATTATTTTTCCAAATATTGTCTCCACAATATATATCCTACTTATTCTCACTGTTTCAGACTCCAACTACATTTATGTTAGAATATGATATTGTTCCATATGCCCCTAAACAGCTTTATTTAATTTTTGACACTTTTTGTCTACTCTTGAATTTGCATAAACAAATAAAACACAAAACAATTTATTAGTCAATGCTTAAATAAATGAATATTAAAGCATCTAATGTTATGTTAGATGGGATTTTATGATTTGAATATCAAATTTTAGCAATAGAAATGATGACATTTATTAATAGTTTGGAATCATATTAGGAAACTTCAATCTGCCTACTAATTTTATCCATTTATGTATTAATAACCTAGAACAGAGTTTGGCAAACTCTGGTTCATAAGTTTGTCATCTGCTTTTTTAAAGAAATTACTACAGAAATTTATTTATTTATATATTTCCTATGGCTGCTTTTGTGCTACAATGTCAGAGTTAAGTTGTTGCAAAAGAGACTATAAGGACCAGAAGTCTGAAACATATACTATCTTGCCCTTAAAAAAGAAGTTTGCCTACTCCTGACTTAAAACATAGGTGAAAACATATTTATATGGACATTTTAAGCACTCTCTCTTATTATAGGAAACACAAAATATAAACCGTCTTTAGATTAATTTGCTGGTTATTCCTTATTAATTAGTTAATATCTAATGAATATATGTTTTCCTTATGAGAAGCATTACATTTTTATCTGTTTTATAAGCAAAACATATTAAAAACATTTTTTTCAGATCTAAAAGAAATAATAAAAAATGACAGTAATTAAGTGGTTGATTAGTGAAATTCATATATACTAGTCGTTGCTTAAGGAAGAAAACATATGTTTAAAAAATTGACAAGAAGACAGAAAATATACTAACACTTGGTATTTTGTCTGTTTTCAGGGAAAATGAACCTTAAATATTAAAATTTTATTTTGTAATAAGGTAAATATATAGAGAGAATTTATACTGATAATAAAAATATGTTTTTTTAAAAGCATGAGAAAAAGCTAAAGACCATTAGTGATCCTATCAATAGAAAATAAAATTATGAAACGATTTTTTTTTTTTTTTTTTTTTTGAGACAAATCTCACTCTGTCACCCAGGCTGAAGTGCAGTGGTGCGATCTCGGCTCACTGCAACATCCACCTCCTGGGTTTAAGCAATTCTGCTTCAGCCTCCCAAGTAGCTGGGACTATAGGTGCCCACTACCGTGCCCAGCTAATTTTTGTGTTTTTAGTAGAGACGGGTTTCACCATGTTGGCCAGGCTGGTCTCAAACTACTGACCTTATGTGATCCGCCCTCCTTGGCCTCCCAAAGTGCTGGGATTACAGGCATGAGCCACCGAAAGAATTGTTCAAAACGAATGAAAGTTAGCAGACATAAGACACTTATAAATAAGAGTTCAAAAGGCATAATTAGAGTTTCAGGTAATAAATTTTATTATCACATAAAGACTCTCAAAAATATTAAAACTATTAACAAATTTGAGGGAGAAATCTTATCCATATATTATGTTTGATTACAGATTAAATCAATACGTCATTTTACAAGAATAAAAATAAAATTTTCTGAAACTATTCAGATGTAAGACAGAAAATAACAAACCAAATACCACACGTTCTCACTCATAGGTGGGAATTGAACAATGAGATCACTTGGACACAGGAAGGGGAACATCACACACCGGGTCCTATTGTAGGGAGGGGGTAGGGGGGAGGGATAGCATTAGGAGATATACCTAATGCAAATGACGAGTTAATGGGTGCAGCACATCAACGTGGCACATGTATACATATGTAACAAACCTGCACATTGTGCACATGTACCCTAGAACTTAGAGTATAATAAAAAAAGAAAAAAAAAAAAAAAAAGAAAATGCTCACGTTTGGATCATTACATCAGGAAAAGAGCTGGAAAAATATATAAACTCAGATCTATGCCTGACAGATTCAATAGCAAAAACTTTATTACATCCACATGAAAATAGATTCTAGAACAAAGAATTTTGGACTGGAAACTCAATCTCTTCATTAAAACAGTGAATGGAAACTGATAAATGGAGACCCTATGTCAAGTGTCCAAAAGTCAATGAAAAAAAAATCACTTAAGATTGTAACAATGACTGGCTGTGTATACATTTCTTTTACTACTACTTGCTATATACAAGTCATATTTAAAGGATTTTCTATAGGTCAAATGAATGAAGTCAATAAAAGCCAACATTTTTATTGTGCTTAATCTACTTCAGGCACTATTCTAAGTACTTTCAAACATTAATTCATATAATCTTTATGACAATCTTATGTTGTCAAGCTTCACATTTTGGCAATGTCTCTATTTGCCTAGACCCACATTGGGGTCCTAGAAACTGGTCTTCAACTACTGCCCTACACCTAAATCCAAATTTTGATGTGATAAATATTTAATTTTGCAAAATGTTGGAATGTACAAGCCACCCTTGTTTTTTATATGAACTGCAATTTTGGGGGTCCTCAAGAGCACCGTCTAGTGTAATAATTAATTAAGACTCACAGAACTCACTGAAAGCCATTATAAACACAGTGACTATTTAAAATATGTCATTAAAATCAGCCACCAAAAGAGATGAATGGGGAAGAGTGCAGGAGGTTTCCAAATATGAAGCTTCCAGTAGTACTCTTCCAGTGATGTCATGCACAACACTAACTGCTCTCAGCAATGATGTGTAGCAATATGCATGGAGTATGGCCAACACAGGAAGCTCACCTAAGCCTTTTTTTCCAGGTTTTTTTTTTTTTTTTTTTTTTTTTTTTTTGATTTGATCTTGTAGACATCACTACCCATGTGGCTGACCTTAGCCTCAAGTCCCTCCAGAGGTTAAGTTGACACCTTGTGGCTCAGAGGTCCCACCATAAATTATTGTTAGCATAGACTATTAGGCATGACCCAATCCCCACAGGTAAACAAAGCCACTCTTATCAGGCAGGATATTCAAAGGACTTAAAGATTAACTCTCAGAAAAAAAGAGCAAAAACTGGACCTCTCTTTTGGAGAGGTTAATTTTTTCCTACATTAGTCCACAGATATGATGCATCTGTATTAGGCTTTAATCAATTGCATAATTATGTTAGGTAAACAGGAAAATGCCTTTTCAGATTTTCTTAAATTAAATATTAAGAATACTAATGACAAATGCACAAAAATCGTATGTAGTTTCACATTCCATCTTAACCAAATATGCCACCTTTTGAATGCGGCAAAATTAAATTATTTTCAAATTATTGTTATATGACTTCAAAAATGTCCTGCACAATTTGATGTGCCTAAATAATAAGAACTATCCCTGGAAAGAGAAATATACACCGGAAATGATTATTGCAATTTATTTTCCTCTCACTTTGCTTCCAAACGACTTGTAAGAAAGATATAACTTAACAATACAATAACAAGTAAGGATGCTGCAATTTCATGTCTTGGGAACCTAATATCTTTCTTAATTATGAATACAACTCTTATTAAGAATATATTTGGAAGAGCTGCAAAGGACATGTATAAACCCTTACTTTGAAGTCACTATAAAGTAAAAGAATGACAAAGTAGGGTAAGTGTAGTGCAGAGTAGAAAAGCTATCTTGGCACAATTGTCGCTGCCTCATAGAATTCTTTTTTCCTGACTTTACATGTGAAAATTTAAACACGAGTATACCTTTAACTAAGCTTAGTATGCCAGGCTAAACATGGTAAACTCTACGTGTTGGTGAATAAATATGTCTATTGGTATTATTATATGAATGTCCTTAAATAAAATATCTTTCTAATTTTAAATACTATGCAGAGTGTGGTAATGTGAAATTTCCTTTCAATATCTGTAGTATAGCTGTTAGGAAATAGTAGCTGGTAGCGTTCTGACTTCTAGTCTTAATAACTACTTTCACTGAAAATAAAATGCATCATTTTGGACATTCATTTTCAATTTCGTCTGCCAAATGAAATGTTATCATTTACAAATCAATAGAGTGATCTGATCAAACACAAATTCAATTATACTCTCTCTTCCACGCTAAAATTTAAACCTACAATAGCACATAATACATAATTCAAAGGTATTCAATTTTTGCAGCATTTCCTAGAGTGCACGAGAAAATTTCTTTTTGCAAGCCACTAAAATCCAACTAATTGGATATTTTATTTAATACTACCTTCGTTAAGGTTGTATTTATCATGTTATTGATCACCTTTCTCATTTTGTGTTAACAAATTCAAAGTAAAGAACTCATACTTTTTTGATATTAACTATTTTGTTCACTGAACCTCTTTTAAAAGTATATTTATTTTTCAGAGATGTCTCATGTAGGTAATTTCAGAGGAGCAAATATTATGTAGACGTCTTTGTCTACCCATGTGTAATATTTGGATGCCTTAGCCAATATCAAAATCATGTATGAAGACTAATTTTAGAATAAAATTAAGTATATGTGTTCAACTTATAAATTGTGATAAACCTAATGCTATATTATACCATTACATGACATTATATATTATTTGTTCCTTATTCTTATATTTAAAAGTGTATATATTCTCCATAGTAATTTATGTTGGCTGATTTGTTGTCTATTGTAATATTAGAATAAGAAAACCTTTTATCTTTACAGCTGAATTGTTGTTTTTAATTTTTTTACTATGGTAAAATACACATAACATAAATTTTCCATTTTAAACATTCTAAGCGTAGAGTCCAGTGGCATCAATTACTTTTACAATGTCATATATCCATGGCTTGTATTTCCCAAGATTATACCTCATCCCAATCGGAGACTCTCTACGTGCAAACCATATCTCCTCCTGTCTTTGTATGATTACATTTTATTTTAAGGATCTGTTTATAATCCAATTTTGTTTAACGCTTAATTACTGTATGCATAAATAAGAAGACTTTTGGCTAAACCATGGGCCTACAATTTCTGGTTATTAAACTATAAAAATATATTTTAGAAACTGTTGAAAATGTATCTTAAACACACGGTGGTATTGGGCAGGGAAGGGAAAGGATGTCTTGAGTTCCTGGTAAACATTAGTCACACAAATGGTGTTGAAGGAATATATTTTGAATTAAATTCATTTAGATACATGCTATAGGACTGTAATAAACAGATATCCAAGAACTTCCTCAGGCTTCTAGAAAGTGTTAAACATTTCTCGTGATAACTATTCCAATAAGCGTCTAATAACAGAATCAAAGACTTTGTCACCACCTATTAGTTTGCTTTCCTGTATACAACACTCATTCTGCCCACACTTATCAAAGGGCAACTATCAGATCCGCATATCTGGCAACACTTTCTTAAGTCCTCTACTGTTAACTTAGAGAATCCAAACTACAGGCCGAGGTTAAATAAGAACCACACATTGATGCTGCTAATTGTGTCTTGCCACAAATATCGGAAAAGTACCTAGTTCTAAAACCTTGAGAAGAAAATGGATTTAATCAGAGACAACATATTTGCCCTCTCAAAGGTTTTTATTTTTATTTTTTGGATGAAGAAGAAACAAATGTGTTTGTTTATAACAAACTCCATACAGGCAAAACTGGGCCAACTTCAATACCGTGGAATATCCTTGTTTGCAAAAAATAATCACTTGGGTATCACAGCAGGAGAAAATGCTTTGTTTTCTAATTCCTAAGTCTAATTTATATTCATTTTAAAATATAATTTATTTGCATTATTATTTTCTACAAATATGGCTACTCAACATAGTTGAACAGATAGAAGCATTTTTGTTTTTCCAGAAGACCAATAGAATTATAGGTTGTTCTAATGTTTATTTAAAAGTGTTTTCATGCCACATGCTATACATTCATCTTTTAAAAAGTACAAAGATTTATTTTTGAAGTATACAACCAATAATCTTTCATTAATTATAAGAACTGTAATGAAATTACCTACATCTGATTACTTTGATTTTATTTTTTAAATTATAATTTAATTTAAAATCAAATTATACTCTAGTACTCAGTGGAATCCTCCTACCTGTCCCTGAGCTTTGACATAGAGAAAAATCCTCTATATTATAACTCAAGTCAATGTGCCTGTATCTGAGTCCATTTGTCCTCCAAACCAAATTTGCTAGTGCTCGTGTTTCTCCCCTCAGATTGTCGAAAGGAGTGATTGTCTGCAGCAACTACCCCATTGCCTAGCACAGAAGCCTGTGTTTCATGATTCACTGACCCATTTCCTTTTCTTACTGCAATATCTAACAAACCACATGTGGATTTTATCTTCTAAAACACCCTATTTTTCTCCTAGCACTTGCCACTAATCTGGTTATGTTGTCATTAATTCCTCTTTGAACTGCTGCAAATTATCACTGTTTTCTTCGTTTCCCAAACTTTTGACAAATCATGTCATTGCCCCTCCTTAATAAATATTTAAATTAATATTTAGCCATATCATTGTTACCAAAGTACCATGTGTCTTCTTATTTTTTCCACAGACATATTATTTAATCACAAATTTTTACAAAGCATTGAGATTACATATTTTTTTCTTTGTTTAGGTGTTTAAGGACATTATCCCTTAATAGATCACCTTTTTAAGACAGATGGCTTCAAAAGTATCCTGGATATTTTTCTGTGCCTGGAAATGAAAAAATAGCTTTGGTGGGCAGGGCACAGTGGCTCACGCCTGTAATCCCAGCACTTTGGGAGGCCTAGACAGGTGGATAACCTGAGGTCAGGAGTTTGAGACCAGCCTGGTCAACATGGTGAAACACTGTCTCTATTAAAAATACAAAAATTAGCCAGGCATGTTGGTGTGCACCTGTAGTCCCAGCTACTCAGGAGGCTGAGGTGGGAGAATCACTTGAGCCCGGGAGGTGGAGGCTGCAGTGAGCTGAGATCACACCACTGCACTCCAGCCTGGGCAACAGAGGGAGACTCCATCTCAAAAAATAATAATAATAATAATAAAAGAATGAAATAAAAAGATGTGTACTTCTATCCTTACCACTTACCAGCTTACCAGAGGGGTAATATTGGCCAAGTAACTAGACTATGCTGTACCTCAATTTTCTCATCTGTAAATTGGATATAATAGTAAAATATATCAGGTGGGGTTGTTGTGAAGATTACATAGTTTAATGTGTAAAAGCACATAGAATAATGCAGAAAACTCATAAGCACTATGTAAATTTTAGCCATTATTTCATAAGTAGCATATGAAGACAAGGAATATTTATTTATTATTTTTCTTTCTAACCAGAACAGTAATTCTTACAGGGCTCATGCTCCATGAATATGTGTTAACAGATATGTCCTCAACTAAGTTAATTAATGCTTTAATAAATTCAAGGGAAATGATTATTAAATAAAACAATAGATGTTACTCCTCCACCCAAAAAATTGGAGAATATAATTCAATACTACAGAATTATTATCCAAAAAATTATATAGTCTTAATGTAATGATTATATGCTATAAATATATTACATAAAATGTTTTTATCTTTTATTAAGTCCATAATCTTATTTATAAATTATACATAAGCAATTTTATTTCTATTATTTTTATAATTGGTTGCATTTTTACTCAAGATAACCAAGCTACCATACTATTTTGTATCCACAGGCATTATGTTTCCAGGCATACAGATTTCTATCAATTATCATTAAAATAATAATTAGTATGGAATTCTTTCTCATTCTTTATTTTAGAAGGCATAATCCTATATTACTCTGATATCATTATGGGCCTTGCCCATAATTAAGCTACATATATTCATGGTGCAATTTCAGCACTGCTCTCAAAGTCCTTCTACAAGTAAGAACCCCACTATGAAATTATAAAGCAAATATGGCCTAATGTGTGAGAAGTGCAATATTATATGATTAGTCTCTGTAAATGTATTTTATCAGACTCTTCTCAAAACACTACCTTGAAGCATTTTCTCTAAATGAATGGCAGTTTTTTATTATAGAAAAACAAACGAGAAGAAGTAGATATTTTGGAATATGAGGCAGTCTCTTGAAAAGTCTAGATCAAAACAATAAAGTTGCAGGTAGCCAGAGAGCAGCAGGGGATCCCTATACACAGTAAAATTGAACAATTTCTAGTTACAGATTTATTAACTTTTTCACGAGAGTGATTGATAAATAAGCTATAACAAGTAATCTTGCGCAAGCTTTCTCTTTGCCATTCCAATACTGTGCTTGGCTAATCTCTATTCACCTAGAAGATGTCACCCTGGCGAAGCTGTCATCCTGGATTCTCTGTCCTACTCTGTGGTAGACTGCTTAATTGGGGTAAAACAATCTTACATTATCTGATAAAATTCTAAATATACTTTCCATAGAGACCAAACCAAGAGCTATAATTAACAATAATGAAAAGGTTGCAATCAATACTATTCTTCTATTACATCAAGGTAAATAGTATTTTTGAACTAGCCTCGACAACTAATCTCCACTGACAATATCCTTTCTTAGAATAAGACAATCTGCATTCCAAATTACTAAATTTCTTCACCAGAAACTTTTAGAACATATTAGAAATGTACATGGAGGATATTCCCAAAATGATATCCAACAATTAAAAGTTTGTACCATGATTCTGGCCATGATGCAACGAACTATTTATTAGCTCTTACTGCAATGAATTCAGTGGCTGAAAAAAATTACTGAGCCTCAGTGTTTACAGCTACTTTTAATTTCTGATTAGTCCCTATTCTTTTAGAAATACAAAGACCAGGCCCAGTGACTCACACTTGTAATACCAGCACTTTGGGAAACTGAGGCAGGAGGATCGCTTGAGACTAGGAGTTTGAGACCAGACAGGCAACATATTATGGCCTCATCTCTACAAACACTAAAAAAGTAGCTACGTATGGTGGTTCATGTGTATATTCACAGCTGTTAGGGAGGCTGAGACTGGAGGATCATTTGAGTCCAAGAGCTGGAAACTGCAATAAGCCATGACTATGCCACTGCACTACAGCCTGGGCAGCAAAGTGAAACTCTGTCTCAAAAACATAAAAAAAAAAAAAAAGAAAGAAAGAAAAGAGAAAGAAGAAAAGAGAAAAAGAAAGAAAGGAAAGAAGAGAGGAAGAGGGGAAGGGAGGAAGAGACAGAGAAGGGAAGGAGAGAAGGAGGGAGGAAGAAATTAAAAATACAGAAAAAATGAAATATATAAAATGTATTTGTATGAGTATTGGTTAAATTCTTGAAAAGGGGGAATTTAGAATATTAAAAGAGATTAACTAGATTTTTAAAAATTATGGCTAGATTTAATTTACCAAGAATATCATTGCCAACAAATAACATACATTATTAAATTCTAACTGCTGGGTGGTGGTGAGAAGGGAATTAATCAATACATAAATCAATAATGAATGAAGAAAATAGTATTTTAGTGTTCAGTAAATATGTCAGGCAAAACTTAAAAGCACTATTACAACAATTTGGCAAGAAAATTCAGTTATTAAAATATATTCACTAAAGTTCTTCCCTTCGTCTAAGAATCACGCTGCAATTACTTTACTACGGCACCTCTGGTTTTGAACTTTTATTAACTGTGAAAAAAAGCACATTGGGATTATTGGTCAGAGTTTTTCACAGTTATTTCCACATCACCAACTCCTCATCAATCAAGAAATTGCCATTTTTTTCCATAGAGTATATTGAAGTTCATATTGTCTAAATGTCAGTGAGAAAAAGACTTAATTCTCCTTGGCAAGACGATCATGTACTTTCACTCTTGCTCCGTAATTTTCAGCCATTATGGCCCTTTCATTCTGGAAATGTGTGCACACATGAAGCAGCAGTAGAGACTGAACGCACGTGAAGCAGCGGTAGAGACTGAAACGGCAGAGGCTTTCTTATAATCCAGAGAGATGAAAATCCCCAATGTGCTGTGAGCAGTATCTGAATGAAACAAACTCCAGCAATTAATTCATGGGAATAATTTTCAAAGTTCCCTTGGATTGTCCTGATAGTTTCTATGTAAATAATTCAACTTTACATGTTAAGAACCTTTCTAAGCATCTCTGTATTCAAAAGATGATTGTATTATCAGTAACATATTTCTTGCTTTATGAGTTTTTACAAATAACCCAAATATCCTTGTCATTTAACCAATATGTTATATCTCTGAGACTTTTATACTGATTGTAGAATAATGGAAATTATGTTTGTATTTTGTCATTGGGTTTCCTTGGGCTCACTGATTTTTTTTTAAGTAAAGTGCAAGGATTTTTATGTATTTTGTATCCTGTATCTACTCTTTAAAAATTGAAGTATTCATGTATATATCCTTTTTATAATATATCACAGGAAACTTTATGCCATCCAATAATTTTCATAAAGATTTATTTGGCTAACTGCCTAATTAATATAAATCCTACTTTAAAAATGTCACAGGCCTGTGCAAATCCATACTGATAACTTTATTAAAAATATAAGCCTGTACATGAATGTATGTATGTATATATAAATATACTTGCACATACTTAAGATGTAGAGCTTAATCTATTTTAGGAGCTAATCCATAATTTAATACATTTGGATGCATATGGAAAGTAGGAGAAGGTGTTTCTTCATGATATTTAGTGCAAGAGCACAATGTGTTGTGTTTGTTTAGCACCTGCTGTGCCGCCACATGCCAATCCACACTCTCTTCATCACCCTCACTTGTACGAACAGCAGAAAGAAGGGACATTGAGTAGATGATTTTATTTGGAATGAATATATCTCTTTATGTTAAAGTACATAATAGCACTTTGGGTCACTTACAAACTCTGCTCATTTTCAAGGTCTAGTACATCTCTCACCTTTTTTTTTTTATGCCGAATTCCCAAATACTGATAATCCCCACTGAAGTTTCCTTTCACAGAAGTGTAATGCTTTTAAGAATTAGTAAGTTCCCCAAACATGTCCTTCCTTAATTGACCTTCAGCATCTTTTTTGATTGTTTAGTTCTAAAATCTCGACTCTTTTGTATGGTTCCCTATCCCCATATCTGTTCATTTTACCCGATATTTCGAAGATGGCATTCAAGCATTTTGTTAATATTTTATATGTATATGGAAAGGGACAATGACTGAGTGCAATATTTCCAGATAAGGCGATCTGACTGTAGAAAACCATGAAGAAGATTTGAGAAACTTACCATATTTAATTGAAAAAGATTTAGAGGGTAATTTGATCACTGCACTGATGTCATTCAAAATGTTCTTCATAGATAAGAGGGTAGATATATTCTGTGTTGCTTCAGAGAGTCATACACGAATAATTGAAATCAATATACAATTACATTTTTGAGGAAGGAGAGTGTAGCCTATTATCTAAGTACCAATTAGATCAGTGGATAGCTTGGAAATTGAACAGAGAACAAATAAGAAAACATATCAGGAAGGCATAAGGACTAGAGGCATGAGAAAGGATTTTTCATTAGTCAATTAATGAGTCAATTTATTAATATTCCAGAAATCAAGAGGCAATAACACAAAGATGTATTACTTTGCTCCTCCCTCCAATTACCACTGTGCTGTTCTCAGCCAAGCTGAGTATCTTCCCTACAAGTCTCCTGACTGAATGAGACTTAGCAGCCCAGTGGAGAACAATGGGAACTCTACTGAGTTCTGTCATTAACAAGGAAAATGGTCCCTCAGTTGCTTCTCTTGTTCACTGTGTCTGAAAAACCAAGTTTACATGTTAACTCATATTTTTGGGATTTTTACAACTTATTTCTTAACTCCACAGGGAACGTAATAATCAGTGTTCTTGAAAACATCTGTTTTAAGGTAAAACTCTAAATGGCTAATTTAGAAGAAATAATGAAATATGCTAAATACAAAAACACAATGATAGAAAGGAAGGAAGAATCAATATTTGAGAGATATTCAGGAACATTTGAATTATGGCTGAATATTGGAGAAAGTAAAAGGAAGTTGTAAATTTTGTTCTTTCTCACGTATTCTTCAATACAGGCTATATTACAGAAGACAAATATTTGGTGAGATGATGAACAGAGTATGGAATATATTCGATTTTACATGTCTGTGGGCAATTTGATTAGGAGATGGAACAAGTAACTGTGTATATAGATCACGATATGAATAGGAAGTTCTAGACTTTTAATCAACAATAATTGGAGAGTGAGTATAGAGGAGATTGTACATATGAATAACTGGTATGAAAGAGAGAATTCAGAATAATTATACTGCAGGAGAAGAGAAAACTACTGAGAATGTTTGCTTATAACACCAGACATTTAAACCTTTGGCAGAGGAAGAGAATCAGTCATGCAAGAATAGAAATAATGAGTAAAGAAAGCAACAAACAAGTAAATTGTCTAAGTATTACAATTTAGAGATATTTCGAGAAGGATAAAATGAAGAAAATTATTTAACAATTGAGAGATAGTAAATAAGATGAAATATGAAAAATGTTCCCCAGGATTTAGGAATAAAGATATCATTGATGCTTTGTTTGAACTATAATCCTGTGGAAAACACAATTTATTAATAAGTGTGGCTTTTAGTCATTGTTCTATGCACATGTTGATTTTTGCTTATATATGTTTAAAATTTTTATTTTAGGTTTGGGGGTACACGTGAAGATGTGTTACATAGATAAACACGTGTCATGGGAGTTTGTTGTACATAATATTACATCACCCAGGTATTAATCTCAGTACTCCATAATTATCTTTTCCGCTCCTCTCCCAACCTCCCTCCTCAGACACCCCATTGTCTGTGATTTCCTTCTTTGTCATTTAGCTCCCATTATAAGTAAGAATATATGGCATTTGGTTTTCTGTTGCTGTGTTAATTTGTGATATGGGTTGGCTGTGTCCCCACTCAAATCTCATATTGAATTGTTAACTCCTATAATCTCCACATGTCATAGGAGGAACTCAGTGGAAGGTAATTGAATTATGGGAGTGGCTTTTCCCCATCCTGTTCCTGTGACAGTGAATTAGTCCCATGATATATGATGGTTTTATAAATATGAGTTCCCTCGCCTGCCACCATGGAGGATGTGCTGTTGCTCCTCCTTCACCTTTTAATATGATTGTGAGACCTCCTCAGCCATGTGGAACTGTGAGTCCATTAAACCTCTTTTTCTTTATAAATTATCCAGTCTCATGTATTTCTTCATATCAGCATGAAAATGTACTAATACAGTTTGCTAAGGATGATAGCCTTCAACTCCATCCATGTTCCCACAAAAGACATGTCTTGTTCTTTTTTATGGTTGTGTAACATGCAAAATTATTTATTGCATATCATAAATGCTTTACCTAACTTTTTTTTAGAAACTATAGTTAATTTTTACATGTATAACTATTTGTAAGTAATGATTTTAAAGACAGAATATTAATAAGAATGAGGAATACCTCTGCTATTTTTTAGCTCAATATTATAGTGTTTTAAATTTTCCACTATTAGAAATAATACTACAACGTACGTGTCTACATATAAATTCTTCTGTAGTTCCTATATCTTGACAGTACTGTTCCAGACAGGATTAGGAGTATAACCAAAATTTTGAATTAGCAATATAAATTATATAACACAACAAGGGCCCCAATGTGTTTTGCTAAAATAATTTTCTAATATCCAATACTTATTTATAGTTCTGTCAATGAATTAATGACATTTTTATTAGCATTGATAAGTTTTTTAAACATTATATCTTAATAGTTTATAGAATATGAAAAGATATACAATAAAGACAAAATGGAATATTTGAAATAAAGGCAAAAATTAATCATAATAATGTGTTAATCTATAAAGGTCAAAAAAACGGATATTTGGGAGGGGAATGGGAAATAAACAACTGCTAGTTGCGTAACAATAACAAAATTACGACACAGTCAACATCCCAATTTTCAAATATATTACAGTGTATTAAATTAAAATTCATTAATCCACAAAGTACAGAAAGCTAGAAAACAAAGAACAATTAAAGTTCATTAATCCATAAAATACAGAAATCTAGAAAACAGTATTTTCCATAAGATAAACAGATTCATGATCACTGAGAAGGAGAAAGTACTTCAAACTTGAATTGCTGAACGTTTTATAAAAAAGGTAAATCATGACAAGACTTTCAAAATTTCATATAACTTTTTTACTTAAAAACATTAAAGATTGAGAATCTTTCATTTTGTTTCAAACTATGAATGTTAGTACACCAATAGGATAGTTCAAATGTTTACTTTAGAGAGGCCTGTGAATGTAGATGTTAGTAGCACAGATTCTGAAGTGACACTCCCTCTCTTCATATCCAGCTCAGCTAACCTCTAGCTCTGTGACCTTAGACAAGTTATTGAAGCCATCTTTTCCTTTGTTTTCTCTTGCATAAACTGGAGATTATAATTGTATCTGCCTCCTCGAATTTTCATGAAGATTAAAACTTTAACATGTAAAAATGGTTCAGAATGATGCCTGACACATATCATCTGTTATATATAGACTGCCATTATTATTATTATTATTATTACTCTCATCATTCTTATTACTATAAATAAATCTTAGTGAAAATAAAATTTAAAAATATATTATAATAAAACGGAAGAATAATAAATTGATGAATTTAAATTCTCTTCTAAAGGTAAAGGGGAGGCATTTGGATATTTTCAATAGAGATGTGACCATACAAATATTTGTCTGATTTTTATGAAAATGAATTTGACAATAGTAAACAAAATAGTTTAGCAATAAATCAGTTAAGTGTTAATGAAGAAATAGGTAGGGATAGCAAATACGGGAAAAAAACAAGACAAAGACTGCAATATCATTCTCAATCATTTTTCCTAGTATGTGCATTGAGCACAAACTACACAGCAGCTATTCTACATGCAAAGAGTTATCATCTCAGACTGTTCTTTTAGAAAAAATAAACATCTAAATGTCTATTGCGACATCAGATCACAGGCTACAAAACAGATGAAACCAATACACCTGCTGTTTAAAATGTCAAAGCTCAAATACTTTAATATTTTATAAACTCTGTTGTTTCCAAGACGTAATACATGAAAACGTCATTCACCAATTCTGTGCTTATCTGTATAGCAGCACTTAGCAATCACATTGATGCCCTTGGGATAGTCTCCCTTCTTTATCTCTTAAAATTGATTCTCTCTTCATGACATTTGCACCTTTTTTGTTATAGGATATGGATTTTAAAGGAGTCTTCTGTCTTCCTCGAACTTGACACCCAGGGGATATATCTTAATTAAGTTTCAATAAAATTTTTCTTTTAGTACTTTGGATTTTATGAAAAAGTTGAGCACAGTAAGACCATAATGAAATGCAAATTTCTTTAATGTTAGCTCCTGAGTGTGGAAAAAAAATGTTTATAGCAGTAACCTTCATATGGCCATCAATATCTACGTAGAAGCTAAATAGTCTTTGGTCTGCCCTTGTAGTTCTTGTCTTTGTTATTTCACAGTGAATATGCAGAATATAAAAGCTATTTTGCAAGAGAGAAAACTAAAACATATATAGCTTCTCTTTTCTGGTAGACTGCACATTGTTAAAAACCAAAATGATCTACTAATTAAGTCAAATATAAAATTAACCTAGTAAAAATATTATTTAGCCCAATTATCACAGGTAAACAAAAAAGCAAGCTGATTTATTATTATATTTTGATTTAATTACTGCTGTTATTAAACTGGCTGCTTTGACTTAAGTAAATATAAGTTAATGTAATTAAAGAATTAATATAATCTTATGAAAATTAATCTATTTGTTAAAATAAAAGAAAAATAATGTGGTAATTGAACCTAAGACTACTCTAAAAAGTGAAGTCTATTAAAAATATTAATGTAGTGGTAAGTTTCTTTGATGTTCTTCTTGCCTCATACACTCCACATAGAGCTGAAGCATGCAGTTATCTAGAAATATCAGTGACACAGAGAAAAGAAAAATCCCCAAGAAAAGTGGCAAAGGGGGGCAGTTTAGCAATAAAAAAAAGAAAAACAAATCTGTTAGTTGATAAACAATCTACTCCAACAGTACACCATAAATATCAGTTGCACCACCTCCTCCCTTGCCAGGAAAGTGAAACGGGTAGCCGAGACCTCCACCCTCATGATGGTATAATGAGTTATCCTACAGACCCCCCAGAGTGTGTCAGAGAAGGCTGGTAGAATATTCTGGTATTTTACTATCACATAGAGCTAACTAGGAGACCCTCAATGTGGAGATTCTATGACAAGACAAAATTTCCACACTTGCCAAGCAGCAATCAGGAGCCCTACCACCTTGTGTGTCAATTAGAGGCCAAGCGGTGAGCCTGGACTTTTATGGCCAGTTGGACATGTCAAGATGGTGATCCTCTTTGCTCTCTAAAGTGGCATTGAAAAAAGCTAGCTAAAACAGAAGGTTTCGTTAAGATTCAGTTTTATAGCATAATGCCTAAAATCCGGTTTTAAAAAATCTTCTAAAAGTAACATTATTTAAGCTGATGAATCATAGTTATATACATTTATGGGATAAAATGTGATCTTTTGATGCATGTATACAATGTGGACTGATTAAATCAAGTTAATTAGTATATCCAACCAGGTCTTGATATAAAATGATCATGTCAAAAACTAGGAAAATCTCAAACTGAATGCAAAAAGACAGTAGATGGCATAATTGATATGGCAGAAATGCTAGAATAATCTGGCAATAATTTTAAAGCAGTCATGATTAAAAAATGCTGCCATAATTATAAAGTTTTGCAACAAATGTGAAAATAGAAAGCCACAGCAGAGAAATAAAAGATATAAAAAGATATAAAAAACGGATATTTAATATAATAATATAATTATATATAATATAATATAATAATATAATAATCAATATAAAAAGTTCAATGGATGGAAAGAGGAAAAATTGATAAACTGAAGAATCGAAAAATAAAAATTAACCAATGCAATTACTAGAGAAAAAATTAGACTAAAAAATAGAGACTTAGGAACTTGTAGGAGGATAACAAAAGATCTAACATTCCTGCCGGCGGAATTACAGGAGGAAGAAAAGATGATAGAGCTGAAAAAGTACCTGAAGAAATTAGGGCTGAAAACGTTCCAATTTTGTCCAGAGATACAAAGCTACAGATTTATAATGAATAAAGCAGTGTGTTATTCTTTTTTTTTTTTTTTTTTTTTTTTTTGGGACGGAGTCTCGCTGTATGGCCCAGGCTAGAGTGAGCGGCGCCATCTTGGCTCACTGCAAGCTCCGCCCCCGGGTTCCCGCCATTCTCCTGCCTCAGCCTCCCGAGTAGCTGGGACAACAGGCGCTGCCACCTCGCCCGGCTAATTTTTTGTATTTTTAGTACAGACGGGGTTTCACGGTGTTAGCCAGGATGGTCTCCATCTCCTGACATCGTGATCCACCCACCTCGTCCTTCCGAAGTGCTGGGAATACAGGCGTGAGCCACCGCGCCCGGCCAAGCAGTGTGTTACTCTTAGTGAATGGAGCTGATGCTTACTTGGGATATAGACTTGCAATTCCTGCATGTAATGCTTCTGGGGGAAAAAAAAAAAAAAATATATATATATATATATATATATATATGTACACACACACACACATATATATATCATTAATTGGTTTACAGAATGCTTGTCTACCATTATGGTATGCCAAACTGCATTGCTTCTGATCAAGACATTTACTACACAGCAAATAAAGTCTTGTTATGAGCCCATTGTCATAAAATTCACTTGTCTTATCACGTGTTCCTGTATTCTGAGGTAGCTGACTTTACAGGGGAGGAAAACAGCTTTTTGAAGACTCAGTTACAGCGCCAGCTAGGTGAGAATACCTTGTAGGGCTGGGACAAGGCTCTCTAGGAGATGTTATGGTCTTTGAAACAGCATCCAAAATATAGCGCTACTTTTCCAATACACAGGATTCATGGGTCCAGGAGTCAAAGAGTAAAAATGGAAGTGGAACAAGTCACTATTGCCCGTCTTGACCCACTAGCAAAATATTTGCTTTCTGTCCCCATGACCTTATTCTCTGCTGCCTAGAGGGCTTAGTTCCAAAGGAAGGAATGGTTCTAGCAGAAGATACACCATAATTTAATTGACCTAGATGTTAAGACTGCTACCTGGCAATTTTGGGCTCCTCATGCCTCTGAATCCACAGGCAAAACAGGGAGTAACTGTGGTGGCTGCCTGGATTAATTCTGTCAAGATAAATTAGACTACTATCTTTGAAATGGAGATAAGAAAAAAATATGTATAGAAATCCTTTAGGGTGCCTCTTAGTATCACTATTACCTGTGTTTAAAGTCAATAGGAAACTGCAATAACCCTATTCAGGCAGAACACTTACAGCCCAGAGCCTTCAAGAATGAATGTCTGAGTCACTCTTTTAGGTGAGAATTACAAATTTGCATTACAGTTTTTAAGTATTATTTACATTATAGAATTTACATTACAGAATATCAAAGAAAAAAGTGAACATCATTCATGGATTTACATTCCCATCTAGGGAAAAGATTAATGTGTTTTTATGCAGAATACTATATTATGTTAAGTAGAAGTGTGATCCTGCCATTGTTTTTATTTGCAGATTAGGTATTAAGGAGTTCTACATGGGTTTCAAGCTACAAAGGCATGGAATGATAATGGTTACTTGTATATGTCAACATAACTGGGACACAGTACCTTGATATTTGGTCAAATAACACTCTACCAAAGATCTTTGTGAAGGTATTTTTAGAGGAGATTTAATCATTAAGCCTTGAGTAAAAAAGATGATCCTTCATAATGTAGATGGACTTCATTCAATCAGTTGAAGTTCTTAAGAAAAAAAAAGACCAAAGTTCCTGGAGGAGAAGAGATTTCTGCCTCCAGGTTGTAGTCAGACTTGAGCTATAACAGCTCCCCAGGACTCTAGCCTACTGGACATCCTACTGGTTATATTTCTCTGGAGAACTTTAACACATCACCTAAGTAAAGTTATACAAAATTTGTCCTTTTGCGATTGCCATATTTCATGTAGCAGAATGTCTTGCAGGTTTATGTGCATTGTCAGGTGTGTTAGAATTTCCTTCACATTTTACTGCTGAATCTTGTATTCCATTGTTTGTTATCTTAGTCCATTTTGTGTTGCAATAACAGAATACTGTAGACTGGATTATTCATGAAGAAAATAAACTTGTTTCTCAGAGTCCTAGAGGCTGGGATGTCCAGTATTGAAGTGCCAGCTTCTGGTGAGGACCACCATGGCAGAAGGTGAAAGGGCAAGAGAGTACAAAAGGGTAAACGGTAAAGTGGCCACGCTCACTCCTGAACTGACTCCTGAGGTAACACCATTACTTCATTCATGAGTGCAGAGCTCTCATGACCTAATTACTTTCAAATTGTCCACCCCTCAACACTGTCGCATTGGGGAATGAGTTGACAACAAATGAACTTTGGGTGACACGTTCAAGCCAGAGCATTTGTAAATAACACATTGATTTTATTCATTCATCCATTTTAAAGAACACTTTGTTGCTTGCACCTTTTGGCTCTTATGAATAATCCTGCTAAAAATAACAGTGTACAAATACCTATTATTGCCTGATTTCCATCCCTTTGAGTATCTACCCAAATGTGGAATTTCTGGTTCAAACAGTAATTCTAGTGTGAACTTTTCAGGAATTGTCATACTGTTTTCCATAGCAGCTATAATATTTTATTTTCCTACCAGTAGTATGCAAGAGTTTGAAATTCTCCTCATCTTTGTAAATACTTGTGATTATTTATTTTTTAAAAAAATAATGGCCATTGTAATGATATAAAATAATATCTTTTGGGAGCTCTTTTTGTATTTCCTCAGTAATCAGTAATATTAGTCACTCTTTCGTGTGCTTATTAGTCATTTATATGCCTTTTTTGGAGAAACATCTGTTCAAAGGCTTTATCCAGTTGATGTAATATACATATATTTTTAAGTTGAAGGATTTTTTTTTTTCATTTTCTGGATATCAATTAATCATCAGCTGTAAAATTGATAAATATTTTCAGTCCATTGGTTACTTTTTCACTCTGTTCAGAGTGTATTCTATATACAAATATTTTTAATTTTGCCTGGGCTTATGATTTCATATCCAAGAAATCATTGCGAGATCCAATGTTATGAGGTTTCCTCAGTTTTCTGTTAAGAATTTCATAATATTAGTGCACACATTTAGGTCTTTAATCAATTTTGAGTTAATTTCTGTATATGTCATAAGGTAAGATTCCAACTTTATTATTTTAAATATGGATATACAATTTCCCCTAAATCATTTGTTTAAAAGACTATTTTTTTTTCCATTGAATAACACTGGCATATAGAACACAAATGTGAAGCATTATTTCTGGAATCTCTATTTTATTTCATTAGTATATATATATGTCTTTATGTCAGTACTACAGGTTCTTATAATTATTGCTGAATCCGTGTAGTAAGTTTTAAAATTAAATGTGCAACATCCAACTTTTTATTTTTCAATATAATTTTGCTTATTACATGTCCTTTGAGATTCTGTGTAAACTTTGTAATAAATGTTTTCATATTTTCAACAAAACATCATTGGAATTTTGACAGTGATTGTATTCAATCTGTAGATTGCATTAAGTAGTATTAATACCTTAAAAATCCTAAGGCATCCAATTTATGAACATGGGATGTCTTTACATTTATTTTTGTCTTTAATTTTTTCTTAACAGTGTTTTATCTTTTACCTCTGATATAGTTTGGCTCTGTATCCCCACCTAAATCTCACCCTGAATTTTACTTTCATAATTCCCACATGTTGTGGGAGGGACCTGGTGGGAGATAATGAAACGTGGAGGCATTTTTTTCCATACTGTTCTCATAGTAATGAATAATTCTCATGAGACTTGATGGTTTTATTAGAGGTTTCTGCTTTTGCATCTTCTTCATTTTCTCTTGCTGCTGCCATGTAAGACGTGCCTTTGCCTTCTCCCATGATTCTGAGGCCTCCCCAGCCATGTAGAACTGTAAGTCAATTAAACTTCTTTTCTTTCCCCGTCTCAGGTATGTCTTTATCAGCAGCATGAAAACAGACTAATACAATAAATTGATACCAGTAGAGTGGGGCATTGCTGCAAAGATACCCAAAAATGTAGATGCAACTTTGTGACTCGGTAACAGGCAGAGGTTGGAACAGTTAGGAGGCCTCAGAGGAAGGCAGAAACATCTTGGAAAGTTTGAAACTTCCTAGAAATTTGTTGAATGGCTTTGACCAAAAGCCTGATAGTGATATGGACTATAAGGTCCAGGCTGAGGTGGTCTCAGATGGAGATAATGTACTTGTTGAGAACTGGAGAAAAGATGACTCTTGTTATGTTTTAGCAAAGAGGCTGGAGGCGTTTTACTCCTGCCCTAGAGATTTGTGGGACTTTGAACTTGAGAGAGATGATTTAGGGTATCTGGTGAAAGATATTTCTAAGCAGCAAAGCATTCAAGATGTGACATGCGTGCTTTTAAAGGCATTCAGTTTTATAAGGGAAGCAGAGCATAAAAGTTCAAGAAATTTGCATCTTGACAATGCAATAGAAAAGAAAAACCCATTTTCTAAGGAGAAATTCAAGCTGGCTGCAGACGTTTGCATAAGTAACAAAGAACCAAATGTTAATCCCCAAGACAATGGAAAAAATATCTCCAGGGCATTTCAGAGGCCTTCATGGCAGCCCCTCCCATCACAGGCCTGGATGCCTGGGAGAAAATGGTGTCGTGGTCCAGGTCCAGGGTCCTTGTGCTGTGTGCAGCCTAGGATCTTAGTGCTCTGCATTCCAGCCACTCCAGATATGCTTGAAAAGGGCCAATGTAGAGCTTGGGCCGTGGCTTTAGAGGGTGCAAGCCTGCTGGCAGCTTCCATATGGGGTTGAGCCTGCGAGTGCACAGAAGAATTAAGGTTTGGGAACCTCCGCCTAGATTTCAGAAGATATATAGAAACACCTGGATGCCCAGGCAGAAGTTTGCTGCAGGGGCTGGGCGCTCATGGAAAACCTTTACTAGTACAGTGCAGAAGGGAAATGTGGGGTCAGAGCCCCAACACAGAGTCCCTACTTGGGCACCACCTAGGGGAGCTGTGAGAAGAGGGCCACCATTCTCCAGACCCCAGAATAATAGACCCAATGACAGCTTACACCATTCACCTGGAAAAGCCAGACAATGCCAGCCTGTGAAAGCAGCTGGGAGGGAGGCTGTATCCTGCAAAGCCACAGAGGCAGAGCTGTCAAAGACCATGGGAACCAACCTTCTGCATCAGCATGACCTGGATGTGAGACCTGGAGTCAAAGGAGATAATTTTGGAGCTTTAAAATTTGACTACCCTGTTGATTTTGGACTGGAATGGGGCCTTTGTTTTGGCCAATTTCTTCCTTTTGGAATGGCTGTATTTACCGAAAACCTGCAACCTCATTTTATCTAGGAAGTAACTAGCTTGCCTTTGATTTTACAGGCACATAGGCAGAAGGGGCTTGCCTTGTCTCAGGTAAGACTTTGGACTGTGCGATTTGGTTAATGCAGAAATTAGTTAAGATTTTGGGGAACTGTTGAGAAGGCATGATTGGTCTTGAAATGTGAGGATATGAGATTTGGAGGGACCAAGGGCAGAATGATACAGTTTGGCTCTGTGTTGCCACCCAAATGTCATCTTGAATTGTATTTGCATAATTCCCATGTATTGTGGGAGGGATTTGGTGGGAAGTAAATCAAATCATGGGGATGGTTTCCCCAATATTGTCCTCGTGGTAGTGAATAAGTCTCACGAGATCTGATGGTTTTATCAGGGGTTTCTGCTTTTGCATCTTCCTCATTTTCTCTTGCCACCACCATGTAAGAAGTGCCTTTCGCCTCCTGACATGAATCTGAGGTCTTCCCAGCCATGTAAAACTGTAAGTCCAATTAAACCTTATTTTCCTTCCCAGTCTTTGGTTTGTCTTTATTAGCAGTATTAAAATGATCTAATACAACCCCCTTGGTTAAATTTATTCCAAAGCATTTTATTCTTTTTGATGCTATTGTACGTGAAATTGTTATCTTAATATTTTTCAAATTGTTCACTCTTAGTGTATAAAAGCACAATTGATTTTTTGTCTTATATCTTGCAATTTTGCTCAATGTCCTTATTTGTTGTAATAGTCTTGTCTTCATGGAAACATTATGGTTCTCCACATATAACGTTATGCCATCTGAGTTCAGAGATAATGTTAATTATCTCCTTTCAATTCTGATCTTTTAAATATTTTTTTCTATCTTAATTGCTCTGTCTAGGGAATTACAGTACTATGATGAATACAAATGGCAAAAGTACTCATTTTTTATTTTGTTCCTAATCTTTTAGAAAAATATTTCCATTTTTGCCATTGACTATAATGTTAGCTGAGGATTTTCATATATAACCTTCATAATATTGATGTAGTTTTTGTATGCTTAGTTTATTTACTGCTTCTATTATAAAAGTGTTGAATTTTGTAAAATCCTTTTTTTTCTACATTAATGGAGGTTAGGTGGGTTTTTTCTCCATTCTGTTAACATGCTATTTATTTTACTATGTTGAACCATCTTTGCATTCCATTAATAAATGCAACTTATGTTATCATTTATAATACCTTTAATCTGATGAATTTATGTTGAATTTTGTTTCCTAGTATATTAATAAGCGTTTTTATTAATATTCATAAGGTATATTTGCCTGTACTTTCTTTTGTACTATCTTTGACTGACTTTGGTATCAAGGTAATACTGAACTCATAAAATAATTTGAAGTATTTTTTTTCATGTAAGTCTTTTCAAGTTTCTGTGACAAAATACCAGTTTGTGTGGTTTAAACAAAAAATATTTATTTTTCACAGTTCTAAGGCTGAGAGGCCCAAGAAAAGGTGCTGGTCAGGTGCCTCTTCCTAACTTGTAGATGACCACCTCCTTGCTGTGTTCTCATGTGGTACAGGGAGAGTGATTTCTCTCTTTTTCTTCTTATAAAGCATTAATCCCACCACTAGGGACCCATTCTCATGACCTCATCGTACCCTAATTGCCCTCCAAAGACCACATCTCCAAATACAGGTACATTATGGTCTAGGCCGTTAGCATATACATTTTTGAAGAAACACGATTCAGTCCATAACAACTCATTTTCAACTTTTCAAAGACTTTGAGAAATATTAGCATTGATTATTTTTTAAATGTTTTGTCAAATTTACCAGCAAAGGTATCTGTTTCTGAGATTTTCCTTGTTTGGAGGTTTTTGATTACTGATTTTGATTACTGATAGTGTTATTGATCTATTCATATTTTCCATTTCTTCAAAATTCAATTTTGATGGGTTATGTTTTTCTAGGAATATGTTCATTATTTCTAGATTACTCAAAATATTAGAATACAATCATTTGTATTACATATTTAAAATTTTACAAACATAGATTTAAAATTATTTCTATGATTGCCTTTGAAATGTGGTAGAATAAAAAAATTAATTAAAAGCAAATAATTTTATATTTTTATATGACTTTAAGTTGCTGTCTAATGTCCTTTTCATTTTAATTCTCAGTTGACTTTCTTTCTTTCAGCACTTTAGATATATACTTCTACTCTCTTGGCCTGCAAGCTTACCACAGAGGAATCTTCTGCTAGTCTACTTGAGGATGCCTTGTACATAAAAAGCCTTTTTTTTTTTTTTTTTTTTTTTTTTTTTTTTTTTTTTTTTTTGCTGCTTTTACAATTCCCTCCTTATTTTTCAGCAGTTTGATTATAATGTATCTCATTATGAGTAACTTTGAATTTTATTCTACTAGTGCTTTTGGAGTTTCCTGAATTTGTATATCCATGACTTTTTTTTTTTTCCAAATTTGGAAAGTTTTCAGTCATTACTTTTTTCCAATACCTCTTTGTCTCTTGCTCTCTCTGTCTTTACTTGCCTAGTAAAGTCTGCTGTTAGACCCCAGCTTTGATTTGTTTTAGCTCTTGAATTTCTGTTTGTTTCTTTATTTGCAATTCTTAGCTGTTTGCTGATATTTTAATTATGTTCATATGTTATTTTCCTGACTTCCTTTATCTCTTTGAGCATGTTTAGTACAGTTAATTTAAAGTCTTTGTCTAGCAAATATAATATCAGTGTTTCTTCCATGGTGGTTTCTGGATATTAATGTTGTTACTTTAAATGGGCCGTGTTTTCATATTTTTTTGCATACTTTGTGATTGTTTGTTAGAAACTTGGCATTTGTCAAAACAACCACTGATCTCAGTCTTTATAGAATTGCTATGTGCAAGGAAATACATTCACTTTTTACCCTGGCACATAGTTTTAAGGTTTTCTCAGACTTATATGGAAAATGCATCTTCCATGAGTGTGCTTGCATTATTTTTTTTAATTACCCTGTACATGTAGCTGCTTTCTAAGTGTTGATTTCGCAATGAATCACACAGTTGCTTCTCCTAGTTGACTTCACTTTTCTATTGTATTCCACAAACAGTATTCTCTTGCCCCAGTCTTATGTGAGTCTGTAACTCCCTTGATATTTTTGGGAGAAATCTGCTTCCTGTAGATTTCTGTAGCTTGAGATCTAAACTGTGATAGTTTTGGCTATTTGAACTGTAAATTATGCAAAACAGAAACTATCAGGTAGATCTTAGACATGTTAAAATGCTACAAATTAGGTTCATTTTTGGTAAGCAGAAGGGAATTGAATTGCTGCTTTCCCCAAAACAGGTCATGTAGAAAATGTTTCTACCATTTTTAATGTGCCTTTAACTCGATTGGGCATTTGGCTTCTTGCTATAGATATTTTATAGATTTTTAGAGCCATTGTAAGGTTAAAATAATCTCTGTTTATTTAATGTTTTCGTGGATAACAGAGACTTGAAGCTAACTAATCTACTATCCTGCTGATGTCATGATGTCATTACTAAGTCTGTGTCTTTTGTTTTGTTTTGCTTTTTTTTTTTTTGAGATGGAACCTCCCTCTGTCACCAGGCTGGAATGCAGTGGCGCGATATTGACTCACTGCAACCTCCGTCTCTTGGGTTCAAGTGATTCTCCTGCCTCAGCCTCCCAAGTAGCTGGCACTTCAGGCATGCACCACCACGCTCAGCTAATTTTTGTGTTTTTAGAAGAGATGGGGTTTTACCATGTTGGCCAGAATGGTCTCAATCTCTTGACCCCATGATCCACCCGAACCAGCCTCCCAAAGTACTGGGATTACAAGCATGAGTTACTGCACTTGGCCTGTCTGTTAATATTTTTAATTTTTTTAATGTGCTAGAAATAAAACCATGATTGTTAAAATTAAAAATCAAATACAATTCACAATTGCACATAAAGTGAAATCCTATTGTCTTTGCCTCTCTAAGTGCTGGGATTAGTGATGTGAGTCACTATGCCTAGCCTGCATTATTTCTTATAACTGCATATTAATTTACAGTTATTTCTAATAAGAAGTTTGCTATTTTTAAAAATTGCTTGTTTATGTAGCTGTACAAGATGGAATATCATCTATTAAAATTATAAAAGTAGAAGTATTTTTAAGCATAAAATAAGATCAGTGGGGTATCCTTAACGTCTTTGTTTTATATAAGAAAATAAAAAACATGGCCGGGCGCGGTGGCTCAAGCCTGTAATCCCAGCACTTTGGGAGGCCGAGATGGGCGGATCACGAGGTCAGGAGATCAAGACCAACCTGTCTAACATGGTGAAACCCCGTCTCTACTAAAAATACAAAAAACTAGCCGGGTGTGGTGGCGGCACCTGTGGTCCCAGCTACTCGGGAGGCTGAGGCAGGAGAATGGCGGGAACCCAGGGGGCGGAGCTTGCAGTGAGCCGAGATCGCGCCACTCACTCCAGCTTGGGCGACAGAGCGAGACTCCGTCTCAAAAGAAAAAATAAATAAATAAATAAAAAATATAATGCCATATGGTCAAAGAAATGTAATAACTTTGTTGTGGGAATGACCCATAACAGAGAACAAAATAGTAGAATTTCAAATTAGTGACAAATGCTATTTCTTCATTTGATGACTGCAATATGAATGAGTACAACATGTTGTTAGATAATATTAAGAATATCTTGAAATAAGAAGTTATGAAAGCTGAAATAAAAACAAATTGAATAAATTTGAATTCTATGTTTTATTCAAAATTCTAACAGTAATTATGTGACATATGATTTGATGTTCAGACCATAAAAGTTGGCTGGAATTTTTAAATTTAATATATATTGCCATCTCTATAAATCAATAATATAATAAGCTTGAAACCACTACTTTAAAATATATGCACATTTCATAGAAGATAGCATATAAGAAAGACAGTATTTGTGTTCAAGTAGTAGAACTTCAGATGAGGTCTTTCTAATTCTCTACTTCGTAAATTTTCTTCAGCACAATCCTGTTATCACAGGAATAACTAGGGTCGGGCGCGGTGGCTCAGGCCTGTAATCCCAACACTTTGGGAGGCCGAGGCGGGCGGATCTCCTGAGGTCGGGAGTTCAAGAACGGCCTGACCAAGATGGAGAAACCACGTCCCTACTAAAAATACAAAATTAGCTGGGCGTGGTGGCACACGCCTGTAATCCCACCTACTCCGGAGGCAGAGGCAGGAGAATGGCTTGAGCCCAGTAGGCGGAGGTTGCAGTGAGCCGAGATGGCGCCAGCTGCACTCCAGCCTGGGAAACATGAGTGAAACGCCGTCTCAAAAAAAAAAAAAAGAAAAGAAAAAGAAAAAAAAGGAAAACAAAAAAGAATAACTTCAGGTATCTTACCAGAGAAAGTTAAATCCTGCTTAATGTAGACAGAGGGGCAGAAGGTGAAAATGGTGAGCTTATTTTGCAATCAGCGTCAATATGTCAGGGGCACCTGAAAATATTGCCAAGGGGGAATTCTAAGGCAAACTAAAAAAGAATGTGCAATAATACACTGTGACACAAACCTTTGAAGTCATTTACAACACATATCTTTGAATTACTCTGCAGATATTTCAGCTCATAATATGGAAAAGGTATCGTGCTAAATTGGCCTGGTCCAGAAATGGTGTTGGTTAAGGCTACAGATTGGACCTACTGAAGAAAGGAGAGCCAAGAAATTTATTGCTCAGAATTGACTGGGTCTATAATTTGTTGTTTGCACTTGAAAATAGGCAACTATGTTGTCAGTTTCCAAAGCAGTGAAGAGAGAGAGAGACAGGATTGTACAAAAATCCCTCAGAGGAGAATGAAGACTTCTTATTGAGCACAACAAACATCTTAATAGACAGGAGGAGATCCTCTTTCTGCTCTGAGATTATCATAAGTAAAGGCCAAATTTGTGAAGACTTGAAAGTCAGGGAAAATAGTGCCTCCTGGTTTATGTAACAGTTTCACCCAATAAATCTTGTATTTTTTCCCAGACTATGTCTGATTGTTTTCTTAGCTCTGTAGACATCTTTCCAATAAATGAGTTAAATAATTGGGAAAACTGTGCAAATGGAAATCAAAATATGTGAAGTATTCATCTCCCTCAGCTGGGCTTGTAGTCTATCTGGTGACTCAGAAACACCAGAATTATCATACTTTCAAATAGATATGAAAAATTAAAAATGCCAAATGAGTTCTGACTTCAGAATGCTCAATTCTAGCTGCCAAAGATATTCTACAGGAAAAGATGTGAATTCATCGTCTCCCAAATGGTTTAAGAGGAATTGTATAGACGGGAGAGAGAGAAATTTGCATGAAGAAATTCATAGGGTTGAAAAATGTAAGATATGTCAGCGAGAAGTAGATCAGTGTAAATGGAATGAAATGCTCATGCTTTTTCTATTATTCCATTGATATCAGATCCTTTAGTTGACTAACACTTGATGACTCCTATACGTGTCACTTAAGTGTGAATGAAAATAAAATGCTTGCATATGGTCAAATAGAATTATATTTTCTTAGTATAGGATCAAGGTGCCCTTCACAAAATTTCTAAAATATCTATTTAACTAAATATCTAGCTAAATAGTTGTTTAACAGTTTGATTTTATTTTACAGGAAAAAAAAATGTGCTTTTCTAGAACTACAAAATTTTACATTGGTACAAATATGCTAGTATCCTTTAATTAACTTACTTTTCCAATATACTTAATACTGAAATTGGCATTTGTTAATTAGGAAATCTTGATAAATATTTTATTTGTTGATAGAAGTATATATATATATACACACACACACACACACAATATTTAGTCCATTTATGGAAGTAAACCAATATGTCATAAAAATCAACTTATCTTAAACAACAAACATATTTATTGTTAGGATATAGGAGAATTGCACAACTGAAGAACAAATGCTACTCGAAGGACTGGTAGCACTCCAAAGACAGACTGAATATAAACCAGAGGGTGGAAAAAAAAATGGACAGCAAGCTATAGCTGTTGCTGAGATGAATTTAAGCCCTAATAAAATGCTGGCTCTCCCCAGGCAATCCTGAAATCTTATTGACCATAAAAGACACAGTTACTTTCTATCATTGTCATCTCTATCCATGAACTATACAAGGTTAACAATAGACATACTCTAGCCTGATATACATATGCACAATAAAATCTAGTTTTAAAAAATATCTCTTTAGTTAAATTACCAAGAAGACATCTCAGGAATGAAATATAAATATTTTTTCTATGGGATGTGTTTTCTGATACAGATGAACTTCTTCCTCCTATTCAAACTTTCATGACACGCTCCCTTGTTCATATTAAACTCATCCTTTCATTGCACACCATTTTTTTCCCCTTAACTAGGTACAACTTGCTATTGTTCTGCCTAAATGCAATTCCTTTTACCCCTGTTATGGCTGCCCACTTCTCAACGTTTAGGATTCTCTGTACATCCCTTCATCACATTGTTATATAAAACTTCTCGTTTGTTTTCTGATTAGCTTTTATCACAATACCAATATATTTTGTTTGTGTGTTTACTGTCTTACTGGTTAACTTTCGATAATGTCATGAGTGTTGAAGTGTCGGTAGGCCCAGACCAACCTGGCACCTGGCTTACAGTATGTGACACTCTTTTATAGTCAATTACATTGCAAAATTGCTTAGGAAAGAGCCAAGACTTTATATTGCTGATAAAGCCACTGTAGTAACTATCACAGTGCTGAATATCTAATTGGTATTTAACATTATTGACCAATTGACCAAGTTGCATCTGTTAATTGCATACATGTCATTAAATACCTGTTGACTAAATGAGTGAATGATGCTTCACCCTTTAAAAATTATGAGACTACCCAGCACTTTGGGAGGTTAAGGCGGATGGATCACCTGAGGTCAGGAGTTTGAGACCAGCCTGACCAATATGGTGAAACCCTATCTCTACAAAAAATACAAGAATTAGGTGGGAGTGTTGTCAGATGCCTGTAATCCCAGCTACTCATGAGGCTGAGGCAGGAGAATCGCTTGAGCCCAGGAGGCAGAGGTTGCAGGGAGCTGAGATCGCGCCATTGCACTCCAGCTCGGGTGACAAGAGCAAAACTCCATCTCGAAAAAAAAAAAGAAAAGAAAAGAAATTATGAGACTAGATCACTAGCCTGAAACTTAAATATAATTTGTAAATACTGATTTGCAGAAAGAAATAAAATAATAATAAATTTTCTTGTGCTTTATAGTAGGTGAGAGTGCTTCTCATTTCTCAAAGAATATACTATCTCTAGATATGCAAATTCATATTTTGTGTAAGGTTAAACAGTATAAAATATAGTTCATGCTAAAACTGAAAATAAATTTGGACATGACTATTTTCCCCAAATCAAGGCAGAAACATTTAAAATCCAGTTGAATCAATTCTCTGAAATATTACAGCTATAGCAAATGTCAATACAGAGTGACAGCGGCAGCTGCTGGATGATCTCAAGGGCCAAACATTCAATGTGTTCTGTTGTTCAAGATGTGAAAATTCTTTGGCCACAGTACGTAAAGACTTGAGGCTTTCATTCACTGTGTGGGGAGAGTGGAGAGCGTGGAAGAACTCCATATCAAATTTTTAACTGCTAACCCAAATGAAGGTGAAAACGTCTCCAGTAATGTTCACAGCTTAGGGTAAAGATTATAACAAAAGCAGTGACTAAAGTAGAAACGCTTATGGACTATGTGGGTTGGCAGAAGACTTTTACAAGATGAACTATTTATAATAAAACATTAGAGGTAATGAAAAAGGTCTGGTTCTTAATTACTCATCATTGATGAAAATGATTAAAGAACACAACAAATTAGCTACTAAGAATGGTTTGCAGAGGGAAAGGTAATAAGGTAAGTATTCTGTGCTATAGGTTGGGTATTCAAAATGAGAATAGAGAAGAGTTTGGTATACAATTTTACAACCTAATGGGTGAAATTCACACTTTTGCCCATCTTGTTACTTTATTTAACCTTGGGAAATTAGAGCTATAGCAATAAAAAGTTTGAGAAAAGTTCAACTATCATTTCTTATTCTGGTAAATTATATGGATAAAAGCAAATTGCTCTTATTTGGAAATTTAATTTATGTCATACATATGTATCAATACATCTGCAAACAAACTACATCACAACCCAATGGATTCAAACAATAATTTATTATCTTTTATTCTTCTAAGGGTTGACTGGATTCAACTCTATGGTTCTCCCTTGGGTTATGTCAAGTGGTTGTGGTAAGATACTGTAGTCATTTGAAGTTTTCTCTTCAGTGGATGTTGAAGAAGGCTTATTCATATGGTGGCAGTTGATACTCATTATCGTCTGGTAGCTGTTATGTTCCTGCCAAGCAGAGGATGATAATGTGATCATTCTATGGGATTATTTTGGCTTCCTACACTGTGGTGGCTGAATTCTCAAAAACAGTATCACCAAGAAAGGATTCCAAGGAATACGTAGCTGTGACCCTTTTAAGAACTAGACCCAATACATATACACAGCCACCTGCTAAACTTTTGTTGGGTAAAGCAGTAATGAAATTTGTATGATTATAAAGTGAGGTGGCAGAAATCCTGCTTTTCAACTGGAAAAACATCAAAGAATTTGTAGTCACTTTAAATTTTCCTTTAGAAATGGGATTTAATAGTGATGCTTAGAAACCGTTATATTTAAATAAGGATTGGAAAACAAAAATCTTACATGCTTTGAAAGACTTAACTCTTTGGCCACAAGAAAAATACTCATCAGTGTCAATGTATTGTATGAATATGTATTCATGTATTCATTTTCAAAGCTTCATGTGTGATGGAATAGTTTAATTGCATTGTTGTGCCTAGAATATTGCACCATTGCTACAATTTATGGTCACATACAAGGAAGAAAAATCAATACAAAAATTGTATTGATTTGGGGGTATTGTAAACAGAAACATAGTATCAAAATCCATCCTGACCTGAAATTTTGAAATTATATTGTCAGAGACATAGACATGTTTGCTTTTTTTGTGTGTGTGTTTTTTCTGATTGTTTATAACAAAAGACTTCAGAATGAGAAGATATTTTCTGTACACCCTGAGAAATTTTACTTCAGTAGCTCCACAGGACCTGTAGAATGAAAAACATATCTGAAGACTAAACTTATTTTTATGTCTTCACTGTCTTTAACTCAGGAAGGAGACTTGGAATGTACACAGAGGAAGTGAATTCCCTATTCAACTATATTCCTGTGTTACGAAATCAATCTCCATGGTGAATTTCAAATAATACACATTAATGCAGGACAAGGCAAAAACTTTATGTCCAGAAAATTTTACCAAAGATATGCCACAAGGTATTTTGAGAACCATCTTTTAGAACATAATGGAAAATTAGATCAATGAACCAATTGCTAGATTCTATTAATCTACATGAATCGGATCAATAAATTTTGGAAACCTGGAAAACATGAGATGGGAACATAAATAGCACTATATGAGATGAAAAGTTGGGGTGAACATGTATATTTCAAGACATTTTTTATATTTATTTGCTCATCATTTTTATTTGGATTGTTTTTTGACTATGTAAGTTATTTCAAATTTCAAAAGCAGTCTGGTTGTTTGAAGAACTTGGAGTGTGTAGGACACAAAAAAGAAATAAGTAAAGGATAAAGTGTATGTGTGTGTGTGTGTGTGTATATATATATATATTATATATATGTATTTCCATTTGCTGTGGAAACCTGGAAGCTGTTGAAGTGAAATTGGATTCTCAATTACTCAAGGTTGATAAAAAATAAATCTATGGGGGTGAACATAAATGTCTTATCATGTTAAGATGAATAAAATTAAATAAATTAAATATATGACAAATAGTTTATTGTGTTTAATACTAAGATTTTACCTAAAATGATACATAGTTGTTAAATTCATTTCATAGGCTCCTATATACATGATACGCAGGTGCCATGAATTTATCTGTATAAGTTCTAGCATGCAGTAGATTTATGAACCTTACTTTTATAATATTACTTATTTATAAAGTTCAAAAATTATGAAAACTACATATGCAAAGGATAAAGGGAATTCTGTGAGGAGGAAGAATTTTCCATCATATGTTAATTTTTCCTGAAGTAATACTAAATGTTTAAATATCATAGTGAAGCTTCTGTTTATATACAAACACTTAATAAAGAGAAAACAGTTGAATTTGCTTGATAATTGAGGTAAAACATGTGAGATGGAAGCAACCTGATAAAGAGGGCTATTCTCGGTCCTGTTGGAGTGTCAGGTACTGTACTTTCAAATCTTTACAGATGGTTTTCTCTACAGTCTTAGATACTGGCTTAAAAACTTCTCAAGCAAGTAAACCATGGTAAATGTATGCTTTAATCATTTTAAACCATTAATCATTAAATGAAATCATTAATCACTTCAATTGTTTTGTTTCCTGTCTCTTAGGTTTCACTCTCCTTCATTGGCTGATACCCCATGTCATACAAAGTGCAGTTTCATATATATTACTTCCTTTTTATTTACGTTTTATGTTCGTTTACTTTTGTATTTATTTTGCTATGTTTTGTTTTGGACAGCATAGGAACTCTGGTCCTTGTTACTCTATATTAGCTGAAAGTAGAAGTGTATTTTATCTAATAACTGTATATTTTATGATAAAAATTGTTCTACTTTTAATCTCCAAATACCCAAAATTCTGAACACCTTAATCATATAATTTATTTGTTTAAAAGTTATTATTTAATTTGTTGCTAAATTATAACTACATAATAAAAACAATGTTAATGGTACCTAACAGAAATTAAGTACTCAAAAATATTATATTATATTAACCATTCTAGGACTTACTCCCAACCCTCTCTTATCCACTGATAAAAACTTTCTCTAGAACCAAATGTCAGTTTGGCTTCTCTGAAACTTCTTCTAGAATAGGCCTCAAACTTGGGCTTCCATGTGCGTCCTTACTGAGTCTTGTTTTAGTGGAAATTCTGCCAAGTCAGTTTAGCAGGAGTTCTCCCACCTTTGATGTTTTCTTCTAGCAATTTTTTATTCACTGATCCCCTCATCTGCTCATTGGTTATAAATCTCCAGATGTCTTTGCTGTATTCAAATTTAAGCCTTAATATTTCTCCCCTATTGCAATACCAATAGTCTTGAATAAAACTTTAACTATCATTTTAACAAGTGTTTAAATAATTGGAATTTAACAGCACCTTTTTTTGCTCCTCAATTCAATAATCCAATTCATACTTAATCTACGGCCCAGAGAATTTGCTTTCTACTTGGTTCCTATTGCATGTTTATATTTAAAACGTTTTCACCTAATGCTTAACCAGATCTAGGGATCTTATCTTCTAAGATTTAAAAAATATTTAACTTGTATATGATAGATGGGGATGTTTTGTACCATGATGAAATATACGTTCTCATTCATTAATCTTCAACGTTAATGGAAATTTGAACCCACCACCTCTACACTGCACATATGAACAGAAATGAAAGGTTCTGTAACCAAACTGTGGGTCTTTACATTTTGCCATGTTGACTACGTAACTGTCATTTCTCATCAATATATCTCAACACTTGAAAATATCCTAGAAGTTCACATATGCATTCAATGATTTTTTTTTTAAATTCTGAGAGTATCTAAGGCAGTGAATAAAAATCACAATATTAAGCTTGTCACATATGTACTTTTCAATCTTACCATTCCATGAAGCACGTATTGTTAATATTGACTCCGTAATTTTTTTAAAAAAGTTAAATACATAATCATAATCAAATATAGACAGCATAGGACATATTCCTACAAGTAGAGTTGAAGTATAGGAGTAGTCAAATTATAAAATTGCATATTTTATGATAATTACACTGTTACTTTGTTGTTTGGTGAACATTCAATGTTTTTAAATATTTTCATTTATTACACTTTAAATAATACTTCGAACTATTTTCGGATAATACTGATAGCAGTGGCGGGTAGTCTGGTGCGGCAGCTGCTATCACGCTGGCTGCAGCAGGGAGGCGGTGGCTGGGGCTGCACACTTCATGGAGCCGTTGGGAACCCCACCCGTTCTGAGTTAAGGCAGGAATCCCCAGGTGCTGCCCCAGCCGCCGCAACTACAGTTGCAGAATCAGGCCTCCCGCTCCACCGCGCAGACAGACGCCCCGCCCAGGAGTGCGGGGCTGCAGCCACCCAAACTGCAGCTGTGGGTTCCAGCTTCCCTGTGCTCTTGTGGAGGCCGGGAGCAGGCAGAATTTCTGCCCTCCTGGGTGAAGGTGCAGCCACCGGCCGGCTGCAGACCCGGGCCTCCTGCTCCAGGGAGTAGGCAGGAGCTAGGGACAAGCGGGAGCCCTGCCCTTTTTGAATTAGTGGAGCAGGAGCTTTCCGGTGCAGCTGCGGAGGCCCTCCCTGGTTCAGCCTGCACCCTTGGGGCCCACAAAGGCGCCCCACTCCATCCCTGCAGGCTCAGGGGTTTCTGCTCCCACTGTCTGTCCTCTCTCTGCTCCCAGCACCTTCTCAGCTCTTGGAGAAGGGTTGGGGCCAAGCTTCCAGGTCATGAATGGCAGCGGGAGGCATATGGATTTCCCGGAGGAAGAGGGAGAGATGCCAGTAAGTCGCCACCTTCAGGTCAGAGAGGGCCTGCAGGCCGGGGGCCAGGGCGCCAGTCCCAAAGACCAGAGTGGGAACTGGTAGTGCCTCTTCCATGCCCGCCCACAGAGCAATCAGCAGGCACTTCCTCCCCTCCGAGGTCCATAAAAGCCTGGGGCTCAGCCAAAACCGGAGAGAGGAAGGCCAGAGCGGAACAGAGGATGGAGAGAGGACAGGACGCCTAGCTGTGGAAAAGAGTCCGCCTCTCTGCTGGTAGCTGGAGATGCTGGAAGGACCAGCTGCAGGGAGCAGCTACCCTCTCTCCTGAGAGCTGAACCCTGGAGGAGATGACCTGTCTGGAGAGAGGCGCTACCCACTGTGCACTGTGGGGCTCCTCTAAGCTGTTGTAACACTCAGCAAAGCTCCTGTTAGCCTCGTTCGCCGTCTACTTACCTGCATACCTCAATCTTCCTGGAAACAGGACAAGAACTCAGGCAAAGGTGCAACCAGCCCCAGAGGTTTCCCGCCAGAAAATTGACACCCCAAAGATCTTGTAACAATATTTTCAGCTTAAAATAATACTTTGTATTTAAGAAAAGAAAAATATGCCTATTATTTGTAGTTATTATTTATTGGTAAATTCTGATACTAAATATATTGCCTGCTTCTAAGCAAAAACGTTACAAGCCAGTTGGAGAGGACTTAGCTCCATGAAAGGTTTTTCTTTTGTCCCTCAAGTACTATAAGTTATACAGGAATCACTTAGATCCTGCTGTATAATCCGTGTATAAACAATATACACTTTTGCTTTGTGGTATGTCAGGGTGACCTGTTTGGGGCCCTAGAGAAGGAAATAAAATCGTCGTGCTTTTCAGTGCGGACAACTACATTCCAATTGAATGTTCTCACATTCATAGGCTGGATTCATACCTTATAATTATCAAAGAATAGATTTGTGTGTTTGACACTATTTTGTTTTTTAGGTAGCATTATTGCATAAAACAAGAAAATAGCCTTTCATTGACTTTGTATTGAGTTATAATTTTCTTGCTTTTGTTGTTGAACTGAGACTGCCTAATTAACACGTTTGTTTGTGTTGAGCAATTCCAAGATCCACAGGCAGGCACTTTGTCCAGCATTTAGTGGCACAGAAACCTATAAGATATGGTCCAAGGGTACATGTGAGACAAAGGGTAGCAATTCTGCTTTGTAATAATCTGTTATTCATCACAGTCCAATAATAGATTTGTTTCCACAACAAAATTTATCTGATATATTAGAAATGAAATCAAATCGTAATTCATCTCTTAGAAGAGCAATGTTGTTTGGACAACCTGACCACAATTTGCAAGTCTTTCTGATAAATCATCATTCCATGTTAAATTAATTAAAATATTAATAGTCTGATTTAGGATGTGATATTTGTAAGTTGAATTATCTTTTCCACTCTCTTTTAAATGCCAAAATAAAACACATAAAAAATCTACTAACAGTAATTTATTTTTCAGGTAGAGAACCAGTGCTTCCTTCTTTCCATCTCTCATACAACAGCAATTTGGAGGTTGTACTTCTTTATATTACAATATTTTCAAGGCAGAAAAAAATGGATGTAAACACAGCTGTCGTTCTGTGGAAATGATGAAAACTATAGGTGATGTTTTTGTTTCCTAGTTCTACTGTAACAAAATACCAGAAAATTAATGGCTTAGAAGAACAAAAATATATTTTTTATAGTCCTAGAGGTGAGAAGTCTGAAATCAAAGTGTTGGTGAGGTTGGTTTATTCTGAGAGCTGTGAAGGCATATCTATTTGATGCCTCTCTCCTCACTTCTGGTAGCCTCAGTTGTCTCCTTGGCTTGTAGATGACCAACTGTATTTTTATGTTTTCCTTCTATATCTTTCACTGTGTCTGAATTTCTTCTTTTTTATAAAAACATGATCACATTGGAATAGATAATTTTCTTAATTACCTCTATAAGCACCCCATTTCTAAATAAGGTCACATGCACAGGTACTGGAAGTTAGGACTTCAGCGTCTTTTTAGGTGACACAATTTAATCCCTAACAGGTAGTGACAGAAAACAGAAAAGCCTTCCTAGTGCATTCTGAGGTTGTAGTTTTTAAAAACATTTTTAGAAAGATATGACTTCAGAAAATGAAGGCAATTCTGAATGGGTTTAAAGTTACTACATTCATAAATTATGAGAAATTTTGCTAAACAACTGTGTGAATTAATTTGCAGCAAAGTAATGCAACAGAATTTAACCTTTACAATTCTTTCTCAATCAGTCTCCCCCATCCTTCTCCCTCTCTTCTGTTCCAGTTATTTTATTTTGGGTTCTGGTTTTCCATAAAAGCATAGTAATTATGGTTTTATTAATATGTGACAAAATAACAAGGAATCTTGTGGTCATGTAGTTATCACGTTTGGGTATAGAGTGGGAATTTAATTTCTTCCAGGTGACAGAGTAGAGAGAACCCTTTTTGTTAATTTATTTCATTTTTTTTCCTTGAATATTCATGAACACTAGAAAGTGTATTTCATGACCACTAGAAAGTAGAACATATCTTTAAGATCTGGACAAGCTTTTGTTTTGTTTTTAATTTCCGGGTTTATTTAGACCTATGACTGAGGCTGGAAATCTGACGCTATAATTCTCTACACCTTTGAGTGTCTATATTTGAGAAAATCCTTTATTTTTTCTGTGATATTTAAGAATACTTCGTTTTTTTGTACAAGTTAATAAGTTATATTATAAAACGTCTTAAGTTCAAGAACTATTTTTCATTGGTTTGTAAAAATGTATAAGTACTTATGTGGGTCAGTAGTTCCCTAGTTTTCCAAAAAGTAAAGAAACTGAAGTTTAAATGTACTAGCCCTTTGAAAAAGGAAAAATCATATAGAAAATACTAGCTCAGAAACATTGTTATATAACAATTGAAGTATATGTTATTACAGTAAAATTTTGACTAATCCACCTAGTTTGGTAATTTTTAAAAATCAGCTATTTGTCTTTTATTTGACTTTTATCAAGTATAAAGATAATACAAGTGAACATGTTTGTCTTTATTTGCATAAGATATGAATTTGCTTTCTATTGAAGATCGCTATTCTAAACTTAAACTTCATATCTTAGTTCACAGATCAGAAAAGCTAAGATTGCTCCTATAAAATGCTGGGATTGTGAAAAATATGAAACTATGTACTAAATTACATCAAATCATAATTCTGGCTAACATTTTTACAAGAATCATAATGAAATTTTGAAACATGTCATTTGAACATAATTGCTAAGATCTAGAAAGGATGCGAGCAGACACTTCTCCAAAGAAGACATTTATGTGGCCAACAAACATATGGAAAAAAGCGCACATCATCACTGATCATTAGAGAAATGCAAGTCAAAACCACAATGAGATACCATCTCATGCCAGTTAGAATGACGATCATTTAAAAAGTAAGGAAACAAGGGATGCTGATGGGCTGTGGAGCAATAGGAACACTTTTACACTGTTGGTGGGTGTAAATTAGTTCAATCATTGTGGAAGACAGTGTGGCGATTCCTCAAAGGTCTAGAACCAGAAATACCATTTGACCCAGCAATCCCATTACTGGGTATATACCCAAAGGATTACAAATCACTCTACTATAAGGACACATGCACACATATGTTTATTGCAGCACTATTTACAATAGCAATGACTTGGAACCAACCCAAATGTCCATCAGTGATAGACTGGATAAAGAAAATGTGGCACATATACACCATGGAATACTATACAGTCATAAAAAAGACTGAGTTCATGTCCTTGGCAGGGACATGAAAGAAGCTGGAAACCATCATTCTCAGCAAACTACCACAGGAACAGGAAACCAAACACCGCATGTTCTCACTCATAAAGGGGAGTTGAACGATGAGAACACATGGACACAGGGAGGGGAACATCACACACCAGGGCCTTTGAGGTCAAATATTAGGGCAAATATCTAAAGGATGCAGGGCTTAAAACCTAGTTGACAGGTTGATAGGTACAGCAAACCACTATGGCACTTGTATACCTATGTAACAAACCTGCACGTTCTGCACATGTATTCCAGAACTTGAAGTAAAATAAAATAAAAAATTAAAGCCTTGAACTAATATTAAAAATTGTGTTAGTTAATGACTTAATTTGGGATACCTGCATAATTTATAATAAACCAATACCTAAATATTAATCACAATTCAGAGTTTTGAAATTTATATATATATATAGATTTATTTTTACATGTTATAAAATTGCTTAAATATATTGCCACTTTTAAAGTGTAAATTAACATGTATGTGACTGTAGGATGTCTTATGATACATGCTTGAGATTTCAGGTCATCTAAAATAGTTATATGTAGCTGACACTTAATACCTCCTCATTTTCTCTGTGCAATAGAGATTAGTTCATTTGGTTATATTTTTAGTTAATATGGATGGTTAAAGCTATAACAGAACTATTGGTAACAGAAAGTTTGATTATGTTTACATATTAACATATTGTACTTTTGTGTATCAACAAAACTATGAAAGTGTTTATGTCCTCAAATTAAGGCTGTGGTTATTTCCAACTATGAAAGAAGAGAGTAAAATATAAAACTGAAGTACATATAAAAAATCGTAGAACATCTGTAAAAAGCAAAGTTTATCTTACTTCATAATAGATGCAAAAAATGAAGCTATGAAATATAATTTTGGCAACTATGTTCATTCCGTTTATATATTTATTATGTAATAAAATAATATATTTTGCTGCCCAATGTTTTATGAATGCAAATATAAAATTTGTCTTTTTTACTTTTAAAATGACAATCTTCATGTATGTAGGCTTCTCTTAATAATGAGTTTTGTGCCAGGCGCGGTGGCTCACGCCTGCAATCCCAGCACTTTGGGAGGCCGAGACAGGCGGATCGTGATGTCAAGAGTTCGAGACTAGCCTGGCCAACACGGTGAAATCCTGTCCCTACTAAGAATACAAAAATCAGCCAGGCTTGGTGGTGCAGGCCTGTAATACCAGCTACTGGGGAGGCTGAGCCAGGAGAATCGCTTGAACTCAGAAGGTGGAATTTGCAGTGAGCTGAGGTCACACCACTGCTTTCCAGCCTGGGCGACAGAGCAAGACTCAGTCTTGGAAAATAAATAAAACAAAAATAAAGAGTTATTAATGTTTTTATTTATTTATTTTTTATTTTTATTTTTATTTTTTTATTTTCTGAGATGGGGTCCCACTCTGTCACCCAGGCTGGAGTGCAATGGCGCCAATCTCATCTCACAGCAACCTCCGCCCCCTGTGTTTAAGCAATTCTCCCGGCCTATTCATGTTATTCATTAAGATAGAAAAACAGGGAAGATTCAGAAGGATATATATCCAAAGGACATATAAGCAGTAATAAATGTATTTATAGCTGTGAGAAAAGAACTTTGGCAGTTACATTTTGTTTCTAATTATATATTCTATATTTTTATACAATGAATATGTAATGTTTGTATTAACAACAAAAAGCAATAAAATGTATGATCCCAATTGTGAATAAAATTACACCAAAATACCTCTGGGTGAAAGGACTGTGGGTTTTTTGTATTTACTCTTATAGGCTATTCTGTATATTTCTTTAATGAACAGGTAAAACTTTTGTAATCTAAATTTTAAAATGCCATTTTAAATGAAACAAAACAAAATATTGTTTTTTACTTTCCCTGCAATCTGTCTGAATAGCAGAGTCTGTATCACTTCAGAATAACTTTCTGAGATTTGTGTTGACTTTATCATTTCTTTAATGATTAAAATTTTTTTCTCACATCTAAAAGAATAATCTGCCATCATATATACATATAATTTTCTTCTATGTTTATTTTTAAATTATGTGTTGTCTTTTTGTTTAAATATTAGAATACTGTAAACAAATGAATGGTTCATATCGACTGCTTTGAAAAGAACAGAATTATGTGTGTTGGTAATTCTATATAACAGTCAATATTTAACCATATATTTAAATGTGTCATAACATATATTTGCATAAGCAAACAAGTAGTGGCAGAAAATATATTAAAATTTTAGCCATAGTCATCTCTTGTGATAAGGGAAACTCACATTTTCCATCTGCCATCTTCATGCAGCTCAATGTATAATGAAGAAAAATGTCAATATAATTTGGCCAATTTTGAAAAGTTTTAGGTGATAGGATACTAAAAGGATTATATATAGCATATGTTTCGGCAACCTATAGTCTTGTGTCTTCCCAATATACAGCAATCCATTGTCTTGTTCCTTCTCAGTATTGCTGGGGCTCACTCCTTTTGTCTTCTATCAAGAACTTAAATTGAAAAACAGAAAAGGGCACGAAACAATGTATTATTCATCCTATGATAACATCCTTTATTATGTGACTGAAATAAGTTATTCCATAACTTTAGTAAAAGTCAAAATCATTCATATATTTTCATTCCATGCCACAGTAAATCTTTAGCAAAGACACAAAATATATGGAGAGTAAGGTAAAAGTTGTGTACAATGAGAATTTGTTGTCTTAGTCTCAAATATACTACTGATTTTTTTTGGCAAACATTTCGTAATTTAATTCTCAGCTAGATGATATATTTCAAATTATATTTTGCATAAGAATCAATGTATACACTTTACATACTTACAGAAAAGAGAAGTTTCAGTAATCCATAACCGAACAATTAAATCAGTACATATAAGAGTTGGAAAATAGATTCTATACATGAAATAAACTACCATAGTAGTTTGAGAACCACAGAGCTAGGAGAGAGATTGAAATATCTCTTACAAAGATATTTTAAATCTACAGAACACACCTTAAATCCTTTCTCAAAATTAATCCTAAAAATTTGATAAAAAGTTCTTAGGTCATTTGATCAGAGGTTCATATACCATAGCTGGAGTGTAACCAAGTCTGTATTTCTTTTAAAGTCTTGTAGTGATTCTTTTGTAAGAGTAGAATTAAGAATCATTTATTATATTTAATAAATATGTTGGGGACTCTCATGAAATTGATGGTTTATTCCAACCCATAAAATTTAAAATAAAAATAATGTACCAATTTTGCTCATTAGGATTATATTTGATGCATTTCAGATTTAGAAATAATTACACGTATTCTTTAAATTAGTATTATATTTGTTCACTTAAAAATAATACAGGCAAGAGGACACTAAATGGTATAATATGAAAAGTTAAACTCCTTCACATCTCTACTTTGCAATCTTACATATCAACTGTGAGTTGATTTTTGAAGCATTTTTTTTAATGTTCTATGCTTATAAACAAATATGGTAAAACAAACAGAACAACAACAAAAATGTGTACATTAAATTCAAGGCTTTTTTCTATGTCAGAAACCTCTACTCATCATTGGAAACATTCACAGTATCTGCACACAGGTTTTTTTTTCATAACAAAAACTGAAGAGACTATTTCTATACTTCTGTATTTTTATGAACTTTTTATATACCTTATCAATTTTCCAATACTAGAACTATGAGCCTGTTTTAAAGATCAAATATTAATATACTTTGTAATATTGTAATGTATTTAATGAGCTCCTCATTTATGAATATTTATATTTTTCTACTTTTGATATTAGCATTTCGAATAATGTAAACATAAACATTGTTACTAGCGTAACATTAGGTGTATATCTGAAAAATAAGTTTCTACTACTGCTAGGACCAAAGGTTTTTGTATTTGAACAGTTACAAGCTACTGACAAATTACCCTTCAAAATATGTCTTCAGATTGTAATCCCTTCTACAAAAAGCATGAAAGTTCATTTTTTTCCATACACTCTCAACGATAAGAATGATTACAGAAATGATTTAACTTTGGGCAATCTATAGAAGAGGTGTCTTGTAGTTTCCATTTTCACTGCTATGAGTACAACTGGGCCCCTTCGTATGTTCACTGATAGTATTTTTGTGTGTGAACTGCCTGTTTGTATGATCCTGTAATGCGTAAGTGTTCCTATTATACACACACACAAATGTGCACACACACACAGCATCAAAAAAAGATAAAATTAGTCAGTGTTCTATTACTAATAATAACCAAGAACTTACAAAATTACATGCTTCATATATTAAAAATATAAGTATTGTGTAATTTTAATTTGGTGGGATCAAAATTTGCCTTCTCTTATATATGCCTTAGTAACATTTCCACCTATGGGAGCATGTCCTATTTCTAATAAAATCTAGATTTAGCAATGTTTGATTTAGCTCTTGTAGCTGTTTGTGCTGATTTAGTGAAGAATACTCAATATGCTTAGACAAAATGTTTTCTGATGGAAAAAATAATATTGTTCCCATCTAAAATGCTTTGTCTCAAGTTAAAAAATAGCCAATTTCAGTCTTCTTTAGAAAAAAATCGTAGCATTTATATAATAACAACGTGAGAAGCCAGAGGTGTAGCTTACCAGGCTGTATTTCTAGGAGACTTCCTAAAGCCAGGGTTTCCAATCACATCTACTAGTCTTCTCTAGGTAGATAAATTGAGTGTCATGCACTTTGCTGTGCAGAGAACTTTTTAATGAAACCTTTAAAGCAAGTGTTTTGTGACTATAAATTAAAAGAGAGTTTTACAATGTATATTAATAAAGTTGTTTTACATGGTAACTGGCCCTTTCATTAAAATGGCTTAATATTACCTAATACTTAACATAATATGTTGATTTAATAAATATTTGCAAAGCATTCTGTAATCATTTGTTCTCTGGATAGAACTTGATTGGTATGTTGTTTTATTCCAAACCACTGTTACTTATATTAAAAATAGAAATAAAAAATGCTTTAGGGTTAATTGTTATAGCATGCTGATAAATAGTAAAATTTCTTACATAGTGGTAGTCACAAAGGCAAAGTTACTTTTAGAAAAACGAGCATCTTGGTTAAGAGAGAATAAAGGAACAAGTAAAAATAAGGAAGAAGTTTAAAATATAGAAATACATATACATGTTATGCACTGGGGAAAATAACAAGTTTAAGTGATAAATACAATTGAAATATCTTATTTTATTGTAATTTTGTTTTCCGCAAAAAGGCACTGCTATGATTTTGGAATTTTCTCCATTAAAAAATAAATATTACATGATATTCAAGTATTCTACTCTGGAATCTCTAGTATTGGACTCTTTCTGATTTGAGTATGATACAAATTATTTAACCTGACTAAAGTTCAATCTCACAAGGCTGTTATGAGAGTTAAGTTAGATTTGTACATATAGAGACAGTTAGCATAATGCTTACTACATAATAAGAGCTTGAAAAATGTTAGCTACTATTATCAGTGTCGTAAATGGCTGCTGTTCTCTATATGACAAGTATAAGTATACATTTTCTGTGACAGAAAGGGCAGAATGTTGGCATATTTATTGGATGTGTGAATGTTGGTATATTTATTAGGTCTGTATAGTTGTGAATGTGTTGTTCAAGTGAGTTTTTTCCTTGAACAAACAGAGGGAGGATTCTAGAAAGTATGTTACCATTTAAATTGAAAGAGATTATAAAGCAACAAAAATAAAAGACACACAAAAATTCAAAAGTAAGAATGTGAATTAAGACAAAGGTAATGAGAAGAAAAAAAATAAAGGCGAGAAAATATCATGAGAAAAATACAGGTAGATTTAATTTTGAAATACTTTCTGCTAAATACTGCATTATGAGAAAAAGGCAAACAGAATATATCTCTTTTAAAATTGTATTACATTTTATTATTTGTAGATTATTTTAATCATCTCTTTCTTGTGTTTTCTTGCAATAACTATTTGAGTTTGTATGACTGTTATACTTTCTATTTAACAGATGAGGAATAGGGGCTAGAAATTTTAAGTGACATGATCAAGATTACATCAGAAATAAGCAGCAGGGTCTGAAATTAAATCCATTTCTTTCTTATTGCTTTTTTTTGTGATAACAAATTGTCTCGTTGTTAATATATTTTATTCAAGCGGGTTGTTTCAAATGCTCCCTTAACACCTACCATAAACTGAGGAATCAGTTATATACTTTTCAGACATTTTATCATGTAAGGCTTTTAATAATCCTGTGACTATGTGAGAACATATTTGAGAACACAGAAATGCCAGGTAATTTACCCTTCGCTTTAAATGACAGCTTGCGGATCTGAGGCTTGAACACCAACTTGTCGGACTGCAGACCACACTCCACCTTTCACACCAGGGTTCACAAAGGAATGATTTCCTGTTGACCAGCTCTCGTTGGCACCTATTAGTCACTCCATAAATTCTTGTTAAAAGACTTAATAAGCTAATGTAGTAATCACTAATGAATGAATGAATGTACTCCAGTGTAAAATCTCTGCACCTGTACCACAGAGGTCTGGGAACCAAAAGTTAGAGAATTATGTAGATGACATAAGGATAAGATATAACATTCTTATACAATCGCATATCCCAAGTTGCTGCAGTCAGGAAACGTGTTTAACATTGTTACACAGTAACATATTTCTCATCCATTTTGCCCCAAGAGGAATTCATTCCAAATGTTGGCTTCAGTTAGAAGTAACCCTTTCTGTCAAATTGAAGTGGGACGACAGCTTTCCTATTTGCTCTGGGAAGATGAAGAGCTTTGTAGTTAAATAACCCTGTCTAGAATGTGAGCTTATTCAGAATAAGAACATCTGTTTTGATCACTTCTACGTTCCCAACACCTACAATATTTACTTCTACATATACAACATCTAGATACAAATACATATATGTTTTGATGAAATATGCATGAATTCTGCAAAGATCAACATAATATAGGAATTTCCCTGACGTTTTGTTTTTCTATGTTTTGTTCAGCTATAAAATGAAAGAAAAAGATGTCTAGTTGCTTTGCATAGGACTTGTTTGAAATGTCTTAAAAATGAACCAATAAATTTTACATTTACATTTTTTTTCCCGTTTATTTAGGATGTCCACAGCTCAACATATTTATCAAAACCTACCAACTTTTTCTATGGACTCAAATTCAATCTTTAAGTAATTAATTCTTCTATCTTATTAATTCAGAGTCAAGATTGTAAAAAAAAGGTGTCAGAAAAAAGGGGCACCTTTTGTTTTGTTTTGTAACTATTATTATGAAGTTTCTCAGGGGTGGAATCACCTTAACTGCCTACTTTATACTTAACAACAGGAAAAACCAGTTTATGACGTACTAAAGCATTTGAACTTTGTTTATCTTAGAATTAACATTGTATGTGTGCACGTAACTAAAGACTATTTTAGTTTAGACGTATTAAGTGTATTCTGTTCCAGTGATCATTAGTTTTTCCAGTACACACAACATCTGCATAATTGATTTAGTAAGTTCACCTTATAAAAGAAAAACAGTCATCCTTCCTGTTATTAAAATTATTCATGTAATAGTGTGGTAGAAAGCATCCAAATTTTGATAGATAACTAAAAACTATTATTGTTTTTATTATCTCTACTCTCTGAGATCTGAGAAAAATCTATCTGCTGATTTTTTAAATATTAAATAGTAATTTGTGTGCCTTTCTGATGGCTGGAGATGACTGGTTTGAAAGCAACATCTGACTCATGAAAAAGTAATGGTGTGTTTGTCGTTACACCCCAACTTCTACAAAACACCAACCGAACCAGCCTAGCCTATGGGTTTGTCGTTTGAAAAACTTTACAAATCTTTCATAAAGTTATTACTAGAGAAAACTCTGCGTAATAGTAAAGGCCAGAGTTTGACTGGGCCTTTATTACATATGATGTAATCGTAGGTAATAAAATCCTGAAACGTAATCTTATGAAAACGTTTTTTTAATCTTCCACTTATTTTCCTTTGCAACTACGACCACCTTTATGAGATACTAATTTAATCTATAATACTATCAATTATTTTCTAATTGTTCCCGTGCCTTCCGTACCTATCCATCAGAGTACACTTCATTTATTCTAGAATTTAACTGCATTATTGTATGTTCTTATTTTAAACTTCAATATTCATATGATCTAGAAAGTGTTTGTTGGTTTTTTTCCTAGACAGACTTGAGAGATAACCAAACTCCTAAATTTATCATTATCTCATTTAAGCAGCCATCCACAACTCTACAAATAAGAGAGTTTAAATCACTTAGAAAGTCTTATAAATTATTGCGATGTGCATACTCATCTTTGCCAAATTTAAACTCCTTGCTAGGGCGATGTGTAACTGATGGCACAAGACCTGGAAAATCACAGAATACCCTCCTTCAATCCCCAAAACCTCCACGCATTTCCTGACCTTTACAGCTAGGTGCAACCATATTGATAATATTTATCACTATAAACTTAAAAGTTCATAGTATTTATTAGTTATGCTATTTTTTGTTTCTCCATCTTATGCTAACTCTAATGAATGCATTGTTTTACATACACCGTAGTTTTGTTTTCACATTTGTGTAACAATCTCTCTGACAGCTTTGAAGTCAATGGTTTTTCAGAGAAACTGGCATCTATCACACAGTTGCACACAAAGTATTTGATTTTTTAAAATCTTGAATATGTGATTGTGAGTGTAGTTTTGTATCATTCAATTCAAAATATCTGGGCCAAGTGAATAATGTATACGAATACCACCCGTTTATCTCAAATGGGACAAGTTCAACATGATTTGGCACAGTTTGATTACATTTAAGATCATTTGGTTCACTCACTTAGAAACGTGTAAAAGCAAGGCTCCTAAGCAGTCACTTTATTTTTCTTTTGAGGACAAACTTTAGAAATATCCAAACTCCCCAAATTTAACGGAAACCCACAATGCATGTTCAAAGGTCCAACTCTTCTCTTTTTTCTATCCTTAATACAAATAATTATAAATCTCACTACTCAGATCCCTGGCCTCTCTTTCAGCCTTTTGACACTGTTTGGCTGTTAAGCTATCAATATCTATCTAATGGGGAGGGGTAGTGTCAAGGCAAACTTTTGCTATCTTGATAAAATGGATAAAATGACCAGGAACGGGCATTGTTTTCTCTTTCCCTCTTCTGTTAGCCTCAGTGTTGAGTAGGATGATTACAACTGACGCAATTGCCTTTCAATCACAAAAACATAATGATGACGCACACTCAGTAGAGCAAAATAAGGACAGTTAAGATATACATTATTAACGATGAATTCAGTGCCCTCAGTTTTCTAACTCTGAGCTACTTGGTTAATCTGCTCTTTGGGGGATTTTTGTCGCTCGCATTGACAAGTAATTCTACCTGATACGTTAACATTGTAATTTGAATATGTGATCACTCTGACACTTCTTTGCAATTGTCAGCTGAGTTAGAACATTTTCTCCTTTTTTTTTTCTTTTTTACATCCTGTTCTCACTTTCTCTCTGAAATATTCAATAGAAATTTTGATAACAAGATTATTTATTCTAGGAAAATGGTAGTTTAGGCTATCAGAAAGCTATGCAGAATTTCAAACCCTTCGACATGCTTTCCCACAATATAAAAGAAATTATATGAATCCCCTTTAAAAAATGAACAAGGTAATACTGACATTGACCTGTTCTTGGACCTCATTTTCCACAAGTACAGTCATATTAGATTGAGACGAAAGTTTTCACTTCCTTGCTTTCCAACTTTATGTGTGGGAAACGCAGTTTTTCTTGATGCTGCAGAGGGCTACCAAGTTAAATCCTAATCTCCTTGTGTGTATGATTCAATGACGACAAGCCTCAGAGAGCTAAATAGCGAAAATTATTATAGACAATCCACTCTCATGACTTAAGTGTGAAATCTGGCAGCATTGGGCTTTTAACTCACATGTAGTACTTGAAAAAAAGCCTACTGTGTTATTATTTTTCCTTCAAAAAATTTGAAGTAAAAATCATGCGTATTTCTGTAACAACAAAAAAGGAAACTGCGCTTTTGTTTAGAATTTGGTCATTTTTGTCCATAAAACAAGTGTGCATATGACTAATTTTTCCTAGGCCAAAATTAAACTTTTACTGAATAGTTTTATGCTGTCTTTTTTGTAACTCTACCCTGAAAAATGCACATTAAATACTCTTCTTAAGCAGTTCCTTTTTCCCCTGAATTTAAAAAAGCAACAACAGGTATTCAGGAAGAGTATTTTCATTTTTCAAAACCTTTGTAAGAATTCAAGGTCACGTGTCATTTCAGTGTACTGTCAAAAATCCGTTTTGATTACAGTAATATTTGTTGCTCAGAAGAAAGTAGCATTTAATTTGTTTTCTCATATTATAGTTCTACTGGGTAGGTAACAGAGTATTTCTAATTTTGTTTTGTTTGAAGCTATTGCTTTTTTGCACTTTGTTTTTGCTGATACGATTATTTTGAGAAATAATGGTAAACTAATAAAAGATTTTCTGAAAGAAGCTGCGATACGGTCTGAATGAATTCTTTCTTTTTGGCCAGAGAGCCAAGTTTATTTTCCAGAATAGAAAAATGAGAATAAAAGTATATTCTAGGGACTTTTGTTTGAAACATTATCTCTTTGGTATAGTTTCTTTCAGTAATTATTATCTTTTTATCTTATTTTAAAAGTACAGTCATTTAATTTATATTTTACTAGTATGGGAAACTTAAAATGAAAGCAAAGTTTTATAGGATATCATTGGAGGTATAATTTTTTCATCTACTTGGGTAATTTATAAAACAGAATAAATGAACCAAGAAGGAAATGTCTTTCCTATTTGTATGAAAGTATACATACATATGTATGTACACTAGTACTACGTATTAATGAAGTTTTAAGTTGCAAATTAATGATGAATGCTTCAAAATAAACAAAGAAAACTAAAGCAACTTTATCAGAAACAACAAATCAACATCATCAACTTATCCTATAATCTGTTGTGATTCGGACTGCCAATCATTAGGCTTAGTTTACTTTGTCGAACCCAATTGATTTATAACAAAAATTCTATTTGAATCAGACATTTTTCTCTTTAAGACTGTACCGAATACATCAGAACTTGTAGTAATCTATCAAATATATAAATTATTCTGTTTCAATAAAATTTTTACACTGTAGAATATACATTTAAACTTATTTATTAATTCTAACACTTTACCAAGTGGTAAACTTATCTATGTTTTTTGTACATATTAAATGCAAAGAGATTGTTACAGTGTTGATACTTACAGCTTACCGAAGTGGCAGAACTTTTCAGTGTAAAGCAATTGCATTCGGTGTACAACATCTAAGATGTTTGTATGTTTGATTATTTTTTTCCACATGTTCATGATAGTCCCACTCCAGGGGACAGTATTCTAGCATGTGAATCATGAGCGTACAGGACAATCCTCTTATGCTTTTCCATTTATCAATAAACAGAAACATCAAGGATGGCAAAAGCCACATAGAAAAAGTGTTGTCTGTATGTACCAAGCTGAGAGATTCATACATGTGTTCTTCACCTGTGGTAGAAAATTACCTCAACACTTCACAATGAACCCTTCAAGACTGTAAATATCTATTCATAGAAACGCTGCTGAAACCTAATCTACCAATATTGCACCCAATGTAGAAAAGGTAAATCTGCATAGACCATAAAGTATACGGTCAACCTTTATTGCTCCCAGAGTTATTCAGTGGTTATGCCAATACCATTTACGAAAAAAATGCCTAGAATTTCCAAAGATTTGCAATGCCATATTGCCACTAGGAAATGCAGATATATAAGGAAATAGGCAGCCATTTCTTGTTACTTTAAATAATTATGTTATATTAGAAAGTCATCATAAAAATTGAATTAGGTAATACTGAAGAACTGTTCCTAAGAGAAACACACGGTAGGTTCCTGCAAGTCTCTGTTCACAGTTCCCGCAAGCCTCGTTCAGCATTTCATCAGTTCAACAATAAGCAACTTATTTTATGTATGTTTTTATTTAAAGACACACTTTTAAGGATATATTGTTGATTTATTAACATTAAACTCAAGTTCAACAGCACTATTACTCGTGCTTGAACAAAGCTTATCTAATACAAGTATTTTCTCTGGAAGGCACATCAGAACCTTCTTGCCCTCAGGAAGACAAGATAGCACTTCAGTATGATGACTGTGGGCCATGTTAAACAGAAAGAGGACAACGAAAATCATAAAAGCATGAAACAGCAAATAACAAAGAATATTAGAACTGAATTTTAGAACTGAAAAAGGAAGTCAGTTTGTTATCACTTTGTTCAATATGAGCTGAACGTTTGAGCAATGAGTGCCTCAAACTTTACTCTGAGCAAAATAACTGCAAATGAGCATGTAAATTACATGCATATGGATTTGGGGGTTACAAATTTACTGAGTAAATGAATTTACAAATGTGGAATCTGCCAATAATGAGGATGAAATATACATAGGTAAACAGATAGTTTCTTGTATGTATGACTTTATGTTCTATGACATCAATATTTTTAATTTTACAATTTGTAAAACTATTTTATTATACCTCTTTATACCTATATTATGTTATATATTCATCGTAATTTTGTTGTTAATTTTATTGTTTATAAGGGTAAAAGGTGTTAATTATTAAAAATAATATAAAAATACAAAAAATATATAAATAAATGAAATAAATTACACAATCTCAACATTTGAAGGTAAAGAAAATTCACGCAGTATATAACTTTATCTCCAGCTGTTTTACATTAACATAATCTCTGCTATTGGACATTTTTATTGTTCTCCTTTTTCTTCTTTATATAAAAATTCTTGTAATATTTATACTCTTAATCTTTTCTCTATTTTGTCTTATTATTTAAATTGATCAGTAAAAGCAAATCAATACTTAACAGTTCTTAACTAAAATAAGATGGTTAAACATATGTATATCCTCAAACAACTGTGTTTAAGTATGCTTCTTTCATCTCACCACTTTTTCTGTTATTGCAAATAATTATTACCACACATGCATACGCACACACACACACCACACACATATACCACTCTGCAAATTAGGTAAATATTAACATTTTCTTCTTTTACAACACGTCTACATAACTGTCTTTAGATTGAACTTTTAAATTATTTTATCTTTTATTTTCACAATTCTGTGAATTATTTATTGGTGTTATTAGCACAATTTTTAATCAAAAGAATTATCTTTTCATTCATTTGTATGAACTCCTTTTGAATTATTCCCTTCATTCTATATTTATAGCAAATTATACTATACTATTATATTTCACTATACTGCATTATATTTTACTGAGTTTATCACTACCATTTTGTAGTTAATTTTCTCTCAATATTAATTTTCTCTATCTTCTTGAAATAAATAGAAATCCATGAATATTTCCATGAAGACTTCTTTGTTTGAAAACTTTCCTGTCTTAATTAGTAGCCTCCTGATTCTCACATTAAAATATCTGAGGTCAATTTTGATACTTCCTTTTCTTTCATACTGCACCTGTAAATTCTGTCAAAACACTATTACTGCAATCAGTTTCCACCACTGTCACTGCTAAGAATTTACTCTATGTCACCATCATCTCTCACCTGGATTATTGCACTATCTTTGTGACTGATCGTGCTTCCATGTTGGCCCCTATTTTCCTATTTTCCACACAGTTGCCAGCATGATCCTATTAAAATGTCAAGTCAGATCAGATCAACCCGAAAAACGTTTTATCTGGAAAAAGCCAAATTTTGAAATGGCTAACTGTACACTACATAATCTGTAAAGTCTTAGACCTTGTCCCTGAGTATGCAACCTCACTGTCACTCTACGAAAGCAAATTGGTCTCTATGCTCTTCTTCAATCAGACCGGGCTTGCCTTCATCTTAGTTCTCTGCACTGGCTCTTCCCTAGGCCTGGAATTCCCTTGTGAATGAGTCTCTTGGAATCACTTGAAAAAAATCCTTCTATCCTTTTATTATTATGCTCAATATTTTAGGTGAATATAATAAGCATAGGAATATTCTCTATTAATAATATTTTTGGCAAGAATTATTAATGCTCCTCTAAGAAAATCCCTTTTTACTAATGATTCCAAACTATCTTTTCATTAGACCACCAGGTAATAGTCTTCTAATAACTAATATTCATTTCTGAATACATGATCAAATTTTAAAAGAGCCTATTCTATTAAGAGATGAATTTTAAATAAAATTTGCTTGTAAAAGTTAATAATTATTATCAAAATGCATGTTCTGTGCTATTTTCATCAATTATACTAGTAATATTTGTAATGGTAACTTGATCCAGAAAAGTTTTTAGTACCCAGAGTCATTGCTCATACAAAACTTAAAACATAAAGTTTGATCACACAAAACTTAAAACTAAAACAATAGTTTACATATTTTGGTGGCAGAAGTTTATCATGAGTTAATCCACAACCTTTCAAATATGACTAAATATGATTTCCCAGGAGAATATGAAAGATACATTACTTAAAATTTTTTACTACTAAAGAAGAACATGTTCAAACACATATACATGAATTGACTGTGGATGTGATGGTTAATTTTATGTATCAACTTGGTTAGGCTGTGGCACCCAGTTCTTTGGTCAAATAACAGTCTAGACGTTTCTGTGAAGGCATTTTTTAAAATTCAATTAACATTTAAAATCTATTCACTGTATGTAAGGTAGATTACCCTCTGTAATATGAGTGGGCTTTGCCCAACGAATTGAAGGTCTTATAAGCAAAAACAGATTCCCACCCCACAAAAAAGGAATTCTGTTTCAAAAGTGCAACATAAAAGTCTTGCTAAATTTTGAGTTTTCCACTGCTTGCCTGCCCTGCAGATTTCAGACTCATGATTACAACAACTCTTATACGTGTGAATGCATTTATATATGAGTGTATATACTATGTTAAAAACTCCTTAAGACATAAGTATTTAACTTTGGTCAGGTTAACTGATGATTTGTCTATAACAGAAAGGGAGGGGAAGCATAAGCCTTAAGCCTCAAGCCTCACCAGTGGTTTAAAACTTTGCCTTTATCTGGAAGGTGAAGACAGAAAAGCAGAATTGCAAACTTATATTCATAAACATAAATGACTGTTTAATCCAGTGTGTTGTGAAGCAATTACATACACCATGTGAACAAATGCCAGATTATTTAGAGGGAAGACTCTTTCAGAACAGTTTTCTGAAGAAAGTTTGTCTGTATGTGTGCAATATGAAGTGTGCATTGTGAATCAGTTGTGGAAGAATTTGCAAATTTTCTATTGTGGTAATATGGACTTTCAAAATGTTCATTAATTTTTCATTTTAGATGTATTACTTCTATTCAACAAGAACTGTATACAACTTATGGAGCATTGTCACAGACAACTGGGAAGAATTTAAGTATTTAAATCAGTTTTGAAGTCAAAGTCATATTTCAAAATATGCAGTGAGTAATGGAAAGTTTTTGTTGGTGGTGTTTATGACCCAAATAAAATAATTTCGTCAATTTTAGACTTGATGAAAAAGAGTATTTTCTTTTGATTTTTGATTGATATTTCTTGCTGCTCTTTTCACTGTAATGTTCATTTTTTTGGTTGTTGTTTTGTTTTGTTTCTTCCTTCTTTCCACAAAATGTTGTTTTATAGCCAATTTGGAGACATGCCTGGTAACATTATGTAAAGATAGGATAGCAGAAATTTAAACTTACGTTTTATTTTAGTTAAAGTGTATGCAGATTAACTGCCATTTGGGGTAGTGGATTCCTAAATATACACCTGCTAACCACTATTTGATTATTTTCTCCAATTAATGTCATGTGATTTCATGACTCAACATATATTTATATAAATTATTCCACTAAAGAATAATAACGTATGGGCAAAAATTAGGTAAATTTTATTTCACTAAAATAATAGTTTAAATTTAAATATACTAAGTATCACTGAAAATATATTTTATTTGATAGTTTTTAAAATGTTAAGAAACTTTCCCTTTTACTTAAGTGCCACATACATGTATGTATGCAAACACATAAAAAAAACTCAAATAATTACCTACCAATAAATCTTGCCCAATTTGAAAAGCTTTGTTGTGACACTATCATCTCATAATAAATATGGAGGAAGATAGTTTTATGTCCCACTGAAATAATGCCAACTTTCTATCAGTTCCCAGTGAATGATGCCACCTCACGATTTCCTATAAAATCTCAATTTTCCTTGAAGAACTTTTATATAAAACTGACAGATTTGATACTGCTCTTTCATGACATGACTAAATCAGAACTCGTAGTGTCATGTTTGCATGCAAAATAATATTGCTATAATATTGTATGCCTTGATTTACTTTTACATTTCATTTCTCATTTTGTATCTATCTATCATCTTTCTCTCTCTCTCTCTCTCTCTCACACACACACACACACACACACACACACAAACACAACAAATTCAGGATAAAGTTGACTTTAATGTGTTATGGTAGTAGACAATATACCCCAAAGCCAGTTGTGTAATATATAACTGAACGATGCTTGAATGTTTACAGCCATTGCTCATGTTTATTTCCTACATCATTTATTCTATGTGTAGAAAAAACATGTAGCTTTTGTATATTAAATTGCATCTTAAAGTAAATAATTTCAAAACAATCGTCTTTTTCTCTAGTACACAAGCACTATATAAATTATCTGTATATTGGTCATTCATAATTGTTTACCAAGGCTAAAACTCTCAAAATATAAATTTTTAAAAGCACACATTTAGATATTAACTGAATCTAAAGTGTATACTATTTGTATAGTATTTATGATATATAACTTCTTAAGTGCCTTCTAATAAAATATGTGATGCCAAGTATAAGGGAGTCACACAGTGTAAGGTATCCTGCTGCTCTCCATAAATTTACTAGTTGGTGCAGAGGTTATCAATACATTTTCTGTCTGAATGCAATTGATCTGGCCAGTGCCATTTCATGAATAATGCTTACACACTATTGTGTTACGGTTCTGAAATCCAGTGGGGTTGAGGGAATACTCTTGGTTGGGTGCCTCTGTTGGATAAAATAGCATAATCTCCATGGGGCTATTTTTTAGTGTATTGTGTTGCTATAAATGAATACATAAGGTTATATAATTTATAAAGAAATAAGTTTTATTTAGCTCACAATTCCGTGGCTGGAAGGTTCATAACTGGGCATTCAGTGAGGGCCTGAGGCTGCTTCCCCTTTGGGAGCCAGCTGTGCAGAGACCACAAGAGAAGAGAACAAGCAAGGTGGGAGAAGATGCCAGGTTCCTTTTAACAACCAGCTTTCTTGAGAAGTAATTGAGTGAAAACTCAGTCGCCTCCAAGGGAACACATTAGTCTATTCATGGGGGATTCCCTCTCCCCAGTGACCTTCAAAACTGGGGATTAAATATCAGCATGAGGTTTGCAAAGGAAAAACGTCAAAACCATAATAGACATGTAGTATGAAATTCATTCATCCCACATGCCTTCTGGAAATTCCTGGCCAATGACACACAGCTCTACATCTTGTGGGGACAACATGCATTTAAATGTACTATGTAGAGAAGGAGGTGTGACATTCTAAATTATGCAACCAGGACAGAACAGAGAATTTAAGGCATAAGAAGAATTATGATAGATGATTCAAAGAATAAATAAATTGTTTCAAAGTGAAATATTCATACCACAGACGAAAAGAAGGTACACAGAGTGAAGATATATTTCTTCTTCACACAGTTTCTTAGGTACACAGTTTCTTAGGAATGGGAATCTTTTTGTTGGGATGGTGGGAAACAAAGAAATGTGTTTTTCTTATATTTTTAGTTAGTTATTAGGTAAAGTTGGGATGTTTCTCTATCTAAATGGGTGGGGAAAAGAGGGAGAAAATGGGTAGAATGACAAACTGATAAATTATTGAAATTTTATTTGAAATAATGCTAAAATATAATGAAAATAAAGTGAATGGAGAGAAAAACTACCTACGAAAAATATATAAAAGAAAAAAGTAAGTTAGAAGGTTCGAATTAGGAATGAATAAATAAAACTCAGAAATGGTTAGAGATGGAATTTAGAGTTGTCATGAATAAATACACATATAAAATTGTACAGTATTGTACTCAAGTGAGGGGCTAATGGATACATAATCTTAAAGCTAAAATTTAGAAACTAGAGAATTGTTCAACATTCATTGACCATATGTAAGTGCTACATTATTACCTTTACTATTTATATAGGGTCTGAGAAGTCTGGCCAGAGGGTAGGAGAAAAAACATCCCTCAAAACATGTCCTCAGTGGTACTTTCATGGATATTGTTTTAAAGTATGCACAGGGATGTGATCTCTGCATCATACAAAATCAATCCAGCTTTTGGAATTTGGAGTATGGTATATAGTTATTTCTGAGGTTCTTTCTCTCTCATCAATATTATGCTGTGTGGACAAAGTAAGATCAAATACTAGGAGTGATGGTTCAATTTTATTTAACTTCCAGTTAAGTACAACAATCCAAATGAGTTCTGGTCGAAGGCAAAGGAAGCATGGAATAGAGAAAACAGCAGAGCAAGAGAGAAATACATGTATAGTCTTGTGAAGAGTTACAGAGCATGAAACAGTCACAAAATTATGGATGTATTTTGTTCATTCTTCATCACATGGTGTAATACATGGACTAGGTTTAGTCATTATTAGGAAAAACAAGGCTGAAAATTAAATTTAGTGTTTTCAGCATAGATGGAATATATTATCTCAGCTGCCTAATGACATGTAAGTATGTTTGTGTGTGTGTATCTGTCTTTGTGAATTAATGATAGATGTTTTAAATTATCAACAAAATATATGATACGCATGAAGTCTACACTGTTTACTCACACATTAACTAAATCAATGGGTCATTAAAGGAAAAAAGTAGTTTTCATGCTTATATATTTCATACTTTGTGTCCCTCAAAGTATCTAGCACAGTGCCATTAATAAACTGTATGAAACTATGAGAAATGAATAAATGCATATTGTCTCGCTGTGAATGAAATGATGTGCCTTGAAGATAACTGTCTAGCATTCAAAATGAAACCTTTTAAAATATAAAATAGAATGTTTTTTGTGAAGTGGCCTGTTAGCTATATGACTTTAACTTAAACATGACTACTATCACAGGAATAGCAAGAGATTCATCTTTGTGTGCTTGGTTGGTAGGGACCAGCTCACCAATGTCTTTCTTTAAACTGCTTCAGTGATTAACACACAAAAAAGTATATAGATCAATTGGCAATGCCCGCCATGTACTCCATAGATCCATTAGCAATGCCTGCCATGTACTCCATAGATCCATTAGCAATACCTGCCATGTACTCCAGACATGGGTGTAGTGGCATGCATATTTGCTGACCCTGATCTAATTCATTTATAAAGTAGTTGCCTTCATAATATTTCAAATTATAAAATGGGCTTCTTATGATAAAAAGGACATTACTGAAGAGAGAAACAATATAACAATTGAGCTAGAGGCAAGACTTGGAAAAAGGGAGATACAATTAGTCTTTGGGGACTGCTGGAAATGTTAGAACATCTGAGCAAAGGTCAATGCAAAAAATGAGTATGACTGTAACATATTACACATTAAGCATTAATATCAAATATAAGCAGGGCCCATCTACAAATAAATAGTTCTGCTGAGAGTACTTCTAAATACCTTTATCGCTTGGCTCTGTGCCCCCAAACTCTCATTACCCCGGTTTATCTCCACTTCTATGACTATTTTTCTCTCTCTCAATCTATATTTTTTCAAAAAAAGGTAATTGGTGATTGCTGCTTCCCTTCTTCTTTCTCTGTTCTTACGAAACCATTGCTGTTTTAATAAAGTTGAAAAAAAATACTCTGCTCTTCTCAACTATGTTTAGTGAGCTACAAATATTTGATAAGATCCTTCTAACTGTGGAACATTAAGACTCATCCTCACTGAGTTCACTTCCAAGTTGGGTTTTTAGAAATGCAGAGATTTAGTTAGACAATGTTCAAGTCAAATATTGTCAAGACACATTTTTGAAGCTATAAATGATACTTCAAGTATTTGGAAAAGCTTTAGTGTTAATCAATGACTGAAAACTGGCCTTGATAAATTGCTTAACCATTCTTACTAATTACACAATACATATCCATTGATGAATTTATGTTGCAGTTCCTTCCAGTACTTTAATTCATTCTTGTCTATTGTCTACTGTAGGCATTATCTCAAGAGGCAATTTCAAAAGTGCAGAGTACTCATTTGCCTCTTACAGAGAATCTATGTATGTGACATTGACCCAAGGTAGGTGTCCTAAAATTTTTGTAACAGATACATGAAATTTTGTCTACTCTTCAGAATAACTAAAAAGGAGAGACTTCACACTTGATGCCATTAAATGTAGAAAATTAAAGAAAATGATGCACAAAATTCATAAATTCAATAAGTTATCAAAATATGAGATCTGCTGATGCAAAAGGCAGGCTTTTATTTCAGAGAAACAATCTATAGACTGGGGAGACTCAGCCTCAGGTGCAAGCAAAAGTGCACTCCAGAGAACAAATGGAGGGTTTGATTTTTTTCAATAGAGAAATCTCCTGCTCTAGTTCCTATCAGGTTTGTTTTCAGAAATGTTGGATTCAAACTTGTTATCACTGAGTCCTGATTGGTCAGGACAGCAGAGTCCTGATTGGGTAATTTTCAAGTCTGAAACCACAAATCCATTTTAATTAAAGATTTCCAGGTGATTGATTGGGAATCTTTAGTCCTTGGTCACAGGGGCTACTCCTACTCAGAGTTGTAAAAGCAGAATGTTTGTCAAGGGCTGTATTTTCTTCCAAGAATACAGAGTGTGTGGCCGCTTTCTCACCACACTGTGGCTGCCTGGTTCTGTTTTAAAATTTGAAGTGTCTCTCTTAGGCATAGAGTATCCATTTTGCCTAGATATTTTGGATCTTTTTACAAATATATTATCATTTTTAAAAATGGTATGTTTTTATTATTGTTCTCATTGTCAAGTAATCCGAAAGGTTTCTCTGAGAGTAATTTAATGAGCTCAAGCGGACTGAGTAGTGGAAATAGCAATACATTTATTGTTCTTCTATGATTTACAAATCACTATCATCTAAAAACCTGTACAGGAAATAATATATTTTGTGTTTTTTAGGAACCACAGTAGAGATATATTAAATTTGAGTGATGTATCCAAAGTAACACAATCAGCAAGTCAAGAAATAAATAGTAAAATAAGCATGTCTCCATGTATTGTCATGCACTCTTGCTATTACACTGTGGTGCCTTCTATTCTTTTAAAGAATAAAAAGATCAAAAATTATTTTGCAATAATTGCCCTAATGCAAATCTTGCCCGTTGATAACATCATATGAGTTGCCAGTATAAAGAATATTTTACATTAACTAAAACTGAATTAGGAACATTTCAAAGAGTAAATAGTTCTCTTCAAATCTGAATCAAATGTCAAAGGTTCATGACTTTCTTTAAATTGTTTTTGAAATGAAGAACCTTGAAATTTTTGAGTTTGTGAGCATTGTGTACCATTTACTTAAATCTTATAGTTTATGCTTGTTTCAACTACAAAAAACAATCAAAACAAACAACAAAAAAAGAGTAGTAAGTATTTCACTATCGAGGAAATCATTGATAAAAGCCTGGTGTGTGTGAAGGTATAGTTTCACAGATTCAAATGTCATTGAAAAAAACTTCAAAAGAGAGAAAATTCGTTGAATTACATCAAGGAATTACTTTCAGACATTAGTCTTAATAACACAATTGGATTTTATTTGATAATAAAATGTGGATTTTAATGCCATTCATTTTTTAAAGACATCTACTATTTCTCTAACAACTTTATAGAACAACAACAAAAAAAAACAGTATCATGACCATAACTTAAGAATAAACTAAAATTCAAGTAGATAAGCACGCTAGCATTGAAATAAACTATCTTTAGTACAATGGCCTTTCAATTCTTTGTAATGTTATATTTAAATCAGGAGAAAGCTTTTGAGACCATGGTCTCAAAACTATGATTATTAATTAAATCATATTTTATGTATTATTTAAATTGCAGTACTTGGGTTACTATAAAACACAGAGGTAGAAATTGGTAAGGTTTATTCAATATCCTCAGTTTGCACATTTTCTTCCTTGGCGACTACTACTCATTAACGACATACACAACAATATTAGATGATGAGAAGACACCTTATCTTAGGGTATTTTGCAGCCCTAGGTTTTCAAATCATTCAACGGGACCTAGAAACTTTTATTGCTGTTTTCGACACTAAAATCTATCCAAATGGGGTAAGAGAGGCTTTTCCACATATAGGTCTTTCTATGAAAAATTTCATTCCCAAATAAACGAGTAGATGTTTTTCTAAATGTATTTTTTAGCTTCTGAGCTCATGTTAGCTATCACTAGAGATTACTCCTGCAGGTAGACATAAGAAGCAGTGATATTCTGAGGCACAGTGCCATGGAATTCTGTCACCTCATCAAAGAATATTTGGGATAATCTTTAATGGGAAAAGTTAAAATATTTGATCATTGTCATTTTACACATGGAACAACTAAAGCCCGAGTAGGTTAATATCATTGGCCAAAAGTTGGTTTTATACAAAGATACATGACCATCTCAAAAATGGTGAAAGAAAAATTGTTAAGTGTCTCAGCCCCTCGGATTGGTGGATGTTCTCTTCCTCCTTACCATAACAGAGAACCTGTCAAAAATTAAACTTGATTGATGACTAAAGGCAAAAACCTCTTTATATATTGCTCTCAGACTAGGATCAATTATAAGACTTGTATCAACTTAACTCTTACTATAGCATCCTGTGCTTAGAAGGAATATAAACTTCTCAGTCAACTTTTCTGTATTCATTTCAGAGACCACTTTGTATTCCTGTTTCTTGCTTAGTTATTATATTTCAACGGGGAGCATGACTACATAAAATGAAACACAAAGTAAGGTTTGCTTTTCTAGCAAGTACACATACTAGAAGATTGACTTGGGCTCATTTTGCTACCGTTGATGTTGCCTTTTCTAATCCACTTTCCACAATTCTAATGTCTGGAAAATACATGATTTACTTAGCATGTGTATGAGATGGAGGTAGAAACAGGAAGACATAGATAATAATATTGCCTGCCACAAACAGTCATGAAAATACCCTTCGGTGGACAGTGATCGACATCAGCATCAGAGACACATACAGAAACACATTTCAACATTGCCTTTGAAGCAAATGTTGGGAATAATAATTTCATGTTTTCAGAGAAAGGGAGAATATGAACAAAAATTGCACAGAGTATTAATATTGTCAACAAGACGAATGTAATCGACTTGTCAATTAAAGGTACTTTGCATGGAAGATGCAAATATTTTAATCTTAAACTACTGTTTATTTCGTTCCTGTAGACCCATAGAGATTGATTTGTGTATCTTCTTTAAAAATAGAGACCCTGCTCTCCTTTGTGGTAAAATCTTTGAGAGAGATATATATAATATATATGTATGTATTTGTATATATTTATGTGTATATATATATGCAACCTTTGAAATAAAAATTTTTGAAGTAGAAATATGTTTGTATATGTATATATGTATTGTATATATTTATGTGTGTATATATACAACCATTGAAATAAAAATCTTTGAAGTAGAAATATATATATTTGTATATGTATATATGTATACATACATATATACATATACATATATACATTTTATATGTAAAACAAGAATATTTAGACTTTCATATAAAGGTTTCATAGAAGTCACCAAGTCAATTATACTTCAATTTAAAAATGAGCTGGTTTTATTATAGATATTTGACAAATAGCCTATGTTGAATGTTTATTTTATGAAAGTTTCATATGATATATAGGTTTATTTTACTGGCGGTACATTTAATTTAGAAAAATATTAATGCATATAGATATTCCTGATCTATCACCATAGCTATATTGATTAGAAATAATCTAATTTATGGATTATTAAATTTAATTACATACTACAGAATCTAGGTTATCAACAGGTAGTTGTCACCCAACTAGATGTACTTGCAGTTCTTGCTAACTTCACATCTGGCATAAACTATTCTAAAAACTAAAATGATCCATTAGGTAGCAGCATGTCTTCTGAATACTCCAAGATCAAACTCATCTCAGTGATAATATTTCATTTGCTTTTGAGTACAGGTTAGGAAAATGTTTCCATGTTAAACATTGTTAGTTTTAGCTTAAAAGTACAGAAACATTTCCAGGTAATAAAACATGTTTACCAAGCTGCACTGCCTCAAGGCTACACCACCTACACCATACAGAGTTGATCAAATGAAATCATCATTCTTTACAACAGGCTTGTCAAAAAATGTTCACTGGAATATTGCTGTCAAGTTACCTGAAATAAAGTAGGCCGGAGTCATTGCACACAGCATTCTAGATTTCTACTTTGTGGTCACCCTATATCATTCTCCAAATTCCTGCCCCTGCAGAACTCACAAAAGCTGGGATCAAAGCAGATCCTGACAGCTGATCGGTGATACATCAGCCTCATTCGTTTCATAAAATTGAATGTAGGCAACATTTTTACACAAGAGTAACAAGCAGTTAAGAATAAGCCTTTGCAATGGAAGAGATATTACAATGCTGCTTTGATGACTTAACTAAAGGACTCTATGTTGCATTTTTATCTTAAACTTGAACCCACTCTTTCAGTCTAAGGCAGGTATTCACATAATGATAAATACAATTTTAATTAATAGAATAATTGCTTTAAAACTCCAGGCATTCAATTTCCAATTTTTTTTAGAAAAACAGTTACTATTGTGAAACTTGTTTTTCTTCTATAGCTCATATGTAAGGAACTAGAATTATATAATTCTGGACTTATAGCTTGCTTTTTACTCTGCTTTGCTTTACATTTTTTCTTAATTCATCTTTTTTTTGTCCTTTTTGCTTTCCTGCAAATTATACTTCTAATTTGCTCATGAAAATTTTCCCACTGAATTAATAATAATGTATCTATTAAAAAATAAACAATCTCATATAAATCAGATTGTCAAGAGTTTTAGATGTGTGCTGCTGACACAGTCCTATATCCTTTCTTTGCTGGATTACTTTTTAGTTGGAAAGATGATATGTTGGCCAATAAAGTCATTTGAAATGCAGTACTGTATCTGAATTTCTTATTTTATCTAAAATTCTATGAAAATAAAAGGTATTAAAATAAGACAAACAAGTGAAAAATGAATTATTTTCCTTCTAGGTAAAAATAGATAAGCATATGTTTTAACTGTTAGTTATTTAAAATATATGTACCAAATCAGAAGCAGGATCCACATAGAGTTCTCCACCTACTAAACAGTCTATTTTGTATGGTGGTCAGCATATACGGAAAGTCATAAGTCATAAATATGAAAATACCACTTATTCTCATTGTATGAAGTGGTCAAGTTGAAACTGTCCTAAAATGCCACATTTCCCCACTGCTGTTGATTCAGTAGCATTCAAAAGACTAGTAGTTTTTTTAAAGTGAGAAGAGGATCTTAATATCCATCTTGAATGCAAAAGCCTATAAATTATGAAATTAAATGATTCAATAAACAATTCTTGAAGAAATCTACTAAGAGAACATATTGAGGATTCATGCATCTTTAAGAATATAAAAATACTGAACTATAGGGATATAGTTATATAAAACAGTTTATATAAAAATTTATAATCCAATTGCTATTATTATGTGCATTTTGCTAACTCTGGAGATCCTCTGCTCTTCACTAAGCACTTAGATATGCTATGAACTGTGATTGTTGTTAGCAGCTATGCTCTTTCCCTGGTCCCACATACAACCATGTTAAAATTTCCTAAGTCTCACATTTAGGAGAACATTGCAGGAGAAAATTTGCATTACCTTGATCTCATCTTAGATATTTGATTTTCTTACAGTGCATCAAATAAAATTTGACCTAGGAAAACATATACCAATATATACAGTAGGTATCATGTACTTTCAGAAAACCATAAAAATATTAGCAAGAGTTCTCATTCACTTTATGGGGGCAAGTGTGAGGTTCTAATTTCTCATTTGTTTTCAACTCATTTTTAATTGTCAGTTACTAGGTCCTGTTTGGATAACTCAGTGTTTCTCAGTTTGATGCAATGTGCAGCTTTTCCTTTCTGAACTCATAGGTGGAGGCTAATGTAGACTTGCCTAGGCAAATATTTGGTGCCTTGAGCCACTTTTTAAAGAAACACAGGCATGCATTGAAGACATTGTGGATTTGATTCCAGATCACCACAATAAAGTGAGTATTGCAATAAACACATCACACTAATTTTTCCGTTTCTCAGTGCATATAAAAGTTATGTTTACACTATACTATAGTCTACTTAAGAATGTAGTAAGTAGCCTTATGTCAAAAATAAAAAAGTACACATCTTAATTTTAAAAATAATGTGCTGCTAAGAAATATTAACAATTATCTAAGCCTTTAGTGAGTCATAATCTTTATGCTGGTGAAGAGTCCTTGATGTTGATGCTGCTGATGGATCAGTGTGGTGGTTGCTGAAGGTTAGGGTGGCTTTGACAGTTTTTTAAAATAACACAACAATGAACTTGGCCATGTCAATTGACTCTTGACATGAAAAACTTCATGAAAGTTTTTTTTCTTTTTTTTTTTTTTTTTTGAGCAATGAAATGCTGTTTGATGGCATTTTACACACTGAAGAGCTTCTTTCAAAATTGGGATCAATCCTCTCAAAATCTGCCACTACCTTATCAACTAAGTTTATGTAATATTTTAAATCCTGTGTTGTCATTTCAACAATGTTCAAACTATCTTTACCGGGAATAGATTCCATCTCAATAAACCACTTCCTTTTGTTCATCCATCAGAAACAACTCCTCATCCATTCAAGTTTTAGCATAAGATTGCAGCAACTCAATCTCATCGTTAGTTTCCACTTTTCATTCTAGTCCTCCCACTATTTCTAACATATATATAGTTCCTTCACTGAACTCTTAAATTCCTCAAAACCATCCATGAGGGTTGGATTAACTTCTTTCAAACTCCTTCTGTTAATGCTGATATTTTAACCTCTTCCCATGAATTGTGTATATTTTCTTTTTTTTCTTTTTTTTTTTTTTTTTTTTTTGTGTGTGGAGTCTCGCTCTGTGGCCCAGGCTGGAGTGCAGCGGCACAATCTTGGCTCATTGCAACCTCCACTTCCTGGGTTCAAGCGATTCTCCTGCCTCAGCCTCCCAAGTAGCTGGGACTACAGGTGTCCGCCACCACACGCAGCCAATTTTTGTATGTTTAACAGAGAGAGAGTTTCACCATGTTGGCTAGGCTGGTCTCGAACTCCTGACCTCAGGAGATCCACCCACCTCAACCTCCCAAAGTGCTGGGATTACAGGTGTAAGCCACTGCACCCAGCTGAACTGTGTATATTCTTAAAGGAATATAGAATAATGAGTACTTTCCAGAAGGTTTTCAATTTGCGTTATTCAGATCCACCAATGGAATCGCTATCTATGACAGCCATGGCCTTATAAAATGTATTTCTTAAATAAGACTTTAAAGTTGAATTTACTCCTTGACCCATGGACTGCAGAATGGATGCTGTGTAAGCAGGCATGAAAATATTAATCTTGTACATTTCCTTTGGTGCTCTTATGATGACCAGGTACATTTTCAATAAGCAGTAATATTTTGAAAACAATCTTTTGTTGTGTTTTGTTTTTAACTGAGCAGGAGGTCTCAACAGTTTGCTGAAAATATTTAGTAAACCATGCTGCAAACAGAGGTGCTGTTGTCTAGGCTTTTTTTCTATTTGTGGAGCACAGGCAGAGTAGATTTAGAATCATTCTTAAGGGCCCTGGCATTTTGGAAATGGTAAATGCACCTTACCTTCAATTTAATGTCATCAACTGCGTTAGTCCCTAGCAAGAGAGCCAGCCTGTCTTTCAAAGCTTTGAACTCAGGTATTGTCTTCTCCTCTGTATCTGTGAAAGTCCTGGATGACATCTTCTTCCAGTAGAAGACTGTTTCATCTGCATGAAAAATCTGTTGTTTCATATATTCATGTTCATCACTGAAATTAGATAAATTTTCTAAATAACTACTTGCTGTAGCTTCTACATCCACCCTTGCTGCTTCATCTTGTACATTTATGTTATAAAGATGGCATCTTTCCTTAAACCTCATGAACTGACCTCTGCTAGCTGCCAGCTGTTCTTCTGCAGCTTTCTCACCAATCACAGCCTCCAAAGAACTGAAGAGAGTTGGGGCCTTGCTCCAGATTTGGCTTTGGCTTAAGAGAATGTTGTGACTGATTTGATCTTCTATCCAGACTAGTAAAACTTTCTCCATAAGACCAAAAAGCCTGTTTTATATTCATATCATTCATGTGTTCACTGAGAAACACTTATAATTTCTTTCAGTAACTTTTGCTTTGCATTCACAACTTGGCTAACCAATTGGCACAAGAGGCCTAGCTTTCAGCCTGTACTGGGTTTAGATATGCCTTTCTCACTAACCTTAGTCATCTCTAGGTTTGTATTTAAAATTAGAGATGTGTAACTCTTCCTTTCACTGGAAAACGAGGGGCCATTTTAGGGTTATTAATTGGCTTAATTTCAATATGGTTAAAAAATGCAATGTCTGCAAAGCACAGTAAAGTGAAGCATAATAAAACAAATGATGCCCGTAGAACCTGCTTTAAAGCCTCTCACAATCAGTGGTAAGAAATCACAGTTTAAAAATACATTTCCTACTAATCTCTTGATAGTACTCCAAATGACAAATACAAATCACACATTCTTAATTTCCAAACAAAATAGGTAAGTAATGGGATTTTTTGGTTCAGGCTAGCTCTATTGTTCTTTCTCCTCCCCTTTCAGACTTTATGATTTTAATCATTCTCAATTTGATTGAGAGGTGTGTTTTCTACTTATTGCTCAAATAAAATTCTCATCATTGTACATGAAATTTGTTCAAGTTTTAATTAGGTAAAAGATTCAAATCTTTGTTATATTATGAGGTAAGGCAATTTCATTATTTACTTCCCCCAATCTCCCCTAGTATAGGAGAAAAAATATATAAAAAGTTAGAACCGTAAAATAAACTCATGAAGTCTCTTATTCATAAATTTTCAAAGACTAGACACTTTTATTAAGAACGTATAGTTTTCTGAGCTTATTTATATAGTGTCAGAGATTATAATGTTGTGATGATATTGTAAATGTTAACTCACCAGTAGAATATGTTTTTGTTCAAAACAAAAAATCTTTACTCTATTAGAAAATAGATTATATGGCCTTTTAATATACCTTTTGCTTTTGAACTTATTTTCCTTTCAGTTGTTGCATTACCAGTGCTCTTATTAAATGCAAAATAAAATCAGTAAAGCTATACTTTAGTGATAAAGTCTAAAATGTAATTTTAAGTAGGCTATATGTGTTTATCATTGAATAATTCTATGCATCTGCCAATCTATCATGTGGTCTATGCGAGACATTTATGATCATGTTATAAAGACAAAAGAGCATACAAAAAGAACGCTCGTAGTCAACACAGTGCTAATTATAGGAATTTATATTTGTATCAAGAATTGGTAAGTTCAAGATGGGTAGAGAGACTGGAGAAATCTTCATAGATGAATTAAACCTTGCTGTCATAAAAGTAGGAAACACTTGCTAAATATTTATTAACATAAAATGAGGCACAAACTTGTTACATCTCTTACCTAGATCATGGCAGTAACTTTAAAATGATCTCCCTGACCGTTTTAATCTCCCATCATCCTCTGCACTACTGATATCAGAGATCAAAATTGACCAGCCCATTTCCAGTTTTAAGTACTCCTGTTTTCTGTCTGCAGAATATAAAATAGAATCCAATGTCTTCAGTGAAAATCATAAAGAACATTTAAGTCTTACTCCTGGCTAAATTTTTAGTTCTGTTTACTTGCAATTCCCCACTATCAAGACCATTTCACGTAGCAGCAGCTCAGATAGCATCTCCACTGAAAAATCTTGGTTGTCTCCACAAGCTTGAATCTATGACTCTGTTCGGTATTTCTAAACTTTTGGGTAAGACCAATATTATGTAACCTAATTTATTATATTCTAGTATATGCACATATGTATATGGCTTCTTGATTTCATTGCCTTCTTGATTTCAAGGACCAGCAGTGGTACAATGAGACTGATAAAATATTTGCCTTTCTATGACTCCAGGATTAGTCCTCAATTGCTAACATCTTAATATCTTCTGGTAATGGCCTTGTGGGTGAGAAGAAGAGGCTCTCTAAACCTGGGTCAAGTTGAGGCTGAGAGAAATGAAAATAGATACATAAGAAAAAGGAAAGTACTACACCTTCATATCGTTTACTTTCAACTTTGCCTGTTCTCATATCCAATATGTAGATTTTGAAAAGCTGTGAGAAGTAATCTATTTTTAAAATTCATAAAATAGACACTTTATTCACAAATTTGCTGTTTTAAAATATCAATTGAGTATAACGTTCTGTAACTATTTTATTTTAAAGACTTTCAAATAGCCCTCAAATCTTCAAGCAAAATTAATGATTAATATAATTTTGGAACATAAGGTTTTAAAGATAAAATATTTGTTAAGAAATAACTCCTTGTGTGAGACTTCTCAATAAAGAATTGAAAGTATAAAGCCTGACCTTAAAACTATTTTCTATTATCAAGGTCTATGTAACTAATTCTTCTTCCAGAAATAAAACAGGGAACAGCCAACTAAAAATCAATTCACCACGTCTGAAGCTGCCAGATCCAGAACAAGCAAGAGCAGACATAATATGATTATGAAGACTCAGAGCACTCAGGACATACAACTGAATCCCACGTAAATTGCCAGCCAAAGGGGGATGTTGCTGGATGTCCTGCTATCAGGGATTTAGAAAGATCAAGCTTTTCGATCTATGTTTCCAAGGTGAGGTAGATATCATGTTCAAAAATTAGGCTGTTATGGTCACAAATTCTGCCAAAACTTTAGCTCATTACCTGTAAACAAGTGTTCAATAATTTCAACATTAGTATTGTTGGGTATTTAGCGTATTAAAACATTTGCCACTGTTATGAAGATTTTTCTGAAAAAAAGACCTATTTGAAATAATCTCTATTTTATTGTAGATAAAAGTGAGACATGAAAAGAAATGCTTTTTATTACACGATGCAGTGTATTAGTGTCAGAAAGTACCTGAATGATTAATCTAATACTATTTGTGGTGGCGTACAATAATAAACCTAAAAAAATCAAGACAAGAGAACTAACAGAGTTTTTCCTTGACTTATGAATGTCTATACATAAACTTTTATGTGTGTAGATATGAAATAACATTTAGAGTGCATACACACATACACATTTATTACATATCTACTCAGAAATACTTTATTGTAGAAAAATATTCTATTAAATCAGGAAAATGAGCATTATTATTTACACATGGATAACATAGCCAACATGCATTTCCATATCTATACAGCAGGTATAAGGTGGAGCATAAGTTTTTAAGAATTCAACTTCTCCACAGCAGAGACAACATAAGGAGAAAAACAGGACCATTGACCCAGTAGCCCCACATCCAATGCCAACCAGACAGAAAACTTTCCTTATACCAGACATCATCATCTCTTTATGGAGTTGAATACTGAGCTAGTTGAATAATTGTGCAAAATGATATTTTTGAATAATGAAAGTGAATTGGGTATTAGCTGGCAATTTTTTCAGGCATACAAATGGTGGCTGAAATTTATTAATATACTATTAAAATAGAACATTATTTTCCTGTTGATATTTAATTATTTTCATCACCTGTATTCCTGTACATATATATATGTATATATTCATTTTAATAGGCAATGCTACCTTTAAACATTTAAAGAAAGCCACATTTTTATCCCAAAGATGACTTTGCCATGTCAGTGTACTGCTTCATCTTTGTCTCCTGTTTTCTGTGCTAAATAGATAGAAAGATTGTATCTGTCTCTGTTTTTTAGAAGAAAAACAAACAAACTTTTTTTTTCTCCATGATTGAGTCCAATGAGAAAAATGCCCATTGGTTTTGCAGATATCACTAAACACTGTGGCACTCCCTACAAATCACTCTTATAGATCTTCCTCGAGGTAGCCACCTGGCATTGTGCTGTTAAGTCACTTAAAGTCACTGTGAAATAGGATATAATTTCACTCACAGTATTTCCAAACCATGGAATAATGAAATATGCTAATAATAGGGCTGTTCTGTGTCACCATTCATGATTTCTTAACTTTCATGTTGGTATTAGCAAAAGGTACAATTACCTCTGGAAAAGTATCATCCTGATTTATCACTACATCATCTTCAAAATGACAGTATTGCAATTTGGAAGAATCTCCTAACTAGCAGGGAAGAAAGTGGACCATCATAATCCATGACATTGAAAAATTCTCATTTTTGTTTTCAGAGTCAAAGTTATTTGTTGCTTTGCTTTTGGATTTTTGGTTATGAATCCCTTGCTAGATGAACAGTTTGCAAATATTTTCTCCTTGTCTGTGATTCGTTTCTTCAGTTTGTTGATTATTTTCTTTGCTGTACAGAAGCTTTTAGATTAATATTATCCCATCTATTTTTTCTTTTGCTGCCTGTGGTTCTGAGGTCCTATCAAAAACAAAAACAAAGCAAACAAACAAACAAACAAAAATCACTTTGCATAGACCAATGTCCTATAGCATTTTCCAATGTTTTTATTTTCTAGTAGTTTCATAATATTAGGTCCTACATTTAAGTCTTTACTCCATTTTGAGTTGATTTTTGTGTGATGAAAAGTAGGGAGATCTGATTCATTCTTTTGCATATAGATATCCAGTGTTACCAGTACCGTTTATTAAAGAGACTGCTTTTTCTCCACTGTATGTTCGTGGTGACTTTGTTGAAAATGAGTTGACTGGAAGTACATGGATCTTTTTTGGGGTTCTCCATCCTGTTTTATTAGTCTATTGTCTGTTTTCAAGCCAGTACCATGCAGTTTTAGTTACTGTAACTTTGTAGTATAATTTGAAATCAGAGTAGTGTGATGACCCTATGTTTGCTGGTTTTACTAAGGATTGCTTAGCTCTTAGGGTGTTTTCTGATTTTAGATACATTTTAGGATTTTTTTTTTCCTATTTCTGTGAAGAGTTTCATTGGATTTTAATAGCTATTGCATCGAATCTGTAGAGAGTTTTGGGTAGTATCAATGTTTAAACAATATTAATTTTTCCAATCCATGAGAATGCAGTATTTTTTCACTTTTTTCCTCTTAGATTTCTTTTCATCAGTGTTTTACAATTTTTTAATATACAGATGATTTATTTCTTTGGTTAAATTTATTTCTATGTATTTTTGTAGCTATTATAAATTAAATTTATTTTTTTATTTCTTCTTCAGATTGATCACTGTTAGTGTATAAAAATGCTACTGAATTTCATTTGTTAATTTTGTACTGTGCAATGTTAGGAAGTTCATTTATTATAAGTTTCTGGTGGAGTCTTTAGGTATTTTTAAATATAAGATGAAGTTATCTGTAAAGATAATTTGAATTCTTCCCTTTTAATTTGGATTTTCTTAAATTTTTTATCTTGCCTAATTTGTCTGGACAGAAATTTCAACACTATGTTGAAAGAAAGTTGTGAAATTGGACATGTATGTCTCACTCCAGATCTTAGTGGAAAAGTTTTCAATATTTTCCATTCAGTAGAATATTAGCCATAAGCTTGTTGTATATGACCTTTATCATGCTGAGGTGCACCGTTTCTATACCAAGTTCGTTGAGAGTTTTTATCTTAAAGAAATGTTGATTTTTATCAATGCTCTTTTAGCATCTATTGAAGTAATTCTATGGTTTTTGTTTTTAACTCTGTGAATGTGATATATTATGTTCATTGATTTGCATATGTTGAAGTATCCTTGCATCCTTATAATGCTATAACTATTTTAGTGCCTCTTTTTCTATATCCCATAGGTTCTACTATGTTGTGTTTTCATTTTCATTTGTTTCAATAATTTGTTAAATTTCCTTCTTAATTTATTCATTGATCCATTGGCTGTTCAGAAGCATGCTGTTTAATTTTCATGCATTTCTACAGTTTCATGTTCCTTTTGTTATTAATTTCTAGTTTCATTCTAATATAGTCAGAAAAAATATTTGATATACTTTTGATTTTTTTTAATTTGTTGAGACTTATTTTGTGTCTGACATATGGTCTATCCCAGGGTTTCCCACCCCCGTTTGGTACTGGTACCTGAGACTGGTACTGGTCCGTGGTCTGTTAGGAACTGGGTCACACAATAGGAGGTGAGTGATGGGTGAGGTAGCGAATCTTTATCTGTATTTACAGTTGCTCCCCATTGCTCACATTACTGCCTTAGCTCCATCTCCTGTCAGATCAGAGGCAGTATTAGATTCTCATAGGAGCACAAGCCCTATTGTGAAATGTGCATGCAGAGAATTTAGCTTGAGTGCTCCTTGTGAGAATCTAATGTCTGATGATCTGTCACTGTCTTCTGCCAACCCCACAGGGGGCCTTCTAGTTGAAGAAAAACAAGCTCAGAGCTCCAATTGATTCTACATTATGGTGAACTGTATAATCATTTCATTATATATTAAAATGCAATAATAATAGAAATAAAGTGCACAGTAAATGTAATGCACTTGAATCATCCCGAAACCATCTCACCCCCAACTCGTGGATGTGTGGAAAAATTGTCTTCCGCACAACCAGTCCCTGGTGTCAAAACGTTTGGGGACAGCTGCTCTATCCTAGAGTAGGTTCCATGTGCTAATGTTAATAAAATACTACATAAATATCTGTTAGGTCTATTTGCTTTAGGGTATAGTTTAACTCCAGTGATTGTCAATTTCCTGCCTGCATTAGCTATCCATTGCTGAAAGTACAGTGTTGAAGTCACACACGATTATTGTATTGAAATCTACCTCTTCCTTTATATCAACTGGCACCTGCTCATGGGAAGAAGGTTGCTTTGCGTGTCTTATTGGCTCAGATGGGTATGCATCATCTAGCAAGGCCCTGGACAAGCAGTGTGGTTTCCTTACTTCAATAGGAGAGTTTACAGATAAGACTGGCTCCTATTAGTATATGCTGTGAAGTGGAGGCGGGTGTATCTGTCACATTTACTCCGACGGGCATGTGTTTCCCAGCAGGTCTCTGCACAGACAGGATAGTTTCTCAACTACAGCAGGGTGACTGGATCTGAGACTGAGTCTCCTCAGGATCTGCTGTAGGAAAAAGGCTGGAGAGCCTCGTGTTTACTCAGAGGGCTGTACATCACACAGCACGTTCCTGTAGCGGTAGGAGAGTTCCCTGATTGCAGTCAAAGGGGCAGGTTTTGAGACAGGGCCTCCTCAGAATTTGCTGTGGGATGGTGGCTGAAGAGCTTGGTCTTTTTGGTTCAGAGTGGCACCTGTCTCCCCAGAGATTGCTGCACAGATGAGACAGTTCCCTGACTGCTGAAGCAGGAGGGGCTGGAGCTGAGACGGAGCCTTCCCAGGATCTACTGTGGGCTGTGGGTTGGAGGCTGGATAGTCCATCTCATTGGCTCAGACAGACAGACAGACAGACATCTCCCAGTAGGTCTCTGCACAAATGGGATAGTTCCCCAACTGCAGTGGTAGAGGATGGAGCTGAGTCTAGCCCCTACAGGATCTGCTGTGGGGCTGAGACTGAAAAGCCCATCTCATTGGCCTGGACAGGTATGTGACTCCTGTCAGTCTCCTGTCAGTTTCCAGCGTAGATGAGATAGTTCCCTGACTGCAGCAAGAAGTGCGAGAGCCGAGACTGGGCTCCCTTGAGATCTGCTGTGAAATGGAGGTTGACAAATCCAGCTGTGATGCCTAGACTTTGGGGCTGGGAGACGTGATAGTCTTCCTGTGGGTCCTTGTGCAAACAGCAGCTCTGAGTTGAAACCTTAGCTGAGGAGGGCTGGAGTAGAACCACAGGGCAAGTTTCAGCCTCGTTGCTGAGGCCAATGTCGGCAGGCAGAGGAGCCTTTCCACCAAGACGCTAGCGTGCACAATTAGTTTTGGACCCCTTAGCAGATAGTTTTGCTTGCCAACTCAAGGCCAAATGAGGCTATAGCCAAGCTGCTTGGGGAACTGGGCCATTTCTGGGCTTGAACTTGGAAGAAGCTCAGTGGATTGCTCTGGGAGTGCAGACTAAACCCAGGAACAATGACCTGGGTGTTGTCACTCTCAAAACAATAGTCCTAGGTCTTGGGCTCCAGAAGAGTTTCAGAAACTCCTATTTGAATCCTGAGGCTCCTATAGGGAGACTTTTGACTGTGGATGGTTATAGAATTTTTGTCGTTGTGGGGGATATGAGGAAGCTATCTCCTATTCCACCATCTTGATGATGTCACTTTAGTGTTTAATTTTGATGAATATTTAGTAAATTTTTTAATGGATCATAATTTCAGCATCAGAATTATTTTTGATGTAAATGTGGATATGTTCTATTTTATAACATTGTATTTGAAATCAATTAGACTTACTTAAATTGAAAATAAGTAAACTTTAAGTAAGTAAGTACTTACTTAAATTGAAAATAAGTACATTTTGGAACCTATTTGAGAATATTTCCTTGATATAAAGAATTGATGTAATTATCCTAATTATTCCTTAGTGTTTTGTCAGGATTATAGTAGAAAAATGAATGGTAGGGAAGCCTAACTCGTGTTTTGAATCAAAAACATGGTGCTGCACATTGCTGTGTCCTGCCCGTTTATATCAAGTGTGGGAAAAATAAAGAACTCTTTATTTAAATATATGTGTATTCACTTATCAATGTATTAAAATATTAATTAAGGGATTATTGTGTGAAGATAATATGCTAGCTGTTGATAATTAAACAAAAAACAAATCAGACTTGAAAAAGTGATAACATCTTTTTAGGAAAGGGCCACATATATTGAGAGAATAACAAAGATATTCAGATTGAGATTTTGAGTTAAAAAAATAATTTTTCTGCATAAGTATTACTTGACCTAAGACTTAATGAATAAGTAAGAGTTAGCCATTTATGGATTGGTGAAATGATAATGGGACAATAACTTCAGATACAGAAAGCATCATGTGTAATATTCTTCCTGGGAAAAAGCATAACACAGAGGCAATTGATGTGAGACCAGAAGGACTGAAGTACAGAGCAGGACAAAAGATGTAACATGTGAAGTGGAAGTAAAGGCAAACCAGACTGTCCAAAACCTGCTGGCCATCTAAACAATACTTAAACTATATGACAGAATATGGATGCTTGAAACTTTCTTGTGTCTAATCTTTCCAAGAAAGGTAGGTCCACTGTATGACATTCTGCTAGGAGAAAGATCACTGGACCCAAATTCAGGGCTAAATGTGTAATTAAGCTCTTTAACTTCCATCGTTAGTGGATGGTCACCCACAACGGCCATACTAATTACAGAACACAGAAGTGCTATAGTGGAACGTATGAAGGGACATCTGAGAGCAAAGTAGATGAAGCTGTACAGGGAATCAGATAGTTGATGGGCATAGCTGAGCCACAGATCTAGGGCCATGTAAGAACCACACATGCCTCTGAGCATTAACAATATGGGAACTATGTTGTTTCATGGTTCAACCAGATTGATGAGTGGGATACATTTGCTAAGCTGAAAGTCAGTAAATTGGCTTTGAGTGGAATCACTTCTCATTGAATTTTCTATATAAATTCAAAAACTACAAAAACTCTAAGGCCATGAGGAAATGATGACTCTGAAACCAAGGAATCCGTTGGCCTACTAATGCTTCCAAACCATGACAACTGCCCATCCTTTCCTGACACAATGGCCTGGTCATGAGAGTAGCGAGCACACAGTGGAGTGAGGGGATGGCATGAAGTGGGGCATTTTACCTTTTCCAAGTGTGATGTTGAGGATCAGTATATTATTTCATTCCAAACTTAATTTTTCACTTGCCAGGCATAATCAATTAGTGTTTCCCTAATATCCTCTCTCCTCTACACAAAAAGTAGATATTTTTGAATAACTAAGAAAGATTTATAAATGGGATATGTGAGAGTATATTCAAATAAATAGACTGAAAGATCACAGGACCTTCAAAATAAATATCTTAAAGGTGTAGGAGAAAGTGGAAAAAATGGAGTGTTCATTCTTTAAGAAGACAAGACAGGATGCAGTACAAAGCACATGTGAACAAATTTGCCTCCAGGAAAGACAAAGACACTTTCTACTTCTTAAAAGACAGAAAGAAAAAAATAAAGACTGGGGCATATGGCTGTAGGTTTCTAGAGTTGTCGGTGGGGAGATGAAGGAGTTCCCATCTGATAGTTTCTATTTTTTACGATGAATTCCGTGGCAATATCATCAGGTGAACATGTGTGTTGTGGGAGTTAGAAAGGCCTAAGATGTTTGAGAACAAAAAAGAAAATGTATAATGGCAAAGTCTTCAGGGAATACAAGGGAGGAGTCAGACAGGACTGAAGTCTCCCTAACCACTTTTCAAGAAATCGTCAGCATTAAAGCTATCTTTTGTAGGGGAGGTTCAAGTTATGGCTCGTGAGAGTATGAATTTATATAATGGGTTTAATTGTTCCAAAATAAAACAGGGATATCAGATACAGCATAGTAGACTGGGCCAGAAGAGAACGTTTGTAACGAGCAATTTAGGCACCTTATATAACCTCTAAGTTTAAAATTTTCAACGTGAAACTTTACAATAATAACAAATCTCATGCACCTGATTTATTGAAGGACTTAGCATGTGTGAAGCATTTATTACAAAACCTGGCACGATTTAGTCTTCATTGATGGTACTGATGAGGGTACCAGTAGAGACAGTTATTATTGTTTCAGACCCCCTTGATTGAGAGAGACACTGAGAGCAGAATATATCATAATCTGTTTCCCAGCTCACTTTTTTTTTTCAGGCAAATTTTTTCTACACCATCTGCTTACTTTCCTGCTCTCTACATATGCTCCTTCATTTCAACTTTGTCTGTTACACTCCAGCCTGGCTGAACTATTTACAGTGTTCAAAAAAATGTCATGTCACCTTACACATATGCACATTTGCACAGTTTTCTTGCTGCCTGGAAACACAACCAGTTCAACTAGTACCCCCACCAAAACACACGTATATGAACATCTCACTCCTCTTTTGCCAGTGGGGAACTTATCCTTTAAAATTCAGCTCAGACACAGGTTAGGAGCTGAGTTGAATTTCACGAATACCGGTTTGTGGCCATTCCTCTGTCCCTTCCTCTGATGGAATCATTTAATATTCTCTGTGTCATATCAATTGATGATGAGCTTCCTGGGAGAGAATGGGCAGCTTCTCTTTTACATTAAGTATCATACACAGATACTCACCCACAAAAGGCTTCATACATAGTCATTCAATTTAAGGACAGCACCTGTGAAAGCAGAGACAACTCCACACATGCTCTAAACCAGATCTCAGAGACAGAACAGTCTGTACATGATCAATGTGGGAATAAAAGGGCTGGAGTTTTTCCAAGTTATTAAAGTCCTACCAACTGCGCTATCAACAATAACAGTGGCAGTACAGAGATCCAAGGTGGTGCCAGGTTTGTTGAGAAGAAGAATCAATAGTTATGAAGGAGAATAAACCACATCACACAGGTGAAGTTAGTGAACAGGTGAAGGCAGGATATAGTAAGGCTTTCCAAGAGAAAAAAATAAAAAAATAAAAGCCTCAGATCCAGAAATTCTTAACATCCAAATAAAATGAACGATGAAACAATCCAAACTTTCCTTTGGAAAGACAGTGATTAGAGCAGCCTCAGACTCTCCTTCCATGTTAGGAAATATCATAAGACAGGCACAAAAAAAGCCAACGTGACTTTCTGTGCTAGTTTTTACTTTTGGGTAATTTTGCATGTTTGCAAATTCTGTTTTGTAACTAGCATTTTATCTGTGTTCTCTTTGGGATTTGAGAGGCTTTCTTTAGTGTATTCATTTACTTGTTTTGTGCTAGACTTAAGCCGTAAATGTTTGGGGTGTAGTTAACCTGAAGGTGGTTATTAGATTTTCCTTTACTTAGAAAAGAATGTTGCCTAAGACCACTCTATAAATTTGTCCATTTTAACAAACTCATTATCACTTTAATGATTCAATGCAATGTGTTTCTTTTGTGCAAAATATGATGGATTCACAGAGAGAAAAAGAGAGAGACAAATCAAGTAGACAAAAAGTTTTTTCTCATCTTCTACTGTATTTTATAGCAAAAATGCAGTTAGGATATGACAGTTCGGACATTGTTTGATGTATAGATAAAGAAGTCCATATTATTATAAACACTGTTTTAAGACTTGGTACCTGATAAACAAGTTACTTTTCATTGTGAATACATAGTATAGTCAACCTCACCTTTTCAATTTGTTTAATATGTCTTCTGTATGTAGTTTTCTGTGTGTTTTTTACTCTTTTAAGAAGACTTGCCAACAATATTCTCTCATCTTTAATATCAAGTAGAACTTCACTGACTTAAAGTTGCTTGGAAGAACAAGAGTACATTGCAGACACACATTGTTGAACTGGTTCCTAGATAAAATTTGTGTTGCTCGATGTCAATTCTTCCAGGATGCCAGATGGCATTTTGACTTACCCTTTCTTACATCAGTGGTATTGCAGAACTGCCTGTCAGTAGGGAAAGGCATGGGCAAGATTCTCTTTCAAAGGGAAGGACTGGTATCAGATCTCAGATACCATTAAGAGGAGGAAATAGTAATATTTTAAATAATCATTATTTAAAAAATTAATTGCACATGAGCTAAAGTAAACTAGTTTTCTCTTCCAAGAGAATCACAAAATAATTTATTTCCAGCTCCTTTTGAACACTGTGATAGTGAAGATATTCAAGGGCCATTCAAAACATTAAACCTCTTTGCATATCATTTAAAATATTCTCATGTACCAAGAATAATTGTGTCTAATTGTTCAAAGAAAATAATGTTTTCTAAAACTTGCTGTCTATACTGGTTGATAAGTCATGATAAATTATTAAAAGTAATTTCACATTTTTTATCAAATATTGCTTAATCCACTAGGTTTGTATTGTCTTATAGTCCAGAATCTGTATAGATTATCAATCAAACTGAAATAATTTATATAGGAGAAGTGTCGGACCTAAATGTAAATGTCAAATAAATATGTTGGAACGAAAATTATTTGATAAATTTCAGACAACATTTTCTTTTCTCGATAGGTGAAAAAACAATAGTTTGTGTTTACAAACACACGTGTGTGTTTGATGGTCAGTTTTTTCACATAATGCTGGTAAATTCAAGTTACTAGGGATATCTTAGGAAGAGAGGTACTAGCACTTAATATCTACTGTCTTACAGTTCCTCTTATCACTTTAACCCTTAGAATAAAGTGCTTTTTAGGCCTTCTCAATTTTATAGATGAGGAAGCTGAAATTTGAAGAGAATAAGAGACTTGCTTAAGGTCACATAAATATTAGATTGGTGTAAGGGACTGCAATAACCACAATTACTTTTGCACCAACGTAATTTTATTGCCAGAATGTCAGTCGAGGTTTAAGTTCAGAAACTATTCTAAGAAATCTCACATCAAAGGCTTCTATGACACCGTTCTTCATTTTACTCATAGGTTTAGCTCTAATTTCTATAGTACAAACTATCTGTTTTCTTTATAAATTTCCTGTTCAGATGATATATTGTTTTCCAGGGCAATGCCTTGATTTTATGTGCTAGAATATGTAAGCTGGTTAACATTGCAGAGGCCTGATGTTATATAGGCCTGATATCAATTAGAAGCAAAGATAAATAAGATCAAGTTGATATTCATTTGGCGGACAGGCATATTTGAATCTTGTCTTGAGTCCCGTACAGAAATCTGATTTTAAAGACACATGATAGAATAGATTTGTGTGGTGCAACGTTTATGTAAATAAGTATTTTAATATTATGCTTCTTGCCATTCTACCTAATTGATTTCAAATGGGTTTCTTGTTGATTACCTTTTTATAGATTTCTAAGAATATATTCCCCCAGGTAAGCAAAATTTCCTTTACATGATCAAGTTGACCTTTTAACTTAAAACTTTTCAATTTGGAGTTGCGTTACACATCATAGAATAACTAGTATAGAAGGTAAAAGATATTTAGGTGGAGGCTTCCGCTGTGGCTTCACCGTTAAAGGATGGTTCATTAGCATACAAGAATGAGAGAAAAAACAGTAATTTGTGACTATGTCCCAATCTTATATGTTTAGACTGGGTCATTGCCTGACTTCCCTATGTGATGAATTTCATGCATTAATAAATCTTTCTGCTGTTCTCAGACCCAACTTCTCTCTTTTTAATTATCCAGTGTTCCAAAAATTTTTTTCTATTGGAATGATAGTTCCTGATTACATTAGTCTTCTCTCAGACCCCCACCTTCAACTTTTAAGTGATGTTATTCAAACCTATGACGTAAGCTTTTTTTTGTTTACTGAAGATATTTTCTTAGTGATTTTTCAGAAGCATATGCCTCTCATTCATGGACTCAATTTAATTGTGATAGCCATATTCTGTAAGCTCTCACTTTATCTTCTTTAACTTCTATGAAAGTCTTCTTTTTTTAAAGATAGAACTGAGAGTAAAACATTCATTTTTATGAGTGCTCCTTAAAAATATGACAAATAATGACATAGGTCATTAGCATATGACTTCCTAATAGAATTATTTTTCTTAGTAATCTGACTGCCCTTTGAAAATTGTAAAGCCATTGTCTTAAAAAATGATTGAAGGTTGTTATTTATATAGCAAAAAAAGTGCTGGAAACATTCTCTTTAAATTTAAGAGAAAACAATAATTATTTTAAAAATGGGCTCCCTGAGTAGTTCCAAACACTAGAATAGTTGCAATAAATTGGTGAAGTCATGTCTTCTTATATAAATTAGATTCATTGTAAAGTAAATGTCTTCATTTTTGTGTAAATGGGAAATATAATTTGAAGCATTTAAAAAAAATCTTTTTATGTAGGACACTATATTCGGGCAGCACCAAATTATTTGAATGTTTCATATTTCATGTTTAGGTATGGTGTGTTTGGTATGTGTGTGGGATCATTTTCCTATGTGGCAGTGGAACTTTTGATGCCTGTCTCAATCATAATAAGCTATGTTAGTCTTCAGTCAGAAGAAAAGGCTCCATGTCTATGTGACTTAAAACAACTAAAGTTTATTTTCACTCATGCTACATGTCTATAGTTGCTGGCTGGCAGCTTTCTTCCAAATGTCTTCTCTCTGGGACCGTGTCTGGCAGAGTCTCATAGCCATACTCCTCAATGTTTAATGTGCATATAAATCACTCGTTAAAATTCATATATTGCTTCACCTCTGTGGAGGTGCCTGAAATACTGGATGACATCTGGGCCTACAACAAAAACAGATTTGGAAAATATGAGCGATTGCTGAAAACCTCCAACTTCTAAGAACCCTTGAATTTCTGCCATAGTGAACTTAATTTCAGATTAATCCCCTCTCATACCTTTCCCACCATTTCAATAATAAAAGAAATAGTCCCCCAGTGCACCAGTCACCTTTTCCCCTCAGCAACTAATACACTATTCAATAATGAAAGTTTCCCTTACAACAGAAAAATTCGATTATGGCTTCTAGTATAAACTTTACTCTTACTTTAACAGACCATTGCTCAAAATCCTCCTTGTCTGTATTCAGTATTCTTCATCTTCAGACTGAAAGTTACAAAGAAATCTAAAATGTTTTAACTCCATTAAATAATCTGGCACACCCATGCTAGAGACACAACAATAACATAAAGATGCATAGTTGTATCTATACATCAGCCTACAAGTTACTCAGTGTAAACACACTGGCTTTCTCTGCATTTGAATACGTGGTCTCATCTACTACTCATATTGACGTCAGCTCACTGCTCACACATGTTAATCATCCAATCCCCTTGAACTGTCAACCTCCTTCTGACTTTTTTTTTTCCACCAAACAAGGCCTGATATTTGTTAAGACGCAGTTTCCAGGCTGGGTGAGGTAGCTTACACCTGTATTACCAGCACTTTGGGAGGCCGAGGCGGTCAGATCACGAGATCAGGAGATTGAGACCATCTTGGCTAACATGATGAAACCCCATCTCTACTAAAAATACAAAAAAATTAGCCAGGCATGGTGGCACGCACCTGTAGTCCCAGCTGCTCAGGAGGCTGAGGCAGGAGAATCACTTGAACCCAGGGGGCGAGGTTGCAGTGAGCTGAGATCGCACCACTGCACTACAACCTGGGTGACAGAGCAAGACTCCAAAAAAAAAAAAAAAATGTGGTTCCCATATATACCCAATAATGAAAAACCACAGGCAATGGTAACTCTATCTGGAACATTGTTCTGGTCTTAATTACCCATATAAATGTAAGAAAGAACATAACATTTGTATCTTGTGATTTCCTTGTACTTCTCAGTACTACCAAATCCACAAAACACATGAAGGGCAATAGATTATTTAAGATTACGGACAAAAGACCTTCATGAATTGGCTAAAATAGTGTAAGGCATACATCATATGAAATAGTTGTGAGCACAAGGAAAATCTAATAAAAAATGTACATGTGGCTGGGCGCAGTAGTTCACACCTGTAATCCTAGAACTTTGGGAGGTCGAGGAGGGCAGATCACCTGAGATCAGGAGTTTGAGACTAGCCTGGACAACATGGTGAAACCCCGTTTCTACTAAAAATACAAAACTTAGCCAGGCGTGGTGGTGTGTGCCTGTAATCTCACCGACTCCGGAGGCTGAGGCAGGAGAATAATTTGAACCTAGGAGACAGAAGTTGCAGTGAGCTGAGATCATGCCACCGTACTTCAGCCTGGGTGACAGAGCGAGACTCTGTTTCAAAAAAAGAAAGAAAAAAATATATGTCCACCATCTCTGTGAATCGCATGCATCTGCCACTTGTCTGAAAACTGAACATAGAATCTGATATCAATTAGCATTACAGGTCATCCAGCTATCTAAATTTCCAACCTCCTGTGCGTGGATTTCCTCTTTCTCCATTCCCTACTCTAATGAGATAAGGCATGTTTGCACAATATTGTAAACATCATAGATAGCTTGTAATAGGAAGAAGTTTGTACATTGTAAGATAATTAATTGGAGAAGATGACAATTAGGACTAGGGTCAAATCCAGGATTTGGTTTCAAGAGATTGATAGTTATAGGAAGCATATAACCTAAGAAATGTGCCTTAATAGGCTGTGTTATCTGAAAAGATTAAAATACTCCTTGAGTGACAAACACATTCTGCATATTTTACTACTTAATAAAATAGTTTCTTGGCCCTATTTTTTATTTCTCTTTTTCCTGTAATCCTGATCAGTATATCACATCCTCTGAGTGAGCTTCTCAGTCCTTACTGGGCTATCAGCATGAGTAGCTGTGGAGCCAGAAAACCATGTGTGTGACGTCATTATGGTGACAATATGTCCCTTATCATTTCATTTTGTGGGGAAGTTATTATACTCAGCCTCAGCCAGAAGCAATAAGTGCTCTAGCGTCAATTGATAATGCAGGTTCAGATCTTGGGAGAAAGGTCAGAACAGAGTTTATGAAATTTGGAGTCATTCCCATAAAGATGGTAGTTAAAAAGATATAACAGAGCAAATGAAGTGTAGACAGCAAAGGGTCATGGAGGGGCATCTTGGATAACACCTGAATTACTGGAGTAAGGGAGAAATACAGTTCAGCAGTAGAGACACTAGGAAAAAAAAATGCGTAAAGAATAGAAAAATTGCACTTTAATGGAATCAGAAAATTGAATTCATAATGTAGCCATCAATCGTAATGAATGATACAGAGAATTCGAGATAAGGTAACTGTATATCTTATTTATTTTGAATTTTGATTTCTAATAAGAAAGGGTCAGTTACTATGCAAGCTCTGCAATTAGATAACCTGGATTCAATCCCATGTTCTGCCTCTTGCTAGCTCTGTTGTGCCCTTGGGTGATAGTTTCTAAGTCTTCTACACTTCTAAATTCTTACCTGTATGTCGGTAAAATTAAATAATCTATGTGAAGGCTTTAGGTGTTATCTGGCATAAGAAGTCTTCAATAAGTATTAGTTTAAAAATAATGACATGATTATATTTGTAAGAGCAGCTGTGAAGAATGGTGAAAATCTGTCCAGTTTGCAAGAGAGTTGAATTTGGGTGTAGTTATGTACACTACTATGTGCTATGGTGGGTGGACACTACTTATCTAACTGAAGTGGGAGAGCAGTACGTCTATCACCTTCAATGAGTTGACAGTTTGTGCCTAAGTATATTTTTTGTTACCAGTTTTTAGAATAAGGCTCCCTTGAACACATTTTTAGTACATTGAAAGGGAAAAGTTAAAAAAATATATATATATATTTATAAAGACAAAAGTCATACATGATAAGATGAATCAGAACCTCAGTGCGAATGTTAGCTTTGGTGAGCGAGACTAATAGATATTCATCTGAACCCAAGGTGTGGGGGAGGAGTAAAGAAACAGGTATATTGACATTAGAAAATTGAGTGGTTTTTTTTTTTCAAATATCCTCAGTCTGAAAACATAGTAAGAAATGTCAGTTATAGAGAGTAAGACTAGCAGAGATGTGGTTTCACACTGAGAAATCAGAAAGAGGTTGGGATAACACCAAATAGAATATAGATAGTGTCACTTAGTGTCATTTAATAATGACAACTTAATAAAAATAATAAAAAACAACTTCCAGAATTTGGAAGATAACATAGGCAGGGTAAAGATCTATGATATGCCTTCATCTAAATCACAGGATTCAGATGTAATTTTACAAGCATTACACAGTAAACAAAAATAAAGTTAATAACGAAAAAATTAAAATTGAGAATGATCAATCTCAGAGTACTATAAAAATATATTGAAGGAATGATCTTGAAACAAGAAGACTACTAAAATAGCAATCTTATATGAAAGAACTCAGCGTGCAAGGCAATGGGAGTGAAAATGGGGGCAAGAGGGATGAAATGAATGGCAGACACATATTCTTCTGGTTGAATGTAGTCATTTAGCTCACATTTGTAAAACCTACTATAACAAGAATATAACTATCTGATATTTTCTACTTGCCAAAAAATAATTATATCATAAAGTATGTCATGTATTTGAAAGAGTTAATTTTCAAGTCAAATTAAATATGACTAAATTTTCTTCAACCAAGCAACTGACTCTGCAGTATGAGAAACCACAGATTTACTACACTGAAGATACAATTAATTAGCATGTTTTGAGGCAATGGAATCAGAAGTTCGGCTTATTTAATGAGGACTATAGTCTATTATGTTTTCACAACCAAGCTAACTCAACTGTTAACTTTCTTCAAATACAAAGAATATTTATAAAGATTCCTAAATAAAAAATTTCCAAAAGGCTCTTGAGTGTGTGTTTGCAAAATTCTCATGAAGTGACTCCTTCCTTTGAGTGTTTGTTTTGTTTTGTTTTGTTTTGTTTTGAAGTTTGGGGGTAGTCCTTGGAATCAAACTTACAGTACCAATATAGTCATTTAAACTTTGTTCTAAAAATGAATGAAATGCAAATCCTGTTTGCGGAAGAAAACCATGTTTTTTTGTGTGGAGTTTGTTGTTGTTGTTGTTGTTGTTGTTGTTTTTGTTTTTTACATAGAGGAAAAAGCAGCAGAAAATTCTTCCCCAGAGAAAAACATTCCTTGTTGATTTATGTCTGCAATAGGAGAATAACATAACAGATGTATACTGCCTGGAATAAAGTGTATTCAGCACATAAATTTAAATCACATACAACTTATGTTTTATGGTACAGTTGTGAATTGTGCTTTTTTTTTCTATATGTAATTAGAAAGTAGAACAGATGTGAAGGTTAATTTTAATTTAGTGCGTCCATTACAAAGAAATATATATACTGTCTAGGGAAAGGAGGAATTTTGTTTCTTGTATAAATGTTCAGCTCTAGTTAGATGTAAGAGAAGAGAAGTGGACTTTAGGACTCACTATTTGGAAACATGCATAATAAGATGAGTCACAAATATTGTAATAGTAATTTATGAAGCATACTTTGTATTATGTGGTAGACGGGGAAGTTGGAGTTTTCCGCTTAGAGATTTAGAGAGGTAAAGTCCTCGTTAAGGTAATACAATATTTCAGAAGATATTTCTACTTTGGGCTGGTTTATTGTGTGCACCTGCTCTTCGGAACCCATCTTTCACCTCCTCAATCCCAATAATAGGATTAGAAGGTACAGCAAGCTCTCAGACAGGTTTTCTCTCCTTCCGATTGTGTCTATTTTGGCTAGGGCTATTGCCAAGTGTCTGCTGCCTTGTAGGTTGGCGATGTCTTTGATACTAGAAAAAGTAGCTAAAATAAATCAAGCCACAGTAAAAGGGCCCTAGAGCAGACTGTGGCAATAATTGTCAACTTTATATTTGCATCTCACAGGATAAAATAGGCCTCTGTGTTTTTCCTACCATTAATTTAATTCATACACACCAAATTTTATGTTTTCAATTTGCATTGGGAGACAAAAATAGGATTGATGATGCTCTGCCAGTTTTACCCTAAGGTATAGAGTAATACTCTGCACTAGATGAGGAAATGGCCAACTAAAAATATTTTGCACAAGATCATTTTGCCTTCAGCTTTTTGAAAGTGGGATTTAGGAAAACTCTGTCTTAAGTGCCAAATTCTAGCTGCACATGCCATATTTGAACTTTGGATCTACTTTCCATACGAAAGAAGCTTTAATTTCAGAAAGAAAATTTCTTTAAAAACCTCTTTATAGTCTAAATACCAGAATCCAGGAGTAGAAAAGCATTTGCTTCACAGCATTTTCTAAGAAAACAAGTATTTGGCATTAATTGACTATGATAAAGGAAAGAAAAGTTGTAAAATTATTCCAATCATTGTCAAAATATACAATGCATTTTTGGAGTTCAATGTATCTTAACACTGAAGATCTATAATAAGACCAGTAAATAGAATTGTGCACAAGATACATAAAGAAAAGTAAAATATTAAATCCATGGTGAAAAATTGTTCCTAAAATACCTGAACCAGACCGCCAAGATGAAGGTAAAACTTGTCATTTGTGACATGCTTTTTGATGCCATTGACAAAAGATATTTTCAAAGACATCAGTTATTGTTTAAACACATAAAATGTACAATAGTACCTCATTTCCTCATGTGTTTTATGTATAATAGGGATAGTAATACCGATTTTACCATACTATTGTTAGAGTTCAATAAAATATTGTATTAAATGAGACCAACAAGGTCGCTCTTAGACAGGTAGGCATTCAAGACTGAACCCTTGAACGGCTTGAACTACATAGCTCCCCTTTGAATACTGGCATTTATTTTGTTTCAAATTCAGGCCTCAGCAACAGCAACTACTATTATTTGTAATGAATCATCTGGATCAATATATCTACAAATGTTTAAACTTGTTATCCGAGATTCACCTTTAACTTTGTCCTCGAGTTCTATCTCACTACCTAGTGTTTCCAAAGACAAGAAAAATTGTCCAATATCTGCGATAATTGTCTCTGCTTCCATCAGCAATGTGAATCACAGCTTTCATTATTATTTGTTCTAAACTCCTGGGCCTAAATAACCTTCACGCTTACATTTGTTCTTTGATCTTCAATTACCAGAGTGTATATTATATGGAGATAGAATTAGATAAGTACAGGTGCGGTTTCTTATTTAAAGTTCTGTGGGATTTTTCTTTAGTGAAACCATAGAAAATGGTAATAGTTCCAAATAGACGTTATTTGCTAACCTACAAGAGAATAAAGTAAGTTTTAGCAGCAGGTGATGGTCACAGTATTCCAAGGAGGACCACATGAGCTATGGATGAAGGATTGAGCCTGGATAATCTTGCCTTTGTGATGTTGCCCAATTCTGTAAATGACTTTCTCACTTCATTCAACCCCCTCCATCCAGTCATTGGCCAGCCTATTCTATTTAAATTACCCGTCTCAGCTTCTGGTCTAATCAGAATGGTAGTCAGCACTGCTCAACTCATTGTTCCTGCAGTGCTGAGCTCCACAGGAGCCAAAACATAATGTACCGACATAATAGATGACTGAATTGGAAATAAAAATAAGCTATTTGTTTGAAATTTACCTCCCATTTATTATATACTTGCATAGGAGTTCTCCTAAGAGTCTGTAGGGGAGCCTTGTCTGGAAACGCTATATAATATATGTTTATGTGCTGAGAGCAGAATACACATGTGATTACAATACTGTTTCATAGCACTGATTTCTTTTCTTTTCTTTTTTATTTTTTTTGGAATATGTCCTTGAGGAAATTGGAATGCAAGTTCTATGACCAAACATGTGCCTAAATAACATTCTATTTCTGAGACAAAGAGTTCCATCGATGCATATACACACAGATATAAATCACAGATTATAATTGCAATTTCTGTCATGAAAGGGTTTCAAATGTTCTTCAGCTCTGTGGTGTGCATATGATGGTCTTACCAAAATAAATGATTTCTCTCTGCATACTGTGGGCTCTGTCAAGATTGAGAGCCTATTGTCTAATAATTTAGAACATAACAAAGGTTCATTTTCTGTATCTGAAGGAGATATTACTTCAAGCACAAATACTGTTAGTGGGAGGAAGAAAATTTATCTATATTTCACCCTATGTATCATTGAAAATGAACACCTATATATTTTACGTTATTATTATTATTACCCGGTGGCCATTCAGCATGCAGCCATCAAAGTGCATGATATATGTCTCTCCAGTTGAACACCAGAAAGCTATGAGCTAGTAGAATTTGCCAGCTCTGGAGAGGACTGTCACTTACAATTTATGGCTCTTAAATGGAAATTAAGGATGATATACAAAAGTTTATGGAAAGAGTTGCCTTTATGAGAAGAAGGCTACCATTAGTATCCTGACAAGATTCAGGTGTTTCCTTACAAGTCTCTTCAGCACAAAACCTTTATTATAGAAGCCTGTGTGTGAAAACTTGTGAACACATCTAAACCATGCATTTTTTTTTTCGTCAAAGTGTTAACAAAACACTTTATTCATTTCAAGGATTTCAGATGTTAGTATAAATCCTCTCTATATAAACTAGACATTAAGTTAGGTTATTCCACAACTTAAACAAAGGAAAAAAACAAAACATTTTGGTCAAAACTGAGTTAGGGAAGTCCACTGCTTTTAACTATCTACAGCAAATTATAAAACTGGAGTGACTAACTCATTCCACTTTTCCTGGGACTTCCCTGGTTTTAAACCTAAAAGTTCCATATTCAGGAAATCTCTTTAATACTGAGAAAGTTGAAATAGTGGTCGCCTTGTATAGTGATAACTAGAAAGTGGCAATGGCCCTTAATTAGAAGCTTATGGTATCTAAAAATGGCATGGTAGGAAGTAAACATGTTTTATCTCCATACCACAGACCACACATATACAACACAAACATGCATGCAGAAATGACTGGGTATGATCAACAAAAGTAACCAAGAGTTAGAAACTAGGAAGTGAGTGATAAACACATTTTAAAGGCAAAACAAAATTTAAAAACAAATCAGTAGCTATGCTAATTCTGAAGCTCAGTTCTTACAGATAGATGAAGTGTCTTCAGCATACTCTGGTGGTTAAGAGCATAATCTTTGAAGTTGGGCTACTTATAAAACATGGATGAAGATATATGTCTTTTAATGAGTTAATACATATAAAGCACCCAGCATATAATGTGTTTTACTGCTACTCCTTCATCTTCAGTTTGTCGTTTGATATGAATGACAGTATATTTGCTGTTGGCTTTCTTTACAATTGCAAATGTGTCTCTTGAAACTGAGATGGCATCAAGCAATGAGTAAAATTAAAATGAGATGTCATATATTTAGATATTAATAGTCACAACTTTTTTCATATTATTTTAGTATTTAGTATTGATTCACATTTTGACTAATCTCAGATGCATATATACAGGTTCTTGTAGATATTTCACTTTGAGTTAACAGTTATGTAGATGATCATTCTTATATGACCACAAATGCAACACTATAGTAGTGCTCTTTGTAAAACACCTTTACATTATTAAAACATTTGATAAAAATAATAAAAATAAAAACACTTACTTTGCATTAATTGTATAAATTACTCTTTGGTTATAGGTATGTATCCCCAAGTATCATATTGGGACAGTTCATGGAAAAATAAAAATTAAATTAACCACATTGGTTCAATATTTAATTGCAGCTTTGCCAACTTTATATGCAAATTTGTGTCTCGAATAAAATTCAATGAAAATATTGTGAAAATTGATGCTGCTTTGAAATTTTAATTTACAGACAAGATGAAGGATATACATAATAAAGAACTGTGAGGAAATGATTTGGAATTGGAATGTATTCATGAATTGCAGTGCATTAATAAAGCTTATATTTTCATATTTAACCTATGAATAACAGCAAATAAAATACTTTAGAATCAGATTTATTCATTACACCAAATAAAATTTTTAAAATATCATGGTCATAATTTGCAAATATATAGGAGCCTATTGTTTTTGCCTTTCATTATCTCTGTCACTTCAATCAATATTGTGGTTTATAAAAGAAAGGTGAATAGTGATATAAGGAAAAAAATAGCTTGCTTTATGGATAGGATTAAAAATAAAATTGATTAGATGTGTATTTGAAGGGATATTTCTGTTTTCCTTCCTACTGCATCAAATATTTACAAGAATCTATTTTGAGTTATTGGGTCATCCTCTACCATATTAACTCAACAAAGCAAATTTTTAAATAAAAATCTGATACCTCAATTATTATTACATAATTCAGTTGGTGTTATGTTTCATAAGTTATTGCAAGTTTCATGAACATTTACATATATATGCATTTAATTGTAATAATATTCATTAATGGTTTCAAAAATTATTGTGTCCGTAATTAATTTACTAGAGTTGAAAACATTTAAATTAAAGTCTACTAAAACTTATAAAAATACACACATTTTATATATCTAAAGAAAATATCTTTCCCATATAAACAAAAAATGTGAATTTATAAAAGATGTTAATAAGGAGAGCACCATGAAATTAAACTTGTTTTTTTTTTTAACGTCATAGAGAAGTGACAAACTTGCATAGACTGAGCTGTTTCCATTAAAATTTACTCTGTAGAAACTATGAAAAAAACAGCTAAGCATGAAGCCAAGGAATTACAAATAACTGTTAGAAGTAGTTGTAGAGGGTGGGCACAGTGGCTCATGCCTGTAATCCCAGCGTTTTGGGAGGCAGAGACAGAAATTACTTGAGCACAGGAGTTTGAGACTAACCTGGGAAAACACAGCTAGACCCTATCTTATTTCAAATTTCAAAAATTAGACCAGGCACGGTGGCTCGCATCTGCAATCCCTGCACTTTGGGAGCCTAAGGTGGGCAGATCACTTGAGTTCAGGAGTTTGAGACCAGCCTGGACAACATAGAGAAACCCCATCTCAATTAAAAAAATAAATAAATAAAAACAAACAAACAAACAAATAAACATTACTTGTAAAGACTCAGTATTTTTGGAACTGAGGTAAAAGTAGGGTACATTTCAGCAGCTAGGGATGTTGGTGGTAGGTTTATCAGAGGAATGATATATTGGAAAATAGATTAAATTAATGCTCCTGAAAGGCACATTGTATTCCCCATTTCCATTATGAGTTGAAAATAAGCAGCAATAGTCCATCCCATGGGAAATAGGTTGTATGATACAAAAGGAGTACTAAGTCCCAACTGGGGAAAATAACTGATGAAAACTGGTTTAGGCAATCAATTACTCAGTACTCTATCCTCTTTTGAATATTCAAATTTTGATGATGACAGCTAAGGAGTATATCTTTTTCTAGCAATATCTGTTTCCAAAAGTTTAAATGAGATTTTCTAATTAGAGAAATTGTTTGAGGCAGTGGTACTAAACTGAGGTGCACATGAGTCCATCTGTAATACCTAGAATCTACCCACAATCCTAACATCTTATAGCACCAAGAGGGACAAAACTGGAGCCTGAAGTCCAGTTTTTGCTATAGTATCCAAGCAGAGACAAGGTTGCCAAAACCTCCACGAAACATGAACTTGTAGATAAAAAATAATTAGACATCTGTAATGACATAAGACCGCTATAAAAATAAACAGCAAACACGCAATATAGAAACAATGAAGCAGCGGAACATAGATATCAAGGAGGACATATATATTTCACATATGTTCTATGTGACATACATTTAACATATATAAATTATATATGTATATATAAAAAAGGGAATACATTTATTTTGTAAATTAAATAAAGTCCAAAATTGTGAGAAGGAGAACGTAGAAGATATTAAAAGGAGAACAAGAAGATTAGAGTCAACGGAAAAATTAAAATTACAGTCTAGAAGAATATACTGAATAACTCTTCCAGGAGATGACAAGTTAGAGTTTAAAAAAAAGAAAATTAAATTAAATAGTTAAGAATAATAAAAATAGGAGAAATATAATCATGTAAATAATTGAAGTTTCTACAGAAAAAATATGTGTATTGAAAATGTTTGCAAATTTAATGAAAATATCTTTAGAATGAAAATAATGCAAAAACATAAGATAGAGTGCTCAATGAATGCCAAATAAGATTTTAAAAAAATGAAAGTTATACTAAGACATAATATATTACATTTTTAGAAATTAAGAGAGAGAAATGATTTTAAAACCTTACAGAGAAAGACTACCACAAGTAACACAAATTTAAAATGATAATAGAGCCCTATGCAGCAATCATAAAGCTATAATAAAAATATTTTCAAAGTATGAACAGAAACAATATTTGAATACAAATTCTGCAAAATTGTTATCTATATGTGTGTTTCAAGTCTTTAGACATTTAAGACTTCAGAGGCGTTTTCACTACAAAGTCATTTAAAAAACACTCTGCAAGGAAGAACTGAAATAAGAATAAAAAATAATTTCTTCCAGATAAAAGAGTATTATAATCTAAAATAACATATAAATCTTTGCCTCTCTAAAATAAGAAAGCTTGATACTTTGCCCTTATAAAAATATGCAATACCAAGTAATCTGTGGAATAGCTTTACCTAATGAAAAAGTTAACTAAGTTACTTTTTTCTTAAGGTTAGATTTCTTAGATTTAGTTTTTTTAGAAACTGGTCTAAATATCAGTTTCTAGAAAATGTAAGGAAGAGTAAGACAAATAATATTATGTCATAAAGAAGTATTCAACTTTCAGCAACCCAGCCCAGCTAGAAACAAACTGAAAACAAGTTCTGCCTGGTTGAAGTGGCATATTAAGCATCCTTGTCTTGACTAAATCGTAAAGGTCTATCACCACCAAAAAACTTTAAAAGGCAAGAAGATGTGTATTTTTCTTCATGTGCACACACCAATTCAAGGACACAAGAATTACAAAGAATTAGGAAATATGAAACCACCAAAAGTATTAATAAATCAATACTGGATGTGGAGCAAATGGAGATCTATGAAATGACTGACAAAAAAATTGAATTTGGAGAAATAATTTTGAAGAACTTCAGGGAACTCCAAGAAAATATGAATAGAAAATTAAGTAAAAATTGAAAAAACTTTCATGAACAAAATAAAAAGTTTAATAAAAAGTTTAACAAATTATACAACAAAAAATATAAACCTTAGAGATAAGGAATACAAGTACTAAACTGAAAAAAATCAATAGAAAGCTCTAATAGCAGATAAGGTCAAGCAAAAGAAAGAATCAATAAGTTCAATTTTGTACAGCCATTATGGAAAAGTGTATGAAAATTTCTGAAAAATTTAAAACTAGAACTGCTCAATTATTTCACAATCCTATTTTTGGCTACACATCCAAAGAGAATAGAATCAGTATGTCAAAGAATATTGACATTTCCATGTTTGTTTATGCATTATTCATTATAGTCAAGATAGGAAATCAATCTAAGTGTTTCATCAATGAATAACTGGATAAGAAAACCTAGTACAAATGCCAAATAAAATAATATTCAGCTATAAAAAAGAAGAAAATCCTGACATTTGAGACAACATGGTTGAACTTGGAGGACGTTATGCCAAGTAAAATAAGCCAGGCACAGGAAAGCAAATATCACAGGGTCTCACTTACATGTGAAATCTAAAAAAGTTGATCTTCTAAAAGTGGAGAGTAAAATAATGGTTACTAGTAGGGTGGTTGGTGGGAGGTTGGGAGATATTGGTCAAAGAATATAAAATTTTAGTTAGGTACATGGAATAAGTTTAAGAAACCTATTATATAATATGGTGACTAGACTTAAAAGAAGTTCAAGAGGGAGGATTTAGAGAAAAGGGTCCAGAAAGCATTTTTAAGAAAATAACGGCTAAACGTTTTCCAAATCTGGGGAAATATGACAGTATCCAGGTACAGGAAGCTAAGGGGTTTCCAATCAAATTCAACTCAAAATGGGGTTCACCATATAATGTGTTTACATTATAATCAAACTACCAAATATGAAAGCCAAAGAAAGAACTCTAAAAGCAGCAAGAAATATGAAACATATCATGTTCAAAGTAGTTTCAATATAGACATTATAAGAGTTTTAAGAAGAAAGTTGTAGGCCAGGAGAGAGTAGGACACTATATTCAAAGTGCTTAGCGTGCCATGCTATTGGACTTCACAGCCTCCAGAACCATGAGGCAAATAATATATTAAAACAAAAAAAATAGATTACACAGTCTGTGGTATTTTGTTTTAGAAGCAGAAAATGGACTAACACATAAGAAAAAAATATTTATGGCATTGATCTAGGCAATGATGTTTTAGATACATTCCTGAAAGCACAGGCAACAAAAGCAAAAATAGGCAAATTCAATAAAAACTGTGATGTGTTTATCAAAATGTGGAGAGTTCCAGTATACCTATTAGAGAACCGAAAGAAATAAAGTACAGACTAGATACTAAACTTGAAGACAGAAGCTACAAAGCTAAAGAGCAAGGTGGCACACTCCAATAAATAAATAAATAAATAAAGTAATGACAGATTAATGATATAAAGAAAAGCAATAATAAGTAGCAAATATACTCTTAAATTTTGGGTTATTTGAAATATTATTAATATTATTCTCAGATATTGATAAGTGGATACAGCAGTGGAGATAAAATTTAACAAAATGTTGAGGAAAAAAAGAAATTACTTTTGATACCAAATATATTTAAATTAATAAAAGATTAAAAGCTGCTGTAAAGTACAAAATTCTTCTAAAAGTGCATCTATTAGTCAAGGTTCTCTAAAGAGACAGAATCAAAACGGTAGATAGATGAATAGATAGATAGATAGATAGATAGATAGATAGATAGATAGATAGACAGACAGACAGATAGATGTGAGGGTATTTATTAAGGGAACTGGCTCATCAATTGTGGAGGCTGAGAAGTTTCCCAATAGGCTGTCTGCAAGCCGGAGATCCTTACAGGCCAGTGGCCGGCTCAGTGCAAACTTGATGGTCTCAGAAGCAGGAAAGCCGATGGTGTAACTTTCAGTTCATGGTTGAGAACCCAAGGGCTTACTGGTGTACGTTTTGGGGTTCAAAGGTCAGGGAGCCCAGAATGTGTTTGTCGAAGAACAGTAGAGAGGCCGGGAAAGTGGCTCACGCCTGTAATCCCAGCACTCCGGGAGGCCGAGGCCGGCGGCTCACCTGAGGTCAGGAGTCTGAGCCCAGCCCGCCCAACATGGTGAAACCCCGTTTCTACTAAAAATACAAAAAAAATTTAGCCGGGCGTGGTGGCGTGCGCCTATAATCCCAGGTACTCGGGAGGCTGAGGCAGGAGAATGGCTTGAGCCCGGGAGGTGGAGGTTGTGGTGAGCCGAGATCGCGCCACTGCACTCCAGCCTGGGCGACAAAAGAGAAACTCCATCTAAAACACACACACACACACACACACACACACACACACACACACAAATATCACAGTAGAGAAAAAGTGTATCCCAGCTCTAGCAGACAGGTTGGCACATTTGCTTCTTTTCCTGTTTTTGCTTTTTCTGGGTGTCCAGCAGATTGTGTGGTTCCTGTCTACACTGAGGGCAGATCCTCCCCACCTAGTCCACTCAGGCCCACTCCCCAGCCTCCTTGGGAAACACTCACACAGATACCCTCACAGACACACCCGAAAATTATGCTTTCTCAGCTTTTTAAATATTTCCTAATCCAACCAAGTTGACAACTGAAAGTTCTAATCACAGTATACTTTGTTGAAACTGGACCATTACAAAATAGAAAATTTTATTATTTTAATTAATATTAAAGAAATAGAAATTACCTCCCTTTCCACAAGAAAAAGAGAAAAGAGAAAGTCCCAGATATTTTTATAAATGAGGTATTTTGAACTTTTATGAAAGAGATTATTATTCTGTTACACGATGTTACAGAAAATATAAATAAGAAAACTCTCCATCTCATTTTAAAATCAAATCAAATCTTCATTATACAACTAGACCAGCAGTTAAAGAGCCCATTTCAGTTACAACTAGACGTGAACATCCTCAATAAAATATTAGCTGAGTCCAATGATGTATTAAATGAATGCTTTATGTTTAAATTAATAGGCTAATGAGAAAGAAAATCATTTGAATTATATCAATAGAAGAAGGATTAATATTTGATGGTGTTAAGCCTCAATTATGGTTTATAAAAGCCTCAGCAAACTAAAAATCAAAGATAAATTCCTTATTTAACACAGATAAAACTTTGAAAAATCTGTAGCAATGATTATCTTTAATAAAGATACTTTCTGTACAAATATTCTGTTTAAATGTCAGGGACAAAAGAACAAAGAGTACCAAAATTAATAATAGATATATGCATAAGAAGAAAATAGATAACCTATTTTTATTTAGAAATGACAAATATGTGTGTTAAAATAGACTTTAAAAATTATAAAATAAGTGATTTCAGAATTTTTAATATGTAATGAATTCTAGCATATTTTAAATATAAAATCAACTATAAAAATTATTGTCATTTGTCCTAAAGATTACTACAAATGGTTTATATAATTAGACTATGAAACCAATAAGAAAATAAGAAGAGTAAAAAGCTATGAAATATCTAACAATAAAGCTTAAATACACAATTAAAATCAAGTTCAGAATCTCTTTATAGTAAAAATGTTTAAATTTTATCAAAAATTATAGATAGAAGTTTAACAACTAGAAAAACATTACATGCTCTTGGATAGGAAAATTTAATGTTGTAAATATTTCTATTTAAGTTTTCGGTAAGTTTATTGTAACTCCAATAAATATTGCAGTTAGACTTTTGTATAATTTAGTACATACATTTTGCCTTTTGTATACAAAAATGCATTTCTCGGACAGCACGGGAAAAAGGTTCAAAGACGAAGACTTGCTTGCTGGAATATTAAGACATGAGAGAGAGTGTGCGGAAAACATGTTTTTGGGAACCTGTACATTATGTATAGAATAGTGACAATGAACTTCAGCATGTAATATGTACAAAGATAAACTCCATGGGAATTCAAAAATTAAATGTTGATGCTAAAATTAATCAACTTAAGATGAATTTATTAATATGTTAATTAAGTTAATAACTGATAATAATGCATACAACCTAAGTGTTCAAAATTTCAAAGTCAAAACCGTGTCCATGTAGTCGACAGACTTAAATAATAGATTTTTAAATATATCTAACAGAGGCCCCTATTGACAAAGTTCAGCAAACATCACTTTCTTAAAAATAATGAGTCGTTCCGGTTTTGCCCTTGCTGTCTTCCACCTCCTGAGGACCCTCCAGAGGCAGCAGCATAAATCTGCTATCGTGGAAGCAAAGGCATGGCCTCCACCGGACACAGAACCTACTAGTTTCCTTGGTCTGAACTCCCTAACCTCCAGGATTGTTAGCTTAATCCACAAATATGAAACCCAAAATACAAAAGGTTAACTGTACTTCAGAACAAATGGCATGTAAATGAAGAGTTTACATCTTTTCCCTCCGATGGTGGATTAGAGGCTTCATTAGTGCACCCTACCTACTTGGAAATAATAAAATATCGTATGTACAGATTGTTCACATTGTAAACTTTTATCCAAGAAGGAACACAGGAGCTTAACCTACAAACAAAAGAAACTTTGGATACGTTGAAGAATTTGATGGGCGGCAGCCCATGCTGCCCATTCTGGTGGAAAATTGTAAGTGAGCCCCCAGTGCATGCAAAAAAAGGAAAAAGTGTTTCTGTGATACACGTGCTCACTGGGAGCCTGGCAATCCGGGCCACAGAGGAGCTCCTTGACCCTATGAAGTACTGGACCTTATGTGGGAAGCAGTGGGGAGAACCTCAGAAAGGTCAGCAACAGGAATGCTTTGCACGTGCTCCCAGCCCCTGGCACCGATCGAAGGTGACCAGTCAATAAGCACAGTTTATACTGACAGGGAATGTGCAGCAACATTAAGTGCTCATCTGCGTGGTGGGTCATATCATGTGTTTTCTTTTCCAGTTGCTGATCAAATAACACCGTTTTAATTTTAAACTAATATAAACAAAGTTTATCTCAGTTATTTCCTATAATATCTATTATGATAGGTTCATGGATGAAACTTTTTTAAGTTTAGATGAATCAGCATTGGCATGTCTGCTTGACAGATGGCTGAAAATATATACATACATACACACATTAATATACATACACAAACACACATATCTTCAGGGAATCCCCCCAAAATAGCAAAAATAGCAAATTCGTTTTTCTAAGAATTACCCTCCACTCTTTTATAATATCAGCATCATGTTGCATCAAGAAAAAAATAAAATTTGTATACGTACTATATTCATTAACCTAAAAGAAACGAATAGCTCTAAAATATAAATTTCTAAATATTTTAAATGTATGAAATACAAATGAATAATATTCTGTTTTCTAACCCGAAATTGACAACATAAAACAGACAATTTATCTTTATGTTTTTGAGGTCACATATCCTCTCTCTTATTTTTATAGTAGTAAAAACAATAATGTAATTCAAACAAATCAGACTTTTAAAAATATTGTGGTTTCTTGTATTGTTTTTGCTCCAAAAATGCTATTTTGTGATTCATTTATACCAATAATATGCCTTAATTTTAGGCTGTGTTCATTTCTGCTACACATGTCAAAAGACTTATGGATGGCAATGAGGCAAGTGTGAAGATTTCTTATTATCTCAGACTCCTGCCCAAGTGAACTCTTCCCCATGACATTGCCACAATGTATTTCCAGCTCCTCTTCCCACATTTCTATCTTAATATATGTGTAGGTAGCTTCTGCAAACAATAATACAAACAGCTGTGCAATCATATGGTTAGGGTTTGATAATAACTACTTCAATTAAAAATTTTGTGACCTGGCTCAAGCCTGTAATCCCAGCACTTTGGGAGGCCGAGATGGGCGGATCACAAGGTCAGGAGATCGAGACCATCCTGGCTAACACAGTGAAACCCCGTCTCTACTAAAAAATACAAAAACCTAGCCGGGCGAGGTGGCGGGCACCTGTAGTCCCAGCTACTCGGGAGGCTGAGGCAGGAGAATGGCGGGAACCCGGGAGGCAGAGCTTGCAGTGAGCTGAGATCCGGCCACTGCACTCCAGCTTGGGCGACAGAGCAAGACTCCGTCTCAAAAAAAAAAAAAAAAAAAAAAAAAAAAAAAAATTGTGACCATGGAGAAGTCATTTTAAACAGTTCGTGCATAGTTTTTTTCAAAAGTAAAATAAAGATAATATCGGTTCCGATCTTAAAACAGAGTGTGCTTTAAATCAGTGGTCTCCAATCCCCGGCCACAGACAGGTACCAGTGCGTGGTATGTTGGAAACCTGGCCACAGAGAAAGAGGTGAACTCCGTGAGCAAGTATTACTGCCTGAGCCCTGCCTCCTGTCAGGTCAGCAATGGCATTAGATTCTCATAGAAGCAGGAACCCTCTTGTGAATTGCATATTCGAGGGACCTAGGCTGCACATTCCTTATGATAATCTAATGTCTTATGATCTGAGCTGAAACAGTTTCATCCAAAAACCCATCTTCATTGTCCCCCTCCCCACACTGTGGTCCATGGAAAAACTGTCTTCCACAAAACTGGTGCCTGATGCCAGAAAGGTTGGGGACCACTGTTTTAATTGAACTACTACTTATAGAGTACTAGTATTTTCATGGGACATTGCACAAACTTAGACAGTATTGACATAAAATATTTCTTCCCTCCACTGCAATAATAGTTCGCATCATCTACTTTCTAGAATGGTGGTTTTTGGCATCTGGTGAGCATAAAAATTACTGAGAGAAGTGTACTAAAAATAGATTTCTGGGTTATAACTTAAGCATACTTAATCAAATCTTTTTTCTCATTTATGGCACAGTTTAATTTTTTGTTTTGCTTTTGAGATGGAGTCTCGCTCTGCTGCCCTGGCTGGAGTCCAGTGGCACAATCTCAGCTTACTGCAACCGTTGCCTCCCAGCTTCAAGCGATTCTCCTGCCTCAGTCTCCTGAGCAGCTTGAACTACAGGGCCCCGCCACCACATCTGGCTAATTTTTTTGTGTTTTTAGTAGAAATGGGGTTTTCACCATGTTAGTCAGGATGGTCTCCATCTCCTGACTTCGTGATCCACCCACCTCGGCCGCCCAAAGTGCTGGGAATACAGGCGTGAGATACCACACCCGGCCCTGCTCAGTTTAATTTTTAACCAACTCCCAAAGTGATTCTTAATCACTAAAGTTTAAGTGCAGGCCAAAGGGAGGCGTCTTATGCAAACAAACCACCCGCAGTCATTTACGACATTAACCCAGCGATACCGTCCCTGAAATTTGTCCCATCTGAAAGGCTCTAATCCGTATAGCTGACCCATCTTTCTGTTGTCCTGAGAATTTTTACTTAAAGGCTTGTAGCCTTGCTTCACATGCACGATGCAAAGGTAGGGGGACAATATCTTTTTCAGGAAGATAAAAAAAAAGTCACTACTAAAATGTTTTTCTATCTATAATTTTATATTTCTATGTGCCGACAGTACCCTCTGTAATATGGATACACTATATTTATTTATTCATGTTTCTTTTCTGATTTTTTCTAAGAAGAAGTAGCTTCCATGGCTTCTGTAACCTTAAAATGAAAAGCAGCCATTCTTAGAGATTTGCTTAGCTTATGAAGAATTTTATAAAAGAGTGATAAATGCTAGTGTCTTTATTCTCAGTTACTTTTACAAATCACATTCCTAAAGTTGGATGCAAAACTGAGTTAGAAACTAAAGACACATAGAATGGAATTTTTGTCCCTATTTTTGAGAGAAAATGACTCAAGATTGTTTTTCTCCTTAGCAATTTCAGCTTGTAAAGTACTGACACAAAATCTCCTCAAACAGAACTTTAAAATCTCCCATTATTAAGACAAAAAAAGAAACTCATAGAGATAATTCTCTTTCAAACGGTAACAATTTTTGCCTGAGAAGTAAAACAATGAATATCACTTCTGAAAACAGTTTTTAAATAATCTCTTTGTCTTAACTTCATGATGTTTTGCAAACTATATTTCAATTATGAATAAAACATAAAACATTGTTGTAGCAAATAATTGAGGGTTTTATTTGATTTATATAGATGAAATCCTAGTAAGTTACTAAATGTTTTCAGAACCGTATTTCCCTTCCTTTTTAAAAATTAACATTTCTTTTGAAGACTGCAATTGCTGAGGGTAGAAAATGTCAATTTCCGAAATACTTGTGTCCTAGGCAAACATAATGACTTTCAGAGGAAGCATGCCATCTTCATTCTTTCACAGTCCCGGTATCAGCTTGGGCTTAGTTCAAGTGGTGGGAAAAGGGATATTTGCCTTGCCTGTTTTTAACAGCAGCTGAGCACATTCATGGCACCCGTAAGACAAAATGATATGTATTAACGTGAGAAGCTGGAGATTCATCCCTAGGGAGATCAGGCCAATGTGCTGCAGGAGACAAAGGAGACAACAGAATACTTAACACCCTCAAGAGAGCTTTTGGAAGCCAGCAAACATAAAAGCAAAGGCAAACCCAAGAGAGCCCGTATTATCCTATTCTTGTAGAAAATCTTAGTGTACCTGTACCTTGAATACTGCAAGCACTTCTGGTCATCACATTTAAGAATGAGTAGTGGAGAAGGTCCAAAGAGATAAAAGTAAACAGTGAAAGGATATATAAAGGCAATTGAACCTAGTGTTTCTCCAATGATGGAGATAGAAACAAGAAAAACAGAAATGAAGTAAGGCACAATTTTAAAATATAATGATTTATGAGGCAAACATAAAAGATTTAAGGTTGTAAATTAATAAAAACAAATGGGTACACTACACAAAACTGAACAAAGAGTTTGAATTTCTCACTGCAATACATAATCCAAGAAAATGTGTAGCTTTAGGAAGGGCTTTGGAAAATACACAAATGGTAGCATGTAAAATAAATTCACAATGTTTAAGTAAGGTGCCCGTATACTTTTATCATCCAAACAGGGGTGATGTTTAGAATAATGCAATGGTTAGATGTAAGTGTGTAGAGACAAGTGTAAACCAGGAGAATCCCTGCCAAACTGAGACATATGATCACATTATATTTAGTAATATATTATTTGTTTTTTTAAGTTAATGTGAGAAACAAAACACATCTGTTCTGCTACTTCATATCTGTACTTCATATCAAATCATAGAGTATCATTACTTGTATTCATTCCTCAAATATGAGCCCAGAAATTACTCACTGACTCCCCAAAATCAAATCATGCCTCAAATATCTCTCTGGAGTTTTTCTTTATTATTTATAAAACAATTTATGATTTTTTTTTCAAGTTTATTTTGAAATCAGGGATTTCCCATGGAGGTTTGTCACAAAAGTATATTGCATGATGCTGAGGTATGGAGTATGGAATGAATCTGTCAGCCAGTTAGTAAGCACAGCACCTAGTAGGCAGTTTTCTTTTAACTCTTGCCCCTTCCCTTTTTGTCTGTAATTATGCTTTTAAAGATTATTTGATTAATATATGTTTTATTATTAGACACTTAGTACAATAAAGATTATGTCTGTCTGTCAATATATGTAAATAATTAATTTTGAATAAAAGTGACAATATCTCCAGTGTTTATTTCATTGTCTAATATATTAAGGTTGTAAACAAATAGTTTTGAATAAAACTTGTCTCTAAATAAGGCCACTAACAACTTCTCCTTTCCCTGTACACACATTTGAGCTTGCATTAAGCAATGGGATGCAGCAAAAGTGAAACTCTACAGCTTCCAAACCCAGGCCTTCAAAATATGGCACCTTTAATTTATCCTATTTTGTAAAACCAGCAACGCTGTAAGAAGATACAAACTATCCAGCAGGCTAGAGTGAGAGAAAACAAGAGGAAGCCCTGGAGAGTAAGATGCTACAGCTACAGAAGGTGGCCATGTGGAGGAACGCTGGAACGCCAAACAGGTGAGTAGAGTCTTCTTGGACTTCTCAGCCTCACCCAGTTGCCAGCCGAATGCAGCCAAATAAATTTTCCAGCTGATGTCACAGGAAAAGACTAAACACCTGGAGAAGCCCTGTCCCAAATCCTCACTCACATAATCATAAGAATAATAATCTGTTGGCTCACAGCACTGAGTTTTAGGGTAATTTCTTACACCACCAATTGGCAATTAAAATTAATTAATTAATTAATTAAAGCTCATTATTCAAGTTATCAGAATGATACAATGTGTTTTTAAAAGTAGTACTTAAGATTTATTCAATTTTAGAGTGGGTATGGAAAGTAGTGGAATATGAAAGTTGAAATGTAGAGCTTCTTTATGTTGAATGAACAATGGGTATAAAATAAAGTGTTTCTTGGTAGAAAAGTGATGGTATTCACTACTCTTTAGCAACAGTACTTTCTCTGCCATGATATTGACAGATTTTTTTCTCTTTGTTTACATAACATTTTGTTTTTATAGGACTTGGTAAAATACATACAAGATAAAGATATACATATATACATAAATTGTGTATATATATACACTATACATATAATACATATATCTGTGTATATCTATACATATGTGTGTATATATACATATATTTGTGTATACATATATACATATATATGTGTATATATGCGTATATAGTATATATACACATATGTATATATACGCATATATACCCATATGTATGTATAAACATGCATATATGTTCATATATAAACATGTATAAACATATATACGTATATACACATATATAACACATATAAACATATATAAAAGTATATATAACGTTATATATAAATGTTATATACATATATGTATATACACATATGTGTATATATACACATATAACACATGTGTATATATACGCATATATACACGTATATATGCATATATATGTGTATATATACATATATTTGTGTGTATATAAATGCACACACACACACACCCCTATGTATAAATGGATATAGGAGAGATAAATCAGATTAAGCCAGTAGAAAATAAGTTTACCAAATATGAATCAGTAATTTTTAGACCTTTGCTATAAGATTTCTTGTAGCTTTCGTTGTTTCTTTGGAGACTATTCTCATCTTGTTTAATCCCATTCAAGTGTTACTTTCCTAAGGAACCAATATTTGGTTAAGCCTAAATTCAATTACATTTTTAATTATTAATGTTTTTGTTTTTAATTTTTGTGGGTAATGTGTGTGTGTGTGTATATATATATGACATGTGAGATGTTTTGATCCAGATATGCAATCTATAATAATGACATCATAGAGAATGGGGTATTTATCTTCTCAAGCATTTATCCTTTGTGTTACAAATAACCCAATTACACTCTTTTAGTTATTTTTAAATGCACAATTATTATTGGCTGTAGTCACCCTGTTGTGCTGTGAAATAGTAGGTCTTATTGATTCTTTTTAAATTTATTATAAATTTTAATTTTCATGGGTACATCAGTGTATATACTTATAGGGTACATGAGATATTTTGATATAGGCATACAATGCATCATAATCAATTGTTCAGTTTCTCTCATCTTAAACATGGATCAGGTTTCTATCCTTTAGAGTACTACCTCCATAAACTATCTTAACTTGTTCTCTCAGGAGACAAACAATATACATGCTACCACTTAGAATCGGTATAATCTGTCCATGTTTTCTATATTCTTTCACAAACATTAACAGATATTTATCTGAGTTTTTTTTTTTTTTTTTGGTAGTGGCTTCTCTATTTTAATATTAGAAAGCGTGCTTCTTGAAAGACTCCACAATTCTTATTCTGTACGTATGGAGTCAAATATATTTTAGAATTCAACATTTTGAGATTGTAGAAATATTATATTATCTGTATATATAAATACATATTTATATATACTCTATTATTATGTATACTCTTTGTATATATTTTTATATACTTACTATATATGTATACACACACACACATATATATATATCAAGATTCATGGGACCTGGGGGAGTACTCTATAATAAAGCATTTTAACATTACTGTAGCAAATATATGAATATTCACATAAAATGAGATTCATAAACACTATAAATAAGTTTAAGTGAACTTTTCTCCCAAAATAATTTGGGAAAGATCATGTTTTGCTTTCAGATCAAGTTATTAAATGTATTTTATATTTTAACCTATTTCAGATATCAAAACAATGGTTAATAATTGTGACTTATCACTTGATGGATCCTGTCTCTCCCTAAGGTAGTCATTTCAATCTTACTAAATCAATTCTCTTTTTATTTTAATCGGAGTTGTATGGTTTCCAGTCATGTCTTTTTACCAGGTAAATAGTTAAACCTTCCTTTTTGCAACCTTACCTTGAAAAACAGATTTGATATATAAATATCTTAGCTATATCCCTGCTTTTCCAATTTACATTAGATTATAGATCTAATAGATTTATCTTCTGAAGCTTCAGGTCTCATTTGAAGTATGCCCCTCTGCTCTTTTATTACTCTTTTATTTTTCTGCGTGTTCCCATCTAGTACTGACACTATTTCTTGAGCCACTATCCTCTATTCATTTCAGGTATCCTGTAATTTATTTGTCTTTTGTTCTACTTCCTTTGCACTGTGACTAATTATCAAATCATCTCAGAAGAAGTACTGTCCTCTGTGAAGATACATTGGCCTTAACATTGTTATTTGTCTTTCTCTATCTCTTTTTTAGTATTGATTGTATCTCCAATATGGTAGGGTGCTCTGTTGCCTTTTATTTTTAAGAACAGTGTTTCTCAAATTAGTCAGAGGAAAGCAGGTCAATGTTTGTAGTTCCAAGGCTGAAATTTTCTAATGAACAAGACCACACAGATAAATCAATAGAGTGAGTAAAATTGTTAAATTTACCAATGCCTGTAAAGGTTATAAAGAGAATTTCCTTTAAACTTGTCCTTAAAATTAACTAAAATCAAATAATTTAGTTCAAAGGTTTTGGAGCCCAGAAGCTAAACCAAAAGCCTCTTCATCAATCATTTAGGCCTGAATATTCTATTCCCTCCTTTACTTCCCAGTTTCCCCATATTATGCACCAGATGGTACAGTCTCTTAGCCTTATTAAAACTGTCTCTCTACTTATTGTAAATTATGAACAAACCCGACACCCAGACAGGTAGCAAAATACCCAAAAGTCAAATTATCACTTTTCTTGTTGATACAAACTAGAGTAAAGAATGGAGCTTAATGAAACTGTTAAAGAGTCTTGTTAGAAAACCAGCCAAGAGTTAGGTCTCCTTAAGCAGAAATAAAGAAAGCGAATTATATCATTTTCTATTTCTGCATAACAAATTACTGGAAACTGAAAGGCTTAGCCAATAGACATTCATTATCTCCCAGTTTTTGTGGGTCAGGAACCAAGCATCTCTTAACTGGCTTCTCTGCTCAGGGCTCTCAGGTAGCCGCCATGCTGCATATTCATCTAGAGGCTCAACTAGAAAAGAATTTGATTCCTAGCTTAGTAATATTGTTGGCAGAATTTATTTTCTTCCAGCCATATGACTACAAGTCCCCATTTTTTAGTGGCTATTGACAAGAAACCACCATTAGTTCTTAGAGGCCATGACAGCTTCCTGCTTCTTGGCCCACTCTGTAAGAAGTTTACACATGGTTCTTTGCTCCTGCAAGACTAGAAGGAAAATCTCTCCCTCCGGTCTGCCAAGTCAGAGTCTTCTATAATGTACTATAATTATGGGAGTGATAGTCCAACGCGATTGCCTTGTTATATTTGTTAGAAGCAAGTCACAGATTCCGTTAAGACTCAAGGGGAGGGGAATCACTACACAGATGGGACTCACTGAGGTCACCTGAAGGTGATTCTATCACAGAACTTATGGTCAGTTATTCATGGTACCAATAAGAGAAAATAAACCGAATCATTTCAAGCAAACAAACAAAACTATCTTCCCCAGAAACATATCATACATTTCTGGTCCCAAAGATTGGTGAAACAGTCTACTCTAAAGCTTCATCAGCATTATATAAACTATTGTGATTATGTCGGTCAGTATTATGCATCAACTTGGCGAGGCTATAGTTCCCAATTATGTAATCAAACACTAATCTAGGTATTTCTGTGAAAATCATTTGTATATGTGATTAACGTTTATAATCAGTTCACTTGAAGTATGATCGATTGTCCCAGAGTAAGCCTGATTCAATTCATTCAGAGGCTTTAAGAACAAAACAGGTTTCCCCGAAGAAGAAATTTCACCTATGGATAGCAGCTTAAATTCATTCCTGAAAGTTTCATCCTGCCCTTCTTGATGGCCCTATTGATTTCAGACTTGCCGTATTCGCCACAATCGCATAACCCAATTCCTTGTAATAAGTCTCTCTCTATATAAAATCTTCTCTTAATTCTGTTTCTCTGGTTGAACTCTGACTGATACAGTAGTAAATTACAATTTTTAAGACATTTGGTATTATTATAGTGCCATCTTTTATATAAAATACCACCATGTAGATAAATGGCATATGACCAAAAAAATCCTTGATTTAAATAATTTAATAGGAATGTTTCCCAGCCAATTTCAAACTGAGTTACAAAGACAGTATGATAACCTTGTATCTTTGTATGGTCCCATATTAAAAGAAAGATACTGCTTACAAACAGAAGCGAACGGCCTAAGAAATCCCGCCACCCCAGGCCCTGCATGGCACTCTCAAGCAACGATGAATCCACATTGCAGTACAACTGTGATGCAGCGCACCATGAAGCAATGGTTTGGCAGTCTTGGGGAGTCAAAATACTATAATCTGGGTATATTTTTTGGATCTATGGATGGACTTAATTCAGAAATAGATTCAGAAAAAGAAAGAATAGACTACATAACCCCCAAATAATTATCAATAAATATATATTTTCTTACAATGGGATTTTTTATAAGTATTGCACTGAAATAAACTTTACTGATACAGACAAGAATTAGGAGTTCCACTAAACCATAATACTTACAAAGAAAATGTATATATGCATCAATAGATCAATAGGTAAATAAAAATATATAATTTTAGAAGATATTTTAAGAATGTATGTTTTTGTTTATTTCAGCATAAAGACGTATGTTTGATCAAGATCCAAAAATTTAAATTATAGCCATAATAACTACATGCTCCACTTGAAGGAGAACCCATACATTGTTTAATTTTGAGAAATGTAAATTCCAGTAAGCCTTTCAAGGATACTCCGGGAAAAATATATGCCTAGATAACAGAAAGAGTTGTTTTCCGTTGCTTTTATTTTTGTTGTTTTATATAAGATTATAATTATGAGTCAGATAAGTATCACAGGACTCCTGCTGAAAATTATTACTTGAGATTTAGTATAGCCAAGCTGTCATGCAAGCTGCTGGAAAGCAAAATAAAAAGATGTAGAAGGAAAAATGTGTGGGTTCTGTTGTTATGGCCCATAAAAAAGTTAGTTAGAAATCTAAAAATATTGGGTGGCAAAGATTCTGTTTATAATGTAAAGATAAAAACCACAAAAAATTGAGTTTCTAGGTAGAAAAAGCAGCCAAAAAGTCAGAGTTTTCACATCTAGGTGATTGTTTGGCTAGTATTTCCTTGAAAGAAATACTCAGTAAACAAACGGTAAAACAAGAAAGTAGACTGTTGATGCAATCAAGCAGAGAAAATCCGTTCTCAAGTATGTGGTTCTTGTGGGATCTGCTAAAATTGAGGGTCATTATCTCAGGACTGTTTCTACAGGAAATACAGATTGTGAAGATTTCTACATAGATGTGTCATTACTTGCAGGTTAAATATGGTGGAAAGGAATGCAAGGAATCTGGAAATGAAAACGCAGCATCAAAGCAATATCTACAATTTAGGGGGTCCACAGAATAAATGACTGCATTTTGCCGTCCAGAAAAAATAGAGGAAAAACCAGAAAATCAAAGTGGTCCGTAATTACGAGTAAGACTACCTCAGGCCGAGAAATTCTTATCACCTATTTTTAAATCACAATCCAATAATTTCTAGATTGTGGCAAATTTAGGGCAACAGCAACTTTTATACTCAACATAAATTCATCAAGAAAAAAGCACACACATTACGAAAAGAATTAAAAGCAAGCATAGAAAAAAAAATATACCACAATTTTGCCAATAGCTGAGGCTGATAGTTTTATCTGGCCAGAATAAATTTATCTACTTTTAATACACTGTGGAAACTTTATAGTCCTAATTTGGGTCCTTATAAAAGTACATCAAAATCAAGAAAGGAGGCTTGAAATAAATTCAACTAACTGCCATGTAAACACTTAATGACTACTCACATTTGTATATGATATACAGTCATTTAGAAAATTATCATTGAGTACATTATGTTTTCTTTTGTATATTTATTTGTTCACTCATTCATTATATAAATAGTTATTGTGCACACAGTATCTCCAAGGCACTAAAACGCAAGGAATGAAGACATGGTCCTTGTTGTCAAAGGTTGACATTCTCAAGAAAAAAAGACACGTGAATAGGTAATTAGTATTTGTTATAGAAATCACAATATTAGGGATAGTTAAGTATCAGGAAGGCTTCCAAGAGTCATTTACATCTGATCTGAAATGTAAGGATTTATGGGCAAAGCACTAGATCTTATTTTGGTGAGGACAACATTCCAAATAGATTTTTAAAACAAACACAGGAAGATGAAAAATAACTTACTAGGTGCAGAGGCTTAGAGGCATTTTATAATTCCCAGAGCATAAAATTAAAGACTCTGACGGTTCTAGAGAAGCAAACAGGGGCTAGAACCACATGTTAAGAGACTTGACATTATCCTGGGGCCAGTCTGGGAAAGCAGATCTGCGGGTGTTAATAGATCTTGGAAAGAAATAAAAAGAGTTCATTGTTAGGTCAATTTGAGAAATACAAATTAAACAAGATTAAGCAGACATTCTTTGAGTTTTTAATATATCTGTGTGCTTTGTAAATTACCAAACATAATCCCTAAACTCATTTGTTCAAGGTAATTTTTTACAAGGAATATCTCACAGGACTAAGATTCCACTAAAAATTATCCTGAAAGAGTGGGAAACACTGAAGACTTCCTATGTGGAAATAACAAGAACGGATTTGCAAGTTAGAAATATCTCCCTGGGGATTTTTGTGGAGGCTTGGTTAAAGGTTAAAATAAATGGATGAAGGAAGGCCAGTTAATCGGCTAGACCAGGCAAGAGATAATGAAGTACCACGGGAGCAGTAAAATTAGAGAGGAACAGGTGAAATATGTTAAGGAATTGAAATCTGTAAGATTTGTGTCGGGATGAAAAGGTAAGAGGAGAAAAAGAAATCAATTTCCATATTTCTGGGTTTGTAGACTAAGTGACTGAGAAAGGTATGGACCACCAAGTAAGATTTCAAAATATAGAATCTTTTGGGAGAGAAGTGATGAGTTAGGATTTTGAAACACAGGGCATGTAAAGACCACTGGTAATTTCAATAAGCTACATTTACACAGCCCTGAAGCTCATGGAAAGGTTTGTCATGCGAGAGAAATTCTCACATCAGTAGTTTTGGCTTTGTGTAGAAATCTTCAATGAAAATGTTCATCTGTAATCTCTGTTTATATTACCTCTTCCTATTTACATGATGGTATCAATCAATTTTCTCATCCATAGTTCTTAAACCAATTTGTTTATACGTGAACACATGCACATATACACACTCACACACAGACCTTCTATCTAGAAAATTGTTAAATGTCTCCCCTCGAAATAAGCATTGGCATTATTCAGAATTAGGTAAATCGGCTTTCAGTAACAAGTAATCCACAAATATCAAAAGATTCCAGGGTATTGTTCATTGTGAGTCCAGGCAGGTGAGGTGATGGTTTCAATCCCAAATACTCTAATTTTGGGTCATCTGCATATCTATAAGTGTTACTGTGACCTGGGGACAACAAGCATGGAGAATCTAAAACTGGTTTCTAAAAACTAAATGCTTCCACTTAAAAGTAAAACATAAGTTCCGATTACAAAGCAATTCACTATGCCTCCTATAATTTCAAAAAGATGAGAAAATGCAACAAAAGAAAAAAGAACCAGAAATATTGGTGAGTAGCAGGAGACACTCTTCTAAATTTACTAATCAGATAATTATTATTTTAGGGTCTAGCATATTTGTAGCACTTTGATATGGTGTTAGATATAAATGAAAAAAAGATAAGTTTACTTAAAGCTGTTTCCAATTCCTCCCTCAAACAACAAATGACTCTAATAATGGATAGTTACAGAAAGTTGACACCTAGAATTTGCTATGGAGGATGTATTACCTATTGCTGGCACTTCATTCCAGACTTCTTAGGTAGAATCTCAGTGGAAGAGAATAATATGAGTACTACTTACAAATTGAGTATGACCTATAAATGAGTACTGCCTACAATGAGTATAGCCTACAAATGAGTATTACCTACAAATGTGAATGTAGACCTAAAAAAAAAAAAAAAAAAAAAAGATGTTAAGAAAAAGTAATTATCTACTGAATGCTCTATGTTAGAAGAATCAGTTACCCAATAAGTGCTCTGTAATCCCAGCACTTTGGGAGGCTGAGGCGGGTGGATCATGAGATCAGGAGATCAAGACCATCCTGGCTAACACAATGAAACCCCGTCTCTACTAAAATATACAAAAAATTAGCCAGGCGTACTGGCGAGCGCCTATAGTCCCAGCTACTTGGGAGGCTGAGGCAGGAGAATGGTGTGAACTCAGGAGGCGGAGGTTGCAGTGAGCCGAGATTGTGCCACTGCACTCCAGCCTGGTGACAGAGCAAGACTCCGTCTCAAAAAAAAAAAAAAAAAAAAAAGCAAAAAAATAGTACAAACCTTCCATGTCCCACAACCACTCATGAATCTCACAGTCTACAGTCTAGATTATAGAAGACAGATCTTTGCTAACATCATTACAAATGAAATCAAATCTTATGTGAAGATGGAAGATAATTTTTCAAATGTGTTACAATTGATACATAGTTATTTTGTACTTAAGAAAAAAATCAAAATATATGTATTTAAATAAGATTTTAGTTTTCTCTCCCAGTTTCTGCCGTTGTAAGAGAGAAGCTAACAGAATCATTATGCTACATGTTGAGTCTAAGACAAAATTAACAAATTTTGCTTCTAGAGATTCCTCCATTGGCCTTAGCTTCTGTATTTCACAGAATCATTTTCATTTTAGGAAACTGATATTACAAAGTGTAATGTGCCCTCATGTGATTTCTCAAACAAATGAGTGTTTTTAAGATATCACTTTGTAATAATAAAAATATACTCGTGAACTTGAATGATTGTGCTGTTTATAACTATTCTCTTGGTGTGAATTACTTTGCAACAATTCATGGCCTGCACACTTGGCTTAATTAAAGTATTCCTATCCTTACAAAGTGCACAAATGAAATAGAATTATTTTTAAATCTGTCATTTTAGGGGAGAGAGTCTGATTACTATTTGATTCAGTGGCATGGAGAAATGAATTTAGCCACAGGCAGCAGAGCTCTAAGACCAATGAGAATACTGGGGAAAGTGAAACTAAGATTTTAAAAAGAAAATACTTTCTGACTTTAAGCCTGTCTCCCCAAATCATTGTGGAGAGAATAATGCCACATTCTCTAGTATTTGCTTTGTTTGTTTCTATGAGAAAGTCATGGTGATAGTAAGTGAAGATCCCCCTGCTTCCTGAGTTCTACAAGCAACATGCAAACATCCGGTTTAAAATAGTATACTATATTTTAAACTCTTAGTAAGTTTGATATGCCATTACAGGTCATTTTAAATGCTCATAGTTACAGTAATGTATCTTTGGTAAAAGTATCACTCTTATTTTTAACTAAATTTGTGTACAGTTTACAAAAAAGAAATATATGATCACTCGAAAGTGACAAACTATCCTATCTTCTAAAGGTCTTTCTCATATAAGAATTAAAAGGCTGGATTATCTCATTAACCTTAAGAAATGGCATGCTGTAATGATGTCTATAGTTTAGCATTACACAAAAATATACTCTTGAATATAAAATATATGTCACTAGGATTAATATCACATATGTTTAAAAGTTATTTCAGAATAGGAGACTTGTTAGCTAGAAATGTAGTATTTAACTCAAGTACTGCATATCCAATTTCTATTATCCATGCACTCACTCAAGATCCAAACCAGTGCTTAAGTGTTTTAGTCATCATTCTGTGGGAGCCGAGACATCTACATTAATTAACATAAAGTGGGAGAAACATATTTAATACTAATGACAGATTGTTTTTAAAATAAAGGCACAGAACAGATAACTATTTCTTTCATGTGATTTCTGGCATTTCTTCATCCATGTAACTGCCCTTCATTTCAGTAGCAATAGAGAGCAAAACCCCTAGATATCAAAATGATAAATTTCTTCCACTCAGAATCTCACTCTAATATACTACACACTCACTAAAAGGGCATTATTCCCTAGAAATGTGAGAGTTAAATTTTTTAAGCCTCATGATACGGGTGTTGTAATGAACACCATGCTGTATTATCATGACTTCAATATGATCAAATGCTGCTAAGGCATCTGAGATTTCTGAAAGAGAACTGAGAGGATCACAAGGATTAAAGACATATGAAATGTTAAATCTTTAATCATTTTTCACACATTTTATGGCTAGCCTATCCTTTCTCACAACTCAATGAAGTTGAGATGATGACAAGTGGAAAATAGTCAACTAATTAAATCTCAGACTTTCAAAAAGGTCAAAATAGTAGAGTACATTACTATACTTCACAGAATAAATGAAGCATGCAAATGCCAATACTTCATTCTGGTGACAAAACCAGAAAAATATATGAGAGAAAATTGAGCAAAATTGTCTCACTGCTTCAAGGTGTGGCAGACAAAATTTAGCTAGGATGTAAATTTCATAGTGAGTTATTTGCTCTAAAATACAAAAGGTTGCTTTTGTTCTTGTAACTGTATCTTGAAAGTTACTTCCAAGTTGTACTTCTTGAATATATTTTGCTATAGACTATAAATGTGAGCCAAAATCTCCCTTAGCTACATGTCTGAAAAGCTTTCTTACATTGTCTTTAACAATAAGCTGAATTTCATCTTTTGTCCATTTAATGAACAATTACATTTTATCAGTATGGTCACAAGGGACAAAATAGCCTACATAAATAACATCAAAAAACTATCCCCCAAATGGAAAAACATACATAGTCACATACATACAATTTATATTATACACACATAATTATTAGTGTGTGGTGTTTTTGATATGAAAAAAACAAAATGCACTATATATGAATGCACCTTTTATCCTTGCTGCTTTCCACGCTATTCTCCAGCAACCTAAATGCCACTCATGTCCCATCCTTCAAGGCTCAGTTTTTGTTTCACTTTTACCTTAAAAAATAGCATTCTAATGATCATTTCCTTTCTTTAAAATTCTTGCTTATAGTCAGTCTCAACAAAATTGTTTGTTATTAGTAGTGAGATAATGCAGGTAAAGTACATATAACAGGGATTGGCACAGATCAGATGTTTTAGAAAACATGGCCTCTTATTGGAAACAGGTTTTGAACTCTGAGCTGCATTAGCTAAAAATGGCAATCTCACTCTTTCATAACTATATATTATCCATAATATTATTCACCCTCTCACTGAGTATCAGTTTTTACATATGTAGAATGATCAAAATGAAACTTATTTCAATGGGTTATTGAGGTGATTATATTTGATAATGTTTAAGATGCTTAACACATTTGATACATAATCAGTGCTCAACAAAGATTCATTTTCTTTCTACCATTTTGGTATAACTCTTTTTTCAATTCAATCATTTCAATTAGCTGAATTCTCTCAGGCTTCTGAATGTGTGGAGAATTTGGAACAACTCCACTGTATTAATTCCTTACTATTGCTGTAACAAAATCCCACGAACTTGGCGGCTTAAAACAACATAAATCCGTTATCTACTGACCTACAGTTATCAAGAACCTACAGTTCTGTAGGTCAGAAGTCTGATACAGGTCTTGCTAGGCTAAGATCATGAGTTTGGAAGCGTGTGGCTCCTTTCTGGGGCTTCTAGATTCAGTTGCTGTTATTTGTAATTATAGAAACAAGCCTCTATTTTCTGGTCACCTATAATCTCTGGGCCAATCCTAGCTTTTAGAAGCCCCCTCATTTCTTGGTTTGTAGCCATCTTCATCCACTTCAAAGACAGCAATGGCAGGTAGAAACCATACTGAGTTTTAAGATCTTGCATAATTAGGTAAGGCCCATCTGGATAATCAGAGATAATCTCATTTCAAGGTTGATAACAATAACATATATGTAAATTTCCTGTGGCAAGTTTGGTAACATATTTACAGGTTTCAAGGATTAGGATTAAAACAACTTTGAGGATCTATCATTCCATTATCTGTACTCTTTGTAGGGTTATGTCATTGGACCTGTCAGTTGGACACATTATTTTCACACATTAACACAATTCCCCTATGCCAGGTGTGATAATTTGCAGTTAATTGTATTTAGGAATTCCCCAGGAGTGCTAATATCTTATCACATATGTGTTTATGCAACCTGTGCCTGGCCAAGAGTTTTCCCCAACTGCTACAATGGTCAAGTGTCCACTGGGTATATATGTGGCTATATATTCCAAATTTAGCTAGAATGTTAAATTTATACTGAGATAGGTGCTATAAAACAGCAGTATAAACTCATGATTTTTAAATATGAGTTTAATTTTTAATGTAAGCGTATGATTTTTAATGTGTATATACATGCATGTATATGTATGTATGTATATTTACACACAAGGAGATAGATACATATGGTCATATTGATGTGTAAATCTATGTATGTATGCTAGAAGCAATAATATGCCGGTAACAATGAGCATACCATTTTGCTTTCTAAACATCATTTTCCAATAAAACAAAATTTTATAGATTGGAGTTATTTCAGGACAGAAGAAATATAATGGAAGCTGGACCATCTTATGATGTCAGAAAATAAAAAAGGACTCAAAAAAGAGGGAAAAGATAAGATCTTGTTGAAAGAACACAGATGCCAACAATTTGAAGAATCTGCAAGTGGCCAAAGCTGAAAAAAGAAAATTGAATAGCAAGATAAATAATGATAGTACTGGACTTTAATCCATAAAAAATATAAATATTCATGTCTATATTAACAAAATTGTTTATTAAATAAACATATGTAGATGACAGTCTATTCTTCTTTACTATATAATTCTAATTGATAAATGTACAAGGTAAGAAAAAAGTACTGTTAGGCAAATGCAGCAATAATAAATCTTTAAGACATGTTCATTGATGGAAGTTAAAATTATATGGCAAACTTTAAGAATGAGGTTTTATAAACTCCAAATATCTCCCCCAAGTTATTTATCAACTACAAAGAGAAAGATCGTAAATTTAGAATGGAAAATCCTGGAAAAAGCTACCTGAGCTAAGTTATCAAGGTTAACAACACCTAAAGTAAGATATGTTTACATTATGAACCACTTGATATGAAACATGTAATAGGATACAACATTGTCTCCATGGTATTCTTTTAAACAATATATTATACCATTGCTATAAGCAGACATCATCAGACAAACCCAGATTGAGGAGCATTCTACAGAATAATTGATCAATGATTTACAAGTGTCAAGGTGATGAAAGACAAGAAAAGGCTGAGGAAATGTTAGAGACTGGAGGATACTCAGGATAAATAGCAGCTATACATAATGTGGAGCCTGGATGGAATTCTGAACGGAAGAAGGACATGTGTGGATAAGCTGATGGAATTTTGCTAGAAACTAGAATTGCAAAATAGTTAATAGTATCTTATCAATCTTAATTTCTGGTTTTATGTAACCCTGGTTGTGGTTACATATAAAATGCTAACATAGGAAAAAAATAATAAAGAGGTAAAAAAATTCATTTCATAATTTTGGCAACTTTTTTCATGCCTTAAATTAATTTCAAATAAAAAGTTGAAATGGTGTAAGCTAATAAGAGTTATTAGAACTGTTGATGCACAGGCACAGATCAGTACCCTGTAAAAGGTAATAATAATGCTATCATGGTTGGGCACATACTGTTCAGCAATCATCAATTACTTTCACGAATTAATTTATGTAACACTCATGGTCACAGTATGAAATCGGTACTATTGTACCATCCACATTTTACATATGAAATAACTGAGGCACATAGAGAGTGAATTATTTAGCCCAAGGACTTTGAAACCAGGCAAAGCCCAAGCTTTTATTTCCCATGCTGCATGGCCTCTTCGTAGCAACCTTAATAAAGGTTTAGTTAAGCTGATATTTAGTTTGAAAGTAGCATAATTAAATTATTAAATTTTGAGAAATTGAGTTAAGAAATAAGTCAGTATAATTCACAGTAAATACCACAAGCTATTTCTCAAAAAACACATTTTGAATTACAAATAATAAAAATGAAGAAAATAATGAGGAAATTTTCATGTTACTATCTATTTTATTATGATTCCTTCAGCTCTTATTTCTGCACTTTATATACTACAAAATTAGGACCATTTTGATTTCTGTTTATTGTTCTTATCTCCAAACTTTTTGTTATGGGGCTTCCTTCCTGTTCTCTATTATTTTTTTCCCTTCTCTTTTTTCTATATTCCCTTAAAAGTTCACTTGTCTATCTTTTGCCAGCTCCTCCTCTTATATTTGCCCTGTTCCATTTTATACCTCACATAACTTGCTTTACTTTTACTTTACTAGTTATCTTTTACTTTACTATCTTTTATTTTACTATCTTTTACTTTACTAGTTAAGAATTATCTTTTACTTTACTAGTTCAGAGACCATAAGTATTTCAGGTCGAGCTTTTAGACTAAATGAATGGAATATTTTTATCAAGTCTGAAAATCAAAGTTGTTAGTACAGTTACAAAACAATAGGTGAGACTACACAAAACTGTTCTTCACCTCTTCACTCAAGTGTTTTTGGGGAAACAGTGCAGGCTTCTTAGATGCAGTCTAATTTTTCTTCACCTCCATCTGGATGAATGAGACAATGAGCATCTTAAACTCAATACGTTAAAAAACATTCTCAGGGAGAGCTACTGCATTAGTCCATTCTCACACTGATATAAAGACATCTATGAGACTGGGTAAGTTACAAGGAAAAGAAGTTTAATTAACTCACAGTTCCACAGGCTGTACAGGAGGCATGGCTGCAGTGGCCTCAGAAAGCAATTATGGTGGAAAGTGAAGGGGAAGAAAACACATCTTACATGGCGGGAGCAGGTGCAGACAGAGTGCAGGGAGAAGTGCTACACATTTTGAAACAACCAGATCTCAGGAGAACTCTTACATAACAGCAAGGGAGAAGCCTGTTCTCATAATTCAATCAGCTCCCACTAGCTCCCTCCTCTAACACTGAAGATTACAATTTGACATGAGATTTGGGTGAGGATGCAAAGCTAAACCATATAATTCCACCCCTGGTCCCTCCCAGATCTCACTTTTTTCTCACATTTCAAAGTCAATCATGCCTTCCCAACAGTCCCCAAAGTCTTAACTTATTCCAGCATTAACTCAAAATACCAGGTCCAAAGTCTCATCTGAAACAGGGCAAGTTCCTGCCATCTGTGAACTCATAAAATGAAAAACAAGTTACCTCCAACATACAGTGGGAATACAGACATGGAGTTAATATTCCCATCCCAAATGGGAGAAGTTGGTCAAAATAAAGGGGCCACAGGCCCCATGCAAATCCAAAACCCAGCAGGGCAGTAATTAAATCTTAAAGTTCTGAAACAATCTCCTTTGACTTCATGACTCACATCCAGGTCACACTGATGCAAGGCATAGGCTCCCAAGGCCTTGGGCAGTTCCATGCCTGTGGTTTTACAGGGTACAGCCCCCACAGCTGCTTTGGTGGGCTGGTGTTGGGTGCCCATGTATTTTTCCAGGTGCATGGTGCAAGCTGTTGATGAATCTAGCATTCTGGGGTCTGGAGGACTGCAGACCAGTAAGGACTCTGTGTGGGTGCTCCAGCCCCACATTTCCCCTCTCCACTGCCCGAGTAGAGGTTCTCCATGAGGCCTCTGCCCCTGAAGCAGACTTCTACCTAGACATTTAGGTATTTCCATACAACTCCTGAAATCTAGATGGAGGCTCCCGAGCCTCAGCTCTCTCCCTCTGCACACTCACAGGCTTAACACTATGTGGAAGTCTGGGTGGCTCCGGGCTTGCACTCTCTGGAGCAGTGCCCTGAGATGTATTTAGGGCCCTTTTAGCCATGGTTGGAGCTGGAATGTCTGGGATGCAGAGCACCGTGTCCTGAGGCTACACAGAGCAGTGGAGTCCTGGATCTGGTCTTCGAAACCATTCTTACTTCTCAGGCCTCAGGGCCTGTGATGGGAGGGACTGCTATGAAGGTCTCTGAAATGCCTTGGAGGTACTTTCCCAATTGTTTTGGCTATTAACATTTGGCTGCTCTTTACTTAGGCAGATTTCTGCAGTCACTTGGATTTCTCCCCCTGAAAATGGGTTTTTCTTTTCTACCACATGGCCAGTCTGCAAATTTTCCAAACTTTTATGCTCTTCTTTCTTTGTAAGTATAAGTTATAGTTTCAGGTCATTTCTTTTTAATGAACTCACAGTTCCACAGTCTGGCAGTGCAGAAGGCATAGCTGGGGTGGCCTCAGGAAACTTATAATCCTGGTGGAATGTAAAGAGGAAGCGAACAGGTCTCACGTGGTGGAAGCAGGAGGAAGAGAGTGAGGGGGAAGGACTGCACACTTTGAAACAACCACATCTCATGAGAACTCTATCACGAGAGCAGCAACGGGGAAGTGTGCCACCAGGATTCAATAACCTCTTTCCGGGCCCTTCCTCTAACACTGAAGATTAGAATTCAACATAAGATTTGGATGGGGACACGGAAACAAACCATATTAGCTACATTTGCTTCTTCAGGTTTAAGGGTATTCCTGTGGTGTGCCACCATCCCTTATTGGCTTGTCTTTCACGTGGCCATACATTTGAAAATAATCTCTTCATTAAGCATCCTTCATCTGCTCTTTTGACATACTGTGTCTATCCTGCTGGAGCCTTTTTCAATGCAATGCACAGTTTTCCTCTACAAAGTTGTTACAACTTGAAAGAAAAATTGCTAGCAACAATTAGAAAAAAACTCTCATTCACAGCTAATTCAATACCACTGCATTTCCAGTTTTTAGTAGATGAGTTTACCACCTAAATCACATGTTAAATATAAACCATTGAACAGAACCAAACTTCATTCATTCATTTTCCTCTCACTTCTATTTTAATAGAGGAAATACCTCTTATCAAAGGTCAATATTTCCATCTATGCTTTGGAGCTTTGGATCTCAAACTTCCCACTTTCTTAGAAATGTTAATGCTGGTCTGAGTACAGTGGCTCATTCCTGTAATTTCAGCACTGTGGAAGGCTAAGGCGGTGGATCACTTTAACCCAGGAGTTTGAGACTAACCTGGCCAACATGCCAAAACCCCATCTCGACTAAAAATACAAAAATTAACCAGGCATGGTGGTGTATACCTATAATCCCAGCTACTCCGGAGGCTGAGCCGGAAGAATCGCCTAAACCTGGTAAGCCGAGGTTGCAGTGAACCAAGATCCTGTCACTGCACTCTGGCCTAGAAGACAGACAGATACTATGTATCTAAAATAAAATAAAATAGTCAATGCTTGATTAGCTATTTTTAATCCAATGTCTTCCTGTCAATATTTTTCAGCATTTAATTACATATTATTTTTGCTCTTATCTTAAAATAACTCCCGAACTTCGTATCTCTCTCAGACTACCTTTTTAAAAAACAGTCATTATTCTTGAAAGCACAACGGAATGGCATTATTCTTCATCTCTGCATTTCCCACTTACTCAGATCCAATTGGTGTGAACTAGGCCAATGAGTACATTTGCAAGGCAGTATGGCTTATACCTGCTTTTTATTTATAACAGATTTCTTACAACCCAGTTTTCTAAAGATTTTATTTTATCCTATTCTCCCAACAAAGCTTACTTAATCCACTACACACACTGAGTTCAGGTACATTGGATAGAAACTCCATTCATTGCTTTAAGATCTTACCTCATATATGCACTGGCCTAGGATTACACATTTTGTGATATATTCTGTTAAGAAGAAGTGGCTCACCTTTTAATCTGTCATTTTCTTTTGACATATATTTTCTTTTCTGAATACATTTGAAGTCAAGGAAACAGCATCATAGAAACAAGTAAAATCTGAAATTGCATTTGTTGGTTCAGTGTAACATCAGTGCATCTACAACTTTATTTATTAATACAATTTAATTTTCCAGTGGATTAATTCTTTCAAGCAAATTAACAACTATACTTGATATTGATTTATTTATAATCAATGGAAGACATATTCCAAAAAGGGCAAATGATATACAAGCTCAGTGAAACTGACTGAAAAGTTCCCAGATAACAGAGATTATGAAAAGTATTTAAAATGAGAACAAGTAGAACTAAAGGTCAACATTACCACAACACTGCTTATTAAGTGAAAATCTTTGAACAGAAAAGTTTACAAATCTCAATTATTGGCACATTTTCCAAAATAAGAACTAAACATATTTCAATAACATAGGGATCATAGAAATCAGTGTTTAACAAAACAGAAATTCGCTTTTAAAATATTTTATTAAAAAGTTAATATAGGGTAAACATATTATTTTAACATCCTTCATATGTTCTTGAATGACTCCTATAATACCAAAGATCTGAAAAAGATATTGATAAATCATAATAACATTTATTAGGGAATGATTTTCAATTACATCTATCTTTCTTTAGGAATTACATAGCACAGGTGAAAATAATGTATCTTAGGTACAATTTTACTGCCTGATATATGAAAGGTGTTTTGTGGTTGATAATGCAAATGAATCATTAAAAGCAAGCCAAAAATAAATCAAAAAACACAAGAAAATGTAAATGTGTATCTTATATTGTGAGACAGAACTGGGATAGCGTGGAATGTGGCTTAGGATAGAGGAGATTATGAATAACATACATTCAATTATGTACCATGCACTGTTCTATTTGTAGCACACATGTTATCACATTTATTAAGTCTGTAAAGAAAGCCTATGACTTTTATGGCAAGAAAGCAGTAGTGGGGGAAGTGAAGACATAGGCATAGAGACTTGTGCAGGGACAGCTGCCTTTTGGGTCTGAAAGAATCTGGTGGAACTGAAAGAAGTTTCTTCTATCCAACTTCCTCCATTCTATAAGTAATTACCACATAGCTGCTATGTGGTAGGTTCTTTGCTAGCTGCTGAGATGTACTGGTGAGAGAGACACGCTTCCTTTTCTCATGTATCATGCATGAAGCAAACACAAAGCAAAGAGCTAAAACACTTTACAAATTGGGAAAATGACTGAAATAAACTTATTTCTTACAGTATAGCAGATTATAATTCTCAATAGTTCTCTCAAATAAAACAACCAAAATGCTAGGCACAAACATACCTAGATACTTGGTAAACACGCTGATGAAGTGCATTGAAAGAAACCCAGAAGTTAGTTGAGAATAAGAATCTAGATCTTGTTTTTTTTTTAAAAAAGTAAGTTTTAAAGATAGCTTTACCAAATTTATTTTCTGTACTCTGGGATCATAAGCTTCTGAATTGGCAGTTGAACATCCCGGACAAGGTGGAAAACCTAAAGAATCCCTTGGTGAGACTTAGTAATCCAAACAGAATCTTACACCTTCAGGGTAAGACGCAACAAGAAATAAGAAGCATTGAGGTGGACACAGAAATGAATCTCAACTACTTCAGCTCTGGCAAAGTAAATAAAACTCTCTTTTGCAACTTTAAAATCCTAAAGAGGCTCTACCATTGCTTTTTTTTTTTCTTCTTCTTCTTTTTATCCCAACATGCTACCTGTGCTCTCTGAAAAACATCAAACATCAAAGCAGGAATTAAATTTAAAGTCTTCCTGGCTATTAGTGGCTCCAGGCAGGAAACAGAAGCAAATGCAAATCCTGTCTGGGGAAACTTAAATCAAGAAATACCAAAAAAATTGACCACAGATAAATTTATATTAAAATCAAATAGCCCACGGGCAAAAATAACACAAATAAATTAGCCACTATTAAGTGAGAAGCAATGTAAATAATAGACAGTGGAAAATGTCAAAAATTATTTTAAAGATTGGAACTGTGAGACATAATTTTAGAAAACAAATATGTTTAATAAATTCAAATAAAAAAGAAAAGTTTGAATATATTTGCAGGGAACATAAAAGTATGAAAAATTACTAAGAAGCCAGTTTTGGATCTGGCATTTAAGAAGCTTAGGAATCAAAAGTATCCTAATAGCAGGTAAAAACCTGAACAAACTAAAAAATAAATAAATAAATAAATAAAAATAACAAATATTAGATCTATAAGAAAAATGGGATAATGGAACATACCACTGCTCCCCAGATTAGAGAGATGAACAGGAGAATACTAACAGTCACAATTACTGGAACAGCACACGAGTTAAAACTTCTGCAGGAACCAGCGTCTGGGTAGGGAAATCTGAACTGTAATTGGTGAATTGCTGGAGGCTCCCTGTGGACAAGAATGAGAAATAAACTCTGCAGAAGGACCCAGTCATGTTAGGGTTCATACTTTCCTGAGTTTTACCTCCTGGAATTTTATTTGATTCCAACAGTGAATATCAGAGAAAAATTTTAATGCTTCTAGCAGGAGGAGGATAAAAGAACCATTTTGAAATATAGCAGAGAAATGTATCCTTCTTAAGCATTCCTTCAGGAGAAACTATTTAACCAGAATCCAAGCTCCTGGAGTTTTACCAGAGCCTAACTGACATGCGGAAAAGATAAAACTCCAGCCCAGGTCAGCTATTCTGTCCTACCTGAGGGAGGAGTGGGGCTAGAAGTGCCACATTGTTCAAGGTCTATTGACAGTAGTTTTTTATTCCTGGAACATCATGTCCAGTTTTGGTTTTTTTGCTTTTTTTTTTTTTTTTTTTTTTTTGGTAATTTAAGAAAAAATTACAAGACATACTAAAAGGCATAAAAACACAATTTGAGGACACAGACCAAGCAATAGGATCAGACATGGCAGGGATGTTCAACTTCGATTGAGAATTCAAAACAATTGTGATTAATATGCTAATAATTCTGTCAGATAAAATAGACAGCATTCAAGAACATATGGGCAATGTAAGCAGAGAAAGAAAAATTCTAAGAACCAAAAATAAATGTTAGGGATCAGAAGCACTGTAACAGGAATATTTGCAATGGGTTTATTTGTAGACATCACACAGCAGAGGAAAAAATCTATGAGCTTGTGGATATTAAATAGAAACCTCTAAAACTAAAAAGCAAACAGAAAAAAAATACTAAAAAGAGGAAAATAGTATAAGAATATTCAAGGACTTTGAGGCAACTACAAAAGGTTAAATTATGTATGTGTAATGAGAACACTATAAAGAGAAAGAAATTGAAGAAATAGGCCGGGCGCGCTGGCTCAAGCCTGTAATCCCAGCACTTTGGGAGGCCGAGACGGGAGGATCATGAGGTCAGAAGATCGAGACCATCCTGGCAAACACGGTGAAATCCTGTCTTTACTGAAAAATACAAAAAACTAGCCGGGCGAGGTGGCGGCACCTGTGATCCCAGCTACTCGAGCGGCTGAGGCAGGAGAATGATGGGAACCCAGGAGGCGGAGCTTGCAGTGGGCCGAGAGCAGCCACTGCACTCCAGCCTGGGCCACAGAGCCAGACTCCTTCTCAAACAAACAAACAAACAAAAAAAAGAAATTGAAGAAACATTTGAAAAAATAATTCAATAATTAAGAATTTTTACAAGTTAATGTCAGGTACAAAACTAAAAGACCAGGAAGGTCAGAGAACTTCAAGTAAGACAAATATCTAGGCATTTATCCTTTTCAAACTAGAGAAACACAACTGCAAAAATGAATCAGTGGGAGCTAAGAAAAAAAAAAAAAAAAGGTTGAAAAAAGAAAAAAAATAAAACTCATATACTAAAAAAGAAAAGAAAATCATATAAAATGCTCAGTTAACAACACAAAAGGAAGAAAAGTGTATTAAACAAAAATAGAAACAAAACCTAAAAAAATAAATAGAAAATATGAGCGACTATGGTAAATATTAGTCTGACTGTATCAGCACTTACTTTGAACATCAATACTTATTTATTTTTTATTTTTTATTTTTTATTTTTAAGAAAAACATATCACTCTGTTTCCCAGGCTGAAATGCAGTGGCACACTCATAGCTCACTGCAGCCTTGAACTCCTGAGCTTAAGTGAGCCGTCTGCCTCAGCATCCTGAGTAGCTAGGACTCAGGTGCATGCCAACACACTTAGCTAAGATTTCAGGTGTGAAAGATGAACATCAATAGTTTAAATGCAACTATTAAAAGACAATATCAGAGTGGATCAAAAAACAAGACCCAACTGTATGTTGTCAACAAGAAACCTACTTTAAATATAAAGTCAAATGTAGATTATAAAAACTATCTAAATTGCAAAAGAGAAAATCCCATTATCTGTTCACTAATGAAATAATTTTATACCAGATAACTCTAAAGACTCCTCTGAAAGATTCCTAGGTTTGATAAATGACCTCGGTAAAGTTTCAGAATACAAAATCCAGCTACAAAAATTGGCAGAATTTTTATACATCAGTAACTATAAAAGTGAGAACCAAATAAAGAACTCAATCCCATTTCAATAGCTACAAAAACCAACATAACATACCTAAGAATATATTTTAACCAAGGAGATAAAATGTCTTTACCAAACACTGAGAAAAGCAAAGGTAAAAGACACAAACACAGAGATAAAACATCTCATGCTCGTGGATCCAAAGAATAGTATCATTCAAATGACCATACTACCCAAATGAAATCCCTATAAAGTACCAAGGTCATTTTTACAAAATTAGAAAAAAGCAACCCTAAACTCATATGGAACCAAAAAAGATCCCAAATAGCCAAAGCAATACTAAGCAAAAAGAATAAAGCTGGAGGTACCACACTACCTGACAACAAATCATACAACAAGGCTCTAATAATCACACATCATGGTACTGGTATAAAAACATACATAGATCAATGGAATAGAATAGAGAACCCCAAAATAAAGCCACACACCTAAAAACAACCAAACTTTGACCAAGCTGACAAAAATATACACCAGGGAGGCTGGGAGCCATGGCTTACACCTGTAATCCCAGCACTTTGGGAGACCAAGGCTGGTGGATCACAAGGCCAGGAGTCTGAGATCATCCTGGCTAACACAGGGAAACCCCATCTCTACTAAAAATACAAAAAATTAGCTGGGCATGGTGGAGAGCACCTGAAATCTCAGCTCCTTGGGAGGCTGAGTCAGGAGAATCTCATGTACCTGGGAGGTAGAGGTTGTAGTGAGCTGAGATCACACCACTGCACTCCAGCCTGGGCAACAGAGAAAGACTCCATCTCAAAAAAAAAAAAAAAAAATCAAATGTATATATGTATATATATACACACATACACATATATACACATACAAACACACACACACCCCACCCAGGGAGAGGATACCCTATTCAATAAATGGCGCTGGAAAAATTGGATAGCCATATGCAGAAAAATAAACCTGTACTCATCTTTCTCATGATATACAAAAACTAACACGAGAGGAATACAGTACTGAAATGTAAGACCCAAAACTATAAAATTATAAAACAAAACTTAGGAAAAACTATTCTGGACATTGTTCTAGGCAAAAAAAAAAAAAAAAATCTATGTCCTAACGAGTAAACACAGCAGAAACAAAAATAGACAAATTGAACTTAGTTAAACTAAAAAACTTCTTCTCAACAAAATGAATAATTAATAGAGTAAAATGAGAAACTACAGTATGGGAGAAAATATTCACAAATTATGCATGTAACAAGGGGCTAATATTCCGAATCCACAAGAAACTCAAAGAACTCAACAAGAAAAAAACATTAGAAGGGAGACAAAAAACATGAACAGACATGTCTCAAAAGAATACTTATAAGCAGACAAAGAACACATGAAAAAAAATGCTCAACATCACTAATCATCAGATGAGTGCACATTAAAACACAATTAGATACATCTTACACCAGTCAGAATGACTGTTACTAAAAAGGCAAACAATAATAGGTGTTGACTAACATGAAGAGAAAAGGGAACATTTATGCATTCACTGTTGGTGGGAATGTAAATTAGCATAACCTCTATGTAAAAACAGTATGAAGATTTCTCAAAGAACTAAAAATAGAACTACCATTTGATCCAGGAATCTCACTATTTGGTATCTACCCAAAGGAAAAGAAATCACTGTATCCAAAAGATACTTGCAGTCACATGTTTATCACAGCAGCATTCACAAGAGCAAAGTCATGGAATCAATCCAAATATGATATCATATTTTCCTTATCCCCCTTCCACTGATAGATATTTGCATATGCATATACATGTATATATACATACATACATATATATATACACGCACGCACAGAATATTACTCAAGCACAAAAGAAAATAAAATCATGTATTTTGCAGCAACATGATGGAACTGGAAACCATTATTCTAAGTGAAACGACTCGGAAACAGAAAGTTATAAACTACATGTCCTCAATTATAAGTGGGAGCTAAGAAATGAATACATACTGATAAAAAGTAGAATAATAGATATTGGAGATTACAAAAGATAGAGGGGTGAGAGGAGGTGAAGAATACAGTAGTACCTTTTGTTTACAATGTACACTATTTGGGTGATGGCTACACTGAGGGCCCAGAATTCACCACTATGCAATATATCTATGTAATACAACTGTATTTGTATCACATAAATCTGTAAAATATTTTTAATAACTAAATTGATGGAGAAAGATATAGCATGCTTATACTAATCAAAAGAAAGCAAGAGTACTTACATTAATTTCAAATAGAGGAGTCTTCAGAGAAAGAAGTTATTAGGCTGTTTAGTCTGTTGGTAATTTCATTTGATTTGTGGAATCTCTTTGGTTTAATTCAGTCCCATTTGTCAATTTTGTGCTGGTTGTGATTGTTTTGGGGGACAAAGCCATAAATTGTTTCTCAAAGCTGTTATTGAGAAGGTATTTCCTAGGTTTTCCTTCTAGGATTTTTGTAGTTTGAGGTATGATATTATAGTTTTTAATACAGCCTGGGATAAAGATGGGATAAAGAATACATGATACCATACTTGAACTGATTCCATGACTGCTCTTGTGAATGCTGCTGTGATAAACATATGAGCACAGGTGCCTTTTGGATACAATGATTTATTTTCCTTTGGGTAGATAGTGAATAGCAAGATTGCTGGATCAAATGATAGTTTTATTTTTAGCTCTTTGAATCCTTGTGGATGGTGACAGACAGGGGTCCAGTTCCATTCTCTGCATGTGGCTAGTCAGTTATCTCAGTACCATTTATTACATAAGATGGATACATCACTACCGATCTTACAGACTTTAAAAAGGGCAATAAAAGGATACTGTGAACAACTCTCTGCTCACAAATTTGATAACCTATGTAAAATGGTCCAATTTCTTGAAAGACACAATCTGCCAAAACTCACCCGTGAAAAAATAGACTATTTAAATACACCTGTATTTGTTAAATATATTGAATAAATATGTAATAATCTTTAAGAACTAAAAACACCAGACACAGATGGATTCCTAGTGAATTCTACCAAACATTTAAGAAAGAAATTGTAGGCCAGGCGCGGTGGCTCAAGCCTGTAATCCCAGCACTTTGGGAGGCCGAGACGGGCGGATCACAAGGTCAGGAGATCGAGACCATCCTGGCTAACACGGTGAAACCCCGTCTCTACTAAAAAAAAAACAAAAAACTAGCCGGGCGCGGTGGCGGCCTCTGTAGTCCCAGCTACTTGGGAGGCTGAGGCAGGAGAATGGCGGGAACCCGGGAGGCGGAGCTTGCAATGAGCTGAGATCTGGCCACTGCACTCCAGCCTGGGCAACAGAGTCAGCCTCCGTCTCAAAAAAAGAAAGAAAGAAAGATAGAAAGAAATTATATCAATTTTCCATAATCTTTTTCAGAAGATAGAAGCAGAGAGACACTTCCTTACCCATTCTATGAAGCCAGCATTGCCCTAATACCAAAACCTGACAAAAACGTTACAAGAAAATAAAACTAGCTACCAACATTTAATAGATGCAAATATTTTCAAGAAAATGTTGTCAAATTGAGTTGACCAATGTATAAAAACAATTATGCACCATGGCTTGTGAGATTTATCCCAGATAAGCAAGGTTGGTTTGACATTAGAAAATCAATTAATGTAGTCAATCACATCAACAGAGAAGAGAAATCACATGTTAACAGATGCAGAAAAACCACTTGATGCAATGGGTGTTAACCCATTCATGATTTTAAAATCAGTAAACTAGAAATAGATGAGAACTTCCTTAAATTGATAAAAGGTATCTGCATCAAAAACTACAGCTAACAACAAACTTACCATTTAGAAACCGTGGGCTTTCTTACTAACTTCAGGAACAAAGCAAGGGTGTCCCCTTTCACCACTGCTTTTCAGAATCCTACTAAGCAATAAGACAAGAAAAGAAAACACAATGTATATAGTATGGGAAAGGAGAAGTAAACCTGTCTTTAGTTGAATATGACAATGATTTATGTAATTTGAAAATAAATAAACAAAAAATCCCAGAACTAATAACCAGTTATAGCAAAGTTGCAGAACAAAGGGTTAATATACAAAAGCCAGTCATGCCCATATACACTAGCAATGATTAAGAGGAGTTTGAAATTAAAAACACAATTCCATTTTACATTAGCATCTTTAAAAATGAAATACTTGGGTAAACAAAATAAAACATGTATAAAATTTATATAAAGAAAACTGCAAAACTGATTAAAGAAATTGAAGAAGTAGTATGTAAAGAAAGAGATATTCTATGGTCATGGATAGGGAGATTCAATATTATCAAGATGTGAGTTATTTTCAACATGATCTATAAATTCAGTGAAATCCCAGTGAAATTCTCAGAAAGTTATATCATGATTTTAACAAATTGATTCTAACATTTATATGGAAATATAAAAAACCCAAATAACCAACACAATATTAAAGAATAACTAAGTTGGAGGATTCATACTACTCCACTTCAAGAACTAGTGTAAAGCTTGAGTAATTTCAGGAAAGTATGTTATTGGTGAAAGACTAGACAAATAGATAAATGGAACAGAAAACACAGCCCAGAAATAGATACATGTAAATATAGTCAATTGATCTTGATAAAGGAGCAATGACAATTCAATGAAACAAATACAGTCTTTTCAACAAATTATGCTAGAACACCTAGACATCCATTAGCCAACAAAAAGAAGAATCTAGATAGGGATGATATGTACCCTTTGCAAAATCTTATTCAAAATGGACCCCAGACCTAAATGTAAAATGCAAAACTATAAAACAGCTAGAAGATTACACCAAAAATATACATGATTTTTGGTTTGATACTGACATTTTAGATACAATCCCAAAGGCAAAATTTTAAAAAGAACCAATTAATAAACTGTCTTAATTAAAATTAAAAATGTCTGCTCTGTGAAAGACACTGTCAGGAGAATGCAAAGACAAGCCTTGTACTGGAAGAAAGTATTGGCAAAAGACACCTTATAAACAAGTGTTATCCAAAATATACAATGAATTCTTAAAATTCAACGATAAGAAAACAAACACCCCAATTAAAAATGGGCCAAACAATTTAGGAAACACTTCACCAAAGAAGATATATAGATGTCAAATAGCATATGAGATGATGTGTGCCACATCATATATAATCAGGAAATGCAAATTAAAACAAGGCACCACTACACACACATTAGAATGACCACAGTCCATAACATTGATAACACCAAATGCTAGTGAGGATGTGGAGTAACAGAAATTCTCATTCATTATTGATGAGAATATAGAAAGGTACAGTCACTTTGCAAGATAGTTGGGCAGGTGTTTTTTTTTTTTTTTTTTTCCCCAAAACAAAACATGATATTATTATTTCATCTAGCAACTGTACTCCTTGGTATTTACCCCTAAAAGATGAAAATGTATGTTCACAAAAAACTCTACACAAAGATGATGATAGCAGTTTTACACTTAATTACCAAAGGTGGGAAGCAACAGTAGGTAAATTGATAATCTGTGATATAACTAGATAATGAGAAATTATTTAGGACTGAAACAAATTAGCTATAAATCCATGAAAAAATAACATAGATGAAACTTAATTGCATATTAGTAAATGAATAAAGGCAGTCTAAAAATGTTATGTGCTGTTTGGCTTCAACTATATGACATTCTGGAAGAGGCAAAACTGTGAAGATAGTAACAAGGTAAGTGGCTGTTCAGGGGAGGAGGGAGGGAAGAACAAAGGTGGAGTGTTGAGGAAGTTTAAGGCAGTTACACTAATCTGTATCAAACTCTAAAGGTATGTGTGTGTATATATACATATATATATCATATATTTGTCTAAATCTGTACAATGTACAACACTGGGAATGAACTTTAATGTAAATTATGGACTTTTAGTGACAAAGACATGTCAATATAAGTTCATCAATTATAACAAATGGATCACTCTGTTGGGGAATGTTGATAGTGGGAGAGGTTTTGCTTGTGTATGGATTGGTGGTATATACAGAAATCTCTGTACTTCTCAATTTTGGTGTGAACCTAAAACTGCTCTAAATATAGTCTATTTTTATATTATAAAGAATTTGTTTAAAACGACCAGTTAGATATTTTATAAATGGTAATTGATATTGTAATCATTGAGTTCATAGTAATTCAAATTAAAAATATATGGATAAGATTAAAGATTAATAAATATTGGAAGTAATTTTCCAGAGTAAGGCCTAGGGAGGCCAAAAAAAGACTTATGTCTGAAAGAGTTTAAGTGATATGAAGTAACGTATGAGAAAATCTTCAGTGTCTTCATGATTATTGTAAGAGAGGAATGAGAGAATTGTTCAGAGGAAAATATTGTTGTTACAATTCTATGGAATTACAAAGGATGACAACCTAGAAATTCAAGAAAAGCAACAAATCTCAATCAGATTAAATTAAACAGACATCAGCCGGGCACAGTGACTCATGCCTGTAATCCCAGCAGTTTGGGAGGCCTAGGCAGCTGGATCACCTGAGGCCAGGAGTTCGAGATCAGCCTGGCTAACATGGTGAAACCCCATCTCTACTAAAAATACAAAGTTAGTTGGCTGTGTTGGCACATGCCTGTAATCCCAGCTACTTCGGAGGCTGAGGCAGGAGAATCGCTTGAACCTGGAAGGCAGAGGTTGCAGTGAGCCAGAATCATGCCACTGCACTCTAGCCTGGATGACAGAATGAGACTCCGTCTCCAAAAAATAATAATAATTAATTAATAAATAATAAATAAACATACATCAGCACACAGGCATATCACAGAAAACAAAAAACGTGTTATAGGTCTCAAAAGAATCACGAAATAAAAAAGTCACCTTACAAGATAAAAATTGTAGATTCACAAAAAATGCTCTCAATAACAATTATTAAAATAAAATTCCAGTGAAATTACTTTATCAACAGGCTAAGAGAACATATTTTTAAATTATATGTCAGCCTGCTATCTTGAATTCTTAGTAAATTCTACATATATTGTTTAGGAAGTAACCCTAGTACATTTTTTTTTTTTTCAATGACGCTTGGTTCAACTTCTAGAGCAGAAGTTACAAACCAGAGTATTAGGGTCAAATCTGGACTTTAGCCAAATGTGTTTGTAAATTTATTGGAGCATATCCAGAAATATTGATTTAAATATTGTTTACAGCTGTTTTGTGTGAGAAATGAGTAGCTGCAATGGAGATTGTATGGCTCATAACGTCTAAAATACTACTGGCCTCTTTATAAAAGAAGTTTGCTTACCTCTGCTTCGAAAGAGTTTCATTTTCCTTTGTTGTAGCTAAACGCATTATTAGGTAATATTATTTCTTTCCTGGAAACCACATGACATTCTCAGCCCACCTCTTGTTTACAGAACACTGAGAACCAAGGTTTATTTGAAGAGTAGTGTGGTCACCGGATTTAACATTCTAGACTGAAGGTGTCTTTGGCAGGATGACTATGTGCTTAAAAAAATATTAGTAGAGGAGTTTCACATCTACTTAAGAAAAACACAGCTCAAAGGGAGTCCAATAACTAAAAAAGCTGTTTTAATTTAGGTAATATTTAAAATAGCCTAAGAATATAAAACGTTATTTACAGAACTAATGAAGGAATGAAAGAAGCTGAGAATCATAGCAAAATATATCGTCAGAATTTTACCTCTTGATAATACAGAATATTTGAATAATATGATTAATATGCATCACCTAATAAATGAATATAGAATGCTACACCCAATAATAATAGAGCACACAGTCCTTAAACCTGTAACAGATAATCAAATTAATTTTTTAGAAAATGTTTAATAGAAAATATACATATTTGGAATTTTTGAATCACTTGCCCAAGTAATCATTATATTAAAAAAGATACAAGAAAACACTTCTAAGAATCTTAAGGACACCATTCCAGAATAGTCTGACACATGGATCTAAACAGAATAAAACTTGTTTTTTTTTTAAGTGTTGATTTCATTTTTATAAAAAGTTGTAGACTAAAGATGCAGGGGAAACCCATACTAACTTTAAGGGAGTTATACCAACAAAAGTACCACCTATCCTAAAGGGAATGGAAGCTGTAAAACCACAAAACGGAATAGAAACTAAAAAAACACAAAAACTGTAAAAACACAAAAACCAGCCTCTGGAACACTGACTTTTTGTAGAAAAGAAGTCAGATAAAAATAGTGAGATAAAAATGCTACACTGATGAAAACATAAACCGTTTCTTGTGTAAAAGATAAGATACCTCAGAGCTAGATCCAAGAACCCAGATGACGGGTCTCGCAAGTAGAGGAAAAAATTATTAGAAAAACACTCTTAGATTGCAGAAAGAGGTGCTAGTCAAAAACTCCTTTAAGCCTCTAGAATCAGGGAGGAGTTGTCAATTGTGCTTAAAGCGATAAAAAATTGCTATAAATTCATGACTTCTAGATATATTTTATTGTTTCCCTTTTTGATTGGCAGGATGTATTGTTGTTGCCTTTCACGGTGTCCTGACTGTGTATTATGTCTGAGAGAGAATGATACTTTATTTTTTTAAGTCTCAGGTCTTTTGAAGAGGAGAAACTGCATCCCACGTGTCTTACCCACATCTAGACCAAATGAAGATGAAGACAGAATAGATTTTAAACCAAATATAACTGGAGGAGACTTTTGGTAATCTTGACATGACAGTAGGGCTATTTTAATGTAAGAAGCACTGAGAATACCTTGTGATTTAACATTATTTGTAAGTCCTCCCATCAAAATGTGGAGTCTATTTTCCTAGCATTTAAATCTAAGCTGGATGTGTGACTTGCTTGACTAAAACAATGCAGTGGACATTATTCTGTCTGTTTCAAGGCTCAGTCTTGGGAAGCCTTACAGCTCTTGCTCTTGCCCTCACATGAACAAGCCTGAAATTCCACCTTGCAAGACCTTAGGGAGGAAAAGGCCCAGCCATCCTGGTCATCCTAGCTGTGCCCCCAGACATTTGTGTGCCTCTAGCAAACATTATGCAAAGAAAAGGTTAATTGTTCTGGCTAAAACCAGCCTAAACTTCTAACCTAAAGAATCATGAGTAAATAATTAATTATTGTTTTAACTACAAAGTTATGGGGTAATTTGTTACTCTGTAATAGATAACTAATATTTTAAAAAGCTTTCCGTAATATAGAAAAACTAAAAATAAACTGATATTTTCAGTAGAAAATTGATGATCAAGACAAAGTTGGATTGTTATTAAACAATGGGAGTGAGGAGTTTCTCTAGAATGCCAAACATATCCTGGGGCAGTTCTTAGTGCCGTCCTGCCCTGTGATTAACAAAGTAAAATAACAGCAAGCTAACATGAGCAGATCTGAGAGTGGCCCATATACTTCAGGGGTGAAATTTGGGTCAGCTCACCCCAGAAGGCATCAATCAAGCCAAGATGGTTGCCGAGCATAAAAAGAGTCTAGAACAAGTAAAAGGAAGTAGTTATAAACATTAGTTGTAACCATGTGATCACCTACTATACATATTTCTTTTGGATTTTATATACACATATAAGATTTTTGAATTTTAAATAATTTTTATGAAGCATATAAATTATAATATGTTTATATATTTTACTATATTATATATTAATTTATACTAATTGTAATATTTTTCACATAAATAAATATGTGTTTAAGAAAGGGAGGACAGAGTAGCAGTGACCACATGTTATTGCAGAAAGTAAGCAAATCAGAAACAAATACATATAGTACACTTCAATTTATGTAATTTCAAAAGCAGATAAACTAAAACGATGTACAATTGAGTGATAAATACAAAAATGGTTAGACTTCTATTTTTTTTTTTTGAGACGGAGTCTCACACTCTCGATCTCGCCTCACTGCAAGCTCCACCGCCCGGGTTCCCGCCATTCTCCTGCCTCAGTCTCCCCAGTAGCTGGGACTACAGGAACTCGACACTACGCCCGGCTAATATTTTGTATTTTTAATAGAGACGAGGTTTCACCATGTTAGCCAGGATGGTCTCGATCTCCTGACCTTGTGATCCACCCACCTCAGCCACCCAAAGTGCTGAGATTACAGGCGTGAGCCACCGTGCCCGGGGAAATATGGTTAGACTTTTAAGAAAGAATAAGAATGCTTATTAAAATTGGGATACTACTGTTAATAATAATATCAATACTACAAACTGTTTACTAGGTCAGGAATGTTCTAAGGACTGTTTAACATAATTAGCTAGTTGCTACATTAATTCTATGAGTAAGGTATTAACATATATAATTTTAACAACTATCCTATTTGTTACCTTATTATCCACACGTTACTTATTATTATCACATTAATATTCCTATCAGTCAGGATTTGATCATCAGCAAGCAGAACAATAGCAGCCTGATGTAGACTGCTTAATTAGCTCCTATAATTGGATAAGTTCAAATTTCTATAACAAAGCCTTTGTTATATATATAAACTATGATATATAAGAAATTACATTATCATCTAAATATAGTGTAACTTTAACGCTATATTGTGATGGTTAATATTAAGTGTTAATTTGAATCGAAGGATGCAAAGTATTGTTTCTGGGTCTGTCTGTGAGGGTGTTGCCAAAGGAGATTAAAATTTGGATCAGTGGACTGGGAGAGGAAGACCACCCTCAGTGTGGGTGGGCTCCATCCACTACGCTGCCAGAGTGGCTAGAAAAAGCAGGTGAACAAGGTGGACGAAGCTGGCTTGCTGAGTTTTCCAGCCCTCATCGCCTTTCTCCTGTGTTGGATGCTTCCTGCCCTTGAACATCAGACGGCAAGTTTTTCGGCCTTTAGACTCTTGGACTTACACGAGTGGTTTGTGAGGGGATCTTGGGCCTTCGGCCACAGACTGGAGGCTGCACTGTTGGTTGCTCTACTTTTGAGGCTTTGGGACTTCCACTCACCCACTACTGCCTTCCTTGCTCCTCAGCTTGCAGATGGCCTATCGTGGGCCTTTACATTGTGATCATGTGAGCCAATTCTCCTTCATAAACTCCCTTTCATGAATACACATATCCCATTTGTTCTGTCCCTCTGGAAAACCCTGATTAATACATACAAACACACACACACGTGTATATATACATACACATATATACACACATATACGTCTATGTATATATAATATAAAGAAACATAAAAGAAAAAGAAAAAAGTTACATATGTATTTATATCAAAACCAGGAAGAACCATGTATATCAAGTGGTCACATGGTTGCAACTAGTATTTATAACTACTTTCTTCAAGTTTATATAATTTTCAGTGGGTATCCTGGATTGTTTAGTTTATTCATGGGGTAAGTTCATTCAAAGCTTTATTCCTAAAGTGTGTGGGTCACTAGCAGATTTGCCTTTGTTAAGTTGTAATTTTTCCTTATTAATTATAGGGCAGGAACAGTACTAAGAGATGCCCCAGGGGATCATTTGCACTTCAGAGATACTCCTTCTCACCCCCACTGTGGAGTAGCAATCTGATTTTCCCCTGGTCATCAAAATCATTGGAACCAGCAAATACAGCAAGCCACTTGTTTGGCTGTTGATTTACCAGCGTAAGGAGCCAGCTGTTAAGATTGTGAATAACCCTTGGCAAGATAAAAATGTAGCCGATGATGCTGGCTTGTCAGTGTTTCAGAAGTTTGTCTTGGAATGGACTAAATGGGACTATGAGTGCTGTCTAGTGTGACCTCAGTCGGATGAGAAATCAAATGGGAATCACAGCCAGATATCAGGGGAATACATGAAAAATGAAATGGGATTGAGTCATCCAGGAGGACTGCAGGCTCAGATCAAGATAGAAGAGTGTAGTCCATGTGTTCACCAGCTGCAGGTTTCAAGGGCAGAGATCCATGAGCAACAGATAGCCAACGCAAACCTTCATCTGAGAGTCACTCAGGGGCCCAAGGAGTAGCACAAACTCACTGTGACTATTCAGGACTCCATTCCATTTGTCAGGAAGACGTAATGAATGCTTTTCATCTGAGAAAGGAAAAGATGAAAAGATTAATATTAAGAAAGAGCGAGTAGCTACCTTAAAATCGCTACTGTAATCTGAACAGAAACTACTGAATTAGAAGCAACTGCTAGATAATGTTAGTAGGCAAAATTAAGTTCCTCTGCCATCCCACAAAGTGGGTTCTACATTTATTTGATTACCGGAATGTTATGCTATCATTGCCACGCTACCAAAGTTAGCATCCTGTACTTCAATGCATGCTTACTTCTCTGTATCTCTATTAAACTGGTAACTCTATAGTGACAATATTTGTCCCTTTTTATTTATTCTCCACTGTATTATTATCAGCCAACATCGTTCCTGTAGCATATTTGAAACTTAGTAAACATATGTAGAATAAATACACAAATGAAAGATTTAATGAGGATAGAAGAATAGGCAGGAAGAATAGGAATACATTGAACCCCTAAAATACAAAGAGGGAAAATACGCCATACAGGAGGTGAGGAAAGATAGCAAACTCGGCAGGTGGAGAGCATCATTTTACTAAAGATTGACTCTCTGTACCATCATTTAGTGCCAGGAAGCATTTTTTCCACTGTTACACGAAAGCACGTCTGCTTTTATGATTTATGTAAATGCCTTGATTGCTGTTGTTTTTAATATGATTGACTTCATTTAGAGCAATTCTTTGCTAAGGGGATTCTATGAGCGAGGATTCACTCCATCTCTAGTATCATTTCAAGTAGGTCAATTCAATTAGATACATTTTTATTGCACCTATGGAATTGCTATAACATCTATAGGTAATAATTTTAAATATCTTTTTAAAAAACCCTAATTTTTTGAAATTTCATTGAAGTATAACCAAACTCCCTTATGTTGCAATTTATGTTCAGTTGTTTCAGGCATAGTCAAAAGACTTAGAGAATATAATATAGCATTCTCTTTATAATTGTCTGCCGTCTGTTATATTCTTAGCCTATAATTCTAACTTATCTCTTGCCTTTCTAGTCTCCAGGCTAAACAATTACAGTCCCTTTAACCTTCTTTCAGAGGTCATATTTTTAATCCTTTAATCATTTATGGGACTCTCTTTTAATCCTCTGAAAGTTCCCTTTTAAGTTGCAGAGCCAAAACTAAATGTGGTACCCATGAAAGGTTTTAACCATGCTGAGATGCTGAGTATAATAGGAGATTTATCTCATGGTATCAACACATTCTTCTTCTCATCATGAATCCCAGTATTGCAGTTTTTAATAGCTAAGAAATGACATTGTGCACTCATGTTCATCTTGTTAGTTCATCTTATTACCCACTGCTAATGAATAGCTACAGTTGGGATTATGAACCAGAGAACCAAAGACATCACTTCAGGATCAAATACAAATTACACATTCACAATAAAAGAAGAATCATGCAAATTCAGTGACCTTCCTCAGTAATGAAATGACTAACAACTATTACTTACCCTGGGTATATTATGTACCAGTGTAGGGAGTTGGAGATTCATTTTATCTTTTATCATTATAATAAAAGGTCTGGGCAGGCAAATGTAGAATAAAAAAAGATGGAAGGATTAATTTTACATTAAGCAGTATGTTTCTAACATATGCCTGATAGAGATTCTGTGCTTTTCAAAAACACTCAAACTAAGAATGATAATTTTTAATGATAGTATTATAATATTCTTGCCACCAATGGAAGAAGTGTTTATGTAACAGTCATATGAATTTTCCCCAAAGTTTCCTATGCAAGGATTCCCAGATGTCCGTCAGAGCAGATTGAAGAGGTTGCATAAAAGTAACCTGGGAATTTCATTTTTATATTTAGCTTTATTTTTTTTGAAATAATTGTAAAATTATAGGAAGTTTCAAAGAAATGAACAGGAAGTTTGCACGTACTCTTCACTGAACCTTTCCTAATGTCAACACCTTTTATCACCACAATACAACCAACACCAGGAAAGATAACATTGTTACACTCTTGACAACCAATCTGATTTCACCAGTTATGCATAACGCTGAGCATGTGTGTGTTTGTGTATTCATCTCCATGCAATTTTATAATATTTGCAGCTTAATGTAACCCTATAATTTAGTCATTACATGATATATACATGTATCAAAACATCATATTTTACTTAATAAATGTGTACAATTATTATATGTCAGTAAAAAATAATATGAAACATGAACTTTACATTTTCAGAAGCTCTTAAGGTCCTTTGGTCATTTTGAGTGTTCCTCGATTATCACAAGGATTACTGGCAAATAACAGAATCGAGGTCTAATAAATAAGACTCATTCACAAATTGTGGTTGTCCTATGAATATTAAGAAATTCACAGATTCTGTTGTAGGCATCATTTTACATATGCTGAGAAAATTTCCACATATTCTGATTTTACATGTCATATGTTAACACAATAATAATTTCATTTATATCTCACTCTGTAGTACTTATGCTGTAGTATCATGAACTCAATAAACAAGAAGTTGAAGAATTTCGCCCAATTAATTCAAAATTATTGACTGAGAATTATTAATGTGCAACACTAAAAATCTGTCCTTACCCTTTTTTTTTTTTTGGGGATGGAGTCTCGCCCAGTGGCCCAGGCTGGAGTGCAGTGGCACGATCTCAGCTCACTGCAAGCTCCGCCTCCTGGGTTCACACCATTCTCCTGCCTCAACCTCCCCAGTAGCTGGGACTACAGACGCCGCCACCACGCCTAGCTATTTTTTTGTATTATTTGTAGAGACAGGGTTTCACCGTGTTAGCCAGGATGGACTCGATCTCCTGATATCATGATCCATCCACGTCTGCCTCCCAAAGTGCTGGGATTACAGGCATGAGCCATGGCACACATTTTTAATATTAATAATGGAGATAAATGATACATACAGCTCCCAAACCTATATCTAGTACTGCAAAGAGATATGTAAGTACTAACATAAATATAAATATATAGGTAAAGTATGTGCAGATGACATGATTGTTTATGTAGACAATTCTAAAGAAACTAAAAATAACCCTTAGAACTAATAATTAAGTTAATCAAGGTTGCAGGATACAATATCAGCAAACAAAATGAATTGTATATGTACTGCAATAAAAACATAGAAATATAAACTAAAGTTACAATATTATTTACATAATTCAAAGACAATGAAATACTTATAAACAAATATAAGAAAACTCATGTATAGGATTTATAGGCCGAATGTGACAAAATGCTGGTGAAATAAGTCAAAGATGACCTAAATAAACACAGAAACATACTATGTTCCATGATTAAAAGGCTCAAAATAATGAAGGTGTAAATTCTCCCAGAAAAAAAAAATTCAGCAAGGTTATCCATTGACAAAATTATTCTAAATTTAATGTAGGAAAAATAATTAAAATAACTAAAATAACTTTAGGAAAAAAATAACAGAATGAATAAATCACACTACCTATTTTTAGAATTTATATACAGCTACAGTAATCAAGAATGTGTAGTACTGGTGGTTATGCACACATATATATCAATGCAACACAGCACAGAAATAGACACACACAAGTAGAGATAACTGATTTTCTACAATGGCAAAAAGTAATACAAAGTAGGAAGAACAGTCTTTTCAAAAAATGGTGTCGGAACAACTGGATATAAAAAAAAATGTTATCTGTGGTTTGAATATATTTTCTTCCAAAATGTAGTTTTTATTTTCATTCTCCTCACAAGATCTTTCACAGAGAAAAATATTTTTATTTTTATAAAATCCAACTTCTTTATTTTTATGGATATCTGATACAGGATTTGAATCTAGAATTTCTATGAAACTTTTTAAATTCAAAATACAATTTTAAAAAATCCAATCAGAATGTTTTACCATAACGTTTCTTCTCAAATTCAAAAATATCAAAATTTTATTCATGATCTTGCATTTGCCAAGACTGTCTAATATTATTTTTATTTGTAAAACTTGAAAATAAAGTTGGTAAATTATATATTTTGAAAACCTAATCAATGAATTTGCAGAAAACCAAGTCAGAAATATCTTATGTTTAACAAAGATATTACATTTAAAAAGCGTTATTATTTATATTAAAATATGACAAATATTACTTTTTGTAATTCTTGTTTATGTTGTTTCTCATGCACTACTATTAACCCTCTTATGTTTTATAAATAATAAAACATCTTTACAAAAAAGAAATGTATACATAAAATATGATGGAAGTTAAAAAGGGAGAATATTTTCTTTTTTTATCTTTCTTTTATTTATTTATTTATTATTATTATTATACTTTAAGTTCTAGGGTACATGTGCATAACATGCAGGTTTGTTACATATGTATACTTGTGCCATGTTGGTGTGCTGCACCCATCAACTCGTCATTTACTCGTCATTTACATCAGGTATAACTCCCAATGCAATATTGCGGCACTATTCACAATAGCAAAGGGAGAATATTTTCTACTGAATACATCAAGGAAATATTGATGAAGAACGATAAATTGGAAATGTACTATGAAGCATAGACGAAGATTTGATATTTGAAAAATGGGAGCAAATGTATGAACATAAGCAAAGATTATGAACAGGACTATAGTGATCGTAAAAGGAAACAGTGGAAAGTAGAATCAGAAAGGTGATTTAGAGTCAGGTCATGAAGTGCTGGAAAACAAGCAGTTCTTTTCTCTTTATTCTGTAGACAATGAGAATTCAGCAGAGATATTCAACACTACAATATTTATCAGATCAATGTTTCAGAAAGATGCATTTAGCAACTTTGCGTATAATAAATTGGAAGATATACAGAGTAAAGATAGTCCAATAGTTAGTAAGTAAGCAATTTTGCTTCTTTAGGTGTGAAGAATAAATATTTAAACTAGGAGGTCAGAAAATGATAAGTTGAAGAAGAACCTTGCAAGAAAAATAAGAGCTTTGACAGAGAAAGAAATGACAACTGATTGCAAGTGGATTTTCAATGCTAGATAGCAGAAAAAGTTGCTAGCAGTTTGAATCTCTATCCTATTAAGAGGAGGTAAAAATACAGGAATGAAAGGCAAAGCATTATTGTGGTAGAAGTAAAGATGAGTGTATAGTAACAAAGTGGAAGCAGTAAATATAGACTGATTTTTCAAGTTTAATGATTCAAAGGAAGTGGATGGTTGCACAGTTGACTAAGAGATTTTATTAGGATAGAAAACATTTAACTAAGTGAAAGAGTAAGTGGAAAATTTTAATATAGAGAAAAGTAATGAAATGCCAAGAAGAATATAAAACAAGATGCAAAATTCTTCAAAAAGCAGATAGCTTCTGAGACTCATCAGGGTACATTGCCTTGGAAAGAAAAAAGGATACCCTTCTGAGATCAAGGAAAAGGATAAAAGGGTAGTCAAAGTGCCACTGAATTTATGACAGAGAATGAAAGGTAAATTTCTACCACACTGTGTCAATATTATCAAACAATGTATTTGTCAACATGAACAAGTATACAGTGGAAGGCATAATAAAGTTAGAAAGGTCTAAAATACATTATCTGAAAAATATGTAATTTTCCTTTAAAGTACAACCTGTTCAGGGGAAGATGTCATATCTTTTAATGTCATAAAACACGCCAAAGCCTAACAGGTTGCTTAAAACGTCTGATACATACACTATGCAATAACTAACACACAAGTATATTTCTATTTATTTATCTCAACTCTTAAATATAACTTAAATGTAAAAATCCAGCTGAAAAATCCAGTTAGGAAATTAAATCTTTGCATTTATTTGAAATTTATTTATGCTGCACAGACAGTTTCCAATTAATCTACCATTTATGCTCCCATGTAGTATTAACCCTACATAATTCCTGAGGATCAGTAATATCCTGTGAAACTCCTCTCCAACTAGTGTTCCATGAAGTCCCAGAGGACTTCTTCATGATACTGGACAAAATTCTAAGAGTTTTCCTCCCTTATTGAATTTGAACTCATAATGATTTCCCTTCAGATCTTTTGTATTCAATGTAAGTGGTCTTGCTCTCGTAAAATGATAGGTTCCAAATGAGTCTGCTACTAAAAAATGCATTTGTATATTGTTTCATTTTGTTTTACCACCATAATAAACAATATTATTACTTTGTAGTTTCTGCACCTCAAAATAAGATAAGTCATAAAAGTATGTCATGTCAGTTGCATTTTTATTGTTGTTTTTTATTTTCTTAGATATTCCACAAAGTTTCAGCATAGCAGGTTTTAGCTTGGAAAAAGGTAAAAATGCTATAGAAAAGACAGATATACCGAAATGGAAGAAAAAAGGCAGCAAGTACATAAGTTGAGAAAACTAATTAGGTGACACATTTCCTCATGTTGCAAAGAGTTCTATTCATTTATCTTGGCAATAAAAATGTCATCTGTCAGATACATGCCTTTTATTAAGCAAAGACTTTCATTTTTGTCAAGATTGAGAAAAGTGAAATCAGCAACATGCTGTATTTGTTTGTTCTCACACTGCTGTAAATAAATACCTGAGACTGAGTAATTTATAAAGGAAAGAGATTTAATTGACTCAAGTCCTGCATGGCTGGATAGGCCTCAGGAAACTTACAGTCATCGCAGAGGGAAAACAGGCACCTCTCTTACATGGCAGCAGGAGAAAGCGAGTGTGTGAAGAAGGAACTGTCAAACACGTATAAAACCATCAGATCTTGTGAGAACTCACTCATTATCATCAGAACAGCATGGGGAAACTGCCCCATGATCCAGTCACCTCCCACCAGTTTCCTCCCTGGACACGTGGAAAGTATGAAGATTACAAATTGAGATGAGAGGCCGGGCGCGGTGGCTCAAGCCTGTAATCCCAGCACTTTGGGAGGCCGAGACGGGCGGATCACGAGGTCAGGAGATCGAGACCATCCTGGCTAACACGGTGAAACCCCGTCTCTACTAAAAATACAAAAAACTAGCCGGGCGAGGTGGCGGCGCCTGTAGTTCCAGCTACTCCGGAGGCTGAGGCAGGAGAATGGCATAAACCCGGGAGGCGGAGCTTGCAGTGAGCTGAGATCCGGCCACTGCAGTCCAGCCCGGGCTACAGAGCAAGACTCCGTCTCAAAAAAAAAAAAAAAAAAAAAAAAAAAAAAAAAAAAAATTGAGATGAGATTTGGGTGGGGACAGAGAGCCAAACCATATCCCATAGTTTACAAAAAGTTGTCTGCAATGTTTAGGTCTGAATATTTTTATCTTTTTGCTATTTCCTCCAAAGAGGAATAGACTGTTAGCTATAATCCAGGATAATCTTCCATAGGATGTGTAAAAAAATATTTTTGTCTTTCAAACATTAATCAAACAAAATATATATTTCATAATATCTGGCTATTTATACAATAGTCACTTTCGATTCAGTTTATTATAAATTTACTTAATTTACATCAGTGATTAGGAAAATGATTTTCCTGCATTTTTTTCTTTTCTTATAACATTCTTTTTAAGTTTAAGTGTTAACATTATACAGGCCTTCTAAGATTCAGTGGGAGACGTTGCTTAGTTTCCATTCTTGGGAAGAATTTTCACATTATTACTTAATTGTTTAGTAAACTTCATTAATGGGCTCGTCTTGCCTTAACATTTTCTTTGTGGCTGGGTTATTAAGTATAGATTTGAGTCCCTTAATGATTATAAGACAAGTTTGATCTGTGTCAATTATATCTATCATCAAATTTAGTTATATATTTGTAATATATTTTAATAGTAAACCTAAAGGTTAGCATCTGTTACTTGAGTTTGGTTGTTGCTGTTACTGCTATTTTATTGAAGTGGTATTGTCTCATTTAGCTTTCTTTTTAACTAAATGCTATTATCTTACACATGAAAAATTATAGAGTATGTAATATACTTAAAGATAATGTTATCTTCCTTGGATAAAATTTACTTTTGTAATGGGCTAGGATAGAGGTGCTAGAAATAACAAATCAACTTATTCCATTCAGAGATTTCAATAATTCATATTTGGCTGCAATCATAGGTGTTTATCTCCTACTCACCTTTTTCTCTAAATTGTAGGCCTTTGGGACTCCAACACAATGACTAGAGGGGTACCAGGGGCCTCCTTTCGCCAATTATGAACTCTAATATTTGTTGAAAGCATTGCTTAGCTTGTCAGTCTCCACTTAAAAAGTTGTCAGTCACATTAAGAGGAAAAAGAGTAAGGTAGATCTGACATGTCACTGTGGATTCCTCATTCCCTAGATTTTGACCCTGTAATTATTTACTTTTGTGTGATACATTCAAACTAAGACTTCGACCTTTTTTTCCAGGTTTTTTTTCTTAATTGTCAATGAGAATCTGTTTGGAAACGTTGTAAAAATACTTTGCCAGAAGCTATTGCTTTATTTTTTCAATATACAGTGTGTGAGGGAAGCCTGCAACATGAAAGGTAAAGAACAAAACAAACAGAAAGGAAAAACAAAAAACAGATAAAACAGCAGAAAGAAATCAAACTATAAATACAATCCAGAGAGATGAAAAGTAGGTGCATTTAAGGGGAAAATAATTTATCATTAAAGTATAACATTTAGAAGATATGAAAGTGTTCCTGAGATGTGAAAAAATATAATAACACTAATAAAATAATTAAAATGTGGAAAGAAATGTTGATAAATTATCTCAAAAATTTGTATAAAAATATAATTTATGAAAATAAGGATTAAAAAGTTACAAAAAAGCATATTTAAAAGACTGATAACAAACATCTACTAAGAGAACAGAAGAAATTGGAAAGATAGTAATTGAAATTAAATTTTCTAGAACTAATGAACACACGGAAAAGTCTTACTAAATTGAGTAATCAGAACAATGAATAAAAGAAGGATCATGAAATGTAATTTCATCTTGAAATTAAGAAAAAAATAATACATTTATTCTGAGATAAAGTAAAAAGTTAAGAATAAGAATTTGTCAGTTTTAATGACTGAAAGTAAAAAGAATAAATATATAAATATATTTTTTAATCCTCAACCTTCTGGAGAAAAATATAGCTTAAAATATATTGTTAAATTATGAATTAAGGATGAGGTAGAAAAAATTCAAATTTTAGATATGTCATCTTTTAAAAAATTATTTTATTTTGAGACAGGGTCTCTCTATCACCTAGGCTGGAGTGCAGTGGCGCCATCTTGGCTCACTGCAACCCCCGCCCACCTGGTTCAAAGGATTCTCCTGCCGCAGCTTCCTAAGTAGCTGGGACTACAGACAGGTGCCACTATACCCCGCTAATTTTTGTAATTTCGATAGAGACAGGGTTTCACATGTTGGCCAGGCTGGTCTCAAACTCCTGACCTCAAGTGATCTGCCTGTCTCAGTCTCCCAAAGTGCTGGGATATAGGGGTGAGCCACCACACCCAGTCACATGTCACCTTTTAAAAATACTATCTCTCATGCATATTTTCTTTCTTGGGAAGTTTTTTAAGGATATAGTTAAAGAAAAAAGGATTAATCTGAAATGAAAAAAAAAAAAAAAAGCAGTATCTATTTTTAAAAAGCAACAAACAAAAATTATAGACCAAATTCAGGATAAAGGGCAAATGAAAATTTCAGGAGGATTATAAATACATGTTCTGAAAAGTAGTTGAAAAGTAGCCTTTGACTAGAGCAGGAAGACAAAGGAATATAAAAAATACCATCTTTAAGAAAGTAAAGTAGATCTGACAAATACCTGATGTGATGCATCAAAATGGCAAATTGTTAAACTTGATAAAATGTCCATTTCAATTTCTTATTTAAATAATGGGTCATAAATCTACAAATAAATATACTGTCTATTAAATTAGTTTCCCTGATGTTTAAAACAAATACAACATTTCAAAGATAGTAGTGGGAAAAGCATACAATTTTAGAGCTAGAAAGCAAAAAAAACAAACAAACAAACAAAAAACAACAGTGTCATTGAAACAAAGCATGAGCAGAATTTCAAAATGAAAGGTGGGGTAAATATTGATCCAAGGTTGGAGAGTCAGTGGTGATGTAATCCTTCAGGTTGTGTCAAGGGGAAGTTTCTCAGGGAAAAAACAAACTAACAAAAAACCTTAATAGCAGATACTCAATACAATGAAAAGCACAGTAGGTGTTATTAAGAAAAATATATTATAAATCATATTAAAGGAAATGTAGTATTAGTATTTATCTATACAATATAGTCTATAGTTACTTTGAAAGAGTAAATAACTATGAATATATTATAAGAAATTTGACATGGAAGTCATTAAAACCTTGTTATGTGAAATATTGAAATAATTTATTAATTTCATTACAATTATTTCCATGTGCATTTCTAGTTGCAACTGTCTTTATGATTCTTGAAAAGAAGCATGCCATGACTTGAAATCCATCCTATTCAAAAGTGATTCGAGGTGATTACTCTTTAGCAAATTCAAAAACTTAAAGCATTCAGCAAAATAAGGAAGAAAGTTCACTCTAATATAAAGTCAATGCTTTTAAACTGTCATATTATAAGAATTGTTGAAGGGTGAGTAAACACACATTTTGTCACTAAATGTCCATATCACTCTTCCTGCTACACATGTAATCACTAACCTCTTAGCAAGGAAAGTGAATCCAATCTAATCCCTGGATTTAGCCCAAATCTAAGATCTCTTTATGGTAACTAGTTTTCTCCATTAAGTTTCGATAAGGGTCCTTATGGCCTGGTGTCTTAATAAAAATACTCACTATATATCCATTCTGTGATATTGTAATAGGAAAAATATAACTTAAATCAACAATTTCATTCAGACAAGAGACAAATAAGAGACACACATGCTTCATTATCTGTTTCACTTATGACATTCCACTGTGAAGCCTCCTAAGCTGGCAGTGGGGAAATTTTCTTGCTCAGACCTTTTTTATTTGGGACACACTCTCTTGTCCATTGTGTGTTTTTTGTTTTTGTTTTTGTTTTTGTTTTTGGTCACTTCTGCTTCCCCTATTGCTGTATCTAAAAAGTACATTGATATGTATTTCTTTCTTGTAGGTGTCTTCGTTTTATTTTATTTTTAATTTTTATCTATTTTTTTTTGAGACAGAGTCTCACTCTGTCACCCAGAATGGAGTGCAATGGTGCGTTATCTCGAGGGTTCAAGCAATTCTCCTGCCTCAGTTTCCCGAGTAGCTGGGATTACAGGCACCTGCCATCACCCCCGGCTAATTTTTTAGTAGAGACAGGTTTCTCCATTTTAGCCAGGCTGGTCTCAAACTCCTGACCTCAAGTGATTCGCCCACCTCAGCCTCTCAAAGCACTGGGATTATAGGCATGAGCCTATAATACTTTAAAACCTACTTCCTGCATGTGTGAGTTTTGGGGTTAAAGCATTATTTATAATTTAAAAATGAAAGATATAATGAACTAGAAAAAAAGTTAGCTATTTTGTAGTGGGGAATAGATGAAAGTGAGGGTAAGTACCTACATACAAGCTCTGGTAACAATCAATAAAATTAATAAAAAAAAAAATGGTACCCTAAAAAGAAACATGAAGATTGGCCAGCAAAATGGGATAAAATCCTCACATGCTTCAAGTGTAAGAAAAAAACAATGTAAATTGAAATGAGCACAATAAAGGAGAGCTGAGGTAGCCCTTACTTATGAAACTTGTAATCCCACAGTTTTGTAATCTCTCCTTCTCCATAATAATGTAGAATGATAGCTACTACATTCCCTACCATTGGATCCCATCACCACTTGATTTTAGGTTAAAAAACCAACATATTATGAATGATCCAAGACTAAAAGACATAAATTTATCCATGCCCTTCTCAAATAAACAAGCCACCAAATCTTGAAGCCCCGTCTTTATGGTCTGCATTCTTAGACAGATGTCAGTATCAATCACACAATCGTTCGGGGTCTTAAGAAAAAAACAGATGGCATATTCAAATCAGGTCATTTGGGTAGGGTTTAATGAAGAAACAATGTATGAAGATACGAGCAGTGTGAAACGCAAACACGAATTGTACTGAATGACAATAATTAAGCTGTTATCATTCTGGAACCTGAAAGAACAAAAGGAAAGACACATGCAGAAATATGAAACAGAAACTTTGGGTAGATGTTAACTTCTAGTGGCTGCGATTTTATTCAGGAGATGCAGATAGCTCATGTTGACCTTAAAACATTGAACTAGAGAGGGGAAATATATACAATATCATACCCTCTTACTTCTCTCCAATATCCTGCGGCGTTTGTGATCAGTTCAACTTAATTTCAAATGTAAGGACAAGGAAGTTGCTTTCTGAGTAATAATTATGTCAGCCTGTTGGGGCAAAGAGAAAAAGCTGAGAAAGAGGCACAGAGAGTGGATCTAGGGTCTAAAGCAGAAGGTATCTATAACAGATATCAACATAAAGGGACTCATATTGACCTAAACTTGGAAGTGATGTTTCAGATGCTACAACCGCATACAAAATATAAACCTCAAACTTCGGAGATCAAAACAAAAGCAGTGTAATTCAGGTTCCTGGGTTGGATCCTTGCTATAGTCTTAATATTTGTGTCTCCCCTCCCTTCCCTTAAGTTCCTATGTTATAGTGTAATCAGCAATGTGATGGTATCAGAAGGTGGGGCCTTTGGGAGTGATGAGGTCATGCCCTCATGGGTAGGATAAGTGCTTTTATAAAAGAGGCCTTAGAGATCGGTCTCACCCTTTCCACTGCGTGACTGACTACACTGTGAGAAGGCACCAGGAAAGGGGCCCTCATCAAATATCAAATCTGCTGACTCCTTTATCTTAAACTTCTGAGACTCCAGAACTGTATGAAATAAATATCTGTTGTTTATAAGCCAACCCGTTTATGTTATTTTGTTATTGCTACCCAAATGAACTCTAAAACATTCCTGAACTCTAAAAGGGATGGTTGTGAAACCTTGAGGAAATTGGATGAATGGTATACTTTGTACTATATTTGCAACTTTATATAAGCCTAAATAAGTTATAGTGCTATTACTACTAATAATTTGCTATTGTCTTTCACAGGACAAAGAGTGGATTGGGCTTAACTAAGTATTTCCTGGTTGAGGTCTTTCATGCAGTTTCAGTCAGAGGATGCTGGCTGGAGAGGGAGTCATTTGGAGGCTAGGACACTTGCCTACTCTGAAGAAAAAACAAACAGCTGAAGAAATCTCACTCCACCGCTATTTGGTCACTCCATATATTCTCTCCAACATAGAAGCTTCAAGGTAGCTGGACCACTAATATTGTGGATCAGTGCTCCTAAGGTACATGCCCTGAGAAAAGAAAGCCATGCTGATTTTTATGGCAGATGTAGAAGTGACATGTCTATGGCAGATGTAGATATGACAGTACTTCTGCTGTAATTTATTGGCTGATGTAATTAGAAATTTCCTGGATTCAATGAGAATTGATATAATTCTCACAACTCAATGGAGGAATGTAAATATTACAGTAAAAGAAGAACGTGTGGGATGGGATCAGTATGTCCTGGAGCTGACTCACAAAGGTGGATGGTTAGCATTACTTCTCAAGTCTGCCTTCAGTGGCATCACATTGATATCTTGAAATAAGCATGGTGGCAGTACTTACATCATAAAAATCGACAAATGCAACAAATGCTATGCCTCCACCCCATGCACATAGTCAGTTGTTGAACACTTACCAGTACATTAATAGATGTGATGTATACTGAGGTAGATCGCTTTAAAAAATTCTATCTCATACAAACATCCCACAATTACAAAGTGGAGGGGCTCAAATTATGAGTGGAATGTGCCAAAGTAGCAACAGCAATCAGACTCTGGTAATATCACCAGGTGAGAGGAAAGAAATAAAGGAAAGTTTGTTGGTCCCAGGAACTGAGAATCCAGAAATTTAATGCAACAAGAATTCATCCTTAAAAAGAGGGGTTCATACTCTGCATGAAAACCTGGCAGGCCCGTCCGATAGGAGCAACTGCATTGAGAGGGGTCTTCACAAAAACCCTTCATGAATTCGACATTGGAAACATACAAATGTTTTACATGCCAACAAAATAAAACAAAATGGAAACTCCTAAAATCTAAAGCAGATTAAAACAAATGTGTGTATAGTCCAAGGCAAATAACAAAGAAAAGTTATTTCAATTAATTGTAAATCTAGAAATGTAATGGTAGTTCTCTTGTGGTTTATATCCAAGGATAGGAAAAAAAAAATGTAAAAATGCTTAAAGTATTTCTAGTGGTAACATTTACTACTAAGAGACCAAGAAAAAACAAAGATATACAAATATAAAATAACATTTGCTCTCACTGTATCCACTAAGAAATCTTAGAAATAATAAATAGTGTTATGGGCTAAATTATGTCCCCTCAAAATTCATGTTGAAATACTAAACCCCAGTATCTCGAAATGTGAGTGCATTATGAAACGGGGCCTTTGAGAGATAATTATGTTTAAATAAAGTCATATGGCTGGACCCTAATTCAATCTGACTGGTATCCTTATAAGAGGAAATTTGGACACAGGGACACCAGGGATGAGTGCAGAGAGACAATCATGTGAAGAAGCAGTAAGAGAGTGATCATCTGGAAGCCAAGGGGAGAGGTCTCAGAAGAAAATGACTCTACTGGCAACTTGATCTTGGACTTCTAGCCTCCAAAATTGTGAAACGGCAAATCTTTGTTGTTTAAGCCACCCAGTCTCTGGTATTTTGTGGTGGCAGCCAGTGAAAACGAAGATAGTCAGAAACAATGAGAAGCTGTATTGCTGAAAAGATGGTTATTAAATCCTGTCTTCCTCTCTCAAAAGGAGCAAGGATTCTGTGAAAAAATGACAAATTTCAGATCTGAGCAGAAAAAGTACAAGATAGGTCTAAAACAACTTTGTCACAGAAAGCAAAAACCTATCAAAATCTACTTGTCATATTAAAAAGATTTAGTGGCCACTTTTAAGTAGCTCCCACTGTCCAAAAAATGCTATAATATAAGCATCAAAGAAAAAACAAAAACTACAATAGAAGGAAATGTATCAACTATATTTAAATCTATGGTTTTCTAATGGCTAAAAGAAAAAAAATACTCTGGTTACTTTTAGATAATGCAGTACAATTAACTCATCATTTTAATTTCTCATTAAATAAAACAAAGAAGCATTTATTCCTCCTCCCTTTGTATGCTGTGAAACAGCACAAGCAAATTGTGGAAGAAAGGATATTTTTTCCTTTAAAGGAACAACCTGTGTAAATACAATTCAGCTAATAAATAAGAAAGACAATAGAAAATTATAATTTTGCTATTTTGCAACCATTATCAAAATAAAAAAGTCTAAGCTATTAGCGATTAGCAAAACAAAGAAACAATCAGAGATTAGACGTTTTCTGATGAGAGAACACACTACAATCCTTGCAATTCTTGCCAAAAAATGAAATCAAGTAGTGATAATAATAATCAATTCCAAGTCAGATCAATCATGGAGATTTGATTGCCAGGTTATAGGAAACACAAGAGTCAAAAGAACATCATATAACACAATGTTACAATACAGTCTTTCTCAATTTCAGTTAGGTCAAGCAAGCAATCTAGTTTCTTCAACAGATAAATTGTGAGGTCAAAACATGATAGAGATAGGGTGGGTAACCTACAAATTAAAAAAAAAAAAGGATTGAGAGACATATAAATTGTACTATATGGTGCTTATCTGGAATTTGAGTAGACCCAAGAAAATCTAAGTATAAGACCATCAGAAAATGTTGAGTACTGACTAGATATTTGTAAATAGTAAGAACACTTGGACATAGGGCGGAGAACATCCCACACTGGGGCCTGTTGTTGGGGGTGTAGAAGGGAGGGAAAGCATTAGAAGATATACCTAATGTAAATGACGAGTTAATGGGTGCAGCAACCAACATGGCACATGTATACATACGTAACGAACCTGCACATTGTGCAAATGTACCCTAGAACTTAAAGTATAATTAAAAAAAGAAGAAAATTGTTTTAGACACAATGATAATACTACAGTTATATATTTTAAAAGACATTTGGCTTTTAGTAACATATAAAATTAAGAAAAAACTTAAAATTGAAAGTCAAATTTGTTCTTTTTTTTCTGATGTCTTGCATTAATGGTAGTTTTATTTCTGTGTTTGATAAGTTTTACTATGAGTTAACATTTGGCTGATTTTTTTTCTTGACATACTACAGCGCTTGTATTCAGAAATTAATTCTTCAGGTACAATTTGCATTTCTGCTTCTAGGTTAAAAGGGCATACCGATTCTGATGCTTTATTCATCTAATTGCTTTGTTTGGCATTTTTATTCATATGAAGCACCAAATCACTATGTTAGAACATTGGCATGATCATAGGTTTCCATAGAATATAATGGTATTATGTATATACTTTTCCAACTGGAACTGGAAAAGTCAGACATTCTCTTTGCTTCCACTCTACAATCGCTTTGCCACTTGCTGGGCCTCTCTAAGCCTGTGGTTAAGTCTTTGAGCGCCAATATTATTTGTGATCTAGGATTTATCTCTACAGTTTCTATTAGCCTGAAGTAGGTTTCTTTTTCCTTGACGAATCGAAAATATGGCCCAAAATGCTTTATGAACTGAGATTTGGAGCAGATATTGTGCATTTTTAAAGAAGACCATGTTAAATGTTGAAAATTCAAATATATGGCCTACTCTTTCACTGAACTTGTGTGCTGATTCACAGTACTTCTGCTTGTCTTTTAACCTTTTCTCTCATCCCCTGCAGTGATTAGCCATCATCATCAAAACTCTTTATACTATTCCTTTCAAGCCTCTACCTCCTTTAATTTTGGCATACATTATTATCATCCCTTACCTCCTTTATACTACCAGGAAGTTCATGCATGAATACCCTTAACTCATTGCTCTATGAATTATCATAAACTTATTTGTATCTCATCAATGTTTTTATTTCACTCACTCTTAAGTGCAAGGGGAAAGTCAATCTTTATACCTGTGTCTTCATTCAATGCATTTCTTTCTTGCATTTCCTTTAAAACATAAAATTCAGGCATGAGGGTTATCTATTTGATCTCTCATACTCCCTCCCCCATAAATTTATATCCATCTCATTGATAATTTCCACCTTCTTTTTAATATAGTTGCGATTCTTATTCAATCCACTACTGTCTCTTTGGAACTTTTGTCCATCAATGTCTCATGGCTATTTATCAACTTTGATTTTACCTGTGTATGGATCATTCATCCCACCGATAAATATACCCAACCCTCGCACACACACACACCCCTACCAAAGAAACCCACCATTAACTCCACTTCTAGCTTCCAACATTTTTTCAGCTTTCTTGAGGTATACTGACAAATACAAAGTGTACACATTCCAGGTATACAACGCAATGTTCTTATACATATATACATTGTGAAATGATTACCATAATCAAGCTAATGAGTATGTCCATCACCTCACAGAGTCAGCTTTTTCTTTGTTGTTGTGGTGAGAATACTTAAGATTTATTATCTTAGCAAATTTCCAGTGTACAATACATTAAGAAGGAAATCCTATTGTTTGAATGAACCTGGTATAAACCTGGAGGATATTATGCTAAGTGAAATAACCTAGTCACAGAAAAACAAAGACTATGTGATCTCACTTACATGAGGTAGCTTCAAACTTTTGATGTCTTCCTTACATCACTAATAAGCTTCTCCAAAGAGTAGTATGCACTTAGTGACATCTCTTCTTCACTAAATACTTACTCCAATCCCCGATGCAATTGGCATTCATCTCCACAACTATGCTGAAACTGGTTTTGAACAGTCACTAATTACTTTTGAATCACTGAATCTAATGGATGGATAAATATCTATTATCTAAACTTATATAGATGTAGCTTTTGACATTTGCACTAGTTTTAAATATCTACTTCCCACCCCTCCCTATCTCCCAGTTGTACTACTCTTTTCTGATTCTTCTTTTGAACTTGTTCCATTCGAAACGCTTGCTTTAGTGACTTTTTTCCTTCCATAGAGTATTAGGACATAATTCTCCATGGGTTTCTCATATTTCTGTATGTCTTATGATCAGAGGCACTGACAGCTTTTGTTTGGAGCTATCTTTTGTGGTAGGCAGAATAATGCCAACCCCTGCCTCCAACCTCAAGGAGTTCCACAGTCTAATCCCTAGAGTCCGTGGACATGTTCTGTTACATAGAAAACCTAAATTTTAAGATGTAATTATAATTAAGAACCTTAAAATAAGATTATCCTGGTGGATCCAATCTAACTACAGAGCCCTGAAAAGCAGAATGTTCTAGGCCTGGAAGCAGAAAAAGTCAGAGATACTCCAAGCGCAGCAAGGATTTTATGTGATCTATCAAGCTATGAGGTACAGGGGTTCATGAGTTCAGGCCAGAAAGAGGTCTCTGGTTGCTAATGGCAGCCCCCACCTGATATATAGCAGGGAAATGGGAACTTAAACCCCATGATTACAGAGAATTAAATTCTGCAACAGTCTGAATGAATATGGAAGCAAATGCTTCTCAGGGCCTCTAAATAACAGCCAGCTAGCCATCCATTCCTTTCAGACATGCGAAACCTGGAGCAGAGAAGCCAGTTAAGCCAACCCAGATATCTGACCTGCATAATTTTGAAATAGTAACTTTGTGCTATTTTAAGCCACTAAGTGCGTGATAATTTGTTATAGCAGCAATAGAAAATGAACATACTTTTCAAGGATATTCATATTTCAAGCAGGCTTGGAAGATGGAGATGTCTCCCTCCAGAATACGGGACAGGTTTGTCTGCTGTCCAGCGTGGTATAGACAATACTTTCATTTAGGGCAGAGTTCTGGCAGGTACACTTGCAACTATTACTTAAAATGAGTTTTTCTATGTTCAAGGTTCTCAACTAGGACACAAACTCACTACATGAATAGTTCCCATCTATATTCACCCCTGCAGAACTGGGGATGCAGGGAGAATTGCCACAAACAGAAAGCTCATGCATATCAGTAAAGGTCCCTGTCCCCGGAATCTTGAGTGGTATGCCAACATCCATGGCATTGTGGAAGGCTTTCAAGAAGTGTAAAATCTCATATGCTACACATTTCTTGATACTACATTCTTGAACATTGGCATAAACCAACTTCTATCTAAATATGTTATTATTATTTTATATCATGTTACCTCTAACAATCACAACTATTGTAATTACAACTACTCCTTATATGCTCAAGTCTCCCCAAATCTGTACATTTACCTTTTTCATCTCTCCTTATATTCAGACAAAAGCAAGTCAATGTTCTTGGCATATCAATGCAGTAGCTATTTCCTAACATGCTTATGATCAATTATTTTCCTCCACATACACACATATCATTTTCTCATATCATTTGCTAAGAGAGTAAATCTTAAGTATTGTCACCACAAAAGAAAAAAAAAAAAGAAAAGAAAAAGAGACGTAATTTTGTGAGGTGATGGATATGTTACTTCATATTATTTTGGTAATCATTTTACAAGGGACATGTGTATAAGAACATCACATTGCACACTTTGAATATATGCAATTCTTATTTGCTAATTATCACTTCGCTGCAACTTCTCCTCATGAAGAGATTCCACCTCCTATGGGAAAATGGTCTTAGTGATTTGTTTGACAAATAAGATGCAGAGGAAGTGACATTCTAGGCCATATATTTTCGCAGTTTTGCTCTGAATCTCTTGGAATGCTCATTTTATAGAAAATAAGCTACTGAATAAAATATCTAACTACAGTGAGACCAGCCACCACGCTGTGAGGAAAACTGAGCTAGCTACATGGAGAGTAAGCCACCTGGCCATCGGATTCCACGTTGCAGACCCAAGGGGAAAAAATAGTCACTTTCAGTGTTCAGCCCAGTGAAGATTTCAGCCACCACTCAACATGGTAATTGATTGAGACACCGCCAGGAGAATTACCTTGCTGGGCCAAACAAAACACAGGCTGTGAAAGATAATAATAAATTATAATTTTGGTTCTTAAGTTTTGAGGTAGTTTGTTATAAATCAATAAATAACTGAAACCACCATTATTTGAGTGGACTATTATAAAATCACTTAGATACAAAGTAAAAGTAACTTCTACCCCTGAATTATTCATTCTCTATCCAATATCTGTGCTAATCAAACACCTCGCACGAATTTGTATATCATTGAAATATCTGGATTATCCTATATTTCTTTCATATTTTAAACTACACATTTTAAAAAATCTTTAGATCTTTTTTTGTTTTGTTTTGTTTTGTTTAATTAATCTGCATCTTCACATCTATTTATAAGGAAAATACACCTAAATCATGTTCTTGCTTCATGGTAAAGTTTCTTTATTTAGCCACCTTCAGACACATTATCAGATTTGTTTCCATAGTATTTTATCAACTCTAATGAGACTTATCTTTTTGGTAATACATTTAACTAATTCACCAACACTAACCAGACTAATGACAACCTATCTGTAAAATATTCCTCTATTATGGATTCCCAAATAATGTAATCATCAATGCATTATATTTTATAGGAATCATTGTAATTGTCATTAAGACATAATTTTCAGAATTAGCCAAACAGTAACTTGCTATTTTATTTAATTAATAGGAAGAGAAAAAAATGAGTATTTATCATGATATTTTTTTTATTTCCACTATTTACATTCTTTATATTCTTCTCTTTTGGTTATTATCTCCAAGGGAGTTTTCTCTGTGAGTCTTTAAACTTATCTAGTTTATTGTACCCTTTCATAAACACACACACACACTCATTCACATATCTGAGAAGGTTCTTGTATTACAATAAATTAGTTGAATTAAAATTAAAATAACTTTGGGCATAGGTAGAGTTAATAACATTCAGCAAAATTACTGAGTAACCCACTACTTGAGCATTCTAGTATTCCAAGATTTTTGACATACTTAAAAATGTTGTCAAATTATTATCAGAGCTTTGAACTGCAAGGTTTTTAGTTTTAAGAAGGCTTTAATGAGAAGAATCAACCATCATTCACTGAAACAGATAAAACTATAAAGCTAAGTAAAAAAGTAAAATTGATTTTTAAAGAGCATGAAGAAAAGTACTCTATCCAAGTAAGAATTTTTACACTGAGAAAAATGCTTCAGAAATTACCCAATGCCTAAGAAGAGTCAGGCATTTCAGAACAAGATGAGAAAATGATTGAAAGCTCTAGAACTGAATGCCCCAAGGAAACATTAAACTTGCAATTATATGAAAATATGTTTTAGCTGTTCCTCTTTTAGCAGACACTGAAGAGATGGATTTTTTTTCTAGAGATTTTAAAAGTAGAACATCAAGGATGATTTTCTCCGCATGTTTCATCTTTAAAGACCTCATGATAACAGTTACAAAATAAAGAAATAATGTGTACTTATACTAAAGGATTTTATTTACGTATGTACTTTAATACTGTACAAGCATAATATCCATTCATTCATTAAATCAAAATATACTTAAGACATGAAATATACTTTATATTGTTCTAGTTGCTGGAAATATACATGAATATTAAAAATGCAAAATCCTACCACTCATGTAGCTTACATAATATTGGACAGAAACAGAAAAGGTATACAAATAAATATGTAACATTTCAGATGGTGGTAAATATATGAGGTAAAGTAAAATGGTATAAGATAATAGTGACAAATGGTTTAGTTGGTTTTGTACTACAGGTTAAAGAAATCAGGTTTTCTATCAACAAATAACTGATAATATATTTCAGTATCTCAAGAGAAAACTAAGTTTGTGGTAATAGTGTTACTCTTAAAAGGAAATTACCACAGACACTCGTTACAAATGTCAAAAAAGACTTTATTCAAGACTATTGCAATAGGAGAGAGAGATTGAATTCAACCTTACTGAAATGAAAAACAGGAGTTTTTTTTTATTTCATCTGTTCTTTATAAAAAGTTGACATATAACAGTTGCACATATTTATGGATTACAGAATGATATCTTAATACATGTATACAATGTGTTATGATCAAATCAAGGTTGTTATCATAGCTATCACCTCAAACATTTGTTATTTTTTATGTTGAGAACCTTCCAGATCTTCTCTTCTAGCTATTAAAAACACAAAATAAGTTATCGTTAACTATATTCACCATCTAGTGCTATGGAACACTAGAACTTATTCCTCTTGATTAGCTGTAATTTTGTATCCTTTAACTAAGCTTGCCCAATCCTCCACTGGTTGCTGGGCATGTTGATTGATTCCATATCTTGGCCATTGTGAATAGTGCTCTTGTAAACATGGGGACGCAGATAATCTGTTCAACATAATAATTTCCTTTCCTGTGGATATATACTACATAGTAGGATTGCTGAATCACATTGAGTTCTGCTCAGAGTTTTTTGAGAATACTTTCATGCTGTTCTCCAAACTTTCGGTACTAACTTACATTCCCACCAACAGTCTATAAGGGTTTTCTTCTCTCTACATTCTCACCAGCATATAAGAGTTTTCTTCTCTCCACATCCTCACCAGCATACGTTAATTTTTGTCTTTTTGCTAACAGGCATTCTAATTGGCTTGAGATATTTCATCAAGGTTTTCATTTGCATTTCTCTGATGATTAATTAGTGATGTTGAGATTTTTTATATGCTTCCTGGCCAATTTGTATGTTTTCTTTTGATAAATGTCTACTTAGATAATTTGCCCATTTTTAAATCAGGTAAGTTGTGTGTGTTTTTGTCTTTTTTAATGTTTTTTTTTTTTTTTTATTTTTTGCTGTTGAGATATTTGAGATTCTTGTATATTCCTGAGGTAAATCTCTTGTTGGATGAATAAAAATATGTTTTCCCATTCTGCAGGTTGTGCTTTTCATTCTGCTGATTGTTTCTTTTGCTGTGTAGAAGCTCATTAGTTTGATATAATCCAATTTGTTTATTTTGGCTTTTCTTTCCTATGATTTGGAAGTGTTACCTAAAAAATTTTCCCCCAGACCAACATCCTGAAGTGCTTCTCCTATGCTGGTCATATATGACAAACTCACAGCTAGCATCATAGTGAATGGAGGAAAGAGGAAAGATTTTACTCTAAGAACTAGAACAAGAAAATGATACCCTCTTTTATCACTCCTCCTCAACACAGGAAAGGAAGTTCTGGCCAGCGCAATTAGGCAAGAGAAAGAAATAAAAGGCATTTAAATTAAAAAGGAAGAAGTCAAATTGTCTCTGCTTTCAGAAGATTATGTATTACATATTGAAAAAAACCCTAAAGACTCCCTTTAAAAAAACTCAGGATTTATTTTATTTATTTGTTTATTTATTTATTTTTGAGTAGGAGTCTCGCTCTGTCACCCAGGCGGGAGTGTAATGGCACGATCTCGGCTCACTGCAACCTCCGCCTACCAGGTTCAAGTGATTCTCCTGCCTCAACCTCAAGTAGCTGGGATTACAGGCATTTGCCACCACACCCAGCTAATTTTTACACTTTTAGTAGAGACAGGGTTTCACCACGTTGGTCAGGCTGGTTTCCAACTCCTGACCTCAGGTGATTCACCCACCTCGGCCTCCCAAAGTGCTCGGATTACAGGCGTCAGTCACCGTGTCTGGCCAAAACTCAGGATTTTTAAACTTTAGTGTGAGCTAACAGAAGAGTACTGTAGAACATTGGTAGGGAGATTGTTACTTGATTGGGCCATCTGTGTTGGCCTCTTGGTGCTTAGGCTCCTAATCTCCAGCAGAGATTAGGAGACTAGAACACTGTTTTTCTTGATTATTACATTCTTCCTCGAAAAAGAGACTCTTAGGTAGTAGACCATTTACATCTAAAAGGTAAGAGAAATAATTTGCAATCACAAGTTTTCTAAAGTACAGGCTCTAAGAAAAGATAGGTCAGGTGCCTACAGTGAGAAAGAAAACAACCTAAAATTTGGTCAAGCAAAAGGGAATGTCAAAGTCACCTTGGTGGTTACACAGCAATAGATTAATAATACATTAGATTCCAGGTATCATGTAACATAGCCTATCTACCTCTCACTTCCCATAGGAATTACATAGTGTAATTGTCTGTCCCTGACAGTTACAGGACAATAAAGAAAACCTTTTTTTCCTTTTTGGTCTTTTTGCTTTTTTAATGTGTGACCTCTAGGCCATTGGAAATGATCATCAAGTCATCACTCAGGTGGGACCCGCCCTAACTTATGTTCTAACCTTATGGCTAATGAAGTTCCCATAAAGGTGCCTCTCGAACTTAGCCCTCTAGAAATCCAGGCCACTGATCTTAAAATACATCAAATTCCATAATTAGTAAAATATTAATTAATCCTTCCTGAGTGAGCACTCGAGCTATTATTCAGCATTGCTACAATCGAGAAAGTATTTTATTAGTCCAATTATGGTTTACTTTCCTCCAAAGTTGAATTCTTCCAAAGTTTAATGCACCCAGTATTTGGAGAATTCTTGCTAACATTTTTATTTGGATTAGCAGGTATTTTTTCATGATTATAAAGAGCCTCCAGGAATTTTATTATAAATTGACTCAGACCCCTAGACTAGCTCCTGTAATCCTCTCAGAACATATCATCACATAGCACTGGAATAACTGGGCCAAGACTAATCAAGCCAGTACACATGGTGTTGCATTGAATATTAATGGGATTTGTGCACCCAAAAATATTTCATGTTGCATGAGCCTGTTATTAGAATATATTCTGTCATCAAATACAACTCCACCCAGGCAAGCTACAAAATTTTCTATAAAATTCCTCTGCCAACCTGAATAGGGACGATTTTGGTAATAAACAACAACCAAATAAAATGCAAAGTCATATCTCTCAATGATAACCTACTTTAATTTCCTCTTCCCTTAAATTCTTTCCATCTAAATTCACATCAGCTATAATGAGAGGAATCAACAAACCTTTGGCATTAGTCATTTGGTAGCAATATTTTTTGCTTTATACCAAGGTTTCGTCATGGATTGTGGCCCCAAAGAATTCAGAAGCTCTGCTGGTAATAATTCTCCACTCTGTATGATTTATTGATATTATTACTCTCAACTTATTTGAAAACCAATCAGAATGGTAATGTAGTCTGTAAAGCACAACTTGGTGGTAGGTTTTGACTACCAAAAAATTGAGTCATCAGGCGATACATCATTCCCCCCCAGATTATCTGGATGCAGTGTTTATCCAGGCTATAAATCATCAGAAATCCAATATCTTTTCTATGGAGATCTCAGTTCTTCACAGGGGTTTTCTCTCAGCATCACCCATTAGATATACCAGATCTGAAAGAAACAGTGGACAGGGTTTTTCTCTGAATCTGAGAAACTCTCAAGACAAATGGCATGATTGACTTCATCCTTGGAACTCTAACCCACTTAAGAGCATTTCTCTCATTTTCACCTTCTTCTCTGATTCTTTGTATCATCTCTTTGACCCACACCCCTTGCCCCTTTCTCAGAATTTCTCCTCCTGACTCAGCTGTACTCCATATCCATAGGGCAGACAATACAGAAAACTGGCTAACATTTTTTTATCAGAAGCACTTGAGACAGATGTCAAAGGATTTGATTGGTTAAAAAAAATTGCAGGGCTGTCTCCATTGATGGCCATGGAATTGTGGTTGCAGTTAATCCAAATTTGGCTACATGGGGTGAAGGGATAATACACTCTAAAATACACGTAAGAATTGATGCTGTGAGGTGCAGTGTGTCTTCTGCATTGACATCAACTCCTTTGGAAATACACAGGTCCACACCTGAACGTGGGAATATGGGATCAGTCCAAATCAAACAAAAATTGTGTGATGTTAGAAAGAAAGTTCTGTACTTTCAACTATCCCTTCTTCAGTCTTATTACCTGACCTTTGCAACTTTTCCAGTGAAGACCCTGACTTACTGCCCTTCATGTACAACTTGAGGACACAATCATTTAAAAAATTAATCCATACTTTTAAACATTTCCATTACATATTCTGAGTAACAAGTGCTTCAATTACCCATTTTAACTTTAAATGAGAAAAGTGTTCTGAGAGTGTGGTAGGGAGGTTGCATCTCCTTATACTCTGCTTCCTTGATTTTTCTGTTTTGGTACATTAGTAGCAGTGATGTGTAAAAAATGATTAGAGAAATAAACTCAGGTAGTTTGAATTGATAGATAATTTGCTCTCTCAATCTTTTAATTGTATAGTCCAAATCTGCTTCTGTTACAAGATAATCAAAGCATAACGTAGAATAAATTAAAATCCCATTAACAACAAGTTGTAGCACCCTAGGGCTATTGGTATAGATCCAACATAATCTGCTTGCTACATGTGGTGGTGCTTCTGACTGTGGAGAATTTTATCCCAAGCCATTTTCAAGTGAGCGATCTCCTGTTGAAAATGGGTCCAGTTTCTCTTCCTAACAATAGATACATCGGGTGCCAGGGGAATATGTGGAATGTGTTTTCTCTCTGTCCATCAGCACGGTGTTGGTACCTGCATTTTCGCGTGTTGCATATACCTGGGGAGGAAGCATTCAAGGTCTGACAAAGGCATCGGCTTAACATCCCAATTCCTTTTTGAGTTGAGAACCGATTTTTGGTTTTTTATAGTTTGTTGTGTGTGATTGACGGTAGGTGCGTGTGTGTGTGCGCGTGCGCACATACACATTTGTCTACATGAACCACTTTAATTCTTCCTGTAAATTTCCACTAAAATGTTTTTTTATTAAAAGGCCCATAGGATGGAGCTTCATTGTCTATTGTTTAAGATTCACTTTTTCCGTATTGCAAGGCCACTAGCCACTGCCCACCGATCTGTACATGTTCAATCAGTGTTCAAGAATTCAAGTGTAACTTCTCTTCTACCGGAAAACAAACAAACCAAAAAGCAAAATCTACTCTTAGCTCTGACCTTCTCTCCTGAAATTTTAACATCTGCAGGGTTTGTTGCAGTTAACTTTCAACCAACAATGAACATTTCCATTGAAAAAACAGAAAGACAGTTTTGTTTCAGTTGGAGAGAAGTATGTCATTCAGTTTATGCAGTAATGGGGTAGGAAAGTCCTTGGAGTGCTTGACAGTCAATCCTATAGGCAGTGAATTAATGGACTCATGAGCAAGGTGGATTTCTTTGAACTTTACCTGCTTAGCATGCCCAGGAATATACTGCTTCCATTTTATGTGGCATCTTTGCTGGGCTGCTGCTTCTCTATTTGAATATCTCTTACATCACCTAAGACATGATCAGTACGCCTGGCCCCCAGTTTAACTGTTGGAGCAAAGTATACAAACATCCCATACCAAGATAGTGAGTATCTGTGTAATGGGCTATGAAAAGCAGCTGCACAGGCAGCCTTTGAGTGTAAAACTCCTATGAATTGCACAGGCTAGACTGAGACTTTTATTTCAGTTGGACTTATCTGTCAGTCTCTACCTATAGTATGGATAACCACAGTCCCTAACTCTTCCTGTGCCTCTTCCTTAGGGAAAGAAAGTCATGATATCATCATTGTAGTGCATTAACATACTTTAAATTGTTACCAAGTCCTGACTCACTAGATTATGGCAATTCAAATATTCCCATAGCAAAACAGTAATTGTATACTAAATTTCAATCTACAAGAATGCAACGTGGGGTTGACAGGTAAAATATATTATTGATTCCATGCAATATCTGAACATAATTATACTAAAAAGTATTGATTTTTACCTAAAATTTAAATTTGAGTGAGCTCCAGTATTTCATTTGCTAAATCAAGCAACCCTATTTTTGTGCCTGGATGGAGTGGAAAGAAAGCAAAGGCCTTTTGACCTGCTGTCCCACTTGACTAGTTGCACTTCCTATGTACCTTCCCCCATATTAAGTCCAGCTGAATCAATCTAAGCAACCACCTTGTTTAATCCTGCTAGTCTATTGATAATGTCCAGGAGCCATCTGTTTTGCATACTGGCCATACAGGACTGACAAAAAGGGCTTTAGGGGGATTTTAAAATACCCCTTTAATCATTCCCTCAATCATAACAGTGAGCTTTCAATGCCTCCCTGGAATACTACAGCTTAAAGTTTGATACAGAGCAGCGATGGGACAAATTTTATATTGAGCTTGGTGAATTAACTGGTTAAAGAGCAGATTTAGTCTGTGGAACGTGTAAGGGAAATATGCCCCATTTTCACTCAATATCTACTCAAATGAATTATTCAGACTAATCTGTCTGGTACCATTTTCTAAACTGTTACTCAAACTTCTCTTTAGTTTTTTTCTACCAAACTATGCTCCATATGATCCTAGCTTTGCCTTCAGGCCCATCAGAGTGCTATCTGTATCCATCAGAGGGACTACTGCAGACAGTAATGAACCCCCATATCTAGAAGTCCTAAGGTTTATTGCATATCATCCCTTGAACTTGTCACTCAATCTTTTGTATACAAAGACCCCACTAAAGGGTTGGGCAAGCAAATTTAGGCCTTTCACTTTTTTTTTTTTTTTTTTTTTTTTTTTAGATTTTTCCTGCTTTGGAGTATAAATTTACACCCTCCTCTCCAAATCCCTGCCCATTTAATATATTTTATTCTAAATCATAATCCTCACAATTTGATTTTAATTTCTTTAGGCCAAAATAAAGAAATAATCTTTGATGTGGCAATTTAAGAGGTAAGTCAAGCAGATCTCTTACTTCTACACCCCATTCTATGTTGCTAATGAGCTATAAATTCGTTAATGGGAATCCTATCAAGTTTCTCTGTTTTTATCCCATTCTTTGAAAGCCATCTAAACAACTCCATTTAGCTCTTAGGTTTTCCTTGTCATGTTCTTCTCTATCTTTTCTATTTCTTCCCATTATGCTGGCTCTTGCATAGCTAGCATTTATCTTATCATATCATAAAACTCCCCACATAAATAACAAGTCGGTTATTACTTGCTAAATATTCACTTAACCCCAGAAACAAGACTGGGTAAGGCTTCGAAGATTGAGGAATCTTGTGTTGCTACCTTAATTTACATAATGGTCTCTATCAATGACATTAAATTAAGTGTGTCCCTCTTATAATCATAAAACCAGTTCAGAATTGCCTGCATTTACAATATCTCTACTGTTTTGAAGGGAGTCTGGGCAGTTACTCCTTTCAGGTTAGATCTGCCAAAAACTTCTATTGACCCATTGTAGCAAGTTTATAGTCACCATGTGAAAAAGCTCTGCTCATACAGGTTTATGTGAGGATTATTTGTCAAGTTAAAGCATCTCTTCCAATCAGCATTTTCCAGAAGCAATGACCCTTCAAATCTCACTATGGTTAAAGAATCTATGCATCTATGCCAGTAATAATTCATCAGTCTTCTGTCATAAAGAACCCTAGTTCTTTAACAGAGTATCTTCGAATTTCACGGTCATTTGACTATGATCTTTATTTTTGTATACTTTTTTGACTCATCAGTGGTCTTAATTGAGTTAATATATGAGATGAAGATGCCAGTTGGTTATTCAATTGTCTGTGGAAGCAGCAGAAGGCTTTTCCACTGACAGGACCTTCTGATTTTACATTTTTCATCCTATTTAGTAAGCATCTTCTAGACATCTAGTCTTTACCCTAAGGGGTATTGGGGGTTAAAGAAACTTTTTTTTTTTTTTTTTTTTTTTGCTAATTTCCCTCCTGCCTAGTGACATATTCCCTGTCTGTTCATTTAGGTAGCTCCTACAAGTCTGATTTCTCTAAATCCACTGGTCAGGCTATGTAACCTATGTCAATATTGCCACAACTTATATCAAGGATGAGAAGACATCGATGTGACATAAAATCCTCATTGTGATTTTCTGTCTCTTCCTGGTTCTTGACCAAAGGTGACTCAGACATTTATGAACTGTGGACCTGAAAGACAATTGTGAACATAGCACCAATCTGTGTTAACAAAAGGAGATCCTGTCAAGTTCAACTTGGAAGGATCAGAGATCTTCCCCAGTATATAACTTAATTAAAAATTCAAATAATTGACATAATCTTGAGATCCTGGCAAGTAATTGAGACACTTGAGAGCTCAAAAACAGCTCCTCTCATCTCTTTTTGTTGCATTTGGATGTACTCTGGCATTTGTCGTATCACTTACCCAAAAGGGGTTTTTCAGTCATAAAGAGCTCCATTTTGTAATTCAAATATTACATTGTAAATAGTGACATTTTCCAGTGTGCTCTGTGCCCCCAAATTTATAAATGCTGTTTATTTTCACAAACAACTTAGGCAGACTGAATAAATCCTGGTGAAAGCACAGATAAGGACTCTACTATCTTGTCATTAAAGAAAAATACCATCAGGAGATCTGACTAGCACGTGAGAAATGAGACTTGCCTTGGTTGTTCTTTTCTTTCTTTTATTTGTTTTTTTTTTTTCTCTCCCTGGGATCCCAAATGTAGGAAAGATGTTACACACTAGTTGTTAATTCTATACTTTTTAATCATGCTTGGATCTAGAGACATAAAAAAATAAAAATAATTCTTTACGCATAGTTAGTTATAGAGCAAACACTTATATACGACTTATATGGAAGACATTAGTCTAACCACTTTTACAAATAATGTTTCATTTAATTGAATTCCTCTAAACAATCTTATGAGACAGTTATTATTTGGTCATTACTATAATCATTTTAGAGATGAAGAAACGAAGACATGAGGTTAGTAACCTGCCCAAGGTAATTAGAAGAGACAGATTTAAATATAAACATCTGGTTTCAGGATTCACTGTTAATCTATATGTTAAACTATGCTAAGCTACTCTTTTTTAAGTTATTATGTCCAAAATTATTAATGCAAATGTGAGTTTTTTGACATCATTTGAGAAAGAACATCAAGTAACAGTTGGTGGACTATCAGTCTAGAACTTTGGATTTTATTCTGGCCACAACACCATCTGAGTGACCTTTGTTATGCCTGTAAATTATCCTTTGTTTTGTAGTATTCTCCTTCAGACAATGTAGGAGATGTTCATGGATGATTTGAAGGATCTGGCTTTCCAAGCCCCAAGATCATAGGAGTAAGACGCTATGATGCAAGAATGCCCTTTTAGTAGTGATAATTATAACTTCTGATGTTTCCAAAATGTGCCTGGGCCAGATATTAAGGGAAAGTGGAACAATGAGACACAAGTAGTGGCTTAGGAAGAAGTACTCTGAACCGTGTTATAAATAGACAAGCAAACAAACAACACATTCATACACAGTAATAGATGATAGATAGGTGATAGATGACAGATAGATAGATAGATAGATAGATAGATAGATAGATAGATAATTGATAGAGAGATAGAAGATAGACATCCATCTTCGGTTTTATTTCATTTATTCTCTTATTAATTCCAAAAGTATTTATTGGTCATCTACTCTGCTTTCAATGCACCAGTATTGTTCTAAGCACCGGGAATACAGATGATTTTAGCTAAATATAGACATATGTAATAACTGTAAGATATCTGAGTGTAAATATAAACTAACATATATTTTCTATATTTCAATGCTATTTTAAAATCCAGCTTATCTATATAAGGGTCAATGTATGAAGACACTGCAAATATGTAAGAAGTATTTTCACTTAAGAAATAGTTATTAAATGCACAGTATGTCTCAGGTATATTACTAGGTTGTGGGAGTACAAGAATAAATAAACTCTAATATAAAATATGTAATATACTCAGAATTTTTGGCCAGAAAACTATTTTAAGCAATTTAAATGACTAATAACTGGGTACTAATTATCATTAGTTTTTTGATTCATTTAATTAAGCATATTGTTAAGAAATTAGTATTTGGGCAGAGGAGGTAAAGAAGCCATTTGAGAACAGAACAGGAAGATACATGGGAGAACACATAATTTCTCTTATTTCTCATTTTAGGTTTTTAGTTGAGACACTTTTCTGAAAACAGAAGTCAAATTATCAAAAGAAAAACATGCAGAAGTTTATTAATGCCTGCTATACTCATCACATGGGAGAGACCTCGGTTCAAAATTATTTCTATCTAAAGAAAGTGACTTGGGGGCTTTGCTTAAATAGTATTTTCACAAGGAGCCATAAATCCTAAATAGTAGCAAGACAAAGCAAAGAGCAGTACCAGTCTTTTAAAAGGTGCAAAATTGCGGTAAGAGAGTAAAATCTGTTTCCAGGATCCTCTGGTGCCTGCTGGTGCCTTCTCTGGGCCGATAAGCAAGTTCTCTTTCCAGTAAGGAAGGATAGATTCCCGCCGCCGGGCAAATCGAGGTGGAGGCAGAGTGTTTCTCTGTTTTAGTGTTTTAACTTAAAAGTACTCAATATTTAGGGATAAATATTTTGGTTTCCTTTAGTCTCTTCTTTGAAACTTTCAAAAAGTTTCACATATTTAAATTTTTACATGTATGTTGGTAGCTTTAGAGAAATTTGGGTTACAGATTTGTAAGATAAGAGATTGACAGAGTGGGAGAAAACATGGAACTAGAAGAAAACAAAACATTTGAGAACATTGTCCCATATCTCCTATTGGAACAGTCCTTCAGTCTTGAAAACAGTCAATTCAGCTGAACAATTGTATCTCATTCCAGGAGGCAGTGTTGTATGTGGGTTTTCTTTAAAGGTAGTTCTCATGTGGTATAGATAAACAGGTATTTAGTAACGGGTATTTCTAAGGAAGCAAAAGAAAAAACAAAGGTTAACATCTGAAGCAGTCTACAAACCAGTCTCAATTCTGGAAGTCAGTCAGCTAAAAAGATGTTGAGATTTGTGCTCTTAAGTATCTACAGTTGGAGTGAAAGTAAACCGTGATAATCTGACAGATTTTCCTGGATTGTAGTTTGCATCAGATGTCCCAGTAAAATTTTTGTCCATAAATAAGTTGTGTTATTTTTCCAAAGTTTATATCAAGTTGTCTAACCTTGGCTTGTAGGGCTTCAAGAAAAACACTGTTTAAATTTCTAGTGATTTTAAGTCGGAAAAGAGGTGGGAGAAAATTTTAAGAGATTAATCTGGTAAATTGTAGCCAAATGTTGAAGGAAACTAAAAATTCAGTATTCAGTTTAGATAATAATAAAATTGAAATTTAAAAAAAAAACAACCCACAATGGGCAGAGCTAGAATCTAAAAACAAGTGTACTAGAGTTTTCTTCTGAAACATAATTCTTTCCTTATAATCACACCCACTTTTACTGAATGTATTTAATGTAAGGCCAATTTAGTTGTTAAATAAGTTTTATTTACCATTAATACTTGGCCTGATGTTTTCACATAAAGTACAGCAAAAAATAATTATTGGTCATATAGAGTTTTGTTTTTATTCTGTTTTGCTAGATTTATCATAATAAATCAGATTATACTTTTAAATGCCTCTCCAGGCTATGAAACCAAACCATGAACTCACCATCAGCTTTTACCTGTAATAGCTAAGTGAATTCTTCTTTTTTGAGGTCCCCCAAATGTTTTGAGGTTCTTGGGCCTGTCATAAAGTGACATTCTTTACTTAATATAAGGCTAGAAACCTTGTAAGGGAAATATGTGGATAAGGTACCAGGCCAGTTCTTCCATGGGATTAAATGACTCCTTAAACCTAAGGTTAATTCCTTAAAGTATTCTGGTCATGTCTGAAAATATGGCATCCTAGTCAAAGCCTTGGTGATAATAACCTGTGCTTCTTACTATCTTGCTACAAAAAAAGAAAAAGAAAAAAGAAAAAAATTCTTACTGAATTAATGCAAATAAATATATTGTCAAAATTTAAGAATACTTACAAATAGTTTTTTAATTTTGGAGGGATTAGACTGAAAAGTGAATGTTTCAATTATGTTTAGAAAAGTATACTTTACCTAATTTTTCTAAGTTATAAAAAGCATATAAAAAGAAAAAAAAAGTCTTGTGATTCTAGAAAACACAAAAGAATCAACAATGACTGAAGCAAAAAGAAATAATTTTAAAGAATCATTCTAGTCCTCTATCAGTTTCATTGCATGTAATTAATTATTGATCTGCTTGATGTTGTCTTAGCAATCTCTATAAACCCATCAGTTGTTTTTTTAATTAGAAATTTGGAAGCTTTTACCTAGTTCTATGGTGTGAACTTCAAAATTATCAGAAACTTGTACTTAAGAGTACATGTTATGGTCCTTTTCTATGAATTTCTTTGCAGCCAAGTACAAACCATCCTTTCTTGAAGAACAAAAGTAAAACAATACTTATTTGTAGACAGCAAAAGTTTTGGAATAGTCATGCTTAAAGATGTAATTCACAAAATTATTTCTGTGGCATACAAAAATTTAACATAATACTCAGAATTACAACTGATCACATATACCAAGACACATAATCTTGTTATAAATCTTATACAATTTGGAACACAGATTAACAACACACTCATACAAACTTAACTCAAAGAAGGAACATTATTTCTGATTTGACAATCCCTCCCACATAAGTTAACATATCAAATAAGCCTAACATTGTCTCTCTTGGACCTCTAGAGCTCCTCCCCTCCTTTTTTTTTTTTTTTTTTTTTTTTTTGGATATCTAATAGTTAGTTTGGTGTTAAAAAAAAGCAATTTAGAATTTGAAATTTTATTTTGGGAAGCCTGTCAAATATGTCAAAGATTTAAAATACTTGATGAAGATAGGATCACAGGTTCGGTCAAAGAGGCAATTAAAAGATTTCAACAAGTAAAAACCTTTATTCTTTGATGGGGAGAACTCTCAATTTTCCAAACGAAAGACCCAATAAAGATGGCATGAGGTAAAGTCTTCCCTCTTGTTTTTGCAGTTTATTCAAAAGATGAACCAAAGTCTTTTTAAATCCTTTATTAATATTATACAAAAAAGTTATTCAAAAGAGAAAGCTAAATTCTACCTTTGTATTAGTTGTATTAATACTAAGCCTAATTTTCGTAAATCCTTCTAAACTAATATACCTAATTGCAATTAGCTTTGACCATATGATATTTCTATAGACTTTCTATAGTCTTTTAGATATTATCTTCATCTTTTCTCCAACTTTCTAAGTCCATTTAGTTTATCTGTCTCATTTTCTTCTTTCATATATTGTGAAAACAACTTTGAAATAACTTTTCAACTAGACAAAATTATTTTTTAAACAAAACATGTTCTCATACTTCATAACCTCAATAATAAAAAACCTTGCTTTCTATGTATACTGTATATACAGAATTGAATCTTTTTTATCTCACTAATCAGTTACAATTTATTAGTAAGTATTTTACTCTTATTGGCCTTAATTCATAGTAAAAATCTAAGAAGTAAGCAATTTTTAACTGTCAGTTACACACCAACAACTTATGAATACACATTTTATGACTTTAAAAAAATAGAAGATTTCAAATGAAACAATTTTTCAGTGTGGAAGAGAACATATTTATTAACAGACATAAATATATTTTGTTTTTCCAAAATAATAAACCAAAAGTATACAAGCTCAAACTCATATTTAATAACTAATACCATAGCATTACGTCTTACTTGGAAAGAATCTAGATTTTCAATGACTATTCATTATTTAATTTATTTTAACAAAATTCTAAGGGTGTAGTTACCAAAAACATTTCAGAAACCTTTTTAAGTAAACACATTATAAAACCTAATTATTATTAAATATTTATCTATAAACTTGTATGTCATTTACATCTATTTATTTACTTATTTAATTTTAAAAATTGTGTTTGGAAAAATTTTGTAAGGCATTAAACAAATCTAGCCATAATCTCAAATTAAATTTCCTATTCAACATATTTATATGTCTGTTAGGGAAGTATCATAATAGCAAGAACCTAAAAAAAGAAAAAAAAAAAAAAGTTATATACATGTAAACTTTTCTGATAGTTCAGAAGACATACTTATTTTTATTAAACCAGCAATATTAAAAAGTTATATTTACTGAAAAATTTAAGTCATGTAAAATATTTGAGCTCATTTATTTATGACTACTTATTTCAGTTAATTTGGTACCATATAGATAATACTTAAAAATATGTATATACATATACATACATGTAGAGACAACATGTAACATACATATGTACATGTTTATGTATCTAAAAGCCAAAGAGATGAAAAAGTTCAGTGCAAAGGAGAGTAGAGTTTAGGTTTGAGAGGAACTTGTCCACTTACTCTTGGGATTCCATGAGGAAAAACAGAAATTCCTCCCAAAGAGAGGCATTTGAGGCACTCTTTCTGTTTTCTCAAGGCATCCCAAGGCTCTTAGATATCTTTAGGTCCCCTCACATGACAGCACAGGTGGCAAGAGAAGGAGAGACAGAAGTAAATGAAAAAACAAGTATTTGAGGCAAAAATCATCTCACCAAGAGGAGGAACAGATATTTGGAGGGGTTTTAAAAAGACAGGAATTCAGTCAACTTAGAAAGCTTTATGGAGAGAAAGCAGAAGCTTTAAAAATATGTATTATATGTTTGTATATTATATATTATATAATTGTGTATTATATTATTATATAACATATATTCTATATTTATATTTATAATTAAATTATATATTTAGTTTATTTTTATATATTTTATAATTTTTATATTATATTATTATGTAATACATAATATATATTTATAATTAAATTTTATACTTAATTTTCATTTTTATAATTTTAATTTTTTGTAATTTTAATTTAATTTTCATAATTAAATTATATATTCACAAAACAATATATTTTTGTATGTTTTTAAATATATACACACATATGTGGGTGTGTTTATATATGTATACATATATACATATATAAAGCATATATACACATGTAATTGAAAGCTGACCTTTAGGCTATTCATATGTATCTGTGTGTATATGTGTGTGTGTATGTGTGTGCATAGGTATGTGTGTGCATATATGTGTATATATGCATGTATATATGTATAAATATGTGTATATATGTGCCTGTGTGTATATGTGTGTATACATATGTGTATGTATGTGTATCTGTATATATATGTATATATGTGTATATTATATGTGTATACACACACACACACAAACACACACGCACACAATATTTAGCCTAAATGTCAGCTTTCAATTAAATCAACTTTTGACGATAGAACTCCTAAAATTCTTTGTAGCTGGAAAAAATAGCAAACATTCCTGGTTTTGACTTTTCCTTTCTGAAATTTAACTCTGTTTCAGATCGGACTTCCGCTGGCTGCTTAGCTAAGTCCTGAGATGTTAAGATTTCAAAGTATGGTTAAGATTGACATCTCTGAGTGACTGAAAGTACCCTCTACATACTTTCAGATAGGAAAGTCCATATTTCCGGCCGGGCGCGGGGTTTCACGCCTGTAACTCCAGCACTTTGGGAGGCCAAGGTAGGCAGATCACCTGAGATCAGGAGTTTGAGACCAGCTCGACCACTATGGAGAAACCATGCTGGCCAATGTGGTGAAACCCCATCTCTACTAAAAATACAAAAAATTAGCCAGGCGAGCTGGCGCACGCCTGTAGTCCCACCTACTTGGGAGGCTGAGGCAGGAGAATGGCTTGAATCCGGGAGGTGGAGCTTGCAGTGAGCCGAGATTGGGCCACTGCCCTCCAGCCTGGCTGACAGAGTGAGATTCCATCTCAAAAAAAAAAAAAAAAAAAAAATATATATATATATATATATATATATGAAAACAGACCATTACAGATTATATACTCAACAATGGTTTCAGATTAATAAAATGCATATAGTAGAATACAAAAATATATGAAATGATGTCAGTTTTGAAATCAGTATTTGGTTATACTGTACATGTACATTTTATGGAACAATGAATTTATAATAGAAGTGATTCATTCTCTTAAAAAGAATAGAACAAGTAATTCAAAAAGTGTAAATACAGAAGCCAAATACCAACCAAATAACCAATATCCACTGAACTGTTTTCCTCAACAATATAATCACACTTTTCATCCACTCTGCTGTAGTTTGCCTGTTTTATCTGGATTTTAGGCTCTTGTTCTAGTGTCTCTATATTTTTTATTAACTTTGTGCATACTGTTATCTATATTATCTGTTACAGTGTAATGTGTTTATTACCTGGAGTTATGTTTTCTTACAGACTGAATTCTTTACCTACATGCTACATTGTTTTCTTTCACTGTTTAGAAGAACATATCTGTAATTATTAATAATGCTTAGTGTCTTCTTTATGGTTAAGTTTTGTGGATAGCTGTGTCCAGAACTTCCCATTTTACTCTGATTTAGTGTGACTGAATTCTTCTTGACACCCGTCCCACTTGATTAAGATCAGTTTACTTTTCATCATTAAGCTGGAGTTGGAAAGCTTAGTCTTGATCTCCATTCATTTTTTTTTTTTTTTTTCCTGAAACACAAAAGCGTGAGAGATTGGAAAGAAACGGAGCTGAGCCTCTCTCTGGGTACGGGTTTCTGGGCTTTGTATCCTCCTAAGTCCTAGTAAATGACCACTGGGATTCACTCCATGCAAAGACAGGAAAACTTTTGAGAACTTTAATTGTTCCAGCAACATCTACTGAACGCATTTATTTTGTATTCTCTCCAAATTAAAATCCATAATTGAGAATTCGAAATACTCTTCCAACTCAACGTCTCTGCATCAGAAAACTGGGGTGTTACAAAAGAAAAAAAACTCACACAACTCATTATTAAACCACACGATTCGTTCTTTCATAAAATACATTCAAGCCCATTTTCTCTTTTTATTGTTGCTGGTAAACTATTTTCTCTCACTTTTTTGTTATTTGTTAAATTGTGAGGGTGTTTTCTCTGAGTTTTGAAAGTTTTCTCTGTATTAATATATTTAGTTTCTTAAATTATAAAATTTATAAAATTGGGGTTATAACAATGTTTATTTCATAGTCTTGTTTTGGATATTACTTAAGAAAAGGAGCCAGGAGCAGTGGCTCGTGCCTGAAATCTCAACACTTTGGGAGAGCTGAGGCGGGCAGATCACTTGATCCCAGGAGTTCGAAACCAGCCTGGGAAATATGGTGAAATCCTGTCTCTACTAAAAATACAAAAATTAGCCATGCATGGTGGCGAGTGCCTATATTCCCAGATACTTGGGAGGCTGAGGTGGGAGGATCAGCTAAGCCCAGAATGTCAAGGCTGCAGTTGAGCGAATATTGTGCCAATGCACTCCAGTGTGGGCAACTGGAGTTCTCAAGATGTCATTGACAATTGTTAGGATTATCATTTTATATATTCACACACAAAGCATTATTAATATGCATTTCTCACTAAGATATTTAGACTTGATGCATATGCAAATATGATGAGGTGATTGAGATGGTATTTTTTAAACATATTTATCATAAAAAACTATCTTTGGGTATTTTCTTGAAATGAGAAATCAAGTATATTTTTAGGTTACATGTTAAATGTACATATATTTTACAATGGGTACAGAGAAAGCTTAACTTCTAAACAAAGGTAACATTTTAAATTTTGGAAATTGTATTCTAATGAAGCAGATGGAAAAGCTGTAGGTAAACTTCAACTGCCATTAATTATGTATATCTGTTGGATTTCAACAGCTGGTATCATTATAAATGTTATTAGCCTTATTAGGCATGTATGTAGCATTTTATTGCAAGATGTTTTATAGTTTCTAATTAGTTCATAACAGTCTTAAGAAATGGATGAGAGTGGTTATACCATATTTCAAGAAGCAAAAAACCAAACTTGCAATAACTATCTCTACAACTAATGCTGTTGGTATTTTACATATAGCATAAACACAAAGTGCTTATAATCATACTCTCTACTCTTTGAAATCCAGCTTTTACCTAAATCTTATGATGTTATTTGATCACTGTGTTTTTTCATGTTTCTGACATGAGACAATTCTCCTTCATTCAGTGTTTTTAGAATAGTCTTTTGGGGGATGAGTGTTAGTTTTTATTATATTTTTTATTTTTTTACAAAAAGAAAAACACATGGTTTTCTATGGGAACAGAGTTTTACATAATTGATTTTAACATTAATTTTATAAAACTGGGACGGGGCATAAGTCTACATATTTAAAATATTGAGATACAACTTCCAAAATAGATTTTAAGGTGAAAATTATACAAAATTTATTCACAGTCTGATCAAAATTATAAGCATTAAGGAAATCTAACACTCTCACCACAACTATCTGTTCTAATCAGTCGATCAGCAAAAAGTGCCTGGACATTAATCTGGGTATCAGATGCTTTTTTTAAAGTTAACGGACTGGCTTGGATAGTGGAGATTATGACTTTTGCTCTATTAAAACAATGAAGACCCAAAGCTATCTAATTCTCTTTGTAGAGTTTTTGCATATTTAAAAACCTTAAAAATGTTTAAAACTATATTGATGATTATGTGACAATTAGAACGTGTATGGATAATAAAATGAATGACTTTAATTAGCTTAAAGGTGGTAAAATAATTTATATGAACTTGACACAGTTACCTGACATAGTGTATTACTTAACTAGTTAAAATTAGTTCATTTAAACATTTAAGATGTTAATTAGCAGGTTATAGGCAATTGAATATATTCTCAACTTTTGTATATTTAATATCTCCATCTCTCTTATTTACCTTCTCATGACTACAATTCAAGAAATACATACTTCACACAAGGACAAGTGTAAGTTAAGTGGTACTGAAAATAAAACTTATAAAAAGAATTCTTGCTGCACAATTCTTATGAAACAAAACTAGAGCTATACTATTTATATATTTATTGGAACAATCATCAGGGTGAATTTTAAATTATCATTGGGGTTTATTAACTTCAGATAGGTCAGCTGAAATAAAAACTATATTATTGCACATGATGCTTGCTTATATTGCTCCAGGTACAGCACTGCAGACTAATCATTGCCACAGGAATTTATTAAATCGTTATTCATAAACTTGCACTATCCAAAGTTACAGAAACAGGATCAGAAGTGATATCTAGTACCTCTGCTCTAAGGGCATAATACTGGAGCCAAATATAACTATTAAAAGATTCTTGTATAGATTAAAATATTCACTTTCATTGAGACAAAAAAGCTTAAGCTCAGTTTATATAGAAGTGAAAGCCAATAGTGACTTTTTCAGTAATTTTTCATTTTCATTCTGGAAATAACTACTCCAGCATAAGCAAATATTTGAATAATCAAAAATAAATACTTTGGTTTTTATTTCAAAAATTGAATTACATGTGTAAATCAGATTAAAGACAAAAGATGTTCAAAACATAATTAATTTAAGAAAACCTTAAAAATTACAGGCACAGAGGATGTTAATAACATGGTAATTAAAATGAAATTCTCAATTACAGATGTATTCCCCACTATACTTTAAAGAGAACCCTTTATGAAGATGTTCTTTTATTTGATTTATAATTCTTTGGATTATTTACAACTTTTCAAGAACATACTTCTTAAAAGGAATGCCTGAACTAAGTCATTTCCTCTTTAACAGAAATAAAGATAACTATCAATATAATTAACTTTATGTGGATCACCATTGATAAAAATTTACCTATTGTTGAATCATTATGTATCTTACAGCAAGGTGGTTCCCAACTTTGCCTCCTTTTTAAAATCACCTGGAGGGTTTAAAAATCTATGTCTAAGTTATTTGTGTGTTTGTTTTTATTAGGGTTTTCAATACAAGGTCAAAGATTAGAAATCAGCTTTTTAAAATTAGTCATTTGCCAAACTTAAAATGCAATTTCCAAACCAAGAGGTACGAAACATAGTCCAAGATTTTGTATCTCCAACAGGTTCCCATGTATTGTGGTTGCTGTAGGTCCTTGGACTTCATCTTCAGAAGCACTGTTTAAAAGAACCTTTATCAATACAACATTACTCAAATATTACGTGATAATCTAATACATTATGTATTTTTCTGATAAGAGAAAGCAGAACTATATTACATCTGTGATTTTTTTTCTATAATTGGTAGTTTGTTATAGTGTTTTTAAAGTTAATTTTATTAAAGCTTAAAAATTTGTTGGTCATAAGCTTAAATTTTATTACATTGACTATAGATCTTTAGAAATATTTATTGATATAACATGATATATTGTTCTTTTGATAAATAGTTCTGTATATTGTCTTCTAATTATTTAGAAAATTTTATTTTTCTATAGTATTTTTGAAGATTTAGGATATCAGCAGTATAATTCATTTTAGTACCTAGAATTTTAAATGATTTTATTAACATTTTCAGAAAGTTTGTCTGTCTGATTTTTAATGTATTATTTTATTTGAATCAAGAAAAAAATTAGGGTCCAGTTATTTCCTTTCATAATAGTACATTACATACACCATTCATCTGAATATCTCAAAAACCAAATCGTATAGGTTGTTGGTAATCTACAGATTGATCAATTCTGCATATTTTGATTTGATTAACCAAGGAGTAATTTAAAGAGGAATGCAATTAATATACATCTTATGTCTCTAATTTTGTAAATTGTGTTCTTTTCACTGTATGCTGAGGAGATACTAATAACATTAATCTGCTTCTTTAAATTTGCTTTGCTTCTGTTACTTATATTCAGTTGAAGAATCTCATTTGCGATCACTTTATTACATTTTATTAATCAAAGCCATACATCTATGTAGTCATTTTAGTTTTCTTCAATCTGATTAATACAACTAACTTTTTAAAGTGATCCTGTAAGTATATCAAACATGAAGTTAAATGGTTATTAAAGCTATTTTGATTCTGAATATTGACATTCTGAGTTAGAAGAGGATTCCATTATAATTCCCTAAAAGCGTTTTTGTTTTTTGTTTGTTTGTTTGTTTGTTTGAGACGGAGTCTCGCTCAGTAGCCCAGGCTGGAGTGAGCGGCGCCATCTTGGCTCACTGCAAGCTCCGCCCCCAGGGTTCCCGACATTCTCCTGCCTCAGCCTCCTGAGTAGCTGGGACCACAGGCGCCGCCACCGCGCCCGGCTAATTTTCTGTATTTTTAGTAGAGACGGGGTTTCACCGTGTTAGCCAGGATGGTCTCCATCTCCTGACCTTGTGATCCGCCCACCTCGGCCTCCCAAAGTGCTGGGATTACAGGCGAGAGCCACCGTGCCCAACCCCCTAGAAGTGTTTCTTAACTGCACCACTGTATAAATTGGACTAGGATGTGTTACTGCTGTTTAAATACTATTTTTTCAATTTTTTAGAATCACTACCACCACTACCATCAGAGCAATGATAAGAAAAGTCTCATGCTTTGTTTGGTACAGAAGAGAGTGTTTAATTGAGAACGAGCAAGTTTTATTAATTTTTTAATCAGAATGAAACAGCCATAGAACCTTTTAAAAAAAAATTATGAGCTAGGGGGAAGTGTGAAATATATCAAACTAATGTGTATGAAAATCACCTATTAAAAGCACACCTTAGGTAACATTCCCTAGAATTGTAAAACTTAGGTACTCATCAATGCGTTAAACTAGCTCACACTTCCATGCAGTGGTTGAGGCGATTTATTATTGTCATGTTGAAAAGACACATGCTATCTGAAAACATAATGACTTCTCGGGAAACAATGACAATATTACAGCTCCTGCAGCATGCATTGCTAACAAGGTCCACAAGTCATACCACCAGACACCACAGTGGGAGTATCCCTTTCTTTCTCTTGTTTGAAAAGAAATGGAACAAGCCATCCAATACAAAAATCCAATCTTACCTATTCAGTAGTAGTATATCTTCTCAGGTCTTATATTTCTTTTCTGAAGATATTTTTGTAAGTTTCATTTTAGTTTTGAACAAAATGTATCCTAGAATTTTGAGAACTGCAGAAGCAAAATCAAAGTCCATATCTAAAATACACAAAATACGTAAATAAAAATTATACATTAGCAAGTTTTGTTATTACAAGTCTAGATATTTTATATGGTGACATTAACAGCAAGGAAACATTACATTATCAATGACATTAAAATTGCCTGTAAACTGCAAAGCTGAAAATTAGACTTAAATTTATGATTCTCATGTCTTTTATATTTTGAAATAGTTTAATACATATAAAAAAGTTGAAAAATAGTACAGATATTTTCTGTGCAACCTTCACCCAGTATCCCATAAAAATAACACTTTGCTTAATCACAAAATTAAGATATTAATATTAATACTATGCTAATAACTAAGCTAAAGGTTTTATTTAGATTTTGCAAGTTTTTCCACTATTATTATTTTTCTGTTCCAAAGTTCAATCCAGGATTGCAAAGTGCATTTGGATGTTAGGTATCCTCCCATCTGTAACAGTTATTCCAACCTTTTTTGTCTTCAATGACCTTGATATTTTTGAAGAATGTTGGTAAGATATTGTCTAGAATGCCCCTCAATTTGGGTTTCACTAATGTCTTTTCATGATTAGATTTGACATACTTTTTTTGACAAGAATAATATGTCGTATTTGCCCTTCTCAGTGAAACATGACAAGATAATGGTAACATATCTGATTGTTGAGATGCTAACTTTGATCACTTCATTAAAGTGATGTTTCTGATTTTCTTTCTTGTAGTTATTATTTTTTCTTTTATAATTAATAAATATCCTGAGAGAGATCCTTTGAGACTATGCAAATATTTGTTTTTCTTCAAGCTTTTGATCGCCAATTTTATTATTCATTATGGATCTTGCCTTCTTTTATTATTACTGCAGTGTTCTAAAGGTGATATTCTACTTTCCTCATTCATTCTATATTACTCGTTGAAATTTTCCTGTAAGGAGGAGCTGTGCCATGTCTCCCAATAATCTTTTTATTCAATTTGTGTGTTTATATATAAAAATATGAACTCATGGGTATTGATTTTATCTGATAGCTTAAAATATTAAATTATTTTATTATCAATGTTGTTGCTAAGTTTGTTTCAGGTTGGGCTATTTGGAGCTATTTCAGAATGTCTTATATGCTCTTTCATCATGCATGTGTCTATACCTATGTCCATGTCTGCCTATCTATTTATATCTCTCTATCTATCTATCCATCCATCCATCCATCCATCTATCTATCTATCTATCTATCTTCTATCATCTATCTATCTGTCTCAGCATTTCTCTACTATCTTGCACCCTATGATTCTCCAGGCATAACTTGATCTTCCCTGCTACAAGTCTGGAATCAATCATTTCTCCAAGAAACTCTTGTTTCTTTTCTTAGAAAATTGTGTTTAGAGACCAAGATAAGTGCATTAATTGTGTTCATTGCTACAAATATGGTCCAGTTTGGGTATTTGTTCCACTCAACTCTTCTGTTGGACTGTAATCTCTAATGCTGAAGACAGGGCCTGGTGAGAGGTGTTTGGGACACGGCTTGGTGCGATCTTCATGAACCTGTGTGAGTTCTCAAAGCATCTGGTTATTTAAAACTGCATGGCATAGTCACTGTTGTATTCTCTCTCACTCACTTTCTCTCTTCATAAGATACCACACCCGCCTAGCTCACTTGCTCCCATTATCATCATGTGATGGGCCTGCTCCCCCTTTGCCTTCTGCCATGACTGCAAGCTTCCTAAGACCTCTACAGAAGCAAATGTAGCTATCCTTCTTGTACAGTCTACAGAACGTTGAGCCAATAAAACCTTCTTCTTATAAATTACCAAGTCTCAGATATTTATTTATAGCAGTGCAAGAACAGCTTAATACAAAGACTTCATTGTTTCTAGCTCAATAGACAGAGCTAGGAAGTAGAAAATGTATACTAACTGATGTATAATATATATTTTAAGGAGGAGTTTTCACATTCAACACCAGAGAACTTATTTCTTCAACAATAAGAAACTAAGTTGTAATTACTTATTATTGATTTATTGATTAAATGCTAATATACACATAGCATAGTTTTAGAATTGTAATCCATACACCTGTGAGGAAAACAATTACTAAATATTATTGACAGAACACTGTATTAGTATACAGTTTTATTTCTTTTTTTTTTAAATTTACTCTTATACCACCCATCTAAAACACCATTTTCCAGATAGTTACAGAGGTTTGTCTTTGTTCATCCCTACTCTCTTTGGTGTAATTATTAATTTGGAATATACTTAGGTTTATTTGTTACTGGCTTTATTCTACTTTCAGTTTCCCTCTGTTAGGACTGAATTATGACACCCTAAAATGTATATGCTGAAGTCCTAACTCCAATATGACTATATTTGAAAATAAGGACTTTAAAGAGACGTAATTAAGGTTAAATGTAATCATAAGGGTGGGACTCTAATCAACATGACTGATGTCCTTCAGGAATGTGTTAGCACAGTGAAAAAGTTCATGTAAAGACCCAGCATGAAGGCTTCCATCTGAAAGCCAGAAAGAGAGGTCTTAGAAGAAACCAACCCTGCTGACATTTGATCTTGGAATTCTAATTTTCAGAACTGTGGACAGCTAAATTGTTGTTTTAGCCTCCTGGTTTTTGGTATTTTGGGTTAGCGTGAGCAGACTGATATTCTCTCCTTTCCTAGTTGATTTTTAAAAATTTAAACAGTGAAATTTATTATTTGTGGTGTACAATTATATGTAATTTAAAAACATTTTTACTTTTTCCTAAGGGTATTATTTTACATAACTATAATATCAAACTCAGAAAATTGGTATTAACACAAAGCTATGGAACATATTCAAATTTCATGCTTTCATGTATGTGTATGTGTTTGTACATGTATGTAATTCTGTGTAATTTCTTTATATGATAAGATTCGTATAGCCACTACTACAATCAAGATACAGAAGTTTCCCGTCAACACAGAGAAATTCTCTTAGGCTATTCCTCTATAGTTACATCCATGGTCCCTGACGCTAATATCGGACAACCACTAATCTGTTATCTATAGCTAAAATTATTACTTCAAAATGTTATAGAAAAGAAAGTATACAATATGTAAACTTTTGATATTAGCTTTAAAAAATCATTATAACATCCCTGTGATACATCTAAGCTATTTTATCATTTATTTCCTTTTAATGCTGAATAGTATTCAGAATTCTAAGGGTTTTGACAAATGCATAGAGTTATATATCTACTACCACAGTCACGATATAGAAGTTTACTCACTCTATTCTCTCATGTTTTTTGAAATTAACCTGTCTCTCAATTCCAACACCTGATACCTACTGCTATGTTTTTGGTCCCTGTACTTTTTTTTTTTTAATTTTCTGTAATGTTATATAAATTAAATGATACAATATGCTGTGGACTGAATATTTGCGTTTTCCCGAAATTTACATAATTATGTTTATACTCTACCCCTCAATATAATAGTACTAGGAAATGGGGCATTTAAGAGATAATGACAATTAGACGAGGTCATAAGAGCAGAACCTTCATGAATGGGATTAGTGCCCTCATAAGACTCATGAGAAAGCTTGTTATCCCTCTCTGATCTTCATCCTGTGAAGATACAACATGAAGTTTGCAATAATGTAACCAACAAGACAACATCAGAATTTGACCTTGCTGGTAACCTGATCTTGAATTTCAGCCTCTAGGACTCTGAGAAATAAATGGCCATTGCTTATAAGCAATCCAGTTTATATCCAGTTTATAGTATTTTGCTAGAGTAGTTTAAATGAACTAAACCACAATGTATGTCATTTTTTGGTCTTGCTTTCTTCAGTTAGTAAATGTATTTAAGAGTAATCCAAGTTTCTGCATAAATCAATAGTTTGTTCTGCTTTTTGTAGCTGAGTATTACGGCATTTTATATGATACCAGCTTGTTTACTATTCACTCATTGAAGGAATTCTGGTTTTTTTCCAGTTTGGCACAATTATGAATAAAGTTCCTATAAACATTTGCATTAAAGGTTTCTCTGTCAACATAAATTTTCATTTTCCTCAGGCACATGCCAAGGAGTGGGATTGATGGTTTATATGCTAAGTGTATGTTTTCTATTATTAGAAATTGCCAAATGGATTTCAAAAGTGGTTCTATCCCATTTTGCTTTCTTATCAGTGATGCCATCAGTGTTTCAGTTGCTTCACATCAGTCCTAGGTATTTTCAGTTAATTTAACCAATCTAACAGGTATGTAGTAGAATTATCCCACTTCTGTTTTAATTCAGATTTTTCTAAGTAATGACCTTGTACATCCTTTAATATGCATATTTTATATTTATAAACCTCCTTTAGTGATGTATAGATTGAAAACATAGGTCCATCTTAAAATTGGGCTGGTTGTGTTGGTAGAGTTCTCTGCTGAGAGTGCTTACATTGTGGTTACAATACTTTTGTCACAAATGTGATTTCCAAGTATGTTCTTCCACTCTGTGGCTTGCATTTTTATTTCCTTAAAAGTGATGTTTACAGAGGAAAACCTTAACAAAGTTTAATTTGTTCCGTGCTTGTGTCTGTGTGTGTGTGTTTTTTTTAAAATTTATGGCTCATACTTTGGGTGTTACAGCTGAAAAAGTTTTGTTCAATCTTAAGGTGTATAGATTGTTGCCAGTCAGCATGTTAAATATGTTATAGTTTTTTATATCTTGGTCTAGGTTCCATTTTGAGTTATTTTTATATAAGAGGTGAGATAGGGAATTAAGCGTATTTTTTAGTTATTGCTATTGTTTGAATTCTCCCTCTAAAACTCCTTTTGAAACATAATCCCCAATGTGGCAATATTGAGAGGTAAGATTAAAGATCTTTGATCAAAATTAAAGATCAAAATTAAAGATCAAAGACCTTACCTCTCAATACTGCCGCTCTGGGGATTATGAAATTTGAGAGGTGATTGGATCATGAGGGTTCTGCCTTCAGCGAATGCATGCATCTATTCTATTCATGGATTAGTGGATTAATGGGTCGTTATGGGAGTGGAAGTGATGGCTTTATAAAAACAGGAAGAGAGACCTGAGCTAACATGATCGCACAGTAGTGCACTCAGCCTCCTGAGCCATGCGATGCCCTGGCCTTTCTCACAATGTGACAGAGTTCCCACCCATAAGGATTTCACCAGATGTGCCCGGCTGACCTTTAACTTCTCAGCCTGCATAATTGTAAGAAACAAATTCTTTTATTTATAACTTGTCCTGTTTCAGGTGTTCTGTAATAAGCAACAGAAAATCAATTAATACAGAAAACTGGTACTGAGAAATGGGGTGTCACTGATAACAAATACCTGAAAATGTGGAAGAGGCTTTGAAATGGGGTAATGGGCAGAGGCTGAAGAATTTAAACGGGCAGCTGAGAAAAATGGTAATTTCTAGAGACGGTTTTAGAAGACAAGACTAGGAAAAATTTGGGACTCCTTAGAGATCAGCTAAGTGGTCATGGCTAGAATATTGATAGAAATGTAGAAAATAAGGCTGTTCTGGAGAGAAGAGAAAGGAAATAACCTGGTCAGTCAGGCAGTTAGGGTGGGTTTTCAGTTGAATTTTTTCAAACTAAAGAACAGCCTGCAGGCACAAATAAGGAAACTTGCACACGGAGGCTTGCTTAAGACATGCCCACAGGTGCACGGATAAGAAAGGCTACGCAGGTGACTTGCCCAGACATGCCCACAATGCGAAATTTTGTCCCCTGACACATGTGTATAAGGGAAACAAAGCCATATGAAGTAATGCAAACTAAGGACATGCATGTGAATTAGGAGGATGGGGAGAACCTACCGGAAAATCTCACCTTATGCAAATGACATCCCAGACCTCATAGGTTTCTCATAAAAGCCTTTGCATTTGCATTTAACTGTAAAAATTGTAACCCTTTCTGGGACCCTTCTCTGCTGCAGAGAACTGTCCTCTTTCTTTTGCTGCTCTGCTCCTTGGTGTGTCCGTGTCCTTGATCCTTGATTTTCTTGGTTATGAGACCAAGAACTTAGGGTGCCACCCAGTCAATGAGGCTGTTTCATTGTGGAGGCTTGTCCAAGATAGATCCATTGAAATGATGAGTAGGAGCAGACCCCAACTTTATGCTTTCATTTTCAAGGCCTACTGTTGACAATTTTAAAATTAAGAAAAATGAGAGGCATCTGTCAGCCATCTAAATGTGATTAGTGTGGCTGTTGGTCTAAAGACTCAGATGACAGGCTTGATAGGGAGGACTTAGCTAAACCCCCCGCACCCTCAGAGTACTGGGAATGTTGGCTGTGATCTGAACTAGCTTCCTTTCATGGAAAGCTTAGCTGTCATTTGGAGCTGAAAGGAGGTCCTTCTGAGAGTTTCTGGGTAAGGCTACATACTAGTGTTACCTGAAGGCCCTTGGACTAACTCCAGCCCATTGGATATCATCCACAGGATTTGCAAACTTTTCTTATTTCAGTTACCTTCTTTCCTTTCTGCAGCTACTACCCTCTCTCTGTTTGCAGTGCAGCAGGAGTTTACAGTCCAGGGAGATAGTCTGTTTAGGCAGGATTAATGGGTGCTATGGTAACTGAGAATGTAGCTCAAGGGATTGCTGTTTTATGATTTTCTAGAAACAGGGGGATTTCATGATCCAGGTTTCAGGGATTATCTAACTCTTAATGATGGCACTTCTTGGGGTTGAACTTGGATAAGGGGTTATTTCTCCCCAATTAATGTCCCTCTCTCCATTTACACTGTTTTTTTGTTTTGTTCTGTTTTGTTTTTTTGAGATGGAGTCTCACTCTTGTCACCCAGGCTGGAGTGTGATGGCGTGATCTCAGCTCACTGCAACCTCCACCTCCCAGGTTCAAGTGATTCACCTGACTCAACCTTCTGAATAGCAGAATCACAGGCATGTGCCACTACACCTAGCTAATTTTTGTATTTTTAGTAGAGACAGGGTTTCACCATGTTGGCCAGGCTGATCTCAAACTCCTGACCTCAACTGATCCACCCGCCTCATCCTCCCAAAGTGCTGGGATTACAGGTGTGAGCCACTGTGCCCAACCCAGGCTGTTTCTTTTTCCATGGGAGCAGCCATAATTGCCCAGTTGAATTGGATAGTCTCTCTAAGAGTCTAAGTCTCTCTCTTAACTGGGAGGCATGTTGTGAGGATGACCTACCATGCCTCAGATCTCTCTCTTTACCCTTTTTCTAAAGAACTTATGGAAACAAAGCTATTGTCTTGTAGTTCAAGGTTTACAGCGCCACCTAGTGGAATGAGCATCTTCTCTATGGGGAGCCTTGATGGCTCTTTGCTAAAAACTCCTAGTTTTCCAATTCTTCACTCTTGTGCCCTTCTACTAGTGACGAGGTTTTATTCTCCCTCAGTGAGTGGCAAAACTCTCTCTTTGACAGTGAGGAGGAAAATGTCTTCTGAAACCAAATTTTAGCCTCATTTGATTCCTATATTCTTTTGAGTCACCTACTCTGCCTTCAATTAGAATGGTATTTAAGTAGAAAAGGAATTTTAGGTCTGGAAGTCAGCTGGAGCCACTCCTTAAGAATAAATACTTTAGCCTGGGCCATAATAGCAGAATATAGATCTCAACCCAGATTATTTCCTCCATTAAGGGGCCTGGCCCAAATGCAAGTGTTACATAGTCTCTCAAGAGATCCACCTATCAGGGAGCCAGCAGATCCCACAAATGTAGGAAATCAAAGGAAAATCCTCAGCAGAGAAAGGGAGTCTTGTAGGAGAGCATGACTATTACTGCTGCTTAGTTCCTTCAGATCCATGTGTGAGGGTCATGGCTTCTTCCATGGTTGGCACCTTTAATGGATCCCAGGCCTCAGAGAACCAACAAGGGAAAATAGAAGGGAGGACATCTCCACTGTTTTCCTCTCTACCCTGGGTCACTCCAAAGGACGGATGAGGACTGAGGAACACCTTGGTCCTTTTTCTTTGTAGATGGGTAACAAACCATCTTTAGCCTGCACTTCCCTTGACTGCAGCTGGGATCACTGGGACTCCTTTGACCCTTAAACTGTAGATAAAAATTGCCTCATATTTATTTGCACTCAGGCATGGCCATCTCACCAACAGCAGAATGGGGGTGGGGAGCTTGTCTCTTCAGGAAAGTGCTAATATCAATAATATTTGACAATTAGATCTTTTCTGCAGTTGGAAGGGCAAATGGTCTGAGGTTCCCTATGTGTAAGCATTCTTTGCCTTGTGAGAATGCCTTGTCAACATTGTAAAATGGATCCTGCTCTCCTACTGATCATGTCAGCCAAGCCTACAGGAGATAATTCCCCAAAGTCAAAGAAACAAACTCCCAGGGAACCCTCAAACGCAACTTCCAGATGCCCTGGCACTTCCTGAACCCCTATTCACATCCACGACTTCTCCAGTTCTACTACCCACAACCCCAGATTTTTCTGTTTTTTTTTCCTTCCTTCTTTCACAGTTGTAAATAGCTCCTATCTCTTCTCTTATAATGTCCCTCCAAACTGGGGAAAGTTAATTTCTCAAACCTTAAAGGGCTTGGCTAAGAGTTGAACTTGAGGGAAGGGAACCCAGAAGCTTGACACACTGGCAAAAAGGTAAGTTGTCGTTTTTTTTTTTTTTAAAGGTAAGTATTTTTTTTACCCAGTTGGGCTTTTGACTTCTCTCTCCCTTTGCAAACTGGTACATGGAATAATAAGGATCACTGTTTATATTCTCTGTAAAGTTGTGATTAATGAAAAGGGATTTGTGAGGTTAGTGTTAAGACACAGTCAATCTGGTGTGCTTTGTGTGTCCTTCTGTATGGTTCGGTCAGAAAGAGGGTTACCTTAGGATGGAATGTGAATCTAGAGCTCCGTAAGCCTGCTGTTCAAGTCAGCCCAGTAAACTGGTCAGTGACAAACTTTGTTACAGGTTTCCATTTTGTTTTATGTTCTTGAGCATAACCTGTAGCCACATAGCAGTACTTTGTTTTAGCCTCTGCCTTTTTACAATGGCAGCCAAAGTTCAATCCTTGCTTGGGAAATGAGTACTTTTGGGTTAATATCTGTGACTTCTGCCATTTGCTGATTCTCTTCTCCTCCATAAACAACTTCTAGTTTCCTTTCCTAATCCTTTCTTTCTCTGAGTTGCCTTTAAAGTTTCTAGATTTTGTAAAAGTGTAACTGCCCAATGGGCTCATCTTGCCTACTTCCTGGACAGAGCCTATTTATGAAAACAGGGAAATTGCAACGAAGAAAGGGCGAGTCACATGGGCTGGCTTTATGAGAGACTGAAGTTTTGTTGTCACTTAGGTCAGTCTCCCTGAGCATTTGAAAGCAGAGTTTTTGAGGATGGTTTGGTGGATGAGGGGAGGTCAGTGAGCCAGGAGTGCTGATTGGTCAGGTCAGAGATAAAATTGTAAGGAATTGAGGCTGTCTTCTTTTGCTGAGTCAGTTCCTGGGTGGGAGCCACAAAATCAGATGAGCCAGTTTATCGGCCTGGGTGGTGCCAGCCTTATCATCGTTGTTTTGGACTATAAACTATAAACTAAGTTCCTCCCAGTGTTGGTCAGCCTACACCCAGGAATGAACAGGGACAGCTTGCAGGCTACAAGTAGAATGGAGTTGGTTGGGTCAGATATCTTTAACAGTTTCAGTTACAATTTTGCAATGGTGATTTTAAAAGCAGCTTTCCACTTCTTTGAAAACAACTCGTACACTCATAATGAAATCATAACCTTAATTAAGGCTTGTTGGTTTCACCTGTGAGGTTACTTTTGATAAAGTACAAAAGCCAGAAATCTTAACTGCTTGGCATGGCTAAAGTCAGGTAACCAGGGATTTAAAAGGATTTTCTTAAAGAGCACTCGGCTTAATTAAAACTGGATATCCAAGTTATAGGTATATTTAAAAGGTGTCTATGTTTTTCTCTTCTTGGAGCTTGCTTTTATAGAAAGGTTTTTCCCTCAGTCATCTGAATTCTTTTTATCCATTTTGTCTTGCCACTCTTATGGCATGCATAAGAGGCCCCAAAATAACTTCCAGTGGTGTGGGATTCTTTGGGAAAAACAGAAAGGGTGCCCCAAATTCCATTTTGAGAGAAACCTCATGGAACTCCAGGTATTACAGGCAAATAGATCCCCTCACAATCTGTTTTTGTCTTCCCCAGAAACTACCTTCTTTCCTACTAGCCCTACTTTTAAAGGACCACACCCAGAGGCCAATAATCCAATTAGGAAATGGCAAACAAAAAATCTTGTAACGACAGGATCCTCTTCTGTTTATCTGCATTGTTACATATGTGTTTTGTGTGATGTCTGTAAAAAGAGCTCTAACTGGCCTAAAGAAAAATAAGTGCTTAATTCAAATATTTTTAATGGAAAGATAAAAGCTGTGATGCCTTTTAGTTCATGTGACTTCAATCTTTAAGCATTAAAAATAGTTATAAAGATAATTGGTAAAAATGCAAATGATGTCAAAATGTAAATAGGTGGGCTAACTCATGTAAGTTAGATACTAGTTTTGCTAAATGTTTTAAGGTTGGAAATTGCCTGCTTTATAACTTGGTAATGCCTGGGGACATACAAAATTAACCACACCACTATCTAAGCTGGAAAAAGTAAGATTTATCTAAGCCTAGCACGTAATTAAAACAACTTACCAGGTTTTACATTAAAGTTAAAAGTTGCTAAAAGTTACCATTATAAAACTCAGATGAGACTACTGAATACTGATTTACATGCAAGGTATGTAAGAACAGTAAAATGTGTTTGTGGTAAAAGATGATAAAAAGACATGGTAATGTAAATCTTGCCTAGGAATAAAGGATTATTTTGAAACCAATATAAGGGTGAAATTTGGCCTTCTCTCCCTTGCACAATATTTTCATGAAATAGTGAAGGATAATGAAAGATTTTTTCATTTGCATTGCAAATAGACTGCCAAGGGGAGGAAAGAGAAGACAGAAGACCAACTGTTTGGAAAGCTGTCTTCCCTCTTAATGCGTAAAAGTTTTTGCCCTCTTTTAAAATTTTTAGATCATTATTTTGGCAAAATAAATAATTTATGATAATCTGGATTTACATTTAACAATATCAAGTGTTTTAAACCTCTAACATTTAACAGGTTTCCCAAAATCAAACTTCAGTTTCAAAATTCTCTACAGAGTGTCCCTGAAGCATCCAGAAGAGAGGTAAACAGGATTATTTAACATGTTAAGGTATGTGGCATTGCCAAAATTATATTTAATCTTCTTCAGGTTATATTTTAGTGAATATAATGTACATTTCAAAATCATATGAGATGTCTAATATTCTAATGTCTGAGTATATGCTATCAATCATAATTAAGGTTATTGTGTTAAGCTATTGTAAAACATGAAAATAACCAAGTTTATTTGTCAATCATATCTTTAACTATAACTACCCTGGATATTTCATCATTCAAAGATGATTATTGTCTTGTTTTAGTCCCCTACAAAATATGGTTTATAATCAGCTATAGGACTTTGACAGGTGCTATAACATGTAGGTTTCTGATAACTTTGGAAATTATGACATGGGAGTAAAGGAAAATGTATAGGAATCATGAAGAGTTGAAATGTTCCTGAATATCACATAGGAGTTAACTGCATGAACTAAACTGATAGAAGTCTAAAGTAATCTTTTTTCAGTCTGCTTGAAATGTTGCTCATCTTTGTTTTGTTCTTCAGAGTCAAGGAAATTTTTAAGTTATCTACTTTTAACAATTGAGTAAAGTAGACTCCTGTAAACAAAATTTGGAGTATATTTGTTTCTCTCTGCCTTGTTCCTCTACAGTTTTGATGCTTAACTTATGGCAATGTAGTTATTTGCATCAGTGCAATGAGAATCCATTTTATTTCACATCAGGACACAATTGGAGAAACTGGTTGTTTGACCAAGGCTGTGACTGGATGGATGTGTTTCCCTTTATGGAAATCAAGCTTGACTTGCAAAGCCAATAAAAGCCCATTGAGAGAACTAGCTTCATATCATGTCTACACAGTCTCTGTACAGAATTTCTAACCTGTGCTGAGTGAAGAATGTCACTTTTTAACAGACTCAGGAACCTCACGTTCTTGGAAACTGAAAAAAAAAAAAAATAATAATAATAAATAAAGGCATTCATCCAACTCATAGGTATTCGACAGTACAAACCCATGTCTGGGCTTGGCTTTAAAAAGTCTTATCTGAGATTCCTTGTGGTACACAGTTCCATAAAAGCTAATTTTAAAAACCTATGTAAAAAGAATTATTCTTGCTGCACTTTATGCAAATAATCAGGTCAAGGATAAGACTCACTTTTATTTTGCAAACAACTCAGTCCTATCATGGTTTGTATTCAAGAAAAATGACGACTGAAGAGAAAAAAAAAATTATGTTTCAAAACTTATCTTATGCTTGTCATTAAATTTTAATCTCATTAGTTGCTTTTAAGTCCTTGCCTACCTGTTAAACTAACTCTGCTTATTTCTGTAAACCTACCAGCGATCTCCAGTTGTAGTTCAGAAGAGGCAAAAAGGGATGGGTAATGTAAAAACCTCTACCAATATTCTAGTTTTGGGCAATTATCTTGCAAATCCTTTGATTTGATGATAGTATATATGGTGCCCATAACTCAGAGATTTCTTTGTTTAGGAAATAGAACAAAGATAGCTAACCAAAGCCAAGTCCCATGCACCCAAATCTTAACAGCAATAACTGTAGTCACCAGTTATCTGGGCATGTCGACAGCCTTGGGATTTTCAGGCTCTCCTTACCTCCCCCTTGTTTCATTTTAATACATTTCCTTTAATAACCCAAATTGCTTTTTCTTGCCTAAAGGCTATGAACGTCCAAATGGTGATGCAAATGTAACCATACATGGGTGTGCCTTTCTTCCAAGGACACTTAAATCAATCCTAGGATGAAGCCTAGCTGCTGTTCCCCTACACCACATCCCTCTCCAGCAAGAATTAGCTAGAATTTAATCCCATTGCCCCTAACAGCAGTTGGGGTCTCCACTCCTGAGGTGGGAAATGAGGAGGAGAAAGGAAAAAAACTTGGTCAGGTAGGCAGTTAGGGTGGGTCCTCTGTTGAACTCTTTCAAACAAAAGAACAACCTGCAGGCACAAAAAAGGAAACTTACACAGGAAGTCTGGCCTAAGATGTGCCCACAAAGATGAAAAGGGCAACTCAGGTGACTTGCCCAGACATGTCCACAATAAAAAATTCCATCCTCTGACACATGCACAGTAAGGGGAACAAAGCAATATAGAGTAACTCAAGCGAAGGGCCCACATGCACATTAGGAGGATGGGGTGGAGTTACCAGAAATGTGTGCCTTATGCAAATGAGATGTCCAGCCCTCACTGATTTCATATAAAAGCCTGTGCATTCAACTGTGAAAAATGCAATCCTTTCCTGGACTCCTCCCTGCTGCAGAGAGCTGTCCTGTTTCCTTCACCTATTAAACTTCTGCTTCTGCTCTGATATCACCCCTGGTGTGTCTGCCTCCTTGATTTCCTCAGCCATGAGACTAAGAACTTCGGGTGTCACCCCAGGCAATGAGGCCATTTCATTGTGATGAGGCTTTGGATGGAACTGAGGAACACAGTGTCGGAAACTGGAGTAAATGCCATCCTTGTTATAAATTGGCAAATACGTTGCCTGAATTGTCGATGCTCAAGGGCTTGTGGAAGGCCAAATTTGAGAGTGAAAAACTAGGATGTCTGGCAGAAGAAACTTCTAAGCAAATCATAGGAGATACAGAGTTAGTTCTGGCTGCTTATACTGAGATTCAGGAGCAAAAGAATAGCTTAGAACAATTTCTAAATAAAAAGGGAAGCAGAGTGGAGAGATTTGAAAAAGTTTCAGCCTAGCCATGTAAAGGGTAAAATGAAGTGTCTTTAGGAGAGGAAACCAAGCGTGTGGTGTGGATAGAGAAGAAGCAGGGGCAATTCCACAAGACCCTGGAAAATGGAACCTAAAGGCATTTTAGAGATCTTTAAGGCTGCTGCTCTCATCACAGGCCCTGAGGCCTATGATTGCATAATGGTTTCAGGGGACAAGCCTAGGGCACTAGCCATAGGCTCACTACCCAGAGCTGCCTCAGTTCTCTGCTCCTGGAACCCCACACTCCAGCACAGCATCCAGTGGCTGCTCCAGCCATGACACAACCCCGGGGTGGCTCACGCTGCAGCTCTGTAAAGCAGATCATAAACCTTAGTGGCATTCACCGTGTGCTAATACTACAAGTGTGCAGAAAGCAAGAGCTGTGGAGGCTTAGCAGCCTATACCCAGATTTCAAAAGACGTCATCAAAATAATAGGGGTACAGGGAAGAGACGTGTAGGGATGGAAGCACTGCAGAGAGCGCCTGCTAGAGCAATGCTGAACATAACTGTAGTGTGGGAACCGCTGCAGAGTTTCTATTAAGACAAAATCCAGTGGTGACTTGGGAGCAGGAAAGCCACCAAGAATCCAAAGCTGTAGAGCAGCCACTATCCAGTACCAGCCTGGAAGAGCTGAGCGGACTGAGGCCAGCACATTTAAATGAGTAGGAATACCCAAGGCTTTGAGGGCCCTGGGACAGGGTGCTTCCAACTTGTTTTAAAACTGGTACCCCTTTCTTCTTGCCTTTTTCTCCCTCTTGGAATGGAAAACAACCCTATCCTTTTTCTAGCATTGTATCTTGGAATCTAGATACATTATTTTGATTTCAGAGATTCACAGATGAGTCTTTGACTTCTGAGTTGGTGCTAGAATATGTTAAGACTTTGACTTTATGAAGAGGGAATGAATGTGGGAAAGACATGAGCTTTGGGGAACAAAGGGTGGAATGTGGTGGTTTAACGTCCACTCCATAGTTCATATTGAAACTTAACTTCCAATGTGACAGTCTTTATGAGGTGATTGGATCATGAGGGCTCTACTTTCATGAGTAGATTAATCTATTTAATGGATTAGTCTATTAGTGGGTTAATGGACTAATGAGTTACTATGGGAGTGCAGTGTGTGACCTTATAAGAAGAGGAAGAAGGATCCGAGCTAAGCTAGCATGGTAGCACCCTCAGCCCTGAGCTAGCCCTGTATCATGTTAATATGCTTAGCTGCCTTGCAATATCATGCCCTGCACAGCCTCAGGATGCAGCAGAGTCCCCACCAGTAAGAATGCTCTCTCCAGATGCACCCCCTGGACTTTGAACTTCCCAGCCTCTGTAAATGTAAGAAACAAATTCCTTTCATTATAAACTACCCTGTTTCAGGAATTTGGTTATAAGCAACAGAAAACAAAGTCATCCATTTATGGATATTCAATTGTTCTACGACCAGCTGTTTAAAAATATTATCAATTCTTAACTGAAATGCTTTTGCATTTATGCCAAGAATGAACTCACCTACGTGAAGTAAACTATCACCAGATAATGATGAAGAAAGTGGGTCCCAGCAGTATCTTGCCGCCTGTCTACCTGTAGAGGTCTTCAGCCAGAGCACTGGTTGTTCCACCTGGTCCTGGCGACCATGAGAGAGGAGAAGCCTTCTCTCTAGGGAATGGTGGGTGAATCCCTAAGGGAAGAAAGACAGAACAGAATATTTGGTTCAGCAACAACAGAAGAAGCTACTGAAGCAGCTTAAAGTTACATAATGCCCAGGAAAAAAAATTGACTTGTACAAACTAAATTTGGAGGTGATAAAGCATTGGATAGCAAAATGAATACAATAAATTTCTAAATTTGAAAATGATACTGTGATTGAATTTATATTCAACCAGTTGTGGGTGAAGACTCCAAATTCCAAAATAATGCAAATCAATCTGACTGGATTTTTGTAATTAAAATGCTAGAAAATTTATTGGAGAACTATATCTAGTGCTGTTACATACACAAAAAAATATGTCTGGGATCCATTTTACTTTCAAAGAAATCAAAGAAAAATAAATAAAACAGGTATAGATTGACCAAGACATTTGGCATTTATGAAAAAGCATGAAGAAGACGAACATAAGACAAAAAAGGAAAAGAAGGAAAGCAGCAATTAAAAAATAGTTCTAGAAGCCTAAGAAGATACTAATCCAGATTGTCTTCCCCTATCAGACCGTCTTTCCGTGTCAGGGAACAGAGACAGGGCATTTACTCTTGATCTTCTTTCCACAGAATCAAGAGCTGGAGAGCCCTTTTTTTTTTTTTTTTTTTTTTTAATTTTTTAATTTTTTATTTTTTCCTAAAGAGGAGAAATCCAGCATACTCAAAACCTGCATTGAAAGTGAAAACGAAATTTGGTACAAAAAACTACCTTTATTAGTGATATTCTAAAGGTTTCCAAACCTAAACCTGTGTCAGAGTGTAAAGACTATTCTCTTGGAATAAAATTGAAACAGAAAATAACAACAAAAAAATTATTCAGTCATGTTCCAAATCGGGGTTCCAGATATATTGTAGCTGGTTTTTTTGTTTGTTTGTTTTTTGTTTTTTCTTTTCTTTTTCATACTCATCTGAGCCAGGGCCATTAATTTTAATGAAGATCACGTCCGCCTAAGAGGTGACCTAGTTCAAGAAGATGGCAATTCTTCAAAAGATAGCTTTACCAAAGACAAATGTTTCCTGTTGGAGGCATAAAATATGGAGATCTTCAGTGAGACGTCAATATCCTTACCTGGAAGTAGCTCATTGTTCTCCACATCTCTTCCAGGTCATCCCAAAATAAACCTTCCAAGAAAAAATCTACTCCAGGAAAAGTTAGCAGATTATCTTCTTCAGCAAGTCCTCAAAGGTAAATGTACTAGCTGTTACCTCCAGCAACTCCCTTACCCAAAACTCCTCATGCCTCAATATCATACTTCTAAAGTGTCTCTTTTTTTTTTTTTAATTTTTTTTTTTTTTTTTTTGAGACGGAGTCTCGCTCTGTCGCCCAGGCTGGAGTGCAGTGGCGCAATCTCGGCTCACTGCAAGCTCCGCCTCCCGGGTTCACGCCATTCTCCTGCCTCAGCCTCCCGAGTAGCTGGGACTACAGGCGCCCGCCACTGCGCCCGGCTAATTTTTTTCTATTTTTTAGTAGAGACGGGGTTTCACCATGGTCTCGATCTCCTGACCTTGTGATCCGCCCGCCTCGGCCTCCCAAAGTGCTGGGATTACAGGCGTGAGCCACCGCGCCCGGCCTAAAGTGTCTCTTAAGTGAAGGAAATCACAGTCTGCACAGCAGAAATTCAAGATCTCCCACTCTTCACCTCTCAGAGAAACTTCCCAGTCTCCCAGGAGTATTTGCCTTCTTTATTATCAAAATATTAGAGAGATCCTTTTCTAAGCTGATTCACCCAGGAGGCCTCATCATCATAACAAGCAAATGACATGTGCCATCACTACAAGCTGGAGCTTCTCAGATCACCTTAAGCCCCTTCCCTCTTTCTTCCCCATTTGACCCCTCTCCTAAGAGGAGCAGCAGCAGCATCGTACCACATCTCCAAGTACTAGATCCATGACTCCGGAACCCAAAAAGACAAAAACAAAACAGCCTCAGCAAGGTCTCAGTCCATAAGAAGAGCCTCATACTCTATATTTATTTAAGGATTTTATGATTCATCAACCAGAAAACGAAGCAAAGCAATCTTCAGCCCTGTTTAGTCTAAGTCACCCATTAGCAGCTATACGGTAGTTTTTACTGTACCAGTGAGAAAGGCTGAAAGCCCAACTCCAAGCCTACCGCTACCAGAGAATTTGAACCACAACCAAAGTTTAAAGAAACAAAATGTTTAAAAAGGCAAGATATTTTTAATAAAGGATAAGCAGCACACAAAAAGGAACAACAAACTCAAGGAAGAAAGGCCGTGAGCTGCATCCCCTGCATTCATTGCCTGTCCCACAACCACATCAGTGCAGGAAGAACCAGAGACAGAGATAGAGCCCAAAGGGAGGCTGTAAGTTTCCTGAGTCCTTATCAAAAGCACAAGCCTGTACAGCAGGCACAACTGTGAGTCAATTCAACCTTTTGTCTTTATAAAGTACCCACTATCAGGTATGTGTTTATAGCAGTATGAGAATGGACTAATGCATTTTCCCTCCTCCTAGTTCTTTCTTTTGGAAAGGAAGATAATAAAATTGGTTTCATAAAGAATCTCAAGAATGACCTTTCAGTTCTGTATAATTTTGTTTAAAAAATTACACAAACTGATCATATTTGTGTGGATCTATTTCTGAACACTCAATCTTCCGTTCCATTGCCTTTGTCCTTTCACTAGTACCACATTTTCTTGATTACTGTAACATTCACAGTAGGCTTTGAAATCAGATAGTGTGAGTCCTCCAACTTTGTTTTTTATTTCCAAAATTGTTTTGGATATTTCTTTGTTTTTCTACAGAAATGTAAGAAATATCTTGTAAATTGTTATAAAAATTATCATGTTTTTATTGGTTTTGCTTTGAATCTACATATCACTTTGAGGATAATTGAAATTTCCAACACATATATATGGCATATCTATCTGTTTACATACAGAAGATATAACACCTAGAAGATGAAGAAATATTTCCCATATAATTTTAAGAGATCCTCATTATTTTAATACCAAAACCAGATCAAGATATTATAATAAAATGACAGTCAGCCCTTTTAAACATAAGACATCTGAGTATGTTTTCTGTAACAGAAAATGTTAAACTATATATTCAATTTATGTTATAATTGGGGGAATATTGATGTTATCAGTTTCTTTTTGAGTGATTTGCTCAATGTTAACATCTATTTTTAATTTTAATAAGTAATTATATTGCTTTTCAAGAAAGCTATTATAAATTACTCCTTCAAAGGCCGTCTATGACAGTTTGCTTTTCCTACAGTGCTAGAGAAGCAGTACTATTCACAGTTTTTAATGTTTACTAAACTTATATTGGTAACCATTATTTCATTTGTACTTTAACTTATAATTGCATGGTGAAATGTGACTAAGTATATTTGTTACTACTTATATTTATTATTATTTTGAATTTATGGTTTTATAACTTACCTAATCAAGTATTTGAACAAATTTTCACTATATGTATTTACCAATGACACAAGGATCATGGGCTTTATTTGCTTTTTGTAGATGTATGTGTTTGTTTTGTTTGACTAGGTGTGCGGAGGTTGTGGATCGTGGTATAGAAACTTCATTAGGTAGTGATCAGCATACTAAAGCACAGAGACCAAATCTGGCCTATATTTAGTTTTATAAAACATAGCCATGCTCATTTCTCCATGTATTATCTATAGCTAATTTTGCACTGTAACAGCAGAATTGAGCAGAGTTGAGTATTTTCAAAAAAGATTATATGACCCACAAAACCGAAAATAATTACTATCTAGCTGTTTACAGGAAAAGTTTACTGACCTATGTAACAGATCATAGATAATAGGATTTAGAACTGAAAGAAATAAAACACACAATTTAATTCCTTATTTGCAGATAAGGAGACAGAATAAAATCATGGAATAATTGGCCTAAATAAATGCATCTAGATACTGTTACCAAAAATAAGAAATCTGACCTCTTCAGTTTTGTTTCATTATTTTTCTACTCTGCTCATGTTTATCTTCATCTTCAAAATCAGTAGATATGGACATTTATTATAGAAACTTAATTTAAAAAAAAACCTCTGGTTAAGAGCTATTAAGCAGATTATCAATATTTTTACCACAACAGGATCTTGCCTGAATCAGAAATGATGTTTTATAAGATTGATTATCAAGTTCTTGAAAATGTGATCAATATGAATATGTCATGTCAACCGACATCTGAGTAGAATCAATATCTAAAAAGAGAGCTAATCTTTGCAGAAGTTAAAGGTTTTTCCATTATAATGTTGGACAGTGCTTAAAATTATTTAAGCATTCAACTCACATAGCCTAAATATTTGGATTATAAATAGATATTAGGACAGTAATATAGTTGTATTTTAATATTAAGAAATTAGATCTAATAATAAAAATGAGCATAGCTAAAGATTGTTAGGAAATGACATCATCCCTATGACTTTATCATTCTTCAGACATCCTATTATGAATTCTTTTGTTTTCCATCGTGAACTTTGTATACAGATAAGCAGTTTTTAGTGAACTTGTCTTATTTAAGATAATTGAATGTATTAGTTTGTGGGTTATCATAACAAATACCACACACTGGAGGCTTTAACAACAGAAATTTATATTTTCTCAGTTTGAAGACTGGAAGTCTGAGATCCAGGTGTTGGCAGAGTTTATCTTATTCTGAGGCCTCTCTCTTGGCTTGTGGATGTGTGTCTTTTCCCTTTGTCTTCATATCATCTTTTCTCTGTATGTGTGTCCAAGTTTCCACTTCTTTTAAGGTTATTAGACATATTGGATTAGGGCCCACAAACATAACCTCATTTTACCTTAATTATCGGTTTAAACATCCTGTCTCTAAATCCAGTCACCTTTTGAAGTATTGGAGATTAGGACTCCAACATATGCATTTGGGCGGTGGGGAACAGTTCTGCCCATACTGATATACTGCCCTAATATTGTCCCATATTATTCATTGGCATAGTGTTTAAACTGTATTCATGATGGAAATTGAGAAGCTATTGTTGTAACTTGATGTTTTATCCTGTGAACATGGTGATTCAGGCTGGGCGTGGTGCATTTTACCTGTAATCCCAGCGCTTTGGGAGGCCGAGGTGAAGCAGGACATTTCCCTGACCCCTTTGTGGGTGAGAACTAGAATGTGAGCGCTGGCACTAGCTAACGACTTAGGCACCAGAGAGAAAACTCCACTAACTCAAACCCGCTGTGCTTAACCCCTCACAGGAAAAAGTATACATGTGAGCTGGTGTAGGAGCTTTTTGGCTCTGGCAGGAACAAACCCCATACTGGTCCTGCATTAGGATCTAGCAGAGTGCCTGTGACCCCTAAAGTCCCAGAAGGAGTGTTACAGTCAGTGCTGTTCTCTTTTAGCTTTGCTATCTGCAAATGGCAGTGTTGACAGCTCAGTGGACGGTCAGTGTGACAGCCTTCTGCACCTGCACCTGAGTTATTGTCTGGCATCCAGGAGGAATGAAGTCGCACAAACGAATTTGAAGGATGGCATATGCAAGGGATTTTATTGCTGATGAACGTGGCTCTCAGCAGGAAGGGAAGCTGAAAAGGGGGTGTAGCAGGAAGATGATCTTCCCCTGGAGTCCAGCCATCCCTGGCTAGACTCCTCTCTGAAACTATGCCAATAAGTTAAGTTGTCTCTGTGAAATAAAGCCACTTCTCTCCAACTACAATCTCCAACATCCAGCTGCTTCTCCTCTCTCCTCTTCTGGTGGAACCCAGGGTTTTTATATCCACAGGATGGGAGTGGGGTGGACCATCAGTGGTTTTGGAAAAGGCAAAATTTGAGCAGGAAAACAAGCATGTATGTTCTCAATTTGGGCTGTGGTTCCAGAAATTCTGCCCAGAATTCCCCTGCCTTCTGTCCCTATTAGAGGCAGACAGATCGCTCAAACCCAGAAATTTGAGACCAGCCTGGACAACATGGCCAAACCTTGTCTCTACAAAAACATACAAAAATTGTCTGGGTGTAGTGTCATGCATCTGTGGCTCCAGCTACTCAGGAGACTGAGGTGAGAGGATCACCTGAGCACTGGTAGGTCCTGGCTGCAAAGCACTGTGCTTACATCACTGCACTACTGCAACCTGGGTGACAGAGAAGACCTCGTTTAAAAAAAAAAAAAAAAAAAAAAAAAAAAAAAAAAAAAAAAACCGTTCAGATACATTAAGTATTTACATGACATAGAATAAAAATGAAGAAAAAATGTAACTGGAGGGATGTTTTACAAAGCTAAACTTTAGGATATGGAGAAAAATAGTGATGCTTTTGATATTTCAAAAGAAGCTAGAATGGGAAAGCTAAGATCTACTTAGGTAATTAAAGTATAAACTCTAAGTCCTGTTTATACTAAAGTGATCTACTAGGAAGAAAATGATTGAATTTTTTTTGTTTGATATATGATCCTTAAAATGGTCATTGGGTTTGAGCTTGCCAATTCTAAAATGACTTTGATTTGGGATTCCTTTCTCATTACAAATTTTGTTGTTTTTCTCTTTCATTGATTTAAATCCACCATGATCACAGTTTGTCACTCAAATTCACAAAAAAAGAAAAGAAATAAATATAGTCATATTTATTCATATATCAAAAGAAATCATTTATTTCACAGGCCTAAGTTTATCTGGAAATACAATTTCAGATCTACTGTTAGTTACAATATTTATGTACTAGTTTTCCTATTAGTATTTCTCAGTTGCCCAGTCATTTTTCTAATTGGTCATTGACTTTGCTGACTTTGTTATTCCTTATAGGCAACATCAATGTTTAGTAATAATGATAACAATAATAATAAACAGTGTCCATATTTTTAGGACAGTAATCAATGTTTCTATTTTTAAACCATAAAACATTCAAGAAGGTTTTCAAATGACACATTCGACACTCATAATCCAAAAATAAAATTTGATTCATTACACAGAACCAATAACATCGCTGCTAAATGTCCCTACTGAAATGTAGACACCTGAAAAGTCAATGTAACTTTATTTTGAGGACTCCTATAAAATTCTCACTGAAGATCTCTAATTATTATTGATAATATTTTTTACTTTATAAATTGGAAACAAATGGGATCAAGTGACTTGTTCAAATGCACGTAGAAGAGGCAAGTGAAATAATTACCTGATTTATTTTACATTTTAATTGCATGACATCAATGTGTTAAATCAGTGGAGACACATATCTTCAAATTATTAGTTTGAAAATTATGCTTGTATTATTTCAACAAAAGAAATATATTCCATTATGGACAAGACAAACACCCATACTTGCTCACTTGTACAGAATTTCTAAGGTTCAGTTGAATTTCATATTAAATTTAGTACAAATAACTTATTTTTAAATTTTATTTAAATAAAATAAAACTATTCATACATAAAATAATTAAATGTTTTTATAATGGTGCAGTTTACATCACCACATTTATGCATACTTACATTTTTGACCTGATTATTATTATAAGCCTTTCTTTTATAGGAAATAAAGAAAAATGTTTATGAAGGACTCTTAATGATGTTTCCTCTATACCACCTTCATGGTTTTTAGCTACTATATTTAGATTATTTCAACTACAGCTTAAATCCCTGCAGCTATCTGTAGCATTCGGAAGCCTTGTTTTCATATGAAAAGGCATTTCTGAGAACAGACAATAATATTTTCAAGTTTTAAGGCTGCTGTTAACATTTGCTCCTACTGAGGATCAACTGCCATGAGCTGCAAAGAAATCACCAACTCCAAACCTCCTGCTAAGTAGAAAATCCAAAATGGCAGAAGGAAATGTTTTGTCTCCTAAGATAAATTGCGAAGACCTTAACTGCTTGAAAATCTTACCTTGTACAGGACAACATAAGAAAACACCAAGAATAGACAATACAGCCAAGTAAACAAAGAGCAATCCTCAAATACAATTCAAAATGGGAAGTCATAGAGAGGTGTAGTCATAAAGGTAAGGTGAAGAAAACCATGACAATCTTATTTTCAAATTAAATAACTAGCTTCAGAAATATAATAGGATCTTAATTTTACAATATCAAATTTAAGCACTTTCTAATAAGCAAAGTTTTCATATAATAAGGCTTTTTTCTAGTCTGGTTTTCAAAGAGAGTTTAGCCCTTTTGCTGCATAATGTGTCCTTTTATAATCATTATTATATGACAACTGTAAGTTATATACTTATAAGAAAACAAATTTCTGCATGTGTACTACATAACAATCTATTTTATATGCATACCTTAATACATACATAGAGAATTCTGGAAAATTATTATTAAAACATTAATGATAATAATATGACTAACTTAAACTTTCATATTTATATTTTCAAAAATTGACATTTGTTTTATCATACTGACATTTTTATAACATAAATAAGCAAAAAAATCTATTATATAATGATTCCTAAATATAGATTTTCAATCCTGATATAATTCTAAATTTCAGATTCATACATTCTTCTTTATATTGAAAATCTATGTTTAGAATTGTAAGTAGCATCTCAAACAACATTACAAAGCAGACCGCCTGACTTCTACCATCAAACTTGTTTCTTTCCCAATATCTGCCTATCTCAGTAAGTGCTTAGCAATTCCAATTTTCCAGTCTATCAGACAAAATATCTTGCAGTCATCTTTGACTCCACCTTTTAGCAAGTACCTTAATTTCATTCTTGTCAACTTTATCATAAAGATATGCTTTGAATCATACCCATTTTCACCATTCTTCCTCACCTAGGCTGTGGGCATCTTAGGCTAAGCTCCTAGCATGTTTGATGTTGGCCTACATGTTTGAACTGGTCTCCTTGTTCTTACACTTATTCTTTTATGGTCTGTATACAACAATGCAGAGTCAACTTTTGAAAATACAGGTCAATTTTTGGCATCTTCTGTTCAAAATCATCAGAAATTTTTTATATTGTTAAAATTTCAAATTCTCATTATAATATGCAGAGGCTACCCAATGTCAATTTACACCCATTCTACTTTTTTTTTCAGTAATAGAATTTTGATTTTATTTGAAGTGACATAGTGATTATCCCCAGCATTACATTCCCTATTATGCCTTATATAGAGAGGAAAGATAGAAGCTGACAAGATAGAACCAGAAATTTTTGCATGGTGCTTTCAGGAATGTTCTACAATGGTAGCAAGTCCAAGTGGCACTCCTATTTTGTCCTTGCTCTTTTCTCTTTTCAGCATTCTAAAATGAAGTGTATCATTTAAACTTGGCAGCTATCTTAGAAGTAAGTGGATAGGGACCTCACCCTATGGAGGCTGTAAAATAGAATTACCCTGAGTATTTAATGAAAAACTGGAGCCATCATAACAGCCCTGGACCTCTTATGTGATAAAGTTTTAAAATACATATATTTAAAAGAAAAGTTGTTATTCGCGTTTTCTATTGCATGCACCTAAACAGTCTCCAATGGTTAGATGCGTTCTTTAGAGCGCTGGATTTACCTGCACCTAGTTCAGTTACCTGCCTGTATTAATTTGCTCAACTGCTTTACAAAGTATCAGAAAACCGGGTAGATTTAAACAACAGAAACTTGTCTCACAATTCTGCAGGCTGGAGTCTGAAATCAAGGTATCAATAGCGCGGTGGTTCCTCTGAGACTCTGGGGCAGAGGAGAAGGCAATGTGAACACAGAGGCAAGAGACTGGAGCAGTGTGGCTGGAAACCAAGAAGCTGAAAGAAATAAGGAAGAATTCTCTACTAGTGCCTCCAGAGGGAGCGTGGCCCTGTTGAAACTTTGATCTAAGACTCTGGCCACTAAAACCCTGAGAGAATAAATTTTTGTTATTTTAAGGCACCCAGTCTGAAGGAATTTGCTACAGTACCCTCAGGAAGCTAACACTGAGCCTTTACATCAGGAGTTCCCTTTTCTTACCTATCTCCTATGTATTTTGCTGCTTAACTACGTTCACATCTCACAGGTACTGTTTTATCACTACAGATTTCATCACCTAACACATCACATATCTCTGTGTTATTTTCAGTCTGCCCCCCTCACTAGAATTAAAGAACCATGAAAGCTAGAACTTTCATATCAGCAGCTTGCTGGAGGTTATTTACGTTAGAGTAGACGCAATAAATATGTGATTGATCTAATGTGACTAATTAAAAACTAATAAGTATTGATTGAACTAATGGAGTACTGTAAACAATAAGCTGACCTTTAAATTTTGTGCTTTTAATTGATACGATTTGAATCATTAGAAAAGACAAGTCATGTGTTTCATAATTACATCTCAATGATGCTTTATAATGCTAGGGAATGTTATCATCAATCATATCAAAAAGATAGGGAGGTAAGAACACTACGTTCTATTTATATTTTCACTTTCTAAGAAGCAGTTTCTTCAATCCCCTCTTTAGTAGAAAGAAATATTGAATTCAGGCAAACACATTTTTGAAAACATCGAGCACATGGAATTTTTAATAAACAAAATAATGCTTATGAAACACATCAGCTATTGTTTTCCCACATAAACAAATACACAAAAATAAACCTATTCACATCAATGATGTTATTTACGATATATACATGTCCCTTCCTTTGCAGTCTCATTGATTTATCAGCTAAGTTTCGATACTTGAAATGACCTTGAGACCTCACTTGGCAAAGAGAAGATAAAAGAGTAATGTCCAGAGAAAAGAGTTGTCAGCCAAAACGCTTCTAGTATCCTAAAAACAGGGCATCAGGAGAATAATCTTCTGAAAAAAGAATAATCTGAATAAACATTATTGAGTAGTTACATACATCTGTGGCAAGTGTATTTAATACATTCGAGAAAGTAAGATGCTTATTCTAAGGTGATGGATATCTAAAAATAAAGTAAATATTCTAAAATAATCCTGGCAAATATACTTACAACTAAGGTGATTAATAACATTATTGCCTTTGGCTTTTACATTACCCTATGGATCTATTTATTAGAATTTAAATTTAAATCAGAGAGGTTGATGTTGAGGTAGCTTAGCAAAATTTTGTGGGAAATAAGAAAGAAATTAGGTGTTAAGAAGCAAGCCTATAATATTCCTCTCTACTTCTAATAAAATGTAAACTGTATTACAAGAAATGTAGAAGTTAATTTTAAAAAGTTTTAAGTAAACAACTAAAATTATATCCTGATGGTGTCAAAATACTGCCATATTCCCTGAGGTTTCTGCCATATTCCATGAGGTTTCTGCCATATTCCACGAGGTTTCTGCCATATTCCCTGAGGTTTCTGCCATATTCCCTGAGGTTTCCTCTTCTTTTTCTTAAGAAAAATAAGTTGTTTTATTTTTTGAAGTTTCCACATATATATCCCACAAGAATCCTCTTTTTAAAACGTAGTTTTACACATTTTATGAAGTTGTATGTATGTGGGTGCCTCTGAGTCTCTGCATGCTATGAGATTTCGGGCGAAAATGACTTCTCGTTCATTTTTTAAAGTATTTTAAGATGATTTTAATATAAAAATTTCACTTATGACTTTACAATTATCTTACCATATTTTTATCAGTTTTAAAAATGGGTAAATTTTTATCTTTCTAAAACAGAGGCTTATTATATATAAAAAACAACCTTTTTGTAATAATTTTTCACACAAGAAGAAAACTTGTTATTTGAAGAAAACCATTTATAGCTTTAAAATTGTATGTTAATATATTTTAATCAGATTTTTTCTTTGAAGAACAAGAGTATATGAGTTTCATACATGAGCTAAAATATATCATTAAGACTATTTGGAGATAGATAGATACATAGATATAACTATTTTATATGCATTTGTATTCACAAGCAGATATACATACATATATCCACACGTTGAATGCCTTTTTTTATTCTCCCTTTAAAAACAGAAACTAGAATACTTTAGAGTGAATTAGTACATACTATCAGAGACAACACTAAAGACAAAAGTGTTTTCATGTCTGCTGTATGGGAGCCAGAGCTATTCAATTTTCCTTCAGATTTCTTCTGAAAAAACTACCAAGAGACTGCATTTTTATACCACTGGGGGTACTTCTTATGGTACATATTAATTTATATTGGCAGGAACTTCTGGAAGACAGCCATTTGCCAGCTTTCCAAGAACAAATTGTATAGTTACAAATGTTGCAGCAGTAGGCATGTACGAAAATGCTGAAACCATAAAAAATAGAAGTGGATTAATATTAGTTTCTTAGCATCAGTATGCAAATAATTGAGGGCTAATACAATTTTCAGATTACAACCTAATTTTATAGCTTATTTTAGCAAATTGGCTAAAATGAATGAATGTGCTAGTGCAGACATCTAAGTTTAAAATTTGCATCTAATAAATGATTGGCAAATAAAAGATGTCTATTCAAAAAATGATATTGCTTGTGAAGAACCTTTGCTTGTTCAGTGATTCTCAATCTACCTGTATCAACGTATGTAAAACCGTTAATATATTTTCAGTGTCATTGGCAAGAATTCCAGGAAACATTATTTCCATTCAGTGGTTCACAATGAAATGGTTTAAAACATGAATCTGGCGGCAGGGCGGAATGGGGGAAAGAAAAAAAATGAGATCTATGACCTGAATTGCACACACAAAGATATCATTTTAATAGAGTGTTTAAAAGCATTGTATTCAATCTCAATATTCCAAATTTGAAAGATAATTAATCTATTTCTGCTATTCATACTTCCCCATAACCCAGTTTAAGCCAGTTCCCATAAGAAATATTAACTCTCATTATTATTGAAAATTGCATTTTTTTAAATTAACCCATTGATTTGCTAATTATATACCCTATATCTGGAAGATTCTATGATGAGTTTCAGTAGAGAACAGAGGAAAATCTATTGGTGTATTTTAAATTCTGATTATTTTTATCTATTGATATAATGGTTACATTTTTAAATGTGAATGGTAAAATTGTAGACATATTTGCTTATTTTAAAACAAATACACAGAAAAAAATAATAGTCTTCAAACCAGCAGTCACTCTGAAAATCTTTTAATCCAATGATATCCTTGTCATTTATGGAGATTGTATTTGAATTATTTATTTATTTATTGGTTTAAAGGTTCTGAGTGTGTTGCTATTATCTTTCCTTTGGAGGTGAATCTGATTTTTGAAAATAAAAATCCAGGGTTTGAATAAGTATATGGTAAAAATAAATGATGCAAAGTATACAAACAAGTACTCTTGGAAATAACACTGTTCAATATCCAGTAGGAGTGAAGTTTGTGTATATGACCAGAAATAAAAGTTATATACCTTTAAACGACTTAAATAAATGTTCAGGCTAGGCTTTTTTATCAACAAGGTAGATACGAAAATATTCATTTAAAGAGAAAAAAACTATAAATCTATCTACATCAATGTAACAAACTATCTATAGAGGAAACAGATAATCTGAGCAGTTCTATATCTATTTAAAAATTGAATTCAGGCCAGGCATGGTGGCTCACACCTGTAATCCCAGCACTTTGGGAGACTGAGGAGGGTGGATCACGAGGTCAGGAGATCAAGATGAGCCTGGCCAAGACTGTGAAACCCCGTCTCTACTAAAAATACCAAAATTAGCCGGGCGTGGTGGTGGGCACCTGTAATCCCAGCTACTCAGGAGGCTGAGGCAGAGAATTGCTTGAACCTGGGATGGGAAGAATTGCAGTGAGCCAAGATCACGCCACTGCACTCCAGCCTGAGTGACAGAGCGAGACTCCATCTAGGTAAAAAAAAAAAAAAAAAAAAAAAAAGAATTCATAAACATATCCTTCCTCAGTTTAAGAAAAATATAGTTCAAATTCCACCCATTTTTTTTCTTTTTTTTTGTTTTAGCAAATGAGAGGAGATAACAATTCCCAATCAATTCCCAATCATTTTATGAGACTAGCACTGTTACCAAAGAACAGGCAAAAACATTGAAAAACAACAACAACAACAACAACAAAAACACAGACCACAGTCTTCTATGAGTATAGACCCTCAAAAACTTAAAATTTCAGCAGGTTGAATCTAATAATTTATAAAAAGTATGATCCATGACAGAGTCGAGTTTATTCTCAAAATGCACAATTAGTAAAAAAAAAAAATGAAAAATCAATCAATATAATTTACACCCTTAATGCGTTGAAAAATATAATTTGAACAGTTCTGTAGATGCAGGAGAGCATCTGAAAGAATTCAACACACATTTACCATAAAATCTGCAGCAAACTAAAAGTTGAATGAAACTTTCTCAACTTGAAAAAGCATATTTATGAAAAGGTAGAGCTAACCTTATATTAAACAGCACAGACCTGAAGGTTTTATACAAATATAAAGAACAGGGCAAAAATATTTGTTCACTACTTTTAATTAACATTATACTGTGTATCTTAGTGCAAAAAGAACATAAAAAATTTGACTACTGGATAAAAAGAAATAAATAAATTTGTTCCTTTTAGTAAAGGGCATAATCACGCATGTAGAAAAATTGAAGGAATCCATAGAAAAGCTCCTAGAACCCATTAGCAAGTTTAGCAAATTTGTGCAATGTTCCAAAAAAAAAGTGTAGTTCTAGATAATAGAAAATCATTGGAAAATAAAATTAAAATACGCTGCTATTTGAAACTATGAAATAGGGATAAATTTAACATTTTAAACAAAATATGTAAAAGACTCATTAAATAAAAACTACAAAACACTGCTGAAATTAAAGATCTGAAAATGAAGAGATATACCATGTTATTAATCAGTAAATCCCATATTATTAGAAAGACAATTCTCACCAAATTGATCTATAGATTGAATGCAGTCCTTAAAGAAATCCCAGCAGGCAATATTCCTGGATGGGGGGCAAAAAACGGACAAGCTGTTTCTCAAATTCAAATGGAAAATCACAAAATCTAGAATCACATCAACAATTTTGCCAATGAAAAATGAGTTTTGAGCACTTCAGTTACCTGATATTAAGACCCAATATAAAGCTACAAAGATTATGACAATGAGTTATTGACACAAAAATGGGCATATCGATTATTGAGAAACAGTGAAAAGTCTCTAAATAAATCGACCTATATAAGGCCAAATGATTTTATAAAAATACATGAAAGAATTTTAATTAGACAAATGTAGTCTTTTCCAAAAATGTTAAAACATTTGAATATCCATAACAAGAAAGAATTACAAAATTTATCTGACACCATACACAAAAGTTTAACTTAAAATGGGTCACAGGTATAAATGTAAGTATTTAAAGAAAAAGAAAACATAGGTCCTATTGACATATAGATAGAAATAAAGATCTAAGAAACAAAATAGAGAATAAAAAAGAAAACTAATAAAATGCCAGTTAGAAGAAAGTTTTCTAAAAGACATGGTACAGAATGTATAAAAGTCTCCTCATGAACATAAATAAATCAGAGTTTGTCTGCTTTAACATAAATTATTTGACCGAGCACTGAAACCACCTATGTCAACATGACTGAACTATTTACTCCAAGAAATGCTTACTGATGAAGCTGACAAACTATTAAGTAACTTCATTATTCCTTCAAAACATTCTTGGGAGGCCGAGGCGGGAGGATCACAAGGTCAGGAGATCGAGACCGTCCTGGCTAACCTGGTAAAACCCCGTCTCTACTGAAAATACAAAAAACTAGCCGGGTGTGGTGGCGGCGCCTGTAGTCCCAGCTACTCGGGAGGCTGAGGCAGGAGAATGGTGGGAACCCGAGAGGCGGAGCTTGCAGTGAGCCAAGATGGCGCCTATCATTCCAGCCTGGGCAACACAGCCAGACTCTGTCTCAAAAAAAAAAAAAAAAAAAAAAAAATTTTTGGCAAACTAGTTTATACTGATGTACATTTCACTTGTCTTGGCAAATGGTTCTCTATCCAGAACATTGATATGTTCACTGGGACCGACAATTCACTTTCTGAACAAGAATCTGACCAACAAAAATTGCTTCAGAGTATTTTTCTCCTTGGGACAAAGACTTTACTCAATCTCAGTTTCCTACATTGAAAGACTGATCTGAAACTCTCTCTGTCTTTCATATTTATAAATATATAAAATGCATAGGTTATATTAACTTTCCCCTTTTGACATACCATAGAGAATGTCAAGGTATTTTGTTCATTGCTACAGTAAATTACTAAAGTCAGTTTTGTTTGACCTTCAGGTCTTATGTGCTGGTTATCATAAGCAGGGAAATATCAAAATAAAGCAAAGCCCATGTGACAGTTTTAATTTCAAGATTGAATTCAAAGCAAAGATATTAAACAAGACCAAAAACAAAGTCATGTGTTACCAAAAGTTTCTATCCCATAAATATAAATTTTCTAAGGAAATATAGAAATATATTGACGAAAATTTTGTATTCATATTAAAAATATGGGACAAACTAGATTGACAGATTATATCGCTTTTTCAAAACATGTTCAACTCAATGAAACCAACATAGTAAAAATAAAGAGGTTTATTAAGTTTAAGGTTAAGAAGTTTTATTAAATAAGCTTTAAGCTTATAGTGTATATATATAATATATGTATTATATATATTAAAAATGTTAGGTGACTATTTTAAAAATATATTTGCAACCTATATATATATATTTTTAATACATTGCTTTAAGTCTACTTTTCATGATTTATTAGGTTTTTAAACATTATCATCTAATTAAAAACGTTAGGTGACTATTTTAAAACTATATTTGCATCCATTGTATATATACATGTACAATACTATATAGTAGTATATATACTATACTATACAGTATAGTATATAGTATATATACTGTATAGTATAGTATATAGTCTGTATACTATATATACATATTGCACACATACAAAATATATATGATATATACCATATACTATATATACTGTATACTATATATACTATATACTATATATATACTTATATATCTCTCTCTCTAATGGCTGCAAATATATTTTTAAAATAGTCACCTAACATTTTTAATTAGATGATTATGTTAAAAAAAACTCCAATAAATCATGAAAAGTAGACTTAAAGCCAGACTAGTTTTCTGAAAACAACCAACTAAAATTTAATTGACACCAAGAAAATCCTAAACTACAATCACTCAAAAATCTTAGAGATTGAATAAAAATTTTTGTTCTCTGTTAAAATTAAATGATACAAGAGAGTCTTCAATAAATAGAAATAGAGTATTTCAAATGTTGTGATATGTGGTCAAAACCATAATACAAAATTCCTAAACATACATCCTTATATTAATAAATTTGTGACTTAGTGAAACTAATTATTAAATAAAACAAAGTTATTAGAATAAAATTAATAATTTATTACTAATTATTAATTAGAAACTAAAACTTTAAGAATAAAGTAATAGAATCATTGCATAAAACAAAGGGATAGCTATTGCAAATAAGTCAATATTTAAAAATTCCACATTTGATAGAAGAAAAAATAAATTATAGCCACCCTGTTGTACTAGCAAATAATGGATCTTATTCATTCTTTCTAACTTTTTTAATTGTACATTTTAAAATGAATAAAAACATATAATTGGATTGTTTGCAACACAAAGGATAAATAGTTGAGGTAATGGATACCCCATTTACCCTGATGTGATTATTACTAACTGCATGCCTGTGTCAAAATATCTCATGTAACCCATAAACATATGCACCTACTATGTACCCACAAAAATTAAAAATACAAACAAAAATTTTTAAAAAGAATTTAAAAAGAAAAAATAGTGAAAACGTAATATTCACAAGTGTCAAAAATAAAATCAGAAAAAGTTTAAAAATGTAAAATTTTATTATGCACACAAAAGACTGGTTTGGAGCCAGGAAATATCAAACCAAAAGTGGCAGGAGGAAGCTCAGAGGTATGCCATTGCAGGCTGGTTTATAAAACAAAAATGAAGAGCTGGTTTAACCTTTGTAATGATTGGTTACTACAGTGGTGGTTTTCAGATGGCAGAGGATGATTGGTTGAAAACAGTCATTGCATACCGCGTTTGGAAGGCAACTTAAGTTTCATTTATGATTATTAGGGGCATTATGTGAATAATTTTGAATTGCATAACTTTGATACAAAATGTCAGTATTTCTCATAATGGAGTTCATGGACTACTGATTTTTCCGAGAAGAGAGAGAAAAACAAGAAAAAGAGGAGAGAGAAAGAGAGTGAGTAAGAAAGTGAAAATGAAAAAAAAAGAGATTATTATTATTATTTTTTAAATTTCATGGCCAGAGAGGTTTGTGATGTGTGGGATCAACAAAATTAAAAAGTGTTTTCTGTCTGCGGAATTTGTCATGACCTATGATTATGTTCCAAAATTTTTCCAATTTTTCAGCTCCCGAGTTCCTTATTAATCCTTCTCCCAAAGTAGACCTCATGAGTTACATACAGAAAAAGTCATCATTAATTCTTCCCTGTTTCTAAATTGCTTGTGGCTTCTTTCATCCATTTTCCTTTTCCTGGCTGCTTCCTGAATTTCACGTAAGTCTTTCGAAACTAAAGTCCATTCAAAGCCCAAGTTAAATAGTATTCTCCCTTCACTTTGCTCTATTTCTTTTTTTCCTCCTACTCTCTTGCTTTTTCAATATTTTGCATGGTCTCATCTTCAATTTTATCTTTACGGTGACCTTTTATCTTTATGTAAAAAAATTTAAGTATCATTCAACTTTACTGTCTTTATGTCATCATCATCTTTTTTATCACTGAACTCTTCCACAGGATATCCATGCGTGCGGCTTTCATTTATTTATCGCCTATTCACTCTTAACAACATAGTTTATAATTTAATTTACAAAAATGATTTCATTTTAATTGACAAAAATCACTCTCTCCTTATCATTCTTCATGAGATCAGCATGGACTCTGGGGCATATTGATTAGTATTGAAAACACAACTCTGAGACCATGGACAAGTTAGCCTATATCATACTTAGGTTCCTTCTATTTGAAATCTCTTTCTCTCACATTATTATTTGATCAAAGACAGTTGTAAACATCATTGGTAAAGAGAATATCTCAAACTATTTTACTTTAATCACTCTGTACTTCCTCATTTCTGGACTTTATTTTTGATTGTGAGCATTTGAGATTCCCTTCCAACATCACAATTCTGTCATTTTATTTTTTAATGTATTAGACTATCTTAACCAGTGTTATCTACTGGCAAACTAGAAGTCTAAACAAGTCATGGAGTATAGAAAGCGGGGAGAAACCCATTAAACCCAACGAGTGGCTTTAAGGAGAACAGAGAGAATGTAGATAGCTTGAAAAGAGGTAGAGCTAAATTATGTCAGGGCCAAAATAGAGTGCTATCCAGACAGGCATGGTAGAAACCAGATAATGGGAAATAAACCAGAAAAATATGGTCCAAGAGCTATGCTAAATTTTACTGATGACCAAAAAACAAACAAACAAAAATTACAATTAAATATCCTGCTAGAGGTGAAATGAAGAATAACAATAGTTTAAATGCAGAAAGCCATGGGAACCAAAAGAAGGAACAAAAAGCTGTATTTGGAGACTTAAGAAAAATTCCTTGAGAAAATGGAGTCCAAGCTCAAATCAAATGGCCTTTCTCTTAAAAGAGAAAGGATGTAAAATTCTTTTGTAAGAAATGAGAATATGGCCTTGTGAGAATTTTGTATTTGAGGCATACAGGTGTTAAGTGAGAGAGGAGGCAAAGGAGACAGGTTAGATCAATTGGCACAAGGTCATAATGGGCCCTGTGAGCCACGTTAATACACTTGGGTTTATCTATAAGCAAAGGGATGACAGTTAAATCTCTCTATTTTTATTCACATGTAAGTCATGGAAAATCTTAGGCCAAAATAAATTTCCTGAAGTTTATAATTCTTATGAATTAAATGAAAGATCAGGCCATCTTATTTTCTGATGTTCATACCAGAAAACCTAAAAGTGTAGCTCTTTGGACAGCTAGAAAAACCCATGAATGATACTACTACTAATTCTGCACCATAATATTAAAACAAGAATTCTGAAACAAAGTGAAATGTCTGCTCTCTTCATGTTTTGTAATAATGACACAGCGCATCTCAATAAACAAAAAAAAAAAAGAAAAGAAAAGAAAAGAAAAGAAAGAAAGAAAAGCAACTGTTAGGGGTAGTTATTTCAGGCTAAATATTATCAACCAGTCTCAAATTCCATTATGAGCACTGTAAAATACAGAACAAACTGTTTTCCCCTTTACATTGAATTTTAATAACTATTTCATATCCGTATTTTCAACTCCTTCCCTAGATATCTTACTATAGCCTTTTAAAGTTTGAAAATGTTTTCTTAAATATGTCCGTCTCTGAAATTTCATATCAATAATTTTTGATGAATGGAATTAAGTCCATTTTTTTCCTAGATGCATTTAAAAAAAAAAAAAAACTGTCATAGTTATAAACACCTGTGTTTTCTGGCAGTGACCCAAAAATGCCAAGGGAGTTATACAAAATGCTGAGTAAATATTATGATTATATTAATACTATTTTGTATCTATTTTATTTTATTCACAAATAACATGCTACAATTTTTATGTTTATTGGTATTCTTTGTTTGTTCCTTTCTTTAACTTTTTGTCTATGTATTCAACCGTTGCACAGTTACCCATTCCTGATCTCATAACTGTAATCATTGTTAGACACAGAGTAATGCAGTATGATGATAATTTCTTAACTTTAAATTTCCTGGCTTGCTGCATTTCCTTTTATGTTTAAGAACAATAGTATTTTGCTTAATTCAGTGCTTCCATTTAAAGAGTTAGAAAAACTGAGACATGTGTAATCTAGTCTTTTGAGGAATTCAAACTCAACCTACTTCAAAAATAGCCACTGACTGAGGTCTGTGTGGAGAACCTAATTGGTATGAGTGAAGCACAACAGGAGATAGCAGCTAAATTTGTATGCAAGAGTCAGGATAAGAGGTATGACACTCACAGTGAAAGCAGAAAACAGCAAGCCAACAGTTCAGGACTAGTCATTCAAATGGACTAAAGGTCAGTTCCTTTTGTCTACCTTTCTTATAGAGTTACTGAGAGGTGGGAGATGGAAGAAATAAATTTTTCATGAAATATACTGCCTGAGGAAAAGAAAAAAATAATGTCTATTCCATTGTGCATACCTAGAGCAAAGTGTAAAGCTGGTGGAGTACAAAATGTCATAGGCAAAGCTTGACTCTTTTTTCCATCATACAGTTGGGTGAATGAAGCTTGTCAGTGACTAATATTGCATCAACTTCTTGTGATCATAAATAAACCTGGATTATAAAGAAACATGAGAAAACATCTATCTAAGTCCAGGAAATGATTCAGAATTCCCTGTATGAAGTAAAATCTATGATGTTTTAATACTCAAGGAAATAACCAGATGTCTGTTTTAATGCTTAGAAAGTTTATCATTGTCTAATTTCTTCTATAAGATAATTAAATTTGAATTTATAAGATATAAATAGATGACATTTCAAAGAAGCTAATCAATAAATGTGTTCCTCATTTGCTGACCATACTCTAAGCAATTTCTGTGGGTCTGATTGTGATTTCTATGTTCCTCTTAGCTGGGGGAGAATAAATAAGGGTGGATAAAAGAAAGAAAGAAAACAGAGAAAGGTGGGGAAAAAAACAAAGAAAGGAAGAGAGAAAAGAAAAAGAGGAAGAGAAGGAAGGGGAAAAACAAGACTGACTTTACAATATGAGATATACTATTATATATTGGTAAGCAATTGGAAAAACAAATATGTATAAATATAACAGATCAATTATATTTTAAATAATTACATTTAAATGTTACATTTAAAATTTTAGAATTATTAATCTGGCATAACTATATATTTCTAGGTGTTATTTAAATAAACATAAGTTTGTTCCAATTAACTTTTGTGATAGGTTACTCTACATTGACTCCTATCTTACATACCCATTTAACATTTTTTAGTTTTTTTCTTAAATCCTAATGTAAATGAACTCTTCTGTGAGTTGCTAGATTTTCTCAAATATTAAACATTTTTATTCATTTTGTTTTTTCCTTCTATCTCTTCCCTCTTATCTCCTTCTTACTTTGTAAATAATTTTTCTTCTTCATTCTTCTTTATTCTTTTACTTAATTATTTTTCTGTCTTTCTTATTTTCTTTCTTTCTTCTCTGATTACATGCAAAAGTGTACTTCTAGATCACCAGATAGGATTTCAAATTTTCCAATTGGAGGTCTTGGTAGGATTTTTGCTTACAAGTTTTTTAGGCAATAATCTATATTAACAAAATGAAAAAGAGGTAAAATGATTAAATGTCTACATAATTGCAGATAATTAAATAGATAAATGAAGTTAACAGAAAAATAATTTGAAATAAAGAGCAGGTAAATTAAACATCACCTGTGTTTTACTAATTGCTATTGATGTTATTACCTAAAAAAGATAAGGAGCTGTAAACTTTGTTATTTTAGGGAGAACAATTGCGATGAATATAAGACACAGCTCTGTCATCTGAATTTGAATCCTTATTTTTTTTTCCTTTTTAAATTAAACACAGTGTCTTGCTGTGTTTCCCAGGCTGGACTCAAACTCTTGCGCTCAGGCTCCTGTCTTAGCCTCTCTAGTAGCTAGGACTACAGGTGTTCACCACTGTACCCAGCTTGTGGATTTAAATCTTAGTTGAAGGAATTGCTTTAAGGATATAAGGTTAGGTTCTATTTCAGGTAAATTTGGCAATCTTACCTTGACAACGACAAACAAATATCCTGAGTTGGAAGTAGTGAAAAAGTTACAACCAATAAATATCAAATTATTACAATTAAAACAAGCACATGATATCAAATTATGGCAACTCTGATGCACTGTCAACCTTGTACCAGCTAGGAATGTAAAGGTACAGTTTCTGCATCTTCTACAGCACCTGAGTTAGACATTCCCCTAAGAGCTTTCTATACATGTATTCAGTCCCTTTAATTGTAAAGAATGAAATCTGAAGAAAATTACCTCAGTCTTAGAGCATAATTTACTTTGCACATATAGAGAAGTTATGAAGTACCTGAATATATGACATCGAAGGTGAGAAGCTCATTTTTACCACCATTTCCACATTTCAAAATAGGTAATCACAATTGAAGTTCCCACTTTCCACTTTGTGTCATGTATATATCTCACCCATTCTGGCTTCTAGCTGATGGATCTATAGGAAACACATTATGAAATATAAAATTGGATGCAATTTTCCTATGAAATTATACTTTTACTTCTATATAGAAAAAATAAATACGATGTGTGTGGTACTGTTATCCCACTTGTGCTGAGCAACTAATGTTAAAAATCTCAAGCATACAAAATTGGTTAAATCAGTGATTTGGTCGTTTTCTTTTAATGTTTCTCTACCTCTAAAGTATTTTTTACTAGCTATATTCTTGATAATTTAAAAGTAGATATTAGGACTTTCTAAAAAAGATAGTCTTCTAAGAGTTTCTGTGGGTTAGAAACTTTTTTTTTTTTGCTTTCTTATAATTCTTGAAAAAATATTAAACAATTTATCTCATAGAGTACTTTTAGGAAACTAAAATGTTATGATTTTTATTTTTAAGGAAATGATATTAGTAACTTTATTGATTAGACTATCATATAGCCTCTATGAGTCTATTACCTACATGAATACAAGGATCCTGTCTCCTTCTCTGTATCTCAGATCCACTGACAGCACCTGGCATAGAGTAGGGGTATCCATTCACAGAACACAAGAATACAGTGGTACTCTACCTGTTTATCTGTTTTCCTTTGTACACTTAATTTTGTGAGTGAGTTCATGAAATGTAACCTTTCATTCTCTTGTGTGTCTGTGTTGCTGGGAGACCCAGGTTATTGCCTACAATTTGTTTTTGTTCTGAATAAAGCTGCAGAAACCAAATCCAACAACTTTTGGCAAGGAAGCTTCCTTTTATCACGCACCTCCTTCCCTTGGGACTTGTAGAGTCTTCTCTTCTTGGAAGGCCTTGCGATTCTCTACACCTACTGTAGTCCCATGAGAAATATGTTATTTTCCCAAATTTCAACAAAGAAGTTGGAATGACATTTTATTTACTGACATTGACATTATTTTGCACTTCTTCCAACTCTCGAGAAAATAAGAGCCACTTGATAGTAGCAATACCACTATCACTGCTGCTTCTGTAAATAATTATTTACAATGATTAACACAACTTAATCTGACTTTATCTAACATATCTTATTTTAAGCTTTCAACTACTATATTTACTTGGATTTATCTGAGTAATTATTTGAAAAAAATATCCTCAGTATGAAACATGGCTTAATGATTCTAGATATGTCATCATCAAAACTAACTCATGGAACTTTATTCTTAACGTTTCAATATTTCAGTTTTATTATAAAAGTAATGTCAGTTTTGCTATTATACGTAATGGTATTTTTTATGAATAAATTACTGTACACATGTGCTGCTAAAGCTCTGCAACCCTAATTTATTTAGAACCTCTTTTTTCTTTCTCTCATGCTACAGAGGTTAAAAATGTTACTGATATACTGGGTTTCCCTAGTGAATACTCAAAACATTTAAAAAATCTGATTTAAAAATTGTAGCATCATCCTGTATAATTTCTTTACTAATGTACATATATCCCCAATCCCTACACCAGGAATTGGCAAATATTTTCTGTCAAGGGCTAGAGAGTAAATGTTTTAGACTTGCAGGACATACAATCTCTGCCACAACTACAACTCAGCCTTTGGAGCCTGGAAACAGCTACAAACAGTACATAAACAGATGATCATGGTTGTTTATTACTGTTTCTGGACACTTGTATTAGTTTGCTAGCACTGTCATAACAAAATACCATATACTGTGTGGTGTAAACACAGAATTTATTTTCTCCCAGTTTTGGAGGCTGGAAGTCCAAAATCAAGGTGTCAGCAGCAGGGTAGGTTTCTTCGGAGGCTTCTCTCCTTGGCTGTCAGGTGTGACTGCTTTTACTCTCTGCCCTCACATGGTCTTTCCTTTATGTCCACGCGTCTGTGGTGGCATCTATTTGTGTGTCCTGATTTTTTATTATAAAGACATCAGCCAGATTGGATTAGGGCCCATTCTAAGGCTTCATTTTAACTTAATCACCTTTGAAAGTCCTTTCTGCAAATACAAGCACATTCTATGGTACGGGGGTTTAGAGCTTCAACCTATAAATTTTGGAGACACACACATTTAGCTCTGAATAACACTGATATTTGTTACCACTTAATTTGATGCAGACCTATACCAATTACATGCAAACCTTCTCCTTATGAAGATATTAATATGGTATTATAGAATTACAGAGCGGTATCTGCTTTAAATATTTACTACTTTTTATATAGAATGATATACTTTTCAAGACATTGGCCATAAGATTATCACATTCTTTCCATTTATGTATTTTTTATCATGTTGTGCTACAAGGATCCAACAATAATTAAAACATGATATCAGCTTTCTAAGTAGGAGAAACAGCCACAAAGATATGTACTTTAGTATTATAGTGCAAATATAGATCTATAAAATGTTAAGATGCACACCAGAAACATACAAACTGTAGGTCAGATCTGTGGAAAGTTGACTGAAGAGGTAACATTGGAGAAAAACTTTAAAATAAAAAGCATTCTGGTTCATCATGACAAAATGCACACACACTTTCATGTCTCTTTCCACTAAAATTTCATGAGAAATAAAAAACAAAAATGTGATTAAACCTGTATTGAAAATATAAGAGGGGTGCTATAATTCCAAGGCAAAAAATATTCTCTGGAAGATACAATGCAAATGCCTGAGAAAGCTACGACTCCAAGCCAGGAAAGCCCTGAAAAATGTAAAGGCAAACTAAAAGACATTTTTGAAAGAAATGAAAGAAGACATAAATAAACAAAAGACATCCCATATTCAAAAATCACGAGAGATTTTATTATTTAGATGACAATATTCTCCAAATTGATGTATAAGTTTAACACAATCCCTTCAAAATCCTAGCTAGCCTTTTTTTGGCAGGAATTGATAAGCTGATCTGACAATATGTATGTACAATGGATTCAAAATAGTCAAAGAAATCTTGAAAAAGAGCAATGTTAGAAACTGACAATTCCCAATTCCAAAGTTTATCACAAAGCTACTGCTATCAACACAACATGACGTTGGAATAAAGGTAGATGTATAGATCAATGGAATGAAATTGAGAGCGCAGAAATTAATTAATTAATTAGACCATTAATGTAATTAATTAGATTAATGATTAATTGATTTTCACGAGCATGCCAAGATAATCCAATGAGAACGGAATGGTTCATGGACACCTGAATAACCATGTGCAACACAATAATGTTGACATGTTCTTTACTTCCTGTAAAAAAAATAATTCTAAATGGATCATAGATGTAATTGTAAGAGCTAAAACTCTAAAACTCCTACAAGAATAAATAGGAGTAAATCATTATGATTTTGGTTTAGGGGACATTTAATACTACACCAAAAGCATAAATGACTATGGGTAAACAGATCATTGTACTTCATCAACATTTAAAAGTTAAGGCCACCATCAGGAAAGTGAAAAGACTACGCATGCAATGCGAGAAAACATTTGCAAATAGTATATCAGACAAGGCACTTGTGACCAGAATATATAAAGAATTCTCAAAACTCAATATTAAAAATTAAAAATAAATTTGCCTGATTTCAAAGGGAGCAAGAATGTAAAGGATGTATTTCAACAGTTTTATTGATATATAATTACATACTCTACAATTAACCCAAAGTATACAACTCAATAGTTTTTAATATATACACAGTTACGTGCAAGCATTACACAATTTTATAACATTTTCACCACATCAAAATAAAACCCTGTAACCTTAGCTATTAGATCCTAATCCTCTACCCTTCCTCAAGGTGTGTATATTCTTAACAAACAAAAAACATAAGTAAGCTGCTCTCAGTAATTTTATTACGTTATTCAAATTGTGAATTTATTCAGGTATGTAAATATATAGGTATGTATATATAAAAATAATATTAAACTGATATATATAATAAAACATAACATCCAAATGGCATTATTTGGAATCAATATTTTGAAATATAATAACATAAAATTCTTAAAAAAAAGAATGAACTTTGTTATGTTGATTGGAAATGTAAACATAAAGGCAGAATTATTTTAACAAAAATATATTTCCTAGAGTTGTTTATTGATATGTGCAAGAACAATGGTACCTCTACAGCAAAGAACAAACTGGGATCTAGGTGATTTTTTTAAAATCTAATTTCAAATTTATTTTAGATTTAGGGAGTACATGTGCAGACTTGTTACATGAATGTATGGCATGATGTTGAGGTTTGGGGTACAAATTCTGTCATCCAGGTAGAGAGCATAGTACCTAATCGGTACTTTTTCAACCTACACCCCTCTCCCTCTCTCCCTCCTCTAGTATTCTGCTGTAACTATTGTTACCATCTTTTTGTCCATGTGTACTCAAAGTTTAGCTCCCACTTGTAAGTTAGAACATGTGGTATTTGGTTTTCTGTTGCTGAGTTTGATTTTATTTGACTCTCAGCCTGAACATCATGAATGTATACCAATGCTACTGATTTTTCTGTGTTGATTTTGTATCCTGAAACATTACTGAAGTCATTTATCAGTTTTAGGAGCCTTTTGGTGGAGTTTTTAGAGTTTTACGAGTATAGGATCATGCTGTCAATGAAGAGAGAAAATGTTATTTCAGTAGTTTTATATTTGATAATGTGAATACAGGACAATGTACCTTTTAAAAATAGATGCATGCTAAAGAATTAGTGATGAAATATAATGATGTCAGTAAGATTTTTCAAATCATTTTCTGACAAGTTCCAAGTAAATAGTAAGTTACATATGTGATTGCTATGCTATTTATCTCTGTACCTGTATGTATATATTTGTATGTAACACTACAGAAAAAAATACATAAGACATGGTAAATGTTAATAACTATTAAATATTACATTTACTATATTATTCTTACTATGATTATTGCTTGCCATTTTGCATAATAAATATTTTTGAGCAGATATTGGCAATTTAGTAAGTCATAAGAATAGCCAATTTTTTTAAAACAGAAATGAAACATAGCACTTATTTATATTGCAGTGAATCTAGTATTAATAATAAAAAGAGTAGAAATTTATTAATTAAAATACAATTTTTATATAAGAGATGCTTTCAACAGAGCAACATTTTAAAGTGTTATTAAAGTTTTTCAAAGTATGGATACTCACTGGAAATGTTTCTTACTCCAAGAGTCAACTGAGGTAGTAAACAAAGCAAATGGTTACATAAGGAAGTAGGAAGTTAGACCAAATTATATTTTCTGAAAACATGGCATGAAAATGCTTGTAAAAGATTGTGGCCACTCGCCTTTTCTTTCCACCTTTGTTCTATTATTTTTAAACTGTAAATCTTATCATCTTTCCTGAAAAATATAATATTAAAGTATTAAATCTTATTTGTTGCTTTAAAAAGTGAATGGATTGTTTTATTAAAAAGACACACACTGTTTTAAGAACTTCTGCACAGCAAAAGAAACTGTCATCAGAGTGAACAGGTAACCCACAGAATGGGAGAAAATTTTTGCAATCTATTCAACTGACAAAGAACTAATATCCAGAATCTACAAAGATCTTAATCAAATTTAAAAGAAAAGAAACAAACAACCCCATCAAAAAGTGGGCAAAGGATATGAACAGACACTTTTCAAATGATGACTTTATGCCACCAACAAACATATGAAAAAGGTTTCTTCATCACTGGTTATTAGAGAAATGAAAATCAAAACCACAATGAGATATCACCTCATGCCAGTTAAAATGGCAATCATTAAAATCTCAGGAAACAACAAATGGAGAGGATGTGGAGAAATAGAAACACTTTTACACTGTTGGTGGGAGTGTCAATTAGTTTAACCATTGTGGAAGACAGTGTGGCGATTCCTCGAGGATCTAGAACCAGAAATACCATTTGACTCAACAATCAATACCCAATACACTGGGTATACACCCAAAGGATTATAAATCATTTTACTATAAAGACATATGCACATGTATGTTTATTGTGGCACTATTCACAGTAGCAAAGACTTGGTGGCAACCCAAATGTCCATCAATGATAGACTGGATAAAGAAAATGTGACACATATACACCGTGGAATACTATGCAGCCATAAAAAGGATGAGTTCATGTCCTTTTCAGGGACATGGATGAAGCTAGAAACCATCATTCTCAGCAAATTAACACAGGAACAGAAAACCAAACACTGCATATTCTCATAAGTGGGAGTGGAACAATGAGAACACATGGAAATGGGGAGGGGAACATCACACACTGGGGTCTGTGTTGCGGTGGGGGTCTTGGGGAGGGATAGCATTAGGAGAAATACCTAATGTAGATGATGGGTTGATGGGTGCAGCAAACCACCATGGCATGTGTATACCTATGTAACAAACCTGCACATTCTGCACATGTATCCCAGAACTTTAAATATAATAATAAAAAAAAGATCTTCATGAAGGCTGTTTACTAGAAACATGTATAAACAATATGATGATGCTGCAAATAACAAAGGCTTCCCTCTTTATTTGGCCTTATTAATATTATATTGTGCATATATAGCACTATTTTTCATTCATTCATTGACTAACTGATAAATATGCGGTTGATTCCACATCTTGGCTATTATGAATACCAATTCAGAAACAGGGTGGGTACAGATACCTTTTCAACATACTGATACCATATTTTTGGGATATGTGTCCTGAAATAGGATTGCTGTATCATACTGTAGTGCTACTTTGAAGTTTTTGAGGAACCTCTATACTGGTTTCCATAATGGATTTGCTAACTTACATTCCAACCAAGAGTTTACAAAGCTTCCTTTTTCTCCACATCGTATCCAACACATGTTATCATTTGTCTTTTTGATAATAGCCATTCTAACAAGTGGGAGGTGGTATTTCATTGCAATTTTAACTTGCATTTCCCTGATGAATAGCGATGTCGACCATTTATTCATATACTTGTTGGCTATTTAAGTATTTTCTTTTAAGCAATGTCTATTCAGGTGTTTTGCCCATTTATTACATTTATTATTTCTATTTTTTGCTATTTAGTTATTTCAGTTCCTAATATATTTTGGATATTAATTCCTTATGAGATGTATGGTTTGCAAAAATTTTCTGTCATTACATAGGAGGCTCTTTACTCTGTTAATGTTTCCTTTTGCTGTGCTTCTTAGTTTGATATAATCTGATTTGTCTATATTTGTTTTTGTTGTCTGTCTTTTAGGGGTCATAGCCAAAACTTCATTGTCCAGACCAAGGCCAAGATCTATGTCCCTTATGATTTTTTTCTGGTGGTTTTAGAGTTTCAGGTCTTTTGTTTAAGTCTTTAACTCTTTTTGAGTGATTTTTTAATATGGTGTGAGATAAAGATCAATTTTTATTCTTCCCAATGTGAATATTCAGGTTTTCCAACATCATTTATTAAGGAACTTGTCCTTTCCTAATTTTATGTCCTTGGCACCTTTGCTGAAGATCAATTGACTGTAAATATTTGGATCTATTTCTAACTCTCCTGATTCCATTGGCCTAAATGTCTGTTTTTATGCCAGTACCATACTGCTTTGATTACTATAGCTTTAAAGTATGATTTTAAATCAGGTAGTGTGATGCCTCTGGCTTTATACTTTTTGTCCAAAATCATTTTGTCTACTTCAGGTCTTTTGTGGTTTTGTGCAGATTTTAGATTTTTTTTTTTCCATTTCTATGAAAATGTCATTGTAACTCTGTCATTGTGATTGCATTAAATATGCAGATTGTTTGGGGTATTATGGACATTTTAACAATATTAATTCTTCCAATTCATGCACATGGGATGTCTTTCCACTTGTTTGTGTCTCCGTTAATTTCTTCCATCAGTGATTTTCAGTTTTCATTGCACAAATGCTTCATCTCCTTGGTTAAATTTATTTCTAAGTATTATAGGTTTTGTTGATGCTATTGTAAGAAAGATTGCTTTCTTGATTTTTTGGATAGTTTGCTCTTAGTGTATAAAATTGCTATTGATTTTTATATGTTGATTTTGTATGCTTCAACTTTATTGAATTTATTTGTTTTATTAGGTTTTTGATGGAATCTTTAGGGTTTTCTATATATGAATTCATGTCATCTACAAACAGAGATAATTTTACTTCTCTCAAACTTGGATACTTTTTATCTCTGTTACATACCTCCTATGGCTAGGAATTGTAGTACTATATTGAATAGAAATGGCTTGAGTGGGCATCCTTGCCTTGTTTCTGATCTTAGAGAATAGGTTTACAGCTTTTCACTGTGCAATACAATATCAGCTACTAATATGTCATATATGACCTTTATTATATTGAAATATATTTATTATATATCTAATTTCTTATAAGTTTTTAAAATAAAAAAGTGTTGAATTTTGTCAATTCCTTTTTCTGTATCTATTGAGATGATCATATGATTTATACCCTTAATTTTATTAATGTGATATATCACGTTTATTCCTTTCATATGTTTGATTACTCTTGCATGAAAGAATAAATCCCACTTGATCATGGTGGATAATTATTTTAATGTGTTATTGAATGTGGTTACCAGCATTGTGTTGAAGACTTGCACCTCTGTTCATCAGAAATATTAGCCTTTAATTTTCTTTTTTTGTAGCATCCTTTTCTGGGTTTAGAAGTAGGGTAATGCTGATCATGTAAAATGAGCTTGGAAGTATTGTCTCCTCTTCGGTGTTCTGGAAATACTTAAGAAATATTAGTGTTTTTTGTTTTTTTGAATGGTTGGTAGACTTCAGCAGTGAAGCTTTCAGATCCTGGGCTTCTCTTTTTTGGCAGCTTTTGATTACTGATTCACTCTTTACTAGTTATTAGTCTGTCCAGATTTTCTAATCTTTCATGATTCAGTTTTGGTAAGGTATATGTTTCTAAGAATGTATCCATTTCTTCTAGGTTATCTAATTTAATGGCATATTATATGTGTGTAGAGGAGTGTACTATATATATGGTAGTCCAGTTTTATCTCCATTATCTACAGGGATTATGTTCCAGGCTCCTTAGTGGCTACCTGAGACTGTGGATCATATCAATCCCCAAACACTATGTTTTTTACCTATAGAATAGTTGGCAGGGAGCATATACAGTGTGGATACACTGCATAAAGTTATCATTCACGACCCGGGCAAGAAAGAGTGGGACCACATGAGATTTTACCAGCTACCCAAATTGGTGCTCAATTTGAAACTTATAAATTGTTTATTTGTGAATTTTTAAAAATATTTTTAAATCCTGGTTGACCACGTGTTGTATTCTCTTTAGTGTTGATGTAACAGAACACTTGAGGCTAGGTAAATTACAAATAAAAGGGATCTACTTGGCTCAAAATCCTGACGGCTGTAAAATCCAGAGAATGGCACCAGTATCTGTTTTGCTTCCAATAAAAGCCTCATCCTACATCACAACATGACGGAGAAGCAGAAGGAGAATTGGTGTGTGCAAAGAGACCAAACAGGAGAGATAGTGTGCTTCATAACAACCCACTGTCAAGGTAACTAATTCAGCTTCAGGAGAGTGAGAACTCATTGACTACTACAAGACTGTTTTAATACCTTCATGAGGGAGGATTCCTTATGATCCAAACACCTCTTAAAGGCTGCACCACTTCCCAACACTGTTAGATTGGCAATTCACTTCAACATGAGTTTTGTGGGGAAAAATTGTATGCAAACCATAGCACTGCCAGTAACTGAAGAAACACAGAAAGCAGAACTATATCTAATGGGGGAAAATGCAGACATAGACACACACAGTGGAATAGAATTCTTCTCAGACTCAAAGGAGAAGAAAACCCTATCATTTGCAAAAGCATAGATAAAACTGGAGGACACTACATTACATTTTTCTCAGTGAGATAAGCCAGGCAGAGAAAGACGAATGTTGCATAATCCCACATATGTGTGGAATTTGAAAAAAGTCAGACTCATGGAAGATGAGAGTAGAACAGTAATTACCAGGGGTAAGGGTAGAGTAGGAGAAGGATCAGAGGAATGGAAAGATGTTGGTCAAAGTATACGAAGTTTCAGAAAGATAGAATAATGTCTGAAGATCTATTTTGTGCAGGGTGACTGTTGTTATTAATAATGCATTATATTCTTGAGAATTGCTAAGCAAGTAGGTCTTTAATGTCTTCATCACAAAAAGCATAGCAAGTACATGAGATGATGGATGTTTACTAGCTCGATTGAATCATTTAAAAATATTTACATATATCAAAAATACCATTCTACACCCTAAATATATATAAGTTTTTCTCAGAGCTGTGACGAAGGTGCCAACTAGGACTGAAATCATATCAAGCCTCAAGTGAGGGAGGATTTTCATCAATGTTCGTAACTTGCTGTTAAGATACCTTTCTTCCCAGGTTAGACTAGTGCCTCAGCTTCTTGTTGATTGTCACTCAGTGGCCTTACTCTGTTTCCTTCACCATGAGATTCTCTATGGGATACCTTACAACATGGATGTTTTCTTCATTAGAATAAGCAACAAGCAAGCAAGAAGTGTTAGAAAGAGTGGGAACAAGACTGAAGACAGCCTTTATTTTTATTTATTTATTTATTTACTTTATTTATTGATTGATACAGGGTCTTGTTCTGTCTCCCACGCTGGAGTGCAGTGGCTCCATCATGGCTCACTGCAGCCTCCACCTCTCAGGCTTAGGTAATACTCCTGACTCAGACTCCAGAATATCTAGTACCATACGCACACACCACCACACTTTGTTAATTGATTATTTATTTATTTTTAGTACACACAGGGTCTTGCTATGTTGCCCAGGCTGCTCTCAAACTCCTGGGCTCAAGTGATCCCCTACCTTTATTCCCCAAAGTGTTGGGATTACAGGCATGAGCTACTATGCCCAGCACATAGTCTTTTTTATAAATCTCAGAAGTGACATCTAATCACTTTTGTCTTTTTCTGCTATTGTTAGCAATGCATTAGGTGTTGGTCACTCTCAAGGGCATGTGATTATACCAGAGCATGAATATCAGAAAGAGGCAGAGATCACTGGAATTCAGTTTAGAAAGATGCCTACTGTTGGTAACAAGTTCAAAAACAAAATTTAAGAATTTTTTTTGTTCCTAAAAAAAGGTAACAAAACATAAAAAAAGGAGAAATAGGATACTTAAATAGAACAATAAACATACAAGATATTTCAAATGTGATTATTAATATTATTAGATTGGTGTTTCATAATTTCTTTCTGTCTTAAAAGATCAATATTTTAAGTTATTTAAACTTTCCAGACTATAAACAAATAATGTATTTTTGTAATTGCATCTAATAAACCTAGAGTGACCTCTTGCATCATTTGATTTTACTTACTATGCTGTCCCTGCTATTCTTTATGATTATTTGTTCATACATTTTACTCACACATTGGTTTAGTTGTTTCCTTTCTCCCTACATAACAATTAAGTTCAATGTACTCTTCCCTGAAAATGCTTCTTCAAACAGTATGGTTTCAGTGAACGTTATACATATTATTACCTGTGTCACCAATTATCATCTCCTGCCCTCAGTCACCAAGATCAACACAGAATATAAAAAGGGCAAGTAAAAGACTATAACCTTTCTTTAAGCTGTGTCAATGTAGTGCTGACTTGCTGGAAGGATTATGTCTGCTTCCTCTTTACAACTTCAGCTACACGAATTTGGTTTCCATTATTTGCAATTAGAGAATCCTGACTGGTATAACATCTAACAGCCTTTCAGTTTCATCACTACTTCAATGCCAATGATACGTGTTTGCACAACAGCCTCTCCCATATTCCTATAAGACTTGCACAATTTTGGTTATACAATAGAACTAACATCTGAATAAATGCGTCATTGGCTTTAGTGCAGGACTAATAGGGAATACAAAGTAGGGAGTAAACATGGTATCTCAGAATGTATGATTTAGAGGAAGCAGAACATAGGATTGTGTTCACGGACTCATTGTAAGGCAACAGAGTCTCTGTGCACACAGATAATTTAGACGATTCAATCAATACCACAGATAGAAGGAAGATAGGGAAAACTACAGAAACTGGAAAAACTAAAGGTTGTAATCCCTTTCCAGAATTTTTAACCTTTATTAAGCAAGAGACTTGGACAAAACCCAATGATAATAACTGGTAAGAGCAGAGCTATAGAAAATATGACATATTATCATTTACTTGTCCTATTGTACCCCCAGACTGGTGGTATTGTCAGGAGCAATATTTATTTATTAAGTTATTAATAAAAAGCCCTTTTAGTATGCTTCCTTAGGATTATAGAGAATAGCGATTTCCATTATAGTAAAGATTAGGTGTAGTTGTGTCTCTTAATATCTTCTTACTTTGGATTGTTATTCTTTTTTCCTTGACAGTTTACTAGTTACCTTGAAGAGTTAGTAAATTATGTATATACAAGGCATTCTAGTATTATGTCACATTTACAGATACTTAAGGCATAAGTAATTAGATGAAATTGTATGACTTTTTGACAATTAATTTACTAAGGCATTTGTTGAGTTGATAAGATTATTGTATGTAACTTAGTTTTTTGAACTTTAGCAGTACTTGATTTTATTAAAAATTGCATTTTTTTATTTTGAAAGTTCTAATATACCATTTTATGTTGGTTTTGTTTATTATCAGTACTGTTACTCAAAAAACATTTTATAACATTGTGTCCCATTAATATATTAACTAATCTATCAGGAATTGTATTTCATGATTTTCTTTTAATTTATATGACTGCGACCTTATATATGAAGTTACTGAAAAAAGAAGAGTAAACTGAATATACGGTAGCTTGTAATCTCAGTAAAGATAATGTTTCATAATAGCCTTAGTATTACTAATCTTAAGTATGTAAGATTTAATACTAAACTTATCCACTAAGATGTGAATAAATATTAAAGTAAGTAAGCAAATGATAAAGCATCTAGACTTTATTTAGAATTATTTCAATTATAATCTTGTGATATATCTACTCCTTGAAACTGTGTCTAGTTATTTTCCTTTCACATTAAAACTATATCCACCATTTTATTTGCTTATTAACATTTGTGAGTTAATGTTTTGCTAACAGTTCAGCAGAGAAAGTAGTATAAAATGCATTAAATAAAAATAGTTATAGGAAATATCAACTACTTAAAAATTTTTCTACTTACAAAATCAATTAATTCTTATGTATTTGTGAAATATTAATTTCTGCCAATACACAGAAAAATACATTGAGAGTTTTGGTTAGGATTATTTAGGAATTAGTCTGTTTACTAGCATAGTTCTGCGACTTACCATAACCAGAACCAAACTTGTTTAGCCCAAACACATCCATGATTTGAAATCAACACAGAGCCACAGGATATATAGTACTTATCATCTAAGATTTGCCATGGGTCAGGAGCCTGACAAATTTGAACTGGGTCCTCTGTTCAGGATCCAACAAGGCTGAAATTAAGTGTTGACTGGGTATGTTCTTTTTCTCAAGAGAAAAACCTGCTTCCAAACTTTCTCAGATTGTCGGAAGGAATTGTTTCCTTGCTGTTATATGACTGATATTCTCAATTCCTTTTAATTTTATTTTAGTTTTTTAAATTTTATTTTAATAGTATATAATAACATACATATGTATGGGGTACATGTGAGTGTTTGTTAAGAATGTGTAATGATTAAGTCAGGGTAAGTGAAGTATCTTTCACCTTGAATGTTTACCATTTTTGTATGTGCTGGTATCATTTCAAGTTTCCTATTCTAGTTACTTTGAAATATACATAATATTGTTGCTAAGTCATCTTAGTTCGCTATCAAACATTAGAATTTATTTCTTCTATCTGACTGTGTTTTACCTATAACCAACTGTATTAGCTCATTTTCCCACGGCTGATAAAGACATACTTGAGGCAGGGAAATTTACAAAAGGAAGAAGTTTATTGGACTTACAGTTCCACATGACTGGGGAGGCCTCACAATCATGGCGAGAGGCAAGGAGGAGCAAGTCATATCCTTGATGGATTGCAACAGGACAAAAAAAGAGCACGTGCAAGGAAACTCCCATTTTTAAAACCATCACATCTCGTGAGACCAATTCACTATCACGAGAACAGCATGGGAAAGACCCGCCCCCATAATTCAGTCATCTCATACTGGGTTTCTCCCACAACATGTGGGAATTATGAGGACTACAAGATGAGATTTGGGTGGGGACACAGAGCCAAACCATATCACCAACCTATCTTCATCCACCACTCCCCTCCTACCGCGTCTCTGGCATCCATTGCTCTATTCTCTATGTCCATGAGATCAAATGTTTAGCTCCCTCATAGCAGTAAGAACACACCCATTGTTTCTTTTGTTTTTTGGTTTTTTTTCCTTATAATAGTTGTGAACAAGAGACTGCTTTCAGTTTCCAGGCATCACACTCTGGTTCTTGCCATATGACCCCCACTCCCATCGTTTCTCTCACACTTTAAATATTTTCCCTTAGTAAAGGACGAGTTCCTTTTATTTACTTACGTGTTCGTTTATTATTTATTTTAATTTTATTTTATTTTTGACACAGGGTCTCGCTCTGTCACTCAGGCTGGAGTACAGTGGTGGGTTCTTAACTCCCTGCAACCTCTGTCTCCCAGGTTCAAGCAATTCTCCTTCTTCCAAGTACCTGGGATCACAGGCATGCACCATCAGGCCCAGCTGATTTTGTTATATTTTTAGCAGAGATGGTGTTTCACCATGTTGGCCACACTGGGCCTGAAATCCCGGCCTCAAGTTATCCGCCTGCCTCGACTTCCCAAAGTATTGAGATTATAGGTGTGAGCTACCACACCTGGCCTCCAGTTTCTTTTAAAGACTCACCTGATTGGATCAGTTCTACCCAAGATAAACTCCTTTTATATTATCTCAATGTCAGCTAATTTGGGATCTTAACTATATCTATGAAATCGCTTTAATTCTGCCTACATTCAAAGGGAGGGGATAATCCAGGGGGTGTAAACCAAAACATAGGAGTCTTGGGAGACAATTCAGAATTTTCCCTTCCTTGACGGTTTTGCTAATAGAGCTTGGTAGTTTTGCCTTCCTCAGTGGTTTTGCTGATAGAGCTCGGTGGTTTTGCTGATAGAGCTAGGAGAATCCAAAAGGAAAGTTGAAAAAAAAAGCAAATACCCTTACTTCCTTATTACAAAGAATTGTGTGCAATAATTTTGAAGCACTAATATATATAAAACATTTTAAATTATTTTTCCACCATTCTTGTATAATATAGTCAGTGGCCTAAATGTTTCAAGATACACAGGTATCCGAAAAGTCTTAGTTCATGCCCAGTAAACTCTATACACAAAATTGGGTATCTCATTATCTGCTTGATCATGGAAATGAAAATTCCCCATTAGAGGATCAAAAATCAAAAAGGTTTCTCTGTTAAGTTCTAATCTTCTTTCTGAAAAGAAGCATCTGTTTAGATAATATAATAATAATAATATATTATACAGTTTCATATTCCCTTGACTTTGCCTACAGAAAACTCTAACTCATCTTTCTCCTTAGCCATTAAATCTTCATAAGCCTCTTATAAGATATTTATTTTTTACCTCTTCATCTAGTTCTCATCTAATTTCCAGAGTAGTGCATATTTATGAATTGTTTAATTATTTACAAATATAGAGATAATACATACACCTCTTTTACTGCACACTGTCTTACTGGGAAATGTCAAAACCATATTTTAAAATAGAAATTACATCTTCTGAAGTAGAAGACTAATTGTTGAACCACCATACAAGAATGAATGCAGTTTGGGACTTCATGATAGGTGGGTTCTGAGAAAGTTCTTTTTATGATTTGGAGGGAGTCCCATCCATTGGGCTGGGAATGGCGGGTCAATTATTACCCTTAAAGAGGAAATAGAAAAAATTGAAGTACAAGGCAAGGACTGAATAATAAAAAATTTTTAAAGTGATTTGTTTATAAAATAAAACTATATTTGCTTGTACCAAAATTAATAACACTATGGCTTATTAATTATTGAACTAATTTTTAATTATCAGAAAATAATTAAAAATAAAATATTATGTCAGGTTATTTCAAAAAAGTATATGTTTAAAGGAGCAGGAATAAAATAAAAAATATGTTTTATTAAGTTATCCTCAAATCTTATAAAAATCTTTATGTTGGAGATTATTCAAAGGAGATTTTGAAAAGAATAGCTTTGTTTTAAAAATGAGCTTTTAATTTTATGACTATAAAAATATTGGGAATAGTAATTTTTAATTGTTCGTAAGATATTTTGATTTGCTTTATAAATCATATGATTTTTAAAAATTCAATTAATATTAAATATTAGCCAGGATTTTTTTAAATTTCCGAATACACTGAAGAAACTACTTCTTATTGTGATCTGGCACTTTATAGATATTCTATTCACATTCTTTTATAATTGCTTGGCAGTTAAATACAAGTTTGATAATATGTAAAAGCTATACCAGATAATGCTGTGCATTTATAGTTAACTATGTAATTTTAAGTGATCAAAATATTGTTCATGACTATGCTCAATTAAAATCTAAACATTAATTATATTAATATATGCTAAATTTATTAGCGGTTGGGCCTAGGTAGCTAGGAATTTATCATTTTGTTTATATTGCCATCTGTTCTAATTACATATCCAAGGTTATTGGACATTATCCAAAAATGTGTAGCAATTGTGGACCTAAAAAAGTTAGCTGAATTCTTTTACTAAACAAATAATGATTTAACGATTTAAAATAGAGCACTCTTTCAGAGTAAAAAAAATATAAACTAGCAAATGAATTTTGGCTATTCATCTAGGAGACCAGTTTCCCTGAAATTATTTTTAGGGGAAAATCTCATATTCACTTAATTGCATATAACAAGAGTGTAAAAAAGGAGAAATTAGTAAACATGTTTTTCTCACCTCTTTAGTTTTAGTTTCAAAATTTAAGTTTCACACTCATAAAATCTGCATGTTCTTTGGGTGCTTGCTATCACGTTTAAATATTCTGAAGTAAAATTATGAAAAGACTCTTATTTAATGTAAATGACTAGTCTTCATCCTTGTGAGTTTCCCTGTGTTTTGATCATCATTGTCATTTTCTGAACATCTGTTTATTCCATCACATTAATTGAGGATATTGGCCACTGTCTTCTTCCCTCTCCATTTTAAGTACCATCATTCTTCCTTAATGATTATAGTTTCTATGAGAATAGCCTCTATAAGCATTTATTTCTTTTAAGGTCAATCTCTCTATTTGTGAGCATTAAGCAGGAAGTGGTAATCTTGCTCAGCCTCACTCTGCCACCATCTCCATGCATATTAGTCAGGATCCAATCTCTATGAGGTAGAAACCACACAGTAATTTGAAGACTTTAATATAAAGAACTCTTGACTATAGTAAGGGATTGGAGTAATGAGGAATTGGCTACTGAGAAGTAAAGAGAACTCTAAAGAACACAGAAATAGCATATTGACGTGCAGCTACTACCCATAGAGCTGAGAGAGAGCACCCACGGAAGAGGATACTCCAGGACAAGATCCAGATCTTGTTGAAGAAGAACAGCCTTGGCCACTGAGGGGCAAATTCACAGGGCTGCCGCCTGAAGAAATTTGTGGAAAAGTGTCCTCCAGAATTTGCCGTAAGTCAACCCCTTATAGCATTAAGGAAAGCTCCTCACTGGAAGATGTATTATCAGAGGGATTTCTTTAGGAAACTACCAAAAGGGGATTTGCATTCGAGTATTACTACCCAATAAACAATGGAATACAATAATGATTTAGGTTATTGAAATTCTTTGTAAACTAGGGCAGAATGTATGATATACTTGAACATATTTCAAAATATCAAATTAACCAATACACAAAACTATAATCTGATTGTCTATACAGCATAAAAACCAAGTCCTCAATTTTTCCTGTCAATCAATAAATCAGTCATTTCTATGTATTCAATTGGCATTTAAAAAAATTGTCATGTAATTACATCAAAATCATCAAATAATTATATCATATAAACAGGGAATTAGATGACATTTAAAAAAAAAGACAATTATGTAACAAAATACAAAGATTTCAGGAGACGTCATTTTCCTTAAAGTTTAAAAGTCTGAAAGCAGGAAAAAAATAAAATTGTGTTTAGTTGACTTTCTACTTTTTTTTTTTTTAATCCTTTGGTTTTAGTTTAGACTATATTGTTTCATAACTTCAATATGTTTGACCCTAGCTCCAATGTGGGAGTTGGCGAGATGAGAAACTTCAAACTGTGATTTTGAAACCCCCAGTTCAAATGCTCTGGGGTGATACTGTGAAGAGACTATCCTTAAAATAAATGATTTGATCTTCAATCAAGAAAAATGTTAACTTCCTGGAAAGTTTTCAGTTTCCTGTTCTGAAGAACTCAATTTAACAATTTCATCAACTTTCACTTACCCATGCTGTTGAAGAGAAACAGAGGCATGAATAATCTAAAAGTACAGTTAATTTTAAAGGAATTTATATGAGATGATTTTCTGTAGTAAGTTTAACTTTCTAGTTATGTTATACCTAAGCTAATAATAAAATTAGTTTTTCTTCCTCAGGGCGTAATAATTGGTAGCTAAGTAAAATAATGTGATAAGGGAGAGCCAACAACTTTTGTTAGTTAAAATGAAAATATTTTTAAGCAGTACATGCATGTGATGAGTTGAAAATTTTTGATAATAAAGAAAGCTTGCTGTGTATGAAAAGCTGGAGAATCAAAACAACTGACCCTACATTGTGAGACAGACTGGACTAAATACATATCTACACCAGTGAGGTGGATAGATGCTACTAGTCAACCTTCCACGAGTGAATGTATTTAACAGCATTTTGTAAATAACAAAGCATTACATGAATACATGAATTGGAGGTTATCAAATGTGGCTTTTTTGGTGTGATGCATGAACTTTTCTTAATTTCCATTATCGTATGTGTAGAAAGTGCCTTTTTAAATGTCATTTTTTCCATGCTTTCTATTTTCTTGTTTCCCATTTAATCAGGTAGGCAAGTTCTGTGATTTTTTATCTCAAAGAATGATTCTAGTACAAAACTATTTCCAAAAGCCTAACCCTGCAAAAGAATAAGGTTGACAAGAGCTAGTTTCCTATAAATTAAGAAGAGAAACTCTTTGGATGTAGAGCAAAAGAAGGCATAAGAGAATGGTTTGGGAGAAGTCAAGAAATATGAGGCATATGAAGAGATCATTGAGGAATTTCTAGTTCATACTAAATCAACAGGAAACTCAATCTGCTGAAACAAGTAACCGTGGAGAAACTACACTAGCTAATGGGAAATGCACAGTCTAATAACTAACAACAACAACAAATGCAACCTCCTTGAGAAAGCTCTAGAGAAACTGAAGCCTTTCTAGGAACAGTGTATGTAGTAGTCTGGTGTCTGCAAAACTTTATTTGAAGAAGAAGAGAGAGACTACTTTATTGACTGACTGTATCTTAGCAATTAGAGTCAACAGAAATAATATCAGGACAGGACCTACATTCTATGCATGCATGAAATTGATGGAAACTACTGTGGCTTGACCATTCACAGTCATTGATTTTTCACCCCTCCCCCAAGATCACAAAGTTTACCAACTGCCCACTCCAAATGTTTCTCAGAGTCATGATCATGGATATATAAAAATGTAATGCATGATAAAAGTGGTATCACAAATTCATGCAGAAAGAGCAGATTGTTTATTAGATAAGGTTGAGAAAATTGGCTCATTAAATGGAGAAAAATAAACTTGGATCTCTACCTAACTCCACATAGCAAGGTGGACTTCAGATGATTTAAAACCTTGATGAAAAATAAAATCATAAATTCAACAAACAAAAAATGTTAAAAACTATCATTTTTACTAAGAAACAATGAAGCATGTCTTAAACAAGATTTTGAAAGCACTAGCCGTGAAACAAAGCAAACAAAAAGATGAGAGAGTAATGACATTAAATCAAGATATTACAACAAAAAGATAAAGGGAGAAAGTGCATAAAACTGATAAGGATTAACATTTAGCAGGTAGAGATTTTACTGAAATCTACTAATGACTATAAATCAGTTGATAGCACTCCAAATAGGAAAATGAGCCAAGGAGACAAACAGGCAATGTACAGAAGAGAAAGCTCATAAACTAAGAAATAAATGAAGATATTTTGTAAAGTATTAGGTTAATAAGATAAAGGAGAGTGAAAATACTTAGATATCTCATTAACCCTATCAATTCTAGTCCTGTGAGTTTTTGCTGGTGTAGCTATTCTTAAGAGCAGTTGATTCCACTTGGTCAAATAAATCTACATAACTATTAATACAGGAATTAAAGTTTGGGTAAATGCCCCCAAGATATTTTCATATAAGTCCATTGAAAGTATGTACAAGGACTTATACAACCTATTGTCTATCCTTAGAAGAATGAATAATTGAAATGTGGTCACGGCATGTCATGAAATAGTATGTATCAGAAGCAACTAGCTAGTTATACACATAATAATATAGATTTATCTTAAAACCCTAGCACTGAAGAAACAAAATAGAAGCAATAGAGTGAGATATATGCCTTAGTCTTATGATAATAAATTCAACTTTGTGCACTAAAACAAGACCTACATTCTAACCATACACACAGCAGAAAATATTCACAGAATGCGGAATAGGTTTTTATGGGGAGAAGGTGAGAAAGAAGAATGTGGGAAAAGCAAAAGACTCAGAGAGAACAGTTTCAGGTGAGGTCTCAGTGATGGGCAACAGGTATAATATCATCAAAGAAAGCTGAAACTTCTGGGAACTGAATTGATTTCTACAGGCTGCTCAGCCTTCTCATGAGTCTACCTTATCCTTTGTTTCCTAAGGGTGTTCTTGTCTGTTTTTACATTTTAACAAATCAGCAGCTGGTGGTTTCTCCTATCCAGCAGAAAAGGATGATTGATGTCCTGTGACTTTGCTTGGGGTCCTGAGCTGCTGCATGAAAACCATGTGAATCCCCCCAGAGACCCAACACATCAGTAAGAAATTGAAACTTGTGTGAGCCTTGGAATCTAGTGAGAGTTAAAGTGATTGTACATACATGAGAAATATCCACACCTGAACGTCAGCGTTGGATTTGTGAAATGCATGGAAATAGCTTAGGCCCTTAGAAAAATATATAATGATTACAAATCATCTGATATGCTTTCTAGATTAGTAATGATATCTTTCAACAGCAACAAGTAGTAGTTTGGAAAAGAACGAGTGAACTCAAGTAAAGTACACAAAACTTTAACTGTTGAAAAAATCAAACCTACCAATATTATACATATATATTTATGTATTAAATTAATTGGTATATAAGTTAATTGGTGGAAAAACTAGCAATATCTGAATAGAGCTAGAAATTTATTTTTTTCAGTTTCTGACTCCTATATATATATATGTATGGTGCAATATACATGTTTTGTATATTGCAATATGGTGCAATATACATATTTTGATATATTATTAAATTTGAAGATATTTGTCAATCAAGTAAATGTTAACACACACTGTTTTAAGCACAAGTAAAGTTGAATATCTTTTCCCTTTTTTTTTTTTTTTTTTTTTTTGAGACAGTGTCTCACTCTGTAGCCAGACTAGAGTGCAGTGGCATGATCTTGGCTAACTGCAACCTCTGCCTCCCAGGTTCAAGTGACTCTCCTTCCTCAGCCTTCTGAGTAGCTGTGGCTACAGGCATGTGCCACTCTGCCCAGTTAATTTTGTATTTTTAGGAGAGACGGGGTTTCACTATGTTGGCCAAGATGGTCTTGATCTCTTGACCTCGTGATCCGCCCACCTCGACCTCCCAATGTGCTGGGATTAAAGGCGTAAGTCACAGCGCCCAACCCCTTTTCATTTTTTATTGGGCATTTGACATTTATTTCAGTGAGTTGTTTGTTCACTTTGATTTTTTAATTTCATGACCTCTGCTACTCTGTCTTTTTGTTTTACATAATAATGTGGTATAATTTACAATAAGGCATACACTAAAACATGATTGTAAACAAGAAGCACAGTCCAATATTGTCTTGCTTTCTGTTTTTCTAATTATTTTAAATTCATTTCAAAGTTACAGTAAAAAATTAAGAAAAGTTAAAAAATTTCATATATCCTTCATACTGCACCAGTAATGTATTTTACTTCAAAAATGTGTAACCCAAGATCATCTGTTGCACTTCAATGTCATTTAATCTTAATGTCATTTAATCTCGATGTAATTTAATCTCAATGTCATTTAATCTCAATGTCATTTGATCCAGAACAATTCTTCAGTCTCTCTTGACCTTAATGTCCTATACATTTTTGAAGATAATGGAAAAGTTATATATTAGATTATCTTTTAATTTGAATTTATTTGATATTACCTCATGATGAGATTTAGATTATGCTTTCACGGCATAAATATCACAGGAAAACTGCTGTATTTGTGTAATTGAATCCCAGTAGTTGCCATGTGATGTCAATTTTTCAAATTATTTGTGATGTTTGATGTAACTACTTGAAGTGACATCAGCAAGGATTCTTTTCTGTAAAATTACTTCTTTGTAAATAAGTAAGCAGTCTGGAGGAGACACACGGAGACTCAGTAGATATCCTATTTCATACTCAGGTTCTAGTTACCTTTAAGCATCAATTGATATTACTTACCTGAATTTAATTATTGTAATGATGCTTATCAAGGGTGATTTTCTAATTTTATAATGTTTCTATATTTATTTTAGGCATACTACTGTAATACAATTTTTCTTCTCCCATTCTTTTATTCATTTATACTGTGGTGTTCTTGTGGATTCTTATTTTATTCAATGTAATATAAAGGTGTATATGTATGTCGGGGGTGTGCTTGTACACATACTGTACTCATGATCATTATTTATTTTGACACTCGAATTTTTCAGTAATCAGTATAGCCTCTTCAAACTGGTTTCCATGTCCTGGTAATATGCCATTAATTCTTTGACCATTTCCTTGCTTTCTTTTATGGCAAAATATTCCACTCTTATCTAGTTCTTTCCCTGCTCCAATCCTAAGATCAACTTCTTCAAGGAATAGTGGTTCCACTTAGAAGAGACTATTTATAGACTGAGGTCTGAGTTCTAGGTATTCTTATTTCTGCTGGGGATTTGCTAGTCCCAAGCCCTGTCAGTGGATAAAGTAGAAAATAGATGCATTCATGTGCACATACATGAGTACACCCATGCAAACACACATACAGAGACTTTTACATCTGCAATTATGTTTTCTAATCTATTAGTTTACATTTACACTTCCAAGTTCAATCCAATACTGCAGGATTTATTTTCTTGCAGTATTGCAAGAAAAGGGCCCTTTTCTTATTTGAATAAGGGCACATGCCCTTTTCATATTTGAATATTTTTCTCCAAGTGTGAAATTTGGCTCCAGTTTTCCTCAGTATATTTATTTAATCCCCTGTATATACCTAATTTATGAAACTTACTGGGACTGATGCCTCACTTATTTCTGCTTAACGGTTATATGACTAATTACAAAGGAAGGAAGGAGGGAAGGAAGGAAGGGAAGGAAAGAATAAAGGGAGGAAGGAAGGGAGGAAGGAAGGAAGAAAAGAAGAAAGGAAGGAAGGAAGGAAAGAAGGAAGGAAGGAAGGAAGAAAGGGAGGGAGGGACGGAGAAAGGAAGGAAGGGAGAAAGGGAGGGAGGGACGGAGAAAGGAAGGAAGGAAGGAACAAAGGGAGGGAGGGACAAAGGAAGGAAGGAAGGAAGGAAAGAAGGAAAGAAGGGAGGGAGGGAGGGAGGGAGGGAAGAAGGAAGGAAGGAAGGGAGGAAGGGAGGGAGGGAAGAAGGAAGGAAGGAAGGGAGGGAGGGAGGGAGGGAAGAAGGAAGGAAGGAAGGGAGGGAAGAAGGAAGGAAGGAAGGAAAGAAGGAAGGGAGGAAGGGAGGGAGGGAAGAAGGAAGGAAGGAAGGGAGGGAGGGAGGGAGGGAGGGAAGAAGGAAGGAAGGAAGGTAGGAAGGAAGGAAGGAAGGAAGGAAGGAAGGAAGGAAGGAAGGAAGGAAGGAAGGAAGGAAGGAAGGGAGGGAAGAAGGAAGGAAGGTAGGAAGAAAGGAAGGAAGGAAGGAAGGAAGGAAGGAAGGGAGGGAGGGAGGGACGGAGGAAGGGAAAGAAGAAGGAAGGAAGGAAGGAAGGAAGGAAGGAAGCAAGGGTGATGAATTTTAACTAATGTGTCTATCAATGTAAACTTAATTTCAATTAAGATATAGAATATTTCTCTCATCCTAATAAGTTCTGTCCTGCTGCTTTTCAGTAAACTCTTCATTACAGTTAGTTAAATCATTACCCTGATTTCTATCAGCATAGCTTAGTTTTATCTGTTCTAGAAATTCATGTTAATTGGATCACACAGTATGTATTTCTTTGTGCTTGGTTTGTTCCCATCTGAACAAGATTATTTTAAGATTCATCATATTGTATGCATCACTATTTCATTTCTTACTTTTTCTAAGTTATATTAAATTTTATAAACATTAAACAGTTTCTTTATCTATACATCCATTACTCGACAACTGAGTTATTTCAGTTTGGGGTTAGTAGAAAAAAGTTGTCATAGAAATTTATACAAATCTTTTTCATAAATATATTTTTAATCCTCTTGGGCAAAATACCTGAATTTATAATTGTGAGTCATAACATACGGGCATTTTCATTTCTTAAGAAACCTGGAAATATTTTAATGAGTGGTTGTACCATTTTACACTGCTACCAAATATACCTGATGACACTTTTATATGAAGGAATACATTCTGATATCAATATATGGATGTCTATTCTTATAAAATCATTCATTCTAATCAATCATTTCCAATATATGTGTTTAATAATATTTAGAACCTTCTAAGAATATTTATTAAATATTGTTTCTTCAGGGAGTGAAGATAAGCCCTTTAGAGATTGAAAAATGAATAGCACAACAAATTAGCAGGATAAACTCATGAATAGACACATAGTGACTTAACATGTGTAATGCTGTAATCACTGAAGATTTGAAGAAAGGCTTTATCTGTTCATTTATTTCTCTATTCCCACGTATCCAATGGGAACAACTAGGTGACCAAAGTGTTTCATCTGGAAAATTATTTACAAGTAATGACTAAAATAATAAACAGCATGTTGATCTGATATCACATATTTAATAGTGTATGAATTGCTGATCTTTCCTTACCAGTGCTAATTTCTCCCATGTTGCTTGCCAGTGCTAATTCTTGCTTGCCTCATTATTTATTTTTATGCTTCACTTGAGCATTATATGCCATACAGGCGAAGTTCTACTTTCTTCAAACATTCACCTTAGCCCTAATGAATTGATTTGTTCCTGTATTAAGGAGAAACCTTCTTTCTGATGAGGCATAAACTATAAACTCGTTTTTCCATAATTGATCAGATTGTGATAATACTTTTAAAGAATTTTAAATTAATTTTATACAATTAATATGTATATGTTTACTTTTGTATGTCTCACCACACATCAAAAATTTACCGTAACAGAAAAGCCATTAAAATAAAAGAGCAGCAGAATTACAGGCTATAAAAGTTCTCATAAAATAGTAACATTTGCAGTGTAAAATATTATATACATTTCTGGATAATTTTAGTGTTCTAGGACATTATATATTATTAAACAGGAAATAGCCACAAGCATGTACATTTTGATAATAAAGAAATATATAAAATACTTTATAACCATACTTTCTCTTAGTAATTATACACAGCATTAATAAAAGAAAATAATTAAGTATAAACACACTAAAATGGTGGTCTGCTTATGCACTTGTTAAGTAGAACTGATTTATTTTCTATTATAAGCATTTAAACTAATATTTAGCTGCCTCATTTACCTTTACAAAAAATTAAACTGACTATCGTAAGAGAAACATTTTCATAAATCTATTGATCTCTACTTATATTAGAACAAAAACTTGTATAGAGTGAAAAATACATAAGTAAGTTTGGCCTGCTTTGCTCAGTGAGTGATACACACTAGCTTTGCCACGATACTCAGTGAATACACCCTTAGGCAAACCTTTACTTAATTGGAAAAAATACTCCTCCTCTTTATTTTTTTACTGGGAAACATATGTCTCAACAATTACCACCCTATGCCTCTTATTCTTTGACATTAACTACGTTAAATTTTGGCAATATATTTGATAAAATACAGAACAAGCATTCTTACTATTATACGCATAGTATTTATTAAGATAAACTCGTAAGAGAGTATATAAGAAAAAATACTATGAGAACGAATGTAAATATTTGGATAATATTTGTATTTCATGACTACTCAGGAAGCAAATAATGTAGATTATAAGATTGCAGCAGATAGCTCATATCCCCCTTGTTCTGTTTTGTAATTTACAACGTAGCTTTCAGATGTTACTTTTACTGAGTAAATTTAAAACACAGATGAGACAAATTAATGAAAACAAGGCTCCAAATTCCAATAAATAGATTAAATAAAGAGCCACCTAAAGAGAAATAATATCACTTGTTCAGTTCATTCATAGGGATACAGCAAAACTTCACAATAGCATTATATAGAAAAATCTTGAAATTACCAAAATTTGCTAGTATTATAAGGCTCTACTGTACATATTACAGCATACCTAAGCCATCTGGGTGACTTAATGATATCTCAATGGTCTAAGAAATATTTACTGCTAAAAATATTTATATTTTTTCTTCTATCGAAGTATACAAAGACAAATTAGTGTATCACTTTTTATTTTTTTAATTTTTATTTATTTATGTATTTATTATTATACTTTAAGTTCTAGGGTACGTGTGCACACGTGCAGGTTTGTTACAAATATATACATGTGCCATATTGGTGTGCTGAACCCATTAACTCGTCATTTACATTAGTTATATCTCATATCACCTAATGTTATCCTTCCCCGGCCCCCCACCATAGGCCCTAGTGTGTCTGATGTTCCCCACCCTGTGTCCAAGTGTTGTCATTGTTCAGTTCCCACCTATAAGTGAGAACATGCAGCGTTTGGTTTTCTGTTCTTGAAATAGTTTGTTGAGAATGATGGTTTCCAGCTGCATACATGTTCCTACAAAGGACATGGGCTCATCTTTTTTTATGACTGCATAGTATTCCATGGTGTATATGTGCCACATTTTCTTAATCCAGTCTGTCATTGATGAACATTTGTGTAAGTTCCAAGTCTTTGCTATTGTGAATAGTGCCACAATAAACATACGTGTGCATGTGTCTTTATAGCAGAATGATTTATAATCTTTTGGGTATCCAGCATATAAACAGAATCAAAGACAAAAAACAGATGATTATCTCAATAGATGCAGAAAAGGTTTTGACAAAATTCAACAGCCCTTCATACTAAAAACTCTCAATAAATTTGGTATTGATGGAATGTATCTCAAAATAAGAGGTATTTATGACAAACCCACAGGCAATATCACACTGACTGGGCAAAAACTGGAAGCATTCCCTTTGAAAACTGGCACAAGACAGGGATGTCCTCTCTCACCACTCCTATTCAACATAGTGTTGGAAGTTCTGGCCAGGGCAATCAGGCAGGAGAAAGAACTAAAGGGTATTCAATTAGGAAAAGAGGAAGTCAAGTCATCCCTGTTTGCAGATGATATGATTGTATATTTAGAAAACCCCAACGTCTGAACCCAAAATCTCCTTAAGCTGATAAGCAACTTCAGCAAAGTCTCACGATACAAAATCAATGTGCAAAAATCACAAGCATTCTTATACACCAGCAACAGACAAACAGAGAGCCAAATCATGAGTGAACTCTCATTCACAATTACTTCAAAGAGAATAAAATACTTAGGAATCCAACTTGCAAGGGATGTGAAGGACCTCTTCAAGGAGAACTACAAATCACTGTTCAAGGAAATAGAAGAGGACACAAACAAATGGAAGGACATACCATGCTCATGGATAGGAAGAGTCAATATCATGAAAATGGCCATAATGCCCAAGGTAATTTATAGATTCATTGCCATCCCCATTAAGCTACCAATGACTTTCTCCACAGAATTGGAAAAAAACTACTTTAAAGTTCATATGGAACCAAAAAAGAGCCTACATTGCCAGGACAATCCTAAGCCAAAGGAACAAAACTGGAGGCATCATGCTACATGACTTCAAACTATATTACAAGGCTACAGTAACCAAAACAGCATGGTACTGGTACCAAAACAGAAATATAGACTAATGAAACAGAACAGAGCCCTCAGGAATAATACCACACATCTACAACCATCCAATCTTTGACAAACCTGACAAAAACAAGAAATGGGGAAAGGATTCCCTATTTAATAAATGGTGCTGGGACTGGATCCCTTCCTTACACCTTGTACGAAAATTAATTCAAGATGGATTAGAGACTTAAATGTTAGACCTAAAACTACAAAATCCCTAGAAGAAAACCTAGGTAATACCATTCAGGACATAGGCGTGGGCAAGGACTTCATGTCTAAAACACCAAAAGCAATGACAACAAAAGCCAAAATTGACAAATGGGATCTAATTAAACTAAAGAGCTTCTGCACAGTAAAAGAAACTACCATCAGAGCGAACAGGCAACCTACAGAATGGGAGAAAATATTTGCAATCTACTCATCTGACAAAGAGCTAATATCCAGAACCTACAAAGAACTCAAACAAACTTAAAAGAAAAAAACAAACAACCCCATCAAAAATTGGGCAAAGGATATGAACAGACACTTCTCAAAAGAAGACATGCATACAGCCAACAGACACATGAAAAAATGCTCGTCATCACCAGCCATCAGAGAAATGCAAATCAAAACCACAAAGATATAACATCTCATACCAGTTAGAATGGCGATCATTAAAAAGTGAGGAAACAACAGGTGCTGGAGAGGATGTGGAGAAATAGGAACGCTTTTACACCGTTGGCAGGACTGTAAACTGGTTCAACCATTGTGGAAGACAGTGTGTCGATTCCTCAAGGCTCTAGAACTAGAAGTACCATTTGACCCAGTCATCCCATTACTGGGTATCACTTTTTTAAAAGAAAAATGTACAAGTGTGATGAGGGAGAACTGGGGTATTTACATGCATTTTCATAACATTTATGTGGATTTATAGTAAATATAAAGAAAAACTTGATAGAATACTAACTGAAATTAACTTCAGTGTTTTGTGTTTTCTTGTATATTAAAAAAAGAACAAATAGTAACAAATCTAAAAGTGAGACACATGAAGAATGCTTATTGAAAAACAAATTATCCTAGAAGATAAACAAATGTTCAGGAAAATTATTTTTATTAATGATAAAGCTAAAATTTTTTTTAAAAAAAGATAAAAGAAGAGTTGCAAGTTAACAATAATTGATGATAAAATACATAAAAGGGAGATGAAAAGTGAGTTAGTGATCTAAAAAATGGAAGGGAAAGCTGCTCTGGGAAATAATTATAGAAATCACAATCATCTGATGTCTTGAATGATAATATTAATTTTGCCTAAAAGCATTCTGAAAACTGTAAGACAGTTTTGAGAAAAGTGTAACATAAAATGGACAAGAAAACATAGAGTGTGTATATTGATAGAGAAAGCCTTCAAAAATATAGTATTAAACAAAAGCAAGTAGTCTATTATTATTCTTTGATACAATAATTTTACTAAATATGTATCAAAAAGTTATCCATATGCATATGTACATATACATTCAAGATATATGCACATATACATATGTAATCCTTCTAAATATGGATATAGGTTTAGATAAAGTAGGCCCTACTCTGCACATACAATTTCTGTAATGACAAAGTTAAAAAAAGTGTTAATGTAATATTAAGTTAATGCTGAGACAAAGTTAAGTCATTCTCTACTCTTATGTTCCAGTAGTATGATGCCCCTGGCTTCCCTCTATCACACATCTTCCTGTTGAGTAATGGTTTTTCACAAATATGAGCATGGAAGAGGAAACTAGTTACGTCCATATAGATAAGTCCCTTCCCCCTCACCTCTCTGGACTTTGGCTGACTGCACAGGTCACAGGTTCTTAAGTTCGTTATACTTTAGGTTGTCAATAGCCATTATTAACAAGTCTATCCTCTAGAATGTGGAAAGAAACATTTTTTAAAAAAATTACTAGCTATTATGTAATACAATGTTTTAAATGAATAATTTCCAATTGTTTGCTTTCAGGAAAAAATTTTTAACACTTTAATTTTTAAAGCTTAATAAGTATATTATTGTTGGAATTTTTTGAAAACAATTTAAAGAAAGGAATGATAATTTTATAAAAGTTTTGTTCCCATATACTTAAGTGAGAAAGAGTTTTTCACTTAACACTATGCAACAAACAATAGGGATAAAATGAAACATGGTACTAAAGGATGAACATTGTCTTATTTAGGATTAAATAATATCCATCCACCGACAATAACCAATTATAATAATTAATAAGCATATTTGTCCAGTAAGAAATTCAGTTACAATAAGTTTCTTTATTTTTAATTTTTATTTATGTTTGAGGAATTATTTACTAGTAATTTTAATAAACTCATTTGTGACTAAAAACTTTAACTTAGGACCATAGAGGCTAATATTTAAAAAAAAGATTAGAATATTTAACCTCCATTTTTGCAGAAAGTTAAAATAATTAAATCAATGTAACATTACAAAGCATGAAATGTATTACAATAAAATCTTTGATTGTAATGAAATAAAATATACGTTAAATATTTATGAATAAACTAAAATTTCTCATAAAGATGAGCTTTTTGATGTATTTCAAAATGTTTACTTACAGCTTTCAAAGTGTTGTATTAAAAGTGTGAAGTAATAGTATTTTAAAACATTTATATTTAAAACATGTTGAAATGACTATATTTAAATTTATGTAAAAATTGTAGGAATTCAAGTGAAAAAATTTGAGAATATATGCTTTCTCAAATAATTTTTAGTGCAAAGCATAAGCCAAAAGCCATGCATTTATTTTGTATTTTAACTTTTTGATTATGAATATATAATAGTTGTACATATTTATGGAATACATGTGATATTTTGACACAAGCATGCAACGTATAATGATCAAATCAGGGTAATTGGGGTATCCACCACTTCGAGCATGTACAATTTGTTTGTGTCAGGAAAATTCTGATTCCACTTTTTTTTTTTTTTATTTTGAAGAACGCAATGCATTATATTGTCATCCTATTGTGGATATAGTCATCCTATTGTGCAACCAAAACACTAGAATTTATTCCTTCTAACTGTAGTTTTGTACCCATTAACGGTCTCCATTTTATCCCCTGCTTTACTATATGTTTCCCAGCCTCAGGTAACTATCATTCTACTCTGTATCTTCATGAGTCAATTTTGGTTTTTTTTAGCTCCCACATATTAGTGAGAAAAATGCAGTATTTGTCATTCTGTGCCTGGCTTATTTTACTTAACACAGTGTCCTCCAGTTTCATTCATGCTCTTACAAATGTCAGGATTTAATTCCTTTTTATGGCTGAATCTTTCATTTCATATTTATACCACATTTTTTCTTTTTATCCCTTTATGCCTCCATAGACACTTAGGTTGAGTTGACATCTTGCATATTGTAAATAGTGCTGCATAGGAGCGCACATAACTCTTCAATATACTGATTTCCCTTTCTCTGGGGTATATACACAGCAGCAGGATTGTGGATCATATAGTAGTCCAGTTTTAATTTTTTGAGTCACCGCCATACTTGTTCTCCATAGTGACTTTACCAATTGACATTTCTACCAACAGCGTACAAGGGTTTTCTTTTCTCCAAATCTATACTAGCATTCGTTATTGCCTGTTTTGTTTTATAAAAGCCATTTCAATTGAAATGAAATTATATCTGATTATAGCTTCAATCTGCACTTATTTAATGTTTAATGGTGCTGAGCATTGTTTCATGTACTTGTTAGCCATTTGTATGTCTTCTTTTCAGAAGTATCTATTCAGATTGCCTACTTTTTAATTGGATTCTGTAATTTTTCCTATTGAGTTGTTGGAGCTTATATATTATAGTTATTAACACCTTGTCAGATGGGTTGCAAATATTTTCTTCCATTCTATGGGTTCTTTCTTAACTTTGTTGGCTGTGTCCTTTGCTGCACAGAAGCTTTTTCGTTTGATGTGATTCCGTTTGTCCATTTTTGCTTTTGTTCCCTGTGCTTTGGAGGTCTAACTCATGAAATCCTTGCCCAGACCAATGATCTGAAGTGTTTCTCTAATGTTTCCTTCTGGTAGTTTCATAGTTTTGAGATGTAAGTATCTAATCAATTTTGATTTGATTTGTGTATATGGTGAGAGATACAGTTATAGTTTTATCTTTTGCATTTGGATATTCCAGCACTATTTATTACAGAGACTGTCTTTTCTCCAGTGTATGATCTTGACACCTTTGTTGAAAGTGAGTTGACTGTAAACATGTGGATTTATTTTTTGGTTCTCTATTCTGTTGCATTGGTCTATGTGTCTGTTTTTTCTGCAAGTACCTTGCTGGTTTGGTTACTAAAGTTTGGCAGTGTAATTTGAAGTCAGGTAATATGTTGCCTTCAGTTTTATCGATTTAATTAATTAATTTTTGCTCAGGATTTCTTTGGCTATTCTTGATTGATTGTGGTTCCATATAAATTTTAGATTTTAAAAACATTTATGTGAACAACTACATTGGTATTTTGTGCTTTGGGTAGTATGAACATTTTAACAGTACTGACTCTTCCAAACTGTGAACGTGGAATAACTTTCAGTTTTGTGTGTGTGTTTGTTTATTTGTTTTGTGTGTGTGTGAGCAATAAGACAGAAAAAAAAAAGGAAAGGGAAAAGTCAACTTATTCTTGTTTGCAAAAGACATGATTTTATGATTAGAAAACCCTAAAGACTCAACCAAAATAACTATTAGAACTGATTTAAAATATCAGTAAATTTGCAGAATGTGAAACCATTACACAAAAATCAATAGCATTTCTATAAACCAAAAGTGAACAATCTGAAAAAGAAATCAGAAAAATCATCCAATTTACAATAACTATAAATAACATAAAATACAGTGCAAACTGTAAAATATTGATGAAACAAATGGAAAAGGCATGCATGTATGGTTCAATTTCCATTTTATAGATGAGGACTATAAAGACAGGTGAAATTATTGTTAAAATAGAAAATGAAAGAATCAACTGTGCTTTCAAGACAAATGATATTTAATTCCACCAGATTGTATTTTTAATATATTTTAAGTGATAAAAATATGTGGCTGATAAATTAAGCCTAAAATTATGTAATCACATATGCTTTCTAATTTCGCAAATTTAGGAACCCATGATGGATTCAACAATATCGTCATACTTTGGAATACTTGTGTATATACGTATGTATGTATGTATGTATGTATCCACGTATGTGTTTGCTTATCACTCTACACATGGTATAATGTTGAAAGCTTCCTTCGATATTGCTTTAGTGGAGAAACTGAGGCTCAAGATAAAAGGTTATTTTTCCCTTTGCTAAATAATTCAATCTTGATGTGTCTAATCAAATTAGGCTCTAGGACTACAGGTTGCTCATTTGCTTTTGTATCAATTTCATGAAACTCTAATTTGTGTAAAATTAAATTAGTCACAATACAAAGGTGGAAAATATTTCTTTTAATTTTTACTGGACACCTTATAGTTTTGTCATATTTTGCTATAGGTATTTGGATAAATGGACAGAAAACTAAATCCTAAAAAAAAAAAAAAAAAAAAAAAAAAAAAAAGTGTTCTTGAGGACAGCCAACTAAGTGAAGCATAAGAGTCAAGAGTTTGTGTGAGTCAAGAGTTTGATAGTGGAGGCCATTTGTCAAACTGGTTGTGTGTAGCAACATGCAGAACATTTGCCACAGGTGGTGGAAATAGACACCAAATTCAAATAACAGGAAAAAGTAGAAAGTGAGGACGTAGAGACAGCAAATGTAGACAATTCTCTCAAGAATCTTGGCTGTGCCTTCTACAAAGTTAAAAATGATGTACTTTAGCACTGAGAAACAAGTGATTTAACTTGCTTATGACACTTCCTAGTAGCTGTGTGATTTGGGGCAAGCCACAGACTGTTGAAAGCTCAGCCTCTCAAGATGAGAATTAAGGGTACAAATATCTGTATCAGCCGGGTGCGGTTGCTCACGCCTGTAATCCCAGCACTTTGGGAGGCCGAGACGGGCGGATAACGAGGTCAGGAGTTAGAGACCAGCCTGACCAACATGGTGAAATCCCATCTCTACTGAAAATACAAAAATTAGCCAGCCATGGTGGCACAGGCCTGTAATCCCAGCTACTCAGGGGGCTGAGGCAGAAGAATTGCTTCAACCCGGGAGACGCAGGTGCAGTGAGCCGAGATCGTGCCGCTGCACTCCAGCCTGGGCAGCAGAGTGAGACTCCATATCAAAAAAAAAAAAAAAAAAAAAAAAAAAAAATCTATCTCATGGGGTTATTGCAAGCATTATAGGAAATTATCTATTAAAAGTAATTAACACACTTATCATCATATAGTAAGTGCATAACACATAGAGTACGCAACACTAAACAAATACAGTATAAAGAAATAACTAATTTAGGATATATTTTGCACAATAATTTTAAATATAAAATGTGCTTAAAATAATTCATAAAAATCATTGAATAAATTAATTCATATTGAAATTATTGGGAACATTTTAATTTAATGTTTATTTTTATTAAGATAAAAACAAAGAAACAAAAAACATCATTTTATTCTAGATGGGGAGACCAAACAAATTCCTGACTTGACGAAAGGTAACTGTATTAGTCTTCTCATATTGCTATAAACAGAGCATCTTACACTAGGTAATTTTTAAATAAAAGAGGCTTAACTGGCTCATGGTTCCTCAGACTGTATAGGAACCATGATGCTGGGCATCTGCTTGGCTTCTGGGAAGCCTCAGTAAGCTTGCTCAGTAATTATGGTGGAAGTGGATAGGGAAGCAGGCATGCCTTCCATGGCAGTAGCAGGAGGAAGGGGCAGGGAGGTGCTACACACTTTACAACAACCAGGTCTTATGATAACTCACTCACTATCACACCACAATACCCAGGTAAAAATTCTCCCCCATGGTGCAATCACTCCCCACTAGGCCCCACCTCCAACATTGGAAACTCATTTCAATATGACATCTGGGCAGGGACACAGATCCAAGCCATATCAGCAACATAAAATTTTCTATTGTTCAATTTAAAATTAAATAATATGAATCTAATTGCTAACAAGTTAGATCAACATCAACAACTCTCCATAAATTTCTCTACATTGATGATTCTCAAACATCTAACAGAAATTATGACAGATAGAAATAATGTTAGTACCAGCCTCTGCCTCTCCTACTGTTACTTTATAGTTAATTTGGGTGCTATACATTTGTTTGTTAGAAGAAATTCAGTAAAAAAATTATGACTAATTCTTAAAAATGTTTTCGCCATGTGTTTATATACATGCATGTCTGATTATTTTTTCTTGTTACAGATATAACCTGATTTGAAAGTCACAGAAATAATCTCATTTGAAACCGTGATAGATCATGTTAGTCATCAAAAAGTACTTAACATTTTCATTTTTATGACTATATGGGTGATATGCATAAGAGTATAATTATACTCCTCATTGGACTCTAACTTAGAACCAAGCAAGCCTTTGTTTTTCATTTATTTTTATCAAATTAAAATAACATCCTTTATTTCTCAGAAAAAGTTTGTTTTCATTTTCATCATTTTTTTGTATATTTATTTTGCTGTTGTGTAAAAGATAGTGTCATTTCATTTGGTGGTACAATACTTTCAGAAGTCTTTAAAAAGTTAAGGTTAAATAATTATTATCTAGTTTATGTGCATAAAAAATTAATGTTCAAAATCTCACAATATTTTGCCATTTAATTCATGTAGATCAAATACAAATGTTTATTTAGCATGATTTTTATAATTATATAGAAATCTGATTATTTTGGCAATTTGATGTTTTATATCCCTTCTTACATGGAAAAAAGAAAAATGTTAGATTTGTGTATTGATCTTACAAAATTGACATTAATTCTTATATAATATGATCAAATAGGTATTTGCAATAAAATTGTATGTATTGATCTGATATACTCACATACGAAGGACTATGTATATTAATTTTGTAGTAAAATTCAAAGTTTTATTTTAGAAACCTCCAATATTTCAGGTGTTATACTTTATAAGAACAATTCACGTTTTCTGCAGTACTGTTGAAAGGCAAAATAAATCATGAGCAGTATATAACTTAAGTGAGATATTAATCTTTTTATATCTATTTATACATTTAGCATTTATACAACTTTCTCAGTATAATACTAATTATAAAACGATATAATACTTATCTATGTAACTGAGCAAAACTACCTACAAATTGTCAACAGATATTGATGCACCTCTTCTGTGAAAACTTAATGGTTATTTTCCTGTGGCATCAGAATATTAAATTTGAGATACGCCATGATTAATTGATCAAGGACGGTTCTTGTTGAGTAATTATATTTAAGAAGGATCTGTCAATGCCATTTGCTTTCAATTGTCCTATTAAATCAAAGATAATGAGTACAGGTGTACTGAGTAATGTATGAAATAATGCAATTGAGTGAAAAAATTCAAATAAAAATATAGGTAATTATGAACTAAAAGTAGGCAGAGTAAGATAATAGAGTGGGGTTAACTGACTGCCTTCAGGATACCGAAAAATCAAACAAGTCTGCCAATGGCTTAAATGTTCTACTTAGTACACTGAAAATATTGCCTACACATACTTCATAAAATATAGTCATGAAGCCTAGACAGGGTCACAAAGTAATATTTAAACTAATACCAAATGATCTAAAACTTCAAAAAACTGGTGTGGTTCAAGGAGAACAAGGTTAATAGTTTTAAAGAAGAGTATCAAATGTAATTTATCATTCCAAAACTGTAATTATGAAGAAATTAACATAATATTGTAATAGAATTTACCATATTCTGATTTTGCAGTTCTCAAAAAATATACATTCACATGTATAAGTTATTTGTAAGTAGCATGCTCTCACAACTCAGTAAGTATGCGTATTTTGCAAATCAGATGAGATTTACCATTTAATAAAGAAAATAATTTAAAAATGAAAAGTCATACACATAAAAGCCATGATGTTAAATTAAAACATTCCCCTACTCAGAGGTATAATTATAAAACCAAGTTAAGACCAAAATGAATAAAAATTGGTTTTTAAAACGTAGTATATAACACACTAAAATTCTGAAAGTGATTTATAAAGCTTGTGTACAGGCCCAGATTCAATAAGCAAGTATTTTACCATTTAGACAGTTATTTATTTAATTCAACGTATAATTATTTAACTAATCTAATCTCAGTTTGCACACCTTGGTACTCTGGTGGTTGTTGCCTACTACCTGTGGATGATCACTTTAATGAATTGCAATATACTGAAAGCTCTCCAGTTACTAATGCTTTGCTGTAGGATTAAAGTTATTGCCAAATTCAGAATAAATTATCCAGTGTTAATAATAAAGGTGTTTATGAGATGTCTCTGTAGAAATAATAATTTTATTTTGTCTTTAAGTTCCATAGAGTAGGAGTACCATGTTTCAAATGGTTGGAAAAATTAAATGTTAGAAAATGGAATTCTTAAATTCCAATGTTTATTATTGTTCAAATCATTAAGTCAGGAAAGAGAAAATTGATGTGCAACTTGTTCTCTGTACCAGTTATGGCTTAGCATTTTAAACAATGAAGAAGAATAGTTCCAAACTACAATGTGTAGACTACCATGAAAAAATAAAATGCTCACTTTCTCAAAATACATGTGAGTTTTGATTAGGAGACTTCAAATTACAGTACTCAGCTTACAGAAGTATTGAGGTCATCTATAGTGTTGACCCACATATCTCTGGGAGAAAAGATAAAATGTTGGAAAAGCAGTTCTTGCATTTTTTCTAGCTGTTTGGTTTCTTTTGGGATGTGTGCCCAGTTTTCCTGATCTTCCATTACTAAAAAGATTGTGGTAATACGGGGTTTTTTTATGATGAGGATATTGATAAAATTCCTGATGTACACACACAAATTATATTCATACAGTCTTGTGTGAGGTTTGTGAGTAATACATAGACTGTACTCAGAGTTTTCAAAGTAATTGTTCTTTAAATTTTAGGATAGTCCTTTACACACAATAATTCATTGATTTATGGAGAGTCTGCAATGAAAAATGACATGTACAATCTCATAAGTGTTTTGACAGCTTCTAAATTGTGAGGAAAAAAGCCAAAATGTTTCAAAATTGGTTAAGTTGGACACTTTCCCTTTCTCCAAATTTAAATGGTGCGAACAAAAGTCCCTAGGAGACTCCAAGGTTTTCAAAGTGACTTAAATCCTTCTCAGTTGTTTGAAAGTCCTACCTGATTTCAAGGAAGATACATTATGATAGTTTTTTTATCCTAATAATTTTTTTTGATAAAGAATACATAGTATATCACATAGTTCATAGTATGTAACAGAGTTTTTTACTTTTAATGAAAGTTTATTTTATACTTTGTTGAGACAGTTCTTAATATGTTGCCCAGGCTGGTCTTGTACTCCTGGCCTGAATCGATCCTCCCACCTTGGCCTCCCAAAGTGTTAGGACTACAGCTGTGAGCCACCACCCTTGTTTGAGGATTTGCACAAGGTGTTTGCTAGAATCTTCATCTAGTCTTCGACTCCTATTGTAATGAAACCATTCTGGAGTTTTCAATTTCCCAGTGGTAACAGGCTTCCAAAGACTCTTAGCTACCCTGAGAACATATGGGAAATGCCAACAGGAAATAGAGAGGTCTCCCCTTGGATCAGAAATACGCTTGGAGTTATGGAGGCCGAGATGTCCAAGGTCATGGGGCCACATCTGGTGAGACCTTTCCTGCTGGTGGGGACAGTGAGGAATCCCGGGGCTGCACAGGGTATGGTATGGTAAGAGGGCTGAGCATGCTAGCTTAAGTTTCTCTTCTTTTTATGGTTTTTATTTTGTTGATTTTTATTCCAGTAATTTTTGGGGAAGAGGTGGTGTTTGTTTACATGGCTAGGTTCTTTAGTGATGATTGTTGACATTTTGTTGCACCCATCACCCAAGCAGTGTAACTGTGCCCAATGTGTAGTCTTTTATCCCTCACCTCCTCCCTCCTTTCCCTCTGAATCCCCAAAGTCCGTTGGTTCGTTGTATCATTCTTATGCCTTTGCATCCTCATAGCTTAAATCCCACTTATAAGTGAGAACATACAATGTTTGGCTTTCCATTCCTGAATTACTTCACTTAGAATAATGGCTACCAACTCCATCCAGATTGCCACGAATGCCAGTATTTCATTCTTTCCTGTGACCGAGTAGTATTCCATGGTGTGTGTGTTTATGTGTGTGCGTGTGTGTGCATGGATGTTTGTTTCTCTCTCTCCCTCGCGCTCTCTCTCTGTGGATAGATGATAGATAGATAGATAGACAGACAGACAGATAGATAGATAGATAGATAGATAGATAGATAGATAGATAGATTCATTATTTCATTCCTTTTTACAACTGAGTAGTATTCCAGAGTGTGTGTGTTTGTGTATATATGTATATGTGTGTGTATATGTATGTGTGTGTGTATATGTACGTATACACATTATTTCATTCCTTTTTATGGCTGAGTAGTATTCCATGTTGTGTGTGTATGTGTGTTTCTTTCTCTCCATCTCTCTCTCTAGAAGATAGATAGATAGATAGATAGATAGATAGATAGATAGATAGACAGACAAATAGATTCATTATTTCATTCATTTTTATGACTGAGTAGTATTCCATTGTGTGTGTGTGTATGTATATGTTTGTGTATATGTATCTCTGTGTGTATATATATGTATATACACTCTTTCATTCCTTTTTATGACTGAGTAGTATTCCATGTGTGTGCATCTGTGTATATGTGTGTGTGTGTGTGTATATATAGGAATTTTTATATCATATACATATATATACACAAATACATATATATACACACACGCACACACACACACACATATATATATATATATATATATATCACATTTCTTTATTTACTCATTGATTGATGGGCATTTGGGCTGCTTCCCTCTTTTTGCAATTGTGAATTGTGCAGCTATAAACATGTATGTGTGTCTTTTTCATATAATGACTTTTTTTTTCTGGGTAGATATCCAGTGGTGGGGTTGCTGAATCACATGGTAAATCTACTTTTAGTTCTTTAAAGCATCCTCATATTGTTTTCCATATGGGTTGCACTAGCTTATATTCCCAGCAGCAGTGTAAATGTGTTCCCTTTTCACCACATCCACACCAACATCTATCATGTTTTGATTTTTTAATTTGGCAATTCTTGCAGGAGTAAGGTGGTATCGCACAGTGGTTTTGATGTGCATTTCCTTGATAACTAGTGATGTTGAGCATTTCTCCATATATTTATTGGTCATTTGTATATCTTCTTTTGAGAATTGTCAATTTATGTCCTTAGCCCTTATTTTGAAGGAATTTTTTTTTTCCTTGTTGATTTGTTTGAGTTCCCAAATAGATTCCACATATTAGTCCTTTGTTGGGTGCATAGCTCATGAAAATTTTCTCCCACTCTCTAGGTTGTCTGTTTACTCTGCTGATTATTTCTTTTGCAGCATGAAGCTTTTTAGTTTAATTAAGTCCCATCTATTTATCTTTGTTTTTTGTTGCATTTGCTGTTGGGTTCTTGGTCATTAACTGTTTGTCTAAGTCAATGACTAAAAGAGTTTCCAACTTTATCTTCTAGAATTTTTATGATTTCAGGCCTTAGATTTAAGTCTTTGGTCCTTCTTGAGTTGATTTTTGTATAAGATGAGAGATGAGAATCCAGACTTATTCTTTAATATGTTGCTTGAAAATTATCCCAGCACCATTTGCTAAATAGGGTGTCCTTTACCCACTTTATGTTTGTGTTTGCTTTGTCAAAGATCAGTTGACTAGATTTGGCTTTATTTCTCAGTTCTCTATTTTGTTACATTGATCTATGTGCCTATTTTTAAACTAGTACCAAGTTGTTTTGATGACTATAGCCGTGTAGTATAGTAATGTGATGCCTCCAGATTTGTGGTTTTTGTTTGTTTTTGTTTTGTCTTTCCTTGGCTATGCAGGCTCTTTTTTGGTTCCATATCAATTTCAGGATATTTTTTTTTCCTGTGGAGAATAATGATGGAATCTGATGGGAATTGCATCAAATTTGTAGATTGCTTTTGGCAGTATGGTTATTTTTACAATATTGATTCTACCCGTCCACGAGCTTGGAATGTGTTTCTATCTATTTGTGTCATCTTTGATATCTTTCAGCAATGTTTCGTAGTTTTCCTAGTAGAGGTCTTTCACCTCCTTGTTTAGGTATTTTCCTAAGATATTTAAGTATTTTGTTTTTGAAACTATTGTAAAAGGAATTGAGTTCTTGATTTGATCCTCAACTTGGTTACTGTTGGTGTATAGTGGTGCTACTGATTTATGTACATTGATTTTGTATCCTGAAACTTTGCTGAATTTATTCATCAGAGCTTTTTTCTTTTCTTTTCTTTTCTTTTTCTTTTTTTTGGGGGGGGATGAGTCTTTAGGGTTTTCTAGCTATACAATCGTATCATCAGTGAACAACAACAGATTGACTTCCTCTTTATCAGTTTGGATACCTTTGATTTCTTTCTCTTGTCTGATTGCTCTGACTAGGAGTTCCAGTACTATGTTGAATAGAAGCGGTGAAAGTGGGCATTATGTTCTTGTTCCAGTTCTCTGGGGAAATGCTTTCAATTTTTTTTTTTTTTTTTTTTTCTGTTCAGTAAAATGTTGGTTGTGGGTTTGTCATAAACGGCTTTTACTACCTTAAGGTGTGACCCTTCTATGCTGATTTTGCTGAGGGTTTTAATCATAAAGGACGGCTGGATTTTGTCAAATGCTTTTTCTGTGTTCATTGAGGTGATTATATAATTTTTGTTTTTAATATTGTTTATGTGATGTATTACATTTATTGACTTGCATATGTTAAGCCATCTCTGCATTCATGGTATGAAACCCACTTGATCATGGTGAATTATCTTTTTGATATGCTGTTGAATTCACCTAGTATTTTGTTGAGGGTTTTTGCATATACGTTCATCAGAGACGTTGGTCTGTAGATTTCTTTTTTGGTTATGGCCTTTCTTGGTTTTGAATTAGGGTGACACTGGCTTTATAAAATGAGTTGGGGAGAATTCCCTCTTTCCTTATTTTTTGGAACAGTTTCAGTAGGATTGGCACCAATTTTTGTTTGAACATCTGATAGATTCAGCTGTGAATACATCTGGTTCTGAACTTCTTTTTTGTTGGAAATTTTGTTATTGCCATTTCAATCTCACTGCTTGTTATTGGTGTGTTAAGAGTTTCTATTTCTTCCTGGTTTAATCTAGGAGGGTGGTAAATTTACAGGAGTGTATCTATCTCCTCTAGGTTATCTAGTGTGTGCACATCAAAGTGTTCACAGTAGCTTTGAATGATATATTGTATTTCTGTGGTATTGGTAGTAATATCTCCCATTTCATTTCTAATTGAGCTTATTTGGATTTTCTCTCTTCTTTTCTTGGTTAATCTCACCAATGGTCTATTAATTTAGTTTATCTTTTCAAAGAACCAACTTTTTGTTTCATTTATCTTTTGTATTGTTTCTGTCTGTTTCAATTTCATTTAGTTCTGCTCTGATCTTTGATATTTCATTTCTGCTACAGGGTTTGGGTTTGATTTTATCTCGTTTCTCTAGTCCCTTGAGGTGTGACCTTAGATTATCTATTTGTGCTCTTTTTGACTTTTTGATATAGATAATGCTATAAACTTTTCTCTTAGCACTGCTTTTGCTGTAAGAGGTTTTGATAGGTTGTGACATTATTATCATTTAGTTCAATGAATATTTTATTTTAATCTTGATTTCATTATTGACCCTACAATCTTTCAGGAGAAGATTATTTAATTTTCATGTATTTGCATGGTTTTGAGGGATTTTTTGGTGTTTGTTTCCAGTTTAATTCCACTGTGGTCTGAGAGAGTACTTGATATAATTTCAGTTTTCTTCAATGTATTGAGGCTTGTTTTGTGGCCTATCATATCATCTATGCTGGAGAATGTTTCGTTTGTTGATGAATAGAATGTATACTGGGCAGTTACTGGGTAGAATGTTCGGTAAACATCTGTTAAGTCCATTTGCTCTGGGGTGTAGTTTAAGTTCATTGTTTCTTTGCTGACTTTCTGTCTTGATGACCTGTCTAGTGCTCTCAGTGGAGTATTGAAATTCCCCACTACTATTGTGTTGCTGTCTATCTCATTTCTTAGGTCTAGTAGTAATTGTTTTATAAATTTTGGAGCTCCAGGATGGGTGTGGTGGCTGACATCTGTAATCCCAACACTTTGAGGGGCTGAGGCAGAAGGATCACTTGAGCCCAGGAGTTTAAGACCAACCTGGACAACACAGAGAGACGCTGTCTCAATTTAAACAGAAAAAGAAAAAGAAATAAATGAATAAATAAATGAATCTGGGAGCTCCAGTTTTAGGTGAATATATTTAGGATTGTGATACTCTCATGTTGAATCAGTCCTTGTATCATTATATAATGTCCCTCTTTGTCTTTTTTAACTGTTGTGGCTTTTTTATCCTGATAAAATTATTGCAAAAGGGATGTGTATTACATCACATGTACATATCATATCATTTACATAGTATGGCAAAACATTATATCACTCAAGCAATATTATCTTAATATCACATTTTATTCTTAAAATTGCAGATAATTTCTATATACAGAAATCATCTTAAGAAGTGATTTAATAAATATAATGTAGTTGAATTCATTGCTGAGAGGATAAACAAAGTATTCTCCATCCTTCAACAGCATTTGATATGCAGTTTGTTGTTGTACTTTAATCAGATAAAGTTAACAATAAAAATTTGTCTTATCTTTTCAATTTGTAAGTCTTGGTACTTTAATCTTTTCTAAACTGGATGATCTCATAGTGCCGATATAATCTTATGAAAATGGAGGATATTTAAGACACATTAATCTGATTCACATGTGTAATATGATTTTCCAAGACATGTCAAATGAAATTGGTTTAAAGATTGTTTTCTGTGTAGTTGTTCAAACGTTGCCAGTACTACTATCTGAAAGCCAATACACAGAGTGTGAGATGTGAAGGATCCTTCAATTTACATTTGTAATGTAAAAACACCTGAGGCTTGATAGAAAAAATAAGAATCAGTACAATGGAGTTATTTAAAAGTACTACCGTTTTGAAGGCATATATTTTATTTAGGAAATATTCTCTCTACCTCCTACATCCAGACTTTGAGAAAACATGGAATAACCTCTCTTAATATCAATATCAAATTTCACTTATCTATTAAAATTCACATATTTTAAAAATAAAATGCTATTTATTTCTTAGCTATTGTAAGCTTGTATTTGATATAGTTTGATTGGCATTGTTGTTTTTCTGTTAAGCAATTATTATTCTAACCAGTGCAAACAACTAGTCAACAAACTTTTTTAGTTATTAAAAATCAGATCTTACGACATACTAATAAAGTACATTTTATTTAATTTGATCGGTAAAAAGGTATGCTTCATTTTAATTTACATAATCACCTACAAACTCTTATATACTTTTAAATTGGTGTATGAAGTAACTTAATCTAGGATGTTTAATCAAGGAAAAGAAGAAGACATAAAAATAACTTTCTCCTGCTTAATATCAGATATTTATTTTATATAACTTACTGATGTTTAAATAATTGTGAAGCATAATTATTTATAATATTGGGTTAGGTCATGCATGCTATGGAAACCAATAACTCAAAAATATTAGTTATTTGAAGTTTTTTGAAGCAAGAAGATTTACTTGTTATTTATGTCATTTGTGTACCATGTATATTCTACAACATAGGCTATCCTTTATGTGTCCTTAGTCTGTAATCCAGAATAATAGCAAGGTCTTCATGTGGATGTTGCCATGCTAGAGAGATATAGAATAAATTTTTTAAAAGATAGAATTTGCAAGTCACTAATTGACTCTAAAAGTCCCTTCCCTTTCACTCACATTTTACAAAACTGGGTTCTAAAAGTATTTTCCCTGGACCAGCAACATCAGAATTGCCTAGGGACTTGTTAGAAATGTAAAAAGTTTCTGTCCCTAGCTCCAGAATTACTAAATCAGTAGCTCTGGGGTTGGGGCCTAGTAATCTATGTTTTAACCAGCTCTTTCGTAGATTTTGATGCTCAATGATGTTTAAAAACCATTGTCTATGGCAAACTTTGTCTAAAACTAACCTCAAAGAAATGGGAATGTGCAGTCAATTTAAGTGTTTTAAAGACAATCAGAAATATTTTGTGACTAATAATAGTGAATACAACATGAGATAAAATATGAGAAAAACATGGTTGTTGTTGGGTCCTAGTCATTCCTTTGATAGTTATTATTAAATTTAAATTTGTATCATATACTTAGTCAAAGGGAAACTTTGAGTTACAAAGATACAATATGTATGTAACACTTAAAGCTTACAATATAGATAGAGAGACAGACACTTTACCCAAATTGATGAGTAGTGACATGAAACAGTTTATGTTAATTGCCCATGTGGCCTTGTCAATCAACAAGTATGGGCTGATTGGCTGCAGTTTTATACTGAGACTTCCGAGACCATCACCAGATACATTATAAAAGATTGCTGAAGTCAATCTAATTAGGACTGTTCACATGGGTAGGGAGGAATAAAAGAACACACATGACATGTATTTGTATCTTAGTTTTTTTGTGTGTTGCTATAGTAGTCTGTTTTGTGTGGCTATCACAGACTGGGGTGTTTTATAAAGAAAATAATCTTGTTTATCACAGTTCTGGAGGTTGGGAAGTCTAATATCAAGGTGCTGATATCTTGCCAGAGCCTTCATGTTCAGTTATCCAATACCGGAAGGTGGAAAGACAAGAAGAGACTGAACTCACTTTTATAAACGCCCACTTTTGCAATAATTACCTCACTTCTGTACTAACCACACAAACCCATTCATGATGACAAAGCTATCATGGACTAATCACCTCTTAATGATCTCACTTCTTAATACCATCACAATGGCAATTCAATTTAACATGAGTTTTGGTGGAAGCATCCAAACTATGGCACTGTGCTATCCCTATTTATTCAAAAAGTGAAACAATTTATGCTAAGATACTAGGTTTAGAAAAGAAAAAAAGTATCAAGTAGATAATAAAAATGAACAATTGTCCTAAAGACACATTATGTTGCTCTTATACTAAAAGAGTTTCTGAAATGCTGACAGGTGAGAGAGATACAGTATTACATATAGAGTCATTACTTCCTATATGGCTCTATTTCTTTTCGATCATATCATTAATAGGCCAGTTTACTTCTTAGCACAAAAGAATAAAGTTTTATTTTTGGCTGAATGCATTTTAATTCTTATCTTTACAGAAGAATACCATCGTTTATCTTTTGTTGATTTATCATTGTATGCACTTAAAGCTTTTTAGTCTTCTTTTTACCTTTGTGTTTACCTACCTTTCTAAATAAAACCTCATGAAATATTCTTTTATTTAGTACTGTTTCTTTGTAATCAATATTATAAAGCTGCTCTGACTTAACTTTATAATTTTCCTTGATAATTTTAAACTTAAGTTTATTTACTATTATTTACTGTATCTAATATTACATGCTTGAATTAGTATCATAGATTTATTTAGTCTTTTGTATAATAATACAAAGCTTATATTTGTATGTTAGCAAATAATAAAAAGAAACTAAATTTGTTTTTTCCTTAACAATAGTTAAATATGGAACTTTACACCAGGACAGAAAAGGTGGGTAATTCTATTTTTGTAGCCTTCTTAATGACTAGAATTTACAATAATATTATGGTATAGTAACACAAATTTATATTTGGATTATAATTTTACATTTTTATATTGAATTGTCTATCACAAAATTTAGAATGAAACACTTAAGCAAACCTCTAACAAATGTGCATGCATGACAAAGGGTAGAAAATGTAAAAGTCAAAATAAAAGTAAATATGAAGAGAAAGGACAATCTCTCTGAGGAAAATTTTAAGAGAATTTACAAATAATTTGCTAATACTAATATTAACTCACACATTATTTGCTTAAATCATATAAATAGCCTAAATTTCTAGATATGACATTGTTAAAAAACAGTTTTAAATTGTCTTTTTTGAGTGGCAACAAAGTTTTAAAAATTGTGTTGAATTTATTTTTCAATTGAAAATTAAAAACTTTTTATATTTATTATGTATATGTTGTTTTGAAATATATATACAGTGTGGAATGATTAAATTCAGCTAACTAACATATGCATCACTTCACATATTTATCTTTTTTTGTGGTGAGGACACTTAACATTTACTCTCTTAGTAATTTTCAAGAATACATTATTATTAACTATAGCCACTATGTTTTACATGAGATGTCTCATATTTATTGCTCATATCCCATTGTAATTTTGTATTCTTTGCCAAATAACTTCCCAACCCACACACTAACCTCTGGAACCACAATTTTATCCTTTCTTTCTAGGACTTCAAACTTTTAGATTTCACAAGTAAGTGAAAAGATGCAGTATTTGTCTTGCTGTGCATGGTTTACTTCACTTATCATTATGTCCCTCAGGTTCGTCCACATTGTTGCAAATGACAGGATTTCATTCATTTTTAAGACTGAATAGTACTCCATTATGTAAATATACCAGATTTTCATTGTCTATTCATTCACTGATTAACATGGGTTAATTCTATATGTTGGTTATTGTGAACAATGCTGCAATGAACATGAGAGTACAGATATATTCTTGACATATTAATTTTATTTTATTTGGCTATATACTCAATAGTAGCTAGATCATATGATAGTTCTATTTTTAATTTTTGAGGAAACTTCACATTGTTTTTCATAATAGTTGTTACTAATTTACACTCAGTATACAAGAGTTCCCTTTTCTCCACATTCTTTCCAAAATTTGCTTTCTTTTCTCTTTTTGATAACAACCACTCTAACTAGGGTGAAGTAATATCTCACTGTGGTTTTAATTTGCATTTACCTGATTAATGATTTTGAGCTTTTTAAAATAAATACTTGTTGGCAATTTGTATGTCATCTTTTGAGAAATGTCTATTAAAATTTTTTTGACTATTTTTTAATCAGGTTATTTGTTTTCTTATTATTTTGTTATTGGAGTTTCTTACATATTTTAGATATTATGTGCAAATATTTCCTTCTATTCTGTAAGTTGTCTTTTTACTCTTGTAAAAACAAGACCCAACTATATACTGCCTACGAAAGAGTCACTTCATCTGCAGGGACACAGGTAGTCTCAAAGTGAAGAACTAAAAAACAAATATTCCATCCCAATGAAAACCAAAGAGAAGGAGTAGTTCTACCTATATCATAAAATTGACTTTATGTCAAAAACTGTGAAACAAGACAAATAAGGTTATTATGCAATGATAAAGGAGTTAAATCATGAAAAAATATAACAATTGCAAATACATATGCATGCAATATCAGAGCAGAAATTATATCATGCAAATAATAGTAGATCTGAAGTTAGAGATGCACTGTAATATTATAATAGCAGAGTACTTCAATACCCTACTATCAGCAATGGAAAGATCATCAAGGCAGAAAACCACTAAGAAAATACGAGACTTAAACTACACTTTGGAACAAATGGAGTAAACAGACATACACTGAACGTTCTACACACCATTAGCGGAATACACATTCTTCTCAAGTGCACATGCAACATCCTCTATGATAGATCATGTATTGAGCCACAAAAAGAGTCTTAATGAATTTTTAAAGATTAAAATAATATCATGTATTTTTTCTGACCACAAAATATGAAACTAGAAACCAGTAACAGGAGAAATTTTAGAAAATTTACAAATACATGAAAATTAAATAACACCCTCCTGAGCAACCAATGGATCAATGAAGACATTGAAAGTGAAATCAGACCACAGTGCAATCAAATTAGAACTCAGGATTAAGAAACTCATTCAAAACCGCTCAACTACATGGAAACTGAACAATCTGCTTCTAAATGACTATTGGGTACATAATGAAATGACGGCAGAAATAAAGATGTTCTTTGAAACCAATGAGAACAAAGATACAACATACCAGAATCTCTGAGACACATTTAAAGCAGTGTGTAGAGGGAAATTTATAGCACTAAATGCCCACAAGAGAAAGCAGGAAAGATCTAAAATTGACACCCTAACATCACAATTAAAAGAACTAGAGAAGCAAGAGCAAACACATTCAAAAGCTAGCAGAAGGCAAGAAATAACTAAGATCAGAGCAGAACTGAAGGAGGTAGAGACACAAAAAACCCTTCAAAAAATCAATGAATCCAGCAGCTTGTTTTTTGAAAAGATCAACAAAATTGATAGACCGCTAGCAAGACTAATAAAGAAGAAAAGAGAGAAGAATCAAATAGATGCAATAAAAAATGATAAAGGGGATATCACCACTGATCCCACAGAAATACTATCTACCATCAGAGAATGCTATAAACACCTCTGCAAATAAACTAGAAAAACTAGAAGAAATGAATAAATTTCTGGATACATACACTCTCCCAAGACTAAACCAGGAAGAAGTTGAATCCCTGAATAAACCAATAACAGGCTCTGAAATTGAGGCAATAATTAAAAGCCTATCAGCCAAAAAAAGTCCAGGACCAGATGGATTCACAGTCGAATTCTACCAGAGGTACAAAGAGGAGCTGATACCATTCCTTCTGACACTATTCCAATAACAGAAAAAGAGGGAATCCTCCCTAACAAACTTTATGAGGCCAGCATCATCTTGATATGAAAGTCTGGCAGAGACACAACAAAAAAAAGAGAATTCTAGACCAATGTCCCTGATGAACATTGATGCAAAAATCCTCAATAAAACACTGCCAACCGAATACAGGAGCACCTCAAAAACTTATCCACCATGATCAAGTTGGCTTCATCCCAGGGATGCCAGGCTGGTGCAACATACACAAATCAATAAACATAATCCATCATAGAAACAGAACCCAAAGGATTATAAATCATGCTGCTATAAAGACACATGCACATGTATGTTTATTGTGGCACTATTCACAATAGCAAAGACTTGGAACCAACACAAATGTCCATCAGTGATAGACTGGATTAAGAAAATGTGTCACATATACACCATGGAATACTATGCAGCCATAAAAAAGGATGAGTTCATGTCCTTTGTAGGGACATGGATGCAGCTGGAAGCCATCATTCTCAGCAAACCATCGCAAGGACAGACAACCAAACACCGCATGTTCTCACTCATAGGTGGGAATTGAACAATGAGAACACTTGGATACAGAGTGGGGAACATCACACACTGGGGCCTGTCCTCGGGTGGGGGTGGGGGGATGGGGGAGGGATAGCATTAGGAGATATACCTAATGCAAATCACGAGTTTATGGGTGCAGCACACCAACATGACACATGTATACATATGTAACAAACCTGCACATTTTGCACATGTACCCTAGAACTTAAAGTATAATAATAATTTTTTTTTTTTAAGTGAAATTCAACTGTGCGCGGTGGCTCAAGCTTGTAATCCTAGCACTTTGGGAGGTCGAGGCTGGCGGATCATTTCAAGACCAGCCCGACCAACATGGTGAAACCCCATCTCTACAGAAAATACAAAATTAGCCGGGAGTGTGGTCCATTTCTGTAATCCCAGCTACTCGGGGGCTGAGGCCAGAGAATTGCTTGAACCCGGGAGGCAAAGGTGGTGGTGAGCCGAGATCACATCATTGCACTCCAGCCTGGGCAACAACTGCAGAACTCCATCTCAAAATAACTAACTAAATAAATAAATAAAAGTGAAATTAAAAAATATCTGGAGAAAAATGAAAATGTAATGTAAATGTAATGTAGCAAAACTTATGGGATGCAGTCAGAGCAACTTTCTAAGAGGGAAGTTTGTAAGTTAATAAGGTCCAAACAAAAAAAAAAAAGAGAGATCCTATTTAAACAAGCTAATTATGTACTTCAAAAACCAGAAAAACAAACTGAGCCCTAAGCCAGCAAAAGTGAAAAATAATAAATATTAAACTAGAAATAAGTAAAATAGAGACAAGGAAAGAACAGAAAAGATAAATGTAACTAAGTTTTTTTTTTAAGATCAATTTGATAAATCTTCATAGAGAAATACTAAGAAGAAAAACAAGAAGACTCAAATAAATAAACAGAAATGAAAGAGGAGGCCTTGCAATAAATATCATAGAAGTACAAAGGATCGTAAGAGAAGACTATGAACAACATATGCCAATAAATTGGATAACTTAGAAGAAATAGAGACATTCTTAGACACATAAAACCTACCAAAACCGAATCTTGAGGAAACAGAAAACTTGAACAGAATGATAACCAGCAAGAAATTAAACAAGTAATGAAAATTCTCTTACCAAAGAAAAGCCCATGACCTGATGACTTTACTGTTGAGTTCTGCTACAGATTTTAAAAAGAACTTACACTAATCTTTCTTAAACTTTTCAAAAACATTGACAAGGGAATACTTCGAAATTCATTTTACAAAGCAAGCATTACACTAGTAGAGCCAGACAACAATAACACAATAAAGGAAATCACAGAACACTATTGCTGATGAACATAGATGAAAAAGTCTTCAACAAAATATTAGCAAACCAAATTCAGTATCACTGTAAAATAATCATTTACCACAATCAATTGAGATTTATCCCAGGGATGTCAAGATGGTTCAATATGTGCAAATAAATCCGATATATCACATTAACACAGTGAAGGACGGAAAAACATATGATTATTTCAATAGAGGTAGAAAAATCATTTGACAAAATTCAGCGTTACTTCATAGTAAAAACTCTCAACAAGTTAGGTATAGAAGGAAAGTATCTCAACACAATAAAGGCCTGATATGACAAACCCACAGCTTACATCATACTGCTAATTCATACTGTATGGATTGGATGCTGAGAACTAAGACAAGGGTGCTCATTCTTGTCGCCTCTATTTTATATAGTTCTGGAAGTCCTAGCCAGAGAAATTAGGTAAGAGAAGAAATAAAATACTTTCCAACTGGAAAACAAGAAGGTAAATATACCATGTGTGCAAAAGACATGATTTTATATATAGGAAATCACAAAGATTCTGCCAAAAAACTATTAGAACTAATAAATTCAGTAAAGTTGCAGGATACAAAATCAACACATAAACATCAGTAGTTTTTTGATACACTAACAATGAACTATCCAAGAAATAAATCAAGAGAACAATTCTATTTACATTAATATCAAAAATAAAGTACTAGTAAAATGCATAGGAATAAATTTAACCAAAGAGGTTAAAGACCCATACACTGAAAACTATAAAACATCAATTGAAGATTGGAAGAAGATACAAATAATGAAAATATGGCCCACACTCATGGATCATAAAATGAGTATTATTAAAATGTCTATACTACTCAAATCTACAGATTCAATGCAATACCTATGAATATACCAATAAAATACTACTGATATAGTAAAAGCAATCCTGAATTTATATGAAACCATGAAAGACTGAATAACCGAAGCAATCTTGAGAAAAAGAACGTAACTGGAGATGTCACACTAACTTCAAAATATATCACAAAGCTATATTAATCAAAACAGCATGATACTGGCATCACAATAGATATGTAGACCAATGGAATAGAATAGAGAGCCCAGAAACAATTCCATGAATTTACTGTTAATTGATTTTTGACAAAGTTTCCAAGAATACACAATAGCAAAAGAACATTCCCTTTCAGAAACCATGTTGTGACAACTGTACAGTCACATAAAAAAAATGAAATTAGATTATCATCTCACACCATATACACAAATCAAAATTGATTAAATAATAAATGTAAGACATGAAACTGTAAAACTAGTAGAAAATTAAAAAAAAAAAAAAAAACGGAAAAACTCTCCATGATATTGGCTTGGACAATGATTTCTTTGATATGGCCCATAATGCACAGGCAAAAAAGCAAAAATAGACAAATGGATTATATCCAACTAAAAAGGTTCTGCCCAGTCAAGAAAACAATCAATTACATTGCCTTCTAGTGTTATTTTACTTCTCCATTTTAGTTTGAGATACTTGAAAGTTGAATGAACAAAACTGTTCATTCCATTTAGGAAAGTAGATATAGAATTTGAACTTATGTCTTTTAACATATTGGTTTTATCTGACTTGTTACATTTTAGAGAATATGTCAATGGGCTCATTGAATACTTTGATAGATTTAGATTTCCAAAGTAACTCAATGTGTGTGAGAGGAAAAGAGAGAGAGGAAAAGACAGAGAGACAGAGACAGAGATAGAGAGACAGAGAGGGAAGGACGAAGGGAGAGAACAATTTTATTTTTTCTCAGTATTTCTTAGTGTTTATGTTTCAATGATTTATGCCTAAATTCAGACGTACACATCTCCCAAATTATACAGTATGTGGACCCTCTAACACATGTTTTGTATAAGTTTTTATCCAGGTCTCTGGGATCCACAAAAATCTGGCTTATTTTTGTTTGTTGGTATCTGCCTACTATTTACAAATGGACTGAATAGGTATATAAACAGTAAATATTCAATTTCAGTCTAACTTTTCAGTAAAATATTTCAAGGTAGTTCTGCTTTATAAAATGACACGTTCAAGTTTTAGCTATTTATTATTTGAAATTAACTATTAATGTTGTTACATTTGGTTAAATATTATCACCCATATTAGATGCCAAGTTCAAAAAATATCCCATCAGACCAACTTAACCCAAAAGCCATTCTGCCTCTATGCACGCTGCTCTGCAAATTTCCCAACTACACCTTTGCTTAAGAATAAATTCTTTCAAAATAATGAAATTATCATTGATAAAATTTATTCTTAAAGATCTTAGGTTTTTTTCTTTCTAAATATCACCTCTCAAAATGTTAGACGTGTTAAATATTGGTCATTTTTATTCATTCAATAATAATAATATTGATGAAGATGCCCAGTTAAGCACATTCCACTATATAAACTATTTGGTATTTATAATAAAATTAAAATATGATTCCCAAATACAAGGGGAGTGAGTATTCAGTAATAATTTTAAGCCATATTCATGCAGATTCTTAATGTGGTTTTATTTCTTCAGTGATAATCCTTATATAGAGTACATTTATAAGGATTTTTCTATTTCGTGTGTGACTTGTACAGAACCTTGTTGCATTCTTTTATTAATATAGTTACTTTGATCCTAGTTTTCACAAAATTGCAATCAAAATAAGATTAATTTCTTTAATATCAAAATTATATTAAATCATCTTTATATCTCCCAACAGTACTTGAATACATTACATTTATTTATTTTATATATTGCTGTACGCTTATTTTTTTTAAAGAATGTTTGCTTAGCATCAAGTGGCCATGTTCTAGAGTTGGGGTTTTATTCCAGCTTTCACACTTACTATTAAAATGAAGTGGGTTTAATACATTTTCTGAGGTTCGGATTTCTCTACTCTAAAGCAGTGCTAACAACATAAACTGTTCAGAAACTTGTGAATTTTCTTTGAGCTAACAAATCTGTTTCTATCTGATCTTCTGAAATAATTGTTAGTTTTCCACAGTATTATAGCTGCTCTTAGCTATATATTTTTCTTCCTTTTACTTTATTTGGGTTTACTTTTTTTCTTACTTATTTCAATGCTTACCATATTGAAATAAATACTATCTTTTTTATATTTTATTTACTGAATACTATGTAGTAATATTTATCGCTAAATAACACTGCTGCTTTAGATGCATGACACACATGTTGACGTTTATTAGTTATGTTATCGTTAGGCTTCATATGTTTTACTATGTCTGTTAAGAAATGTTTTACTGCACACATTTTTTAACTATGTAATTTAAAGTCTCCGAGATAAAATTTGTCCTTGTTATTACTTTAAAACTGTATTGAACTGTTTTCAGAGAAATATCAGGTATGATACAATCTACAAGAATTCTTGGTAGTTGTCTTTGGAATATTTGTCATTCAGAAAATAATTTTTCATGTCCATTTAAAACCAATAAAGTAATGTTTGTGTGCAGAAAAGTCTATGTACATTTGATTAAGTTTATTGAATACGCAAGTCAAATCTTCTATATCCAACAGTACCAGACATCAAGACTGACTATAAAGCTATAGGAATAAATTTAGCGCAAGCATGTACGAACTGATCATTAGAACTAAAGACACTACAAAAACTGACCCGAGGTTTCCTTAATTATAAAAGTGGTAACACTACCATTAAGAAGAGGGAATGGATGACATTTTCAATAAATGAAATGGGGTCAACCGAATAAAAATGTAGAGAGATTATACACACACACACTCACACACAGTGACCTCAAGTTCACAACATACAAAGACATAAATTCCATGTGGACTGTGGCTTTAAATGTGGAAGGCAAAAGAATAAACACCGAGATTTTAGAAGACAAAAAAATATATCATTGTGATCTTGGTGTAGTCACAGATTTCTCAAATAGGAAACAGAAAAAGAGTTAAATAATGGGGGAAAAAAAAATTAACTATAATTAGCCACTTCCATTCATCAAAAGACATTGTTAATTAGCTAATTCTGAAAAGAGAGTCTTCTATGAAAAATGTCTTTAAACCATGAAAGTTAAGACAATTAGACAAATTAGCGGAAAAACATCAAAATCCTTAAATGAACACTTCATATGTGATTGTGTGTGTACATAATATATATATGTACACACACACACATATATATGTGATACATATGCTTATGACAATGAAAAAAAACCACTAAAACCTGAAACCACTACAAACTTATGACAATTACTAAACTATAACATACTAGAAAATACTGGTGTTGATAAGGAGATGAATCAATCAGAGTTCACAATTCTTTGTTATCTTCTAAAGATGAGCATCTGCCTAGCTTATTACCCAAGGGTATCATTATTAGGTAAAGACTCCATGAAATAGAAACATACATCCCCTTGATGACACATACTACAATTTCTAATAGCCATCACACTTGTAAGATTGTAATTCTGAAATGCCACAAGTGTTCATCGAGTTTAGAATGGATAATTATGATGTATTTATATAATAGAATACTGTAAAGCAATTTAAAATAAATGAGTTACAAGTGCTTGCAAAAATAAAGGTTGATCTTACAAAGGTGATGTTAGGTTAAATAAGTCAGAGATAAAAGATTAAAAACTATATACTATGATTCCATATCTACATCTCTATCTCTCTATACATTTAAGCAAAACTTATCAACACTCTTATAAATCACAGTATTGATCACACAATAGAAAGGTTAGTAATGAGAAAGGAACATATGAGACAAAACTATTTTTTTAGATGTGTGCATAATATGCAGCTCTTTGATCCATGTGGTGTTTACAAATACATGCTCAATTTATGGAAATGTATTGAGCTGCTCAATAATGATTATTGATTATTTCTTTTTATATACTATATTTTAGTAAAATATATACTTAATGAGCTTTGTCTTACTTGATGTGTCACGTGATGAGACAGTAATGTACCCATTCTGTTTATAAACTTGTCAATTTCTCCTTTTGATTGTAGGATATCTTCTAAAAGGTATAAAAAGTGACAATTTGAAGAATTACTTTTTAGAATAGGCATGGTAAGGGAAAATAAATATGTATAATTTATTAGTAAGCTAGAAAATATCAATTAAAACTTTAATTTTCTGTTCTTCACTAATACATACCTCTTTATACATTTTAAATGTATGTTAATATCAGAGATGGTAAGGATGTGAAATAACAACGCATTTCTTATTCATTCTTGATAATATTGTAAATTCTTTAACTACATTTGCATTTTCTAGTAACATTGATTAAAAACACATTCTAAGACTCAATAGTTCCACTAATTTATATATATATGTGTGTGTGTGTGTATATATATATATATACACACACACTTGAATTTCTTACCAATCTGCCTCTGAAGACTGTACCAAATGATTCATAGTAGGATTGTTTGCAATAGTAAAACAATTACAATCAGCTTAAATTGTCATCAGCAATAAAATAATTTTTGCTGAATTTTTGCAATATAATATTATTAAATAATATGGATGGATTAGAGATATACTTTCTAACATATAAATTTTAGTGAACAATAAGTCACAAAAAAATGTTTAGACTGAATATATATACTTATAAAATTTGAGCAAAATATAAAGAAATACATTGTTTAAGTCTGCAAAATTTTGTGGTAATCATATACAAGAAATTAAAGTAGGCCAGGCACAGTTGCTTACACCTGTAACCCCAGCATTTCAGGTGGCTGAGAAGAGCAGATCACTTGAGGTCAGGAGTTTGAGACTAACCTGGCCAAAATGGTTAAACCCCCTGTCTACTGAAAACAAACAAACAAACAAATTAGCTGGAAGTGCTGGCACACGCTTGTAATCCCAGCTACTTGGGAGGCTGAGGCGGGAGGATCACTTGAACTCAGGAGTCAGAGGTTGCAGTGAACCAAGATCGTGCCACTGCACTCCAGCCTGGGCAACAGCCAGTGAGACTCTGTCTCAACAAATAAAATAAAAAGGAATAAATTAAAGTAATTACAAACACAAAACTCATAACGGCAATTGTATCTTATATTTAAGTATAATTTACATATCACCAATCTTTACATTTTAAATATTTCTAAGAATCCATTAAATTAATATAATTGTGCAATCATTACTGCAATGCAATTTAAAAGCTCTCACATCCTCCAAATATTTTACCTGCAAACATTACACTTAATCCATATTCTGAACCACAGCTCCCAACAACTAATAATTTTTTATTTGTATACTTTTGCCTCTTCTAGATATGACATACAAATTGAGTCATATTATATGCTATTTTTGTATCTGGCTTCTGTCACTTAGAATGCTATTTTTGAGATCTATGCATGCAATTGTGTTGATCAGTGGTCCATTCTTCTTTAGCTGTATTGTATTCAATTTTATAAGGATTTATAGTTGATATATAAATCAATTTTGAGCTAACTGGCAATGAACAATACTGAGTATTGTAATTCATAAATACGACATGACTGTTCATTTGTCTAGATCTTCTTTTTTTAAATACTGCTTTATATATTTCATGGTAGAGGTCTTGCATGTCTTTTGCTAAATGTGTTCCTATATATGTTATGATGGTATTATCTAGATACATTTTTATTTCAACTTTGATTATTTTTATTAAGACATTTACATATAGTTGGTTTTGATATTAACTATTTTGTATTCTGTGATCTTAACTTATTACTTCAGATCAACTTTTTTTGTAGATTATTTAGGGAGTTCCACATACAAAATTATATCATGTAGAAAGAGATAAGGTTTAATTTCTTTATTTCTAACCTTTACTTTTTTTTTTTTTTTTTTCCTTATTGCACTAGCTAGGTAGTTTACTATAATACTGAATAGAAGTGGTAGAGCAAAAACCCTAGTCTTGTTCTTAATCTTAGAGGGAAAGTATTCAGTCTTTCACCATAAGTATAATGTAACCTGTAACTTTTTCTTTCCTAGTGGCCCTTGAAGAGATTAAGGAAATTCGCTTTTGTTGCAAGTTTTCTGAGAAGTTTCATCATTAATCCATGTTGTACTGTTTTTTGACTCTATTGAGATGATTACATTCTTTATGTCTTTTATTACTTCAAAATGGCATATATTAATTGAATGTTTAGATATTAACCCTTTTGGCATTCCAGTTGATTGGAATATATTATTTTATGTATTGCTGGATTTACCTGTGAAATTTTTGAATCTATTCTCAGCATTTTTGCTTCCGTGTTCATGAAGAATAATGATATGTAGTCTTTTCTCCTTGTGTAGTAATTTTCTGGCTTTGGTGTCAGAGTAGTACTGATCTTGGGTTGTCTGTAAATTTTCTGAAAAATTGTTCACTTTTATGTTTTGTTCAATATTTTTAATTTTTAAAACTATTATTAAAGAATGAACCTAATGCGAAATGACATTTGCAAACATATAGGTTAATCAAATAAGCCTTAACTATTTTTTTAAAAAGGGCTACTTTTAATGAGTTACTACTGTACAAATGCAAAGGAATTAAAATATGAGAAAATTACAACAACATCCATAAACTGAAGATAATGCTTGTTAATGCACTCTAAGGTCCTTGGACTGTCAACGAGAAGTTTTGCTTCCTCACTACAGGCCTTTTCTCAGCAGGCTCGTGCAGCACAGAGTGATTCTCTAGTTCATGCACACACAGCTTCTCCTGTGTCCTACTTGCAGAAGGACTGGTCTCTGGATGACCTGGGTTGACCTGCCTCTTTTTCTTCCTTGTGGAATTCTTGCAATTCTCAGGCAAAATGAACCAAGAATGCAACATTCTGAGATAAGGAAGAAATGTCCAGTGGAACTCAGGCTCTTTCCTCACTCCTCCTAGAACAGGATGTTCTGCAACACTTGTATTTAGACAGCTTAGTTGCATGCAGGTTATATAAACTCAGGACAGAGCACTTTTAGGGTCCCCATCAGCTGTAGTGCAACGTGGGGTACATGCAGACAAGACTCCAATGATTTTAGGCAGCTGTTCTGAGCATTGGAGGACCACCTCGCCATGAATCCTTAGCTTTTGTTTATCCTTCCTGCCTATGTGTAATAAATCTGCTTTTCTTCATTTGTTGTATAAATGTTCTTTCTCTCTGGATTCATGCGATTGGCAGAGAATCTTTTCATTGCCCTGGCAATCAGTACTCAGTGACCATGATGCATACCTACATCGGTTTTATTGCTTGACCATATTGTCCAATATGTCCCTCAGGTTCCATTCACTTTCCTTCAATCTCTTTTCCTTTTGTCCCTCAGACTCAATAATTTCACCTCTCTTATCTTCAAGTTTACTGATTCATTTCTCTACCTTCATTGAATTCATTTTTCTGCATTAAACTTTTCACTGGAAGTTTTGTTAATTTATTATGTATAGCCTGGATCCCATTACTCTTTTTTTTTTTTTTCCCAGGTCAAAACATTTCCAATTTCCTAATGGTTCTTTTCCACCCTAAAGAAAAATATGCAAGTTCAAGTCACAATTCTAACTCAAATCTGACCTCAAATTCCTGCAGCAAATTCTTTCTGTAATATTCAGCTTCACAATTTCTTTGTGGTTTCTTTTTTTTGGTTTTCTATGTCTTTATTCATATTTCCATTTTGTTCTTACATTCTTTTATTGTCATTACTCACAAGCGTAGTTCTTTGAGTATCTTTAATACAGTTGTTTTAAAGTCTTTGTCTAGCAGATCCACCGTCAAGTCTTTTTGAGGGACAGTGTCTACTGATTTACTTATACATAGAAACAATTTTTCTGTTTCTTTATATGCCTTGTGATTTTTTTTTTATTGAAAACCGAACATTTGAATATAATAGCGTGGTAACTCTGTCAATGAGATTCTCCACTTCCCCCTGAGTTTGCTGTTTGTATTACTATTTTGTGGTTTTTGATTTTTTTTTTTTTTTTTCTTTTTTAAGACTCTCTGTGCCAAGGATCCACCTGAGGTGTTAAAGTTAGGTCCTTTTGTTTCTTTTCTGAGCCTGTGCCTTTCCCTGGGCATCTCTGGTCCTTTTAAATTTTCTCCGGGTATGCAGTTGCTTTTGAAAGTCCTAGACTTTAACATTTGGCTCCCAAAGGGAGAAAAGAATAAAAATAAAAGAGAGAAGTATTTCAATTCATTAAACACCAGGAAGTCACTTTAACCACAAGGGGAGGAGTAGGTTTGCAACAATGGATGGAAATACAACAGTAGCTTCTCAACTCTTTGTACCTCTGTGATCAGAAGCAGCAATTAGAACAGAGATCCTCCATATGTGAAGGATGAGGGGTTTTTTTCATTTGTGTGCTTTTTCCTTTTCTTCATCTTGACTTCCTTGAGCTTTATGCAGACTTCTTTAGGAAAATAGGGACAGCTGTTAGCCATGAGGCATGGGTGGAGGATGGCTAGCTGCTACTGCACTAAGAGATTAAGTTGACCAAAATTGCTTGCAATACACCATCCAATCTTTCTCCTGGAAGTTGCAAGCCTTCAATAGTTTCCAGAGTCTCAAACTAGCTACATCAGATCAATTCTGATGTCTAGGTAGTAACATAGATCTTTTGCGCTGCCTACTACACTATTTTTCCAGAATCTTTCTAGAAATGTAAAATTGTTACATTTTTAACATAAATGTAATTTTTCAAAATTGCATCTTATTATATATTGTATGTAATTAAAACCAATTTAATTTTGGATATTTATTTTTTATTCAGTACTCTTTGTAAACTTCATTATTTTAATCACTTCAATCCTTTAAACAGTATTCTGAAATTTTATTCATTATGTTATTGTATTTCAACTTCTTGAAGAGCTAGTTTCCCTTTCTAATGTGTCACACGTTCCTAGTGTTAATTTTTTTCAAAATTTCTTTTTCTGAGCTTTTATTTGTATGTGTTATTTTGTTAATTTTTATTTTACCATTTGTTTTGTTTTGTATGAACATTATATAAAATCAGAATTGTGAAACTCCAGTACTCTGTTATTATTTTAAATTTGGATTGATTTTTGGAGATTCTCAGAACTAGAGAATTTTTATGTGACTTAGAGATTCTTCAGTGTAACTTGGAAATTCTTACTACACATGGCTAGTATAAATAAATGTAAAATATACAAACGTTGTGATTTTATCATTCTGCACATTTAAGCAAACAAATTTAAAATAGAAATTAAAATTGGCCAGGCGCGGTGGCTCCCGCCTGTAATCCCAGCACTTTGGGAGACCGAGGCGGGCAGATCACGAGGTCAGGAGATCAAGACCATCCTGACTAACACGGTGAAACTCCGTCTCTACTAAAATTAGAAAAAAATCAGCTGGGCGAGGTGGCGGCGCCTGTGGTCCCAGCTCCTCGGGAGGCTGAGGCAGGAGAATGGCGGGAACCCGGGAGGCGGAGCTTGCAGTGAGCCGAGACCGAGATCGCGCCACTCACTCCAGCCTGGGCAACAGAGCGAGACTCCATCTCAAAAAAATAAATAAAATAAAATAAAATAAAATAAAATAAAATAAAATAAAATAACATAAAATAAAAATGTATCTACAACATTTTTAATGGTAAAAGTATCTTTCAAATATTTACATATTCCTCTATTAAAATGTTAACCATTATAATAATCAATTTATGAATCCATTACATAATTTTTACTGCAAGAATAACTTGATTTGGCACTTATTTTATTATTCCATTAGGCTACTGTAATAAAGTTCCACGAACTGGATGGATTAAAATAACAAAAAATATTATTTCATAGTTCAGAGAACTGGCTATTTAAAATCAAGATGCTGGCAGGGTTGGTTCCTTCTGAGACCTGTGAGGGAGAATGTGTTCTGTACCTCTTTTCTAGCTTTTGATGGCTACTGGCAGTCTGACACTATTTAACTTTCAAATGCATCATCTCAATATCTACCTTGATCTTCACATGATACTCTCTTTGCTTTTGTTTATATGATATTATTATTGTGAGGACACTAGGGGAGCTCACTCTATCCCAACATGACTCCATCTTAACTTAAGATATTTAAATACAATTTAGGTATATTTGCGATGAGCCTATTTCCAAATAAAATCATATTCGAATGTACATTGGATTAGGACTTCAACATATCTTTTATGGGAGTGGCAGCACAATTCTATTCATAACTTTGGTAAACATTGTACTTAATAGATAATCCTTATAATTTAATCACTTTTGATTTATGACAGCTATAACAATTTTGTTCATTGACCTTTTGACTTAAAGTTTCATGAAGTTAGCATGTACAGCCTGGATCCCATTACCCTTTTTGTTTCAAGTCAAAACGTGTCCAATTTCCTAATGGTTCTTTTTCTCTCCTAAGGAAAAATATGCAAGTTCAAGTCAGAATTCCAAAAGATTATTCTAACCGTCACCATGTCCAATATATTTACATTGCTATAAATTCCTCCTATTGAATATGTTTAACTCTAACCTCTTCCATTTAGGTCTTCTACAAAAATCTAAATCTAGGTGAAAATATCAATCTTTTAAAGAAATTAAATGTGCTTGGGGTATCCAGATTGCCTCTTCTCCTCCTTATGATTTCAACACATTCTTCACAAAGATACTAAAATTTTAAAATATAAAAATAATAAAGTCATTTACTCAGGTGAAGCATGTCACTGGCTACCACTGTGGCCCTCAAAGTATTGTATTATCTGGCATTTTCCAACCTTGCTATTCTTATATCATGCTATTCACTGTCTTTAGTTTAATCTATAATCACATGCTTTTTTTTTTTTTTTTTCATTTCTAATGGTTGTTTTCTTCCTGTCCATTTTCACTTGCTATTTACTATTCCAAAAATCTTATACCCTACCCTAACCTCTACTTCCTCACATACTAAATTGAATATCATGCTTCAGTTTAATGGGATTTTCCCTCTGGAAATCTTTCTTGATCTTGGAGTCCAGCTAACATTTTATAGCATGTGTCTTTCTCTCTAAAGTTGACACAACGGTAATATATGATTTATTCTAGTAAAAAGAGTTCATTATTTCTCTGTTTCACATTTGAAATTCAGTAGAGTAAAAGCTTTTAGAACTTTAGGTAGAAGCAACATTAGATTTGAATTCTTCTGTAATCTAGGACAAGCAGCTACTTGGATATACACTTAGCACTCAATATCAGCTTGCTAAATGAATGACCATCTCTATGCTGATTACCTCCAAGTCTATAACCAATTCCAGGCACAATATTTCCACATAAATGTCCCATGAACTTCTTAAACTACACATTTGTAATTTGCACACTTAATTGCCAAACAAGAAATGTCTGTTGTTGTCTTACTCCTTATTCACATACCACACCAAAACCTACCAAAAATCCCAATGCTTTTTTTCCTAAATATAGTCTAAATTCATCTACTCCTCTGCATTCCTGTTACGCCACTTTACAACACCTTTACTCATTAAATATATACTGCAAAAGCTTCCTAGTTGAACTTTCAGAAACAATGTTGACACCATATAAACTGTTCTTTTACAGCAAATTGATGTTTGTTTTATATGCACATTTGTCTTTCACTCACCTTCTTGATATACTATAATAATTTCCCATTTTCCTTAAGTTCCAAAAGGTTTAAAGGCCCTATGCTAATAAGAAGGTGTTACTCAGCTGGGCGCCGTGCCTCACGCCTGTAATCCCACCACTTTGGTAGGCCAAGCAGCGTGGATCACCTGAGGTCAGGAGTTCGAGACCAGTCTGGCCAACATACTGAAACCACATCTCTACTAAAAATAGAAAAAAAATTAGCTGGGCACAGTGGCAGGCACCTGTAATCTCATCTACTTGGGAGGCTGAGGCAGGAGAATCATTTGAACCCAGGAGGCAGAGGTGGAGGTTGCAATGAGCTGAGATGGTGCCATTGCACACCAGCCTGGGCAACAAGAGTGAAACTGTTTTAAAAAAAAAAAAAAAGTTACTAATAATTTAAAAAGTTGGATTTGTATGTGTGTAGTAGTGTAACAGTACAACATTGTTTAATTTGCAATCGAGGATTTTTATATGCTTATTTCCCATCTCTGTATTTTCTTTGATGAATTAAGATCTTTTGTCCTTTTTTAAATTTTGGATCACAGTTTTTAACTAGGTATGTCTTTTGTAAATATTTTCTTCCTGTCTGTGGCTTGTCTTCTCATTTTCTTGACAGGTCTTTTCTCAGAGTAGATTAATTTTATTTTAATAAAGTCTAGCTTTTCAATTATTTATTCCACAGAATGTGTTTTGGTGTCACACTTAAAAAATCCTTGTCAAGCCTAAGGCCATCTGGATTTTCTCCTATGTTATCTCCTAGGAGTTTAATAGTTTTACATTTTACATATAGGTCTATGATCCATTTTGAGTTAATTTTTTTAGGATTTGTACCTAGAATGATTTTTTTTTTTTTTTTTGGTATATGAATGTTCACTTATTCCAGCACCATTTGTTGAAAGCAGTTTCGTTTCTCCATTGTATTGCCTTTATTCCTCTGTCAAAGATGAATGGACTATAGTAATTTTGGTCTGGTTCTGGATTCTCTCTTCCGTTCTATTGATATATTTGTCTATTCTCTTCCCTGATACTATACTATCTTGATTACTGTGGCTTTACAGCAAGAGTTACAGTTAGGTAATATTTCTCCTCTTTAATTCATTTCCTTTCTTTTTCTTCTCCTGCCTCCCCATGCCAATTTCATTCCTTAGAGAACTCTGAGAGTAATTCTTTTAAAAATACGTGAAATAATATAACTTGCCTACAGAAAAACTTTCAATAACTTCCTTTTCTTTTAGGATAAAATGTACATTAACACAAGCATCCAAAGGCCGTGCATTACCTAACCTCTGCCTCCATCTGTAGCTTTGCTGTCACCCACATCACCCTTTTCTCACAGTCATTTTGACTTTTTAACATTTCTATTATATAACAAAATATTTCCCCTCAAGGGTCTTTACACTTGCTTTTTGGGGTTTCTGGTGGTGTTTCCTTCTTTATTAGCCTGACGGTTTTCTACTCATGGATAATTCAAGTCTCCTTCAAAAAGATCTTCTGAACACATAGTTTTGTTCCTTCTTTTCACATAGTGTAAATACAGTTATGCATCATTTAATGATGAAGATACATTCTGAGGATTGTGTTGTCAATTCCGTCACTGTACAAACAGCATAACGTACTTACACAACTAGATGTTATAGCCTACTACACACCCAGAGTATATGATATATCTTATTGCACCAAGGCTACAAACCTCTGAAGGATGTTATTATACTAAATACTGTAGGCAATTGTAACACAATAGTATTCGTGTGTTTAATCACATTTAAACATAGAAAAGGTACAGTAAAAATAAAATATATAAAATGAAAAATGGTTCACCTGCATGGGGCACTTCCCACGAAGTGATAAGTAGGACTGGACATCGCTCTGGGTAAGTCAGTGAGAGAGTGGTGAGGGAATGTGAAGGCCGAGGACATTACTGTGCACTACTGTATACTTTACCAGCAGGGTACTCTTAGGCTACAGTAAATTTATAAAAATATTTTTCTCTCTTCAACAATAAACTAACCCTAGCTTACTGAAACTTTTTTTTTTTTTTTTTTTTTTTTTTTTTTTTTTTTTTTGAGACACAGTCTCCCTCTGTCACCCAGGCTGGAGTGCCATGGCGTAATCTCATCTCACTGCAGCCTCCACGTCCTGGGTTCCAGCGATTCTCCTGTCTCAGTTTCCCGGATGACAGGTGCAAGCCGCCATGCTCAGCTAATTTTTTAAATATTTTAGAAGAGACGAGGTTTTACCATGTTGCCCAGGTTGGTCTTGAACTTCTGAGCTCAGGCAATCCACCTGCCTTGGCCTCCCAAAGTGCTAGGATTACAGGTGTGAACCACCGAATCTGGTCTGAAAGTTTTAAACTCTATAAACTTCAAATTTTTTAAACTTTTGACTTTTGTAATAATACTTAGTTTAAAACAACCACATTGTAGAGCTACAAAAAATATTTTTCTTTTTTTGGATCCTTATTCTATAAGCTTCTCACATTATTTTTTAAATGTTTTACTTTTTAAACGTTTATTTTTCATTAATGCATCACTCTAAAGTATTATGACTATGACATCACTAGGCAATAGCAACTTTTCGGCTCCTTTATAATCTTATAGGACCATTGTTGTATATATTGTTAAATGTTGACCAAAATGTTGCTGTGTGGTTCAAGACTGTATTTGTCACAGGTTTTATTTCTTCTTATCACTAAGATCAGTGAACCAGTTCCTTGTGCTCAGACTATATACAAAACAAAATATAGATGATTATTTAAATATCTAATGTAATGAGTGAGTACATTTTGAATGTTAAAAAATGAAAATTATATCTCTAACACATTAATCTTGCAGTAGATTATTTTTCATGATTTGCAATCTGTGGAGGCATCATGTTAGTATCTTTTCTTCTGAATTTCAGTCATTTCTGAATTAGACAGTCACTTTAACCAAGATAAAACATAAGACAATTCATATTTGTTCAAATTCTCCACTGGGTTCCCGTCTCACTCAGAGTAAAAGCCAACAGTCTCACAATACGGCCCCTGGTTACTATGCCTCTGATCTTGCCTCTCTCTTCCTCATTCCATCCTTTACAGTCCTAAAATGCACCAGTCACCCTTTTCTCTCAGGCTACTTAGAGTTGCTTTTCTGCTTTCCTCGAATGTCGCAGAAATTCGTATGTTTCGGTGCTTCATCAAGTTCATTACTCTTATTGTGATCTTCTCTGTATTACCTTTCCTTGCTGTGTGATCTAATAAAGCAATTTTGATCCCACAACTTATTTAGATATGAACTTTTGGGATTCAGTATATTGGTGTGCAGGGTGTGTTGGCATGTGTATATTTGCAAGCTTTTTGTTTCAGAATGATGGCATAAGACATGAATGTATCACTATGTGGCTCACTGTGAATAATGTAAGGGGTGCGTTTTTTTTTAATTTATATTTTTGGGTAAAATACTATGCCTCAAAAAATGATAGAAAAACATATACTAGAGGATTAGCACCAATTAGAAAATCTGTTATTTAATAAATTGATGAAAAATATGGAAAAATAGAAAGGTACTTTTGAGGTAGTAGTCATCTTTTAAATATTCTATATATTGTAAGAGTAATCGGTAGCATAATTAATGAATTATACAATTTTGTAAATATATTCTTCATATTTTAATATATTTGACAAATAACTATGTTTTAGAATATGTTTTCAGGCTTGACTAAAGGCAAAAGAAATTGCTCTATGACTTATTATAGTCTTTTCCATCAGTATAATTGTGTGATGTAGCATTCTTTGGAAGACGTATAAGAAAATAAGCAAAAGATTAGCAGCAAATTCTAGCATAAGTGGATTAGCCATCTGAGCAGTCTTGAAGGTAATCCTTTTTATTTGGTAGAAAAACATGCTAATTGGAGAATTTATACATCTGTGGTATTAGCTTTATTAACAAAAGAAAATTGATAAGAGCAATAAGTCTCAATGTCATTTCTGGAATATTAACATTATTTCAGTACATGGGCTTGAAATTTATCCTTATAACTATGTGTGAAGCCTTAAAATTAACCACATTATTGTTTATACATACAGAACAATTGCTGGCTCTTTATCTCAACTATAATTTACTAAGAGTTCATGAATCTCATATTTAAATTAGAGTAAAATTTAATCCCAACCAATATACAAATTTATCAGCTCTCATAATTTAAATGGTTGCTTGTTATACCTTTAGTCTTTAAAGAACAATTGTTCCTTCTGGGCTCCAAACTGCTATAATGAGAGGATGTAATGAGGCTTTTATGATCTTCTGATGTAGATAAGGGAGCCTAAGGCCCCTTCCTGGCCCTTAGGTGTGGGTGATGTGATAACCTTTGAGACATGAACTTCTCAGGACATTGTGCTGGCATTCACAGTCGGTATGTGGGACTACTGTTAAAGGGACTCCTTGAGCTTGATAGATAGAGTCTGCTGGCAGCTCCTTGGAAGGCATGGCCTTTCTTTAGCTCTAATGAAACACTATCATGTTCTCTATGCATCCCTTTGGTCTATGATATCCACTCATGTACATTTCGCTAGTAGACTTTCTAGACCTAAATGTAGCAATTTGAGTAAGTTTTTAACACATAATTTAAGGATAATACAACTATATTCAATACATTCTCATCCAAACATGTAATCTTCTTATCTCTACTATGGATTCAAGAGAATCCACATTCCCTTGAATTGACCAGGAACCAAAGTCTTCTGAGTACCAAGACACATAGAAATGGATTTATACCTTTTTCTCCTACTCAAAATTTCAGATAAAAAAGGAGGAAATGTTATCTTATATCTTCCTTCCTTACCACTCAAGCTCCTTGGTTAATCCTTTCAGACACATTAATTTCTTTATATTAAAGAACTCATCATTTATTTTTCTGATTGTGTATCAAGATTTACTAAAGCAGCACATACATATTAAAACACATTGTCTTTGTTTAGGGATAGATTTTTTTCAGGTCAAGTATCTTGCTAAAGACATTGAAATTCCACGTTCGTAAGCTTTTGGGTGATAATATTTATTATTTCACCTCAGTACTGAAAGAGCACAAAGAAACATTAAGCGTTAGATTAAACTGTATCCATGTGATTTTTTTAGTACTTTCTCTAGTGTAAATCTTCCTGTTTCTACAAAGTCTAGCTTCAGAAATTATAGGCCCCCAATAAAGTGGGAGCTAGATCTTTATTCTGAACTAATTTGCATCCCTGAGGCACTTCATGTTTTTCTTTATCAAACTGGTTACTGAGTTTTACCTTATACCTAGTCAGATACTGAGAATAATGTTTTTTAAAATAAAGGTCATAATCCATTTTATTTGTCATGAAATTAAATTTATGGGATTCAGTTGAAAGAAAAAGAGAGGAAAGAAAGACGGAGGGAGGAAGGAAGGAAAGAAGAAAAGAAAGAGAGGACAGTAAAGATAAAGAGAGAAAAAAGAGGAAGAAATGAAGAAATGGAAAGAAAGAAAAAAGGAGAAAAGGAAGGAAGGGAAGAAAGCTGGAATAATGAAAAAGGAAAAATAGAGGAAAGAATAAAATAAAATAGAAATGAGATAAGTAACTTCTTCTGTTTCAGTCACATACATATTTCTGAGTGAATGTCTTTACAATCAGGTATATAATTACATAACTATATTAATATTAATCTTAGGGAAAAATAATAGTAATATAATTTTTAAAAAGACCTTTGAAAACTATTGGCCTAGTGCTAGCCCCCTCTATTTCTAAGGAACCTAAACTATATGGGTATGACAAGGTTTTATTAATATATATAGCTTTCCTCTTCAGTTGGAAATTTTATTGTGTGTGTGTGTGCGCGTGTGTGTGTGTGTGTGTGTGTATCATGGATAATAAGCATGATATTCTGAGGGATTTTAGTTAAAAGGAGAAGTATAGATTTATGAGCCAGTATCTCAACACCAATCTCTTTCCTTGTTCTCCCTTAGGTTGTGCTTTTCATTTCTGTCCTAACAGTCTGATTAGAAAGGGATGCATGCCATCTGGTCGAGATTATAAGAAACAACATGGTATCATCTTCTGACTGCCTGGAACCTCTCAAAGTAACTTTGCCTAGTGGATGATTAATGTGTAGTCCCTTTCTGTCATGTTTGATTTCTTTTTTCAATGTACTGTCTATATACAGTTCACAACTCATTTTAGCCTGAAACACCACTATTGGAATTGGGTCTTCCTCATTAATAAGTTGTGGCCAAGATATATTTATATGACATCAAACTCACCAAACAGGAAGCTACTGCGATCCAACCCAGATATAATACTAGCTTATCATTATTTTTCATCTCAGTATAATATGCAATTTATGTATACCTATTAGTCATCAGGGACCTGGTTTCCTCATCATTATACTAATGAGCTTAAAATATCTTAAACTCTGTTATGGTTTGCTTTGTTTCTCAGCTAACCAATAGTAACAAGAATCCAAAATCCCACAGTGGTAGATTTCCATCTTACCAAACGGCACCCACACAAGATATTTAGATTTGTGTGCTTAACATAGGTTACATTGATTGATGAAACAATTATATTTGGTAGTATAAGGCAAATAGTTTGTTGGTGACTGATAGAATAAAAAGAATACCATGGCAAATAATGGAGATAATCAGGTAATAGCAAAGCAGAGGGTCTAGGACCAGAAGATTTAATAGTTTCAAAGTGGATCAGGATGGGGAGGGCAAGATGGCCAACTAGAGTCAGATACGTGGAAGAGCTTTCACAGAAGGACTGAGAGGACTGGTGTGCTTTTAAAAGATCTTCAAAGGGTGGGAGCCGAGAGTGGACAGAGGGAAGACAGAAGCTGGGCTGAAGGGGGAGAAATCTGGGAATGCTGCAGGGGCTATTGAACACTGGGACTCATTTTTTAACCACAACAGCTCCGGGGATACGGGTGAGTTGAGCTGACAAGGAGCAACCCACTCTCGCCATGGGCCTCTGGATCCCTGGCAGGAGGGGATCCCTCAAACACCAAGGACACTTGAAATGGCAAGGGGAGCTGCATAGAGAAGTTCTAGGCAGCAAGCCAGCTTATGTGGAGCACAGATGGTTTGGTGTGGGTGTGTCTGTAGTGCAGCAATACCAGGGATGGCCATCCTTCTAGGCTCAACTTGCTCCCATAAGAGACTTTAGCCCTACAGTAATTGTCAAACCTGATCTCTGCAGGGCGGCCTTGCACATCAGACGGGGTTGGTCTCACCTAAATATGCCTTAGTCTGCTGATCTATCCCAGGACCATAGCCTGACCACACCTGCTTATAGGGCAGTCTCAGATGCTCTGAGGGACCTCAGTACAGCTTCAGCAACTGTGGATCACGCCTGTGGAGAGCTCCAGTGAGGCAGCCCCTGGAACCACACACCAGCCTGCAAGTTCCCTCTCCATACTGCACATCAACTCCTCCCATCACTTTGCTGGCTTGTGTCTGCATGGGTAGGTGTTGCTTTTCTTGTCCTGTCAGTTTGCAGAAGTGTAGTTTGCCCATCCCCAACTGTCATTGCAGATGAAACCGTGGTGGGCAGAGAGCCACCTCCACAAGCTCCACCTCCACGAGCATCTGACCCTTATTCTAATGCTACACAGAAGACAAGGGATCCTCCCACAGCCTGAATGATTACTCCAGCTTGTGGGGCACAGAGAAGGCACCCAGACTTATGCTGGCTAGCACATCAACCCAAGCCGATTCTACCTCCAGTGCAACAGTGTACACAGTCTCCAGCAGGGACCCCCTGCTCCCACCTCCCAGTCAGTCATCTTGCCTCCCCTACTGCAGTGAGTGCCCAAAGGGAGGCAGGAACCCCTGCATCCACCAGCACTCTACTGCAGCTGCCTCACTTCAGCAACCCCAGCACAATGGACTCCAAATCTTGAGGAGCCAGAGAACAACATGAGAGCCAAGTACAAGTTCCTCGTAATTAGAGCACACAGTCCAGGAGTTGGGAACTGAGAGTTGGCCCTCTAAAATTTCCAAGAAAAGAAGTCAATTGACTGACTGTACCTTATACCATCATCAAACAGTCCAGGTCATCAAATAGGATAAAGGAAAATAAAAAACATCCAAATATCAACAGCCCCAAAGATTGAAGGTCGATAAGTCCATAAATATTATAAAAAGTCAGTGCAAGAACACTGAATACCTAAAGACTCAAAATGCCTTATTTCCTTCAAATGACTACATCACCTCACCAGCAAGTGTGTGGGACTGGGCTGAGGCTGAGATGGCTGAAATGGCAGAGGTAGAATTCAGAATATAGACAGAAACAAAGTTCACAGATTTGCAGGAGTATGTTGAAACCCAATGCAAGGAAAATAAAAATCATGATAAAACATTGCAGGAGCTGACAGACAAAATAGCTGGTATAGACAAGAATGTAACTAACCTGAAAGAGCTGAAAAACACACTACAAAAACTTCATAATTCAGTCAAAAGCATTAACAATAGAATAGACCAAGTGGAGGAAAGAATCTCAGAGCTTGAAGACTGCCTTTCTAAAATAAGACCAGCAGTAAAGAATACAGAAGGAAAGAAAATGAACAATACATTGGGATTATGCAAAGAGACAATCTATGACTGATTGGTGTATCTGAAAAAGATGGGGAAAACAAAACCAACTTGGACAACATATTTCAGGCCATCATCCATGAGAATGTCCCCAACTTAACTAGAAACCTAACACTGAATTTCAGGAAATGCAGGAAACTCCAGTCAGATACTTCACAAGGAGATCATCCCCAACGCACATAATTAGCAGATTCCCCAAGGTCAAAATGAAAGAAATAATGTTAAGGGCAGTGAGAGAGAAAGGTCAGGTCGTATACAAAAGTAAGCCCATCAGACTAACAGCAAACTTCTCAGTTGAAACCCTATAAGCCAGAAGATATTGGATGCCAATGTACAACATCCTTAAAGAAAAAAAAAGTCCATCCCAGAATTTCATATCTGGCCAAGCTAAATTTCCTAAGTGATGAGGAAATAAGATCTTTTCAGATAAGCAAATGCTGAGGGAATTTGTTACCTCCAGACCTGTCTTACAAGAGCTCCCAAAGGAAGTATACTATATGGAAAGGAAAGATCATTACCAGCCACTATAAAAACACACAGAAGTATACAGAACAGTATACATAACAGTAAAGCAACCACATAAACAATTCTTTAAATAACCAGCTAACATAATCATGACAGGATCAAACCCACACATATCAATACTAACCTTAAATGTAAATGGGCTAAATGCCCCAGTTAAAAGATACAGAGTGACAAATTGGATAAAAAGCTAAGACCCGTTGGTATGCTGTCTTCAAGAGACCCATCTCACATGCAATGATACACATAGGCTCAAAATAAAGTGATGAAGAAAAATCTACCAAGTAAATGAAAACAGGAAGAAAGCAGGGGTTGAAGTCCTAGTTTCTCACAAAACAGAATTTAAACCAACAAAGATTTAAAAAATACAAAGAAGGGCATTACATAATGAAAACATGTTCCATTCAGCAAGAAGACCTAACTATACTAAATACATATTCTCTCTTTCTAAAATAAGGCAGGCAGACAAGAATAGAGAAAAAAATGAAAGGAAATAGATAAAACATTTGAGAAATATGGGATTATGTAAAGAGACTGAATCTATGACTGATTGGTGTACCTGAAAGAGTTGGGGAGAATGGAACCAACTTGGAGAACATGTTTCAGGATATCATCCATAGGAACTTTCACAACCTAGCTAGAAAGTCCAACATTGAAGTTCAGGAATTGCAGAAAACCCCAGTGAGCACTCAGATTCATAAAGCAAGTTCTTGAATACCTTCAAAGAGACTTAGACTCCTTCAGAATAAGGGTCAGAGACTTAAAAACCCACTGACCATATTATATAGATCATCAAAACAGAGAATTAGCAAAGATATTTAGGACCTGAACTCAGCATTTTATCAAATGGACCTGATGCATAGCTATAGAACTCTCCACCCCAAACCAATGGAATATAAATATATATATTCGTATTACCATGTGGCACATCTATCATTGATCAGATAATCAGAAGTAAGGCCCTCTTCAGCAAATTTGAAATAACTAAAATAGTAACAAACAGTCTACTAGACCACAGTGCAATCAAATTAGTGCAAACCAATCCAAGAGCTGTTTTGTGGAAAATAAATAAATAAATAGACCTCAACCTAGACTAGTGAAGAAGTAAAAGAGAAGATTTAAATAAACACAATCAGAAACATCAAGGAGGATATTACCACTGACCCTACAGAAATACAAGCAACCATCAGAAAATATTACGATCAACTCTATGTGCATAAACTAGAGGATCTATAACAAGTGGATATATTTCTGACACATACACCCTCCCAAAACTGAAACAGGAAGGAAAGAATTGAACCATGAACAGACCAAGAACAAGTTCTGAGATTAAGGCAGTGACAATTATCCTACCAACCACAAAAAGCCCAGGACCTGGTGAATTCAGAGATGAATTCTAGCAGATATACATTCCTACTGAAGTTATTCCAAAAAAAATTGAGGAGGAGGAACTTCTCCCTAATTCATTCTACAAGGTGAGCATCATCCTGACACTAAAACCTAGCAGAGATACAACAGAAAAAGAAAACATCAAGGCAATATTCTTGATGAACATCAGTGCAAAAATCCTCAAGAAAATTACTGGCAAACTGAATCCAGCAACACATCAACAAGCTTATCCAACACAATAAAGTTGGCTTCATCTCCAGGATGAAACATTCACAAACCAATAAATATGACTCATCACATAAACAAAACTAAAGACAAAAATCACATGATTATCTCAATAGATTCAGAGAAAGCTTTCAATAAAATTCAACATCTACTCATATTAAAATCTCTCAGTAAACTAGGTATTGAAGAAACCTACCTCAAAATAGTAAGAGCCATCTATGACAATCCACAGTCAACACCATATGGAATAACAAAAGCTGGAACCATTCCCCTTGAAAAATGGCACAAGGCAAGGATGCCCTCTCTCACCACTCCTATGTAACATACTACTGGAAGTCCTGGCCATGGCAATCAAGCAAGAGAAATAAATAAAGGCATCCAAACTGAAAGAGAAACTTTCAGACTACTCCTGTTTGCAGATGACATGATCCTATATCTAGAAAACCCTGTATTCTTAGCCCTAAAGCATCTTAAGCTGATAAGCAACTTCAGTAATGTCTCAGGATACAAAATTAATGTATAAAAGTCACTAGCATTCCTATATAACAACAGTCAAGCCAAGAGCCAAATCAGGAACATACTCCCATTTACAATTGCCACAAAAAGGATAAAATACCTAGGAAAACAGCTAACCAGGCGGGTGAAAGATCTCTACAAGGAGGACTACAAAACACTGTTCAGAGAAGTCAGAGGGGACACAACCAAATGGAGAAACTTTACATACTCATGAATAGGAAGAATCAATATCATTAAAATGACCATACTGCACAAAGCAATTTGTACATTTAATGCTATTCCTATTAAACCACCATTGAGATTCTTTGCAGAACTAGGAAAAAACTATGTTAAAATTCGTATAAAACCAAAAAGGAGCCTAAATAACCAAGGCAATCCTAAGCAAAAGTCACAAAGCTGGAGGCATCACGCTACTTGTCTTCAAACTATACTACAGTGCTACGGTAACCAAAAAAGGATGGCACTGGCACAAGAACAGACGACCAATGGAACAGAATGGTGCTGGGATAACTGTCTAGCCATATACAAAAGACTGAAACTGGACCCCTTTCTTGTAGCATATACAAAAATTAACTCAATATGGATTAAAGACTTAAATTTAACACCCAAAACTACAAAAAACCCTGGAAGAGAACCTAAGTAATACCATTCAGGACATAGGAAGGAAAAATATTTCATGATGAAGATGCCAAAAGCAATTTTGACAAAAGTAGAAATTGACAAATGGGATCTAATTGAATGAACGAGCTTCTGCACAGCAAAATAAACTATCAACAGAGTAAACAGACAACCTACAGAATGGTAGAAAGTTTTTCAAACTATGGGTCTGACAAAATTCTGATATCCAGCATCTATAAGAAACATAAACAACTTTACAAGAAACAAACAAACAAACCCATAAAAAAGTGGGCAAAGAACATATAGAGACACTTTAAAAAAGAAGAGCTACATACAGCCAACAATCATATAAAAAATGTCCAATATCACTGATCATTAGAGAAATGCAAATCAAAACCACAATGAGATACCATCTTACACCAGTCAGAATGGCTATTACTAAAAGTCAAAAAATAACATGCTGGTGAGATTTGGGGAAAAAGGGGAACACTTTTACACCATTGGTGGGAGTGTCAATTGGTTAAAACATTTTGAAAGATAGTGTCTTGATTCCTCAAAGGCCTAAAGGCAGAAATACCATTTGGCCCAGGAATCCCATTACTGAATATACATCCAATGGAATAAAAATCATTCTGTTATAAAGACATATGCATATGTATGTTTATTGAGACATTATTCACAATAGAAAAGACATGGAATCAACCTAAACATCCATCAGTGATAGACCGGGAAAATAACATTTGGTACGTATACTCCATGGAATACTATGAAGCCATAAAAAAGAACAAGAACATGTCTTTTTCAGAGACACAGATGGAGCTGTAGACCATTATTCTTAGCAAACTAGTGCATAAACAGACAACCAAATACTGCATGTTATCACTTACTAGTGGGAGCTAAATGATAAGAACAAATGGACACAAATAAGGGAACAACACCCACTGGGCCTATTGGAGGGTGGAGAATGGAAGGAGACAGAAAATTGGGAAAATAACTAATGGGTACTAGACTTAATACCTGGGTGATGAAATAATCTATACAAGAAACACCCATGAAACATGTTTATGTAACAAATTTGCACATGTACCACTGAACTTAAAAGTTGAAAAACAGAAACTGGTTCAGGTAAAAACAAACATTAAACAGTAATGAACAACAAGTTAAAGAACATTAATACCAGAGAAAAAGGCAAAATGTGCAGACTGGCATCATAGTTTCCAATTTATTAATGCATATTTAGAGACAATCACAGCATGCATAATAAAATAAAATTTACGTTTACTGAGGGCTATATTTTAGGGGAAGAGTGGTATATTCTTCCCTGTAGTATAGAATTTATTTCACACTATGTGCAGTAATTGTTTTCTCATTACAGATGAGTATGTTGGAGTAAAGAACTTTCTCAAGTCCAGTTCTGGAATCTTTAACTTTCTATTAGCCAAAAGCAATGCTAAATGCATAACCTCTTCTTCCCCCAAATTTACTCCACTTATTCTGTTCTCTTCTCCTACACTTTCTTTTCTACTTTAATCGTAGGAAAAGGGGGATATTAGTTAATCACACACCAGAAGTCAAAGCCCTTTATTATTTGTTTTTATGATTATTCATAATATAGGGCCCTCTCATTTGATTTTCTATTTTTTTACTTCACCTTGGATCTCTTTCTCTGTCCACAATCCAAATATCTATTTTATTGTGTTAATATATGTTTTTAGAAATGCATGTATGTTTTTAAATACTTAGTATTTTTTCATGTGTGTTTGAATGTTTATGTAAATTGTTGAATGCATTAATTTTTAGTAACTGTTTAGGCCAAAAAGAGCTAATGTCGTCTTTGACTGTACCTTATCTCTTAGCCCATATTTTTTTTTTTTTTTTTTTTTTTTTTTGGTGAGACAGAGTTTTGCTCTTGACTAGGCTGGAGTGCAATGGTGGGATCTTGCCTCACTGCAACTTCCACCTCCTGGGTTCAAGCAATTCTCCTCCCTCAGTCTCCCGAGTAACTGGGATTACAGGCATGCGCCACCACACCCAGCTAATTTTTTGTATTTTTAGTAGAGACGGGGTTTCATTGTCGTTGCCAGCCTGGTCTTGGACTCCTGACCTCAGATGATCCAACCGCCTTGGCCTCCCAAAGTGCTGGGACTATAGGCATGAACCACTGCAGCCAACCAGCCCATATTTTTTATTCCTGTCAATTCAGTCCTCAATATCCCTGACAATTATTCCATTTTCTCTGTTTTAAGTGCTATGCTGCAGATCTGGTCCTCATTATATTTTGTAATAATCTTGTAATTACTGTGATGTTAGAATTAACTCCTTCTCCAATCTTATTTCTGTTTTCCATTTGGGCTCATTGTCTAAATAAATGACTCACTTATATCTGATTCTGTACAGCAAATCCTAACTTGGTAATTTATCTGCAAACCATTCACTGAGAATGTGCCCTCTGGAGAAGAAACATGATGAATACAAAACAGGGTAGGAGACAAGGGCTGAACCAGGATGTGCTCTCAGCTCCAGCATACATTCCAACTGATTCCCAGGGGTGTGCTACAGCATGAACCTCTCCACAGGGTTAGTTCTCCCCTCAGACCAACCTTGTATATTTCTATCTTAGTCAGTCCCTGTGGTTTTTCAGTCTCACAGGGAGTAAGGAGCGTGAGGACCTGATAAGCAGATCATCATGGCTGAGGGAGTTTCTCTGAAGATTGGCCACTGGGAGCTATGTGTGGCTGACACAACAACAGCAGCAGCAGTACTAGGAAGGAAAAAATTTCACTACTCAGAAACAGCTATCTGGGCCGTGCATCAGCCACAGCCACTAGAGCATCGGAGTGATTTTCTAAAACCCTTTCCCTCCCCTAATTACAATCCATCAGTGGTTTCCTACAAGCTACAATATTAATTTCAAATTATTTATCATTTAATGGTTTTTTTTCCCTTTCATTGTATCCATCCTTACAATCTATACATATAGATGTATTTGTAATTTTTAAAGTACCGTCTTCTATGTATATTTTGTATACTTTTTGGACAGATGGCTTAATCTTCAAAGAACTGTCTTTGCAGATTTGACTTAGTTAATTTCCTAGTTAATTTCAGCTAATGACCTAGTTAATTTCAACTTTTTAAATCTAGCTAAGATCTGACTTCCTCCTGCATACCTAACCATATTACCAAAGTCCTAAACTCTGCCTTAATCCTGTTCTTTCTATAAGCTCCTCTAGCATTTATAATTCTCTGTTATAAGTATCTGCTTACCATTCTCTCATCTCAGTAAGCAATTATTTCCTTTTGATCAGAAACTGTGATTTTTAATCTCTTTATTATACATCTTGACACATAATAAATATTCAATATAACTTTTTCTTAAATAAATGCATTAATGAGATTTATGGACTAAAATGCTCAAATTAAAACCAAGTAAAGAAAAAAGTAGAATGTATTCCCATGCTATGAACTCAATTTCATCAGATTCTCACATGTACAACCAACTTTTATTTAAAAACAAAAAGGTCCCTGGATTCTTACTCTATGGTGTCTGAAATTAGGTGACTCTTAATTTATTGGCAATATAAGATTATCCCATGAATGTGTATTCAGACACATCATATATGTAAAGTGGAAGATACCTAGATACGTGTTTGTGTCTCTAGGGTGTCCTCCTGGATCACATGCCATTCAATATGGCTGGAATGCTTATGCCATGATTGTTTGATTTTTCCCCAATAATAAATTAAATCTCTAAATAGTACTATTTCAGCATTATGCTACAATCAATTATAGCTACTATTATGGTTGTTTGCACATGAATGGCCCCACTTGTAATCATCTAGCTTTTAATTGTGCTTGTTTCCACACTTCTAGCCTATAGTCCACTGAAGGAGGAACAGGTAAATTAACTTTCCTGCAGTTATAGCCATACTTTTTTCCACTATCTACATTATATACAACATACATATTAACATGACTTTTCACAGATTATCACTCAAAATCACTCTGTAATATCCAGCATGACTATTAGGATAGCACATAGCTCTTTATGTAAGAAAATTGATACCCTTCAGTTAGATGAGGTTAATATTTTTATCCTAGTCTTCTATGGAATATCTTATTTTTCACTCAAGCTGTCTGCCATTATCTGATCTTTTTCTCTTTTTCAAATTAGCCCAAGTTAAAACGATCATTTTCTTACATTGATGCTTAGATACTAACTTCATTTTCTGTGTCCGCAATTGCTCACTCATCGAACACAAATGTAGAGACTTCATCAACTGTACCTCTACAGTTCTGTGCTGTATAGAACTGCATCTCACTCTTTCTATAAATCTATAGCTCCTGCTTTTGATAGAAAAAGAATAATGTCTAAGTTGAATTCTACCAGAGCAAGTCTTCTCCACTTTTCAAAAGTAATTGATTCTAAGTAACTTCCTAGGTTTATACTTCCAGACGTGCCTCTGGCTTCAGCACCCTGAGGTTTTTCTTTTTTACAGTTTCATTTCCAGTAGGCCTGCACAATATAGAAAGGCTTTTGGTATCAAAGTGTTGATAGAAGCTTGAATCTGGTTCAGTACGGGTCACAAGGATACATGGAGAGTAACCCAGAGATGAGCTTAGCACTAATTAGTGACAAGAGAAGCTGGATAATATTACTTCTTCTGTACTGAACATCTGTTTTGTTCAATTGACTACATTACGTGGATTTGCTCTTTAATTCTCACAGTTAACGTTATGAAGCAAATAGTATTTCCATTTCACAGATGCGGTTTAGCAAGGTTAAGCAGTTGTTCATGAACCTGAAGCCTGTGAATGACAGGGTATGATCTGCCTCCTCCCATCCCTGTGAGTAGGCATTTAAGCTGAATTTCTGCGACTAGTTTCCTTAAATCTCTCTTTAGTCTATTTACCATGCACTGATATTTTGTCCACTATGTGCCAGGCACTGTTCTAAGAGCTTTAAAATATTGAAAGCATTTGTTCATAGCAGCCATCTAAGTGATGCATTATGAACCTCATTTTAAAGAACAGGAATCTAGGACCAGAAATATTCAGTAAATTGTCCAAGATCATGCAGTTATTCAATGTTTTATTTATTTATTTGTTTGTTTGTTTGTTTGTTTTTGAGACACAGTCTTACTCTGTCGCCCAGGCTGGAGTGAGCGGTGCCATCTTGGCTCACTGCAAGCTCCGCCTTCCGGGTTCCCGCCATTCTCCTGCCTCAGCCTCCCGAGGAGATGGGACCACAGGCGCCGCCACCACGCCCGGCTAATTTTTTGTGTTTTTAGTAGAGACAGGGTTTCACCGTGTCAGCCAGGATGGTCTCGATCTCCTGACCTCGTGATCCGCCCGCCTCGGCCTCCCAAAGTGCTGGGATTACAGGCGTGAACCAACACGCCTGCCCTTAAATGCTGTTTTTAAATACACAGACACATGAAACTAAATTTTAATGTTTAGCTAAACATTATGCTATTGTAATAAAGTCATTGCATTTTTCAAGATTTTGTTTCGTTTTAAAATAGATTTATATTCGGCAGTAGACATTTTTGTTTCAAATCTAGTTATCAATTGTCCATGCCTGGAAGGTATTTACCTTTTAAGCCTTGGTCACTCTAACTGCCACTATCACTATTTCCTTTTGGCAGCTACTGGACTTTCAGACTGAGAAACTTGGGATTAATAACAGTTTCGAGGAGATGTACATTAGAGATCCAATATATTTCATTGATGACACGTGCCCTACTTCCTCAATATCCTTCACTCTAGCCAAGGCTGTCTGTGACTGGAAGAAAGAAATACTTTGCAGGATCTCTAGAACTGCAGGCTGCTGACAAGGACCATTAACTAATTTAGATTTAAGTGTCTGTGGAATTGCTGGCTAGAACCACTACAGCAATGCCATGGGATAATAAAGGTTTACTTCTGCCAGGGAGTCTCCAGAGCTGCCTGTGTCTCATATTTCTTCTTACTGAAGTTAATGCACTGGAAACTCTGTGTGTGTGTGTGTGTGTGTGTGTGTGTGTGTGTGTGTGTGTGTGTTTGTTTATAGAAACACATGACATGGTTTGAATAAAATGTAGATTTGATTGTATGCAATTAGGTGAACAATTTATTACATGTATGGCATTAAACAGATCAGAAAGAGTGTGTTATTATTGGTTACATGGATCCTCTATAATGTTATTTGGTGTGATGTTCTTCACATGAATTGCTCTGACAGTTTTTATGCCTTGTCATTGCATGCTGACGGCAGTGTGCAAATAGGTTTGCCACATAGGAATTACCTGTCCCACAAGTTCATTTTCAATGGCATTCTAAAGATCAACCATCCTTGCAGGAGTTAAGAAAGATTTATAGAATCATTGCAATGCAAATCCTTAGAAAGAAAGGCATAACAAAACTGACAGTATTGTATAGAAGAGAATACGAAAAAATTCACTATTTTTAATGTTTCATATTTTTAAAAATGTAACTGCTATACAATAAAAATCTAGAAATTAAATTTCCATAAAATCAAATTTTAATGTTTTTTCTCCCCACATGTTAAACAACAGCTTCTGATAAATCTTTGTAAGGAGTCTATGCTAAAACTAATAAGTAACTGACATTTGTTTAAAGTGTGAAATCACCAACACATTCCTCAATATACAAAGCAGTGGTTTACATTTAAAATTATCTGAATGTAGACTACAAAAGGAAAACCTAGAAATTCTCCATTTCTGATACCCACAGTTGTTTGGTCATAGAGAACTTAAAAAATTGCTGAAAGAAATACTAGCATCTTGTAATATTTTTGTTGAATATATATATACACACATATATGTGGGAACATGTACATATATACATATATATAGAATACAAATTTTTAATGTTTAATTTTGTGCATATGAGGCAAATATCATATGGTGTTTGAGAAATAGCTGGACTATTTCCAGAAAAATAAATTTTAAGTGTGCATAAAGAAGAAAACTTTAATCATTTTAAAAATCATTGTATGGTTTGTTTCTCTTGGGACAATTGGGCTAATTATATATTTTCTATTACTTTGTGGCTGCCCACAGCATTTTACTATATATCATTGTATGTGCCACAAGGAGAAAGCAGTCTTTGTTATTAAATTCCTACTACTTTATGAAAATTTATGGGGTACACAAGAAATGTTTTACATATACAATGTGTAGTGATCAAATCAGGGACCCAATTACATTTTTTTTTTTAGTATAGTCATCCTACTTTGCTATCAAACATTGAATTTATTTCTTCCATCTTACTGCATGTTTTTACCCTTTAACCCAGCAGTTCCCAACCTTTTTGGCACCAGAGACAAGTTTGTGGAAGACAATCTTTCCATGGATGGAGGTTGGGGGTCATTATTTCAGGATGTTCCATGCGCATTATATTGGCTGTGCACTTAATATCTGTTATCATTAGATTGTAATATATAATGAAATGATTATACAACTCACAATAATGTAGAATCAGTGGGAACCCTGAGCTTGTTTTCCTGCAACAAGATGGTCCCATCTGGGGGTGATGGGAGACAGTGGCAGATCATCACGCATTAGACCCTCATAAGAAGCATGTAACCTAGATTTCTTGCATGCACAGTTCACAACAGCATTTGAACTCCTATGAGAATATAATGCCGCTGCTGATTTGACAAGAGGTGGAGCTCAGGCAGCAATATGAGCAATGAAGAGTTGCTGGAAATACAGATGATGCTTTGCTCACTTGCTCACCACTCATCTCCTGCTGCATAGCCTGGTTCCTAACAAGCTATGAATGGGTACCAGTCTGGGGCCCCAGTGTTGGGGATCCCAGCTTTAACTCACTTCTCTTTATTTTTCCCCTCCCCCTACTCTCCCTTCTCAGTCTCTATTATCTGTTTTTCCTTTATCTTCTCCATTTGTTAAAATTTTTTGGCTCCCACATATATGTGAGAGCCTGACAGTTGTCTTTTTGTGCCTGACCTAAAGATCAGGTAAAGACAGGAAATCTGGTGAAAGGAATAATCTAATTTCATTATAAAAGGCCCCAAAATAGAAATGCTTATATCCCAAAGTCAATTTGGGATATAAGATTACTAGCTTAAACATTTATTAATTAATAGTTTGTTAGTTTTTGAGGGCAGTGGCTTGTTAAAGCAAACTGAATATGGCCTGAGAAACTCTGTACTTCTATATTTGAGTTCTTGTGGATGAACTGTAACCTAACTTAATAGTCAGACAAAATTCAAAACCTGACTTAATAGTATGCATCTGTAACAACGGCTGAGTGTTGGCCAGTCCCAGCAGCCATACTTCAACCACTCATAGACTGCGAAATGTTCAAACTGCATTCAAAGAAGGCAAAAGGTGAGCTGTAACCGATCTCACTGTTTCTGTACCTCACTTCTGATTCCTATATGTCACTTTACCTGTTTTGTCTATAAATTTGTTCTGACAATGAGGCACCCCTGGAGCCTGTCTGAATTTTCTGTGATTCTGGGGGCTGCCCGATTTACAAATCACTCATTGCTCAATTAAACTTCTTTAAATTTAACTCAGCTGAAGTTTTTCTTTTACCAGATGGTGTCAGAAGCACATCCGAAGTGGAGCTTTTAGTGACCCTCAGGAACGCTGAGTGAACACGCAAGGAACCCGCAGGACCCACTCTTGTCCCTTGATCTCTGGGAGTAGATGGGGTAAGCTCCGTTTTGGATTTAGGAGCTCCACGGGCTCGTGTTTTCAGATCCCTGAGTTTATTTGCACAAATTTCTGGTCCAAACTGGGTTTGGCATCATGGCAGAAACAGGACTGGGTCCAGGAATAGATTTGATCCGGGAATGAACTGGCTTGGATACAGTTAGAGGTCTCTTACATCTGACTGGGTCAGAAAGGAACTGGTAGTAAGCAGTAATATTGCAGGGGTTATAAAATTTGGCTTTTAAAAATTAACAGGAATTTTTGTGTTCCACCCGCTATGTTAAATTTTTCTTGTATACTCAGGTAGAAAAAAGTCATTGGCTAAGTTAATCAAGAGAACCTGAGGGTAAAGCCAATATTTTAGGTAAAAATTAGATCCTTAATTTCTGGGCAACTGAGTTCATTCTGGTTTATACTCTAAGCCTGGGAGGCAGCGAAGTCTTACGGCAAAATCTTACCAAAGGTAACTTACAGGGGAACGCTACAAATGAACAACAATGCATTGAAGTAAATTCAAAAATGAGGGTTCTCGGTAAATTTCCATTGGCTAAGAATGAATTTGGCACCACAGGATGTCAACTGCTGTTCTCTTTGGAATAATCTGCCTTGCACTCTTTGCTGACTACTATGGGTGACAGGTTTAGGCATTTACAGGATCGTGGGACATGGGGAGCTTATTCCTTCCTAAAAGGGGAAACTTGAGAAGTGATGAGACTGCTGGAAAAAAATCCCTTTGCTACCAAGAAGCAACCACCTGAACTTTTCAGCGTTGCTTCAATGGGTGGGTCTTTCTCTGGCCTCCCTGATCATTTTGCCTTCCCCAACCTGCCACAGGCAATGCTTTCCTCTCTCTCCTTTCCCTTTCTTATCTTTTCTCTTTCTCAGAGCGACCATCTTGCCCAGAGACCACGTGTTGAAACTCCTACTGAGAGGTTGGATTAAAGATGACGGGGCCCATCTGAGGGCAAAGGTAAGCCTTGCCAATTTGATATTGGGTGCCAAGCAGAGTGGCTAATATCTAGGCTTTCTGACACATATTTTGCTCTGGCCAGACTGAAAACAGATACATTTCTTTTAGGATGCATCTTGGCCCTGGCGTGATGGTGTGGCAAGCTGAGTCACTAAGGCTGTGCAGGGAAAGGGAAACCACAAGTTCGGCATGCTGGCAAAAGGGTAAGAATTTCTTACCAGTCAGGCTTCTGCCTTCTCTCTCTGTGTGCAAACAGTTGAATGAATGGTAAAAATCACTCTATGTCTTCTGTAAAGTTTTGATTAATGCGAAAAAGAATTCTGAGTCTTAGATTGATATATTTGTGCTATGAATTTGTTTTTCTGTGTCAAGGAGTACCTGAGGATAAAACACGGGCTTAGGTCCCCATAAGCTGGCTGCTCAACATGGCCTAGCAAGCTGGTCAATAACAAACTTCCCCACAGGTCCCTAAAATAAACACAAAAACTGGATGGGGTCTCCAACTTGATTTATGTCCTTGGGAGCTTGACTTTGTAACCATTTGGCAGTACTTTCTCTTGGTCTCCGCCTTCCAGGGAACAGGAATTTTAGGATTTATGCCATAGTTAGCTCTAAAAATTATCTTGAGTAGTTAAAAGCGTTTGCAAACTCAAAACTAACTACTCTAGATTCCTTCTGGGAAGGGCAGTGGAGACTGCCCTGTGCCATATCTCCGTAGCGAGGGTTTTGCCCTTTCACCCTGGCAGTCTGGGTTTGATTCCCTGCTTAGGAAGAAAGTCCTTTTTGGTTTAATATTTGCATGATGTTGTCTAGTCTCTTCTTCTCCATGGGCTATCTTAAATTTTCCTTTCTCTGAGCACCTGAAAGGTTACCTTTGGTAAAGTTCAAAAGCCAGAAATGTTGGCTCTTTGACCATTTAAACAAAACTTTAAAAGGACTTTATTAAAGAGTGCTATTGTTAAAAGTCAGCTTCATTAAAAGAGGATATTCAAGCCCTAACAGCCTGGACTTCTTGGGAAAACAATAAGGCAGCAGAAACCCCTTTCCTGACCTTGTTCTTCCTAGAACTCCACCATAAAGCCAATAACCAATTAAGAAACTTAAAAACTGGCAAATGAAAAATCTTACAACTACTGTAGTAATCTTCTGTGTAATTATATATGCATTGTGTATAATATTTATATAAAAGAGCCCTAATTAATTGGCTTGAACAAAACTAAGCGCTTAACTCAAATATTTTGAAAGCAAAATGAAAACTATAATGTCGCTGGGCGTGGTAGCTCCCAGGCAGGAGGATCACCTGAGGTCGGGAGTTTGAGACCAGCCTGGCCAACATGGTGAAACCCTGTCTCTACTAAAAATACAAAAAAAATTAGCCAGACATGGTGGTGGACACCTGTAATCCCAGCTACTCAGGAGATTGGAGCAGGATAACTCCTTGAACCAGGGAGGTGGAGGTTGCAGTGAGCTGAGATCATGCTATTGCACTCCAGCCTGGGCAACAAGAGCAAAACTCCATCAAAAAAAAAAAAAAAAAAAAGAGAGAGAGAGAGAGAAAATTGTTCAATTTATTCTGGAGACATTAAATTCCAAATAAGTCTTGGGGATATATGGAATTAGCCATGCCCCATACCTATGCAAGAAAGGTTATAAAGTAAAACATGTCACATATGGTCTGTGTATGTCATGAAAGAATTTATGAAAAGAAACCTACACCAGAAATGTTGTACAATTTACAGGTGGTTAGGCCTCCTAAATGCTTCACAGAATGTCACTATGACTCTTCACAGTACAGCCTGCCTGATTTACAGCTGGGTAAGTCCTAGGACATGTGAAGTTAGATGCTGGAAAGAAACCTTATCTGCATTTCTGTCTGGGTCCTGGCGCCACACCTAGTACATAATTAAAATCCCTTACTTATCAAGGTTTTCACCAAAAGTAAAAGCCACTAAGAGTTAACATTGTAATATGTAATTGAGACTACTGAAAAAATATATTTACATACAAGATGTGTAAGGAGAATAAAATGTGTTTTGTAAGAGATTATAAGAACGTATGGGAATGTAAATTTTTGCCTAGGTTAGAGGGTTAAAAGATTGTTTTACATTAAATAAAGCTAAAGGTTTGAGCAAGTTGTGGAAGGTTTATAAAAATTAATTATAAAAGATTCTATGTGGAACATACTGCCAAAAGTTAAAATGGCATTAGTCAAGTTTTTTTTTTTTTTTTCCATAGATAAGACATTGGAATAAAAGCACAACGAAATATTCTTAGAACATTGTTCTGCTCTGAGAAAAAAAAAATGTAAGGGGTTATAAAAGGTTTTTAAAAATCTTACCTTATGGTCCAATTAATTAAAATTGAATAGATTTATAAAATGTTATCAAAAACTAGCTTCAACATTAAAAATACACTAATGGAAAAATAAAATTTGGGTTTCTCTTTTAAAAACATGTAATATTAAAAGATGATGAAAAGTTTTTGTTTACCTTTTAAGTAAACTACAAAAGAAAAGGGGGGCGGCAAAGAAAGGAGACAGAGTCAGTAGACCTATGCTCTCTTCACTGGGTCTTGTTTGAAAAGCTGAGTCTCCTCCCTATCAGAATAATGTTTCTTCCTTTAAAAAATTTTTCAGTTATTATTATGGCTACATGAAAAGCTTATAGTAACCTAAGATTCTATTTTGTAATATCCAATGTTTTAAACCTTTGTTTTAAGCCCATGGTTCACTGAGGACAACCCCTTCCCAATCTAGAACCCAAAGATTGGATTTTCTGCAAACATCAGAGAAAGACTGTCCTTGCTATGTACACTGCAGCAAAGCGTTGGAGCCTTGAACCTTGGGTTCATGATCTCACAACTGAGAAGCGTCCCTCCACACTCCTGAACTGTACAACCATTGAAACCCTTAAGGTAAAATTGACCAGGAAAGTTTCTCCCCTTAAGAAGATGGCATCCTTGATATGAACAGCTTTTCCCAAGATCCTGGATCAAAACGTCTACTATCACGAGACTCTTATATTTGAATATTTTTCCTTGTTTATGCCTTTAGGAACAATAGTAATGAAAAGGGGATCTATTATGTGCACTTACAGGATATACTTTTATTTGTGAAGGATTTTGCATCCAGCCTTATACGTGAATAACCTTGTACTTTAATAGATAAAATATGAAGGCCCAATGTACATGAGAAAATTTAGTGGTACATATGTTGCTTCATAATCAGTCAAAACTCTTCTTAACTCAAATTATGGATTAAAGAGAACATTGTCAGGAGGTCTTTGCTCTTCTACAAAGACGTCATTTGTTAGGTCCTTTTTCCATGGGGTAGAATAAAAGAGGAAATAATTAGAAATGTCACCCTAATAATAGGCTCTACAGCAAATTCTACTTTAAAGGCTATTGTTACATAACAGACTTTAAATTATCTTGTGAAAGTTATGCTAAATAATAGAATTGGCCAAACAGAAAAGTACCTGCACAGTTGCTGACACCTGTGGCCTATGAAGAAATACATCAAATGTAGATTATACAGTTTCAGTTGTAGGGTGTTAATGAAAAGACCACTTAGTCAAGGAATTGGATGCTTCATCTAGCTCATTCTTTAATCTATTTAATTTTACTTGGTTTGGTTTATGGGGAACCTGGGTAAGGAGCACACTCGAAATTTGTTATTATTCTCCCGGTAGTCATAATAGTAGTCTCCCTGGTGAGCTGTATTCTCTCAAAGGTTTTAAATGTTTGCATGCAGCCATCTCTAGAACATCAAACGGTCTCTATTCAACTGGAATGATGAAAGTGGAAAGAAATGTGTGACCCTGAGGACACCATAACCTACGAATGATGTGCTGAGACTGGAAACTCTAAAGGATGTTACTGAGAATGGCACTAAGGCCTTAAGTTTGGGTCACACTCTCACCTAAGTGAGAACCTGGCTGAAAACGGAGAATGCTTTAAAAACAAAATTAGAGGAAGCCATTATTTTGGACTGAGCTCATGCACTAGGCCCCAACAAACCACAACAAGCTAAAATGGAGTCACTGGTGCTAAATGTGACATAATCAAACTAAGGCTTTTAGAAAACACATAGATGCTAGCATTCCATTTGTTTTTCTCCTGTAAACAGGATGTCTATCATAAGGAGGTACCGTCTGCTCAGTCCTTATTCTCTCCTTGCAAAACCCACTTTTTTACTGTTTCCCAGTGGGTTTCAAAACCATATAATACAGATATTAACATCGCTGACTAAGATTTTGGTCAATCTCTCAAAATTGAGAAAATGACCAAAAGGGGGAAGTAATTGTTAAAGCAAACTAAATATGGCCTGAGAAGAACTCCATAGTTTTATATTTGAGTTCTTGTGGATGAACTGTAACTTAATAGTCAGACAAAATTCAAAACCTAACTTAATAGTATGCATTTGTAACAATGGCTGAGTGTTGGCTAATCGCAGCGGCCATACTTCAACAACTTATAGACTGCTGAATGTTCAAACTGTGTGCAAATAAGGCAAACACCGAGCTGTAATCAGCCTCACCGTTTCTGCACCTCACTTACGATTCCTGTATGTCACTTTACCTTTTTTGTCTATAAATGTGTTCTGACCATGAGGCACCCCTGGTCTCTGTGAATCTGCTGTAATTCTGGAGGTGCCTGATTTGTGAATCATCCATTGTTCAATTAAACTCCTTTAAATTTAACTCAGCTGGAGTTTTCCTTTTATCGGGTTGAATTTTACATATCTACTTTAGATTTTAATTTCTTCTATGTTACAAATGCTGATAAAATGTTTGTGAAATAAATGAACTCAATGCATTGGACAAAAATTTCCTGTTGCTTTTTTTTTCAAAGTACGTAAATTGATGCTACTTTATCCACCTTTCTCACATTTTCTCTGTCCTAATCTCACGCTGGAGGTTCCATAGTCTTCTTCATACCTCAGGTGCTTTCTCTTGTAATATGAAAGGCATGTGGCCACTTTCCTTTTCTAATTATTTCATAAATCTAAACATTTTCATTACCTATTGGGTACTATGCTCATCATCTGGGTGAAGGCATAATTTGTACACAAAATCTCAACAATATACTATTTACCCATGTAAAAAAAACCTAAACATGTACCTGTTGAACCTAAAATAAAAGTTGAAAAAGAAAAACAAATAAATAATACCTTCCCAGAATATTGCCTATGGGAACAAATCTAAATTCTTTAACAGAGAGTAAAATGGTAATAAAATTCTTGCCCTGATCTTCTTTCTTAGGCCTATGTCATTTCAACACTCACCATCACCATTCTTCCCCAATCTCTTCCATTTTTTTGAGCCTAAAATCCTTAATACATTGAATTTTTGTTCAATATTTGTTATATGCCCAAAACTATACTAAGCTGCTGGACTCATGCTCTTTCACAATTTCTTTTCTGTTCCTTTCAGACTAGTGAAATAATATTGATTTTTAGTGATCTGTCTTTTCTTGGAAATTTTGTATTTCCAAATGTCAAAAAAAGAACTCATAATTTTTGTCTCTCAATTTCCATAACATTTGTCAATGTCATTGACATAGCCCTAGTAATTATGAGATGTACATTGTTAGTTACACAAATTTCTTGCTTTCCTACTTTTGATGTCCTTAAGGTCAGAGATTATGTTTTACTCATTTGTATTCCTATCAGAAAAACCGTGGCTTACATGTAATATATATTCAATAATCGTTTAAATACAAAATGTACTAAAATAGTACAAGTATCCAAGTTGCTTTACTTAGTCTCTTCTACTGCCCCCACCCCAAAAAGTGTATGTAAAAGTGCATAAAATTATGTGTATGCATATGTAGATCAATAGATAGAAGCATCTATGAACACAAATAAAAAATTTAGGAAATGATTATCTTAGAATGACTTTAGCTTCAAATCTTATTTATTTATGTATTTATTTGCAATAGCTTTTGGGGAACAGGTGGATTTTTGTTACATGTGTAAGTTCTCTAGTAGTAATTCCTGAGATTTTGGTGCACCTATCACCTAAGCAGTGTACACTGCACCCAATCTAGTCTTTATTCCTCGCGCCTCTCCCCACATTCCCCTTGAGTCTCCAAAGCCCCTTTTATCATTCTTATGCCTTTGCATCCTCATAACTTAGCTCCCAATTATAAGTGAGAACATACAAAATTTAGTTTTCTGTTCCTGAGTTACTTCACTTAGAATAACAGTTTCAAACTCCATCCAAGTTGCTGAAAATGCCATTATTTCATTCACTTTTATGGCTGAGTAGTATTCCATGGTGTATATATACCACTTTTTTTTATTTACTCGTTGGTCAATGGATATCCAGGCTGGTTTCATATTTTTGCAATTGTGAATTTTGCTACTATACACATGTATGTCCAAGTGCATTTTTCCTATAATGACTTCTTTTCCTCTGGGTAGAGACCCAGTAGTGTGATTGCTGGATGAAATGCTAGTTCTACTTCTAGTTATTTAAGGAATCTCCATACTGTTTTCCATATGGGTGGTACTAGTTTACATTCCCACCAATAGTATAAAAGTGTTCCCTTTTCACCATATTCATGCCAACATTTATTTTTTTTTATTTTTAATTATGGTCATTCTTGGATCTCATTGTATTTTTAAATTGCATTTCCCTGGTAATTAGTGATGTTGAGCATATTTTCATGTTTGTTGGCCATTTGTATAACTTCTTTTGAGAATTGCCTATATATGTCCTTTACCCACCTTTTAAATTTGATTTAATGCTAATTCTACTATTATATATATAAAGGAAAAAAAAAAATATATATATATATATATATATATGGAATCTCACTTTGTTGTCCAGGCTGGAGCACAGTGGCACAATCAGCTCACTGGAGCCTTGAATTCCCGGGCTCAAACAATCATCCCACATCAGCCTTCTGAGTCACTGCAACTACAGACACTCACTACCAGGCCCAGCTAATTTGGTAAAGACTGGGTCTTGCTATATTGCCCAGGCTAGCCTTGAACTCCTGGCCTTGAGCGATCCTCTCACCTCAGCCTCCTAAAATGGTAACATTACTGGTGTTAGCCACCTCACCCAGCATATACAAATATTATAATATCAAATGTATAGAAGAGATACCCACAGTTATAAAAATCAACATAAAAATACAATTATGTATATAAACAAAACTTCTTGTGAAAAATAAAATCTGATCTTAAATATAACTATTGTATTTGCAGTAAATTATTATGTAATCCATATTCTCTTTGGAGCAAGATACAAACTGCTAAAAAGAAACCATCACAGGATGATTTTTTTCCTTGAGAAATACATTTTTTGTTGTTAATTTTACCAAAAACGAATCGAATGGTGTCCTTTGAGAAATACTTAGAATTTAAGAATATTAGTTGGCATTTGTGTGAGTGAGGCATAATGTGTGACTACTCACGTCATTTTAGGAGATTTTGAATATTTTATCTATTATAATCTATGCCCACGTGATCAGTCTTAATAGTCTTTACAATGTACTAATACATAGGATATGAATATAGTTTCTTGCTCCCAAAGACCCAATAGCATATATTATGTATAAACAATTTCAAACTAGTTGTATGCTTAAATTGTCTTTTCTAGAATATATAACCAACTTAGACACATAAGTGACAAGAATATATGCTATTTGACATTTCCTTCATGCTACATGAAAGGAAAAGTAAAGGTGTACTTTGAAGGACATTGGCCTGTGGCATAAACAACGGAAAAGAAAACAGTAAAAATAGCCCTTTACTTAGGTTTATGTCCATTTATTACATGAAAATAGGAGAGACAAACTACATCAAAACTATCCAACAATGTACACTTAATCCACTATCTAGCAAGAGGAAAAATAAACACAAAATAATAAAATAATTCATTTAGATCATTAGAAACTGATATAAGTTTTCATGCTAAAGGAGAAATATATAAAATTTAAGAAATAAGCACTGTAGATTGGTTATAAAGCTTATTTGACCTTGAAACACTAATGTTTATGTTGTTATTCAGCACACGCAAACAATATACAGACCCACAAGGAGAGAGGGTAGTGGAAAAAAATAGAAAGTTACTCATTTTCACCATGTACAGCAAGGAAAGCTCCAAAAGAAATACAGCATTGAACTAGAAATTGCATCAAAATATCACACTCTCCTGGTTTTTCTCCTCCTGCTTCTCATTTTCTTTCACTAGCTCTTTCTACTTTTCCCAGACACCACAATATTGAATTATGAATTGCCTAGGGTGCAGTGTCAATGTTCATTTTTCTCTTAACTCAGTCCCTGAGTGATTGCATCCATGTCCGTCTTTTATATACCATATCTAAAATTAAGGCTACATCATTTTAATGTCCAGATGAATTTCTCTCTTAGATTCTATATTTATGTATAGAACTATATTTGAAATATTTAACTTGTATTATTTCCTTAAAGGAATCTCAAATCAAATCTGTCCAGAACAGAAATGATTGTAGTCCTCTCATCCCATAACTTCGCCTCTCCCATATCCATGAGGCCACCATTGCTTCAATCCATTGCTTCAATCATTCCATTGCTTCAATCAATTGCTCCTCTGTGACTCCAGAGTTATTCAGTTTTTTTAAAGACTTTTATTTTTTTGGAGCCCTCTTAGGTTCATAGCAGAATTGAGAGGAAGATACAGCAGTCTCCCGTTGACTCCCTGCCCCCACACAGGCATGGCCTCCCCATTATTAACATCCCCCACAACAATGATAAATACATCATGATTGATGAACCTACACCCAAAGTCCATAGTTTATATTAGGTTTCACTCTTGGTGCTGAACACTCTGTTGGTTTGGACAACTGTATAATGATATATATCCATCATTATAGCATCATACAGGCTATTTTCACTGCTTTAAAAGCCCTCTGTGCTCTACTTATTCATCTTTCTCTCTTCCCTAACCCCTGGCAACCACATGTCTTTTGACGGTCTTGACAGTTTTTGTCTTCTCCTAAATGTCGTATAGTTGAAACCGTACAGTGTGTAGCATTTTCATACTGCTTAGTAATGTTAATTTAAGTTTCCTTCATGTCTTTTCATGGCTTGATAGCTTTTTTTTTTTTTTTTTTGCATTGGATAATAATCCAATTTTGGAAGTAGCACAATTTATTCAACCATTTACCTATTGAAAGTCATTTGGTTCTTTCAAGTTTTGGCAATTGTGAATAAAGCTGATATAAATAAATATATATATGTGTGTGTGTGTGTGTTGTAAACATAAGTTTGTAACCTCTTTTGGTAAATAAATACTAAGGGGTGTGATTGATAGTATGGTGAGAACATATATAGTTTCGTAAGAAAATGATTCACTATTTCCCAATGTGTCTGTACTATATTGTATTCTCACCAGCTATAAATGAGAGTTTCTATTGTTCTATGTACTTGCCAGCATATGGTGATTGCAGCCTTCTGGATTTTGGCCATTCTAATAGGCGAGTAGTTATATGTCATTGTTATTTTAATTTGTATTGACTTGATTATGTATGATGTCAAATATATTGTTATATGATTAATTGCCATATTTCTATTGTCTTTGGTTAAGTGTCTTTTAGGGTCTTTGGCTCATTTTTTAACAGGCATATTTATTTTCTTACTTTTGAGTTTTAAGTGGTTTTTTTTTGTATATTTCAGATAACAGTTCCTTATCAGATACATCTTTTGCAAACATTTTCTTCCAAACTATGACTTGTCTCTCCATTCTCTTGACAGTGTGTTCAGCAGAGCAGAATTTTTTAAAATTTTATATTTTAAGTTTTGCTTATCAATTTACTCTTTCATGGATCATGACTTTGGTGACATATCTAAAAAATCATCGTAAGTCTAAGATCATATATTTTTTTTCTCTCATGTGAAATCCTAGGAGTTTTATGTGTTTTACACTGAGGTCTATAATTCATTTTGTATACATTTTTGTGTACATTTTTGTCAAGGGTCTAAGTTATGTGGCTGGATTCACATTTTTGTATGTGCATTTCCACTTGTTCCGGCAGCATTGATGGAAATGACTATCTTATTTCTATTCTATTTCTTTTGCCCCTTTATCAACGATCAGCTGACTTTATTTGTGTCAATTTCTGGGGTCTCTATTCTGTTCCATAGATTGTCTAATATTTCACCAATACCATAGTGCCTTCATTACTATAGTCAGAATTTTTCATGTGAAATATTTAAATTATTTAATTTTGTTTTAATTATATGCTTTATATTGCGGTGTTGCCAGAAAATGAGGAGGAGTGTTATGTTTTTTGGGAAATAGTTCATTTTTTTTTAACTTGGCATATTATAAATAAGATTATTATAATTTGTGCAATCCTCATAGGTGTTTGAGAAAAAATAATCACCTTCTCTCTTAATTAAAACAATAAAAAGAAAGAGAGAGAGGAAAGGAGGAGAGAAAAGAGAGAGAGAGGGAGAAAAAGAGAGAAAGAGAACAAGAAAGCAATTTTAATAGCAATTAGAATAGGTCAGCTGTGAAAAATGGCTTATAATTAAACCTAACATTTTTAATGCCAGCAGGAGAAAATCATAAGAGATTATCAAGAAATGATGAAATATTTAATTGACTGCCGTAGAGAAAACATGTCTAATGAAGAGCTGGAGGAACCACGAATATAGTCTACAGAGAGCATTATCCTCAACACAAAATATCTACACTGTAGTTATCAATAATTGAAATTATACTTGAGGTTAACATTGACCCTATGGAATTGTACTTTGCAGTTTGACATTAGAATTATACTCTGTGGAATACTGAACCCACCTTGTATACAATTCCAACATGAAATATCATTTTATACATATTTATTATTTTCTATATGAAAATAGTATGTTAGACCTAGGTGACATTAAAGCAAAGACAAGTAATGCCAGATCCAACCAAGCTCTTAGTATTATTGGGAAGAGATAAGAAATGCACAAATGAATTTATAAAATAAAATAATAACAGTTTTTTAATATGTTGTGGGAAAATAGGAGCACATGATAGCTTGCAATGAAGTAGTACCTCAGATGGAATACTTGGGTGAACTTTTCTGTGGAGTTGGCATTTGTACAGATACCTGAAAAAGGGAAGATTACTGCCAGTTGAAACACCTTGAGAACAGTCTTCCAGGCGAGGAAATAGCAAATGCAGAGTAATGGTTAAAGTACTTGCTGTGGAGAGAATCAAGAAGAAGGGCGGTGTGGCTGAACTGACTTCAATATTTATATAAGGTGAGGATAGGGATTTAAGCAGGGACCCCATTCTGTAAGATGTAGAAGGCTGTATACAGAGTTTAGATTTTATTGAAAGTTCAGCAGGAAGATATTGAAAGATTTAAGCACAGAAGGGCAAGATCAAATTGACATTGTAAAAAAAAATGCCTCTGACTTATGCTCTAGGAATAACAATTATTGAGGTGGCAAATGCAGTATTCCAGGCCAGACATGATATTGAATTGTGGTAGAATTGGGGGCCAGGGAAAAATGTAGTAGTGACAGATTTGAAGTATTCGTTGGAGGCAGAAATCATTGTACTTACTGATGGATTTGATGCCGGAGGGCATGGCTAAAAGGAGAAATTAGGGGGAACTTGGATTTTAGCTTGAGAAACTAAATGGACATAAGGTCTTATATGAGACATAAGAGTTAGAGATGGGAATAAACTGGTGTGGCTGAAAGGAACGGAATCAAGAGTATTATTCCGTTCAATTTCATAATTCAGTTATTGGGACAGTCAAGAGCTTTGAAGTATGTAAAGCACTGGGGTTATCTCCTGGCACACAGCAAGTAATTATTAAATGTATCATTATTTTTCTTATTATAATTCATATTCATTTTATCTATTATTACAATTGCAATTTTCAAATGTGTGTGTGATTATTTGATTAATGCCTTTGGTTACACGGAAGTCTATGTTTTCCTCTATGCACGTCTGATTGACATAAAAATTCTAAATTCACTCATAATTAAATTAAATATTTTCCAAAATAGATTTCAACACATATTTTATTATCTGCTTTTCTGAAAAATGTATTAACTTGCTAATGTTCAAGGTTTCCCAATTAACACTCTCTATCTTTCACGCACAAAGTTGTTTATTTTTAAATTCTATTGCATGATAACCCTCTTCTTTCAAGATTTTAAAATTATAGTTGCAGCTCTTTTATTTTAATTTATAGTAACTCTTTAAGATTAAGTTATATGTTTGATAGATTCGATTTATTACTGGCTCCTTGAAACATTGATTTTCATGTTTCATTGGCTCAAGTAATTGTTTATGTAGATTTTTCTTGGTTGTTTTATTGAGAAAGATAGATGGGGACATTTTATATTCATTCTATCATATCAAAACAGATTTTTGAGTTGAGGTGACTCAAAGTAAATGTATGGAAATTCACTTAGTGCTCCTTGGCATACCTGTCACATTGTATTCCCACAAATCTTTGTAGGCTTTATTACTGCCTTATAGCATGTGATATGGCAGAAGAAAGGTATGAGTTAAGCGATCAGTTTTCTCTTTGCAAAGGTTTTAGTCTGGTTTCTTTATTCTTTAAACTAGTTAGGCTTGGGTTTCTCAGAAACTTCCATTGGCTACCTTGAGACAAGGTTGTGTAAGAGGAACTTAACTTTCCAGTAGGCCTCATCCTATTTCTTCAAAAAACAAAGGAACAAAAAATCATTTTTTAATGGATTATAGAAAATGCTAGTTTCTTTAGTGGCTAGTTTATAGAAATAATAGTTTCTTTATCATTGTTACTTTTTGCTCCTAGAGATAATTTATTGTTACATTCAAGAAATTTATATTCAACTGCATATTTGAATAATGCTTTAGCTTTGTTTGGTCTATTTTCACTCAAAAATGTGTGTGTAATGTTTAAAAATTATATGTTAATACATACAAATATAACTTTTAAAACTTGCTGCTTCACTCTCCATAAGTCACAACTGCTTCATTAATTCCACAAATCTTACTCTTATAAAGGGAGTCATGCCCTGTCACACAAGAGTTCACTCATCACAAAGAAAAAGTAAGCTTTATTTTTTTAAAAATTTTCATTTTGAAATAATGATGGAGTCACATCTGGTTACAAGAAATAATACAGAGAGATCTCATGAGCCCTACACCTAGTTGCCTCCAGTGGTATTTATCTTGCAAAATGATAAAGCAATATTATACAAGGATATTGACCTTAATATACTTCACTTATTGAGATTCCCACAATTTTATTTGTACTCATTTATGTGCATAGATATACTATTACACAATGTTATCAAATGTGTAGGTTTGTGTACCCACTACCACAGTCAAGATTCTAACAGTTTCATCCATATAAGGGTCCTTCCTTTGTACTCTTCTTTTATAATCACAGCCACATCTCTCTTACATCTTACTCCTCCTGAACCCCTAGCAACCACGATCTCTTTTGCATTTTGAAAATTGTGTCATTTCAGAAATGTTATATAAATGGAATAATCCAATATGTAATATTTTGTAATAGTTTCCTTTTTCTCCACTTAAATAATTCCCTTGAAATTCATTGAAATTATTGTAAATATCAATAGTTCATTCTTTTTCATTTCTGAATCGGATGCCATAATATGGATAAACCATACTCAGAAAGCATTTTGTGTTCAGAATCACATTTACTTCCCATAAGTGCATAAAAATATTTCAATGAGTTTGAGTCACTCCTAGCTCTCATCTCAAAAAATCATAGTACTTGCCTTGTTTATAAAATTTTAAAATCTATGACATTTTAAAAACTTTTCTTAAAGTTTAATATAGAAAAGTCTGCCCATCAAAAAGTGTACAATTCAGTGAATTTTGCCAAAATGAAGTGTATGTGTAATCAAGATCAGATCAGTAAGTAGAAAATAATGTTTATCCTGGAAGATGCCATCTTTTTACACATACCACCTTTCAAGGATGACCACTATCCTTATTTCTCAGAATATTGATGAGTTTTTATAATACTCACAAACTATTTTGAGGAATAGTTACTTTACACAATTCAATTATATAGGGCACATTCTTTTGTGTTTGGCTTCTTTAGTTCAATGATATATTTGCTGGATTTATCATTATTGTTGCCATTAGTTATATTTGTTCATTCTCATTATTTGTATAAACCAGGTGACTGTATTCACAATTCTATATCATTGGTAAATTTCTTTATACTGGTTCCAATCTATGCTTTTGTAATTGTTATAATTTGGTGGTAGGTCTTGATAACTTGGAGTTGAAATCCTCCATCTTTGTTCATTTTATTTTTAAGATTGCCATGACTATTTTTGGCCTTCTGTTGCCAAATGAATTTTAGAGTCCACTTTTTAAATTTTTCAAAGTAAAATTAAAAAAATATATAAAAATTTTAAAACGTTTTGATTTTGATGTGGATTGCATTGAACTTGTGTAATAATTTAGGAGGCAATAAAGATCTTTATAATATTCCAATGCATGAAAATGAACATAAAAAATCCTCCACTTATTTATATCATATTTAATAATTTTCATTTCTTTGCAATTAGTGTAGCAACCTTGCCCATTTTTGTTTTTATTTATTTCAAGGTATTCAATGATTATTAATGCTACTGGTAAAGGTATTTTTGCAAATTTTATGTTCTATTTGTTTGTCACTAGCGTTTATAAATATAATTCATTTTTTAATAGTGACTTTGTATCCAGTGACCTTGCTAAATTAGTTTATTAATTTTGATAGGTTGTACATTACTTCTGAATTTTCAACTTTACAACTGTGTCATTTTTTAGTATTGAGAGTCATATTCTTATGCCATCAGTTTGCCTCATTTTTTCCTCATTAAAATGTTGACTAGTCTTGGAGATAGCAGAGATAACAGGCAAGCTAATTTTGTTCCAGATTTCAGGGGTAATTATGTAGCATGATATGTGCTGTAGGGTTTTGCATGTGTGTGTATGTTTGTGTCCATGTGTATAAATGCTTGACAGTCTATATCATATTAAGAGAGTTTCTTATAACAAATTAAGACTAATTTCCTGAGATTATTTTTCTTATGAATAGGTATTTCTTTTTTCAAATGCTTCCTTTCTTGCATTTATCAAGATCACATGATTTTGTGTTCAGGTTATACATCGTATCGATTAATTTTCAACTGTTTAAGAAACTCTGCACACATGGAAAAAGCTCATTTGTTTATTATACCCTATCCTTTAAGTATATTGTTGAATTTGACTTAATAATATTTTGTTTAGATTTTAATCAATGTCTACGAACGAGATTGATGTATAATTTCATTGTTTTACCTTACCACATTACACACTAAAATGTGCAATGTTCATGTCAGATTTTCCATTCCTGGTAAAACTCATCTCAAAAAATTTTTAGGCAGACTCCTCTTTTTTTTTTTTTCTTTTTTTGTTTCCAGAAAGAATATGTGCAGGCTTGGATTTACTTCTTTGGAAAATGTTTGGAAGAATTCACAGCTGAAACCATTTGGGTCTGAGGTCTTCTTTCTAAAAAAGTTGTATTTATGAATTTAACTTATGTAAGATGTATGTAATCACCGAAAAGCTTTCTTTGTCCTTTTAATAACTTTTATAAGTAGCATGTTTGGAAGAATGTGTTCATTTTATAAAAGTTCTCAAATTTATTGTCATCAAGTTTCTTATAATATCCTTTTACTACTGCTTTGATATTTGGGAGATCTGCAGTGCTGCATCATTTTGCCTTCATATATTAATATGGAACCTATGTCATTTTATTTCTGAAAAGTTTTGCAAAAGTTTTATTACTTTTTCAAAGAAATAACATTTGCTCTGTTAATTTTCATTATTTTAGTTTTTCTCTGTTGTGCTGATTTCTACTTCTAGACTGAAATAAAATCTTAACTTCTTGCTTTTAGATTTTTTTAATGTATTGCTGGAATACTTTCCGAAGTACTCCTTTACCTGTTGCCCCTAAGCTTGGTATGACATTTTTATTATCATGTAGTTCAGAATTGTTTTTTCTTGTAATTTTTAATTTTGGTATTATTTTAACGTTATTCAATATTTAACCAATTATTTATATTTGTTCCTTTTGCTCTTTATTTTTTCATCAAGGTAGTTTGAAAAGCATTAATATAAGTTTATAGTGTTTTCAAAAATTTTAAGAGGGTATTACATACATAATACCTTAGCCCATCAAAATATCTTCAATGCTTATAACATAAGAGCAAAGACATTCTTTTACATAACTAAAGTATAGGATTAAAAATAATAAAAAATTATTAATAATAATTACTTTCATTAAATTATTACCTAATTAACAGTCCATAATCAAGTTCTATCACTTGTCTGGACAATGTCCTTTATAGTCTTCATCCCCTAGCTCTACCCTTCCTTAGAGGATAAAATCTAGGACAATGTGCTGAATTTAGGTTTTATTTTATTTTTTTAAGGGGCTCTGTTGCCCAGGCTGGAGTGTAGTAGTGCAATCATAGCACACTGTGTCCTCAAACTCCTGAGCTCAAGTGATCCTCCCTTCTTAGCTTCCTGTGTAGGTAGGATAACAGGTGCACACCACTATGCCCAGCTAATTTTTATTTTTATTTTTAGAGATGGGGTCTCACTATGCTGCCCAGGCTGCTCTTAAGTTCCTGGCATCAAGTAAGCCTATTTTGTAGATCTCCTGAAGTGCTGGGATTACAGGCATAAGCAGCTGCACCTGGCCTTTCATGTCATTTTATTATTTCATAATCTAAAATGTTCATCAGCCTTGCATTGTCTTTCATTACTTCATATTTTTGGAAAGCACAGGCTATTTGATTTAAAGAATTTTTTTTTTAGTTTGTCTTATGATTCCTCATGCTTAATGGCAAGTTATGAATGTCGTTAGGAATACCACAAAAGTTATATTCTGTCCTTCTCAGTACATCAACTCAAGAAGCCTCTGACATCAGTTATGTTAACTGCAGTCACTCAATTATAGTGTTATTGGCTGGGTATGTCTACTGTAAAATTACTACTTTTGCCTTTATAATTTATAAGGAATTTACATGGAAGTGATTTGATTCTAAGTAAATATCCTGTTTCTCATTAAACTTTTACATAATACTTTGTCATCCCTTGATCATACCCATGTTAGTTAATGATGAACGAGAGCTGCTAAATGGTAATCAAATTCTATGATTCTTTCTATCATCATTTTTACAGCTTTCCATTTTACTGTCTCTACAGCTCTATCTTATCTATCATCTATTTATCCAGTAAGGTGGGTAGTTACATCAAAATGTCTCATGAAATCATATTATATTCAATTGGATTGTAGTCCATTACTATTATCATCTAGTTTGATGCTAAAATTTTTCTACATGGAAGCCCATTCAAGTTGGTGCTTAGGTCTCTTTCACATGCAAGCATCATTCACTGAGTGCTTGACTTTTTCTGGCACACAAAGACATTCTAGACTCATCCATCCCTCCCCAGCTTTGGAATCAACAAACAAGGCTTACTTTTACGTTTCCCCTTGGTTAGGCTATGGTATCCAGTTCTTTGATCAAGCTCTAGCCTAGAAGTTGCTGTAGCTATTATTTAGATGTGATTAACATTTATATCAGTAGAGGGAAGCAGATTGTCCTCCATGATATGGGTAAATTTCATCGAATTACTTGAAGGCTGTATGAAAAAGGATTGTGATCTTCAAAAGAGGAAGAGATTATGACTCTCAAGTGCCTTTAAAATGAAGACTGCCACATTACCTCTTCCTGGGTCTCCAGTCTGCCAGCCTGCTCTGCATGCAGGTTCTGGATTTGCCAGCCACTACTATCATGTGACTCAATTCCTTAAAAACAAATCTTTTTTTTTGACACGGAGTTTCACTCTTGTTGCCCAGGCTAGAGTGCAATGGCGTGATCTCGGCTCACTGCAACCTCCGCCTCCTGGGTTCAAGCCTCCTGAGTAGCTGGGATTACAGGCGGCCGCCACCATGCCCAGCTAATTTTTGTATTTTTAGTAGAGAGAGGATCTCACCATGTTGGCCAGGCTGGTCTTGAACCCCTGACCTTGGGTAATCCACCTGCCTCGGCCTCCCAAAGTGCTGGGATTACAGGCGTGAGCCACTGCACCCAGCCAAAAACTCTCTTTCTGTGTACCTATCTATTGACTGATCGACAGATTGATGGTAGATAGATAGATTCTGTTGATCGTATTTATCCAGAGAACTCAATACAAGTAATTTTTCCATGGGGCCTATGTTCCTTTTAGTAAAAAATGGTATCTGAAAATTAAGTCCTGAGTTATAGGTGTGCTCATTGCCATTAAATGTTTTAATATTTCTAGGCCTTCTCATCTGTGAGAGCTGAAGAAATACATATTTGTATACAGAGATATATAAATGCACACACATTTCTCTAATTACAATTCAACATCTCAAGGTTCATTATGCTGGGCTCCCCATGTGTACATATTTAACTTGATTCCCCAACAATAAGAAATCTGGCTTCCAAATATTCTCAATATTCACTCGTTTGCTCAATTACAAAATACAGCCTATAGCTACAAAATGGCTGACCCACTTCAAAATTGCTAACCTATACAACTGAAAACTAAAACCTACTAACTAGAAATAACTACAGTTTAACTTTTGTTTGCAATATTTTCCATTTTTTTTTTCCTTTTTGCTTTATACGGTGTACTAGATTCAAAATACTGTGTTCTAAAGTAACTTAGATAATTTCAGTCCGTTTTTCTTATGCTTTATTGTGCTTTTGGTCAATTTGTTTTTGTTCTTTATCCTTCCTCATTCATTAAGTGTTCTTTATATATTTTGAATATTAGCTCTTTTTGTGACACATGTATCTAATGTTTTGTTAATATTTGTCCCAATATTTAAAATTCTTTAGACCTTTTATGGTGATTTTTGCTGGCATGCAACATATGCGTACGTATGCGTAGTGTGTGTATGTGTGTGTAGTTTATTATTTTTTTTCAGTATGACTTTCTTACATCTAAAAATGGAGTCTTAGTGAGAAAATCCTTTCCTATACCCTGGTTATATAAGAATTCAGCTACACTTGTTTGTTTCCCAGAAACTGTATTTTAAAAAAGGTTTAGATCTCTTATGCTTTCTCTAGAGTCCATTTATTTTTATCCTTTTTTTTTTTTTTTTCTACTAGCTGTCTGGCTGTCTCAGACACATTTATTGCAAATTCCCTTTGATCAAATCATTTGTAATAGCAGCTTTATTATCTATGGAATTTCTGTATGTATCTGTCTGTATTTCTGGATTTTATATTTCATTTTACTCTGTCTATTTATGTATCAACACTATAATATTTGAATGACAGATAATTTATGTTTTTATATGATGTATGCTACAAGATTACTTCTACTTGTAGAGTTTTGATCAATTCTTTTCTAAATTTTCTTGCATATTTACTTGCCCATATTAAATAGTATCAATATGTCTCGGTTTATAAATAAACTTGGAGTTATTTTTAATGGAATTGTTTCAAATTTATAAAGTAACTTAGAACTCACATTTTTTAAATATTGAGCATCCAAAAAATATATCTTTTAATTCTACTTGTGTATCTTTTAAGTATCCTAAAGATTACCTCTTATGTTTTGCAAGAGTTTTTACATTTTTTATTAGTCTTTTTTCTTAACTATACTTATGTTTAATTATTTCTGTCATAATGATCTTTCCCTACAATTACATATTCTAAATGTTTATTTTTGTACAAAACAAGACTATTTCTGTGTGTTAATTTTATACCCTGCTATATTAATGCATATTTTGTTGCTTGAAAAATTGAACATATTTTAATTTTCATGTTTTATCTTATTATCCATGGACTGTTTAGAGCTTTTAAAAAACGTCCATGTAGTCTAATATTTTCTAATTATATTATTGTCCTTGAGTTTTAGTTTAATATCATTGTGGTTAGCAATGATTCTTTCTATTATCTCAGTCTTCTTGTAACCGCCCAAGGGGCTCACCTTGCCTGCTGACTAAATAAAGCTGATTTATCAAGACAGGGAATTGCAATAGAGAAAGAGCAATTCACAGGGAGCTGGCTGTGCAGGAGACTGGAATTTTATTATTATTCAAATCAGTCTCCCCATGCACTCCGGGAGCAGAGTTTTTAGGATAGCTTGGTGGGTTGGGGGAAGCCAGTGAGCCTGGGAGTGCTGATTGGTCCGAGATGAAATCACAGGGAGTAGAAACTGTCTTCTTGTGCTGAGTCAGATACTGGGTGGTAGGCCACAAGATCAGATGAACCATTTTATTGATCTGGGTGGTGCCAACTGATCCATCAAGTGCAGGGTCTTGATGCACTTGATAGCTCAAGCACTGATCTTAGGAGCAGTTTAGGAGGGTCAGAATCTTACAGCCCCCAGCTGCATGACTCTTAACTCATAATTTTTTCATCTTGTGGCTAATTTTAGCCCCACAAAGACAATGTAGTCCCCAGACAAGAAGGAGGTCTGCTTTGGGAAAAGGCTGTTGCCATCTTTGTTTAAACTATAAACTATAAACTGAGTTGCTCCCAAAATTAGTTCGTCTACACCCAGGAATGAACAAGAACAGCTTGGAAGTTGGAAGCAAGACGGAGTCAGTTAAGTTAGATTTCTTTCACTGTCTCAGTCATAATTTTGCAAAGGTGGTTTCAATTTCTCCCTTTGGGTTTTATTACGCCTTAGTCTTAAGGTGTAGACTATGAAGATGGGAAAAGGCCATCAATCATTCTGGCTTATTCCCACTGAGGGAGGATGTAGTGGGAATGGGAGTGAACCCATTGGGAGTGAGAACAGTGAAACAGCTTTCCAACTGCCTGTGTGTATTCATGCAGGCTTGGCTGGGGTATCAAGGCTTACATGGTGAAAATAGTAGTACTTACATCATTTTTGAACATTAGAGGACCTAATAGTTAAAATATCAGGCTAGAAAGAGACATAATTTATTATTTTTTTTGGAAAGTTTGTCAAATATGAAAGTTTTAAACACTGAATGTTACAAAATAAAACCCAGGTCATCATCAGTCATTCATTTGGCCAAAATGATAACTTTCAAATTTTTTAAAAAGAAAATATTTACTGTGATAGAGGAGACTTAGCTTTCCAAACAAAACCCAATGTAGATAGCATAAGACTAACTGAATTTGCCTGTTTTCTCTTCTCCGTTTATCCCTCTGCCACTTACCCAAAGGAGAAAAAGAAAGAAACCCTTTATCTTTTAACATTACATAAAAATTGTCTTCAGAAGAGAAAACCAAATTTCATGTTTGTGTAAGTACATCTTTAACGTTAAATCTATTTTTTAAATAAAGTTTTATATCTCTATCCAGTTTTAATTAATTTGACCATAAGGTAAATTTTTCATAAACTTCTTAGGACCCTGTATAATTTTCCATCAAACAGTAGATAATATTCTAAGAAAACTCTGTTATTTGGACACATAGGCCCAGATTCTGGCCCCATGTCAGTATGATTTTAATGTTTTAACCTATGGAAAAAAAAGTAAATAATTTCTTTTAAATCTTAGCCACCTTGTTTATACCCATAGACTTTGTATTATAAGATTAACCCTTTACAAACCCTTTTTTCGCTTTGTTTAAGCCTTCAGTTTTGTCCTGTTCCTCTTTTAGGTTAAGACAAACTTTAAAATCTTCCAAACTAGACAAGATCACATTCCCTTTAACAAAAGCCATATTCCTACACCTTCTTATAATCTTTTACCAAAACCACATTAAATACACACCTTATATGTAAACCTGTTTCTCCAGTAATCTCAATTTCACGTTACAATGTTAACCCTTAGCAAGTTTTATTTTTAATGAAAAATCTGGTAAGTGATTTTACTAGGAATAGAGCCTAGAACATCAGATGAGGTCTGACTCTTTTCAGCATAGTTAGGAGAATGACTTTCCACATGTCCCCAAGCCTCATCTATAATCTAATGCTCCGAAGCAGGTAAATTGAACAATTTTCAAAAGTCAAGGAAACAGTTTAACCTTAAAGCTTTTAGCAAATCTGATATCTCACATTAATTTAAACCAAATGTCTACATCTTCATGATATTTTATTTTACCAATAATCTTTAAAACCATTTTTATTTCCAAAGGATTACTAAAGTCATGTGAACAAAAAGGTATTAAAGTTTCTATTTTTCTGAACAAAATATTTTATTTAAGTGCTTATTTTTCTAAGCTAATTAATCAGAGCTTTTTCTGTATAAACATCATACACACAACACATACAAATGAGACAGACAGAAGATTCAGCACTTGTAAGATTTTTTCATTTATCAGTTTCTTGATTGGATTACTGGCTTCAGGGTGGAGCCCTTGAAAGAACAGGGCCAGGAAAGCTTGCATTTCTGGGGCCTAATCACAGCCAAAGGCAGAGACAGATCCCCAAAATTAAGGGTGCCATTTTATACTGGATCCTGTGTCCCCAAAAGGAAGGAAATACTTCGGGAGAAAACAGGGCAGTGCCCTTCCCAACTCTGTGTTTCATTGCAAGGCCACCCAAAGCCTATCAGTCAATGGTGTGACTAGACCATCCCCCACGGGAGCCTCATCTCTCAGTGGAGATGGGGATGTTTCCATATCTTCTAGGTGGCCAAGAGCATGCTCTGTGTTCCAAGGGTGCAAAGAGTCAAGAATTCCTCCATAACTATTATTAGCCAACCCCTACAGTACATTTCCTACCTAGTTATTACACACCAAAGCCCTCTCATGGTAAGAAGTAATTTCTGACACCCCTAAAACTCAAAACTGTCAGTAATACAATGCAAAACAGAACAGAACCTTTGATTCTGAGAGGGATCTATCTGCTTTTAATTTCCGGGGTTTCATGAGGGAAACAGTGTTTTTCCAAGACACGGTCAGTGGCACCTCCTGTTATTCCCAAGGAATCCCCAGCTACCAGAAGTTACCTTAGGGACTCTTCCATGTGCATTAAGGTTGGCTAGAAAAAAATGGAGAAAAATAATTCAGTCAACTGAGAAGAAAAAGCTTTCCAGAAAAAACGAGATCGAAGAAGAGAAAAACATAGAGAAATACACCTACAGCTTATCTACTTTAATTAAACTGACTTTTAACCATAGCACTCTTTAAAAAACAATCCTTTTAAATTTTTTATTACCCGACTTTAGCCACCCCAAGAGGCCAATATTTTTGGCTTTTGAACTCCACCACAGGTAACTTCCCACATGAAGTTAATCAGTCTTAACTAAGGTTATAACTTAACCATGGACACATAGGTATCTTAAAGAGATGGTAAGCAGTTTCCTTTTTTTCAAGATTTAGCATCTCCCCTAGGGTAGTGTAGAGAAAGGGAAATTCAAGACAGGAAATCAGAGCTATGCACTGGGGGAGAAAATTTCAATAAATGGCAAAGTTACATAAATAAAAAACCAGAAAGGAATCTGCAGAAGCCAAGACTAGAACCCAGGTCGCCAAAAGGCAAATCTTCAGCTACTGAGGTATAGCATTAAGCAGTTTCTATTGCTCTTCCCAGAAGGAACCTAGAGAAACCAATTTCAAGCTTGCAAAGGCTTTTAACTGCTAAAGAATTTTTTTTTTTTTTTGAGACGGAGTCTTGCTCTGTCGCCCAGGCTAGAGTGCCATGGCGTGCTCTTGGCTCACTGCAACCTCTGCCTCCTGGGTTCAAGTGATTTTTCTGCCTCAGCCTCCCAAGTAGCTGAGATTACAGGCATCTGCCACCACTCCAGGCTAATTTTGTATTTTTAGTAGAGATTGGGTTTCACCATGTTGGTCAGGCTGGTCTTGAACTCTTGACCTCAGGTGATCTGCCTTCCTCGGCTTCCCAAAGTGCTAGGGTTACAGATGGGAGCCACCGTGCCCAGGCCTTAAGAAAATGTTTAGGACCAACTATAACATGAATTCCCAAGGTCCTGTCTTCTAGATGGTAGAAACCAAGAGAAAGCATCCCCACATAGTCACAGGGTTAAGCTCTTAAGGACACAAAACAAGACTGAGAAATTGCTTCCGGTGTTGGTTTCAGTAATCCGCAGCGATGTTTATAACTCACCAGCCTGTCAGGCTGGCTTGAAAAGCAGGGTTTTAGGGGTCCTAAACCCACATTCTATCCTGTGATATTCCTTTCTGCATTACACAACACAGAAAGACAAATTCTTAGCACAAAGGGCACATGATTTGCTATTGCCTAAGACTAGTCTCAAAACCCCTTTTTCTATTAATCAAACCCTTGCAGAGAGACAGTGACATTTACTGTTTACCCAGACAGAGAAAGAGAGAGAGAGACCAGAAACTTGACTGGTAAGAATGTCTTACCCTTTTTGGTGGCATACGAGGTTTCTGGGCTCCCTTTCTCTGCAGCTTCCAGAAGAATGGAGAGCTTCTGATGACCCTCCCTACTGGGCCAAAGCTGTGGGATTCAAGTCACTTTACAAGAAAAAATCACCTTTTCCTGTTTTATGGAACCACAGGCAAGACGCTTAATTTGCAAGATTCTGCCCGACAGGCTGCATGGGGAACTGAATAAACATTTGCCATCCCAGGAAAATACACATAACGAAAGAAACATTAGTTATATTGTTCAGCACCCAATATCAACCCAGCAAAGCTGAAACTTTCCCGTTGGTCCCTGTTGTCTTTGATCCACTCCATTTGGGGAGGGACAACCTTTGAACAGTAATTCATAATGAGGTCTCTGAGCAAGGTGAAGGGGAGATAGTCACCCCAAGAGTCAGGCCTGTTGAGCCTTCTTTAGGGGTCACTGAATGTGATCAGACAGTTAAGGAGGGTTTTCTGAGTTAGGGCTGCTGGACTTCCTTCAGCAACCCCTTCTGAGATCCTTTCCAAATATACAAACACACCTGAATACAAGGCAGACAGAAGTCCTTCCAAATCAGATCCCTAACCAGGAACTTCCAAACTATCCTCCTATTCGCCATCTGAGAAAACTCCTTGAAATCTTCCTGATTGAGAAGTCTCCCAAACCAAGACTCTTACTATTAGTTAGAAAATGCCAACCAAAACCCAAGGAGCTGACCAGACACCCTGGAGTGGGGCTACAGACACAGGCACCCCATGTTGGAGCTACAAACAGACACTCTGCAATAAGGCTACAGACACCACACCATAGGGGTACAGAACCAGTTGGGAAAAGAAAGGAGGTGTTGACAGCACCTAGGATACTCACCAATCCAGACACGCCACTGGGCTACAGTGGGGCTGCAGATAGACACCCAACCATGGTTGTCTACAGATAGACACCCTGTGATAGGGCTATAATTAAGGGATATGTCCCCATGACTATTTCTCCATTGCAATTACATCCATTAACTTTGTGTCATCAGAGCCCCAGCAGTAGAGAGAGTACCAAAGCCAGCCCCCAGTCCAAGAAAACTAGTCAGCCACTTGGGCTGGCCTCTGGACCATCGTTGAAAGGGGGGCACTGCACCACAGACAGCTAGCTACAATGGCAATCCTGGATGAGCCCCTAAATTTGTAACTGCCCAAGGGGTTCACCTTGCCTGCTGCCTAAACAGAGCTGGTTTATCAAGACAGAGGAATTGCAATAGATAAAGAGTAATTTATGCAGAGCTGGCTGTATGGGAGACTGGAGTTTTATTATTACTCAAATCAGTCTCCCTGAGCATTCAGGGAGCAGAGTTTTTAAGGATAACTTGGTGGGTGGGGGGAAGCCAGTGAGCCAGGGGTGCTGATTTGTCCAAGATGAAATTATAGGGAGTCGAAACTGTCTTCTTGAGCTGAATCAATTCCTGGGTTGGGGGGCCACAAGATCAGATGAGCCAGTTTATTGATCTGGGTGGTGCCAGCTGATCCATCAAGTGCAGGGTCTGCAAAATATCTCAAGTACTGATCTTAGGAGCAATTTAAGGAGGGTCTGATTCTTGTAGCCTCCAGCTGCATGACTCCTAAATCATAATTTTTAATCTTGTGGCTAATGTTAGTCCTGCAAAGGCAATCTAGTCCCCAGGCAAACAGTAGGTCTGCTTTGGGAAAGGGCTGTTACTGTCTTTGTTTAAACTATAAACTAAGTTTCTCCCAAAGTTAGTTCAGCCTGCACCCAGGAATGAATAAGGACAGCTTGGAGGTTAGAAGTTAAGATAGAGTTGGTTAAGTTAGAACACTTTCACTGTCTCAGTCATAATTTTGCAAAGATGGTTTCATTCTGACAGACAGGCCTGAACTAATAGAAGGAGACACAGATTAAATTAAATTTTAGATAAACATTTTAATTTAAATCAGTTGGGAAATTTAATAACTGAAAAAGAAAACTATCTGAATGCCCAATGGTAAATATTAAAGTTGTGAATTTGCATAAGGTATTGTCAAGGTGAATACAATTGCTAGGAAGTCATTTAAAAAATTTAAGGCTTTGTGTCGTAATGAATACACTTTACTGAATTTAGCACTTTCAGTGAACATTCTATCATCATGTCTACAGTTCTTATGCATTAAAAAGGAGGTGGTTTGAGAAATGTCAGTTCTGAGGAGAGTACTGATACTGAGCCAAGAAGTTCAACTATCCAATCTGAAATTTCTGTAATGAAATAGAAAAACCAGGTCTCATTCAAGTTGAGAGAAAGAAAGCCATAATGTCCAGCTATGATGAGTCAATAAATTGAAAAGTAGCATTATAAGGGTTGCTATGAGTCTTAATAAGCAGTGACCCCTCATGCATAATGACTGAACATGGCTACACATCCACCGTTTAATGAGAATACTGACTTTCTGCCCTCACATTGTTTATACTGGGACTACAACAAGACTAACCCAAGGTCTATTATTCATTCTAGAAACTAACCACATTATCTGATTAAGAACAGATTTGTAAATGTGGCAGGGATTTGCCATCATAATAAAATCCTCCTTTTAATGACTATTGCTAAGATACTTATTAGATCCGAATATAAATTGATAATTCCTGCTTTTAAAGTCAGATCTATTTTTATGTATTATGTTGAATGGTAGACTATATTGAAGACCTTAGGTTACTTGGATATATTTTAAAGGTAGTAGCTGGCTATTAAGATACATTCGGTCAGGGTTAACAGTGAGTCATTTTCAAGGAAGTTTTCTTTGGAATAGAGGAATTGGAATGGATAAACCAATTATTAAGGCTTTATAATTATCTTTGATAATTGATAATTATTTTATCTTCATGGTAAGATAATCATACAATGTGAGGTATAGATTATTGTGTTTTTATAAAGAATTTGGTATTTAAAGTGAGTGAAATTTTATATTTTAGATGATTGCAGATCATGGATCTAAACGAACACAGAGTAGCAGAATATGCTATGCCAAAATACGCCACTTTGGCATAAAGACTATTATGAGCTGAAGACAATTAAGAAAAACATATCCCAGGACTCTGCCCTCTCCTTATTTAGCTAAAAGCAGCACATACATTTGTGAGGATTTCCCTGCCTCTACTCTCCATCAGGAAGGGCAAATGTAAATCACTGGAGCTAATTCTAGACCTTAGCCTAGAGACAGCACCAGAGGAATCTACATAACAAACTTGACTCACTAGGCCTTATCTTCCATTATTTCTTCCACATAGTTATCTTCCTACAATTTACCTTCCTTGAAAACTCAAAAATTATTTTCCTTTATCATGTCACTTCTCTAAAAATGCATTGTTCTTTTGTTAAGAGGTCAGATAAGCCCAAATTCTAACCATCCACCAGAGTTTCTCATCTCTGAGTGCTCCTGTGTGTAAACTGGTTAGTGAACTTCTGTTTGTTTATCTGTCTTTTGTTAGTTTAATTTACAAGGCCACACCTGCAAACTCAAATGGGGAGAGAAAAAAAAAAACAAAACATTTTTCTCCTCACTCCACCTAGTTGATTCAAATTGAATAAGCCACTTGACTGTTCTGATCATGTTGTTTTATTAGTAATATGGAAAAAATAAAATCTCCCTTGACTATTTCCCACAGCTATTGTGAGGACAAATTAAGATGGTCATTATAAAGGGTCTTAGAAAATAAAATTCTAATAAAAATTAGATGCTCTTTTAATCAGTTGTAAATGTTAATGAGCTCTCATAAATGTCTAAAATCATTTTACTTTCCTTTTAAAATACCAAGATTTAAAAAATTTTTCAGTCCTCCTTTATATTTTTCCATATTTCCAAATGAATATATGGATAATTATTATTTATTACATACATAAATTATATACACACAAACACATATATATTTTTCTCTGATATATGAGTTGACTTTTATCTGTAAATAAACACTTTCCCAACATAATTATTTACTTCTGGGTGTATTATTTAGTTTAGATTTGTTTTCTTCTTCATGGCCACCCAAATAACCAAGTATTGTAATGTGAGCTGATTAAAAAGATCATGGCTGCACCACATCTAAACTACACATTGAAATAAATTACAGCTTTTAAGAGTCAGCAAATCTGCTTGTAGCATTTACTTTCATTGTGTTAAGTAAAACCTTCCATTATGGTCATTAATCAAGGTGGACAATGTATGGTGACACCCTTGCTCCTTTGACATATGAAAGAGTCCACATCCAATTAATTGCCAAAGATTATGTCCATATCAGGAGGTCTAGGTTTCTGTCCTTCAAATGCTAACAGATGTTATGACTTTGGGGAAGGCTGCCACTTTGGAATTATTTTCTTTCCGATAAAATAAGGGAATCAGGAATAGATTACCCTTCTAAACCATTCTAATATTAATAGTTCATGACATTATGGAACATTGACAGTTTGGGATTCAAATCCTTACCTTAGACCTCGATACTCGGAGGAACATAGAGAAGGCCTGCAATCTTTCTTAGAGGATCATTTAATTTTAAATCACTCAACATATACAGGGTTACAGCGCCCTCTACCACCATACCCTCAAGAGAGAGGAAATGCAAAAATAAGGATAAAACTTAAGAACTAGAGCCCTTTTTTGGAGTGGAACAAGATAGCTTTCAGAAAGGAATAATGAGAGAGTACAGGTAAAAAAATAAGAAAAGCATCCATCCATTTCATATAACTCTTTGCCAACTACTACTGACACACATTTAAAATTCATTGTCTACTAGAAAAGGCTATAGAAATCAATGTTTAACTTAAAGAGAATTACAGAAAAGATTGATTGCACCTAAAAGTTTATTCAGGTCATTTCTGATAGCATATTAAATTTTTAATATAATGTGACTTCTTTTCTTCATTTCCTTGGACTTTGTTTTCCCAATCTAAGGCTGTGTAAAGTTATCTTATTCATATAAGCCTTGTGAAACATGTAAAATGTATGATTAACTTTATAAACGTATTACGTTGTCCTCAAATAGACAGGTATGGCCAGTGGAGGTGTTAATATGGTATGAGCGTGTATTAGCGTTCTTTGTGGGCGAAAGAGTGACGCAATTATCTTACAAACCTGTAGTGGGCAGTGATGTGGTAGGTGCTGGGCGCTTGCAATGCATACAGTTGCAGAATATTAACCTGAATAGGTGTCCTAAACAATGGTTTTCAATCCAAATCCCAATCAAGTTAAAATAAAAGAGTCATCAGATGGAAAGCCAAAGGGTCAGGAGTTAGGAAAATAAGTATTAAAACACACACACGTGAACATGCACACACATGTGCACACACATACACACACACTCACAGAGGATACGAAGGAAGTTAGGATAGTCTCTTGGTTCCATGGCAATAAAGTAATATATGTTTTTCATTTGGGTCTTCTGGCCATTCAAAAATCCTCTGAGAGCTCAAGATTTCAGACTTGGAGAAAGTAAAAATAAATTTATACAGAAAAAAAAAATCCAAAATAATATCTGTGGTTTTCATGTTAATTTTTGTTGAATAATTAATGTAAAAAAGTAAAATAGTCATTTGTTTTTCATGTCACAGTATAGGGACAATGCTATTTTAAAAAGCAATAATATATTCATCACCCAGAAAAGGAAGATCTATGTATCTTCAGATATAGTGCATATTCAACACAGAACAAGAAATGAAAGAGAAAAATAGCTTAAAAATTATATAAACATTTTTCAAAATGATTGTAGAATGTTATATTTTCACTCTTCTAACAATTATTTCAAACTCTAATTTAAAATTTGAAATTCTATTAGTTTATTATTTCTATTTTGAAAGCTCATTATAAACCAGCATGAAAAAACTTGCCTTTCAAAAACAAGAATGTTAAATAGTTCTAATGAATTCTTCATGAGATAATATTTAATGCAATTATTTTTAGAATTACTACTTAATAAATACATTTTGCTAAATGGGATTTTCTAAGGTGACAATACAACAAAACCACAAACTTGCATGTTTCTGTTTAAACAAATATTTTTATATAGCTGTAGTATTTAAAAATGAATTCCATGTTTTCTTTCATTAATAAGTTTGAACTCTTATAGTGTCTGCTTTCCAGAATTGCATTCATCTAATTATCTAACTCTTACTCTTTTAAGCATTGACTCAAGTGATAAAAAATTGTAAATATATAGAAACAAGTATATGCATATCCATATGGTGAAAAAACAGAATTAATTTAAGAAACTATACATTTACAACTTTCACTATATAAAATCGGATCTCAGGATCCATTGTGTTCTTTTTGTGAAAACTTAACACGCAAAAAAATTCTAGTTATTAATATTCCATGTGTAAAAGATATGCATAATATTTGCTAAAATATTTTCTATATTTCTCTTTCCCTCTTTTTCTATCTCACTCTTAGAACAAAAACAAAGACAGAAAAACACTAGAATATCTTTACTTCCTCCCTTGAATTATCTGGTCATCCAGAATATATTTTGCAGTTTAGATTCTAATATTATTTATTTTTGACAACACACTCTTATTTTTAACTTTGATTTTAAGGATATAAAAGGTTCAGGCACGGTGGCTCACGGTTGTAATCCCTGCACTTTGGGTGGTTGAGGTGGGTTGGTCACTTGAGGTCAGGCATTAGAAACCAGCCTGGCCATCATGGTGAAACTCTGTCTTTACTAAAAATACAAAACGTAGCCAGGCGTGGTGTTGCGCGCCTGTGATCCCAGCTGCTTAAGAGGTTGAAGCTGGAGAATCACTTGAACCTGGGAAGCAGAGGTTGCAGCGAACCAAGATCGCACCACTGCACTTCAGCCTGGGCAACAGAGGGTGACCCTGTCTCAAAAAAAAAAAAAAAAAAAGAACCAAAGCTTTTTAATTGAAAATGTGAGTTCCTAGCTTCCTAGCATGGGTTTTATACAATAATTCAATATTCATTTACAAAGTATCAAAGCATGTCTGAGCATGTCTGAGGACACTCTAGTGTATTAAAACATGGTAATCTATTACATCCCTTTTGGGACCAAATATTTTTTGTTTCTGTATATTTTCTAATGCTGTCTTATAGACTTGACTAATTTTTGCTCTGCATTTTCCCGTGATCTGAAGAATTTCTCTAAACTTCTGTTAGTCCCTCAAATAAAAACAGTTCTTTCTCTGAAATTTCATAGTGTTATTTCTGTCCCTGTGCTTCTTTGAAGACATTTTTGTTTCCTTCTTGTATTAAATCTGTTTATATTCCTCTCTTGTGCAGCTCCCATGTCTATTGGAGATGTGAATAGTTAATTGAGTTTTTTTATATTAATAGTAACCAAATGAGTATTTTATATATACAGGGGTCCAAAATTTGTGTTGGTAAATAAATAAATTAACATCTGGATGTTTTATGTTCATTTTACTTGAAGGCACAAAGACAAAATAAGGGGATGTTTTCATAATTTTTCAGAAATTTTTATTAGAAATAAAATTGTATACATTGTATAAATAAGATGTCTCAGTATTAAAGAGTGAAGATATTTACTTGTCCCTCAATTCATGGTTATTTCAAATGAATTTTGTTGGAATTTAAATGTTAGATAACATTACTTCCCACATTGTCTTCATTGTTTTGTAACAATAGAACCAGTTTTAGTGTTATAAAACATTAATATCATTCAAGACACTTTAAGAAGTCATTTGCCATGACTCTATTCTGTCTACTCTGTTTAAACACATCAACATGGTACTTTTATTTTCCCTTTTTCTGGTTTACCTATTTAACTATCTTGGCAGTTTGATATGGATTTTATATTTCCAAGTGTCGAACACACTAATAACATCCTTGTTCTGTTTTTCTTGTTGCTGTTTTTAAAATGTTTAATACGTTAAATATAAGGATACCTTCTATTTACTCTATGTAAGTTTCACACTAGTAATTTTAAAAGTTTAGTTTAGTAGCTTTTAATGTATATTATATACAGTAGTGCCCCCTCATCTGTTTGGAATACATTTGAAGACCCCCAGTAGAAGCCTGAAATGAGGATAGTACTGAAATCTAAACAGATGCTCCCTGACTTAACTATGGTTTAAATTATGATTTCAGGGTATTTTTGACTAATGATATTTTTGATTTATAATACATTTGTTGAGGTTATAATTTGAGAAGCCCCATCATAATTTGAGGAGCATATGTATAAACTATGTTTTTCCTTATAGATGCATACCTGTGACAAAGTCTAATTTATAAATTAGGTACAGTAACAATAAAATAGAATAATTATAACAGTATACTGTAATAAAATGTATGTGAATGTAGTCCCTCTTTCTCGCTGTCTCCAAATATCTTATTGTATCAAGACAGCTAGTAAGTGACTAAAAGGTGGGCAATGTATACACCATAGGTAGGCTGCACAAAGGGATGATTCACATCCAGTAGAGGATGGGACAAGGTGTACCAGATTTAAGCATACTACTCAGGATGGTGTGTAATTTAAAACTTATGAATTGTTTATTTCTAGAATTTTCCATTTGATATTTTCATGGTTGACCATGGGTAACTGAAACTATGGAAAGTAAAACCTTGGAAAGGGTGATTACTGTGTTCAGTATCAAAAATTAAATAGAGTAGATGATGAGGTAAGGTGTAGAAACTTTTTATCAAAGAAATATTGTACAATGCAGGAAAGAATAAACATTATTCTATTTAATTCTACATAATAATAAAGATTATTTCATAATCTTAAGCAAATTATATTTTTCAATGTGATTATTCTACATAACACATTTTTAATAAATAGGTTTTTTAGAAGTTGAGATAAATAAAAAGGTACTTTCTATACAGTGTAAATATTATAAAATGAATGCCTCTTTTATTTACTAACCAAGTCTTGGAAAAGGTTATTCTGTTTATCTGCATAAAATATGACTAGCAGTACAGCATGTCAAAGAATCAATTTGGTTCTCTAAATTAAACATAGAGTAGTTTATCACTGTTGTCCTGTGGCCAAATTTATTTTTACCAATGTGGTTAATGCATTTTATTTAAGTACACTCTTACTGTATTTATTTACAAGTTCTATAAAAGACAAATGAAACTGTAATAATTAGTGTTATTCTCATACTCGTATGTAGCACAGTTGTAAACCTTAATCTATAAGCATTCACCAATAAACTTAAAATGAACACAATAAATATGTTAATCATTATGTTAACATATATGTTAATATAGTATACTATTTTAACATATATTTTACATAATAAATGCCCAAGGCTAGTCACAGGATAAGTCACTTCCTATAGAAGCCGAGTTTCCATATGTGCACTTTTTTAAATTGGAGAAAATTTTGAATTTGTGGAGCAAATTGCAAGGTATTAACAGCAAGCTAGGACTTTTTATAACTGATGCTTAATGAATGTTAATGAAGAGAATCGGCCTGTACTGCTGAAATAAGCCTCTAAGTTTTCATCTTGAGACACTTCAAAAGGGAAGTCTAACTAAAAATATATGCATTTCCAGTTTCTCTCTAAAATTATTTTTGTTTACTTATGTGTTTACGTATGTTATTATTTATTTATTTTGTATGGGGGGTTAGCTGCAAAATCTGGTAGACAAATTGTAAAAGAGCTGTAACCCTTAAAAGTATTGTATTACATACACTGATTTACTTATTTGGTGAAATTTCTAGCTTGATATCACAATTCTAATAACATTCAAAAGCTATTTTTCCCTAAGCTTGTAGCACGGATTTTTTTTTCTCAAATATATACTTTTAAATTTTTTCCTAAATAAAATGTTCTCCTCAAGCACAATATCCTATTTATCCTTTTATTTTGAAGGAAATGAGAAACATCTCCAATGTATATTCTATTGATTATTCTAATTATATACCTCACTTTTATATATGTTCACACATCATTAAATGATTGGAGAACACCTAGGAATGCTACATGTGTCTTGTGGATGCCACTTTGCAATTTCTTTCATTCATTACATATTAATAAAGAAGTTAATCTTTAACATGCCTAAGTCCGACAGGTAATACAACAGGTGAACAACACCTTAGAACTTCAATTATTTCAGATGAGAGATGTATAAATAAGAAAAGAAAACAAATCTTTATTTATATAGAAGAAGCAAAACCTGGGAGAAAGAGTTTCAAAGGGAAGTTTGGTCTAACACTATGTATTCAGGAATAGTTCCTCATCTATAAAACATTTTTTAATAAGTAGAGATTAGTTTACCTCAAATGGAGACAAATTGTTTTTAGAATCTTGAAAATGTATGCATTATGGGAAAAAAATCATAAACTAGATTTTTTTTAAAGGGCAAATAGTACATAACTTAGGTCTAGAATAATGTGGTAAAATTATATATTGTAAATTATATATTTGCTATTGGGATTGCACTCTGATGAGTTATGGAGAGTCTGTCCACGCTTTTTTTGTGAGTAAATGTGATGCATTTGGATGGAGCACTACTCAGAGGACATTCTAGAATTTATTAATGTGTAGAACAGAATTCTCAAAGTGAAATATTACATAAAAGAAAAAATCCTTATTTAATATAGCTAGAATCTCTCTTCTAGCTCCCCAATATTTAAATTATAAGCTGGAAGATTATATTTTATTTGCTAATTACTCAGATATACATTTGATTTTTTTCTAAATAAAATTTAAAACTTTGGGGATCTTTGGGCCTATATATATTCAATTCAAAAATTGATTAATTCATTAGCTAATATAGTATTCAGAAAAAATCCACATTATTTTCTATCCACATCCTGAGTTCAAGCAATTCTTCTGCTTCAGCCTCCAGGGTAGCTGGGACTACAAGCACCCACCATCACACTCAACTAATTATTTTTGTATTTTTAGTAGAGATGGGCTTTCATAACATTGGCTAGGCTGGTCTCAAACTCCTGACCTCAGGTGATCCGCCCGCCTCAGCTTCCCAAAGTCTTAGGATTACAGGTGTGAGCCACCACTCCCTACCGTCGATGTAGCTAATTTTTCATGGCAAAATGTTTATATGATCCTAACTAATGATTAGTGTATTAACTAGTGTACTATATTGGAATGTAAACATTTACTGCTATTTTCCAAGGATATATACCGTTATTTTCCCACAATACAGCAAGTGATATTGATGGCAAAAATTATTTTTTAAGCAATTATATAATATACGAAATGTTAATAAGCTTAAAATAATATGTGGTTAAGAGCTGATGTATGGGCCCATGTGTTTTCTTATCAGAATACTTTCATACCATAGAGTAAAAATGGCACTTGTGTGTTTGATTCTAGTAAAAATTAAACAGAGAAAGAGAGAACACACACGATTTGTTTAAATGACCCTCCACCAGTAAAATGGTATTACCAAGTCATTTAACAGGGCATGAAAACTCTAACAATAAGTAATGATTTCACAGACACCCATAATTTTTGGGAAGAGGTAGAGAGACAGAAAAAAAAATTGGTCATTAAAGCTTCTTTTGCAAACAATGTTACACTCTAAGACAATATAAAGGAATACCAGAGCAAAGTCATTTTATAAATAGTAATGCTAATTATTCAAATGTATTTGCTATAGTTATAGTTTATTCATTTATTTTATAAGGAACACTATTATTCTCTGTATACTTACATGATTTACTTCATCCTAAGCATGAAAAATCTGTTGTCCTACTTACCAGGCTAAAGAAAGTCAGCCATGATTTGTGGGTCAAAAAGAGGGAGGTTTATTATTATCTCTTGCTCAAGCACTTTCACCTCCCTTGGCACTTGATTCATTAGATACTTGTATGGCCTTGGAAATTACTTTCAAACCTTTCAAAGTTAATTGAGCTCAGAACTGAGGTTCAAAGCATCTGTACTTTTCTCCTTTACTGAAATAAAATATAAATCAGTGAACCAAGTAGTCTCCTATATTGCCAATAAGCTTTGAAATTTGCTATAAAATTGTCACATTATATATTAAGATAGAATTATATTTTAGCTGATTGAAAAATGCATTTTTCTTCAACCAGTGTGGGATGATTTAAACTACTTTTCCTTTTCTCTATGTTATAGCATTTATTTTTGAATTAGTTTTCATATCCTGACCAGAACCAAACTAACCAACTAAGCTAAATATAAAAATTAACATACATAGAAAGAAGAACCCAAGGAAAATATGAGAGAGACATGAATACTTTTAATGTCCCCAAGCACATTTCTGAAAAATGTTTTATTCTTAGATCGCCCTACTCAGTTATTTCTAAATAAAAACCTGACTGACATTCAGACGTCTTCCAGTTATGATGAAGTCGAAAGATATATGAATACACACACACACACACACACACACACACACACACACAGAGAGAGAGAGAGAGAGATAGATATTGGACAGCAGACATTTTCAGATACTGGTCATCTGGGCAATAATCATCCCTGAGAGAAGGAACAAGAATGAGGCATTCCATACAAAAGCCCCAACTTGCTGCTTGGGGAGTTTCTGGGCTGTGATGTGGAGAAAGGATATTCAAACAAAATCAAGCAGTCACTAGTTAGAAGAAGCAGCGTTCAGAGTTTGTGGAGGCAAACGTCGTTAAAATTCTCAGAAAGATTACGAGAGAAAAGCGCGCTGAACATAGACGGCAGGGCTCCAGATAGCTGAGAACGGTGATTTTCTAGTCTTCAGTTGAGCATAGATCAGTGCACTTGTGGGAAAAATGTCCAAAGACCTTAAAAGACCACCAGAAAGGTCTGGTGTATGTCTCTTCAGGAGCACACAAACCTGGGGCTAGCTCATGATCCCACAAGCCAAAGTGGAAACACTTAAAAAGAGTAGAAATTCCTACGTGCTTTAAAATTAAGGAAATATTAAGAACAATTCTATGCCAGTATATTTGACAACTTCAATGAAATGGACAATTGCTTTGAAAGGCTTAAAATACTGAAGTTTAGCTAAGAATAACAAGAATAGTCCTACATCTATAAAGACACTGAACTTCTGCTTAAAAAATGTCCCACAAAGAAAAATGCAAGCCCAGGGGGCTTTCCCAGCAAATTCTACCAAACGTTAAAGGATGAATGAAGGTCAATTTTATACAAACTCTTTCAGAATATAAAAGAGAAGGAAGAACTTCCTCATTTATAAGACCAGCATTACTCTGATACCATAGCTAGACAGACATACAAAAACAAAACTATACACAAACATCTCTTGTAAATATAGACATGGAAAGCCTTAACATTTTAGCTGATAAATTCAAGAATAAATAAGAAGCATAATCATAGCGTATCCAATGGGATTTATCCCAGAAATCAAATTGTTTCAGCATTTAAAAACCAAAAATCAGTAATTGGCCATACCAGCAATATAAACAAGAAAAAAAAAAAACATATATAATCAACTTGAATAGACACAAAAGAACCAGTTGATAAAATTCAATATCCATTCAGGAAAGAAGAAAAACTAAGAGTGGAAGAAAACCTCATTTTCAAACTAATAGAGGGCAACTATAAAAAATGTAAAGTTAACATCATACTTGATGAAAAAATCATTTTCACTTAATATTGGGAATAAAAGATAAACCCTCATCACTTCTATTCAGCCTTATACTGAAGGTTCTATACAGTGCAATTCAACAAGAAAATGAAATAAAGAGTGTATATTTTAACACAGAAGAAAAAATTATCTCTTTTCGTGAGAAATTAGACTGATACATTCCATAAAGGCATAATTCAAATGGTATGCCATATTAATCACATTCTTGTTACCCACAGATAAAGGTAGAAAATTGATTTTAACATTTCTATAAAAATGCGATCAATATAACTGTAGGTGGAAACTGTATCATATAAGTCTTCTTGGAAAAATATACACATCTATAGATAATGATAAATAAAAATACTCAGATAGTTACATGAGAATTGTTATAGCTTAAATTATTCATGGCATATATTTTCGAAAGGGTAACTCCCAATTTCCTCTATACTAAAAATGATTTCTAAAAAGAATAACCACAAAACAACATCAAAAAATTAAAGGACTTCATGCTTTTACCTCATATCAAAATCACATATAGGCATATACACACATAAAATTTTGCTGTAACTAAACTATGTACATGTATATGTGTAAAGGGATAGAATATAAATCTTTACAAACATAAAATAATTTACTCATTGTATACATTTTAAATTTTGACCACTATATTTGAAGATATATGAAATTTTATTATTGAAGTAGTGAAATCTACTGATGTTAGATATTGTTATTAGGTTTGTGGTTGATTTTCTTTTAACTAAATATACCTTCCTCACATTGGATTCAGATAGATAAAAGCTAGCTCATCAATAAATTATGCCTTACATTGTGACATGTGTTTCATATTAAATGTACATACATTTTACTTTCAGGGCTTTCCAGTCTCTCCTTCTTTTTTAAAATTCTTGGGCTTGAACAATATTTATATTATTATATACTTAATGTATATTACTAATCTTTGACCCAAATCCCTTCTCATCAATAGTCTGCTATTTTCTGTAATATTCTAGAATCTATATAATTGATAGAATTATTTTGGAGTTAAGAAAATCACTAAACAGAATTTGAAAGGAATTACCAATTTTATTATGTTAATTGTAGTGTTATAGTCTCAAATTAGTAGGTTTAGCTAACTTGGCAATTATTTGTTTATACCGATCCCTAAAATTATGTATTTTATTTATACAAATACTTGAAAATTTCACATATGGATATGCCAACATATTTCATGTTTTGCTTTATAAATAAAACATACTTTTCATAAATTCTAATTGGTAGCAATATTTTTCAAAAACTGGAACATAACATAGTATATTTCTATTTCTCTTTTATAAGGGGAAAGGTTATTTGCTGACCTTTGAAACTGGTTTTCATCATTTGCAGAAATGAAAGTTCTCATTCCTTTGCCACTAACAAAACCATCTATCTTATATTTACAAATATAGAGAATATTTTTTATAAAGGAAATTTCAATAATTTAATTATGATTTAATTTCAGTAAATTTAAAGTGATAAATTATAGGAACATGTAATAACAACAATAAAAACCCTAAAACTTTTAAAAAGGTAGGGACTATGATTTTTTTTTATCTTACTGAAACTTGTTCAGAGAGAACAGGACTTTCAAAATGTTTATTAAGGAAAAGAAAGTGCTGTTTTTCTATATATACTTCAAACAAGTGATATAATTATTTTGGTTTGACTTAGCTGAACAATGGAAAAAAAACAGTTTATATAGAATTGCAAGTAAAACCCAACTGTATGCATGAAATAAAGGAATAATAAAATGATTGTAATCCAAGAAGATTTATAATAAAAATATGGTCAAAGGCATTAAAAAATTGCAGTATGTGAAATTTCAAGTTTATCATCAGATAATGTAAAATTTGGGGCAAAAATTATTAAATAAAGCTAAGAAATTATTTATGATTATAAATGTTATTTGCACATCAAATAAAGTAAACAACAGTCAAACACCAGCCAAAAAAAGCTAGAGAAAAAAAGAAGAAATTGCTAGAAACATTTTTTTGGGAGACAATATTGTCTATTTCAGTTCATGACATTTCAGGTGGATGAACAATAAATTAGAAAACTGAATACATTATTAATTAATAAGGTAAGTCAAATTGAAATAGCCCAATTACATCTTTAAAACAGAAAATACACCTCAAGGAAGTACCTAAAAAAAAACATAATTAGCATAAAAATTCAGATAAGTTTGAAAAAGGACAAATAACAGAAACAATTTCTTGTTGACAAAGGCAGAAAAAGTAGAAATTAGTAATCCAGAAAAAAATAGGTCACACAAAAAATCTAATTGATGAAAATTTATGACAAATATCAAAAACATATCTTACAGGATAAAAACAACAATCCAGATAATCTTAAAAAATCTTACACAATAATGTAGGACACCACTCTCTCTCAAACCCCATAGGAAGTATTTAATGGATGTGAAATCATAAGATAACAACTTAGAAAAACAGGAAACATGATCAATAAATAAAGCCTGGAGTGGGAGTGATTTATTAGAAAACACATGGACCCTCATGAAGCTAATGTAGTCAAGGACAAAGGAAAGAACTGTCAGATACACAAAAGTGAAATGATAATAGGAAACTCAGCACCAAAAGAAAGAAACAACTTTTGAAACTTTGTGCAAATAAATTTGAATACATAAAAAAATGAGTTTCATTTTAGGTAAGTATAAACAATTCCAGCAAAGAGAAAATAACATTTAAAAATCAAAGACCAAATTTATTTATGAATATCGAAGCAAAAATTCTTGGATAAAAGATATACATCATCAATTAAAAGAACAATATAACTACTTAGGGTTTCTTACAATAATGCAAAAAAATATATAATAAAATCCATCAAGATGAATCAAATTATTGACAGAAAGAAAATAACAAGTATATGTATTCTATATACTTTATATGTAATAAAAGCACTCACCAAAGAATCCATAAATCTTTTAAACAAAATATTCTTAATAAAATAGCAATAGAATAATGATATATTTAAATTTCTGGTTTGATTAAAAATGTTTTTCTCCTTAAAATGAGAAAAAGATGAAGATGCTATAATTTGCCAATATTAAGCACCAATTAAACAACAGTAGGAAATGGTGGATATAAGCAGATGAGAGAAATACATATAGAATTTCTGCATACAAAATGTATTTTAATTTACAGATGATGTTAATGCTTCTCTAAAAACATAAAGGATTGATTAAAAATCTATTACAAATAATGTAACAAATTTAATCACTTTTCTGGGTATAAAGTTAATGTGCAGAAATCAATTGATTCAAAAACAACTTAAAAGCAGGAGAAAATATACTAAATTATATAGTGGCAAAATATGAAATACCTAAGAAAAATTATCAAGAAATATTTAGAATTTATATAAGGAATTTTTTTAGTGTTAATGAGGAATATCAAAGAACTCAAACAAATATAGAGATAGTACATGTCTGTGAACACAAATATGACATCATTAACTTGTCAGTTCATTCTAGAAACTTTAGAAATCTAAAACCAAAAATCGATTTTTAAAGATATAGAAAGTTTTTTTGAGGAATACAGAAAGTGAACCAGGAATTCTAAAATTAAAAGTAAATAAAAATAACAATATTTCAGAAAAAATATAGAAGGGGACTATTCTTATTGGCCTTTACTTTGAATTTTAAAGCTTAAATAATAAAGACATTGTAGTTATTGTAGACAAATTAGTAGACTATAAAGTTCAGAAAGAATTAAAAATATATATAATAACATCACATATTCTTCTTGGCCATTACTTTGAATTTTAAAGCTTAAATAATAAAGACACTGTAGTTATTGTAGACAAATTAGCAGACTATAAAGTTCAGAAAGAATTGAAAATATATATAATAACATCACATATTCTTCTTGGCCATTACTTTGAATTTAAAAGCTTAAATAATAAAGACACTGTAGTTACTGCAGACAAATTAGTAGACTATAAAGTTCAGAAAGAATACAAAATATATATAATAACATTACATATAGTGAAAGTGTTATTTATAAACAATTGGTAAAGATGCGTTTTTTAATTTTAAAAATGTTAGAAAAACAGGAAAAAAGGTTTGGACATCCCACAATAACTTAAAATAAATTACAGAGGGATTTTAAGATTAAATGTGAAACAAAGACAATGAAAGTTTTATAAGTTAGCAAAGGAGAATGTGGAAAGTCTTCATAAAAATAAATCAGTTGCCTTGAAAGAAATGAATGGGTGGTTTTTGTCCACATTAAACATAAACAGACTGGGAAACAAAGAAAACACTGTAAAGACAGTCAAAAAGTACTTTACAAAAGAAAATATACCTCATGAAAAAGAACAAAGAGCAAATTGTCTTAATACATGAAAAGCATCTAAAGTCTGTATGAAAAATGCTTACACTCTTGCAATAAATTTAATACGAACTATGAAAAGACAGAGGAAGTAAAATATAAATGTCTCTCAAATTATGAAAAATGCTACATTGAACACACAAAGGAAAGATAATATTTGCAATTATGAAAACAATACTTTATCCATAAGCTTTTAAAATATTAAACATTTTGTGAATCACTGAATTACTTTATCCATAAGCTTTTAAAATATCAAATATTTTGTAAATCACTGAATTGGAGTGAGTTTCAAGAAACAACATTCCTGGAGATATTAGAAATTATATACCTTCATCTAAGAGTTTGAAAAGTTTATAAAATCCTGAAAATGTCTTCTCCAGTCAAAAACACATATGTGTGAAGTGACATTTGAAACTGAACATGTCAACAGGCACCTCTCCATAGGTCTCTATGTGTGTGCAGGTCTATGAAAAGCACATTAACAGTCTTTGTTCTAATCCTCTTTGTTCTAGAACCTCTTCAAAAACTTGTATCCAGTAAACATCTTTGGAAAATAGAAATAATATCCCACTCCAGAGAAATGGTAGGTTTATTTACTATACAGTTAATAATAATAATATCTCTCTCTGGGGCAAAATTCAGGTAAACTTACTGTCCAGGGCTTAAACTCTGAGTTCTCCTGTAACATCACCCCCTGAGTGTGCAGGTATCACTTTGCCCTCTTCAATCACTGGGGCTTTGGAAATCAGTGCAAATGTCAATTCTTCGGCTACTGCTCATGCTATGAGTAATATGGTTTTTGTCTATCACACGAGAGTCTCATACGTTTTGCCAGCATCCACAAAACTGTGGCATGATAAATTGTAAATCTGAGATTAAGGTCAATTTTTAGACCATTTTGATCTTGTTGAAATAGTCAATGCTTTATCATTTGTCATATCGAATTGTGTCAAACCCGAAATGCCCAGCAGAAGATACAGGTTACATAAATTATATCAAAATATTTAATATTATTAAGTTACTGATCATTATGTTAACTCTACATTTACTGATAACAAGTCCAAGATACATCTTTTAAAGAAGAAAGTAATACAAAAACATTTTGTAAAATTTGGTACCGTGTGTATAAACAGATTTTTTAAAAACATGAATTAAGAGAAACTATTTAAATTAAAAAGTCATGATGAGGACTTCCAGTCCAGACTATGCACACTCATATATTCTTCTCTTACTTGCTAAGCACAATTAAAACCCAGGAAATATGCACATTATAAACCGAGGAAATGTATAAGATAAAACAAAAGAAATATTCTAAAAGGCATTTAGCACCTTTTAATATTTAAAGTGAAGGCCAACTGGTTGTATGCCCTAAATGTGGAGGAGTAGCACAGGTTGCATCCCCTCAATCAGCAGAAGAAGACCACCTAGACCCATTGTTTTCCAACCACTGCTTTAGCATCAGAAGGCAGCTATAGACTCATTCCTCTCCTGGAATGAATGTGAGTCCTTCTGGAAAGACCAGGTGAATACAATACTACAGGGAAGGTGGATTAATTGGAAGCTCCAATTATTTTTGTAAGTGTTCATGTGAAATAATATATTTTACCAAAAACATGAACTTCCCACGTTCTGCCAAGAGATATTGAGGTAAACAGGCAGAACAAGCAAGACAAACAGCTATAAGAGGAAGCACAGTCTGGGAAGCTTCTTGTCTCTATGAACTGAGATCCCTCCCCCACAGACATTGGGACGGGCAGGCAGAGTAAGAAAAAGAAATGCAATTTTTAGCGAGTGACTTAGACTGGGAAGCTTCTTTATTCCTTTTGGCCTAGGATTCTCCTACCCGGAAACACGGGGACATCCAGGGGACACCCATGAGGGACCCCACAATACCTTGCTCCTACCAAGAGAAATCCAGCGTCCAGACCTGGAGAAAGTCCTTCCCCCGCGCCTTTTTTTTTTTTTCTTTTTTTAGGTGGCATTTCACTCTTGTTGCCCAAGTTGGCGTGCAGTGGCGCAATCTCGGCTTACTGCAACCTCCGCCTGCCGGGTTCAAGCAATTCTTCTGCTTCAGCCTCCAGAGTAGCTTGGATTACAGGCATACACCACCATGCCCGGCTAATTTTGTATTTTTACTAAAGATGACGTTTCTCCATGTTGGCCAAGCTGGTCTTGAACTCCCGACCTCAGGTGATCCACCCTTCTTGGCCTCCCAAAGTGCTGGGATTACAGGCGTGAGGCACCACACCTGGCCAGGTGTTCCACTTTTTAAGGTAGCAAGAGTGACACCAGATGAACCAAGTGGCCCCAAATAAAATCCCAAATGGTGGGAAACTTAAATTGCCATAAAATTAGGCCAAGACTTGCATGCCAAAACTAAACTAGAACTAACTGCATTAAAAAGTAAAATATTTTATTAGAACCTAGAGTCTTCTTACATAATAGACAAGATTCAGAATAAAATTGAAAATCACTCCTTATGTTAAGAACTTAGGAAATCACAACTTGAATGGGAAAAAAAATGTCAATTGATGCCAATGTGGGGGTGCTACAGATGTTTCAGTTATCTGATAAATGTGTTAAAGGAGTCACCATAAAAATGTTTCCACATCCAATTAATAATTTTTGAACCAAATTTAAAATAAAACTATTAAAAATAAAAATTTAAAAACACTCTCAAAGAACTAGAAAACACAGTAAAGGAAATACAAAATTGAACGGACACAATAGAAGAGTGGAGTGGAGACAACAATAGCATTAGTGTAATTGAAGAAAAGACAATAAATTTACCCTATCTGAACAACAGAGAAAAAACAGACTAATAATAATAATAGTAATAATAATAATAAAGAACAATATCATATGGACTTGTGAGATAATAAAAAACTAACATAAATATAATTGGCATAACAGAGGAGAAAGAAAAAGATTAGGGCTAAAAGAAATACAGTAACCTCCCCATTATCTGCCAGAAATTTGTTGCAACATTCCTAGTGGATGCCTGAAATCATTAATGGTACTGATCTTAATTGTCATTAATTGAAACATGTTTCTGCTTATGTCTTCTACCCAAAAATTGAATGCATTTTTCATCTTCCTAAGCTCTTACCATGCACTGTGGCTATAACTTTGCAATTTGAGGTACAACGACAAAACGTGCACTAATTATTTTTCCTTCTTCATGATTTTAAAGATATAAAATGTGTTCTTCCAATAAATTTTAGCAACATCAACCTATAAGTTTTTTCTTTATTAAGTTGAGAATTTTAAAGAAGCGCTTTACTGTTTTACTTTGGAATAACCAAATTGCTACTATCACTATTGTTGTACTTAGAGGCCATTATTAAGTACAATAAGGGTTACTTGAACACAAGCACTGTGATACCATGACAGTGGATCTGATAAACAAAATAGCTATTAAGTCACTAACAGGTGGATAGCATATACACCATGGATATGCTGGCTGAAGGAATGATTCATGTCTCAGATAGGTCAGAGCACAACAACATGAAATTTAATCACTCTACTCAGAATGGCAAGCTTCTAAATTGTTTATTTCTGGACTTTCCCATTTAATATTTCCTAACAGTTTTACTGCAGAAAATGGAAACCATGAAAAGTGAAACCATGGATAAAGCAGAGTACAGTAGTGCCTGAAACCTTCTCAAACTTGGTGAAAGACACAAGCATATGAATCCAATAAGCTGAGTGAACCTCAAGAGATATCCATGCCAAGACATGGCATGAAATAACTGTGAAAATTATGGATAAGGAAAATAAATTGAAAACATCCAGAAAAATCAAACATTACCTATAAAATAATCCAATTTGGACGACTATAACTTACTCATCTGAAACCATAGAGGCAAGAAGGAAGTATTATAACATGTTTTAAGTGTTGAAGGACTGTTAACTGAAAATTCCACAACTGGCACAACTAGCCTTCAGGAATGAAGAGAAAATAAAACACTTTAGGACAAAAAGATATTTAAAAAAAATTGTTCGCAGAACAAATAAAAACATTTCGGGACAAAGAAAATTTAAAATAAAATATTGTTAGCAGAGTTATCTTTAAAGATTGGCTAAACTAAGTTCTTTAAACAGGAGTAAAAGTTAAGAGAAAGAATATTGAAACATCGAAGCAAAAGAAATAAAGGAAAGAGCAGACATATGGGTATACATAATAGATTCTAATTTCCCTCATGAGTTTATATATTGTATTTGATTATTGAAAGAAAAAATTATAACACTATCTGATACACAATGATATTTAAAAGGGGAGGAGGAAAAACAATCTGAATGGAAATGAAGTTGCAACATTTCACTCAATGTGGTAAAAAGTCAATACCAGTATACTGTAACTCACATATGTATATTTCAGTATATGTATTAATAAAAAATCACAACCAATCTATTATAAAACTGTGAAAAACTATACAGACATACATTCAGAATTACTTAAACAAACCAAGTCTTTTAAAAATAATATTGAAGTAACTATAGGAGGGTAAGAAAAAGAACAAAGGAGTAAAAATCAGAGGAAATCCATATAAAAAATAATAAAATGGCACACTTGATTGATAACAGATCAATAATTACATTAGGTGTGAGTGATCTAAATATACCATTCAAAGTTCGGCAGAGCTGGTTAAAAATACAATCCAACTATATGCTAATATACAATATTACAGGTATAAAGTATGTATAATCAAATGTTAATAGGTCATCAAGTATTAAAATTGCCAGAGATGAAGAAGAACATTATATAGTATTAAAAGGATCAACCTATCAGGAATAAATAACAATCCTAAGTGTACATGTATCACAAAACAGAGCCTCAAAATACATGAAGTAAAACTGAGAGAACTAAAAAAAATATGAGTTCACGAGTACATTTGGGGACTTTAATATACCCTCTCCACATCAGCAATGACTGGAGCTTCTAGAAACTTTCAGCAAGGTTATGAAACATCTGAATAATGCAATCCACTAACAGAACATCTTTGACATATATAAAAGAGTTCACCCAATAACAGCAGACTATTTTTTTCACGTGTTTACGGGACCTTAAGATAGAACATATCGTGGGCCATAAAATAGTCCTCAACAGATTTAAAAGAAATGAAATGAGATACCCAGTATGTTCTGTGACCATAATAAAATCAAACTAAAACACAAAATAACAGAAGTAAAAAAATACATAAATACACTAAACGTAGAAAATAAACTACAAAATGATCCATGTGTCATTTTTCAGAGAAAGTTTTCAATAAAATTTTAAATGATTCATATAACTGAATGAAAATAAAAACACAACATGGCAAAACATGAAGAATGCTGAGAGAAAAATATATAGCACTAAATGCTTACATTAAAATGTGAAAAGCTCTTGAGTCAATAATTTCAGTTCCTTAGGGAACTAGAAAATTAGTAAAACATTACAGAAAAACAATGAATCAAGATATCTTTTCAAAGAAATTAATAAAATTAATATATCTCCAATGAGACTGACAGAGAGAGAGAGGAGGAGAGAGAGAGAGAGGAATCCAAATTATCAACATAAGGAATGAAATGCAGGACACCACTACTGATCCTGCAGCCATTAAAAAGGTGTTTAGAGAATTCTATTAACAACTATACACTCATACATTTGACAGATTAGAAGAAATGGAACAATTTATTGAAATCACCAACTACTAAAAACTCAACCAAAATTTAATAGACAATAGAACATCTCATAAACATCAAAAGTAAGAAGTTAGTAGTTTAAAAACACCAGAAAGAAGGATTTTCATGATTCTATGTTATCACTGGAGACAACAAACATTAAAACAAGAATTAACACCAATTGTAACTGTTTCATCAAGAACATAGACAAGAAGGAAATGTTCCCCAGCTCATTATAGAGGAGCAGTATTACCCATATATCAACACAAAAAGAGTAGCAGAAAAGAAAACTATAGACAAATTTCTATCCTGTACTTAGCCACAAAACCCTCAACAAAATACTAGCAAGCCAAATGTGAAAATATATAGGAAGAGTTACACAATGCTACTATGTGGGATTTATCCTTTTCTGCAAAGGTGATTCAACATTAAAAAATCGATCAATGTAATCCACCATAGCAACAAGCTAAATAATAAAAAGTACATGATCATATCAATGGAATCACAAAAAGCACTTGACAAAATCCAACATCCTTTTATGCTAGAGACTTGAAGTAAATTATGATTAGTGGAGTACTATCTTGACTTGGAAAAGAGCATCTAAAACAAACACAAAAACAAAACCCTACATTTAACATCCACCTAACATAGGGAGCAAGGCACCAGTCTTATTCAACATAAGAGTAAAAGGTCTAGCCTCTGAAGGAAGCAAAAATATTAATAAAAATGTAGTGCACACATATTAGGAGAGAAAAAAATAAAATTATCTCTCTTTGCAGACAATATGATTTTTTACATAGAAGACCTCAAATGTCAACAAAACATTAATAAGTGAGTTCTCTGCAAGGTCATAGGACACAAGACCAAAACAAAACAAATAAAAAACTATTCACGTTTCTATATAATAATGACTATACAGAAACTGAATTTTAAAAATGTCATGCTATTATAATCCTTCCAAACACAATTACTTAAATACAAAATTAACATAGGTGAGATTGATATGCTGACAATTACAAAATGATGGTGAAAGAAATCAAAGAAGACCATGATAAGTGGAGAGATATACTGTATTCAGGAGTTGGAAGACTCAATCAAATAATGATGCCAGTTCTCCATTAAATTATCTGTAAGAGTAATACAATTAATATCAAAATTAGAGCCAAAAGTTTTTGAAGCCATCAACAAGATAATTCTAAAATTTGTATGGAAGTTACAGTCCACAGCATGACAAAGGTGAATAACATGGGAGAAATCTCACAACTGGACATAGCTATAGAAGTCAAAACACTGAGGTATTGGTGGAGGCATAGACATGTAGAACAATCCAACAGAATAAATAACCCAGAAAGAAAATCGCATAATTATGTTCAACTTACTTATGACAAAGATGGAAACATTATTTAATGGAAGTATAAACTTTTCACCAAATGTTGCTAACATAGTTGGATATTCATCCCATAAAAGGAATGTCAACCTATAATTCATACTTTATATAAAATTCAACCAAAATGAATGAGACACTTAAATGTAAAACACAAAATTGTAAAACTTTTAGAAAAAAAGTCTTTGGGTTCTAGAGCAGTGCAAATATATCTTAAAATTGATACCACAGCTCAACACAAATGAAAAGAAAATAAAAGATCAATTGGACTCAACCAAAATCAAACACTTTTGCTCTGAAAATTCCCATGTGAAGAAGAATATATTAATATGTCACATACCCTCCAAAGGATACAGATATTGTAGTTAGAATATATAAGGGACTCTAAAATTCCAACAATAATAAAACACGCCAATTAGAAAATAAGCAAAAGGCATGAACAGGCATTTCATAGAAGCAGAAATGCAGATAGGAAAAAAAAAAAAAACAAACTAAGAGATGTTCAATATGATGAATCATCATGAAATACAAATTAAACCCCACTGAGATATCATGTATGTGGATCAGAGTGGCTAAATTAACAAAAATAGTAAAAGTATCAAATGCTGGTGAGGATGAGTTGAAACTGGGGATAAATTGAAACTGAATTGAAACTGCTGATGGAAATACAAAATGCTATAGTTACTCTGGAAAACAGTTTGTTTGGTTCCTTGTAAAAGCAAACATTCAATTACCATATGACCCAGCAATTGCACTCTTGGGCATTTTTCCCAGAAAAAAAAAATAAAAACTTATGTTCATACAAAAACCTGTATATGAATGTTTGTGCTAGTATTACATAAAAACAAATCTGGAGTGTACAAAGGAAGACTTTATTTGGAAAGACCATTGCAATAGGAAAATATGCTGAAGCCAGGAACTTCAAGCATCTCAAACACAAATAGAAAAAGACCCTTTTTAATAGTGTAGGAGGTAAGCGGAGCTCAGCAGAAACTTTTAAGGGGAAGTTGGCAAGCAATGGGACATGACTACTAAGATCTGACAATGTGCCTCACAGTAATCAGCCAATTAGAATACATTGGCAGTGGGACATGTTCCCCTTTTTAGAACTCGCTCAGTCTTGGAAAGAAGTACAGTTCAGGGGCATATAGGGAGGCCATAATGTTGACTATAGTTTGGTTATGACAAACAGGAGGTAAGAAAAGTGTTGTAAACACTTGGTTAGTTCACCCCATTATTTTAGACTGACAAAGTCGGTTCTTAAACGTTATTAGAGATGAAATAAGAGTCATTGTGAGGTTGAGATTTAACCAAGTGGTTTTCAGGGGATGAGCTGGCCTTCATGTTTTCCTGGCCTTTAAAGACTAGCGGTATCATCTGTTGACTTTGCTATCTTCCTGGAGCATTTGAGGAAGTCAGGCATTTAATGAAAGGTATACCTAGAGATTTAATAAATAGAACTAGTATTAAAAGTCAAATAAAGGAATAAGAAACAATTTTAGAGATTTGAAGGCAGGCTGTTGAAAGGCTTCTAGAATACGGAGCCCAAATTTAAATTGAGTGAGGATGGTAGAATGAGGATGAGAGTGGCAAGCCAATGTATTTTTCAGTTAGCTGTCCGAATACATTTCATTTTGGTGATGGCAGAGATGTCAGAGATATTTTTGGGAATATATGCACAATGATCATTTCTGACTACTGCACAGAGGTCTAGGATTGAAGCCTCTGGAGTTTGGCAGCAGTATTGGTAGTAAGGCATACAATGTAAAAACTTTTCCCACAGGATTTAAGATTAGTTTCTTTGTGATATGGCTTGTAAAGAACAAGGTCCCTACTACTGGAGGAAAAGCAGCCTCAGTCTGTTGGTGACAAATACGCATGTAATTAATAGCTTCCTGGAAGCATTTTATAATGTAAAATTTTTATGGGTCAGTTTTCTGCTATTTTTTAATGGAGCAGTTGCCGTGACCCAGCAGGAAAGGACAGAAGAGCAATCAGGACTAAAGATAAAAACTTGGGTTACAAAGATTGACTTTTTGTGTCAGTTTATAAAGTTATGATTGTAATAATCTATTAGCTCTCATTATTATTTCATGTGACTGGGGATTACGAGGACAATGCAGTTTTTGGCATGAAGAAAAAACTCAAATTTCTTGGATGGTTTTACTGGTGAAAGAGAATTAATCATGCGAAGAACACTTCCTCTGATAAAAGTTTAGCAACTTAATAACAGCATTGGTCCCCTAAAAGTTATAGTTTCCAGGCAGTGAGAGAACATGCAAATGAAATTAAAAACACATTTAAAATTATGAGATTTAAGGAACTGGATAAAATCTAACTGTAAATTTGAAAAAAAAAGGTCTTAAATAACTATATAATAAAAATTCATAGATAAGCGATACTCAATTGTAAATTGCTGGTCTAGACTGTATTGTATTTAAATTAAAGAGGTATAATTATGGCCAATTTATCATTTAAAGAAGTAATTGATAAATATTATATTAAATATAAGAATATTTTAACAATACATATTGGATATACAGAAGATTAATCATCTTTTTTGACAGCACATCCTATGTAATTTGCATAGTATTAAGTAAATTAAACTATTTGTTAGCACCACTATTGTTAGAAGGTGAAAGGACAAATCATTTGCGATTTCCTGGGGCTCTCTAGGAAATACAAAAGTTAGATTTATGTGTAAAAGTTGTTATTCAGTATTTAATTTGGGGAAGGCAAAAATGTCAAAAGTTGTCCAGAGGTTTGAACCTTTGGTTAAATAAGACCATGGGTCACTAAGAACCTATACTTGGCCTACACTTGGCTACCTATACCTTTATTTATTTATTTATTTATTTATTTATTTATTTATTTATTATTTTTTGAGACTGACTTTCACTCTGACGCCTAGGCTGGAGCTCAGTATCATGATCTCAGCTCACTGCAACCTCCACCTCTGGGGTTCAAGTGATTCTCCTGCCTCAGCCTCTCGAGTAGTTGGGATTACACGTGCCCACCACTACGTCCAGCTAATTTTTTGTATTTTTAGTAGAGATAGGGTTTAACCATGTTGGCCAGGCTGGTCTTGAACTCATGACCCCATGATCCGCCCTCCTCAGCCTCCCAAAGTGTTGGGATTACAGGCGTGAGCCACCGCGCCCAGCCTTGGTTACCTGTTTAGTCACAGTGACAACAAACTGTTTTAAAAGTAAGCATGTGAGGTAATATGATTATAAAAAAATGCTCACTCTTTGTAATAGAAGACTTTAAAAAAAAATCAAGGACATAATACAGTCAACCTAAAAATTGAAAACAATTCTGATCAAACAGAATCTCTGCCTTCCAGGCAGATTAATTAGAAGGTTGAAAAAACAAACAAACACTTCTACAACTTCTTTTTAGTAGTAGATTGATAATCCAATGACATTTTAACAGTAGGAAAACCAAATTCTAGTTTTGTATGAGTACATTATTTAATATTAAAGATGTTTTCTTAATCTCATAAATAAGCCTATTACCAGCTTTGACTATGACAAAAAAAATTCCGTTCATCTCAAACCTTACTAATTTTTTATGTTACTTTAAGTTTTATCTTATATCTTTTTTATTTTTAAAAAATTCTGGAACAACTCACTGTATTTTATGATGAAATTAGTCTTTTTTCCCTTAAACACACACACACACACACACACTCTCTCTCTCTCTCTCTCTCTGCCTACCTTGTGTACTTTAATTTACCCAAAGTCTAGGGTTTTAAGTTAATAAAAAGTTTGAAAACTGTCCTTAAGATGACATATTAATGACATATTGTACATAATTATGTTGAAACAAAGTTTGTCAGAATAGTGACTCCATTTTGTTACATGTATTTTTATATTTTGATAATGACTACCATCTAGTATAATGCTTGTTCTTGTGGGAAAAATTCAGGTTCAAGAGACATTGATAGTGAAACTGAAATATCTCCTTATATATAAAGTATACTTTTCCCTGTATAGCTCCTTTTTAGTTCTTTCTTTATCCACCATTAGACAAATAGAAAACAGTGATGATTGCTTGTTCTTTCTTTCTTTTGGCCTTTTTATGTTATTTTACATAAATTGAAGGTACTGGTAATCTACAAATCTTGCAATTAAGACCCAAAACTTCTTTTTATAATGCAATAGGCAAGCATGAATAATTACTGAAGAATCTACCTAGAAATGCATGGACTTTATTTTTTGTTTTTATATTTTAAAAGAAGAGTTCTCCATAAAGAGCATTCTTTCTTTCAGAAATGAACTGATTGTTTAGTGCTGAATGGTGAATTCTGGACTATTTTCAAATGTATCAGGAATAAGACCGCCACCTTGGTTGCCACTATATTGACTCCCTGATTTTCTGTTATGATCAATGTGATGGGCCTGGAATAATAACTACGAGATGAAATTACAGTAAATGAAGATGTTACATGTTCCAACCCTGACAAAAACGTACTTGTATGAGTTTAGAAAGCATACTCTCGAGTAGAATAAAAATATGTTTATTTTATACTTAATACTGAAAACTCAGAACACACAGCTGTTTGTATTAAACCAATAATATTATACTTTTTTGCCAAAGATTATATTAATGTGAACTAGGATTTTTGAAATATTTGGGTAAGTTTTATAATAGTATTTTTTCACATTGAAAGTATTAGTAGTTCAGTGTTTTACTTAATTTCTGAGAGTTTTAGTAATATCGAGTTTAGATAAATATTTATGTACTTTTAACCAAATAGACTAGAGCAACCTTAGGAATGTTACAAGCTAATTTGGTACTGCCATTCAGAGGTAAGAAAATATCACATGTATATCAGATAAATATATATACACATACATTAATACATACATATACAGGTGAACATAAAGACAGACACAAATAAGGTGATAGCTTTAATTCTAAAATTTAAGCTATGAGTCAGGCATAAATACAGAAATACAGGAGACATTGGTTATATAACAGAGTTGGCTCACCAATGTTTGTGGAGGAAACTTAAGACCTTCTTTGCCCTGACATGTAATCTTATGGTTTGGATGACACCACATGACCATCTGGATATCTCCAGTATTTATCAGAGCGGATAAAATACACAATCTATTTCAAATGATTTTTTTTTCAGCTATAGTTGGCTGCTTTGGGAATCCCTAGGTCCCCAACATTCATTAATAGGGGCAGGATGCACAAAGTTCTAGTGACTTAAGGAGGTAAGGACCTGGACTGAGAGGAGAAAAGTCTGTCAAGGTGGATAGATGTGTGACAGAGATAGGGATATTGAAGGAGGACAGTTCAAGAGATTCAGGGACCTGAAGGGAAAGTCAAAGGTAGTTACAAAGGAGGAAGGAGGAACAGGGATGATGAGAAAGCAGAGGTTTAGATGAACCAGTTAGAGAAGATCTCAAATTTGCTAAATAGATTATTAAAGTTTAAAAATATCCTCTGTAAATTTTTGCCATTCTAAAGACATTAGACAGAATTAGTGCCAGAACAGCAGAGCATATAGGCAACAAATGTAAAAGACGGTGAACACCAAGTAGATTGAGAGTTACCACTTGAAGGAAGAGGATAATTTAGTTAAAAAGGAGCAAAGGAAAAAAAGTTTTTCTAGAAAGTTCCATGCACAATCCTGACTGGGAGTAAAGGAGTCTCTCACACAATCCTTGTTATGGTACTGTAGGGCCTGCTGTATACAATCTATAGAAATTGAACCAGGAAAAGCAGAGGCCTCATGAAAGAGCAAGGAATTTCCTACTTTAGAGTCAGGAGTAAACCCCAAGAAGATCCAAGAAGACTTTCATCCAGGAAGTTTCTTGCTCAAATAAAAAGAATGCAGTAGAACCTGTTGTTGCCAGGTGTTACGGACAGGAGCAAGATGCAGGAGGGTAGTGGGTGTGGCTGTTAAAAGAGGGAACTTTGCTTTGCTGGAAATATTCAGTATCTTTTCCATGATGATGGATACAGAATCTACACAGATAATAAAAATGTGTCAAGCTTAACACACACACATACACACACACACACACACGGAAATTTGCATAGAATTTGTGGATTGTATCAATATCTATATCTATTTGTGATATAATATAGTTTTGTAAAATGTTTCTATTGAGAAAAACGGGACAAAATACAAGAGGAATCTCTCTGTATTATTTCTTACAACTGTATGTGAACCTACAATTACTCAATAAAAATTTCAATTCAGGCCAGGTACAGTGGCACATGCCTGTAATCCCAGCACTTCGCGGGGCCAAAGCAGGTGAATCACCTGAGGTCAGGAGCTTAAGACCAGTCTGGCCAACATGGCAAAACCCCATCTCTACTAAAAATACAAAAATTAGCCTGTCGTGGTGGTGTGGCACCTGTAGGCCCAGCTCCTCGGCAGTCCAAGGCTGGAGAATCACTTGAACCTGGGAGGTGGAGTTTGCAGTGATCCGAGATCACGCCACTGCACTCCATGCACTCCAGCCCAGGAGACAGAGCAAGACTCTGTTAAAAAAAAAAAAAAAATCAAATCAAAGAAACAAACAAAATATAACAAGAAAACAAGGTGAGTTCTGAGAAACCAGTCCATAAAAATGATGAATTTGAACCAAGTGGGGTGGCTCACACCTGTAATCCCAGCACTTTGGGAGGCCCTGTCTTGTGGATTCTTGAACCCAGGAGTCTCAAAATATCCTGAGGAACAGGGTGAGAACCCTCTCTAGAAACATACAAAAATTATCAGGGTGTGGTGGTACAAACCTATGGCTACTTGGGGAGCTGAGGCCAGAGATGGAGGCAGGAGGCTGAGGCGGGAGGACCACCAGAGTCTGGGAGGCGGAGGTTCCTGTGAGCCGAGATTGTGTCGTGGCACTTTAGCCTGGGGGACAGAGCAAGACTCTGCCTCAAAACAAAACAAAACAAAACAAAACAAAGCAAAACAAAAAGAATGATGAATATGGCAGCATGGATGCTAGGAACTTAAGAGATATTATGAAAAGAAACAGAGAAGTTAAAGGTTAGATTTTCCAAATTATTTTGTTCATAAGTTACTGGCAGTTTGAAGAGAAAACTCAGTTCAACATTCCTTAAAAAAAGATGATATCAATATGTATATACAGTTCATGTAGAAGCAGACAATAAAGAGAAAGAAGGAAGAAAGACAACCATGAAGTAAATGATGCAAAGCAGAGATTTTAGTTTTGCAAGACAATGGGACCAGAATTTTTATAAGAAACCACAACATAATAATGAAACTATCTTTGAATGGCATTTTATGAAGACCTAAATGAATATCAGTTGGTTATTTAAAGTCTACAACTCCTTCTTACATTCTCCTTAATGTGGGCACTGTTATCACTTTTAAATAAAGGTATTTATTTTTCAGGCAGAAACAAGAAGAAAATTAAGAGCAAAGAGGGAATTATCTTAAGTCATAAGAAGGATAGTCAAGAATTTCACATTCCATTTCTCACTTTTAATATTATATTGGAAGCTAAAACATGTATTAAGAGATGAGGGGAAACATGCATGGTACTTCTAAGAGTATGGTTGGTTGACCATATGATTTGCTTTACATAGGGAGAATACCATTAACAGGGAGAAAAATTAAAGATTAAGAGTAAGACATGGAAAAATACAAATACACTTGGCATAAAAAGGCAGGGAAAATAGGGATATCAGCATTGATTAATTCATAAGTTTGGGATATTAAGCAGGACATAATTGAGGGTGATAGCAATACCTAAAGCAAGAGTATTTTGATGCATAACAGAAATGAAGAAGAAATTTTAAAAATATCGATTCAAAGTTATTAATTCAACAGGCCAAAGAGCTATAAGTTTACAGTGTGAAAGAGTCATCAAATCTGATGTTTCTTGTCCCAAATACATTGTCAGATAATTTCATGAAACTCTCTTTATATATCTTTCACAATGCACGAGTTTAACACTTATACATAACAAAAAATAATAAATCTGTTAGTTTTAGTGAGGAGAGGGAGGAAGGAAAGTGGCACTAGCTAATTCATTTCTGCTAGTATAGGCAGAGCCTCACTCTGAAGGAATTGAATAACTTACTCAGGGGCAGGTTCTGGCTGACTGCCCCTGGTTCTTGATTGCCATGCTCTCAGGCACTTGATAGCAAGATACTTTCTTTACAGATTCAGCCATGCCCATTATCTCCTTTGAGGAGATTCTCTCAAAAGACCTGACCATAACATTTTTCAAACTCTCTAGGGTCATTAGCACACTATCTCTCTTTCACCTCTCTCTTATCATTTCCCAGGCTTCAGAAATTCAATTCACTTTTCTGTAAGTCGTTAAAACTCTGGGAATGCAGTTCTCAGTACTCACTAGCTAGGAATGTTTATACAGTATGACAGAATCTATCCATTACTTTCTAAAGTTCTTTACACAATGAAGGCATTGAACAGAATATTCATGATTCACACATGAGGAATAAAAGACTTATTATGTAACCCTCCCGAGGCAGCATTTAGCCTATGACTAATCGCAGCTGCATAGTACCTGGTAAAACGTACGGCATTCTAAGAATTGCACCTTTTTTCCTCATCTAAGGCCCAAACTAAAAATTAAGCTAACCGTCTGTTTCATATAGAATGTTTTAGTTATATAATGAATAAGAGTCACGATGGCTTGATTGTGATTTAATTTTTGGCAAAAAAAAAACTTTACAATTTAAGAGATTAATTTATGATAAATAAAAAACAAATCAAAACCAACAAATATTGTTTTTTCCTCTCATCATCATGGATGCCGACTGTCTTTACAACTATAATCTTCCTAAAGCATGTTTCAGGCCAGAGACATTTGCATGCTAAATTTTAGCAATTTTATCTTTTCGTTCATAGAAATGCCTGTGCAAAACTCATTCTAATAGAAAAATAATCTAAATTCATTGTAATATTGTCAATTCTCAGTAATCACTATCAGACTTTAATGATTATGTAAAATAAATTCATTTCTGTAAATATTAAAAAAACAAAATTTTACACAATTAAAATTCTATAAGACAAAATATATCCTCAGTACTCTGATCAAGAGGTATTTAGAGCATTATATTACCCAATTAAAAACAAAAGGAAGAAAGAAACCAACAACAAAACTAGTAAGTTAAATCCAGCTATAATTATTTTTCAGTTATATCTGTATATTATTCCAACTTGGAACATCCAGCTCTGCTGTTTAGATGTGTATTGGGGAACAAATACCTTTCCCAAACTGTGTAATTTGTATAGCCCTTAGTACATTCTCTATTAACCACACGAATATTTTCAGGATTTAAGGAAACCAACAAGGGATATGAAGTACCCTGAGGTTAGCAATAGTAGCAAGCCATTCCCTCTTCAGATATGAAGAAACAAAAGGATATCAGATTCGAGAACATGAAGAAGGTTCGAGTAGAGCGAGGGTACTATGAATGAAACTATGGCCTTTATAGAGAGAGACAGCCAACCCATAGCAAATCAGCAAGCAGACAGCTGAGAAAATAAATATTTTTACTTCACCCACCTTCCTATGCTAATCTTTTACTAATTGATTAAACCCAAAGGAAGCAGAAGGATAAAAGAGTTCATTGATACAGCCAATACAGATTAGACTAGCTAGAAAGGCAAAAAGAAATTATTATGGATTATCCTGTATAATAAGCTATAAGTGTTTAAAATACTAAGAAAAAGAGGTACTTAACATTCTCCTCAGTTAGACTAAGCTTTAGACACTCTTCTTCCTGACTCCCTTTTCTTAGAGCATTTGCTTTATAAAACTTGTAATTATAAAGTCTTTCTCTGCCTTTTGAGATGCAAATACTTTTAAAAGTTTCTTGCCAGTTATAGAACTCAGGAATGTCTTTCTTAAGGGCCTGCAAGCCATGTCTTTAAAATGTAATCCTCAAGAAAGATACATATGTATATCAAAATGTTATATTACACAGCTTCAATATTTACAATAAAATGAAATACAACACTATTTAAGAGAGAAAGAACAATACTGCTCTTATCTCCCAGTTACCGTGGGATGGTAGCACCTTAACTTCAACATGCGCTTTGCTCCAAGTTGTAAAACTACCTCCTTCAGGGCAGAAGAGAGTTTACTTTTCATACGGATATAGTCAATTAGCAAACACAGGTGGTCTATGATATCCACTCCACATCTTAAAACCTCTCCAGCCTTTTGTATCCTGTGAATCCTGGCTTTTCTTCCCTATTGTGATAGCCTTGAATAAAATCTTCCTCATCTGTTTAATTTTCACAGAACAATTTTTGCTGTGATAACTCGAATGATTTACTTTAAAATATGCATGTATGTTAATCCAGAACATTGCCAAAAGTTATGCTAGAGATTTATCCTTTAATTATATTTATATATATTTTTTTCAAATAGGACAATTACAAGCACACCAGAAACATAATCTGCTGATTATCTTAGTTTGAGGTCCTTAGGAACAGGGCCGGAAAGATTCTGCTGCATGGGCTCTATTGAGGGAGTGCTCTCAGGTAAACACTGTGAGGTAATGAAGGAAGCAGGACAGCACAGAGATGCGGGGTGGATAGGCAAAGCTGTGGTCTCCCCTGAGAAGCCTTTTGTGCCCCAGAGGCAGCCATTGTTTCAGGCTGCACCTGGGTATTTCCAGGTCAAGTTCTTCTATGGATGGAGTAGAATTTTCAAAAAAAGTGCAGCTGCAAATTATTAGCAGTCAATACTCAGAACAGCTAAGGAAATGGGTGCATCTGCTCAGTATAGGGAATCTGGGTTGGCACCAAGATGTCTGCTACAAGTAGCATTTACAGTAAACGTATCTCCAGTCTCCAAAACTGGCTTTGTTATAGGTTTTACTATTTGTCAAAATTATTCTTCTTAGGAGACAATGTATTCAAGAACAATAAAAAGCTTGAAATATTTGAAGTATTATGTCGCTAATTACATAATTTCATTCTCTACATAAGACTGCTAATATAGTACCACTTAAAATACTCTGTTTCTGCTTAATGTTTTCAGCTAGTAGTTAGCTAAACATTATAGGAAGCATTTTAGTTATATACCCTATCATTACTGTCATTGCTATTATTAAATACTATTATTAAATATTTATTAAAAATGATATGGCTGGGCTGGGCGCGGTGGCTCACGCCTGTAATCCCAGCATTTGGGAGGCCGAGGCGGGCGGATCACGAAGTCAGGAGAAAGTGCAGATATCCCTTTGATGGACCGGCATCCTTTCCTTGGGGTGTATACCTAGCAATGGAATTGCTGGATTGTATGATAGCTTTTTATTTTTTTGAAGAATATCCATACTGTTCTTCATGATGGTTGTACTAATTTACATTTCCACCAAAGACCCTTTTCTTATTAAGCATCTCTGTGCTGTGTTGAAGTTTCACCATGTGGCTTACTCTTAAGTTCAGTAACAGATACTTGCCTTAGATTCTAAAATGACATTTCTATTAAAAATCAAAACTAGAGGGAAAAAAACTTTCAAAAAGTTTAAAAAAAAAAAACAAAAAACAGTGTATTCAAAAAACAGAAGTAAACCTGACAGAATCTTCTAGGTTTTTTTTTTCCCTACATATCTGCTTGTATACCTTTAAAACACAAATAAAATGTTAATTTTAACAGAATATTAATATCATGTAATTAAATGTTAATATTAACTGACATCTTTGTACTGTTAATTATTAATATGTATTGGATATTAACATTAAGTTTTAAAAACACAAATTATCTATGTCAACAAAGTGAAGCAGCCAGAACAATTTGCTCAAATATGTTAAAAATTGTAAGAGAAAAAATGTAATATGTTCTTGTGTATCAACTTACTCCATTTCATAGAATTATCAAAATATGTAGATGCAATTGCAATATGCACCAGTATTAAAATCCAAATTATTACTGCCTTCTTTTTTAAGCTATCAGTTTAGAGTTTTGCAGTGTAATGAATTCTCCAACCAGAACTGATGGGCTCCCTTGGCTTCTGGGTATCTTATTGAAAGTTGAACTATTATATCCTTGGTAAATAACACATTGAAACAGTCAAAAATTTCTACCTTCCCTCAAGCAATGAGATAATGTAATACATTATCATCATCATTACGCTTTGTTACTCTCTCTGTGTCTCTTTTTAATCCATCCTGTCTACATCTTGGTGAATTATTTCAATCTATAAATGTGTACATTGCATTGTTCCTTTTATTTTTATCTACAGAATTTTTACTTTCACATCTTTAATTTGTCTGTTTCGAGTATTGCACTTCTATCCCTTTTTGTTTAATATTTGTTATATCCTTTATACACCTTTATTTGTATATTTCTTGTATGTGTGTATGATTTATGTACCCTTCTTGAAGACCCAATATATTTTGCATATTTTTTCAAGCCACTGAAATGAACAATGGAAAATATGAAGAGCCTTGAAAACATCCCTAGACTGAAGTAGATGGATCAATTCTTATCAAAAGTCAGCATTGATGTCTGCCTTTTACAGCTTCTCCTAGCAACGTCGAACAATTTTCACATTTACTAAGCGATTCTCAGTTGGTCCCAAATGTCATCACTTATCTTTTTTGAGAAGTAGAAACAGGTGTCATGGTTCTTCTCTTACTCATATATTTTATAAATTTCTGCCACATCACAGACTTTCATATTGAATATCTGATTCTACAAGAATTTTAGCCCAGAATTAAAATGGGAATATATGTTAGGTGTGGAGCATGGCTCATAACAATATATAGTGACTAAAAAAGAAAAGAGAGAAGAAAGATCTATTCCAATAGTGTGTCGTGATCATGGAATTGAAGTAGGGAGGCTTATTATATTTACCCAGTGCTTTTATAATCCTGACTGTCACATTTCAGCGATATAACTATGGTAGAATTATTATCGACTTAAAGTTTCAATGTTCTAATGTACTCAGTGGGAATAATGGTACCTACTTTTATCACATTAAAAGGCTTATTCACACACTTTCACTGGTACTTCAAGAATTTTAAGTTTTGAAATTCAACTTCGATATATGCTATTTAATGAGCTCTCATTTCTCATTAAAGATGGCAAAACAATGAAGAACTATGTTGTTATTTTATGTATCATTTTACTTTACTATTTTGATTATAAAAACATTTACACTCACTGAAAATGCAGTAAGTTGACACTGTATTTTAAATTTATGTAAGCTAAAATTTAAATTTATGTAAACTAAAATTTAAATTTATGTAAACTAAAATTTAAATTTAAGTTTAATTTAATTTTGGTACTGAATTTTTTTTATTTTTTTTAAATTCTTCATTTTTATTTTTTTGAGACAGAGTTTTCCTCTGTTGCCAAGGCTGGAGCGCAGTGGCTTGTTCTTGGCTCACTGCAACCTCTGCCTCCTAGGATCAAGCAATTCTTGTGCTCCCGCGTCCTGAATAGCTGGGATTATGGGCAATTGCCACCACATTGAACTAATTTTTGTATTTTTAGTAGAGACTGGGTTTCACAGTGTTGGCTAGGCTGGTCTCAAACTCTGGCCCTCAAGTGATCCACTGCCTTGGCCTCCCAAAGTGCTGGGATTACAGGTGTGAGCCACCATGCCCAACCAACATCTTTAAATTATGAAATATTATCATAATATTGCAAATTTTTGCATACAATTCCTTTTGTATTTTAAAATTCTTGCTTTCTTTATCAAAAAAAGCATTCAAAATTATTTTAAAGTATTAAGATGGCAGAATTAATGGCTATTTATTTAAGGTAGACTGATTTCATATAGTTTTTGCTTTCCATTTGTATTGCTAACATAAAGATATTACTGAAGAGATTATAATAATGTAAAATGGAAAAAACACATTTAATTCGAAAGAGTAATTTAATGTTAACATGAATAAAACTGAATATAATGCAGATAAGTAATAGAAATGTGCTTAAAGTCAATTTAAATTATAATAATAGTTCATTTATAGTATATTACAGTTATTACTTAGACAAAATGCCATTTTCCAGGGAATTTTTAAGAAAGAGAGAGGGAGCGAGGAAGAGAGTGAAGGAGGGAAAGAGGAGGAAAGGAACAGAAAGAGAAAGAAAGAGAGAAAGAGTAATTTATTGAAACAATTATACGAAGTCAGGGATACTTTTATCTCTGTTGTATAGATGAGAAAGCTGAAGCACAGAAATATTAATGAATTTTCCAAGGTTATATAGCAAGTAAGTATGCAGCCTTGTGTTATGCGTGTCCACATGAAGAGACCACCAAACAGCCTTTGTGTGAGCAATAAAGCCTTTTAATCACCTGGGTGCAGGCAGACTGAGTCCGAAAAAGGAATCAGCAAAGGGAGATGGGGTGGGGCAGTTTTACAGGATTTGGGTAGGTAGTGGAAAATTACAGTCAAAAGTGATTGTTCTCTTGCAGGCAGGGGCAGGGGTCACAAGGTGCTGGGGGGGGAGCTCCTGAGAGTTGTTGTCCAGGAGAAGGAATGTCACAAGGTCAATTGATCAGTTAGGGTGGGGCAGGAGCAAATCACAATGGTGGAATGTCATCAATTAAGGCAGGAATTGGCTATTTTCACTTCTTTTGTGATTCTTCAGTTGCTTCAGGCCATATACATGTATACATTCAGGTCACAGGGAATATGATGGCTTAGCTTGGACTCAGGGGCCTGACACCTTGTTGGTTTTACTTATTTGAGTTCTTTACATATAGATTTTTAGGATTTTAAGCCACATTTAGATTTTTTGGATTTCAAATGTAATATTTAGCCAATAGTCATTCACTTTTCTATTTCAAAGAAAGATTTTTTTTTTAATTTTAATTTGTTTCAGTACCTAGAATATAGCTTTGAGAAACTGATTTTTATAGCTCTTTAAATGAAAGTGCATGGATATTAGTATCAAAGCAAATTAAAGCAGATTTGAAATATAACAAATGTAATTATTTAAAGAAGAGAATAAATATTTATTCATATTTTCAAGTTTCATTTACTTCAAAATAAAAATCAACATTTGTAATATTGGAGCTCATATTTTTTCTTCAAGAGAAAAAATATGAAATTGTTGTAATACATATCCTGTGTAAATCTAGTTTTAAATGTGTGTTTCTCGAGGTACAATCTTATTCTGTAAGTTTTTGGATAAAAGGAAAATATTTTGAAATAAAGGACTGAGTAAACACCTATTTATATACTTAATTAGTTAATTAATTTATATCATCATATATTGACATATAAAAGCTTTTTTGCCATAATACCAGAAGCATTTTTCATCTTTTTTTTTTTTTTTTTTTTTTTTTTTTTTGAGACGGAGTCTCGCTCTGTCGCCCAGGCTGGAGTGCAGTGGCGCAATCTCGGCTCACTGCAAGCTCCACCTCCTGGGTTCACGCCATTCTCCTGCCTCAGCCTCCCGAGTAGCTGGGACTACAGGCGCCCGCCACTGCGCCCAGCTAATTTTTTCTATTTTTAGTAGAGACGGGGTTTCACCATGGTCTCTATCTCCTGACCTTGTGATCCGCCCGCCTCGGCCTCCCAAAGTGCTGGGATTACAGGCGTGAGCCACCGCGCCCGGCTCATCATTTTTTTATACAGCTCTATCATGTTTTCTTTTTCTTGTCCTGCAAGATGTTTCCTCATGAGTTCATTACCTTCAAAATGATCACTTTTAACCACCTATACTAAGTTGTATCCCAAAAGTCATCACTGCCTGTAAAATTTTATAGCCAGTAATAAACTACTTGAAACATCTTCTATAGATTATCCTTCATATTGACCATATAAAATGTGTTTTCATTTACAGGGGAAAATTACAGGACAAATTACGTTGCAATTATGTATTAATATAATAAGTAGTCTTGTTAGATGATTTCACCAATTAAATTGTATTAATTATATATGTTAAAGTGGCTTAACTTCTACCCGAATAATTATGAATAATTATTTTGTTAGAAAATTATCTCTTAAACACAATTTGCTGTAACAAGAATGTCAAAGTAAAACAAGTGGGAATTTTTTCACTACAGAATTTCAAATATCATGCTGAATTAACCCCATTGATGTTGTATGTTAATTTTTTATTTTAGAATATAGACAAGTTCAATTACTCTAGTCACTTTGAAGTCTGTCATTATCTCTCTCCTCTCTGTTCTCCCCTAACTTTTCCTACCTTCTTCATCCTTATTCTCTCTCTTCCTAGCTAAATGTATTACTAAGCTTCAATGTAAATTCTCCTTCCACTACTCCAGTGCAATTGCGTTGCTAAGGCCACCAATGACCTCTAATTTACCCAATGCAATGATCTTTTTTTGTGTGTTTATTCATCATTTTAATTATTTTTCTCTGCATTTGCCCGTTTAATTTGCTTTGGAAATGCACTGAACCTTTGTTTTCGAAGGCACAGTGCAACCAACTAGTTTCTCCCTTAACTGACCATTAAGTTTCAGGATGACTTGAGGTTCAAATATTGATGCTGTCTGAGGTTGTCTTCTTGACCCTCCACCTATGCATGTGCTTTGACAGAGTATAGTAACGAAACACAGTATATCTCTACCCAGGGATCTCCTTGGCAATCACAATCATTCACTACCTACTGCCCCATGGGTATGTAAAACCTACAAAAGCCAAAGGGGAAAGTCGCATCTTCTGTCTTAAGCTTTCCCTTCATCTATTTCATCTCCATGGTTTCTCAAGACAAAAATGTGTTATTTAGCCCTATCTGTTATTCTCTCTTATGAGTCATATGCAGCCCATCACAAAATGGTATCGTTGGTTCCTCATTAACAATCTTTATATCTGTAGTCAACTATTCCATTGCTCACCTGATCTAAAACCTTAAAACTTCTCGTTTGGATTGTTGTTCTTCAAATCCATTCTTTTCATTTTCAAGGGGTATCACTCTAAAATACTATTATGATCATATCACTGTACTCCTGAAAACCATTATATTTCCAGTTTTTCATACTTCTTGTGCTTAATGTTTCTCAAACACATCCAAAGTAAAGCTATTATTTTTTACACCCTACTTGTTCTTCCCCAAGTTTCATGTATTTACTTAGTGGACCCATTCTATACAGTTGTCCCAAACATAGTGACTGTCTATGTTTATCTTCCTCTATAAACAACTGAGCAAATGACATTATCTGCAATTTTCTGGTAAATCTGTATTCCAGACTCCACTACCCTAGTTCATATCATCATATTTTCTTCTTTTCATTGGTGCAATAGTTTACAACCCCACTTCCTCTTATTGATCACACTTATCCACACTGCAGAAAAGTGCCTTTTCTAGCAGCCAGATATGATGACAATGTTTTTGGAATTCGTAACATTCAATAGCTCCCAACTGTTCTTAGAATGAAATTCAAACTCCTTATCAGAATTCACAAGATTTTCTGGGATCACTTTTGTTATGTGCCAGTTCCCTGTTTATATGTTTTTCAGCCATACCAAACACCTTGTAGTTCCTTGAAAGTTTCACATTTTCTTAGCTACTGTTTCTTTGCACAAAATAATCACTTCTGTCTCTCTTCCTTGGTTCCACCCCTACACTCTGTTGCTATGTTCTACAGATGTAAATAAACCACCTCCTTTACATTCACTTTTCCCACACCTAAAGACTAGTTGAATTATCACCCTAAATTGTACTTTCCTGAGTATTTTGTTCTCTCTCCAATGTGTTAGTACAGTCCTTGAGGAAGGAGGGGAAAAATATTATTTATTGTATCCCAAACATTGACCATAGAACCTTATAGGTGGTAGCAAGGCAATAAATATTTTTATAATGAAGAAATATTCTCAAATATCTGGATTAAGTGCACTACATTTATCATCCTTTAAGCACCTGAAAGGGTTATTTCACAGATAACAGCCCCAGAAGTATATCTCATAACTAGTCAAGTTGAACTTTATATTCAGATCTGTCATATCTCAATGTTGTTTTTCCTTTGCCATCACCATAGGCTCCTCTGAGTCCCTCCATAGTGTCCCTCTATCACTACAATGGTGGTAATCAACTAATTTTAGTTTCCCAGAGTTGCTATGTTGTCACATGTAGTCAGGTCTTTAAACAGGCTTCTTTGCAATGAAATGCTTATCTTCAGTTTTTTTGTACACCTTGATTAATTTTGAATTTATTCGATATACAGTGGAGATGCTCTCTTTTTACAAATCTCCTGTTAATAACTCAGACTTGATTAGATATTTTTTCTAAGAGACTGGCATACCCACCTCCAATAAGCCCATATTAAGCTCTGTTGTCTTGGGTTGTCATAGTTAGTTTTCTATATTCCTTCACTTGAAAATAAGCTTTTGAGTAAAGGTAACTTACATTTGTAACTCAGGAGTTTTGCCCATTCCATGAACCCAGTAGATACTTCAAAGAAGAAGAATATATGCTATGCACTAACACTACTAAATGTGTTTGATCCCTGCTGCCTGCCTACAGAATGCTCATTCTCTACATCAAGACATGGTGAAATTTCACACATCCTCAATAGTTCTGCTCAAACATCTAAAGATCTCTTTCTATGTTAAACATCACTTTAGTTATCCTCTTATGCCTTACGCATTAAGGACTATTTGAGTTTCTCACAGGTGGTAGACTCATCATTCTTTTTTTCTGTTTTTGAGATGGAGTCTCACTCTGTCACCTAGGCTGGAGTGCAATGGCACAATCTCGACTCACTGCAACATCCACCTCCCGGGTTCAAGCAATTCTCCTGCCTCAGGCTCCCGAGTAGCTGGGATTACAGGCACACAACACCACTCCTGGCTAATTTTTGTATTTTTAATAGAGACAGGGTTTCATCATGTTGGTCAGGCAGGTCTTGAACTCCTGACCTCATGATCTGCCGCCTCGGCCTCCCAAAGTGTTGGGATTACAGGCGTGAGCCACCGCGCCCGGCCAACTCATCATTCTTGATTTGTATTGATATATACCCTTGTATTACAGTTTGACTGTAAAATTCTCTGGGACTGGAGCTTGGCTCTGTTTATCTTCCTACTCTCAGCACATTACAGGTTGTCTTGCATGTGATATGTCCACAATATTTTTGCTGAATTAAAAGTGCTTATTCTTTTTCTTACAATGCATAATATTTACAAAAATAACTCTTTCCTTTTGACAATAAGGGAATTTATACATGAGATTAATGAAGTCAGAATAACAGGCTGTTTCCCATAAAAGATGTAATATTTTTGGCCCAATTTGTAGAGAATTGAAATATAACTCAAAATCACATCAAAAGCTGATAGAGGAAAGAAACCCACGATGAATTACTTAATTTTAATTTTTAGTATGAACACAGACTGTGAGAATTAGGCCTCATGATTTTAACTTTCGAGATGTTCTTTTCTATTGGAAAGGAAAATTTCCTTTTGTAAGTGATTATAATGACTCTCTGAGATTAAGCATCATTTTATTAGTTGTGCTGCTATATATCAAACTTCTCAAAGATATTAAGTTTTGTATATAGTAAACACAGAACTTTTAAAACTTGTAATGATGAGACAACTTTAAAAAGATTTGCAGAAATTATGCTAAAAGTGTGTGGGCTTCTCTGGTTGTTAAGTGTTTCATTTTCTTTTCTATGGTTTGAGCACTATAATATTTATTCACAAACAAAATGAAATAAAAGAAACTACCCTTCGACTCCTAAAATTCTATCTTATATTTTATCCCCAAAAGCTCCCATTTAAAGATGTTAGTAGAAGCAGCCAGTAAAGTGAGGTGGCCTTTTACCAGACAACATTTCAATCCAAGTAGAAGATAAGAAGAAAATTTATCCTTAGAGAATAATTTCGGAGTAAACTTTTCTACAGCTACTCCCCAGAGGTTAAGGTAAGAAATACACTGAACACAAACACATCTCTATAGAAAATTGCTTGAGTTGGCTCAATTCTCCAATGAAAGCTACAACTATATTAACTTTTCTTCCATTTTTCTAAGAAGATATCTTTAAATGAGTTATGCTTTAATGGGAGTATTTTAGAGATTGAAAAAAAAAGTATGGACACTACTAAATATAATTTCTTCCAAATTTAGGTTATTTTAAAAAATGTGTTTATCAGGGCATGTTGCCCTTCCTTATGTAAGTTTTGCTGACATATTTCTATTGTTGATTCGGCTAATACAAGTATAGATCAGTAACTCTGTTATAGATATTTAATAACAAATATAAAACACCCTCTGAAACAAATATTTAATATTAAAAATAAAAATTTCCTATTTTCATAAGCCTATAATTTTATATGTTCCTATTTTTTGTAAAATTACCAATTTTATGCTGTGCTTAGATAAAATAAGGGAATTCTAACACTTTATGGTAGCTGCTGTATTTCCCTGTGATTGCCTCTACCATCAGGTCATGATCTAATTTGTCATTGATTTTGAGGTGATGATTCTTAGAAAATGTTACTTGCGGCCGGGCACGGTGGCTCAAGCCTGTAATCCCAGCACTTTGGGAGGCCGAGACGGGCGGATCACGAGGTCAGGAGATCGAGACCATCCTGGCTAACACGGTGAAACCCCGTCTCTACTAAAAAATACAAAAAAATAAGCCGGGCGAAGTGGCGGGCGCCTGTAGTCCCAGCTACTCGGGAGGCTGAGGCAGGAGAATGGCGGGAACCCGGGAGGCGGAGCTTGCAGTGAGCTGAGATCCGGCCACTGCACTCCAGCCTGAGCCACAGAGCGAGACTCCGTCTCAAAAAAAAAAAAAAAAAAAAAAAAAAAAAAAAATGTTACTTGCTATGAACTTCTAAATATAACTAAATACATTGTTGTAAATATATGTGGCACGGACATAACTACACATTGGGAGTTTTCTGATTCAGGACATTAGGAATGGAGGTAGAGTGAAAACAAACAAATACACAGCAGTTTCTTTCAAAAATAAGATAACTAAATACATTTATTATTTATCTGCATCTGTGAGTACTTTGTAAAGCAGAATTAAAAATTCTGCCATCTTGCTGTACCGAATTTTTTTTAGTTTGCTTCAGGCCCATCTATGTTCTGAATCATGGTCTCTCTTACTATCATTAATTTCTACGGTGTTGGACACTAACTGGTGAAAATGATAGTGTTCAATCTGCTACAAAATTGTCAAGAAACAGTGCATTTCTGAGTATTGTGTAAAGCAGAATTACAAATTAAAAAGCTATATATCTTTAATAACTAATTTCCCATACCATTTCAGCCTATTAGAACTCCCACCATGTTGTGTAAAAATTCCCGTCATCCAAGCATTGTGAAAACTCTTACTTTTAACTCTTTATGATAATTTGATGCTGAAAATTAGTTTGTAAAATATTTTTTAAAAAACTAATTATCTGCTTTAATGTAGTTTCAAACCAGGAACAGTGGCTCATGTCTATAATCTCAACATTTTGGGAGGTTGAGGCAGGAGAATCGCTTGTCGCTTGAGCCCAGGAGGAGGACAGGGCTGCAGTAGCTGGGTTTATACCACTTCACTCCAGCCTGGGTGACAGAGCGTGACCCTAATTTCACATTTTCTATGAAAAATAGGCTTATTTTTCATATTTTCTTATTATTAACATATCGTTTGGTATGGTTAAAATAAGAAGATGGCCTAAGTGTGATTTCATGAATTACATGGTTTATTGCCATACGTAGAGATTTTCTCTGTCCTTTTTTTTTTTTTCTAACAATGCTGAAAGAGAAAAAGAATATGGAGGACCAATCTTACAGGAATGCACTGTGACAAAGTACGTTAACCACATGATGAGTGAGTTCCAATTTTCTTTAGAGTCCGGTTTTCCAAATGTAGTTGATCAGTTCCAATGGAAGCAGGCCTCTGTGGATGTAAAGTCTAATTGAAGTTTGAGGCATATCTTTCTATCAGAAGTTTTCAGGAGGGATAATTTGACCAGCACAGCACAAGTTCTTGTGCACAGGCAAGGCCCTCAGACACGGGAGTGCTGACGATGTTGGTGAATGAGGCTTGGGAGAATGCACTGAAGGCTGTCAGATAGTAGCCCTGCTACAGCCTGAGCTGTCAGTTGGAGGCTGCCAGACAGTAGCCTAAGCTCTCAATGTGTCTGTCAAAGTCTTGGGTTTATATATGTTTTGGAGTCCAGTAGTTGAGGCCAATATCTCATATATATGGTTTGATACGGTATGACATAAAATTCTCACAGAGAGGGAAATTACATTCCATGTCCTTATCATAGCAAAACTTATGTCATTAATTTAGCAAATATTATTAAGTTGGAATCCTTTCAAAGCTAAATAATATTAATACATATTGAGTCCAGATTATTTTATGACACTGTTGTTATATCATAATTTATATATTTAACATTTTATTCAATATTTATTCAAATGTATAAGATACATGTATCCTTATGTCACCATTCATCTAGTGTTATATCAGTCTTTATTTCTTAATTCTGAATTACTTTCTTCTGAATTACAGTACTGTTTTAAGAAGGATTTTTAGGCCATAAAGTTTAGTTGCTTTTGGGATTCTTGTTTTTTGTCTTACAGCTTTGAGAGCATCATTATTTTTCCTTTGCAAATAAGTCGAGAAAATGGTAGTGAAAACAATTCTTGAATCACAATATTATTGAATTGTTCATTGGTAACGATTATCAGGATAATCTAGAAGTGCAGTAAATTTTTATCAACAAATGTGGACTGGTGAGAAAAAAGCCATTTATTCTAACATTTTACTGAATTCTCAGAGATTGCTCTTCAAGGCTAGATTCAAAAGTCTATTCTATACCAGGGCTTTCCTTATTTTTCCTTCTAATTTTAAACTAATCTAATTTCAGTTTTTCTCTACAAAGCAAAGGAAGCTAAATAATACACTCTTACAGAATTTGAAGATTAAAAGCTTACTGATAGCTTTTATTTTCCGTATACTAAACCACTCCTACTCTTTTTAGCTTCTCACTTGGCCATTATTTAAATTATCTATATTATCGCCAACTCCAAATCCTTCAATTGACTACTGCCCAAAGTACTATAAATTATTGTTGAGCCCAATACTTACTAGTGTACACTGTGTGCATAGAACTATACAATAAGTAATAAATTATGCAGATTTCTCAGCATGTGGTCTGAAGAACTTAGAAGAGGTCATTGAAGGAGGATAAGATAAAAACATAAAATGGATACTATAATACATTATTGGGAAGATAATTTGGTTTTATTATAATAATATTTTCGGTGGCAATATATTTCCTAAATTTAAGTCATTAATGATTTAAGATACTAATAATTGAAGTGATATAAGAAAACATCAGGACGAAAGTGGGTTTTACTTAGCTGACAAATTTTAATAGTGTATCTAAATGCTGTCATTGGGAGGAGGATATCAAAAGAAGAGAAGAGATTAAAACGAACTTAATAAGGAGAACAAAGTGTAAATAATGTTTAAATTAAAATGAATATTCTAGTTGTGAAGATGACAAAGATCATTCTTTCCAGAAAACAGTGGTATTACTATACTACATATATTTTGAAGAACATTTACAAATATTTCATTCAATATGACAAATAATGATTTATTTTGAACATAACTGTATCTCTCTCAAAACAACGTTGTCTATGGCATGAAACAGAGCCCCTTCTCTGTAAAGTGACTGTATCACCTGACTTAAAATAAATGTTAATTAAATTCAGTTTTATGTGAAATTCCAGCATAGTACTCATAGTAACGTGTTCCCAACAAAACAAATTGCTACTATCCTTTAGCAACTTAATTCCTAGAATGATGGTATATTTACAGGTATAGTTTCTTACTTTCATAGATCAATTTTTCAAAAACTGTCCCCAATTTTTGAGACTTATCATATATTTACTCTGGCTTATCTTGTGTTAACCCATTTCAAGCCACCATAAAGTTCTCATTTTTAATTTTTAGTGTGGTACTTTTTCTTGGCTTGTTTTGTTTTCTGTTTGACAGAGTCTCATTCTGCTGCCCAGGCTGGAGTGCAGTGGCGCCATCTAGGTTCACTGCAAACTCTGCCTTTAGGATTCAAGAGATTCTCCTGCCTCAGCCTCCCGAGTAGCAGGGATTGCAGGCGCTCGCCACAGTGCCCAGCAAATTTTTTTTATGTGTATATATATACTCTACTACATACATATATATATATGTATGTATGTATGTAGTAGAGACGGGATTTTGCCATGTCGGCCAGGCATCTCTTCGCTCTCAGGGGCCCACGAAGCTCCTGACCTCAGGTGATACACCCACCTCAGCCTCCCAAAGTGCTGGGATTACAGGTGTGAGTCACTGCGGTCGACCTTTCTTGGCAATATTTTAGCAGACAGAACTCTATTCCTTTCACCAGTCACTGTTCAACACAAGTTAGTGGCAGTAAGAGAGACCACAATTGAAAAGTAGATTAAAGAAAGTGCAGTACAGCAAGATGGTAATAACATTTTTAGGTCGAGAGCATAAAGTAGTACTCATCTAACCATTAGGTAACTATAGCGAATATACAAATAAGCTGTGTGTGCGAATGTGTACATGGATACGTACCCAAATATTACTGATGGCAGCGGCGGCCCATCTGGAGGGGCTGCTGCAAAGACATCCACTGCAGCGGGGTAGGCGCGGCCAGGGCTGCATACTTCGCAGAGCCAGCAGGCGCCGGCAACAGTTGGTACAGAGTCAGTGGGGCTGGAGCCGGACACTCCAGGAGCTCCGCACTCCAGGGTGCAGCTGCAGCCACCCAGCCATGGCCCAGGACCCAGGCATCGTTGCACTCTCCGGGCCCAGGAAGTCCCTTGTCTCTGCAGGCTTGAAAGTTCCTGCTCCCACTGCCTGGCCTCTCCCCGCTCCTGGCACCCACTCCCGGTGGGAGCAAAGTTGTGGCCGAGCCTGGGAGCTCCTGCAATCAGGCCGGGTGTGTCCATGCTTGGGGTGGCACTGGCATACCAGTGCCCTGAACCCTCAGCCTCCTCCAGACTTTGGATGTCAACGAGTACTGGAGGGGGGCTGAGTGGGGCCTGAGGGCAGCCCCGCATGGGTCTGCAGGTGCCTCTCAGCACAAACATCCTGGGTGCACTGGCTGACATGTCAGCCCAGGAGGCAGATAGGCTACTAGGCAGGAAGGGGAGGGTCCCTGGTGAAGCCCCACCTTCAAGCCAATGATGGCCTGAAGCCTGGAGGCCACGATGTCAGTTCTGGGTGGAGTCCACGGCCTGGAGTGAGAATCTAAGCTGCTTTTTCAGTGCCCACCCATGGCTGCCCGTGGACCAATCAACACGCACTTCCTCCTTTCTGAGCCCATAAAAAAACCCAGACAAACCAGACTCAGGCACTGGGACTCTCAGCTATGGGAAGGAGCTACCCACTTTAGGTCTCCTGAGAGGTGTTCTGTCGCTCAATGAAACTCCTCCCCCCCTTGCCCACCCACCTCGTTCTTCCCGGACGTGGAACAAGAGCTCTGGCCACTGAGTAGCGGGACTGAAAGCTGTAACACAAACAGGGCTGAAATGCGCCGCCTGCTCCTCACTTGCGGCCAACTAGAGGGAGAAAAGAACTGCGGCTCTTCGGGGACCCCAGACCTAGGGGTCTCTCCGATCCATGGCAATGACACCCTCTTTGGGACTTTGAGGTTTCTGGCGTTTCCAAGCTTCCAGACACCACTGCATTCACCTTATCCAGATGCATTGGCCCGCAGTGGAAGTCACTTGCGGTGACTGCAGCCACCTGATCCAGCTGCAGCTTTGCTTGGAGCTGGCGCCTGTGCCGGCACCCGGAACTGCCCACCCCACGACAGCAGCTGGCGTGCTTGGCTGTGTGCAGTGGCTGGACTCCATGCTCACTCTGCTTCGTGCCTGGCTCACCCTTGGCTGGCATAGGATCCGGGATGGTAGTGCTAGCCGAGCACAGCCTGCCAGGCCGTGTGGGTGGAATGAGCTGAGTGGGCAAAAACTCGGGAAAAGGCGCCACCACCACAGAAGTTTCAGCTGGAATAGTGACACCCTAAGGCTCCCAAAACTCTGTGTGTGTACATGTATATATACACACACACTATGTGTACAGGGATACATATACAAACATACTGTGTGTGTGTGAATGTGTACATGGATACACGAGGAATGAACGTTTATAGATATTGCTAAAATATGTTTATTTAATGTATACCAAGGACTTACTCAAGTCTATATTTATTACATTTCTGAATTGCTTTTGTACATTTCATTGTTATATATTTTGCTAGATTCTTATAGATAATTTTATGTTTATTTACTGTTTCTATGTGCGAACTAGGTAGTGTTTTATACTATTGATGTATGTTCAATGTGTGTTTATAGTCTGGGAAATTTTTACTGTATTATATATCCCTAAACTACATCTCAGAAAACTCATCAAAGACAATGGTTTATTTCCATGTGAAAATAATATTACTTTTATAGGAAAATTTGAAAAGCTATTTTGAAAATTTAAGAAATTAAATATTAATATGTAAATCACTGGTAAAAATCCTATAAGAAAAATGAGAATTCATGTTTTTCCTAAAACTTGTTATGCTTTATTATATTATGTTATTGGTAGTTTTTCAATTCCTTATAGGTTCATAAAGCAATTATAAAAATCCAAGATATGCTTTTCTCATTATTTTAAGCATATTTCAGTTATGAGTTAATATATAAAAGTAAAGAGGCTGAAACATCTTGAATTAAAAGTACAGTAAAAATCTATAGTAAATTGATATAAAGTGAATGATGATTAGCTCCTGTCAGACATTCATTCTCTCATTCTCAAACAAAGGGGGGAAAGTTATTTTTCTTGCAGACAGAGTTCTTAGAAGATGACTACTGCTGGATCTTTTGGTACAAAAACTATATTGTGTAGTTAATTATCTACCACAGAAGATCCATTACGTTTATTTTGAGTTTTTTTGTGACACTATTATCTAACAAAAATATTACTTTTCATTAACCCCAAGAAATTTGACTCTGTATTATAGGCTATTGAATTTTGGAAACTTAAATATAAGAAAAAAATGATAAAGTTTACATGTTCTATATCAATGGTGTTTGTGTATATGCTGTGTTAACTAATATTGAAATACTTCCTCAAAAGACAAAATAGGTTCTCAAGTGTCGTGCAAGTAGAAATTCAAGTAAACGGAGTTACATTAATGAAAAGAGTTCCCTACTTTCGTATCAAATTTAGGTGGTATAAATAAATTTGATTTGAGAAGATATTTTGGATGAAACAGAACTGAAATTTATTTGAGAATAAAAAAGATTAGTTATTTTCGATTTGCTGAATTTTATTCACTCACCATCTTTCCCCCCCTTGTTCTGTGTCTTAGCATTGCTAAATCTTGTAGGTGACATCGAAGGGCTCCTCACTCTCTGGATTCCGGTTGCATTTGCTGTATTGGAGTGTGCAGAGTACAGAGGTTGAAACTTGGGTATTGAATCCCAGGGATCTCCACCAAACAGGCTGCTGGAGATTGGTCATGTCCCCATCCAGGGAATTAACCACCCTGTTCAGGCAACACTCTTCATTCAGGCACTCTCTAGGCTCTGGCAGCTGCATGATTTCTTTGCTCCTTCAGGACCCTGATGATGATCTTTGCTCAATCCTCCTGCATTCTCCCTGCCGGATTCACCAGATTTTGTCTCCACAGTGGAAAGCAGTCTGTTACGAAATTGTTGACAGCTGGAGTGTATCTGTCTTTTCAGTGAGAAACCTGACAGAAATAGCACAATTATTCAAGTGTGCCTATTCTTTTTCTTGTGACAAATGTGACTGTATCTACTTGCAAATATAAATATAAAATCCTTCATTATAATTAACAACCCCCCCAACATTTGTATGAGTTATATGTGCTAATGTGTGGGTGTCTACATACAAGAGACGCTTAATTAATTAGACAATGACAACCAGGCGTAAGAAATTCGTAGTAGGAAAAAAATTCCAAGATAATTTGAGCATATATATTGACACTGAAAAAATACAAACTGCAAAAAACACAAGTTAAAATTTGATATTAAAAGCATCAAAATGTGGATATAGCAAATGAAAAAAGAGATTAAAAATAGTATGTTCCTTTATCAAGTAATTTATTTTTAAGTTTAAAGATATTTTCCACAATAGGTTTTTTTGTTCATTTTTGTAACTTTTGACTTGCATTTAGATTCAGGGGATACACATGCAAGATTCTTACATGGTATATTACATGATGCTGAGGTCTAGGGTATGAGTGATCACCTTACCCAGTGAGCATAGTACCTGATAGGTAGTTTTTCAATTTTGCCCTGTCCCTGACTCCTCCCTTTAGGAGTGTCCAATGTCTATTGTTCCCAACATTATGTCCATATGCACCCAATGTTTAGCTCTCAATTATAGTAGAAAAAAATGAGGTATTTGGTTTTCTGTTTCTGCATTAATTTGCTTAGAGTAATGGCCTCCAACTGCATCCATGTTGCTGCAAAGACACGATTTCATTCTTTGTTTTGGCTGTGTAATATTCTATGGTGTACATGTACCACATTTTCTTTATCCAATCCACCATTCACAGACTGGTCAATTTTGTGTCTTTCCGATAATGAATAGTGCTGCAATGAACCTGCAAGTGCATGTCTTTTTAGTAGCACACTTTATTTTCCTTTGGGTATATACCCAGTAATGAGATTTCTGGGTAAAATGGTAATTCTGCTTCACGTTCTTTGAGAAATTTCTGAACTTCTTTCCGCAGTGTCTGAACTAATTTACATTCTAACCAACAGTGTATAAAGTTTCCTTTACTCCACAGCCTCATCAGTATCTGTTATTTTGGCATTTTGATAGTAGCCATTCTGACTAGTGTGAGATGCTGTCTCATAGTGGTTTTGATTTGCATTTCTCTGATGATTAGTGATGGTGAGCATTTCTTCATGTTTTTTGGCCACTTGTATGTCTTTCTTTGAGAAGTGTCTATTCATGTATTTTGCCCAGTTTTTAATGAGGTTATTTCTTCCTTGTTGAATTAAGTACTTATAGCTTCTCGATTTTCAAACTTTGTCATATGCATAGTTGCAAATATTTTCTCCCATGCTTTAGGATTTTTGTTTACTCTTTAGTCTAATTAGGTCCCACTTGTCAATTTTTAACAGAGGCATGTTTAGTATAAAGTACATTTTATATTTCTGTGCTTTAATGATGTTAGAAGTGAGTTAGGAAAGCTTGAAATTATATAATCAGTCATGAAAATGTTAAAAATGATTGCATAACTGATCTAAAAGTAAAATTAAAATGATTATAGCTTGTAAAATATGTTATTTCAAACAAAACAGAGATGACCAATATGATTTCTTGGATGTATTTCATTCTACTCATCAAGAATGTACCTTGTTAATTATAAATTATTAAATAAATATAGAAAAAGATAATATGAATGTATTGAGATATGCCTCATGGCACTTTATCTATATGTCTCTCTTTTAAGATGAAACATTCTCTTAATACACTTCTGTATTTGTCTGTTTTGACACTGCTGTTAAGAATTGCATAAGACTGGGTAATTTATATTTTAAAGAAAAAAGAGGTTTAATTGACTCACAGTTCTACATGGCTGTGGAGGCCTTGGGAAACTTACAATCATGGTTGGAGGGGAAGAGGCATGTCTTACATGGTGGCAGGCTAGAGAGAGCGAGCAAGAGCAGGGAAAACTGCCTTGTAAAACCATCACATCTTGTGAGAACTCACTCACTATCATAAGAACATCATGGGGGAAATGTCTCCATGATACAATCACTGCGCATTTGGTCCCTCCCCTGACACATGGAGATTACGGGGATTACAAGTTGAGATGAGATTTGGATGAGGACATAGAGATAAGACATATCAGCCTCTTTCAAGAAGAGACATTTAAAAAACATTAACTATAAATGTTATAAAGAGCTATAAAACGTTCTAAAATAGGTTTTCTAAATTCAAGAAATTGAAAGAATCCTCCCTTCCCCCATATTTTTTGATGTTGCTGGTTAATTTCTTTTTTAAAAAATTAAATTTGAATTTATATTATTTATAATTAATATTTTATAATTTATCATTATAAATTTAAGTATGCAGTAAAATGTATAGATCTTAAGGTACATTTTGATGTCTTCTGAGAAGTAAATGTGCCCACATAACCCACACTGAGGTCAGTATTAGACCATCTCCCTCACCTCAGAAAGTTCCCTATGCCCCTTTGGAAGTCAGGTACCACAAATGAGAGGAATCCACAGTAGTGATTTCAAAACTATATATTAGTTTTGTTTCATCATGAACATTAAATAAATAGAATCATAAAGATGTAGTATCCTGTATCAAACATTTTTGGCTACAAATAGCATCTAAGAAATCCATTCATTCTACTGAATTATCAGTGCTTTTTAATTGCTAGATAGTACTTTATTGTATGGATATACCACAATATGTATTTATATGCTCAGGTGGATGAACATTTGGGAAGCTTCTAGTTTTTGACTATTATGAAAAAGATTCCTTACCATGACTTAAAAAAGCTTAACATTTTTATACAAGATATTTGGTGAATACACATTTTCATCTGTTTTGGGTAAACCTAAGAGTGGAAAGTCTCTATTAAAGGGTAGATTGACATGAGAAGAGCCTGTCAAACTGTTTCCCAAAGTTGGGGGTTACAGTTTTCATTCCCACCAGTAAGGTATGAAAATTTTAGTTTTTCTACATCTTTGGAAATATCAGGTGCTAAGCATCACTTTATACATATTTGTTGTAATAATGCAGAAGTTTGAAATGTAAAATATGTAAATATTGAAACACTGAAAATGTAAATTATCTATGAGGAAAATGGATAGAGGACATCAAATGAAAAAGAACACAAAGTACAATTACCCAATAAACATATGGAAATAAGTTAACCCCACATAGCATATATCAAACAGCTGCTAATTAAAATGTGATGACAGTTTAAAATTTATCACATTATACTTGATTAAAAATAAAACTGCAACATTGTTTTCAGAGTAGAGTATAAGGGAGATTTACATGGTTTTTATTTGAAATACAGATTTATATATATTTCTCAAATAACTGGCAATGTTTATTAAAGCAATTAAAATATCCTACCTATTTGTTATCTTGAATTTTAACTTTCACACAAGGATAATAAGGAGATGATACAGGATAAAAATGGAAGTTTTTAGCAAAAATGTTGAAAGATATATAACATCAACATATTTAATACCTTTTAAATGTCTAATTGAAATTATTAAATTGAAACACATAGAATCTTCTTAAATATTTTTACCATTAAAAATGTTTGGAATAATATTTCATAATCCATTTATGTTTAAGCTTAAAAATATTACATCTAATTAGATTTGTATTCATAATGATATATAATCATATGTAAAATATATACAGAAGTATATTCCTGAAAGAAACACTTGAAAATTACTGGCATAATAGATGAGCGATGCCATTATTTCTGACTTGTGTTTTCTTTCTTCTTTTCATTTTTTGACAATAAACATGTAATATTTTAATTGTTTACAGGAGACTGTTTTTCTATTTGTTATCATGTATTTTCTTGCATACGACCCGTATTATCTATTTGAATTATTTATAATTCATAAAGTTATATGTATTCTTTTACCTTACTATTTCATTTCCTCCTTTTACTTTTATTTGTTTGGAGGTCTGAAAAATACTTCAAATATTGATTTTGTATCCCTAGCGCTATTCTTACCACAGTCCTCCATAAAATTACCCACCCTTCCCACAGTCATACATAAGAAAAATTTAATATAAGATCTATCCACTCAATGTCTCTCTTACATTTATAACCATGACCTCTAATTTCTATCAGTCTTCAGGAAGTGGGCCTAAAAAATTACTGTAGATGCAGTACATGGCCTGAAATTACCCAGAAATAGCATTTGTGATAGCTAGAATACAAGCTGAAAACCGATTGCTCCACATGCTGAATTGGTCTGTAAGTTAATTTTGTTTGCCCTGCGCAATGCTTCAAATTTCATTTATTTCCGTGACTGAAACATTTTACATAATAACTGAGATTTTCAGCTTTACTCAAAATGTCAGAAAGATTCAACCACATTGAGTCTGTGGTTCTGCAAATCCTGAAAAAAAAAAAAATGTCAAATACCCCGTTTGTAGGCAGTCTACTTTGATCTCCAGCATCTTTTATGTTTGTTTATTTCCAACTGAATTTTATTTTAAAACATATAATGAAACTTTGTCTACGCAATATATGGTACTCAAGAGAAATTGACCCTTTATTTGTGTTCACGAGTGGGTCCTAATTAGGTTTGATCAGTCATGACAATCAGATCTATTTTGTAGGTGACTGACTCAGAAAATTCAGCTTTACCCATCAATAGATACTATTCGGCTGGTGCTATGGTCCTTATGTTTAAGTACCCCAAAATTCAAATCTTAAAATCCTAACCCCCAAGGTGATGGTATTAGAAGTGTGGACTTAAGGAAATAATTAGGACATAAAGGCAGAGGCTTTATGAACAGGATTAGTGCCCTTATAAAAGAATCTCCAGAAAGCTTCCTTGCTCTTCTGTGCTGTGAGAATAAAGCACGAAAACACTCTTCATAAAGCAGCAAGCTCTTTCTCAATACAAAATCTGCCAGTGCATTGATCTTAGACTTTCTACCTTCTAGAACTGTAAGAAATAAATTTCTGTTGTTTAATAAGTCACCCAGTCTAAACTATCTTATTATAGATACCCGAAGGGACTGAGACACCTGCAGATTATTTTAGCCAGAAAGTGAGCACATGGACTGAAGTGAGCCAAGTCAAAGAAGGAAAGACTTTTTATTCAAACCTTGTAGGAAAAACTAACTCTCTCTCTCTCTCTTTTTTCCTTTATGTCCATGAAAAAAATTGAAGAGAGCCTTGACAACAATAACACTGATACTGACTTTTTATCGGGACTTCCAGTCATGCAAAACACATTACTTAGGTCATTTGAGTCAGATTTTGATTACCTGAAATAGGAAGCATCTATTTGAAACTCTCATTTAGTTGGCACACATGTGCTCCCACTTAAAAGATACCCATTTGCAATTCATTATCCTGGACTTAGCCTTCTTTACTAAACTGCATTTCCTATGTGACTCTTGAAAGCATTTGGGTTAATAAACACTGATTTAGCAAACTTGGAACATTATATTTTAAAATAATCCTCAAAGGATATTGTGTGTATATGTGTATGAAGGGGGAACTCATGATGTTGATTACATATCATTTAATTTATATGCCTGAGAAGCAGACATTAAATACAAATTAGAAATTTTAGTAGTCAGAAATAAAGACATACTTTTTTAAGAATTGTGCAGCTTAATGCATATATACGACTGAAAATAGAGTTTGCGCATACCAACACACTTGTTAGCACTATCGGTTTCCTCAAATACAAATTCGAAAGCTGCACGTATGTCTTCTTTTAAAAAGTGTCAGTTCATGTCCTTTGCCTGCTTATTAATGTCATTGTATGTGTTTTGCTTGTTGAACTGTTTAAGTTTCTTATAGACTCTTATAGACCCATCTCTAAAGGTTACCACTGCTAACCAGTTTTTCATCGACACATGTAAAAGCCTATATAGCAAGCTAGATTGAAAGGTCGATATTGTATATATTTAATTCTACTTTATATTTAGTTCTACTTGAAGGACTGTAAATAATACCTAATTCTACCGTTTTAAAGCATTTCATGGAATTCAGTATTTCAAATAGTCCTCAGTCATATGTAAGTATGGCTAAATAAGTGGATTAGTTCTTAAATGTACAGCCTGTTAATAAATAATGTAACAGCCTATTTTAATTCATAATATTAGTATAGCTTTTTATTCCCTGAAAAGTAGTGTCTGTTTACAGTTAATGGATCTCCTCATCTGTAAAAATATTAACTTGATCACTAAAAACATCTTTTAATAAATATTTCTGAAATGTAAAATTAATAAAAAAGTCATAACACTGAGTTCTTAGGCTATGTAATTTTTTCATTAAAATAATTACTCCACTAGTTTTCAGATAGTAATGTGTAGATTGACAGGTATAGTTTGGGAATAAAGACAAAAATTTACAGCCCAAACTATTCACTATATTGATGTTAGACACAAAGAAATTTGAAACTTTCTAGATTTAAAATCTTTACAATTTCAAAATAAATATATTGTATATTCATATTCACATGCACATTATGTGTTAAGTATCAAATAAATAAAAAATATTTCTGAACATTTAAATATCTTTGAAAAAGATTAGTGATGCCACGATTTTTATTTTGGATTTATATAATTTTCTGCTTATTAGCACCAGCTCAATGCTTAAAACAGACCAATTCTATCTGCCTAGACCAAAGCACATTCTATGATACCATATCTCATACACTTAAAGGACCTTTATTTTAAAAAGTAAACAGAGAACAGTAGCCAATAACAACAGCAAAGGAATAACAACAAACAGAGCTGTAGCTGCAGCAATACCAGTTATAAAACAAGATAAAACAAATATAACCTAGAAAACAAAGGTAGTATGTGAGGCATATGTAACTAAATACTTTTTTCATGAGCTTAGTGATAGATAAATTGATTAACAAAAAATATTTCCTTTAACAATCTTGCCAATGTGGCTTTTCATCACCTTTGCATTAAAAAAAAAAAAAAAAAAAAAAAAAAAAAGCTAACTTTTCTTAAATCTTGATATGTGAATCAAAAAAATACGGCTTTCATTGGAGTTACAGTGTTTCTGAAAGCCATATTTGGCACAGTTTTCTGCTTTAGGCAGAGCATATCCTAGTGACTTGAGTTGGAGTACAGCATATTAATTTAATGTAAACCAATATCTTACTAAAAAGATGTACACTTTTAATGTTTTCACAGGTATTTTACAACAAGCATGACTTACAATATGAAAGAGAGCTAAGTTATTAAACATAAACTTAAGAGACCACAAAAATATTCTTATTTTCAATTTGCCAAAAAGGAAGAAAGAAAAGAAAAGCGAAAGAAGGAAAGGAAGGGAGGGAAGGAAGGAAGAAAGGAAGGAAAGGACAAATAGAGAAACTGATGAAAAAAGGAGGGAAGGAAAGAAGAAGGAAGGAAAGGAAAAACATTCTTTCAGATAAAGGGTGGCACAACTGTGTTTCAACTTCGGCAGCTGACAGGAATAAAAATAGAAAATATATTATTTAGTAATTGAGTAACAAAGTGAAAAAATGAAATCTAATATTTATTGAGCACCTGATGTGTGCCATGTAGTTTCATCAATGTTCTCATTTTATTCTCCAACAATCACCTTAAGTAAAAATTGCCCCCTGTTCATTTTAAGCTTATTTCTATGAGCTTCAGAATGATAGGGGAAGTTCCTTAGGGTTAATCAGTTAGCAGATTTGATTCTCATCAACAATGAAAATTTTGAAAGAAAAGAAGATTAAGGATAGGGAGATAAACTACACCATCGGGAAAAAATACATTTTATTGACGTATAACATTGTTCCGTTCAGCTGAAGTCAACCCAAAAGTGGCAGCAGGTTAGTCTCCACAGGGGAATGCCCCAAATATCCCCAAGATGGGATCAGTTGGAATTTCCAGGAAAGGAGCACTAGTTGCCAGAATGCTCAGTCCGAAGCATTGTTAGTCGGCAATTTATGTATGGAGGGGCCTGCAGAGTGTCCTCACAATGGACAGTGAGAGAAAGAACTGTTCTATCTAGTTATGTCCGCAATGATAGGTCAAGTTATGGAGTTTATATGAGGGTTGAAGGAATTTGGCTCAAGATAAAGCAGGTTCCTTTCAGTGTTTTGAGGGAAGGGAGGGAGGGAAGGAAAAACAGTGTAAACACCTTTATCAGGACTGGCAACTTTCAAGGCCCTAGCTAAGATTCAAGCTTGCAGGGGAATATATGCAGCTGGGCAAGTCACAGAGTGGTCAAGAACAGAGAAAAAAGTAGGAGAACCTGAGGGGCCCAAAAAGCATCTATGAAGAAAGAGGTGTGACTCAACTATGAAGCTCAATGAAAGATGATAAAGTGATATCACTAATAAAACCAGCAACTTATTCATAAATCACATAAACATGTGTGGATTTATGTTGCAAATTTGAATAGTGCTATATCGGCCTATTCTAGTGAATGGAGTAATATCTTTGTCGTATCTTTGGAACAAATGATCGTTATTTATTACTATACATCCTTCTGATTTTTCATCAGTATTATCTTGACTACTATTAACATTTGAATTTCCATAAAGAAACTACTGCTCAATATGGGACTTAGTTGGGATTGCAGCCAAATTGCAAATTCCTTAAAGCTCAGTTCCCTGTTAAGATTTGGTTGGGATTTCAGTGAATCTGTAAATCCATTTGTGTTCAATTGCCTTTTTTACAATATCGAGTCTTCCAATCCGTGAAACTGGGATTTCCATTTATTTAGGCCTTCTTTAATTTTGCATATGTTATACTCCTCATTGTAGAGGTCTTACAAATCCTTCAGCACATTTATATCTATGTTATATATATTATTTATTAAATGATACTCAAATAACATAAAGTTTGTTTTCTATTTGAATTGACTGCATATTCATCAGCAGTATGTATGTACACTTTTAGTCTTTACTATATTTTTACTAAACAAAGTTTATATTTACTGTTTTTTTCTCACTGCGGTTTTGCTGAATTGCATTTTTATAAAATGTATCCATTTTATTAAAATATTTCATTTAACAACATAAAATAATTTATAAATTTTTGATATATTTTTAGTACATATTGAATCTCTGCTGTCAGTTTGTTATTTTGCATTTTATGACTCTCTCCTCCCTCTTTTTATTATCTTCTATTCACATTAATTACTTATTATTTTCAAAAATATAATTTTAGCTTTGATATAATTCTAGTTTTAAAAGGCTTTTCTATTTTACTACATTTATTTCATTTGTATTATTTTCTTTATATTTTTGTGGCTTAGTTCTCTCTTAAAGTTTTGAATTACTTATATATGTATTTGGGAAGTATTTTTTCCAAAAATGTTACACAAACTTTTATTCATATAATGAGAGGGGTATAGGAGACATGTACATAAAAACACCTTTAGCATACAAAGTGATATAATTATTTCCAAAATTATTATTTTGGGTTCAATTTTGTATCCAAAATATATTAACATTTCCTTGATAACTGAGTTTATATCTATGTATCTATCCGTAAATTTTCATTCTTTTGTTCTCTTATAGGTTTGTTCACATTTTTATTATTTCGATAAGCCCTTACAATTTTAATAGCATAGCTCATTAATATTAATAAATATTAATTCAGCAGGAAATAAACTAAAATACACAAAAATTAATAATTCTAACAAACATGAAACTGATAAGAGTGCAGTAATAAAAAAAATGCCTTTAAATATAAAAGAAACATAAAGTACTCGGAGCTGAACTTAACAAAAAATTTGCAAAATCTATACATAAAAATATACATAAAAAATTTAAAAACTTTAAAATAATCCTGAAAACACATAAGTAAATTTGCACTAATGGAAATAAACTAATTTTTCTTGTTTGTACAGATATTAGTTCCTTCAATTTAATTTATATATTTAAAATAATCCTAATAAACACACCACAAATCTTTGTGGTGGAGGTAAAGAAGGTGACACTAAAGCTTTTATAAAATATCATAAGACAGTAACTGAATAAAAACACTGAAAAATAAAAACAATGAAGGGCCTATTTCTACAAGGTATTAAAAACTGCTATTAGCATATATTAAAGGAGGTATGTTATAAAATATACATGCATTAAAAATATACTATATAAAATATACCATAAAGTCTTTTTAATCAAAATAGTGTGGTATTGCACATGAATAGGCAAACAAATGAAGTTTCAACTATACAAAATATATATGGAAACATTTTTCATTATACACCAATGAACCAAAGATAAATATTTAAATTAATGAAAATTTAAATTAATGGAAAATTACGTGAAAGAACAAAAGTAGATCCATACTATGTATTATATACAACTAAATAAGAGATACAAATGTAAAATCTAAAAACATACAAGTAATAGAGTAAATTTCCATAAACCTAAATAAATATAATAAAATCTAAATTCAATTAAGTAAAAGATTGATACATTTGACCACATAAATTATTTCTCAAATCTGTGCATTTCAACAAATGCCACAAAACATTATAAAAGGGTAAAACAAATGACACTTTGAATAAAAGTATTACAAAGTATATCAGAGGTAAAGGCTAATAACCCTAATAGATGGAGAACTAAAATATTAAGAGTGGGAGAAATAACAAACACACCATAATCGAGCAAAAAACGTAAAAATACCATTTTCCAAAGATAATATTAAAATGACCATGAAAAATTTTAAAGGCCAATTATAAGCAAAAGAAGATACATGAAATTAAAATGACACTGAAACATACCTAATTGTCAAAGAGTAAATGTTTTCATCAGGAACGAGGCAGGCTATCCACTTCCACCAATTTAATTCAAAATAGTATTGGAATTCTAGCTACTGAATTAAAAAAAACTTTATAAATCCTGGCTAACCCGGTGAAACGCCGTCTCTACTAAAAAATACAAAATATTAGCCGGGCGAGGTGGCGGCGCCTGTGGTCCCAGCTACTCGGGAGGCTGAGGCAGGAGAATGGCGGGAACCCGGGGGGCGGAGCTTGCAGTGAGCTGAGATCGCGCCACTCACTCCAGCCTGGAAGAGCGAGACTCCATCTCAAAAAAAAAAAAAAAAAAAAAAACTATATAAAAGGCGTAAGGATCAGGATATAAAAGGTAAAACTGTCTCTAATTGCCGATGGCATTATTATCGAAGTAGAATATCTCTAAAATCTATTTTAAAAAATCTCTAGTATAAGAAAGCAGTTCAGCAAGGTCAGAGGATAAAAGATCTAACATAAAAATTAATCACCTTTTAATATAATAACAATGAACATGAAGAAAACAGAATTAAAAACACACTATCCCTTATCATCAATTCAAAGAAAATGAAATACTTACATATTAACATAACTAAAACATGTATGTTGGAACTACACCACACTGATCAAAGTAATCAAAGCAGATTAATACTGTGTTCATAGATTGAAAGACTCGATATGGTAACGATGTCAATCCCCTCCCTGCAAAATTAATTTATAGGCTTAAAACAATTTATATCAGAAGCTTAGCATGGTTTCCATTAGGCATAAACTAGCTTATTCTAATAGTGATACAGAAAGTCATAGGTCACAGTTTAGCTAAAGCAGTCTTGAGAAAGAACAAAAAGTGGTCCAAGTCACTCCATCTGACATTATGGCTTACCATATAACTAGATTATTCAAGAGAGTGTACTGGCAGCGTAACAAACACATACATCAAGGGAACACAATAGAAAACCCTAAAATCAATGGACACAAATACATTCAATTAATTTTTGACAAAGTTTTAAAGGTAATTCCATAGAGGAAGGATCACCTTTTCAGCAAATGGCACATTTTGACATCAATAGGCAAACAAGCAAACAAATGAACAAAAACCGCTAAAACATCTTTGGAAAAAAAAACACAAGGTAAAGTCTTTGGGATCTGTGACTATGCAAATAATTTGTAGAAATAGCACTAAAATGTTCAATCTATAAAACAAAACAAAAGATACATTCTACATCATCCAAATGAAAACCTCTTGCATTGAGCAAATTCATACGAAGAGCATGAAAAGACCAGCGGCAGATGGGCAGAAAACATTTAAAAACCACTTATATGTCAAAAGACTGGTACCTAGTAGATATAGATATAGACATAGATAACACTTTTAAACCTCAAGAGTAGAAAAAAGACAGTTTAATCAGAAAGTAGGCAAAAATATGTACAGACATTTCACTGAAGAGGATATGTAGTTGGCAAATATAAATAAATGAATTTTTTTAAAAAAGATCCATCAGGGAAATTCAAATGAAAACCACAATGATATATTCCCACATCCTTTACAAATAAATAAATAAATAAATAGTTCCAACACCAAATGCAGGTCATGACGCTGAAAAATAAGATCAATCATACATTACTGGTAGAAATCTAAAAAATTAGTACAAAAAGTACAGATATTCTCTAAAACAATTTGGAAATTTGATATAAAATGAAACATTCAATTTCTCAGAAATCCCACTCTTGTACATTTAACTCCAATTTTAAATAGATTATGTTTAGACAAAATCCTCTCTATGAATGTTTATGTAAGCTTTAGTTATAATAGCTAAAAACTGAAAACAAACCTGATGTTCTTCAATAGGGGAATGGTTAAACAAACAGTGATGACTCCATGCCATGGAATGTAATTCAACAATATAAAGGAACAAATGGTTCTTGCATACAACTTGGTTCAGCAAAGATGCCTAATCCATACTGTATGATTCCATTTATATAACATTTTAGAAAGGAGAACATTTTAGGAATGGAGTGAAGGTAATTTAGTAGTGGTTAGTGAGGGGACGGAGTGAGCCTGGGAGGTTGATCTTGCTATAAAAGGGCATTGCCAGTAGTCTTTTTGTGATAAAATTGTTCGGTACAGACACTGTGGTGGTGGATCCATGAACTTATGATTGGATACAATTATGTAGAACTAAACACACACACACACATTCTCTCTCTCTCTCTCTCTCTCCAAATGAATACAAATATAACTCAGGAAATAATGTGAGTGAGATTGGTGAATTGTATCAATGTCAATATTCTGACGGAAATATTTCAGTATAGTTTGTCAAGGTACATCCCCCTCTTAGGAAAACTGAGAAAGAGTACATGACATGTCTCTGTGGTATTTCTTACCACTGTGAGTAAATCTATAATTATCTCAGTAAAAATTTCAATACAATATAATTACCCTGAGACACTTCCTCAACTATCAAACTGGGAAATTACAAAGCTTGACAGTACATTTTGTTGGGGAGTGTGCAGGGAAAGAATCACTCGATATATTCCCTGTGGCAAATGAAATGAGTACAACATGTACAAGGAAGAATTTGGAAATGTATAATAAAATGATAGGAGTGTTTACTTTCTGATCCAGTAACTACAATTCTCAATATTTCCTTGACTTTAACCGTCCAATACCAAATACATAGCCAGGTTTCTTGTATTGTTTGCAAATGCAATATGTTAGAAATAACTCAAATTTTTAAATATGGGGAAATGATTAAGCTGTAATTCTACTAACTTTACAATGGAGAAGATAAATATACTACAGATTTTTATCATGCAACTGTTGAAAAAAACATACAATATATCTGTATGAATTGAAACCAAAGGGAATTATTCCCAAAATGTAATTTTAAGGAAGGATAACAAAATTTGTAAGATTGCTAAACTACCATATCACTACTTATTGTACAAGAAATAAATACAAAAGTGGTACCCACTTAATTTTGTTAAAAAAATACAAAGAAAAAGAAAATATGAGCAAGAAACTACTGTTAGTGATTACCTAACAGGGATGGTTGGGAATGTAATAAAAGAATGAATAGTAGGAATGAGGTAGAATTAATATGGGAAAGTGATACATTTCAAATATACATTTTTTGCATTTTTCACTGTTGGAGACATGCCAATATTTATTAAGTCCGAAAAGGTTTCTTTAAAAAGACTGAAGAATGAGAAAATCTACACTGGAAGATGAACAAAACCAAAGGAATTCAACAGTATTTTAAATATGAGGTAGGTTCTTTAATCACTGCCATTTTAAAGATGAGGAGGAATCCGAACCACTGCTGTGATTTTCTGAATCTAAGGCATATGTTTGGAAATACAAAATAATCAGTATTTAAAATAATTATTTTAATGACAATTCCAAGCATATTATTTGACATGTCATTGGATAATCCAGGAGAGTATAGTATATTCAGTGTCAAGAATTTCACCCTTCTCAGTTACTATGTGGAACAGTGAACCCAGAATTCACCAAATTGCTGAAATATAATATGAAATGTCATTTATTTCAGTAACTAATAAGACACAATTACAATGCATTTCAATTCAAATATATATGCTAAGAGTGTATGTTAAGTTGCTATTTCTACTAGGGACTAACTCAAGAAATTAGAAAATCCATGTGGTCCATTAAAGATACTAATTTTTTATAAAGAGGAATAAAGTATATTTTAAGTATGTCTAAATAGCATAAAAATACTTGTATTCATTATTTCAACTTTTATCCACTAGGATTCTGTGATTAAGAGCAACAAAATTTAAATTTTTGCAGAATTAAAAAGTAATATTTTGGAGAAATATGGGGCAATGCAGCTAAAGAAGATACTGAAATGCAAGTTTAAGAAAGGATAGAAACCTGGCATTACAGAGATGTAGATTCATGTTCTAATAGATGATGTATACGGAACAGCACCGTCTGGATAAATCAGTTCCAATTAAAGTTGATCTTGTGATTCTTAACTCATAAGTGCAAATTTTAGGCTAAAGAGTTCATATGACATAACTCAGATGCAGAGACCACACTTGCCTAGAAAGGGCACATTGATAGGGAGTCCCAATTAAACAACAAAGGAAAAGAAAAGACACTTTCCAAAGTGAAATGGGAAGGTTGAATAGACACTGAACAGGTAAAAGCAAGGACACCCAATACAAATTAAAGAAAAACACGAGAAAGAATTAAGTTCAATTGTTCAAATATTTATTTATTTTGCGTGAAGCCATCCATGAGGTAATGCATTTTAATTTTCGAAAAATTATAATGCCGAAGAGAAAGTTGTTGCACTAGTTTCGATGTTGTTGTCATTTTGAAATCTGAGAATCGGTTTCAGAATGCACCCTGAAATCAAATATATTGGCTTATTATAAACTAATATTTCAAGAAAATAAATTATTTTATTTATGTGTATTCATATAGAAAAATATTGACAAATTATGGAAACAAAATTAACCAAATATTAAAAGAGTGCATTTAATTTCCTCTAAGTAATTATTCTAAAGCCATGCTGGCTGATTGAGACACTCTTGTATTACTGGAAATCAGATAAACAGACACATACACACATATATGTACAAACCACAATATTAATATGCCTGATTTTGTACATTTGTCTATTTTCTTTGACTTTATTTGTGGATATTAATTATTAAAAGCTGAGTAAAATATAGCCTAATGTAATGCAATTAAGAATGTTTAGCATATATTTAATGAGATGAAATCCATAAGTTACCTGGATTCATTAGAATGGGTTCTATATAAATACATTATTAATGCCTTAAAAATATATACAGTGTATAGATTTTAAAAGCTTATAGGGGCATAAAAATCAATGTAATATGTTTGTGATTTTTTTTCTTAATATGGATCAGTAACCTGTTTTCTAAAATTGGTTTAGAATCCCAGAAACTGCGTAAGATTGATGCTTGGATTTCTATACACTCCTGAAAGATGATTTGATAGCTTTCCATATTTTACACCATTTTGACCTGAACACCACGTCCTTTGATATATGCATTTATGATATAGGTACTTTGAAGCTAATAGAATTCAGAGAATTATTCCTGCCCTGATGTAGAAACACGTTGTACAACACCATTTCAAAGACATCATTTACAGGGAGACAAACTGTGTGACGGTTAGTACGTGACCTCCAGAAATGCCAGAAGCGCTTTATGGACAAGTTTGTCATCTTATTCTCCAAGTCATTTTGACACATGTATCATTTCATCTTGGCCTGACCAACAGGTCTCCATGCCAACCCCACTTGGAATAGAAAGTGTGTTGTCTCTGAATCTGTCTTTTCTATACCTTTGTCCATGATTTTAGGTCCTGTCTTCTTTGATGCTTTATTCAAGATACTAGACAGAAATACGAAGAGATGAAGAGAAAACATAAAACAAGACAAATTTTGTAATCATGTTTTGTATGACTTCCATCATTTAGGGTTTTTTTCTCATTTTTTAACTTCAATTTATCCTCTGATAAAAAGTAAACAAAGTGGCCAGGCGCCATGGCTCACACCAGTAATCCCAGCACTTTGGGAGGCCAAGGTGGGCGGATCACGAGGTCAGGAGATCGAGACCATCCTGGCTAACATGGTGAAACCCTGTCTCTATTAAAAACACAAAAAAATTGGCCAGGCGTGGTGGCAGGTGCCTGTAGTCCCAGTTACTCAGGAGGCTGAGGCAGGAGAAGTGCTTGAACCCAGGAGGTGGAGGTTGCAGTGAGCCAAGATCACACCACTGTACTCCAACCTGGGTGACAAAGCAAGACTCTGTATCCAAAAAAAAGATTAAACAAAGTGAGAAACTAAATGAGAAAAAATAAAATATAATGAAGGTAACAATGAGTGCAGAAAATATAAACTGTAAATATGGTTTGAGAGACAAGGCATAAGAGGAATTAGGCATCTTGCTTTGGAAATGAATAATATTTAAAAAAATAAAAATATGCTTAGGCAGGCATCAATGGTTGGTTTCCAGTTGAAATCCTCAGATAATATTTATTCTTTTTATGGTACTCTTTAAACTGCTTTTTTTTGTTTTGGTTTGGTTTTTTAGAATATGGACTTTTGTGTGTATTTTAGGATTTTTGTTTGTTTGTTTTTGTTTTTTGTTTTTTTGTTTTTGCAGGAGGAGGTCATAGATGTAGTTCACGGGTATACAAACTATGACCCATGAGCCAAAATTGGCCCATTACGTATTTATGTCAATAAAGTTTTGTTTCAACAAAGGTAAGGCTATTTATCTGTATACTGTCTACACTTATTTCCATGCTAAAATGACAGAGAACTAGTTGTCTCAGAGGCCAGATGGTCCAGGAAGACTGAAATATTTACTTTCTCATCCTTTACAGAGTATGTTTGCCAATTATTGATTCATTCCTGAAATTCCTGTATGTCGGTTACTTTTGAACTAGTTTACATTACAAAATAGTGGAGATGTGAGTTGTTTGTGTCGATAAGATTACTTAAGATAACAATGGTTGAAGTTATGTGCTATCATCTGAAAATTGTAAAAAATATTTTCAAAGAAGATTTGAAAATCTTATAAATTATAGTTGATGATGCTTAGACAGTGAGAGAGATGATTTTAACCCCAAAAGCAATATCCACTTTTGGAATAACTGTTATTTACTTTTACAGATTGGTTACAGATGAAAGATGCTTTATCTTGTAATGATATCTATCAATGCCTAAGAACAAGAACAAGAAAGTAGCATCAAAAGTACTTTTGAATAACTCATGTGTTACATCACCAAAGTCTGCATAAATACAAAATTATTTAAACATCACAGAATTGAAGTTTATTAACAGTAAATCTCAATAAAATTACTTAAAGGCCAGCTTTTCATCAAACATTTCTTTTACGTTCTAAAGGCGAACATAATTAATATAACATTTTACTTTTAATCTATAATTTAATATAATATTCAAATGACTTTTAAGGGATAATTGAACCAGAATCTATTCAATAAAGGTTAAAACATTCAAATGCTCTATTCAATATTTTACATGGAGACATGCCAAAAATTTCAACTCAAATCATCTGTTTTTCTTTTCTTCTCTAAGATATGTCAGCTCAAATTCCCTAAAACAGTTTCATACATAACATATTTCTTTTTTGAAAGAGACTGTGAAAGATATGTCTTTAGTTCAACAATATCTGTATTTTGGTAAACTTTTTTCAATCATATTGTTTCAACTAAAATAAATGTAGAATTTTAGTGAGTCCAGTGATATTTTTTCTATCATAAACTATTAAAATTTAACACATATTTAGCATGTTCAACCTTAATTGAAAAAACATTTAATTTTAACTAAAGAATCATGATGGTTGTCAATTTGCTCAGACTTCATAGTTAAAAGTGAGATTAAATCTAGTTTAAATCTAAAATAAATATATTTGTTCACATATATTGATGCAGTTTTGGATTCTAGGTCTGACCTAGCTACAGGGACTGCAAAAATGACATCAGGACAAGTTTCCCTCTCCCACTCCCCTGTCTTTTATTTTTGCTCTGTCTTTATTCACAGATGGAATCTCTTCTTTTAGACAACAGCATTTGCATGTAGAGCAAAAGAGACTGACGCTGACGCTGGTAGTGTTGTAGGCCCATATATGAAGAGTAGCCAGGAAGCAGAAGACATAGGTCTAAGTTACCACGACTAACCCTGAGCTGAAACATAACTGTTGAAAGGAAATAACAGGATTTTATTATGAGAAGAATAATGGATGTTGGGGAACCAAAGATTAAATGAATCTTCATTCAATAACGGTTCAACTTGTTACATTAAAATTAAAGAGAAAAATATAAAACAGCAATTTTTCCCTTAGACATATGTATCATATGTGTTTTTTTCTTTAAAATTTGCTAGTTATAATACTGTAACTAAAAAGCATACGGATTAAGGTAACTGGTTAGTATTACCTTTTGAGCAATCCCAAGAGGAATTATTAGAGAAAGACAAAGTAGGTAACTAATAAGCTAATCAGCAAAAAATTTAGCCTATTGAATGGCAATGAGAAATCAACTACATCACAACAAGGAACAGGAACTAATAATTTTGATTCTGAAAAATATTAATAAGTCAAAATAATCACACATGGATACCATCAACTCCTAAAAGCAAACAAATATCAGTTTTTCAAGTTATTAAGAACTTAAGGTGAAAAAAATAAGAACATAGGGAAAAGTCATAATGGCATATACCATATTCATTTTTTTCGGTTATATTGACGTATACTTGACAGATAAAAACTGACTATATTTAAGGTGTAAAACATATTTTCATATATGTATACATTGTAAAATGACTATCACAATCAAACTAGTTAACATATCCATCACTTCACATATTTATGATTTTTTTTGTGGTGAGAACACTCAAGATCACTCACTTACCAAATTTCCAGTATATTTGATTAGGGCAAAAGTAATTGGATTTTTTTACCATTACTTTTCATGTAGTTTTGGCTTCTAGGCCTGACCTAACTACAGGGACTCCAAAAATGACATCAGGACAAATTTCCCTCTTCCATTTCCTTCTGCTTTATAGTCACTGTCCCCTATAGTCACCGTCTCCTATAGTCACCGTCTCCTTTGTAGTCACCTATAGACACTGTCTTAAGCTTTTTTTGTTGCTATAACAGAATATCTGAAACTTGGTTTTTATATACATAGCCACCATTGGTTAGACCTCTGGTGCTGCATCAAAACACAGCAGAGCAGGTCGGGTGGAAATCAGGGACATGCAAAGAGAAGGAAATCAGAGGGACTTCCTGACTCAACCTATTTCCATGAGAATTAATCCACTCTCACGGTGGCAAGAACTCTCCCACTACCAGGACAACAGCAGCAAGCCATTCATGAGGGATCTAATTCCATAACGCAAACATCTCCCACTAGGCCTCATCCCCCAATACTGCCACCCTTGGGATCAAATGTTAACATAACCGTAATGGAGAGAAGCAAACCATGTTCAAATCATAGTAGCCATCCTGCGGTAAATTAGATCTCTAGAATGTATTAATCCCAAATCAGTGAACCTCTTTATCTTTAACCAGTATCTCCCCATTTTCCTACTTCCCAATCCCCGAACCCACTATACTATTTGCAGCTTTTATACTTTTGAGTTTTTAAGATTCCACATATGAGTGAGATCATGCAGTATTGGTCTTTCTGTGGGAAAGACACAGAAAGACACAGTGAAATAAGTCACTTAACATAATGTCCTCAAGGTCATCAATATTGTTGCAAATGGCAGAATTTTCTTTTTTTAAAGTTGAATGATATTCCATTGTGAGTGAGTATATGTATGTGTGTATCCATTTATCTGTCAATGAACACTTAGGTTGTTTTTTTCTATGTGTTGGCTATTGTGAATAATTCCACAATGAATTGGGGGAGCATATATTCCTTTGAGATACTGATTTCATTTTCTTTGGATATACGCCCCAGAAACGGGATTGCTAGAGCATATGGTAGTTCTATTTTTTGAGAAACCTCCATATAGTCCTCCAAAAAGGCTGTACTTATTTACATTCTCACCAGAAGTGTCCAAGAGTCTCCTTTTCGTTGCATCCTTGCCAAAACTTATTATATATGTTGTCTTTTTGATAATAACTATTTTAACACATGTAAGGTCATATCTCATTTTTTTTCTTTTTTATTCTTATTTTTATTTTTTGCAGATATATATATGTGAAGCACATATTTTTTATGGAGATAGATATATAAATACACACACACACACACATATGTGGAGTACATGAGGTGTTCTGATACAGGCATGGAATGTGAAATAAGCACATCATGAAGACTGGGGTAACCATCCACTCAAGAATCCGTTCTCTGAGTTACCAACAATTCAGTTACACTCTTCGTTATTTTAAAATGTATAATTAAGTTCTTATGGACTATAGTCACTCTGCCAGGCTATCAAATAATAGTCTTACACATTCTATTTTTTTGACCACATTAACCATCCCCATCTTCCCACTACCCTTCCAAGCCTGTGGTAACCATCCTTCTACTCTCTGTGTCCATGAGCTCAATTGTGTTGATTTTTAGAACGCACATAGAAGTGAGAACATGCAATGTTTGTCCCTCTGTGGCTGGCTTATTTCAGTTCACATAATGATATCTAGTTCCACTCATGTTGTTGCAAATGGCAGGATTTTATTCCTTTTTATGGCTGAACACTACTCCATTGTGTATATGTAGCACATTTTCTTTATCTATTCTTCTGCTGATAAATTAAAGAAATTGGGGAAGACACTAAAGATGAAAAAATATTTTTGTTTCTGGATCGGAAGAATTAATATTGTTAAAATGTCTATAAGACACAAAGCAATCTCATTGTGGTTTTGATTTCCATTTCCCAGCAGCAATGTGGTGCACCTGATTTATCTATACTTGTGAGCAATGTGTGTGTCTTCTTTTGAGAAATGTTTATTCAGGTTCTTAGCCCATTTAAAAAATCTGGTTGTATTACGCTATTAAGTGATTTGAACTCCTTATAAATTTTTCATATTAACACCTTATCAGATATATAGTTTGGAAATATTTTCTCCCATTCCAAAGGCTGCCTTTTTATTCTGTTAATTGCTTGCTTTCTTATGCAGAAGCTTTTAAGTCTGATGTAATGTCACTTGTCTATTTTTCGTTTGAGACTGTGCTTTTGGCGTCATTTTCAAATATCATTGACTGTACCACTGTCGAGAAGCTCTTCCCAGATGTTTTATTTTAGAATTTCTACAGTTTCAGGTCTTATGTTTAAGTCTTTAATCCACTTTGAGTTTATTGTTATATGTAGTTGGTGAGGGATACATGTATTTACCTGCCAAAACTAGTCTGCCAAAACAGGAAGAGGTATTTACTCTACCAATGCACAGACAACAAAGTAAGGCTACACAGATCATAAAAAGTCACGGAAACACAGCATCCCTAAAGGAAACTAATAAAGCTCCAGCAACCAACTCCCAAAAATGGAGATGTATACATTACCTGACATTGAATTAAAAACAGACATTTTAAGGAAGTGCAGCGAAGCACAAGAGAACGTGGAAAAATAATTCAGTAAAATCAGGAAAACAATACGTGAACAAAACTAGAAGTTAAACATAGAGATAAAAATTATTTTTAAAAAGAGCCAAATAAATTCTGGCACTGAAAAACAAATAAATGAAATACAAAATGAAATACAAATGAATTTTCTGCATGTGAAAGTTGTTTTCCCAATGACATTTACTAAAGAGACTATCTTCATTGTGTGTTCTTGGCACACTTGTCAAAGCTCATTCGACTATAGATATGTGGATTTATTTCTTGGCACTTTTTTCTGTTCCATTCATTTATATAACGGTTTTTAGGGGTCCTTCTGTTTTGAACACTATAGCTTTGCAATATATTTTGAATTCAGAGGGTGTGATGCCTCCAGCTTCATCTTTCTTGCTTAGTATGCCTTTGTCTACCTGGAGTCTTTTGTGGTTCATTATGTATTTTGGTATTTTTTTCTTTATCTATAAAGAATATCATTGGCATTCTGACACACATTGCATTGAATCTGTAGGTCACTTTGGATAGTATGTTTAGCTTAACACTATTAATTCTTTTAATCCATGAGCATGAGATAACCTTCCATGTATTTGTGTGTTTAATGTTTTTCATCAATATTTGTTTTTCTGTTCCTTTCTGTCTCTTCTCTTTGTAAAAATTCCATAATGCATATATTGGATTGATTTATTGTGTCCCATTAAACTGCATACTTTCTTCATTCTTTTTTATTCTTTTTTTCCTCTCTGATTAGATAATTTCAAAAAACCTATCTTTGAGTTTACAACTTCTTTCTTGGCTTAAATTAATATGTTCTAGAAGCTCTCTATTGTATTTTTCACTTCATTTGTTTGTCTTTCAGCTTCAGAATCTGTTTGGTTCTTTTTTATAATTTTTACCTCTACATTTAACTTCTAGTTTTGTTCATGTATTGTTTTCCTGATTTTATCAATTTATTTATTTGTGTTCTCTTGTGCCTTGCTGTGCTTTCTTAAAATGTCTTTTGAATTCAATGTCACTTAATGTCTACATCTCCACTTTTTGGTGTTTGGTTACTAGAGCTTTATGAGTTTCCTTTGGGGACACCATGTTTCCATGACTTTTCATGATCTGTGTAGCCTTGCTTTGTTGCTTGTGCATTGGTAGAGTAAATATCTCTTCCCATTTTTACAGACTGATCTTGGCAGGTAAAGACCTTCCCCAGCCAGATCCTCAGCCTAATGGGACTGCCTAGAGGATCACAGTTGAATGGAGCTGGAGTAAGTCACAGATCTGTTGTTGGACCTGCAGTTGAGTTTACATTTGGCAGGCTGTTATCAAGCACATGGTCAGGTATGGTTCCTGCCAATTCACCAGGTGGACAGGACTACCTCTTGGACCACAGTTGGGTAGGACTAGAGGCAGATTATTAGGCCTATTATATATTTACCATTAGGTCCTCACACAATGGGCCTGTTGTTAGTGGTGCATACGGTTCAGAAGGCTCCTGCCAGATCCCTAAGCAGGCTCTTGTTGGATCAATGGAAAGTCCCAGGACAAGCTAGCAGAACCACCTCTGCGATAGTGATGGGGTGTGGTTGGAGCTGAGTAACAGGGCTGCTTCAGGGTCCACAGTTGGATCCAAGGTTGGTAAGCCTGTTACTAAGGGTCCTGATTGGCATAGATCTTATCAACTCCCTGATCAGAGAGGATTACCTACAGACCATGGTAGAATGGGACTGAAGCCGGGTCAAAGGGCTGCTTCAACAGCCTACCACAGTCAAATTTGACATTAACAGGCATGTTAGCAGGGGCAAGGACACGAGTGTTTCTTATTGGGTCCCTGGACAGTTTGGACTGTCCCCAGACTGTAGTTGAACAGGGTCACAGGCTGATTTAGGATCTGCAGTCAGATAAAGGTCAGTGGACCTGTTACTGAGGACATGGACAGGTATATCTCCCACCAGGCCCCAAGTGGGCAGGGCTGTCCCAAGACAGCAGCAGAACAAGGCTAGAACCAAGTCTCAGGAATGCTCTGTGGTCCACAGCCAGGACTTCATTGGTGAGCCTGCTACCATGGACACAGACAGGTGTTGCTGGATCCCTGGGTGTGCAGGGCTTACTCTATTAACTCATTAGAGTAGGACTGGAGCTGGGTCACAGAGCTCCTTCAGAATCCACAGTTGGGACTGGAGTCAGTGAGCCTGTTACTGGGAATACAGATGGGCTTGTCTTCCACCAGCTCCCGGGGTATGTAGAACAGCCACTAGACTGTGGTAGAGAAGGGCTACAACAGGATTACCTAACTGCTGCAAAGTTCACAGCCAAAAATGGAGTCAGAAGGCCTATTATTGGGGATGCAGACGAAAATGTTTTTTTCTGGTTCTCTTAGAAGAGGAGGCTAGTTTCAGGACCATGGCAAAGTAGTGCTGGAGCCAAGTCCATAGGGAGACAGAGTTGCTTTCTGTCTAGGGCTAAGACCACATTCAGTGAGCCTGCCACCAAGACACAGTCCTGTATACTCAAAGCAGTCCTCCTCTATCTTGGGCTTCTCTGGTATTTCACAACATTCTACCGAAATGTCAGAGCTACTACTGAGAAGGCATTTTTGTTGGAGAGTGGCTGCCAGATCATTGTTTGTGTAGAGATGTGAGTTAAGATACCTCCCAGTCTACCGTCTTGCTGAATACATACTATGTCGTTCAAGAATAAATAATTTCGCTCTCAAAAATATAACTTGGTGACTGCCAAATTATACCCTATAATAAAAATATGCTTAAAAGAATAATTGCTCTTATGCTTTTCCAAACAGTATACTATATGGAGAGTTAATAAACAAAATTTAAACTTATTTTGTGAGCAGATACTGTTTTAAGTCTAACATGTAAAAGTAATCCTTATTACCTTTACTAGAAATAACAGGTCGAGGCGGGCGGATCGCTTGAGGCGAGGAGTTCAAGAAGAGCCTGGTCAACATGGTGAAATTCCATCTATACTAAAAATGCAAAAAGTAGCTGGGCATATTGGTGTGTGTCTGTAGTTCCAGCTATTTAGGAGGCTGAGGCAGGAGAATCTCTTGAACCCAAGAGGCAGAGGTTGCAGTGAGCCAACATCATTGCACCACTGCACTCCAGTCTGCGTGACAGAGTGAGCAAGACTCCGTCTCAAAAAAAAAAAAAAAAAAAAAAGTACTGTTTTCTATGTACATAGTGTGAAGAATATTTTTCTTATATTGCCATACATTTTTTTTTCCCAGTCTAAATGAAAAAGAAAAAAAAAAAAACCTTCAAATTGATTGGGTAACGAATGATATCTTTCCATTGGAATGTTTATTGTCATATCAAACATTAAATTAATTATCATATAATTTCCACTAAACATCAGTAACAGAATATTACAACCATTATCTCACAACTCTATAATTAACAGAACTCTTGTTTATGACCTCCAGGTTCTAGTCAAGTTTTATATCGTGTAAATTGATGACATTTGTCACTACATCAGTTGTAATTTATTTCCAAAACTTACAAGATAGCCACCAAACGTGTCCTGTATTTGTGAATTTCTCTGTGTTTGACCCCGAACTCAGTAGTTTATTTTGAAGAGGAACATCAAATGTTTTGGAAATATAATTATGTAGTACTTCATTTTTTGTGAGTTTCTTTCCTATAACACATTGATTAATGACCCTAGGAGATAAGCATGCTTTAATAATAAAATAGAACATTTTCCATTTCTGTAAGGTCAACAATACCCCCAACCAACAAATATCAGAGATTGTCATTTCTTTCTTTTTGGTGACTTAAAGTAATATAACTGGAGAAATAACTGTTACTTTCTACTTGTTAATTTGAATTTGATGTGGCTAAATAAAAATTTAAGTAAAAAATTTATGTAAAATATAAAGGTATATATTCCTGATGGGCAGAGATACCATTATACTAATAAGGATAGTGGCTATATTGAACAATAACATATAGCTTCAAATAGTTATAAGAAGGCTATTGAATATTCCCAACACAAAGAGATAATATATGTCTGAGATGATGGATATGATAATTACCTTGATCTGACCACTATACATTATATGTATCAAAATATCACTATATGTCACATAAATATGTATACTTCTATGTCAATTAAATAGAACACACAAAAAAAGAATTTTGAGAACTGGCATAGAAACATAACCCAATCATTGGAAACTGATTGGGTCATATTCTAGGAAACAAATCAACAGTTAATGTATGGATATCGCAAAATATAATTGAATCAGAACACCATCTGCAAAATATTTTAACAAAAAGACCTCATAGGGCAGTTTAAAGGCATTATCTTAGGTTTATCTCAATTATTTTTGTAACCTTAGTGTATAGATCCTAATTAGTATAATATGTAGAGATGTGTGGGGACCATCATGTAAGAATAATAACTCAGGGAAATATTTTCATAAACATGCACTTTAGTACCAAGTTGCCGTATTTTTTGGTACTATAAAAATAAATAGGCTAATGCCAAGCACTATTTTGTCACCTGAGAATGATTAAAAACATGAGAGAAAAAATAGAGAAAATAAAATCATATTTTGAGTGATTTCTAAAGCCTAACTGAAAGAGGCAAGGACAGATATGCCATATATAACTTTAAGCATGGTATTGTATTTACTACATTTTAAGTACTAAGTAATAAATACATATAAATGCAGTTTTATTTAAAACTAACTATTGCCATATCCAATGTTATACTTTTCTTTCAACAACTAGGCATCTATGTTTGCGTAAAAGTAAGAAAAACATATGCACTGCTTTTTCTATTTTCTTTCTTTTTTGGCACACCAACATTGTCAATGTTTTTCAAGTGTAATATTTTCCCTTTTACCTAACTACATTTTCCTTCATTGTCTTATAAAAATTCACTTTAATGCATTTAGTGAATTCTCTTAAATTGTTTTCATGACAAGTACATTTGTTGCTATCATTTTTAATTCATATGCATCTTTCTATATGCTAGCACCTATTCATGTTCGCATTTTTTAAACTCAACACAAAATTTAAAAATTTCTCTGGGTTCCAGCAAGAATGATTATTTTAATCACTTAGATACAATGCATTTAAGATACCCATTTAGCTTTATTTCCTGAAATCGTACTAAACCACCAATAGAGGGTAAGTAGGAATGAATAATATGTAAGTAAAGGAGAATTGATAATGCTGGAAGGTGGTGAACGATGGAAACCTAAGCATGGAAAGAGGGTGAGAAGCAAGGGTGTATTCATATTGCAGAAGCCCACCAAAGCATAAGAATTGAAGACTTCCGCAGCCTCTGACAGTGGGTGTGGAATAGGTCTGAAAAGAAAAGGGCTGTTTAAAAAAATTTATAAGAAATAGTTAAGGCCCCAGATGAAGTGAGGCCCCTACTCAAGTGAAAGGCAAATGTCTTTGGACTCAGAATGAACAACTGAGGGATGGAAGGAAAGTTCAGTGCAGAAGATTTTAAATGAACGCCTAGAACTTAACCATTAGATATACAGGATTTTTTTTCTTTTACTCAACAAGCATAATGTTGGCAGTCAGCGTTATATAGGTGACAGGACATTAAACTATTTCTTTCTAGGGAATGTATACAGCCAAGAATAAAAGACAGACTTCTGAGGATTCCCAACCAAACTTCTGGTTTCTACACAATCGCCATAAAGTGAACCAGAATTTCATAATCTGAATCTTAATATGCACATACAGGAGAGGATCACTAGATATTTGTGGGAATATTCCCAATTAACAAAAACATTGTGCACACCCATTGTGCACACCCACAGAGAGGAAAACTTTAAAACATTACCTAATATAATAAAATAGTCTCAAAAATGAGAAGATAGAGGATTTGCAGGAAAGCAAATTTCTGTCAAATATATCAAGTCTTCCTAAGCTAATTTATGCAAATAATATGACTCCAATACATATATCAATGTTACATATTTTCTAAAATGAGTTAATTCTGTATGTCATGAGGAAATAATTTTAAGACCAATATTAAAGGAAAGCAATACAGAAAAACACAAATAGGTAAGGGACACTCATATCATATTAAACATATTATAAATTCTTGATAACTGAAGAAATGTCACACTGAACCTTAACAGATAAATGAAAGAAAACAAAAAATCTGAAAGACAGATGCAAATACATTTTGGAGATATGTATATGACAAGGTAGCATCCCATTTCAATGTGGAAAAACAAAGTGCTTCTAGGATTCTATTATGTTTTTTTCTTTTTATTGTTAAAGTCCAAATATATATCAATGCTAGACTGCTTGATATTGTTCAACAGACCTTTAATAATTTGGTGTTTTTTTTCCTATGTCTGTGTTTCAGTTTAGATAATTACTGTTGACTTACTATTTTCATGGATTCCTCTGTGTTGTTTTTGTTTTCAGTTCTTTTTTAAGCCTATCAAAATATTTTTCATCTCTGATATTTTGGATTTTTATTTCTAGAGTTGTACTTGCCAATTTTCTATAGTTTTCATGTCTCTGCTAAAATGTTCTATGTGTCCATTTATGCTTCATTGTTTTTCTCATACCTGACCACATGACAGCACATCTTTCTCCTGAGTCTTGCCTGTTCTTAGAGGGGCGTGCCATGCTTTCAATTTAGTTTACCTAGTTGCATTGTAAAATCAGGACTATAATGGGCTCAGAACACTACAATTTTGAATACTTTATGGCTTTTTCTTATGATTTGGTTGAATGCCATATTATATTGCTTTTTTATATTCCAAGTGAAAGAGAATAAAATTAAACTGTAAAATAATCATATCATTAAAGTACTAGAAGGAAATATGAACAAACTGTCTTGCGAAGTGAAAGAACAAAAATTCTCTTAAACTATGAAAATAGTTGTCATCTAGAAGCCTAAAATTATAAATTTTAATATACACAAATAAAAACTGTCTCATGGCAGAAAATAACATAAGCAATATTAAGAGATGTCAAGCTGGAAAATATATTTATGTTTCTATAGTAGCAAGATGTTATTCTTCTTAATATAGATACAGCGCCTAGTAATTGAAGAGCAGACGAATCCTACTACTTGCCTCTTCCATATTCCAGTGGTGTTTTGTCACCACCTTTAAAGCCAACACTGATGTATGTCTTGGTGTTATCTTTCTGTGGTGATGTCTCCTCTGACCCTCTTCCCTGCCTTCCTTATTCACTTTGTGATTAAATTGTGATTACATTGTGATTGCCATTGTTAGGACATTGAGCATACCCGTATAATCCAGTGTAACCTCTCCATCTGAAATTCCTTCGAGTCTCTGTGTCATGTAAGGTAGCATATTCACAGATTCTTAGGAATGGAATGTGTATATATTTAGAGAGCTCTCTCTCTCTCTCTCTCTCTCTCTCTCTCTCCCCCCCCACCGGCCTCTCTCTCTCTCTCCCAGAATTAGCAATCCTCTGCTTTCATGCCTCTCAAAGCCATGATAATCTCCTCCCCGCAGGACTTCAGTAGATTCTGAAATAGTCTGTTTACTACCACTCTTGTTTACCTGAACTTTACTCTGAACACATCAGCCAAAGTGGAATCTTTTAAAATGTCAGCAATATTATGTACCCTGCTCAAAATCTTCAAATGGATTTCTAGTTTACCTATAGTAAAGCCCAGTGATCTTAAAATGGTCGAAAAACTTTACATCATTTGACACCTCAATATTTCACATCTACCATGGAATCTTTACTGTCTCTACAAATGGCAGGACTGTCCTTTAACATCTTTGACTTACAATTCTTTGTGCCTGAAACAACCATTCCCACGTAGCTCTCCATATCTGAACACCCTACTCTCGTACTTTTGCAGGTCACCTAAATGTCACTTTATCAGTGATGACTTCTTTCACCATTTATTTACAGTATTCCTTTCTATTCCTCTTTCATGTTTTATTTTCCATAGTATTTACCTTCCCTTTAGAAAAGATATATTTGTCTCCTTAATTCTTTATGTTCTACTAAAATATAGTCTTCTTAAGTGTGAAGACTGTTCAATATTTTATTTACTGCTGTATCCACAACAGCTACAACATTGACTGGCCTAGAGTGATGCTGAGTAATTATTTGATGATCACAGGCATGAATGAATGCATGCACAACAAGCTCCGCTTCCTCATCACAGCACTGTTTCAGTTTCTCTGCCAGGTTACTCTTGAATAGATCTTTAACAATATGCCCCTTCCAGCCACTTTTCATTTTAATCCATTTACCTAATGTTGCATCATATCTATATGTTACAATCTGTACACTCAAATACAGTTGAATAAACATGGCCTTGTCTATCATCTGCAGTACATAATTATCTTTCAAAGATAAATTGACTGTATGGCACAATTCTTCAACTAATCCATATATTAATTAGCCATCGTCTAGAGAGAGAATATGCAGGTCCTCGTTGACTTTTAAAAAAAAATTCATAGAAGAATTTGCAGCTGCTATAATATGCTTGATTTATAATATAATTCATATTGAGAAACATAACACAAAAGACATTTGAATTCCTAAATGATGCATTTGGGACAAACATAAAAACTATAATTAATGAAATAAATATATTTATATGCTTAAAAATATGCAAACCAATAGATTGAAAATGTTCACTTTAATGTAGGCAAAAATCATAAGAATAGAAAACTTTTTAATGCCAAGGAAAGGAAGAGAAATATCTGGTAAGGAAAAGAATTAAAAACAATACTAAGTAGTTTTACAACTATTCTCTGAAGAATTTAAAAACAGAATCAAGAAAAGAATAGATAAATGTATTTCAAGTTTTAGTATCATCTCTTTGTATCACAAGAACTGTAACAATCAAAATTATGTATTGCAGAATAAAATCTGTTCTAGCTACTCAGAATATTTACTGATCTTTGTCTCCTCTATGATACGTTTCCAGATTTTTGGTTAGGAGGAGATAGTGAAATTCCACTTCAGTACATCCTTCGGCTCCAAACTAGTATTCCTTAAAAAGTTAATATGCTGCCAGGCACAGTGGCTCACCCCTGTAATCCCAGTACTCTGGGAGGCCAAGGCAGGTGGATAACCTAAAGTCAGGAGTTCAAGACCAGTCTGGACAACATGGAGAAACTTGTCTCTACTAAAAAGACAAAAAATTAGCTGGGTGTGGTGGTGGGCACCCCCAGCTACTTGGGAGGCTGAGGCAGGAGAATTGCTTGAACCTGGGAGGCGGAGGTTGCAGTGAGCCGAGATCGAGCTACTGTACTCCAGCTGGGCAACAAGAGCAAAACTCCATCTCAAAAAAAAAAAAAAAAAAATTAATACGTACTTGAATAACTTAGGAAACATGTTAAAATGCAAATTCTAATCCAGTAGCCCTGGGTTGAGGCCTAAGAGTCTTTAATAACCTATCATGTGACAAAAATGCTAGATTTGATTGACTACATAATAAAGCAAGCACACAGAGCAAAAATATACAAATATATAAATCTACAAGCAAAAACACAAGACTCAAAATAAACATCTTTATTACCTAATAAGAAACAAAAAACAAAGCTGTGAGAAAAAAAATTTGTGGGTTTGTTGAGGTCTAGACACTCATAAAGACAGTAGCAGGATGGAACTTAGTTCTCTGATTATCAGACTGAAAGTACTTAATGTGAGAGGAGAAACTTGACCCACTTCCAAAGTTTAATGTCAGCAGCTGATGTGCAGTTCCTCTATCTTAAAACCATGCTAAAAAGTTAAGGCTTGTCACACTAGACCTGATGCAATGGCTTTAGAGCAACTTGTGAGCCTAGGGATCGTGGAAGACAACCAGATTTGCAAGCAGAGCAAATCCAGTTCTCCCACTGGAGTCACAGATGAATTTCTTATTTATTTATTTATTTATATATATATTTATTTTTTTATTATACTTTATGTTCTAGGGTACATGTGCACAACGTGCAGGTGTGTTACATATGTATACACGTGCCATGTTGGTGTGCTGCAGCCATTAACTCGTCATTTACATTAGGTACATCTCCTAATGCTATCCATCTCCCTTCCTTCACCACACAACAGGCCCTGGTGTGTGATGTTCCCCTTCCTGTGTCCAGGTGTTCTCATTGTTCAATTCCCACCAATGAGTGAGAACATGCGAGGCTTGGTTTTCTGTTCTTCTGATAGTTTGCTGAGAATGATGGTTTCCAGCTGCATCAGAGAAATGCATCAGTATGTGCATTTTAATTGTGATGTGAGGGTGCCCCTACATGTCCCTACAAAGGACATGAACTCATCCTTTTTTATGGCTGCATAGTATTCCATGCTGTATATGTGCCACATTTTCTTAATCCAGTCTGTCATTGATGGACATTCGGGTTAGTTCCAAGTCTTTGCTATTGTGAATAGTGCCACAATAAACATATGTGTTCATGTGTCTTTATAGCAGCATGATTTATAATCCTTTGGGTATGTATCCAGTACCGGGATGGCTGGGTCAAATGGAATTTCTAGAGCTAGATCCTAGGAAACACCATGCTGTCTTCCACAATGGTTGAAGTAGTTTACAGTCCCTCCAACAGTGTAAAAGTGTTCCTATTTCTCCACATCCTCCCCAGCACCTGTTTTTTCCTGACTTTTTAATGATTGCCATTCTAACTGGTGTGAGATGGTATCTCATTGTGGTTTTGATTTGCATTTCTCTGATGGACAGTGATGATGAGCATTTTTTCATGTGTCTGTTGGCTGCATAAATGTCTTCTTTGAAAAGTGTCTGCTCATATCCTTCACCCACTTTTTTGATGGGGTTGTTTGTTTTCTTCTTGTAAATTTGATTGAGTTCTTTGTAGGTTCTGGATATTAGCCCTTTGTCAGATGAGTAGATTGCAAAAATTTTCTCCCATTCTGTAGGTTGCCTGTTCACTCTGATAGTAGTTTCTTTTGCTGTGCAGAAGCTCTTTAGTTTAATTAGATCCCATTTGTCAATTTTGGCTTTTGTTGCCATTGCTTTTGGTGTTTTAGACGTGAAGTCCTTGCCCATGCCTATGTCCTGAATGGTATTGCCTGGGTTTTCTTCTAGGGTTTTTATGGTTTTAGGTCTAACATTTAAGTTTCTAATCCATCTTGAATTAATTTTTGTATAAGGTATAAGGGAACAACTGGTACCAGCCACTGCAAAAACATGCCAAAATGTAGACCATTGATGCTAGGAAGAAACTGCATCAACTAACGAGCAAAATAACCAGCTAACATCATATTGACAGGATCAAATTCACACATAACAATATTAACCTTAAATGTAAATGGGCTAAATCCTCCAATTAAAAGACACAGACTGGCAAATTGGATAAACGGTCAAGAACTATCAGTGTGCTGTATTCAGGAGACCCATCTCACATGCAGAGACACACATGGGCTCAAAATAAAGGGATGGAGGAAGATCTACCAAGCAAATGGAAAACAAAAAAAGGCAGGTGTTGCAATCCTAGTCTCTGATAAAACAGACTTTAAGCCAACAAAGATCAAAAGAGACAAAGAAGACCACTACATAATGGTAAAGGAATCAATTCAACAAGAAGAGCTAACTATCCTAAATATATATGCACCCAATACAGGAGCACCCAGATTCATAAAACAAGTCCTTATAGACTTACAAAGAGACTTAGACTCCCATACAATAATAATGGGAGACTTTAGCATCCCACTGTCAACATTAGACAGATCAATGAGACAGAAAGTTAACAAGGATATCCAGGAATTGAACTCAGCTCTGCACCAGGTGCACTTAATAGACATCTACAGAACTCTCCACCCCAAATCAACAGAATATACATTCTTCTCAGAACCACATCACACTTATTCCAAAATTGACCACACAGTTGGAAGGAAAGCACTCCTCAGCAAATGTAAAAGAACAGAAATGATAACAAACTGTCTCTCAGACCACAGTGCAATCAAACTAGAACTCAGGACTAAAAAACTCACTCAACACCACTCAACTACATGGCAACTGAACAACCTGCTCCTGAATGACTACTGGGTACATAACGAAATGAAGGCAGAAATAAAGATGTTCTTTGAAACCAATGAGAACAAAGATACAACATACCAGAATCTCTGGGACATGTTTAAAGCAGTGTGTAGAGGGAAATGTACAGCACTAAATGTCCACAGAGAAAGTAGGAAAGATCTAAAATTGACACCCTAGCATCACAATTAAAAGAACGAGAGAAGCAAGAGCAAACACATTCAAAAGCTAGCAGAAGGCAAGAAATAACTAAGATCAGAGCAGAACTGAAGGAGATAGAGATACAAAAAGCCCTCCGAAAAATCCATGAATCTAGGAGCTGATGTTTTGAAAAGATCAACAAAATTGATAGACCACTAGCAAGCCTAATAAAGAAGAAAAGAGAAGAATCAAATAGATGCGATAAAAAATGATAAAGGGGATATCACCACTGACCCCAGAAAAATACAAACTACCATCAGAGAATACTATAAACACCTCTACACAAATAAACTAGAAAACCTAGAACAAATGGATTCCTGGACGCATACACTCTCCCAAAACTAAACCAGGAAGAAGGTGAATCCCTGAGTAGACCAATAACAGGCTCTGAAATTGAGGCAATAATTAATAGCCTACCAACCAAAAAAAGTCCAGGACCAGACGGATTCACAGCCGAATTCTACCAGAAGTACAAGGAGGAGCTGGTACCATTCCTTCTGAAACTATTCCAATCAATGGAAAAAGAGGGAATCCTCCCTAACTCATTTTATGAGGCCAACATCATCCTGATACCAAAGTCTGGCAGAGACACAATACAAACAGAGAATTTTAGACCAATATCCTTGATGAACATCGATGCAAAAATCCCCAATAAAATACTGGCAAACCAAATCCAGCAGCACATCAAAAAGCTTATCCACCATGATCAAGTGGGCTTCATCCCTGGGATGCAAGGCTGGTTCAACATACAAAAATCAATACATGTAATCCAGCACATAAACAGAACCAAAGGAAAAAAAACACATGATTATCTCAAGAGATGCAGAAAAGGCCTTTGACAAAATTCAACAGTCCTTCATGCTAAAACCTCTCAATAAATTTGGTATTGATGGAACATATCTCAAATTAATAAGAGCTATTTATGACAAACCCACAGCCAATATCATACTGAATGGAAAAAAAACTGGAAGCATTCCCTTTGAAAACTGAAACAAGACAGGGATGCCCTTTCTCACCACTCCTATCCAACATAGTGTTGGAAGTTCTGACCAGGACAATCAGGCAGGAGAAAGAAATAAAGGGTATTCGATTAGGAAAAGAGGAAGTCAAATTGTCCCTGTTTCCAGATGACACGATTGTATATTTAGAAAACCCCATCGTCTCAGCCCCAAATCTCCTTAAGCTGATAAGCAACTTCAGCAAAATCTCAGGATACAAAATCAATGTGCAAAAATCACAAGCATTCTTATACACCAGTAACAGACAAACAGAGAGCCAAATCATGAGTGAACTCCCATTCACAATAGTTTCAGAGAATAAAATACCTAGGAATCATACTTACAAGGGTTGTGAAGGACCTCTTCATGGAGGAATTTCTAGCACAAATCTCACAACAAAGCAGAAGCAACAGCCTGTGATTACAACCTCCGGCCCAGGAGAGAAGATTAGAATCAGCCAGAGCCAATGAAAAATGATAAATCTATGAAAAAGACAGAGAGAGACATAAAAGAGTAGCTCAAGTAACAAAGCAAAAAGAAACAAGAACAAAAATCTCCCAATCACCCAAAAAGTTAATTCAAAACCCAATTTGCAACTTACAAAGAAATCTAATATCTAATGCTAATAAAGGCAGGTTTCCTTTTTAAAAAGTTAGATTATGACATTAGCACAAATTAAATATTTTTTCAATGTTTATATTATAAATATTCAAGTAGCCAATATAGAAAGTCACCCACATAGCAATCACATAAATTCAACCATTATTAATAATTTGTCATGCTTGTGTGTATCCACACATGTATACATAATACATATACATATATAAACACAGAGATCTATACATGTGCTTTAGTGTATATCTGTGTGTGTGTATGTGCACATATTTTTGAAGTATTTGTGGAAAAAAATTGCACACAAAATTGCTCTTCACTCCTAAGTACTTTAGCATGCATTTCATAAGCACATTTAATTTTTCCTACACAAATGCAATACTTTCATCAAATGTAAAAAAAGAAATAAGAAATCCCTGCTAAGTAACATCTTAAATATTTTTTTAATTCCCTAAATTGTTCTCAAAATATGTCATACATCTTTTCTAAAATATCAAACATCCAATTAAGTCTCTCATGTTGCTTTAGATCTTATAGCTCTTTAACACTTTTAATGTAGAAGCATCACTATTTCCCATCTTCTTTAGTATACATTGACTTTTATATGAAACCTGGCATGCACTCTAAAAAATGTTTTATCTATTTAATTTTCTGTAGACTGAAAATTATAGTTAAAGATAATCAAATTCAAGTATGTTTTCCAATAATATTAAGTAATATTATGTGTATATCTTATTGAATCGCATGTTAACACACATAAGTGAGATTTTCCAAAATTATTGATGCTATTTTGATCTCATATGCAATTTGCAACTCATTTACTAGGTAATAATATGACACTATTAAAATATCCTGTTTTCCATGATGTTATATCTAATATTTTTAACTTTCATTGGTTTCCCTTGACAGGATATATATCTATTGAAGATTATAAAGTGATAATCTATTAATTTTCTTCCTCCTTCTATATTCATTATGTGAGATTCTTCTATAAAATAGACATTCTCGTCATGACTTGGGACGACAAAAATTTCTTATAAAATGTAATGATATATACTTTGAGTGTTTTTCATAATAATAGTCTTCATTTTTCATATAAATGCAGTGAATTGCCTTCATTTATTCTATTTTAGGTAACTCTGAGTTCACTTTAAAAAACTACTTGCATGCTCTAATACAAACAAACTCCTAAAAATTATTTCTGTAATGCAAAGAAATATCCAACTTAAATTGTGGGAAAGTGTAGCAGAATATTCCTGTATTGCAGTCACTTTGGCATTGCCCACATTTCTTAAATACCTAACTTGTCTGATAACACACAATGTAAACAGCAGGTATGAAAAATAAACACTTACATATACTTCTAAAAGTTCCTTGTGGATTTCCTGTTGGCACTGGATAACTAATCAGTGTACAGCTGCAGTGGTAGGATATAAATATGCCTATTGTTTCATACCATTGTGCATATTTCGAGTTTACTTCCCACGTTGCTCCTTGCTATTACATCTATTCCGTTTAATCTCCATTGGATGAAAAACTTGGATCAATGTTCAGATTACAGAATTGGTATACAGTCAGCTAATGACAAATAAATCTGTAAACCCTTTATTTGAATAACGCAGTGAATTTGTAAATTTTACTGATTCAACGTAAACATCATTACATTTGACATGCTAGGACAAAGAGCCTATGTCCATTTGTTTCACCTTCATTCATTTTACTAAACACTTTACTTTTGGCACAAGATTCTCCAAAGTTGCTTCATACTCTTCCTGCTCCAGATTGACTCAACCATTTCTTTCTGAGAAGCCCTGGGTGTTTCATTGGATATGACATTACCAAATCAAAATATGGGTGCTAGCTGTGCTCATTTCAACTTAAGTACCATTGTTGTTAGTCTCATTTGTAAAAAGAATTAGGTGATACTTAATTTGTTACCAATCAGTTTTATTGTGATAAAATACACACATAATTTACCATCTTAACCAATTTTAAGCATATAGATCAGTGGTACTAACACATTCATAATATGCAAGCATTAACATCATCTATCTCCATAACACTTTTTATCTTGTCAAACTGAAACTCTATGCACATTAAACACCTTCTCATTCCCACCTGCCTTTAAGCCCTGGCATCCACCATTCTACTTTCTATTATTTTAACTGCATGAGGTACCTCATGTAAGTGAAATCAAACAGTACTAGTTTGTTTGACTGGCTTGTTTTCCTTAGATTAATGTCGTCAAGATGCATCCGTACTGTGGCATTTGTCAGAACTGCCTTCCTTTTTAAGATTATCTAATATTCTGTTATATTTACATACCACGTTTTGCTTCTCCATTACCCATCAGTGGACACTCAGCTTCTTTACACGTTTTAGTTACTGTGGATAACGCTGCTAAAAACACAGGAACACTTGTAACTCTTTGAGCTCTTTCTTTCAATTGTTTTGGTTATATACCCAGAAGTGAAATTCCAGTGTCATATAGTAATTCCGGTTTTTTGTTTTTTGTTTTTTGTTTTTGTTTTTTTTTTTTTGAGAAACTGCCATACTTGTTTTCCACACAGAGGTAACATTCTAGGTTCCCACCAACAGGACACAGTTTCCAATTGTTTCACATCCTTGCAACACTTGTTATTTTCTGTTGTTGTTGTTGTTTTAATAGTAGCTATCCTAATGACTGTAAGTGGTATCTCCCTGTAGTTTTGATTTGCATTTCCCTTATCACTACTGATGATGAAGTTTTTTTTAGGGGTCAATATATATTCAATTCTGTTACGGTCGGAACGTTTGTGTCCTTCCCAAATATGTACGTTGAAAACCAACCCCCAGCCGGGCGCGGTGGCTCACGCCTGTAATCCCAGCACTTTGGGAGGCGGAGGCAGGTAGATCACGAGGTCAGGAGATCGAGGCCATCCTGGCTAACACGGTGAAACCCCGTCTCTACTAAAAATACAAAAAACTAGCAGGGCGTGGTGGCGGCGCCTGTGGTCCCAGCTCCTTGGGAGGCTGAGGCAGGAGAATGGCGGGAACCCGGGGGGCGGAGCTTGCAGTGAGCCAAGATGAGGCCGCTCACTCCAGCCTGGGCCACAGAGCCAGACTCTGTCTCAAAAAAAAAAAAAAAGAAAAGAAAAAGAAAACCAACCCCCAAGGTGATGACATTAAGAGGTGGGGCCTTTGGGATATGATTAGATCATGAAGACAAAGCCTTTATACATGGGATTAATGCCCTAATAGTAGATGTCCCAGGATGATGCCCTTGCCCCTTCCACTATGTAAGGATGCAGCAAGAAGGCACTATCGACGAAAAACGAGCTAATAACAGACTCCAAATCTGCTGGTGCTTTGATCTGGGACTTTTTAACCTTCCTATCTGTGAGAAATAAGTGTTTACTGTTTATAATCCACCAAGTTTATGGTGTTTTTGTTATAGCATCTTTGTTTGTTTGTTTTTTGAAACAGAGTCTGCTCTGGAATCTGGTGGTACAATCTTGGCTCACTGCAACTTCCACCTCCCAGGTTCAAGAATTCCTGTGCTTCAGACTCCCAAGTAGCTGGTATCACAGGCAGGCACCACCACACTAATTTTTGTATTTTTAGTAGAGATGGGGTTTTGCCATGTCCAGGTTGGTCTTGAACTCCTGGACTCAGGTGATCCACCAACCTCAGCCTCCCAAAGTGCTGGGATTACAGACGTGAACCCCTGTGCCCAGTGTGTTATAGCGTCTTGAATGGACTAATACATAATCCTTTGCTCACTTGTAAATTGTATTGTTTGCTTTTCGCTTGCCAAGTGTTAGGAGTCATAGCTATATTCTGATTATTAATCCTATATCACAGATATGATTTGCAAATATTTTCTTCCATTCTGTGGGTTGTCTTCTTACTCTCTTGGTAGTGTCTTATAGTGCTAGGTTTTACATTTAAGTCTTTCATACATTTAGAGTTAATTTTTGAAAATAGTGTTAGATAATGGTCCAATTTTCTTCTTAATTGGAGGATATCCAGTTTTCCCAATACCATTTTTTTTTAAAAGACTGTCTTTTCCCCATTGAATAATCTTCTAACCCTTGCCCCAAATCATTTTAACATATACGCAGGGTTTATTTTAGGGCCTTCCATTTTGTTCCTTTACTTTCTATGTCTGCTTTTTATGCCAGAACCATGCTGTTTTCATCTGTTTTGTTATTCCCTTTTAAGATTGTTTTGACCACTGAGGGTCCTGTAAGATTCCAAATAAACTTAAGATGAGTTTTTATTTCTTGAAAAATTATTGTTGAAGTTTTGATAGAGATTGTATTGAATCTGTATATTGCTTTGGATAGTATTGAAATCTTAATAATTTTGTGTTTTTGTTCTTTAAGCATGGGATAAGTTTTCATTTAATTAAATGTTTTAAAATTTATTTTAGCAATATTTTATAGTTTTATAGTACAAATCTTTAACACGTTGGTTTAAGCTAATTCCTAATTTTTTTTCTTTTTTATGCAATTATAAATTTGTTTTCATAATTTTATTTTAGATATTTTATTGTCATTGTATAGAAATGCAACTGATTTTTTGCATGCTGACTTTGTTTTCTGCTACTTTGTAGCATTTGTTAGTTCTAATAACATTTTCCAGAAATTTTAGTTTTGTTTTTGTTTTTGTTTGTACAATATTATATCATTTCAAAACAGACATCATTTTACTTTATCATTTCCAAGTTAGATGTATTTTATTTCTTTTCCTTGTCTGGTTTCTCTGGCAGAATTTCTAGTACTGTATTGATTAGAAATTATTTATCAGAAAGCAAGCGTCCTTGCTTTTCACCTAACCTTAGAGGAAAACTTCGTAATATTCATTATTGAATATGATGTTTATTGTAGGTTTTTCAAATATTCACCTTATCAAGTTAAGGTACTTTCCTTCTATTCCTAGTTTGTTGAGTGTGTTTTTTTTGGTTTTGTTTTGTTTTGTTTTGTTTTTTTGAGATAATGCTACATTTTCCCAATGCCTTTTGTGCATCAATTAAGAGGCTCAGGTGTGTTTATTTTCCCATCATTATATAGTGCATTACATTGATTGATATTCCTGTGTTGAAACACTCTTATATCCCATAGATAAGTTCCGCTTGGTCAGGGTGTGTAATCCATTAATATCCTACCGATTTTGTTTTGGTAGTATTTTGTTTAGGATTCTACATCAATAATCATAAAGGATATTGGTTTAAACATTTGCTGTATATATATATGTATGTATGTATGTATGTATATTCCTTATCCGACTTTGCTTTCAAAAAAATGTTGACCTCAGAAATAAGCAAGAAAGTGTTTGTTCTTTTTTAATTTTTTAGAAAAGTATAAGACTGATTTGAGTTAGTTCTTTTAGCATTTGGTAAACTTAATCCATGAAGCCATCAGAGCTATGACTTTTCTTTGGACAGGAGAGTTTCAATTACTGATTCAATCTTTTTACTATTTATACATCTACATATTTAAATATCTCTATATTTAAATTTTCTATTTCTTCATGATTTAATCTTTGTAGATTTTGTGTTTTAGGGATATGTGCATTTCACCTGCGTTATCCAGTTTGCTGCCATACAGTTTTTTATTGTTCTCTCTTATAATCTGTTATTTGGAGAACTGGAAATAATGTACTTACATTCACTTATAATTTTAGTAATTTGAGCCCTCCCTTTTTGTGTTCATGTATCTAAAAGTTTGTCAATTTTGTTGATCTTTTCAAAGAAACAACTTTTGATTTCATTCTCTCTTTTTTTAATACTTCATTTTATAATTTATGTCTGTCCCAATCTTTACTATATCCTTCCTTCTACCTTTGTGTTTAATCATTTATATATTTTTTAGTTCCTTAAATTGCAAAGTTGGGTTCTTGATTTGAGATCTTTCTTGTTTATTTGTTTGTATGTTTTATGTAAGCATTTATAGCTAAAATTTTTTCCCTTAGTATGGCTTTGGCTACATCTCGTGTTTTGACATATTTTCATTTTTATTTATCTTGATGTGTATCTAAGTCCCCTTGTGCTTTCTTCTCTGACTCATTTTGTGAATGTTTCTTCTCTGATTCATTTTGTAAATGTTCTTTTTTTTTTTTTTTAATCTATTGAGATCTAATATGTTCCCTAGCATATGCTCAATCCTCTAAAATATCCATGTGGACTTGAGGAGAATATGTATGCTGTGATGTTGGGTAGAGTGTTTTATAAATGCCTCATAGATCTAGTTGGCTTATTACGTTGTTTCAGTCCTCTATTTCCTTACTTATCTGCAGTCTGGTTGTCCTATACAATAAGGAGAGTGGGGTACTGAAATCTCCAACTATTATTGTATAAGTGTCTATTTCTCTCTTTAATTCTGTCAGTTTTTGCTTCACATATTTTGATGTGTCTTATTAAGTGTATTAATGTTTATAATTATTAGTTATGCTATATTTAAATTTGAATTAGCATATAATAATAGATTATTAGTTATAGTATGTTACGTTGTCTTTTGTAAACTTTATTGATTTAGTCTGTTTTTTTCAGACATTTCAGCCACATCTGTTCTCTTTTGGTAACTACTTGCATAAAACATTTTTTACCAACCTTTTACTTTCAATCTATTTACAAGTTTAGATCTAATGTTAATTTCTTGTAAATAGCACATAATTTGATCTTTTTTTGTCTTTCGATTAAAGATTTTAATTCATTTACTTTTAAAATGATTCCAGGCAAGAGACTTACTTTTGCCATTTTGCTATTTGTTTTCTAGATTCCTTATACCTCTTTTTTTTTTTTTTTTTTTTTCCTTCATTTCTTGTATTACTGCATTACGGTCTTCTTATTTTTATTTTTATACTAAAGCATTTAAATTTTCTTATTTCCTTTGTATGTATCCTATAAATATTTTATTTGTAGTTACCATGAAGTTAAAATTGAATATCCTCAAGTTATAATACTATAATTTGAACGTATAACTTAACTTAAGCAACATGCAAAATTTCGTATTCTTTAATAGCTCCATCCTCACCCCATTACATTGTTGATATCAGAAAATTCATTTTTATATTTTTGTTCAAAACCATAAACTAATAACCTTTTAAAATGCATTAGTCTTTAGATTATGTAGGAAACCAAATGTAGAGTTATAAACCAAAATAAGAATTACAGTAGCTTTTATAAAAATAATTGTTTTATTTTTACATGCATTTTTCTCATAAATCATGTAGAACAAAAATGGAGTTGCAGGTTATTTTTACAGTAATACTAGGTTTTATACTTTCTCATGTGTTTACCTATATTGAAATACTTGTTTCTTTATGCAGCTTCAAGTTACTGTATAATGTCCTTTTATTTCACCCTGCAGGGCTCTCTGAGCACTTTTTTTAGGTCAGGACTACTGATAACTAACTCCCTCATCTTTTATTTATCTATGAATGTCTTAATTTCTCTCTTATTTTTGAAGGATAATTTTACTGGATATAGAATCGTTGTTTTCCAGGTTTCTATTTTACCACTTTTGCTCTGTCAGACCACTTCCTCTGGACTCCAAATTTTCTGAGAAGAAATCTCCTGATCTTATTAAAAACTGCTTGTATATGGTAAGTTGCATGTTGCTTTTTGGTGTCAATGTTCTTTCTTCATGCTAGGCTTTTGAAAGTTGTCTTATAAAGTATCTAGGTGGAGGTCTCTTTGACTTCATCTTACTTGGAGTTTGTTGAGCTTTTTTGGTGTTTACATTCATGTATTTCATCAAACTGGGGAAGTTTTAAGCAATTATTTCTTCAAACATTCTTTATGCTCCCTTCCCTCTCTCCTTCTTCTAGACCTATCACAAGCCATCACTTGGTCTGTTTGATGATGTCACACAGGTCCCTTAGGTTCTGTTCGCTTTTCTTCCATTCTTTTAACATTTTGTGTTCCTCAGACAAGCTAATTTCCACTTCAAGTTCACTGATATTTTCTTCTACCTACTCAAATCTGCTTTTAGTGTCTGTATTCATTTTTTAATTTAAGTTATTCTCCTTTTCAGCCCAAAATTTATTTTTGTTGGTGTTCCATTTCAGCTTTTCTCTTTATTGATATTTGTGTTTGGTTTATGCATTGTTTATTTTATCCTTTCCACATCCTTAGTTTTGAAAGCATCATTAAGGCAGTTGTTTTAAAGTCTGTGTTGTAGACTCATCATCATATCTTTTTTAGGACACTTTCTGCTTTTTTTTTTTCTTCTTGGAACGGGCCATGCTTCCCTGTTTTTTGTATGGCTTGTAATTTTTTGTTGAAAACTGGACACTTAATAATTATGGTAACTCTGGAAATAAGATTCTCTTCCTTTCCCAGGATTTGATTTTTCAGGTCTTTTCCTGAAAAGGTTTTAAGATTTTTCAGGTTTTCCCTAGTCATATTCAGTAACATTTTAATTTTCACTGTGCATACATTTGTTTTTAAATCCTAGGCTTTAATATCAGGATCCCGAAAAGGGTGGGTGGAGGAGAAAAATAAGGGAGAAGTACGGCACCAGTTCTTTCGATATTCTGGAAGTCACTTCTGCTGGAGGGAGAAGGGTTTAAAACAATAAGGGGAGGCACCACCACAGTAGCCATTTGCCTTTCTGTCTGCAACTTTGTGATTAGAAGCAAAAATCAGTGATCAGGATACAAATCCCTGATCTTGGAAAGACAGTGCCTTTTGGCCCACCCTGACTCCCACAAGCTGCATTCCTTGGATTTGAAGAACACTTGTACAGCTGTCTGCCGTAGGGGTGGTGAATGTGGACCTGTTAATGTGCTAAGATATAAACTGACCAAAGCTAACTTTGATTTATCACATAAGCCTCCTCCTAGAAGTTGAAAGTCCCAGAGTTCCAAAATTGTCACATTAAACGATTTCTGTCAACACAATTATTTTCTAGGTGGAAGGACAGATGTCTAATATTTTCTACTCTGTTATCCTCCCAGAATCTCCTCTAGATGGTATATTTTTAAAAGCATATTGATGTTGGCCTTTTTGTGTTTGTGGTTAAAGTAAAGAATTGTTGCCTGAAGTTGTTTGGCTTTACACTTACATCTCTTTTTGCTTAAATAGAAAATATTTTATGTTCTAGCATTAGTATATTTACTTGTTTTGATGCTACTATAAATTAATGAACATTAAAAAGGAATGGAACAGAATAATAATCAAACCATGATTAAGAGTGGGAATTTTAGCAAATTAATCTATGCCCATATGCGTCTCTATTCATACAAATACTATGCATATATATGCATATACAATGTTTGTGTCTTCATTGTACATAATATCAGAAAATTCAAATAAATGTTATAAAATAGATACACCTATTGTATTGTAATAATAAAATACATATAATACAATAGTTTTAATAATATTCATATTTTTCTTATGAGTAGCTCTCAAAAACATAATGTTGAGTTAAAAAAAACAAGTAACAGAATAAAAGGATATAATTTCATTTGAATAAAATAGAAAAAATATAACGTGCTACATATGGTTTGTAAATATAATATTCCTGTCTCAAGTAAGAGTATTAAATTATCTTGATATAATAGTTACCTTTATGTAAGAATGAAAAGGGCTCTACTGGTTATTAGACAAGAATGCGTATTTTTAATATGTAATTTATACACTTATTCAGACATTCATCTAATAATATTTATTGGGAGCTAAAATGCTAGTCTTGAAAGTATAATGGTTTTCAAAGCAATGTCTTACATTTTAATCTTATAGGGCAAATATAGAAATTAATACTATTGATAATAAAACTGATAAATGTCTCAGTAGTGATTGACGTAGAAGATCATCATAGAGAATACCACACATCCTCAAATATTCAAGGAAGGACTAAGAAAATAAAGAACATCTAAATCTATGCTGAAGCCAAGAATTAATAAAATTAATCAAGATGAAGAAACAATTTCCTGTCAGAAAGCAGCATGAACAAAAATCATAATGTCAAAGACAATATCAATTCATGGAGGCAAGCATTTTTATAGAGATTAATTATCAAGCAGGAAAATTTGTGGTGGGATACTTGAACGTACTAATTTAAATAATTAAAGAAAAAGACATAATTTGAGATTGTTGAAAAGGAACTTTGAAAAAAGTACTTTTATGTTGTTGAGGTCATTGATACAATAATTAGTTCTTCAGAAAAACAAATCTGGTATTTACCCAGATAAACAAGAAAAGAAAATGCAATAAAGCACATTAGGATTGAGAAAAATGATTTTAAAACCAGTGTTTTATGTAATTTAAATCTTACATGATGCTTCTCAGATAAAATTTGTATGTTTGAATAGATTTCTGGCATACTATATACTATATTTTTGAAGAATCACAATATGCATTCTCATATTAAGAGCTCTGAAGATACTTGGTGATAAAGTATATATAATAGCACATATTTGTTATGTTTATATGTTCAATTATGAAACATTACATGATTATTTGTCTTTCTGTATGTGTTCAGATAAACTAGGTCATCAGACAACAAATATAGCAGCTACAGATAATATTGTTCCAATTTCCTTACTTCTTAATTTAGCAATGTACAAGTTCTTGTCCCATGACAAAGAAGAATAAGACGCCTAGTAACCAGAGAATGAGTAAGGCAGAGAAGGATTTACTGAGAGAAAACTCTCAGAAGCGAGAGAGGACCCAAAATTGTCAAAAATGATGCTGTGATCTGGGTCTTTTATGTGGCAGAAACAAGGAAGTCTTCTGTGGGTTTTGCCTCAACAGGAGGGATAAAGTTCCCCCCAGGGTGTTACATCTGCGCATGCCTGGGGTTGGCCATAGTGACTCCATCTTGGTTATTACCCCTGATTGCCTAAGCAAAATGCATGGAGGCACTAAAACCACAATGCTAATGGTATTATAATTTCAGGGTCATTTTAGGATGCCCTTGGTCTTTGTCTGAGCCTGTGAAGGTAGCCTGAAATTCCCTTCTGAGAAAGCATCTTGGTATAAGAGGAAGATTTTAACCACATTTCATTCTACTAGCTACATAACAGGGGTGGTGCAAGTGCAGTTTTACAGGCATTGTCCCTCTCCCAAAACCCTCCCTCTCTGTTTGCCTAACCAGTCCCTATCTGCCTCCTCTCTCAGTATTATCTCTACCAATGGGACTTGTAAAAACTATCTTTATGTCAGCATCAGATGTGGTTACAGTGAATTAGAAGCCATATAGGCTTCAGTGGCAAAAATCAGGAAAAGTTCAGTTCAAACTACTTTTTGGCAAAGGTACATATGAATACATACTTAAGAATATGCATCAGAAACATTTATAGACATCTTCTACAGTAAGAAAGAACAAGAGAAGTAAAGAAAAATGAGAATGAGTCAATTAATGAATAAATAAATGTATTAATACAATAGGAGAAATTGAAGAGAATGATGATAGTAATATATGAGCACTGAGGTAGAATTAGCTCATTGCTGCATCTGAGGGCCAAAATAAAGGAGAAAGAGGAAGAAATAAGAAGGAGAAGACCAAGAGCATGAGGAGAAGGAGGAAGAGGAAAAGGAAGAAAAACAAAAAGAAGAAAAAGAAAAATAACATTACCAGTGAGTAAAAGAAATAATAATAATAATAATAATATTGCATATGCATCTTATAGGTTGTCTGCATAGGTAATAAAGAAAAAATTCCTAAGAATATATTTATATTTATATTTATTTATTTTTATGTTTATATTTATAAACATTCATTTTTGTTTATATTTATGAACATAAAAATGAATATAAAAATCTTTATTTATATATGCTTTATTCAATATAAATATGAATTTTTATATCCTAGGAATACATATAGTCTATAAATTTTTATATTTATATTATATATAAAATAAAGATAAAAAGACAAAACTACTTAATTAAAAACTCTGAAAAATAAAGCAACAGAATAATTCTGGGATACAGCATAAGTATATATGAAAATAAGTGATTTATAAAAATGGAATTATTAAATTATAACTAAAAGTAGATATTCGTTTCTTTAGAAACTAAATACATATGCAAAGAGTTAACTGAATTAAAATAAATAAACGAGGTATAAGCCACAATATTATAAGTATGCAGGTCAAAGACGTACATATAATACACATGAATTTGAAGATTTTATGAAATACAAAACATAACACCTTGATCCCAAGGAAGCCAGGAAACTCACAGTATTCAATTACTATGACAGTGAAAGTAAAAATTATCAAAGTGTTGACACTTCCAAAATCAGCTGCCCATCCAGTTCCACATATAAATCCTATCAAACATACAGAATGCAGTCTTTGATAGCTGTTTAAATTGATACAAACCATACAGACATAAATCCTTTATATTAAGTCAGAATAGCATAGATACCAAGATCTGACGAAGTACACAAAGGCAAATGACATAAAAATCTTTTTTTGAATATTGAAGTTAAAAAGGTCAGTAAATTCTAGCAAAATTTAGTACTATATTAAAATAATAATATATTTTGACCAATTATGGTTTATTGTAGGAATTAAAGGATGTATTAATATTTGAAATCCAATTAATGTCATTTAATGTATTGATAGTTTTAAAAATTAAAATTGATATTTATAATGTTAAAGAGACTTTAGATAAAATTAAAGATGCATTGATCACAAGAAAGAAATCACACTGAAAATCCTTCTCTGAAAATCATTATAATACAAATAAAGTGTGTATCTGCACATACATATATAACATATAAGCAGGCACATTACTCTAGAATTGTGGTGTAATGTTTTCCAATATAAGTGAACATTATTAAATTTCAGCACTTTCAGAACAATACAATTATATGCATAAGTTTATGTATGTAGAGTCTGGAAGGATTCACATCAGCTTTTAACAGTTGCTTCCTCTAAGGGAAGAACTGGAGACAGACCATTAAGGCACTATATTAAGTTTTACTTCAGATTGCGGAAAGTACTTCTTGTTTGCTTTTTTTTTTCCTTTCTCAGTTTGATGTTTTTGAGCTTAGATATAAATTTCATTTGGATCTTAAGAGTTAAAAAAGTTAACAAATGATAGAACTTATAACAAAGAAAAATATATTCATATGTATTTGTCTTCATTTATACAACACTAACAGTAAAAGTGTCTGTGTTAAGAGCTTTTAAAAGTTAACAGCTTTTAAAAGTTAACAGAAAGGCATAAGAAAGGTAATTGTATCCCTGACTTCAAAATAATAGTGAAAACAATTTTGGATTTTACTGGACTGTTGACAACTAATATGATGACCAACAGCTTGACAGTTTCATGAGTCGGGCAGTCTTCAATATAAGCTGTCAAAGATGAGTAGCTTCCTTGAACATTCCAGCTAGTGACCCTTCAATTCCAGTGGAATGACTGACATACAACAGTTTGTCTATAATATCTTACAATATGTTTTTTCTATGGTTGTACATTTATCAAAGCTACCTGGCAGCCTTCCTATAATCAAGTCTGCAGTTACATGTTACTTGAAATGTGATGTTGATAGCTAGAAATATAAGCTAAAAATTAATCCCAATTTTCTCATTCATTCTTAGTTGATAAAGCTATATATTTAATAAAAAAAAGTTCTTAGGGGAAATAAAGCACATTAAAATAAGTCTCAAATAGGTTTTTTTTAAACAGAGGTTCTTGGATGGGTTTCAGGTAAGTCCTCAAATCCTCAAATTTTGCATGCATAATGTTAGACATATGTTTATTGTTCTAATAAGGAATTTCATTAATTTCTATCAGATATTAAACCGTGTATCAGAAGGAATGTAAAAATATATGTAAGCAAATCAAAGACTTTAACATAAGCTTTAGATTGCATAATTTGACGTGTGTGTGTGTGTGTGTGTGTACAGACAGAGATAAGGAGACACGTGTATATAATTGACATTGCTGCTGTTCCTTTGAAGTTTTCAACTACCAAATGTATATAGTGAATTAGGTGAATATTTAAAAACTATGTATCTGTTAAGAAGTGGTGTGGGGAGAATCTTAACCATGAATGTTATTTATTAAATTGAGCATTTGTATGAAGATACAACAGGGCAACTGCAAAGATATTTCTGAAGTTGAAAAACGTGAGAGTACTTTCTATACTGATTATTGAGACTTCCTATAAAGACTTTTAAATTAATACAGTGTGGTCCTAAGGTAAAAATGGGACAATACATCCTCTGAACAACAACAACAAACAAAATGGCCAAAAATGGAGCCACACATAAACGGACACTTGATTTATGGCCATGTTGCAGAGCACTGGCGAAAAGAGACTCTTTTTAGTGACCAGTGCTGAGTCAGTCATATATACGTGTTGAAACAATGAAAGAATCTCTAAACACAAATTTACCTTCTATACACAAATTTGATTCCAGATGGATTTTATATCTAATTTTCAAAGGTAAAACCATAAAGATTTTGCAAGGAAACATATGAGCATAACTTCTCGTGTTTTGAATAAGTAAGCTATAATGAACAGGGCACAGTAAGTACAAACCATCAAAGGTAAAGAAAGAAAAGAAAAGCACATTGACCCCATGACCATTTTTCTGTCCAGACAGAAAACTTTCTCAGAAGTCATGTTTATACTTGCAATTTTACATGCTCACTTCTTATTCTCTCTCCAACCTCTTCCCATTGGTTGTTGTCCCACACAACTTCTCTAAAATGACTTTAATCAAAGTGACTATTGACTTTCATCTTCACAATCCAATCTTTATCTCCAGTCCTTACCTTATATTAAGCAGCATTTGATAATTTTGCCACTTACTCCCAGATAAAACATGTAATTCTCTGGGGTTCCAAGACTCTCTACTTGATATTCCTATTACCCCACTGTCAGCTTTTCCCAAGGGTCTTACCTGGATTATTTCACTGCTCCTGCTATAACATTAGAATATATCATGACTAATACCTGGATTTCTTTCTTATATATTTTCTTTGAGTGGTCAATGAAGTCTCATGATTTTAAAATCATCTATAGGCTGTTTATCTTCAAAAATATTTCTCTAGTTTCGGGCTATTCCCTGATATTCAGACTCACGTTTTATCACCTGGACATCACAGTCTACATCCCTAATATGCATCTCAAACCTAACATGATTGAAACAAAACTTCTCATTCACTTTATATGCCAACATGCAAAATTCACTCCTTCCCTAGCTATCTCACCTAAATAATATTTCCCTAGACTGGGAATATTCCTTGATTATTTCTTTTGCTTTAACCCTTATATTAGGTTGGCACAACAGTAATTGCTGTTTTTGCCATTACTTTTAATCCATCTTTGAGCCCTCTCAACATTGCTTCCCAAGTGTAATCGAACTTTAATTTTTCTTATCCGCCACTGAAATATTTGTATCCCAAAACAAACATCTCTGTCTGAATTACTGAGACATCTTCCTACACACTGTCACTATTTAAATGATTGATCTTGAATTTGAATGCTAACCTCTGGAATGAAGCTGGGGAATTTGTGTGGGCAATTTGCTTTCTAACTTGCTTATTCTTTCTATCTCTCTTTAAGGGATGCCAATGAGTCATAGGTTTGTTCTCTCTACATAATACTATAATTCTCAGAGCTTTACTTCACTTTTTCACGTTATTGTTTCCTTATTTTTGCCTGATTCGAATAACCAGTGTTCAGGATCTGAGATTCTTTCCTCAGTTTGGTTTATTCTGGTGTTAATGCCTCTGATTATATTATGAAATTCTTGTAGTGAGTTTTTCAGCTCTATCAGATTAAGTTTGGCTCCTTCTTAAAATGACTATTTCATCTTTCACCTCTTGAATCTTTGTTCTGCATCTTGACAATCTTCATTGCCATCCAGATTCTGAATTCTCTGTCATTTCAGCCATGTATAGGAAGAATCAATATTGTTAAAAATGGCCATACTGCCCAAAGCAATTATAGATGCAATGCCTTTTCTATCAAATTACCAACATCATTTTTCACAGAATTAGAAAAACTTATGCTAAAATTCACATGGCACCAAAAAAGGGCCTGAGTAGCCAAAGCAATCCTAAGTAAAGAGAAAAAGGCTGGACACAACATACTACCTGACTTCAAACTATACTTCAAGGCTACAGTAACAAAAACAGCATGGTACTGGTACAAAAATGGACACATAAATAGAACGGGTTAGAGAAAGCAGAAATTAAGCCATATATCTCCAACCATCTGATGTTCAACACAGTCAACAAACAGTAGCAAGCAATGAAGAAAAGACTACCCTACTGAATAAATAGTGCTGGGAAAACTGGCTAGCCATATGCAGAAGTGGGCCCCTTCCTTTCACCACATACAAAAATCAACTCAATATGGATTAAATACATAAATATAAAACCTGAAACCATAAAAAGTCTGGAAAGAAACCTGTGAAATACCAATCTGGACATTGATCCTGGCAAAGATTTCATGATGAAGACTCCAAAAGCAATTACAAAATTGCAATTACAATTACAATCACAAAAGCAATTACCTAATTAAACTAAAAAATATATGCACAGCAAAAGAAAATATGAACAGATTATACAGACACCCAGAGAATAAAAGAAAATACTTATTTCCAAACTATGCATTCTACAATGGTCTAATATCCAAAATCCACAAGGAACTTAAACCAACAAGCAAAAACCAAACAACTTCATTAAAAAATGTGCAAAGAACATGAACAGGCACTTCTCAAAAGAAGATGTACATATAGATGGCAAATATGAGAAACAGCTCAACATCAGGAATTATTAAAGAAATGTAAATCAAAACCATAAGTTATCATCTCACACCAGTCAGAAGAGTTATTATTAAAAGGTCAAAAAACAACAGGTATTGGTGAAGTTGCAGAGAAAAAGGAATGCTTATATACTGTTTATGGAAATGTAAACTAGTTCAACAACTGTAGAAAGCTGTTTGAGGATTTCTAAAAGAACATAAAACAGACCTGCCATCATTCAATCCAGCAATCACATTACTGAGTATATATCCAAAAAGATGTAAATCAGTCTCCCTAAAGACTCTTGGTAGTGTATGTTCATTGCAGCACTTTTCACAATAGCAAATACATGGAATCATCATTGATGCCCATCAACAGTGGGCCATATAAAAAAAATGTGGTACATATAAGCCATGGAATACTACGTAGTCATAAAAAGAATAAAATCATATCCTTTGCAGCAATGTGGATGCAGCTAAAGGCCACTACCCTAAGCTAATTAATGCAGAAACAGACAACTATATACCACATGTTGTCACTTGTAAGTGTTAACATGTGGTACATATGGTAGTTAAACATTGAGTACACGTAGTCTTATAGGTGGAACAATTGACATGGGGACCTAATTGAGGGCAGAGAGTAGGAGGAAAGTGAGGATTGAAAAACTACCTGTTGGGTGCTATGCTCTCTATCTGGGTGGCAAAATAATTTGTACACCAAACCTCAGCAATACACAATTTGCCCATATAACAAACCTGCACATTGTATATCCTTAGAACCTAAAATAAAATTTGAAAAAAATGCAGTCAAAAGATTTTTTACTTTTTTATCAAAAGATAAACGTAATAAATACTAGGAAGGATGCAGAGAGAGGGTAACTCTTATACCCTGTTATTGAGAATATAAATTAGTACAGCCATATGAAGAACAAAATGAAGCTTCCTCAGAAAATTAAAAACAAAACTACCATATGATCCAACAATCTCAGTACTGGCCAAAAATATAACATCTGTATGTTGAAGATATATCTGTACCCCACAATATTGTAGCAGTAGCCAAGATACAACATCAAATTAAATGTCTATCAATGAATGAAGAAAGAAAATGAAATGTGGTATATATACACAATGAAATACTATTTAGCGATAAAAAAAGAATAAAATTGTGTGAATTGTGACAATATGGATGAACCTAAAACATATTATGTTAAGTGACATAAATCAAGCACAGAAGGATAAATATGGCATAATCTCACTTACAGGTAGAACATAAAAATGTTTATCTGTTAGAAGTAGAGAGTAGAATAGTGATTACCAGAGGCTGGAAAAAGTAGAGAGAGTTGCGGAGACGTTGGTCAACTGGTATAAAGTTAAAATTAGATAGGAGAAAGAAGTTCTGGTGTTGTATTGCACAATAGGATGACTATAGTAAATAATAACACATTGTATACTTCATAATAGTTAGAAGAAATAATTTTGAATGTTCTTACCACAAAGAAATGACACGGGTTTGAAGGCGTCTATTTTTATTATCCTGATTTGATCACTACACAATGTATGTGAACATCCCTCTGTACACCATTTGTGTCAAAATGTCACCTGTACCCATAAATAGATAGGGGAAATTGTCATGTGTTATAAAAACAAAATAAAATTTGTAAAATTGTGGCAAATCCACAGGCTAAATAAATAAATTTAAGTGTCTGTACCTGGAACACTTTGATTCTAGGAATTGGACTTATTATGAATTATGACATGGAATAAAGCCACTTTCCTACTGGACAGTTATGCTATTATTATTTTTAAGTAATAATTATTACTTCTACTATATAAATGTGTGTATATATTTTTTATTTTATTTTATTTTGTATTCTTTGAGACGAAGTCTTGCTCTTGTCCCCCAGGCTGGAGTGCGATGGCGTCATCTCGGCTCACCGCAACCTTTGCCTCCCAGGTTCAAGCGATTCTCCTGACTCAGCCCCCCAAATAGCTGGGATTACAGGTGCCTGCCACCATGCCTGGCTAGTTTTGGTAGAGACAGGGTTTCACCATGTTGGCCAGACTGGTCTCAAACTCTTGACCTCAGTTGATCCACCCACCTCGGCCTCCCAAAGTGCTGGGGTTACAGGCATGAGCCACTGCACCTGGCTTTTTTTTTTTTTTTTTTTTTTTTTTCCAGAAGGAGTTTCATTCTTGTTGCTCAGGCTGGAGTGCAATGGTGCAATCTCAGCTCACTGCAACCTCAGCCTCCCAGGTTCAAGCGATTCTCCTGCCTTAGCCTCCCAAGTAGCTGAGATTACAGGCATGTACCACCATGCCCAGCTAACTTTGTATTTTTAGTAGAGACAGTTTCTCCATGTTGGTCAGGCTGGTCTTGAACTCCCAACCTCAGGTGATCCACTCGCCTCGGCCTCCCAAAGTGCTGGGATTACAGGCCTGAGCCACTGCACCCGGCCCAGTATATTTTAATTTTTATAGCTACATAATAGTTGTACATATTTATGGATTACCTGTGATATTTTGATAAAAGCATATAATTCGTAATGACAAAATTAGAGTAATTGGTATATTCATCATGTGAAACTTTTTTGTGTGTGTGTTAAGAACATTGCAGTTTCACTTATCTAGTTATTTTGAAATATACAATAAATTATTGTTAACTATAGTCACCTTGTTGTACTACCAAACATTAGATCTTATTGCTTCTGCTTAACAGTATTTTTGTATGCATTAGCCAACCCTTGTTTATTCTCCTCTTCCCACTACTCTAGGGTATGCTTTTTTACAAGTAACATAGCTATTTGTTTCCTCTTACAGTAGCTAGTCTACCCTAACCAATACAAAAATGAATACGTTTTAGTATGATTCTATAACAAATACTGGTTACATATGTAGTTCTGGCCTAGTAGCTCGTAGCCAGGTTATGGGCAGTGCAGGGTGGGTGTAGCAGATGCAGCAGGCTGGAAAGCTGGTGTTTCATCCTATGCTATGGAAAACTATTGCTTGTTTTAATTTAGAAGGCAGATCACATGCTTACCAACACTGAAAGTTGAGCCAAAACAATTGAAAAGAGCAAACATATTAGCATGTATATGGTACTTGTTGCCACTTAAAACAAAGTATTATAAGAGTTAAATAATTTACGTATGATAACATCAGTAACATTTGGTTGGCTAACAAAAAGAAATCAGAGAAAATACAGAAAATCCAAAGTAATTTGGTGACTCTATGGCTACTGACACAAGGGAATAAGTGAAATCAAAAAGGATCAGAAGTCTTCAAGTTCTTGAGGAAATTATGCTGCAAACTGACTGCAAATGTAATGAAAGTTTCTGGTACTAATCTGTCTTTGAAACAAACCCCAGGACTGCCAAGTGGCACCAAGAGGAAGCAGGCTTTAAAGTTACAACACCCCATTTAGATTATCAACTGAAATACCCATTTCAGATGTGATTATTGAGGATATAGGACAAGTAAAACTTTGCAGAGGGCAAATCATGAGCCATATAAACAATGATCAAGAAAATTCCTGCCAAGGAGAACTTTGGTCTATTCAAGAAAATTTCTTAACCATTCAGATCAAGGTGTCTTAACTATATGATCCATTTGAGTTTCATTAGTAACTGCTCTGAAAGAGTAAGGCCTGTTTTCCAGCCTTCCCTTTTTGATAGTACTTTTTATTATGTTTAAGTTCTCCTTGTTCTGCCTTTGTATATTGAGTGTTTGACAGAAAGGAGAAACATTATAACGTGCCTTTTCTTTTGTAAGGTCTCTGGCCCACAGGCAACCCACTGGGTCTGATGGAGAGAACTAAGCGTTGCCTACAGGTCCTGAACTTTTAGCTGAATATAGTAATTGAGTGAGCTTTGGATTGTCACTGTTAAGAAAACATTGCATTCATTTTGTGAGACAAAGACTGTTCCTACATATTTCATGATCAAAGGAGAACACATACAGATGGATAGTATCCACAAAAATCTGTTCTCTTCTTAATGGACTCATGGCTAAGAGACATCTGCTAGTCTCTCTCATGTCTAGGTGTAGCCATAACTTATCTTCAGTGGGATATTAACAGAAGGTTTGAGTGCCCTTTCCATGTCAGTCTTTACCTATTCAGCTTGCCCTTTGTATATCTTCTTTATCTTCCACTATCAATGTGCTGAAATTTAACATAGAAACCAGTTGATAAAGCTGGCTGAACCATTTCAAACTGTTCCCATAGCCTATCAACACCCAACCTAGACAATTACTCTGGCTGGGTGCAGTGGCTCACGCCTGTAATCCCAGAACTTTAGAAGGCTGAGGTGGTCAGTGTGCTTGAGCTCAGGAGTTCAAGATCAGTCTGGGCAACATAGTGAAACCCTTCTCTAAAACATATACAAAAATTAGTCAGGCGTGGTGTCAAGTTACTCAGGAGGTTGAAGTGGAAGGTTGGCTTGATCCCAGGAGGTCAAGGTTGCCATGAGCCAAGATTGCACCACTGCACTCCAGTCTGGGCAAGAGAGCCAAAGTTTGTCTGGAAAAAAGAAAGAAAGAGAAAAATAAAAATTACTCTAATTTTTTGTTGAGACCCTTGGCCTACCTCAACTAATATAGAGTACAAAGTCTATTATTAGCAATTTATCATGTTTTCATATAATAAAACTGCAAAGAGAATAAAATCTCTAGCTTCTTATTCCTCCTCTTCCCACTACTTTCCATATGAGGAATAGTAATTTATCTAAATGGTGGGTTTGGAAAAGAAAACCACCTATACTTGCCTCAACTCTCATTATCCTTTTATTAATTTACCTACCTCAGAGAGAACACCTACTGCTGTAATATTTAAATTAGAAAAACACACTCTACTACTTTCTGCAAATTTCAAGTAGAATTAATTCAGGGGAATGTTAGCAAGTTGTGTGGCTGCATACCCAGACGAGTCAAGTTCTCCAAAAATAGCCTTTATTGATAATAAGATGGCATTATAATCTTCATTTATGTGCATCCTTTGGCTACTTTTTAAATAACGTTAGACTTGAATAGAAACACACAGTGAGCTATTTCTCAACGTCTCTAAGAATAGCCTAAAGTTAAAACAAAACAAAATAGAACTTTACTTTTATATTTATTTCCTGAAGTAACCAAGTGCTTTTCCAAATACCTTTTCATTGTTCCTCTTCTGTCTCAGTCTGGCACTTTCACCACCCATTTAAGTAATCTAATTACACCTCCTAAGTAATCTGCAACTTGTACTTAGCATAGTGGAATTTATAAACCAGCTCTATATTTGAAGTACATCGGGACATAAGCATAGGTCTTTATCTTTCACAATATCAAAATGAAATTTCAACTAGGTTATTCTCAGGTGTGTATGATTCTTATCCACTTGTCAATTTGAAAATATATTTAATAAAATGATTCCATTTAGCATTGTAATATCACGATCAGGATGGCACAGTAGTTTATGACAGAAACATCTATAAAAAATACTACAAAGGTAGTGGAGAACTTCTGGCAGTTTGGGAGGGCAAATAAAAATTTTTTTAGACAGGATCAGCCCTATATTTTCAAAATATGATGCCAAAGATATACTAAGTTAATGGTTAAAATATATCTAAAAATATACCTAAATTATTATGATGAATATACCCTCTCTGATCCTATTTACCCTATTTTAATGGGATGTTAAGATTGATGTGGGTTTCATGGAACTGGTAAATTTTACCTAAATAAATTAAGCACAGCAAGAAAAAAATCCAAGAAGGTCAATAAAATGTTTGACATGGACAAATTCCTTTTTAAGTCTTCCCCACAAAACATCTGCAATACTATTTTATAGAGAAAATATAACTAATATTTAAAAGCCAAGTGCTTCAGATATCATGTGTAATTTAATACTTAAAACTCACAGCAAAGCATTATGTCTACATACAGGAAATTTTAAGAATCCAGAGAGAGAGAGAGAGAGAACCAGATTACCAGATTTTCATACCCAGGAGACCTGAGTCTATGGTCCATAATGTAATTCATATGCTACTGTTATCTCCACACTTAAAAGACTTAAGACTTTCCATTTATACTTTAGGAGCACCGTGATGTAAAGCACAGCAGTAGAGTGAAACAAGTTATCTGGGTTTGGAAGCTAACACAATACTTGCTGTCATTATGAGAGCAATAAATAATCTACTCAAGACTTTCCTCTCCTTTGTAAAATGGCAATAATGTCAGTCTATGCATCAAAGAGAGTTGTGAAAATTGTAATTCACTTAGTGGTTCCCAAACTTTACCTTGCATCAGAGTCACCCTGAGTTCTTATGCAATAGGGAAAGTGAGGTCTGAGATTTTGCATTTCTAAGAAGTTCTCATTGATGTTAACGTTGCTAATCTAGAAACCATATTTTGAGAACCACTGTATAAACTAATGTATATAAAGAATTAGCAGACTGACATTATAAGTGTCCAATATGCTTTGGCTGTTAATTTTCTTAGTGTTTTTTTTTTCAATCTTCATTATACTAAAAATGTAATATTTTTATTTCAGGCGATTTTTGATTTATTACCTTATACACTCCAGGAATATATACATTCAATAATTTTTAAATTATAAAGTGTCTGGGTAATAAGACTTTAACAGAGTCTTTTAACAAAAGAAGAACCCTTTATAGAGTGAATTATTCTGTTTTATCATTTTGAAGTTTTATATGTTGGATTTTCTTAGGAATAACATCATTTAAATAGCCTGATATCTTAAAATGGAAATGAATAAGGAAATTTAGTTTGGGATGGTAAGTGTTGCTCTTGGTGAGTGTTTTCTGACCCCAATGCTTTTATTATGATTTTCCTCAATATTGCTTTATTGCCATTATGTATAGGTCTAACGTTTTCCTATATAAGATTGTCATAAGGACTAAACATTTATTTCTTTCTCACTATTATATCCATGCACCAGGTAAGCAACTCTTAAGTATGATAAATGATTTATATAATACATTCTTGAAAATTTCCTGATATTGTGATGTAATATGCAAACAGATGTGTGTGCATACATACACACATGTACAATAATCTAATTCAGGACAGAAAGGGTAAAGAATAATTTACCTGAATTATATTTTCAAAGCTATAAGAGAAGAGAATTGGTGACTTGTACAAAGAGGAAGAAACACACAAAAAATAAGCCAAGTGATACAAAATCCAAATAAAGACAGAAAACAGTCAAGAAGAGGGACTTATTTCTGGTGATGATACTAAATGAATGATTAATGAAGTGACAGAAAAACAAGAAGAAATTTACATTAAAGACTAAAACCATTTCATTTTTTATTTTGTTTGTTTCACTCAAAGAGACTGCTAAGAAATTAATGATATCTACAGAAATGACAGATTACATTTTAGAACTTGAAATAAAAATGGCAGCTTGGTCAGTGCCACTAACAGTCAAAAATTTGAATTATTTGATGAAAAATATATCTTGGAAAAGTTTACCTAACTTAAAACATGTATTTTCTATCTGTGTTCTGAGTATTAATGAATCATATACCTAAATTTTTAATCTAATTTCAAAGAAAATATCTTCCTACCACCAGAAAGAAGGAGGAAAGAAAAATGTTTAGCATACAAATTAAATAATAAATAATAATAACAAATTGTGGATGACATCTACAGTTTTTCACAAGACAAAACAAAATATTTCAACTTATTTTCACTAGTTTTTTCCTACAATTGTGTCAAAGAGAACAGTGACATTTGCATTAAATAGCTTGTGAAAATTGAACAAAGACTCTGCCCTGGTAAATACATTGCCTTCTTCAGTGAGATTATTTACTTCTTTGACAGTTTCACTGTCGATGAGGACATGAGAAATTGCTTTTACTGCAGGCTGTATGATATGTGGAATTTTTATCAGATGGTTGTTATTAAACATTGTTTAAATGAAAAGTGACACAGTCTCTTTTAATGGGCTGAATGTTCAAAAGATTAGCAAACAAAAAAGGCTTCCAGCATGAACTGAATTTTTATGACATTTTTCTTGGCACACTGCCATAATATGAAAGTTTTCGATGATTTTAAAAGCTACCTGGACTGGTCTTAACTCTCAGTCTTCCTAGGAAGCTCCAAAATACTAAGGATTGTCTTTGACTTTTTCTTGGGAAACTTCACTTCTTTCCTTGGCCTTTATGGATCTTAACCATCTCCAGAAACACACAGTTTATACCAACAAATACTTGCAAACACGAAGTAAAAAAGAATGAGTGATAAAAGAAAAGGCAATTAACTATAACCAGATGAAAAATCCAGACTGAGGAAAATGCTGTTTTTCAAGTAAACAAAAACACTGATACTTTATTTATAACTCCAACTATATTTCCATTTCTTGCAGGACCTTAAAAAACACATTCCACTGTGTAAACCGGAATAATTTCATATAATTTTTACTAAAAGATTATATAAATATTAGGATATTAAAAATAAGAGAAACACTTCGTAGTCATATGCTATTATTCTTTAGTGAATATCTATTTTAGGTAGATATCGGTAATTAAATAATTATATTTGCACAAAAGAGGAGGATTAGGTATAGAGTTACGTGTTAGTGAGTAATACGAAGATATTGAAATAGTTACTGTTTCAAATATTTTACACTAAGCCTTTGCAATGCAGCAGGACGAGGGGCAGACAAAACTCCTCAGACACCGAGTTAGAGAAGGAAGGGGTTTATTCGGCTGGGGGCATCAGCAAGACTCCTGTCTCAAAAGCTGAACTCCCCGAGTGAGCAATTCCTGTCCCTTTTAAGGGCCCACAACTCTAAGGGGGTGTGTGTGAGAGGGTCGTGATTGATTGAGCAAGCAGGGGGTATGTGACTGGGGGAGGCAGGCACTGGTAATTAGATGAGAACAAAACAAGATAGGGATTTTCGAACCAGTTAGGTCAGGGGTTGATCTTTAACTACCAGGCCCAGGGTGCGGCGCCGGGCTGTCTGCCTGTGGATTTCATTTCTGCCTTTCAGTTTTTACTTCTTCTTTCTTTGGAGGCAGAAATTGGGCATAAGAAGATATGAGGGGTGGTCTCCTCCCTAAGCAGTATCTGCAGCAAAAAATAAGTACATAAATGTCTTCAGAATCTGGCACATATAGTACTTATTTATATATTTATATTTTCTAGCACAAGTGTGGTAGCTAATTTATTAATAAATTACAGAAACTCCTTATTTTATTTACTTAAGTTACTTACATTTTTTTCTAACTACATTTAATCATAAACTGATGTTATAAATCTAAATTATCTTTTGCAATTCTTCTTCTGCTTGTCTGATTGACTACATTTGACATAATTAATCATGTTTTCTTTGACAAAATCTCTTTACTGTTGTCTTGCATTGTAACACAACTATATATTTATTCGTGTGTGCATATATATTTATTTAATATATATTTATATAAATTATATAGATACAAATTTCTATAGATATAAAATCTTTGTTAGGTTTGTTTGAATAGTCTAGATTACTTTGTATTTTATCTCCAAGTTTTTCTCTGTTTTCTCCTCTATTATCAATTTTAAGTTGTAATTACTCAAAATTCTGCCAAGTTTCTTCTCACTTTTACGTTCTTTCTCTAATTAACATCATCTAATTTATACTGAGGGTCAATGATAAGCCATGAACCAAGTCATCTCAAAATTATCACACCTCTGAGACTACTAACTCAAACTTCCAAATCTCCAATTCTAATTTTTTAATCTGTGAAACCTCTATTGATAAAGAACTGCCACTCAAACTACTATATGATTTCAATGAGATCTCCATTTTGATGCCTTTACTTTTTCCGCATTTTTTGCCTAACAATAGATCAATATAGCAAGCTATATAATTGAGCTTTTGAATTGAAGTTCAATGAATTGAGTGTGTCCAACCCCTATCCCATTACACTTCTCCTGTCACATCAAAATACATGCCACTTCTCAAAGGTTTCTTCTCTCATAAGAGATAATATGCAAGTTCAAGTCAGAATTCCAAAAGGTCATCTAAACTTTCACATGCGTTTGTGTGAAGAGACCACCAAACAGGCTTTGTGTGAGCAATAAAGCTTTTTCATCACCTGGATGCAGGTGGACTGAGTCCAAAAAGAGAGTCAGCAAAGGGAGATGGGGTGGAGCCGTTTTATAGAATTTGGGTGGGTAGTGGAAAATTACAGTCAAAGGGGGTTGTTCTCTGGCTGGCAGGGGTGAGGGTCACCAGGTGCTCAGTGGGGGAGCTTCTGAGCCAGGAGAAGGTATTTCACAAGGTCATGTCATCAGCTAAGGCAGGAACCGGCCATTTTCACTTCTTTGTCATTCTTCAGTTACTTCAGGCCATCTGGATGTATAATGCAGGCTTGGACTCAGAGGCCTGACATTCTTGTCTTCTTATATTAATAAGAAAAATAAAACGAAATAGTAGTAAAGTGTTGGGGCTGTGAAAATTTGTGGTGGTGTATGGAGAGAGAATGGGCGACGTTTCTCAGGGCTGTTTTGAGTGGGATTGGGGGTGGCGTGGGAATCTAGAGTGGGAGACAGTAAGCTGAAGGAAGATTTTGTGGTAAGAGGCAATATTGTGGGGCTGTTAAAAGGAGCATTTGTCATACAGAATGATTGGTGCTGGCCGGGATACGGTCTTGTATAAATTGAGAAACTAAACAGAAGACACAGGGTCCTAATAAGAGAAGGAGAAAAACAGGTATTAAAGGACTAAGAATTGAGAGGACCTAGGACATCCAATCAGAGAATGCCCAAGGGGCTTCAGTGTAATTACTTGCTTGGTTGGTGAGTTTTTAGGCTCTATTCATGTTTTTGGGGCACAGTTCAAGTTGGGCTGGTGTCTGGAATGAGACTAGGGCCTAATAAAAAGGAGTGTCCACACAGGAACTCAAATGGGCTGTAACCTGTAGCAACCCGAGGACAGGCCCGAATTCTGAGAAGGGCAAGTGGTAAATTTCATGCACATCCATGTAAGAGACAAACAAACAGGCTTTGTGTGAGCAATAAAGCTTTTTAATCACCTGGGTGCAGGTGGGCTAAGTTCAAAAAGAGAGTCAGCAATAGAGGTGGGGCCGTTTTATAGGATTTGGGTAGGTAGTGGAAAATTACAGTCAAAGGGGGTTGTTCTTTGGCTGGCAGGGGCAGGGGTCACAAGGTGCTCAGTGGGGGAGCTTTTGAGCCAGGATGAACCAGGAGAAGGAATTTCAGAAAGTAATGTCATCAGTTAAGGCAGGAACTGGCCATTTTCACTTCTTTTGTGATTCTTCAGTTACTTCAGGCCATCTGGATGCATACATGCAGGCTTGGGTCCGGAGACCTGACATAAACAATCTCCATGTTCAGTACTTTTCACATTCCTATAAATTCTACATATTAAATATCTTTAATTCTAGCCACCTTCATTTAGGTCTACTGCAAGAATGTTAATCCAATGTTGATACTCATATTCTACAGAAATTAAATGAGCTTTGGTTATCCACATTTTCTCCTCACCCTTTCATGATTTCAATACATTCTTCTCACAGCAATTAAAGTCTTAAAATATAAACTATATAAAGTCATTTATTCAGATGCTTAATATTCTTTAATACTTTTCAGTTTCTCTTAAAATAAACTTCCAATATTTAAAAGGCCCTATACTCTTTTAAGCAGGCATTATTCATAAGAAACTGAGTTAGTTTGTGAATATTTTCTCCTGTAAAACTGCATTGGAGAAAAGTAAATTACTTCAGTTCAGCAACTACTTTATATGTAAAAGGGTAGTATTTTTAGAAATTATTAAATCAAGTTTGTTTGTTTGTCTTTCCGATTTAGCCTACAGAGGATTTCTAAGTGGTATGAAAGTACTCCTCTTTCCCAGAGATTTCAACAGAAATATTTTTTAAATTATGCTATGTCACACTTAGTACTATGGCTAAATATGGGCACAAAACCTTTTTATTAGCATCATTTATCCCAGATGAGAAAATGCTAAAAAAAATTTTTAAATTTAATAAAATCTCAATACTTTTCTAGCCTTGTGTATAGGAAACTGCCAATTCCATCCCAGCCTAGCTATTTGTTCTTCCTAGGGTAGGAGAAGAAGTGAATTTGAGAAGCACTTATGAAATTCACAGTTCAAAAGCACAGGCTTACTAAAAACTGAGGCTTAATCATAGGATGCTTCCCACTGCCATTCCTTAACACTACATTCCCAAAGACCTAAAAGGAACTTCCTTGTTCTTTTCACTCAGTGCTACAGTTTGGATTTATTGTGTTTCCTCCAGAATTCAGGTTGAAGTTTAATTCCCAGTGCAACAGCAGGAAGAGGTGAGGCCTTTAGGAAGTTATTAGAACAGGATGGCTCCACCCACATGAAGTGACAGGAAACACCTAAGACAAGGAAGGAGAGGAAAGCATGGGAGCTTGGTTAGCTGGGACCTGCTGGGAACCTAGAGAGACTCCCCAGTTTGGGGAAAAAGTAAGTGAGAGGACCCTAGCAGCCTGCATTCGTACCACAGACTCCTCCAATCCTAGGCACAAGAGACCCACTTTACCCTCAAAGCCCCTGAGAGTAACATAGGGAGCTGCCTGGAGACAGATGGCAGTGTCCAGAGAGAAAGCTAACGCTGCTTCTCACCTTTCCCTGAAGTCTTAAGCTACAGTGTGGCACTATGTCGAGAGCCCAGCTCCCACCAGGCAGAATCCTGCTTTGGAGTCCAACTACCCCTACAACTCCACATCCCTTGGGCTCCATAGACATTCCCTACCCCTGGACAAAATGGTGCCTGGCTGCTGCTTTCAGAGCTGAAATGCAAGCTACTGGCAGTGACCCAACTATCCCCAGTAGTGAGGCCATTATGCATTTACAAGCATAATGTAGGTTTCATTATAGGCAGTGGCAGGGTCGTCCTAAGGCCCCTGGTATAATATTTGGGTTAGAGCAACAGTGGCTGCAGCTGTAAGCAGGCAGTTGGGAAGTGTGTAGCTCAGTTATCACCCTGCTTGCAGCTATCACCTGCGTCCAAAATAAGTACTCCTCAACTGCCTGCCTACAGTTGCAGCCACTGCTGCACCAAGTCAAGCATTACACCAGGGGCCTATGCATTACCCTGCCACTGCCTATCATAGCTAGCAGCGACATGCACCACAAAGCGTGCTGAAGAAAGATCTGACTGGCTCAGGTCAGCACCATTTCCACTCAGCACCTGAACTTACCAATCAAGAGTCTGAGAATAGCCCTGCCTCGTCTGTCGCCATTAGTACTTTAATATTCATCCTAGGGGCCAGAGGGCAAGCCCACACAACCTGCCTCTACCACCACAGCTATCATTCATCCATATGTGCCACCTTCAGGCCTGGGGATATGCCCCCACCAAGCCTGTTGCAGCCACTGCCAACACAAACGCATACCACTTGGGAATGAGGTGGTTATCATACCAATGTTCCTACGACTGCTCATGCCATGCTCACTGCCCAGGGACCTGAAGGCCTGCCCAAACAGCCAGCTCTCTGCTGTCATTGCTGTCACCCAAGCAAGCTAGCTGGAGGCCTAAGAATTGGCCTACCTGAATCTGTTAACTTTGGTGCCACCATATGTTGCCCTGTGGCCCAAAGACAGGCTTACTCAGTCCACTACTTCTACCACTGGGATACAGAATGGGTCCACCTGCTGTCGCCTTCCCAAGAAAGGGGACATGGCCTCCACTAATAACCACATTCCAAGCCATTGAGGAAATCACAGGTACCATTAATGTTGTTTACAACCAAATAAATCATATGAATCCTGCACCACTGAATACACCTAGAATGAAAGTGAAAATGCCTTAAACAACGAACACAGTAGGTACATAATCAGGAAAAAGTCCTTCCCTATGAAGGCAAATTTGAAAAATTGAAGGTAGTGTCTGTTATACCAGATGGGACGATATTCATTTAAGGACATTAGAAACATAAAAAGCAAGAAGAGCCGGGCGCGGTGGCTCAAGCCTGTAATCCCAGCACTTTGGGAGGCTGAGAAGGGCGGATCACGAGGTCAGGAGATCGAGACCATCCTGGCTAACTCGGTGAAACCCCGTCTCTACCAAAAAATACAAAAAACTAGCCGGGCGAGGTGGCGGGCGCCTGTAGTCCCAGCTACTCGGGAGGCTGAGGCAGGAGAATGGCGTAAACCCGGGAGGCGGAGCTTGCAGTGAGCTGAGATCCGGCCACTGCACTCCACCCTGGGCGACAAAGCAAGACTCCGTCTCAAAAAAAAAAAAAAAAAAAAAAAAAAAAAGCAAGAAGATATGATGTCTCCAAAATAACACAATAATTATCCAGCTTTAGATAATAACAAAATTTATAAAATTCTGAAACTAAAATTCAAATATTAAAGAATTCAGTGAGATACATAAGAATGAAGATAAAAAATACAAAGAAATCAAAAATGCAATTCAGAATATAAATGAGAAATGTACCAAGGAGATGGATATCATTAAAAAGAACCAAATGTAAATTCTGAAACTGAACAATTCATTGATTGAAATTAAAAAAGAAGGCATTAGAAAATTTCAACAATAGACTGGGCCAAGGAGAAGAAAGAATTTTAGAACTTGAAGACAGGTCTTTTGAAATAATCCAGTCAGATGACGATACAGAAAGAAAACAAAGAATAATGAACAAAGATTATGTGACATATTGGATACCACAAACTGACCAAATATTTGAATTTTAAGTGTGCAGAAGGCAAAGTATAAATAAAAGAGATAGAACATCTTCTTAATGAAATTATAGCTGAGATTCTTTCAAGTCTAGCAAGAGATTAGATAACCAATACAGGAAGCTCACAGATCTCTGAATAGTTACAATTCCAAAAGGTCTTCTCTATACATTACAGTCAAACTGTCAAAAGTCAAATAGAAATTCTAAAAACAGCAAGAAAAACTGTCTAATCACTTATAAGGGAAGCCCTATAAGACTAACAGCAAATTTCTTGACAGAAACATTATAAGCTTGGAGAGAATGGAATGGTATATACAGAGTGCTGAAGGAAAAATTAAAAATGTCAGCCAAGGATATTATAACAAGCAAAGTTATGCTTCATTAAAAAAAAAAAAAAAGGAAACAAATATAGACTTGACTTGCTGAATGGGTAAAAAACCATGACCCAACTATATGCTGCAAGAAATTCTTCTCACCTTTAAAGGCACTTACAAATTGAAAGTAAAACAACAAAAAATGACATTCCATGCAAACAGAAACAAGCAGAAGTAGTTGTACTTATATCTGATAAAACAAGCCTTATATCAAAAACAGTAAAAAGAGAAAGATAAGCTTATTACATAATAATAAAGCAGTAAATCTACAAGGCAATGTAATCATTCTAAATATATACGAACCCACCACTGAAACACCCAGACATACAAAATGAGTAATATTAGACCTAAAGGGAGACTTAGAGTTCAAGGCAATACTTGACGAGGACTTCAAAGCCCCATGCTCAGCACTACAAAGATTATCTAGACAGAAAATTAACAAAGAAGCATTGAATTTAAAAAGCAATTTAGACCAAATGGACTTAATAGACATTCACAGAATATTTCATTCAACAGCTACAGAATATATCGCCTTCTCATCAGCACATGGAAGATTCTCCAGGATAGACCATAAGTTAGGAGACAAAACAATGCTTAACAAATTTTTAAAAATCGAAACATACCAAGCATCTTCTCAGAATACAATGTAAAAACATTAAAATCTACTAACAAGAGGAAATTTGGAAACTTCACAAACATATGGAAATTAAACAATATGCTCCTGAATGACCATTGTGTCAAGGAGGAAATAAAGAGGAAATCAAAAAAATTATTGGAACAAAAATATACATAAATACAACTTACAAAAACCTATGAGATACAGCAAAAATTGCACTAAGAGGGAATTTTATAGCAATAAATGTCTGCATCAAAAATGTAGAAATATTTCACACAAACGACCTAATGGTGAACCACAAGGAACTAGAAAAGCGAAAGCAAATCAAACACAAAATTAGTGAAGGACAAGAAATAATCATTCTCCATACATATTTATGTACATTTCACAACTTAAAATGTGAGCTCTAAAACTGAAAAGAAAAAAAACCTATAGGTAGTTGTAGCCTGAATGGAGACGACACTGATAGCATTATCTCTAATTTATTCACTTATCCATGTATTTATTTATTCAACCAGTCTGAACTGAGTGCTCACTATATGGTAAGCACTGACATAGGAGTAAAGGTAAAAAGATTTATTAGAATGAACCACCCTTCATCTGGAGAGGCCACTGTATGAATGAAAATGTTTCAGATAACCCCTGTATTTTCAAAAAAGAGAAAGAATAAACCTTGGCCAATATAGTGGTTGGAGTCCAGACTTAGAAGAAAAGCATGCCTTAGGAACCAGCAATCTCAAAGAGGGAAGATGATGTTCAACAAGGCAAAAGGGAACCCTAAGGTATTTCTCTTGAAGTTGATATTGAACTTAAATTGGCTTCTACAACTGTGGATGATAGCCACTAACATGAGACTAAAGTTTTCCATGATAAATGTGCTTTCAAGTGGAGGCTGGTTAGTTTCCTAGGACAATTTATTTTGTTTGAATATTCCATTTCTTATTCTGGTCAGGGGAATAGATTATCCTTTTTTCCCATATTGAAATGGCTTGAGGAAAGAAGGTAAATATTATTTCAATACAATAGGAAGATGTTGATTATTAATGTCACATCACATTCATCCATTACGTTTATGGGGTCAACAGCAAGAGGACAAATTATGTGTAAGAGTTATATATATATGTGCATGTATGTAAAACCAATTATTAAAATATGTTCTCTCATCCTCCTGTTGTAATTATACCTTCACACAAGTAAAATAAGGAAATTATGTAAAAAGCTATAATATTTATTTGAACAAAACTCAGCAAAATACCAGAGATCACTTAATTTATTATTTATGTTGCATGTTTGTTTCACTGAAAAGGCAGCAATACTTGAATGAATAATAAAATAAAAATAATATATTATATAACAATTTAATAATATGTTTTGTCCTCACAGTAGTAAACTCTTTGTTATAGTAAGAATGTTTACAGTTTGTATCCTACTAAAAGTGAATTTCTAAGAAATAAAAATAAATTTACATAAAAAGTGTACAAATTTGTATAGTTTTTTAATAAAATTATAGATTAAAGGAAGTGTAAAATTCAAACTTCAAAATTCTACTGGTCAATATTTATCTTGTTACTGATATAAATAATTGATATCATGAGATCAAAATTTCACCTAGAACTATACATATACATTTACAGTAGGAGGGATTGTTTAATATTACAATAGAGTTTCAATCACCTTGTGCGATTATTCTGAATACGGTGTAATTCTGGAGTATCACTGGAACCATGAATTAAAATAAAAGTGAAGAAAGAAAAAGGTTGCTCAATGCTGCTTGGTAATGATACTTGGTTATGCAGGAATCTGTGGTATTCATGCTGTGAAGAAGAATTTGACAAGTTAATTAATTTGTCTTTTCTCTTACCTAAAAGCTTGTGCTGCTCAGATTGTCTCCACACTCTGTCACAGTGCATTCTGTAGTGTAGGCAGCAGCACAATGTACAATTTTTTTTTTTTTTTAAATATTGAGACATCCTTTATTTCAAGGACAGGGGCAAGCGATGCAGTAAAGCATTACCCCGCTTCCAGAAAGGCATTTCTCACAGTGGCAGGCATTTAGGGTTGTGGTCCCACCATACCAACACTAACCATTGATTCCCAAGTGACAGAAGTACCCAAGTATACTTTATAAAATTGTGTGTGTGTGTGTGTGTGTGTGTGTGTGTGTGTGTGTCTGGGCGTCTGTGTGTAGTTATAAACAGTGGGTCCTCTAATGTACCAGCCAAGATCAGAGGCCTCTTATGCCCTGGTCTAAAGGAGATATTCATTGAGTTATATGTAAAGTGCATTAAAATCACATAAATGATATAATATTCTGGTTTGGGGAAAAGAGAGAAAGATACATAATTATTTCTTAGAAGTAAGGTAACTTCAGATGAATTTGGAGCATGGGAGTGAAGTATTGTTATTGAACCAAACTGGAGTCTGCTCCTCTGGCATAGCAATGCCAGACACTGACATCAGAATCGCAGTCACAGAAAGTTTTTGCAGGCACAAAGCAAGGAGAATGGTGAAGCTAATGCTTAAGACCTGAACTCCCCGTGAAGCTAATGCTTAAGACCTGAACAGGTTATAGGCAAAATCATAAATCAATACTTGTGAGATATCTGAAATGGGGACCCATGGGTTATAGGTGGATTCAAAGGTTTTCTGATTTGCAACTGGTTCACGAGGTGAAGTTTTGTTTAAAAAAATTGAGATGATCAGAAAAAAAAAAAAGTTGTTTCTGGGGTATGACCTCCTCTAGGCCCCCGAGGAGGGAATTTAGTATTCAGGAAAGAATGACAATCTGAGTTCAGTCCTCAGCTCCCCCTTATCTGAGGTTGACATGCCAGTGGATTCATTTTCTGGGGGTTCAGCTTTCTGAAAAAAAAAAAAGAAAAAAATCTGAGGGATTGATTTTAAAATGTTACCTTTAGTTTCTGCAGAAGAACCAAACACCCTGTGATTCTACCTTCTTTGGCTATACTTTTAAGCAACTTTTACCTTATTACTTATTTCACAGCTTATTTGCTCTTCAGGCATGCTAGGTGCCTGAAATTTCTCTTAAAGGAACTCAAGGTTTTCATTATTTCCATGTTTGGAGGGCCTCCAGGTCCCTAAGAGGTGTCCCTGCTCCATCTCATTATCTACAGAACTGAACAAGCAATATATAAAATATTTACTAAACCACTGCCCCCAACTTTTTTGGCACCAGGGACCAGTTTCATTGAAGACAATTTTTCCACCGACTGAATGGAGGGGATGTTTTCAGGATGAAACTGTTCCACCTCAGATCATCAGGCATTAGATTCTCATAAGTAGCACACAATCTAGATCCCTCGCATACACCATTTACAATAGTGTTTTTGCTCCTATGAGAATCTAATGCTGCCACTGATCTTTCAGAGGGCAGAGCTCATGTGGCAATGTCCACTCACCCACCCCTCACCTCATGCAGTGTGACCCAGTTCCTAATAGGCCTCAAAACAGTAAAGATCTGTGGCCTGGGGTTGGAGATCCCTCTACTAGACAATCTTTGCCTCTGAGGATTTCATTAGCTCTTTTCAGAGCCACATGACAGTATTTACTTAGATAATTTATCTTATAGTAAATCAAACTTTAAATTTTTTATCCATGTAAGAAATTCGTAGATGCTATATTTGAATGGTTATAAATATATATACATACACACACAGACACACACACACACACTGGCTATATGTAAATACAAAGAAAAAATAAAGATTTAGTCCAATGCTATGGTTTGAATGTGTCCTCTGAAGTTCATAGGTTGGAAATTTTATCTTCAATGCAGCAACGTTGAGTGGTGGATGCTTTAAGAGATGATTAGGTCATGGGTGCCCCACCCTCATGCATGGATTAATACTGTTATTGCAGTAATTGGTTAATTATTGCAAGAGTGCAGGAGTGGGTTTCTGAAAAAAGGATAAATTTGGTTGTCCCCCCTTCTCTCTTTCTGTCTCTCTCTCTCCTCCTTAATCTCTCTGTCTGCCATACATCATCTTTTTCTATTCCACCTCTCTAACTTCAGATAATGCTGCAAGAAGATCCCACAAGGTGTGACTCCTTAATCTTAGACTTCTCAGCCTCCAAAACCATGAATCAAATTAATTTCTCTTTATTATAAATTACTTGACTTCAGGCATTCTGTTACAGTAGCATAAGACAGACTAGGATGTTTAACTTATATAGTTTAAAGATTAGAACATTGAATTTTAGATAAATGAATAGATTCACACAAGAATATCCAGAAAATTAATGCTACAACAATGGCAAAATCTGGATCATCTTAACCCTTAAGTCTAAAATCTCTATTGAATTCACAACTATATTATGCTTTAAAGAACACTAATATCTGGGAAAGCTATTTTTACAGGCATAGAGTAATTAATATGCTACCTGTCCTATGTAGGTGACATCTGTGAAATATTTTCCTCATTTCTAATAAGTTGATATGTTGCATATAATTATTATACAATAAATTATTTGTGATCAAACACCATAAGGAACAATGACAAGAGCTAACCAAAAAAAAAAAAGAAAACTGCAACAAGGCAAAACTGCTAAAAGCAGTGCTATGAGCAGATCTCAAAAGAAACCAAGAGAGTAAATGAAAATCAGGAAAAAACTGAAGAGCTAGAAATACTGCAATACACAGAGAAGATGCAGTTATAAACTGGAGAGATGTAATTCCTTAGTGTACCTTTGAAAATGTACATTGAATTATGAAGAATAATGTATACATTTTTCAAGAAAATATAGCTAAAACTTTTAAACAGTTAAAATTTTTCTTCAACATTTCCATGTCAAAATTATGAGCTAATCAAAGCTAATGTAAAGCAAAAATAGAATCAAACTCTGTCATTGATTTGAAGCCAAGACGGCAAACTAGACATGGAAAGGAAGAGCTTTTTCCATCAATAGGCTAGACTATCAAAAAGACTAGAACACCACTAAGAGATCTTCAGAAAAATGGCATTGATAGTGGACTGAGGGAGAACTCAGAAATGACTGAAAGGGGAGGATGCTGGGAGTCCTGCACAGGGATGTCAAGCACCAGGATTCATTTTTGTCCTTGAGTGGCTCCTGGTGAATGGTTGAATAAAACAGGTGTGGGGTGGCCAACTCTTGACATAGACTTGGGAATCTTAGCTGCAGGAAATCACACTTAGCTGAATGTTTGAGCTGGCAGCAAGAGCTTCCAGGAGAGCTGGCAGAGATAGAATCCCAGGCTATATGGATCCCAGAGAATTTGGTGCAGGAACAGTGTTTTTTAATCAACTCAGCTAAACAAAAATAAAGAAAAAAAATCTTAATGAAGAAAACCTCTGAGAAATATGGGATTATGTCAAATGACCAAACCTAAGACTTACTGGCATCCCAGAAAGGGAGGGAGAAAGAGGAAGCAATCTGGAAAAGATATTTGAAGATGTTGTTCAAGAAAATTTTCTCAACCTCACTGGAGAGGTTGACATGCAAATTCAGGAAATGTATAGAACTCCAGTAAGATACGATACAAGACAATTATCCCCAAGACACAAAGTAATAAGATTCTCCAAGGCTAATTCAAAACAAAAAGTATTGAAAGCAGTAAGAGAGAAGGAGCAGAACATATACAAAGGAAACCCCATCAGACTAAGAGTGGACTTTTAGCAGAAACCTTACCAGCCAGAAGAGACTGGGGGCCTATATTCAGCATCCTTAAAGAAAAGAAACTCCAATGAAGAATTTCATCTCCACCCAAATGAAGTGTCATAAGAAAAAGAGAAATAAAATCATTTTAAGACAAGCAAATGCTAAGGGAATTATTTAACACCAGACCTGCCTTATAAGAGATCGTGAAGGGAGTGCTAAACATGGAAGTGAAAGGCTATTACCTGCCAAAACAAAAACACACTTAAGTACATAGTCCACTGATGCTATAAAACAATTATGCAATGCAGTCAACATAACAATCAGCTAACAACATGATGATAGGATCAAATTCTCACATATCAAGAATAACCTTGAATGTAAACAGGGTAAATATCCCACTTAAAAGACAGAGTGGCAAGTTGGATAAAGAAGCAAGACCCAACTGTTTGCTGTCTTTGAAAGACCCATCTCACATGCAGTGGCACCCACAGGCCTAAGAAAAGTGATAGAGAAAAATCTATCAAGCAAACAGAAAATAAAATAGAGGAGTGATTGCTACTCTTATTGGACACAAAAGAGACTTTAAATCAATAACCATCAGTAAGGACAAAGAAGAGAATTACATAATAATAAAGAATTCAATATCACAAGAAGACTTAACTGTCCTAACTATATGTACCCAACAGTGGAGCATATAGATTCATAAAACAATATTTAGAGGTCTATAAAGAAACTTATATATAGCTACACAATAATAGTGAAAGACTTTAAAATTCCATTAACAGGATTTATTAAGGTAGAAAACTAACAAAGATATTCAGGAACTAAATCCAACTCTTGTATTACTCTGTTTTCATGCTGCTGATAAAGACGTACCTGAGACTGGGAAGAAAAAGAGGTTTAATTGGACTTACAGTTCTACATGGATGGGGAGGCCTCAGAATCATGGCACGAGGCAAAAGGCACTTCTTACATGGCAACCACAAGACAAAAATTAGGAAGAATCAAAAGTGGAAATCCTGGTAAAGCCATCAGATGTCGTGAGACTTATTTGCTGTCACAAGAAAAGCACAGGAAAGACAGGCCCCCAGGATTCAATTACCTCCCCCTGGTCCCTACCACAACATGTGGGAATTCTGGGGAATACAATTCAAGTTCAGATTTGGGTGGCGATACAGATAAACTACATCATTCCACCCCTGGCTCCTCCAAATCTCATGTTCTTACATTTCAAAATCAATCATGCCTTCCCAACAGTCCCTCAAACTATTAACTTATTTCAGCATTAACCTGGAAGTCCACAGTTCAAAGTCTCATCTGACAAACGCCAAGTCCCTCCCGCCTATGAGCCTGTAAAATCAAAAGCAAGTTTGTTACTTCCAAGATACAATGGGGTTATAGGTATTGGGTAAATACAACTGTTCCAAATTGGATAAATTGGCCAAAAAAAATGGGTACAGGGCCCATGTAAGTCCGAAATCCAGCAGGGTAGTCAAATATTAAAGCCCCAAAATGAGCTCCTTTGATTCCAGGTTTCATATCTAGGTTACACTGATGCACGAGGTGGGTTCCCATGGTCTTGGGAAGCTCCACCGCTGTGGCTTTGCAGGGTACAGCCTCCCTCCTAGCTGCTTTCTTGGGCTGGTGTTGAGTGTCTGTGGCTTTTCCAGGAAAACTGTGCAAACTTTCAGTGGATCTACCATTCTGGGGTCTGGAGGATGGTGGCATTCTTCTCACAGATCCAAAGGTAGTGCCAGAGTGGGGACCCTGTGTGGGGGCTCCAACCTGACATTTGCCTTCTACACTGTCCTAGCAGAGGTTCTCCACGAAGGCCTCACCCCTGCAGTGAAATTTTGCCTGCATGACCAAGCATTTCCATACATCTTCTGAAATCTAGATGGAGGTTCCCAAACCTCATTTCTTGACTTCTGTGCACCCAAAGGCTCAACACCACATGGAAGCTGCCAAGGCTTGGGGCTTCCACCCTCTGAAGCCACAGCCTGAGCTGTATTTTGGCCCCTTTCAGCCATGGCTGGTGCAACTGGGACACAGGGAACCAGTCCTTAGGCTTCATACAGCACAGGGACTTCAGGCCCGGCTCACAAAATCACTTTTTCCTCCTGGGCCTCTAGGCCTGTGATGGGAGGGGCTGTGGTGAAGGTCTCTGACATGGCCTGGAGATGTTTTCCCCATGATCTTGGGGATTAACATTAGGGGCCTTCCTACTTATGCAAATTTCTGCAGCCCACTTAAATTTCTCCACAGAAAATGGGTTTTTCTTTTCTATCACATAGTCAGGCTGCAAGTTTTACAAATTTTTATGCTCTGCTTCCCTTATAGAACTGAATGCCTTTAACAGTACCCAACTCACCTCTTGAATGCTTTGCTGCTTAGAAATTATTTCCAATAGGATCGGGTGCAGTGGCTCACTCCTGTAATTCCAGCACTTTGGGAGGCCAAGGCAGGCAGATCATGAGGTCAGGAGATCGAGACCATCTTGGCCAACATGATGAAACCCTGTCTCTACTAAAATACAAAAAGTTTTCAGGGTATGATGGTGGGCACTTGTAGTCCCAGCTACTCAGGAGGCTGAGGCAGGGGAATCGCTTGAACCAGGGAGTCAGAGGTTGCAGTGAGTTGAGATTGTGCCACTGCACTGAAGCCTGGCAACAGAGATTACATCTCAAAAAAAAAAAAAAAAAGAGAGAGAGAAAGAAAAATTATTTCCACCAGATACTCTAAATCATCTTTCTCATATTCAAAGTTCCGCAAATCTTTAAGGCAGGGGCAAAATGCTGCCAATCTCTTTGCTAAAACATTATCCATCACCTCTACTCCAGTTCCCAACAAGTTTCTCATCTGCAATTGAGACTACCTGGGCCTAGATCTTATTGTCCATATTGCTGTCAGCATTTTCAGCAAAGTCATTCAACAAATCTCTAGTAAGTTCCAAACTTTCCCACATTTTCCTATCTTCTTCTGAACCCTCCAAACTGTTCCCACCTCTGCCTATACCCAGTTCCAAAGTTGCTTCCACATTTTGGGGTATCTTTTCAGCAACACTCCACTCTGCGGGTACTGATTTACTGTATCAGTTCATTTTCACACTGGTAATAAAGACATACACAAGACCAGGAAGAAAAAGAGGTTTAATTGGACTTAAAATTTCACGTGGCTTGGGAGGCCTCAGAATCATGATGGAAGATGAAAGGCACATCTTACATGGCGGTGACAAGAGAAAATAAGGAAGATGCAAAAGCAGAAACCCCTGATAAACCCATCAGATCTCTTGAGACTTATTCATTATCACAAGAATAGCATGGGAAAGACCCCCATGATTCAATTACCTCTCCCCCTGGGTGGCTTCAACAACACTTGGGAATTCTAGGAGGTACAATTTACGTTGTGATTTGGATGGGACCACATCCAAACCATATCAACACTTCACCAAATGGACTGAACAGCCATCTGCAGAACACTCCACCCAACAACAGAATAGATGTTGTTCTCATCTGCATATGGCACATATTCTAAGATTGACCACACAATCAGGCATAAGGAAATTCTCAACACACTACAAAAGAAAATTCAAAATTATACCAACCACACTCTTGGAATACAGCACAATCAAAATAGAACTCAATATCAATAAGATATTTGAAAACCATACAATTGTATGGAAATGAAGCAACCCACTACTGAATGAGTTTTGGGTCAACAACAAAATTAAGACAAAAATCAACAAATTCTTTGAAACTAATAAAAGCAAAACTACAACCTACAAGAATCTCTGGGGCATATCGAAAGCAATGCTAAGGAGAATGTTTACAGTGCTAAATGACCCTATCAAAAAGTTATAAAGATCTCAGATTAAACACCTAACATTAACCATAGAAGAACTAGAGAATCAAGAGCAAACCAACCCCAAAGCTAGCAGAAGAAAATAAATACCCAAAATTAGAACTTAATGGAATGAATATTGAGACATGGAAATTCATACAGAAGATCAACCAAAACAAAAGTTGATTTTTGAAAGAATAAATAAGATTGTTAGACCACTAGCTAAACTAATGCAGAAAAAAGATATAACATACAAATAAAAAGAATCAGAAATTTAAAAGGGGACATTACCACTGACCCCACAGAAATACAAAGAACCCTCACAGACTATTATGAACACCTCTGTGCACACAAACTGGAAAGTCTAGTAAAAATGGACAGATTCCTGGAAACATACAGCCTCTCAATGTTGAACTGTGAAGAAATTTAATTCTTGACCAGACCAACTGGCTCTGAAATTGAATCACCAGTAAAAACCTAACAACCAGAAAAAGCCCTGGACCAAATGTATTCACAGCCAAATTCTATCAGACATATAAAGAAGAACTGATACCAATCCTACTAAAACCATTCACCAAAAAACAAGCGGGGGTGGGGGGAACTCCTCCCTGATTCATTCTATGTGGCCAGCATCATTCTGATATCAAAACCTGGCAGAAGCACAATGAAAAAAGAAAACTACAGGCCAATGGTCCCCATGAACACAGACGCAAAAATCGTCAACAAAGTACTAGCAAATAGAATTCAGCAGCACTTCAAAAAGTTAATCCACCACAATCTAGTAGGCTTTATTTGTAGGATGCAAGGTTGGTTCAAAATACACAAATTAACAAATGCGATTAATCACATAAACAGAACTTTTAGTTTAGTTTAGTTTTTGTTTGTAAAAAATGTGACATGATCATCTCAATAGAGCATAAAAGGCTCTGGACAAAATTCAACATCCCTTTGTATTAGAAACCCTCAACAAAACAGGCATCAAAGGAACACACCTAGAAAAGGAAGGACTATCTATGACAAACCACAGCCATATCATACCAAATAAACAAAAGCTGGAAGCATTCCCTTTGAGAACCAGAAAGGACAAAGAGTCATACTTTCATTCCTATTCAACATAGTACTGGAAGTTCTAGCCAGAGCAATCAGACAAAAAAAACTTAAAGGCATCCAAATAGGAAGAGAGGAATTCAAACTATCTCTCTTGATGATGAAATGATCTGCACCTAGAAAACCCTACAGTTTCTGCTCAAAGACTCCTAGAGCTGATAAACACTTCATAAATTTTCTAGATACAAAATCAATGTACAAAAATTGCAGTGTATCTATACACCAATAACGTCCAAGCTGACAGCCAAATCAAGAACACAGTCCCGTTCACAATAGCCCCCAAAAATAAAATAAAATACTTAGGAATACATTTAAACAGGCAGACAAAAGACCTCTACAATGAGAATTCCAAAATACTGCTGAAAGAAATCAGAGACAACACAAATAAAAATATGTTTATGCTGATGGATAGAAAGAATTAATATTGCTAAAATTACCACATTGCCAAAAAGCAAATTATAAATTCAATATTATTCCTACCAGAGTATCAATCATTTATTTACAGAATCAGAAAAAAATCATTTTGAAATTCATATGAAACTAAAAGTATTCCAAATAGCCAAAGCAATTTTAAGGAAAAAATAATAAAGCCTAAGTCGTAACACTATCCAAGTTCAAACAATACTGCAAGGTTACAGTAAAAAAAACAACATGGTACTACTACAAAAACAGACATATAAACCAATAGAACATGTTAGAGAAGACAGAAATAAAGCTGCACACCTACAACCATATGGTCTTCAATAAAGTTAGCAATAACCAGCAATGGGGAATGGAATCCCTTTTCAATAAATGGTACTGGGATAATTGGCTAGCCATATGCAGAAGATTGAAACTAGACCCCTTTCTTTCACGACATATAAAAATCAATCCACCATGGATTAAAGATATAAAATATAAAACTATAAAAATCCAAGAAGAAAACCCAGGTAATATTTACCCTGGACATAAACCATGGAAAATATTTCATGATTAAGACTCCAAAAGCAATTACAAAAAAAAAATGGAAAATATATACCTATCAACAGTGGACTAAATTAAAAAAAAAATGTAGTACATACACACAATTGAATAATATGTAACCACTAAAAAAAGAAATAATGTCCTTTGCAGCAGTATCAATGCAGCTGGGGCGGATAATCCTAAGCAAATGAACACAGGAATAGAAAACTAAACACCATGTGTTCTTACTTATAAGTAGGAGCTAAACTTTGAGTACACATGGACACAGAGGAATAATGTACACAAGGACTTACTTGAGGGTGGGGTGTAGAACGGGGTTAGCAGTGAAAAACTATCTATTGGCTACTATGCTCAGTGTTGGGGTAACAAAATAATATGTATACCAAATGTCAGTAACATGTGATTTACCCCTGTAACAAGCCTGTACATGTACCCAAAAACCAAAAATAAAAGTTGGAAGGAAAACAAAACGCCCGTGGACAAAATGATGTTTTTTAAGAAAAGACAAAACACTGTCACTTTTAACTTTGTAGTTTTTTAAAAAAAGATGTTTATTAGTATCATGTAAATTCATAAAACAGTAATATTAGTAAAATGTGATTTAAGATAATTGTAGATATTTTCCAAAACAGTTATTATACCTGGTGTCATTTATACTGGACAAATATTTACAGACAAATCTTTTAAATAAGCAAGTTATGTACGATATCAGTTCCTATGAATTTCTCAGTGAGAATATTAACAAATGTTACTAAAGCTATTTTACACTGTCCAATGTCCTAATACCTTGAAATTAAATTATGTGTATTAATATCTTCCAACAGTGAAAATGTATACTTAGGAGAAATATGTTACAATGAATGTCTATATAATTCAAAATGTGAACTGCTAAAAAATTTACTCAAATTCAGAAATATGATTGAATTTTTGTTGTCAACTATGCTTATAACACGTTCCCTGGTATTTAATGAATAGGGTCATTGTAACTACTCAATTAGTATGCTATATGAATACATAATATTTTAATAATTACAGTGATTAGACAATAAGCAATTACTCTCTACCTGTCTTAAAAACTAAGAAATTCTAACTGACTAACTGCATTTTATCTATTAACTTAGATCTTTCTTTCTCAAATTTTAATGTAGAGGTCAAATAGTTCATATGTATATGTAGTTTACATTAACTTTAGATACTATTATATTTGTGATTTTTGAGTTTATGTATAGACAAATTGTATTGTTCTTCAGTGCAGATACTAGTAATAGCAATCATCTTGAAAAAAACTCAAATGCTCTGTTGAATAAGAAATTTCTTTCTTGTAATGCATGGTATGCAATCGAAAAGCTGTTATAACATTATACCATCAGAGCAAGAAGAACCTTAGAGACCAGGTAGTCCAACCCCCTCATTTTACACATGCAGCTGCGGGACCTCCGAGAGGGCAAGTGACTTGCCAGAGGTGACGGTACCAACAGTTAGTGACTGAGCTAGAAACAGGGCTCTGTATTCCCAGTGTTATGTCAATGCTCTCTTTGCAAATGTTTCTTAACGAACTTTATAGCCTCCAGTCATGCTCACAACCTATCCATTCCTGACACTGCTGCCAGAATGATCTTTCATGAATACAAATCTGACCAACTTATTCCCCTGCTTAAAAGCCTTTAATCGGCCTTATCATTCACAGAAGAGACTTCAAGTTTCTTAGAACTGACTAGAGGATTCTGACATCTGTTTGATTTTCTACTTTATTCTCTCACTAATTCTTAGAATCTAGAACCTGACGCCTGCAAATGCATCATACTTTCTTTATCCCAAAATGATTTTGAATTTCTGTGAAGCTAAGAGCAAACTGTTTTTTTCCTTCTCTATTTTCTCTGATTCATCGAACATCTGTGACACCAGATGTGTGGGTGCTAACTAGCTGGACATTCTCAAGTTCAATTCAATTCTGTAACTATTTACCTGGAGATATCATCAGATTCCACAGGTTAATGGCTCAATCCCACAAGACTGCTCCCAATTCAGATACCAGTCACAAGCAGAAGGTTGTAGCCTGTGCTTCTGAACAATCAGCTGTAAACCACATTTTTCACAATGTCTTGCGTGGATTTGATTATTTTGATAGAATGGCTCACAGAGCTTAGGGCACCGTTTTAGTTACATTTACCAGTTTATTCGAAAGTATATTACAAAGAATACAGATAAATGGCCAGATGGAAGAGATACACTGGGTGAGGTTATGTGGGAAGAGGCCTGTAGCTTCTGTGCCTTCTTCAGTACACCACCCTCAAAGCATGTCCACATGTTAAGCTATCTGGATGCCCTCTGAACTTCATCTTTTTGTGATTTGGAGGAAGCTTAATTAACTAGGAATGGCTGATATATTATGGGCAATTGGTCAACTCAACCTTCAGCTTATTCCCTTGTGGATGTTGAGGGTTGATTCTTAATGTCTCAAACCCCTAATCATGCCTTGTTCTTTCTGGTGACCAGCCCCCATCCTGAAGTTCTTTAGGGGCCTCAGCCACCAGGCATGTCATTAGCATATGAAAGACACTCTTATAACTCCAGACTTTCCAAGGGTTTAAGGAGATATATATTAGTAAACAGGGAAGACCAAACAAGTATTTCAAAATATCACAATTTTAAAGGGCCATCTCCTTATTATCTCATTTTATTGTTAGATAGCAACCTTCAGAAACAGATTTTTGATTTTGTAAAATAGAAGATATTTGGGCAGGGTGCAGTGGCTCAAGCCTGTAATCCCAGCACTTTGGGAGGCCGAGACAGGCAGATCACGAGGTCAGGAGATCGAGACCATCCTGACTAACACGGTGAAACCCTGTCTCTACTAAAAAATACAAAAAACTAGCCAGGCAAGGTGACGGGCACCTGTAGTCCCAGCTACTCGGGAGGCTGAGGCAGGAGAATGGTGTAAACGCAGGAGGCAGAGCTTGCAGTGAGCTGAGATCTGGCCACTGCAGTCCAGCCTGGGAGACAGAGCGAGACTCCATCTCAAAAAAAAAAAAAAAGAAGATATTTGTGTTGCTCAAATATATATAACTGATTATTGACTGCTTGAAAAGGAAAACCTACATCATTTTTCTCTTGGTATCTTCACAATGATTACCATAATTACTAACAGAAAAATCAAAAACATTAATTTATTAATATAATAAACTTCACATTTAAAGTAGTTATACATAAATTTAGATTTCACTAAGAACTTGATTCTTAAGTAAAATCAATGTATATCATTTTTTTAATTAAAAAAAAAAAAAACGTTTACTTTCACAGGTCAGACACCCTGTATGGGTACTGTGTAAGCAAGGTATGAGGCCAGTTTTACAAGAAGCTCTTGTTGACTCTGTAAGTCAAATTTGATTCCTTAAAGAAACTCACCTCATTCCAGTAAAAGCCTTGGTAAAATAACCAGTGTCTCCAATTATGTCCTGTTACAAAAGAAAATTAATTCTTATTGCTCTTATGCAAATAAGTATATTGCCATAAATCGGTAATACTCATAAATAGTTTTCAAATTTGGAGGAAATCTGACAAAGAGAAATATGCTCCAAATTTTATTCATAGGAGTGTACTTTACTCATCTGTTAAAAGCTGTGAATAGAAGGATTATTTCATTTAGTTCATTCCCACAGTTAATTCCTGTTCTGCTTGATATTCACAAAAATTTCAGCTCTCCATGAGAATCCTGAAAGTTTTTTCTCCATTCTAATGGAGAAATTTCTGAACTTATCAGAAATGGGCAATTCAGAGCAGTAGTTAGTGTCCTATCATTGATTATATAACCATCTCTTAAGGATGATTAAAACAAGACAACAATTGTCTGTGGATAACAAGAAGTCTTAAGAAAGTAACAGTCAAAGACACAATTGACAAGGAAATTTGTTACCTCTTTGGCACACAATAATTTAACATAACAACTATAATTATTACTGATAACATATACTAAGTTATATTAGAATCACAGGAGTTTTGTATAATTTGGGGACATGTACCATTAACACATTTATAAAGAGCAGATAATTTTGTAATAAAAATCTGTTGTGCTTTTATTCTAATGTTTGATTTATGGAAAAACTGAAAATACCCCTTTAACATTAGCCAATATACATACAAATCTCTTTACAAGGTTAATTTTCAGTAACATTCCAAAACTTGCTTAAACCTTCAGGTTTATCGTATCTAACCTAACACAATCCTTTAGACTACTAAACTAGGCAAAAAATACTCACATTCCTAAGATTTATTATAAACTTTTACCAAAAGCATATTTTAATTTTCTTACATGGCTTGCATGTAAAACTATTTTTCCAGTAGTCTCAAGTACATGTTACACTGTTAACTCTTAGAATTTTACTTTTGGTGAAAAACTTGACCAGCGAGTGATTCTAATTATGTACTAGCTTTGGAGTCTCGGACACCAGACAGAAGTGCAGATAAGATTTGACTCTTTCTAGCATAGCTAGGGGGCATGATTAACTTTGTATGCCCCCAGGTCTTACCAAGCTTTAAAGCATGCAAGTTTTACAGTTCAGAGCCATAATAGTTTATGACCTTAAAGCATTTACTAGACCTAATACCCTTTAAAAGTACATTTTTATAAATTATCTTTCACAAATCTTTGTATAACTTACACATACCATCTGTGACATGCTTGGACTTTCTAATTTCCCCTAAACAGCTCTTTTTTTAAACAGTCATTTTACTTTAGGAAAATAATTTACCATACATGATTCTTTCTCACATAACATCTTTTTTCCTTTATAATGTTTTTTACAAAAATACCTCTTTACCTTTATAACCCTTGAATTAGACAAAAGTCATTTTCCTTCTGTTAGGAAGCTATGGTTTGTATTGCATGTTGCTGTGTGAGTTTTGTGAAGGGGGAGCAGATAAGGAGGTTATCTATGTATTGTAGAAGTTATCACCCCTCAAGAAATTGCTTAATTAGGTTTTTGTTTGGGCTTGTCTGGATAAGAGTGGGCTATTTCTAAACACCTGAGGTAGAATTGTCCAGGTAAAAGTCATTGGTTAAAGATTTAGGTAGCTTTCCCAGGTGTAAATAAAAAATGAAATTCTAAGACCTCCCCTCCTCCTCCACGTCTCAACCATCTGAATGGACTTTCTCCTCAGCCAGGGCTGTTTTATAATTTAACCTGAAAGACTGTTTCAGGCCATGACAGGAAGTGGCAATTGAACATGCCTCATTATACCTTTCTGGCATTAACATCAACACAGACTTTAAGTCTGATAAGAAACATTTTACAACCTATTCTCTCTGTTGCCTACTATCTTCATGAAGACTTTGTCTGCAAATAAAAACTTCAGTCTCCACAACCTCTTCTCTTAACCCAGATATTACTTTCTATTGATCCCAGTGATGAGAGATATTTCTCAGTCCCTGTGCTAAGTGAGGACCTCCACGGCCAGTGACACACCCTTGCCCCAGCCCTGTTGGGCCCCAAGACTGCTGCTGGAGGTGCCTCGCCCACTAGGCCTACCTGTGTTATAGATTGTACCTGTGTTTGCCAGTTCCCAAGCCCTTGTCCTGCACCCGAGAAGAATGAGGTTACACTGACAATTAGAAGAGTGAGGATGGGTGGTGAAGAATTTTATTGAATGATGAAGAGCTGTCAGCAAAGAGGGGATGTAATGGGTGGTCCCCCATCCCAGCAGTTGGGTGGGTTTCTTTCTCAGTGTGGCTAGGTGTGGGGCTTTTTATGGACTTGGAATGGGGGGTGTACGACAATTGGTTTGTGAGTAGGAAAAAAAGGTTAAGCAAAGACACTACTCAAAGGTGGGCACAACAGTGTAGAAAACCATTTAGGACAGGGTAGGTAAATGTAAAATAGGTGAAGAGTGGGGATCAATCAGAAGAAAGCATGCCAAATGGGAAGTCAGGTTCTCAGTCCAGTCTGTAGATTTGACTTATAGCTTGGCTTTCAGGCTTTAAACTGTCTTTGGATTGGAGGTGGGGATTCATCAGGGACTCACTCCTATGTGCCTAGGCATTTGTCTGCCTCTTGTGCTATCACCGGGTCTTTAGATAAATTCAACAAATTGTCAAGTATAAAATTTTTAAATCTACCTATAAGCTGAAGCCCCCCCCCCCTTGTTCAGAGTTGTCCCAGCTTTCTGGACCAAACCAATGTATTTCTTACATGTATTTGATTGAATTCTCATTGTCTCCCTAAAATGTATAAAACCAAGCTGCACCCTGACCACATTGGACACATGTTCTCACAACTTCTTGAGGGCCGTGTCACAGGCCATGGTCATTCAAATATTTTAGAGTTTGATTTTTCATTGACAGAGGAGAAATAAGGATATTAAAGAAAAAGACAATTTAGAGGTTGGATACACATTGAGCAATCACCCTTGTTGAAAAGTATATTTTTGCCCCAAGGGGTGTAAATATTTTCTTTTGGAAGGAGTAAGTGCCATTTGTTCCCATTACCCAAAAAGATTTGGAGGAGCTGCTTAGAGAAGGATATGAACACAGACTATGCAGCTCTTGAACCCAAAAGGTGAACTTATAATTTTACTTGCTGCTTCCAGAGTTGATCTTGACTTTGTTCTGTTGATGAAGATGTCCAATCTGGGAACAGGCTGGAGCCAAGAGTCCCTTCCGCTTAAGGCTATCAAGTTTTGGTATTCTGTCCTGAGGGTCCTTCAGCCCTCAGGGCAGTCCCGTTCCAAAGACAAAGCTTGTGGCAGAGGGAGGGTATTTTCCCGTTTATCCCATTGATACAGTTTGCCTTCTAGTGGCCTGCTTCTGGCACAAATGGCAGATACTTGGAGAGTGTCCTTAGGACAGCCTGAAGCGGGTGGGTGGACTTACATGGCAGCCAATAGTTAAGCCTGCCTCTCACCTTTTTTCCCTTTTCCTTAGCCCTTCACTCCTTATTCAACTCTCGGTTATAAAAGACCGAGGAGGCTAATCTGAGGACCTCATTCACAGGGGCACTGGATTCCAAAGCTGACTGTTGTAATTTCCTTCTGATTCACTTTTTAGGTCAAACAGTATTACAAAGTAAAACTAATTTTTGTGTATTAAAGTTTGGGGGAATCAAGCTTTCCTAGTTTGGGGTGATGTCTCTGAGGGGCATGTCCTGTGGTATATGCAATCACCAGCTGAGAAGAGAAAACAGAAGAGAAAAAAATGAAAAAAGATGGTCTCCTCTCAGCCTGGGACCAACCTTCACCTCTGTCCTATGGGTCTTTTTCACCTGTGGCCTTGGGCTGGCCTATATCCTTGTCTCTGTGACCTTATAGTGACTCTTGCTTGGAGCATTCTAGCAACAAAATGATTATCGCTTTTCTCAGATTCTCATTTCCTATGTTCTTTAAGTAGATGAGAAGCCTGTTTTTCAGCTAATTGCTACAAGGGGCTGGACCACCTTTCTTCTGAACATAAACTGAAAGTCTTAATGCATATTGAGAAGGGTGTGGAAGTGATTAGAGAAATGGAGGCTACAGAATGAAGTGGGAGGAAGCTAGAGGAACACTCATGGAAAGCCTTCATATGCTCACAAAAGCAGCAGCCCTTATATTGGAGAGGGCAATGTTTATGTGTCCTCTTGGCATAAAGTAGTAACCTCAGGAGGAGGATGTAGGGCTTCCCATAAGAACATGCAAACGACAAAAGAAGAATTTTCCTTTCTCTCAAAGGGCGGGGGGGGCTAACTACAAAAAAATAAAGAAAAACCAACCAACCAACCAAACAAACAAAAAAAACAAGAAGCTGGAGTCCTTAAAGGACCACTGAGTGCACTATTGCAGGCAGACAAACTCTTTCAAAAGCTACCACAAAACAGAGCCCTGGGGCATGTCAGGAATGAAAAAACTTGCTCCTTTTTGTGGTAAGTCATAAGGATCTGGCAGAGCCAGGGTTCTGATCTCTCCAGGCCATGTGCCAGCAGACAGAGGAAGGATTGGAAAGGCATCTGAGCTGGTAGCGTAAAAGAGGTATAAACCTCAGGGGATATCCACAAGGGAGCCCACGTCTTTGCCGCCAAGCACACTAAGGGCTGCAGGTGCATAAATAACGGGGAGCATGTATATTTAAGCCAGAGAACAAAGTCATGTCTCATGCAAAGTAAAACCAGAGAAAAGGCAAACTTGCCCCCAAGGCAAAAGTCTGGCAGGTACATGAGGCAATTTCAGAATACACACAGATAAAACAGAAGAATAGGCAGTGAAGGTTTTTAGGAAAGAGCCAATTTTAGTCAAAAAAGTAGAGGAAACCCCAGACATTGAACAGTCTCAGACTATTTTTATTTTTTATTTTTTTTGAGATGGATTTTTGCTCTGTAGCCCAGACTGAAGTGCAGTGGCAAGATCCTGGGTCACCGCAGCCTCTGCTTCCCAGGTTCAAGCAATTCTCCTGCCTCGGCCTCCCAAGTAGCTGGGATTACAGGCACACACCACCACGCCCAGCTAAATTTTGTATTATTAGTTGAGATGGAGTTTCACCCTGTTGGCCAGGCTGGTCTTAAACTCCTGGCCTCAAATGACCCACCAACCTTGGCCTCCTAAAGTGCTGGGATTACAGATGTGAGCCACCTCACCCAGCCGTCAGTCTCAGACTTTATCCCTACCACTCTTGCAAATCTCCTGTCAAGGAGAGTCATTAGTGTCTCAGTTCTACTCAGCAAAGACCTCAAGATCCTTCTTACCCCTGGGAGCCAGTCATCAGGGTGAACTGAGAGATCAGCCAAAGGAAGCAGAGTCACTGCATCCAAAAGGAATCACTCTGGGGGTTGGTTAATAAGCAGGAGAGTGAAAGGAGAAGGAAAGCACATAAGGGAGTTGAATATCTCCAGTCGAAGAAGGCAAGATGTAGACATGTCTTACCACCAGGTAACATATCTGAGTCAGCAGCAGAACATATCCAACTCACGTGGTACCAAAGTGCCTTAGCAATAGGGAATGTATCCAAGTCACACAGCACCCAAGTATGTTACTGGTGGCAAATCTATACAGTTCTGCAGCAACCTCAGTTCTTGCCTCCTCAGAAGAAACTATTCAACCAAGGGACATACGGCAGAGAGACGGAGGCAAGTTTTAGAGCAGGAGTGTAATATTATGAAAAAGCTTTAGAGCAGGAACAAAAAGAAATAAAGGACATTTGGTAGAGGTACAAGCTGGCAACTTGAGAGATCAAGAGCATGGTTTGACCTTTGACATGGGGGTTGTATATGTTGACATGTTTCTGGGGAGTTGTGTTTTTTTCTCCCCTGATTCTTCCCTTGAAGTGAGCTGTCCATATGGGCAGTGGCTTTTCAGCACTTGGGAGGAGTGGGACGTGCAGTATGTTTACTGGGTTTGTACACACGCTCACTTGGGGCATTTTTCCATCACCAGTCGAGTGTTCCTTTGAGGTCACATACCAGTAAAACTGCCATTTTGCCTCTTAGTTCACATGCATGAGCACACTTGCACAGTCTCGAGAATCCTATTTGGAAGCTACTGATTGCAAGCTTTAGATTTTTCCTATCTATTGGGAGACTGTCTTTCCCTGGTGCCTGCTGAGACCATTTATTTTAGAGAGACAGTTAACAGCCACCTGACCATCAACTGATGGTCTCCCCACATTCCTGACTGGGAGGGCCCTCTCCTGCCCTGCTCATGTCTGACTGGCTACATATTGTAATATTTGTAACAATAGGAGACATCTAGATAAAGCATCACAAGTAAACAGCTAAATTGAATTGATTGTGACCACAGTTAGAATTACAGTTGGTTACTATAAAAAGGATTTTCTTCAGGACACCAATTCAAGTATGTTAATGTGAAAATGTTTATATTCAATTTTAAGAAAGTTAAGAGAAATATTTGTTAAATAAATTTGCTGGATAACTATTTGATATCTGATTTATGTATGTGGAATTTTTTGTAAACAGTTTTATTTCTTTCGCATATTCTGTCTAAAGCTCTAGTACTCAAATGATTTTTAAAAAGAAATGAAAAAACTTATTTATCAAATTCATTAGAAAGTAAATGAGTAATAAATATTTGATTTCGTTAAGTGGTACACTAAAAGATACATTCAAAATGAAAGTTATGTTTGTTATTTTTTAATAGCATGGATCTCTGAAGAATCAATAAATTACCCTGTTTACAAAAATGTTTAAAACAATTCTGTACTTGTAAATAAGCCAAGAAATAAAACTAATAATATATGAGAAGACAGTTTTGAAAATTAAGTATTATAAAGATAAGACACATAGAATTGAAAGATAATGGATCTACAAAAGATTCTTTAAAATAATAAAGTATTTCATAGGTATAATACTACTTTATTTCTATTTTATTTTAAATATATTTATTGCTGTGATTAGTTGAGTTTTATAAAAGCAGATTTTTTTTTAATTTTTATTTTACCACCCTACTAACTAACCAAGGTAATGTAAACTTAAACAAAGCAATGATTATTTCAGACATTTATCATTGTGACCAAAATCAGAGGAATATTGTGAAATAAATTATTCGTTGGATCCTGTGAGAGATATACTGCAATATTATGCAAGATTGTGATACATTTTTGAAAATACATTTAAAAAATTTAAATTCAGGATTTTAAAATAATTTAAGTAAAAATTAAAATTTGATTTTAACACATTTCATCAGTGGATGTGTCAATGCTTTTTCCAATAATTTTAAAGTATTTAAAACATTGGCTTAAGTTTGTGTTAGAGTTACTACTGTCAACACATAAGAAGAAAAGCTGACTAACAAAAAGTTTCTTAAGCAAAGCATCTTCTTTAAAGAATTACATTTAATTTTACAAATGTAGTCTTTTAATATTTACTTGGTATATAACTATCTCCTAGATTAAACATATAAAAGGCATTTGAAGAAAATAGTGAAGACTTGTTCCATTAAGCTTCTCTACTGTATGACAATCTACTATTCAAAAATTCAGACTTCTAAAATAATGTTTTAGGTCCTTTGGATTCTTCACTGTACATTACATACTCTACTTTTTTTATATATATGACAGAGGAATGCAAAGAATTATAGATAAATAAAAATACAGCAGTACAACTCAGAACCTGAGAATGTACATATATTTATGATTTTAAGAAAGTCTTAGTTTCTTAATCTCCCTCATTGTTACTTCATTATTTTATGAAACACTTAGGGCAAATTACTTCTAAGGCCACTTGCCAGCTCCCATTATGACATGAGTTTACAATTATTCTTTTACAAAACAATTTTCTCCATAATTTCCACTAATAATGCAGTTATTAACTATTGATTTAGAGAAGTTTAACTGTTTACAAAATGATTATTGAAGATTCCTGGCTTTAAATCTTAAGAGTCACATACAATAAAATAGAGAACTACAAAAAGAAATATTCAGTATAAAGTTATTAAAAGCAAAAGCACTTTTTGTAAAAATTAATTTTGAAAGTAACTTTTTTGTATATAAAACTCTTATAAAATCTCAATAATTTCTTTAATAAGAAGGCAAGCTTTTGAAAATAAAATATTTTAATAAATGTCTCCAATATTTTGGTCTAACATATTTCCATAATGTTACAATTTTACTAACATTGAAAACAGAGAAAATTTAAATGTAGTTGAAGGTAATATACATGTAATTCAAAAACCTGTATATTATTGTATTAGCCCATTCTCAAGCTGCTAATAAAGATACCAAAGACTGGATAATTTATAAAGGAAATTTATTTAATGGGCTCAGAGTTCCAAAGAGCTGAGTAGACCTCACAATCATGTTGGAAGATGAAGGAAGAGCTAAGCGACCTCTGACATGGTGGCAGGAAAGAGAGCTTATTCTGGGGAACTCCCCTTTATAAAACCATCAGATCTCATGAGATTTATTCACTATCACAAAAACAGCACCCACTCCCATAATTCAATTTCCTCCTACTGGTTTCCTCCCAAACACATGGGAATTTTGGGAGATATAATTCAAGATGAGATTTGGGTGGGGACACAGACAAACCATATCATTCTGCACCCAGCCCCTCCCAAATATCATGTCCTCACATTTCAAAACCAATCATGCCTTCCCAACAATCTCCCAAAGTCTTAACTCATTAAACATTAACTCAAAAGACCACATTCTAAAGTCTCATCTGAGACAAGGCAAGTCCCTTCTACCTATGAGCTGTAAAATCAAAAGCAAGTGAGTTACTTCTTAGACACAATGGAGGTACAGGCATTGGGAAAACACACTCATTCAAAATGGGATAATTTGTCCAAAACAAAAGGCTACAGGCCTCATGCAAGTCTGAAATCTAATAGGGCAGTTATTAAACCTTAAAGTTCAAAAATAATCTCTTTGAAGTCCATGTCTCACATCCACATCACGCTGATGCAAGAAGTGGGCTCCCATAGCTTTAAGCAGCTCCTCCCCTGTGGTTTTGTAGCATACAGCCCCTTCCTGACTGCTTTCACAGGTTGGCATTGAGTGTGGTTTTTCCAGATGCACAGTATAAGCTGTCGGTGGATCTATCATTTTGGGATCTGGAGGATGGTGGCCCTCTTCTTACAGCTCCACTAGGCAGTGCTCCAGTGGGAACCCTGTGTGGGGTCTACAACCCCACATTTTGCTTCCCCATTGCTCTACCAGAGGTTCTCCATGAGGGTCCTTCCCCTGTTGTCAACATTTGCCTGGACGTCCAAGCATTTCTATACATCCTCTGAAATATAGGCAGAGGTTTCCAAACCTCAATTCTTCACTTCTGTGCATCAGCAGGCTCAACACCATGTGGAAGCTGCCAAGACTTGGGGCTTGCACTCTCTGAAGTCACTGTCCAACCTGTGCCTCGGTCCCTTTTATCAGTGGCTAGAGCTGCTGGAGAGCAGGGCACCATAGCCTGAGATTGTACACAGCAGGGGGGCCCTAGGCCCAGCTCACAAAACCATTTTTTTCTCCTAGGCTTCTGGGCTTGTAATGGATGGGCTGCCATGATGGTCTCTGACATGCCCTAGAGACATTTCCCCCGTTGTCTTGGCAATTAACATTTGGCTCCTTGTTACGCAAATTTTTGCAGCAGGCTTGAATTTCTCCCCAGAAAATGGGTTTTTCTGTCCTACTGCATCATCTGGTTTCAAATGTTCTAAACTTTTATGCTCTGTCACCTCTTAAACTCTTTGCTGCTCAGAAATTCCTTCTACCAGTTACCTCAAATCATCTCTCTCAAGTTTAAAGTTCCACAGATCTCTAGGGCAGGGCCAAATGCTGCTAGTCTCTTTGCATAACAAGAACGACGTTTAAAAAAGCTCCTCTTTGCCATCTGAGACCACCATAGCCTGGATTTTATTTTCCATATCACTATCAGCATTTTGGTCAAAGCCATTCAACACATCTTTAGGAAGTTCCATGCTTTCCCAGATTTTTCTATCTTCTTCTGAGCCCTCCAACCTGTTCTAACCTCTCTGCCTGTTACCCAGTTCTAAAGTCACTTCCACATTTTCAGGTATTTTTATAGCAGCACCCCACTCTACAAATACCAATTTAGTGTATTAGTCTGTTCTCATGCTGCTAATAAAAAATACCCAAGACTGGGAAATTTATGTAGGAAAGAGGTTTAACAGACTCACAGTTCCACGTGGCTGGGGAAGACTCGCAATCATGGCAGAAGATGAAGAAAGAGCAAAGGGATGTCTTACATGGTGTCAGGCAAGAGAGCTTGTGCAGGGGAACTGCCCTTTATCAAACCAACAGATCTCGTGAGACTTATTCACTGTCATGAGAACAGCACTGAAAAGACCTGTCCCCATGATTCAATTACTTCCCACTGGGTTCCTCTGATAACACATGGAAATTATTACAATTCAAGATAAGATTTGGGTGGGAACACAGCCAAACCATATCAACTACCTAAGCTATCCTTTCTTATACTAATATGGCAAAAGAGCATGTATTTTATAAAAATTCAGAGCAAAGCTTATTTTATGATTCTGGCACTTGGCTGCCTATGTAAACTATACCTCTTAGGGCCTCAGGGTCCTTGGTTGGGAAAGCAGGACAATAATACTCACCTCTGATTTATTTTCTTTTTTGTTTAAATTAGAAATTGCAAATGATGAAGTATTTGACCCATTTCTATTTCTACCTTTGCTTTTTGGTTACAATTCCAATTATATGTGCCTGTACTATTTGATTATCTCACAGCTACTATGTCTGCTTTTGATCTCCTACCTTTTCTTCTAATTAATTTTGTAAACTAGTATCTAATTATTATCCCACAGACACAAGTTAGACTAAGTTACATTTTTTATCAAATATTGATGCCTGAAGGCCCTCCAATATATATAAAACATTCTTATCCTAAGAGTTAAGATTCTTTACAATCTATAGTTACTTTACAGTTAATTTCTTTTGATCACTAGAGGTACAATAAAATTCAACAATTGGTTGTTGTGAAAATGGGACAAAGACTAGTCTTCAGTCTTTGTTCCCATCATTACTTCAAATAATTTCTGCCAACTTTTTATGTCATATTCATTAAGGCTTGCTTCAAAAACGGCATATTTTGGTATAAAGCCTTCCTACTTCAAATAATTAGTGAGTCGCCTGTTACCTTAGAATATTTTTTGCACTCAATTATAAAATATCACTTTTTATCTTTTATCACAATTATTTATTAAGAAACCTTAACATTTATACCAGATTGAAAGACACAAAATGCTTAATTCGATTTCATACTTTCTTCTTTTTTATGACACAATACTATAAAAATATACTTGTCTTAAATCTTGCATGACTTTAATACCAAAAAGAAAATAGTGTGGAGAAAATGTATAAAATGTAATGCACCAAAAAACCTTTCTCATGGTAGAAACTCTTTATAAATTTATTTTAGTTAAACAGTGATTTTCAAATATAAGGTATATGACCAATAAAAATACTTTAAAGTATATAATTTTAAACATTAAGTATTTATATTATTGGTAATCTACCCAATAGAAAACTCAAATAGTTAGCTATATCTTCACTTTCATTTTCTCAGAGAAAAAAGTTTGTAATGAAATTGTTACAAAGTCTTACCAGACTATAAATTTTGCATGCACAAGATGTTTGGCTCTTCACTCTGAAAAATGTACGATCAAGTACATTTTCTAGCATAATTGTTCATTTGTTATCCATTCAAATTCTTAGGTCTTGTATACAGAGGAAATTATATGACATGAAGTGTCCTTGAAAATTGTTGTTCCTTCCTTCCTTCCTGTAAGTTTATGTGTATTAGTTTCTTGACTCTGGTCTTTGGTTCTAACACGCTGAGAATATCAATAGTACCCAATAAAGATTACATTTGAAAACTAGGAAAGGAAAACTCTATATGAGAGAAATGCAAGAAGAATAAAAGAAAACTTAGAATGAGTAAAACTGCATGTCTGAGAAATGCTGTAGAACTGAATTAGAATTATAAGTGTGAGTAAAAATCTGTGGTCTTAATACTCAGAAGTGTCATGGTCCAAAGCAATAATGATAAGAGAAATAAACGTTCTGAAATATCTCCCTACAAATGAATGGTGACATTACTCAACACAAGTTCATAACCAAAACCACTTTATTGGGGCTACAAACATGAGAAATAATACTCAACTATATCTGAGCTTGGGGTTCTTTGCCAAAGATACATGACAGCAATAGTGGCTCACCACGGGAGAGGGGAGGGTGGGAACCAATTCTGGGGCAATGTTTATTTGCCATAAAAAATAATGCCTGAAATCGTGGAAATCCACCAATAAGTATCCCTTAAAAATTAACTAACAATTGAGAATTATAAGTATGTGGAAAAAACCCACATCATGAAATATCAAAAATAAAATAATAGAATAATTTATTCATAAGTGGAGTTAAAAGAGTAATATGAAAACTATTTAAGTAAATTTAGCATATTCAAGGAATTGAAGGAGGCTAGCAGTTACAAAATAAAATTTAAAAAATTATCAAATGCAAAATTTAGAATAAGAAGAAAAGTAATTATATCTCAAATGGAAAAAATATGTTTGTTGAGAGAAATATTAATAAAAGGAAAACCATATACTAAATAGAGATAAATTGTGAACTGAAAAATTATACAAAGAAATCACCTAGTGGAGAACATTTACCATATTATAACAAATAGTCATACAACAGGAAATATTATTTTAAAACAAGCATAATAAATGAAAAGACAAATATTATTTTAATCTTCTTTTCAGAAAAATGACAAAGATGATGTCAGGTAGTCAATATTTAAAGAGCTAATATCTGAGAAATTTCTAACACTGTTATGAAAATATAAATTTTCAGATTGAAAATTTATTGAATATACAGCAGAAAAAAATAATGTCTTCAAATATTTTGATAAAATTTCAGAACATCAAGAAGAAAGTAAAAAATAAGAATGCTAAAATGTGCCAACAAGAATAGACAGATTAAACACCATGGTATGGCAATCACATTGACATTATTGACATTAGATTTTTGTCATTATAATTGAAACTAGATTACAATGGAGTACTATCTTCAAATAATGAGATAGTTTATAACCTAGAATTCTATATTTAGCCAAACTATATTTTAGTAATGAGTTTGAAATATTCTTAAGACATACAAGATTTCAGAAAACTAATTTGCTGTATAATTTTGCAGCAAAAACTCCTTTAGCAAGGAAAAGTATAAAATTATAAGAAAAAAAAATTGGCTAAATCTCAGATGGTGTTCTGGTTCTCACCAAAATGCTGAATTCATACACGATTCTTATCTACCTTCTTCAAGATTAACCCAGAAGAACAAAGAAAGAACATGCCAAGGAAAGAAAATACGCCTCTCCCCCAACCATACACACACATAGGAGGTAGCAAGAAATATTTCAACATCAGCATCTGAGTAAGTGGCTTTGGCTTGAGACAGGAGGAATCTTTGGAAAACAAAGCATGTTCAGATTTCTCCTTCTCACATTGCTTGCCTCCCCACCAGTAATAATTTGAGACTGTGTTAAAATTTCTTCATAAAAAAATCTGGGCCACACAGAAACCCAGTGACTATGTAAAGATTTAAGAAAAATACCTGAAGATTGTTCACTTTAAATAATTTCCCACTCCTTCCTTTCCAATTTCAAAGAAGTGGGAAATTACAGTATCAGGATTATCTTCTAATTATTTCTCCCTTGTAGTTCATTGAGCCTGAAACTCACTATTAACTGTCTTGATCTCACACACATTTCTTGCATTTCCATCTATTGTCTCATGCCCTCAACCCAAGAGAAAACTAGTTGGGGGGGCTCATTTAAAGTATATTATAAAAATTAAATTATTTAAGAAGAAAAACCAACTTTATGATTGCAATTCTACCAGAAGCAAAATCATTATAATAGAAAAAAAAGCAATAATTAAAAATGAGGCCAATGTATGTACTAAAAATAGAAAGTATTAGAAACATGCAACAAGAAAACTCAGCAGAAATATTAAGTATGAAGAGATAATAGTTGAAGTAAAAAAAAGTAGATGAAATATAGTGAATAGACACAGTTGAGGAAGTAGATAATTGGAAGTCGATATTGCAGAAAACTCTCTGAAGGAAGAGATAGAGAAAACGTAAAAGAAAGGCAAAGACATACATAATGAAGATAAAAATAAAAATAGAGGTGCTAACAGCTATGAAATAGGAGTCAGAGAAAAATAAATGATTACGGGAATAAATATTTGAAAACAAATGAAGATAGTTTCTCAAATAAAAAATTGATCAATTGTATATTGACAAATTCTGCAGTGTGAACACCACATATATAAAAGAAAACAAAGTAGGTACTCTACATTATAGCTTTGAACTGCACTTTTATTTTTACCTTAATATCCAGGATACATATGCAGAATGTGCAGATTTGTTACATAGGTATATATGTGCCATGGTGGTTTGCTGCACCTATCAACCTGTCACTTAAGTTTTAAGCCCCACATACATTAGCTACTTGTCCTGATGCTCCTCCTCCACTTCCCCCTGTCCTGACAGGCCCCAGTGTTTGTTGTTCTCCTCCCAGTGTCCATGTGAAGAATACATTTTTTTTTATAGGAAACTATAAAACTGTACATAGTAGAAAACATACAAAGCATATGCATTTAAAAAGAAACAAAGATGATATTGAGATCTAATTTTTCAATGGCAATATTGCATGTAAATCAATCAAATAATGTATTTCATCAAATAAAGAACAAGTACATATGAAGTACAATCTGATTACAGTAATTCGAATATAAGAGAATTATCAAAGTATTTTTGGCACACTAAATCTCATAATATTTCACTCTCAAAAAATCATATTTTGAAGCAGGCTTTGATCACATGTTTGAAGTGGAGGAGAGGTGACATTCAAGGTGTGACATGAGATAGAGTACTTTCCCATTATCCACAGGGGATACATTCTGAGACCCCCACTGGATGTATGAAACCATGGGTAGTACTGAACCCTACATATTATTAAGGTTTTTTTTCTCTACATACATAGAGTTTAACTTATAAATTCAGCAGAATAAAATTTAATTTATAAACTCAGCAGAATAAGAGATTAACAATAACAAATTAGAAATAAAATAATTATAAGAATATACTATACTGAAGGTTATGTAAATGTAGTACTTCTTTCTCTGTCTTCTAAATTATCTTTCTATACCTATTTTCAGGTGGCTGTTGACCAAGGGTGACTGAAATGAGTAAAATTAAACCATGAATAAGGGAAGACTGCTGTATGTAAAATAGTTACATATAATAGCAAAATTTTGTTGCTTATGAAACAACTAAAATGAAAGGGGAGGGAGAGAGGGAGAGAAAGAGAAAGAGGGAGAGAGTGCAACCTCAAATTTTAAAGCAAGATATTATCAGATAAGGTTTGGAGAGTGAGGGACCAAGTAATAAAATGGTGGGCTAAAGTTATTGTCTAATTATGGAAGACAAGACAATAGCATTCAATTTTAATAACATATGAGAACAGTTTTAAGAACTATTTAAAAAGTGGGACAACCTGAAAATTAGGGTAGAAATGACCAAACATACCACAAATTAAACTTAATAGACAAAACATTAGATAAAAGATAAAATCCAGGTATGCACTGTTTATAACAGAAACATATAAAGTATAAGGACTCCTAAAGATTGAAAATAAAACTAATAGAAAAAAATTACACACAAGATAGTAACTAACAGTAGTGCAACAGTATAGCTATATTGGTAAGAATAAAATATACTGAAAGAAAAATATTAAAATTATAAATTAAGTGTCTTACTGAACAGTATTAAATATTGAAAGTTTTAATTTGTCACAAAGATGTAACTCTTTCAAATATATGTGCACCAGATGAAAGTTAACGATATTAAAAAATTAAATATTAGAATCTTATATAAATGTAGATTTTTATAAAATATAAAATCCAAAGAAAAGAAAATTAATATAATCATAGAGAAAATAGTCTATAACATAAGAATTTTCTATGTACATCACTTGATTGTTGATAGGATAAAATTAAATATTAGCAATGATGTGAGAGAAGTAACTAACACAATTTGCAAGTTTGCCTTTTAGATAAAAAGAGAGTTCTCACTCATGACTTAGATAATATAGATTTTTCTTTTGTAAGTAGAAATAATATAAAATAGTCATAAATTAGGCTAAAAAAAGCTCAGCAAATTTCAACAATGTTCATCACATATATCTGAGATAAAATTAAACAAACTCAATATATATCTTTTGGTTTAAGAGGAAATAATATAATTTTGTTTAAATGACTAGTTCTGAATGCTTTAAGAAAAAAATAAGAAAATGTCAGAAACGAAATACAAGATATAAAAAAACTAATGTATATACAAAATTGAAAATGCAATAACTTAAATAAACATCTTCATTGAATGAACTCAATCAATAGTGGAGTAAAAACAACAGAAGAGAAAATAGATAAAACTTCCCAAATTTGGTAAAAGATCTAAACTAGGTTAAATAAGTCTAGCAAACCCCAGACAGGATGGAACCAAATAATCTACTTCAAAACACATAATTAAATTCCTGAAAACTAATGACAAAAAGAAAACTTGCAAGGAGCCCGAGAGAAATGAAGCACTATTTTCTAAGGAAAGACCAATGTGAATAACTATGATTTTTTCATCTGAAACCATAGAGGCTAGAAGGAAGCAGCATAACATTTTTGTAGCAGTTAGTGAAAGTATTTGCAAATCATGAATTTTATATCCAGCTAAAGTATTCTTCAGAAGTGAAAACCACATAAAGATAATCTCAAATGAAAGAAAACTGAGAGAATTTGTTGTTAGCAAATTCCCTTAAGGAACGGCTGGCAGGGCACAGTGTCTCACGCCTGTAATCCCAGCACTTAGGGAGGCTGAGATGGGCGGATCACAAGGTCAGGATTTTGAGACCAGCCAGCCCAACATGGCGAAACCCATCTCTACTAAAAATACAAAATATTAGTCAGGTGTGGTGGCGGGCACCTGTAATCCCAGCTACTCAGGAGGCTGAGTCAGGAGAATTGCTTGAACCCAGGAGGCAGAGGTTGCAGTGAGCCGAGATCCTGCCACTGCAATCTAGCCTAGGTGAAAAGAGTGAAACTCCATCAAAAAAAAAAAAAAGAAAAAAAAAAAAAGGCAAAACAGATTACTTAAAAGGTAAAAATATAGTAACAGAAAAAATGGGACTTCACAAAGGAAAGGAGAATATAAGGATGGGAGGAAATGGAGAACATGTAACAGACTCTCTTACTTTTTATGAGTATTGTACATTATATTTGATAATTGAAACAAACATAACACCATCTGAAATGACACTCAATGTGTATAGAGAAAATATTTAAGGGAATTGTGTTTTAACAGTGTAAAATAGTGTAGGCCATTATGGATTTTCATCATATAGTCAGTTATGCCAGCATATCTCTTAAAGAGAATTTTGTCTCAGTAAATTGAACTACTGCATTGTTAAAGATTAGCTTCTCCTATGCATGAGGATTCACTCTGGCTTCTCTTCTCTATGAGTTTGATCTACAACAAAATTATATTTATGGCATTTGATTCTGAACTGATATAAGGGAATCTTTCATTATTGCTGCTTTATAGCTATCTTCTTAAGTATTTTTCCTTCATTTAAATGTTAAAAATCACTGCATCCAAATTACAAAACAAAAACAAAAACAAAAAACAAAAAACAAACCCTCATATTAGTATGCTCATATTAGCAAGGGAAATCAAATGTTTAGTGTATTGTTTATTAAATCTCCTCATCCAGAAGATTTTATGCATTTCAATTCACTCAGCTCCTCTATCAAATGACTTGAAGTGGGTGATATCCTTATAACCAGATTGTGCCTTTACAATATAGTGTGGAATTAGACAATTGTATGAATTGTGGTGCCGTTAAGCAAACCGGTAATATGGAGAGAATGGAAAATTTATCTTCAAACATAACACTTGTCTAATATAATAGAAGTGGTAAATGACACAAGGAGAATTGATGGCTCATTTTCCAAATATCTTGAATTATAAAATAGCATTTTGGTAATTTAAATGATTTAACACGAACTAATGTAAAGTCTTTGCATATAAATTAAAAACGTAATTAAATGGGATAGAGTACATTTTGTTTGACAGCAGTTTATATAAAAGATGTGGATTCTAATTGACCCCTAGCCTCTTATGAGATAAAGAGTTTGCTCTGCTGTTGTCTGCTGATGTTATCATCAGAGCATATTAGTACAGAGTATCCTAGTAAAGACAGAATGAGCCTGTGAAGGGTTGTTTGGTGATATTTGGAGAATTACTTCCAGTTATGGATATTTCAGAAGGTCTCAGTCATACTAGAATGGAATACTTTCACAAGGGGAGAAAAGGATGAAGAGGGATGTGAAAGTCCTAGCATATAGAGGGAGTCTCAGGAAACAGATGTTAAATAGGAGAAGGAAAAGTACACTGGAGCAGTTGGGGTGTGAAAAACGTGAAAGCTGGTTTTATACACTTGAAAACATTATGAGACAGTAAAAGCATTGATTTTTCCCATATATTTAGATTTCAAAGGGAACATTTTAGCTGAATAGAAAACAACAACAAGAAAATTACCACTGTTTCCAGTCTTGGGGTAGAGCTGATTAATATTTTTTAAAGAAAGCTGGTAGCAAATGCAATTTAAAACATTTCTTTATTGTATTAGTTGAAAGCTGTTAAAAGTAGTTCAATTCTAGCCAGGCGCGGTGGCTAACGCCTGTAATCCCAGCACTTTGGGCGGCTGAGGCGGGCGGATCACCAGGTCAGGAGATCGTGACCATCTTGGCTAACACGGTGAAACCCCGTCTCTACTAAAAATACAAAAAGTTGGTCAGGCGCGGTGGGGGGCGCCTGTAGTCCCAGCTGCTCCAGAGACTGAGGCACGAGAATGGCCGGAACCAGGAGGCGGAGCTTGCAGTGAGCGGAGATCCCTGCCAGCTGAAACTGGATCCTTTCCTTACTCCTTATATGAAAATTAATTCAAGATGGATTAGAGACTTAAATGTTAGACCTAATACCATAAAAATCCTAGAAGAAAACCTAGGGAATACCATTCAGGACATAGGCATGGTCAAGGACTTCATGTCTAAAACACCAAAAGCAATGGCAACAAAAGCCAAAATTGACAAATGGGATCTAATTAAACTAAAGAGCTTCTGCACAGCAAAAGAAACTACCATCAGAGTGAATGGGCAACCTACAGAATGGGAGAAAATTTTTGCAATCTACTCGTCTGACAAAGGGCTAATATCCAGAACCTACAAAGAACTCAAACAAATTTACAAGAAAAAAACAGCCCCATCAAAAAGTGGGCAAAGTATATGAACAGACATTTCTCAAAAGAAGACATTCATACAGCCAACAGACACATGAAAAAATGCTCATCATCACTGGTCATTAGAGAAATGCAAATCAAAGCCACAATGAGACACCATCTCACACCAGTTAGAATGGCGATCATTAAAAAGTCAGGAAACAACAGGTGCTGGAGAGGATGTGGAGAAATAGGAACACTTTTACACTGTTGGTGGGATTGTAAACTAGTTCAACCATTGTGGAAAACAGTGTGGCGATTCCTCAAGGATCTAGAACTAGAAATACCATTTGACCCAGCATCCCATTACTGGGCATATACCCAAAGGATTATAAATCATGCTGCTATGAAGACACATGCACATGTATGTTTATTGCAGCACTATTCACAATAGCAAAGACTTGGATTGAACCCAAATGTCCATAAGTGACAGACTGGAGTAAGAAAATGTGGCACATATACACCATGGAATACTATGCAGCCATAAAAAAGGATGAGTTTGTGTCCTTTATAGGGACATGGATGCAGCTGGAAACCATCATTCTCAGCAAACTATCACAAGAACAGAAAACCAAACACAGCATGTTCTCACTCATAGGTGGGAACTGAACAATGAGATCACTTGTACTCGGGAAGGGGAACATCACACACTGGGAGTGGGGAGGGGCGAGGGATTGCATTGGGAGTTAAACCTGATGTAAATGATGAGTTGATGGGTGCTGACGAGTTGATGGGTGCAGCACACCAACATGGCACAAGTATACATATGTAACAAACCTGCACGTTATGCATATGTACCCTAGAACTTAAAGTATAATAATAATTTAAAAAAAGAAAAAAAGTAGTTCAATTCATTTTTCTCAGTAACAGTTCAAATACCCTTTTCTTTAATTTCCAATTACCTACACCTAGCAGCTGCTCTGGAGATTCTCACTCTTTATTCTCCCAACATTCTTTTAGGCAATGCTAGCCGTACCTTCTTCCCCCTCTTGTCTCAGCTCTTCATTAGGTAAATGAACTTATTTACTTTGCTCTTGGTTATACTCGAAGGAATAGGGCAGTCCACGAGCTGATCATGCAAACAAAAAACTTGCTCCATGTTTGCAGTGAGAGGTTATTGCAGGGAATGGGATATGTTTAATAATATTCATACATCATTGTCCATGGTATATGAAAAATATAACTCTTTATAAAAGGTATAGAATCTTTATGATAAATTGTACCCTGTGTTATTCTACGTTTTAAGAAAAGTTCTAGAATAACATTTAGTGGAAATACTATAGAAATGACTATTCTATGCACAGTAAATGATACATTTTCTTCAAACTTTTTCCCCTATACAGGAAACAGCATAATTGCCACATATATATATGTGTGTGTGTGTGTGTATTCACATATATACACACATACACATACCTTAAAAATTGAATGAACGCATTTTACTGCATACTTCAAAGCAGAGCTAGTGCCATGAAGATGTTATGTTTTTTTATCGTTTTAAAAGTGTTAATAAAGGGTATCCATATTGTTCCATTTGTTTGTTTCTAAAACATTAGAATTGCATTTTGAATTTTTTTTAATGCCATGGTAAACTTAGTTTCTTCTGACGTAGGTTTCAACATAAATGTAAGATATAAATTATGATAGTATTTATCTGGTAACTAGCATAAGCATAGCAAACAAGTTTTTACTTTATTTTGTTTTTACATTTTAAATAAATAAGTCATTTTGTTGCTTTATGACTTTGGTAAAGACAAGTTTTGATTCTAAATTTTTCTGGATAATTCCTTTAGCTATGTGGCATATATGTGCCAGAAATCTAAGTATATATGCATGTATGCATGTATAATGAAGGTATTGATTAATTCTGTAATTAATATATTGATACTAGTAACTAAAATGGAGCATCTCATTGCCAGTCTAGTTCGTTCCAACATCTTGTCCACTGTATCTGATAGTGATAACCTCCACTACATGGCAATTTATACAAATATTGATCACAGTGAGTGAAATATATACATGTTCAACTATGGCACTTTTACATTTAAAGATCACAGACTAGGTTATGGATAGGAGGCAAGAAATATATTGCAGGCTCTTCAAACTAACGTTTAGTATATTTGATCTATGTGAAATAGTTAAGATAATTTGAAATCTTAAAATATTTTACTTTATTGGGAGAGATATTTTTAAACTACTTACTAATATTTCTATTTTATTTTTCTCACTTCCGCTAATTAAGTCTGAAATTTAAAAATACATTACATATTTCAAAATACTCTTGAAATCACTTCAGGCTTTTGTAAATTGTGTGCAACAGACTATTTGAGATAAGTCTAGTAAAATTTAGAATTTCATTTATTTTTTTTTAAATTTATACTGTATAGCATTCCATACAGTAATTTAGGTAGTAAGGTGAATCCTTAACTCACAGTTTTGAAACACTAAATATATGAAACCACATGAAGTTTTGAAATAATGCTACATTTTCTATCTTTAGGTCTATCTTTTTAATTTAACTTACACTTTTACACAATTTTCTTAGGAAAAGTAAAAATCAAATAAAAGCTGACATGAAGAAAATATTTCAATGTCTCATAAAAATAAAGCATAGTTGGCACTAGTGGGAGGATATGTCCCTATTTATAGATCTGCTACAATCATTTAACAAGGAAAATAGATGATAAGCATTGCCCGATGAAATTTTCCAAAAAGAAAATAATTTTCCTTAGTGATTAAGCTTATTCTGTCAAATTATGATATCAGTGTAATTCAATCTGTTTTAAAAATGCATATCCCATTCCTCCCACTCTTCTCTCATTTTAAGCAGGTGATTTTCCAGCTTTATAAAATAGCAGATTATTTGATGCATAGCTAATACGTATATATACACATTTCATAAGAATTTAACATGTAAATAAAAGTGATTTGTTCATCCAGAATTTACAATTTTAGAGGAAAATTCCAGCTGGTAGTTGGAGAGGAGAGGAAGCCTGTCTAATAAGGACAAACTAAACTATGAAATATGCGGTATTGCCTTTTCTTATTCTATCCTCCATAAGTGTTCTAATATAGCCACAGGCAGGACTCAGTGCCTGGCTCAGGGGTCAAAGAGAAACGCAGTGACTGCCTTTCCAAAGTTGCTGTTGCTCAAATTAGTCTGCCTCATGGGGAACCTAAGTACCTTTTCCAGGGGATCTGCTTGAATTCTAAATTTTTTGGTACTTCAGGCATAACTTCAATGTAACCAGACAGAAAAAACTTTAAAGATATTTGAGATAATTTTTATGTAATTTTTTGTAATAATTTTCATAATTAAAACATACTTGTAAGGTTTCTTAAAATATATAATCATCCCTACCATATTTAAAGATCTTATAATTAAAGACAATAAAGTACCTATAAGACAAAGAAAGAAATATACTTCATGGGAGACATAAAATTAGAATATTAGGATTCTAATATTCTAGAATATTTCCTCCTCTGGGAACAAATACTTTATCTTTTGCTTTAAATTTCTCACCAAGCAGAGCAACTTATAGTAAGATAATAGGAAAAAAACACATGTGTAACTATTACATACATGTATCTCGGTTATGTGCATGGGTTCAGGCTGACCCTACTGTTGTCCACAACCCAGAAACTTTCGTTATAGTATTCTTTCTTAATTCAAAGAGCCAGACACCAACTCAGGATAGTTTAAGAAAGTGCACATGTAAGGGCTGGCTTAGCCAAAAAGCAATTCAGAAGGTGACAAGAAGCAGAAATTAAAATCATATTGTGAATATTGTGGCCTATCTCAGGGCCATGAAAGTTGAATGCTGCACATTTGAGGAATATCACTGAAAGCTGTTTTTGAATGTTTATAAAAGTGTTGCTTCGTTATTGAGATTCAATCATCCATTTTTGTTTCCTGCTTCCGGTCATTCTCTCATCTTTGAAATCTTTTTCCCTTGCTGGTATTCTATACAGCTTATCCTTTCATAACATTTTCTAAATCACTGATTCTGTCATTTTACACTTTGATTTACTCATAGCCCATGACTAAACTATGTTCTCAATCCATCCATCCATTACTTGGTAACTGTACAGTTTTTAAATTTTTATTATTTTTATTTTCTAAAACTGTGTTCCCAAAAGTGAGATTTAAGCCAAGTTACGAATAGAGATTTTCTCATTAAAGCTTCCAGTGACGCCTGGAAAGCTTATTGAATGATGTTCTCACCTCAGATGTGTACCACTGGTCCAGATCTCTAGCTGGGCTTTAGGAGTGGGGAATTTACAGACAAATTTGGCTTCTAGGGTTACACATCACCAGGCAATACAGTCACATACCCATTTCAAGAGACTGAAGTACAGCAGGCTCACCGTTTCTCCTTATCCTGTTTCTCCTTTCTGAAAGTAGAAGCTTAAAGCTCTTATTCTCTCACTGGAAAAAATAAAAAGACGGTATCTACTTTGGGTTTTTTTTGGAAGTTGTACAATTTTGAGCATAAATTTGCCAAGAGTTAAGCCATTTGCTAAGACTTGTCAAAGAAGAGGCTTGGTCCGCTCTGCTAATGTCTGTAAGAAGGAGTTAAAGAGAGGTTGCTGTGTTACAAGTTAGCGAATGAGCTGCTCTAAACTATGGGGAAAAGGAACATTGAAAATAGTGATTCTGATGATTCTGAGCAATAACAACAACAAAAATAAAAATGTATGCAGAGCTACTATTGAAAACTTATCTGGCACTCGTGATTCACTTTCGTAAGATCTCAATTACTACTAAGCAGGAAAAGAAAGAATAGCTAAAAGGAGATTTCATTAGAGTTAAGAAACCGCCAGAAAAAAATGTATACTTCATATTTAATTAAAAAAAAAACCACATTTTTAAAAAATTAATTTTGTTATTTAATGGGATTTATCCAGATGGAATGTTTATTAAAAAAAAAAAAAAAGTGGCTCGGCACGGTGACTCACGCCTGTAATCCCAGCACTTTGGGAGGCCGAGGTGGGCGGATCATGAGGTCAGGAGATCGAGACCATCCTGACTAACCCGGTGAAACCCCGTCTCTACTAAAAATACAAAAATCTAGCCGGGCGTGGTGGCGGCGCCTGTGGTCCCAGCTACTCGGGAGGCTGAGGCAGGAGAATGGCGGGAACCCGGGGGCGGAGCTTGCAGTGAGCTGAGAACGCGCCACTGCACTCCAGCCTGGGAGACAGAATAAGACTCTGTCTCAAAAATAAATAAATAAATAAACGAATAAATAAATAATTAAATTAAATTAATAATAAAAATAAAAAAGGAATTAAGAGTCTTGCAGTCCGCAGGGGGAAATAATCAAAGAGCCCCATCCAGTTTAGTGGCATAAGACTCCTGCGAGTGCAGAGGGAAAGTGCATCACAAAAGCCAGGGTTTTGGATTAAGGACTGCATTCTGGACAGAAACACCTCCAGTCTCCTACCCCTGTGATTTTCAGAACTCCGGGAGCCAAGCATTTACCTGCTTAGCAGGATACAAGGGAATCCTTTGAGGACATGGGCTTGCTTAAAACAAAATACATACTGATAATGACTTTTGTGGGGCACGTAAGTCTAGTCCTATGATCCAGGCATGGAAAAATAAGAAAGGTGGTAGGAGAAAGAATTAAAACTTAAAAATGGAAGAGACACAACATAAAAATTAAAGATAAATTAGAAGATTAACTGTAAGTGAAGGGAATAATGCAGCTGGTATTAACAGCAAAGTCCTGATATTGCACAGTGATGAAGAGGCAAGTAGCAAATCAGAAGCAAGTTTACTAGTATTTCAGGTTCGTTGTATTTGAAAATATTCTATTTGTGTACAAAACAGTCTAGGACCACCCCAGAATCATGTATGAAATCTTAAAATAATAGAAAATATTGTAAAGTACTACACAGAGATTGAGAGATGAGCATTTTTATAACTGAAAATATTTTTATTTTATTTTAATTATAATAATAATAATTATTATTATTATTATCTGAGATGGAGTCTCGTTTTGTCGCCCAGGATGGAGTGCAGTGGCGCGATCACGGCTCATTGCAAGTTTCATCTCCCGGGTTCACGTCATTTTCCTGCCTCAGCCTCCAGAGTACCTGGGGACTACAGGCGCCCACCACTATGCCTGGCTAATTTTTTGTATATATATATATTTTTAGTAGAGGCGGAGTTACACCATGTTAGCCAGGATGGTCTCGATCTCCTGACCTTGTGATCCACCTGCCTCAGCCTTCCAAAGTGCTGGGATTACAGGAGTGAGCCACCGTGCCCAACCTGAAAATAATTTTAAAAGTCTTAATTGAGCATTCTGTACTGTATTTCTTTTTCTTTCACTTTAACTGAATTTAATTTTAGGTTCTGGGATACATGTGCAGGACATGCAGATTTGTTACACAGGTAAACTTGTGCCATGGTGATTCATCACCTAGATATTAAGCCCCTCATGCTTTAGCTATTTCTCCTGATGGTCTCCCTCCTCCAGCAGCCCCTGACAGGCCCCAGTGTGTATTGTTCTCCCTGGGTCCACGTGTTCTCATTGTTCAGATCCGAGTTATAAATGAGGACATGTGGTGTTTGGTTTTCTGTTCCTGCCTTAGTTTGCTGAGGATAATGGCTTCCTGATCTATCCATCTCCCTGCCAAGGACATGATCTTGTTCCTTTTTATGACTTCATAGTATTCCATGGTGTATACGTACCACATTTTCTTTATCTAGTCTATCATTGATGGGCATTTAGCTTTATTCCATGTCTTTGCTATTGTGAAAGTGCTGCAAATGAACATATGCATACGTGCATCTTTATAATAGAATGATTTACATTCCTTTGGGTTATATACCTAGTAATAGGCTTGCTGGGTCAAATGGTATTTCTGGTTGTAGGTATTTGAGGAATCACTACACTGTCTTCCACATGGTTGAACTAATTTACATTCCCACCAACAGGGTAAAAGAGTCCTATTTCTCTGCAGCCTTGCTAACATCTGTTGTTTCTTGAGTTTTTAGTAATTGCCATTCTGACTGCCGTGAGAAGGTATATCATTGTGGTTTTTGATTTGTATTTCTCTAATTATCAGTGATGTTGAGATTTGTTTCACGTTTGTGGGCTGCATAAATGTCGTCTTTTGAGAAGTGTCTGTTAATGTCCTTTGACCACTTTTTAATGGAGTTGTTTTTTCTTGTAAATTTGTTTATATTCCTTATAGGTTCTGAATGTTAGACCTTTGTCAGATGGATAGATTGCAAAAGTTTTCTCCCATTATGTAGGTTGTCTGTTCACTCTGGTGACAGTTTCTTTTGCTGTGCAGAAGCTTTTTGGTTTAATTAGATCCCATTTGTCAATTTTTGCTTTGTTGCAATTACTTCCGATGTTTTTATCATGAAATATTTGCCCTTGCTCTGTCCTGAATGGTATTGTGTAGATTTTTTTCTAGGGTTTTTATAGTTTTGAGTTTTACCTTTATGTCTTTAATCCATCTTGAGTTAATTTTTGTATAAGGAGTAAGGAAGGGGTCTAGTTTCAATTTTTGGCTTATGGCTAGACATTTCTCCCATCAACATTTATTAAATAGGGAATCCTTTCCCTATTGCCTATTTTGTTAGGTGTGTAGAAGATCAGATAATAAAGTTTAAATAGCCCAGATAGTTTTACTGATTTTTGTGTTTGTAATTATTTGAAATTATTCTACACTAAAATGTATGGTAAAAAAGGAAAGTTAATTTTTATACTTTGTTAATATTTATTGTTAGTTATAGGGTATTTACATGTACTTTGCAGTATGTCATAATTCTATAACTTATAGGACTTAGAAGTCAAATTTTGTGCTTTATAATTGTAAAAACTATATAATACAATAAATGTACAATAAAACTTTCCTTCTTTAACTGTCATTTGTGATATTTATAACTGAGACTAAAACTTAACTTGGGTCATTACTTTTCCTAAAACTTGTATATTAGCTAAAAGTCATTATAATATTCCAATTACTTTCCCTCTTTATCTTGTTTTGATTTAAATAATTTTCAAATTATGTATTTTGGTGTAATCAGAGTCTCCACATATATTTTAATCATTCTAGTCATGCATAAAAATTTTAAAAATTATGTAGATTTGTAATGATGTGTGAATTCTCATATTCCAAAACTCTATCTTACACATTTCTCATTATTTATGATAAATAATTAAGAATCAAAATGTCTTTATTGTATATCCATAAATGCAAAGCACATATGAGACAAAATACAAAAGAATATATACTAGTAAAATTGTAACCTATCTTAATGCTTTCAGATATTCATAAAAGGACAATATTTTGTGCATGGTAATAATTAAATACTTGTATTAGTATAAAACTTCCAGGAATATATATATATATTTTAATCAGGAAAGGCTATTTCACATTTTTTTTAACCTCCATTTATAGGGCGCTCATTTTGAAATCTTAAGTATAGTAATATTCACACTGTTAAATTATATATTTAACTCATAAAAATGATTGAAAACATCCTCTACCAAATATTTAAGGTCTCTACACTCACTTCGATCACATAGTAGGAAAGAATATTTATATTTGAATGAAAGTTCAGAATATGCTCATACAGTTTTTAAAATCATTGCAGCATTCATTTCTTATCCTCCTCTTCTTTCATCATCAGTTATCTGAGGTAACTGGCAAATACAGGACTGAACATACAACTCAAACTCAACTATGTCACTTAATGTTAGAGTCATAACAGATTCAAATTCTCACCAAAAATCATGCTAAGTCTTCCAATCGTACCGTGACTCTGCCACTCTTCGGAATGCTTAGGCAGCACTCTTTGTTTGGGTCCAGTCTTACAGTACTCTCTCTACTTTGCCTAAAAGCAACAGAAAATTGGCTTTCCTATCTTTGGATCTCCCAGAACACTTGATTCAAATCTGCCTTACGTGGTACTGAGCGGTGACAACGTGCTGGCAGCCCCTGCCTGCTCTAAGCGCCTCCTCAGCCTCTGCCTCCGCTCTGGCCGCGCTGGAGGAGCCCTTCAGCCAGCCACCGTACTGAGCTGGGGCTGGCCAAGGCTGGAGGCGCGCTGGCGGGGAGGCGCGCGGGCAGGGGGGCGCGCGGGCGGGGAGGGAGAGGCGCGGGCGGGGAGGGAGAGGCGCGGGCGGGGAGGGAGAGGCGCGGGCGGGGAGGGAGAGGCGCGGGCGGGAACTCTGGCTGCGCATGCGCTCGCCGGGCCAGCGCGGGTTCCGGGTGAGCGCCGGGTAGGCGCCCCGCATTAGGCGAGGCCTGCACCTCCTCGGCTTCATCGCTGGAGAAGGTCTCTCTGGGCTGCTGGAGTGCCCAGGCTAGGTGCCGCAAAGTACTCTGGTGGGTGCCAGTGAGAGGTGGGTGCCAGTGAGAGGCTGGGCTTCTGGGAAGGTGAGGACTTGGGGAAATCTTGTGTCTCCTAAAGGATTGTAAAGACACCAATCAGCATTCTTTGTCTAGCTAAAGGTCTGTAAACACACCAATCAGCACTCTGTGTCTAGCTAAAGGTTTGTAAATGCACCAATCAGGGCTCTGTGTCTAGCTAATCTACTGGGGGCTTGGAGGACTTTTGTGTCTAGCTAAAGGATTGTAAATGCACCAATCAGCCCTTTGTGCCTAACTAAAGGTTTGTAAATGCACTAATCAGCACCTTGTTAAAACAGACCAGTCACCTCTCTGTAAAATGGACCAATTAGCTCTCTGTAAAATGGACCAATCAGCAGGATGTGGGTGGCCTCAGAAAAGGGAATAAAAGCAGGCTGCTGGAGCCACCAGGCGCAACCTGCTGGGGTCACCTTCCTGGAAGGTTTGTGCTTTTGCTCTTTGCAATAAATGTTGCTGCTGCTCACTGTTTGGGTCGATGTCACCTTTATGAGCTGTAACACTCACTGTAAAGGTCTGCAGCATCACTCCTGAAGTCAGACCATGAACCTACCAGAAGAAAGAAACTCCAGACACACTATGTTTATGCACTCTAACACTCACCTCGAGGGTTTGTGGCTTGCTTCTTGAAGTCAGCGAGACCAAGAACCCATCAATTCCAGACACAGTATTATGTACAGTCACACTCTTTATAATGACGTTTAACTCAATAATGCATGGCATATGTGACAGGGATCTTATTATAATGAAGCTGAAAAACTTCTTTCACTTAGTAACATTGTAGCTATTGTAATGCTTTAAGGCAAGGCATTACTCCCATGTTTCTGGTGATGCTGATGTAAGCAAACCTACAGCACTGCAAGTTGTAAGAAAGTAACACACGATTGTATATGATATATAATACCAGATGATAATAAATGAGTACATTACTGGTAGATATATTTACTGTAATATACTAAAAACTACCATTATTTTATAGTGTATTCCTTGTACTTTTGAGAAAAAAACAGTAACTGTAAAATAGCCTCAGGTAGGCCCTTTAGGAGGTATTGCAGAAGAAGGCATTGTTATCACAGAAGATGACAGTTCCATGCATGTTATTGACCTGAAGATCTTTCAGTGGGACAAGATGTGGAGGTGTAAAACAGTGATATTGATGATCGTGACCCTGTGCAGGCCCAGGCTAATATGTATGTTTGTCTCTCAGTTTTAAACAAAAAAGTGTAAAAAGTAAAAAGAAAAAATGTTAATAGAATAGGATATAGAAAAATAAAATATTTTTTGTACAGCTGTTCGATTGTGTTTTAAGCTAAGCGTTATGAAAGAGTTAAAAAGTTTAAAAAGTGTAAAAGTCTAGAAGGTAAAAATGTTACAGTAAACTAAGGTTAAATTAGCAATAAAGATTAATACATTTCTTGTAGCCGAAGTTTGTGGTGTTTATAAAATCAACAATAGTGTAATGTCCTAGGTCTTCACATTCACTTACCACTTACTGACTCACCCAAAACAACTTCCAGTCCCGAAAGCTTCTTTGGGGTAAGTGCTCTATGCAGATGTACAATTTTTCATCTTTTATACTGTATTTTTACTGTACCTTTCTGTGTTTAGAGATGTTTAGATACACTAATACCATTGTGTTATACTTGCTTACAGTATTCAGTACAGGACCATGCGGTTACGGGTTTGTATCCTAGGAGCAAAAGGTTATACCACATAGCCTAAGTGTGGGGTAGGTTTTGCCATGTTTGCAAACGGACAGAATCACATAACTACACATTTCTCACAATACATTCCTATCACTAAGTGACACATGACTGTATTTTGGCCGCCTTCACTAGATTGTAAGCTCTTAGTTGGACATAGACACATGAATTATTTATCTTTATGGTTATAGCAGTTATCACAGCTCCTGTTATGTAACAAGTGCTTGATAATTTTAGTTAAATAAATACACTAACCAAGACAATTTAAATCAGTACCACCTTTTACATGGACATAGTTAATTGGCGATGAGACTGCTTTAATGTACACAGGGAAAATCTAAGTATTTGAGCCATGGAGTCTAAATTAACTTATTTAGAAAGCTGTATAATCTATATTACAATGTGAATCAAAATCTTATATGGTGACAAAGCATAAAGGAATTTTCTGTAGAAGTTGGCTTAAGGATAAGGATGATTCTTTTCAAGAGAGAAGCCAAAATATGCTTAATATAGTCTGTCCTAAAAGAGACCGTGTAAAAATAAACAAACAAGTATAAAGCCCCAACCACTTACGATCCCTCTTAAAATATTTACTTAAATTCTTATCAGTGATTAAAAATCAACAACAAAAGGGAGATCACTGTAGTATACCTTTTGCCAAAAGCATTATTCAATGTAATTACATTAAAATGTGACCTATCAAAGATAACACTTTTAATTTCCTGCATAAAGTGTCTGTATATGGCTAGTTACATAAATTATCTTTTGCCTTTAGACTAAAATGATAGTGGATTGTTGTGAGATAAAGTACAATATTATTGAGATACCAGATTCATGCTTCAGGAAGATTTCTGTTATGTCATTTATAAATCTTAAATACAAAGATAACTTCACTTAATTCATCAACCTTGTAATAGGTCACCGTGGTCTAAGGAGAAAGTAAGCTGTACTGTTAAGAAGGAATCCTGAATCCACCATTTACTAGGTTTGTAACTTAAGGCAGCACATTAAACCTCTTTGTCTCATTTTAGCTCTCCTCTTTAAAAGGAAAACGCTGATAAATAAAGTGTCATTATGTAGAGTGAATGAAATAGGATCAAACTAGCACATGTGTCTCTGTGGGTCATTGCCCAACTAAACTGTTTCAATAAACAAAATACAAATTTAAAACAATTTTGTGTTAAAATCATATCTTATTACAACCTCCACTATTTGCATCATTGTTCATTTTCAGAGAACACAGTTATATGAGTTTATACTTGCTTGTTGAGGAATCACTAATGATTTGGGCAATGTCTTTATTGAGGGAGTCCCAAAATGTTGTTGGTCACTTTACCATCATCATGTACACCCCCAAAGCTCCCCAAATACCTTTATAACCTGTATTTTTCTTTAAATATTCATCTATCTATAATGCTGTCATACCACCCTTGGAATCCTCTAGCCTACCGATGTTATGACGTAGTTCCTCAAAGATGGCACCAAGCATACAATGCAACAGTTGGGACTAGAGCATTTCTAATTCCTTACACAGTTGCTTTGTCATCTGGTCTTCTGGTATCTGTAAGAGTTTTGAAAATTTGAAACCACAACCTTTATATCAAGACTCAAATGTTTTTCTCAGATACTTTCTTTATTTTGAGCCTTGTGCAAATTTATTTTTAACCTTAAAACAGGGAACAAACAAAGTTAATCTTCCTATTATTTAAGAAAACAAATATTGCTATGTAAATTGATAGCATGAGCATCATTGAAAACGTGAGAAAATGCATAGGATGGCATTGATTTTTATATTAAGAAAGTAAAGTACAAATTTTAATTATTCATTGTTGCACATCTGATAGACTTATATGTTATCTATTTGTCAAAACTTCCAACCATTTCTCAGTTATTTGTTTTTTGGCAATAGATCACAAACATTTTTAATTCCATCCCCTGCCTTCCCAAAATGGATGATTCTATATTAATGTCCCATCTAACACCATGACTTTGATTTCCAAACCTCTTGCCTTCTCAACTATTAATGAACTTTGCCAATTCATTTCTAACACTAGCTATCAGATTTATACTCTGAGATATTATAACTGCTTAATCTCCAAAATGACTAACTCAAGCATCCCTTCTCAACACAATATTCTCTATGAAATTTTTTCTATTACCTTATTGAAAATAACTTTTACATCCAAAAATATGTCTAATTGCATTATCTTTGTATTTGAAGTTTAGTGGAGTTTATTTTTCATTTTATTTGTCAATAAAACTATTTAAATTATAAACTAGTAAATAGGGAATCCTTTCCACATTTCTTGTTTCTCTCAGGTTTGTCAAAGATCAGATGGCTGTAGATGTGTGGTATTATTTCTGAGGACTCTGTTCTGTTCCATTGGTCTATATCTCTGTTTTGGTACCAGTACCATGCTGTTTTGGTTACTGTAGCCTTGTAGTATAGTTTGAAGTCAGGTAGCATGATGCCTCCAGCTTTGTTCTTTTGACTTAGGATTGTCTTGGCGATGCGGGCTCTTTTTTGGTTCCATATGAACTTTAAAGCAGTCTTTTCCAATTCTGTGAAGAAACTCATTGGTAGCTTGATGGGGATGGCATTGAATCTATAAATAACCTTGGGCAGTATGGCCATTTTCACAATATTGATTCTTCCTATCCATGAGCATGGTATGTTCTTCCATTTGTTTGTGTCCTCTTTTATTTCACTGAGCAGTGGTTTGTAGTTCTCCTTGAAGAGGTCCTTTACATCCCTTGTAAGTTGGATTCCTAGGTATTTTATTCTCTTTGAAGCAATTGTGAATGGAAGTTCATTCATGATTTGGCTCTCTGTTTGTCTGTTACTGGTGTATAAGAATGGTTGTGATTTTTGCACATTAATTTTGTATCCTGAGACTTTGCTGAAGTTGTTTATCAGCTTAAGGAGATTTTGGGCTGAGACAATGGGGTTTTCTAAATATACAATAATTGGCTAGCCATAAGTAGAAAGCTGAAACTGGATCCTTTCCTTACTCCTTATACGAAAATTAATTCAAGATGGATTAGAGACTTAAATGTTAGACCTAATACCATAAAAATCCTACAGGAAAACCTAGGTAGTACCATTCAGGACATAGGCATAGGCAAAGACTTCATGTCTAAAACACCAAAAGCAACGGCAACAAAAGCCAAAATTGACAAATGGGATCTCATTAAACTAAAGAGCTTCTGCACAGCAAAAGAAACTACCATCAGAGTGAACAGGCAACCTACAGAATGGGAGAAAAATTTTGCAATCTACTCATCTGACAAAGGGCTAATATCCAGAACCTACAAAGAACTCAAACAAATTTACAAGAAAAAAACAAACAACCCCATCAAAAAGTGGGCAAAGGATGTGAACAGACATTTCTCAAAAGAAGACATTCATACAGCCAACAGACACATGAAAAAATGCTCATCATCACTGGCCATCAGAGAAATGCAAATCAAAACCACCATGAGATACCATCTCACACCAGTTAGAATGGTGATCATTAAAAAGTCAGGAAACAACAGGTGCTGGAGAGGATGTGGAGAAATAGGAACACTTTTACACTGTTGGTGGGATTGTAAACTAGTTCAACCATTATGGAAAACAGTATGGCGATTCCTCAAGGATCTAGAACTAGATGTACCATATGACCCAGCCATCCCATTACTGGGTATATACCCAAAGGATTATAAATTATGCTGCTATAAAGACACATGCACACACATGTTTATTGCGGCACTATTCACAATAGTAAAGACTTGGAATCAACCCAAATGTCCATCAGTGACAGACTGGATTAAGAAAAATGTGGCACATATACACCATGGAATACTATGCAGCCATAAAAAAGGATGAGTTTGTGTCTTTTGTAGGGACATGGATGCAGCTGGAAACCATCATTCTTAGCAAACTATCACAAGAACAGAAAACCAAACACCACATGTTCTCACTCATAGGTGGGAACTGAACAATGAGATCACTTGTACTCGGGAAGGGGAACATCACACACCGGGGGCTATCATGGGGAGGGGGGGAGGGGGAGGGGGGAGGGATTGCATTGGGAGTTATACCTGATGTCAATGACGAGTTGATGGGTGCTGATGAGTTGATGGGTGCAGCACACCAACATGGCACAAGTATACATATGTAACAAACCTGCACGTTATGCACATGTACCCTAGAACTTAAAGTATAATAATTTAAAAAAAGAAAAAAAATAAATGAATTATAAACTAGTAAAAGTTTTATAAAATTGTCTTGCCAAACAATTTTCTTTACCTAGTTTACCAAATACAATCTTTTTCTCATATTCTCCAAACTTTCTACTAGCTTACCAAATAAATTCTTATTCTCGTATTTTCTAAATTTTCTCTATCTTCGTCTCATCTGATTCACTATGTTTGGCAAGCTGGTGAATGATTGTGGTGGGCAAAGTAGACAGTTTTTAATCCTGTCTTTACCAGTAAAATCCATTTTTCTAAAGTTGATGTTCAGAAATATGATTGTTCATCAAATATTTTATTTCTCTCTCTATATATCCCTCTGTCTGCCTCCTTCTCCCTCAGCGTAACTATGTATTTTTTCTTTGTAGATTTTCAGAATACATTTTGTACTATATAACAGCAGTGTTTTGGAGTTTTATTTGTTGGGCCTTGAACCATTAAATTTATACTTTATTCCAAACCACTATCTGAAACATGGACGCATATTATAAATTACATATTTATTTATTTTTGCAATAGAAATTAACTCCAAAATGATATAATTGAAGTCCTACTAGAAGATCGGATTTTGCCAGCAGCTTTATTTTAAAAATTAGCTTTTTTTTTTTTTTTTAAACAACATGACCAGAGCTTTCAAACGCATTTTGCTCCTGGCAATGCCAACTTTTACCCATCACTTCTGATTAAAAATCATGTGTCCCTTGTGTGTGTGTGTGTGTGCATGCACACTTTACTGGAAAAGTAGAGAAAGACGTTTCCTACTTATATTTTGTTTAATCATTTCTCTTTTCTGAATATTTTTTCTGGAAATTCCAGAGACTTTGAAACCTAGACAAATAAACGTTTCATTTATTTTATCTATTTCAGTAAATGTATTTCAGATGTGCCTTATTCTTTTCTGGTTTTAATAATTAGATGAGTGCTTGCTTCATAATAAATGTCTTTACTCACTAATAGCAATGTCTGAATTTGTGCTTTAGAATACATTGTTTTATAGAAAATTACGTTTCTCACCATTGTACTAATGAAAAACTAACACATACTAAACAAGGGAAAGGTTATTCTATTGCATATTTTACCTTAAATTATTTCTGAATGCATTTCTAATTTTAAATATCTCCCCCTAAACTTTTTTGAGAACATTCCAAAAAAATTTAAGCAGGAGAAATGTTAGTAAAATCAATGATATGTTATTTCATCAAGTTTAAATATTTTGCGTAAACAAAATGTTTAAAGCCTTGGTAAATGTAATCATGGATAAACATAAATTTCAATGAAAAATGGCCCACAGGAACTAATTTTAAGGAGAAGTGAAATGTAAATCTTTAATTCCTTTATTGCAATTCAAAAGACTTTCATTCTGCTTATAATTAAGCTTCATTTTACTGTAAACACTTTTATTATCTCAGTGCTCCAGGTAATCAACAGGATTTAGAATCTCTGTTTACTGCCAGACAAAAGAAAAATTACAAGCATTTAGCATTATCCATTAAAGAAACACACATGAAGTTTATCTGTTGAGATGGCTGCTATTACCAATTGAGATTCTCTGATAAATATCATAGTGTAGAAACTAATTATTTTAATTTTTTAAATGTTTACATATGTCTCTTTAGGTGTCATTTTGGATCTCTTTGGAAAACGGAAGAGAAGAAACCTCAATTAAACACATCCTCATTTCCTGTTCACTGATTTGCTATATCATCCATCAAATGTCATCAGGCATCTAAAACAACATGCAAAAAAACCAAAGCATATGCTTTCTAAATTAAAAAAATATATAGTGATCTATTATTATTTTTTAAAATCAGTAGCAGAAAGTTGAGTAGGGGGATGTGACTTAGGTAAGGACACATTTGATGAAGAAAGTTCTCTTAAAGCAAGCAGCACTCTTTTCCATTCTCCATTACGAAGATTTGAAATGTATGTCAGACCCACTCATTTTTGCTCTGATTTATGTGACTTACTTGATAGATACAGTCAAATGGAGATAGATCAGTCAGAATGATTTTTGACAAATTAGTACCAATATAAAATGAATTTCTTACATATAACATAGAATTGTATAAAAAATGAATTTTAAAAACAATCATATAATTTTTATGATAATACGTCAATGTTACTAGAAATGACAACATTCATTTCACATGGTCAGTTTTGTTAAAAGAAGAAAGTAGAGTATAAATTGATTTTGTCTGTTTGCAAAATCACATTCTTTAAAATGGTTAAATCTAAATACTTTTGAGGTAAAGGACTGATAGTACTCTTATTATGGACTGTTGGCTTTAGAAAATTACCCCTTACCTATCCTACTCTGAAAAATGTGGTGGAATTTACATTCAAAAATGCAAAATAACATTTATATGATACTTTATGCTGTAGACTGAATGTCTGTGACTCTCAACATTTTTATGTTGAAATCTATCCCCAGTATGATAGCATTTGGTGGTAGGGTCTTGGAAGATTATTTGGTTCTAAGGATGAGTGTTTGTGAATGATATTAGCACTCTTACAAAAGAGACCCCAGAGAGAACCTCACCCATTCTACCATGTGAGGACACAGCAAAAAATGTGCCATTAAAAACCTGAAAGTGAACCCTCACCAGATAGCAAATCTGACAGTGCCTTGATTTTGAACTTTCTGCTTTCAGAACTATGAGAAATAAATTTCTGCTGATCATAAGCCACATAGTCTACAGTGTTTTGGTTATAGCACCCCAGACTAAGACACAGAACATGCTAAATTCACCAGAAAAAGCATCTCTGGGATTAATTCTTCACCAGACTGTTAGAAAATAGAATCCATATGTGCCAAGAAAATTGTCTCTTGATCTAAGCAAAACTCTTCACTGTTTTTCTTCACAAGAATATTAGTCTATCAAATCTAAGATATCATCCAATAAAAATGCATGATGAATCCATATATTAAAATGGGAATGAATATGCATCTAAGGAATAATGAAATATAATAGAAAGGGAGCTAATACAAGACTACACCCTTAGAGCAAACAAAGAGCAATAGTAACAACAAAAGAATTCGGTTCACTTAATGTGGTCAAATAGCCACAAAAAGACAAGTCAGTGGCACCTTGTATTCAAGCAGTGCGTTTGTCATAAATAAATTGTACTCCCCCCTCAACACTTATACTGTCCACGTAACTGTGCTTTTTAAAAGAGCGTGATAGTTTTAGATGCAAAGTAAAAATATATCTCCTGAATATTTTTTTTTGAATTTTTTTTTGATTTCACTCTTGTTGCCCAGGCTGGAGTACAATGGCATGATCTCGGCTCACTGCAACCTCTGCCTCCCTGGTTCAAGTGATTCCCCTGCCTCAGGCTCCCAAGTAGCTGAGACTACAGGTACCTGCCACCATGCCCAGCTAATCCTGTTTTTTTTTTTTTTTTTTTGTATTTTTAGTAAAGGCGGGGTTTCACCATGTTGGTCAGGCTGGTCCTGAACTTCTGACCTCAGGTCATCCACCCACCTTGGCCTCCCAAATTGCTGGGATCTAGCATAAATATTTTATGTGAAATCACTGTCTAATCATTTATAAATAAATGACAGACTCTCTTTCCTGTTCAATTTTTATATTTTGCTATAGAAATTGCTAGAGATTTCTCAAGAGAACCTGTATAATAGCAGTCAAGTCCCAGATGGCCTGGATGTCTACTTAAAACAGAATGTTCCTAAATATTTCTCAGGAGTAAATCTAACTTATTTACTGATTCTATTATTCAGTGACAAATATTTAGTATTTATTAAGAACACTTACGATACTAGCATAGACATAACAGTTAACTGGTTCTCTCTGGTCCACAATTGATAGTACCTTAATTGTTCTGTTTTAAAGCCTCCCATTTTCTGTAAAAATTCCAGAAGGAAGATAAATGGTTGAGAAAGACTTGGTTCATCACCTGTGAAATCCTTTCATAATAGACAGGTGTAATTATGAAAATAAATGCCTATAATTTCTTGTTTGCATATCATTTTTAAAGTGCAGATTAAGGCCAAATCATGGCAAATTTTTCCTAATTGGTGTTTCTAGAACTCTGATACAGTCATGTCAATTGGTTACCATCTACAGAGCAGCTTAATATATACAATTCTCTATCTGAACTGAGTTTCTTTCTTGTAATATGTGTGGTAATGACCTTTACATAAGACAATTTTTATTTTGGACCATGATCACACAATCTCAGTCTTACAAAGTTACCATTAAAAAACATAATTATATTATAGCAAAAAACTAGGGGACTAATATTATAGGAAGAATGTACATTTTTGGTATTCATAAATTTTTCAAATGTAAAAACTGTTTTTGAAAAATCCAGAAATGTCTTAACCCACAAAAGTAAAAAAAATAGGTGAAGGGTGCCACTGGAGGTAAGATTAAAATACATTTATGAAGACTGAAGGATGATACAAAAATATTGATAGAAGAAACAGAATATACGCTTTTTGGAGCATCTGCAGAGGGGTTTTCAGGAAGAAGGAATACGGTATACCCTGAAGAACATGAGAGAAAAATCTATTTTCATAGTATGTTGGGTCAACTTTTGTTGAGAATATTAAATAAAACTTAAAGTCGAGGTTTAAGTTGGAGGTTGACGTAAATGGCAGCCATCCACCGTGCTTCTCCTGTGGTTATGTTCAGAGTATCACAGAACCAGTGACACAACTAAAAAGAAAACAAAAGAAACTAAACAATTATTTTGCAAATAACTTAAAAGGATAATGCCCGTATTGAATTCCAGAATAACATTTTATTCCTTTTAGTATTTGTAGAAGCCCCAGCCAAAAAGACATATACATATGGTTATCCCAAAAGTAGTCTATTAATGATAAGACTTTCAAGGAAACAGCTTTCCTGTTGCTTGCCTGATATTTGAAGAAAACAACAGCATGGAAGATAAAGGCCAGGATATACAAAAAGAAAAAAAGAAAAAACAAACAGGCAAACAAACAAAAGCAACAACAAAACCCAACCAAACAAAATACAAGAAGAAAGAGATAACTTGAGGAATAGAGAAAACAAGAAATTTGAAGCAAAAATTACAGAAGTCATTGAGGGTATAACATTTCAATTAAAGAGAAAAGGCTAATTCAAATGTGAAAATTAATAGAATTAAGGAAAAGAAATATGAAGAACTTAACTGCTAGATGACAGAGATAGGTAAAATAGCAGTACTAAAAGATGTAGTTCGTAATTCCAAGAATTAGCTCTTAGACTGCACTAGACATCCAGAAAGAAAATATAGAGATAGGAAAAGAGAAAGAGAATATTTTCAGTCCAAATGGTCTACCATGGATGGAGTAGAATAAATAAAATGTTACCGACCCTGAGCACATCATTCGTTATGAAATTTAAAAAACATATACAACATCTTTATTGAGATAAAATTAACATGTCATGCAATTCACTCATTTAATGGTTTTTAGTGTATTTACAGACATATGCAATCACCCCCACAATCAATTTTAGAACATTCTATCACTTTGAAAGGAAACCTCATAGCCATTAAGTTACTCTCTATTTTATCCAATTCCACAGCTCTAAGCATGCACTAGTCTTCCTTCCTTCCTTCCTTCCTTCCTTCCTTCCTTCCTTCCTTCCTTCTTTCCTTCCTTCCTTCCTTCCTTCCTTCCTTCCTTCCTTCCTTCCTTCCTTCCTTCCTTCCTTCCTTCCTTTTCTTTTCCTTCCTTCTTTCCTTCCCTCCCTTCCCCCATCTCTCTCTCTTTCTCTCTCTTCTCTTCTCTTCTCCTTTCCTGTCCTTTCCTTTCCTTTCCTTTCCTTCCTTTTCTCACACCACATTTCTGTATACTCTCCTATTGTCTCTATACATTCCAAATAAATGAAATCATACACTGTGTGGTCTTTTGTGACTGGCTTTCTCCACTTAACACATTTTTAAAGTTTATTCATGCTATGACATGTTGATATATGTTACCTCATTCCTTTTCTGTCCAATTAATATTACATGTATGTTTGCATCACATTTGATTTATTGATTTGTCAGCTTGATGAATATTTGCGTGATTTCCACTTTCCAACTACTATGGGTAATGCAGCTATAAAGATTCATGTATAAGAGTTTATGTGAGTGTGTGTTTTTGTATGTGGCTGTGTGTTTTCATTTTTCTTGAATGTGTCCATAGTGTAACTGCCCAATGGGTTCACCTTGACAGTTGCATAGACAAACCCAATTTATCAGGATGGGAATTGCAGTCGATAAAGAGTTTAAATTGACACACAGCTAGCTGTACAGGAAACTAGAGTTTTATTATTACTCAAATCAGTCTCCCTAAGAATTTGGGGACTGGAGTTTTTAAAGACAGTTTGGTGGATAGGGGGCCAGTGAACTGGAAATTTTGATTTTTCAGGTTGGAGATGAATTATAGGGAGTTGAAGCAGTCCTCTTGTCCTGAGTCAGTTCCTGGGTGCAGGCCACAAGACCACATGAGCCAATTTATCGATCTGAGTGATGCCAGCTTATCCACTGAGTGCCTTGTCTGTAAAACATGTCACATAGTGATCTTAGGTTTTACAGTAGTGATATTATCCCCAGGAGCAATTTGGAGCGTTTTAGAATCTTGTGGCCTCCAGCTGCATGACTCCTCAACCATAATTTCTCACCCTGTGACTAATTTATTAGTCTTGGAAAGGTAGTCTAGTCCCAGGCAAGAAGGGAGTATGTTTTGGGAAAGGACTGTTGGAGTCTTTGTTTCAAACTATAGACTATAAACTAAGTCCCTCCCAAAGTTACTTCAGCCTATGTGCAGGAATGAACAATGACAGCTTGGAAGTTAGAAGCAACATGGAATCGGTTAGGTCAGATCTTTTTCACTGTCTCAATTAAAATGTGTACGATGATGATTTCAATAGCAGTACAATTTCTGCCACTTAGTTCCTTTATGTGTACTATTTTGAGAGAGTACTAGAGTATTTTCCAAGGTGATTGCATAATGATACATTTTGATAAAAAATGGTTCCCATTTCTCCACATCCTTATCAACATTTGATACTCAGTTTCTGGTTTGTTGTTGTTGTTGTTGTTTGTCTGTTTGTTATTATATTTTAAGTTCTGGGATACATGTGCAGAAGGTACAGGTTTGTTACATAAGCATACACATGTCATAGTGGTTTGCTGCACCCATCAACCTGTCATTTACATTAGGCACTTCTCCTAATGCTATTCCCCTGCAAACTCCCACCCCCTAACAGGCCCCAGTGTGTGATGTTCCCCTTCCTGTGTCCATGTGTTCTCACTGTTCAATTCCCACTTATGAGTGGGAATTCCCACATGTGGTGTTTGGTTTTCTGTTCCTATGTTAGTTTGCTGAGAATGATGGTTTCAAGATTCATTCATGTCCCTGCAACGGACATGAACTCAGCCTTTTTTATGGCTGCATAGTATACATGGTATATATGTGCCACATTTCCTTTTTCCAGTCTGTCATTGATGGACATTTGGGTTGGTTCCAAGTCTTTGCTATTGTGAACTGTGCTTCAATAAACATACGTGTGCATGTGTCTTTATATTAGAATGACTTATAACCATTTGAGTATATACCCAGTAATGGAATTGCTGGGTCAAATGGTATATCTGGTTCTAGATTCTTGAGGAATCACCACACTGTCTTCCACAACGGTTGAACTAGTTTACACTCCCAACAACAGTGTAATAGCATTCATATTTCTCCACATCCCCTACAGCATCTATTGTTTCCTGGCTTTTTAGTGATCTGCATTCTAACTGGCATGAGATGATATCCTATTGTGGTTTTTATTTGCATTTCTCTAATGACCAGTGATGATGAACTTTTTTTCATGTTCTTTGGCCACATAAATGTCTTCTTTTGAGAAGTGTCTGTTTATATGCTTTACCCACTTTTTGATGGGATTGTATGTATGTTTGTTTGTTTGTTTATTTTCTTGTAAAAGTTGTTTAACTTCTTTGTAGATTCTGGATATTAGCCCTTTGTCAGATGAGTAGATTGCAAAAATTTTCTCCCATTCTGTAGGTTGCCTGTTCACTCTGATGGTAGTTTCTTTTGCCGTACAGAAACTCTTTTGTTTAATTAGATCCCATTTGTCAATTTTGGCTTTTGTTGCCATTGCTTTTGGTGTTTTGGACATGAAGTCCTTGCCCATGCCTATGTCCTGAATGGTATTACTGAGATTTTCTTCTAGGGTTTTTATAGTTTTAGGTCTAACATTTAAGTCTCTAATCCATCTTGAATTAATTTTCGTATAAGGAGTAAGGAAAGGATCCAGTTTCAGCTTTCTACTTATGGCTAGCCAATTTTCCCAGCACCATTTATTAAATAGGGAATCCTTTCCCCATTTCTTGTTTTTGTCAGATTTGTCAAAGATCAGATGGCTGTAGATGTGTGGTATTATTTCTGAGGGCTCTGTTCTGTTCTGTTGGTATATATCTCTATTTTGGTACCAGTACCATGCTGTTTTCGTTACTGTAGCCTTGTAGTATAGTTTGAAGTCAGGTAGTGTGATGCCTCCAGTTTTGTTCTTTTGGCTTAGGATTATCGTGGCAATGCGGGGTCTTTTTTGGTTCCATATTAACTTTAAAACATTTTTTTCCAATTCTGTGAAGAAAGTTATTGGTAACTTAATGGGAATGACATTGAATCTATAAATTACCTTGGACAGTATGGCCATTTATCAATTTTGGCTTTTGTTACCATTGCTTTTGGTGTTTTAGTCATGAAGTCTTTGCCCATGCCTATGTCCTGAATGGTATTGCTTAGGTTTTCTTCTAGGATTTTTATGGTTTTAGATCTTATGTTTAAGTGTTTAATCCATCTTGAGTTTTTTTTCTCAGTTTCTTTTTGATTATAGCTATCCCAGTGGATGTGAAGTGGTATCTCATTGTGGTTCTGGTTTGCTTTTTCCTGATGGCCAACAATATTGAGAGTATTTTTTGTGTGTTTAATGACCACTTTTATATCTTCTTTGGGAGAAACGTGTCTACTCAGACGCATTGCCAATTTTTACTTTGGTTAGTTGTCATACTATTATTGAGTTATAAGAGTTCTTACATATTTTAGATATAAGTCCTTTATTATATATATGATTTGCAAGTATTTTCTTTGGTTTTGTATGTTTTCTTTTTACTCTTCATGGTGTTCTTTAAAACACAAAACAAATTTTGATGATATCAAATTTATCTATTATTTGTTATTTGCCATTTTGTTGTGATATATATGAAAGCTTTCCTTAATCCAAAGTCATGAAGGTTTAATCCCTTATTTTTTACTAGAATTTGTTTATTTTTAGACTTACATTTAAGTCTATGATCCACTTTATGGTAATTTTTGTGTATGTTGCATATAAGGAGCCCAGTTTCTTTCTTATTTATATGAATATTCACTTGCCTAGCTCCACTGATGAAAGTACTACTTTTTTCACCCCCATTGATTTGTCCTGGCATGCTTGTCAAAAATCAATTGACTACAAACATGTGTGTTTATTTAAGGAATTGCAATTCCATTACATTTAACTATATATCCTTATATCAAGACCATATTCTCTTAATTATTTAAATTTTATAGCAAATTTTGTAATTGGGATCATTTTCCCCAATTTTCTATTTTTTCAAGATAACTTGGCTATTCTGAGTCACATATTTCTATAGAAATTTTATTATCTGACAGAATTTCTACAAATAAGCACTGGGATTTGCATAGGGAATACATTAAATCCACAGATAGGTATCAAAATATTGTAATATTAACAACATTAAGTATTATGCTCCAAGAACATGTAATTTATTATCATTTATTTAGGCTTTATTTAAGTTATTTTTTAAAATTTTGTAATATTCAGTATACGTGTTTTCCCTTCTTTTTGTTACATTCAGTCCTAAATATTTTAATTGTTTTCATGCTGTTGTAAATGGAGTTGATTTAATTTTCATTTCTGGTTTGTACCATGCCAGTGTATTGAAAGGTAATTAGTTTTTTATATTGATCTAGTATCCTGCAGACTTACTGAGTCATTTATTAGTTCTAAATATTTCAGGGGATTCATTAGAATTTTATATACACAATATTATATTATGTGTGAATAGAGATTATTTTAATCATTCTCTTCCCATCTGGATGTTTTTATTCGTTTTCCTTGAGCAATTTCCTTGGCTATATTCTATAGTACAATGTTGTGAGGGGTAGTATCTCCAGTTTTCTTTTGTTTCTCGTATTGCAGAGAAAGCATTCAGTCATTCACCATTAAATATAATGTTACCTGTAGTTTTTCCATTGATGCCCTGTAGTAATTGATAATTTTTTTTATTTGTAGTTAGTCAAGTAGCTTTAGTTATGAAGGGCTATACAATTTTGATAAATGAGGTTGGGAGTGGTGGCTCACGCCTGTAAACTCAGTACTTTTGAGGCCAAGGGGGATGGATCACCAGAGGTTAGGAGTTCGAGACCAGCCTGACCAACATGGTGAAGCCTTGTCTCTACTAAAAATACAAAAATTAGCTGGGTGTGGTGGCATGTGCCTGTAATCTCAGCTCTTTGGGAGGCTGAGGGAGGAGAATCACTTGAACCAGGGGGCAGAGATTGCAGTGAGCCAAGATCATGCCATTGCACTCCAGCCTGGGCAAGAAGAGTGAAACTCCATCTCAAAAAAAATTGATAAATGCCTTTTCTACATCTATTAATATGGCCTCTTTTTTGTTCTTCATTATATTGATATGGTATATAACACTAATTGACTTATAGATATTAAACCAACCTTGTAGTCCTGAAATAAAGCACACTTCCCTTTGGTGAATATTCATTTTAATATGTTCCTGGTTTCTTTGTGCTAGTATTTTGTTACATTTTTGTAATTATATTGAAAGTTATATCGGTGTGTAGTTTCTGTTGTGATCATTTTGATTTTGGTACTGGAATAATCTTGGCCTTTACACTGAATTTAGAAATATTCCTTTATCTTTTTTTATTGCATACATTTAAGGGGAACAAATGCACTTTTTGTACATGAATATATTGTGTAGTGGTGAAGTCTAGACTTGTAGTATAATCATCAACTGAATAATGTACATTGTATCCACTGAGTGATATATCATCCCCTCTCCCACCTTAGCACACTTCCTAGTCTCCCATGTCTGTCATTTCACACTCTGTCCATGTATGCACACTATTTATTTCTCACTTAAAAGGAAGAAAATGTGGTAATTGTTTTTGTTTCTGAGTTTTTTTCACTTAATGATCTTTAGTTCAATCCATGTTGCTGCAAATAATAAAATTTTATTCTTTTTTAGTGGCTGAAGAGTATTCCATTATGTAAATATACTACATTTTCTTTATCCAATCATTTGCTGATGAACAGGTAGGTTGATTCCATATCTTTGATATTATGAATAGTGCTGCAATAAACATACACTTTTTACAATAACTACAAAAATACCTAGGAATATATTTAATCAAGGAGGTGAAAAATCTCTACAAGGAAAACTATAAAACACTGATGAAGGAAATTGCAGATGGCACAACCAACTGGAAAAAATTATTCCATGCTCATGGATTAGAATTAATATCAAAATGGTCATACTTCCCAAAGCAATCTACAGATTCAATGAAATCTTTACCAAAATACCAACATTATTTTTCACAAAATTCGGAAAAGACAATTCTAAAATTCATATGGAACCAAAAAAGAGCCCAAGTAGCCAAAAAAATAAAAACAAAAAACCTAAGCAAAAGGAACAAAGTTAGAGGTATCATATTACCTGACTTCAAATTACACTTCAACTTCTACTACAAACAAAATACTGATATAATAAAGAAACACATATATTAATGGAACAGAATAAAAAAAAACAATAAAACCACATATCCATAGCTAGATGATCTCTGACAGAGTTGATAAAATCATACACTGGGGAAAGGACCCTTTTTTCATTCCTGTCCTAATTTTGGAAGATCTTGTGAATAACTGATATTAATTCTTCTAAAATGTTTGGTAGAATTTACCAGTGAAATCATCTGGACTAGAATATTCTTTTTAAAAAGTATTTAAGCTACTTGTACAATCTCTTTATTTGTTATAGGTCTATTCAAATTTTTTATTTTTTTCTTGAGTCGGTTTCAGTTGTTTGACTTTTAGGAGTGTGTCTCTATAGTTTAGGTGTGTCACCTCCAAAATCTAGATGTTGAGACTTAAGGGTCAATGTGATGGTATTGAGGAGAACTTCTTCCTTTGTTAAGGGTAATAACACCTTTGTAACAGAAGATGTGTGCAGTATTCAGCCCTTGTTTTCTCCAGAGAATGCAGCATCAAGTGTGCTATCTTGGAAGAAGATAGTAGCTATCACCAGACAACAAACCTGTTGGTCCCTAGATCTTGGACATCCCAGCCTCCACAACTATGAAAAAACATTTTTGTTTTTCATAAATTACCTAGTCACAGCTATTTTGTTACAGTAGCTCAAACAGACTAAGAAGGGGTCTATTTAAGTCAGATAATTTTTTGTCATATATTAGTTTATATTATTTCCTTATGATTTGTTAAATTGCTGTAATGTCTGTAGTAATGGCCCCTATTTAGTCTATGATTTAAGCTATTGACTCTTTTCTTTAGTGGATTTTGTTTATTGTTTGTTTTGATATTATTAGTGGTTTAGTGGATTTGGTAAATTGATTTTCAATCCTCTATTTAAATAATCATTGATATTTATTATTTCCTCTCTTCTGCTTGCTTTATGTTTATTTTGCTTTTCTTTTTTAGTGACTTAGGCTGGAGGATTAGGATGATGATTTGACATATTTCTTTTCTTAATATAGGTATTTGCGAGTATAAGTTTCCCTTTAACCACTGCTTTAGCTGCATCTCATACATTTTTGTATCCTTTTTTACTTGTTCAAATTATTTCTGACTTACGTTATTTATTTTTACAATGTTTCATGTAAACTTGAGAAAAATGTGTATTCTGCTATCATTGAGTACAGTGTTCTAAGTGTATCAGATGTAGTTACTTTATTGTCTTTGTCAAGTCTTCTGTTTCCTTCATCTTCTGGCTAGTTGTTCTATCAATTATTGAAAGTGAGTTATTTAAATATCTATTTATGATTGTTAAATTTTCTACTTTGCCCTTTAATTTTGTCATTGTTTGCTTTATGCATTGGGAATACAGAATTAGATTAATATATCTTTATATTAACCTTTCTCAGTGCTTTTATTTTGTGTCTGTGCGAGCTTGAATTACCGTACAGAGTAACTTCCTGTATTAGTTCATTCTTGTATTGCTATAAAAAATACTTGTTACTGGATAATTTACAAAGAAATGTTTTGTTTCGTTTTATGTTTTATTTTGACTCATGGTTCTGAAGTCTATACAGGAAGCGTGGTGCTGGCATCTGCTTCTGTTGAGGCCTCAGGAAGCTAAAATCATGACAGAAGGTAAAGGGGGAGCAGGCACATCACATGATGAGATTGGAAGCAAGGGAGTTTGAGGGGAGGTGCCACACTCCTTAAAGGAAAAACAGATCATGCATGAACTCAGAGCAAGAACTGGCTCATTCTCAGGAGGAAAGCACCAAGCCATTCATGAGGGATCTGCTCTCATGAACCAAACACTTCCTACCACTTCCCATTACATTTGAAATGTAATCCCCAATGTTGGCAGTGGGAATGTAATGTAATTTTGTTTATCTGGAGATTTCTTTATTTTTTCTTCAGTTTTGAAAGTTAGATTTGATGGACATGAGATTATTGATTGACTTTGCTGTTTTTTTGTGTCAGCATTTGGAATATATTATCCTACTGCATTCTGGCCTCGTTTCTTTTTCATGAGAAGTCAGCTGTTAGTCTTATTGTGGTTCTCCTGTACACAATACATCATTTTACTCTTATTTCTTGCAAGATTTTCTTTGTCTTTGGCATACAACAATTTTACTGTGATATTCTGAGTATTAATCTTTGAGTGTATTCTACCTTAAATTCATTGAGCTTTTTCATCATTTACATTAATGTTTCTCAGCAAACTTGGGAAGTTTTCAGGTATTATTTCTTTGATTTTTTTTCTCCATGTTTCTTTCTTTTTTTTTTTTTTTTTGTTCGTTTGTTTTGGTAATCCTTTTATATGTATGTTAATGTATTTAATGTTATCCCACATTTCTTTGAGGCTCTGTGTATTTATTTCTTATTCATTTTTATGCTGCTTTTTAGATTGCATAATTTTGTTGATCTACATTCAAGTTTGCTGGTCTTTTAACTTTCTACATCAAATCTATCATTGAATTTCTCTACTATGGTTTTTATTTCAGTCAGTATATTTTGGAACTCCAGAATTTCCATTTGGTTGCTCTCTCTAATTTCTGTGTTTTTATATATAGGCTTTATTTGATGAGAAATTGTCATCACACATGCCTTTATTTCTTTAAGCATGCTTTCTTTTTGTTCTTTGAGCATATTTTTACTAGCTATATTGAAGACCTTATGTGTTAAATTCTACATCTGGACTCTTTCACAAGTTATTTCTCCTGTCTGCTTTTTTATTGCATAGGTCAGTTTTCTATTCTTTTGTATATCTTACATTTTTTTATTGAAACTACATTTTACATACTACATTGCAGCAATTCCTGATACCTATTGCACCAGAACATTTTGCTGTTGTTTGCTTGTTTATTTCTTTAGTGACTTAACTGAACAATTTTCGTAGTCTTTTTCTTCCTGAAAGTGAAGCCTCTGATATTGTGTTTCAGAGAACACTGCTTCACCTATATACACAATTACCACAGAATGACAGTGATTTTAACAGGGATCCATTTATCTTTTCTGTGATTTATCTGGCAAGCTATCTGCCTTCATTGGTATCATATCCAAGGGTTAGCCTTCACCAGCTTCCAGCTCATTGTTTTATTATTATTATTTTATTGACAATGTTCTGGACATAAAATGTTACAAATTTTACTCAATTACATTGCTCCACAATTAAATCCTGGCTGATGTTCACAGACGGTTTTGAGGTCAGGAACTGGGTTTTGTTCTGTGCTATGATGTTATTTTTAGCTTTTTTCTCAGTTGTCTCTGGTAAACTAGCTGCCCTGTGGCTTAGCTTATTGCTTTTATAAGGTTATCAGCCTCTTCTTGCTACCCTGTAAATCACCTTCTTTTCTAATGTACCCTTTGTCTTGACCTTTCCCATGATCTGTTCCAAATAAAGTTTCTTTAAAGAGAGTCTTAGAGTCCTCATTCTTTATGTCTGCTTCTCTACCTGGGAAAAATCATCTGAGCCATTGCACAAAAACTAGGAAACAGACAGTGACCCACTTGTGTTAGAATGATACATATGCCTTATGACTCTCTTGTTGGGTCAGAGTGGTAGGTATGAGTCTCCTTACTTTGCTTCTGCTGGTATGGAAAAAACTTTATCTTATGAGTGAACTGGAAAAGTGATCCAGGACATGGTATACAATTTTTTTGGCATAACACACCTTTGATTGAGCCTCAACTCTGAGTGGAGCTAGTTGAAAGGGAGCCTCTGACCTCTCATCCACATTTACCTGGAATTTAATTTTGAATGGAAAATTATTCCATCAAGCAAATTTCTTATGAACTGCCTTAGACACGAAAGTTCTTTACATTTTTTAAGGAAAACCTATTTTGAGCCTTGAACTTTTCAAAACCAATTATCAATCAAGCATAAAAACAAAGTGAATCCATTTTCAGACATGCAAGGACACAGATGTTCTCCTCCTACTCAACATTTTGAGAAGGTGACTCAACCAGGAATATGAAGTAGAAATTAACAAATAGAAACATGTAGTATACAAAAGGTGTGAGGACATACCCACTAAAATAATAGATGAGCAGTTGACTCAGAAAGTATTTGGTCCAAAGGCTATCAAACAGTTTCACAGTATATAAAAGTAAGTTGAGTGGGTGTTAGTCAGTAGACAAAGTGGGAAAACAATGGAAAACCCCCTTGATGTTTCTTTCTGCTATTAAACAAAAGTATTCAGAATCTTTAGAAAAATATGAAATTTTCACCTGCTTCTTATAATTTATTAGAAATTCTATATGCTAGGGACAATATTTTTCAGTAAACCAAATGTAACAGCTTAGTATTGAGCTCTTAATATATTTGCAGTATTACAATAAAAGCTTTATTCTCCTTGTTATTATTTTCAATATTTAACATTAAGTTTTACTCAAAACATTATGGATTTATGCTTACAGAACAGAATGCAAATATCAAAAAATTAAAATAAAGGTAAGGTTTGTTTAAATCAGCAGCAAATACAGAGAGAATCAAAAAGGTAATCTTGTTTACATAAAATTTTGATCATATTAAATACAACATTAGAGAAGGAATTAAATAATATAATAAAATTATTTTCATTCTAACAACTACATAAAGTATATCCACCATGCCATAGTAAATCTACGTGGGATATCTACTGGATATTGAGATCATTTTTTTTTAAGAGCAAAAACACATAGTTTTTAAGAAAAATATGTGAAGAGAAATCTTTTATAGAAATCTTCCAGTTATGACAGCACTCAGAAGATATAATGTGTCCCCACTGCTCACTTAAGGAACATGAAGACTTCAAGCCTAGGGCTGCCAGTGGATTATTGGTTACCTGTAGGCAATAGAGAAAGAAATAATGGTTAGAATCACTGGGGAATGTGGAGTTATACAGATTTGCCACCCTAAAATAATAATGGTCTTTCAAAAAACTCCTTAGTGGTGCCTTATTTAAGCAAAATGTTGTTTTGAGGAGAGAATGAAATAATTATCATAAAGAATTTTGTAGGTGCCAAACCAAAATAAGCATTATGCATACTAATAATTATTCACATATTTCTAATAAAGTGATTAAATGTTGTTTCAAGAACTGTGACATTGCCAGAAATATAACTTCTAGAAGTTCAGAGAGTTGTAATTGGATGACATTTGAAAAGACCTATAAGTGCCAACAAAATAATAGTTGATTGTCACCACGACCAGAGCTCATTGTAATACTTGATTAACTTTGCTGATTAGATGGATGTATCCCTGGTAGGAGAAGATGTCAGAATAAAAAAGAAAGGTCAAACGAAAAGTCTTTAAGAATGTGCCATTTCATAATAATGAAAAGCTGACTGTTGTGGCTATTGCAAAGGAAAGGCATCATTAGTAGTAGCAGGTAAACTATAATTAAAATAAATTTGACTAATGAGATAATTCCATTGTCATAAACTATTAAGGAAAAAAAAAGAAAGAGGAGGAGAAGAAAAAGCAGAACAAGAGTAGGAAGAGAGAAAAAAGGAAAGGAAGAACCCAGGATCCATATGAATAGAATTGTGTTAAAAAGGAAAGTCTGTCAGGGAAGGTCATAACTAGTGACAATGGGTAAAGATCAGGACAGGAGACTAAGGAATAATAACAAATAAATAAATGATTAAAAACCCACAGACTATAATTGAAATTGTAAAGGAGTAGAGCCATTATCAGGACCGGCACAAGCACTTGAAGAAGAAACAAAGAATGCACAGAGGAATTTCAGATGGGTTGCATCTAATTCTTTTCATTTTCCTTTCAAGCTCCAAATTTGGTACTTTCCCATATAGTGAGATGCACATTATAGGAATCATTTCAGAGATGAAACTATTCTTTCCATCATAATTCCAATATGAGTTATTTTGCCAAAACTGGGTACCATCGTCAACATTAGAGATCTTGGCATGGAATGAATTAGGCGCTCCTACTTTATTTTAACCCATTTCCTACTATGATATGAGAATTAGTGGTAATTGTGTAAGTATTATTCAACCTTGAGAAAACATATTCTTTTTTTCTGGAGAAATAAAATTCTTCTTTGCTAAAGATCTCATTTTTCAATTTCGAGTTACTATGGTAATTTTATATCTTCCTACAGTTTTCAAACTAATTTTAGTTTAAAATTGACATGAAGTAATTTAAAGAAGACTTTAATTACATGAGAAAGATTGTTTTGAATTTCACAACCTTTTAAGGTTCGTGTAAAGTGTATAAGAGAAAACTGGATATTTTTAGTATTCAAATGAATGACTTTTTATTATTTTTATATACATTCATGAACCATTTTTTTTCTATTTTTAAGTCTATTTTATAGAGGTTATCTAAGGATACCAGTATCATCTGAAGATAAAAGTATATAACATTTATTAAAACAAACATACACAGAAAATATTATTTTGTCAAATTAACTATAGTATTCTCTCTTTTAGATGGAGGTTCAACCTCTATATTGCAATTTTCTTCCTTCATATGTGAGGTAGGTGCAAAGATTCATCTGCTGACATTTCTATTTGTCTGCAATTCTGCTTAACTGATTAATTACGTATCAGAAATATTAGGCAGTTCACCATTTTAATCCGTATGTACCTGCACAACACCTCCAGATAAACATTTACAAAAACAGAGCTTAAAAGTTGGTGAGCCTTTGCCGTAAAACTTTCTGTGAGATTCAGAACATTTTTATATTTAAATGTATAAATAAATATGCATGCCTGCAAATGGATGTAGAGTGTATCTGTGCATTTAAAGATTTAAAAGTTGTTTCATTAAAAGCAATTTGGCTAAGAAATCACAAAATGGGAGTGGGGCAGGAACTCAGGATTTTCAACCCATAATCTACTATTTACTTTTTCTTCCACCAGTGGGTTTCAGAAATATTTCAGCCGTATCATATCATTATTTTTTATTCTAGAAAGAATACTAACTTGGAAGCCTACAAAATAGAACCATTCTAGTTGAAACTGGAATAACCTATAATATTCTACCTAATCTTTCTACGTCTCTGCAACGCTCTGGTTTGTAGGGATCACTAGGTTTCCTTGGAGAGTTTTGAAAACATTTTGTTGCACCAACTTGACAATTCAAGTAGAATGGGGTTGCAATTTATGTTCATTGCAAAAAGAAGGTGTTCAAAATCTGTAATACATATTTATCACAGTGAATGCATATATATATTTATACATATATTTATCTATGTCTATATCTATATAGATATAGATATAGATATATAAAATTAGACCCAGAAATCAGAAATACTTCAGCAGTAAATAATAGAAAACCAGACTAACACTTTTTATTTTTTAAATAGAGGGTTATTTTAACAGGGAAACTGAAGTGAGGTAGCAACTAACGTTAGTTCAAAAGTTCAAGATTTCAGGTGGTTCAGCAATCTCTCATGGTCACAAAAAGGTTTTTACAGGTATTATGTCTTCATTTAAGACAGGAAGAATCTTTCTTTTACCAGAAAGTTCCTGTTATAACGTAACAGGAGTTATATGGCAATTTCTAGCTAAACATGGTGACTGGAAATATGCATACTTAGCTTCCCCATTTCCCACAGTGGAGGTAAGGAAGAGATGAGAGAGCTGACTTTTTGAAATAACCATTCAGTCGTATCTAACACGGTGACATTCAAAATATTTAAAGTGAGTGGATGTTATTAGGCAATATCATCTTTTGCACTTTGGAAGTAATTCATTTTTTTTCTTCTAGTCATATAGTGGTGAGAATGTTATTCGTGGTGTCATTTCTGTATTTACTTAAATACTAGGATTTCCCAAAATAAACTTTAAAACGTCACTATCTTCATTTTCTGTTATATTTGCTTTTTTATTTTAGGAAATCCAGAATATTATTCCAGAAAAATAAATAGAACCCTCATTCTTGTATTGCGTATACTTCTAGAGTCTATCTACATTTGGAAAGGTCCTTATACATTGTTTACAAATTCTCTATAGACAGATTCGTCATACCCTGAAGGTTCCAAGTCTCTACAAATCTATTTTTCTTTACAGTTATTTTCCCCTTAGGTTGCTATTTGGCTTTCAAATCTGATAAGTGATAATGTCTCATAGGATACGTATATCTGAACCATATATACAACTCTGAACTATTTTGCTGAGGTAAATGATTAATCAACAGACAACTCCAGATGTCAGCCTAGTTCAGTATTTTAAAATTGCATTACTTCTTCAGCATAAGACGTCCTATAATTTCTTTTCTTGGTCTTTATTTGCCTGATTAATATTGATTAAATGATGTAACTAAATGATGTAACTATAACATGCACTTCCGCACAGAACACATCAACTACATCTGAAATGCAACAGACTCTAAGCAATAACTTGAATAAGATTTTATCAGTGGATGGGTGCAGCACACCAACATGGCACAAGTATACATATGTAACAAACCTGCATGTTGTGCACATGTACCCTAGAACTTAAAGTATAATAATAATTAAAAAAAAGATTTTATTAGTTTAATTTTGGCAGATTTTAAAAAAGGTAATCTTCCGATAATTTCATAGGTAGACAATTGGTTTTAAAAAGATAGAAAGCCATGTTTACATCATTAGACATGGTAATTGGAAGGGTTAGCATGCTAAACAGCCATCCAGTGGTCAACCTCAACATGGCATGAAATCATTGGGAGCCACAATGTGTGGTCCAAAGGTATTGCTCTTGTTGCCCTTTGTGATTGCCTTGAATGAGCTAGTTGACAAGGATCCATTACTGAGAACTGAACTGTAAGGACATTGTGTGTATGTGCATGCATGTGTGTATGTGTATGTGTGTGTGTGTGTGTGTGTGTATGTAAAGGAGTGGGAGTGAAACTGGCCAACTGGCTTTCATAAGTCTATGAGTTCTCCTTATGTTAACAGCATATAGTAATGGAGTGGTGTACTAAATCAGGGAATAAAGGCTGCTTAGAAAGCTATTTTAGTTGGAAATTTTAAGTTATAGTTTGGATAATCAGAATTGTTTCACACAATGTGATTACCATTAAGATTTTATTCCTGTGTTTTGTGGCATAATGTTATGGTGGTAAGATTTAAAATCGTATTTGCTTAGACTTAAAATACCTAAACTTACACAGATCAATTAGAAATTGATTACCAGCTCCACAATTGATTCATCACAGATTTCTTGGTCTAGTATTACATATGTCTTTTAAATTGTACATAAACATCTAACAAAAGTTTAATGGCCTGTAACTTGGAGGATTGTAGTGACTAAGAGAATCTGCCAAAAAATATGAGACTAGAAAAAAAGGTACCTTCCTCTTTTCTGTCTTAGTATTTGTTAACTACTCACCAGGTATACAGGATTTCGTGTTTAGTATATAATAAAATCCTCACAGCAATTCTGAGTATTTTGGAATGCTATAATTACTTAATAAAGAAGTAAATTAAGGGCTAGATATTTTAAGGGACTTGCCAAATGGCACATAAGTAGCAGAACTGGGATTGGAGCCTGTGTTCATCAGCCGCCAGAACCTACAACTATTTTCACTAGATGCCAGGGAAGTGAGAAGCAGAAGCCAAATAAGCATTGACCTTTTGCACAAACAAAACAAAACAAAACAAAAAAACAAAAACAAACACAAAAAACGTTAGAGAGAACCACGTAAGATTAGATGAGCAAAGTATATGTCATCTTTTCTTCTTCCCCAGTCATAGACAGGCTATTCAGCAAAGGTAGAGAAGATTTCACTGGTAAGCAAACCAGAAGTTTCACATGAAACCAAAACATAGTATAGAACTTGGAAGAGTATGCGCTTAGCTACAAAAGCAGATCCTTAATATAAAAGCATCTTAGCACAATGGGTACATTTTGCTCTTCTCACCCTTTTAAGAACAGCACTGGCATATCTTGGCATAGTGGTTTATTGCTAATGATGCTTGCAAATAAGTGGATGTGAGTGTGAGGATGTGGAACAGATAGAGGAATTTTCATAATGCTAAGAAAAACATGAAATAGTAACTTGGGTATCATTGCATAATTTTAAAATTATTAATAAAATATCTCTTACAAAAGTTAGCAGAAAGTTAATATTTTTAAATTTTAAAAAAGCAAAGAAAGGTATATTTCTGCCTTAAATGTTTATTTTGGTTTTGGATAAAATCATACATAACGTATAAAGCTCAGAAAGTCTATATTTCATTGCTCTTAATTTTTATATAAGAACATGAGGATCCTGAGAAGTTATCCCATTTGTTCAGTATTAGTGAGCTTGTTAACAGGAAGAGTTTACTTGATAATTAAATGGTTATCATTCAGCAACCATTTCCAATTATGACTTGATGTAATTAAGTTAACAGGAGTAATCCAATGATAATTTATCGAACACTGATGTGTCCACAATATCTTTTAATCCTTGCTCAGGATTTCTGAAAACATGAGTAAATATTAAGCCATATATCCCTGCTGTCCAAAACATATATCTCATATATATTTCACACGAAAATATCAAAAGCTTGAATTATCACTCACTGTTTATATATCAAGTAGACTTTAAGATACACTTATAAGCATTTTATAGTAGAAGTAAAACAGGGGTGCAGTAGAATCTGAGAAAATTTCAATTTTTATCTTTACATTCCTTAGAGAGCTTTCTTAGAGCCCAAGGGATCAAGAACAAATTACACCGCTTTCTCCTTTGCTCCTGAAGACTTTCATGAGAAAAGATCACTGTCAAAAGAATACTAAAGGCAACTTTGAAGGGAAAAAGTAAAAAATGCACTGCCTAAGAAATATATAAACCATTCTGTCTATATTCTTGTATGATAATGATAATAATATAATAAAACTACATATTTATAAGGAAGTTTATAACACAATATCTCTTTTATATTGTGTAGTTTGATTGGAAAACCATTCCATAAGCAAGTATAGAAAATGTTGCTTCAAATATTCAGCTTGCACATTTGCATTTACAGACACATTATATTGTTTAAACAGTTAAGAAAAAAATGTATTGCCATTACTAATAATAACGAGCAGCTCATATTTTGGGGGGTTTTAGTTTGTGACAGGTACTGTTCTGAAGTTCCTAACATTATCTTCTCTAATTTGTACAACATTATTATATACCATAATTATGTCTTTTTCACAGATAGGGAAATTGAGGCCTAATAATATGTTATAGAGCCAGTAAATGAGGAGCCTGATTTTGAAAAGGCAGGAAGTCCAACTCCACAGTTGGTACTGCACAACCAGAAAATTTATTCTGTTTCTCAGTTCAAAGATATGTTAGAGAGGCCGGGCGCGGTGGCTCAAGCCTGTAATCCCAGCACTTTGGGAGGCCGAGGCGGGTGGATCACGAGGTCAGGAGATCGAGACCATCCTGGCTAACATGGTGAAACCCCGTCTCTACTAAAAAATACAAAAAACTAGCCGGGTGAGGTGGCGGGCGCCTGTAGTCCCAGCTACTTGGAGGCTGAGGCCGGAGAATGGCGTAAACCCGGGAGGCGGAGCTTGCAGTGAGCTGAGATCTGGCCACTGCACTCCAGCCTGGGTGACACAGCGAGACTCCGTCTCACAAAAAAAAAAAAAAAAAAAAAAAAAAAAAAAAAAAAAAAAGATATGTTAGAGATTTCCTCAAAAAAAAAAAAAAAAAAAAAAAAGAACAGCAAACTGCTGTTCTCGTTTTTGGATTATGCTTTAAATCATAAGTTTGTTTCTTCTCATCTAAGTCTTAGTGTTGCTTACCAATACTAAATCCATATAAGAATTCAAGATAAAGTTCTAATTAATTAATATACTTACGTGTGTATATATGTTGTGTATAAATACGTATATACATATACACGGGCAGGGGGAAGCATGTAAAGGAAAGAAAATTGAGCTGTGTGATCTGAGGAGTAGAAAATTAGCAATGTATTCACTTAAGGGGAAAGTAGCAATTAGAAGAAAAGGTTTGAGCATTTTAACAAAGATGACTCAATGTGATAGAACCACACAAATATAGCAGAACTGATACAGCACTTTACAGATGAGGATTGAGGTTTGAGGTAGGGGAGCGATTAGGGATGGCTTGAATGAATGCATTTTGGAGTATTTGAAACACTTGTTTGTGAACACCCTCTCCCCATACAACTGCTGCCTGACTCAATGTTTAACTAATACTTGTGTGGTCCACCACCTGCCCCCTGCAAATGCAGGGTTTTATATGCCAACTTTAAGATTAGCACAGATTTGAGAAATTTTATTTTCTAACTGAAAAAACTTTTGCTGCTTTGCTACTTCTTGGTATTTTAGAGGGATTGGAGGACAACTTAGGTCTGGGCATCTCATACTTCACTGATACCTAAGATAACAATGTGAAATTGATAGTTAAGGAGAATAAAGCAATTTATAATAAAATTGTGTAAATAAGTATAGGGAGTTTGGAAGAAATTTAATTAAAACATCCACTAGAATCCCTAAATGAGATTCCTGGATTTTAAAACAGCAGCATCATATTTAATGAAAATGACCCTTTAAAAATTAGATCTAAAAATAAATAAAACATATTTGCATACCCTGGGATATTATGAACCCATTAAAAGGACGGAAACCCTGTTACATGCAACAACATGGTTAAACCTCCAGGAGATTAGGTTAATCAAAATAAGCCTACCACGAATTATACATACTATACGATTCCACTCATATAAAGCATCTAAGTAGACAAAATCATGGAAGCAAAAAATGGAAGGATGGAAGCCAACAGCTGGAGGAAGGGGAAGGGGATAGGCAACTGAGTGTTTAATGGGTATAACAGAGTGTTAGCTTTGTAAAATAAAAAGTGCTGGAAATCTGTTGAACAGCAATATAAATATACCAAACAGTATTGAACCGTAAACATAAAGATGTTTCAGATGGTAAATGTAATACTATTTATTTGTTACCACAATTAAAAATAAAATTTAAAAGTTGGATCTATAGCAGAAAATGTTAGACAAAAGAATATTTTTAAATGTCCTTAAAATTTATACTATCAGTATAGCCTAGTAGGAACAAACATACATGGGGTAGGAGAATGGTACAAATTCAATTTATTTTTTTAATGGCTAGAACAAATTTAATTAATTATCAAAAATTGGGGTGACATCTAATATTGCAAAATGAAAGTTATCATTTGCCACTTCAAATTCCATGCCTAATATAGTATGTTAGCAAGAAATATACATATAAATTAACTAACTCTTTTTGATTAACATAAATGTACATGCATCATAAGATTAAAACAATGGGATTTACAAGGCCTCAGCAAATAAAGGGTCTGAAGATTAACTATAGTTGGACTGTAAACAAACAAACAAAAATCCTGAACAACCAGAACAATGACAAAAACAACCTGTGTAAATGATACTTCATTAAAAGTTGTGAATTATTATAAACTGTCAATGTATGTTAAAAATACCTGGCTTGGTGTGTTGGCTCCCGCCTGTAATCCCAGCACTTTGGGAGGCCGAGAGAGGGTGGATCACAAGGTCAAGAGTTCAAGACCAGCATGACCAACATGGTGAAACCCCATTTCTACTAAAAATATGAAAATTAGCTGGCCATGGTGGCACATGCCTGCAATCCCAGCTACTAAGGAGGCTGAGGCAGGAGAATTGCTTGAACCTTGAACCAGGACCAGGGAGGCAGAGGTAGCAGTGAGCGAGATCGTGCCAGTGTACCCTCACCTCTACCAAGTGAGACTCTGTCTCAAAAAAAAAAAAAAAAAAAAATCTTACTAATTTGTGTTGTCTATAACATCAATTAGCCTGTCATTATTTGCTTCACTACATAAATATTACATAGGAAGTATATTAGTCCGTTCTCACGCTGCCATGAGGAAACACCAAAGACTGGGTAATTTATAAAGGAAAGGGGTTTAATTGACGCACAGTTCCACATGGCTGGGGAGGCCTCAGGGAATTTACAATCGTGATTGAGGGCGAAGCAAACATATCCTTCACAGGGCAGCAGAGAGAAGTGCCATCAGGGGAAATGCCAGACGCTTATAAAACCACCAGATCTCATGAGAAGTCACTATCAGTGGAACAGCATGGGGGTAACCGCAACCGTGATTCAATTACCTCCCACTGGGTCCCGCACACAACACCTGGGGATTATGGGAACTACAATTCAAGATGAGGTTTGGGTGGGGACACAGCCAAACAATATCAGGAAGTCTGGTTTTTAATTTCATCAGTTCATTCCTCAATTTAATTATCACATTTTCTGGACTTGCAGTGAAAGTGTGGATCATATTACCAATGGTACTATAGGGGAAAAAATTGAAAATCCCTGTTATCTTCCTGTTTTTCAATAATGAATGATGTGTATTTGAACACTCAATTAAAAAATTAGAAACTATCTACAAGCTTACATATTAAACAGTTTAAAACACATAAAGACATGTAAACTATTTTATACTACAAGTAAATGCATAATAGTCCATGATATAATGCAGTAGGGTTGTAGTTCCCTAAGGCTGCCATAAGAAAAAAAAAGTAGCAAAAATCTTAGTGACTTAAAACAACAGAATTGATTGCTTCATTATTCTGGAGACTAAAGTCTGAAATCAAAGTGTCAGCAGAAGCAGGCTCTTTCTAATGCATGGCTCTGGAGAAGGATCCTTTCTTGCATCTCTGGCTTCCGGTGCTTGCCAGCAATCTTTAGCATTCTTTGACTTGTGTCCTGTTTTGCTTTATTTTTTTCTTTAATCAGGCACCAGAGAGAGCAATTAAACGGTGTAAAGATAGGACCACCACTTCTGTATCTTTTATGTCTTTGATGTCATCTCCCAAGATGACATATTTCTTCTGATTTACCATCTTGGATGGAGAAGTAGGCATACTCAAGAGTTTCCCCTAATCCTTAACATAATGGGTTTTTTATGAGTTATCTCAATTCCTATTACTATGCATACTAATTATGCACTAGAGACTGCATAAATGGTTATGCGTTGGGTCAGTGAATACTGCGAGCGGGCTGTGAGATAAATTGAGACGGAACTGTATTTAACATTTAGGTTCTTTTCTCTCCCACTCTAAGAGGAGACCTATTGTAGCCTTATATATCCTTTGATCCAGTGTATGCTGGAGATACGTCCGAATGTGTTTCTTTCCCCACAGTAAAATTTATCAATTGGCCACGGGTTTCTTTACAAAATATTAATAAAATATTTATTATATACATATGTAGCCATTGTACAGTCATTGTTCAAAGAGACTTACCTTCACAATAATCAATGAACTGTTCTCCTAAAAACTCACTTACGGGCTGAGCGCAGTGGCTCACGCCTGTAATCCCAGCACTTTGGGAGGCTGAGGTGGGTGGATCACGAGGTCAGGAGATCGAGACCATCCTGGCTAACACGGTGAAACCCCGTCTCTACTAAAAATACAAAAAATGAGCCGGGCGAGGTGGCGGCGCCTGTGGCTCCAGCTACTCCGGGAGGCTGAGGCAGGAGAATGGCGGGACGGGGGTGGGGCGGAGCCTGCAGGGAGCCAAGATGGCGCCGCTCACTCCAGCCTGGGCCACAGAGCAAGACTCCATCTCAAAATAAAAATAAAAATAAACAAATAGGCCGGGCGCGGTGGCTCAAGCCTGTAATCCCAGCACTTTGGGAGGCCGAGAGGGGTGGATCACGAGGTCAGGAGATCGAGACCATCCTGGCTAACACAGTGAAACCCCGTCTCTACTAAATATTACAAAAAACTAGCCGGGCGAGGTGGCGGCGCCTGTGGTCCCAGCTACTCGGGAGGCTGAGGCAGGAGAATGGCGTGAACCCGGGAGGCGGAGCTTGCAGTGAGCTGAGATCTGGCCACTGCACTCCAGCCTGGGCCACAGAGCAAGACTCCGTCTCAAAAAAAAAATAAAATAAAATAAAAAATAAACAAATAAAAAATAAAACACGTATCTGAAAACTTGATGAATAATTTTAATTTTCTACTGTATCAAAAGACATCATCTCTTAACTGTCCATCTCTAGACATTTTCTGGTAATACAAGTCAAGTAATTCTACTCCTTCCATAACTGACTGCAAAGGCAGTTCTGGTATCTCTTTTATTTACCACAAGCCATCATCACATGAGAGCTTTAACTGGACATTCTTACATGAAGACCAGCTCCTAGTTCATGCCAGTACATAGAATCTAGAGTCATGAACAGTCAATAATCTTTTCTCTATCCAGCTTTATGTTCTACATTTTCTTCTCTGATACCTTCAGGATCAAGTCCCATCTATGGTGCTCCCCGGGACATATTGGGCAAGTCTTCTGACTCACTGGGTGTACATAGTAATTGAATGGAATGGCATTATTCCTCAGGATGTGCCCTGATGTGACCCTCGTTATTGGTCTGGAGGCAATGAATAGAAGCAGCGGACAATCTTGACGGAGAGAAGCATCAAACCGTGAACCCTTTCAGCACCTCTAGAGAAGGGAAGTGTATGTGACGGGAGTGGCTCCTCCTCTCTCCATGGGGTGGAATCTGTATCCGCTCAGATTCCAGGCAAAACATCAATTCTGAATTTCAGGGTTATCACTCAAATATCCTCTTGCTAGACAGGTCTGAGTCCTAATCTTTTCCTGTCAGGAACCTGAAATAAATGCAGAGGCTTGTAAATGCTATGCATGCAGTAGCCTCTGTAAGTTCACTACCCTTACATTTAATTCCTGGGTTTAATTTTCAGCCTAGTTAACCCTGTAGAATATAATGTCTTTAAACACTGCTGTGGAGGCCTTTTGACTTTTACAGTATGCCTTGAATTTCAAGTTCTATAATCTAAATGGGTCCTTTTCTTCTTTCAAGGTTTTTAAGCTATTAAGAAAAAAAAAATCATCTAAATCCTCAACAGTGTAATTACCTTGACCCCATTCCTTTCAAATGTCCCAATACCACATAAATCTACTTCAACTTATACATTTCTTTAAGACTAAATCACTTCCAGGTAAAACATTAATAATTGTGATTCTACTGCATTCCAGGGTGATCATCTCTCTAATTTCCATAGTATTCTGGACCTTTATATCATTTTCTGATGGATGAATGATTCAGTTCTAGTTTACCAACACAGGATGGGATTCTCAGTGCCTCTTCTGATTCTAAATCTCTTAAATTTTGTTATACAAAGAAAACAGAGCTAGAAACAATAGCATTTATGAAAGTGGATTATATTGGGAAGTAATTCCAGGGAAGAGAAATAGGGATCTGGAAAAAGTATAGAGAAAAAAGAAAACTAATGCAAGAGTACATTATTGCTGATACTCACTGTTGCCAATAGAGGCTCAGTTTTGTAACGACTATCTGGAGAATTATGTAACATGCACTGGTGAATTGTACCATTAAGGTACTAAAGACAGGAACAGTTATCTACTGCTTTACTGTTCCTCATTGTTCAAAGGCTGTCCCATGAGTTATTAACTTCCTTGCACTTCCAGGTTTGTGGATGAGAGAGCAAGCATCCCACATAGAGGCAGAAAGGTCCTAAGCAGAAAGTTAAAAGTTGTAGATGTAGCCAATCTAAGGAGTTGTCAAGTTATACGTATACACAGATGGTGGCCATGACCACTTCTAGCACAGAATTACATTTAGAGCATTATTTCCCAAAGTTTATTGCACATGGAAACACTAGAAAGACTTACTTGTTAAAGCACATATCTCTGGTCTCCACCCCCCAGAATCTCTGAGTAGGTCTGAGGTATGGCATGAGAAATTTAATTTTTTACATGTTCCCTGGCTATGTTGATACTGATGCTCCTGGCACTACATTTTGACCACTATCTGGAGTTAGTCAGGTGGACAATAGGAATCACATTATTTTCAAGTGTATAACTTATTCAAGCAAGATCATCAATGTACACAAAATAATTGGGTGAAAGATATTAAGATATAGAATAGTACGTAATTTCAAAGTACCACCTCACAAATTTCTTAAGTGAAAGAAGTTATACATACTTGATAGACTTGTTGGATAACATTTAGCCAAATGATCAGAATTTGCTAAATGATGATGAAAATACTAAGATTATATGTCTTCTAGTGTAGCAAAATAGGTAGAAGTTTTATTACTAAATGTCTATGTGTAACTTCAATCTTATAATGAGTAAAATAACTAACTCAGATTCCTATATATATGAAAAATATATATACATGAATACAATATATATGGAGAGACATACACATATACATGCACATATTATGTATGTGCATCTTAGATAAGGCAAAAATTTGAGGGTACCATTGTAAAAAAAGGGAATCAAAGAAACATAACAATAAATTCATTGTATAAACCTTAATTATATGCTGAGGGCAGCAGATGCAGATATAAATGACACTATTTGTACAAATAGACAAATATATATAAAGACCCTATTATAGTTAATATTATTTTACCAGTGCTGAATGTTGGAGGTATGATAATGATATTGTGATTATATTGGAGAATAATCTAGTTCCAGGCAATGCATGCTGAAGTATTTATGGGAAAAATGCCATGACACCTTTTATTTCCTTTTAGATATTCAGCATGAAATAATAGAAAATGTCTATAGAAACAGATAGAGCAAACTTACTAACAATTAATGAATCCAGGTGAAGTGTATAAAGCTATTGATTATACCATTCTTCCATTTTTCTGTAGATTTCAAATCTTTAGAAATATAATAAATTTAGCAAAATATAAGCTATAATACAATTAGCACTATCAAATGAACCTTAGAAACTTTCTAAAAGTATTTGAAGGAATAAGAGGTAAATTCTAGAATGAGAAATTGGAGGAAGTTTCAACAAGACTGACACATTTGTACTGGGTCTTGAAAATTGGAGATTTTTTGACAGGTGAACATAGAAGAGAAAGACACTGTAGCTACGATAATGATATAAAACAAACATAAAATGTTAATGCTCAGTATTATTATTGTAGCTATTAAAAGTAATAGTTACACCTCATGATTAATATATTCAAGACAGCGAAGGATTCAAAGAAAATTTAGGTAAATTGGCTAGTGTCTTAAAAGAATTAGTAAAAGCTTTGTTCAGTTGCACTAGATTGGAGCAATATATTATTTATGCCAAAGGAATAATTTAAACTTTATCCAGGTAGACTATGACCAGCCCTCAAAGAAATCACAAATATGTCACATATTAAGCATATAGAGCTAGAAGTGGTATTGAAGAGGTTAATTAGTGTTATCCAAAATCTACTATACTTACACCAAGCACAGAATATTTTCTCCAGTGTGTATCCATCATATAAACATGATAGGTTACAGGTCCCCTTAGGGCATAATTTAGTATAAATGAATATTAGATTAATTTGCTTGAGGAGCTTAAGTAGTGCATTAAATGCATTCATTAGCCCACATGCCATTGGTAATTTTGTGACCATCTATGAAAGAGAATTAATCTATTTATTTTTAAAGCAGAAACACTCCAACAAAGATGTAGACAGTCTAATATCTTTCAAGTTGTTAATGATAAAATCTTGAAGATCTTGAATCTTAGTTTGAGGGCACATAAGTATAGTTCAACTGGTTTCTAAGGATGAAAAATCATAGTGTGTAACAATCTAGGTTCCAGAGTCAGACAGTCTGGGTTCAAATTCAGCTCTGCAAGAGTTTTGCTGTGTATTTCAGAACACATTTTCATCTTTAAGATAAGAATAATAGCACCAACCTCATAAAGTTGTTTAAAGATTATATGAAGTAAAACATAGTTTTAGGCACAGATTAAGTACCCAATAGGCATTTGTAGTTATGTTTTATTATGTTTTATGAGCTAGCAATTGCAACTGAATATTAAAAATTATACTAAATTTTATGACGTAAGAAATATTTATTTATTATTATATCTCATGACTGAGGAGGGTCGGAATTGGCTAATCTCTCCTGTGTTTGGCTGATATTAAATGGGCTCACCTGGGGAAACGAGTAAGTTGGCTCTGAGAATAAGACTTCTCTGAAAAGGAATTTGCAGGAAAGAAACTTTATTCTAGTTAATAGTTTGCAAACTGACTTTTTAGTGTGAAAAGAAGTTGTGCTCAAGAGAACAAAGACTGGGTTTGGGTTGTATAGCAAAAGTTCCTGCCCAGGTTCCCAGTAAGTTCCACTGATGAGAATGAAATACTGAAGCTCACTTAACTCTGATTAGTGAAGGCATGAAAGTTCTGATTGGTCAATACAGCTGAGCCCTGATATGGCTTAGCCCCCATAGGCCAGGGCAGATGAGGACTGATTGGCTGGTTCCAAGCCACCAGAAGTCTTTTTTTAGACTTTTCTTTCAAACGAAGAGGTGGAGGGCGTGTGCGGGATATTCTAGCTACAGTTCAGTTTGGCACTGACAACAGAACTAATCTGGTTTGATTGTAGAAAGAGGTCCTGTGATACTTTTACCGTGTCTTTCTGAGAACACAGACTGCGTACTGCCCCTCATAGATATGGCCACCTACTTCTGTTTTAACGTTGAGTACCTCAGTTAGCCATGGCGAGGTCATTGTGTCTGTTGGCTGGGGGCATATTTTAGCAATATGATACCCAACTGATACTCAACTCTTATTCTTCCCCTGTGACCACTGAGAGAACTCAGAATTTTTTTTTTTTTTCATGGCGACAGAAAAACTCAGAAGTCCAATTGCACAAGCGTTTCTTAAGCCTCCATTTGAATCGTGCTTATTAGCATCCTATTGACCAACACAGATCACATAATTGAGCCTATAGTCTAAGCTACATGGTAAAGGTTATGAAGACTGGGAAAGATTGGAAATTGGAGCCTTTTTGCAATCTACCTAAGGAAATAGAGACCTATTTACACTGAGAAAGCTGACACTTTATAATATGTTTGGTATTTTCCAGCAGCCCTCCCTCTCATAAGATTCCCAAGAGAGTTAAGTATAAAGATTGATAACCATGAAAAGTGATATGTCAATTAATTCTTAGCTAGTTTTCCACACTTCTACCAACATAATGTGCACTCAGAACTCTTTTGAAAAGTATCCATGGGTACAGAAGGAATGATCTTCTAATGCACAATGAAACCAACTTTTCAATGCATGACTTCTGACTCTCTGAGTGGAGTACACAGAGACCTTCTCCACTCCACCACAGGTACCATTATGATGGTGAGATTGATCAGCTCCTAACACTTCCAAAGAAATTAAAATGAATTGCAGTGAAAAGTGATTTTTAAAAGTTAACTAAATTGAAAGTTGATGTAGTACTAAACATTTCTCAAAAACACAGACGCAGATGGATCTACATAGGAGTTAGCAAACTAAATCTGACCCTTAGCCTGTTTTTGTATGGATTCCATTATAAAGATGGTTTTTACATTTTAAAATGTTTTTAAAAATTCCAAAAAAATATAATGTTTGATGACATGTGAAAATTTTATACAATTCAAATTTCAATGTCTATAAATAAAGTTTTATGTTAACACAATATATTCATTTGTTTACATATCTTCTATGGCTGCTTTCCCACTATATCGGTGTTAAGTTGTTGCAACAGAGAACATCTGTTCCTCTTGTCAATTCCCACTACTGTTCAGCTCACTATAAATTGCAATGATACAATTATAAATTAACAGTTTCCAGCACTATGGGTATCATCATAATACATTTTATGTTTTTTTTTTTTAAACAGTGCATGACTAACGTGTCAAAAAGAGGTAAGAAGAAAAAGTGAACTTTGAATGTCATACTTTAAAGGCACAGTGGAGTATCATTCTATATTATATATTATTATATATTATATATTTTTGTAATCGAATTAGAGGTCAAAGCATTATTTTTATTCAATATGGATACTATGGTTGTGCTAAAATCAACATTACTGGAATAAACATTCATCATGATAATTTCAATAAGAAAGCAATGGTCAGATAAATTAGAAAATTTTAAATGGAGTAGCTTAACACTATAGAATTCCTTTACAAAAAAGTAAATGCAATGTAAAGAGAAAGAAAAGAAAAAGAAGATGAAAAGTAAGTTTACAAGTGGTGCTCATGAACAGGTTGGAGCTAGCTCCACCACACCATTGCCTATCCCGTTAAAAGTTATCAGCATCAAAGTCCTGAGAGGAGTTGTCTTTCACTTAGTAGGAATGGATTATGACTGATTGTTTCCATTTTTAAGTTTGACGAGATGCATCTGTTTCTTTATAGCCTGAAAAGAAAATGCTAAAATAAGTGCTAAACATTCCCCACTTAAAAAGAATAGCATATAGCAAATAAGTGCTCAAGTACCAGGTGTCTCAGGTTCAAGGCATGTACCAGTAAATCACATAACAAAGTAAGGTCATTCTATTTCCTTTTATATGTACCGTACCTAGAATAATCTTTAAAATAATATATTCAGTCATAGTTCCCCAGAAATTAATAAATTATACATTGAATGAATATTTAAAAATAAAATTGACTGGCTATTTCTGTGCAAAGTTTAACGCATGCCATAGATACATTTGTTTTTATGAACATGTGTTTTATTCAATTGCTAAGTGTGTTACTTACAGAAGTGCTTTGTATTCATGCATAGAGAAACTGTTACATTCAGTCACTAGCTTATAGGTGCTTTCAAATATGATTCTAGGGTATTTGATTTGAGCTACAATGGGTGAAGTAAAGGCAAGCATCAATTTGGGCAGGCTGATTCAATTATCTATCATAAATCCGGAAGGTAGAATAAGGGTAAATTAACGGACTCTAGTTTTTAGGTCTGAATCAAGATCTTCTCGCTTAGGTAGACTATATTACTCAGTTTAATCTAAGATTGCAGTTAGACAAAAGATTTGTAACGTCCGAGTCTATGACTTTATAAGGATTTCTAATGAAGATAAAAGTTAGTCTTAGGTGGTCAGAAAGCAATTAGAACCAGTCAAGACTTCTCTTAAGGTTCAGTGTTTGTTATGTATGGATAACATAATTGAAGATAGAGATGTGCAAACTGGAATCTCTACAGGATCCAGACACAGGGCAAGACATGGGGAAACTCAAACAACTTCCCTTACAAAAGATAATAAAAATTGAGGAGATTCTTGTTTATTGTTCTGACCCTTTAAACTTGTGTTCCCAAAGTTTTTTGTGTTCATTATGAATATCATCCCAGACTATTTACTATTAATATCTCCTTGACTTAATTTTACACTTTGTGAGTATAATTTTATTAACATTGATGCTCCACATCCTAGCCTGGTGCCTAACACAAAATAGCACCTAATAAATATTCTTAATCCATCTACACTTTTAACCAATACTTGATAGCCTACTACATTTCAGGTGTTATGCTAGGTAATGCAGATAGAGCAGAGAACAAGGAGACAAAGTTTATGAAACTCACAGTCTAGTGGGAAAAAAATAATCAAACATGCTAATATACAACATCTCTACATTCTGTAATAAGCAATATGAGGGTAATATTGTAACCCACTGTAATGCCTACATGACATTGCTGAATTTCTGCACTGCTCTAACTCTGCTTCTCTTCAAGAAACGGGACACTGGCGATATAAAACTTCCCTTTGTAATCAGACCAGCTGGGACTGGTTAGAACCAAGATGGCTGACTGAACAACTTCAAAAAAAACCCCAGACTTCATTATAATCTCATTTCCATGCTAAATGACACTCCCACCAGTGCCGTGACAGTTTACAATCGCCATGACAATGATCAGAAGAGGTCATTAGAGGACAAAAAGGAAGGTGACACTCTGATTCTGAGAATCTCACTGTCCTTTTCTAGAGAAGACATGAATATTCCCCCGCTTCCCTTAAATGCCAAGCTTCTTCATTAGAGAAACCTGTATGTTAACCCACCCAACTCTCACAGTCAAAAAGTGTATATGTGAGCCAAGTTCTTGCTTCTCAACTCTGCAACCACCAAGTAAAGCCTGCACTGCTTGACATCCAATTTTGTTTTGAATATTGGCTTTGTTACACAGAGCAGGAAGACACCATTTGTTGGGGAAACAACTTTGTCAGTAGGAATATAATAGGATGTAGTCTTTGAGTTGATTTCTAAAGGAGTAGAATAATCCATACAAATGGGTAGGTATTATTAAGCCCCTCACGTTGTTTTTCCTGAGGAAACTGTCCTAAATGTACAATGGTAAATAAATCTGTAAGTTATGAGCTGCAGATCACACCCAGATAATTCTCTCTTTTATCTACTACAGAGCGTATTTTCTACTTGCCGTAGGTATACCCAAAGATGCTATTGGGCTTAAGGAAGATACATTCCATTGCCAGAAGCTTGGGCAATTTGGGAGGTTCTCTTTGGATCACTTCTCTCAGTGATCCAAAATTGCAAATGTGAGATTAATAGACACTCTTCCCAGGGCCTTGCAAGAATCTTTTGAAATCAGGGGCACTAAAACATATTTTTCATTCGTTTCATGGAGAATCATTAAGATTGCCAGATTTAGAAAATAACCTACAGGAAGACTAGTTAAATTTAAATTTCAGATGAGGAAAGAATCAATTTTAGCATTAGTATGTCCCAAATAGTGTACGGAACATGCTTATATTTAAAAAAAAAAAAAAAAAAAAAAAAAAAAAAAAAAAAAAAAGCTGTTGTTATCTGAAATTCATGTTTATCTGACAACTTGACGGAGAGTTAGGAAATCCCATATTGCAGAGGTGGCAGAGGTGGGGAACTGCACGGAGAAACAACATATAAACTACATTAGTGGGAATAGGCGAGACTAGAGAAGAACCTTGTTTTGAGTGACTTTCCTGCATAGGTCTTTCATATTTTTGTACGTCTAAGCATAAATACTTAGTTTGCTCCAGACTGATTTTCAAAGATTTTTTGTATAAACAAATAACCTTGAAAGATAGAGATGCTTCCCTCCCTAGAGCTGATTTTCTTATATTCTAGGCTAATAATGCCTCTCTCCAGGGGGGCATGATGGATAAGCTTTGACAGGATCCTCTTCAATAGTGGTGCTTCCTTATATTGGTGCTCTGCTCCTGTATCACGGGCTCACTCACTAACCATCTGTTGCTAGAGTATTCAATGAATATTACTTGGCATACCATGAAACATCTTTCCCAAACTATTCCCTTAATACACTAATTTGTGCTCTAATAAAGCTAAACTTTGTGTATAATGCACACACACTCATACACACAAACACTTGCACACACTGCCACTGCTGCTAAGAAATATCTTGACTTTGCTGCAGGTATTTTTATTTCCCTGTATTGAGCAGTCTAGAACAATGAAATACCCATACCTCATAGCTACAAAAATTCAGACGCCTTGATTTCAGAAACTGACAGCTTGGCAGATGGTGTAGGTTATTTTGGATTTTTATAGGCTTTGTGTGTATAAGTCGTGTGTCACATACTAGATAAATAGCACAAGGTCAGATGCATAGTATAAATTTTTGAAGTCCCAGTACTAGCACTGTAAATTATATTTGATAAATGTTTATTGCATAGATATTTGAGTGTGCCCTTCTTTTGTACTATAATATTTGGCAACTTGCTCTAATGTTAAAAATCTGTTTAATTTCTCCCTAAAATGGCTTGTCTCAAGCACTCCAACACAAAAAGCATATGCCTAAGAGGAGAAACTCGTTTATTCACTTGGTCATCTTTTGAATTTCTTGCAATTTTCCATGTACCGGGTACTTTCAGCACACCTCTTTTAAGAGAGGTTTGCTCTTGGAAGAGATGCTGAAAGGCCTTCCTTTGCCTGCTCTTCCCTAAGTCTCTCCCAACAAACAGGCTCTTAACCTCCAAAGAGTATACCAAGTTTCCGGTTCCAAGAAGTTCACCTGGAGTGCAGTAGAACATACATTTTCCAGGCGTCTGAAAGGTAAACAACCCAAAGACCAAGTCGCCTTCTCTCGCTCTCTTCCATTTGTTTAGCAATGACTCTTTCGTATGTGGTCTGTTAACTTTCTACTCTGAAGGAAAAAAGCACAATGAGGCAATCACACTGAATCAAAGAACACATCTACCTTACTTGTGCTCCCCAGCATCAGAGAACACAGCTACCTTACCTGTGCTCCCCAAGACCCCATGTTTTTTGCTTTACTAAGATACTATTTTTTTTATCAGTCTATCAATTTGCCTATCACTGAAGTAATTAGTTTTAAATTTGCCACTATTGTTATTGTCATCATGGAATATCATCTTTTCAAAGCAAATATCATCACCCTTTGATGGTCAGTCACTGTATCTGACAGAGAAAAAATAGGAAGATACTGTTTATTCCAGCTCTTTGTAATATAGCCTTAAGACTGGCTCTCATTTAAAGATTTAGCATTGCTCAGTAAATGGATCTTTCCAAAAAATCACAATATTTTATAACACAATTGAATGTATTAAGCCAAGTTTAATGATCATAAGTCATATATATTTTTCCATAACCTTTTGGTTTACACTTGCAACTGAACCCAACCCAAATTTCACTATCAGCAGCTTTCCTATACTGCATTCAACTCTTTTATTTATTTTGCAATTGCTGAAATAAAAAAAAATTGAGATATTTGACTTCACAAAAAGCATAGTTGAAATGTGAACAGAGAAAAACTCAATTTGACACACGTGGTGGTATACAGTCTTTTAGACTGTAGTATATGTTGTTCTTTATATTACCCAAAGTATTTATTCTGTAGCATTATTGCCCAAGGATTTATGCACTGTGCCATAAGACAAACAAATCGAGCAAGATGGTTCAGCGACCACATTCCATCCATGCCAAAATATTTAAATAAGTAAATAAATAATAAATAGTTCCACTTACCATTCCAAATCTGGCTGCAAGTGCACAGGGAGTATTCATTAGCCTACAGAACTGAGGTAGGAAGTAGAATATCAGAAGGTCGAAAACAAATTTCACAGAGTGGAATTTCCCAAAGGCCAGTATTTCTTAGGCTTAGTAGAAATGGACCTAACATAATTTATATAAGAAAACAAATTCTTCACACAAGCAATGCTTTTTTTTTCTCCTTTGCTGTACTTTGAAAGAAGAACAATAATACATGAGTTCTAAAAAATGAACGTATGGGTCTTTAGTTTCACCTCATGCTTATCTAAAGTAGAATTTATTCCTTAATTTTAAATCATACATTTCCCTTCAGACTTTTACGGTCATGGTACATGAAACTGAGAGTGGCATGTGTTAACTCTAGTACAAATGTTCACTTATGATTTTATTTTTAAAACAAAGTGCCAACTATTTTTAAAAATTATTTTATTATTAGTTTCTGATAGAATTAAGCAATCTAATATAACACATTTTTTTCTGCTTTGAGGAATGTTCTTCCCATCCTTCCTATTTAGAACAGATGGAAAGGGTTATATGTGTACTTACTTTTTAAGTATTTGTATGTGTTCCAATTGTTTCAGAAACTTTCTGGTAAAAAAAAAAAAAAAGTTTTCCTATTTCAGCATCTTTCTCCTATTCTCCTAGAAAATACAAAAAAAAAAAGTGGAAAAGAATAAGAAAAACAACAACCGAAGAGGGAAAAATATCCTGAAAAATCAATTCTAAAAAAATAATAAGGGTACAAATAAAATCTTCAGATTCCAAAATAAATAAAAGACTACCAATAATGTGACATGTGACTCAAATCTCAAGGAAGGAAGTAAAATAAAGAATTAGGAAAGTGAGAGAGTCCAGCTATATCACATCTCACAGAGGACCCGGAAGTGAATACTTTCTGAACGGAAGGACCTCATTCACAGTACAAAATATACATGTCATTTGCAATAATGGGCTCAGAAACCAGAATGACCAGGGTTTATGGCAGAAGAACTTTTGAACCAGATTTACTTCAGGAATCAAAATTTGGGGATTTCCTAAGGAAATCACAGAGAATGAAAATCTACCTGCAGATGTGAGGAAGTAGCAAGCAAGGCCACTGTGGCCTCAGTACACACATACAGAGAAATCTCTTGAAAATTGCTACTTTAGAAAATTGTTCTTAATCATGGAAAAGAAAATAAAAGTAACATGGCCATAATCAACAAAAGTGTGATAAGAAAACGTGTGTGATTGTAAATGAGCATCAGATTTTACCAGCAAATGAAAAGCATTGACTGGAAATTGTTGCCAAGCAGCAAGTGAAAGTAATCAAACATTTGCAATCAAATAGACAACCAAGCAAAACAAAATACAATTAAGTCCTCCCTCTATAAAGAAAAAAAATTCAGAAACATAAAATTTGTAGAAGAGTAATAATGACAATAATTACAGAAAAAGATAAAATATTTGAAGTATCCAGTAAAGAAGGGGAAAATCACTAACATAAAGATTGAATTTGAAGGTGCACAAGAAAGAAAAAAAACTACAGGCAATATATGAAAACCATAGTAATAAGTGATTAAAAAAATACCAAAAACAATACAAAAAATTATCCAACTTGATAAGATAAAAAATATACACAAACAACAAGCAAATGAAATGAATTAAAGAAAAATTTTAAAATAACAGATATAAACAAAAACTGATCCTTGGGAGATATATACACACACACACATATATATACACACACACACATATATATACATACATATACATATATACATATATATACACACACATAAGAGTTATGTGTATACATAAAATGCGAATGCTATTTGCATTTTATATATGCATACACACACATAAGAGTTATGTGTATACATAAAATGATATAATAATTCACTTGCCACCCTAATGAAGACAAACATGGAGTGAACTCAAAAACACAAATTATTTTGAGGAAATAATCACAAGGAAGCCTCAAAAATTTAATTTTTTGTAGGCGAATAAACTTCTTAAATATCTAGGTAAATAGATATCAAGACGTTTCATATAAGATATGCAAGAGACAAACACATTAACTTATTTGCAGAATGAAACTGTCACCAAAGAACATATACTCCTCAAAAAGCACCTAGCCCAGCAAATCCACGGAATAACACATTCTTTTCAACTAAAGAATTTTTATGCAACATAAACTGTTAAGAAAATATAAAAAGATGAAACATTTCTAGGTGATTTATAAAAACAAACTTTCATAAATCACTGATTTTATACCTCACAAAGATTATACAAAATGGAAAATCGCAGACTGTAACTAATAAATAGTTTTTTTTATTCCTAAATAAATTTTAGTATAGAAATTTAATAGCACATTAAAAATAATGCATTATGTAAGTATGAATTATTCCAGGAATAAAAGCACAGTTTAATATGAGGAAATCTATTAATATAATGTGTCATTAGATACATAGAGACAAATTGTGCAATCATCTCATAGATGCTGTTACACCACAAAATGTTGCATTGAGAACATGGACTATACAAATCATGCAAAAATATTTCATGTTTCAAAACATTCAGGCAACCGCTATGCTCAGGAGCTAAAACATACACATTTTTGAGAAATATGAGGCTATCAGACAGGGTTCCATAAAATGTCCCTTTTCTTCTAGGAGCATGTATTTTTGTTTCAGCTTGAACAGACAGGATTTTATTGAGCAATACATGTGGAGACATTAATCACACGAAGGAGCCGTTTTCATTTATGAAATTCTCATTTTTATAATCCCATTAATTGAGCAGCTTACATGGCTTTCAAAACAACAAGTCTCCATAAATTCATATATCCCAGAATTATTTATTATAAATAATCTAGAAAAATGTGGTGTGTCCTACTAAAAACATTTTATTGAAAAATATCCTTCATCATCTTTTTGCTAGCAAATAGCATTCGCATTTTCACCAGGAGGACTGTGTAGTGGTCATTAGCTTCGTTGTGAGGGTATTTGATTGGAATAATTTATACCTCTCTGGGGTCCTAGTAGAGAGGGAGGGACTGTAGGCCTGCTATTTGCAATTATCTCCATAGGCACTAAAATGACACTTACAACATTCACCAATTTTTATGGACAAATGAATTATTAAGAGAAATAATTTTGATGTAAGGAAATTAGAAAAAATATAAAGTCAAATAAATGACCCATTGGAAAAAAAAAAAAGATGTATCTCTGGAAAATAAAAAGAGATATAACTATAAATATAAAACTACTATAAATAAGAAAAATAATTTTTATACTTAAAGTATAATCTACCTGTGGGGGCGTGTCCAAGATGGCTGAATAGGAAGAGCTCCAGCCTCCAGCTCCCAGCATGAGTGACACAGAAGAAAGGTGATTTCTATATTTTCAACTGAGGTACCAGGTTCATCTCACTGGGGTGTGTCGTGTCTGACAGTTGGCGCTGGTCCGGGGGTGCAGCCCGACCAGTGAGAGCTGAAGCAGGGCGAGGCATTGCCTCACCTGGGAAGCACAAGGGGGAAGGGAATTCCTTTTCCTAGCCAAAGGAAATTGAGACACACAACACCTGGAAAATTGGGTAACTGCCACCCTAACACTGTGCTTTACCAAGGGTCTTAGCAACTGACACACCAGAAGGTTATATCCTACACCTGGCCCAGAGGGTCCCATGCCCACGGAGCCTCCCTCATTGCTAGCACAGCAGTCTGAGATCTAACTGCAAGGTGGCAGTGATGCTAGGGGAAGGGCACTCGCCATTGCTGAGGCTTAAGTAGGTAAACAAAGCCTCAGGAAGCTCAAATTGGGTGGAGCCCACCACATCTCAAGGAGGCCGGCCTGCCTCTGTAGACTCCTCCTCTGGGGACAGGGCATAGCTAAACAGAAAGCAGCAGAAACCTCAGCAGAGGTAAATGCCTCTGTCTGACAGCTTTGAAGAGAGCAGTGGATCTCCCAGCATGGAGGTTGAGATCTGAGAATGGACAGACTGTCTGCTCAAGTGGGTCCCTGACCCCTGAGTAACCTAATGGGAGACATCCCCCACTAGGTGCAGACCAACAACTCACACCTCACACGGCTGGGTACACCCCTGAGACAAAGCTTCCACAGCAAGAATCAGACAGCAACACTCGCTGTTCAGCAATATTCTGTCTTCTGCAGCCTCTGCTGCTGATACCCAGGCAAACAGGGTCTGGAGTGGACCTCAAGCAAACTCCAAAAGACCTACAGCTGAGGGTCCTGACTGTTAGAAGGAAAACCAAGAAACAGAAGGGACACCCACACCAAAACCACATCAGTATGTCAAAATCATCAAAGACCAAAGGCAGATAAAACCACAAAGATGGGGAAAAAGCAGTGCAGAAAAGCTGGAAATGCAGAATAACAGAGCACATCTCCCCCTCCAAAGGAACACAGCTCATCGCCAACAACGGAACAAAGCTGGATGGAGAATGACTTCGACGAGTTGAGAGAAGAAGGCTTCAGTCAATCAAACTTCTCAGAGCTAAAGGAGGAACTAAGTAACCAGCGCAAAGTAACTAAAAACCTTGAAAAAGATTTGACGAATGGCTAACTAGAAAAACCAATGTAGAAAGAACTAGAAAGAACCGATAGAGATGAAAACCATAACACAAGAACTACGTGACAAACGCACAAGCTTCAGTAACTGATTTGATCAGCTGGAAGAAAGAGTATCAGCAATTGAAGATCAAATGAATGAAATGAAGCGAGAAAAGAAGTGTAGAGAAAAAAGAGTAAAAATAAATGAACAAAGCCTCCAAGAAATATGAGATTATGTGAAAAAAACAGATCTACGTCTGATTGGAGTACCTGAAAGTGACGGGAAAAATGGAACCAAGTTGGAAAACACTCTTCAGGATATCATCCAGGAGAACTTCCCCAACCTAGTAAGGCAGGCCAACATTCAAATTCAGGAAATACAGAGAATACCATAAAGACACTTCTCAAGAAGAGCAACTCCAAGACACATAATTATCAGATTCACCAAAGTTGAAACGAAGGAAAAAATGTTAAGGGCAGCCAGAGAGAAAGGTCAGGTTACACACAAAGGAAAGCCCATCAGACTAACAGCAGATCTCTCAGCAGAAACTCTCCAAGCCAGAGGAGAGTGGGGGGGCAATATTCAACGTTCTTAAAGAAAATAATTTTCAACCCAGAATTTCATATCCAGTAAAACTAAGTTTCATAAGTGAAGGAGAAATAAAATCCTTTACAGACAAGCAAATGCTTAGAGATTTTGTCACCACCAGGCCTGCCTTACAAGAGATCCTGAAGGAAGCACTAAACATGGAAAGGAACCACAGGTACCAGTCATTGAAAAAACATGTCAAAATGCAAAGTCCATTGATGCTAGGAAGAAACTGCATCCACTAGCGAGCAAAATAACCAGCTAATATCATAATGACAGGATCAAGTTCACATATAACAATATTAACCTTAAATGTAAATGAACTAAATGGTCCAATTAAAAGACACAGACTGGCAAATTGGATAAAGAGTCAAGACCCATCAGTTTGCTGTATTCAGGAGACCCATCTCATGTGCAGAGACACACATAGGCTCAAAATAAAGGGATGGAGGAAGATCTACCAAGCAAATGGAAAACAAAAAAAAAAGCAGTTGTTGTAATCCTAGTCTCTGATAAAACAGACTTTAAACCATCAAAGATCAAAAGAGACAAAGAAGGCCATTACATAATGGTAAAGGGATAAATTCATCAGGAAGAGCTAACTAACCTAAATATATATGCACCCAATACAGGAGCATCCAGATTCATAAAGCAAGTCCTTAGTGACTTACAAAGATACTTAGACTCCCATACAATAATAACGGGAGACTTTAACACCCCACTGTCAACATTAGACAGATCAACAAGACAGAAAGTTAACAAGGATATCCAGGAATTGAACTCAACTCTGCACCAAGTGGACCTAATAGACATCTACAGAACTCTTCATCCCAAATCAACAGAATATACATTCTTCTCAGCACCACATCACACTTATTCCAAAATTGACCACATAGTTGGAAGTAAAGCACTCCTCAGCAAATGTAAAAGAACAGAAGTGATAACAAACTGTCTCTCAGACCACAGTGCAACCAAACTAGAACTCAGGACTAAGAAACTCGATCAAAACCACTCAACTACATGGCAACTGAACAACCTGCTCCTGAATGACTACTGAGTACATAACGAAATGAAGGCAGAAATAAAGATGTTCTTTGAAACCAATGAGAACAAAGATACAACATACCAGAATCTCTGGGACACATTGAAAGCAGTATGTAGAGGGAAATTTATAGCACTAAATGCCCACAAGCGAAAGCAGGAAAGATCTAAAATTGACACCCTAGCATCACAATTAAAAGAACTAAAGAAGCAAGAGCAAACACATTCAAAAGCTAGCAGAAGACAAGAAATAACTAAGATCAGAGCAGAACTGAAGGAGATAGAGACACAAAAAACCCTCCAAAGAATAAATGAATTCAGGAGCTGGTTTTTTGAAAAGATTAACAAAATTGATAGACCACTAGCAAGACTAATAAAGAAGGAAAGAGAGAAGAATCAAATAGACGCAATAAAGAATGACAAAGGGGATATCACCACCGACCCCACAGAAATACAAATGACCATCAGAGAATACTATAAACACCTCTATGCAAAAGCCTAAAAAATCTAGAAGAAATGGATAATTTCCTGGACACTTACACTCTCCCAAGACTAAACCAGGAGGAAGTTGAATCCCTGAATAGACCAATAGCAGGCTTTGAAATTGAGGCAATAATTAATAGCCTACCAACCAAAAAAAGTCCAGGATCAGACGGACTCACAGTTGAACTCTACCAGAGGTACAAGGAAGAGTTGGTACCATTCCTTATGAAACTATTCCAATCAATAGAAAAAGAGGGAATCCTCCCTAACTCATTTTACGAGGCCAATATCATCCTGATACCAAAGCCTGACAGAGATACAACAATAAAGGAGAATTTTAGACCAATATCCCTGATGAACATCGATGCAAAAATCTTTAATAAAATACTGGCAAACCAAATCCAGCAGTACATCAAAAAGCTTATCCACCATGATCAAGGGGGCTTTATCCTTGGGATGCAAGGCTGGTTCAACATATACAAATCAATAAATGTAATCCAGCATATAAACAGAACTGAAGACAGAAACCACATGATATCTCGATAGATGCAGAAAAGGCCTTTGACAAAATTCAACAGCCCTTCATGCTAAAAACTCTCAATAAATTCAGTATTGATGCAATGTATCTCAAAATAATAAGAGCTATTTATGACAAACCCACAGTCAATATCATACTGAATGGGCAAAAACTGGAAGCATTCCCTTTGAAAACTGGCACAAGACAGGGATGCCCTCTCTCACCACTCGTATTCAACATAGTGTTGGAAGTTCTGGCCAGGGCAATCAGGGAAGAGAAAGAAACAAAGGGTATTCAGTTAGGAAAAGAAGAAGTCAAATTGTCCCTGTTTGCAGATGACATGATTGTATATTGAGAAAACTCCATCGTCTCAGCCCAAAATCTCCTTAAGCTGATAAGCAACTTCAGCAAAGTCTCACGATACAAAATCAATGTGCAGAAATCACAAGCATTCTTCTACACCAGTAACAGGCAAACAGAGAGCCAAATCATGAATGAACTCCCATTCACAATAACTTCAAAGAGAATGAAATACCTAGGAATCCAACTTACAAGGGATGTAATGGACTTCTTCAAGGAGAACTACAAACCACTGCTCAGTGAAATAAAAGAGGACACAAACAAATGGAAGAACATACCATGCCCATGGATAGGAAGAATCAACATTGTGAAAATGGCCATACTGCCCAAGGTAATTTATAGATTCAATGCCATCCCTATTAAGCTACCAATGACTTTCTTCATAGAATTGGAAAAGACTGCTTTAAAGTTCATATGGAATCAAAAAAGACCTCGCATTGCCAAGGCAATCCTAAGCCAAAAGAACGAAACTGGAGGCATCACGCTACCTGACTTCAAACTATACTACAAGGCTACAGTAACGAAAACAGCATGGTACTGGTACCAAAACAGAGATATGGACCAACAGAACAGAACAGAGCCCTCAGAAATAATACCATGCATCTACAGCCATCTGATCTTTGACAAACCTGACAAAAACAAGAAATGGGGAAAGGATTCCCTATTTAATAAATGGTGCTGGGAAAATTGGCTAGCCATAAGTAGAAAGCTGAAACTGGATCCTTTCCTTACTCCTTATACGAAAATTAATTCAAGATGGATTAGAGACTTAAATATTAGACCAAAAACCATAAAAACCCTAGAAAAAAACCTAGGTAATACCATTCAGGACATAGGCATGTGCAAGGACTTCATGTCTAAAACACCAAAAGTAACGGCAACAAAAGCCAAAATTGACAAATGGGATCTAATTAAACTAAAGAGCTTCTGCACAGCAAAAGAAACTACCATCAGAGTGAACAGGCAACCTACAGAATGGGAGAAAATTTTTGCAATCTACTCATCTGACAAAGGGCTAATATCCAGAACCTATAAAGAACTCAATCAAATTTACAAGCAAAAAAACAAACAACCCCATCAAAAAGTGGGCACAGGATATGAACAGACATTTCTCAAAAGAAGACATCCATACAGCCAACAGACACATGAAAAAATGCTCATCATCACTGGCCATCAGAGAAATGCAAATCAAAATCACAATGAGATACCATCTCACACCAGTTAGAATGGCAATCTTTAAAAAATCAGGAAACAACAGGTGCTGGAGAGGATATGGAGAAATAGGAACACTTTTACACTGTTGGTGGGACTGTAAACTAGTTCAACCATTGTTGAAGACAGTGTGATGATTCTTAGGATCTAGAACTAGAAATACCATTTGACCCAGCATCCCATTACTGGGTATATACCCAAAGGATTATAAATCATGCTGCTATAAAGACACATGCACACGTATGTTTATTGCGGCACTATTCACAATAGCAAAGACTTGGAATCAACCCAAATGTCCATCAGTGACAGACTGGATTAAGAAAATGTGGCACATATACACCATGGAATACTATGCAGCTATAAAAAAGGATGAGTTTGTGTCCTTTGTAGGGACATGGATGCAGCTGGAAACCATCCTTCTCAGCAAACTATCACAAGAACAGAAAACCAAACACCACATGTTCTCCCTCATAGGTGGGAATTGAACAATGAGATCACTTGGACACAGGAAGGGGAACATCACACACCGGGTCCTATTGTGGGGAGGGGGGAGTGGGGCAGGATAGCATTAGGAGATATACCTAATGTAAATGAAGAGTTAATGGGTGCAGCACACCAACATGGCACATGTATACATATGTAGCAAACCTGCACATTGTGCACATGTACCCTACAACTTAAAGTATAATAATAAAAAATAATAATCTATATGTGTTGCAAAATAGAGCAGATGAAAATTCACCTCTTAGAGCATTAGCCAAAGATAATATATTTAGAAATAAAATTATCTATAAATATGATATATATTATCTTATTTTTATATAAGTAAACTTTAATAGATACATTTAGAAAACAAATACTCCAACACACACACATATACACAAATAATGAGCAAATAAAAAAAAATCCAGATAAACTCTGCTGAATTAAAGGCAAAATATCCAGTGTTATTTTCTCTGTAAATTCATTTAAATATTTAATATCCCTATAAAAATACAAACTGATTTTTTATAATTAAATTATTTGAAGTTAATATTTACATATAAAAATAAGAAAATGTATATCATGGAAAAAATCTCTGAATAAAAAATAGTGAATGATAGAGAATGGTTTGTACCAGATATTAAAGCATTTTATCAAGACTTAAGTATTAAATCAGCATGCTAATGGCTCATGAATCGCTTCATACATTAAAAAACAGAATATAAAGTTCAAAATAGACCAAATGCAAATTAACTAATAAAAGTGGGATGTGAAATCGGTGGAGAAAAAAGATGGAACTTTCAGTGAATCCTACTTGTAATCCTGAGTAGCTATCCACTAAATAAACACAAACACAAAATGAAAACTGGTATATTTCACCTCGTATTTATGGATAAATTACAAAAGGATGAGTGATGTAAATGAAAAGCATTAGCATTAAAATATTAGAAAACATGGAGAAAAATATTTTATAAACCTAGATTAAGTAAAGCTGCTGTAGCTATGATAAGAGTTAAAAAAAAAAAAGAAATTGCTGAATTAGAAAATGAATAAAATAAGAATGTGAGTGACAAACTGGTAAAATTATTAACAATGCCATCCACAAATATAGACAAATCTCCACGTTACATGTTCTACTATTAATTTAAATAAATATGGATAAAAGTAATGAATGGTACAAAAATGCATGTTTCAAACAAAGAAGTTCACTTTGTTCTTAAAATCATGAAAATATGCCTGTTTTTATTCTTAATAAGAGAAATATAAATTAAAATGATATTGAGACACCACTTTTACCTTTCAATTTGGCAAAAATCCAAGTTTGGAAACACAATCAGTTGATGAGGTGTTTGGAAATGAATAATCTATAACTGATCAGAATGTAAATAGTTACACTCCAAATGAACACAACTTAGAAATACCTATTAAATTTAAAACTACTGATACCTTTAACTTTACAATTTCATAAGGGAATTTGTTTTATAGATACATAGAAACATGAAAGAACTATGATGTGTACAAATTTTACTATTTGAAACAACTGTAATGACAAATTGTAAAAAAAATCAGCTTGATCAATTTAAAAAGTAGAGTACTTTGATTTAACACAATAGTGTGGAGAAAGATAAATCTTTCAGGGTACTAATTAGGAAATATCTTAAATATATAAGAGTATTATGTTTTGTGTAAAAATGGGGGAAGATACTTTCTTCATATTTGCTTATATAAATATAAATAAACTCATGGAGGACATAAAAGTAGCAGTTAAGAATAATTACTTACAGATTGACAATTGGATTGGTACTGGGAGAATAGAGGACTAAAGAGACAGGTAATGATTTTATTACATGTTTTGTATAGATACATGCTGAATATTTCTAAGTCATACTTATATTACTTCTATATTTGTCCATTAGACAGCATACGTCTATGAAAAAGACTTATTTCCACATTATTTTCTTAAGTATCCTTATTAACTCATATTTAATTTTGTTTTTCAATGTTTTATTATTTATTGCCAACGCTGTATATTTTACATATTGTCTATGAAATAAATACATGTTTTTCCTACATTTTTAAAACGAATGGAAAAGTGAAGGGGACTGAAATAACAAAGGTAATAAGATAATGAATATAATTAAATAAATTCTCTATTTGCTACATCTATCAAATAAACACAAAATTTTATATTTCATCTAATAGAAAAAAGAAATGTTTTAAAATAATTATTATACATCTTCTAAACTTGAAGAGTTGATTCTCTAGTGACATTTGAGATAATTTTGTTTTACACCTTATTGTTTTCTCTGACAACTTAAAATATGAAAATTTTGCATGAACATTTAAAGCCATACATGCTCAAATATCATGTTTGAAATATAAATGTTAAAAATGAGGGAATGATTAAAAACAAAGGGAGCACCTGTTTGTTTCAGTGGATATACGTCTAGAAGACACAACTTTCAGATATACAAACTGTGGAAAGTAATTTGATATTAATTAACACTTTAGTTACCATGTAAATATCTTCCAAAAATGACATTCAGGATTTTAAATGTCATAACTTCCTTCTGTTTGGCTTTGAATAAATGTGCTCTAGAGATTCTATGGTAAAATCTTAGGAGATAACACCAGAGGGAGACCACAGTGCTCTCCAGTCACAGGACCGTGTTCCTTTCATCGGGCTTCATATTAACATTTTACAGTTTCTTATCTAATGCTTGTCTTTGGTTTTATGTTTCTTCCTATATTCCTTTTTCTTATTTTGATTTTTAAAGTTTGCATTTAAAAACGTTTTCTACATTTTTATTTTGAAGAATGTCAAACTTAGTGTTGAAAATATGCCCAATTGGTGAACGAAGATTCACCAATATTGTGCTGTAACTATATTTTTCTAAATATACATACACATTCTTTTCCTCTGAAATATCTGAAAGAAAATAAAAAACATGAAGACCTTCATCCTGAGCACTTTAAAATACATCTCGTAGAAAAATCTCTGTCCAGAATCAATGTGAGAACCAGGTAGTAACTTTAAGTTTTCCAATAGCCATATTTTAAAAGCAAAAGTAAACTCTGAATAATTTTCTATAATGTATTTTATCTAACCTATTATAGTCCTCAAATGTCACTTTTCAACATGTAATGAGCATGCATATTAATGGTATAGTTTGTTATTTTTAATTCTAATTGCAATGTGTAATTTTATTCGCTGAGCATGTTTGAATCTGAACTCACCATGTTTCAAGTGCTCCCAGGCATGTGTGGCTAGTGGCTACCAAAGTGAACAGTGTAGTTCACGAGCCTTGCTATGGTCCAAGCAGAGAATGGCAAAATGAATGCTTCACAATCTTCTGCCAAACATTCTCACCTGTGCAGGAAGACAAGTCGGCCCTATCTTTACCCAAGTGTCCTAAACTATCTCTTGGAAAGGTGGCTGTCATTAGTCCTCCCAAAATTATTATTAAATAAGTATATCAATTTATGAGCCATCCTGTGACCATCTTGGGAAGGTCAGTTTAGTCTGGAGAGATAGAGAGTAACTATGTGTCCTGATTCGTCCTTCGTTGTCCATATCAGATACTTAACAATTTTCCCCCAAACAACCCAAAGCACCTTAATGCATCATTTACCGTCTTGGTGTTCTCTCTCTCTCTCTCTTTTCCAAACAGTGAATATTCTCTTTACTTATGCATAACTAAAAATACCATTAATGAGGCTATTTTCTTAGTCTGACTTCCCTAAAATTAGGCCCTAAGGAAAAGCACTTGTCTGCAGTCGTTTATTTGGGAATGTTGTCCCACAAAGCAGGAATAGGGAGCAGATGCACACAAAAGTAGTGAGAGAACGTCAGTTCAAAAACATGATCTTAAGTTGGCATTTCTAATAGCGAATAATTTTCCATTCTGCCAGAGCCTTAGGATCAGTTTTATGAAGTACCCATCCAGAGAAGAAAGGAGGAAAACGTCTATCCATCAGTCCTTATTGTCAATTCATACAGGGTGTTAGCGGCCCTGCCAGGGGTCACTGGTCTTGGCTCTCAGGCTGCACACATATACATGAGTGCAGAAATGACTCCCTTGGCTTCCTGTTATATCGGTGAAGCCCAAAAGGGAAAGTGGCCTGCTTGAAGCAAGGCTTTGTCCAACTTTGCTTGCACTAAACTAGGCAAAGCTTATATGAAACTGAGCACCACTCATCTAGCTAGAATGAATAGTAAAGCAATAGGATTTTGGAATAATATACAAATGTTTTTACCTTTCTGTTTTTGTACAAACTCCTTCTCCCTGCCACAGGGATAAAAAAATATTTCCAAAGTCAATTCAAGTTGCCAGCTCTTACAAAATAAAAGAGGTATTAGATTGTTTGTAATAAGCTTTCTGATTTTTCACCTCGTTCTGAATGTCTAAAGATATTTGCACACAATTTGCCCCAAACTCATAGGAATGTTCCCCCATTCCCCACCCCCATTCTTCATATTCTGTTTATGTCCCACAAACACACTTGAGTATTTGAAAGCACCATCACGCCATGAATGTGGACCTCTGAGACCAGCATAGACGATTCTTAGTGTCTTTTGGTTCTTGGTATAAAAAATACAAAACAAAACAAAACCCATGGGTTTGATTATACTACACAATTATGTGCAATTAGAGCTTTATCTAATTCGTGAAACTTGAGGTATTCTTCAATCCCATTTCCATTTTCAATGTATTTTCCGGAGAACTGACTTAGATGAAATGCTTTTCAATTATTTTCAGCATCTAATTATGACCACTAAGATTTAACTTAACACTACTCAATTTTAAGCCTTTTTGTGCAAAATTTAACTTGCATTAAAGCTGCGTCCACATTGTTTTTTATATCCTAATGGAAGTATCTAATGTCATACAAAATTCAGGATCCTAGAGCTCCACAAATATGATCTATGATTGTTTTCAAATCTACCTCAGTGCTTATTTATCCTGTTCTACTCATTTTTCTTATCATATTAGAATGAGTCTGGACCTCCTGCTATTTTGTACTTCTGGTTTATAAGCTTCAATAATTATTAGAAATGGAAGAATCCCAAAATTATGCTTATGCTATGTATTTCTTATTTGAAAAGATAATTTTGCTTTGGTGTATCCTTGAATTCAAATTTAATACTTGAATAATTAAAGCTGAAGTTTCATTCCAATAGTTCCACCCCCATCCTCCTGCCAACAGATCAACATTAAAACTTTTATTCTACTTCTGTCAAGTTCTATCCTAATTGAAGAGGCAGGTATTGTTCATTTAAGAATAGAGCTTTTGACATTTAAAGTAATTGAAGCAAGTGAATGTGATTTTTTTCAAATGCTTCATATATATTATCTGTACTTTAAAACCCAAAGTGCTTATGCAATGAAGTGGCTAAATCCTTTATGAATATCTGTGTAAGAATACAGTAGGCATATTATAGCAGATAAAGAAGGAAAATAAAATGGATTGAATTACCTACCTTCAAATTACTCAAAAATGTTAAGAAACAGTTAAAGTTTAAGCCAAGATAAAACTTTTGGCTATTTTTTTTCTTCAGGTATTTTATTTTATCAGAGCAGTTAATTCAAAACAATGAAAACCTGACCAACTTTGAGTAGTGTGACTGTATTTTTGACTCTATGTGTGGGCATGTGTGTATGTGTGTGTTGCTGCATGTTTTCAAGGTTAAACCAGGACAACTCACTGGAAAGTGAGCTCAGAGAGAACTAGGATATTAAAACAAAGTGAGACCTGGGGTCAGAAAATCCTAGACCATAAATCCTGTGTACCAGACCTTCTTAGTCTTACCCACCACAATATCCACAAGACATAGAACAATGCAGTGTGATAGGGACTGTGCAAATGTTTGCTGTATAAATGTACGGATCATTTCCTTATGTTATCATTGAAACACTAATTTATTGATACACACACACACACACATACATGTTGAGACACTTTAGTGACTTCAATATTGAGACATACCCTGGAAATACAAAGATGAAAAAAGTATCTAGGCTCTATTGTTAATAATCACACAGTTTTGAGAAGATATTGGCATATAAATAACTATTATAAATGCAGTGATAGAATTCTGTCTAAGAAGACATTCTCCAAGCTTCTTGAATAGAGTCAGGTGAAGTATTAATAAAGAAGAAAGCTTGAACTGTGGTATTATGTTGAATTGTGTTTTAAAGAAATTTATCTCACAAGAGCATTGACCAAAATAAATAGTAAAATAATAGAATGGGGAAGAGATAGGAGGTTGTGGGGGTATTAAAAGACCTCCCAACCACCTGATGTTCTAGGCAATTCCACAGAGGCTGTAACAATAAAAACATAAATCAGGGTATCCAGTTCATCAGCTCATCAACCTTCTTATACTGACACCAGCAAAAGAAGCCTATTGAAGGTCACAGTATAAGTATCATGAACTGGAAGCAAATGGTCAATTCTTAGAAATTTTAGTATCTTACTAATTAAAGTTTTCAACATATTCTTCTAACCACGTTTACTACTGTACTCTGATAATAGTGATATTGAAATATTTTTGCTTATTTTCTAAGCAATTTATTTGAAATACTTCATTGTTTCCATGCTATATATGTGTAAATATGTCACCTACAGATTTTATCATAAGTCAGATTATCCAGATACATTCATAATGATCAGAGACAAACATAAAAATTTGGTTAATTCCTACATTTTTACTGCTTTCATTTCATATCATTTCTCTCAATTTGAAAGATACTTGTTTTTATATTCTTTATTCCCTCCCTTTGATAGAATCAAATCTACAAAACCTGTTTATTAGTAGTAACATTTAAAAATCCAGTTCCTACTATTGCATTTTCTAATTCTTATTTCTTCTTTGTGAAAACCCTCGTTATTTTACCTTAAGGCTTCTTTAATTGACTATTGTCTTTTTCTCAAAAAAAAAAAAGCATAAGGGAACCCTTTTTCCCCCGAAGTCTGAGTTTACAATATAGAGTCTTAGAAACACTCCATGTAGACAATCTACATCTTGGTAAAGGGAAAATGTTTTTTTACACAAATATATGTAAATAATATAAATTATGAATAAAGTTTTTAACATTATATCACAATTATATAAATGGCTACGTATTTTTGGTTGCCAAACAACGTGCATAAAATTATAAAATGTATTAAGGTAAAGATGAATTACCCATTTTACAGGTGATATCCAAGTTGCATAGAATTTAACTAATTTACTCATGGGAGATACAATCCAAGGAAGTGAATGTAGAACTTGAATTCAGACATGATTCCTAAATATTAGAACCTAAATTAATACTTAGAACCTAAATATTAATCACAATGCTCTGAAAATGCAAAATCAAGTTTAAAATTAAAACAAATGAAAATTTTACTAAGTAAAAACTCATTTCAGAAATCAATTTTTTTATTACCTGTATCTAAGACATTTTCATCTTATTGGTTTATATTCATCAGGCAGAATGGCTACTGATGTGCCCTATATTTGCTTATTTTTGAATTAAAGTTAAATATAAATAATAGTCACATGGGTCAAAATAATTGGAATGCAAACATATAGATATATTGGTTTATATATAAATATAAACATATAGATATGGATATATTGGTTTATATATAGGTTTATATATGACCTATATATAGATAATATAGTTTATATATGACTGATATATAGATAAAATATAAACATATAGATATGTTGGTTTATATACCAATTATTTTGAACCATGGGACTATTATTTACATTTGCCTTTAATTCATAAATAAGCAAATGTCAGGCACATCAGCAGCCATGCTGTCTGCTGAAGGGCAGAATGACTTTTATGGATGTCAGTGTTGAGTCTTCTTAGGCTAAGAATCAGTAGTCAGAGAAATCCACTGAGACTAGAGGATGGATTTGTGCTAATGGCCAACATTTGTAGCACATGCACAGTCAGTAGGACAAACACAAACGCAAGGACACGTTGTGAGAGACTAGGAGTCTGAATGTGAGATGTATGGGTAGTTACAAGGGTGTCTCTCTTACTAAAGTGAGGAAAAGGGATATGTTTAACCAGAAGGAGACACTACAAATATTAATACAAACTCAATTTCTTACTAGGACTTCCTGTTTTATATAAGAAAATAACTCTCTTATCAGTAGAAGAAAAGCAATTTGCTTCCTTCAAAAATTCCAAATCCATTCTAATGTGTAATCCTTGAGGATTCACCTGGGAGCAGTTTTACAATGGAATGAAAAATTAAGATTTTAGAATAAAGTTCCAAAAGAAATGGTATAATTAACACAAAATGAATCACCAATTGTAATGCAGAACGTTCAGAGGATATAGCTACTGCATTGTAGGTCAAGGTTATATCACAAGGCTTTTGATTTGTTTGCAGTCAGCATGAGAGAGAGCTTTTAAAAAAGCACCATATTTCTCACTTTTAGGAATTGATTTGCTGATTCGTTTGATCTTCATTTGTCAGTGGCATTGTGAGGTTTCGCTTGTTTGTTTTGTTTTGTTTGCTATAAACCTTTCACATAGATTTTAAAGTGATCTTTTGCAGGTTTGTCTTATAAAATAAAGTATATATCAACACTGACTGGTACAGAAAACAGATTTACTTAATCTTCTGCATACATCACCAATCAAATAAAAATGGAATGAATGCTCTGTGATGGTTACTATTGTCAATTTGATTGGATTGAAGGACGCTAAGTATTGTTTCCGGTTGTACCTTGGTGTTTCTGGGTGTAGAAGAGATTAACATTTGAGTCAGTGGACTGGGAGAGGAAGTTCCACCCTCAGGAAGACCCACCTACAATGTGGGTGAGCACTACCCAGTCCGCTGCCAGCAGGGCTAGCAAAAGCAATATTAAGAAAAACGTATTACTACCGTAATATCCGATATTACAAAGTCATGTGGTAACATGTTCAAGTGTAAAGTTAAATTTATAAATTCAAGTTTTATAACTAAACCTACATTAGAATTTCTGTGAGAATTGTATATTTTCATAATATCTTTCACACAATATATTATATTGTATTATAATAATTACAATTTATGGTAATGTAAAATGTGTTATCTTAAAATAATATATTTCCAATAATATATGAAGAGTTGAAATTAAAAATACTTCTGGTAGAATATTTTATAGTTCATTAAATTATTTTGAAAAGGCCTAGGTGCAGTGGCTCATGCCTATAATCCTAGCACTTTCGGAGGCAAAGGCGGGCAGATCACTTGAGTTCAGGAGTTCAAGACCAGCCTGGCCAAATCCCATGGCGAAACCACATCTCTACTAGAAATACAAAAATTTACCGGGTGTGGTGGCATGCACCTGTAATCCCAGCTACTCAGGAGGCTGAGGGACGAGAACCGCTCGAACTCAGGAGCGTTGCAATGAGCCGAGACCGTGCCACTGCACTCCAGCCTGGACAACACAGTGAGGTTCAGTCTCAAAGAAAAAAATAATTATTATTTTGAAAAGCACCCTAAAAGACTTCCCCATATACTTTGTTCTGTCATCTATTCTTTTTTCGAGGGGAAAGAAGATCACATTAAAACATTTAAGTTTAACCATAAAATGATAAAAATATGCCTTACTGGAAAGAGTAAAAGCTCAAGTGAATGACTTTTCTTTAATTGAGAGAGTGAGTTTTAAAAGCTTAAATAACCTTTTAAAAGTGATCCATTGCTTCCTTTTCTCAATGCAGTAATTCAGTAGGTTGCCTATTAAACATTTCCTTTAAAAAACCTTACCATCATTAAATTAAGATTATATTTCATATTCTTTAATTCCATAGAAAAACCAGTTAGTGAAGACTAAAAATCAAATGTGGCAGGTTCCAAAAGCAAGTCATGCTGCAATTTCTTAAATGCTGCATCTGCCCAGCAATGTCTGGAAGTGATGATTTAACGTATTTGGATCCTATTCAGGTAATATATCTTTGTAAATTTGGGTTCATAATAAGATTAACAAATGAAGAGTTCTTCAACGTGTCATTTTTACTTATGAGTAATTTCTACTTGGAAGAATGTTTATATGAACCTCTTAATCAGTGAAATAAATTTTACTGAATATTAGCTTATATATTTTTAGGGAACAGACTAGCTCCGATTTGATATAATGATCAATTACAGTTTACAAAATAAAGAAAGTGACCCTAAAGAATAAATGACTCATCTACTTTATTTTTCTGTATACTACATATTTTATTTAATCCTTGGAGCAGAGGAGGAAATGTATTTTACTGACCAGGAAAGTGAGAAAATCTATCTGATGGCACACATTATGCTCTCTTGAGAAATGAGGATTGCAAACTCAAGGATTTACTTTTCTCTAGATGTGTCTCCAATGTAGATCCAGTCCTTGGTCTTCACATAATTTCAATCTGTATCATAATAATTCTGAGTCTCTCCTATTCTACTGTGCACTAACACTGTAACTCTCTATCTCTGTGTGTCTATAAAATATTGCTGATTTCATCATTTCATTAACTTAGAAACTGAGAGTGATTTTCAGGTAGTTATAATCATTTTTTGATTTCTCTTATTGGAATTAAAGGCTTTCTAAATAACCAAATCAATTTGAATTCACTGCATTCTCAATGTTGTGCTCAAGTATTGTAAAGTTGGATTGCCTCAAATGGCCTTAAAGATATTGTGCTGCTATTAAAACTTATTCAAAAATCAATTGCTGATGCATACATATATTTTATATACAGACATACACAAAATACCTGCATATAACAGAAAGTACCACAGTGTTTTATCTTAGCTAGTTTCGTCGTCTTTAGACGTGTAAAGAATGAAATACCTTGAGTTTATAGCAAAATATAAATATCAATTTATCTAAGTAATATGTCTAATAATTCTTGTTAATATTTATTAAATCATCATTTTAAAAACATCCACTAGAATGAAATTTAAGCTTTCTCTAGCTCATGGCAAGATTCCATTACACAGTTGTTGAATAAAGAAATTATAATATCAGGGAATGTGATTTCTACATTTACATTCTTTGAAAAGAAGTGTTTCATTACTTCCAGCATCAGCTGTAAAATCTTTACGGATGCCAGTTTTAGGATCTTATGTGGGATGACTATTCATTAAAATAGAAAAACAAGAATGTGAAACATAATATTTCACTCAAAAGCACCCTAGGCATTTGGTCCTAGGAAACTTTTATACTGAGATAACATTTTAGACAAAATAATGTCTTACATGGTGCTCCTGTTGTTTAGCAGCTATTTCCACATGGATCCTATTCAGATGATATTTTATTGACTACCACTGCTGATAAAGCAAATACATATATGGCGTATTTTGCCTGTTCCAAAATGTTATTTTTGTACATTTGCTACTACTGAAATTTTAAGTTCAGTTTTAAGTCTTGAAATCCAGGACAAGGAATAGCCAATCATTAAACAGAATCTCCAGGACGCAACCTTTCTTAACTGCATACTTTTATTCTTGTAATCAGGGATACAATGGAATCAGCACGTGCTGAAAATTGTACTTTCACAGGCTTCATAGATACCATCAAGAACTAGACTGGGAGAGTAATTCTGACACAAGACGTGTAGGCTTTTCCTTTAACTAGTTTTCTCCATGTTTGTCCATTTTGCCCTTCTTGTTTGATCATTAGTCTTCGTTCAAGGATGCTAGATAATCAATGAAAGTAGAAGAGCCAGGAGCTCATAGTTAGTCAAGAAAAATACTGTATCACAGACCACAGGCACAAATCGACGTTTTTAAATCACCCCTCTGAAATTGTTCATTGGAAAAACAAACATCATCAGTGCCAGAACTGGGCTTTACACATAGTAGTACTTGATAATTGTGTGTACATAGGAAAGATGGAAAGTCAATGTGAAATTTCCCAGTAAATGAAATGCTTTTTGCAAGTTGAACTAAACACTAAAACAACAATTAAATTTGTTAATATATACCAGTTCTGTGGCTAAAGAAAGGTTATATCATTATAAAGCAGTTCACAATTAAACATAGATGAATAAACATGTCAAAAATGTTCAATTCTGTATCCTCTTTTCTCAAAAGAAACATTATTCTGACTTATAATGCCATACATTCCCTCATCCTGCTTTTGAATTTTATATAAATATAAACATACGTATTTTACTTTTTATGTTTTGTTTACTTTTGTGCAACAGTTCATATGTGAGATTCACCTTTATTATTGAAGCAGTGACTCATTTATTACTTTATCATTCTGTTGATGTAAATTTAAACCATTTGCAGTTTGAAACTATGGCAAATAACATCACTTTGAAATGTTGTGTACATTTGTTTTAGTGTACTTATAAACACACATCTATTTAGTGCCTACCTACAAGTGAAATACTGGCTTATGGGACATGTGTACTTTCACATTTAGTAAATACTCCTAAATAATGTCCTGATGTAATTGCAGCTGTTTATACTTCTCAGGCAGTTAAGAAAATCTGAGTGTTTTGTGTCCTTCCTAATACTTGGGATGGTTAAGGCTTTAGAATTTTTTTCCCTTTTACATGTGTAAGAAGTAGCAGTATTAATACACAGGGTATTAATTTGCATTGATCGTATACCAATGAGGCTAAGAACCTTTCATGTGCTTATTGGTCATTTAATGTCCTCAGTTTTGAAGTTTCTGCTCAAACATGTTACTCATTTTTTTAAAAATGAGTGTTGAGTCTTTTCCTTGCTGCTACTTCTATAAATCACTGAGAATGGTGCAGAGAAATGTCCCATTGCCATGGCGAATTTGTTTCATTTTCCTTTTAGTTCTGTCATTTTGTTCTTTATATATTTTGGTATTATTAGGAGCTTGGCAGTTTAGGATTGCTGTATTTATCTGGTAGAGCCATTGTTTTATCATCAGGAAATGTCCCTCTTTTCTATAGAAAATCAGTTATACTCTTGAAATCTACTTTATCTGTTATTAACATATTGCATTATCTCTCTGTTGATTAATGTTTTGTAGTGTAAGTTTTTCCATCTGTTCATGTATTTTTTTGTTGGTGGTTTTTGTTTGTTTGTTTGTTTTGTTTTTATAAAGTCCGCTAGTCCTTGAGTTAGTTGTAATTCATCACTAATTTGAAATTAAGCTAGCTTTTATTTTGATGTTTTATCTTTTCGGAATGTGTTTTTTTAAAAAACCTCACATGTATCATTGATTATAATTTAAAAATAATTTTAGGACTGTATCATAAGGTGATGTGTTTGCTTTTGTTTTAATTTGTGCTTTCACAGGCATTGTTATCAGAATAGGGTCAACACTTCACCAACTGCTCCCTCTTCACCCCTCTCCCTCCCCAACACAAAAAATCCTCAAGGTAGTTTCAAATGCTCAGATTGTCTTGCTGGGTTTCCTTTCCCTGAACATAAGTCCATTATTCTTCATTATCTTGCTAGTTCTCTGCTGTCTTCAATCGTATATGTTGTATTTTTTTCAAGCTTAATAATTGTTCTCAGGATTAGTCAGTCTTAACTTTATCCATTATTACTAGAAGTTTAATCACTCCTTTTTATTTTCATTTTGGACACTGATCATACATAGAGATTTCATTACTTTTGAACTTGACCTATATTTCTAAATCCTGTTACTATCTTCAAACATTTTCAGGGATACAATTATACAATTTCTAAACAATTTTATTTTCTACCCATCCCACTAATATACTACTTATTATTTTCTTGTACGTAATTGATTTGGCTAGCATTTTTTTAACTATATTTTAGAACATTGGTAAAAATGGGGATTATTGTATTGTTCCTGACTACAATGTGTTTCTTACATCATCAATTACTATAAAGTTAACTTTTGTTTTAGTAATAATAAAACACCAATCTATTCTTATTCTTATCTCATTATTTCTGATCAGAAATGATGCTGAAATTCATTACGTACATTTTTTTCATCTGTGAAAACTACTTTATATTCACGTAATTGTTTGGTTAGTATGTAACTAATTTTCTAATGTTGGATAAACTTTGCATTTCTGCATTGAGATACTTTGGCAATATTTTATCATTTCAAAATGTGGTGGTTAGTTCCTATCAGTATTTCATAAATATTTTTCTGTCTTCATTTATGATTGAGATCATTTAATAGATTTTAAAATATCGATTCAATAACAATCTAAATGCTTATATTTTTGTTAATAAAGTAAGAAAACATATAAACAAACCATTGTTTTTTTTTTTTTTTTTTTTTTTTTTTTTTTTTTTTTTTTTTTTTTTTTTTTTTTTTTGAGACGGAGTCTCGCTCTGTCGCCCAGGCTGGAGTGCAGTGGCGCAATCTCAGCTCACTGCAAGCTCCGCCTCCGGGGTTCACGCCATTCTCCTGCCTCAGCCTCCCGAGTAGCTGGGACTACAGGCGCCCGCCACTGCGCCCGGCTAATTTTTTCTATTTTTAGTAGAGACGGGGTTTCACCATGGTCTCGATCTCCTGACCTTGTGATCCGCTGGCCTCGGCCTCCCAAAGTGCTGGGATTACAGGTGTGAGCCACGGCGCCCGGCCCACCATTGTATTTTTATACATTGACATTATTTTCAAATGAGTTTAACACAACATAAATTGGCCCTAAAAAAGAAAATTTTAAAAGTAAGTAATGGTATATTGTAAGAATATTCATACCTAAATAAGCTAAAATAATATAACATTGTAAAAACAATTCAAACAGAATATTGAAATTTACATGTGAATTATCTAATTGTCTGGAAGATCACCTATACTAAATGTGGTACAGAATGTTTTACTTTCATATATTCGTGTCTGTCATAGGCCACCAAAACTTATATATGTGTGTGCGTGTGTGTGTTTAAGTTTGTATTGTTATTTTTAAAATTGTCTTTCAGCTTTTGTGCTGAAATCACATATCAGGCTAGGATTACAAATTGAAGAACTAAGAAACTCGAACAGACTTTTTATTAGCAACCAATTAGTCTTCTACATATAAGAAAATATATCTATGATTTTTATACTGAAATATTTTATGAGATATACACATTATAGTGAAACAATTGCAATAGACTGCCCAAACCATTGTTTAGTAATTTTTTTTTTTTTTTTTTTTTGAGACGGAGTCTTGCTCTGTCGCCCAGGCTGGAGTGAGTGGCGAGATCTCGGCTCACTGCAAGCTCCGCCCCCCGGGTTCCCGCCATTCTCCTGCCTCAGCCTCCCGAGGAGCTGGGACCACAGGCGCCGCCACCACGCCCGGCCAATTTTTTTTTTTTTTTGCATTTTTAGTAGAGACGGAGTTTCACCGTGTTAGCCAGGATGGTCTCGATCTCCTGACCTCGTGATCCGCCCGCCTCGGCCTCCCAAAATGCTGAGATTACAGGAGTGAGCCACCGCTCCCGGCCTGTTTACTGTTTTTTTATACCTACTTACATACAAGAAAGATAGATATAAATTTTTCCCAACCAGTTAACCACTTAATAGTTTTTCATTGTATATGCCAGAGAAGCAACAAAACAAAAGATTATGGGTCACAAAACTAAAAATGTGTTCCTTATATCCTGATATCTTATAGCAAGATTTATGGCATGCAGAAAAAAATAATAAACCAAAATTCAGATAACCAGTAAGACAGACATAGTCACCTATCCATGTTACATGTGTAAGAAGTCTTGAGATAGCTACCCCGCCATAAATAACGTGTAATCGTTCTTCGAAGGTATATTTTTGCATCATCTCAAAAACATGCTCCTTCAGAGAATTGTGTTATCTTTATCAAGGCATAACTACAATTTGCCCAAAGGAGTAAAATGTACAGTTTCAGACATGGATGTCTTAATTTCGTTTACAAATTATCTATTTTCCATTTGTTCCAAATCCTTTCTGCCATGAAGGAGTATTTGAGATTTTATTTCTAAACCTACTCCCATTAACTTAGGTTAGAAAAGCAAAATTTAAAAAATTAGAATAATTTAATTCAAGGTATAATATACTGTGTGTAAATTGAAGGTTTATTATGTGCTTACATATCTGAAAAAAGGTGGAAGTGAAAGTATACAACTTTCTTTTTATTGACTCTTCCTTCATGTATTGGGTTACTTTTTGCTTGGTTTATCCAGTTACCAAAGAATTCTTGCTTAATAGTTAATTTTATTTAAGTGTCCCTGGTGGTTCTTACTGAGCCATACTTAAAAATCTTAATTTAAATAAAATAAAACCGCATACATTTTCGTTTATCTTAAATTATTTTGTTTTTCTAACTTGGTTTTCTTTTACAGACTTTTTTATATCAAACAGTGAGTTTGAATATGTTTCATTTTCACCTTCTTGTCTAAGTTTTATAGTGTACTTAGAATTGCTACCACGCTCAATATTAAACAGAAAATTAGATTAAATGTCCTACTCACTCACACATAATTGTCACTATTAGCCTAATTAGGTGATTCTTTCACTTTAAAATTCTTGCTTCTGGGTAGATTTTACCTTTGGGTGTTTAGACTAATTCTTCTGCAACCTGGCTGGAGAGAATATCTAATCCCACTGCATGCTATTAGGTGTAATTTATGTTGGTAACAAACATATGTCACTAACGTTCGCTGTTTATTTCATCACATTTTTCAACCAAAGATTATAAATTCATGGAGTGAAAGCTAGCATATTCAGCAAAGCACAGTTCCAAATGAAGTTTCTTTCACCACATTACACTGACACATTTATTTACCCATCACATTACAGTAACACATTATTTATTTACCTAAAATAAGTTTTTCAACTGATTTTAGAATTCTACCTATTTATTCATTATTTAAATTTTATTACTGGACTTATGGAAGAATGTCAACTGCATGATGAAGTAGATATTAATGATAGCAATTTGACAGTGTGGTATTAGTTTCTCAAATATTCAGTAGATTATTCTATAGAACAAGAAAAACATGATGTATTTTATGGTTTTTAGCTAATGTTATAAATAGCTCAATAATTACTATTTGAAAAACTTAATGATTGACTAGATTATAAATATAAACACTAAAATGTAGTTTGCTTTACATATATTACTCAACTGAGCACATTCTTGTGAAATCTAGACAACCTCAATGCCTTGGAATTCTAAATAAAATAGTAGAAATGGATCCTAAACTACATTCATGCCTGAAAGACCTCATAATATAAAACATTCAGAGCATTAATCTGTATTTTTGCACTTAATTTGTGTACAAATAACTCCCAATTGCCTATATAATAAAGTAAAAATCCTAAACATAAAAAAAAAAAATTTATCTACAACTTGGACCAGTAAACCATGTCATTCATTGCCTCTTACGTCCTTTACTCCTGCCGTGCACATATATGAAAATACAAAACACATACACAGACACACTAATTTTTCTAGGATACAGATAATATTGAGTACAATCTGTAGATTTTGATGCTTCTGATTTGGTCATGCCATTCTCTGATCATGCTTTCCTCTTATTTGACTCAGAGAAAATCCTATCTGCTCTTATAAAATTCATCTCATGTAACATTATTTTCAAATATCCAATAAGGAATTGATTTTATTATTTTGCAAGTTTCTGTAAGGTTACAGGATGTCTGGAATATTCCTGATTTCTAGTACTAGATTTTTTTGTTTTTTTTAAAGACTGAATTAACAAATACATGCATGCTCACACACACACCATCTCTCACAATATATCAGTCCAGATCAGCAGTTCTCATGTATATTAGAATTAATTATGTTGGGAGTTCTTTAGGAATACTAATGCTCATCCCTAAATCCCTGAGATTCTTATTTAATTTCAGGGGCAGGACCACGATGCAAGAAGTTTTGAAAGTCAACTGGGTGTTTCTAATGGATAGTCAGGGCATAATCCACTACAATAGATATGCTGTTGTGAGAATTACAGTACTTGAATAACGAAGAAAAGCTATTCTCTTTTTATCCTTTGTATAGACTTTCATAGAGACTTGCACGGTGTATTTGCTCTACTAATATGTGTATTAATGCAAGTGTTGGAGTTATCTAAAAGGTGAATACTTGAAGACAGTGTGATTTCTTCTTTAATTCCTCTGACTGTCAAGACTCTCAGATCAACACATCATAACAAAACCTAGAGTAGGTGACAGAAACAGAAAAAAATAATAGAATAACACAAAAATGAAGAAGAAAATATAGAGACTTCTAGGCAAGATGGAGTAATAGGAATTTCATTTTCTGCCAGAAACAACACATGTGAGTTAGTAATCATCAGAACTTCTTAACTAGAGAAAGTTTGGGGACCATGGCGAACGGAGGTAAAATCAAGGCCAAATGCAGAGGTATTTCCAAGCTGTAGAGTTGGAGTATTTAGTACAAGGGTCACAGCGTGTTATATGTCCAAGAAGAGCGTACTGGAAGAGAAACACACAGAGAGTTAGTTCTGGGCATCTGCAGTGGTCCTCAAGTATGAATAGTGAATTATTACATGAATTATGAAAGTATCTAAAGCCAGTGGAAAATAAAATTACTCAAAAAGACTAAAAAGAAACAATTATAGGAGGTCTCATATGGTCAAGAATAGTTCCTCTTCTCATCAGCCAGAAAAATAGTTCCTGTACTCATCAGCCAGAAAAGTAAACCTCATAATTTATGGGGAATTAGATAGAGTATGCAGAAGTATTTTACCTCTGTAGTGAGGCAAAGGGAACTCTAAATGTTTTCTCCATTCCTAACGAAGCTTAAAATCAAGATCTACCTCTTCAGCACTGGTGGTGAAAACATAAAATAACAAATTTAGAGGAAAAGTTTGACATTTTCTTAATAACAATCCAACTTTTCCACTCCTCAATCTTTACACAAGAGAAATTAAATTTTATAGCCATACGAAGTCCTGGACAATAATGTTCATAGTAGTTTTGTTTCTGTTGGCTAAAACTGTAGAGAACCCCAATGTCTATCAACAGGTTAATTAATAAACAAATTATAGCATAACTCTACAGTGAAACACTATTCATCAGTAAAAGGTCATAAACTATTTATCCGTGAAGCACCATGAAAGAATCTTAAAATAATTATGCTATATGAATGAAACAAGAGAGAAATGATTATATAGTTTTATTTGTCAAGGTTTTCCAGAGAAACAGAACCTATGGAAGATGTGTGTGTGTATGTGTGTGTGTGTGTGTGTGTGTGGGGTATGTGTGTGTGTGTGTGTGGTGTGTGTGTGTGTGTGGTGTGTGTGTGTGTGGTGTGTGTGTGGGGATGTAGATAGATATAGATAAATAGTTTAGATAGAAAGATAGATCAATTATAAAGTATTGATTGCCTTCATGGTTCTAGAGGCTGAGAAGTTCTATCATCTTTCCTTTATAGGCTAAACCTGGAAAAACTGCTGGTATGGTTCACAATCCCGAGAGCTGGAGAACCCAGGCTGTAGGCTCCTGTCCGAGTTGGAAGGCCTGAGAATAAGGAGCCCTGAAGGCAGAAGATTGATGTTTCAGGTCAAGCAGTCAGTCAGAGAAAAAGAGTGAATCTTCTCTTTCTCCAATTTTTTGTTCTATGGATTGGATGGTGCCCTTCAAAATTAGAAGGCAATTTATTTTACTGAGTCTACCCGTTCTAATGCTAATCAGTTCTGGAAACATTCAACAACACACCCCGAAAAAATATTTAATGAGATGTCTAGTATCATGTAATCCAGTCAAGTTGTCACACAAAAGTACCTATTACAAGTTCACCCCTTATCAACTTGGCACTAATATGCATCTTAAACCATGCTTGATCTCCCAGTAAGGATACTAACAAGGTCATAATTCTGCCTAACATGATGCAAATACGCTGTGCACAAATAAAAACATACTGACCTCTTTCCCCAAAGAACAGGTAAATTCCTTGAGTGATGTTTACTCTTCTTGACACCGCACAACTTCAGTACCATGATGTAAGATTAATGAAACTTAAAAATTATGATACATGACAAGCGAATAAGAGAAAAAAGAAAACAAACCTATTTGAGAGATGTACATTTCTCTTTATATGTGTATGTATATATGTGTGTATATATAAACACACAGATACATATATATATACATGCACAAACATGTTCGTAACAAAATAAGAAGGAATACTCATGAAAATTAGTGTCCACATTCTAGTAACTGATCACATGATTGTAGCTGGTATTTGCAACACCCTCTTCCACTACCTGTTCTGTAGCTCCTTGGATTTCAGCAAACCCCTCAGCTAGTTGTGCTTCTTTACCTGGGGGATGATCCACACCTTAATTCCTGAAGGAATCCAAAGTGGCCAGGTGGCAGTCTTAACTTCCAGTTATTTGAAATCACTGTTGAGTCTCGTTCTGGAAGTATCCCTCCCTTTGGAAATAAAATCTCTAGGCCAGTAGAGGGTAAGGTCTTGGAGACAGTAGGCATACATTGTAATCATGGGTCACTAAGGGTAATAGTAGCTGCTGCTACTCTCATTTCTACCTCCTGATTCCTGAACTCGTGAATTTGGGCTGTCAGAGGAACAGTAAAATATGCTGAATTCTAATTGAGAGCATACACAGCTTCCTGGAGAACCCTGCTCCAGGCCTGCATGATATTGCCACCTAACTGGTGCTGTGACTGAGTGTTCAAAGGCCACTTTATTATTCTCTCACGACAGCTGCTTCAGGATGATGGAGAACAAGTTAAGACCAGTGAATTTTATAAGCATGAGCCTATTCCCACACTTTGGCTGTGAAATGAGCTCCTTGGTCAGCAGCAATGCTGTTTGGAATATTATAATAGAGTGGAAGTCATTCTGTAACTTCACAGGTGGTAGTTTTGGTATAAGCATTGTGTACAGCGAGGGCAAATTCCTATCTACAGTGTTTATTCCAGTGAAGACAAAACGCTGTCTTTTCCATGATAGAAGCTGTTGAATGTAATCAACCTGCCACCAGGTAGCTGGTTGATTACTCCATGGAAAGATGACATATCTGGACACGCTATTGGTCTCTGCTGCTGGCAGATTAAGCAGTCAGCAGTGCTGATAGGTAGGTTGGCCTTGGTGAAGGGAAGCACATGTTGCTGAGCCCAAGCATAACCTTCATCCTTGCCACGCAGCTAGGACTTTGTTCATGAGTCCATTGGATGACGACAGGGATGGCTAGAGAAAGAGGTTGACTGGTATCAAAGGAACAGGTAATTCTATCCTCTTGGTTACTAAAATCCACCTCTGTAGAGGTGACCCTTTGGGAAGCACTTGCATGGGAATGAAATATCTTCATAGTTTTTGCCGACTTAAAGAGGTCTATTCACATACCTCTTCCCAACATCTTGCCACCAATTTTCCTATCATATTCCTTCCAAGTCTCTTATCACGCAGCCAAACCATTGGCCACAGTTCGTGAGTCAGTATATCATCTCATACCTGGCCATTTTCCCTTCAGAACAATGAGGTAAACAATGAGGTGCACTGCTTCATATTCTACCCAGTGGGAAGATTTATTTTCAGTACAGTTCTTTGCGATGTCCTGGAAAAGGGCTGTAGTGCTACAGCCATCCACTTTCTGATGCTGTTCCGTATTATATAGAACCATCTGCAAACCCAGCTGCAGTCTTCTTTCCATGTCATAAAGGCAGTGTAGTAAGAGTGGAAACCACGGGTACTTGGACCACTTTTCAATGTATCTTACTTGTGTTCTCAGTGCCTGCTGTGGCCTGATCACATACATACACCACTTCTGTTTGGTGATGCAGCGCTGCTGTGTGTCTCCAGCTTTATCGCTTGATGAGTCAGATAGCAAAGAGTTCAAGATGGGAAGCTCAGATCGTACGGTAGTTTCGTGGCACATAACTAAGCGTTCAGTATTTGCGAAGAGCCTAGTAGCAGGCCCAAACTATTTCTCCACAGGTGAGCCATTATCTGCGAATATGTCAGGGCTTTGCACCAAAACCCTAAGGGCCTGTGCTGTGACTCCCTCTAGGGGGCTGCCCAAGGCTCCAAGCAGCATCCCTATTTGCCACTGACACTTCAAGTTTGATTTAACTTATACAACAGTTTATAATTCCATTTATATAAAATTGTAGAAGATTGAAGCTAATCTACAGTGACAGAAAACATGTTAGTACTGTCTGTAATTCGAGGAGGGAGACAGGGCAGGATGGGAGGCAGGGTTATAAAAGAGTGAAGAAATCTTTGAGAATAAAAAGTACCAGACTAAATCTAACTCATCCTAAAACTGGCATACGTGGAAAAAAAAAAAAAAATAAAAAAAAAATAAACATATAACACAACAAAGTTTTCGTCGTTCTTCTGAAAAAATTCAAAAGCATCTTTAAATCCTCATGCTTCTCTTTTGCACCTTGCTGCTCCCTTTGTTTGAAAGTTTTTCATCGTTACTAGGTCAGGTTATCTTTCAATGCCCAGTAGAGCTTTTATTCCACACAAAACCTCACCTTCAAATGACATGCCATTGGTTTTATTACCCATAATTGCTGCTACCTCTCAAAATAAAATTAAGAGGTTTAATAAATCTTTAATGATTGTATAAAATACAAACAGCCAGACTGCTCATGATTTTTTCTTTGACCCTCTGTGGAGTCCTTTCGCTTGAGGATGGGTTTATATTTATTTTATATTTACTTTGATATTTATTTGAGACAGAAATTTATTTCAAGAAAAAAAAAAAGATAAACCAGTGGAGAAACAAATGTCTTCCCAGTGAGTATTTATACTGATACTCATATTTGTTAAGGTGAGTTAAAAGGAAGATATAATAATTTCTAATAATGGGAGGAATCATTTCTGAAATTAAAAAACTATTTTATAAATTAAGAAAAACAATATAAGATAAAATATAAAAGAGGACTCAGAAGGTTTCTGTATTCTTCATATTTCAAAGCATGATTTTACTTTTCAGTACAAATTTTAAAATTTCTTCAAATAATTGTAAAAAACTTAGTAGCCATTAAAAAGAAAATAGCTTTCTCTAACAATTTAATTTTTTCTCTATGATGTCATATATTTGTTTACCATAAATACAAAACTGAGATAGCTAATAACTATATAACACTGTGCATGTGGTATGTGTTTTTATTTAGATTTTTATAAATATAGTACCTTATTCTTCTCATTACCTTATAGCTAATGAAAATAAAGCTCAGAAACATAAAATAAATAGCTCAGTATCACAACGCTGGTAAAATTAACATCAAATTTCAAGCCCAGACCTTATATCTCCAAATCACGGGAGCAATAGGCTAGGACAAATTGGGGAATGTTGTTGTAGATCACAGGAGGGAAGCAAACCCAGGAGATTGCCTGACATGTTAGGCACTGTGTTGGCACATTGATTTCTGTTTGTGATGTTATCGTTGATCTGAGCCCAGATAACATTCTTCTCAGTACTCGTTAAGGGGTTTCAATTTAATATTTAATGGAGAGAGACAGAGACACAGGATTCTGACTCTGAGTTGTCCCTGAAATGTTGTGTGAAGTAAAGAAAGATCAGTAAAGTGTTCACATATTATTAGATGGTAGGTATCAAATATTTTTAAATCAAAAGAATGTGGATTTCAGTAGAAAGATTACTTATTAAAACCATATGCTTGTTTACATGTTTAGTTGTATTAAAATACAACTGCTTTAAATTGTCTACCACAGTCGGGAGGCAGAAAATCACATTTATAATCCTACACTTTTTACTTAGATGGAAAACTGATGTGTGAAGTTATTTTCAAATTACTGTAAAATTACAGTATCATTTTTCTTTCATTTCCTGATGATTCTATGAAACTGAAAATGCAGTTATGTTTTCCTGCATTGCTTTCCAAATCCAGTTTGGTAAGCTTTGCATGTCACTGAAGTCATAAGATCAGAACTAATTTTTGGCATATAGCATCACTGTATTCAGGAAGGATGTGGAAGCTGACTATGGGAAGACAAATTAATTGGGAATATTTAGTACAATGCTGAAGGCTAGGTGGATACAGTGACCAACACAGGATGCTGAGGCATATAAGCAATAACAACACTAAAATGTCATTACCTCCTGAAGGTAGGAGCAAGGGGAAGAGTGGTGTTACTAGAGCCCAGTGAGAGGAGGTGTATTAAAAAGATCACTTAATAGGAGCCATAGTCAAAGAGCATCTTGGGCACAGATAAATCCCAGAAATGAGTCAGTAAAGAAATAATCTGGTTCTGCTTTCCTCCGGTGCTCTTGTCAGCTGCCATTATTGTTCTTTGTTCAAATCCCTCTGCAAGGCAGAAGGCAAGACGTAGTTCACAATAATCAGTCATCCAAGATCTGGGAATAGAAGGTCAAGAAAGTTAACTATCCACTACCATTATATACTATGATGCAAAATCATCCAGAGAAGGCCAATAGGAAAAAGGAGTGGGTTGATGTAGTGTTGACATGCTGTGTACAGGAGTACACAATAGTACATGTTCCCATGTTCAGTAAGTACATGTTCCCATTAAGTCTTTTATTTTTAGTAGATTTCAGAAAGAGGAGACCTGACATAAGGAAGCAAATGACAAAAAACACTTCTCACTTTGTCTAAAATTTTGAAGGAAGGCTTTTTAGAGAAGAGTGTATGTGTTCCTTGTTAACCTGTAACTATATTTCACCAAATGCTCATATTGTTCTTTTCCCTGACTTCTGAGGGGGAACCAACTCCAGTTCTTTGGAGTATCCTGCTATTTCACTGTATTTTAAGACTTCAAAAATATTATGAATCATTGTTCCTATAAGTTATTGATGACTGTACCTGGAGACAACTTTAAGTTTTTCCATTAGCCCAATAGTTCATGGCTATAAGATCATATTGGTTTTCACTCAGTACTTCACCCCAGAAGCACCGGCTTTATGCCAATAATTTTACCCCTGTAGATTTATCATAAAATAACTAAATTATTTCTAAGACTGCTCAGAACTAAAACAATTACTAAGTTAGATGTCAGATTCACCACTTAAATGTAAATCATTTCATGTCATCTCATTTATTCATTTACTGAGGTGGGGGGGACAGATTTAGAGAGGAGGGAATGCTAAAAACCTCCACAAATCTTCCAAATTTTAAGCAAAATACAGTGAGTAATGGTGAGTTTGTATTTATCTATAATATAGTATTTTTAGGCAAGAAATACTTGTTATTTATTCTGCAGCTTCAGTCTTTCCAGTTAAGGTATTGTTCCCAAATCTTTTCTTTCTTTCCCACCACCAAGGTCATTTCCTATTTTATTCTCTTCTGAAATTTCACACATTTAAATTTCCTATCTCTCTCTATTCTATTTTTCTTGCTTTCTTTGCAGAATATTATCTTATTTTATTCCTTCCTTTCTTCTTTCCTTTTTTTTTTCTTCATCTGTACCTTCTTATGTTCACATTTGTCATATTAGTATCTTATCTTCTTTTTTCACCTTTTTTCCTCTTCATTTTCTGATTTATAAATAATGTCTTAAGCAGCATTCAAAATAAAAAAAAATCACATTAAGTATTTGCGGGAATTAAGACATAAAGAAAAGTAATGACATTATGACGTTTGAAATATATTTAACTTGTGCTCTATATTTATGGAATGTAGAACAAATATTTGATCTTAAGCCTCTTGTAGTAAAAATAAAGAAGAGGTCTTATCATAAGATCCATAGCATCTATAATATGAACTAAAAAGTGAATTAAGATCCAAGAAAATTCACTGACACATTCATTCCTACAAATGTATATTGAACACTCATGTGCCAGAAATTGATTGAGTTTCCAGGATATGAAATTTGAGAGTGCAAACAAAATCCTGTCTTCATGAGGCTTACATTTTCAGAAGCAGAAAACAATAAATGTAATAAATATAAATAAAATATTCTAGATTGGTACATGATGTAGATAGAAATATAAAGAATGATAGTAATTTGTCTTAATTAAGAATAAATGACAGTTTCTTTAGGGAATTCATAGACAGCATGACCTCAAGCATTTTTGCAAAATATATTTTTAAAAGTTTATTGATAAAAAATGAACATTAATATTATTTGTTGTCAATTAAGAAAACAAAAAAAGAAAACCAGTTTTTCCTAACAGTAATTCTGGAAATGCAGTTTAGCTATTTTTAAGGAAAGTTAAAACTTTAACCAAGATCTAGGCCTTTACTAATGGCCCCTCAAGTATTCAAGCACATAGGTAACTTTCTTTGTTTTCTGATTTATCTGAATTTTACTAATGGAAAAAATCAATAGACACAAATTTTTTTTTGTTTAGCAAATATGTAATGTACTTTTATGACATACACCATTTTACAAATACCAGAAAGCAATAATATCAAATACCGTTAAAGGAAAATGCAACCAGAGCTCTTCAAAGCATTCCATGAAACATAAGTTTGTATAGGTTTCAAGTACAGTGATATTTTTAGACAATAAAGCTAATGCTTGTTTATTTATTTTAAAACTATAGATTTATCTGCATTAATAAAAGCTCTGATAATATATATGTGTATGCATGTATATATATTGCATATTATGGCATATATTGCATAATAAATATGACACACACAAACACACACACGATTTCTGGCATTTAAAAGGCAGAGTTAGGACAAATAAATACAAAAAGAGTCTTTGTGCCACACCCTTGTGATTTCTGAAAAGAAAACATGAATCAGGAAACAGATACCCTCTTCTTACACTTTTAAATTTCTGTGGTGGGGTTTGTCATAGTTTTTGTTCTACTCTATTTTGGGATTGGAATTTGCAGAGTGTGTTATCACTTTCTCAAGCTTTGAAAATCGGATACATACTTAATAATAAATAATACATTCTGTATTAGTATACTTTAAGGAGGAATATTAGTAAGTGCCTGTGCCTGGAAGACAAACGCCTCTCTAACTTCTTCCCTGGCTCTCTTCCAATTTAAATCCCGTATACAGCTCTATTAGGCTGTCGTTTCCACCTACACACCATCACAGTTCTAGTGAAAAGTACATCAGAAATACAGGCATTAATGTACAGAAAAGTTCCCTTCTATTGCCATTAGTCTTATTATGTTCTGAACTGCCTAATTTTATATATGTGACAATGTGGACACATTGACTGCTAGAAAACCTCACTAGAAGAAGCCACTTGACACTGGGAGTTTAAGGGGAAAGGCAGTAAGAATTATAAGGTGTGAGACAAAGGCAGAGAACAGTATTAGCCACACTCGCTGTTCTTACAGTGGAAATTATCCACCCTGGGTACTGAGTTTAATTGCAGCAAACAGCTCCAGAAGGCTGCACTTTCATCCCCATTGTAGGTCAATGAGCATATTTGCATGGTAGAAATTATTAGCAAGTAGGCCTGTCCCCAGGAGAGTACCCATGATGCAATTCACAGACCATTAACAGCAGAGTTCACCCATGACTAGCAGAGGCTGTGAAGAAATGCTGTCTCCTTGGGAGCAACCATTAGTGGACGAATGCCATTCTCTTCAGACATATATATACTTTTTAATATACTTGTGTGACTCTTAAGGATTTTTAATAAAACTTTGTAATAAACCTAAAGTAGGCATGTTATTGGAGCACTTCTTAGTTTTTTTACATAACCTGTTTCATAAACCCTAAGATACAAACAAATGTTTGGACCTCTTTGGTTCTTTTTTTTTTTTTTTTTTTTTTTTAAGTAAAAACACTGAATAAATGGAAGCATTTGAAGAATTTGAACAAATCTGCAAATAATTTGTTCTTTAATAAAGATGTTTCTTTTTTCTTCAACCAAATATCAACATCTATTTATTTTGTTTTTCTTTTTCTTTTTCTTTTTTTTTTTTTTTGAGGTGGAGTCTCGCTCTGTCGCCCAGGCTGGAGTGAGCGGCGCCATCTTGGCTCACTGCAAGCTCCGCCTCCCGGGTTCCCGCCATTCTCCTGCCTCAGTCTCCCGAGTAGCTGGGACTACAGGCGCCGCCACTGCGCCGGGATAATTTTTTTGTATTTTTAGTAGAGACGAGGTTTCACCGTGTTAGCCAGGATGGTCTCCATCTCCTGATCTCCTGATCCGCCCGCCTCGGCCTCCCAAGTGCTGGGATTACAGGAGTGAATGGCCACGCCTGGCCTATTTTCTTTAGCAAATACTTCTTATTGCTACCATGTGCCTGGTACTGTGCTCTTTACTACAGATACAGTGATAAACAAGAAAGATCTGAGACTTGCTCTCATGGAATTTATGCACTAATGGCTGTAACTCTGGTTGACAAAATTTCAGTGTGATTTTTAAAAAAATTTTATTTTGTTACTTTCTACTTATCTTTCCTTTAAGTTTTTTTTTCTTTTTACCTTTATTTTATCATAGTTAGAACACTTGACATGAAATCTACTCAACAAAATGTTAAATGAGACATTATTTTTGACTACAGATGCAACGTTCAGCTGCAGCTCTCTAGAGATTATTCATCCTGCTTACCTGAAATTTTTGGTCAACACTCAATATCCAGAATGTTGCACGCTATCTGGTAGAATACAATTCCTAAATGTGTTATTTGCAAAATATCGGAGGCCTTTTGCAATCCAGATATTATGCATGTATGTAGGATGTGTAATCTGTGTCCTACAATATTAACATTAGTATTTGGGATGAAAATTTGTTCAGAGTGAATGCTATCATTTTAATAAAAGTTTGTTAATTACAAACAAAAAAGTGTAGAATGACAGTTACATGGGGAAAAAGGGAGTGTCATTCCTCATTTAGATTAGAAAAATACAATGTTTGAATAGTCACGAATGAGAATTTTGTTATTGTTGATTTTCTAAAAAACTTTTGATGGACAAGCATAGACGAATGGAATAACTTCACCAGATCAATCCTACCCAATGGAGGAAAAAGTAAAAACAAAAAGGGAAAGCAAAGAGAAGGCTACATTGTTTTATATAAAAATGTAACAATATCTCGCTGGGACAGAAAGCGAAAACAAAGAGAAGTCTACATTGTTTTATATAAAATGGTAACAATAGCTTGGCTGGGCAGGGTGGCTCATGCCTGTAATGCAAGCATTTTGGGAGGCCAAGGTGGGTGGATCACGGGAGGTCAGTAGCTTCTGACCAGCCTGCCCAGCTTGATGAAACCCTGTCTTGAATAAAAATACAAAAAAATTAGCCGGGAGTGGTGGCTGGCACCTATACTCCCAGCTACTCGGGAGGCTGAGGCAGGAGAATTGCTTGAACCTGGAAGGCATAGGTGCATCGAGCCGAGGTCGTGCCATTGCACTCCAGTCTGAGTAACAAGAACAAACTCTGTCTCATGAAAACAAACAAACAAACAAAAAAGTACAATAGACATACTTAGGAACATATTTGTTTATCACAATAGGTGAGGATTTAGGTACGTTATTCTTAGAGTTTCTGTTAGATGAAGAACAAACAAAAAAAGACACACACACACACACACACACACACATTTCCCCTGAACATAAAGAAACAATAGAAGACAGTGACCACTGGAGAGAGTTACTAAAACCAGATGGGCATCAGAGAAGCAAGTGGCTAAATGGACTAGTTTAGGAAAAATTTTAGTTCCTTATCTCTATTTTGTCACCCCAAAGACTCTTCAGAAATAGGAAGATGATACTGGCAACTGTAAAAATTTTATATAATAAAGATTTCTGATATTCTGTCTGAAAATTGAGGGAATTCTTTTTTAACTGAAAATGTGGTGAAATGTGTGTGTCTATGCACATGTATACATGTTGTATGTGTGTTTGTGTAAAAGTGTATTTTACACAATCATGGCCATTTATGATTGCTTTAACTATCTAACTCTCTGGTTAGAGTTCACACATACTATTTGTAATAAAGATGTTCTGTTAGAATTTTTGAGGGCCAAAATAGCAGTAGAAAACTCGAAAAACTCTTAAGTGCCGAATCATTATATGTATTTTCTGATTGAGTTTTCATACAAATCTACACTTTATACTCTTGTACAAAACTTAGACCATAATTCAGTACCATTTGTACTATACAATGTACACTGTATAATTACTATTACAATGATGTAATAGTAATGTTTTCTATAAAAAGGTTAACCTCAGTAGCGTCAACAATAGAATAAATCTAGGATAGTTGGATATCTATGTCTGCTGTTATTAACTGAACTTGTTCACACATCTGTAGTTCAATTAGCTATTGATTAGTCTAATAGGGCACCAGCCTCACATGAGTAAAATGTGACTGCTGTGTGTGCATCTCACTTTTAACAGTCTAGGTGGCGTACGTCCTTCTCATGGTGGTGGCAGAGAAACTAGCAGAAACAGAAATATGCAAATATTTTATTAAGCCTCTGCTTGTAGCATACCTTCTAGAATTTCATTAACCAAAACCAATCATGCAACCAAGACCAGAGACAAAATGAGAGCTTTGCAAAGTTATGTGACATAAGGCATGGATTGAAGAAATGAAAAACAAGAGCCTTTAATAAAATGAATCTTCACTTTATGCAATAATTGTATTTCTTTTTTTCCCAATATATACCTAGTCTTAAAAAGTCAAATATATTGCAGAGTATATATCATCTATGTCTTTTGAAACATTCTGTCCTTCACAATGTAAACTACAAAAAAGGAAACATAGTAGGTATGTAGTAAATATTACTGATCATTTGAAATTCTGAACTTTTTATGAAATTTACTTCAGTTTTAGAAAGTGGAGACAGATGTACCCAGGCTTCTGAACATTTTTGATTGCAGTAGTTCAGATTTGACTTCTTCTGGTTCTCACTGTCAGCCATTCTGAGGAAAAGAACTTTTTTTAAAAAAGTTGAATATCACCAAATTGATCTCTTGCTACATCAGCTTCAAAGGAAGTCCAAAAAAATGTCCACATTTAGAAAACCTAGTTCAGCAAGTCACTTCTCAACTCTTTCACCTTCAGGTCATGTTATTATTCATTCTACTAAGAACCAGACCATTAAAAATGGGATGATGTTCTTTAGAAACCTACCTATATGTGGATCTTAATCTAGGGTATGTTATAACCTTTAATGCATTCTTTTGATAAATTGAGGCAAACCAGAAGGCCTATTTTAGGGTTCTTCCACCCACCTTACAATAGTAAATTATGTTTTTTTAGGTCACTCATCTTTAAAAAAGAATATGGTAAATAATATATTTTTAAAATTTCTACTGATAACTGCATTGGTGATTAAAACAGAAAATTAAGACAGCAATGGTCAACACAAATGATGCTTTCAATATTTACTTAAGTACCTCATTATTTCATTTAGAGTATTAAAATATCAGAAATTAAGCAATCTTTTTAAATATAAAATTTAACATAATGTTTTGGTGACCATTGTAACTGAACCAAACCTTTGCTGTTTAGATATGCCTAATAGGTGCCACGGGATAATAAAGAATGGAAAAGTAAAGGAAAATTAAAGCATGTAGGAGTATTTCAAATCTTAATATGAGATAACTAATAAGGGAAATAAGTCAATATTGATCAATACAAAAGAGTTAACTGTTAAATCTTATAAAATTTTGAATATAAGGTCATTCTAGAATGACTGAAAGATTCCATGAAGAACAAAATAGTACAAAACTGAGCACACTCTTCAAAGTAATGTGGAGATCAAGCAACATTGTTAGGAAGGGAGAATTAAGCTATGTCTTGCAAAGAAAAATTTGGGATGCACAAATTTGACTAAAAAGAAACACGTATTTTGGAAAGAATAACATTTCTAGTATTGGAATATCATATTTAGGAAGTTTAGAAGTTTACCATGCTGTATTTTTTTATTTGATGACTCAAACCTTTCTGAATTCTGCGTGCCACCCCTACTAAACTTTCAGCATCAACATCAAGTACAGCTCTTTTGAGAGCTCATTTCTCGAACACGAGGAATAACTGTTATCCACTGATTATTTTGCACTATAGTGCTTATAAATGTCCTTGTCACTAAAATTAATGAGAAAATCCTGGGGGAAAAGAAAAGAAAACTGAATTTCCCCCTTTACTACATTCTACTTAATTTTTCCCCCCTCAGTTATTTGATGCTTTATTTATTGAATAACCCAACCTGCAGAACTATTATCATTCACCAGTTATTGGATATCCTGTGCTAGTCTGTTCAAAAGCAAAACGTATATCATACATTTATTGATACCCACAAGACTTAGAACTCAGTACTATATGTGCTGTTTGACAGTTTATCTAATAATCTGATATACCACAAACACGTGTAGGTTTTCACACATATCATATGTTCCTGCCAAGCTAAAGACATATTGCCTTACTAGCTTGCTTCACTGTAATCAGTCTGTTTCTCCATTCTATGCCATCTTATTCCATTTCTACCTCAGAAATGAAGCAATGTTCTAAATTCTAGACACAGGGTAGAGCACTGGCATCCTAGAAAATGACCTTCTCTTGGGTGGATCTTGCCCTAGTATCAATATGGAACCTGAAATGTGTAAAAGTCCTCTAAGGATGATTTTTCAGTATTTTTCATTTATATACTTTGTACAGGGATTTGGACCTTTAGTAGTTATCATGAGAATCAAGACCAGAGGGGACACGAAAACCAAATTGAAGAGCAAACCTCAAAGGCATAATACAAAACTGAAGTTCCTGTGCTTAGATGTCAATGCAGGTTCCATCACTTAGATTGGTCCTAGAAGCTCTAAGGAAAGGCAAAATAGTTTAAAAATAATCAGGAGATCACCTGAAAGAACATGAACTTACACTGAGCTGGAATGATAAATTGAAAATATAAAAGCTAAATTGAGAATGTCAGAGCCAATTATCTAAGACATAATAATAACCCAGACTATTGACTCTAAAGCAAGGAATCATAGATGGAATGTGGAAGTAGCAAATTTAAGAAAATGCAAATGGCAACATTAGCATGTGTTATTGTAAGTTAGTGCACTAAAAGTTTACTATAAATTATCAAGTTTGGATTGCTTTTTAGTAGCAAATGATGGAATGACAAATGACAAAGATGTATTACAGGTCTTGCTCGACCTCCGAGTCTGAACAGTTATTCTACTACAACTGTCATCAGGATAAATCAGTGCAGCCCATATGAGGCTGGGATCTCTGCGGTAAAATTTAGTAGATAATTTTGAAGTTTGGATTAAAAATAAGATGTTGAAACGATGGATACAATATCACATATGAGTTAAAAATCTACGGAGATGGTGAGTAGAACCTTAATTTCTTCAGTTTTCAGTACAATAAGACCTTCAGCAAAAAGAAAAGTATTTGTAGAAGTTGTCACTATTGTACCCTTCAGGAGCAGAAAATTGTTCATTCCTATCTGATTCCTGGATTACTAAGATCCACCAAAGCCTGAAACGTTATCATGGAGACAATTCTATCACAGGCTCTTCAAAAATGTATCCTTCAAATAGTCTACCACTTTAAATATCTAATTTTATGCTCAAAACAGGTACCACGAGTTGGAAGGGAGAAGAATTGTTCTCAAATATGGACACTGATCTAAGAACCAACTACCTTGAGGCTGCCCAGTACCATAAGAGGATCTAGTTAGCCACTGTGACAAAACTCCAAATTTTGTCCATATTAGTGAAATAATACACCTTCTACAGATGTTTTTCCAACTAGAAAACTAAGAGCACACACTGTCACTTAAGTCATATTCTCATGTGGTAGAGGAGGCTACCCAAACATAATTAATCCATGTTTCAAAAAGAAATGTGTGCACACCTAGCCTAAATCACAGCTAATCAAGATGATAGAGCTTACAGCAATGCTTGGACAAGATTAAGAGCCACTCAGAAGAAATACCAAGGTCTGAAGTCTACAAAAGAGGGCTACTCTAGCAGAAGAATTAGCTAAGAATGAGGTTCTATGGGAGAAGTGAGTGTACAAGCACTGCCTCTAATATGGCAGAGTTGTGATGGGCCAAATATGATAATTCATGCCAATAAACTCAACACAGGGACTCTGATGTCCCAATCTCAATCTCTCACTGTTCCAAAAGTGGTACACTTTTCAATTCTTAATAAAGAATATAATATTTTATTAAATCCCAATTTACTATAAAAACACATCATTCTATTTATGGTGGAGTCTTACCAATTTCAGATACTATTCCATCATATTTCTTCTAATTCTGTTTCCATTCTTTTCTCTTTCTTTGTTTCCCTTATATTCTCCCCCTGAACTCATCTTCTTTCACTCTTTCATTTTCTTTCCTCCCATTTTTTATTTACAATATTTATTTAGTGTATGCTGGAGTTCATCTTATAGGCTAATCAACAGAGTCATATCTGTAAACATATGTTTGTAACTTTTAGTTATTGCAATCATTGCTCAAGCAACTGATTTTTAATCAAATGTGTGTGGAGATACATATATATATATATATTTTTTTTAAATAAACATTTACCATGTGTTTACTTTAGGGTGGGTCTGCCTCTCCCAGTCCACTGATTCAAATGTTAATCTCCTTTGATAACACCCTCATAGACACATCCAGGAACAATACTTTCGATCCTTCAATCCGATCAAGGTGACACTCAGTATTAACCATCACACAATAACACAGTTGAGTAGCTGGCCTTCTAAAGTCAAAATTATTTATTATGTGTTTCTTTTCATTAAAATCTTGCCTATGCCTGGTGTAGCTATTTTGGGGTGAAGGAACATTTTCATATATAGTACTCTTTTTGTGGATTTACTAATTTATTGCCAAAAAAAGTATAAACTACATTCCACTTGGCATTATAAAAGTAAAGTCAAATTGACAATAGCCCTTGCCATCAAATAGTATATATTAGCTGGAATATAGTTAGAATACAGAGACTCTAGAGACAGACTGAAAACTACACACGGTGTAACCTGCCAAGAAACTCCCTAAGTTGAATTAGCCAAACTGAAACATTCTACTTTACCATTGCTTCTAATATGCATATTGCCATTACATATGTGCATATATAATGTATATACAAATATACATATTTATACACACATATAAAATGGAAAACAGGTATTAGAAATAGGTATGTGTGTATCTATACATAAATATGCATATATTTTGTTTTCAATTTATTTTCAAATAGTTAAAGAAAATTGTGTTTTTATTTTTATGTGGGCAACTCGTAAGCCTCATGCACCAGGGTTCTTTAAATCTAACTGGTCACTTGGGAAGGTATCATTTTTAGACACAAAATGGAAAGGGAATTCAAAACTTATTTGATCAGTTATCTTTATAAATGCAAAATAATTATTTTCTTCCTTTATGTGACTCAAAGATAAAAATATTCTCTAAAATCTCATTTGAGTCTACAGAGGATAAGGTACAGATTTTAATGCAATGAGCCAAGGCACGAACATGAGAATCCACTTATTTTAGAATGCAAGAAAGTTGGCTATTGCTTTTTTAAATTTAATCAGGAACAGGCCAATATTTAGCTTCCACTGATATTAGGGCAGAAATAATTTCAGTCGTTTAGGATCTCCACAACTTGTTCTCTAGATGTCTATACATACAAGTAGTTGTACGAGAAATCCCATAACTTTACTAGAATTTACCTTTATATGGAAGCTGAGACAAGCACTAGGAATCTTAGTAAATGTCCTTGGTGACTGCCAGTAACTTTCCTCCAACTTCTGTTCGTGGGTCTATGGTCCTAGCTAACCATGAGAGTATTTCTGACTTTTCTCTCTGTCACGCATTTCACGTAACTAGTGAAAAGAGTGTGATTGCAACGTGATCCATTGCCTCAAAACAGGTGACCAGGACTTCCCAGAAATTATTCCCTTCTTGGCAAATGGTTTGAATGCCCTCTTGTGATCTGTTAGGGGGCAGAGAATAAGCTGTGTGGATGACGCAATTTGGTAAAAATGTAGGTTTTGTAGATGATCACTCAGTAAAGGAGGGTTTTTTTGCCTATTGAAACAATTTGTGATTGTTCACAGTTCAGAGCTATAAATCTTATTTCTCAGTTCATGTAATAACTGCTGAATTTCATGTTATTTTGATTATTCTATTGTTTCCCCTATTTGGCATATCAAATTTTTGCACCAAGATTTGGTGAATGAGTGGGCAGATTTCAGTGAAATTTTATCTGGGACATACGTAATCTCATTCTGTTATGAAACTAAGTACAAAGGAGTTAAGAGAAAATAAGGGGTGCAGTTCACAGCCCAAGGCAGTTGCCTAGAATCACTAATTTCCGCCAGATTTGATTTGACTTTATGACTCGTTAAGGGATCACTGTTTATGCACAGACCTGTAGTGGAGCAAATAAGACGTTCTACATTTTCCTGACAGTTTTGTGTTGTTGAGATACCCACATATCTTGCTTTCATGTCTCTCTTCACTTTCTGTCCCCAATCTTTCACAATTACCACATCACTTGGTACTTACTACATAGCAGGTGTTTGGGAATAATTGTTTATACTTGTTCTAAATGTCAAAAACAAGGCTTTTAAAATTTTTTATTTCATGGGTATATAGTAGGTATACATATTTATGGAATATGAGATATTTTGATACACACATACAATGTATAATAATTACATCAAGGTAAGTGGGCTATTCATCATCTAACACATTTATCATTCATTTTTGTTATAAACATTCCAATTATTCTCTTTTAGTTATGTTTAAATATATTATATATTATTGTATATTATATATTATATATAAATATATTATATATATATTATATATTATATATAAATATATTATATATATTTATTATATATTATATATATTATATATTATATATAAATATATTATATATATTTATTATATATTATATATATTATATATATTTATAATATAAATATATTATATATTATCAAATAGTAGATCTTATTTATTCTATGTAACTGTATTTTCATAACCATTAATCACCTGCACCCTCCCGTCCCCCTCCCGCTGGTAGCCATCCTTCTACTCTCTATGAACAAGAGTCCATTTAACAAAATTCTAGTTATAAAATGACATCACAAAATGATTGGGAATATATGAAGTTTGTTTATCTGTGACTTCACTTAAAATAACAACCTCCAATTTCATCCATGGTGTCACAGATAAAAAATCTCATTTTTTTTAATGGCTGAATAGTACTCTATTGTGTATATGTGCCACTTTTTTTAATCTGTTCATCTGTTGATGGACACTTAGGTTGCTTCCAAATCTTGGCTATTGTGAATAGTGTTGCAATAAACATGGGAGTGCAGATATCTCTTCAATATACTAATTTCCCGTCTTTTATGTGTTTTCCTAGTATTGGGATTGCTGTATAATATGGTTGTTTTATTTTCAGTTTTTTAAGGAACCTCCACACTGTTCCCATAGTGGTTATACTAATTTAAATTTTCACCAACAACATATAATAGTTCCCTTATCTGCACATCCCTGCCAGCATTCATTATAGCCTGACTTTTAAATAAAAGACATTTTTACTTAGGTGAGATTATATCTTATTGTAGTTTTCATTTGCATTTCTCTGGTGCTTACTGATGTTGAGCATCTTTTTATATACCCGCATTATTATTATTATAATACTTTAACTTCTGGGATACATGTGGAGAACATGCAGGTTTGTTGCATAGGTACACACGTGTCATGGCGGTTTACTGCACCCATCAAACCATCATTTACATTAGGTATTTCTCCTAATCCTGTTCCTCCTCTACCCCGCGCCCCCACCTTCCAATATGCCCTGGTGTGTGATGTTCCCCTCCCTGTCCCCGTGTGTTCTTATTGTTCAACTCCCACTTATAAGCGAGAACATGCGGTGTTTGGTTTTCTGTTCCTATGTCAGTTTGCTGAGAATGATGGTTTCCATCTTTATCCACGTCCCTGCAAAGGACATGAACTCATCCTTTTTCATGACTGCATAGTATTCCATGGTGTATACGTGCCACATAGTCTATCATTGATGGGCATTTGAGTTGGTTTCAAGTCTTTGCTATTGTGAGTAGTGCTGCAATAAACATACGTGTGCATGTGTCTTTATAGTAGAATGATTTATAATCCTTTGGGTATATCCCCAGTAACGGAATTGCTGGGTCAGATGGTATTTCTGGTTCTAAATCCTTGAGGAATCACCACACTGTCTTCCACAATGGTTGAACTAATTTACACTCCCATCAACAGTGTAAAAGCGTTCCTATTTCTCCACATTCTCTCCAGCATCTGTTGTTTCCTGATTTTTTAATGTTTGCCATTCTAACTGGAATGAGATGGTATCTCATTTTGGTTTCGATTTGCATTTCTCTAATGACCAGCTATGAGGAGCATTTTCCATAGATTTTTTGGCCACATAAATGTCTTCTTTTGAGAAGTGTCTGTTCATATCCTTTGCCTACTTTTTGATGGAGTTAAAACACTTCTCAAGAAAGAGAACCATCTGTAAAGTGAGGAGATAACCTACAGAATGGGAGAAAATATTTGTAAATTATCCATCTGGTAAGGGATTAATAATCAGAATAAATAAGGAGCTCAGATAACTCGATAGGAAAAAAAATGATCCTATTAAAAAGTAGAAAAAAGATCTGAATAGATGTTTTTGAAAAGAAGACATAAAAAAGGCAAACAAGAGCATGTTCTACCCATGTTCAGGTTAGCTCTGCTTTCTAGTAGAATCACTAGATTTTTTTTTTTCCTATTCAGTTGTTTGAGCTCCTTTTTTATTCTGGTTATTAATCCCTTATCAGATGGATAATTTACAAATATTTTCTCCCATTCTGTGGGTTGTCTCCTCACTTTGTTGATGATTCTCTTTCTTGTGAAGAAACATTTTAACTTCATAAGATTTCATTTGTCCATTTTTGCTTTGGTTGTCTGTGTTTGTAGGGTATTACTCGACAAATCTTTGCCTAGACCAATGTCCTGGAGAGATTACCCAATGTTTATTTTTAGAAGTTTTATAGTCTGAAGTCTTAGACTCAAGTATTTAATCAATTTGGATTTGATATTTGCATATTGCAAAGATAGGGATCTAGTTTCACTCTTCAGCATATGGATATCCAGTTTTTCCAGCACCATTTACTGAAAAGACTGAATGTATATTCTTGGCACCTTTGCCGAAAATGAGTTCACTGTAGATGTACATTTATTTCTGAGTTCTCTATTTTGTTCATTGCTCTATATGTCCATTTTTATGCCAGTACCATGCTATTTTGGTTACTATTGCTCCATAGTATAATTTGAATTCAGGTAATGTGATTCCCCTAGTTTGGTTCTTTTTGCTTAGGATGACATTGGTTATTCTGGATTTTTTTGCAGTTCTATATAAATTTAAGGATTATTTCTTCTGTTATTCTAAACATATCATAGGTATTTTGACAGGAATGGCATTGAATCTATAGATCCATTTGGATAGTATAAACATTTTAAACATATTGACTCTTCCAATCCATGAACATGGATTCACGTTGCATTTTCTTGTGTCCTTTTTAATTTCTTGCATCAATATTTTATAGTATTTATTGTAGAGATCTTTCAGTTCATTGGTTAATTTAATTTCAAGATATTTCATTTTATTTGTAACTGTTGTAAAACGGGTTACTTTCTTGATATCTATTTCAGGTTGTTCACTGCCATCATGCTATTTCAGATTGTTCACTAATTTATATATGTCGATTTTGTGTCTTGAAACTTTACTGAATTGATATATGAGTTCTAACAGCTTTTTGGTGGAATCTTTAGGTTTTTCCACTTATTAGATCACATCGTCTTCAAAGAAGGATAATTTGACTTCTTCCTTTCCAATTTGGGTGTCCTTTATTTCTTCCTCTTGTTTGATTGCCCTAGCTAGACATCCAGTACAATGCTAAATAACAATGGTGAAAATGGGCACCCTTCTGTTGTTCCAGATCTTACAGGAAAGGCTTTTGATTTTTCTCTGTTTCATGTGATATTGAGGGTCCATTATATGTGGCTCTTATTGTGTTGAGGTATGTTCCTTCTATACCCTATTTTTTGAGAGTTTTTAAAGATTATAAATGGATATTGAATTTCATCAAATAATTTTCAACATAAATTGAAACGATTATATAATTTTGTCCTTCATTCTGTTAATATAATGTATCAGATCAATTGATTTGCGTAAGTTGAACCATTCTTGCATCCTTGGGATAAATCTCAGTTGCTCATGATAAATGATCATGTGTTGGTGATTTTGATTTGCTACTATTTCATTGAGAATTTTTGCATCAATGTTTACCATTAATATTGCCTTCTCGTTTTCATTTTAAATGTCTTTGTCGGTTTTGGTATCAGGGAAATATTGACCTCATAGAATGAGGTCTCAACTATTTTTCAGAATAGTTTTTGTAAGATTGATACTAGTTTTTCCTTAAATGTTTGGTAAAATTCAGTAGTGATGTCCTTGAGTTCTTTTCTTTGCTGGGAGACATCTTATTATGCCTTCTATCTCTTCACTTGTCAGTCCCTTCAGGTTTTGCATTTCTTAATTGTTCCATTTGGTAGGTTATATGTGTCTAGTAATTTATCTATTTCTTCTAGGTTTTCTAATTTTTTGGCAGAAGTTGTTACAGTGATTTCTAATAATCCTTAGGATATCTCTGGTATCAGTTTTAATGTCTCCTTTTTCCCTACTGATTTTATTTGCATCTTCTTTATTTTCTTAGTCTAGCTAAAGGTTTGTCAATTTTATTTACGTTTCCAAAAAATAAACTTTTTATTTCAGTGATGTTTTTCTTTTCTGTTTCAATTTTATTTCTGCTCTGGTGTTTATTTTGTTTTTCTTCTACTAATTTGGGGTTTGGTTTGCCCTTGCTTTTCTAGTTTTTAAGATGCATCATTAAGCTGTTAGAAATTTTTCTACTTTTTGATGTAGGCACTTATTAACTTTCCTTTTACTACTACTTTTATTGTTACCCAATAGGTTTTGGTATATTATGTTTCCATTTTTATTTACTTAAGGAAAATTCTTAATTTTCTTTTTAATTTCTTCATTGGCCCTCTGGTCATTCAGGAGCATATTGTTTAAGTTTCCATGTGTTTGTCTAGTTTCCAAAATTCCTCTTGTTATTGACTTCTATTTTGTTCCATTTTGTTCACAGAAGATTCTTGATATGATTTCAATTTTTTTATTTTTAAGACATTTTTAACTTATTTATGATCTATCCTTGAGAATGATCCATGTGCTGGGTAGATAAATGTGTATTCTGCAGCCATTGGATGAAATGTTCTATAAATATCTATTAAGTCCATTTAGTCTACAGTGCAGATTAAATCTGATTGTCGATTTTCTGCCTGTATGAGTTCTCCAATGCTAAAAGTGGGGATTTAAAGTCTCCAGCTGTTATTGTATTGGGGCTATCTCACTCTTTAGCTCTAATAATGTTTGCCTTACATATCTGGGTTTCCCAATGTTAGGTGCATGTATATTTAAAACTGTTATATCCTCTTGCTAAACTGACCTTTTTATTGGTATAGAATGATCTTCTTTCCCTCATTTTATAGCTTTTGTCTTGAAATCTCTTTTGTCTGATAAAAGCATAGTTATTTCTCCTTTTTTTGTTCTTATTTGCAGAATATCTTTTTCTATCCCTTTATTTTCAGCCTATGTGTGTCTTCACAGATGATGTGTGTTTCCTGTAGGCAACAATCACTGGGTCTTGTTTTTCTGTTATTCATTTATCTTTTGATATCTGTTATCTGTATATCTTCTGTATCTATCTGGATCTGTTATTCATTTATCTTTTGATATCTGTTATCTGTATCTTTTGATTCAAGAGTTTAGTCCATTTACATCCAATGTTATTATTGGATATAACATTATGATTATTAGTAATACTAATAATATCAATAGTATAACTATTAATAATATCGTTACTTTTAATAATATTACAAATATTAATTATTTTAATGTATTACTATATTAATATTGATAGTGTTACTAATATTATAATATTAATAGTAATGTTAAATCCAATGTTATTATTGGATATATATGAGTAAGTAAGGACTTACTCTTGTCATTTTGCTATTTTTTTTCTGGTTATTGTGTGGTCTTCTCTTCCTTCCTTTTTTTCTTTTTGTTAAGATAATTTCCTCTGTTGCTATGTTTTAAATTCTTGCTTTTTATTTTTTGTAGATTGGTTGTAGGATGTATTTTAGATTTGAAGTTACCCTGAGGATTGCAAATAACCTTTTACTACCCATTATTTTAAACTGAAGACAACTTCACACTGATTACAAAAATAAAGAGAAAACTGATAAAAACTGTACACTTTAACTGTATCTCCCTACTTTTTAACTCTTTGTTCTTTCTATTTATATCTTATTACACTATGTCTTGCAAAAGTTGTAACTATTACTTTTTTAGTTTCATTTTTTAATCTTTAACTCAAGATATGTGTGGTTTACACACCAACATTACAGTGTTATATTCTGTGTTTGTAAGGTTACTACTATCAGTGAGTTTTATACCTTCTGATGATTTATTGCCACTAATTAAGGTTCTTTTCTTTCAGATTGAATAACTCTAGCATTTCTTATAGGACAAGTCTGGTGTTGATGAAACTTCTCAGGTTTGTTTCTCTAGTAAAGTCTTTATTTCTCCATGTTTTAAGGGCTTTTTGCTGGATATACTATTCTAGGATAAAGGTTGGTTTTTCTTTAGCACTTTAACGTGTCTTGCCACTGTCTCCTGTCCAATGAGGTCCAATAGGTTTCCACCAAGAAGTCTGTTGCCAGACATACTGGAGCTCTTTTGCATATCATTCGTTTCTTTTCTTTTCTCTTGCCGCTTTTAGGACCCTTTTCTATACTTGATTTTGGGGGTTTAAATATTAAATGTCTTAAGGTAGCCTTATTAGGGTTAAATTTGTTGGTGTCAATAGCCTTCTTTTACTCGGATATTGATATTTCTTTAGATTTGGAAAGTTCTCTGTTACTATCCCTTCGAATAAATGTTTTACTCATAATTCCCTCTCTCTCTACCTCCTATTTAAGTCCAATAACTTTTAGATATATCCTTTTGAGTTTATTTGCTCAATCTTATAGTCATTCATTATCCTTTCTTTATACTTTTATCTTTCGTCTTCTCTAAGTGTTGTCTCAAATTGTCTTGAAGCTCACTTATTTAGTTAGTTAGTTAGTTAGTTAGTTAGTTAGTTAGTTAGTTAGTCAGTTAGTTATTTTAGGCCAAGTCTCACTCTGTCACCCAGGCTGGAGTGCAGTGGCATGATCTCGGCTCACTACAACCTCCACTTCCCCTGTTCAAGTGATTCTTATGCCTCAGGCTCCTGATTAGCTGGGATTACAGATGCCCACCACCACGCCTCGCTATTTTGTGTATTTTCAGTAGAGATGGGGTTTCGCCATGTTGCCTGAACTGGTCTCGAACTTCTGAACTCAAGTAATCTGTCTGGCTTCGGCCTCCCAAGGTGCTGGGATTATAGGCATGAGCCATCCAGCCAACTTCTTTTTCTGCTTCATCATTCAGATGTGGAGAGACTCTCATGCTTTCTTCAGGACAGCAATCAAATTTTTCAGTTCCAGAATTTCAGCTTGACTTTAAAAATCATGTCAATCTCTTTGTTAAATTTACGTAATAGAGTTCTGAGCTTCTTCTCTGCTTTATATTGACTTTTGTTGAGCTTGCTCCAGACAGCTATTCCGAATTATCGATCTGAAAGGTCACATATCTCTGTCACTCTGGGGTTGGTTATTGGTACCTTATTTAGTTCATTTGGTGAGGCAATATTTTCCTGGATGGTCTTCATGCTTGTGGATGCTTGTCAATGTATGGACCTTAAGGAGGCAGTCATTTATTCTAGTCTTTGCAGCCCAGGCTTGAGAGATCCAATTCATCCCAAGAAGAATTGGGTATTGAGTATTCAAAGGGTATTGAGTATGAGCTACATATTTGATCACTGTAGCCCCATCTGGATTGAGGGGCACTCAAAGCCGAGTCATGTTAGGAATCTTACAGACTTATAGATAAACCACCTTAGTGGTCTTGGATATGATATGCAAGATTTCTCTGAATTACCAGGCAGACAGTCTTCTCTTCCCTTACTTCCCCCAAACAAAGGGAGTCTCTCGTTCTCAGTGCTGAGCTACCTGGACTAGGGGTAGAGATGACACAAGCACCCCTGTGGCCACCATCACTAGGACTGTGCTGGGTTAGATCTGAATCCAGTATACCACTGGGTCACACCCAAAGCCTGTGGTGAGTACTGCCTAGCTCCTAGCTGATGTTTATTAGACGCCTGCAGGCTCTTTAGTCATCAGGTGCTGAATTCAGCCAGGCTTGTGTCATTTTCTTCAAGTGACTTTATGGCCCAGGGTGGGTCTAGAAATGCTGTCTGGGAGCTAGGACTTGGAACTTTAGTGACCTACGTGGTGCTTTATTTTACCACAGCTGAGCTGATACCTAAGTTGCAAGACTAAGTCCCTTTTAGTCGTTTCTCTCCTTTCCTCAAGCAGGAGTCTCCCTCACAGCCACTGCAGCTTCAAATGTTCTGGAGCCAGCACAGTACTAGACCTCACGGAAGGTCAGTGGTGAGTATGACCTGGCTACTGCTGATGTTTATTCAAGGTTCAAGGGCTCTTTAGTCAGAAGATAATGAATTCTGTCCAAACTGGTTACTTCTTTTCAAGGCAATGTATTCCCTTTAGGACCAGGGTATGCCTAGAAATGTCACCCAGTAGTTAAGGATTGGACTGAGAGCTTCAGGACTCTGCTTGGTGCTTTATTTCACCGTGGCTGAGCTGATTTTTGGTTCTTATGAAGGTGTGTTTTTTGTGTTTGGATAATTGTTCAATCTGGTGTTCCTGCAAGGGGTAGAATCACTGGAGGGTTCTATTCTGCCATCTTGCTTTGCCTCTATCCCAGGTGCTTTAGGTAAGAGATACACAGCCTATCCAAATACAGATATCAAATGTCAAAGGCTGTTCTTCCAGGAATGTGGTTGGGGCCAGCAACTAAGAATGTGGTTGGAGCCAAAAATAGCAGGGCCAGAGAAAGATACCACCTCTGGCCACAAATGGGTGAGCAGCTACTTAGGAGAGCTTCTGAGACTCTTTTACCCCACCGCAAGGCTGATGTTCTAAAGGCCTCAGAGAAAATAAGTGAAAATCTCCATTACTGCTGTTGAAGCTAAGATTCAGTGACTATTGCTTGGGTTTATATATTGAAAGAAGGTAGACTACAAGGATTCTATCTATGGACCTTTATGGCCGTAAATTCTTCAATTTCAATTAAATACTATTGTTTTACTTTACCTCGGCAAATACGGTATTAAGTACACTTGTACTTATGTAACTAGCGTTTGTATGATTACATACTTTATAAAATATTTTCATTTGTGTTATCTTAAATTTTGTCAGTCGCTCATGCTGGAATTTGTGTAGAGAATATGTTATTACTCTTCTGTCATGCTGATGAAGAAACAAAGGTTCATACAAGTTTTATACCCTAATCAAGGCTATACAATAACAGTGAACATAAAATAATATAAAGTCTACCAAAACTATTTTGCAAACTACGTATGCTACTGAGATAGAGCTAGAACTCTAATTCAGCTTCTGCATATAAACATCTCAATCACACAGTTTTAAATAAGTTATTCCATATAATTGTATATTCTACAGATATGATGCTTTCCTGATAAACATTTTGCTGTTTACTAAGTTTCTTTTTTGAGTTTTAAATATGTGCTCTGATATGACATTAAAAGTGTAACATGGTTTGTGTGGCTTATTTTGAAAGCACACTCTAATTAGAGTATTTTTTATTATAGTTTCACTAATTTCACCCTTTTCTGAATTCACTATTGGCTTCCTACTAGCTTCCTTATTTCCCTAAAATAATTAGAGTTTAGACATCTCAATTTCCTGGAGGGCTTTTGCTTCCATTTATAAAAGATGGCTTGTCAATAGCGCTGGAAAGAATTTTCTAATTATGATACTTCGTAACATCTTCACTGTACTCTTTCATTGTATAAAAAATGACGCCACGGACAGTGATTACACATCTCCATCTCACCTCAAACTTCACAGTAGACGTCTTTGAAAGAATACCCTAGTGCAACAATGTTTGCACTTTCCTAAGTTATCAGGCATTGGCAAATACTTCACATCTCATCAAATATTTTACTGAGCAATGTGTGTCTTTGAAAATGGACATCAGTCACCAAATTATACTAAAATTGTAAAAACTTTAGGGAAGCAACAGGCTGCCAGCTACCGGACATGCACAGAAATGGAGATTTGAGAAAACATATATTATCTTTGATCAGCCAAAATTATGATAATCAAAACCTAGCATTTAGTGATAGACATAAAATAAATATATTGGGGAAACTGGCTACAGAAGGTGTGTGAGGTATCTATGTCTATGCAGATAGTGCATCAAAGAAGTTAAGTTTTGGAACATAACACTAGGTCACAATTATCTAAGACAATAAAGAAAAAATGTGTTTACAGGTAATTAAGCGTTATTATTAATTTGAAGAATGCAAAAACAATACTGCCAAATAATGCTAGTGTCAGTGGAAAGACATTTTCCAAATACTACAAAACCTTTATGATGACATGCAAATTCAAAGATCACAATATAATTTACAATAAGAGTAGTACAAATTCCTTCACAAATTCAAAATCTATATTGAATTAGTGTGTGTATATAAAAAGGGACACTTGGCAAGACATGGTGAGGCCGAAGTGGGAGGATTGCCTGAGCCCAGGAATTTGAGACAAGTTTGGGTAACATAGTAAATCCCCATCTCAAAAAAAAAAAAAAAAAATTAGCCTGGTATGACTTGACACACTTGTAGTTCCAGCTTCTCAGGAGGCTGAAGCAGGAGGAAGGCTTGAGTCCCAGAAGTTGCGGCTTCGGTGAGCCATGATCACGCCACTGCACTAAAGCCTGGGCAACAGAGTTGAGACCCAGTCTCAATACAAATAAAAATAGAAAGGAACAATTTAGAAGTTTTTAATGAAAAATTCTACAAAATATCTGACCACTTTCTCATCTGTAAATAATACATTTTCATCTAAGTGATGATAAAAACCAAAATTTTGAATTTTGGAAAGTTATATATCTCTCAGAAGACATCAATTCAACTATTTCCAAATTAACCTAAGAAATAGGCTGTCTTCTTCGCTGAGACTCGACTTTCCAATACACACAGGCTGTATGACTTTGGGCACATTGGTAACTGTTGAAAATATGAGTGGTCACAAATTTCACATACTAGTTGAAATGACTATTACTTAAGATAATACACATACAACAAATTACATAGTTGTAAGCTATAGTACATACTTATGCTAACTTGATTTTTTTAGTTCTCTTTCATAGTTTACTTTTAGAAATGTTGATATTGATAATTTATTTTTGTCATTGTGGAAGTTTTTTTGTCCTGGTTTTGTGGAGATGGGCCATTTAGAGTTTTCAATATTAAGTTGAAGTGATTTTCTTTAAATATTTGCTGTTACTAAATCTAGAAATCTAGTTGTTCTGAGAGAAAGGAAAAATAGTACTCACACATGTTAAGTAAAACTTTTGATGACAATGATTCTATGCTACGTATCTTTGGGGTAAAATTAGTACATATATAGCCAACAGTTTTTTTTTTTCCATTTCCTTCAGTTTATTCCCTATTTAGAGTTATTGTTACACAAAAATGTTCTAAACCAGAAAATAATTTTTCTGTCATTCAGTGTATTCTATGGCATACAGATGACAAAAGTATAAGAAATTTTGCTCCAAAGGAAAAATGTAAGATTATGAATAGAGAAAGCATAGCTGTTTTCATATATATTTCAAAATATAAATATAATGTATGAATCTGTACTTTATTTCATACAGTTTAAATATAGTTTTCATAGAATTAATGATTATAAGATGGCCGAATAGGAACAGCTCCAGTCTCCAACTCCCAGCGCGAGCGACACAGAAGACCGGTGATTTCTGCATTTTCAACTGAGGTACTGGGTTCATCTCACTGGGGAGTGCCAGACGATCGGTGCTGGTCAGCTGCTGCAGCCCGACCAGCGAGAGCTGAAGCAGGGCGAGGCATTGCCTCACCTGGAAAGCACAAGGGGGAAGGGAATCCCTTTTCCTAGCCAGGGGAACTGAGACACACAACACCTGGAAAATCGGGTAACTCCCACCCCAAAACTGTGCTTTAAGCAAACAGGCACACCAGGAGATCATATCCCACACCTGGCCGGGAGGGTCCCACACCCACGGAGCCTCCCTCATTGCTAGCACAGCAGTCTGTGATCTACCGGCAAGGCAGCAGCGAGGCTGGGGGAGGGGCGCCCGCCATTGCTGAGGCTTAAGTAGGTAAACAAAGCTGCTGGGAAGCTCGAACTGGGTGGAGCTCACAGCAGCTCAAGGAAACCTGCCTGTCTCTGTAGACTCCACCTCTGGGGACAGGGCACAGTAAATAATAACAAACGCAGCAGCTCTGCAGACGCAAACGACTCTGTCTGACAGCTTTGAAGAGAGCAGTGGATCTCCCAACACGGAGGTTGAGATCTGAGAAGGGACAGACTCCCTGCTCAAGTGGGTCCCTGACCCCTGAGTAGCCTAACTGGGAGACATCCCCCACTAGGGGCAGTCTGACACCCCACACCTCACAGGGTGGAGTACACCCCTGAGAGGAAGATTCCAAAGCAAGAATCAGACAGGTACACTCGCTGTTCAGAAATATTCTATCTTCTGCAGCCTCTGCTGCTGATACCCAGGCAAACAGGGTCTGGAGTGGACCTCAAGCAATCTCCCACAGCTACAACCTACAGCTGAGGATCCTGACTGTTAGAAGGAAAGCTATCAAACAGGAAGGACACCTACACCAAAACCCCATCAGTACATCACCATCATCAAAGACCAGAGGCAGATAAAACCACAAAGATGGGGAAAAAGCAGGGCAGAAAAGCTGGGAATTCAAAAAATAAGAGCGCATCTCCCCCGGCAAAGGAGCGCAGCTCATCGCCAGCAACGGATCAAAGCTGGACGGAGAATGACTTCGACGAGATGAGAGAAGAAGGCTTCAGTCCATCAAATTTCTCAGAGCTAAAGGAGGAATTACGTACCCAGCGCAAAGAAACTAAAAATCTTGAAAAAAAAGTGGAAGAATTGATGGCTAGAGTAATTAATGCAGAGAAGCTCACAAACGAAATGAAAGAGACGAAAACCATGGCACGAGAAATACGTGACAAATGCACAAGCTTCAGTAACCGACTCGATCAACTGGAAGAAAGAATGTCAGCGATGGAGGATCAAATGAATAAAATGAAGCGAGAAGAGAAACCAAAAGAAAAAAGAAGAAAAAGAAATGAACAAAGCCTGCAAGAAGTATGGGATTATGTAAAAAGACCAAATCTACGTCTGATTGGGGTGCCTGAAAGTGAGGGGGAAAATGGAACCAAGTTGGAAAACACTCTTCAGGATATCATCCAGGAGAACTTCCCCAACCTAGTAGGGCAGGCCAACATTCAAATCCAGGAAATACAGAGAACGCCACAAAGATACTCCTCGAGAAGAGCAACTCCAAGACACATAATTGCCAGATTCACCAAAGTTGAAATGAAGGAAAAAATCTTAAGGGCAGCCAGAGAGAAAGGTCGGGTTACCCACAAAGGGAAGCCCATCAGACTAACAGCAGATCTCTCGGCAGAAACTCTTCAAGCCAGAAGAGAGTGGGGGCCAATATTCAACATTCTTAAAGAAAAGAATTTTAAACCCAGGATTTTATATCCAGCCAAACTAAGTTTCATAAGTGAAGGAGAAATAAAATCCTTTACAGATAAGCAAATGCTTAGGGATTTTGTCACCACTAGGCCTGCCTTACAAGAGACCCTGAAGGAAGCACTAAATATGGAAAGGAACAACTGGTACCAGCCATTGCAAAAACATGCCAAAATGTAAAGACCATCAAGGCTAGGAAGAAACTGCATCAACTAACGAGCAAAATAACCAGTTAATATCATAATGGCAGGATCAAGTTCACACATAACAATCTTAACCTTAAATGTAAATGGACTAAATGCTCCAATTAAAAGACACAGACTGGCAAACTGGATAAAGAGTCAAGACCCATCAGTCTGCTGTATTCAGGAGACCCATCTCACGCGCAGAGACATACATTGGCTCAAAATAAAGGGATGGAGGAAGATTTACCAAGCAAATGGAGAACACAAAAAAGCGGGGGTTGCAATACTAGTCTCTGATAAAACAGACTTTAAACCATCAAAGATCAAAAGAGACAAAGAAGGCCATTACATAATGGTAAAGGGATCAATTCAACAGGAAGAGCTAACTATCCTAAATATATATGCACCCAATACAGGAGCACCCAGATTCATAAAGCAAGTCCTTAGAGACTTACAAAGAGACTTAGACTCCCATACAATAATAATGGGAGACTTCAACACTCCACTGTCAACATTAGACAGATCAACGAGACAGAAAGTTAACAAGGATATCCAGGAATTGAACTCATCTCTGCAGCAAGCAGACCTAATAGACATCTATAGAACTCTCCACCCCAAATCAACAGAATATACATTCTTCTCAGCACCACATCGTACTTACTCCAAAATTGACCACGTAATTGGAAGTAAAGCACTCCTCAGCAAATGTACAAGAACAGAAATTATAACAAACTGTCTCTCAGACCACAGTGCAATCAAATTAGAACTCAGGACTAAGAAACTCAATCAAAACCGCTCAACTACATGGAAACTGAACAACCTGCTCCTGAATGACTACTGGGTACATAACGAAATGAAGGCAGAAATAAAGATGTTCTTTGAAACCAATGAGAACAAAGATACAACATACCAGAATCTCTGGGACACATTTAAAGCAGTGTGTAGAGGGAAATTTATAGCACTAAATGCCCACAAGAGAAAGCAGGAAAGATCTAAAATTGACACTCTAACATCGCAATTAAAAGAACTAGAGAAGCAAGAGCAAACACATTCGAAAGCTAGCAGAAGGCAAGAAATAACTAAAATCAGAGCAGAACTGAAGGAGATAGAGACACAAAAAACCCTCCAAAAAATCAATGAATCCAGGAGTTGGTTTTTTGAAAAGATCAACAAAATTGACAGACCACTAGCAAGACTAATAAAGAAGAAAAGAGAGAAGAATCAAATCGATGCAATTAAAAATGATAAAGGGGATATCACCACCGACCCCACAGAAATACAAACTACCATCAGAGAATACTATAAACACCTCTACGCAAATAAACTGGAAAATCTAGAAGAAATGGATAATTTCCTGGACACTTACACTCTCCCAAGACTAAACCAGGAAGAAGTTGAATCCCTGAATAGACCAATAGTAGGCTCTGAAATTGAGGCAATAATTAATAGCCTACCAACCAAAAAAAGTCCAGGACCAGATGGATTCACAGCTGAATTCTACCAGAGGTACAAGGAGGAGCTGGTACCATTCCTTCTGAAACTATTCCAATCAATAGAAAAAGAGGGAATCCTCCCTAACTCATTTTATGAGGCCAACATCATCCTGATACCAAAGCCTGGCAGAGACACAACAAAAAAAGAGAATTTTAGACCAATATCCCTGATGAACATCGATGCAAAAATCCTCAATAAAATACTGTCAAACCGGATTCAGCAGCACATCAAAAAGCTTATCCACCATGATCAAGTGGGCTTCATCCCTGGGATGCAAGGCTGGTTCAACATTCGCAAATCAATAAACATAATCCAGCATATAAACAGAACCAAAGACAAGAACCACATCATTATCTGAATAGATGCAGAAAAGGCTTTTGACAAAATTCAACAGCCCTTCATGCTAAAAACGCTCAATAAATTCGGTATTGATGAAACGTACCTCAAAATCATAAGAGCTATTTATGACAAACCCACAGCCAATATCATACTGAATGGGCAAAAACTGGAAAAATTCCCTTTGAAAACTGGCACAAGACAGGGATGCCCTCTCTCACCACTCCTATTCAACATAGTGTTGGAAGTTCTGGCTAGGGCAATCAGGCAAGAGAAAGAAATCAAGGGGATTCAGTTAGGAAAAGAAGAAGTCAAATTGTCCCTGTTTGCAGACGACATGATTGTATATTTAGAAAACCCCATTGTCTCAGCCCAAAATCTCCTTAAGCTGATAAGCAACTTCAGCAAAGTCTCAGGATACAAAATTAATGTGCAAAAATCACAAGCATTCTTATACACCAGTGACAGTCAAACAGAGAGCCAAATCAGCAATTCACAATTGCTTCAAAGAGAATAAAATACCTAGGAATCCAACTTACAAGGGATGTAAAGGACCTCTTCAAGGAGAACTACAAACCACTGCTCAGTGAAATCAAAGAGGACACAAACAAATGGAAGAACATACCATGCTCATGGATAGGAAGAATCAATATCGTGAAAATGGCCATACTGCCCAAGGTAATTTATAGATTCAATGCCATCCCCATCAAGCTACCAATGAGCTTCTTCACAGAATTGGAAAAAACTGCTTTAAAGTTCATATGGAACCAAAAAAGAGCCCGCATCTCCAAGACAATCCTAAGTCAAAAGAACAAAGCTGGAGGCATCACGCTACCTGACTTCAAACTATACTACAAGGCTACAGTAACCAAAACAACATGGTACTGGTACCAAAACAGAGATATAGATCAATGGAACAGAACAGAGTCCTCAGAAATAATACCACACATCTACAGCCATCTGATCTTTGACAAACCTGAGAGAAACAAGAAATGGGGAAAGGATTCCCTATTTAATAAATGGTGCTGGGAAAATTGGCTAGCCATAAGTAGAAAGCTGAAACTGGATCCTTTCCTTACTCCTTATACGAAAATTAATTCAAGATGGATTAGAGACTTAAATGTTAGACCTAATACCATAAAAATCCTAGAGGAAAACCTAGGTAGTACCATTCAGGACATAGGCATGGGCAAAGACTTCATGTCTAAAACACCAAAAGCAACGGCAGCAAAAGCCAAAATTGACAAATGGGATCTCATTAAACTAAAGAGCTTCTGCACAGCAAAAGAAACTACCATCAGAGGGAACAGGCAACCTACAGAATGGGAGAAAATGTTTGCAATCTAGTCATCTGACAAAGGGCTAATATCCAGAACCTACAAAGAACTCAAACAAATTTACAAGAAAAAAACAAACAACCCCATCCAAAAGTGGGCAAAGGATATGAACAGACATTTCTCAAAAGAAGACATTCATACAGCCAACAGACACATGAAAAAATGCTCATCATCACTGGCCATCAGAGAAATGCAAATCAAAACCACAATGAGATACCATCTCACACCAGTTAGAATGGTGATCATTCAAAAGTCAGGAAACAACAGGTGCTGGAGAGGATGTGGAGAAATAGGAACACTTTTACACTGTTGGTGGGATTGTAAACTAGTTCAACCATTATGGAAAACAGTATGGCAATTCCTCAAGGATCTAGAACTAGATGTACCATATGACCCAGCCATCCCATTACTAGGTATATACCCAAAGGATTATAAATTATGCTGCTATAAAGACACATGCACACGTATGTTTATTGCAGCACTATTCACAATAGCAAAGACTTGGAATCAACCCAAATGTCCATCAGTGACAGACTGGATTAAGAAAATGTGGCACATATACACCATGGAATACTATGCAGCCATAAAAAAGGATGAGTTTGTGTCCTTTGTAGGGACATGGATGCAGCTGGAAACCATCATTCTTAGCAAACTATCACAAGAACAGAAAACCAAACACCGCATGTTCTCACTCATAGGTGGGAACTGAACAATGAGATCACTTGGACTCGGGAAGGGGAACATCACACACCGGGGCCTATCATGGGGAGGGGGGAGGGGGGAGGGATTGCATTGGGAGTTATACCTTATGTAAATGACGGGTTGATGGGTGCAGCACACCAACATGGCACAAGTATACATATGTAGCAAACCTGCACATTGTGCACATGTACCCTACAACTTGAAGTTTAATAATAATAAATAAATTTAAAAAAAAAAAAAAGAATTAATGATTATTAAGATTTAATTATAAGTGTAGCTACTTTTTATTTTTGAAAATGCTCCTGAGATTATTTTGCACAGGGTTTTCAATTCACACTTGTTTCTACTGATTCTCTAAATATGCACATTAATTTTAATTTTGTCCTGATTTTATTTTTTCTTCTTCTAGCATTATTCCTATCCTTAGCTTATCAATAATTTTTGGTAATGACACATAACAATAATGTGGTGTGTGATTTCATATATTATCAATTTAGTAAGGACATGCTTCAGCTTAAGTCTCTGCTTTCTTGATATATTATTTTATTGGATTTTATATTTTAGAGTAAGTTCTTTCTATGCACCAAACTCATTAATAATTTCTTAGTTTGCTTATAGGTGTAGAATAGAAGTATAGTACTCCTTTTGTTAGAATTCCATTTTAAAATAACATTAAGGGACAGGATACATTTAATAAAATTTTATTGTAATCGTTCCAGAAAAGGACATTCTTATTTATACAAATACGTATCCATGTTTTTCATGTGTAGTGCCAAATATGGTACTGAGGAACCCAAACAAGCCAATTATGTTATCAAGTTTAACCTTCTATGTAATATCTCCTTTGGCATTTGAAATAACGAAACTTAACAGAACAAATTTGTTAGTGTCTTTACTGGGCATAAGCTGGCATAGGATTTCATAGGGCTGAATACTTTGAGAGATGCCAAAAGAATGAATTCAGACTCTCTCTGATCTTAGGTCTGAACATTTTAGTTACGGGGGGTTGGCAACTTACACGTTGCAAGTTAAGTAAGAGAGAATGTAACAAATAAAACAATGTAATTATCAAATAATTGCCACTACAACTCAAGCTGAATGACAACCATGAACTGGAAAATCCAAGAAAGCATGGAGTTATGCTGTGTGAAAAGGCTGATTTCAAGACATTAGGAGTGGAGATCAAGAGTGAATACATTGTGAATGGTATTGTCTTCCTGTGTTGGCTCTTGGCTTGGCTGTTGTTGGTGTATAGGAATGCTAGTAATTTTTGTACACTGATTATGTATGCTGAAACTTTGCTGAAGTTGTTTATCAGCTGAAGGTGCTTTTAGGCTGAAACTATTGGTTTTCTAGATGTAGGATCATGTCATCCTGAAACTGGGACTTGACTTCCTCTTTTCCTATTTGGATGCCCTTTATTTATTCTCCTGCCTGATTGCTCTGGCTCAGACTTCCAACACTATGTTGAATAGAAGTGGGTGAGAGAGAGTATCCTTGCCTTTTGCCAGTTTTCAAGGGGAATGCTTCCAAATTTTGTCCATTTAGTATGAATTTGGCTGTGGGTTTGTCATAGATGGTTTTTACTATTTTAAGGTATGTTCCTTCAATACCTAGTTTATGGACAGTTTTTAACATGAAGGGGTGTTGAATTTTATTGACTTTTCTGCATCTATGGACATAATCATGTGGTTTTGTTTTTTTGTCTTTGTTCTGTTTATGTCATAAATCACATTTATTGATTTGCATATGTTGCACCAACCTTGAGTCCTGGGGATGAAACCTACTTGATTATGGTGAATTAACTTTTTGATGGGCTTCTAGATTTGGTTTGCAAGTACTGTGTTGAGAATTTTTGCATCTATATTTATCAAGGATATTGGCCTGATCTGTCTAATACTATCAGTGGAGTGTTGAAGTTTCCAACTTTTATTGTGGGGGAGACTATGTCTCCTTGTGGGTCCCTAAGAACTTGCTTTGTGAAATCTGGGTGTTTCTGTGTTGGGTGCTTATATATTTAGGTCTTCCGGTTGAATTGAACTCTTTACCATTATTTAATTCCTTTCTTTGTCTTTTTTGATCTTTGTTGGTTTAATGTCTGTTTTGTCTGAAATTAGAAGTGGAACCCATGCTCTTTTCTGTTTTCCACTTGCTTGGTAGATTTTCCTCCATTCGTTTATTTTGAGCCTATGGGAGTCATTATGTGTGAGATGGGTCTCTTGAAGGTAGTATACTAATGGATCTGGCTTTTCTATATACCTAACCAGGGGAGTGAAATGTTTCCACAATGAGAATTACAAAACAGTGCTCAAATAAATCAGAGGTGACACACACAAATGAAACAATGTCCTATGCTCATGGATCAGAAGAATCAATATTAAAATGTCCATATTGCCCAAAGCAGTTTATAGATTCAATGCTATTCATATCAAACTACCAATAACATTCTTCAAAAAATTAAAAAATATGTATTTTAAAATTAATACAGAATAAAAAATGAGCCCAAATAGCTAAGGAAATGCTAAGCAAAAAGAACAAGGTGGAGGCATCATGTTATCCAACTTCAAACTATACTACAGGGCTACAGTAACCAAAACAGCATGGTACTAGTACAAAAACAGGCACACAGACCAATGAAACAGAATAGACAGCCTAGAAATAAGGCTTCACACTTGTGACCATCTGATCTTCAATAAAGCTGACCAAAACAAGCAATAGGGAAATACTTCTTATTCAATAAATGATGCTGGGATAAGTGGCTAGACATGTGCAAAGACTGAAACAGGACACTTTCCTTATACTATATACAAAATTCAGCTCAAGTTAGACTTACATATAAAATGTAAAACCATAAAGAAACCCTTCAAGACAACCTAGGCAATAGCATTCTGGCCATAGGGATGAGCAAAAACTTCATGGCAAAGACACCAAAAACAATTAGAGCAAAAGCAAAAATTGGCAAATGAGATCTAATTAAACCTAGAGTTTCAGCACAGCAAAAGAAACTATCAGCAGAGTAAACAGACAACCTACAGAATGGGAGAATGTATTTGTGAACCATGCATCTGACAAAGGTCTAATATACAACATTGTATCAGTTTGTTCTCACACTGTTATAAAGACATACCTGAAACTGGGTAATTTATAAATGAAAGAGGTTTAATTGATTCATGGTTCTATGTGCTGTCCAGGCTTCTGCTTCTGGGGAGGCTTCAGGAAACGTACAATAATTGAGGAAGGCAAAGGGGAAGCAGGCATAACTTTATATGGTCAGCAGGAGAGAATGAGATAGAGATAGACAGAGATAAAGAGGAGGTGCTACAAACTTTTAAACAAACAAATCTCAGGAGAACTCTATCACAAGATCAGTAAGCAGGAAGTCCACCACCATGATTCAATCACCTCCCACCAGGCCCTCCTCCAATCCTGGAAATTACAATTTAACACGAGATTTGGGCAGCTACAGAGAGGCAAACTGTATCATTCTGCCCCTGGCCCTTCCCAAATCTCATGACTTTCTCACATGGCAAAATACAAGGATCTCTTCTCAAGAGTCCCCCATAGTCTTAACTCATTTCAGCATTAACTCAGAAGTCTACAGTACAAAGTATCATCAGAGACAAGGCAAGTCCCTTCCATCTATAAACCTGCAAAATCAAAAAGAACTTAATTACTTCCAAGATACAATGTGGGTACAGGCATTGGGTAAATATTTCCTTTCCAAAAGGAAGAATATGGCCAAAACAAAGGTGCTACAGGCCTCACGTAGATCCAAAACATAGCAGGGGAGTCAGTGATTCTAAAACTCCAAAATAATATCATTTTATTTCATGTCTCATATCTAGGCCACAGTGATGCAAGAGGTAGTCTCCCAAGGCCTTGGACAGTTCTGCCCCTGTGACTCTGCAGGGTACAGCCTCTGCAGCTGCTTTCATGGGCTAGCAGTCAGTGCCAAGTGCACAGTACAAGTGGTTGCTAGAGCTACCGTTTTCAGATCTGGAAGATGGTGGCCTTCTCCAACCTCCACTAGGCAGTGCTCCAGTGGAGACTCTATGTGGAAGCTCCAACCGTACATTTGCCATCTGCACTTCCCTAGTTGAGGTTCTCCATGAAAGTTACGCCCCTGTAGCAAACCTGTGTGTAGACATCCAGGTGTTTCTATACATCCTCTGAAATCTAGGCAGAGGCTTCCAAGCTTCAACTCTTGCCATCTGTGCATCTGGAGGCTTAATGGCAATTTGAATTCACCAAAGCTTGCAGCTGCCCTCTGAGCATCTGGAGGCTTAATGCCATGCTGTAGTCACCAAGGCTTGCAGCTTGCACCCTCTGGAGCAGTGGCCTGATACTTATCTGGGGTCACTGAGACAGCTGGAGCTGGAATGACTAGGATGCAGGGAGCAGTGGTCCCAAGGCTGTGCAAAGCAGTAGGGTCCTAAGCCCAACCATTAAAAGCATTCTTCTCTTCTAGACCTCTGGGCCTGTGATAGGATAGGCTGCCATGAAGGTCTCAGAAATGCCTTGGAGGCATTTTCTCCTTTATTTTGGCTACTAACCAAAATAAAGTTCCTCTTTATTTATGCAAATTTCTGCTGCCTGCTTGAATTTTTTCTTTTTTCTTTTCTACCACATGGTCAGGATGCAAATCTTCCAAACTTTTATACTTTTGTTTCCTTTTAAATACAAATTCCAATTTCAGGTCATTTCTTTGCATATGCAGATGAGCATAGACTCTCAGAATCACCCAAGCTTCCTCTTGAACACTTTGCTGTTTAAAAATTTGTTCCACCAGATACTTTAAATCATCTCTATCAAGTTCAAAGTTCCACAGACGCCTAGGGCAGGGCCACAAGCCTGCCAGACTCTTTGTTAAAGCATAGAAACAGTGACTTTTACTCTACTTCCAAATAAGTTCCTTATCTCCGTCTGAGACCACCTCAACCTGAATTTAATTGTACATATCACTATCAGTAATGTGGTTTACAACCATTCAGCAAGTCTCAAGGAAGTTCTAAACTTTCTCTCATCTTCCTGTCTTCTTCTAAGTCCTCCAAATTGTTTCAACCTTTGCTTGTTACCCAGTTTCAAAGTAGCTTGCGTATTTTCAGGTATCATTTTAGGATTGTCCCACTTCTCTGGTACCAATTTTTTGTATTATTCTGTTCTTACACTGCTATAAAGACATACCTAAAACTTGGTAATTTGTAAAGAAAAGAGGTTTAATTGGCTCACAGTACTGTGAGCTGTACAGACTTCTGCTTCTGGGTAGGCCTCAGGAAACATACACTCACAGCAGACAGTGAAGGGGAAGCAGGCACAGGCACACCTTAAAACGTCTGGCAGGAGAAGGTGGGGGAAGGTACTACACACCTTTAAACAAGCAGACCTTAGGAGAGCTCTATCACAAGAACAGCAAGGGGGAAGTCCACCCCCATGATTCCGTCACCTCCAACCAGGTCCCCCTTCCAATACTTCGAATTACAATTTGACTTGAGATTTAGATGGGGACACAGAGCCAAACTATATCAAGCATCTATCTATAAGGAACATCAATAAACATACAAGAAAAAAAAAAAAAAAGCAACCACATTAAAAAGTGGGCATAGGACATGAACAGACACTTTTCAAAAGAGCATACATGTGGCCATCAAGCATATGAAAGAGAAGTTCAATATCACTGAGCATTAGAGAAATGCAAATCAAAACCACAATGAGATACCATCTCACACCAGTCAGAATGGATATTACTAAAAAATCCAAAAATAATAGATGCTGGCAAGTTTTCAGAGAAGACAAAAGCTTATATACAGTTAGTTGTTAAGAGTGTAAAATAGTTAAAGTGTTTTGGAAAGCAGTATGGTGATTCCTCAAATAGCTTAAAGCAGAACTCCTGTTCAACCCAGCAATCTCATTACTGGGTATATATATACTCAGAGGAATATAAATCATTCTACTATAAAGGCACACACACACAAATGTTAATTGCAGCACTACTCACGATGGCAAAGACATGGAATCAGCCTAAATGCCCATCAATGATAGACTGGATTAAAAACCTGTTTGAATGTATACACCATGAAATACTATGGATTCATAAAAAAGAATGAGATCATGTATTTTGCAGGAGCATGGATGCAGCTGGAGGCTATTATCCTTAACAAACAAATGCAGGAACAGAAATCCAAATACCACATGTTCTTATTTGTAAATGGGAGCTAAATGATGAGAACTCATGAACACAAAGAAGGGAACAACAGACACTGGGGTTTACTTGAGGGTGCAGGGTGGGAGGAGGAGTAGGAGCAGAAAAGGTAATTGTCGCATACTGAACTTAATACCTGGGTGATAAAATAATCTGTGCACCAAACCTCCATAACACAAGTTCACGTATTTAACAAACCTTCATATGCACCCCCAAACCTGCAATAAAGTTGTTTTAAATGAAAATATTTGTGTAATACTCAAGAGACCGTGATAAGATAACATTAGGAATAATGGAATAGGGTTACTGTAGGAAATAATGCCTACCTACTGTTTGGTGGCCAGCATCCTTTCTTGCCAAAAGTATTTTATTTAGGAAATTTCTTCCCCCCAGATTCTCGGCCATGTGGCTAATATGGAATCCATGTCTTTCCTCAGGACAGTAGTCAACCATAATTTACTTAAGGCAGTAAAAATAGTTTCTGTTTGGTCATGGTGGTGATTGGCTTAGGAGTGGGTGTATGACATAAGTTAATCCAGTAAAGTAAGTGTCTTAACTTTTCCTGGGAATGCTTGGATATAATTCTATTATTTTCTGAAAAATACCAATACGAAAGTATATTTTGATAATTACCACTAGCAGTAATCTTGGAATCCATGAAATTATTTTTATAAGTAAAACATTAATCAGCCAAAAGTTTATGTTAACCCAGCAGAAATGGGGTAAGAGACAAATTTAGATGATGATGATTGAGTGCTGCATCAAACTATACCTGAAGTTAATATGCCTCTGTGTTTTTCAGTTATATGAGCCAATTAACTTTCTTCTTTAATTTAAGCTATTGAATCACTTGCATGAAGATAATCTCACTATATAAGACTAGCATTTCTTTGGCAAAGGTTAGAGGCCAGACTCTTCTAAACTTAGAATGCTTAGATACATCATTCTAAAATAAACAATGAGAAAATATTGAGAAATTGTGAATTAAATACTCATAAAATTAAAATATGTTGTAATTTCTTTAACAGAATTTTGCGAAATGCATTATATAGAGTGTATATTAAGAACAAAATGAAAATTACCCATGTCTAAAATGCATCAGAGATTAAAATAAAGTGATTATTGATAAGGAAGGAATTAATGTGAGATATGATTTGAAAATATGATAGAAAATATACATTGAGGTTATATGAAATATGGTGAATATATTAAATATATATTGACTATATCAAAATATTTTTTGCTTTGGTTTTGAAATTTAGGTAGATATTTGTCATATTTTTATTTTTGCTAACTTGAAAATGTATATTGCTTGTCTTTAAAGTACATACGTGTATACCTAAAACCATGCAGAAAACATGCCCTTGTGAAAAACAGCTTATCAATTAGATGCATTTGCTATTTCCATATCTGCTATGGCCGAAGGATCCTATTGTCTCATTTTTAAAAACGAATCCTCATTTGTCTAGCTCAATATATCATTGGAAGTTGACATAGAAGAAAGGAGACATTTACAATGGCATGCATAATTCTCCTCAAGTCTGTGTTTGTGTGGTGTAAGCTACACAGGAAAATACAGTAAATAAAGAGCAATCACAAGTACTGTGTTGCAAAGAGTAGATAATTTCATAATCATACAATTTGAATGATTCTTTATATCATAGGGCATTAGGTTAAAACTTCATCTACAAGACTTCTATTCTTTTTAAATTTTTGTTTGTTGTTTTGGTTTTTGCCTTTCCACTTAACGTTAGGTAATGAAAAGATAAAGGACAGCTCAGTTGTGGTCCTGTTTGATAACACTAGAAACAAGTCAGATGGAAACGAAAAGAAGAACAGAGATGAGAACAGAACGAGTACATCTTTAAAAATGTCTCGGGACAAGGAAAAAAAGCTACATATACTCTAAACTAAAAATGAGAAATTGAGCCACATATAATTGGAATAGTAGGGTTACAAATGTTTATGAATAATATTTTATGATATTAATATATGTTATATTGCACAAATTAAAATATGTGCTTATAACAGTGTAGATTATCCTTATGAAAAGGAAGACAAAAGCAAATCTAGGCATACATATTTTTTAATATGGTCATATTTAAGAGATCATTTTGCCTCTAAATAAATAATAGATACTTCAATAATTAATAGAGCACACTTATGAAATGACTCAATGTTATGTGAAATAGATTATCAAAATATCTGAAAATACACTATACAGTGGATGCTGAAAATGTCATGGTAATTAAAGCTGAAAAACTACAAATACTTCACCAAAATAATAAAGTAATTTTGTTAGTGTAAATCCTACAGATGTATTTTGTGGAGGAAAGCCTTGGTTTGGGTGTTTGAAAGCTCGGATCATTGGGCTTCTGCCAATCAGTGGTCATGTGGCTGTGGATAAATAACAGAAGATTAGAGAACTGTTTCCTCATCTCTAGCATGAAGTGATTAAATAGTATAATTAATAAGATCAATGTAACAATGATGAGCTATCTACCTATCCGTCTATCCATCCACCTATCTATTTATCTAGACATATACCTGTAATCCTGGCTTCAGTCATCCCTATTTATCCAGGGTCTGTATTACAGGTTGGCTTCCTCAGAAAGCAGAAGCTAAAAAGGAGTTTAGCACTCCTGGGATCGATATTCCTGGGGAGAGAAGAGCGTAACAAGATTGAGCAGAGTGTTGGACTTGTAAAACAGATACAATAAGACTTCAGTTGACACCACAGAGAGAGATGAACTGAGTTTGCTCTTCAAAGAGTTTCTAACTTTGAGCCAAGGGTCTGGATTCTATACCCTGTATCTGGAAGTCAATGAACACAGATTGTCAGAGCAGAGGATATGTCATTACACAAAGTAATTTTGAGCTGAGGTAAATCCTAAAGAGAATGGATATCTGCCAACAGTTAGATGAAAACTTATTGACAGTTTAGATAAATTCTTTAGTTGTGAGGGAGGGATCTGCGTGGTGCAGCACAGGGGTATGATGTAGGCAATGTCTGAAGTACCTCAGTTTCTCAAAAAATCCACTCATCTTCTTGAATATGGAGGTTGTGAACAGGAATAAGTGGAGTGTTCATAGCCCTTTAAAAAGTTAACCTACTCCATTAGTGGAGTATGATGTAAGATGTTAATTTTCATTTTAAGATTGGTCATAGTATAAATTCCTCACAATTTATAAAGCCTATGAGTCAAAACCCTCCCTGTTCCTTCTAGAAATATTCCTCTATTCCTTTGAGGAAGTATTTTTCACAGACCCAACGCATATTTTCATTAAAAATAATATTTTAATGCCTTTTTTATTACCCTAAAATGAAAATCATAGATAATATAGCCTATCTGTAAATATAATTTCAAAAGATCAATATAATACCATAACTATAATAGAAAGGAAGAATAGGAGAAAAGTCATTTATAATAAAATAACATGTGTTTCCATATGTAGATATTCAGGCATGACAGCATTAGAAGATATGGTGAAGCAGTCAGGTGCATGATCTACAAATCAACATACACAAGTATCTTATTGAATAATAAGTGGTAATTAAATACCACTGGAGGATATACTGTCGATGAACTGGTAACCCAAATTGAAGGCACGCTAAGTAAATTCCTGAACAAAACAAATTAAAATCTTCTTTCCACTTTGCTAGTATTTGCATATTCTGGAAACTTACTGTATATTAAAATTATTTTAAAATGAGTTAATAGGTAAATAAAATTAACTTCTAAATTTAGCTCATTATGAATATATTTTTCATCTTATGAATATCTGGTGATGCATTAAAACATATATGAGACAAGGGACAGTTCTTCTTTGGGTGGGAATTGTGGAATACTGCATTCCTTGCCAAACTTGTAAAATTCAAATATCCCACAGTCACTAGGATAAACAAAAATGCTCCTCATACATGCTTATTGTCTCCAAGGGCCAATACGACCATTACTCCAAAATGTCTGTTCAGTCCTATAGTGTGTGGAGAAGCTTCTAAGCACAGGTTCTACTTCTGGCTTCTATAGATGAAATTTCAGCAAAGTCACTGTAGCATCGCTCTCTCTTAAAAGACTGGGCACGTTAATTCTCAACTACACCTTGTGTGTTAAAGAGTCTACAAAGAATCCCATTTTCTTACTTTATTCTCATTAAGCGTAAGATGGCAATCAAATTGCTTGATATATTGTGATGCAATGGGTACTGCTCAGACTGGGGAACTGAGTTTAAACTCCTACTTTCCCGCTTAAGGTCTTTACAATCAGTAGGTCAATTAAACATCCTGAGTGTCCGTTCCCTGATCTTTTCATCTAAAACACTACCAACGTCCATGTTTATTGTGAGAATTAAAAGAAAGAGTGTGTTGCAACCCCAGCAGTTAGTGTAGAGTTTGAGCAGCACATAGTTACTGATGCTAGAATTGGAAACTACAAGATAAAAGAGAGATTAACAAGTCATAAGTGTTGATAGAGAAGTGCCTAAATAGACAGAGATGTTACAGAATCTATCTATAGTTATATCCATACATTTGTGGGATCTGTAGATAGGTATTGATTGGAAAATATTGGGGCAGGAGGAAAGAGAGAATTGGACTCAAACATTTCTGTGTGACAATGTCTAATTATCTTTCCTTTTTCTAGCTCTAGCATTTTACTAGGATGTCTCATAGGTAAGGACACAATATGATTTATCAACCAACATAAGATTTTCTGGAAAAGGGACGCTCTAAAACTCTTAGTAATTATACTAGAAAAACAGACACCAGGAGGGCACCATGCAAGTTGGGACCCATTGTCACCTCAATTATAAGACATACTATCCTGCCTAGGTTGGTGGCGATGGTTGAAATAACCTTGACATATTTGACATTCTGCTATTGTATTATTTCTTGTTGCTTACCTCATCAGATTTATTTTCTTCATATTTGTTTCTTTTTATTTTAATTTATTAGTATCATTCTTGTATTTTATTTTGTGATCCCAAATTTTATAACATTAAAAATTTTGGTCCACGGTATTTTACTGGCTTTAGTAAATGTTGGCATATTTTATTGGTAGCTTTTGTATATATAACATGTAAGCAATTACTTTAAAAATTGTAATCTGTATTTAAATCTTTTGGACTCAAGCATTAGGTAAAAATTTGTTTTATTTATTCATTATTTTTCCAAACATTACATTATTTAAAATAGTATTATTTTAATAGAGATTAAATTCATTAATGTTATAATCAAAACACTCTAAGCTTTAGAGTCATATCGACTTAAGTTAAAATCTCTGTCCCTCTACTTTTTTTACTCGTGCACAACCTTGGTCAAATTGTTTATTCTCAAATAATTTGAATTTCTCATCTGGAAAATGTGGATTATAACATCTACCTTGTAAAGTTGTTCAAAATAAAAATACACAAATTTTGTTTATAGATGATTCCTTTAAACATACAATGGCTTAATGTTTTATGCTTTAAACTATTAAACTTTGAACTTTAAAACCATCTCTCATCATTTTTGCATATGATGATTTGTTTTTTGTTTTCTGTGTTCCAAACTCTTAAGTGGCCACTCTATTTTGAGCGATACTCTTTTAATTCCTCTGCCCTCATTGTGGCCAGAATGATCTTCCAAGTTCCAGCAAGTCTCTCGTTTGATTTCTTAACCGTATGTATTCAACAAAATGTTCAGACTTTATCCATGACATACAGAATCTATACCTGATTTGGGTCTCTCCTATCATAATTCTCTCTCCTCCAGTTCTACATTTGCTTTCTACTCTAAATAAGTTATATGGTAATTTTTTTACATTTTACTCTCATTATGAAATATGCAGCCTCCTCGTCTCTGACCCATTTAATTCAACTGCTCTTCCATGCTCAACTGCTTACCTCCTCAGCAGGAAGACCAAAAATTTAGGATGTCAAGTGAAATTAAGATTTCGTATAAACAACAAGTAATATTTCAGTATGAGTATGCCATGTGCAATAATTGGAACATAATTATACTAAAAAAGTATTCACATTTTATTTTTATTTGTTGCATCTGACAACTCTTCTCTTTGAGGAAGTCTCTGCTGAGAACCCTTCAAGAATACTTGCCATGACCATCTATTAAAAGCATACACATCTTATCATATGTTTGACTGTGTTGAATGTATTTAAATGTGTTTGTCTGCCAGTAACGTGTCTAGAGGAAACAACAAAAATTGTAAAATTCCTGTGGGTTTCTTTTTAAGCTTTCTAAATGGAGAGTATACTTTCACCGGGAGAAGCTGGATTGAATCAAAATACTTTATTATTCAATATTGATATTTATTTTCTTATGATTAATATTTTAAGAAATTTGATTTTATATAGTGCTTATTTTTCCTTATAAAAGTATAGAAACTATCTGCATTAAGAGTAATTTATGTTGTATAATTTATCTTTAAGGTTTATAAGACATTATAAATAAAAGATTTTTCTAGGATCTATTTTAATGTGTCCATGTAACAAATACAAATGCCAAAAACATAGTCAATTTATGTACAAAGGAGTACTCTTTAAAGGAGGATGCAGAGAAATGAAAATGTAGAGAATGAGTTTTGAGTAAAATATGCCCAAATTTACATAAACATTTAACGTATTATTTTAGTAGGGGTGTATTTGAGTGGAAGGAGAACCAACACTATTAATCATTACACCAGAACACCAGATATTATCAGGGAACTGTCCCAGGCAAACCAGGGTGTTTATTCAACATAGCCAGAATCCTCTGCTTCTATATATACAGCATCAGAATGACTTCAATGTGTATTATTTCATTTGAATATATCATCTGACTATTACCAGCTTAGGTTCGGTCTGGATCTGGAATACAGATAATTAGAAGTTATGAATTCAACCTCAAAACTGTGGATCTGTAACACAAAGGCCTGCTTCCATTGTGCTATTATTAATTAATAACTCTAGTAGTCTGGAAGAAATATATATCTAAGCACTTAAGCAATGTAAATTTATACCAAAGGCATGTCAGGAGATGTTATGATGTAGTACTTTATTTCAAATTGGATGAAGGGTTTATGACAGAGCTAGGGGAAGGAGACTGAATAAAGCAGAACTAAAAATATAAATGATTGATTTAAAAACATATATTTTGACACGGTATGGAATGAATGGTATAGATTCATTGTAAATACAGACTTTATTTCTCCTACTTGGAGGTTTTCTAATATCTTTGAACAAATTTAATAATTCACTCCTCAAAATCAGATATTTTATAATTTTGACTATTTTAAACTTATTACTAATTTTAATATATTTAAAATATTATAGTTAACACAAGAGCATGTTTCCCATATTTTTATGTTAAAGACAACCTTATTATTTAAATATGCATAAAATGTATAAGATAGAACATTGAAAATCTAGTTAGTATTCTTCTAATAGTGAAGATATTAAGAAGTCATCTGTACAAATGAAATAATATATATGCAGCTATTTCACTTACATATTTACCATTCTAAGAAGTAAAGAGCAAAAAAAATCCCTGCCTAATTTTATAAAATTTACTGACATTTTTTAATCTATTCATATCTATGTATAAATTAATTTATATTAATTCAAAATGTATTACTTTATCTTCATTGCACCTTTATGGGTTATGAATACTCTGTGATAAAAATAAGCATCACCAAGTCTAAACATTTACAAAATAATGTAATACAAAATGAAAAAACAATTATCAGGACTCTGATGTTACAGTAATTCGATGAAAATAACATACATTAATCTATGTATAAATTTTTATATTTTCTTATAGTTTAGATTTCATTCTTTTTATATTCTCAATACATAAAATATCTCTTAGTTAGAAATTCCATTATATTTTAACTCTACTTCCACTTAACTAATATGATGTAGCTAACTAATTTCTTAACAGTCACTATGTACCTAGCAAGGAGGGTTGGATTAAGGCAAGTGGCAGGAAAAAGGAAGCTCTCTCTCTTACTCATGTGTAAGCATATGTATTATAGGTATCAAAAGACGAAGAAAAGAGAGTATATTTCCTGTTTATTCCATTGAGATTAATTTTGGGAAAAGGAAAATAATAACCTGAAAATATACTAAAGTATGATATCAGGTTATTAATAAGTAATATATATGATAAAATAATAGTCTAGTATATATATTCACAGTTAAAGAGATCAAAATACATCCATAAACTTATATTTTAGCCTTTATGAATACAATATTTGCCTTCAAATTACATTTAAAACCATTGTTATATTTCTAACAAATTTTTGACAAAATGTAAAAACATGAAATAAAACAAAAATAAATCTTAGTCAAAGAGAATAATTTGTTTGGCCTAGGACTTTCAGTACTACAATGAATGATGGTTTCCATCTTCATGCATGCACCTGCAAAGGACAGGAACTCATCCTATTTTATGGCTACATAGTATTCCATGGTGTATATGTGCCACATTTTCTTTATCCAGTCTATCACTGGTGGGCATTTGGGTTGGTTCCAAGTCTTTGCTATTGTGAATAGTGCTGCAATAAACATACATGTGCATGTGTCTTTATATTAGAATGATTTATAATCCTTTGGGTATATACCCAGTAATGGGATTGCTGGGTCAAATGGCATTTCTGGTTCTAGATCCTTGAGGAATTGCCACACCATCTCCCACAATGGTTGAACTAATTTACACTCCCATCAACAGTGTAAAACCTTTCCTATTTCTTCACATACTCTCCAGCATCTGTGGTTTCCTGACTTTTTTATGATCACCATTCTAACTGGCATGAGATGGTGTCTCATCGTGGTTTTGATTTGCATTTCTCTAATGACCAGTGATGATGAGCTTTCTTGCATATGTTTGTTGTCCACATAAATGTCTTCTTTTCAGAAGTGTCTGTTCATATCCTTCTTTTTGATGAGTTTCTTGCTGTTGTTGCAAATTTGTTTAAGTTCCTCGTAGAGTCTGGATATTAGCCCTCTGTCAGATGGATAGATTGCAAAAATTTTCTCCCATTTTGCAGGTTGCCTGTTCACTGTGATGATAGTTTCTTTTGCTGTGCATAAGCTCTTTCGTTTAATTAGATCCCATTTGTCAATTTTGGCTTCTGTTGCCATTGCTTTTGGTATTTTAGTCATGAAGTCTTTGCCCATGCCTATGTCCTGAATGGTATTGCTTATGTTTTCTTCTAGGGTTTTTATGGTTTTACATCTTATGTTTAAGTCTTTAATCCATCGTGAGTTAATTTTTGTATAAGGTGTAAGGAAGGGATCCACTTTCAGTTTTCTTCATATGGCTAGCCAGTTTTCCCAACACCATTTATTAAATAGGGAATCCTCTCTGCAAAAGCTTGTTTTTGTCAGATTTGTCAAAGATCAGATGGTTGTAGATGTGTGGTGTTATTTCTGAGGACTCTGTTCTGTTTCATTGGTTTATATATCTGTTTTGGTACCAGTACCATGCTGTTTTGGTTACTGTAGTCTTTTAGTATAAAGTCAGGTAGCGTGATGCTTCTAGGTTTGTTCTTCTTGTTTAGGAGTGTCTTCCCTATATGGTCTCTTTTTTGTTTCTATATGAAATTTAAAGTCGTTTTTTTTCTAATTCTGTGAAGAAAGCTAATTGTAGCTTGATGGAGATAACATTGAATCTATAAATTACATTAGGCAGTATGGCCATTTTCATGATATTGATTCTTCCTATCCATGAGCATGGAATGTTTTTCCATTCTGTTAGTATCCTCCCTTATTTCCTTGAGTGGTGGTTCGCAGTTATCCTTGAAGAGGTCCTTCATATCCCTTGCAAGTTGGATTCCTAGATATTTTATTCTCTTTATAGCAATTGTGAATGGGAGTTCCCTCATGATTTGGCTCTCTGTTTGTCTGTTATTGGTGTATAGGAATGCCTGTGGTTTTTGCACATTGATTTTGCATCCTGAGACTTTGCCGAAGTTGCTTATCAGCTTAAAGAGTTTTTGGGCTGAGACGACGGGGTTTTCTAAATATACAATCATGTCATCTGCAAACAGAGACAATTTGACTTCCCTCTTCCTATCTGAATACCCTTTATTTATTTCTCTTACCTGATTGCCCTGGCCAGAACTTATAATACTTTGTTGAATAGGAGTGGTGCGAGAGAGCATCCTTGTCTTGTGTCAGTTTTCAAAGGGAATGCTTCCAACTTTTGACCATTCATTATGTTATTGTGTGTGGATTTGTCATAAGTAGCTCTTATTATTTTGAGATATGTTCCATCAATACGTAGTTTATTGAGTGTTTTTAGTATGAATTTTACTGAAGGCCTTTTCTGCATCTGTTGACATAATTTTGTGGTGTTTGTCATTGGTTCTGTTTATATGATGAATTACATTTATTGATTTGCATATGTTGAACCAGACTTTCATCCTAGAGATAAAATCAGCGTGATCATGGTGGATAAGCTTTTTGATGTACTGCTAGATTCGGTTCGCCAGTATTTCATTGACAATTTTTGCATCAGTGTTTATCAGGGATATTGGTCTGACATTTTTATTTTTTGTTGTGTCTTTGCCAGGTTTTTGTATCAGGATGATGTTGGCCTGTTAAAATGAGTTGGGAAGAGTCCCTCTTCTTCTACTGTTTGGAAGAGTTTCAGAATGAATGGTAGCAGTGGTAGCAGTTCTTCCTTGTACCTCTGGTAGAATTTGCTTGTGAATCCATCTGGTCCTGAGGGTTTTTGTTTTGTTTTGTTTTGTTTTTGTTTTTGTTTTTTTGTAGTTGGTAGGCTATTAATTACTGCCTCAATTTTGGAACTTGTTATTGGTCTATTCAGGGATTTGTCTTTTTCTTGGTTTAGTTTGGGGGGGTGTATGTGTCCAGGAATTTATCCATTTCTTCTAGATTTTCTAGTTTATTTGTATAGATGTGTTTACAGTATTCTCTGATGGTAGTTTGTATTTCTGTGGGATCAGTGGTGATCTCCTCTTTATCATTTTTATTGTGTCAATTTGATTATTTTCTCTTTTCTTCTTTATTAGTCTAGTTATTGGTCTATCTATTTTGTTAATCTTTTCAAAAAGCCAGCTCCTGGATTCATTGATTTTTTTGAAGGGTTGTTCGTGTCTCTATCTCCTTCAGTTCTGCTATGATCTTAGCTATTTCTTGTCTTCTGCTGGCTTTTGAATTTGTTTGTTCTTCCTTCTCTAGTTCTTTTAATAGTGATGTTAGGGTGTTGATTAAAGATCTCCTGTGGGCATTTAGTGCTATAAATTTCCCTCTAAACACTACTTTAGCTGTGTCTCAGAGATTTTGGTATGTGCGTCTTTGTTCTCATTGGTTTCAAAGAACTTAGTTTTTTTTCTCCCTAATTTCATTATTTACCCAGTAGTCATTCAGGAGCAGGTTGTTCAATTTCCATGTGGTTGTGTGGTTTTGAGTGTGTTTCTTAATCCTGAGTTCTAATTTGATTGCACTGTGGTCCGAGAGATGGTTTGTTATGATTTCTACTACTTTACATTTGCTGAGGAGTGTTTTTCTTCCAGTTATGTGGTTGATTTTAGAATAAGTGCTATGTGGTGCTGAGAAAAATGTATATTCTTTTGATATGGGGTGGAGAGTTGTGTAGATGTCTATTAGGTCTGCTTAGTCCAGAGATGAGTTCAAGTCCTGAATATCCTTGTTAATTTTCTATCTCATTGATCTGTCTAATATTGACAGTGGGGTGTTAAAGTCTCCCACTATTATTGTGTGGGAGTCTCAGTCTTTTCGTAAGTCTGTAAGAACTTGCTTTATGAATCTGAGTGCTCTTGTATTGGGTGCATATATATTTAGGATAGTTAACGCTTCTCGTTGCATTGATCTGTTTACCATTATGTAATGCCCTTCTCTGTCTTTTTTGATATTTGCTGGTTTAAAGTCTGTTTTATCAGAGACTAGGATTGCAACTCCTGCTTTTTTTTTTCTTTCCATTTGCTTGGTAAATCTTCCTCCATCCCTTTACTTTGAGCCTATGTGTGTCTTTGCACATGAGATGGGTCTCCTGAATACAGCACACCAATTGGTCTTGACTCTTTATACAATGTGCCTGTCTGTGCCTTGTAATTGGGACATTTAGCCTGTTTACATTTAAGGTAATATTTTTATGTGTTAATTTGATCCTGTCATTATGATTCTGGCTAGTTATTTTCCCCATTAGTTGGTGCAGTTTCTGCATAGTTTTGGTGGTCTTTAAATTTTGGGTTGTTTTTGCAGTAGCTGGTACCAGTTTTTCCTTTCCATATTTAGTGTTTCATTCAGGAACTCTTTTAAGGCAGGTCTGGTGGTGACAAAATCTCTCAGTGTTTGCTTGCTGTAAAGGATTTTATTTCTTATTCAATTATGAAGCTTAGTTTGGCTGGATATGAAATTCTGGGTTGAAAATTATTTTCTTTAAGAATGTTGAATACTGGCCCTCACTGTCTTCTGGCTTGTAGGGTTTGCACTGAGAGATCTGTTCTTAGTCTGATGGGCTTCCCTTTGTGGGTAACCCAACCTTTCTCTCTGACTGCCCTTAATATTTTTTCCTTCATTTCAACCTTGGTGAATCTGACAATTATGTGTCTTGGGGTTGCTCTTCTCAGGGTGTTCTTTGTGGTGTTCTCTGTATTTCCTGAATTTGAATGTTAGCCTGTCTTGTTAGGTTGGGGAAGTTCTGGATAATATCCTGAAGTGTGTTTTCCCACTTGGTTCCATTCTCCCCATCATTTTCAGGTGCACCAATCAAAGGTAAGTTTTGTCTTTTCACATAGTCCCATATTTCTTGGAGGCTTCGTTTATTCCTTTTCATTTTTTTCTCTCTAACATTGTCTTCACACTTTATTTCATTAAGTTGATCTTCAATCTCTAATATCCTTTCCTCCGCTTGACCGATTTAGATATCGATACTTGTGCATGCTTCACGAAGTTCTCATGCTGTGCTTTTCAGCTCCATCAGGTCATTTATGTTCTTCTCTAAACTGATTATCCTAGTTAGCTATTCCTCTAACCTTTTATCAAGGTTCTTAGCTTCCTTGTCCTGGGTTAGAACACACTCCTTTAGCTTGGAGGAGTTTGTTATTACCCACTTTCTGGAGCCCTCTTCTGTCAATTCATCAAACTCACTCTCTGTCCAGTTTTGTTCCCTTGCTGCTGAGAAGTTGTGAATCTTTGGAGGAGAAGAGGCATTCCTGTTTCTGGAATTTTCAGACTTTGGGCACGGTGTATTTTTTCTCATCTTCATGGATTTGTCTACCTTTGGTCTTTGCTGTCAGTGACATTTGGATGGAGTTTTGCATGGTTGTCCTCTCTGTTGATGTTGATGCTATCACTCTCTGTTTGTTAGTTTTCCTTCTAACAGTCAGGCCGCTCTTCTGCAGGTCTGCTGGGGTTTGCTGTGGGTCCACGACCCTGTTTGCCTGGGTATCACCAGCAGAGGCTTCAGAACAGCAAATATTGCTGCTTGGTCCTTCTTCTGGAAACTTTGTCCCAGAGGGGCAACCACTTAAAGCCAGCCATAGCTCTCCTGTATTAGGTGTCTGTCGACCCCTGCTGGGAGGTGTCTCCCCATCGGGAGGCAGTCTGTCCCTTAGCAGAGCTCAAAAACTGTGCTGGGAGATCTTCTGCTCTCTTCAAAGTTTGCAGGCAGGAACATTTAAGTCTCTTGAAGCGGCAACCACAGCCACACCTTCCCCCAGGGGCTCTGTCCCAGGGAGATGGGAGTTTTATCTATAAGCCCATGACTGGGACTGCTGTCTTTCTTTTAGTGATGCCCCGAAAACAGAGGAGGAATCTAGAGAGGCAGTCTGGTTACAGTGGCTTTGTGGTGCTGTGGTGTGCTCTGCCCAGTCCAAACTTTCCAGTGGCATTGTTTAGACTGTGAGGGGAAAACCGCCTACTCAAGCCTCAGTAATCGAGGGTGCCCCTCCCCACACCAAGCTCAAGTGTTCCAGGCCGACTTCCGACTACTGTGCTGGCAGCAAGAATTTCAAGCCAGTAGATTTTAGCTTGTTGGGCTCCATGGGGGTAGGATCTGCTGAGCAAGACCACTTGGCTCCCTGGCTTCAGTCCCTTTTCCAGGTGAGTGAAAGGTTCTCTCTCGCTGTTGTTCCAGGGGGTAAAAAACAAAAACAAACAAACAAACAAAAACTCCTGCAGCTAGCTCAGTGTCTGCCCAAACAGCCACCCAGTTGTGTGCTTGAAATCTAGGGCCCTGGTGGTGTAGGCACCTGAGAGAATCTCTTGGTCTGCGCATTGTGAAGATAGTAGGAAAAGCATAGTATCTGGGCTGGATAGCACTGTCCATCACGGCACAGTCCCTCATGCCTTCCCTTGGCTAGGGGGGGAGGTTCCCCAAACCCTTGCACTTCCCGGGTGAGACAATGCCCCACCCTGCTTCTGCTGGCCCTCCATGGGCTGCACCCACTGTCTAGCCAGTCTCAATGAGACAAACTGGGTACCTCAGTTGGAAATGCAGAAATCACCTACCTTCTTCATTGGTGTCTCTGGGTGCTGCAGACCAGAGCTGTTCCTATTAGGCCATCTTGCCTGGGAAAATCTTTATAAAATTAAAATATTAAAATTATTTTGCACATCATCAGAAAGCTTGTGTTATCTAATGGAAGCATTTATGTTATGTAATTAAACTGAAGTGTCAATATCATTTTAATTGTATTCACTCTTCCCACATGGTGAAATTTAGCATTGACTATCTAGCAAGAACCTTCAGAGTGAATTTTATACTAGAATAAAATTAACTTTAATTATATTGTCAAAGTCTCTTATAATTGTAATTTCCTTGTTGCATCAAATTTGAAGATAATGATTTAGATGCCACTGAAGGAAAACTGTTCAAACGAAAAATTTTTATTTTATATTGTTTATTATTTTTAATATTGAGTGTTCCTAATCTTATAATATTAAAGTGTTAAAAATGTCATTAGTGGTGTTATTTTAGTCCCACCCATTTCACTTTGTTCCATCTCAGACGTTACTGACAGGCTGCCCTCATATAGGCTGATAACTTCCTGTGACGCTCTCTGAGAGTGAACTTAGGCCTTTGGAATGCTCTGCCTGGGACTCCAAGCAGCTCAGAAATACCAGAGAACTAAAGCACCAGAGAAAAGTTTCAAAATTATGCAATGAAGATTGGTGGATGAATACCCCTTCACCCTTCAGTATGATTCTGAGACATGCTTAACAAGGTTTCCACATTCCCAGTAGGGTCGAACCCCAGTTACCCACATCACTAAACCACTCATCCATGTACTTTCTTGCTTTTCCTCTCTTTCTTGTTGTCTCTATCCTCCTTTCCTTCACAGTTCCTTCTGGTATTACTTTGGAAACAATTATTTGCTCCCACCCCTTTTCTTAGGGTCTACATTTGAAGAATGGATACTACTATTCTTGAAATATTGTTGGTCAATTTTTGAATCATTCAAAGACAAAATTAAACTCACCCTATATCATATGTAACACATTTGTACCACAAAGACCATGCAAAATGGCATTAAAACTATCTGAGTCAAACATGAAACATCTACCAATTGGATTTAACATTTAGAAGTATTATAGTAGTGAATCTCTTGAAATAAAATATTTGCATACAAGCATTAAAAATTAATAAATTGAAGATTCTGAGTTACTCTATTATATATAGTGAGCTACAATGAATTTGAGTAACAAGTATATGTACTAGTTTGTTCTTACATTGGTGTAAAGTAACAGCTGATACTGATTAATTTATAAAGTAAAAACGTTTAACTGGCTCATGGTTCTGCAGGATGTACCATGAAGTATGTTTGGGAAGACCTCAGGAAGCTTCTAATCATGGCAGAAGGCAAAGCAGGAGCAGTCGTCTTACATGGCAAGAGCCTGAGCAAGAGAGAGGGAGGGGGTGGTGCTACACACTTTTAAACAACAAAATCTCACAAGAACTCACTCACTATTATTAGAAGAGCACCAAGAAGATGGTGCTAAACCATTCATGAGAAACCCACCCCCATGATTTAATTATCTCCCACCAGGCCCCGCCTTCTACATTAGGAATGACAATCTGACATACGACTTCAGCAGGGACACAGTCTCAAATCATATCAGTATGTTAGAAAAACTTAAGAAATAATAAGAAACCAAGCAATATTGAGGGAGTATCAAATCTAATATGTTCTCTGTTTACATTAGCAACTTTGAAAATTAAAGAGAAAGAGTGACATGGTAAGAATGGTAAAGTAAGAAACACTAAAAAACAAATCTGTCCTTCCATAAAAGCGACAACAAAATCTGTCAAAATTCTCAGAATCAACTATTTCAGAATACTGAATATTAACACACAAACTGCAGCAATCAGGTGAATCTCTCAGTAAGAACAGTGAGCTTTTGGCATTTTAACCTACCTTGGTCTATCTTCCACACCTCAAGTCAGTGAATGGTCTTGAATAAAACAGCTATAATTTCCAGTACAGGTATTGATTGAAGACAGCAGAACAGACTACATTCACCATATATATATATATATATATATATATATATTTTTTTTTTTTTTTTTTTTTCCAAGACGGAGTCTCGCTCTGTCGCCCAGGCTGGAGTGCAGTGGCCGGATCTCAGCTCACTGCAAGCTCCGCCTCCCGGGTTCACGCCATTCTCCTGCCTCAGCCTCCCGAGTAGCTGGGACCACAGGCGCCGCCACTTCGCCCGGCTAATTTTTTGTATTTTTTGGTGGAGACAGGGTTTCACCGTGTTAGCCAGGATGGTCTCGATCTCCTGACCTCGTGATCCGACCGTCTCGGCCTCCCAAAGTGCTGGGATTACAGGCTTGAGCCACCGCGCCCACCATATATTTTTTAAAAGGGTAGTTGTTTCGGCCTGTCTGGTGGTTCCATGGAGGAAAGAATCAATTACTTTTATATTGCCTAACTCTGATCTCTCCTTGCGCTAAGGTGGGTACCCAGGGAGAATGTAATGAAAACGAAGTTTTACTTTTAGCTGTAATTTAAGTTCTGTGTAGGCAGGCAGTGAAGGGTAAGGTAGAGTTATAAACCGCCTGAATAAAGCTAAAGGAATGCCCTGACACATACACACACATATACACACGTGATTTGCAAAGAAAAGCTAAAAGTTGGGGGTGGGTGTTGGTTCTAAGAATTAAAAGTTTTGGTTCTAAGAATTAAACTAAAAAATCTGTTCAATCACTAACTGAACATTAAGCAAATGAATCAGATATTTCAGAGTTCACACATGACCAAACACAAGGAATTTTCAAATTTTGTCAAAAACGTCACTAAACATGCAATTACAACGATCAGCAACAACAAACTCTGAGAAAAGAAAAAATTTACTTCCAGAGTTGAATATATAGTGTCTAGTTTTCAACAAATAAATTATAAGGCATGGAAAGAAACAAGAAAATACAACCCAAACATATATTTAACAGAAATTAACTAATTGCTATAAAATAAGATGCTAATTGCAATCCCTAGGATAATTGCTAATAAAATAACTGAAATATAGAAAAAGAAACAAGTAATTTAAATGATGTACTAGAAAACTATGTAGCACAAAAGAAAGCATCAATGGAGGAATTGAGAAGACAAAGGACATGAGACATATAACAAACAAATTGCCATTTGACAGAAGTATTTTCTTATCTGTAGTTGTGCTAAATGTAAATTGACTAAATTTTCCAATAAAAAGGCAGAGATGAGCTAAATGAGAAAACATTACTCAATTATATGCTCTATAAGATATTTATTTTAAATTTAAAAACACAGTAGGTTAAAAATAGAATGATAAAAAGACATTCCATGCAAACTGCAACCAAAAATGAGATGTACCAGCCACATTAATATCAAAATTAATAGATGTTATGATAAAAAGTGGAGCAAGAAATAAAAAAGAATATTATATTAAAATAATAGAATCAGTATATTTGGGAAATATAATAAATATATAAACCTATAACAATAAAGCTCTAAAATAAATAAAACAAATACTGACAGAATTGAAAAAAAAATAGGCAGCTTAAAAGTAATGGTATAAGACTTAAATACCTCACTTTCGATAATGGATAGGGCAACTGGATAGAAAATAGAAATGAAATAAAATACTTGAACACTATAAACCAACTGGTCGTAACTGACAGTGTTCCCTGTAGTGTTCCATAGGGAACACTTCTCTTATTAACAGACCAACATATATTCTTCTCAACTGCACATGAAATATTCTCCAGGAGAGACCAGTTGTAGGCCACAAAAAGTCTCAATAAACTTTAAAACACTGAAATTATACAAACTATATTTACTAGCTGTCATAAAAATACAGTAGAAGTCAATAACAGAAAGTAAGTTAGAATATTCAAAATGATGTGAAAATTTAAAACATGTTCTTTAATAACCATGGATCCAAGAAGAAATCACAAGGGAAATTAGAAAATATTGTTATATTAAGGCATATGGAAACAAAACATGACAAAACTTATGGTATACATAGAGTACAGGGTCCAATATCAATACTTGCACTAAAAACCTAGAACCATCTAAAATTAATAAGCTAATGTATAAAAGATGAGAAAACTAAGTCCAAACGTAGCAGAAGGAGGGAAATAATACAGATCAGAAAATAATTACATGTAATAAAGAGTAGTAAAACAATAGAGAACTTCTAAAATGCCAAGATTGCTTATTTTAAAAGATCAACCCAAATTGAGCACCAAATAAGATTGAATACTCAAATTAATATGCTCAGAAATGAAAGTATAGAGCTTACTACTAACATTACAGAAATAATAAAAAAAAATTTCAGAGGATACTATAAAAATTGTATGCCAAAACATCACATAATCTAAATTAAACACACAAATTTCTGGAAATTCACAAACTAATAAAACTCAAGAAAAAATAGAAAATCTTAATAGAACTATAGCAAGTAAGAAAATTTAATTAGAAATCAAAACACTTTCAAAAAATATCAGGAGCAGATGTTTTAACTGGTGATTCTTATCAAATGTTTAAAGATCAATTACCACCATTCCTTCTCAAACTTTTCCAGACAACGAAAGAGGCGAAAACACTTCCTAATTCTTTCTGTGAGGCCAGTATTATTCCTTATCAAAGAAAGATAAATACAACACAAAGAAAAAAAAAATGGAGCAGTATCTTCTATGAATATAGATGCCAAAATTCTCAAGAAAATACTAGTAAACCAAATATGGAAACCATTTAAAATAATTACATACTATGATCATATATGATTTATTGCAGGAATGCAAAAGTGATTTTTACATAAAAATCAATATAGTACACTGTGTTAACAGAATTAAAGAAAATAACTATTATCTCAATAGACACACAAAAGGAATTTAACATGATCTGTATTATTTCATGTTAAAAACTCCACAAGTCAAGAATAAAAATAAATTCTTCACCTGGATAAAGACACTGAATAACCCACAGATAAAATACCATACTCTATTGTGCAATGCTGGAAGCTTTTTCCCTAATATACTAAGCAAGACAAGGATATCTGCTTTTACCATTTCCACTCATTGTTATATTGAAAGTTTTAGTCAGGTCAACGAGGCTTAAAAAAGATAATAAAAGGCATTCAAATTGTATAGAAAGAAACTGAAACTGGACTCCTTCCTTACACCTTATACAAATATTAAATCAAGATGGATTAAAGACTTAAATGTAAAACCCAAAACTATAAAAACCCTAGAAGAAAATCTAGGCAATACCACTCAGGACATGATATACTGGCAAAGATTTCATGACAAAAATGCCAAAAGCAATTGCAACAAAAGCAAAAACGGACAAGTGGGATCTAATTAAACTAAAGAGTTTTTGCACATCAAAAGAAACTATCATCAGAGTTAACTGACAACCTACAGAATGGTTTTTTGCAGTGTATCCATCTGACAAAAGTCTAATATCCAGATTCTACAAGAAACTTAAACAAATTTATAAAACAAACAAAAAAGCCATCAAAAGTGGGCAAAGGACACGAACAGACACTTCTCAAATGAAGGCATTGATATAGCCAACAAACGTATGACAAAAAACTCAAAATCAAATCAAAACCAAAATGAGATATTGTCTCATGCCAGTCAGAATGGTGATAATTAAAAAGTCAAGAAACAACAGAGGCTGGCAAGGCTGCTGAGAAATAGGAACACTTTTACACTGTTGGTGGGAATGTAAATTAGTTCACACACTGTGAAAGACAGTGTGGCAATTCCTCAAAGATCTAGAAGAAAATATGTCAACTGATCCAGCAATCTCATTACTAGGTAATATACTAGGCATATTACCAAAGGAATGTAAGCTATTCCAGTATAAAGATACATGCATGTATATGTTCACTGCAGCACTATTGACAATAGCAAAGACATGGAATCAACCTACATGTCCATCAACAGTAGACTGGATAAGTAAAAATGTGTAACATATACAGCATGAAATACTATGCAGCCATAAAAAAGGAACAAGATCATGTCTTTTGCAGGGCGTGGATGGAGCTGGAAGCCACTATCCTTAAGCAAACTGCTGCAGGAACAGAAAGCCAAACACTGCATGTTCTCACTTATAAGTGGGAGACGAATGATGAACACATGGACATGTTGGGGACCAACATACACTGGGACCTGTCAAGGACAGGGGAAGGGAAAGCATCAGGAAGAACAGCTAATGGTTACTGGGATTAATACCTGGGTGATGGGTCTATCTGTGTAGCAAACTACCATGGCACATGTTTACCTATGTAACAAACCTGCACATCCTGCACATGTACCCTGGAACCTAAAAGTTGATAAATTTTTTAAAAAGGAAGAAAATTATTTTTTATAGAACCCATGATCTTATACTTAGAAAACCCTAACAAATTAACAACAAAAAAGTGAGACCTAAATAGTGAGTTTAGCAAAGTTGCAGAATACAAGATTAATATACAAAATCAGTTGAATTTTATATAATGACAATGAAAAAAACTGAAATATAATTAAGAAAACACTTTTCCTTACAATAGCATAAAAAGGATAAAATACTTAGTAATAAATGTAACCAGAAAGTGAAAGACTTTACACTGAACACTACAAAACATTGTCAAAATAAGTTAAATATGACCTAAATAAAGACATATTTATTTAGATGTATTATATGTTTGTATATTAAAAGACAATATTATTATTTAAATAACATATTTAACAAATTGATTGCCAGATTAAATACAAATCCATCAAAATCCCTGTTGTTGTTTTTTTCTTTCAGAAATGAAACCCTGATTCTAAAATTCATAGAGAATTGCAAGGAACCAGAAGAATGAAGAATATCTTTTAAAAGGACAAAACCAGAGGACTCACATGTCTTAATGCCTGAATTTACTAGTAAACTACACTAATCAAATAGTATGGTATTATCATAAGCATAGACAGACATGGATCAATGAAATAGAACTCAGAGTCCAAAAATAAAACGGGTCAATTGATTTTCAAGAGAATTGGTTAAAAACTCTTGAGGAGAAAAAAACAATCTTGTCAATAAATGGTGCCGAGACAACTGAATATTCACAAGTAAAAGAATAAATTTGAACCTCTACATTATATCATATATGAAAACTAAATCAAAATGGAGCAAAGACTTAGATGTAAGAACGGAAAATATAAAATTCATAGAAGGAAACATATATGTAAATCTTCATCATGTTAAGTTAGCCAGTAGATGTTGAAACATAACACAAAAGACAGAATCAATAAAGAAAAAAATCGATAAACTGTACTCCATCAAAATTAAAACTATTTTTACATCATTGGACACTACGAAGCAATGGCAAAGATAACTCACGGAATTAAAAAAATGTATTTCCATATTATATATCTGATAGGAGTCTGGGATCCAGAATATGTAAAGAATTCTCATAAACAACAACTAAAAGATAAACAACTAAATTCAAAAATGTGGCTGGGCACAGTGGCTTACAACTATAATTCCAGAGCTTTGTGAGGTTGAGGTGGGAGGTTTTCCTGAGGCTAGAAGTTTGAGACCAATCTGGGCAACACAGCAAGACTCTGTCTACCAAAATACCTTTTTAAAAAATTAGCCAGATGTGGTGGTGGGTGCCTGCAGCCATAGCTACTCAGCGGGTTGAGGTGGGAGGACGGCTTAAATGCAGGGGTTCAAGGTTGCACTGAGCTGTAACATGCCCCTGCACTCCAACCTGGCCGACAGGGCAAGACTCTATCACAAATAATAATTTTTTAAAATGAGCAAAGGACATAGACATTTTCCCATAAATAAATAAAGTCAATAAGTATCTGATACAATGGTTAATATCATTAGTATGAAATTACAGAGTTTCACTGGTATGCTTCTAGTAGAGGAAAATAAAGTTATGAGTAAATAGACAAAAAAAAAAGAAAAAAAAGAAATTCAAACCAAGAACTACTCTAAACCCATTAGGGTAGTAAAAGGAGAAGATAAAAAAAAGAAGGAAGAGGAGGAGAGGGGGCACAAGAGGAAGAGAAGGATGGAAAAGGCAAAGGGAGGAGAAAACGGTGGAGGAGGAGAAAGGGAGGAAGAAGAGAGAGAATAAGAAGTGCTGGCAAGGATGTGGGGAAATTGGAATGTTTATACATTACTGATGGGAATATAAAATGGTGCAACTGCTGTGGAAAACAGTACTGCTATTTCTCAAAAAGCTAAAAGTAGGGTTATATCAGATAACTCAGAAATGTCACTCGTAGGTGTATGCGCAAGAGAATTAAACACATATGTTTACATAAAAACTTGTATACAAATGTTGATAGGAGTATGATTCATAGTAGCCCCAAATTAGACACAACCAAAGTGTCCATCAAATGATGAGTGGATAAACAACGGTGGTATATCCATACAGCAGGATATTACTTAACCAAAACAGAAAAAAGTACTGATACATGCTATAGTGTGGATGAACTTAAAATCATGCTAAGTTAAAAAACCAATCAATAAAGTCCACGTTATATGATCAATTTACATAAAATATCCAGAATAGTCAATTATATACATACAAAAACTAGATTCATAACAGCAGGGGCTTGGAGTAGAAGAAATAGTCAGTGGCCTAGACTAATAATAGCAGGGGCATGGAGTAGAGGAATAGTGGGTGGCTGTTTATTAGGTGTAGTTTATATTTTGGGGGTGATATCAATATTCTGGAAGATAGTGGTAATTATTGCACAACATTCTGCATATACTACAAACTGTCAAATTTCACAATTGAACATGGTTAAAATGCTAAATGTTATGTAAATTTTATCCTCCTTTATTTTTAAATAAAATGAGTTGTATTAATTTATTTACTGTTCTTACCATATCAGAATACTGACTATACCCAGCTGTACATTCCTTTTTTTAGATGTATACTTAGCATGTACACATAAGTGTGTAAGGGTAGGAACTATCTCAATGGTTTTTAGAGTTAGATTATTCATTTGTAACAATATATCTGACCTATTGTGGGATCTTAGTCAATGTTTGTTGAGTGGAAAATAAATGACTGGCTTTATACTTCTATGTTCCCCTTGAAAAATCTTAGTGAATCATAGCGAATGGCAGAATAATTTAGTACTAATATAATTAATCCAATTATACCCAACTTTCAGCTGTTGTGCTGAATGTGACATTGTTAAAGCCTGTGGTATTTGTGTAGCTATTGATCTGGTAATTTTTTTTTCTTTTTTTGAGAGTCTTGTTCTGTTGTCCAGGCTAGAGTGCAGCGGTCTGATCATGGTTCACTGCAACCTCAACCACCTGAGCTCAAGTGATTCTCTTGCCTCAGCTTCCCAAAGTACTGGGATTACAGGCATGAACCACCATGCTAGTCAAATGCATTCATTTTAATAATAGGAATAAGAATCAGATGCAATTTGTTCACACGTGACAGACAACAATATATATTCAAAGTCTTATCCCACTGCCTGTTTACTTTTCTATTTCTTTGTCACCATATATTCTGATGGGATCAACACCCATCAGGACATTCTGCAGAATACTACATTGACATATGTTATTGATACTACCATGAAATCATACCAAATAAATACAAATCCACAAATTGTTTAGAATATTTGGTAATGCATTTGATCTTTAGATAATGGAAAGTGAACCTTACAAAAGTTTAGGGATAGACTATGCAAGAAAATTTATGAGAGTTGTGGTCTGGAATATACCTGCAAAATAAAGGACATAATAGTGTACCTTGCACAAACTGTTACTAATAAAAGAATGTAATGCTTGCAGGATTGATTTTTAATAAAACATTCCTCAATTACGGATGATAAATTAGATACATTTATCAGGTAATACTGAAGGCTACTAGTTTTTAGAAGTTATAAAGCTAAAAGGGGCTTTCCAGCATGTCCAGGGGTATATGACCCAGCAGATCCCATGGTATTAGAGGTATATATGTTAGAGAAAGTCTCCATGTGAGAAACCTCAAAAAAGTTCCATTAAGAATCTGGAGCTTGTCATCACAGATTATAAGCCATTCAAGATTGAGTTTAAGAGGGTCCACAGTATTTGAGCCAATAGCTGTATGTGTTAGTCCACATACAGCTGAAGAGAGAATTGGCTCAAGGAAGGTATATATATAAAATCACGGGCAATGGAAATTGAATTCACTCTTTGTTTGGGTACCTGGAAGTAGAAAGATTGGAAGATTAAATATAGGAAAGTCTAGAAAGAAGCATATATGTGGATGAATAAAAGTAGATCTAATGAGTGAGAATATTTACATTACATGTTAATGCCAAGCAGAGGCATCAATTGCATTGGGCAATGCCCAGTAGAGTCAATAGAATGACTGAACCAGTGGATATCAGCCAACCTTTATCTTCAGTCACCATAGTGCTTTCTTAGCAAGCTTACTAATTGAGCAGCTAAGGTTAAAGATATCAAAGCTATGAATCAGGCATTGAAAATGGCATGGTTTCTTGTAATAGATTGAAGAATTTATCACAAATCCTTCCACTCTCATCAGTCAACAGGTAATATGTATTTCTCACTTCCTTCATCTGTATTGGCCATGAGAAATGTTTTGACACATTTCATAAGAACAAATATAATGCAAGAAGACATAAGAAAGTAGTTTCACATCAGGGAGTGTGCTGTCTCATTTTTCTTATATCTTTAGAATCAGCCTGCTGAAGAATGAGAGGCCATCTGGGGGAATAACAAACGACAATGACCTAGCCAAAGCCCATTTCTCCACTGATATTAAAGGCTGTTCTAACTGATCTATAAGTCATTTGACCTTTACTCTGACCAAAGACACATGTAAGACTCCAGAATAAATCAGTTAGGTCATCCTATAACCCCAGAATAATGAGCTTTAATAAATGCTTAATCTTTTAATTCACTAAGGTTTGGAGTGGTTTGTAGTGTAGTAACAAGTAACAGATATAGAAATTAGCACCAAGACATGGAGTACTGGCAGAGGGTAACTTAAACAGTGGCCTTGACTTTGCAGAGGCAGGAAAAGAGTCAAGGAAGATGTCGGAAAAGATGTTAACCAGTTGCATAGTTACAAACAACTGTAAATGTTTTGTTTTCACTAAACCTGTAAGGTAGAAAATGTATCTAATTAACCGTATACCTTAGAAAACCTTCCAGGGAAGGTTAAAAATTGTGGTTGACTTATCATAATTTCTTATAATAACATATGAGATAAAGTAATAAACTTCTGAAATAGGATCCCACAAACATAATCTTTGACCGAAATATTTTCTTTATGGAAAAAAATAATGTGGTTTAGGTGCAAAACTCAAGGATTCACTGGTCCTACTTCATATGGCATCATTAAAAAATTATGCCAGCCACATAAACAATGGAATAAGCATTGAAGGCATGTCTGGAAATTCTACTTTGGAATGACACCTGGAAAGAATAAGGTATATCCTTTAAAATATGGTAGATAAACAGCAATTATATGATCATTATCCCCAGTAGATAGAATAAATGAATCTAAGAGCAAAACAGTGCAAATAGGATTTGTCCCACTCAGCAACACTGAGTACTCCACTTGAAGAAATACTCCTTTTCATTATTGCAACTTTAGACTCTAATCACAAGAATCGACATGATGATAGTCCCCGTGGTAATTTTTGGCTCTTTGCATCAGTAAACTAGAATTGCAGAAAGAGACTGTCATACTGGGAGGGGTAATTCACTGGAGTCAATGTGAGATTATGGGGCTACTGCAAAATAATGAAGGTGGAGAAGTATGTGTTTGACACTCAGATAATTTACTGTAAAATATACAAATATAGCAGGCATTGTCTGAGAAATGTATGCTAATTAGATATTCAAAATCCTGCAGGGATGAAAGCATAGATCACATCACCAGTCAAGCTACCCAGACCAACATAAGTGTTGGCTAAGAGGAAATAATATTTAAATATGTAGAAAAAAAGAAGGATAATATCAGTTATAGTTTTACAAACAACTAGAGTGGAAGGTATAGGTCATCTAATTAAACTTTAATTTATTCATTTTTGCAGAAAGTATGACAAATCAGAATCCTAGTGAAGCTGTGACAAGATGAAGTGAGCCTAATGTCAGAACAAGCCGATCAGATTGAAATAGAGGATGGATTCTAGTGGATGCTGTTTGGTCTCCCCCAGCTCACCTTTATTAGGCAAATAGGTCCATTCACCAACTGTCATAAATTTTAAAAGAGTACTTTTCTCTGGAGAATATTTCTCACCCAAATAGGAGTTGTCTCATCTGTGAAATTAAGCTCCTTTTCTCAATAGAAAGACCTTATGCTTCAAATGTCAGATTTCCATTTGGATAAAATAGCAGTTAAATTTTCTCCAGTGTAGGGGCAACTTTGCCGTACAATTCATACTCCAGGCCTACTGGCAGGGTTAAAGCTGAACCTCTTCAACAGCTGAGGCTGAGGCCACATTCTGGCTGATCTATTTTCCCCTGATGTACCCTGCTATAAAAGAATAGATGGAAAATAGTTTAGTCTTTGAGGGCTATTTGATATTTATTCCAACTACTCTGTCATTGTAGCATGAAAGCAATCACAGTCAATAAATACACAAAGGATGTGTCTGTGCTCTAATATAATTTTATTTAGCAAACAGGCAGTGGCTGTGCATCATTTAATTCTTGGCAACCATTTGCCAATCCATCTGTATCAATTCAGGAAACACTAAAAGTTAAATGTAGGATAGTGAGCCAAGTATGTACTCAGAGGAAAATGTATAGTCCTAAAAACACTCATTACTGAACTTGGATGAATTAAAATATAAATGACTAAAAATAACATTTTAAAAGATCGCGTAAAACAAATAAACTAAGAAAAGAAGGAAGTAAAGGAATAAGATTAGTTATGAATGGATTATAATAGAAAAAAACAGTTGTTATGATATAAAAAAAGAAAGAGCTTTAAAAACCTCAACAGAATAAATCACAAGGAAGCCTAAGATAATATGGGCAAAATGTAAATACAAATTTAGAAATGTAAGTATGATCAACACGTCATTTACATTATTCCACATGACAGCAAAAGTTGAAAATCTTCTTGTATTTTTTAAATCCTCTTTATGTTGGACTGAAAGTTGATGAAGAGAGCACACGAAAGTAATATACAGTATGTATTAATCTAAGACCAAAATTGATTCAAACATTCCAAATAGAAAATCATAATTAAAATGGAGCAATCTAGTAGAAAAATAAATTTCATAGTCACATAGAATACATTTCAGGAATGCAATGATATCTAAAATACAGGAAACATATTAAATGTATGAATATCTTGATGCATGAAGAAAAAAACATTTGGTAAATTTGACATACGTTGCTGAGTAAAAACAATCAGTGTAATAGGAACACATGTAACTATGTGCCATGGAACACACGTACTTTGATCAATGGTAAAGCTTTACAAGCATTCCTATGAAAGCGAGAACTCAGATGGGCAGCATGCTATCGCCACTATCTTTTTCTAACATTTTCTGAAAGTGCCAGTCAATGGAATTTAAAGGAGAAAAAACAGAAGTTGTACAAATATTTGGATTGGCGAGGGAAAATTATTTGTGTATTAGGAAATTACAACAGAATGAAATTTCTGTATACGTGTTTTTGCTTAAATATATACATACAAATAAATATATGGGTATATTTGTGTGTATATAGACATATAATTATTAACAAGATATAGTTGAATAAAATGACTATTTACAAGTTAAATATACAGAGTCAATTGTGGCAAGTGCTTAGACACTGGGTTCCTAGAAAACTAACTGGGTTCGAGATACAACTCTGCCACTTACACAACTATGTAATATGAATGTATAGTTAACCTCTTTGAATATTAGTTTTGTTATTTAATAAACTGAGATAACAATAATACACATATATTTTGGCTAGTTTGGAAATATTATTTATTATTCAGATTAATGTTATATGTATTTAAAAGAATAATATTCAATCTCAAGATTAAGCATGAAAATACTGAATGTAATGACTAAGATGATTATCCAGAAAACTATAACATTTACTGGAGTTTAGTAAAAAAGTTAATAAAATTTGAATAACTGTGTAAAAGCAAGAGGCAAACACTGTCCTAAATGATATGTACTTTAGAATTCTCCCTTATATGGATGAATATAGATATTTTCTAGTTATACAGTAAACTCCCAAAGACTCTCTGTATAATTACTTTAAGAAATTTTGAAAATGACAACATTTTTTGGAATAAACAGAACTATGGAAAGATTCATAAACTTTCTGTGAAAGAAAGAAAAAGAATATGAGCAATAGTCTCTTGTAATCCAAAAGTATTCTGGTAATCAAAAATGCACCATATAAAGTCAGAAGCGAAAAACTCAGTCAAGCAAGAAAGGGCACTACAGATAAGGGGATGAAGAGAGCGAGAGCTGAGGAGAGAGAGAGGATCGGAGAAGGAGAGAGTGAAAGAGAATGAGAACTAAACTACTTTCTGAAATCAGTGAGAAAAATACGGGTTGTGAAAGTGGTGTCCATATAAATAGCTGTCATGTTAAATTTTTAAAAGCCTATGAAGATTTAAATACTTTTTGACCTAATAATCTTTAAAAAATAGAGATAAATAAAATTTTGGTTTCCTTATTAGATTAAGAAAAATATTAGAGATTCCAGGGCTGATGTAGAAATAATGTACTGTGGGAATGTAATTTGGTGTGACATATAGAAGGCAATTTTACAATATGCAGGATGATGTTAAATCTGTGTATAATTTCACTCATCAACTCCACTTCAAGGCCTTTAATCTTCAAATGTATAAATACATGCATATAAACAAATATGTTAGCCACTTATTTTAATAGCCAAATCTTAAAAGCAAATCAAATATTTAAAATATTTGGCTAAATATATTATGGGAAAGTAACTTTTGCAGCTATTTAAGACACTGAATAAATTTATTTAATTGCCCAACTTATTTAGCTTTCATTACAAGCAATGATACATCGAATTTTGACATAATATCACCAACATTACTATGGATTGTACTATAATGATTTTTCAATATTTTTAATAAATCAGGGGGAATAAAGGTACTACTTTTTCATAAGTTGAAATGGAACAATAATCATGTAATAAGGTAGAGGAAAAAGACAATACAAACCCACTACACTTTTCTCTATACTCCCTCTCAACTTTATATATTAATGTATATGTTGTATTTTAAATATAAATCAAAGCCACTGCTAAAATTTATCATGCTCATATTTTGTAAAACTAAATGCAGCTGAAAGTAGTTTAAAGAGTTGTTTCTGTCATGTTTTATGTCACGGTAATAGTCTTAACAAGTAGAACAGAGAAGAAACTTGAATCGAATAGATATGACCCATTTATTTATTCTTGTTAAATGCCTTTCACTATGTCTAGAAATTACTATTGTTATAAAAGTTTTCTGGGTTTTTTTCTCAAGTAATTGCAGACGCCATAAATAAACCATATAGTTCTTCTATTTGAATAAAAAACTTTATGAAACATAAATTACTAAAAAGAAAAGGCTCCATGATAGCACTCCAAAGCACTTTAAGGTGTTAGGGTGTTAGGTAGGAGAACTGGGAAAGTAGTTACAATAACACCGCCCCACTTGGCATCACAGATGCTGATGAGAAGCCACACTAGCGTTAAGAAGTATGTCCACTACCCTACATGTTTTATTTTCAAATTCTAAAATTAAATTAATTTTTATTATAATGTTAATATTGAAAATGTTTCAGAAAGTGTTACACAACAAAATGAAATGTCTTAATATTATAAGCAAAATTCATGGCTGTGTTTAAAATTATGTTCTTTTTCTGTGTCAATTTTACTATTACTAGATTACATGATTTAAAAGAAAAATGAAACATTTATGATTCTGTTACTGTTTTAAAATTAATCCTTGAAAAGCTAAAAAGTATAATTTATGATATTTTATATTTTAAATGTGAAAAAATAAAATTTTAGGTTTTGTAAATGCTTTCACTTTAAGATACCACTTTAAGGTGAGTGGTGGTTTTAAGCAAAAGCAAATAAACACAGAAATATATCTCCTTTTTTAAACTAACTTTTGCTTTCACTTCATGTTTCTGGGCATAATTGCTGTATTTCTGAAGCTAAAATAAAAAAACATTAAAATTAAGATAATTTTCAAATCAAGAATTACCCTTGAGTCACTGTTCCCATAATAATTACAGATTGCATCTGGGTTCATTGAATATTTCATACAAAATGAATTATGAGTGTTAGCCAAACTTCATAGAGTCAATGTTTTTCATAATTGCTTTATGGCAAATATTTTGTATTTGCAATATAAGGCACTAAAACAATTAAGGTAAATTATTTTTACAAAAGAAATAGAATGAATACCAAAAATATTAAAGACTTATCCAACTATCACATATAACATATAAATTAAATTTCTAAAATTCATTTTTAGTTTATATTTGATTGCTTTGACATGTATTTAAAAGTGTCTTACAAAAATTGTATCTTTAAAACAAAATATATATGACATGAAAGTAAGAGACATAAGCTGTCTAAGAATACAAGCAACAAATTAAAGGACCATTAAAAAGAAAAAAAAGAAAAGTAAACTAAAAATTAAACCGTTCAAAATTAAAACACATAAATAAAGAAAAAGAAACTATAAACAACAAATTGTAATATGTAGAAAGGAAATAACAGTAGTAGTAAGCTATGTTAGCTATTTCAGCCAAACAGTTTTAACAAACATATCAGAAAAAAGAGAAACACCAGGACAAGTAACAATATTCAGTAAGAGATATAAAATCAAAATGACTTTCAAGTGTGGGCTCTCAGATTTTCAGCTCCATGTTATTTTATGATAGGAAGAGAAAAAGTTTGAAGAAGTGCAGAAATAACACGAAAGAATTTTTAAAAATCAAATATGAAATTTTCTCGTTTAGGATTTTACTTTCTTTCCCCACAAATGTGTAACAGATTGCTAGTAAAAATAAACAGAGAAATAGTTCTATATAATAATATATGTATAAACACAAAATCATAGTACATCTGCCTTAAAAATTAACAGTCAAATAAATTTAATGTATGCTAATTCTACATGTAACACTTAGATATAATTCTCTTAAACGTTAAAGAGCTACAAAAGAATTGTAAATACAAAAATGTTCCAAAAGATTGCAAATATTCTGAAAGGCTACAAATGAGTGAGAAAAATAAATGATAGGCTTTTTTCTTATATTGTTTCTAATGGGATACCCTGGAAATAATGTTGAGACTGAGCTTTGTAACTGCTTCATTAATGAAATAAGAGAAAAATAAATAGGATGTCACTTTAAATCTGAAATTTTATTAAATTCGGATTCATTTAAAACAGATAAAGATTACAATGAGATTTCATCTAGATAAAAATAAATTAAAGTACTAAATGGCAAAGTGTTAGCAAACTTCACTTGGTTTCATGTGGGCTTTATGCATAATCACAAATACAATCTAAAGTCATATTTCTTTTATATTCATTCCAAATAGATATTGACTTAGTGTCTCTGATTTAGTAGAGGTGATGGATCCATATGAGTCACTTAGAATTTGGATTGTATTTTTTGTTGTTGTTGTTTATCTATTAGAACATAGTCTCCTTTAAGAATATCTGATCAAAGACAGTAAGGAGTACAACTACTTTAACTATATTTTAAGACTTCTTCATCCTGTAGTCAACTCATTTCTTTTTCCAAAGAAGTGGTGATGGTCATATGAATTAATTAACAAATGGATTCAGTCTATAACATCAATATCACTTTTAAATTGCTTGGCAAATAAAATGAAAAGTAAGAACACGTATTTTTTGTTAAATATATAATTAAAATGGCTAACCCATAAACAGTTCTAACTACGGTATGTGAAATGTTCCTTATATATGTCAACTAATTTATTCCTTAAAAGAACACAATGAGATAAATATCATTATAGTCACCTTCATTTTGCAAATAACGAAACATAGATTCAGAAATGCTAAGTGCCTTAAAGCCAATCAGACAGCTGACGACAGAGTTAGTATTCAAACTCAGTCTCGCGGCAAGCTCTATGCTCATGGTCAGTATATTGGGTAGTAGCCTTTTGTAGGTTTATCATTGCTCCTTCAAATGGGACAATCACAAATGGGTGTTTGACTAAATGCAAATAAAATTCATAAAGTCCAAACTTCAATTTTGAAGAGAAAGTTCCTCTTGACTTACCGAGATCTCCCGGAATTTACATAAGCTTTACCTTAGCCATTCATATTTAGAAGTCAACTTCCATTGCTGGGTGAAGTGATGCTGGGTTGAGTGGTTGGAGGGGTAACTTGGCAGATGGGAAGGCTCTCACGAAGGCATGGGATTTTATAAAAACTCACACATTGCATCAAGTTTCCAACACAGTACCACACTGTAATAGGCTGTCAATATTAGGGTAAGAAATGAAGGAATTCCCTATAAATTTACATTAGTGCTTGTATTTGAGATGCAGGAAAACCTGAAAGTTTATATAAAAGAGTATTTCTTTTAAAAAAAGAAAAACTTGTTCGAGATAGCTTCCTAACGAAGTATCACATTTTAGAGAGCTTACAACTTCCCTGGAAAATGTAGATAATGATCATGAACTCCAAGTAAAGCTTGCTCACCTAATAACGCTTTTTATTTCTAATGTCTCAGGGTCTTATCACCAATATTTCTAATTTCCACATTTTAGCTATGTAAAGACATTCACTGGTAGATGTAAATAATTCACATTGGTTAATATTTAAGCGAGTGTGATATATTACTTATTATGGTACAATATTCTTACCTTTAAAAAATAATGAAATGACATTTAGAATATCAATTCCTTAAATACCTGGTCTACTGTGCTGTGGAATTAAAAAAAAAAAAGAATAATCTAGCCTTTTGGTTGTAATATATAGTATCAAATTACTAAACAGATTTTGATCAAAGTGACCTTCCTTTGAATGAGAAACAATTAGACTTCATACGATAAATAAAGAATAATCACTTCACCTTAGTCTACAATAACTTAACTGCATCGCTCAACAAGTTTATAGATAGTTTAGATTTTAGAAAAGAAATCCCATTTAAAACTTTATTAAATATATATATTTTATATATATATATCCCAATGATATGTATTACTAGTGGGAATTTTTTTGATCCAGTACTCCTTTTCTTAGTTTTAATTAAATAGAAATATGTGAATCAGTCCAGCCATGAAAATAAGCACTGCAGCATACATTTAGCTTCTGAATGAAATCAGGGCAGCCTAACGAAAAGCAGGAAAAGGACCTGATGAGAATAAGGACGTAGGTGGAATGACACAGTTAACACACGTTGCTTCTCTTTTCTAGAGCTCTTTTGCTGGTGTTTATGAGAACCTATGGGGGGATTCTGAAGTTAATTGGTAAAGAGAGACGCCAATGATTTATCATTTTTAAAAGCTTATGAGGAGTAAAAACAAAGGAGTGACAAAAAGTCAATACGAACTAGAATAGTTACAATGAAAATTTTGCAAATCAAGTCGTTATCCAAAAATCATTATTTTGCTTATATTAGATTTTAACACATTTCATATGCAATTATTTAAATGAGGACACCTGGCAGATAAATATAAGATATTCTATTTATTGGTAGCTACTAAAAATTTGTCAGAATAACAGTTACTAAAAATTATCCAAATGTGTTTTCATAAAAGCAGTTTGATAATTAGAACATTAAAATACTATGCCAATAGTATAATAACGGTTATCTCAAAAACTGAATTTCTCTATTTGTAATGAAGCACCATTTTTGTGTCCCCAGAAAGTGATTTTCTTAGATCTGGTCAGTGGGTAGGGCTCACATGCAAGAAGGATTACATACAGATTCACTATTTTGAGGAGAGATTTGGCTGAGGTACATGGGGAAGAGGACTCCAAGCTTGCTGTAGTGTCTTAGGAACTTCACTCTTAAATTTTTCATACCATGTGCATATTGTGAAATAACATGAGAAGAATTAATGGTTAAGGAGTACATATGAAATTTCAATTAATAATGTTTTTCTCTAATAATCCAAGTTCTAAAGATAAACTCCCAGATAGAATATGATAAGCTATCCAACAGCAGAAAGTAATGAGATACAAAATCCTTGAAGCATAAGATCCCGGAAGTGAACATTCATTAACAATCTGTGTGCCTTTAATTAGTACAAGTTTTTTGTTGACTGTCACCCTGATAAAAAAAAAAACAAAAAACTGTTACCCTAATTTTTTCACCATGATATAATTCACATACCTGATAATATGTAAACTTTATTCCTTAGAAAGGGAATGGGTTAGATAATAATAAAATAAAGTCAACAATATAACAATAAAAAAACTTTTTTATTTTTCTCAAAGAATATGTCTCTGCCTTTTTAAATAGACACAACTACATAAAAAGAAAAGGTGAAGCAGATATATTTATAAATAAAATTCTCAGAAAAAAATGAAAGTGGCAAGTAAAGTATTCCTTAGCAAAAGAAAACAAGAAAACGAATAAACCAAAATGCTTTTACTTTTTAAAATGTGTAAAGAGACTGTTACTACTTTTTTTGTGTCCCAACTTGTTGTATTTTTATAAATGCCTAATTTTAAAACAGTGCTGTGCTTCACCAGGATCTTCGCAGCAAGATTTTGTATGACAGATTTATTTGGATTGCTATTTAGATGTAAAATATTTGGAAAGGCTCTATCCATTGTTTGGATGAGTTACCTTGTATGAACTAGAAATAGATGCTGAAACTGCCAGCTATTGCATCAAATATTTCATTAACATTGTGACCTCATTTGTTAGATTGAATTGCAGTCTTTTTGTCAAATTTCCCCCCACAGATATATTCCATTTTACGAAAATAGAATAAAAACAACACAAACGAGAAGATAATTAATTCATATCTGTGAAACTCAGAATGCCCAGAATGTAACAATTAACACTGTATATGATACAAATTGCAATTAAATTTCTATTTTTATTATAGTTTAGGTAACAGAACTTTGCAAATACTTTGAAATTTTTAAAATTTTCCTTCATGGCAGAGATTCATTCAAATTAGATGCTTTTAATGTTCTGTGTGTGTGTGTGTGTGTGTGTGTGTGTGTGTGTCTATGTGAAGTAAAGCAAAACAGTGCCCAGCCAGGAAAATTGCAGGATGTGATCATGCCCATCAGAAAGAAGAAGGCAACTGGCAGATGAAAATATACCACGTGGAGGATGACTTGGCACATGTGTATTATAAATATATAGGGATATCTACAATGCTTGCCACAAATATGTGTATTGCACGATAGAGAAGATTGAATAACTGACTTAAAACTACAGGAATAAATGGATTCACGTGCAAAGTGAATGCAATAAAAGAAGGCAAGAATGCCAAGGGTTGAGATTGTGAGGTGTGTAGTAAGTGAGGGAATACATGTTCTTATAGCAGAATAAATTCCTATAACTTTGACACCACCTCACAAAAGGAGCAATTAATTTTGAACTCTTCAATTTTTGAGGGCGGGGGAGAGAGGCGGGGATGGAGTCTCACCCTGTTGGCCAGTCTAGAGTGCAGCGGCACCATCTTGGCTCACTACAACCTCCGCCTCCGGGGTTCAAGCGATTCTCCTGCCTCAGCCTCCCGAGTAGCTGGGACTACAGACATCTGTCACTACACGCCGCTAATTTTTGTATTTTTAGTAGAAACGGGGTTTCACCATGTTGGCCAGGCTGGTCTCAAACTCCTGACCTCATGATCCGCCCGCCTCCGCTTCCCAAAGTGCTGGGATTACAGGCGTGAGTCAAGGCACCCGGCCTGAATTTGTCATTTAAAAGTGGGGTTTATCTAGTAATGCTGTAAGTTCCTGCTTCTGCCTCATACTACATACAGTTTCTTATACACACACACACACACACACACATGTCCACACACAAAGAAAAATCTACAAAAAAAAATTTAACTATTTACTCCTACTTTATAGCCTCCCTGTTAGTTTTTTTTTTTTTTTTTTTTTTTTTTTTTTTTCTGTTTCAATCTCCTGTTTACCTTGATATATCCCTTCTGACAGTAAGAGTCTTTTCCCAATTTTCAAGCTAGTGTCTGAGGGTATGGCTAGTTTGACAGGTCTACCTCTCTCCATTTACTTAAAACTTTATCTAGGGGAATAATGTGAGACATGAGGGAGGAGTGAAAAGGAAGCTTCAGGGTAAGAGTGAAACTTTTTAAACGACAGATCTTACAACACTTTTTATTCAATAACAGAATTTTCCACAGGAGTTTTGAGTTTGGTATCACATCATAAATTAATAACTTATGTTTTAAAAACAAAATTATAGTTATGTGGTCTTGCTGAGGTAGACAATCTGACAGCATAATCAGATTTCCTTCCACTAACTTTTCTAGTAGATTTCATAGATGCGTAATGGCAATTGGGTTGGTGCGGGTAGGGTAATGTGATGATGGCTCCTACACTAGACATCCTATATGTTAATACAATATGCTACCTGGGAAAAATTGAGGGGATAGTATATATGCAATAAAGCTGAAGGGGATAGGCAAGGGATATTTCTCAAGGGTTCATGTATTCCATTGCAAATTTTTAAAAATCGTATTCTTAACAACTTTAATATGTGGATATATATTAGAGTTTATGTTTTATTTGTGTAAATGTATGGGGTACATGTGTAATTTTGAGATAGGCATAGTGTAGTAGTGAAGTCAGAGATTTCAGGTCATCCATCACCTGAATAACGTACAGTATGCACTTTAAGTCATTTATCATCATTTCCCTCATCTACCTCCTCAACCTTTAAGTCTTCATTGCCTGTAATTCCACACTCTACGTTTATATGTACACATTATTTATCTACCACTTATCAGTGAGAACATCAGGCATGTTTCCATGCCTGAGTTGTTTCACTTAAACCTCCAGTATCAACATCATATAGGACATCTGAACTTAGGAGCCATAATCCATGACATTACCCTACCCATAGCAACCCAACTTATGTCACAAATCTATGAAATTAGTAAACAAGTTAGTTGCAAGAAATCTGATTATTCTGTCATCTACCTAACTCCAGAAGATAGTAATACTCATTCTTCCCTTTAAATTAAAGATATGGTTTATTTTATTTTATTTTATTTTTTGGCTAAATAGAATTACATTGTTTATATTTAACACACTTTTAAAATCCAGTTATCCATTGGTGAACACTTAGGCTGATGCGTTATCTTTGCTACTGTGACTAGTACTGTGATAAACATACAGATGACAGTATCCTTTTGGTATAATTATTTCTTTTCCTTTGGGTAGATAACCAGTAGTTGAATTGCTGGATCGAATGGTAGTTCTATCTTTACTTCTTTGAGAAATCTCTATATTATTTCTCATAGATCTTGTACTAACTTTGTATTCCCAACAGCAAGTGTTCCCTATTCTCTGCATTCTTGCCATCTGCTGTTTTTCTGACTTTTTCATAATAGCCTTTCTGACTAGTTAAGATGATATATCACTGTGGTTTTAATTCGCATTTCTCTAATGCTTAGTGATATTAACCATTTTTATATGCCTTTTGGTCATTTGTATGAAAAACATCCATTCATGGCATTTATCCACTTTTTAGTGGAATTATTTATTTCTATTTGTTGCTGTTGTTGAGTTGTTGGGAGTTCTATGTAAGTTCCAGACACTATTCCCTCTTCAAATGCATACTTTGAAAGTATTTTCTTCCATTTTGCAGGTTATCTATTCACTCTGTTGATTATTTATTTTATTTTATTTTATTTTTCATTTAATTAATTCAATTTTTCTTTTTTTTGAGTCAATTTTTCTATTTTTGTTTTTATTTTTATTTTGTTTCTATTTTTTTATTTTTATGTGCTTCTGAGGTCTTGGTGATGAATTCATTGCTTATACCAATGTCCAGAAGAGTTTTACCTGGGTTTTCTTCTAGTACTCATAGTTTCATGTCTCACATATAAGTCTTTAATCTATCTTGAGTTGATTTTTGCACATAATGAAAAGCAAGATCCAGTTTTATTATTTAAAGTAAACAAAAGTCATGTAAAGGTTTTAACAATTTTTAAATTAAATTTACTTTTTATTTATTTATTTATTGTACTTCAAGTTCTGGGGTACATGCGCAGAACGTGCAGTTTTGTTACGTATGTATACACGTGCTGTGGTGGTTTGCTACACCAATCAACTCGTCATCCACATTAGGTATTTCTTTTAATGCTATACCTCCCATAGCTCCCCATCCCCTGAAAGCCCCCGGTGTGTGATGTTCCCCTCCCTGTGTCCATGTGTTCTCATTGTTCAACTCCCACTTATGAGTGAGAAAATGTGGTTTGGTTTTCTGTTCTTTCGTTAGTTTGCTAAGAATAATGGTTTCCAGCTACATCCATGTTCCTGCAAAGGACATGAACTCATTCCTTATTTTTTATTTTATTTATTTATTTACCTTTTTGAGATGGAGTCTTGCTCTGTCACCAGGCTGGAGTGCAGTGGCACAATCTCGGATCACTGCAACCTCCGCCTCCTGGGTTCAAGCGGTCTCCTGCCTCAGTCTCCCAAGTAGCAGGGACAACAAGCATGCACCACCACATCCAGCTAATTTTTTGTATTTTTAGTAGAGATGGGGTTTCCCATGTTGACCAGGATGATCTCGATGTCATGACCTTGTGATCTGCCCGCCTCGGCCTCCCAAATTGCTGGGATGACTTGAGTTCATCCTTTTTTATGACTGCGTAGTATTCCATGGTGTATATGAGCCTCATTTTCTTTATACAATCTATCATTGATGGGCATTTGAGTTGGTTTCAAGTCTTTGTTATTCTGGATACTGCTGCAATAAACATATGTGCATATGGGTCTTTATAGTAGAATGATTTATAATCCTTTGGGTATGTACCCAATAATGGCATTACCCAGTAGGTCAAATGTATTTCTAGTTCTAGAACCTTGAGGAATCGCCACACCGTCTTCTACAATGGTTGAACTAATTTACACTCCCACCAACAGTGTAAAAGCGTTCCTTTTTCTCCACATCCTCTCCAGCATCTCTTGTTTCCTTACTTTTTAATGATCACCATTCTAACTGGCATGAAATGGTGTCTCATTCTGGTTTTGATTTGCATTTCTCCAACGACTAGTGACGATGGGCTTTTTTTCATAGATTTATTGGCCGCATTAATGTCTTCTTTTGAAAAGTGTCTGTTCATATCCTTTGTCCACTTTTTGATGGAGATTTTTTTTTTCTTGTAAATTTGTTTAAGTTCCTTGTAGATTCTGGATATTAGCCCTTTTTCAGATGAATAGATTGCAAAAATTTCCTCCCATTCTGTAGGTTGCCTATTCACTCCGATGATAGTTTTTAACAAGTTTTTAAGTCAAATTTACTTTTTAGAGTGGTTTCTTTGTTAGCAATATGGAGAATTGTGAGACGGATGGCATTAGTTGATAAAAATTGTAATCAGTAAGAAGTCAGTGCCCAGAAAAGATGACAAACATAGAGGAGTAGATACTAAATAATAAAATTTTAAAATACTTACTAGACATTAGGAATAGAGTGAGAGAGTAGCACATTGAATTTAGTTAATGGAGGAGTATTTTGATCTAAATATGCTGGAATAATATTCTGCCTTTGAAAATCTTCTTCCCCCGGTGGAATTTCCCCTTGAACTAGAGATAGGTGTGAGGAGAGAATTGGCTGGTTTCGTAATATGAAGGCAAGTAGCGGGCAAGTCACGTGAGACCTGAATTTATTAAATGTTTTTTTCCAGTATCAATTAGCCAGGCTCATTGAGCATAATGATATCATGTACTGATAAATTATGAAAATTAGTTGTGGCTATTTCAAAATAGGAAGGTAAGTATTTTTCAACAGCTATACAAACACTATAAAAATTAAGAGGTTTTTGTCCAATGTTAAATAACACAGTCTTCTGATTACTATAGTATGTTTCTTCCTATTTCTTTCTAATAATATGCTTTGTGAAGGAATGCCACAATTGTGGTTTCAATATACAGTCATTTTTAAAATGCCAATCCAAATTTGACAAAACACATAAGAAGTGTTTCTTTCATAAAAACAAACACTGCAGACAGAAGGTTTAAAATGAGAAACACTCCTAAATTTTGATTCATTATCAAGTAAACTGAAAAAAAGAACATTCACAATTTTGCAAATTATCAAACTTTATTTTTAATTTAAATTATAAATTAATTTCTTCCAAACTTAAAGGCAGTTTGAGGCATGAGGAAATTCTTATGAATATTTTGAATTTTGCCAATCATAAGGCACAACTAGACTCTTAAATATTAGTACATAAGCTATCTGCTGATTTCGCTTTTGTTACATCTTGAAATCGTTAAGGGATATTCTAAAATGAGTTCCTACTATGCCTTGAATGCAAGTAACCTTCAAAATACTCACTTGCTTATGAGTGTAAAAGGATATACATTGCTTTGCTGTATTCATGAAATTTAGCATGTGATGAGAATTGCCTATTCAATATGTATCTATCTATAGGCAAATTTTAGAAAAAGCAGAGGACGTCTTTATTGATCATTCCTTCATTATTACTGAATACATAATTTCTTAGTTACATAAGCCAAGTAACAAGAGAAGAATATCATGCCATGATATCCAATTTAAATAGAAATTATATCCATTCTTTAATTTAAGATCCTGTTTATCTAGGTATTACTTTGTATTACAAAATTTAGATACGCAGGTTAACTCTCATTGAAGGCATACAGACTAGCTCCCACCCTGAAGCCCCAGAGAAGGCAGGAACCATTTGTGAAGTCTACAATTGTCACCTCCAATCCCCAGGAATAGGTTTTATCACAGAATTCATTTTCACTGTCTTTTCAAGGATATGAGATTGCCTGAACTGCTGGCTGCAGAAATCTCAGTAATTTTTTTTCACACACTAGCCCTGCAAAATTTGCCCCCTATATGGAAAAAAGTCTCTAGAAATAAAGGGGAAGCAAGAATTTCTAACTCTCAAGAAGAAAATCATTTGTTTTAATTGTGTCTTGGTTTGTGCTATCATAGAAATCATCTCTATTGCTATATGATATGTACACAATAAATAGGTTTTCAGAATGATTAAACACCTTAGCCTCACTTCAACTATTGTTTTCAAAAGCCATTTATTCTGGGCATAGGAGAAAATCATGGCAAATATTTATGAAATCATTTGAAACTAGTGTTATTTCTATGAGTACCTTCAGTATTCTCATTTTTCCTAAAGAGAGTGCATTTTATGTTTGCAAAGTAATAATTAAAAGACAGTTCATGCCTTTACAAAGTATTTATTAATATCATAAATGTTTCTGATTTCCTACAGAAGTTATAGCCTGAGTATTTACTTTTCCATCTTTTTATCCTCAAAAAATTAGAATCCAGCAGCATTTTAATAAAAATGACAGAAAAGATAATTCACTTTAGAGGAGAATGTAGTAGAGTCAGTTGTACTACAATAAAGATACTCCAAAGTGCAAATCTAGAAAGTATTATGGTCCATCATCTATGGATAGCAAAGATGTTTATCTAATTTTATAAACTTGGCATACTTAAAAACATAATGCATTATTATCCTCAGTAGAGAAATTTATAATGAAGTCATTCTTAAAAAACATCACTTTTTATGATTAATTACCTGAAGATTTACTAACTGAATGAAAATTATAATTTTCTTCTCTTTGTCACTATGTCTTCATTTATATTTTGATAAGTATAGGATAAGTATGCGCTTCAGTAAAAACAAAATTTCAAATTGCAGTGGCTTAACACAATAGAGATTAATTTGTGGATTATGTTTCTTATTCATATATTTTGGATGGAGGCTCTGCTCCACACAGACCCACAGAGCCCTAGACTGACATAAGCTTCACCTTCTTATACCTGTAGAATCTGCAACAACTGGAACTATATATTAGAAGAGATAACTGAAAAGGTATGTGCTAGATTATTTTTACTTTGGCTAGTAAGTTATAAACATTATTTCCGTGCCTAACTCCTTGTCAAAATTTAACACATTATGACCTTCAGCTAGTCACGTAAGTGTTAGAAGATACGGGTGAGCTTGTGAATATTTGTGGACCATTCTATTACTCACACACAAACATTGAAAAGAAAGAGGGGCTACATGTAGCAGGTCCCCCCAGTTATAACACTTTGTGATCTTATATTTTCATATGCTGTTGCTACCCTTATTTGCTTATGAGCCCAATACATTCTGCCGCAGGTCCTTAGGTTTTGCATGTATGTCTACATTCATTCAGGAGCAGTTTGCTTGAATCACACCCATCTATCCGCACAGATTCTTCCATTCGCAAATCCACATGAACCATTCTCAACCGGATTTCTCAGAAACATGGATTTGTGTGATTCTCTTCCACTGTGCTATCTCTCTCCTTAGAATAAAATGCCTTAAGTTTTCGACAATATTACGTCACTGAATTGTAACAATAAAAAGTGTTTATGGTAAAAATTAGACAATAACTTTATTGGCATGTGACTGTACAAAGACCAATGTTCTTTTCTTGACTCTATTTATACTTCATAAAATGTTGCTGGAATATAAAGTAGAAGGCTCTGTGTGACTAATAAACTTGTTTTTCTTGAGTGGGAGATTGAAATATTCCCATACTCTACCTTTAATTTGCTTCACAGTAAATGTTAATAGTGAGCAGGTCAAATAAATTGTGTTTAATTTTTGTATTGCCAGCCAGTGTTAATTTCTTTCTTTTCCCAATAAATCAATCGACTTACCTGTATTTTAGGATAATTTGCATGAAAAGATAATTCTTCTTTTCCAGAAGTAAAATGATCTCCCTAGATATACAGCAAAGCATTACCATAAGTAGTCATATTTTCATTATTATTCAAAGTATAGTTGGAAAGATCTTTGTTCTTCTGAGCAGTTACTTACACTGCCCTTCCCATTATAGTGGTTCTGCTCTGATCCCACAGAGCATGACCCATTAGAAATAGTAACTTACTTCCAAGATGTGACGCACAATTAGCTTCTTAACATTAAGGAAGTTTGTAAAAAAAAGTGAAATTTCAATGGTATGTAAAAATAACATTAATTCTTACAGCAAGTCTTTTCTTTAAACTTTGTAATAATGTTTTTCCTTTCAAATATGACTTTATCTGCACATTTTTAAAACAATAAAAGTGGCTAATCATTAATTTTATAAAGAGAATTTTATCCTATGACCACACACATTAAATATCATTTTATATTTAATTAAATCATTAGAAATTATATTATGTAAAAATTTGTTATATCTTTATTGCGACCAAAGTGACCAAGATTTCTGGCCAGGCAAATTAACTCATCTTCAAGTAAATGTGATTTACCATCATACAGTTTTAGAAAGCTCAAGAGAAGATTATTTTAATTACATTGATTTGATGATATTCTGGAGATGCTTTCCTAAAATCTATGCTTATGTTACATTTGAATATTCTAAAATAAAGTATTAAATGCAAAGTTAACACACTTATATGTTTAAAAAAATGATAAAAAAAGAAAAAATTATAAAAACTTTTCAACTCTTGAACTCACTCAGAGTAAAATTTAATAAGGCAGTAAGACTAACACCAGTAGTAGACTCAACAGGAAGTATTTCTTGTATTAAAAAAATACTCCTCTGTATATGGCATATTCCCATGAACTGTAATTATGGTGTTATAATAGTGGTTTTGATTCTTTGGGGACCAATTTGTAAAGAATTTTTTTCTTTTAGAGCCAATAGAAAACCCATGGACAATTAATTTAAGTCCTATTTCTACCTAGGCATGCATGAATAAAAATTAGGTAATTTAATGTGAATCTCATTGTTAGCATACCAAAAGCTCATAAGAATAGGCTTAAAATTTTTCCTACTTACAGGTGCATTGAACTAAACATCTATTTTAATTGCTTTATGTGTTCTCACTTGTACCGTGGTTAGTGAGCTTTAAAAAATAAAGCATTTTCTTCCCTAATGGGTAGACTTTAAACAAAGTGTTTCATAGGCTATAAATCAGGTATATATTTCAACTGTATTTTTAGAGACACTTAATCATATTATTTAATCAAAAATTATTGGTGAAAGATCAGCAAAAGTGTTCTAAAAGCACAAACACTGAAACAGAAGTTAAACTCTCTGAGGTAGTACCCTGGTTAACACATCTGAAGGCTTGGTTTTCATGCTGTGAGGCTTTATCATATATAAAACCACATAATCAACTAATTTCTGGACACTGAAGTCTATTCATAGAGATGATCAAAATTAGAAACAACTATAGGTTAACTTAAGACAGATTTTGTTGTTTTTTTTCATCACCTACATTTCCAGATATAAAATAGAAATTCTCAATTATGACAGAGTAATGGTGAAGCTGTTTCTAAAACTCTTTTTAAAGATGGTCTTTGTTTTAATTACAGGCATTAATCTCTTTTCTTTCCTACTTGAAGTTATAAACTTCATGACATCCTTATAGTATTTAGTAGAATTCTTTTATTAGAAACTGGCAACTTATGATTCCTTCCAGCTGATGACATAGTTTTTGATACCTGTAGGAAATAGTCATTTCAAATGATGATCCTGTCAACCCATTCTATTCTGTAATTCATAAAAAATAGTGCTCTGTGTGCTTTACTTCTAGAAAGCTTGACTCCAAAGTTTTATTTTTAGCTATATACATTGGCAGCCAGACATTTTTATGAAGAGGCATCCACCATAATTATTTCATACCAAGTATAGTCCAACCAGTGCTCATGAATGCAGTTATCATTATTCTTACCCAACAATCCTGGCATTGTTATTCTTCACTGAATAAACTGGAAATGCAGATGGATAATCTGGAACTATTCCATGCGAATACTTTTAAAAATCACAATTATTATGAAGCATACATTTGTAAGGTACATTTTATAGTTTTAATAAATAGGGTTGTGATGATTAACTGTATCATTTACTAAATCAGATGTGGTATCAGAAGATCATTTATATAAATAAGATTTATATAACTCTGCTGCTATAAGGCTGTATTTGAAGTCGAGGTTGCTCTCTTTATTACGGTATTGAAAAGCAAAATGAGTTTGATTCTGGAGAAACAAAATGCTTTGAATCCAGTAGTTCAAGAGCCACATTTAAGTCTATTTCTTTAGAAAAATGTTCACTGCTGTGGGAAAATATTAGTCTAGCTTTTAAAGATACATGGAAGTTCTCATATTTCAATGTAATCTTTTGGTGCTTTAGTAGTGATAACTATCTTTTTCTTCCTAATGGTTTTCTCTAGTCAGATGCCTTATTCCACTTGTATCTCTTCCTCTTTATTTTCCTGCTAGATCATTGAAAATGTGATGGGTTAGTTTGCTTTCTATAAATGCAGCCCCATGGACTGATTACATAGCAATGGAAATATACCCCAAAAGTGGGCACTGCTGGATGGCACAAAATCCTTCAAATACATATACGTCGTTTCCTGAGAAATGCATACGCAATTTCTGAGAATTCCAGAGACCATATGTGGTACTCTTACTACTTTTATTGCTACTCAGTACATTACATATATCAGTAATGTAGTTACAACTCAGTGATATTTTTTGTACTATACCTATCACCATACCATTATTTTCTGTTTGTTACTTAATATAGTTTGAATATTTGTCCCTTCCAAATCACATGTTGGAAAGTAATGTAATGAAATACAATCCCCTATGTTGGAGGATGGGCCAGGTAGGGGATGATTTGCTCATAGGAGGCAGATCCTTCATGAATTGCTTGGTGTCATTCTTGTGGGATTGATGCAATTCTTGAGAACTGCAGATTCATTTCTAAAAGAGAAGTAAGGCTTCCATGAGATCTCTACCCCAAAGTCACTGGAAAGAAACAAAGTAATCAACAGATTTAGATTCAGATAACATCCTAGATATTTGAACTATGAGAAGAGAAATTTAAAATAACTATGTGAATGTATTAAAAATGAGTTGAAAAAATTATATAAAATGTGTAAGCAAAAGAAAAATTGCAACACAGTAATGGAAAATATAAGAAATATTAGAGGAAACTCTTTAGACAGAAGAATATTGATATCAAACAGACATGTGAATCTACTCAAGGAAATAAAGGTCTTCATAAGTGGCTAAAAAGAAGATAAATATAAAAGACAGTTTTGTCTATGGTTATAAAATATTATATAAATATTAAAAGGTTATATAAGGTTTTTATCTTACTAAAGAAAAATATGGTAGCAATGTATTTCAAGTTTACACATTTTTTTTTATTTATTTTTTTTTTTTTTGAGACGGAGTCTCGCTCTGTCGCCCAGGCTGGAGTGAGTGGCGCGATCTCAGCTCAATGCAAGCTCCACCTCCCGGGTTCCCGCCATTCTCCTGCCTCAGCCTCCCGAGTAGCTGGGACCACAGGCGCCGCCACCTCGCCCGTCTCGTTTGTTGTATTTTTTATCCGCCCGTCTCGGCCTCCCAAAATGCTGGGATTACAGGCTTGAGCCACCGCGTCCGGCCTACAAAATTAATCAAAAGAAAATATATGGCAAACTAGTACAAAAGATGGGAGAGAAGAATTGCATACATATTAATCAAAAGTCATTCCTCTATATATGTAGTGGTAGTAGTATATGCCTATTTGAAAACAGACGGTGATTAAATTTGTATGTTACAAATTCTAGGAAAATTGATGTACTTTAAAATTGTTATAAATACTATAACAATTGCTGAGATAAAATGGAATTTTAGAAGAAAATTAGCTCAAAATGAAGCAGAAAAAGTGGTAAAATAGCAACAATAAAACCCTAAAAAAATGGGCAGAAAAAAAAGAAAACAATCAACAAGATTTAACTCTTCCTTCAAACATTTAAATAATTGAATTAAATATAATTGGTATAAACAAATAAATTAAAATAGAGTTTGTCAAATTGAAAAATAGAGAAATGACCCAACCGTGGGCTATTTACAAGAACCTATTTTAAGTACAAGTAGGGCTGGGCAAACTAAGGCCTGGTGGCTAGAACTCTCCCATCATCTGTTGTTCCATTGCTCATGAACAAATATAGTTTGTAGATATATCTTAAATGGCTAAAAATAATTTAAAATAATAATATTGTGTTATATGTGAAAATTATACAAACTACAAATTCCAGTGATCAAAAATATCTTCCTAAGAACACAACCATGTTCATTAATTAATGTATTGTCTATGGCTACATTTGTATTACGAAAGCAGCGTTAAATCCTGTGACAGAGACCATATGTGGTACTCTTATTATTTTGTATTGCTGATCTGCACATTACATATATCAGTAATGTAGTTATAACTCAGAGATGTTATTGTACTATGCATATCACCATACCATTATTTTCTGTTTGTTACTTACTGTAGTTTGCGTATTTGTCCCTTCCAAATCTCATGTTGAAATGTAATGTAAAGTAATGAAATATAATCCCCTATGTTGGAGAATGGGCCTGGTAGGAGAAGTGTTGGTCACAGGAGGCAGATCCTTCATGAATTACTTGTTGCCATTCCTGTGGGATTGAATGAGTTCTCATGAGATCTGGTTGTTACAAAGTGTCTGAAACCTCTCATCCCCCTCTGTTCCTCTCTTGCCATATGACATGCTTTCTCCCTCTTCTCTTTCAGTCATGAGTAACTTTTGGAAACCCTCACGAGAAATAGGTTCTGATGCCATGCCCCTTGTAGAGGCTGCACATCTGTAAGCCAAATAAACCTCTTAATTTGATAAATTACCCTATATCAGATATTCCTCTATAGAAACACATATTGACTAAAATATTAGTAATTTATAATTATCATGTCATAAAAAGGGGGAGAGAGTGAGAGAGAGAGAGAAATGGATTATGAATGTCACATTCTTACGGCCAATAAGAGTGTGTACTGTTTTATCATTGAATTCTATCACAAAACTTTGTGTTCATTATGAAATATCACTGCATCTGTACTAAAAGAATACAACATACGTTGATATTACCAGACTAAGCATTCTTCACTGTATTCTCAACTAACAGGAAAACACCAGTTGAAGTATTATAAGAGTAAAAATGAAATATCTAAGAATTTCTTCAAAAAAATTAAAAAGGAAATGTAACCAAAACAGTATTCTAAGTGCCTGAGCTGTTAGCCACGTCAGGAAAAGTCACCATGGTAGCTTAGAAAAGCCAATGAAATGTGTCAGAGAAAATAAATCTTTTTAAAGACTATAAGCCTTCCAATGAGAGCCACTGCAGGATTCTTTTTTTAGAATATTGGGGGCAATATCAATAATCTGCTAAAATTGAGGTAAACAATTTCAAGTTGTTTGCATTGGCTTTTAATAAACTGGCAAATATTTCTGAAACTTCTCAATTGTTGTATATCCAGAGTTAATCCAAAGTTAAAAGCAAATTAGAAATGAACTTCTATGAATAATCTGGGAACAACTACAGAAAAAAATATTTTCAAAGTAGCTGAGAAAGCACTAATTCATTACAACCTAGAGTGGGATCTACCAAGATGTGTTAATATGTATGGGGACCAAAAAATATTTTCGTTAAGCAAATTTGCAAAGCTCATTCAAATGTAAGCCTTGATTATTCAGTGTATTATTCATCAGCGAGTGCTTTGCAGAAATATTTCAATATATTATCTCTAATTATAATAGAACAAGATATGTTAATGACGAATTTCATTTGTTCTCATGTAGTTAACCATCATCAGCTACAGAAATGTTTCTAGAAAACAGAAGATAAATATTCTGACTTGCCCTACCACATAGCATTTTGCTGCTTAGAAATATTAAAATTTTATGATGACTTAATGCTTTTAATCTGAATGAAAAAAACGACCTCAACTATTATTACAGAATACTAAATTGCCTAGTAAATTAGCTTTTTGTAAAGATGTGATGATGTTTCTGAATAAATTTGACCAATAATACAAAAAACAATTATTTTATTTAAAAGTCATACCACAATAGTCATTTAAAAGACGATGTTGTTTGAATTAGAAGTAACATTATGTTTGTTTATGCATTTCTTGTGCAGTAAAAGTATGAAACAATAAGACCTATAGTGTAAACTTTATAGCAAACATTCAAGCAACAAAAGTTACGTCTAAGTGAACAAGAAAAAATTTGAACATTAAAAGTGTATTCAATTAATCCTAAAAAGCAGAAGAAGATTTAAAAAAACAAGGAATTGGCAAACAAAAACATGATGATAGATTCATATCTAACCTTACAAAACTCACATTAATATAAATAGCATTAATTCCAGAATTAAAAAGCATACATTTTCAAAAAAGATTTAAATAGCAAGACTAAATTATATGCTGCCAAAACCAAATACTTTAAATATAAAGATAGAAAGTAGAAGAATGGAAAGACATATGTTGTGATAAAACAAATAAAAAGAAATCTGGACCCATTGGAACAGAAAAGAAGGCCCATAAATAAATTCAAACATATATATGGTCAACAAATTTTCCACAAAGGCATATCAAGACATAATAGGGAAAGCTTAGGATCTTCAATAAATTGTATTGAGAAAAAATGCATATTCACATTAAAAAAAATTAGATTCTTATTTTACTATCTTACACCATACTCAAAAAAAAACTCAAAATGAATTCAACATCTAAACCGAAGATATGAAACCATAAAAATCTTAGAAAAAATCATAAAAGAAAAGGTTTTTGACATTGGCCTTGGCAATAATGTTTTGAATATTGTATCAAAACTCAGGCTACAAATACAAAAAAAAGCAAGTGGGACTATGTCAGTCTACAATAACAAATCTACAAAATGCAAAGCAAACAGTCAACTAAATGAAAAGGCCATCAGTAGATTAGAAGAAAAATGGGCAAACCATATGTATGATAAGGAGTTACTACCCAGAATTTATAAAGAACTCATATGACCCCAAAGCAAAAAATGAGCAAAGGCACATAAATAGTTGTATTTCCAAAAAGGACCTTAAAATCACCAACATGTATATATGAAAATATGTACAGTATCACTAATCATCAGTGAAATGAAAATCAAAACTATGTAAAACCGCTTCACACCCATTAAAATAGCTATCATCAGAAAAACAAGAGTTAAAAAGTGTTGGCAAAGGTGTGGAGAAAAGGAAAGCCTTGTTCACTGCTGGTGGGAGTCTAAGTTGGGCCATTATCAAGACAGTATGGAAGGGAAGGTCTTTTAAAGATTAGCCGGGCGCGGTGGCTCATGCCTGTAATCCCAGCACTTTGGGAGGCCAAGACCGGCGGATCAAAAGGTCAGGAGATCGAGACCATCCTGGCTAACATGGTGAAACCCCGTCTCTACTAAAAATACAAAAATTAGCCGGGCATGGTGGCGGCGTCTGTAGTCCCAGCTCCTCGGGAGGCTGAGGCAGGAGAATGGCGGGAACCCGGGGGGCGGAGCTTGCAGTGAGCCAAGATGGCGCCACTCACTGCAGCCTGGGCGACAGAGCGAGACTCCGTCTCAAAAAAAAAAAAAAAAAAAGATTAAAAATGGAAATACCATAAAATCCAGCAATCCTTCTGGGTATATATCCAAAATAAATAAAATTATTGCCTTGTAAATAATTCTGCACTCTGATGTTCTTGGCAGTCTTATTCACAACAGCCAAAACAGAAAAACAACCAAAATGTCCACCTATAGATGAATGAAGAAAATGATGAAACTGAAATATGCACAAACACACACATACACACGCACACATATAAGACAAGAAAAAAAAACAATTTTATATGTCAAAATTACACTATAATAGTAATTTAGAATATAGTGTTTGAATTACAAATAATATCAAGCATTTTCATGCATCTCGTACTGAAATATTTAAAACAATGAAGTCTATACTGTAAACATTATACCGAGCACTCAAATAACAAAAATTATGACTAAGTGAACAAGAAATAAAATTAAAACATTAAAAAGTATTATATTCATCATATATATGTAACTATATAAATATATAATATGTCTATATAAGCCATCTGTATTAATTAGGGTTCCCCAGAGGGACAGAACTAATAGGATGTATGTATATATGGAAAGGAGTTTATTAGAAAGAATTGGCTCACGTGATCACAAAGTGAAGTTCCATCATAGACAGTCCATCTGCAAGCTGAGGGAGAAAGAAGCCAGAAGTGGCTCAGTCTGAATCCAAAAGCCTCAAAAGTAGGGAAGTCCACAGTGCAGCCTTCAGTCTGTGGCTAAAAGCGCAAGACCCCCCAACCACACCCCAGCAAACCACTGGTGTACGTCCAAGAGTCCAAAGGCCAAAGAACTCGGAGTTTGACATCCAAGAGCAGGAAGAATGGAAGGAAGCATCCAGCACAGGGAAAAGATAAAAACCAGAGGATTCAGCAAGCCGACTTAACTCCTACCTTCTTCCACTCGCTTTGTCCTACCACTGGCAATCGACTGGATTGTACCCATCCATAAGCGGGTGGATCTATCTCTCCAAGTCCACTGACTCAAATGTTAACCTCTTCTGGCAACAACCTCACAGACACACTCAGAAACAATACTTTACCAGCTATCTAGGCATCCTTTTTTGGGAGAAAAGCTGAGTGTTGGGAGAGAAGCTGAGGCAGGGCTTGCATGTTTGATATAATGTAAAAGAGTCTTGGAACATGTCAGGGGTCCAGGGTCTAAAACCCCTCATGGACTTTGGAACACCAAGCTGTGTGCTAAAGCGTGGAAGGCTACCCTGACACACCATAATATAAGCCCAGGGCGTAAAACCCCTTGTGAGTTGGATAGCATCCAGGGCCTGTGGCTTTGGAATACACTTGCTGTCTCCTTGCTCCTTGCTCTCCCAGGATCGATTGTATCTTGAGTTAAAAGAACCTGCTGTCCATTATCTCAAGTAGCAGAGTGTATGCTAAACCATCACAGCTGTAAATCATGTGCTTAATGCAACACGCCCTTTCGACGCCCACATTCTCACTGCCTATTTCTTTGTTTGATCACCAATAAAGCGTCTGGGCTTCCAGAGCTGGGGACGTTCGCAGCCTCCATACTTAGCGATGGCCCCCGGTCCCATTTTCTCTCTCAAACTGTCTTTTTTCATTCCTTTGACTCCACAGGACTTCGTCCACCCCACAACCTGGTGTGGGGTCCAATCACCCCAACATCTTTCAATCCAATCAAGTTGACACTTAATATTAACCATCACACTATTCTTAAAAAAGAGGAAATTCTGCCATTTGACACGTCATGAATAAACCAGGAAGACATTATGCTAAATGAAATCAGCCAGACACAGGAAGAAAAATATTACATTTTTTAAAAAAAGTAAAATATAAAGAGATAGAAAATAAAACAGCAGTTACCATGGGCATGGTAGGAGAGCAGCAAGAAATGAGAAATGTAAGTCAAACAGTATGAAACAGTAGATATGCTGGATAAGCAAGTCTAGAGATATAAGCTACAACATGAGGACTATAGTTAATAATAATGTAGTGTACTTGGGATTTTGACTAAATGAATAGATTATAGCTACTGTTGCCATAAACACTTACAAAAATATGTAGAAAAAGTGCAATGTTGTATGTGTTAAATTGCTTCACTATAGTAATTATTTCACTATTTGAATATCATAATATCTGGTATACTTTATACACAATAAAATTTATTTTTAAGTAATACTTTATAAAGAAATCTGGAGTTATATTAATATCACCATAAGTAGATTTCAGATGAAATGAAATTACGAGGGATAAATAAGATCATTTTATGATAGACAAAGTAGTCCATTTATTGAACAGACATACAAAATTCTTAACTTTTATACAACTAATGACAGTTTAAAATTAAAAGAAACAGAAACTGATAGAATTGCAAAAAAAAGAAGTGCACAATGGACATAGAGAGTGGAAACTTGTAAGGGTAGGAGTCTAGGAGGAGAGTAAGGGATGAAAAATTAGTTAATAGGTACAATATACACTGTTCAGGTGATGCTTACACTAAAAGCCCAGCGTTTATCAATAAGCAATAGATACTTGTAACAAAACTGCACTCATAGCCCTTAAATTTATATAAATGAAAAGAAAATCAGTAAGCATACCAAAGATTCAAACAACTTGACCTAATTGATAATTGCAGAAGATACCATGCAAAACCAAGAGTTCATACTATTTTCAAGTGTACACAGTATAATTATAGGGATGGATCATATCATAAACTATAAAATAAGTCTTTATATGTTTAAAATAACAAATTTTCCAAACCATTTTCTCACAATGATGAAATTAAACTTGGAATAAATAACAGAAATATCTCCGTGAACTACAGAAATATTTGAAAACTAAATCCACATTGCAAAATAACTGAGTGGTCAAAAAGAAAACTCCAAAAGCAATTAGAAAATATTTTGAACTGAATAAAAATTCACTTTTGTAAGCTTTTATTGATTCTACTAGAGCAGTAATTAGGGGAAGAATTCATAATATTATAGTATTCATAATTTATAATTTATAATAATTAATAATATAAAGTATTCATAATACTTCTGTGTTAGCTTTATTTATTTGTTTGTTTGTTTGTTTATTATTATTATTATTATTTTTGAGACAGAGTCTTGCTCTGTTGCCCCAGCTGGAGTTCAGTGGTGCGATCTTGGCTCACTGTAAGCTCCACCTACTGAGTTCACACCATTCTCCTGCCTCAGCCTCCCATAGGTGGGACTACAGGCGCCCGCCACCATGCCCGGCTAATTTTTTTTGTAATTTTAGTAGAGACGGGTTTTCACTGTGTTAGCCAGAATGGTCTTGATCTCCTGACCTCGTGATCTGCCTGCCTCGGCCTCCCAAAGTGCTGGGAGTACACACGTGAGCCACCACGTCCGGCCGATTTATTTATTATTCAAGGCATTTATATGTCAAAAATCACACTGTACCTCATAAATATATACAATAAAAAGTGCTACCTCCTCACCATATTGAAAAGGAATATGTAATAGAAAGGACTTCTTGTTCTAAAATTGTAATATAGAAGCAAACTGTCTTCACTCCTTCCCACAGAAATCCAAAATCAAATGAGCAATGTTGACATTATCACCAGCAATATCCTAGAAGTTAAATACTCAAATATGAGGAGACAATTCCTATGGCACAGAGAAGTAAAAAACCTAACAGATGCTAAGAGAATTGGACTACCATATCCATGACACCTCTCTTCCAAGTTTGCCCATCACCATGAGTGCAGAAAGTTTTCCTCTGAGTCACAGTTTCTAACTTAATAAGGTAATACTAAGTTGGAAAAATATTTTCCCTACCATCTTGGGTTGCCTGGTAGGACACGTATCTCTACCTCAACCCATGGAAAGCACTCGGGGTATCTGAAGAAAGGAATAATCCCAAAGACAGCCAGAAAAAAAGGAGGCACGGGAGACAATCAGCCCCAGACCTGGAAACTCTGCTCTGTAATTTAGCCAAAGGAGACATCAAATTGAAGTGGCGGTTCCATAGCATCATGCTAAAGGAGGTTTGTTTCACAGGTTTCCTGAACATGGACCCCTAGACAGCCTTCTCATACTACCAAGATATTCTCTTTGATACATCTTCCATTGAAGGACAAGTGGCACTCTGATTGTTGCCTAGAACCTAGGCAAACTGGGGCTTATTGTGTCATCTAGTGCTGAAAAGGAAGGAGTGACCTAATGACAAAAAAAAAAAATGGAAAATCATAAGGTAAATTCTAAATAATCTCTAAGCAAATACATTCAATTACAGAAATGGAACAAGACAGGTGTTAAAGGAAACTAAATAAGGTATGAGAAGGACTCCGTTCTTCTGTATTTGAGTCCTTGTAGACGAACTGTAACCTAACTTAATAGGTAAGCCATACTTCAACCAGTTATACAATGCTGAGTGTTCAGACTGTGTTTAAATGTGGTAAATACCAATCTGAAGCCAATTCAGCTGTTTCTGTACTTCACCTCCAATTTCTGTATGTCCTTTCCCTTTTTTGGTCTGTAAATTTATTCTGACCATGAGGCATCCCTGGAGGTTCTCTAAATCTGTTGTGATTCTGGGGCTGCACGATTCTTGAATCATTCATTGCTAAATTAAATTTCTTTAAAGTTAATTTGGTTAAACTTTTTATTTTAACAGATGGTATCAGAAGTGGGATTATAACGGGTAATTGGAACTACTAAAAAAAAGTTGTACATGCAAGGTGTGTGAAGAGAGTGAAATGTGCTTTTGGTAAAAGATTATAAGAAGGCATAGGAAGGCAAATTTTTGCCTAAGGGGTTAAAGGATTTTTACATTAGATAAGATAAAGCTAAATGTTTGAGCAAGTTGTGGAAGGTTTGTAAAAATTAATCTTGTAAAAGAAATTCTGTGTGTCAACATATAGGCTAAATTTAAAGGAGTATTATTTGTTATTTTGTAAATTAAACATTGAAATAAAAAACAACAGGGTTTTCTTAAAGCACTAATCTGATCCTTCACAAAAATTGTAAAAGGTTTATAAGTACCTCACCTCATGGTCAGACTAGTTAAGCATAATATCAAGTGTTTTAAACCTTTAACATATTTGATAGGCTTCCCCAAATAAATTTCAGCTTCAAAATTGTCTTTTCTGATCTCCAACTTTGAGATGCCACAGAAGGCCGCTGAAGCATTCAGAAGAGAGGTAAACAGGATTATTTGACATGTTTAGTTACAAGGGAAGCATTGTCAAAATAAAAAAAAAAACTTAATCTTTTTCAGGTTATATTTTAGTGAATTATATTAATATATGTTCCAAAACTGTATGGATTTTTCTAAAATTCTAATATGTCTGAGTATATTCTATCAATCATAATTATGGTTATTGTGTTATTAGAGACCACAGAAATAAACAAATTTCCTTGCCAATTGCATCTTTATGACACATAAAATCATTTCCATAGTTAATTACTTAATGTTAATACAGTTTCTGAAAACTTAACAAGCACGCACAATCCTAGAATATGGTGTCTTTTAGGATATTCAGGAAAGGATGGAAAGGACTCTAAAAATCTCTTTTGAATACAGGTTTCTAGTAATTTAAAATCACATCCTTTGAACTGGAACTTCAATGCAAAGACTGACTGGTTTATAAAACTGCTAACTCAAGTAGAACAAAAATTAATTAAATACCAATAAAATACTTTTCCAGATTTTCATGTTAAATCATCTGATACTGAAATTGTTTACATATACAATTTGAATTAACTCCATGGTATATGTCAAATTACCTGTGATAACCCATAAATTATCAGTGCTATGCACCTAAATTGGAGAAACAATTGGTATGCAAGAAGGCATAAGTCCAACGTTAAATATGGACTTATGGAGGACCAGGACAGCCACCTTGTCTTTCATGAGTACTTAAAGCTTCTGTTACTAAAGATTCTGCATGTTCCACGACTTATCATGGAAAAGATAAAATGATCCACATTAAGTATATATTGGTGTGGTGATTTATAAATTGCTGAAATAGTTTGTAACCAATGTTTGGTTTGTTAAATCCATATTCCTGGGAAAACAATCAGTTTCAGGTACGTTTGGCTATGTGATGGTCCATTTAAACATTTACAAAGGGATTTCATTCAATTGTCATTTTCAATGCATGTTTTCTGATTGTACAAAAGCTCTCTCATGCAAGATGGCTGATGTTATAACAGTGCTTATAACAGTGCTTACAGCATTATATAACAGTGTTATATAATGCATTTTCATCAGATAAAGAAAGGTTTTTATGGTTCACTGAAGATAGTCAACCCCTTCACAATCTAGAACCCCAAGACTGGATCTTCTGAGAACATCAAAGAAAGACTGTCTTTGCCATTCACACTGCAACAAAACTTCAGGATCTTGAACCTTCGGTTCATAATCTCATAACTGAGAGGGGTCCCTCCACACTCCTGGAACTATACACACATTGAAATCCTAAAGGCAAAGCTAACCAAGAAAGTCTCTTCCAAGATGATGGTGTCCTCTACATAAACAACTTTTCGTAAGACTTGATCAAGACTTCTACTGTCATCTGAATCTTATCTTTGAATATATTTTCCTTGTGTGTAACTCTATGAACAGTAGAAATAAAAGAGGGTCTGTTGTATGCAATTATGGAGCATACTTCTGTTTGTGAAGGATTTTGAAGCCAGCATTTTACATGGAAGAACTTACACTTTGAAAGATACAAGATTAAGTCCCAATGTATGTGAGAAACTTTAATGGTACATAGGTTGCCTCATAATCAGTCAGAAACAGAATACTGATTCACTCCTCTTAACCCACATCATGGGTTAAAGAAAACATTGCCAGGAAGCCTTCAGTATTCTAGAAGGGCATCATTTGTTAGGTCCTTTTTCCATGGATTGGAATAAAGGAGGCAATAATTAGAGATGTATCCCACATCATAGGCTCTATATTAGATTCTACTGTAAAGGCTATAGTCATACAGCAGATTTTAAATTCTCTTGTGAAAGTTAAATATTACAACTGGCTAAACAGAATAGTATCTGTGCAGCTGCTGATACTTGTGGCCTATGGAGAAATACATCAAATGTAGATTATAAAAATTCAGTTGTAGGGTATTAACAAAAAGACCACTTAGTTAAGCAAGTGCACTCTTCATCTAACTCATTCTTTGATGTATTTGATTTTAGGTGGTTTGGTTTATGGAGACTTTAGGTAAGGAGCATACTCCAAACTCTTGGTATTCTCTTCCTGATAGCCATAATAATAGCCTTCCTGGTATGCTGTATTTTCTCAAAGGTTTTAAATATTTTCATGCAGCCATCTCTAGAATGTCAACTGGTCTCTCTTCAACTGGAATGACAAGAGCTGAAGGAAATGTGAGACCATGAGGACACCATAATCTGTCAATGGCGTGCTGAGACTGGAAACACGAAATGATGGTAACTGAGAGTGTTGTGAAGGCCTTAACTTTTGATCACTCTCACCTAAATAAGAACCTGATCAAAAAAGGGGAACTTTTAAACAAAATTATAGGAGGCCATTTTTATGGAGTGAGCTCATGTACTAGGCCCCAACAAACAAAGCCAAACAAAAATGGAGTCGCTCGTTCTAAATGTGACATAATCAAACTAAGACTTTAGGAAACACATAGGTCCTAGACCAGAACATATTAGGTTTTGCTTTTCTTTTATAAAAACAGGATGTTCCAGCATAAGGAGATACCTTTTACTCAGTCCTTATTCCTACCTTTGTAAAACTCACCGTTCTACTGTTTCCCAGTGGGTTCCAAGACCAAATAAGCACATTTACAATGGTGATAGTGACATCAATGACTAAAGTTATGGTCTATTTGGCAAAATTGAAAAAGTGACCAAAAAGGGGGAAATGTTAAAGCAAACTAAATATGGCTTGAGAAGGACTCTGTACTTTTACATTTGAATACTTGTAGATGAACTGAAGCCAAACTTAATAGGTAGACAAGTTTGAAACTCTAGTTTAGGAGTACGTGCCTATAACAATAGCTGAGCCTTGACCAATCTCAGAAGCCATACTTCAACCAGTCATACACTGCTGAGTGTTCAAACTGTGTTCAAATAAGGTAAATGTCAATCTGTAACCAATCCAACTGTTTCTGTACCTCACCCCCTGTTTCTGTTCCTCACTTCCCTCTTTTTGTCTGTAAATTTGTTCTGACCACTAGGCATCCCTGGAGTCTCTCTGAATCTGCTGTGATTCTGGGGACTTCCCAATTATTTAATCTTACATTGCTTAAATAAACTCCTTTGAATTTAATTCAGCTAACATGTTTCTTTTAACACAGAAAATACTGAAATAACTAATTCTTCAATACAAAGGCGTAAATATGTCTACAAGAAACAAGAGCAAACAGAGAAATATGAAGTCTCTAAATAGACAAAGCAAGAAACCATTGACCAACCTTAATGAAGGAGTTGAATGTAAATCATCTGATGAAGAATTTAAAGTAGAAATTTTTAGGAAACTTAAAGGTATTCTTATCAAATAGACATCTTTTCCTGTGATAATGAAAAACCGAGATGCCCACTTTCACCACTTTTAGTCAACATAATAATGAAATTCCTGGCCAGAGCAATTAGGTAAGAAAAAAAAAAACCTTGGTGGTTGATAATATAATGCAGAAAAGCAATTCAGAAATTTATCAGAGAAAATTTACAAAGATATTAAAATAATTTGTAAAAATGATTCAGATAACTTGGAACTAAGAAATACATTGGCCAAACTATAAAGTTTATTAGAGGCAATCAACAGCAGAAGGAATCAAGCAGATGAATGAACCAGTGATCTAGAAGATAGGCTATTAGAAAATACACAGTTAAAGGAGAAAAAAAATTAAAGAAAAAAAATGAAAGAAATGAAGATTTGCTGGAAATACATAGAAAACTACCTCAAAAGAGCAAATCTAAGAATTATCAGTGTTCAAGAAATAATCATTATAGAGAAAGGGAGAAACCTTATTCAAAAATAAAATAATAAAAGCCATTCAGTTTGGAAAGGAGGAAGTCAAATTTGCCTTGTTCACAGATGACATGATCTTATCCTTAGAAAAAATTAAGACCACCAAAAATTTGTTAGAACTGATAAATTCCATAGAGTTGCAGGACACAAAATCAACATACAAGGATCATGAGCATTTACAAATGCCAAGAGAGAATAATCCGAAAAATAAATCAAGAAAGCAATCCTACTTACAATGGCTACAATGAATATCAAATACCTTGGAATCAATTTAATCAAAGAAATTAAAACTCTGTATAAAGAAACCTATAAAGCATTGATGAAACAAATTGAGAAGGACACCAAAAAATGGAAAGATATTCCATTCTTCATGGATTGCAAGATTTAATATTGTTGAAATGGCATTACTACCCACATAATTTTTCAGATTCGATGTAATTGCTATCAAAATATCAATGATATTCTGCACAGAGATTGAAAAATATTCAGCTTACGGAAACGCAAATGACTCCAAATAGCCTAAGCATTCCTGAGGGGTGAAAAAAAAAAAAAAAAGGTAGAGGCATCGCACATCACACTACCAGACTTCAAAATATACTACAAAGCTATGGGAACCAAATTAACAAAGTATTGGCAAAAGTAAACAAACAAACAAAAGAAGCAGACACATAAACCAATAAAACAGAATACATAACCTACATATAAATCTATACATTTACACAGCCAATTTTTTTTTACAGTGGTGCCAGGTATGTACAATGAGTAAAAGACAGTCTCTTCAATAAGTAGTTCTGGTAAAACTAGATAACCATATACAAAAAAAAAAAAAAAAAAAAGAAACTAGACCTCTTTCACGATATTAAGTAATCAATTCAAAATAAGGACCAAAACATAAGATTCAAACTTGTAAAACTTCTACAAGAAAATGTAGAGAAAACACTTCAGGACATTGTTCTAGGTCACTATTTTATAGGTAAGACCACAAACGCAAAGGCAACAGAAATAAAAATAGACCAATTGGATTATATTAAACTAAAAACTTCTGAATAGCTAAGAAAACAATAAACAAAGTCTAGAGACAACACACAGAATGAGAGAAAGTATTTGCAAACTATCTCTGACTAGTTATTACTCTCAGAATTTAAGAAGCTCAAACAAATTAATAGAAAAACAAATATTCTGATTTTAAAATGGGCAAAAGATTGAATACACATTTCTCAAAGAAGGCATACAAATGACCTACAAGTATATAAAAAAAGTTACGCATTATTAATATTTGGATAAATGGAAATCAAAACCAAAATGAGATATCATATCACTCAAGTAAAATGGCTTCTTTATAAAAGACAGGGAATTGATGCTGGGTGGGATGTGGACAAGGTGAATTCTCCTACACCATGGGCGGGAATATAAATTAGTACAGCAAGAACGCAAAACTGTATGGAGGTTCCTCAAAGAAATAAAAATAGGAAAGCCATATAACCCAGGAACTGTATTACTGGGCATATGCTCAATATAAGGCAAATTAACGTAACAAAGACACATCTGCATGCCCAGGTTTATTGAACATTTTTGGCTATTCACGATAGTCAAAATATGGAATCTAAGTGCCCAATAAAAGATAAAAAAAATCATCAACACACAATGAAATATTCTTTATCTATACACAAGAATAAAATTTTGTCATTTGTCGCAACATGGATAGAACTGGAGGTTTTTACATCAAGTGAAAAAAGCCAGGCAGAGAAAGAACTATATCACATATTGTCACCCATATGTGGGAGCTAAAAAAGTGGATCTTGTGAAAATAGTGAGTAAATGATTGGCTGCCAGAGGCTGGGAAGAGTAGGATGGAAGGGGGATGAGAAAGGTTGATTAATATGTACAACTATGCTGTTTTACAAAAGAAAGAAGACTTTGTGTTTGATAGATCAGTAGGTTGCCTATAGTTTATAATAATCTATTTTATATTTCGAAGTAGCTGGATGAGAATAAATTGAATGTCCATAACTTAAAGATAAACATTTAATATCCATACCTATTAAACAGATTTGACCTTCACAAAGTATATGAATGTATTTAATTATTGTGTTTCCCAAAAATATGTGCATCTATTATATATCAAGACAAGTAAAATTTTAAAAAAAATTAATAAATTAAAACCAATGTTAGAAGAAGACAGGAAATAGTAAATATCAGAGAGAACTTCAATGAAATTGAAAATATAAAAGTAATAGAGGAAATAAGTTAAATAAAAACCACAATCTGTAAGATCAATCCAATTGATGAACCTCTGGTAATAGTCATCAGAAAAAAGTGAGAAGAAAAGAAATCATCTATATCAATGATATGGTTTGGCTGTATCCCCACTCAAATCCCATCTTGAATTATAGTTCCCATAAGTCTTATGTGTCATGGGAGGGACCTTCATGCTGTTAGTTAGTGAGTTCTAATGAGATCTAATATTCCGCCCCCACCCCCACTTTACTCTGCACTTCTCCTTGCTGTGGTTATGTGAAGAAGGATGTGTTTCCTTCCCCTTCTGCTGTGATTGTAAGTTTCCTGAGGCCTTCCCAGCCATGCTGAACTGTGAGTCAATGAAACCGCTTTCTTTTATAAATTACCCAGTCTTGTGTATGTCTTTATTAGCAGTGTAAGAACAGACTTATGCAATCAAAAATGAGAGAGATAACATTTCTACATTTCCTGTATATAATTTAACACATAAACATGTCAAAATTGCACTTGCTGTCAAGGAATTATCAACCATTGATTAAATGAACATGTTTGTTGAAACAAAAATACTATTGAAGCTCACTCCACCTGAGGAAACAGATACCATTACTAACTTAACCCATTAGCTATTAAAATTGTTGGATTTTTTAGTTAAAACTTTACCATAATAAAAACTCCAGTTTCAGAAGCCTCAACGCTGAATTCTACTAAAAATTTAAAATATAAATAATAGCAATATTATCTAAAACCTTTCATAAAATTAAAAAGCATAGAATAATTTCCAGTTTACTCTAGGAGCCCAACACAATCCCAATACTGAAAATAAAGAAAAATATAACATAAAAAGAAAGACTAGCATTTCTCATGAATATAAATGTAAATATTCTAAAATAATATTCAGCAAGCAAAACCTAACCAGGTATAAAACTGAAAACAACTCAAAGTCCGTCAACACCGGAGTAGATACATAACCTGTGGTGTATCCATGCAGTAAAATACTACTTAATGTTAAAAATTAATGCACATTAATACAAAATACAAAATCGGTTAAATTTAAAATAATCATGCTAAGTGAAAAAGACCAAATAAAAATATAATACACATTGAGTGATCCCATGAATACATACTTCTAAAATATGGAAATTAATGAAAACAGATAAATAGTTGCCTCTGGTGTATACAGTAGGGATTATGAAGTGTGGTAGAGAGTGGTGGTTTGAAGAGATAACAAAGGGACACGAGGAAACCCACAGGTAGGATGAACATTTTTATTTTCTTGATTATGCTTCTATGGCTTCCTTATGGCTTAACAACAACTCAAAGCACAAAATTAAATACTGTAAATATTTTAAATGTATTGTATTTTTATTATTCTTCTATAAATCTCTTTTTTTATCCATTAGAAAGATCTGATAAAAGTCATGATGTCTCTCAGAGTGAAGAACAAAGTCTACAAACAACTGTGACAATTATGTTATGAGATAATACTTTATGTTTACAGAAATGTCTAAAATAGTTCCCATAATTTTAAAATATGGGTCTTGCAATGCTAATTTAAGTTAAGGTTTTTCATGATCTTGTGAATACCTATTAGTAGTTTCTAAATACAACTCAACTAAAGTTTTACCATTTTTAAGTAATTGGTTCATTATGTAAAAGGATTGTCACAGTTATTTGGGGAAATATATTTCTCTTAGGACACCATAAAGAAATAATTAGTCATCCATACACTAGTCTAGATCACAGGAGATGCACCAAGAAAAACCAAACAAAACAAAAACACAGCATTAAGCAAAATTTTATTGTTCTATGATAAAACTAAGCATGCTTTTTCTGAATAATTGAAAGTTTGAACTTCTTATTGCTTCTTCATGATTAGAATCATGGAGTTTTTAGTTAACCTCTGGGAAACAGACATTAATTTCCCTATAATCTGCCATAAACATCTCTCCACAAATGTTCTTTCAAATTATGTCAATGTAATGGAAACAACTGATGTGCTATCTTTTCCATAAAAGGAAGTGATACTAGAAAAAGAGTATTTAAGACAATACAGTGAGTCAAGGCCAAGACGAAAATGTAAATTTTAACAAAGATCAAAGAGAGAAGTAATGGAGGCCTGAATTAAACTAGCTGACTAGGAATCAAAAAACCTGATACATTTGAAGATAGACTGTTAACCAAATGGGATAAATATAATTTTGTTACCTAGGACTAACAACTTAAATTTAGACTTTCTGCGTTTAAATTTTCTATGTGTCTCACTACACATGAATAAATAGGACAAATTTTCATTTTGTCCTATGATGATGTGCTTCTCTCAAAGCTCTTAAAGTGTCATTTTGTTCACATTATTATTGGTCCGTTCCTACACAGGTCATAAATAGAATATCCTTACTATTGCCAGCATCTGAAAAAAATTACAGAATATGTGTGCATCACACTTACTGATTATCTATTGCTATAAACATGGCTAAAGAAAAAAGTCTTTGGCTTATGTCTGTCTACACACTGAAACATACACAACTTTATCATTAACCATAAATCATTTAAAACAGTAGCTCATTTAAATCATAGCAATGGGTATCAAACACATGTTAGTATTAAACATATTTTGGAGATGAGATATCAAGTTGCAGGTGAAAAAATCTGTAAGAAGACCCAGGTCACATGTTTCCTCTCCACACCATAGTTAATGCCTAATTCAAGATAACAAGTCCAAAAGGAGCATTCTAAAAAAAGCATTCTGATTAGATGTTTGCTTTTAGCTATGATTGAATATAGTAAAGCCCTGGTGAAAACAATACATACATTTGCATATCAAGTATGTTTTCTAACTTTTCAAATTGTTGTTAAATAATTTACATTTAACTGTTTCCGTAGTGTCTTTTCTTTATTTTCTTAAGAGAGAATCACATGTTTATTTCAGTAGTAGAAAAAGCAGAACTTTAATAATAGGGCTAACAGTGGGGTCCATTATATTATAGTTGTGTGAATATTATCGACTTTTGGCTAAATTCTCAACTTTCAGGGTTTTTTTTTAGAGGTGACAATCTATGGAAAAAATGCTCACGTACAATTTGAGACATAACTGTAATATTTGTGAATTTTTTTTGTAATCTTGGGATAATGTCTAACGTTCTTAGCAGGGTCCTTAAAGCCATGTACAAAATGACACTGGATAATTAATGTCTTGCTTTCTTCTCTCATATATTTGAGGATAATATTAAGTAAATAAATATTCTGCTGAATGTCAATAAAGCTAATCCAAGAAATCAAAAGTGATCACAGTGTTTTGTAATGCAATTGTTAATGCCAAACAGATAATGGCCATTTTAGTGTAGTGCTGAAACAGAATAGCATAGGTTAGGAAGGTATCATGAAGCAAATAACTATAAATACAAATATTTGTTTTAAAAGGGGCTATTAGCTAAAGAGAGATGTACATTCAAAGGTAATTTTATATTTTCAGTTAAGATGTGTGAATATATTTTGATTAGTCTGTTAACTGTATTCATTTGCTCATTCAACAATATTTGTTACCACCTGCTCTATGCCAAATCCTGTCCATGCGTTCATGAACCTTCAGGTGCCTTGTTAATAATTATTCACTTTGTTTGAAGGATGACTTTAAATCATTTTTGTTGCTGAGATAGGGAGAGCTGGAGGATAAACAAGTTGAGGGAAGTAGATAAAAAATTCAGTTCGTACATAGTAAATTTGAGGTACCTGTGAGATATTTGAGTGCAGCTGTGAAATAGGTACTTGTATATATAATTAGAGATAACAAGAGCTGAGATAGAAATATAAGTGTGGAAAATTTTGCCATAACTGGTGCACTGTATCTACTTATTTCACTAAGTGATTTACTAGTTATATAATTAGTAATATCTAACACATATATGATAAATTAGTAATATCTAACACATATCTAATATTAATTCATAAACTCTTATAATTACTAATTCATATCTTTCACATTGGCAATATAAGTGCATCCATTTTGAAATATCTGTCTATATCATTTACTTATTTACCAACTCATTATATAACATTTTGCAAAGGGCATTGAGTGAAGCAAAAGTGCAAAGATTTGCATGAAACAGATACCCATTTTCCTCTGTGATGTCCCTGCTTTAACTCAATCTTATATGTTGTATCTGAACTTCATTTTAGGTCCTTACTCATTTTCTTTACTTTAAGTCATTTACTGCTAAGGAAAGTTATTTATAACACTGAGATATTTTTTAAGAGAAAAAGTAGATACTATTTATAATAATCCAGAATAGCTGAATAAAAGAAAACAGTCCCTTTCCTTAACACTTATATTCATCCTTCCCCATGTGCTCTGTCTATATCAACTTCCAAACCTACAAAAGGAAAACATTGTCTAGTCTAGACAATGAAGGACATATGCTTAAGACAATAAATTTCAACTTACATTTTCAGTCAAAATTCTTAGCATTTTACCATACACTACACTATTTTCTAGTCTTAATAAACGTATAATTTTATAATATATTGCCTTTTACGTTTGCTTTTCAATGAAAAATAAGATTTATTTTTTATTCTCCATGTCTAGTACATTTTCTTACTCAATTACCTAATATTGAATAAATTTAATAGATTAATTATTGCTTTGGAAATACATGCATATATGGAAAAATAACCAGAATAAATGACAATAAAACTTAGTTACATATATTTAATTGAAGCTGTCAATAACATTTAAAACTAAAATTTAGTATATTTTTAGAAATAAGTACTGTTATTCATAAATTTATTAAAAGGGAAAATAGTAATGATCTTTAGTAAATATTTGGATAATAGTAATTAAATCTATTTTATAGTCATATAATGTCATGGAATTACACAGAAAAGGAAAGTAAGGAGATTTTAAACTCGTCCTAAGATTAAGATTAATATTCTTAATATCAATTATAATTTTATTTATACTATTTATATTACAAATAATACAACTATATTAGTATAATTAATGAAATTAATATATTATTATAAAACATAATTTATAATACAATATTAATATTTTATCAATATTGATATTTTTAAAAGAATAAGATTCAATCTCTTTGCCTATGCATTGTTTCCAAAATTTAAAGATTATATGCCAAAATATTTGTGTTAAATGGGCATTTGTTGAAATCTTAAGTTATTTTGTCAAAATATTTTAATGTTATGTTGAATTCTTAAAACTTGCCTAAAAATAGAAAAATGTAATTCTATACCATAACTGATTCATATTCATATTCTCCAATTCATATTAAATTTTGAAACTATGTATTTGAGACACAGATTCAGCATTTTTGAGGGTTAATCATATGTATATTTAAAATTTACTGAAATTAAGATTCAGACAGCACAAAATTATGCGGAACATATATCCATCATTAAATAAAACTAAAGTTCTATATCAATAATGTTTTCCAAATGTGCCTTACATGTCTTTCCGTATGTTATTTTTCATTAAATCATAAATGTAAAGATGATAATTATTAAGAATCAACATAAAGTCTATTTTCTTGAAAAACAATTGCATGCTTTGGAATTAGTCTTCAGAAAAGATTAAATTTAAAACTAATTGTTAATATTTTCACTCAAAGTTTATATTTGCCATTGGGTAGAACTACAGTATCACTGGCTTGTTAAAAATTGTATTTCCAACTAAAGTTACAAGCATAGACATAAATAATAATAAATAATAAAAAATAATAGTTTCTTTTTATTTAAGACTGTTAATATATTACATACTTACTTATTAATAAATTAGCAATTATATCTCATTTCATATGCACATATACACCTACACACATATACACACAACACACTCATATTTTCTGGAAGATTCTTTGTTTACAAGAAGATGTCATAATGTCTTTCAAATTGCCAATATAAGTGCATGTTTTTCAACATTAAAAGAGTTGTCAAAACAAATTATACAGAACCAAACATCAAAGCAGCAGTTCCAAAACAGCCTTAAATCATATTTTAGGTTTATGATTAATATATAATTTGTGGAGATTTTCTTTTTCCAAATATGGGGAAAATAATTTAAATCAACTGGTACAATTTTATAAGCAGGTAATTATGAATTTTTACTGTAAAAAATTCTTTCAAAATAAGTAATCTACATTTTTTATGCCACAATGACCAACTGATGAGAATTAAATTCATCCCAGTTTATAAACCATCCTCTCTGCTGATGGGAAAGTGATTTCTTATTAAAATCTTATAAACACCGATAACAAGCAACATAACATGTCATCAAGACAAGAGATATCATTTTCTTTATATGTTTAAATATGTAACATATCAATATCTTGTTAGCAGAATAGTTTAGTCAAAGCCTGAAGAATAGAGACAAGCATAATTCCTCATTATGTTGTGCAATATAGTTTCTTTGCATTATAAAAATTAAAAAGACGTTTTTCAAGTGCATGCCTTCTTAATATATATTTGCACATTTATATTTTCTTTTGAAAAATAGTGGCACCCTGGTCTTGAAATTAGTTTTACATGTAGGAAAGTGTTTTGAAGTATTATCTTTCAGATTCTCATTCACTCACAGGTCGTATTTGCCACTGGATAGAACTCTAATATCACTGGTTTGTTAAAAATTTTTGCTTTCAACCAGTGTTACAAACATAGATATTTCTAAATACAAAACAAGTGTTTATTTTTTATTTAAGACTGTTCAAATATTTCCTTCTTAGTTATGAATAAATTAGTGATTATATCTTATTTCATATACACACATACACCTACACACATATACACACAACACACACATACATCTTCCTATGAATCCCAGTTAAACTGCCTATGAAGGGAAGTAATTTCTATCCTCCTAACAGTTATATGTACTATAACACATTTCCAAGATTTTCAAAAGCAGGATTGTATATTGGATATTGGGAAGATTATGCCCCTCTGAATAAAACAAATCTGGAATTGAATCACTCTTCTTATACTCTGTAATTATGTGCAAACACTTGGGAGACAGGTATAAATGTATAAATCTTTTAGTAGGGCCTTGTGTTATATGGATGGACTTAGGTGAGAAAGAAACTGTTCATGTTTCTCAAATGATTTGGACACACATTGCCTGGCACAATAAATACTATTTCTTAATTTTTATTAGCATAGAATATTGGATTTCTATAAAATGGGCTCATGTGTTGAATCTTCCTCCTCTCTAGGAGAGCAGAAAAAAATTGTAAACAGATTATGAGCTTCAGTTCAATGGAAAGTCCTAAATCTGAGGGTGGAAGAGATATTCAGCACAACTCTCAGGTTCAAAAAAGAAGTCACAAGAAAAATAGGATGGAGGCCGGGCATGGTGGCTCACGTCTGTAACCCCAGCACTTTGGTAGTCCGAGGTGGGTGGATCACCTGAGGTCAGGAGTTTGAGACCAGCCTGGTCAACATGGTGAAACCCAGTCTCTATTAAAAATGCAAAAATTCCCTGAGTGTGGTGGCAGGCACCTGGAGTCCTGGTTAATTCAGGAGGCTGAGTCAGGAGAATCGCTTGAACTCAGCAGGCTGAGGTTGCAGTGAGCCAAGATAGCGCCATTGCACTCCAGCCTGGGTGACAAGAGTGAGACTCTGTCTCAAAAACAAAGAAAAATAGGATGGAGTATTGCTATAGTCATTTGAAATCTATGGTGCACTGAGAGTAACCTTACTAACCACGAACTCAAACCTAGTTAGACTGCTGTGTAGATTAACTGAAACCCCATTACAGCAGAAGGAAAGGAGTGTACATTTCAAGCACAAAAATAAGTTAAGTCTCTACCGTGTGATAGAAGATATTCAGATTTCAACAAAAATTTATGAAGCATACATAAAAGCAGGAAAATCAACAGTGTGAAAAGATGAAGCAATCAACTGAACCAAACTCACATATGGCACAGATGTTGACATCTGTGTCAGAGTACTGACGATAAGTATGGTTGATATGTTAATGGTTCTAATGGAAAATATGCTATATCAGATACATAATTTTAGCACAGCTACAAAGATTACAAGCAAATGTTAAAAGGAAATACTAGAAATATGAAACATTAATAACAGAGATGAAGAATGTTTTCCCCAAAATTATTAGTTGGCTTAACACAGATGAGCAGAAAGTTCGTAAACATGAAGACATCAACAAAACTAGCCATACTGACACAAAAACAGAAAAAGAAAAGTTTAAAAAAGTGTGCAACATTCAAAATCTGTGAGACAATATCAAATGCTGTAACACACATCTAATGCCAAAAGAAGCAAAAAAAAAAAAAAAAAAAGGGTCAGAAGAAATGTTTGAATGTTACAAACCACATTCACAAAACGAAGAATGACGATGACATGATCACCTCGATAAGTGTAGAAAAAGTTATGACAAAATTTAACATTCTTTTATGATAAAAACTTTCAACAAATTGGGTATAGAAAGTATGTACCTCAAAATAACAAAGACCATATATGATAGGCACACAGCTAACATCACACTCAATGGTAGAAAACTGATAGCTTTTCCTCTCTTATTACAAACAAGGCAAGGATGCCCACTCTCATCAATTCTATTCGACACAATACTGGGAGTACTAACTGGAATAATTAGGTAACAAATAAATAAATAAATGGCATCCAAATAGGAAAGGAAGAAGTAAAATTATCTCTTTTTATAGATGGCATGATGTTATACATACAAAAGATGTCACCAAAATAAATAAATAGATAAACCTGTTACAACTGATAACTGGATATTCCCACCACCATGCAGAAGAATGAAAATGAATCCTCACCTCTAACTATGTACAAAAATAAATTCAAAGTAAATTAAAAACTTAAATGTAATACCTGAACATGTAAAACAACTAAGAGAAAACAGGGCGAAATCTCCATGGCGTTTATCTTGACAATGATTTCTTAGACACTAAAAACACAGGTCGCAAAAACAAAAACAAATGAAACATCAAACTAAAAATCTTCTACACAGCAAAGGAAATACTGGTGAATGAAAAGGCAACAAATGGAATGGAAAAATATATTTATAAACCATATATCTAATGAGGGATTAGGAGTATCTGAAATATAAAATAAACTCCTGGAACACAATAGTAAAAATCCAAATAATCCAATGAAAGCAATGGGCAAAGGGCTTGAAAAGTCACTTCAAATAAACATGAAAATGTCAACCAGGTATAGGAACAGATGCTGAACATTTTAATCATCAGAGAAATACAAATAAAAACCACCATGAGATTATTAACTGATACCTGCTTGGATGGCCATTATCAAATAATTAGAAAGTAACAAGTGTTGGTGATGATGTGGAGATACCAGAGACCTTGTACACTGCTAGTATGAATGTGAAATAGAGTAGGCATTGAAGAGGATAAACCCATGAAACAACCAAAAGTGCTTATATCGAGCACTGATATTGCTGAGATGTTTCATTTTATACTGTATAAACATATATTACTTATTCAATAAATTCTATAAATATCGTTTCATTATTGAGGTAAAGGTAAATTAAAAAGTAGGCGTTTTTGTTTTCCTATTTCCAAACTTTTTTTCATTTAGTCTAAATTTTACCTCATCAATGTTGATCAGTTTTATGAGTAGAAACTTCCTATTCATACATATTTCTAGTAGTTTTCTGCAAGTAATTTTTGACATAAAAGCTCATCATAGTAAAATATAGAATTGTTTCATAATGTTTTAGAAGGGTAGAAGTAAAAATAAAGCGGAATGCCTTCTTACCATTCTGACTTATAGGTGAAGTAAAACAGTTTTCAATAAAAAAAATTTTAAATTGTTGATTAAAATGAATTGCTTGGTATAAAGTGAGGCACTGAAAAACTAAGAACAAGTAAATAAGGCTGTACTTAAGAAATATAGGAGGAAAAGAGCCTAGACATGTGTGAACTTATTTCTTAATTTCCTTGCTGTTCTCATCAGAACACACTGGAAGACAACTACTCATAGTATCATTGCAGATTTCACAATGAAGGATGCTGAGTAAGCCCCCCAGACCTCTTTAACTGTAGCTGTAGATTGTATAATTGGCTTAAAGGATGACTGGAGCTGTGCTAAAAAAAGTTTGTCTATTGATTCTACATAACTATTTTCTTAATGGTGGAAATACACTTCAGTAACAAGAGAAATATGATGCCATTTTTATTAAGAAAATTCATTAATTATCAATTTAAAAATAAAAGTATTAATTGTAAAAGACAAAAAAGAAGGGTTTGCTGGTCAGTAGGGAATTATATGCAAATGAAATTTTACCGATTCCAAGTGGATGTTTTGGTACTGGACATGGCTGAAAATGACTAATTATAATTGTACAGATACACATTAATACTAAATGCTTTAAAATAAAAATGATTTCAAAATCTACATAGGCTCTTTCCTGAAAATACTTAAATGTTTCATGATGCAAAATCTAAAGTGCTTTTTTTAAATTAAGCAGCACATCAAATAAGAAAACAATTTTTGATTTTTTTGTGAAAGATAAGATAGATCATCAAAGCTAGATTTTGTTATGTAATAGGATAACAATTGCTTTATACAGAAAGAAACATGTATATTGATGTTTCTTCTTCAGGCTTCAGATTTCAATGGAAATACCCTGCTCCACCAATATCACCAGGAGAGCCTTTCAGAGATCCCTCTTGCCAGCCTGATGGTGCAGTGGAAGGTGAAAAGTCACAGAACATTGAATACCTCAACAGTGCTAAACTTCTAGATTCACAGCTGCCAGGCACTTTGGTGAAATTTCTTTTTAAATTCTAATAATAAAGCAAAAAAACAAAAAAGACTTTTATAATCTATATCATGTTCTAACATGTTTTACAAATTTGCATGTCAGAGTTAAGACTTAATTTTGGTAAGTTAGTTGAAAAGCTCAAAAGTACTTGCATGATAAATTTTCACTGAAATAAATAATCACAATCCCCCACAAAGAAAACATAATTTTATATATTTGAATATTCAAAATGCAATATATTAAATAATCATTATGCAATTAGAAAGGCTAGACTAAATTAAGATATATTGCATTGCATTCTCATTTTAGAGAAGCTAATAAAATTGCTCCAAATGACGTAATATTCATGTCTTCGAATTGAATTGTTTCTGGCAGGCTAAACAAATTTGAAGAGGTGCCGTCTTATCTCTCTGAGTAACGAAAATGTCTCAGGTCCATAAATTGAACATATATGTGTATGCTTTTTACATTAGTGAAGAGTTAACACACATAGGTAAATACCAAAAACTCTGTTGCAGGAATTAATGATTTGTGAGAAATGTAAGTGTCTGGAGAATATAGCAATCTTCAGCTTTATGAAAAATGTACATTTTCTCCTTGAATTTTGCTATCAAAATTGACTGCTATGATAATTCATAATTCAAAGTAGCAACAGTTTAAAGTCTGGGTTAAATTTGAAGAGATTTCTATTCTAATGACAGAATTAATCTGAGGCAAAATTTTAAACTTATAGACCTTACGAGGCCTTGTACTTTTCTTCATTTCAGACAGGCTATTTTTAGTTGATCCAGTTTAAACATTTTCTTGATACCTAAGGACCAGGATGCATTCAGGGCAGGTTTAATGCGCTGTTAAACCAGGACTGCCTTCTCTAATCAGAAGTAGATATTCAAGCCTCGATGGTATTTTTATCCTATCCAATTTAAATTTTGTAAATTCCTTTTCCTCAGATCCCTGTTTTCCATTATCACAGGAACAGCTCCCTATTTGATAACAGTACCTTTCATCCTGCAGGTAGTACAACCTGTATCATACTTAAGTACTCCTGTGCTTCCATCTTACCATTCAAGACAGCACAAGATTCTGTTTATAGAAGCCCCCATAAATGCTATTAGAAGTTAATTGAATCCAAGATGTTAAAGAAACAGAGAAGCTTAATGTGTTTTTCTCAGTTTGTGCATCTGTTTTGTCTAGGATAAAGAAAGACACTTGACGTGGACTTGGAGAAATTCTGAGACAGTTGTAGCAGGTGGAAGAAATGGCTGGCGTGTGGGAGGAAAATAAAATAGAAATAATTAAGGTCAGCAAACCACGTTTTTATGACCCTTCCTTTATAATTCCCCTAGGCTTTTTTTCCTTCTAAAATATTATCCTATCTGATATTTCTTTTTTTTTTTTTTTTTTTTTTTGAGACGGAGTCTGGCTCTGTCGCCCAGGCTGGAGTGCAGTGGCCGGATCTCAGCTCACTGCAAGCTCCGCCTCCTGGGTTTACGCCATTCTCCTGCCTCAGCCTCCCGAGTAGCTGGGACCACAGGCGCCGCCACCACACCCGGCTAGTTTTTTGTATTTTTTTAGTAGAGACGGGGTTTCACCGTGTTAGCCAGGATGGTCTCGATCTCCTGACCTCGTGATCCGCCCGTCTCGGCCTCCCAAAGTGCTGGGATTACAGGCTTGAGCCACCGCGCCCGGCCTCCTATCTGATATTTCTACCTACTCATCTGCAGTCTCTGATATGGAGGCTCTAGATTCTAGTTTACATCTATCTGACAATCACTGTCCAAATAAAAGAAAATCCACAAAACTATTTGCACCAAGTAGTTGGGAGTTGAGAATGTTCAGAAATTTATTGTAAAAATAATACCTTATGTACAAATATTATCAAGTACTTGGTGAGTTATGCATGTTACTGATAATGAGAATATTTAGAACATATTAGAAAATATTAATTTTATTATGTCATATTCTCTTAATGTGGATTATCAGTGCAGATAATCAGAAAGTTTATAGCTGAAGGTCTTACATGCAAGGCAATGAAAACGAAGAAAGAAACAGAGAAGGTTTCTTGTATCTAAATTATTTTCAATCTTGAGTTGCAGCCAAGAATTTTGATATTGTAAGCAATCACCTCACCAGCTGTCTTGATACACCACTGCCATGCCCTTGCTATTCCTTTTCTCAGTGGTCCATGTGCTCACATGTAAATAATAGATAGGGTACATTAAGACATGGGGTAAAGTGAACAGGTTTATTTGGCACTGAGCAAACATCTGCCGTATAAAATCAAAATTAATCGCCATGATGAGTTTCCTGCACTAACTTATTGCCATCCGTTTAAAAATACCCATTGGTCTAAATAATGCTAATACAACCCACAGAGACACACACTTTCATTAGAACTTGAGCCCTCAACTCTCAGGGTCAGAACGCTATGACACTGAACTCCAAAGCAATTGCATTTCTCATCAGTTTCTGATCTCTGGAAGAAAGGTAGGGCTCAATAAAAATAGCATCAGAATGAGTGCACCAGTCTTCCCCAAGGTCTTTGCAGTGATTCTCTGGGAACCACTGATGTGAGTTCCGAGTTAGATCAAGCCCCCCATTTCGATGTCTAACTATTCTCCATCACACTGCATGTATTCTTGAATGACTGAACATTTCAGGCCATTGATATTAAAACAACAAACAGCACCAAGCCACATTTAAAAGGAAACATGAAGACTCATTGTAAAATTTTTAAGTATATTCAAAATGAAATTCAAGCTTTATAAAAAATGCAGAATATTTTTATTAGAGGCACAATAATTTTATTAAAGAAAATGTAGTGTGAGCTTGAAAGAGTGTTTAGTATGTAAAACCTTAAGGTATAAGAAATGTATACATCTCGCTGAACTTTAGACATTACAGCTTCTGGCTCATGTATATACTCAATGTAATGAGTCAGACCACTAGGGGCTTGCCATTTGCTTTTCTACACGTGGGCAATATAACCCATATCCAAGACTGTTATCATATTTATGAAAATATGATATTCCCATAGGTGGTAACTTCTACATAATTTTTTGTAAAATTCTTATAAAATGGTGTCTTAACGCTCTGAAAATTCTGGATTATGAAGACATGTTTTTAGATTTTTATAATTGTTTTATAAAACTAAATTTTCAAATTCGTCTTCAAAAAATAACCACAAAAAAGAAAATAAACTTAAAATAAAAAGTGGATTCTAAAAATAAAGATGAAATATAAACAAACAATGGAAAACTACAGATCCTATGTTCAATTTTTATGGAATATAATTCAGTAAGTCTATGCAGAGTACAGATTTCTTAAATTCAGAAATTATGTAAGAAATTATTTATAAGTCTTATGTGATTCCAATGTGTTGCCTACAAGATTATGTCTGTTACTTTTCTGCTTAACCGCTTATCAGCTAATTACATAATTTGCCTCCCTGCTTAGTAAATTAAAATCCCAATTCTCCTTCTTATAGTTCATTCACTCCAGATGAGTCAACATCTGTACAGAAAGGATAGCGACCATTCAGCAAAGATGCTGCTGTTTCCTAGAGTGAAAGACTGAAAATGTCAGCAGGACTTAACACTGAGAGGCTTAGAGGTGAAAACAAGCCAAAGTGTTTAAACAAATGTGCTGTAGGTAAAACACATTCTCTGTTAAATCAATAACTACGTTTTATATCCTTTTAAAAAGTTTATTTTAGCCATGCACATAATTTTACTCTCCTTCTCACCTGGAGAGTAGACTTTGTATAGTATTTGTCATTTTTTAAAAAATTGTACTTTAAGTTCTGGGGTACATGTGCAGAATGTGCAGGTTTGTTACACAGGTATACACGTGCCATGGTGGTTTGCTGCACCCATCAACCCGTCATCTACATTAGGTATTTCTCCTAATGCTACCACTCCCCTAGCCTCCCACACCCCAAAAGGCCCCAATGTGTGATGTTCTCCTCCTTGTGCCCATGTGTTCTCATTGTTCAACTCCCACTTGTGAGTGAGAACATACAGTGTTTGGTTTTCTGTTCTTGTGTTAGTTTGCTGAGAATGATGGTTTCCAGCTTCATCCATATCCCTGCAAAGGACACGAACTTATACTTTTTTATGGCTGAACACTATTCCATGGTGTATATGTGCCAAATTTTCTTTATCCAGTCTGCCATTGATGGACATTTGGGTTGGTTCCAATTCTTTGGTATTGTGAATAGCTCTGCAATAAACATATGTGTGCATGTGTCTTTATAGTAAAATGATTTATAATCCTTTAGGTATATCCAGTAATGCGATTGCTGGAACAAATGGTATTTCTGGTTCTAGATCCTTGAGGAATCGCCACACTGTCTTCCACAATGGTTGAACTAATTTACACTCCCGCCAACAGTGTAAAAGCGTTCCTATTTCTCCACATCCGTGCCAGCATCTGTTGTTTCCTGACATAGAATTTGTCATTTTAAAAGGCTTCTGCTGTCTTGACAACTTGTGCCTTATGACATTTCTGTGAAGTAGGAAGGTCCAGTATTCATATCTTTAATTGACATATGAGAAAGCTGAGGATCCCAGGAAATATTAGTCGGTGATACACGGTGTCAAGGCACTTCTTTTTAAAATTCCCATGCAATGTTATTTGCACACTATAATGCCACCTTAAATACTACAACTACATTTACATTTCTAAAACCCTGAGCCCTTTAGTTACTCTGGCAACTACACTCTGATTTCTGGAACTTTGAAGTAGAAGAGGGGAGTGTGGATTTTAAGGTAAGAGTTTGGGGATGAAGGTCTAAGTGGGGCAGGACGGATTACAGAATGAAAAGGGGGAAGTACAGTCTTATTGTGGGAATACACAGCAAATGAGAGAGATGCAAAAGTAAACCCGGGCAATCAGTTTCTATAATTTACTCTCTTTTCTTCCAGCTGGATGCAAAACCCTGTCTGAGTAGCAAATTCTTTTATTCTATTTTATTTTTCAGTCCTTCAGTCATCGGGTACGGAATCTTTCTCATTGTAAGACACTCAGCCCCTCTACTATCACATTTTCTTCCCCAAATTACTTAAAATCAACTTTTCCTTCTCGCTTGTCTCCTCATATATGCCTTCCTAACTGAGTGATAAAAAACTGCCCCAAGCTGCTTCAGGTTCCTTTGAAAGTTTTCTTTCTTTCTTTTTTCTTTTTTTTTTTTCCTCATCAGGAAGCATCCCCACATTCAAGTACCAATTTTTCCTCTATCAGAGAGCACTTTTTAGAGCGTTTTCAAGTAGGAAGCTGAGCAGCTCTGGCTTGTAGGATATTACGGCGGCTCTCCACCAGCAGAGAAGAGATGGAATTGCCCTACTGAGTTTTGGATGGCGCACTAGAAAATGGTCTAATGTGATAATGATTTAGTGATAGCTCTAATTATAGCACATCTCAGTCCAGCAAATGTATATTGAACACAAAGCCCTTTAGCAGGAAGTTGCAGTTTTCTCCAATGGGAGAAATACAATTAGATATCACTGTGTTTGTTAGTAAAAGGTCATTGTTTTCCTGAATCATAAGTCTTTTTTGTTTCTCTGAATGTGAGTGTATGAAGAACTGCTAGCTCTAACTTGCTATTATTATGAGAAATTTCCAAAACTGAAAAGTGGTGAACTGTAAAAAGTTCATAGCATTAGTGAGCATAGTGACTGGCCTGCTCTTTAAACTTTAGTTACAAAATAAAGTAAACAGGAAGTCATTTTTGAATCTTTGAACAAAATGGAATCAAGACTATTATCATTATTGTTATTATTGTTTTAGAATCATAGAGGTTTCAGAGCTGCTTTTAGGTTAAAATTAAAGAGGTCGTTTAATTCTAATTTCTCTATAATTTCCTTTAAGGTGAGTATCTTTTCATTGTGTTAAAAATATTATAAAGCATCTCTAAAAATGTCAGAGATTAGAAGAATGTTGCCCTAGTACACTAAATGTTAGAGTCTGCATAATGGATCATTATGGAGATCCATAAGGTCACTTAAAATATTTCTGGGTCTCCAAAATGAAATTTTACTTCTTAAATGTGTTAATATTCCCCTCAAAACAGTCAGAATGTAGGTTTTATCAGATCTGGAAGCATAGAGCAAAAGAATCACTGACACAAATGTTGTCACACCCTGTTATAGCACCATCCATGGAAAAAGAACTTTTAAACCGGCAGTCTTCCAGTGTCCTTTTGCCATCTGCAATTGTCTCCTGTTGTGGAGTGGATGAGGCTGCCTGTCACAGTTTCATGCAATCAAATAATTAAATTAATCTGCATGTTGAACATTTATCTGTAATGGGATATTTAATTAACATGAAATGCCCATGTTCTCAGCTGATATTCAATAAACACCTTCTGCTTATTATTCTAGTTTTTATGAGAGTTACATTTCTACACTTATTAAAAGTATACCAGTCACTGGATTTAGGGGCCGTACTAAATCAATATGACCTCAACATAATCATGCTTGCAAAAGATCCTATTTCCAAATAAGTTCACATTTTGTTGACCCAGGAGGATATGAATTTTGTGGAATACAATTTAACTCACTGTTTCCTCATTCCTAGATTTATTATTTCTAGGGCCATGATGCTTATCAGGGTTTAGAAAGGATTTACTATAATTTATTTCAAAAACAGAGAGTATGTGGCATGTACAATATTATAAGGGTCCTTCCTAAATAGTCAAGAGACACATAGGTTGGAATTTATGACAGGTCAAGTTGACATAAATGATGACTCTTAGTTACATAGCAGCTTTCTCCTTCTGAAAAAGTCGACTTTATCCTGAATTACTTTGGGGAACACATTTAACTAATTCCACTATTTGCTGGGTGTCACCTAACTCAGAGAAATACAATTTGTTAGAAAGTCAACAATGCATAAATATTTGGAACAATAATGATAGAGAATAAACAATAGTCTAAAAGACACTATTTCCTGAAATGACAAGTTCAAATTTATTATAGAAACGTATCTCACAAATGTGGCTCTGAAGTACAATAAGATCAATTATCCAAAGTTCCAAAAATTAAAAGCACACCAGTTACATTCGTTCAAGAGAAACAATCTTTCATGCTGATGTGACAAAAATTTCTTTTTAAATTTTATTTTAAATATTTTTTTAAATGGACACAATTTTATCTATTGTGTAAAAAATGAAGTATACATATTTCAGGGAATTTTTAAATCTAATTATATGCACTACCTCACATGGTTATATTTTTGTGGCAAGAATATTTAACATCCACTCTTAGCATTTTTCAAGGTTACAATCATATATGAGACCAACAATATATTTTGTGATTGTGTATACATACTTTTCAACGTTATACTTCTAGCATGGATGAAATGAGCTTTATTGCACTGTTTCGTAAAATAACCCAATATAATAAAGATCAAATAGCCTCTGCTTCGCAGACATTTAGTAGTTGTATGACCTTGAGCCGGTTTCTAAACCTCTTTAAGGCTCATTTTTCGCTTCCGTAATTGGGTTTCATAGATTTGTGTTGATGATCTAATAAGGTGGTGCTGTAATAAATATAATATAGGGTTTGATTCTTGTGAAGTTATTATTAAATGGTAGTTATTACTTTCATTAAAGCTAAATATATATTAACTTATAGTGTGCATTATTAGTGTCCAAAATTATCATTATCTGTCGGAGGGAGCATTTTTATGGACTTAGTCACTTGAAACCCAATTAATATACAGAATATTTTAGGATGCATTGAAGAAGAGTGGTATTAAAAACTACTCTCAACAAGCCCTGATTAAATATAGTGAACCCTTCAGCCACACAATTGGTAGACTTCTGCAGTAATAAAAAGGTTGAATGTATCAGATGTCTTTTTATCTTTAGCATACTGGAAGAATACAAGAAAATACTGGTCCTATGAATTAGTCTTTCTGAACTTAGTGAAAATCACAAATCTGTTAATTTATTATTTCTTTAAACAAGATACGAACAATCTTTTAGATAACATTTTTCATTTATTTGTCTTAGTTTCCAAAGACAAGTTTACCTTATTTTATGTGGTAATTCCAAAACCTTCTGAGCTTCTTCCCTAAAAACAATTTCCCTAAAAACATTATTACATAATAATGACATTATGTAAATGTTGATTCTAACTAATTTTTGCAAGCTCTTGAATCGCCTTACTATACCATGTCCTAACTGCAATTGATAAAGAATAAAGAATCAGTTAAACTATGGTGTGATAGATGTCACTCAGAGTTGTAAATTAATGTACTCACATTTGTAATGATGGCAGCAAATTTCTTCTTTCATTGTTTTCATATGTCAAAAATATTTATGTTGTATACTTTAACATAATTAAACATTTTTAAAAAGTAATTTAATTATCTTTAGTAAATGTGTTTGCAAGTTCAAAATATGATTTGGAGAGAAAATAACATGTAGCACTCCAAAAATTTGTCAAAAAGGGACCAGCTTATATATCTGTTAAATGTTGTTTTGAAAAGAATAAAAAATATAGAACATATGTAATGTTGAAATTATTGGAAACATATTGAAATATTTCTTTGGACTCTCTAGAAATTCAGCAGGATAGATTAAAAGCATATGTAGTGTGAAGGAAAGGAGTACATGTGGAATAACTGAAGCTACAATAATGAAATATAGAAGTGCTTTCTATAACCTCAAATGACAAAGATGTTGCAAACAACATGAGAATTACTGAACCCATGTATTTACTCTATGCTTTGGGATGGAATGTGTGGGGTATTATGCAAAGCCATCTGTCATAAAAGTCAAAGTATCTTGCTTTGACTTCTGTATCTGCTTGCCAGCTGTGTGACCCTGAAGGAGTCACGTATCCTATTTATAGTATCAGTTTTTTTCCTCCATAATTGCAAGGTTAAAACATATTAACAAGGTTGATATGAGGATTAAAATAATTACATCATACAAAATTGCCTTATAAAGATAACACTCACAAAATATCATGTCAATATAAGGCACTGTTACTATAGCAAAATATAAAGAAAAATTTGCAACTCTACCGAAGACTGGATAAAAGTTAAACTACTTTTCCATAATTTTGAAAATTATATTTTAATTTTTATATCTTAACAAGATTATTACCTGTAAAAAATCCAAACTAGAATTGTTTCCAATTAAATCTCTGAGATTTTTTTGTTTGTTTATTAATGTTCTATTTGATTTCAGGGCTTTATTACAATTAAACAGGGTAGCAGCACACATGGAATCATGCAGTTATATATAAATCACAACCTTTCCATATTGATTCTTAGATAAGCCACTTGTATTATAGTCTTCTTCCTGCATTTGTAAGACAATATTTACATAAAATTGTATTCAGTAGGCAAATACTACAGGCAAGCTAAGACCTACAACAGCGGTCCCCAACATTTTGGCACCAGGGACGAGTTTCGTGGAAGACAATTTTTCCAGGGTCGCAGTGGGTGATGGTTTCTGTTGGATTCTCACAAAGAACGCCAACCTAGATCCCTCACATGCACAGTTCACAATAGTGTCTGCCCTCCTACGAGAATCTAATGCCGCTGATCTGACAGGAAGCGGAACTCAGGCCATAATGCTCCCTCAGCTGCCGCTCACCTCCTGCTGTGCAGCCCACTTCTTAACAGGCTATGGACCAGTGCCAGTCTGTGGCTTGCGTGGAGGGGGTGGGGGTGAAGGGTCTGTGGAGTACATGGTAAAATGACTGCTCATGAAAAAATAAGATATTCCTCTTGTGAGTTTCTTTGTACAAAATTTTACTCAAGAGTATCATTAAAAGCCATTACCTATAAAATAAAACGATGTATGCTCTCTTCAAATAAAGTGAAGTGTTAGTACCCAAATGTCAATATAAATGATGTTATAGGATCACAATAAATGAAGAGGCATCTTGTTGTATAAATAATTAGAGATATAAAATATTCAAAGAAATATAGAGAAGAATCACACCATATCAGAATTATATTTTTAACATGCGTATAAAACGCAGGTATTTAAAGTTATGAAATTATGGGATTCTAAATTATTCACTCCAGTTATGTAAGCACAATCATTTATCTTGTTATCAAATATTGCCAAAAGGTTAAAATGCATAAATAAAAAATGCAGATAAATTGAGTGGCCAACGTGTTTATTGGGAATGTGTTTTATATACAGGCAACAACAATTCACCACTTGCTTATCTCCTTTTAAATTTTACTCGATCATGACTTAAAACAATGGCAGGTCTATTCTCACAAATTATACAGACTATATGCAGATATTTATTTTGGTATTGTCTCCACGTAGAATGATAAGAAAATCGATAATCTTTATTTTTATAAACACAGATTTAGCTTTATAAACAACTCATGAAACCTGTCTAAAACTGTTGGTTTATCTGATGACAACTAATTCATGTAATTTGCAAGTCTACTTATTTACCTATTGTTCTTCATTCCAGCACAATTTCCACCTTCTTCACTTCACGTGTTATAATTATCTTGGCAATAATAAATATCATTAACCAATAAAATATATAACCTACACACTTGAAAAGCTATAATTAAGAAATGGAAATAACTTCAATTTCTGTTTGTCCAAATTGCTAAAGATATAATAAAAGTTGTATCCAGTTATTCCGTGAAAATCTACTTGGTTGTGTTTTTTAATTGTTATTTTATTATTATTTGAGACAGAGTCTGGTTCTGTCATCCAGGATAGAGTACAGTGGCCTGACCTTGACTCAGACAACCTCCACCTCCTGGGCTCAAGTGATTCTCCCATCTCAGCCTCCCAAGGAGATGGGATTATATGCCACCATGCCAAGCTGATTTTTGTTTTTTTGTTTTTTTGTTTTTGTTTTTGTTTTGTTTTTGGAGAGATGGGGTTTGTCCATACTGCCCAGGCTGGTCTTGAACTCCTGGGCTCAAGCAATCTGCCAGTCTCGGCCTCCCAAAGTGCTGGAATTATAGGCATGAGCCACCATGCCAGGCTGGTCATCATTTTTAAAAACGAATTTTGGATTTAATTTAAAGATTGTTAAGACATGCTCCTTCACTTAATAGGGCACAAATACGCATAAATATTTTCTAGAGTGCTGGAATGTTTTCCATGATGATCTTCAGCATGTTTTCAAGTTTACAGTCAGCCTATGGAAGTTGGAATGTAGGATAGGGTATGCATTTGTTATGTTTCTGAGATAGAATATTTGGAACAGAGATTAGAAATTGAGAATGTGAAGATAAGGTTACTACAATAGTTTTTTTCTTTTTACATAATAAATATCTAATAAATGCTCATTGAGTAAAATACTAAATGGACTTTAAGGTGAATAAAAACTGTAATAAATTTTATAGATTCTATTGACATTAATGTTGACATAAAAATAGAAAATGCACCACCATTCCTTTGGCAGAAAATGCACAGCTTAATCATTAACAAAACAACTATGTAGTTATTGTCTTAAAATTATCTGGGGACTTTTTCCTCATGAATTTTGGTATTTCATAATTACTTAAATAAATACAATGAAAGAACAATTGAAAACAGTTTTTCTGGCTTATTCTGGAGCACTTAAGAATTTAACATGTATTAATAATATTTTTCCACTGACCATATAACCTAATATACCTTTTGTGAGAAGGTTTTAAAATAAAGTGGAAAAATTATTTCAGTTAGAATTGTTAGCACAAATCAATTCCTTGAATATCATTCTTTAAATTCTTGAGGTGTCATGGAGCATCTCACACTGATGACTTTTCTCCACGAAAGAGTGTGCGTACTAGTGAAAGGATTTCCTATGCATTGCTGAAAGCACTGTTCTTTTAACACATGCTTTTGCTGGAAGAGTTGTTCTTGCATGCTAATAAGATGATTCCCAAGGGCCACATCTTTTCCTATTGAATTCTGAAATAGTTTTACTGCTCCTAGGACACACATGCAAATCACATTAAATTACAGAGAACATGCAACCCCACTGTCAAACATTATAGAATACACTTGATCTTAGCCAAAAGGCCGAGAAGCGATAAACATTATAGACTAATGATCATGACTGCCAAAGTGAATCTGCCAAAAGATATGTGTAAGATAGAAGAAAGTTTGAGTTTTTCAGACTTTACAAAGCTCTTATTGATTGGGATAAAGGAATATGTTAAACATTACTAGTTTATAGGAATAAGAAAGGGAGAAAAATACATGAACCATTTATTTCTGTTGAAGATAAATACTATTCCTTGTTTTCTTTTCTTGTCTCTTCCAACTGTTAGATGCACGTGAGCAAAAGAAAATTGATTCTAATAGGTAATAATTTGAAACACTCATTAATACAGAATGTTTTGTACTATATACTAAATACTTTACATATGTTATCTCATTTTATTTTAATAAATTTATACTATGGGTTTTGTAATCTCCAGTTTACATAACATTAAAATGAGATGTATGGATAGTAAGAAACTCACTCAATACTGCAGTTAGGAAGAATAGCAAAAAGGATTCTGAAACATTTTATCTTACTTCAGAATCAATAATCTCAGTAATTATTATATACTGCTACGTGAGGAAATGTTTTATCCCATGAATACAAAGATATACTTTTAGAGGATGCATCCACATAGGTACTCTCAATTAGAAATTAGAGAAGAATAAGAATACTATAATCTTAATTATTGCAAAAAAGTATTAATAATTCTCAACATCTATTTCTGATATAAATTCAAAATAAAATAACAAAATCCTGAAAGCCACCATAAACTACTCTTCCCTGTGTCTACCCTATTTTTCAGTGACATCACTGCTACTCCCATTAAATGATGGATCTGTCTTTGTACCTTGTTGAGTCTGTGCTGGACGGACTACTTTCTTTCACTAATCGAAGGTAGTAAAATTTGTACATGACTTCAGGATGCTAACCCTTAAGAGTCATGGCATCTCCTGCTTTCACCTTTTTACAACTGCCTTCCTATTCAGAAGACGATTTTGCCTAGTAGGGTATTCCCCTAGTAGGGTATTCCCCCTAGTAGGGTATACCCCTAGTAGGGTATTCCCTACTAGGCAAAATCACCTTCAATAAGGGAGAACTGAGGGCACCCCAATCAATAACCAGCACTATCTGCCTGACATAGCAGTGAAGCCGTCTTGAACCTCCCATTCTCAGTTGAGCTGCCAGATAACTGCATCCACAGGCAATCCCAGGGAATGCAAGCAGAAGCCACCCAGATTGCCAAGCCATAGACTCATTAGAAAATGTAAATCATACTATTTAAACGACTAACCTTTGAAGTTCATTACACAATAGTAAATTGCCAATGCAGAAAGAGTCCTTCCTTTCCATAGCATATAATTATATTTCAAATCACCATATATTGTAGTACTTAATAGTGAAGCATTAACAATTTGCCCAATAAGGTAAGAAAACAATTTGGATGGTAATATATTGAACAGATAAAATTTGACTACCAAGTCCTACGGAAGAGACTGGTTATAGTATCAGCAAACAGATTTCTTTCTGAACACACTGCATTTCCAAGACATATTTCATCTATGTGGGCCCCTGTGATTAGTTCTTACCAATAAAATATAACCATAAATGATATGTAAATTCCATACCAAGGAAATTTTATCTTTTCCTCACTTATTCTCTTCACCTCTGGCTTCAAGCTGAAATACTTTGAGATGTTCAGCCATTTTTGGAAGATGTCAGATTCAAGACTTGGAAGGATCCTAGGTCCCTGAGTCACTGCAGGAACCAGAACACCCATGACCACCATCACTACTAACATTAGTAAACAATGGACTTTCTCTGTTAACCTGCTGAGATATGTGGTTTATTTTTTACTGACATACAGCACAGCCTATTTAATATTTATTTTGAGATCATCTGTCTCATGTTCAATATGGTCTATGTGAGGCTATTATTCTCATCTTCAGTGATAAATCCATGACCCAGATTTGATTAATAAAAGTCCATCAGTACCCTCGCTAGATGCAGTAAGTGATTTAACAATAACACTTAACCCAAATGGGGCCAATCAGCACATTCTCTGGGGCATTTGTGCCAGCATATTCAGTACAGACGTTTCCCCAGCTTTGGGATTAGAAGCTGAATGGATATTATAAACTGAAGTGACTGACATCTATTTTATAGGCTTAGTGAAAGAATTCATTTGTTGTAAGAAAGAATGAAAATAGCATGCAAATAAAAACAGAGTTGAGAGATGTGGAAAGAAAGAAATATCCCTCAGAACATACTTCGTGGTTATCGTTTCAGTCACGCCTGAATCAGTTCTTCCTCTGGACCTTAGTCAAGTGCTGATTCTTTATATACTGGTTTTTAATATGCAAGTGAATTTGAATTGGATTTACTTAAATTGCAAACAGAGTCATAAAAGCTGTTATCATCTCTATTATTTAATATTCTGTCGAAGTTTTATATGATGCAGTAAGAAAAGCAGTATACATATTTGAAAGAAGTGAAAAAATTAAGATTATGTAATTGCTGACATACAAATTTTATGTAATCAAATAACAAATTAATCAATGTAATAAGAATTTGCAAAGTCAGCATTTTAATGTATATAAAACAGCTTACTTATAAACTTAAAAATTGATTTAAAATATGCAGCATGATTTCATTTCTATTCTATTTCACCTCAATTATCTAAGTTAGTCATGGTAATTATATTAATTTACCAGTATTAGCTGGTGGAGTGGTTTTGTGACTTGCTTAGGAACGGGCAATTGAATTTTAATTATTGACAATAAGGAATAGGAAGTTGGCCAGTTTTGAACAGGAGGGTGTTGTTAAAACTTTCTTCACTACTAAAAGTACAATAAGCACAGAGATAGTCTCTTATTTTTCTATAGATACATTATGCATAGAAGTGACTGCTAAAACCATCTTTCTATAGGCCTGAAGATGGCATTTCAAGAATGCTCATAATATTGAATTACTGTTCTCGTCTACACTTGGAGCCTGCACTGCCTCAGGTTTTGATCTGTGGGTTTGCTGCTGTTTTTTGTTTTGTTTTGTTTTTCGCTCTGTTTGCTTGCTTGTTTGTCCTCACTCATCCTTTTTTTGTGTAGTTTCAGGCAGCTTCAACAAAAAAAATAAGTTTTAAAAACTCCTTCCCTTGAATTTATTGCAAGTATATTTTTACCACGTATATCCCAATACAACATTTTATGTATAGATCTAAAGACAGGGTCAGAATAAACCGTGACAAATTTTTAGACGTGAAAATTTAGAGATGTGTGATTTCAACATCACTTTGTTTTCTGAAATTAGTTGTTTTAAGACTGAGTGTTACAGGGAAACCTTTACTTAAGATTAACATTAGTCCAAAAAACTTTGGGAGATAGAAAAAGAAAATCACTAGTGAAATCAGCATCTGAAAATCACATATATTTGTGTGTGTTTTTGTATTTATGAGTATCTTATTCCGCTTTCAACAGCCACCAAAATGTCAAAAGTACATAGATAAAACCTATCATCTTAGACATAGATCAAAAAATAAAAGGAACTGTAAATAGAAACAGATACTCCTAGTTATGTGAAAATGTGTGATATCCTACTGTAAAAATTATTTATGAACATAGAACCATGAAGACTGACCTTTAGGGAAGGACCATCTTATTATCTAGAAAGAGTGAATGGCAATCTGAATTGAGATTGAGATTCATATACAAAATTCAGAAGCCAGTAGCAGCTGCATGATTTTTGTCTGCTTGGGAAAATACAAGAGGTTTGCCATTTGGAACTGTGTGTAAATGTGGTATTCACAGGTGTACTGAAGATTAAATGTCGAACATTTCAACAACTCTAAGAAGGAATCATATATCAAATAAAATCAAGTAAAGCAGAAATGCACATCCTGAAAAACATGTGGGAAGTTGCATTTCAGTATTTCCTTTTGGAAGGAACAGACTTGTGGAATGAATGGAGGAGATAGATGGGATGGCTATGAGGGTCCCTAAATACTATGTTATATGTAAAAATTAAAGATTGAGCAGATTCTCAAAATAATATCAGAGAATTAGCTGATATCAGTTTTGCCTCAAGATTTATCTGAGAAAGAATTATAGATCCATTTGGCCATTCACCTGTGGCATCTTCGGGAACCCATGTAGGACGTGCCTTTCTTTGGTCTAGATGTAATTCTCATACTTTTAAAACAGGTAATATAGCAAAAGTCTCATATACTCAAAGGCCCTAGAGACTAAAGTGCTATTCATTACCTTATATAAGGCAAGGACTATTGACAGACCTCTTTCTAAACTTCAACAGTAGTGTTAAGTAGGAAGACAGCAATACATTTGACCACTTGTTTGTCAAAGAAATTTTGCAAGCAATACAGATTTAATTTTTTACAATGTGAAATGTATGTTTCTGTGGAGCATGCACAATGATCTTGGTATGAAAATTACTTGAGGACAATAAGTATAGCAGACACTATTGGTGCCCATATTCATATTCACTCAGCTCACTAAAGAGTTCACCAAGTTGGCAAAATAACTCAACTCCTGGAGGTCCTCCTCTGAATGAGGAGGATGAAACCACCCTCTGTCTTTTGGTACCTCAGTATTTGCCCATGAACACAAAGGCTATATTGCAAGGATAGAGATAATGCATTAATCTAATGCACGGGCTCCTTCTTCCAAAGGCTGACCTCACTAATGCCACTGCTGTTGTCTAACCTCACTGCAACAAAGAACTTAATAGTGTTTCAATAGGGTACAGTTTCTAAAAGAGACCAATCAGATACTTGGTGGCAAGTTGATTTCATCTGACCTCTTTGCCCTGAAAGTGTAGTGCAATATTCTTACTGGGAGGGGTGCATCTTCTTAACATGGATTTACTATCTTGATTACAGTCCTTCAGTTCCTTAACTTGTTAAGGATTCTTTCCATGGAAGAAACTCTTACGCTAAAAATTCCATGATTACTAGCTAAAATGTGACCCAATTCCTTAATCACTTTAATTTTCTTAAAAAAAAAAAAAATGCAATTGTCAAAAAACATTTAAAAAGTCTACAACTGATATAAAAGCCACTTTGCAATATTTTGGTATCATTATTTGGTTGATAAAAATTTTAAAATGCTTCTTCTTACTAAATATTTTACTCATTTGAAATTTCCTAAGGGAACTGAATCAATAGTATTTTTTTTTTTTTTTTTTTGGCTAGGAATCAAATTTGTGATTATAATATTAATTTGTCCTGAAAATTGTAATGAAATTAGGAAACATTTTTAATCTGACTAAATAATTTTTCATTTTCTCCAACTTTAATCAAACAAGTTGTTTAACAAATTAACAATAATCAGATTTTTATTATGACTAAATTACCTCAGCATCTTAAATAGCTGGGACTACAGGCATGTGCCACCATGCCCAGGTAATTTTTTAAATTTACTTGTAGAGATGGGGTCTTCTTATGTTGCCTAGGCAGGTTTCAAACTCCTAGGCTCAAGCAATCCTCCTGCTTTGGCCTACCGAAGTGCTGGGATTACGGGCATGAGCCACTGTACCCAGACTATGACTCTTAAAACTTGGAGTTTGCATAGTTTAGTCTCCTTACAGTCACTTGTGCTTTTTCTGCAAGATAGTGAACACCAATAGCATTACTTACATAAGATCTGAAATATTGTAATGTTAAATTATCACTGTTTTCACATTATAAATCTACATGATGATTTATATTATTTTAATATATTGGAACATTTTAGCACTGACATTTTATTTAAGAATTCATAAGAGTGTGAAAAGGTGACATTTGTGGTTCTCTTTTTTTTAGGTTTCTATATCATGAAATGCTGAAGTTCAATAAGTAACTGAAAAAATTTTCCTCTAATCCTAGGTTCTAGAACATTTTATTTTCTTAGATTTTATTTGGTTTTTCCAATTTGAATTTATTCACAAATCATTCTGTTTAAGGAAGTTATACTCTCTTGTGGGAGTGTCTTCACCAACTTCATCAATTTTTCCATAATTATTGTTTTAAGACAGTATTCTTACTCTTTGTTGAATTGATTTTGGTAGTTTATATGTTCATTATGTGAAATGAAATTTGTGGATATGTTACAATTGACATAATTCTAAGAGTATTTTTTCTTAAAGTTATTGTTAATTCAGCAAGTATTTATTGAACTACTGGCAGATTAAAAAAAAAAAAAAAGACTAATCAATAGATCAGCCCATGTGGTAACTTGCATTCTAGTAGGATTTATTCCTAAATATGGAAACTAGATCAATAGCTCATAGTGCCTGATATATAAAAGATACATAATAAGCATTTACTGAATGAAGGAGTGAATGAAAAAATAAAAAATAGACCTCAGGGCCACAGCATCATCTCCCCCTAATTAGAATATTTCATTTTATTGCTTTTACATTTTATCAACATTGTTAGGAGAAAAACGTACTTTCTTTAGAAGCACAGCCCAGTCCTCTCTCTTTCGCTCATGCTTTTCCTAGAATGGGTGTGATACTTCTTCATTATTTTGAATTCAGGGACTTGGCAGGGGCATCTCCGACTCGCTCTCCATTTCCTCCTTAGGATCTGACCTTCCCTCAGAGAGGTTATCTTATGGTCACTGGTATAATGGCACCCAGTTTACAATGAATGATAAGCTTTGTGTGTGGATAAGCTTTGTGTGTACCTGTGATTTCTGCAGTGATTGACATGAAGGGAGCAGAGAGGCCTGAGAGTAAATCAGTGTAATTTGATGTGTCCACTTTTGTTATACGTGTAAGTCATATTTTCCAATGTGGTTCTATCGATAATAAAGCAAATACCTTGATATTTATCTACCACTTGATTGTCTTTCTTAATTGGCTCAAAGTTCTTGTGGAATAGTGAGGTCCTAATTATTAAGCACACTCAAAAATCACGTAAAAATCACTCCACCCTAGCAAGGGTTTCTGGAAATAGATTTTGAAATAAATAAATTCTGTGCAGAATGTTTATAAATGAGTTTTGTCAGATGATATGCCTTTATAGGAAGTGAAAATAGGAGGATTGAGTGAAGAGTGACACGGACTTCCAGTGTAATTGTAGCTGAGGCCCCAGCCAATCCTGAAGGCTCTGTGGAGCTGTGGTGTGTCTTAGAGTCATCTCGCATTGAGATACAGGGTGGCACATTTTACACATGAGTTAACAGCCAGTCATGGGCCACTGACTGCTGCCTGGAAATGAACATTCTTGTATAAAGTAGTTCCTGTGGCTAAAGACGGTGCCCAATGAAAAACTTAACCGTGAGAAATTAGAAAACAATATTCATAAGAATTGCAAAATGGGTGGGCTGGCAGAGAAAAGGGGGAGTGAACCATCAGGGAATCCACTAGGATTTTGAACCATGTTGCTCTGATTCATAATTTAATATTAATTTTATCACTCTTACTTTTCATCTGAAAATTTACCTGAAATATATTTGCCTATTTACAGTTTTTTAAATTTCTTTGTCATTATGCCTTTTATAAAAAGACTACAATGTACCTTTTGGATACATATTTTATTGACATTTAACTTAAGCATATATAGAAAACTGCACATCATAAATTTACATCTATTATATATATTATATACAATAGACATTATCTTTTATCTAGTCTATATTATATATAACCAATAACCCAAAATCACTTAAAAAAAACATAGTGATACAGAAACTCAGTCACCATCGCATATTTTCTTAGCTTTTAACAATATCGATTAATTCTTCCTTTTTTAAATATAAATTAAATCATATGGCCTCATAGTGGCCATGTTGTTTTGGTTTTTATTTATCTCTATCCTTGAGTAAGTATTATTCAACAAACAACGATAGATTTACAATAATTACCACATGATATCTTGTGTAAATTATTCCATTTAAAAATTTTTTAGTATTATTAGGTATTCTTGTTCTATTACATTAACAAATACTGAGGTATAAAACCATGCTCATAAGTTCACGAAAATTAAGTCATAGCTTAAGAAATTTTAAGTATGCATGTACTATGTTACCATCTCTCACACCAAGACAAAATTGTCTTCTTCAGACAGATTCAAGCTTTCTTCTTCTTTTTCTTCTTCTTCCTCTAATTATTATTATCGTTAATTTTATTATTACTAAGAGGAGAAGGAAGAGTATGAGAATTCGGTGTGAAAATCTTAGTCTTTACACGGGAGTATTTGGTTAATTTAGAGTTAAAGTGATTGTTGACACAAGTGGGTTCATCTTCACAATACTGCGGCTTCCGCTCTGTTTCATCTATGGTCCTTTTATTATTCTTTCTCTTGAGTTTTTGCCTTCTTTATGATTATTTGGATTCTTTTATTTATCTATTTTTCTTTCTGTTCTGTTGTATGATTTTCACCATTCTGTCATTTTTTTCATGGTTGCATTACAGATTACAAATAATATCCTTGGATTATTAAATACTAATTATAACTTTAGCATTCCAGAATTTTAGAACATTTAAACTTATGTAGCAATTTTTAATTTATTTCTTCCTCTTACATTTTCTGTTTTATATGTATTTTTATTTCATAAGTTATTTTTATTTTCATGAATTTTTTATATTTATACCATATTTGCTCTTTATGATGCCATTAATTTTTAATTTTTTAAAAAATCAATCAACAAAAATTATATATATATTTATATGATGCATAGCAATGTTTTGAAATATGTATACACTGTGGAATGGCTAAATCAAGCTAATGCATGTGCTACCTGACATTCTTAGCATTTTTTTTGAGGTAGACTTAAACTATATTCTTTTATACATAATCTTATATAACATGTTTCTTTTAATTTTTTTAATTTTTTCATTTTTTATTTTTATTATACTTTATGTTCTAGGGTACGTGTGCACAACGTGCAGGTTTGTTACATATGTATACATGTGCCATGTTGGTGTGCTGCACCCATTAACTCGTCATTTACATTAAGTATATCTCCTAATGCTATCACTCCCCCTCCCCCCACCCCACAACAGGCTCCAGTGTGTGATGTTCCCCTTCCTGTGTCCAAGTGTTGTTTTAACTCATTTCTTCTTTTAAGTAGGAGGTTCCCTATGAAATCATTTCCCCTTGGAAATATTACTTGGCATTTTTTTAGGATGTGCTTACTGATGGTAAATCCTCCCATTACTTGTTTTCTTAAAAAAAAAAAAAATTCTTTTATTTCTTTTCATTATTGAATGACATTTTCACTGAGCAAAGTTACTGCAAAGTTACCATTTGTTTAATATCAGTACATACGGTATTTCATTTTCTATAAATTGTATAATTTCTATTAAGAACTAGCTGCATGTCAAGTTGTCACTACTTTGCTAAGAATGTGTCCTTTCTGTCTGGTTTCTTTTAAAATTTCTATTTGTTTTGGTAAAACAATTGTTTTGTGCTTATGTAATTATGTAGGATTATCTTGTTATTTATATTTCATGGAGTTGACATCTTAATTTTTCTGTTTAGCCTCCCAACTGTTCACCTTCATACATTTGCAAGTGTCTCACTTTTTAAAAACGTATCATATGTGTTTTTACAAATGTCATATTTTGCAGGTGTCTTAAAGATAAATGAGTTGTTCCCCTTTAAAGAACATTAGATCACCATTTTTTGTTTCCTCTATCACCCTAAAACACAATCAAAAACATTGTTTCTCTTTCCTCCAGGAACTAGTATCTGCCTGAGAAAAGCCTGGATTTTTAGTGCCTTGCTCTGATTCCCAGATCAGCAAATGCCTGAGGGAAAAAATGCACCTTTCAGATATTTGTTTATTAATATTAAAAGTGTATATTTATATTTATATTCTGTTACTCATCTTCTCATAATGTCCCTCCCTATTATAATAACTGCTTTAGTAGCTCTGTGATGACTGTCTCCAACTATGTGTAGTTTTAATTATCCAGCTCTTAGTTCTTATTGGAAATATTGGTCTGTCACAAGCTTCTTCATTTGTAACATTTTAAAAGTTCTCTTCCATTTTCCCTAAACATTCAGGCTCACAACTCTACTAAAAGCCACACTTACCAACAGTATATTCAGAAGTATATTAGCAGGAAACAACAAACAAAAAAGAAACCAACAGCAATTTAGTAGGACTGTCAAGAGATACTGTTCAATAGAAAGAGTCCTAGAAGCAGTTAAAATGGAAATGTCCACATAGGTATTAGGAGAGGTACTACCTATCATGCAGACACAAAGATTGACATAATTTTAAAATCTCTGGTTTAAAGGTCTAATGTTTCAGAGAAGCTAGTAATATCACAAGCCTAGCTTTCAATTTTTCCAGAAGTGATGTGCTTTATAAGACAAAACGCATATCATTATATATTTATATTTCATCTCAAGATCTTCTCATTCTATATGAAATTTACCAGTGATATGTTAGGAGCAATGTTACTTAGTTATATTTTAATACTTATCATGCTATTATTTTACCAGGAAAACAGATAATATAACCAAAGACTGGATTTTCATACCGAAGTGGAAAGGGCTATAGAATTTTAATCTGAAGCAGAATTTGATAAATAATTTTTTCTGGGAATTGTTTTGTATATTTTAAAGTGAGATGACACTGGTACTGTTAATAAGTAGCATAGCTAGTGTTTAATTATTTCACATTGCTTTAGTATTTAGGCTTTCAATATATTCAATTTTTGTTTGTTTTCTAAGTTTTTGCTGTATTATTTATGTTTTTCTTTTTTTCTCTCTCTCTAATGAAAGATAGTTACCAATAAATTATCATTATTTTTGTGGTTCTTATTTTTAAAAATACAACTTACGTTATATCTTTGTCCATATCCATATTATTTTTATAATATAATGTTTAATATAAACATTTAAAACTTACATATACAATTATGAACTATATAAAACTAAAAACTATAGATTACAAAGCATTAAAATTCTAAATCTTATCAAGGCCTTGGTATAGCTACATTCTATTAAGTTTTGATATGTCATTTTTAATTATACCAAATTTAGTACATTCTCTAATTTTCTTTATAATTTTTTCTTTGACTCATAGATTATTTATAAGTGCATCGTTGAATATAGAAATAGCTGGACATTTTTAAGCCATGATTTTGTCATAGACTTTTAGCATCTACAGTGAGAAGAAATATACTTTGTATTTTTTCCATTTCAGATATTTGATGAGTTTGGTTTTATGGTCCATCATATGATTATTTTTTATAATGAATCCACAGGGAATTAAAAAGGGAAATATTGGGCAAGTAGTAAAGTGAACAATTCATGTCATTTATGTCAATATTTTTAATCATACTGTTAAAACATCTATATTCTCACTAATTCTATTGTCTTTTTCTTGTAAGTTATTAAAACTTTTTTTTTGATCAGCTACAACTTTAACTTTGCATTTTTTTCTTTTTATTCTCCAGGAAAGTTGAAACAGAATAGTGACTATTGAAGGAGGAGAAAAACTCCTAGCACAGAAACACAAAAAAAGCTGCAACACACCTTGAATTTATTGTTAGAGTTTGCCTGTCGTATGTGTTCTCCAAATAGAAAGACAATAAATAGCAGCTCAAGTTAAATTTGGAAGATTAAAAAAAAATTCATTGGACTAGCTAAGTTAATTATTAAACAAAAAGAGTTTTGTGGGTTTTTTCTAACTAGAAATGACGGAAAAACTTTTTGTTTCATAACAGTTACAAAAAATTCACGGATCATCCTTTTTTTTTTTTTTTTTTTTTTTTTTTTAGAGGGAATCTCGCTTTGTCGCACTCAGGCTGGAGTGAGTGGCGCGATCTCGGCTCACTGCAAGCTCCGCCCCCTGGGTTCCCGCCATTCTCCTGCCTCAGCCTCCCGAGGAGCTGGGACTACAGGCGCCGCCACCACACCCGGCTAATTTTCTGTATTTTTAGTAGAGACGGGGTTTCACCGTGTTAGCCAGGACGGTCTCGATCTCCTGACCTGGTGACCTGCCTGCCTCAGCCTCCCAAAGTGCTGGGATCACAGGCGTGAGCCACCGTGCCTGGCAGGATCCCACTCTAATGTTATCATAAAGTAAGGAATAATCAGATACTAGAACATCATAGTCTTGTACATGTAGTGGAAGTTAAACTATAAAGTTAATCAACATTTTTGATATAGTATCACTTAGTTAAATCTGATACACAATTCTATATTCATCTTATTTGAACTTTCATGGCGTTGACAATTTTATTTTAGATTACACAATACCACACTGTCTTGATTTTTCTCTTATAATTCTGGCCAGATTTATTTTTATTCTTTCATTTGAATAACATTCAGTTTTCCACATATATTATAATTTCTATTAAGAACTAGCAATAAGTGCCTGCAATCCCAGCACTTTGGGAGACCGAGGTGAGCATATCACGAGGTCAGGAGATGGAGACCATCCTGGCTAACACGGTGAAACCCCGTCTCTACGAAAAATACAAAAAAACTAGCCGGGCGTGGTGGCGGCGCCTGTGGTCCCAGCTACTCGGGAGGCTGAGGCAGGAGAATGGCGGGAACCCGGGGGGCGGAGCTTGCAGTGAGCCGAGATCATGCCACTCACTCCAGCCTGGGGGACAGAGCGAGACTCCGTCTCAAAAAAAAAAGAACTAGCTTTAAGTCCAGTTGTTGCCACTTTGCTAAAGATGTGTCTTTCTGTCTGGCTTCTTTTAAAATTGCTATTGGTTTTGGTGAAACAATTGTTTTATCCTTACGTACTTATGTATGATTTATTTTTATTCATATTTCATGGAGCTGGCACATCTTAATTTTTATTGATTCTTTACTGAAATATTCATGAGGCTAATAATACTATTTTCTTCTTTAGGGTTGTAATTTCAGTGCCTAGAATAAATTTTGCAGAAAATAAATATCCATTAAATATTTCATGGAACATTTTTTAGTGACAGTGTGATGAAGTTTAAAAGTTAGGTACTGGATTGTACTCTCTGTGCATCTATATTTTTCCTTTGGTCAGACTGACTTATGGTGGTATAGAATATATCATATATATGCTGATTTTTCTTGTAACTGAAAACTTTTTAAATGTCGTAACTGGAACAGATCATCTTAAATTTAACATATTAAAAGCCTTTGTCAAACCCATTGGACTCAGTACCCTATAATGTAGAAGAAAACTAGTTGTGGATACTCAGGAAGCACTCATAATTGCATAGTACCAAGGCAATTGCACGTGTCTAGTCATTGATAAATATCCTATGAACATTGTAGCAAGTTATGCTGTTGGTCCCATAAGTAATTGAACCACAAACTCAAATATAATGCAGGTAATTTTGGCATTTTATTAAAATTTGAATAATGTTAAATGCTATTTTATATATTCCAATTCTAATTTAAAATCCGTGGCTAATTTAATTTTGAGTTTAATTCTAATTTAAAAATTCTAATTCTAATTTGAATTCTAATTCTAATTGTAAATTCAATTTTGATTTAAATACTTTTAATCTACTTCAGTTTTTTTCTTGATTACTTTTATCTGCTTTTCTAATTATACCTATATTAGATTTTTTTGTCTCTTTAGTTATGTGTTTAGTTATCATTGTTTCCATTTTCTTTAAAATCCCAGAAAAAGTTCTTGAGCTAATTGACTAAATTTTCAAAACAGTTTTCTGCTTTATTACATAGATTGTCTTTTTTTTTTTTTGACTACTGCATGTAGTCTTTTATAATTTTGAAGAGTTGTTTTTTCTGAAATATTTGAGTCCTCTCAAGTTTCAATAAAATATGGCTTATAAATTTTCGAAAGTATAGTTTATCATTACAATACAAATCTGTTTTTCTGGGTGACAGTAATTCTTATATTTTCAAAATGATTCCCTACCTTTTAAGATTGATCTTTTAATAATTATATCTGCTGTTTCTGTCTCTCCTTTTACTTCAGACCTTGAAAGAGAACAAAGTTCTATTATTGGTATTGGGAATTTTCAGAAAAAGATACGAAATTCTCTTAAATGTTTTCTTTCCGGTGAATAAGGTAAAATTTTTACATTCTACAAAACTGTACTTTGCTAGATTATAGGATGCTTGGCGCTAGATTTATGCAATGAACTATGAAAAGAAAAATATTTATTGTTTTTGTGGACATCCAAGTTGCTGAAGACACTACTTATTCCTTCAAATGAAAGGGAACGGTTTAGGTTTATTTTCTACATTCAAATTTTTTTTTTTTTTTTTTTTTTTTTTTTTTTTTTGCTTTCATTTCTTGCTTCTTGGCTTTTTTTGAATGCTTGTTCTACCCAAGTCAAACCTACTGAAAAAGGAATAATTCTGCAAAGTATATTAGGGCAGTATACTTTGCTGAGCAGTGTGGGTTACAAAATAAAGGAAAGCTGGGGATAAATAATCCTGCAAAAGATACTTCTGCAGAGCACTAATAGAGTAACTGAGGTTTTTTTCTAGTTTTGCCTGCTCATGATCTCTGCTTTCACTCTGTATACCTTACGCTTGGTAGTACAGTAGTATTCTTGACCTTGCTAGAAAAACCCTTTACAGATAAATAATTCATTTACTTCTGTTAGATGGCTAACAATAACTAGTTAGCTTCAAATTTGTTCAGACTTCCTAATGCTTAACAGTTGTCCATGACTATCCAGTTTCACATTATTATTATTTTATAATGGTGTGACTATGGCCACATTATTTTGTAGGGGAAAATCTTAATAAGTGAGCTACTTCTTTCTTTAGGTCACTGTTTTACATGATCATAAAATTTACTATTGACATTAAGAAAAGTATGCTAGCTACTTATTTTGCAAATTAGTTGATGCAGTTTCTTCATAGGGTCATAGGTCTTCATATTTTAGTGTGTTTTTGCTAGTGTGTTTTTGCAGTGGCTGGTACTGGTTTTCCCTTTTCATATTTAGTGCTTCCTTCAGGAGTTCTTGTAAGGCAGACCTGGTGAGCAACTTCAGCAAAGTCTCAGGATACAAAATCAATGTGCAAAAATCACAAGCATTAGTACACAAATAATAGACAAGCAGAGAGCCAAATCATGAGTGAACTCTCATTCACAGTTGCTACAAAGAGAATAAAATACCTAGGAATACAATGTACAAGGGACAGGAAGGGCGTCTCCAAGGAGAACTACAAACCGCTGCTCAAGGAAATCAGAGAGGATACAAGCAAATTAAAAAAAAAAAATCATGCTCGTGGATAGGAAGAATCAATATCATGAAAATGGCCATACTGCTCAAAGAAATTTTTAGATTCAGTGCTATTCACAGCAAGCTACCATTGCCGTTTTTCACAGAATTAGAAAAAAAAAAGAAAAAAAAAAAACTACTTTACATTTTACATGGAAACAAAAAAGAGTCTGTGTAGCCAAGACAATCTAAGCAAAAAAAATCAAAGCTGAAAGCATCATGCTACCTGACTTCAAACTATACTACAAGGTTACAGTAACCAAAACAGCATGGCACTGATATCAAAACAGATATATAGACCAATGGAACAGAACAGAGGCCTCAGAAATAACACTACACATTCACAACAATCTGATCTTCAACAAACCTGACAAAATCAAGCAATGGGGAACACTTTTTTAACAAACGGTGCTGGAAAAACTGGCTAGCCATATGCAGAAAACAGAAACTGGAACCCTTCCTTACACCTTATACAAAAATTAACTCAAGAAGGATTGAAGACTTAAACATGAAACCTAAAACCATAAAAACCCTAGAAGAAAACCTAGGCATACCATCCAGGACATAGTCATGGGCAAATACTTAAAGATCGAAATACAAAAAGTAACTGCAACAAAAGCCAAAATTGACAAACAGGATCTAATAAAACTAGAAAGCTTCTGCACAGCAAAAGAAACTATGATCAGAATGAACAGAAAACCCACAGAATGGGAGAATATTCTTGCAATCTATCCATCTACAGAGAGCTAATATCCAAATCTACAAGGAATGTAAACAAATTTACAAGAATAAAACAACCCCATCAAAAAGTGGGCAAAGAATATAAACAGACAGTTCTCCAAAGAAGACATTTATGCAGCCAACAAACATGAAAAAAAGCTCATCATCACTGGTTATTAGAGAAATGCAAATCAAAATCACGATGAGATACCATCTCATGCCAGTTAGAATGGTGATCATTAAAAAGGCAGGAAAGAACAGATTCTGGCGAGGATGTGGAGAAATAGGAATGCTTTTGCACTGTTGGTGGGAATGTAAATTAGTTCAACCACCATGGAAGACAGTGTGGCTATTCCTCAGTGATCTAGAACCAGAAATACCATTTGACCCAACAATTCAATTACTGGGTATATAACCAAAAGATTATAAATCATTCTACTATAAAGACACATGCACGCATATGTTTATTGCAACACTATTTACAATAGCAAATACTTGGAACCAACTCAAATGTCCATCAATTATAGACTGGATAAAGAAAATGTGTCACATATATACCATGGAATACTATACAGCCATACAAAAGAATGAGTTTATGTCCTTTGCAGAGACATGGATGAAGGTGGAAACCATCATTTTCAGCAAACACAGGAACAGAAAACCAAACACCGTATGTTTTCACTCATAAGTGGGAGTTGAACGATGAGAACAAATGGACACAGGAAAGGTAACATAACATACCAGGGCATGTTGGAGGCTCAGGGGGAAGGGGAGGGAGAGCATTAGGACAAATACCTAATGCATGCTGGGCTTAAATCCTAGATGATGGGTTGATAGGTGCAGCAAACCACCATGGCACATGTATACCTATGTAACAAATCTGCACTTTCTGCACATGTATTCCAAAACTTGAAGTAAAATTATATAATAACAATAATAAGGAAGCAAATTTAAATTCATTGAATTAATTCTTTAGCAAGTCAGTTTGGGTATAAGTGTAGTGATCTGTTTTATACTCATTATGACAATTTTGTTTTCTTTTTACATGTTTAAAACATCACTACGACTTATGCCCATCAAATGTTTCAAGAGTCTGATTAATTTTTTATATTATTTAATGCTTAAATGTTTAGAGGGTTCAAATTTTTAAATGCATAATTTTGTTTAATACTTAATAATTTAGCTTTTTATTTGATATTAAGTTTATGAAAGCAGTGTGTACTTCGAGAAGTGTTAAATGTTTTAAAAATGATCATCAGACAATAAAAAAGTCCAAACAAAATAAAATGTATGTTATTTAAAAATTTGGTATGGCATGAGTTTATGTATCCACTTAATTTAGAAGCCAAATTGAATTGTCAAAGGTTAGGTTCAATAAGTATGGTCTTGAAACTGAAATGCAGGGTTACTTTGAACCCAATAAAAGTGTAATATGATTTATTAAGAGAGATTTTTCTTGCTGATATTATCCAAAGGGAAGCACTCTAATCTTATCTTGCCCCATCAATAAGCCAAGGAGAAATAAACAAAAAATAAAATTAATGGCAAGAATTATCATACCCTTTGTGTGTCAACCTCCAAAACTCACATTGAAGTTTGAGTAAAAAATATGAACTTTACCATCCCTTAGCATTTAGTTTTATTTCTTAATGAAATCATTTTTAAAAAAGCCAATTCTTATTGCCAAGTTTTATATTTTCTCTATAGAATAAAACACAAACTTCCACTAAGCTTTTTCTTCCCCAACTTTCCTTTTTTATCCCATGTGTAGCTTCCATCAAAATGCGACACCTCTTTCAACAGATACGTGTATTCACACAGAAACATCACTTTTGTTCCCCTTTAAAAATCTACTTTTAGTTGTGAACTACTTTGACAAGAAGTTGTCTCTGTGCTCAGTGTCATCTATTTACCTCACTATTAGCCCTCATAATTCATTTAAAATGTTGCCTTAAGACTAATAAAAGTGAATTTTTAATGCTGGTAAATTTATTTTACAATAATCTAGAAAAACATCTATTTTGTAAATCCCAAATTCTCTTTATCAGTAAGACTTTTCTCTACTTCAATCACCCTGGATTTCTATAGCATTCTTTCAATTATAAACCCATTATATATTCCTACTTATAAATATTGGGAATATATTGTATTATGCTTTAGGTAATATTCTAGAACAAAGAACTTGGTGATAAACAACCCAGGAATTATATTTTCACTGGGTATGAACAGTGGGGAGGAAAGAAAACCAATCAATGAATAGTACATTTTTATTTAACATTTATAATCTTTCTTTCTCTAGTTCAATTTCTTACCTTTTTTATACAGTTATTTTAAAATTCTGAATCTCAGCCAGGTGCTGTGAATCTTGCCTGTAATTCCAGTGACTCAGGAGGCTGAGGCAAGAGGATCACTTAAACCCAGGAGTTGAAAGCTTCGGTGAGCTGTAATGTGCCACTGCACTCCAGCCTGGGTTACAGTGAGACTTCGTCTCAAATTCCTCTTAATTACGAAAGCTTTTCTGATTTTCATTAATTTTGATGACCTTGACAGTTGCAAGGAGGAATGTTCAAGTATTTTGTAGAATGTTCCTCACTGAGGGTTTATATATATTATACATAATATATATAAAAATATTATATTATACATTATATAAAATGCAGATTATATGCAATATATAATATATGATATGTAATATAGTATTTAATGTATTTTATATAATATATGATGTATTATATTATTTATATATTGTATATACAAATAATATATGAATAGGATTATATTTATGGAAAAGTAGTCAAAGCATCACAGAGAAGAGAATTTCCATTGACTCCACACCCAGTTTCTACAATTATTAACATCTTATGTTAGTATGGTACCTTACATACATTTACTACAATATCAATACATTATTAGATTAGTACCATCCATGCTTTACTTAGAAATTTTAGTTTTTACCTAATATCTTTTTTCTGTTCCAAGACCCCATTTAGGATATCTCAGTGTCCTTAGTTTTCATGTTCCCTAAATTCTTCTTAATTAAAAAAGCTTCTCTGATTTTCATTGATTTTGATGACCTTGACAGTTGGAAGGAGTAACGTTCAACTACTTTGTAGAGTGTTCCTCACTGAGGATTTTCTCACGTTTTTCACATGATTAGATTGGGGTTATGAGTTTTTGGAGGAAGACTGCAATGGTAAAGTGCTACTTGCATCATATCTTAAAACGGGTACATACTATTAACTTGACTCATCACTGTTGTTAACCCGGCTGAGGCAGTGTTTCTCAGATTTCTCCGCTGTGAAGTTATTATTTTCCCCACACTTTTATATTGTACTCTTCGTCAGAGTGATAGTATCATTATTGATATAGTAGGGAGTTACAATCTAATGAAGGATGCCCTAATGAAGGAAAAAGTATTTGCATAAATTGGTTATTCTGCTTCAATTTTTTCATTCATTCATTTTTTTATAGAAATATAAACTCAGGAATATTGATTTTTCTATTTTTGGCTATAATTCAATACTATTTTTTTTTCCTCAAATTTTTGTTTTGTCTTTTGGGAGCTCTTTCAGTTGTTTCTTGTGTTGCTTTGACATACCTACATCATTGTAGGTATTCTTTTTTTTAGCACTTCCATACTTTCTAGCATGACAAGATGCTCCACGATCACCTTGTGTATTTCCTGCTCCACCATGAAACATTTCTTCACGAATCTCTGGTTACTTGTTTTATTTTTGTTGTAATTTTTTTGAGGATGATATTAGAAACCAAGGGCTGTATTCCAGATCTATTAAATGCTAATTACTACAGAGATGTTTTTGCTTCACAGTCATCTAAGTTACAGAGCAAAGGAATACATATGTGTTTCTTATCCTGTCTATAAATACTTTTATATGTATCCATATATTCCTACATTAAGCTAAACATCAATTTATACTGATGTTTCCATCTCAAATTTATTAGATTGTATTATTCTATCAATAACAATTGCCCATGTTCAAATTTTTAACACCATATACCTTTTCCAACTATTTTCCTGGTTCCCCATGCCCACCCTTAGAGTATGTATTAGCCACAGTAAACTACATTTATTTTATAAAACTTGTCTAAGAAATATGTATGCAATATTTTCTCAAGTTAAAACATTATTTTATTTACTGCAGGTTCAAAACCTTACCATTTATTCTTATTTATATGTCATTCTCAGGTTAAATATAAGGATCATGCTTTGCTCTTTTTCTTCCCAAAATTGAATGCTTCTGCTGTATCTTTGCAGACCTACTACAGTAAATATTCTATATTATGTGTTGCTTCCTTAATCTTCTGTCTTCCACACCATACTGTTAACTTTGTAACAAAAGGTCCTTTGTATCTGGTTAATCATTATATCCCATAAAACATATTAAAAAATTAATATACTAAAATGTTAAATAAATAAAAATGGAAACATTTTAAAATTAATAAGTTTTGGTCTGTGTTCATATCCTACCCTTAACTAGACAAGTGATTTAAAAAATTGATATATCAGAATTCTGTTTAAAAAAAAATGTTATATGGGAAGATTTTTAAGAGACGTGCTAAGCTTTCCTTTCTGGTAAAAGTAGTATGCCTTTATTCAGACCAGTTCCTCTACAAAAGCAGGAAAGTTGGATAAGTATAAAAAATGTGTTAGAAGATACAGAAAAACAGCAGCAAGCACTTGACTATTCAAGATTCTGCAGAGTAAAAGCTCAGGGAAATGAACACAGCATTTGGCAGCACATATTTCTTTGAAGCTTTGCCAAGTCAAGAGAGGCCACTAAGAAGCTGGAATATGAATAAAGCTTTCTTTAGACTCAAAGATAGATGGAAAATTTAGGATTGCATTGTCAACAAAAGTGGCAGATCTGCTAAATACCCAAGAATTTTCAGTTCAAACCTACAAGGGCTATGATATGGGAATAGAGGTGAACATGAAATAGTCCAGCCTTAACAAAGAATGAAGCATAGCTTCAAACACTTCAGTTACTGATTAGACTAAGTCAATTTTCTGCTACACCAACTTGCTACAAGAAGCAAAAGAAATGTTCTCTGTAGAAAAATAACATGATCAAGAGCTGTTAATTTTCTTTCTCTTTCTTGTTAAAGCCATAAAAAGATATCTCTTGGATCTTCACCATGGAAACCTGGTAATTTCCAAGAAGGAGGTAAAACTCATGAAAGTGTAGTTTCCCCTAATTCTGTCATGCACTGGAGTTATACTCTAACACACTTTGATTCAAATGCAATTAAATTAGAAATAAATAACAACAGAAAGTAGAAAATTGTGCAAATACAGATTAAACGCATCCTTCTAAAGAACCTATAGGTCAAAGAAATAGTTTTAATAGAATTTTAAAATGTATCCACCTTACATACTGTCTACATACATCTGTACTTACATATATATTGTATATGTACAGGTATAAAGGGAATAAATTCAACCATCACAGATTGAAAGCTTGAATTTTTTTAAAAAAAGCTTTTGTAGTGATCATGGATAGACTTTTTTTCTATCCATTATTGCCTAAAAGAAACTGTACAACTATATACAGAGTATTTATATTGTACTAGGTACTATAAATAATCTAGAGATTATTTGAATTTTATGGGAGGATGTGCATAAGTAATTTGCAAATACTACACCATTTTATAAAAGAAACTTGAGCATCTACAGATTTTGGTATTTGTGGGAGGTACTGGAACTAATCTCCCATGGATGTCAAGAAACAACTGTAGATAGATAGGTACATATGTACATACATAGAAGATTGATTCATTGATTGATAAATAGAAGAGGAGTCTCTTACCAGCAAAGTAGAACAAGCAGAAGAAAAATTTAGTAAGCTCGAAGACAGGCTATTTGAAAATAAACAGTCAGTAGAGATCAAACTAGAAAGAAAAAGGATAAAATAAACTCACAAGTCCTAAAATTAATAGATTTAAGTGCCCTCAAATTAATAGATTTAAGAGTTATTGGCCTTAAAGAAGATGTAGAGAGAGATACAGAGGTAGAAAGTATATGCAAAGAAATAATAAGGGAGAACTTCACAAACCTAGAGAAAAATGTTGATATTCAAGGACAAGAAAGTTATAGAACATCAAGCAGATTTACATCAAATAAGACAACCTCAAGATATTTAATAATCAAATTCCCAAAAGTCAAGTATAAAAAAGACCCATAAAGCAGAAATAGAAAAGAAACAAATAATATAGAATGGAACTCCAATAAGTCTGGCAGTAGACAATTCAGTAGAAATCATACAGGTTAGGAGAGTGTCAGGACATGACATATATAAAGTGTTTGGAAAATTTTTTTATCCTAAAATAGTATATCTAGCATAAATATCTTTCAAACATGAAGGACAAATACAGTCTTTCCCAGAAAAACAAAAATTAAAGGATTTTATCAATACCAGACCTGTTCTATAAGAAATTCTAAAGGTAATTCTTCAATATGAAAACAAAATTGTTAATGAGCACTAAGAAGTAATGTCAAGTGCAAAACTCACTGGTAATAGTTAGCAGACAGAATATTATAACATGATGATTGTAGTGTGAAATTACTCATATGTTGAGTAGAAAGACTAAAGATGAACCTATTAAAGTTATAACTACTACAACTTTTCAAGACAGAGACAGTACAATAAATAGAAAAATAAAAAGCTAAAAAATGGGAGAAGGAAGTGAAAGTAGAGAGCTTTTGTTAGTTTTATCTTTCCTTATTTGTGTGTGTCTGTGTTTGTTTTATGCAGGCAGTGTTGTCATCAGTTTAATGGATTATGAGATATTTGCAAGTCTCATGGTAATCTCAAATTTAAAAAAAAAACTACCAAATATTCACAAAACTAAAAAGCAAGAAATCAAAAGATATAATCAGAGAAAACCACTTGACTGAAAAGAAGACAGGATGAAGGAAAGGAGGAAGAGAAAACCACAAAACAACATATATATATCTCCTTAAAAAGGATGTAGAGAGAGAGACACAGAGGTAGAAAGTATATTCAAAGAAATAATAAGGAGAACTTTCCAAACCTAGAGACATATATATATATATGGCAGGAGTAATTGTGTACTTACAAATTACAAAAAATGAATGTAAATGGACTAAACTCTTGAATCAAAAGTAAAAGAGTGGCTGAGTAGATTTAGAAAAACAAACAAACAAAAAACACAAGACTCAACAATCTGTTGCCTACAAGAAACACACTGCACCTATAAAGACATACAAAGAAAAAAAATAAAGGGATTGGAAAAAGATATTCCATGCAAATGGAAACCAAAAAAAGAGGAGAAAACGGTATATTTATATCGGACAAAATATATTTTGAGAAAAAATATACAAAGAGAGGAAAAAATTATATAATGATAAAGGGGTGAATTCAGCAAGAAGATATAACAATTTTAAGTATTTATGTACCTAACACTGGAGCACGTAGACATATAAAGCAAAGATAATTAGAACTGAAGAGAGAGTTAGACGCCAGCACAATAGTAACTTAAACACCCAACTATCAGTATCAGACAGAGCATCTATATAGAAAATCAAAACAGAAACACTGGACTTAATTTGCACTATAGATTCACCATGTGCATCTAATTGATATTTACAGAAACTTTTATCCAGTGACTGCAAAATAAATATTCTCCTCTACACATGGATTTTTTTTTTTTGGTCTTTTTTTTTTATTTTTTTGAGACAGAGTCTTACTCTGTCACCCAGGCTAGAGTGCCATGGTGCAATCTTGGCTCACTGCAACCTCCGTCTCCTGGGTTCAAGTGATTCTCCTTCCTCAGCTTCATAAAGTGGGATTATGGGCATGCACTATGGTGCCTAGTGAATTTTTGTATCTTTAATAGAGACAGGGTTTTATCATGTTGGCCAGGCTGGTCTCAAACTCCCAACCTCAAGTCATCTAACCACCTCGGCCTCCCAAAGTGCTGGGATTACAGACATGAGGCACTGCACCCAGCCACATGGATCATTTTCAAGGAAATGCTGAATGTTACACCACAACACAAGTCTGAAATTCAAAAAAAAATGAAAATCAAATTAAATATATTTTACTACCATAATGGAATAAAACTGGAAATCGGTAACAAGTGGAACTTTAGAAATTATACAAACACATATAAATTCAAGAATATATTCCTGAATGACCAGTGGGTCAATGTGATGGTTAATACTGAGTGTCAACTTGATTGGATTTATTGATCCTGGGTGTGTCTGTAGGGCTGTTGCCAAAAGAGGTTAACATTTGAGTCAGTGGTCTGGGGAAGGCAGATCCACTCTTAATTTGATGAGAACAATCTAATCAGCTGCCAGTAAAAACAAAGCAGGCAGAAAAATGTGAAAAGGGGAGATGGGCCTCGCCTCCCAGCCTGTCTTTCTTCCGTGCTTGATGTTCCCTGACCTCAAACAGGGGACTCCAAGTTCTTCAGTTTTGGGACTCGGGCTCTCCTCACTCCTCAGTTTGCAGACAGACAACCTATTGTAGGGCCTTGTGATATTGTGAGTTAATACTTTACAAACTCATATATATTCATATATACATTTATAAACTCATACACACACACACACAAACACACACCATTAGTCCTGTCCCTCTAAAATAACCTTGACTAATACAGATTTTGGTACCAGGAGTGGTTCTTGAGGAACAGAGTATGAAAGATGGAGTTCTTTTATTGGTTTTGGGGTTTCTGGAGTTGGGTACTTAATATGGTTAGACTCAAAAATGCTAAGGACTCTATTTCTAATAGTATGGAGAACACTGATAGTCTTTGGTGTGAACCCTTTAGAGAGTTATTCAAAACAAATGCATTTGACATTCCTGACTCACTGCTCATGAGAGGCAAGTTTAGTGACCCTATACATAATATCTCTGACCATATGTGGAAAACCAAGGAAAATAAAGAAGCTGGTTTGTTGCCACTAAGTTCAGTGGACAAAGTTATGGAAGAAAATATGAACTCAGGAATTCTGTCTTCTGGCTGCAGAAGCAGATACTGAGCCTCAAGTCTGCTAAAATTCCCTGAGTGAGAGAGTCTTGATTCCTGTAGAGAAAGAGCCGAAATTGTGGAAAAACAGACACAAGTTCTTATAACTTGAGTAGGTGACCTGCAATGAAAAATGCACAGCCTTGCCAGGTGTGTATTGTTAAGGTGAGGGCATTGATTGGAAAAGAATGGGACCCTATAATTTGTAACAGGGATGAGTGGGAGGATGCTGATGAAGCTGGGAACACTGCATTTGCAAACTCTGAGGCATCTTTTTTTTGCCAGAAGAAGCAGCTTCCCCAACTCCAGGAGTGACAACATCCCCTAACTGACCCATGGTGCCATCAGCCTTTCCACATTTGTCTGAGGAGATAAATCCTGCACTGCCTGAGGCAATGGTGATGGCATCCCCTGAGGCAGTTGCCAGGGGAAATAATGTTGATTCTACTCAGGAGCTACCCCTAACACCTCTCTTTGCTTTGAGACCCGTAACTAAAGTCCCTGTGGATCCCTAGAGGTGAGGTTCAGAGTGTGATCCATGAGGAGGTGCACTACACTCAAAAAGAACTGTTTGAGTTCTCTAATTTACATAAACAGAAATCTGGAAAGCAGACATGGGAATGGATATTAGTGGTATGGGATAATGGTGGAAGGAACATACAGTTGGATTAGGCTGAATCTATTGATTTGGCTCACTAAGTAGGGACTCTGCTTTTAATGTTGTAGCTCAGGGAGTTAAAAAAAAAGGTTCTAATAGTTTATTTGTTTGGTTAGCTGAAATATGGATTAAAAGATGGCCCACTGTGAGAGAGCTGGAAATGTTTAATTTCCCTTGGGTAATTGAAGAGGAAGAGATCCAAAGGCTTAGGGAGATTGGGATGGTAGAGTAGATTAGTCACTTTAGACCTACTCACTCCAGCTGTGAGGGGCCAGAAGATACACCCTTGACCAGTGCCTTGCAAAATAGATTTGTGAGGGCAGCACCTGCATCTTTTAAGAGGCCTATAGTTGCTTTTCTCTGTATGTCAGATCTAATGGTGGGAACAACAGTCACTCAACTACAAAATTTAAATGCAATGGGAATAATTATATCCTGAGGTGGCAGGGGCCAAGTGGCAGCACTCAACTATCACAGGCAAGGTGGGAATAGCTACAGTAATGGACAGCAGAGGCAAAGTGGCAATCAGGATAGTCTGACTCATAAGAGCTCTGGCATTGGCTAATTAATCATGGTGTTCCTAGAGGTGAAATTTAAAGGAAACTCACTACATTCTTACTTAATTTATACAAGCAGAAAACATCTCAGTCAAAAGGACAAAAGACTAATTTGAATTATAAAAACAGAGAATCATGGCCCCTCAGTCATTTTCAAGACACGAGCCAGTTTACAGACCCAGAACCCCTTGAATGAAGGGGGGTCAGGGTCCCCTTGAGGAAGGACCCCATTACATTACCAACAATTCATGCAGTGAATCTTTCTCCCGTCCTTCCCCAAGGAGACCTTCAACCTTTTACTAGGTTAACTGTGCATTGGAAAAAAGAAAATGGTCAGACATTTCAGGGGCTACTGGACACAGGCTCTAGCTGATGTTGATTCCAGTGGACCCAAGATGTCACTGTGGTCCTCCAGTTAAAGTAGGGTCTTATGGAGGTCAGGTAGTTATTGGAGTTTTAGCTCAGGTCTGACTTACAGTGGGTCCAGTGGGTCCCCAGACTCATCCTGTGGTCATTTTCCCAGTGCCAGATGCATAATTGGGATAAACATACTCAAAAGCTGGCAGAACTCCCACATTGGCTCCTCGACTGGTAGAGTGAGGGCTATTGTGCTTGGAAAGGCCAAATGGAAGCCATTAGAGCTGTCTCTACTTAGAATAATAGTAAATCAAAAGCAATATCACATACTTGGTGGAATTTCAGAGATTAGTGTCACCATCAGGGATGTGAAAAATGCAGCAGTGGTGATTCCCACAACATCCCCATTCTATTCTACCATTTGGCCTGTGCAGAACAAATGGATCTTGGAGAATGACAGTGGATTATTGTAAGTTTAACCAAGTGGTGTCTTCAATGGCAGCTGCTGTATCAGATGTAATTTCATTGCATGAGCAAACTAACACATATACTGGTACCTGGTATGCAGCCATTGACTTGGCAAATGCCTTTTTCTCCTTTCCTGTCCATAAGGCCCACCAGAAGCAATTTTTAATCATCTGGCAAGGCCAGCAATATACCTTCTCGTTCCTACCTCAGGGGTATATCAATTCACCAGCTTTTTGTTATAGTCTTATTCAGAGAGATTGATCACTTTTTGCTTCTGCAAGATGTCACACTGGTCCATTACATTGTTGACATTATGCAGATTGCTTCCCGTGAGCAAGAAGTAGAAATGCACTGAACTTATTGGTAAGACATTTTCATGCCAGAGGATGGGAAATAAATCTGACTAAAAATCAGGAAACTTCTACCTCAGTAAAATTTCTAGGGGTCCAGTGGTGTGGGGCCTGGCCAGATATTCCTTCTAAGGTGAAGGATAAGTTGCTTAATTTGGCACCTCCTACAGCCAACAAAGACGCACAATGCCGAGTGGGCCTATTTGGATTTTGGAGGCAACATTCTTCATTTGGGTGTGTTACTCTGACTCTTTTATCAAGTGACCCAAAAGGCTGCCAGTTTTGAGTGGGGTCCAGAACAGGAGAAGGCTCTGCAACAGGTCAGGCTGCTGTGCAAGATGCTCTGCCACTTGGGTCATATGACCCAGCAAATTCAATGGTTCCTGAGGTGTCAGTGGCAGATAAGGATGCTGTTTGGAGCCTTGGCAGGCCCTCATAGGTGAATCACAGTGAAAGCTAGGATTTTGGAGCAAGACTCTGCCATCTTCTGCAGATAACTACTATCCTTCTCTGAGACAGCTGTTGGCCTGTTACTGGGCTTTGGTGGAAACTGAACGTTTGACTATTGGTCATCAAGTCTTCATGCAATCTGAACTGCCTATCATGAACTAGGTACTTTCTAACCCATTTAGCCATAAAATGGTTTGTGCACAGCAGCATTCTATCATCAAATGGAAGTGGTATATAACTAATCGGGCTTGAGCAGGTACTGAAAGAACAAGTAAGTTGCATGAGGAAGTGGCTCAAATGCCCATGGTCTCCACTCCTGCCACCCTGTCTTCTCTTTCCCAGGCTGCAACGATGGCCTTATGGGGAGTTTCCTATGATCAGCTGACAGAGGAAGAGAAGACTAGGGCCTAGTTCACATATGGTCCTGCATGATATTCAGGCACCACCCAAAAGTGGACAGTTGCAGCAGTACAACCCCTTTCTAGGATATCCCTGAAAGATAGGGATTTATGTCATCGATGTTTTATAGTTTTTATTGTAGGGACCTTTTATTTATTTCGCTAATTCCTAGGTATATTATTTTATTTGTAGCTATAATACATATGATTGCTTTCTTGATTTCTTTTTCAAATTATTCACTGTTGGCATATAGAAATGCACCTTGTTTTTGTATGTTGAGTTGGTATCCTGCAACTTTGCTGAATTGATTTATCAGTTCTAATAGTTTTTTTTTTTTTTTTTTGTAGACTCTTTGGGTCTTTCCAAATACAAAATCATATCATCTGTAAACAAGGATAATTTGACTTATTCCTTCCCATTTTGGATGCCCTTTTTTTTTTCTTGTCTCATTGCTCTAACTAGAACTTCCAGTACAATGTTGAATAATAGTCATAAAAGTGGGAATCCTGTCATGTTTCTGATCTTGAAGAAAGGACTTTAGTTTTTTCCCTTTCAGTATAATATTAGCTGTGGGTCTGTCATACATGGGTCCAGAAATCAAGGGGAGGAAGTGGAAGTGGCTCCACTCATGATTACCCCTAGTGATCCACTAACAAAATTTTTACTTCCTGTTGTCAAGACATTACATTCTGCCAGTCTAGAGGTCTTAGTTCCAGAGGGAGAAATGCTGCCATCAGGAGACACAACAATAATTCCATTAAACTGGAAACTAAGATTGCTACCTGAACACTTCATGCTCCTTCTACCTTTAAGTCAACAGATTCAGAAGGGAATTAAGGTGATGGCTGGCGTGATTAACCCGGACTATCAAGATGAAATCAGTCTACTACTTCACAATGGAGGTAAGGAATAATATGCGTAGGAGATCCATTAGGGTGTCTCTTAGTATTACCATGTCCTGTGATTAAGGTCAATGGGAAACTACAACAGCCCAATCCAGGCAGGACTACAAATGGCCCAGACCCCTCAGGAATGAAGGTTTGGGTCACTCTACCAAAAAGAAAAAACAAAAAACAAAACAAAATGAAAAAAACCACCACCAACAACAACAAAAAAAAAACATGACCTGCTCAGGTGCATGCTGAAGGGAAAGGGAATATGGACTGGCTAGTAGAAAAAGGTAATCAGTACCAGCTATGACCATGTGACCAGCTGCAGAAACAAGGACCGTAACTGGCATGAGTATTTCGTTTTTCTACCATCCACAGACTCACGAAACGCCTTATCCACCATCATGGTATTCCACACAGCATTGCTTCTGACCCTGGCACTCACTTTACAGGTAAAGAACTGCAGTAGTGGGCTCATGCTCATGGAATTCACTGGTCTTACCATGTTGTCCATCATCCTGAAGCAGCTGGATTCACAGAACGGGGGAGTGGCCTTTTGAAGTCACAATTACAGTACCAACTAGATGATAATTGAAAATTACAGTACCAACTAGACATAAATTGAACAGGAAACAAAAAAATTAAAAAGATATTCCATATTCATGGATTGGAAGAGTCAAAATTGTTAAAATCTCCATAATACCTAAATCAATCCTCTTATTTAATGCAACCTCTATCAAAATACTAATGACATTCTTCACAGCAATACAAAATAATCTTTAAATTTATAGGATTCCAAAAAAAAAAAAATAGCCAAAGCCATCCTGACCAAAAATAATAAACTTGGAAGAATCATATAACTTGACTTTAAATTATCCTACAGAGGTGTAGTAACCAAAACAGCATGGTATTGGCTTAAAAATAGACACACAATCCAATAGAACAGAACAGAGAACTCAGAAATAAATCTACATTTCTACAGTGAACTGATTTTTTGACAAAGGTACGAGGAACACACACTGGGGGAAGGACACTCTCTTCAATACATGGTGCTGGGAAAACTGAATATCCACATTCAGAAGGATGAAACTATACCCCTATTTCTCACCACATACAAAAATCAAATCAAAATTGATAAGAAGGTTAAATCTAGGAACTTAAACTATGAAACTACTAAATAAAATTATTGGGGAAACTATCCAGATCACTGGCCTGGGCAAAGATTTTTTGAGTAATACCCTACAAGCACAGGCAATCAAAACAAATATGGACAAATGGGATCACATTAAGTTACAAAGCTTCAGGATAGCAAAGGCAATAATCAACAAAGGGAAGCAACAACTCAGAGAAGAGCAGAAATCATTTGCAAACTATACATCTTACAAGAGATTAACAACCATAATATATAAGAAACTCAACTCAACAGGAAAAACAAAAAACAAAAAACGAATACTCCAATTTTAAAAATGGACAAAAGACCTGCATAGACATTTCTCTACAGAAGACATACAAATGCAAAACAGGTATATGAAAAGGTGCTCAACATTATTGATCATTAGAGAAATGCAAATCAAAACTAAAATGAGATATCATCACACTCCAGTTAAAATAAAAGATGCAGATAAAAGTGAACACTTCGTACACTCTTCTTGAGAATGCAAATTAGTACAACAACGATGGAGAACAGATTTAAGGTTAATTAAATAACGGAAAATATAGTTACCATACGATCCAGAAATTTTAGTGCTAGGTATCTGAAGTGGTCTCTTCACTCCCATGTTTATTGCAGCACAATTAACAATAGCCAATATTTGGAAGCAACCTACATGTCCATCAACAGGTGACTGAGGAAATAAAATATGGCACATATACATGATGGAGTACTATTAGCCATAAAAAAGAATGGGATCCAGTCATTTGCAACATCGTGGATGGAAATGGAGGCCATTATGCTAAGTGAATTAAGCCAGGTACAGAAAGACAAGCTTCTGATTTTCTCACTATTTGTGAGAGCTAAAAATTTAAACAATTGAGCTAATGGAGATAGAGAGGAGAAAGATGCTTAACAGAGACTGGGAATAGTAGTGGGGAGGAGAAGTGGAATGGTTAATGGGTACAAAAGTGAAGTGAAATAGAAAGAATAAGATCTAGTATTAGGTAACACAACAGGGTTACTATAGTCAATAATAATTGCATGTTTTACAACAACTGAAATAGTATAATTGGATTGTATATAAACAAAGAAAAAAAATAATGCTTTAGGTCAGTGGTCACCTATCTTTTTGGCATCAGGAGCTGTTTTCTTGGAAGACAAATTTTCCATGGATCGAGGCTCAGAGGGAAGATGGTATCAGGATGAAACTGTCCCTTCTCACATCATCAGGCATTAGGTGGATTCTCATAAGGAGCGCACAACCTAGACCCTTCACATGTGAAGTTCACAATAACGTTTGTGCACCTATGATAATCCAATGCCACTGCTAATCTGACAGGAGGCAGAGATCAGGCAACAGTGCTTGCTCACCTGCTGTTCAGCTCCTGCTGTGAGACCTGGTTGCAAACAGACTATGGACAGGAACAGGATAATAGCCTGGGTTTGGGGACCCCTGCTTTAGGTGATGGATACCCAATTTTTCCTGACGTGATTATTACACATTGCATTCCTGTATCCAAATAGCTCATGTACCCCATAAATATATACACCTACCATGTACCCACAAAAATTTAAAATAAAATTATTTTTTAAAGAAAATTATAGGAAAGATCAAATACATTTATTAATTAAATGGAAGTAGATTATCAGATAGTTCTTTATCCTTTTTCTCTTCATGTTTCATAGTCTGAGGAGAAGGAAGAAGAGGAAGGTTTGTTCTTGCAGTCTCAGTGGTGGCAGAGGTGAAAGAAAATGTGTGCAAAATAGACCTGTGTTGTTCAAAAGGCAACTGTACATTTTAGGATGTTCACAAAACAAAATTGCCTAGCATTACATTTCTGAGATTCTATCCTTCTGCTAAGTGATGTATGACTACAATTTAAAAAGAAACAATAAGTGGAAAGATATCCATGTTCATAGGTCAGAAAAGTTAATATTGTTAGAATGTCCATACTGCACAAAGAAATGTACAGAGTCAATGCAATAGCTATTAAAATTCCAAGGACATTCTTCACAGATTTAGAAAAAAACATTCCCAAACTTACATAGAACCACAAAAGACCCTGAATAGCTAAATCCATCTTGATAAAGAAAAAACAAATATAGAGAAACTACACTTTCTGCTGTCACATTATATTACAAAGTTATACTAATCAAGACAGTATTGAAAAGTGACGTCAGCAAGGTAATGGATTAGGTCTGTTGGCAGCATCCCTTTCTCTCTCACACACACGAAAACTAGAAACTATTCAAAGACAAAAATACTGCCTTAAGTTAATCAGAATTCAGTATAGAGTTAAGAAATCCCCTGGGTGAACAGAATTGAGAGATGTCTAATCTAATAGGAGAAATGGTCATTCCAGTCTGCACCATGTCCTTTCCCAAACTGCTATCAGGGAACTCACAGAGATTTTTTTCTCTATACATGGTAAGAAGAGGGAATTGGAGCTTGATATTCAGTCTACCCATCAGTTTGAAAATCTTTGTGGGAAATTCTGTCTTGTCCCATTCCACAGGAACCTTTGGGAGTGCCAGCAGTGCTGAACCACCCAGGGTAAATTGGAGATAAATGTTGTAGCACTGGATTGCAGTGACTGATGTGTAAATTATGGTGGCTACTCTGACATCTAATTTGTGAGAACATCACAATCAATAGATAGTTTGGTCATAATAATGCTTCAAGGAATGCAGCCAATGAGAAGGTCCAAATCCCTGGCTGGATTTTTCACAGACATTTTGTGGAGAATTATTCTGGCTCAGAAACAACCAAAAGGTCAGAATTAAGGTCCAGTGTCTGCTTAAGTCCTCCCGAGAGTGGCAAACAATGGGAGGACAGCAATATAGTGCCAGGGCAGCAGTTTATTCCTGGTGTTTCCTATGCTATGAGTCTTTATTAAACCAAGAACCTATGGGAGGACAACAAATTAGTTGCAGAGCAGTTTTTAAGATTTTGATATTCACTATATGTTGGCCACTGATTGGGAAACAAGGGCAGAGAAATCAGTTCGTTTCAGTGCAGCCTTTTACTTCTGGTGCTCGCTGTAAATTCTCTCTAGATTGGGAAGAAACAACAGGCAAGGCTTTAAGTTTCCATACCTAGTAGTAGAGATCTAACATGACTAAAGAAGTCTTACAAAAACTGGAAGAGTTCGCTGTCTCCTTAAAAGCGTAGGCATCCACATAAAGATGCAAAGACTGTGAAAACTCAAAGAAATAAAATACCACAAACAAAAAAAATAACAGCAACCAGTCTCCATTAATGGACTCCCACAAAATTAACATTTATGAAATATCAGAGATTGAAGAATTATCCTCTTAAGAAAGTTCAAGTAATCACAAGAAAATATGAATAGAAAAAAGTAAAGTTGGAAAATAACCCAGGAACAAATTAGAACTTTAACAAAGAAATAGAAAAAAATTAATGAAATCCATTAAATAAAGAATATGATAACTGAACTGGAAAACTCATTAGAAAGCTTTAACAGAAGACATGAGAAAACAGGAAAGAATTAATGATCTTGAAAACAACACATATGAAATTACTTAGTCAGAGGAATAAAGATAAAAAAGAAGAAAAAAAGTGAGGAAGGCATAGAAAGCATACTTAAAAAAATAGTGTCAGTTGGGAGTGGTGGCTCATGCCTGTAATCCTAGCTCTTTGTCAGGCCAAGGAGGGTGGATCACCTGAGGTCAGAAGCTAGAGACCAGCCTGGCCAACATGGTGAAACCCCGTCGCTACTAAACATACAAAAATTAGCTGGCCGGGGTGGCAGGTGCATGGAATCCCAGCTACTCAGGAGGTTGAGGCAGGAGAATCAGTTGAACGCAGGAGGCAGAGGTTCGAGTCAGGTGAAATTATGCCATTGCACTCCAGCCTGGGCAACGAGAACAAGACAAGGAAGGAAGGAAGGAAGGAAGGAAGGAAGGAAGGAAGGAAGGAAGGAAGGAAGGAAGGAAGGAAGGAAGGAAAGAGTCCTGGCCTGGTGCAGTGGCTCATTTGTGTAATACCAGCACTTTGGGAGGCCAAAGCAGGTGGATTACTTGAGGTTAACAGTTTGCGACCAGCCTGGCCAACATGGTGAAAACCCATCTCTACTAAGAATACAAAAATTATCCAGAGGTGGTGGAAGATGCCTGTAATCCCAGCTACTTGGAAGGCTGAGGCAGGAGAATCACTTGAGCCTAGGAGGCGGAGGTTGCAGTGAGCCAAGATCACACCACTGCACTCCAGCTTGTGTGACAGAGGGAGACTCTATCTTGAAAAAAAAAAAAAAAAGGTGTCTGAAAATTTTCCAAATATGGAGAAAGGCAACACCATTCAGGTACAGGAATCTCAGGGGTCACCAGTAAAACTCAACTGAAAGAGGAAATTCCCAAGGCACATCACAATCAAATTAGCAAAAATCAAAGACAAAAGAATATTTAAACCTGCAAAAGAATAGAAATATATTACATTCAACAGAATCCCACTATGACATTTGGCAGATTTTTCAGTAAAAACACTGCAGGCCAGGAGAGAATGAGATGTTATATTCAAAGGAATAAAGAAAAAAAAAACTGCCAATCCATAATGTGATACTTAGCAAAACTGTCCTTTGAGCATGAATAAGAGATAGCCTTTCCTTGAAAACAAAATCTGAGGGAATTCAAGAATATTATACCTGTTTTATAAGAAATACATCAATGTAAAAAAATATGCTAATGTGTTACATGAAAATATTTCAAAGCATGAAAATTACTGGTAAAATAAACAAAAGATAAATTCTGAAAGATTTAATACTGAAATTAGGGAAATTAAACCACTTATATCTTAAATATGGATACTAAAATACTAAACTATTAAAATCAACCACAACTCCAACAATTCGTTAAAAGATAGGAAATATAATAAATGAAAATTTAAACAGTTATAAGTCAAAATGTGGATACAAGTAGTATTAAAGTGTAGAGTTTGTTTTTGATAGTTTTCCTTTTGTTGTGATTAAAGATGTTATCATTTTAAAATAATGTATTATAAAAATTTTTGTAAGCCTCATGGTAACTACAAACCAAAAATCTGTAATGGATAAGCCAAAAATGAATAGCACAGAATTGAAACACATCACTATAGAAAATCAGTTAGCCACTACGAAAGATAGTAAAAAAACAAAGAAGAAAAAAAGATGATTAAATAGTCAGAAAACAATTAACAATATGGTAGTAGTAAATCGGTGCCTATTAATAGTTACACTAAGTACAAATGGATTACATTCTTCAACTGAAGGACATAGAGTGGTTTACTGAATAAAAACAAAAGGAGGACCAACTATGCTGTCTAAAAGGAACTCACATAATCTATAAAGACAGATACAGACTGTAAGTGAAGGGATATAAGATGTTTCTTACAAATGGAAAACATGAAAAGAGTGGGAGTACATGTATTATAAAATAAAATAGACTTTATCTTAATAACAATAAAAAGGTCATTATGTAATGATTAAGCAGTCAATACCGTAAGATAATACAATTGTAAATATATATGCATCTCACACTAGAGCACCCAAATATATAAAACAAACATTAGTTGAACTAAATGGAGAGATTAACTGCAATAAAATAATAGTAGGGAACACCATCTCTCTACTTAATGTAGAGAACATCCAGACAGATGTAATCATTACATAAATTATCAGTCTTAGACTATACTCTAGACAAAAGGAACCTAATAAATATGTATAAGATATTTCACCTAACCACAGCAGAATACAAATTTTTCTCAACAGCACATGGAATATTCCCCAAGATACACCATATAGTGTAACAAAGTAATTCTTAACAATTTTTAAGATAAAATATATATCAAGTATTTTTTTCTAATCATATTGGAATGAAATGAGAAATCAATAACAAGAAAGTTGAAAATGGAAAATTCATAAAAATTACACAACATTCTCCTGAACAATGAATGGTTCAATGAAAACAAAAAGCTAAGATTTGAAATATTCTTCAGACAAATTCAAATGAAAAAAATCAAAATCTTAGGAATACAGTAAAAGCAGTTTGAAAAGAAAATTCCGTGGTAATATCTACATAAAAATACAGAAAGACTTAAAATAATCAACTTAATGGCACACCATTCCTCAAGGAACTAGGAAAACAACAGCAAACCAAACCCAAAATTAGTAGAAGGGAAAAAATAGTAAAGATCAGAGAAAAAAACAATGAAATTGAGAAAGATAATACAAAAGATGAACAAATCAAAAAGTTTTGAAAAACTTGATAGACTTTTTTAAACCTAAAAAGATATGAATAAGTTCCTAGACACATACAACCTACCAAGAGTGAACTATGAAAAAATAGAAAAACCTCAGAAACAAATAACAAGTAACAAAATTGAAGCAATAATAAAAAGTCTCCCATAAGAGAAAACCCCAGGATCTAATTTCAGTATCTTTGAAAAACATTGATGAAAAAAAATTTTTCAAACAAATAATAAATTTAACAACTCATTTAAAATGATTTAAACGTTGCAAATTAAATTGAACAACACATTAAAAAGGATTAACCTATGGGTATAAGAATGGTCCAACAAACACTAATCAATAAACATAATACCTCAGATCAATAGAATGAAGTATGACATACATATGATCATGTAAGTTGAAGTAGAAAAAAGCATCTGATAAAATTCAATAAAACTTTACGATAAAAGTGTTCAACAAATTATATATAGAAGGAACCTAACTAAACACAATAAGATCCATTTATGATAAACCCACAGCTAACATCATACTAAATGGAGAAAGGCTGAAAAGGTTTTTTTGCCAAGAACTGGAACAAGACTAATATGCCCAGTCTCAATATTCTTATTCAATGTAGTACTGGAAGTATTAGCCAAGGCAATTAGGCAGGAGAAATAAATAAAAGACATTCAAGTTGGAAAGAAAGCAGTAAGATTAGCCTCGTTTTCAGACGGCATAATTTTATATATAGGAAAACCTAAATACACAACCAAAAAACTATTAGAACTGATAAATTCAGTTAAGTTGCAGAATAAAAAGATCGGCCCACAAATACTAATAGTGTTTCCATATACCATCAACTAGCCGAAAAACAAATTAATAAAGCAATCTCATTTGCAATAACTTTTTAAAAAAAAAGCCTAGGAATAAGTTTAAAGTAGTAAAAGATCTCTACAAACAAACTAAAATATACTAATGCAAGAAATTCAAGCGGACTCAAAAAAAGGAAAAACATCACCAAATGTTAATGTTCTGAAACATTTAACATTGTTAAAATGACAATAGTACCCAAAGTATTTTACAGACTCAATGCTATCTCTATAAACATACTATTCTCATCCTTCACAAAAATAGAAATAAATGTATTCTAAAATTAATATAGAATACAAAAGACCTGGAATAGCCAAAACAATCATAAGCAAAAAGAACAAAGCTGGAGCCATCACACTATGAGATTTCAAAATATGCTATAAAACTAAAGTAACCAAAACAGCATTGCACTAACATAAAAACAGATACATAGGCCAATGAAACAGACTATAAAATACAGACATAAATCAATGTATTTGCAGCAGACAGATTTTTGACAAGGACACTAAAAACATAAAATGGAGAAATATGGTCCCTTTAATAAATTATGCAGGGAAAGTTAGATAACAATATGCAGAATTATGAAACTAGACACCAGTATTTCACCACATACAAAAATAAAATCAAATTTGATTAAAGACACAATGTAAGATTCAAAACTATAAAACTACTAGAAGAAAATATAGTGGGAGTGCGTCAGGACAGTTATGTGAGAAAAAATTTCATGGTTTAGATCTCAAAAGCACAGGAAATAAAAGCAAAACCAGAAAAATGGTTTATGTCAAACTAAAGTGCTTCTGCAGAGCAAACAATCGACAGAGTAAAGAGACAACCTACACAATATGAGAATGTATTTGCAAACTATTCACCTCACAGGAAATTAATGTCTAGAATATGCAAGGATCTCAAATGATAGCAATAATAATAATAATCTTATTTTTAAATGTGCAAATGATCTAGAGACATTTCTCAAAGGAATGCATAAAAATGTCCAACAAACACATGAAAAAAATGCTCAACATCACTATTCATAAGAGCAATGCAAATCCAAACCATAATGGGATATTATGTGACCTTAATTAGAATGACTGTCATCAAAAATATCGGAAACACCAAACTAACAAATGCTAGTATGGGTGTAGAAAAAAGGGAACATTTGTACTCTGTAGTGAAAATGTAAACTAGTAAAGTTATTTTGGAGGACAACATGGAAATTCCTCCAAATACTAGAAATGGACCTACCATATCCGTGTCCCAGTAGCAATCCCACTACTGGGCCTATATCAAAGAAAAAGAAAATCGATATATCAAAGTGATATTTCCCTCCCATGATTATTACAGCACTATTCACAATTGCCAAGATATGAAATCAATCTAAAGCATCCATCAACAGATAAATGGATAAAGAAAATGTGGTGTACACACAATGGAATACTATTCAGCCATAAAAAAATAGAAATCCTGATATTTGTAGCAATAAAGATGAGTCTGGAGGAAATTATGTTAAGTGAAATAAGCTACAAACAGAAAAGTAAATATTGCATTTTCTCACTCTAATGTGGAAGGAAAAAAAATGATCTCGTAGCATTAGGGAGTAGAAAATGGTTACTAGAGCCTGAAGGGGAAGAGGATAGGAAAAGATTGATTAAAGGGCACAAAATTACAACTAGATAGGAGAAATAATTTCTAGTGTTTTGCAGCACTGTAGGAACATTATAGTTAACAATAATTTATTATATATTTTCAAACAGAAGAAAGTATTTTTAATGTTCCTAATACAAGAAATAATAAATTTTGAAGTGATGAATATGCTAGGTACACTAATTTTATCATTAAACATTGTATGTATAAAAACATGACTATGTGTTTTATTAATATGTATAATTACTATGTGTCAATTTTTAAAAACTAAAAAGAAATAAAATGATCATAGTTTGAGGAGTCTTTGGTGGCTAGAATTTGTGGACTGAGTACTAGAGGGGTTGCAACTGCACAGACAGAAAACTCAAATATATGTGCAAGAGTTGATCAAGTTGTTGGCTAAGTGATCTCAGTGAGAGAAAACTTCCTGAATGTAGGGGAAGAATTACCATAAAGAAGACAGAGAACAATTCAGAGTTCTTAAACTGCCAGCAATAGCTTGTGGCCCCACCAGTTTAAATAGGAAGGCCTCATAAAATACAGAGGGTTGGGTAGAATATGCAAAGAGCTCACACTTTAGCGATAGGGGGAGATTAGCCCTAGACTAAAGGTTTCCTTGGATGTGTTCTAACAAACCTTGAAGGCAAACACAGAAAAAATATGCTTATTCTAAGGGTCATGTGCACCTAAAAATGTCCAAAATTATACAGGGGAATTTTTTAAAAGACGGCAAGGAACAATGTAAAATCAAAACTGTTAAGCATTAAATGAAAAATTACCAGGGAAGCAAAGGAGCAATACCATATAACAACAAATTAGAGAAATTTTAATGAATGTGAACAGACCTATAAATGATGGAGATGACAAATACTATCAGAGTATGACATTAAAATGTTGATGAGATACATAGAAACTACAACAAAGTCCTAAGTGAGAAGTCTAGAGATTAAATAATTATCTTAACTGAAAAAAATGCACCAACTGTATTAATACCATAATAGAAATTGGAGACAAATGGATAAACCCGATGACAAAGCCAGAGTTATTCAAAATGAAATAAAGACAGAAAATATATTAAGAAAAAATAAATGAACCATCAATGACCTTGGAGGAAAAGGCCCTACATATACCAAGTTGCACTCCCAAAAGAAACAGAGATGGCAAAAACTTGGAAGAATTAATTAATAAAATTTTTCAGATTTGATAATAATTATCTACTCAAAGGACTAAGAAAGTCAACGAACATTAAGCAGAAAAACCTGACAAAATGCCAAGACATGTTATGGCCAAAATTCTAAAAACCAGTGCAACAAGAAAATATTTATTTATTTTTATTGATACATAATCGATGCACATATTGTCAGGGAATGTATGACATTTTAATATATTCTTATAATTTGTAAAGATCAAATCAGTGTAATTAGGAATCCCATCACCTTAAATATTTCTTTTCATACTGCAACAAATTTTTAATTATTATTTTCCAGCTATTTTGAAATATACAACAGATTAATGAAAACTATAGTCACCCTAATTATCTATAAGACACTAGATCCTATTTGTTTTATCAAACTGTATATTTGTACCTATTGATCAAATTCTCTTCAACCATTCTTACCCCTACTCTTCCCAAGCTCTGGTAAACAGTAATCTACTCTTTATCTTCATAGGATTCACTTTTTTACCTCCCACGTATTAGTACATGCAGTGTTTGCCATTCTGCACTTGGCTTATTTCCCTTAACATAATGGCCACCATCCATGCCGTCTCATCCGTGTGGCTGCAAATGACAGGATTTCATTATTTTTAATGATGAATAATATTCCATTGTGTATGTGTGTGTATATCACATTTTCTTTTTCTATTCATTAGGCTGATTCTATATATTGGCTATTGTGAATAATGCTACTATAATGGTGGGAGTGCTTATATCTCTTTGATATAGGAATTTCCCTTCTTTAGGTTGTACACCTAGTGTGGAGTTGTTGGGTCATATGATAATTCTATTTTTAGTTTTTGAGGCACTTCCACCGAGTTTTCCATAGTGGCTGTGCGAATTTACATTCCTGCTAACAGTATATGAGGCTGCCCCTTTTCCCACATCCCTGCCAGAATCTGTTACTCCTTATCTTTTTGATAAAAGCTATTTTAACTCAGGTGAAATAACATCTCATTGTGGTATCAATTTGCATTTCTCTGATAATTAGTGATGGCCTTTTAAAATATAACTTGGCCACTTGTTTTTTCTCTTTTGGGAAATGTGTATTCAAATATCTTGCTCATTTTCAATTTGATTGTTTTATTGCTATTGAGTTGTTGTTTAACCTTTATATATTCTCATGACTAATGCCTTAATAGTTAGTTTGCAAAGGTTTTCTCTCATTCATCAGTTGTCTCTTCACTTTGTTACTGTTTGCTTTGCTGTGCAGAAGTTTTATAGCTTGATGTATTCCCATTTATCTATTTTTGGTTTTGTTGTCTGTGATTTTGAGATTATACACACACACACACACAAATTGGCCGAGATCAATGTCTTGGAACAATTTGTGGTGGTTTTCTTCTAAGAGTTTCATGATTTCAGCTCTTAGATATAAGTCTTTAACTATTTTCATTAAATTTTTGCATATGAGAGATATGGATCCGGAGTCCCTATTTTGCATATGATTATCCAGTTTTCCCAGCACCAGTTACTAAAGACATATTCTTATACCAGTTACTAAAGACATTGTCCTTTTCCCATTGTATGTCCTTGGCAACTTTGTCAAAATTAGTTGGTGTGTAAAACTGCATAGACTTATCTGTAGGTTGTCTATAATGTTCAATTGGTCTATGTGTCTGTTTTGGTGACAATACCATTTTGATTTGGTAACTATAGCTTTGCAGCATATTTTGAAGTCAGGCTGTGTGATTCCTAAAACTTTTTTTCTTTTTGCTCAGGATTGCTTCAGCTATTTGGATTGTTTGTGGTTCCATACAAATTATAGGATTTCTTTCTCTATTTCTATGAAGAATGTCATTGATATTTTGGTAGAAATTTCATTGAATCTGTAATTTACTATGAAGTCAGATTGTTATTTTAAGTATATTAAATCTTCCAGTGTATGAGCAAGGACTTTCAATTTTTGTGTGTCTTCTTTAATTTCTTTCATTTTGTAGTTTTCTTTGTATAGATCTATCATTTCTCTGGCTAGATTGATTTCTAGATACTTTATATTCTTTGTATCTATTTTTAATGGGATTACTTTATATTTCATTTTTATATTGTTCACTGTTGATATATATAAATGCTACTAATATTTGAATATTGATTTTGTATCCTGCAACTTTACAAAATGTGCTTGTCATTTCTAAGTGTTTTTGGTGGAGTCTTTAGGTTTTCCTAACTGTAAGATTATATTGTCTGTGAATAAGGCCAATTTGACTTCTTTCTTTCCAATTTCGATGCTCTTTCTTTATTTCTCCTCCCTAACTGCTCTGGCCAGCACTACCAGTATTATGTTGAAAAAAAGTGGTGAAAGTTGGCATCCTTGTCTTGCTCCATATCTTAAAGGAAAGGCTTTCAATTTTTTTTCTGATTCATTATGATATTAACTGTGGTTTATCATAAGTGACCTTCATTACTTTAAGGTTAGTTCTTTCTATTCCTAGTTTGTCAACTTTTTTTTTAATCTTAAACAGTTGTTGAATTTTGTTAAATGCCTGTTAAGGATCTATTGATAAAATCATATGATTTTTGTTCTTAGTTCTGTTAATGTATCACATTTATTAACTTGCATATGTCAAAACAGTGTTTCATCCCTGAAATGAATCTCATTTAATCATGGTGAATGATGTTGTTAGTTTGTTGTTGAATTTAATTTGCTAGTATTATGTTGAGGATTTTTGGATCTGCGTCTGTAGGAGATCAGTCAGGGTGGTGAGAAGAATTACAGGGAAAGAGGCAAACCATCTTGGAAGGCCAGGAGGGTTTACAAAAGATTCAGTAGATAATTTAAGCTGAACATGGCTAATTCTCTTACCCTGATGCAGAAAGCAAAGGGTAGATAACAAGGGAATGTAAAGAAACTTATCTAGATAAATTAGTTTACTTATGTCTCTGGAAACCAACCTTTGATCATTCCCACGCAGGATTGCTCTCTACTTGGGGAGTCAACAATGTTGATTACCCACAACTTGTGTTCACTCCAGGTCTTTTTCATTAAATCTGTACTAAATAAATACAAATGGCTCTGACTTATTGGGGATGCACTCTCGTCATCAGCGAGGCTGCACTCTCGTTGGAGGTGCTAAGCAGTACAGTCCCCTAGCCACGCTATCAGGTAAAAATGCCTGTGTCTACATACTTATTTCATCCATCGGTCTGCCAGGGTCTGTGCGATGGACTCAGCATATGTCCATCAGTGATATTGGCCTATAGTTTTCTTTTTTTTCTTGTACCCATCTCTGGTTTTAGTATCACAGTAATATTGGCCTTGTAGAATGAGTACGAACATATTTCTTTCTCTTCAATAGTTTTGAAAATATTAACCAGAATTTGTATTAATTATTCTTTAAATGTTTGGTAAAATTAAGGATTGAAGCCATTAAGTTTCGTCTTTTCTTTAATGGGAGACTTTCTTAGGCTTTAGTCTTGCTATTCATTAGGTTTAATTGAGGTTTTCTATTTCTTTAAGCTTCAATTTTGGTAGGTTGTGTGGCCAGGCATTTATTTATTCATTGATTTTAGGTTTTCTAATTTGTTGGTGTATAGTTAGTTATTCATAATAGTCTCTAAGAATTCTTTTTATTTCTGTGATCTGTTATCAAATCTCTTATTTTGTATCTGATTTTGTTTATTTGTGAATTCTCTTTGTTACTTAATTATTCTAGATAAGGTTTGTCAATTTTATTGCCTTTTACAACTTTTATTTTTGTCTATCTTTGATATTGTTGTTTTAGTCTCAATTTCATTTATTTCTGCTCCTTTAAAAAAATTGTCCTTATGCTAATTTAGAGTTTGGTTTGTTTTTCATTTACTAGTACCCCCTCCTCCTTTTTTTTTTTTTTTTTTTTTTTTTTTTGAGACTGAGCCTTGCTCTGTTGCCCAGACTGGATTTCAGTGGCATTATCTCGGCTCACTGCAACTTCAGCCTCCTGGGTTCAAGCAATTATCCTGCCTCAGTCTCCAAGGTAGCTGAGATTACAGGTGGGCACCACCATGCCTGGCTAACTTTTGTATTTTTAGTAGAGACAGTGTTTTGCCATGTTGGCCAGGCTGCTCTCGAACCCCGGACCTCAAGTGCTCTGCCTGCCTTGGCCTCCTAAACTGCTGAGATTACAAGCATGAGCCACGACACCCCGCCTTTCTTTTTTAGTTCTTTGATGATCTTTACTAGGTGGTTTATTTAAAGTATTCCTACTGTTTCTAAATGAACATTTATTGCTGTAAACTTCTCTTAGTAATGCTTTAGTTCTGTTTCATTGATTTTGGTATGTTGTATTTGCATTTTCATTTGTTTCAAGGGTTTGTTTAATTTTCTTCTTAATATTTTTATTGACCCATTGGTGATTCAGGAATGTGTTGTTTAATGTCCGTATGTTGGTGTCTCTTTATAGCCTCCCTTTCTTATTGATTTTTATTTTATTACATTGTGGTCAATAAAGACCACAATGGATATTTGATTTGATCTCTACATTTTTTAATTAGTTGAGATTTGTTGTGTGGCCTAAGATAGTGTCTATTCCAAGGAGTGTTTCAAGTGCTGGTGAAAAGAATGTGTATTCTCCAGCACTCAGATGAAATGTTCTATAAATGACAGTTATGCTTGTTTGGTATAGTGAGTAGCTGAACTCCAATTTGTCTTTGTTGATTTTGCTCCTGCATAATCTGTCCATTACTGAGAAATGGGTGTTGAATTTCCATACTATTACTGTAGTGTAGTTTATCTCTCTTTTTACATTTATTAATATTTGCTTTATGTACTTGGGAACTCTGGTGTCGTGTATGTAAGTGTTTATAACTGTTATTTTTTTCTTGATGAATTGACCCCTTTATCATTATTTAATACCCTTGTGTCTTTCAACAGTCATTCATTTGTAGTCTACTTTAGCTGATATAATCGTAGCTACCCAGTCTCTTTTTTATGTTCCTGATGCATGGATTATCTTTTTCCGTTCCCTCACTTTCAGTCTATGTGGGTTTTTATTGGTGAAGTAGATTTGTTGTAGGTAATATATAGCTAGATCTTGTTTTTTTATTATCAATTCATTCAGCCACACCATGCCTTTTAATGAGAGAATTGAGTCAATTTGCATTCATTGTTACTGACAAGTAAGTACTTAATATTGCCATTATCTTGCCTGTTTTCTCATTTCGTAAGTTCTGTTATTCTTTCTCTCTTGGTAACTTTCTTTGTTGTTAGGTGATTTTCTATAGCAGTAGGTTTTAATTTTCTCATTTCTTTCAGGGAATCTACTATAAGGTTATCCATTGTGATGTCCATGAGGCTTACAAAAAAATCTTATGAAAATAAAGTTATATCACAAAGATGACAAATTAACATATTAGAAAGAAAAGATTAAAAACAAACATATGAAAACAACAAAGTCTACACTTTAACTTCATCTGTTCTACCTTTTGACTTTATTTTGTCTCAATTTACACATTTTCTTACTGCTTATTACTAAACAGATTCTATAGATATTAATGTTTATGATAGGTTTGTCTTTTGGGCTTCATACTAAAGTTGTAAGTCGATTGCACACCACAATTATAGTAGTAGTGTATAATGGAAGTCCCTGTGTACTTAATATTTCTATTAGGTTTTATATCTTCCATTTTTTGTGTTTGTTTGCTTATACATTAGTGTTTTATTCTTCCAAACTGAAAAACTCCACTAAGCATTTCTTGTAAGATGGATCTGGTGGTGGTGTAATCTCTCAGCTCTTGTTTATCTTGGGAAGACTTTATCTCTTTTTATATTTCAAATGTCACTCTGCTGGATGCAGTATTCTTGGATAACAGTTTTTTTTTCTTTCAGCACTTAGAAAACATTGTCCCACCTCCTCCTGGCCTGTTTGATTTTCATTGAGAAATCTGTTTCCAGAAGTATTAGAGCTCCATTATGTTATTTGTTTCTTTTCTCTTATATTATTAGCTTTGTCTCTTTGTTCTTGATCTTTCTGATTTGAGTAATTTTTGCCTTGTCATAGCCTTTTTGTGATCTAGTATTTTTTTTTCTGACCTTCCTGTATCTGGATATTAATCTTTTTCTCAAGCACTTGAGTTTTCTGTCATTACTTCTTTGAATAAACTTTCCATCCTCTCTCTATCTCAACTCCTTCTTGACGTCAATAATTTTTAAATTTAGTCTTTTGACATAATTTTCTACATTTTGTAAGCAATTTTGATTCCTTTTGCTTCTTTTTTATTTCCCCCCAACTGTATATTTTCCAATAACTAGACTTCAAGTTCACTGATTCATTCGTCTGCTTGATTTATTGTGATGTTGGGAGTCTCCAAGGAATTTTCAAATTCAGCAAATTGATTTCTTAGTTTCAAGCTTTCTGTTTGATTTTTAAGAATCATTTCAATATTTTTGTTAAATTTGTCTGACAAATTTTTAATTGCCTTTCTGTGCTATTTTTTTTTCCAATCAAAAACTGCTATTTTGAATTATTAGTCAGAGGGTTCAAATATTGCAGCCTCATTAGGTTCTGATGGAAGTTCCTTGCTTTGTCTGTTTGGGGAGCCCATAGTTCCCTGTTTGTTGTTTTTTCTTGTGGATGTACATCTATACCTATTTATTTTTGTATTACTTATTTATTTCAGTCTTCTCTGCTGGCTTATTTTATTTTATTGAATATATTTCTTAGAAATTCTTTTATAGTTGACTTTCTTTCTTTTCTTTCTTTCCTTCTTTTTCTTTCTTTCTTCCTTTCTTTTTTCTTTCTTCTCATTTTCTTCTGCTAGATTTCTCTCTTCTTTTTTGCCACTAAATGGCTTCTTGAGCCCAGGCTTGTATCAGTTCTATTGAGTGCCACCATTTTCATATGGGGGAGGTCCCAAAGTGGATATCCCAGTAGTGTAGAAAGGCTGTCTAGGGGTCTGTACTGGGGATACCTGTGGGACAAACAGTTTACAAGTGCTGCTTAATATTCACACTGATTTGTCATTCTCTTTGGCTGAGTTATAGAGCTGGGTTTTCTGTGTTTCAGATAGTAGTCCAGCTTCTAGACTTTCTCCGTCTATGCACAGAGACAGCTCCCATTTCAGGCACTCCCAAAGCTTTCTGTGTGTTGAGTCAGGGATAGGTTTCCTACCAGAAAACCCAAGATGATAGGGTAGATGTTAATCCCATTTTTTTATAGTACAAAAACCTTGAGTTGGGGAGAAATTTTATGCATGCTTGATGTGAGTCAGATTAGGGGCAGGATATCATATATATGAAAGTCCGGATTGCTTACTGTCTGTTGGAGTTGTTTCATTTCTCTGTGGCCCTGGGAATTATCTGCTCCTCATATTTCAGTTCTGGGATATTGCTGGTGATAATCTTGGCATATATACATATATATACACACACACACATATATAATTACACACATATATTTATATATACACACACATATGCTTATATCTATATATAACTTTTACATTATATAGGTATAGATAGATATCTATAGATGTAGATATAGATATAGATATACAAAACCTATATCTATAGTTTTCTGGTAGAGGAATGAATCCAGTTTGCTTCTGTGTCACTGTTTTGGAACTGGAAGTTTAGCTTAATCACAATAAAAAAATCTGAAAACAGACAAAAATAAAAAATAAACTGGCAAATACTTATATTTGCAGAAAATAGCAAATATAAGAAAATCAATAAACTTCTTGCCAAATACCATAAAGCCAGAAAATAATAGATATATTTAAATTACTCAAATGGGAAATCTGTTAAGGTAGAATAATAAGTGCATTTCAATTATTCAAATGAGAAAACTGGTAAACTATTTTTTACCCAGTAGAAATGTTATCTCAAAATGAAGCCAAAATAAAAATATTCTCATAGAAAAATAATGCTGACAAAATCTATCACCAGAACTTTACCCAAGAAATGTTGAATCAAATTTTCACGACAGTAAAAATAAGACCAAGTAGGAAGCTGATATCTATACCAAAATGTGAAAAGCACTGGAAAGGTAAACATGCAAGCAAATGTAAAAAGTAACTATTATTTATAACGTTATTATAAGTTGTAAGTTTCTCACATTATTTAAAAAGTGAAATAATGCTTTTTATATGTACAATGTGGTTATGTGTATATATATATTTTAAACCATAGAAAGATTATTAACATAATATGAGTAAGAGTTATTGCTAAAACACTAATAAAGGCCATGAGAAATCACAAATTGCAAAGTAAAAGGAAAAAATTCAGATGGAAAAATAGAAAACAAATAGTTATATGACATATTTACTTTCAAACATATAGTTACCTTGAATGTAAGTGGTCTATTTACTACACCACATAGAAACGGCTGAAATCTTCAGATTTTATAAAATTAGTAGTCCACTTCCTGTCCACTAAGAACCCAATTTTAATATACAAATGCAGACATATGAAGTAAAACAATAGAAAAATGTAGCTCATCCCAGCATTTTGAGAGGACAAAGTGAACAGATCACTTGTGTCAGGAATTGAAGACCCGCATGGGCAACGTGGTAAAACTTCGCTTCTTCAAAAAAATAAAAAATAAAAATAAAATAGCCAGGTGTGGTGATGTGCACCTGTTGTCCTAGTTACTAGGAAGGATAAAGTGGGAGGACCACTTGCACATAGGAGGTTGAGGTTGCAATGAACCATGATCACAACTACCCCAGTGTAATACAGCCTGGGTGATAGAATAAGAGCCTGTCTTAAAAAAAATTAAGAAACAGAAAAAAGCAAATGTATATGATACAATGATAATCAAGAGAATGCTGAAGTGACTACATTAATAACAAATAAAGTGAGTTCAAAATAAAGATTACAACTGAGTATAAAGAAGTTCTATACATAATTAAATGACATTAATTTCCCAAGAAGACAAAAAAAATCCTAAGTGAAAATATCCCTAAAAACTGATGTTATAATACATCATAAAGCAAAAGCAGACAAAACATAAAGGAAAAACATACAACATTAAAATAATATCAGAAACTTTAACACTCCCTTCACAGTAATTGATAGAAAGTTAGATAGAAAACTCCATTTAGATATGAAAGATCTAAATGACACTTCCAGTTATTCTTGACTTAAATATATCAGAATAGTCTGCCTGACAAAAGTTTTGAAGTGCACATGGGACAGTCACAAATATGGCTCATATCTGGACAATGAGATATAAGAACTTTAAAAAATTTAAAACATGGAATGTATGTTACTGAATTATATAAAAACTCAAAATAGATTTTAAAATTATCAGGGTAAAATCATATTTGAATACTAAACAACATAATTGTAAATAATCCATGGGTTAAATAAGAGCTCAGAAGAAAATGAAAAAGTATTTCATATCAAATAAAAATATAAACACAATATATTAAAATGTGTGAGATGTAGCTAAAACACTGTTTGGAGGGAAATTGTAACATTTAATACTTATATTTGAAAAAAAAAATCCCATGACTATCTAATGTTCTAGCATAAGAAATTAGAAAAAAAAAAAGAAAGGTTCTATGCAAGTAGAAAAAGAGGGAACATGGCAGAAATCAACAAAACTGAGCATAGACTTAAAATGTACAGAAGATCAATGAAACCAAATGCTGGATCTTTGACAAGATAAATAAAATTGAGAAACTTCCAGCCAGACTGCCCAAGTTAACAGTGAAGGAGCTTTCAAGTATAAAAAATAGCACAGAATATGAATTATTCTTGCATACTTTCTAGATTAAATAATAAAATTAAAATGCTTTATGAGCAGTTATATGCCTATGAATTGGCAGCTTATGAGAAATAGACAAATGCCTTGAAAGACACAAATTGCCAAAGTTCACTCAAGAACAATTGATAAGCTGAAAGATCCTGTATTTATTAAACAAATAGCATTCATATGTAAAACTCTGCAGAAAACTGAAACTGGAACCCTTCCTTACACGTTATACAAAAAGTAACTCAAAATGGATTAAAGACTTAAATGTAAGACCTAAAATCATGAAAACTATAGAAGAAATCCTAGGCAATACCATTCAGGACATAGGCATGGGCAAAGAGTTCCTGACTAAAACACCAAAATCAGTGGCAACAAAAGCCAAAATTGACAAATGGGATCTAATTAAACTAACGAGCTTCTGTACAGCAAAAGAAACTATCATCACAGTGAACAGGCAACTTACAGAATGGGAAAAAAATTTTGCAATCTATCCATCTGACAAAGGGCTAATATCCAGAATCTACAAGGGACTTAAACAAATTTACAAGAAAAAACAACCCCACAATCAAAAAGTGGGCAAAGGATATGAACAGACACTTCTCAAAAGAAGACATTTATGTGGCCAACAAACATAAGAAAAAAAGCTCATCATCATTAGTCATTAGAGAAATGCAAATCAAAACCACAATGAGACACCATCTCATGCCAGTTAGAATGGCGATAATTAAAAAGTCTGGAAACAACAGATGATGGAGAGGATGTGGAGAAATAGGAATGCTTTTACACTGTTGGTGGGAGTGTAAATTAGTTCAACCATTGTGGAAGACAGTGTGGTGATTCCTCAAGGATCTAGAACCAGAAATACCATTTGACTCAACAATCCCATTACTGAGTATAGACCCACAGGATTATAAATCATTCTACTATAAAGACACATGCACACGTATGTTTATTGCAGCACTATTCACAATAGCAAAGACTTGGAACCAACCCAAATGTCCACCAGAGGTAGACCGGATAAAGAAAATGTGGCACATATACACCATGGAATACTATGCAGCCTTAAAAAAGGAAGAGTTCATGTCCTTTGTAAGGACATGGATGAAGCTGGAAATCATAATTCTCAGCAAACTAACACAGGAACACAAAACCAAACACCACATGTTCTCACTCATAAGTGGGAGTTGAACAGTGAGATCACATGGACACAGAGAGGGAAACATCACACACCAGGGCCTGTCAAGGGGTGGGAGGCTAGGGCAGGGATAGCATTAGGGGAAACACCTTATGTAGATGACGGGTTGATGGGTGCAGCAAACCACCATAGCACGTGTATACCTATGTAACAAACCTGCATGTTCTGCACATGTATCCCAGAACTTAAAGTATATTAAAAATAAATTAAAAACACAATTAGATTCTATTTCATAACATTTCAGAATAGGTATAATTTAAAAAGTAAAAATAATTAAAGTGGTAATACCAAGTACTAGTAAGGGTTTAGAGAACTAATACTCTCACAATTAGTAGAAAGCAATGCAAAATGACCGTCACTTTAAAAACCAATTTGGCAGTTTTTTAATAAACTTGTATTAAACATACACTTTCATTACCTGAACTAGGTATCCTACTTGATTTAGTTTGGATTTTTGTCCCCACCAAATCTCCTGTTGAAATGTGACCCCTCATGTTGGAAGTGAGACCTAATGAGAGGTATTCGGGTCATGGAAGTTTATCCTTTGTGAATGGTTTGGTGAACTCCCTGTGGTAATGAGTTCTTAGTATGTTAGCTCAAACATGAGCTGCTTGTTTAAACGTGCATGGCACCCGTCCTTTCTCTTTCTCCTTCTCGTTCCATGTGACTCAGTGGCTCCCCTTGCTTTCTGCCATCAGTAAAAATTTCTGCGGCCCTCACTAGAAGCAGATGACGGCACTATACTTCATATACAGTCTGCAGATGTGTGTCACATAAACCTCTTTTCTTCATAAATTACCTAGCCTCAGGTATTCCTTTACAGCAATGCAAAATGGACCAACACACTACTCTTAGTCATTTACCAAAGTGAACTAAAAACTTATATTTACACAAAAACCTACATCTACATGTTTTCAGCAGTTTTAGACTTTCATTGCTAAAAATCAGAAGCATTTTTAATGTCCCTCAACTGGGGAATGGATAAACAGATGAAATAAATTGATCTAATAGAAACTAAACAAAACACACACACAACAGATACACATACCAAAATGGATGACTCTGAAACACATTATGTTATGTGAAATAAGCAGGTCTAAAAGGCTACATATTGGATGATTTTACATATATGTTGTTCTAAAAACAACAAAACTCTAGTATCTAAAAATAGCAAATGTATTACAAAATCAAGCTGATAGTGGGGAGAAGGTTTGACTACAATAGGACAGGGAAATCTTGCTCAGTATTGGAACTATTCTCTATCTTGATTGAGGTCTAATTACATGTCTGCATGGATTTTTTCAAAACTTGTAAATATACGCAATAAAAAGATTAATATTCTTATATGCATATTATACCTCGTGAAACAAAATGGAATAAAACCAAATGGTCGAAGTGGCCATTATAGACAAAATAGTTTTTAAAAATAGAGTTTTCTGTTATTTAATAAAATATGTAGCAATATATAGTTAACATTACATGAATAAGGTATACATAAAATTGTATATGGTTTTTAAAAATGAATATGTATATGTTACAAATTTAGAGGAATATTATAAGAAGGAATATTTTATTCAAAAGGTTCCAAAAAAAGACTTAAAATATAGAAGAATCAGTGGTGGGGGCACCAGAATTTTTGTAGGGCAAGAGCTTAAGAGCAGATTTTTCTTTCACGAAGAGATGCCTTTTATAACAAAAAACAGGCAAAATCTATGAACAGAAAACTCACAAAATTGATAAGCAGTCGGCAAATAAGTATATAAGAATTCTCACATCATATGTCATTAGAGAATTGCAAATAAGAACAACAATGAGATACTACTACTATGCACCATTAGGATGATTAAAATTCAAAACACTAATATCAAATATTGGTAAAGATGTGGAGCAACAGGGGCTCACATTCTTTCTTGATGGAAATGCAAAATGGTACAGCCACTTTGGAAGACAGTTTGGCACTTTCTTACAAAGCTAAATACACTCTTATCATATGACCCACCAGTGGTGTTCCTGGATATTTACCCAAAGAATTAAACCTTATGACTGCAAATTAACTTACACAGAAATGTTTACAGCATCTTTATTCATAATTGCCAACACCTGGAAGCAACCAAGATGTCCTTCTATATGTGAATGAATAAACAAACTACGGTAATTTGGAGGACAATGGAGTAGAAAAGTAAATTAAATAGAGAGCCATGAAAAAAACATGAAGGAAACTTACACGCATATTGCGAAGTGAGAGAATCCATTTGAAATTGTATATACTATATAATTCTAACAATATGACATTCTGGCAAAGACAAAACTCTAGAGACAGAAAAAAAAATTAGATGTTTCCAAGGCTCCCAAGGAAGAGATAAATAAGTGAAACAGGGCAAATTATTAAGGTAGTGAAACTATTCTGTATGATAGTATAATGGTAGATACATGTAATTATACATTTATCAAAATCCATCAAATGTATTAGGCTGGTGCAGAAGTAATTGCAGTTTTTGCCATTACTTTTAACAGCAAAAAATGCAATAACGTTTGCCCCAACCTAATACAGCACATAAGGTGAGCCCTAATGTAATCTGTTGACTTTAGTTAAAAATAATATATCAATACTAGTTCATCAATCATGGCAAATGTGTCACAACAATGCAGGATGATAGCAGAAGTGGAAACTGCAAGAAGGGGCATTAGGGGATTTATGGGAACTTTCACTGTACAATATCTTTGTAAATCAAAAAAAGTACTATTTTTGAGCAAAAAAGAAAATTCATTAAGACTAAACCAAGACAAAAAAATGTTTGTGCTGAACGCTTACCTGTCTGTGCAGGACAAGTAGAGTCGCATTCGATTTAGTTGCAAGCTTGCTTTGTCAATGTAAAAATGAAAAATACAAACAATGCTACAGTTCCAAAAATGCTTAACCTGACGGAAGGGAGTTTTTAACCATACACAAACAATTGGTGGAGTTGTTTATTTGAGGATCTGGTGATATAAGAATCATTCTTTGCACATCAGAGCAGGCAGTCAGCAGTAATATGTTTGAATAGTGAGGATTTAGATGTACTAGAGCAGTATTAATATTGCTTCTGATTTACAGAGAGTTAAATGTCTAAAAAACATAGTAAACACAGAAAATATACACTAACTTCACAGGTAAGTTACACTTCTCATGGAAATACAATAAAATAAACTAACACATATAAAATTAAAAATCAGGCACCCGGCCTTTTGGACATATGAGTTATATAGATGGTATACTAACGACAGCAACAATAACAGCCAAGTAAAATATATGAAAGATCACTCAGGAGTACACTGATAACAAGCCACAAAGAAGGAAAAGTTGAAGATTATTACAGCTGTAATGCCTTTCATTAGAAGCACAGGAGAAGGAAATGCAAAATTAAAACTTTTCACAATGGATAAAAATGGAAAGGCTCAAGTAAAGTGATAAGTGAAAAGGTCCTTTTGGAGGGAGCTCCCTTTTTACCACATGTGCTCATCTATCTTGGAGACATTGAGCTAGAGTCACTTTCAGGATAGACACAAGTTGGTTTTGTCAAGGAGGGAGGAAAGATTGTGAGAAGGCATTATTAGGGTGTTTAATGATATGATATGTACAGTTGGATTTAATTAGGGCAAAGTGATAAGTGATGGTTATAGCATAAGAATTAACACAGATGGTAAAAAAAGACAAATTTAGTATCTTCAATCTGGAAAATGTCAGGCTTAGCATAGATAATGAAGTCCTAGAAAATAAAGAATGAAATAAATGCTCTACTTGAAACGGTAAATGATTTTAGGAAGGAAAGCATGCATACACTATACTTGGAATTTCTAAATGGATAACGACTATATTAGCTTAAGCCAGGTTCTCTGCTATATCAACTTTATGAGTCCAAAAATTGAAAACTTCTGGCAAGATAATAAATATTAAGCTAAAAAGGTTAGACTGTTATTTTAGAATGAAAATAATAAAGTATAATGGCAACAATTCAAATTTCAAATTACTTGTTATTAAATGCCTTGCCACAAAATATATAACCTAGTCCGTTTTAAATTGTTAATTATATCTATAGATAATATTTAGGAAAGATGAGCTTTATTTATTTAATTATCCAAATTATTATTGGAAAAAAATTGATTATCTGTATTTTTATGCAATATCAATTCTAAGTCAAATCGTATCATAAACATAATTGATACACTACTATTTAATGCTGAGGTATCTGAAAGATGTTATCATCAACACAAAAAAATCTGTAGTTTTAAACTAAAGGAGAAATTGATACTAGCTTTTTAATGGAAGAACAAAAGTAATTTTTTAAAAAACGGAGTTTCACTCTTTTTGCCCAGGCTGGAGTGCAATGGCGCGATCTCGGCTCACCGTAACGTCCACCTCCTGAGTTCAAGCGATTCTCCTGCCTCAGCCTCCCAAGAGAACAACAGTAATTTATACAGAGAGAGAGAGAGATGCTGATGCCAAAACACATAAGCTAAATATTATTATGGCCATGATACAGAAGAAAAAACTGTAAGCAGCAAAGAAGACTGCAGTCTTAGGACTACCAGGGTTTAGTCCATGCAGAAGCAATTAGAGTTGTATTCATTTTAGAATAAAGCTGTCTCTAGTTATTCAAAATATTGGAACCAGCAACAGTTAAACCAGAGGCTGCTGTTGATCTCCTCTGCCCAGAAAGGAGGTCCAAACAATCTGTAATTAACTTTTCCCTGAAATGTTCGTCTATATGAGTAGGAGAAAGGCAAGTCCAGCTGACTCTATTTTCATTATCCCCATCCTTACCATTGAGGGCAGACAACATCAAATCACCTGTAAACGAGCTGGTTCTTCAGAGGAAAATCAGAGTCTAGCAGGAGGCTGTAGAGATTAAAAAAAAAAAAAAAAAAAAAAAAAAGCAGAGGGGTAAGACAAAATGAAAAGAAAACAAAACAATAGGTTAGCGATGCGATGAAGAGAGAAAAAAAAATTAATGCTTGCTAAATATGAAAACAAAAAAACAAAAAAAAGAGTAAAATAAACACTAATAAAGTTTTAAACATCAACAATTAAAATATATCATTAAATAATACATCATTAAATGGAATATCAATGTGAAAATTATTTAAAAAATAAATAATGAGGCCGGGCGCGGTGGCTCACGCCTGTAATCCCAGCACTTTGGGAGGCCGAGGCGGGCGGATCACAAGGTCAGGAGATCGAGACCATGGTGAAACCCCGTCTCTACTAAAAAATAGAAAAAAAAATTAGCCGGGCGCAGTGGCGGGCGCCTGTAGTCCCAGCTACTCGGGAGGCTGAGGTAGGAGAATGGCGTGAACCCGGGAGGCGGAGCTTGCAGTGAGCCGAGATTGCGCCACTGCACTCCAGCCTGGGCGACAGAGCAAGACTCCGTCTCAAAAAAAAAAAATAAATAAATAAATAAATAAATAAATAAATAAATAATGAGTAGATACACCATGTACATGGATGATGTATAATCCACCTGAAATTATATTTTTCTGTACAATGTGAGCTAGAGGTAGTTTCATTTTTTTCTGAGTAATCTGTTGTCAGAGAATGAGTTATTGAAATATTCTGCCTTTTCCCATTGTTATGCAGAGCTAAACTGATCATAAAACAAGCAACAATGTTTGAATTTGTTTATGAGCTCTCTGTTCTGTTACTTTGGTTTATTCACTTATTTTCATACAATGTATTTTAACAGCTATAATTTTATTACAAATTTGTATATTTCACTATTATTTCTTTCTTTAAAAAGGTATTAACTATTTATGGTTATTGTACTTCCTGTGAATGCTGCAATTAGCTTGGAAATTTTTAATTATTCTTTGAAATGTTGATTGCTTTTGCACTGTTTCCTAAAGTAATATGGAATAAATTTACATGTTTAAAATAATAAATTTCCAATGCATGAGCAAGTTCTATCTCCCCACTTAATTAGGTTTCTTTTTTAAGAGTGTTGTATAATTTTAGGTTATTCTAAGTTATTTAATATTTTTGGTGATACTGAAAATAGTGTCCTCCTGAAAACATTTGCTTTTCCAAATTAATTTTTGTATGTATGAAGAAACAATTACTTTCATTTAATAGTACATGTAGCCATCATTATGTTATATATTTGTTTACTTATTTACTACATTTTTATTTTTAGAAGCTTTCACTAAAATATTAGTTTCCTGTGGCACTATGGCTTTATCATTCTGTTTCCAGTATCTTAAAAAATCTGACCTACAATTGATCTAAATAAAGATTAAGTGAATAAATAATTTGTTGAATTAATGAATGAATGTATAAATATTTAGAGACCATACTTTCTAAAAATCCAATTAGTAAGGTCTCATGAAAAATGGCATTCAATTCTCATGGTTGCTTAATAGATTGGAATTTATTGACTATTTTAACAAACTTAATTCAGGGCATCCTCCATCCCACTACAACTTTAAACATGTACTTTGTCCCACCTTTGTATTTATTGAAATATCACTTCCTTTCCTTTCATTATTCCCTTTTCCAATGTCCCTTAATCATGGCTAGTTCTGTGAAAAGAACATTATAGTGGCAATAGAAGAAGTGAGAAAAAGTTAAGGGAAAATGATGAGGATTTACAAATAGATAATTATTTCAATTCCTTCTTTCATTATCTGTTCTCAGAAACACTTCAATAGTGAGTTTAATGTGCCAGGAGCAGTGGTTCATACCCATAATCCCAGCACTTTGGGGAGGTCAAGGCAGGCGGACCACGAGGTCAAGAGATTGAGACCAGTCTGGCCAACATGGTGAAATCCCATCTCTACCTAAAATACAAAAAATTGCTGCGCACCTGTAGTCTCAGCTACTCGGGAGACTGAGGCAGGAAAATCACTTGAACCTGGGAGGCAGAGGTTGCAGTGAGCCAAGATTGCACCATTGCACTCCAGCCTAGCAACAGAGCGAGTGTCTCAAAACACAAAAACAAAAACAAAAAAAGGTCCGGTAATGTACAATGTCATATAGTAGAAACGAAACTTCGAATTTACTGTTAAGGAAAATAACCAAAACTTCTCAGAAGCAAAATAGACGTAAACAAAACAAAAACATGATCCTTTTTAATTCATGCGACAACATGCTGCTTTCTGTGACAATCATTGCGGGATATCTCTTTGAGTTAATTTTTACTCATTTTTTTTTTCTAATTGAAATTGGTGCACAATACCTAAGAACATGTGGGAGCTAAAGTCCTTTATAACATTTCTAGGATTTTAGTCTCTCATTGGCATGCTTCATCTATGGTAAATATTTTGGCTGAGTATAACTCTCTACCAAAGAATTAGCAGCCAGTTCTCAATTCCTGTCCTAGACCTGCAGAGAACAATTACAAAGTATTGCTACTCATATCATATTTTGGAACTCTTCTACATAGAAAAAAGCAAAATCTCTTGAAGTCATGGAGCTCTCCAAATTGTTTCTGGCCACATATCAATGGTTCTTTCAAATATGCCTGATATTAATTTTTTCTACTAAATAAAGGAAACAACTGCACCAGCAGGACAAAAAAACTATTTTGTAGTTCTTGCTGAGAAGGAAAGAATGGCAGTTTATATATCTGGCAACTGATAGGCCTCTCTACTGAGACTTCCAACAAAGGTGTTAAATGCATCTCAAAAGACTTGATACTATTCACTTCTTGTGGTTGGCCTCCTATTTAGTCTTTGAAAATATATTGCATAATATAAAAATAATGGAAATTAAAGAGAGTTATTGGGAAGTTAGGCTTTTCACATGATTAAAGAACTCACCATCTTTAAAATGGAGAGTAAAAAGACTAAAAAACACAGAAACTGGAAAATAAATCCAGTATTGAAAATGTAAATTAGTTTGAGTTGCACATAGGAAGTGAAAACAAGAAAGCGTGATTTTTCAGTTTATCAAAGTAGTTCATGATTGGTGGCTATTTCACGATACCAATTAAGGAAAATGCCCAGTCATAAAATCTTAAACAGGATTAACTATATATAAACTAATTTAAGAAAGCACCATAAACACATGGAAATCTGAACTGCAGGATTTTTGTTTCTCTCTGTTATAAATAACTTTTAATGTTATATCTATTAACGTCAGTTGACACAAGGTCAGAAAAATATACAAATAACTAAATATTCCCAATGGTTTTAATGAATACAAAGAGCAATAAGATGCTCTTATTTTACTTCTATTACTACAATCTTTTTCATTCATACACTATTTGTTCAGCCAAAATGGATTTGGAAACTACAATAAGTATATAATTTATGATATTCTTCCCATATACAGAAAAATAAAGAAATTATCTCCATTTTTTTGAGATCTTTACATTTTCTTTAGGATGATGAAAGATATGCATTTGAAAAATTAGGAAAATATTTAGACACTAACAAATGAATGAAGATTATATGAGTAAGAATTTAAAACATTCTGTTCCAAATTTTTCACATAGCACTCACACAAATGATGATGTTTATGGCATGCTAAGTTAGGGTTCAGGAAGGGAACTTCTAGCTGGATCGATTCAGGACCACACTAGTTATCATCTGGATGCTAAAGGGAGTAGTTGCTCAGCACAGCTGCAATTCCTTTATGGTACACCCGCCTGTACTGCCCAAGTCACATTGACTGTCATGTTTGACTTAAGTAGTACCCAAATGGGGGATTGACAGAAAGTATCATCTTGTATTTGTTGACTACTGAATCTTATTTTCAATACACATGAATTCATAGATGAACATTCTTGATTAAAATAATAATGGAAGAATGCCTGGTGAGAAGATGTGCATCAAGAAAGAATTGTATTTAAAGAAAATAGACAGCTTAGGTTAGGCAATAAATGAGGCTATGAAGATGCTTATAAAGAACGTGGTGAGAAAATCTGGAATTTCAGTAGAAGTCACTATTGAATATGATGGACTGGGATTTTATGTGATCCCCAAAAACAAGTTGAAGAGAATTCATTTAGAATATCTGAGAATTATCTGACAGTTTTGGGAGACAGTTTCTGATTTGAAGTTGTTGCCAAAGATATTGTGTATTGCCCTATTACTGAAATCTATAAATTTGCCTGCAAGCTGGCTACAACTTATAAGCAATTCTTCATTTAGCACATTATTAAATAATCTAAACTCTGTACTCTTCTTTTAGGCAGAGCCTTGAACCAAATTCAGGTGACTACAACAGCAGCCAGTTTGAAGACAATTTTGGTTGTAGCTCATTTTCTCTAAAACATCATCACATGTATTAAGTAAACTTAAATGCTACTTTACTTTTATAAAATTAAATGTTATCAAATTTGATAAAAAAGCATCATTCCAGATAAACTTTTTATACTTGAAAAAAATCATTAGTTGGCTGTCTCAGGAATGCACGTCTCATCAATTAACAAGAACATGTTCTTGATTTGGCCAATTGTCTTTGGGATCTTTAACATATTCTCATATATGCAAGCACAGGCACATACACAATTGAAATAGGGTAGTGAAAGTATTCCTTGGAACACCTTAATCCACATTACAAGACCAAGCACATGATGAGAAGAAGGCTTCTATATTAATGCTCTACCTTCACTCCACTTCTTCTTCAACTTGGTCATTACTTCTTGAATATTTTGTGTGACTTTTTGGTAAATGTTCACAAATTATTTCAGTTTCTTTTGTATAGCTTCATATATCTTTTGAGAAGAAATGGGAATTTGTTAAGATTTCTTATTTAAGTCACTTGGGATATTACTATGATAAGGCAGTTTTAGAAAGCATTACTGGAATTAATGATACAATATTAAGTTATTATGAATGGCTATAAAAGCTAAACATACGTGTGAAAATTCGTATATTTATTTCCTAAAAAAAGAATATATGCGAAAGCCTTAGAGAAGCAGTGATTCAAGGCTGGGCATGGTGGCTTGCCCAGAACTTTGGGAGGCCAATGGGGGAGGATTGCTTGAGCCCAGGAGTTTGAGAACAGTCTGGGCAATGTAATGAGACCCCATTTCTACAAAAAAATAAATAAACTAACAACAACAACAAATAACATTAGCTGGGTATGGTGGTGCCTGCCTGTAGTCCCAGCTACTAGGGAAGCTGAGGTGAGAGGATGGCTTTAGCCTGGGAAGTCAAGGCTGCAGTGAGCCGTGATCACGCTGCTGCACTCCAGGCTGGGTGACAGCAAGATCCTGTCTCTCCAAAAATGAAAAAAAGTGAGAGAGACAGAGAGAGAAAGGGAGAGAGTATCAGTGATTCAAATCCTGAAAAGTAAAGGGTTTTAAAAATGTTTTAATTATATAAACATATAACTAATAAAACACATAAGATCCTCTGTGGAAAAACTAATTAAACCTTATTTTGGATTTTCTTATTACCATCATTGACCAGTGTATTTCATACACAGGAACAGGTTTTAATCAACTTTCTATGTTACATAAAATCTACTGTGGTAAACATTTTAATGCACAATAGAATTCTATTTTGGTTATTCATTCAGTGTATGACCTCATGCACTTAAAATTCTTGAAATGTCTAACCTTTAAAAGTGTCCATGTCTGGCATGCAGATTATGTGTGCCCTTATTTTTTAATTCTGTTGCTGACTTTATATTAACAACAAAAATATGGTCTCTCATGTAAGCTACATTTAAGCTCAAGTTTTGAACCAGAGCATGGATAAGTACTGGATTTTTTTTTCCCAATTAACCTATATCAAGAGATTTGGTCACAAGATTTGATACCTAAATAAGCTTTGTGAATGTAATAGGGTAAGATAATATGACAGCAGCATACCAATATAGTTTATTTTGTTACAAACCAATTGGGGTGATTTGTATGTCAAAGCAGCTGGGCAAAGCAGTTCAATGTTAAAGTACTAATAGGGTGGGAGGCAGGGCAATCCTGCCCTGTGTTCCTTTATAGAATGAATCATTGTTTCACATTGAATCTTTGCAACGCAGTGTAAAGGATGCTGACACAATCAATAATTCCCTCTTGGAAAAAAAAATGTTCAAAGATTCTATGTGAATAACATTATCCTATTTTCTCAAAAGCCCTTTCCTGCATCGAGTAATATGGCTTCAGACAAGGATTCCAACTGAGCTGTGGCATAAAAAAGATTACAAGGATTCAGTAGATCAGCAGGAAGCACAAAAAGAAAGCATCCTTTCTTGCAACTAGCTTGATTAAACCTAATGATCTAAGATAAAATTAAGATAACCAACTTATTACCAGTATCTCCCCTAAGAGTTTGCTTTTCTACTTGTCCAAATTGAATAAATAAATACATGTTACATATTCCAAGAAGATTCTATTTTCAAATATTTTAGACTTAAAAGTCTTTATTTTTGATTGGTCTCTAAAGCATCCATCATGTAAACAGGAATGATTACCTCTCATGGTTTTGGTGGGAAGTCTCTGTAACTCTGTTCTCAATCCTCCATGCTTCATAAAATCTAAGGAAGCTAAACTTTTATTTCTCATCTTCTCTAAAATGACTAACAAATAAAAATACTTGGTTAATATGGTAATTTTTTGTTTATTGAATTAAAAAATCTCTCATTAATATTAAATAAATATTAAGCAAACTTCATTTTATCTGATTATTTAAGATCAAATTATCCTCACATGTATTGATCCTTGATTCTTTTGTAAAGAAATAACTGGCTATGGACAAATAGGAAAACTAATTTATTTCTTAGGTAACAATTGCATATTAAAGTTTTGTATGTATAGTCATACTATATATTCCTTATAATTTTAGATCCTAATGGTGTTGCTCTCCTCCTTTATATTTTATGGTATATTTGGAAAGAAATTGGACACAGTTAACAGCAGTTGATTTAGAGCCAAAAGATTTTGGCAGCATCTACAAACGTACTGATAACCCCATTAACTGAACCATTGCTTTTGATCATTATGAAGACATTACCATGAAAGTCCAGCCAACACTTGAAATAGGATATGAGCCATCGTGTCTAGGATAATAAGAAGACTAAATTCTCATCACTGGAAGTGACCCAATTATATTTCACTATAAATAACATCTTTTAGAGCAACACCTGGTAGCAATATAGATATTACACAGACATTTTTCAAGATAGTCTTTTTCATTATTTCAAAAGGATTCATTTCTCCCAAGTGGTTGTCAAACCAAATGGTGCTTAGTTGATATTTAATGCAAGTTGGAAATAAATTGAATTTGCACAACTGGACACTATAATGCTAAAATGAGTCAATACCTTCTTAGTCTAACAAACGTGGACTAGCAAACAGGGAGGTTTATTCTAGGCTGTCCCGTCATCAAACTTACATGCCTACCTCTCCTACTAATGATCATATCTATATCCCATTTTGGAATTTTAGTCATAGGTTCCATAGCATGAATAGATTTCCATATAGTCAATTTCTAATTGCACATAGTTGACTTCATTTAAAACCATAGATTCATTCTTTGAATTAAATATAACCCCCAACAGATAATGCTGGCCAGGACTTCTAAAAGAGTTCAAATTTCATATAATTCTAGCATTTGTGAAGGATTCCTATGTTATCTTATTGTGGCCAAGAACACCTAATATAGTAGCATTTTTAGAAAAAGGGTCACTGATATCTGTTCATGTTCTTTCAAATAATGTCTAGCATATAATATACACATAAACTACTAATGGTGTTTATATATTCCAAGTGCTCAGGTAATATTTGAAAAATACAATTAAATCTTCAAAACTGAGCAAATATAATTATGGAATAGATATATGTATATAGGCAGCTATAATAAAATGGAAGTTTAAATGACAGTAAAACTTATTGCCAAGTAGGTATATTTGAGTTTTTGACATTAGCTATTCTCAAATATAATCCTGTGTGTGTGTGAGTGTGTGTGTGTGTGTGTGTGTGTTTTAATATTGTTCTTTGCTCTGTTTTTGTCTTCAGGCCTCCACTTTATGGAGCTTAATGTAAATATGCTTATGTCAATAAACTAAATCTATGTATTTAGTTGTTTTAGCCAAATTTACATTTTGAGTCTTACCTCTATTTATAAATTAAAATAATTTGAATTTGTCAAAGGTTTTTGTGACATTAATTTTGAGAAGGGAAAGACGTTTGAGAGGGAGGGCAGAGACCATTCAAACATCATGGAAGAGTTTGAAATCAGAACCAAAATAAATCTCTCATTTGATAATTTAATCAATATAAATTAGTTTGTGAAACCTTATTTTGATCTAATAATACAAAGATAATAAAGATAACAGAGCAGGTATCATTCCACCCTGAAGCTCACAGTGGTAGGAGAGCCCACAACCCTCACAGGAACCTTTACCCATCTCTCATCTGAACCAGCCTAGAAACATTGCTTGAGAACCCAGAAAAACATGGCTCTGCAGAAAACTTGCTTTCCTCAACAGATACTGTTTTTCATGAATATATATATATATACACACACACAATTTTATAAGAAAGATTAGAACTTCTGCATTAGGTAGTTTTATAGATGGCTCCAGCAAGAAAAAGATATATTTCTGGATATAGGGTATGAAATAACCAAAATAGGCTCTGTTTTGAGGAAATAAGCTGGATGTTAAAAAAAAATTGATATAGAAGTCTTGATTTTAAATAAATATTGCCTTTAACTATTAAGTAAATTTTAGATTTTCTTTAAAAGGTAATTAGAAATGACTGGACATTAAATATTTCCTATAAATTCAACCAATAAAAAACAACTTAGTTACTCTTATTTTTTGTGACTAATGAACATTATAATCAGTTTATACATCAAGATATTCAAAACATGCAACAATGACTCTGAAACCCAACAGGAACAGGAAAATATCACAGATTTCTATAACTTTGTATTAGTGTTAAAATATATCTTTTGACAGTGATTTGCTTTTATACTTACAACATTATAACATTAGTGTTGAAAAATATAACTATTATATTTCTAATCTATCACATTTTTTCTAAAATTAGAATACAATTGTATATTAAAAATGCAGATTACCTTCCAATTTTCTTATTTTTTCCATTTCCTTTTAGAAAAGTAGAAATACATCCTGATTTCTACCCTGCAGCACTAACAATTGAAAACTTAAAAAGAATTTTACAGTAACTTCTGAGAATATTCCCAGGGGTGGCTGAATTCATGCAACATTAAGAATAGCAGCAGCAGCAGCAAAAAGAAAAAAAAAAAAGAACCAACTTATGTTTCATCAGATATCTGATAAGGTTTGACTGTGTCCGCACCAAAATCTCATCTTGAATTGTAGTTCACATAATCCCCACGTTTGGTTAGAGGGACTCAGCGGGAGGTCATTGAATCCTGGGGTCTGTTTCCCCCATGCTATTGTCGTGACAATGAGTAAGTTCTCATGCGATCTCATGGTTTTATAAATGGCTTTCCGCTTCACTCACTCTCATTCTTCTCCTTCCTGTTGCCATGTGAAGGAGGATGTATTTGCTTCCCTTTCATCATGATTATGTTTCCTCAGGCCTCCCCAGCCCTGTGGATCTGTGAGTCAATTAAACTGCTTTCCTTTATAATTTACCCAGTCTCAGGCAGTTCTGTATAGCAGCGTGAGAATGGACTAATACAGTACATTGGTACTGCAGAGAGTGGGGCGCTGCAGTAAAGATAACCAAAAGGGTGGAAGTGACTTTGGAACTGTGTAACAGGCAAAAGTTGGAACAGTCTGGAGGCCTCAGAATACAGGAAAATGTGATAAAGTTTGGAACCTCCTAGACACTTGTTGAATGACTTTGACCTTGTTGAATGAGGTCTAAGCTGAGGTAGTCTTAGATGAAGATGAGGAACTAGTTGGGAACTTGAACAAAGTTGACTCTTGCTATATTTTAGCAAAGAGACTGGTGGCATTTTGCCCTGTCCTAGAGATCTATGGAACTTTGAACTTGAAAGAGATGAATTAGGGTATCTGGTGGAAGAAATTTCCAAGTAGCAAAGCATTCAAGATGTCATTTGGGTGCCGATAAAAGTATTCAGTTTTGTTTTCACAAAGATTTGGTATGGAATTGGAACTTAGGTTTAAAAGGGAAGCAGAGCATAAAAGTTCAAAAGATTTGCAGCCTGACCATACAATAGGGGAAAAAAAAGAACATTTTCTGAGGAGAAATTCAAGCCAGCTGTAGAAATTTGCATAAGTAATGAGAAGCCGAATGTTAATGGCCAAGACAATGAGGGGGAAAATGTCTCCCAGGCAGTTCAGAGGTCTTTACAGCTGCCGCTCTAATCATAGGACCAGAGCCATAGGCGGAATGAATGGTTTTGTGAGCTGGGTTCATGACCTGGGGCCAGGACCTTGCTGCTTTGTGCAGTCTTGAAACTTGGTGCGCTGCATCCCAGCCATGCCAAAAAGGGGCCAACATAGAGCTCAGGCCATTGCTTCAGAGGGTGCAAGCCCCAAGCCTTGGCAGCTTACATATGGTGCTGGGTCTAAGGGTTCACAGAAGTCAAGAATTGAGGTTTGGGAACCTCCACCTAGATTTCAGAGGATGTATGGAAACAAGTCCTGACAGAAATTTTCTGCACTGGTGGAGCCTTCATGGAGAACCTCTGCTAGGTCAGTCCAGAAGGGATATGTGGGATTAGAGCCCCCCGCCAGAGTGCCCACTGGGGCACTGCCTACTGGAGCTGTGAAAAGAGGGTCACAATCATCCAGACCATAGAGTGGTAGATCCACTGACAGCTTGTGCCATGCAGCTGGGAAAGCCTCAGAAACTCAATGCCAGCCCATGAAAACAGGCGGGAGGGGTGCTGTATCCTGCAAAGCCACAGGGACAAAGTTGCTCAAAGCTGTGGGAGCCCACCCCTTGCATCAGCATAACCTAAATGTGAGACATGGGATCCAAGGAGATCATTTTGGAGCTTTAAGGTTTAACTGCCTCTCTGGATTTCAGACTTCTGTGGGACCTGTAGTCCTTTCCTTTTGGCCAATTTCTCCAATTTGGGACAGATGTATTTACTCAACGCCTCTACCGCCATTGTATCTAGGAAGTAACTAATTTGTTTTCAGTTTGACAGTCCCTTTCCCTTCATAGATGGAAGAGACTTGCCTTGTCCAAGGTGAGACTTTGGACCTGGACTTTCAGGTTAATGCTGGAATTAGCTAAGACTTTGGGGGACTGTTGGAAAAACATGATTGTGTTTTGAAATATGAGGGCATGAGATTTGGGAGGGGCCAAAGGTGGAATGATATGGTTTGGCTATGTCCCCATCTAAACATCATCTTGAATTTTAGTTCCCATAATGCCCATGTTTGGTGGGAGGAACCCAGTGGGAAGTAATAGAATCATGGGGATGGGTTCCCCTATGCTACTCTCACTATAGTAGGTTTTCATGAGATCTGATGGTTTTATGGGGGGCATCCCCCTTTGCTTGACTCTCATTCTTCACCTTCCTGCCACCATGCAAAGAAGGAAGTGTTTGCCTCCCCTTCTGCCATGGTTGTAAGTTTCCTGAGGCCTCCCCAGCCCTGCAGAACTGTGAGTCAATTAAACATCTTTCCTTTATAATTTTCCCAGTCTCAGGCAGTTCTTTATAGCAGTGTGAGAACGAACTAATATAATACCTCAGAAGGCAAACCAAGAAACAGCTCAATGAATTTTTACTGTTATCATTAATGATTCCTTGAAAAAAAAAAAAGTATTACAGTATTTCTTTCAGGTCTGGGAAGAACAAAAAAACAAAAGCTAAGAAAACTTTGACACTCTAAAAAATTTAAATAGAAACATGTTTTAGTTCGGAAGGCAGGATGGGTAACTAATAGCCTTCAAAATTTCTCCTGCAGATATTTTGCCCATCACTTTTACTAAATTTAATATAATTTATTTTACTTAAATAATTAATATATTATAATAACAGAGGGCTTTTAATAAATATTAATATATAAAGGAGAAAGATCATCATGAATGCGATGGAATGGTATTATGCTTTGGACAGATATAAATGGCATTTCAAAGTTACTCCTTGAGAATGAGATAAAGGGGTCTCAAGAAATGAAACATTAGCTTAGCATCCAAAATGAGAGCAATTCTTAAGTTGAAACTATAAATTTTTGAATTATTGCATTATAAGAAGAACCTAATATTGATTTTTAAAAAAAACTTATCTAGTTTAACTGAGATTTTGAAGGAAAAGAAATGAAAAATATAATACAAACAACTTATTTCCAAAGATAAATGTAAAAGCTGAGTAAACATTGAATAAAACTCTACGGATGCCTAAAGCCTAGTATAAATTGGAAAATAACTCAATTAGTAAGTCAAATTACTTAGTAAGTAATTTGTAGAACAAGAAAAATATCAAAGAAGAGGACAGGTTGCTCATAACGAACAGTATCATGTTGACAGTGGAAAATGGTGGAGCATGACTCAGTTCCTATTTTGCAATTTTTCTGTTTTAGTTTTCTGTTTAAAAATGATGTGCATCCTAAAATCTTCTAGGAGGTATTATATAAAAAACACAGTCTAAGTTAAGTACATATATTAAAAAATAAAACTGAACTAAAATACATGTATTTGTCTTAACAAATTAGAACTAAATGTACTGAATGATGTGCATAGATTTGCCAAATCATTGTTGGTACTGTTACAACAGTTGCCAGATTAAGAAAAGGTGATCACAGAAAATGAAGATAGTGAATGTCCCAATTTTATCAGAGGAATAAAGGGAATTTTACAAGGCTTTGAAAAATTTAGTGTCCATGAATGAAAGACAAGAAAGATATATACAAAAAGGTAATATATCTATTACTTTAAATAATAAAATGGTGGCAGTTACTTGGGTAAGAGTTTTGTCACAGACGGAGAGAGAACAGAAATTAGATTGCAAAACATTGAAAGAACAAATGGGAGGCAGTAGAGGGAGAAAAATAATACGGTTTTATTGTTTTGTTTAGTTTTTATTACTCTTGTTAATAACAAGAATTAATAAGCAGGTTTGTGTGCTAAAGAGGAAGAAAAATAGAAAGAAAGGTAGAGACTTTATATGATGTGTCTTTCTTTACACAGTGGGAAAGAATAGCATTCATTGTGTAGATGGCAGGATTAGCTGTAAAGTAATTAAAGTGTATTTCTTCTACTGGCATATGAAGGAAAGTGTTAGAGTTACTTTACTTCATTTCACATGATCAGGTTTCTGAGGAATTTTATTAATAGGTACAATTTTCTTTAATGCAAAAAAGTTAAATAATACATGTATTTAGTTATTTTAAATGTATATTTTAAGTTCAAGGTCACATATTGAGGTTTGTGTAGAGGGTATATTGTGTGATACTGAGGTTTGATATTATACTGAAGCCCATCACCCAGATAATGAACATAGTACCCAACAGGAAATGTTTCAGCCCTTGTCCCTCGCTCTCCTTTTGGAGTCTCCAGTGTCTATTGTTCCCATCTTTATGTCCATGTGTACTCAATATTTAGCTCCCACTTATAAGTGAGAACATGCAATATTTGGTTTTCTGTTTCTGTGTTAATACACCTAGGACAATGGCCTCCAGCTGCATTCATGCTGCTACAAAATACATAATTTAATTATTTATGGCTGTGTCATATTCTGTAGTATATGTGTACCGCATTTTTTAATCTAGTCCTCTGCTGATGGGCACTCAAGTTGATTCCATGTCTTTGCTATAGTGAATAGTGCTGTGATGAACATACAACTACATGTGTCTTTTTGGTAGGACAGTTTATTTTCAATTGGGTATATACTCAGTAATGGAGTTGCTGGATCAAATGGCAGTTCTGTTTTCAGTTCTTTAATAAAACTCCAAACTGTTTTCCACAGAGGCTGAAATAATTTGTTTTCCCACCAACAACATATAAGCATTCCCTTTACTCTGCAACCTCACAAATGCCTGTTATTTACTCACTTTTTATGAAAGTAATTATGACTCAGATGGTATCTCACTGTGGTTTTCATTTGCACTTCTCTAATAAATAGTAATTATGAGCATTTTTTCATGGTTTTTTTTTTTTTGGTAGATTGTATATCTTCTTTTGAGAAGTGTCTGTTTATGTCCTTTGTCCACTTTTGGCAGGGTTTTTTTTTTTTTTTTGGTGGGGGGGTTGTTGACTTGTTTAAGTTTCTTATACATTCCGGATATTTGTCCTTTGTTTGATGAATAGTTTGCAAATATTTTCTCCCATTCTGTAGATTGTCTGTTTATTCTGTTTATAGGTTCTTTTGCTATACAGAAACTTTTTAGGTTAATTAGGTTCCAGTTATTAATTTTTGTTTTTGTTGTAATTGCTTTTGAGTGCTTGGTAATAAATTATTTGCCAAGGCTGATATCCAGAAGAGTATTTCCAAGGTTTTCATCTATAATTTTTATAGTTTCAAGTGTTATATTTAAGTATTTAATCAATCTTGAGTTAACTTTTGTATTTGGCAAAAGGTAGGGGTCCAGTTTCTTTTTTCTGCATATGGTGAGCCAGTTTTCCCAGCACCATTTATAGAATAAGCAATCTTTTCCCATTGCTTATTTTTGCCAAGTTTGTTGACGAGCTGTTGATTGTAGGTATACTTGTTCATTTCTGTGTTCCTGATTCTGTTCCATTGGTCTACGTGTCTGTCTTTGTACCACTACCATACTATTTTGGATACTGCAGCCTTATAGTATAGTTAAAATCAGGTAATTTGATGCCTCCAGCTTTGTTGTTTTTGCTAAGGGTTTCTTTGACTATTCAGGCACTTTATTACTTCCATATAAATTTTAGAATAATTTTCTTATTCAGTGAAAAATGAAATTGGTAGTTTGAAAGAAATAGCATTGAATCTGTAGATTGCTTTAGGCAGTATGGTCATTTTAATGATATTGAGTCTTCCAATCTATGAGCATGGATTTTTTTTTTCCATTTGTTTGTGTCTCTGATTAATTTTTGCAGTGTTTTGTAGTTCTCCTTGTAGAGATCATTCACCTCCTTGTTTAGATGTATTCCTAGGTATATTTTATTTGTGTATATGTTGCTATTGTAAATGGGATTGTGGTCTTGATTTGGCTGAAAGTTTGAATGTTATTGGTGTATACAAAAGCCACTGATTTTTATACATTGATTTTGAAACTTTATCAAAGTCATGTATCAGTTTTAAGAGACTTTGGTGGAGTATTTTGGGTTTTCTAGGCATATAATCATACAGCCAGTGAAAGAGAGAAAGTATGACTTCCTTTATTCCTAGTTGGATGCCTTTCATTTTTTTCTCTTGCCTGATTGCTCTGGCTAGGACTTCTAGTACCACATCAAATAGAAGTGGGGAGAGTACGCCTCCTTGTCTTGTCCTAGTTTTTAAGAGGAAAGTGTCCAGCATTTGCCCATTCAGTATAATGTTGTAACTTTGTCATAGATGGCTGTCATTATTTTGAGGTATGTTCCTTCAATGCCTAGTCTATTGAGGGGTTTTATTATCAAGAGATCTCAGATTTTATCAAAGGCTTTTTCCAAATCTAGTGAGGTGATCATATGTTCCTTTTTCATTCTGTTTATGTGGTAAATCAAGTTTGTTGATTTGCATATATGTAACCAATCTTGCATCTCAAGAATAAAGGCCACTTGATTATACTGAATTAACTTATTGATTTGCTGCTGGATTCAGTTTACTAACATTTTGTTGAAGAGTTCTACACCTATATTTGTGAGATATATTGGCCAGTAGTTTTCTTTGTTCTGTCTTTTCTAGATTTTGGGGTCACGATGATACTGTTTTTATGGAATAAGTGAGGAAGAAATCTATTTTGCCTAACTCCCTGAAAGAGTTTCAGTAGGATTAGTATCAGCTCTTCTTTGTACATGAGGTAGAATTCAGCTGTAAACCCATCTGGTCCAGGGTTTTGTTTTTTTTTTTCCAAGTAGTTTTTTTTTTTGTTTTTTTTTTTTGTTTTTTTGTTTTTAAATAACTAATTCAATGTCTGCGCTCATTTCTGGTCTGTTCTGGCATTTATGATTGTGCTTATTTGAATTTTCTCTCTTTTTTTCTGTTTAGTTAGCAGTCTATTCATCTTGTTCAATTTTTAAGTAACTAACTTTTCATTTTTTTGCTTCTTTGTATGTTTTTTTTTTTGGGGGGGGTTCAGTTCTGTTTACCTCTGCTGTGATATTAGTTATTTCTTTTCTTCTTAGCTTTGAGATTAGTTTGTTCTTGTTTTTCTAATTTCTTTAGGTGTGAATGTTAAATTGTCCATTTAAGCTCTAACTCCTTACTCTAGGTGTTTAGCACTATAAATTTTCCTCTTAACACTGCTTTTGTCAGATCTCAAAGATTTTAGTGTGTTGAGTCTGTTTTGCTTAGTTTCAAAGAATGTTTTTATTCCTGCCTTAAAGTTACTGTTTCCCCCAGAGTTATTTAGGAGCAAGTTGTTTAGTTTCCATGTAATTATTTGGCTTTAAGAGTTCCTCTTGGTATTGATTTCTATTTTTATTTAACTGTGGTCCTAGCAAATGCTTGATTTGTTTACAGTTCTTTTGAAATTTTGAGACTTCCTTTGTGGCCAAGCATATTCTCTATGTTGGAACATGTACCATGTGTATGTGAAAGAATGCATATTCTATGGTTGTTGGATGGAGTATTCTGCAAAGATCTATTAGGTACAATTGGTCAAGGGTTGAGTTGAAATCCAGTATTTCATTTTTAGCTTTCTCACAAGATGCTATTAGTGGGGTATTGAAGTTCTTAACCATTATTATGTGGTTAAGTCTTTTTCTAGGTTTATAATACTCATTTTATAAATTTGGGTGCTCCAATATTGGGCGCATATAGATTTAGGATAATTAAGTCTTCTTGAGGAATTGTATCTTTTGTCATTATGTAATGCTGTTCTTTGTCTTTTTGTATTTTTGTTAGTTTAAAGTCTGGTTTTTTTTCTCATACAAGAATAGGAACCCTGCTCTTCTTTGTTTTCCATTTCCATGATAGATCTTTCTCTATCCCTTTACCTTAAGCCTTTAAATTTCATTACACATGAGATGAGTCTCTTGAAGATAGCAAAAGTTTGAGTATTAATTTTTTTATCCAATTTGTCACTTGGTGCCTTTTAAGTGGAGTGTTTAGACCATTTATATTCTGGGTTAATACTGATAATAATATCTTCCTATCATGATGGTGTTAGCTGGTTTGTTTGTAGTCTCTATTGGGTAGTTGTTTTGTAGGGCCTACGGGCTATGCACTTACATGTGTTTTTATGGTAGCAAGTATTTAGTTTTGAAATTTAGAACTCCCTTCAGTATCTTTGTTAAGGCCCATCTAATATAAAAAAAAATCCCTTAGAAATTGCGTGTCTGAGAAAATTTTATTTCTCCTTTGTTTATGAATTTAGTTTGGTGAGATATGAAATTCATTATTATTTTTTAAGAATTACAAAATAGGCACCCAATCTCTTTTGACTTACGAGGTTTCTGGTAAGAAGTTACAGGTTAACCTAATGGGGTTTCCTTTATAGCTGATCTTATCATTTTCTGTAGCCTCTTTTAAGATGTTTCCTTTCACATTGACCTTGGAAAGTGTAGTGATGATATGCCTTGGGAACGGTATTCTTCTACAGTGTCTCACGGGGGTTTTCTGAATTTCTTACATCTGGCATACATAGCAAGATTGGAGAAATTTTCATGGCTTGTATCTTCCAGTACGCTTCTCAAATTGCTTACTCTCCCGTTTTTCTCTCATGAATGCCAGTGGGTCATACGTTTGGTCATTTTACATAATCCCGTATTTCTCAGAGGTTTTGTTCTTTTTCCAAATTAGCTTTTCATTATTTTTGTCTGACCATGTTGATTCAATGGACTAGTCTTTGCACTCTGAAATTAATTCCACTGCTAGATCTAGTCTACTAAGGCTTTCGACAGCATTTTAAAATTTCTGTAGTGAATTTTTCAATACCAGAAGTTCAGTTTTCTTCTTTCTTAATATGGCTATGTCATCTTTCAAGTCTTGGATAATTTTTCTGTCTTCTTTAAATTTGATTCTAACTGTCCCGTAAATCTCAATGAGCTTTATTGCCATCCAGATTGTTAATTATGTATCTGTCATTTCAGAGACTTAAGCCTGGTTAGAATCCACTAGACAGCTAGAGAACTAGGAAAAACCTTTGGAGATAACAAAATACTTTGACTTTTTGAATTACTGGGGTTCTTGCACTAATTCCTTCTCATCTGAGAGAACTGATATATATTGAGATATATATATATATTTTTAGTTTTTAGCATATAAATATTTATATATTATATGTAACATACAAAATACATATTAAATCATACATTATATAATATATAAAATAGATGTATATTGTTATATAATATATAGTTATATAAATATACAAATATTTAATATATAAGATATAAAAGTTATATATAAATATATATTATAATATATAAAAGTTAAACACAAATATAATATATAATATATAAAATAATATATATTATATATAAATAATATATAGATATATTTTATATATTTATAAATACAGTTTGTAATATATTTATAAAATATATTTGTAAATTTATATTACATATTATATATAAAATATTTAGTATATATTATATTAACATATATATATATATAATTTTTTTGTTTTGAAACGGAGTCTCGCTCTGTCGCCCAGGCTGGAGTGAGTGGCGCCATCTCAGCTCACTGCAAGCTCCGCCTCCCGGGTTCCCGCCATTCTCCTGCCTCAGCCTCCCGAGTAGCTGGGACTACAGGTGCCGCCACTGCTCCTGGCTAATTTTTATATTTTTAGTAGAGATGGGGTTTCACCCTGTTAGCCAGGATGGTCTCCATCTCCTGACCTCATGATCTACCCGCCTCGGCCTCCCAGAGTGCTGAGATTACAAGCGTGAGCTACCACGCTCAGCCATTTTATATATATATATATTTTTTTTTTTTATCAGTTTTTAAATATATATTATATATGCCTTATATGTATAATATATACATATATAGAGAGAGAGAATTTGCTGTAGTTCGTATGGGACTTTCTGTTTCATATTCTTTTTTTCCTTGAGGGGATTTGACTGCAGTGAATGTTGTGACTCGTCAGTTGACTTTTTTTCTGAGTGCTTTCAAGGGCCACGGCTCTGTACAGGTTCTAGGTTTCATATAGGTTCCTGTGGTGAGTTTCAGAGGCATTGTTCATTGGAGGACTGTATTTTCCTTTAGTAGTATAATTCAGGCTGCCGTCTAGCAGATGCTGCTTAGGAGTACAGGCCAGCAGACAGGCTCTTTCTCAGCTCTGCGCCCCTTTTGTATTTCAGTATACATGCAACAGGATTCCCTTCTTTTGATCCGGATTGTAGCTGAGGACACATCCTGGTACCTGATGACTCTGAGCAAGCTTCCCAGCTTCAACGTCCTTCCTCAACTATGGTGTTTGGCTTGCCTCTCTATACAATTTCGTGTTTTCTCAAGATGTCTGTTTGAAGTGTAATGATTTCCGTCAATATTTTGGTTACTCTTGATGAAAGAGACATTTCCTGGTTGCATCATAAATTATAGGTAACATATGTAAAATCTGTAAGTATTTAAGAGACTTTTTAATACCTGTAAATATAAAGATTTCTAACATCATATGCTGTATGATAAATTTAGAAGGGAGAGAGAAAAAGGCTTTTTGACAGGACAAGTGATACCTCTACAATAATTGCCTTACAAATAAAATATATGTACATACAAAAGTATATTAAAACATATTGTATTTATAGTACTTAAATGAATACAAATATCTAACATTATATTTTAAAATTAATCAAAATGTATGCATTTTTACCAAGACTTTTACTTCCAGAGTTATTAGATGTACAAATCCAAAATTTTAAAAAATTACTTTTTGCTTGTATCTTCATTGAGAAAAGTAAAACTTCAAATTTTCATAATGCTATCTAAAAATCAAAAATTTAACAGAAAGTCTAGAGAAAGCACAGAAGATCCATATTTTACTTTCTGCAATCAGCACCTATTAGAATAGCATGTATCTGTGAATGCTAAATAAATAATTTTGATAAAGAATGAATGCATATTGGCACTGATAAGAAAGTTATAAAATGTGAATTGCATTTTGAAGTAAAAACTGTAATCTACTATTTCATAATGATTCAACAAATGACCAGCATTTCTCTCTAATTCTGTTACTTTTTGCACTGGCTTCATGCCCTTTTCCTCTCCTTGGTTTTCTATGCTATAAGATAATTGCATAAGCAGTGCAAATTAAAATAAGCTCTTGTGATTGCTTCATTACCTTTTAGCATGAAACCACAGTTGAGTAATTTTACTCAATCCACTGTAAAGTCAGTCCCATTGTAGTGGGATACCAGTGCACACCACTGTCTATTGTAGGTAATGCAAACCTGTAGATTTAGCTAAGAGGGCATCTATTCCAAACTCTTACCCAAATTAGAAATCTCCTCCACAACAATATTGATAGATGTTATCTACTATCGATTTGAATATATCTACCAATATAAAATACTGACTTTTGGCATATTCTATTTTGTTTGAATATCTCCAACTGCTAGATAATATTTCATTCACTGACCCAAATCCAAAATTCAATTAAATTTCTAGTCCTTTCTCCTTGTTTAATTTCTGAGGACATATATAGACAAAATCTCAACTCTCTTTAATATTACAGCTTTACAAATAGTTAAAGACTCTTAAAATTTCTTACAGTAGTACTACCAGATGGCTATTTTCCTAGAAGGGCATTTGTGTGCCATAGGAATATTTCCCGAATTTTCCATCTTTTAAAAATAAAGAAATAGTATCAAGAATTGTGTAAAATACGCCAGAATCAGTTTAAAAGACCTATAGTTATTCCTCCCATCACCAAGCAAGATTCATCTAATAATAAACGTGATATATGTGTAGTAACAAAGTTATCAATATAAAATGGGATTACGTTTGAAAAATGAGCAAAGATAAGTTATCACTCTTTTCCTGAGGGTACTTGCTGATAAAGAATACAGTGTTAAGGGAAAGCATAAACTAGGACCAGCTAACTCTTTCCAGCTTTGCTCAGTGCTAGAAAAATTATCCAATCCTGATGTGCCTGTAAACTACTTGATGTGCGTCCAACGCTGCCATAGTCTACGCCAAAGATTGTAACATTTAAGAAACTGTCAGGTTATGAGTTAGTATGGCCAGTTGGAAATGTGGGAAAAATACACTAGATATATGTGAAATGTATGTCTGCAATATTGTGACAAGTACCGCCATATAGCAAAAGGAGAAAAATCCGAATGTTTTCACAATAGCAGATTAGTAAACTTCATGCATTGTATAAATATATAACTAGTTTGCTGTTTTATAACACATTTCAGTTTGCTTTCAGGTATCAGTAGTTCAAACAATTTGAAATGATTTCTAATAAAAATTAAGAATTAAACTTTTATTTCAACAAAATTAACAATAAACATAAAAATTACAAAATCTTGAAAACCTGAAAGATGGTAATTGAACATGTGCAGTTGCGGAACATGCATTTTCATGTCACTCAAAATTGTAACTTTTTAGTTACATCAAATAATTATTCTTTTCAGTTAACTTTGCTTGTTTTCCACTCTAAAGTTTTAAATGGTTTGTAAATTTAGTTAAAAAGTTGCACATTGAATAAAAACTCATTGGATACGTAGTAACAATATTGACACCAACAAAACAAATTTCTGTGAATCACAGAATTGTAATGAAAACATTTTTTAATTAAGAATCCTATGTAGCCAAATATAGTTCAAATTGGTTATGTGAGTGATTAATTCATAATTGCATCCAAATGAGCAGTGATATTTTAGCAATTGAAATAGACTCTATAATTGTCAAAATTTACATATGCAAGCATCACTGAACTACATATTTTCTTGTGATGAAGCTGATGTTTAATAATAAATATTAAATAAAATAATGGGCTGTTCATCATGGTAGTGCATAGCTTTACTCTTTACTGCCTGGCATCAACTGTATTTTAGAAAGTTTTGCAATTACAGAAAAAGTATTTTGTAAATCAGCTTCAATAGGCTGAAAGCTTTATCTTCTGTAAATTAGTTCTCTACATTTAGTTATGTTTGTTTCAAAATAAGGTCAAAACCTTTAATCAAATAATTCAGTGAGTGAAACTAGAAGAGGTCATATTTTGCACCTTTTAGAGAATGTTAGCTATTGAAAATAAAACTTGTATGGAAGACTACATAAATGTATTGAAATTAATTATTATGAAAGTTAGAAAGTAAAGAAATGTGTTGATCCATAGGAGTTCAAATAGGGTAGAAGATTTAATTCTGAGATTCTATAATTGTATCTTGCTATATACTTTGAAAAAATACTTTGACATAGGTCCCAGTTTTATTGGATAAATTTATAGTCTATGCTGGAACAAAATTTGAGATGGCCTAAAATTTATCACATCTAAATTTGGCAAAACGTTGAAAATAAAATAAAATTAAATCAATTCTCTGAGACTTCCATGTAACTTAAAACTACACATAGACTATTTTCTGAAATAAAAATACTGACAGAATTGATTGAAAGTGATGATAACCTAATTGTAATAAATAAGCTATAACTGTATATTGCAAACAACAACATTAAAATATAAATAAAACATTTTAGCAAATGCTCTGGCAGAGATATTTTTGAAATCACAATTTTGATAATCAGCTATTCTTTTTACCTATACACTTTGAGATAAACTCATCTAGGTCAGACACTATGCTGTACTTTTTGACTTAATATTTTGTTATAGATATTTGTGGTTATGTTCCTGAGGAATAATTTTCTGTGATTTTTTTCTTCTTTTCATTAATAGAAATATATCAGCATTTCTTATCAGGTTTATGCTAGCTGGCTTCATCAACTTAATTGGGAATCCATAAATAAGTGTTATAAACAATCATAATTGTTTCTGAACCATTTGGATTGACTAGACTAGAAGTCAACTTGGATTTTAATGTTAACCATTTAAATAAATGTATCATGAGTGGTAAATTACTTAACATTATGTTCCTATTTTACAAGTAAAGTAAGTTCAATAATTATGAAATATAATGGCTGCATCAACACTGTTCAGAGATTTCATCAACTGAAGAGAGCCACCTTGGTTAATATCATACTACATTCACAGAGCAGCCTGTCTCCACTGACTAACCAAAAAGAGGGTATGCCAACTAGACTTCAAATCTCAGCTGGGCACAACTCCAAATGGTCATTTCAGCTCCAGAACTTTCTGTGGGATGAACCAGTGCTGTTGTGGAAAATGCATCACAAGTAATCTCTTTCCTTTGTTCAACCCTGCTTCATTCCTCTTCCTTTCAGAGAAGTTGACTCCAAGAGCATTCTCTTATAAACACCATCCTTGCTTATTTCCTATCCTGAGGAACCTAACTTTTAATGATAAAAATGCCAACCAAGGTTATTGTGAGAATAATGATGATATTACATTCTACATATGAAGTACTTAAAACAGTACTCAGAACATTGTAAGCACTGTGATGAGAGATGATGATATTTGAGGAGGGCCTAACTCTACAATAAGATATAAAAATCAGTAAATATGTCACAAATATCTTCTCAAAGTCAGAAATTCAAGAAGCACATTCATTCAATACTATTTCTGGAAACATATAATAATAAATTTTACAAATGTTATGAGGCATTGAGGGGTTAAGATTGCAGCTCCATCTTACTAACAAGCCATATTCTACTGATTCAAGAGAAAAAGCCTAGATTGATTCATACTCCTACTAATTATACTAAATGTAGTAAACAAAGGCAAGCTTCAATTACATATTTATCTATTGATATATAATAAACAACTATTTTACTTTGCTTACAATTTTGTAGGTCAAACATTCAGAAAAGACTCAGCTGCACAATTTGTTTCTAATTAATGTGGCAGTGATATGAAATGGGGGCAGGGAAGTGCTGGGTAGAGAAGGGAAGGTTCTCCAGCGAGGGCTCCACCCTCTGGCCTGTTCCCACAGACCTAAGTGAGGACAGGTACTCCTGTTGTTGCATTTTACAAGACCACTGTGGCCTGCCATGGACCCCATCCTGTGCCTACAAAAACCTCAAGACCCCAGCAGGCAGACACCCACGTGGCTGGACATTGAGTGGAACACACCAGCAGAAGCACACACCGACAGACACTGGCAGGTCATCAATGGTGGAACAATGCAGATGCCCAGGGGAATTTGGCAGAGGGTGGTCAGAGGAGAGCCCTGCTACTGAGCAGCCCAACTCCAGGGGAAGACCACCTTCTCGCTCCATCCCCCTTCTAGCTCCCCATTCATCTGCTAAGAGCTACTTTACACTCAATAAAATCTTGCATATGCGATCTGATTTTTCCAGTACACTAGGGCAAGAACCTCAGGATACAGAAAGTCCTCTGTCCTTGCGATAAGGCAGAGGGTCTAACTGAGTTGATTAACACAAGCCACCTGCAGATAGCTAAGCTGAAAGAGCACACTGTAACACTTGCCCACTAGGCCTTCGGGAGCTGTAAATGCTCAACCCGAGGTGCTACTGTGGGTTCGGAGCCCGCACTCCCCGTGAGGAGCCTGGCTGCATGCTTCCCCCGGGGGTTTGAGCAGCAGGGCATCGAAGAAGCAAGCCACACCACTGTTGCACACCTGGCAAGGGGGGTAAGGGAAAACCCCTCCCATTTCAGCACAAAAGGCAAGCCAAGTGCTAGATGATCCATATCTGAGATACTTTCTCACTCACTTAGTTTGTGATTCTGTGCTCTCTTTCTCCACATAGCATTTTATTCTTCAGAAACACTCCAACTTGACCTGTGTCTCCAATTTATTGACTACAGTTCTGACAATATTTTTCCATCTCCCTTGTTTTACCTTCTGAGCTCTTGGTTCTGCCCTTCCTCTTCTATGAGAAATAAACCGTGTTCATAACAAAAGAAGCATATCAACATGATTTGCCCAAAGGAGTTTAAGGGTTCAAAATCTAGTTTTCATTTTATATTATCTCTCTTCCCATCAGTCCAAGCTGGAATCATGTTTTTAAACTTTGTGAATTTGCAATATATGATATTTTAACCCACTCTTTTACCTAAAAGTCATATCCACATTTGTTTCCAAAATAGGTCCTGCTCTACTTTGGGTCAAAAGTCAAGTTGTTGTGCAACATTTCCCTTAATATTCTTACAAGTATTTTTGTCTAGTTACATGGTTAATGAGTATGTTAGAAACACTCTTTTATGGCAGGGGAATTCCAAGAATATTTTTGAAAGATATTTAGAAACCCTAATAGTTATGTCTTTAAATTTTTCTGAAATCTCAGCACATAATCTGAAGTCTGCTCGATTGATGGCATATGGATTTGATTATTTCCCTGAAACCGCTTCTTACCTTAATAATCTTTACTGAGAAATGTTGGAGATGAAAACTGGTTTTATCTTTGAAACCAGCAAGTCCTGGATCTTGTATACTTTGTATAAATTCTGCTCAAAAACTGAACAGTCTCTTCTTTAGTTGATTTATAGTCTCTATTTTACCATAAGCCTCTAGAAGAAGACAATTGGAACTTTCTAGATTTTACCAGGAAATCTTCCAACCCAGAAAAAATGTTCACCATTTATCCTTTCTCTTTTCCACGTTACCACAGCTAGCAATGTTACCAAAATTTCTTCTACTAAAGACGAAATTAGTATTAATGTCCCCTTTTATCTACCGTCTGATAACATTTTTCTTATCTTTGAAATAATCATGAAAAGTCTTCTCAGTTTCCACCTTCTGATTTACAAGTAACCTCATAGCAATAAAACTTGTTTTAGGATTCAGTTATAGAAACAGACTGATTCAAAGTACCAAATTATTTTCCAGTTATCAAGTATTGACTTAAAATTACCTTAAATTTGAATGACTTAATAAAACTATTTTGTTTTGCTTATATTTTTGTGACTATGGAATTAGGATGATTTCTGCTGGGAAATTTATCCCTCAACCAAATAACATCAGCTGCTGTGACTGAGGCTGGAGAATCCACTTAAAACACGGCTTTTTAACTCAATGATCTAGTCCCTTGGTGTTCCTTAGCTTCTCTCTCTCCATGTGGTATCTGCTCCCACTGACTGCTTCACACAGCTTGAGTTTCTCACATGTGGTCTTCTAACTTTTAATATGCTGCCTGACATTTTCTAGAATTTGTTTTGTAAGAATAAAGCATTCCAATAAGTCCAGGCGGAAGCTGTAAAACTTCTTATTATCTAGCTACAATAACCTTTCCACCATATTTCATTGCTCAAGCAAGTTTCTAAGATCAGTCTACATTCAAAGATAAAGGAAAACATTTCTACCTCTCAAGAGAGGAAGAGCATTCATTTGCAAGAAGAGAGATAATTCATTATTATCATTTAAGAAATAAGTTAACAAAAGATAGAAGATCACAAAACATTAAAAAATTAATGTATATTATAAACAAAGGAACAAAACTCTTATTGTTTAATATGATATAAGCACAAATTTTATAATAGCTAATTGGCAATGGCTTCATTTGAATAATTTGCTTGAGTTTTAACCCACTTACATACGTAATTTAATAAATGTGTAATAAAAAAAAAAATAAGGGAAACGGTTCCCAATAAAATTATGGACAATCCTATTACAAAAAGATATTTTTTAGAAACTGCTTGCCCTAGGAAATTTTAACCCTCATTTGCCTCTTGGAGTCAAGAGAAAACTCCACTAAGGGCAGAGCTAACCTCTCTAAAACTTTAACTGGTATAAAGTTTTATAAAGACCCTGGCTATAAGACCAAAGTTCAACTCACTTAACAAATCTGGACCTCAAGTGAATTGGGTTAAGAATAAGTTCAGAAATAACTTCTCTTACAAATGCAAAGAATTAATGACCACAGATTTCTTATTTGCCAAGCCTGATCTCTTGGGAAGAGCACAGGACCCTGAACATGTGCTAATGGGTCTGTGCCCTAAAGGCAAAGTTGGCCTTTCAGTTGTTAGGAGTTTCACATACTAAGTTTCTCTGAGCATTTTAAAGATGAATCCATTCTCTGATTCCGAGCAGTTTCTCAAAAAATGTGAAATTCCTTTATTTAACACCACAAAACTTGGTGTCAAGGGACAAGACTATAAATTTTTAGACTTTCCCTGTTATAGTGAGGGAAAAAATGTTCTGTTATTATTTCTACCCTAACATCAGATGTGTACCTGGCAGAAAAAAATCAGGTTGGTTTTTAGAAGTTTCACACTAAAATCTCTACCCACACACTTACGAATTCTCTCTCCTCAAAAATATGTACAAACAATCTGGAAATGCATTGAGTATCACTAAAGGAACAAGGACCTGACCTCTGCAACACTTTGTGATGTTACTAATAAAAGTAAATAATTTAAGATTTCCAAAATAATCATTATATTTGATTTCAGTGAACTACCTGCAATGTTGCCTATTTTGGGGGTATATTTTTTACATTTTTTAGACTTCATTTGTCTCCTTCCCCTCCTCCTTCTTGTCTCCTCCTCTGTTTCTTCTATATCAATTAAATCAGACTATGATTTTTTGTTTTAATTTTTGGCAACAGCAGTATTACTGCCATTAATAGAAGATCTGCTATGCAGGCTGCTCTATAGTAAATGATTTGCATATATGTTTTACATTTACAATAACCCCGGAAGGCAAATTCTATGATGAAAGAAGAAAGAAACAACCGAAGCCATTAACTCAAGGATTTATTAAGAGTGCTGAAAATACAGGAAGTAACTTCGAATGAATACCCTACAGGGAGCAAGTAGCTGAACATTTTTATAAAGCTGAATGAAGACGGTCACTCGAGATTAGTTTTTGTTCTGATAATTTCTCACTGTTCAAATCCTTAGAACATATGGGGAAAATGAATTAAGTTAATCAGGTGACAGAATATAGGAATGAGAAGATGGGACTTCAGTTTAACACGTGTTGGTTGCTTAATTTGCATTTAAAAATGAGAGGTAGGCAGGAAAGTTTTTGAAGCTAAAATTCTTGGTGCATGGCTAAGATTTGGTGTTTGATTTTTAATGATGGCTGGAATTATCTCTCGAGTTAGCAGTTGTACAAAGAAGCATTTAGGATTCTGGGCAGCATAAAATATAAGACTATGATGCTACAGCACAGGTAAAGTAGTATTATTAATATATTAATATACCCTGAAATGTTTCCTTAATCTGACACTTATCTTCCATTGTCCTAACCAGGTAATAAACAAATCCTTGAATGAAGACAATCATTTAAAATGCATTCATAAATGTTCAAATGATATAATGCTTTGGGTCTCATTAAACACCATCTTTAAAATTTTGTCAGGGTTATAAGTTTAACTAATAGAACATATGTTAGAAATATTCTCAAAAATTTTGGGTACGATTGCCCTACCAATGCTAGTTTAAGATATTAGTCAATGATCTCCATTATGGTGGTAAAAATGAATAGTCCTGGCTACCTAGCTATGTTACATAGCAATAAAAGCATGGAAAACTATGAAATTCTCCATTGAAATATAAGCAATGTATCAAGACTTATCTAGTGATTACATATTATAAACAAAGAGGACACTGAGCAATCTTCATGTCCTTTGATATAATAACAAATGTATATAATTGCCACTTATTGTTTCCAATTCAAATATTATGAATATTTGGAAACAAACATTAATTTGTAGGCAATTACTCTGCCACTTTGTGAACTTGAACTTGAGTACGATTCTTTTAACCTGAAAAGTGCACCGTCATTGAAATATATTTATATTAGTATATCTTACTTTCACATAAACAAAACTATAAAGACTGAATTTCTCTTGTAGTCTGTTAGTTTTTATGGTTACTTTTTTTTTTTTTTAAGTTTGATAACAATAGAATTCTCACAATAGTTAGAAGTCATTTAAAATTTGGGAAATGCCAGTTGTTTTCATTCTCCTTCATTTTAAAGGATGAAGTGAAGAAGCAAATATTCTTGTTACATGATAACCATTCCAGAAAAAATGAAGAGAGGTTTATACATAAAAGACATTTTAACAGTTGTACTCTTCTGAATTTGAGCTTGAATGCAGTAAAAGTAACATTTGAAAAGAATTAACTGGAAGAAATAGTTATTGGGAAAAATCATAGCATTGGGAATAATAATTAGAAACATTTTTCAAAGAATAACAAATTTTGTATCAAAATAAACAAATACAATTTATATTTCTTGGTCGAGAATAAGTTTATTTTATAGAAAAGAATACACATTCCACTCTTTCTTAACTTTATAAATCATAATTTTAGCTTTAACATATAAATAACATTTTAAACATTAAAAATGAAAATTCATATTAAAATTACATTAATAGACTATAATAATTTTTAAAAATAAATTATATCCATTATTTTGTATATTCATGTTTTTCTGTAATTATATATATCCAAATACAGAAATATGTACATATGTTTATATATTTATTGTACTTTTTATTGATTACAATTTTAACCAGAGTAATCAATTCTGTTTCTTCCATAGAGGGACATAGAGAAAACTGAAAAATAGAAAATCACAAACTCCTTATTTTTTTGTGTTCGTGAGGATATATTTTGTATCAAGGTTACTAATGTTAACACAGCAAGAAAGATAAACCTATATAACATCATCAAATGGTGTACTCTACAATTTTCAGAAAACAGATAAATTAAAGCAGTATAGTCACTAAGGTTTGTAAATTTATCTTACCTGCAAGTTCATATACCCATAAATTATTTTATTAACTTAACACAATATTAGTTTAATGTCATAAAATTAGTTAAAAATCTGGAAATTATAATTTAAATTGACCCATCAAGCTGTTTTTATTTGTAAAAGGTTAAGAACTTATTTATGAATTAACTCTTTTTGAAACATCAATTATTACAAGTTAATTTAAACATAATTTTTAAAATTCAAAGTCTTACACAACTGTGACAAATGAAAATAGACATGGCTCTTAAAATCAATGGAGAAAGTTTATTAACATTAGCTCATGGAAATTATAATCTTAGTTTTGAATATGCTAGCATATTGGGTTGATATTAATTTTAAAAAAGATATGTAGGGAGACAATAGTCTTTAAATCAATATAATTAAATAATACCAAATTATCCAAAGAGTCATATATTAGGAATATAAAACAAATCTCTTATTAATAAAATTTCAAGATATAAATAAACTAAAATATAAAGACTCCTTAGATCATATTTACATGTACTCTTCTTGTTTAGAATCAGACCTCTTTTTTTTCCTCACCTTGTAACAACTGAATTACTTATTTACACCCAGAGCTGAAGTTTGGTGTTTTTCTTTTAAACATAGACTACTTGTTTTAAGCAAAAGAAATGCTGCATAATAATTTAGATTTAATTATTTAAGAAACTCCTAAAATTCACCTGAACTAGGTATTTTTAGATTGCATCCATGATAACAGAAACAGAATTTGACCAATTAGCATTCACAATACCCAAGGAGAAAAAAAAAAAATGGAGAAAAACACACGCACATGTGCACAAGACATAAACATGTGCACATACAAAATTAAGAGTAGCATGGCTTAGACAAAAGTAAAATGATTATTGTAGAATCCAATTATCTTCCCTCTACTAGAAAAAGAGTATGATTAGATGCAGAAAACCCATTTTAAAGCCTGCAAATGGGAGAATGGCTGAAACCTGGGAGGGAGAGGTTGCAGTGGGCCGAGATCGTGCCACTGCATTCCAGACTGAGTGACAGCACAAGACTCTGTCTCGAGGAAAAAAAAAAAACTTGTGAACACACACTCACTCACCACAAAGAAGAGAGTTATTATAGTTTATTTAAATAAAGTGATGTGTCTGAAGTGACCAGTCTTTTAGACAGATTTGGCTATGACCTCTTCTCATGAAGTGTTCAACCATTTTTGTCCAAAGACACCTCTCAAAAGAACAAATTTATTTAAATCAGAAGTGCCTTAAAATTGCCACTCTAATTATAACTGTTTTTAGTGAAATGCCTCAAAGTACTCAAATGATTGAGAGAAGAGGCATCTATACAAATAGGGCACCAGCTTAGTGTGAACTTTTCAACTGATAGTTGCCTATTGCCTTCTGGTAGTGAGAAGTAAAATAAAAAAGTGGGATCTCCCTAAATATAAAACAAGTTCTTGTACACTTGCCTCATCTTAAAAGACACTACGAGTGAAAAGCAAATAGATAGTTCTCATCCAAAAATGATTATAATAATGCTTATGATTGTACAATGGCTTGAATAGTACTTAAAACACAAAAGGGAGGAATGCTAAGCAGGGGAATAACTCACCCAGATTTCCAGTAACAGGGGCCCATAATAAGGGAAATAATGAATGATCTTCAGCATGTCCTACCCTTGTCAAAATTTCCTAGACACTAAATCTGTGGAAGCAGAGAAACCAAATGCAAAACAAGTTTTACTCTTTATTACATTTTTTTTTTAAATGTAAGATCAGTGCAAAATAACTATCTTAGCAATTTGGGCTGTTATAACAGTACGCCATAGGTTTGAGAAAGGAGGAAGGAAGAAACAAATCAAGCAGTCAGGTAGGTGGGTCCTCGGCAAAACACCTTCAAACAAAGAACAGCCCACAAATTAAGTTGTGGGCCCCAGATAAGGAAAAGCACGCATCTTTGAATGAAAATGCCTATTTTGTCAACCCAGATTAACAAATTCCACTCTTTTTTGTTGAACAAATTTTTCTCTCCTTGGTGCACCTTCTTCTTGTTTCACACACTTTTTCCCAATTGCTCCTTAACTTTTACCTGTTTTACATTTACCTATCTTTCTGTGATTGGCTGTAGGCCACATTTTCATTTGCATAAAGTGTAACATCACTCCAGCCCCTGATTAGTTGCTGGTAGAGCCTTCACCTCTGCCTCCAGTTGGTTCTTTTCACTATCATGTCTCTTTCTGAGTGCTGCTTTCTCCAAGATGCCCACAGCCAAGTCAGCACATTCCTTTCCCTTCCCAATGCATACAAATCCCTGAATTTATCCCTGCAGCTGTCAACCCTCTTTTGGATCCCCTTTCCTTGCTGGGAGCTTTTCTTTTGCTTAATAAATCCAACTCTGCCTTACACTCTCTGATGTCCATGTTTTTTATTCTTCTTGGTCGTTGGACAAGAACAAAATGCTTGCTGGCAGTGGAGTAAAATAGCTGTAACACTCCCTCCCAATTGCCGAACAACAACAGTGAAAAAGCTATACAGATTCCATGGCTTAAGCAACAGATATTTATTTCTCACAGTTCTTGAGACTAGAAAGTCCAAGTTTAAGGGGCCAGGAGGTTAGCTTCTTTGCAAACCTACTGGCTTCCAGGTTATCTCTCTGGCTTGCAGATAATCACCTTCTCACTTTATCTTCACATGGTAGAATGAGATGTTGAGGTCTCTTTCTCTTTTTAAAAAAGACACTAGTTTCATCATGGAGCCTCTATCCACATGATCCATCTAACCCTAATTACCTTCCAAAGACCTCACCTCCTAACACCATCAAATTAGAAGTTAGAGCTTCAACACATACTTTTGGGAAAAACCACAAACATTAATTTCATAACAATAGGTATTGTGAGGGAATAAGTAACTTACTAATCTTATAGGGTTGATTGGGAAAGATCAGTCAAGGTTGGGTTTTGTCCTCAGAATTATTCACTCTTCAAAATTTCAGATGCATGGTGATACAGTTTGGCTCTGTGTCCCCATCCAAATGTCATCCTGCAGCTACCATAATTCCCACATGTTGTGGGAGGGACCTAGTGGGAGATTATTGCATCATGGAGGTGGGTCTTTTCCATGCTGTTCTCATGATAGTGAACGGCTCTCAAGAGATCTGATGGTTTTAAAAATGAGAGCTTCTCTGCACATGCTCTCTCTTTTCCTGTTGCCATCTATGTAAGATGTGACTTACTCCTCCTTGCCTTCCACCATGATTGTGAAGCTTCACCAGCCATGTGGAATTGTAAATTCTTTACGCCTCTTTCTTTTGTAAATTTCCCAGTCTTGATATGTCTTTATCAGCAGTGTAAGAACAGACTAATACAGTAAATTGGTACCAGGAGTGGGTGTTTCTGAAAAGATACCTGAAAATGTGGAAGTAAATTTGGAACTGGGTAAAAGGCAGAGGTTGGAATAGTTTGGAGGGCTCAGAAGAAGACAGGACAATGTGAAAATGTTTAGAACTTCCTAGAGACTTGTTGAATGGCTTTCACAAAAATGCTGATAGTGATATGAACAATAAGAGACAGGCTGAGGTGGCCTCAGATGGAGATGAAGAACTTGTTGCAAACTGAAGCAAAGGTGACTCTTGTCATGTTTTAGCAGAGACTGGCTGCATTTTGCCCCTGCTTTAGAGTTGTGTGGAACATTGAATTTGAGAGAGATGATTTATGGTATCTGGTGGAGGAGATTTCTAAGCAGCAAAGCATTCAAAAGGTGACTTAGGTGGTGTGAAAGGCATTCAGTTTCAAAAGGAAAACAGAGCATAACATTTTGAAAAATGTTCAGCCTGACAATGCAACAGAAAAGAAAATCCCATTTTCTGAGGAGAAATTCAAGTTAGCTACAGAAATTTGCATAAGTAACAGGGAGCCTAATGTTAATCCCAGGACCATGGGGAAAATGTCTCCAGGGCATGTCAGAGACTTTTGTGGGAGCCCCTCTGATCACAAGCCCATAGGCCTAGTAGGCAAGGCCCAGGGTCCCCATGCTGTGTGCAGCTTAGGGACTTGATGTCCTGAATCCTAGCTGCACTAGCTGTGGCTGAAAGAGACCAACATAGAGCTTTGGCTGTGGCTTCAGAGGGTGTAAGCCCCATGCTTTGGGAGCTTCCATGTGGTGTTGAGCCTGCTAGTGCACAGAAGTCAATAATTGAGGTTTGAGAATCTTCACCGTGATTTCACAGGGTTTATGGAAACACCTGTATGCCCAGGCAGAAGTTTGCTTTAAGGGCAGGGTCCTTATGGAGAATCTCTGCTATGAAAGTGCAGAAGGGAAATGTGGAGCCAGAACCCCCACACAGAGTCCCTAGTGGGGCATTGCCTAGTGGAGCTATGAGAAGAGGGTCACCATCGTGCAGACCCCAGAATGGTAGATACACTGACAGCTTGCCCCATGCACCTGGGATAGGCACAGACCCTCAATGCCAGCAGATGAAGGTATTCTGGACAGAGGATGTACCCTGCAAAGCCCAAGACCATACCTCTTTCATCAGCATCACCCGGATGTGAGACATGGTGTCAAAGGAGATCATTTTGGAACTTTAAGATTTGAATACCCTCTGATTTCAGACTTGCATGGAATGTGTATCCCCTTTGTTTTGGCCAATTTCTCCCACGTGGAATGGCTGAATTTATCCAATGCCTGTATTCCCATTGTATCTAGGAAGTAAGTAACTTGCTTTTGATTTTACAGGCTCATAGGCAAAAGGGACCTGCCTTGTCTTGGATGAGACTTTGGACTGTGGACTTTTGGGTTAATGCTGAAATGAGTTGAGATTTTGGAGGACTGTTGGGGGGACATGATTGCTTTTGAAATGTGAAATTATGAGATTTGAGAGGGGCCAGGGGCAGAATGATATGGTTGGCTCTGTGTCCCCACCCAAATCTCATCTTCTAGCTCCCATAATTCCGATGTGTTGTGGGAGGAACCTTGTGGGAGATGATTGAATCATGGGGACGAGTCTTTCCTGTGCTGTTCTCATGATAATGAATGGGTGTCACAAGGTCCAATGGTTTTAAAAACAGGAGTTTCTCTGCATAAGCTCTCTCTTTGCCTGCTACCATCCATGTAAGATGTGACTTGATCTCCCTTCTCTTCTGCCATGAATGTGAGGCTTCCCCGGCCACATTAAACTGTAAGTCTTTTAAAACTCTTTCTTTTGTATATTTACCACTGTCAAGTATGTCTTTATAAGCAGCATGAGAACAGACTAATACATGTGGAAACTGAGGATTTATGAATCATAAATTGGGTTGTACAAACAGTAACTGAGTGCAGTCTCAGTTTTGCAGCAATTGGTTGGTATATATAAATATAAATATATATATTTATATATATATAAATATTGTTCCCTGTCATTCATACTACTAAATTGCATTTTACAGATGAAAAACCTAAGACTTGGAATTGTTACATGGCTATGTTAGTGATTGCTCAGTAAAGGAGATAGTAGCTCAAATCTTTTCAATAGAACTTTTTAATAGTTTGATCTGAATATTACATTATTTGCTTTATTTTTCTTCAGAGATCTTATTCCCAAATGGAAGTGGGGTACGCCAATGATATTGTCCTCTAGGAGCTGGATAAGAAGTGACTCTATCTGATAATTTTGATGTTCTCATATCATAAAAAAGTATATTGCTTAATGGTTTAACAAATGAAAACAAATAAGTATCTATAATTTTAACACAGTTACTTGAGAAATGAACAAGAATGATTATATTAATCTTTCAGTGATGTGAAAATATATTTCTGTGATTAAAATACTTGGACTCTACTTACTAGGTTATACTCGGGGAATTTGGAAGAATTACAAGAATTTTTGGGAGAATTTGTCTTACCTCTTTCAGAGAAAGTTTTTATTTATTTTTATAATTTAAAATATTACTTTAGATTCAGGGAGTGAATGTTCAGGCTTGTTACATGAGTATATTGCTTGATGCCGAGGTTTGAGGTACACCCAGATGATGAGCACAGTACCCAGTGGTTAGTGTTTCAACCCTTGCCCCGCTTTTTCCTCCATCTAGTGTTTCCTGGTGTTTATTGTTGCCATTTTCATGTCCATGAGTACCCAATTATCAGATCCTATTTGTAAATGGACATACAGTATTTGGTTTTCTGTTTCTGCTTTAATTATGTTATGATAATGTCCTCTAGCTCCATGCATGTTGCTGTAAAACACATGATTTCATTATTTTATATAACTGTATAATATTCCACGATGTAGATATACATAGATGTAAAAATCATAAATAAAATCTCACCAAAATTAATCAGCTGCAGATCAAAAAAGTTCATACACCATTATCAAGTAGGCCTCATTTCTGGATGCAAGGCTGCTTCAATATACACAATCAATCAATGTGATTCGCCACATAAACAGAATGAAAAGCAAATTCATATGATCATCTCAATAGATGCAGAAAAGGCTTTCGATAAAATCCAATATCCCTTTATGATGAAAACCCTCAACAAATTAGGCATTGAAGGAACATACCATAAAATAGTAAGAGCCATCTATGACAATCCTACAGCCAACATCATACGGAATGAGAAAAATTTGTACGCATTTCCTTTGCGGACTGAAACAAGATAAGGAGGCTCACTCTTGTTACTACAATTTAACACAGTACTAGAAGTCTTAACCAGAGAAATCAGGCAAGGGAAAGAAATAAAAGACATTCAAATATAAAAATAAGTCAAATTATCTCTTTTTGCTAATAATATAATTTTATAGCAAGAAAACCCTAGAAACGTCAGGAAAAGGATCCTGGAACTGATAAGCAACTTCAGTAAAGTTTCAGGATACAAAATCAATACGAAAATCAATAACATTTCTATACACCAAAAACATCCAACCTGAGGCCAAATCAAAAATGCAATCCCATTAAGAATAGCCAAAAAGTAAATAAAATACCAAGGGATACGTCTAACTCAGGAGGTGAATAATGTCTTCAAAGAGAACTATAAAAGACTGCTGAAAGAAATCTGAGATGACACAAACAAATGGTAAGACATTCCATGCTTACAGGTTGAAAGAATCAATACTGTTAAAATGCCCACGCTGCCCCACACAATTTACAGATACAATGCTATTCCTGTTAAACTACCAAAATCATTTTATACAGAATTACAGAAAAAAAAAAAAAAAGATTCTAAAATTTGTAGAGAACCAAAAAAGAGGAAAGGGTTTTAAACAGTTTTTCATAGTTAGCTATGAAGAATCAAAAACTGTCATTTTTCTTCTTGGGGGTTTTATTTTAAAATAGGACAATATCTTATGGAACTAAGTATCCCATAGAAGGTCAGATAACTGTGAACAGAAAAAAAAAAAAAAAAAAAAAAAAAATTGAACCGGTCAGTTGAACACTATAGGCATTAGAATTATCTGTCATTCCAAAATCAAGTCCTGAAATTTGCAATCTGAACTGCCTATTTATTAGATATATTCCTGAAACACAATGGGAAAATAAGGCACAGATTAAATCCACAGTTAAGTAGGACAAGATTACTCTACTCCCTATTTCTATTTTACACCGTTTTTTCCCTATTAGTATTTACTTCCAATTCAAAAGTCTCTATTTTGGGATCCACATGTCTCTGGTCTAGGATATCTTTCTCCAACAAGAAAGACAAACTTGTCACAGAAAATTTGGAATAAAAGACTTTCCAATAAAAACCTTTAAAGCAATATACAAAAAATACCTATAGTAAATACGATTATTTAATTTTAACAGCAATAATGCTTAACATATCAGTGGAAGGTTTGACCAGTGTTTAGATAAAAGAAAGACAAAAAGGATGTTTAGGAATTAGAATGGGAGTAATAAGTGTCACACTCTTTCAAGAATATATAAGCTTAAACATGAAAAACACAAACAAAACTATGAAACACGTTCTGACTAATAGGAATGTTTAGAAAGAATATGATACCTAAACATATATAAAATAAATTTATTGGAAAGTTTCTATTACTGTAAAATATGTTATTTCTCTCATCTTTATTTTAACAAAATCTCTATGATGATGTCAGTTACCTCATTCACTATCACCCATTTTTTCTTTATTCTTGAAGCAAAACTACCTTTTAAGAGATGTCTACATTTGGTTTCCTCTTCCTCCACCCTGATAAAGAAACTATTCAGGGTCTTACAGTCAAGAGTCTATCAGAATTCTTCCTGTCTAGGCCACCAATAACCATGATATTATTAGATCCATTTGTCAATTCTCAGTCTTCATCTTTCTTTATTTCAAACTTTTGTTTTTCCTCTTATCATCATATTACTTTTTCTGTCTGCTTTGCTGTTTACCTCTCCTTCCCCTCAACCTTTTACCATTGCCTAGTCCAAGAACCTAAGCATGATATTTTTTTCTTTCCCTACAGTTACTAATTTGGTGATCTCATCAAGTCTTATGAGTATAAGTGACATGTTATTAACTTGCACATTTACAGCTTTAGCTCCAACGTTTCTTCTGAGCTTCATATTTATATAACCTATACCGGATTTTATACTGGGAAATGATGAAATAAGATCTGTAATTTTTCTCTAAAAATTACTCTTACAGGAATGTGAACGATTGGTGATGTCTTCATGGTGACTTGTTTAATGATGTATTTGCCAGATAAAAGAGAATAGTATCTCTGAGAAGCAAGACATTGAGTTTGAAATACCGCAGATGGTGTTCAAATGGCCATAGGATTTTAAAAGAATATACTCATTATTGATAACTGAGTTGAGATCCTAGAAAAAATAAATATTTTGAACTGTCTTGAATTATTTAGGGTGTTGAAGTCATGTGGCTTAATAGGATTTGGGGGTTTTCTTAAAATGAGATGGGAGAACTCCCTGTCCAACACATGGTCATATAAGACTACAATGGAATTGGAGAATATATTTACAAAGGAATTAAAAAAAAATAAAACTACAAATCTGAAATTCAAAAATAGTCTGGTGAGTCCCTAAATGACTTCAATAAGAAGTCATAATTATTACATGATTATAGAGGGAAAACTTGAAGAGGAGCTTTAAACTTTAACCCAACATAGTCTGTATTTGTTGTTTTATTGTTTTCCTCTGGCAAACTGTTTAATAAGAATTGGTGAGCATTGTGATGTTGGTGTTAAGACCATTTAAGTATTATTGCATCTCAGAGCTAAAGGATATTCCTTTATGCCTTTATAAGATGAGTTTGCTAGAGAAAAAAGAAGAGTGGGAGGGAGAGATTAATTATGAGGTAAGTAGAGAATAGTTTCCATGGGGTAGGAAACAAGCAAACATTCCAAAGAGTTGGCAATTACAAGCAGAAGACAGATTAAAAAGAGGCCTAGATAATTCATGAACTGCACAGGAAATTCTGAATAATGAAGATATGACTGTAACCTAAATAAATGCACAGCTTCTTTCTGTGTAAGCCAAAAACTTACTAAGAGATGTCAGTGTTTACATGAGCAGGAAAAGTACATTCTACATAATGTTATTCTAACATCAACTATGTTACAAACTTAATTTAGCTATTCCATATAGTAATACACTGACATATTATAAATTTCAAGTTCAAACAGTTAAATCTACTTATGACTACAATTTTTTTTTTTAATCTAATGCATAAACCCTCTCAATGCTAAATTAACAGTTTCATAAGCCTAACATGAAAGTGTTTGCATCATATTTTGAGTTATTTGCAAGGTAGAGACTTCATGGCCTAAATTACTTGAGAATTTATGAAAAAAATAATGTTGAATCACAGCTCTTATCTCTTGCCATTAATTCTTAAGATCTTCTTAAAATTATTCCAAAGCTTCTTTGCATGGTAAATTATACTTTTACCCACATAAGAGCATCTGATTGATAAGCTTTTACTTGTTATTTATATAAAGGAACCAATTAAATATATTATTTTGATGCACAATTGTCTCTGAAGATGTTAGGACTCTAATGGTAATGCAAGGACTTCTCAAATTGTTTGTTTATAAATAGTTGATACACAAATAATGTAACTACAGAAAGCATCTGATAATGTGGCCTTATGTCACAAAATTGTTATGTGTGTTCATGTAAGAGACCACCTGAAAAGACTTAGCGTGAGCAACAAGGCTGTGTATTCACTTGGGTGCAAGTTGGTTGAGTCCAAAAAAGGAGTCAGCAAAGGTTGGTGAGATTATCATTAGTTCTTACAGGTTTGGGATAGGGAGTGGAGGCAGGAGCAATTTTTTGTCCTCAGGGGATAGATGTTACAAAGTACATTCACAAGGGCGGGGAGGATGTATTTGTATTGTCACAGGGGTGGGGAGGAATGTTAGGAAGCACATTCACGAGGGCGGGGAGGGTGCATTGTCACAAGCAGGGGGAGAAATACTAGCAAGTACACTCACAAGGGTGAGGAGGAATGTTACAAAGTACATTCACAAGGATGGGGAATGTCACAAAGTACATTATCACAAGGGCAGGGAAATGTCATGATGGCTTGACCATGGTGAGGCCAGCTCATAGGACCTTACAAAAATGAAAGAAATTCTCACAGCTAAAATAACCAACAACAACAAAAAAGCTCTGCAAAATGTTCATGAACTGAACTCTTAACTAAACAATGTTTTCAATAGAGCATAAATGCTCAAATATCTAGCTAAAATTACCTTTCCTTTTAATTCATTTAATATTTTACATAGTGAGTGGCTTTTGATTTATATAAAATAACAGATTCCATCTGTTCTATATTCTAATTTGTATTTTGGAACAAAAGAATGTCACTAGATAAATATAACTCAAATATTGGGATATAAGTTTACTTTCATTAAACATAATTAAAGATGGAATAAAATGAAAAATTTGAGAATGATTTTCTTATCACAAAAGTCCACACTATTATTTCCCCTAGTCATGTATTATGGATTGCAATCATTTCATTTGGAAGAAAAATATTTGATATGCTTTGACTCTGTGTTCCCACCCAAATCTCATCTCAAACTGTAATCCCCATTTTACAGGGGAGGGGCCTGAAGAGAGGTGACTGAATCACTGGGACAGACTTACCCCTTGCTGTTCTTGTGATGGTGAGTTCTCATGAAATCTGGTTGTTTGAAAGTGTGTGGCACTTAGGCCTTCTCTCTCTCTCTCTCCCTCTCCTGCTCCTCTATGGTGAGTTGTGCTTGCTTCCACTTTACCTTCTGCCCTGATCATAAGTTTCCTAAGACCACCTAGCCATGCTTCCTATACAACCTGTGGAACTGTGCATCAGTTAAACCTCTTTTCTTCATAAATTGCTCAGTCTCAGGTAGTTCCTTATAGCAGTGTGAGAACAAACTAATAACGAAAATTGGTGCCAGGAGAGTGGTGCCCTATTATACAGATACCTGAAAATGTGGAAGCAACTTTGGAACTGGGTAACAGGCAGAGGTTGGAACAGTTTGGAGAGCTCAGAAGAAGACAGAAAGATGAGGGAAAGTTTGGAACTTCCTAGAGACTCGTTGAATGGTTTTGATCAAAGTGCTGACAGTGATATGGATGATGAAGTCAACACTGAGATGGTCTTAAATGGAGATGAGTAACTTATTGGAAACTTAAGCAAAGGTCACTCTTATTATGCTTTAACAAAAGAGACTGGCAGCATTGTGCCACTGCTCTAGGAATATGTGGAACTTTGAACCTAGGGGAGATGATTTAGGTTATTTGGTGAAGGAAATTTCTAAGCAGCAAAGCATTCAATATGTGACCTGAGTGCTCTTAATGGCATATAGTCATATGTGTTCACAAAGAGATGGTCTGAAATTGTAACTTATATTTAAAAGAGAAGCAGAGCATAAAATTTTGAAACTTTTGTAGCCTGACCATGTGGTAGAAAAGAAAAAAAAAATTCTGGGGATAAATTCAAGAAGGCTGCAGAAATTTGCATTAGTAAAGAGTAGCTGAATATGAATAGCCAAGACAAATCTCCAGGGCATGTCAGAGAACTTTGCCAGAGCCCCTCCCATGACAGGCCTGGAGTCTTAGGAGGAAAATGTGGTTGTGTAGGCCTTGCCCAGTGTCCCTCTGCTCTGTGCAGCCTCAGGACATGGTGCCCTGCCCCCCAGCTCCTCCAGCACCAGACTTGTCTAAAAGATACTAATGCATAACTTGGACTATAGTTTCAGAGGGTGCAAGCCTCAAGACTTGGTGGCTTCTATATGATGTTGGGCCTGCAGGTGTGCAGAAGCCAAGAGTTTGGGAAACTTTACCTAAATCAGAGGATGTATGGAAATGCCTGAATATCTAGGCAGAAGATATCTTATGCCTACTTTTGAGGTTTTAGGATTCAGACTGGCTTTCTTCCTCCTTGGCTTGTAAATGACCTGTTGTCAGACTTCACCTTGTGATTGTGTGAGCCAACACTCCTTAATAAACTTTCTTTTATATATAAATCTATCCTATTAGTCCTGTCCCTCTAGAGAACCCTGACTAATACAGAATAGAAGCATTTATCCAATGCCTGTACCCCTATTGTATCTTGGAAGTAAGTAACTTCCTTTTGATTTTATCAGCTCATAGACCAAAGGAACTTACACCCTCTCAGATGAGACTTTAAACTTGAACTTGGGTTAATGCTGGAATGAGTTAAGACTTTGGAGGACTGTTGGAAGGCATGATTGTGTTTTGAAATGTGAAGACATGAAGTTTGGGAGTGGCCAAAGGTGGAATGATATGGTTTGGCTCTGTGTCTCCACCCAAATCTCATCTTGAATTGCAATCCCCATGTGTTGGGGGAGGGGTCTGGTGGGAGGTTATTAAATCATGGGGGAAGACTTTTCCCTTCTCTTCTGAAGATAGTAAGTGAGTTCTCAGGAGATCTGGTTGTTTGAAAACATGTGATACTTTCACCATCTGTCTCTCTCTCCTCCACCATGGTGAGACGTGTTGCTAGCTTCCCTTTGCCTTTTGCCATAATTGCAAGTTTCCTGAGGCCTCCTAGCCATGCTTCCTGTACAGCCTGTGGAACCGTGAATCAATTAAACCTCTTATCCTCATAAATTACCCAATCCCAGTTAGTTCTTTATAGCATTGTGTGAATAGACTAATACAATGTTACAAATTAATGTACCTGTGTATACAAAAAAAGTATTTCCAAGATTTCAGCTAAAATTAGAAAAATAATGATACCTAGGCTGAGTGCAGTGGCTCACACTTGTAATCCCAGCACTTTGGGAGGCTGAGGCAGGCAGATCACAAAGTCAGGAGTTTGAGACCAGCCTGTCCCATGTGGTGAAACCCTGTCTCTAGAACTAAGTTAGCTGGGGGTGATAGAATGCACCTGTAATCCCAGCTACTTGGGAGACTGAGACAGAAGAATCACTTGAACCCAGGAGACAGAAGTTGCAGTGAGCCGAAATCATGTCACTGTACTCCATCCTGGGCAGGCAAGACTCCATCTCAAAAATTAATAATAAAATAAGATAAAAAATAGTGATACCTAAAAGCATTGTATATTTGCAAGATACTTAAAGTGATTCCACATTCATTTTCACTTGAGCCACACACTAAGCAGCCAAGGTAAATGGGACAGGTATTATTTTTCTTAAGTCTACAAGTAAGAAAACAGATTTGGAGAAATTAAGGGATATATCCCATCCAACCTAATACAACCTCTGAAAAAAAGTAATAACTTTTTACTCAATCTCTGTTAAGTATCACAGAATATGGTCAACTCCAGATAACTGCAAAACATGTCTTTGTATACTGTATTTTTAAAAAGACTAAATTACATTTATGGATCACATCGTACTTATGTTCTCATTGATTTTCTGTTAAGTGACAAATATCTTTTGAAGAAGAATACTCAGTCATATGTTAAAGAAATGAGATCTAAGTCACTTTTACAATAAGGGGAAAAGAACATCAATTATTCAATATTTTAAGTAATTATTACTGGAATCACATATTGCTAAGCCATGCTGTATCACATACTGCTTGCTAATAATTAAAATACTCTTAAGTACATAAAACACAGTTGTTCATAATCATATATTGTAAGATTTGAAATCTGTTACAGGTTTTGGTTAGTCTCAAAAGTAGTTTAGGAATATTTGCTGAGGAAAAAGTAATTATCCTTTGGGAACAGAAAGCAGGGCAACAATTCTAGGGAGTATGAAAGCAGATTGAATGAACTGCAAAAAAGATAGAAGTAAAATAATATGTGTGTCTGTGGGCTGGGTGCGGTGGCTCACGCCTGTAATCCCAGCACTCTGGGAGGCCAAGGCAGGTAGATCACAAGGTCAGGAGATCAAGACCATCCTGGCTAACACATCTTACTAAAAATAAACCCCGTCTTACTAAAAATAAAAAATTAAAAACAAAATTAGCTGGGCGTGGTGGCGGGGGCCTGTAGTCCCAGCTACTCAGGGGGCTGAGGCAGGAGAATGGCATGAACCCAGGAGGTGGAGCTTACAGTGTTGGGAGATCACACCACAGCACTCCAGCCTGGGTGACAGAGAGATACTCCGTCTCAAAAAAAAAAAAAAAATTGTGTGTGTCTTACTCATTCTGTGTGTAAAAAACTTTATAACTTTTCTAGTAAATATTTAATTTAATGGACAGCTTAACTAAGGACAATGAGAAAAATATCCAAGTTACTAAATCAAGTGTCCAAAGGTTTCTAAATTTCTTTATAAAATGAAACAATTCTATGAAACAAATTTGAAAATACATTGACAGTTGAATGAACTTTTCAATTTTATGATACAGACAAGTATTTTTAAAGTATAAATTATATTAAGCATGATTTTGACTACATTTCTCCTTTGTATTGTATTTCCTTTTGAAATCAATAGAACATGAAATAATTTAAAGTTACACTAAATGAAAATTTGTAATATGTCTCCATAGAAATCCCTGTTTCATTTAAACACTGACTTTAATTTTTACCTGGTTCTTTAAGAACAGTTATATTTTAAATATTAAGATAAAAATATAAATACATACTAAATTTAGAATAGTCTTTGTATCTTCTGAAGATATTTCCCTTCTACAGAAAAACAATAAAATCTTTATTACAAATTGAGTTAGATGATAGAAATCATGTTCAAATTTCAAAAATTTATTTTATGTCAAATGATCCAGTCCAGTATCATGTGAAGAATTTGTTTTTGTTTTTTGTCTCTTCCATATCCTTAAATCTGTGTGTTTCTGAAATATTTTATTTGCCTCCAGATATTCTGTAGAAATTCTTTCAATTTTGATTTACCTAACATTCTTTATGTTCGGAATCAGATTATGAAATTTTGGTAGGAATATTGTGGAAACAATGCTGTGCTTCTTTCATTGCATTTTATTGGATTTCTACCACCACTCTTTTTTTAACTTTTAGTAATTATTTTATTGTTAACTTTTGCCTTGTTCAATTTATTTCATCACAAGTGCTATGGTTTAAATGTGGTTTATGCCACCAAAATTTATGAGTAGGATTGGTCCCCAGTGTGATGGTATTGGGAGTTTGCGCCTTAGAGTGGCGTTAGGTTGGCAAGAGGGATTAATTAATGTCCTTCTCCCAGAAATCAATTCCTACTTTCATGGGCCTGAATTTGTGTCCCCAGTTATAAAATCTAGGCTGTCTCTCCGGTTTGATTTGTTTGGTTTTTCGGGGTTTTTTTTTTCTTTTTTTCTTTTTTTTTTTTTTTCCTGCAAAAAAGAGATTCCCTTCTGTTTCTGTGCTATGTTTTAAGGCAACACAAAACCCTCACCAAAAACTGTCAGATGCAGCCAATCCATCTTCAACTTCCCAGCCTGCAGAACCAAAAGCTAAATAATTTAATTTTTTTAATGAAGTACCTAGTCTCAGGGATTCTGTTATAACAACAATAAGTGGACTGAGACATTCAGTCCTCCTGTTTCTGAGTCGGCTTGTGAGTGTTTACTATAGTTGCTAAATCATTGAAAACCATTCAGGAGCTAAGCACTTTTTATTTTCTCTTCTTTCTTTCTTTTTTTTTTTTTAAATAATTTTAATGTTTACTTTAGATACAAGGGGTGGAGGACACGTGCAGGTTTGTTACATGGGTGTATTATGTGTTGCTGAGCTTTGGGGTACAGATTCTATCATCCAGGTTTGAGTGTATGACAGAATAGGTAGTTTTTCAGCCCATATATTCCTCCCTCTCTCCTTTCATTAGTAGTTTGCAGTGTTGTTTCCGTCCTTGTGCCCGTGTATCCACAATGTTTTATTCCCACTAACAAGTGAGAACATGTGACATTTGATTTTCAGTGTCTATGTGAGTTTTCTGAGGATTCCATGTCTTTGCAACTGTGAACAGCACTGTGATGAACATACATGAGCATATGTCTTTTTGGTAAATTAATTTATTTTCCTTTGGGTATATACTTAGTAATGAGAATTCTAGGTTGAATGGCTTATCTTTTTTAAGCTCTTTGAAATATCTCCAAACAACTTTCTGCAGGGACTAAAATAATTTGCATTACCACCAACCATATGTAAAAGCTTCCTCTTTTCTCCAGTGCCTTGCCAACATCTATTATTATATTTTAATAATGCCCATTTTGACAGGTGTGAGATGGTATCTCATTATGGTTTTGATTTTCATTTCTCTGATGATTAGTGGTATTGAGCATTTTTCCATATATTTGTTGGCCACTTGTATGTCTTCTTTTGAGAAGCATCTGTTGATGTCCTTTGCCCACTTTTCTAAGGGGTTGTTTTTGCTTAAGTTTCCTATAGATTCTGGATATTAATCCTTTGTCACATGCATAGTTTAAACATATTTTCTCTCATTCTGTAAGTTGTCTGTTTACACTGTTGATAGTTTCTTTTGCTGTGTGGAAGAAATTTAGTTTAATTAGGTCCCACTTGTCAATTACTGTTTTTATTGCGATTGCAGGAATTAGCTAAAAATTATTTGCCAAGGCTGATGTCCAGAAGGGTATTTTGTAAGATTTTTCTTTTAATAGTTTCAGGTGTTACACTTAAATATTTACTCTATCTTGAGTTAATATTTACATATGGTGAGAGGCCGGGAACCAACTTTATTCTTCTGTATATGGCTAGCCAGTTACTCCTGCAGCATTTTTTGAAAAAGGAGTCTTTTCCCCCATTTCTTACTTTTGTCAACTTTGTTAAAGATAATGTGGTTGCAGGTGTGTGACTTTATTTCTAGGTTTTCTATTCCATTCCATTTGTCTGTGTCTGGTTTGGTACCAGTACCATGCTGCTTTGGTTACTACAGCCTTGTAATATAGTTTAAAGGTGAGTAGTGTGATGCCCTGGCTTTGCTCTTTTTGATTAGGATGGCTTTTTTCTTTGTGCTCTTTTTTTATTCCATATGAACTTTGGAATAAATTTTTCTAATTCTGTGAAAAATGACATTGGTATGTTTATAGGAATAGCATTGCATCTGTAAATTGCTTTGGGAAGCATGGCCATTTTAACAATACTAATTCTTCCAGTCTATAAAAGTGGATTGTTTTTCCATTTATTTGCACATTCCATGGTTTCTGGGAGAAGTGTTTTGTTGTTCTCCTTGTAGAGATCATTCACTTCTTTGGTTAGACATATGACTACATTGTTTTGTTTTGTTCTGTTTGGTTTGGTTTTGTTTGTTTTGCTATTGTAAATGGCATTATGTTCTTGAGGTTTAGGGTACAGATTCTGTCATCCAGGTTTGAGTGTATGACAGAATAGGTAGTTTTTCCACCCATATATTCCTCCCTCTCTTCTGTCACTACTAGTTTGCAGTATCTATTGTTTCCATCTTTGTTTCCATGTGTTTGCAATATTTTATTCCCACAAGCAAGTGAGAACATGTGTCATTTGGTTTTTGGTGCCTATATAAAAATTTTTCAAGATGTAAATTTTCAGCTTGAAAATTTCTGGTGTATAGAAATGTTACTATTTTTTGTACACTTGTTTTGAATCTTGAAACTTTAGTCAAGTGGTTTATCAATTCCAAGAGCTTTTGGTGGCAACTCTAAGGGTTTTCTAGGCATAGAATCATATCATCAGGGAAAAGAGACAGTTTTATTCATTTTCCTATTTCAATACTTTTTTATTTTCTCTTGCTTGATTGCTTCAGCCAGGACTTCCAGTGCTATGTTGCCTAAGAGTGGGGAGAGTGGGCCTCCTTGTTCCAGTTCCTAAGGGGAGTGCATCTAAGCTTTTGCACATTTAGTATGATGCTGACTGTGGGTTTGTTATAAATGGCTCTTATTATTTGAGGTATCAGTCAAACTTCAATCTCTAATTTGTTAAGGGTTTTTATCATAAAGGGATGTTGGATTTATCAAATGCTCTTTTCCACACCTATTAAGATGACTATATGGTTTTTGCTTTTCATTCTGTTTATGTGGTGAATCACATTTATTGATTTGTGTATGTTGAACCATCCTTGCATACCAGGAATAATGCTTACTTGATTGTGGTGTATTAACATTTTTATATGTGCTGCGTTTAGTTTGATAATGTTTTATTGAAGATTGCTGTACGTATATTCATCAGGGATATTGGCCTGAAGTTTTTGTTACTTTTTCCATTGTGTCTCTGCCATATTTTTGTATCTGGCTGATGCTGGTTTCATTGAATGAGTAGGAGAAGAGTCCTTAGTTTTTGGAATACATTCAGTAAAACTGATGCCAGTTCTTCCTTCTAACAGAATTTGACTGTGAATCCACCTGACAGAGGATTCTTTTTTTTTTTTTTTTTTTTTTTTTGGTTGCTTCGTACATTTTTTCTTAATCCTGATTCAATTTTGTAACTTGTTATTAGTCTGTTCAGGTTCTCATTTTCTTCTTGGTACAATCTGGGGAGGTTTTGTATTTCTAGGAACATATCCTATTCTTCCAGATTTTCTAATTTGTGTGCATAGAATTGTCCATAATAATCTCTGTGATCTTCTGTATTTCTTTAAGATTAGTTATATCATCATCATTTCATATTGTATTTATTTTGATCTCCTACTTTTTCTGTGTTAATTAAGGTAGAAGTCTCTCAATCGTGTTTATTCTTCCAAGACCCAACTCTTGGTTTAATTGATTATTTGTACTGATTTTTGCATCTCAGTTTCATTCGGCGCTTCTCTAATTTTAGTTATTTCTTGTCTTCTTCTAGTTTTGGGATTAGTTTGTTCTCTTTTATCCTAGTTCCTCGATGTGCAGAGTTAAATTGTTAATTTGAGATCTTTCTAACCTCTTGATGAAGGCCTTTAGTGCTGTAAACTTTCCTCTTAACATTGTTTTAGCTGCATACCAGAGATTTGGGTAAGTTTTGCCTCTGTTTTAATTAATTTCAAAGAATTTTTACATTTCTGTCTTAATTTTGATGTTCACCTAGGAGTTATTCTGAGGAAGTCATTTAATTTTCATTGTCTTGTTGTGAGAGATATTCTTGATATTGATTTTTATTTATATTTCAATATGGCACAACAGTGTGCTTAGTGTAATTTTAATTTTTTCATTTATTGAGACTTGGTTTATAACTGAGCATGTGGTCAATGTTAGATATGTTTTGCGTGGATGTGGTTGTTGGGTGGGATACTCTGTAGATATTTATTAGGTAAATTAGTCAAGTGTTGAGTTCAAGTCCAAGATGTCTTTGCTAGTTTTCTGCCTCAATGATATGTCTAAAGCTGATAGTGAGGCTTTGAAATCTCCCTCTATTATTGTTTAGCTATCTAAATTTTTTGCATTTCAAGAAAAACTTGTTTTATAAATCTTGATGCTTCAATGCTGGATGCACATCTGTTTAGGACAGTTAAGTTTTCTTGTGGAATTGTACCTTTTATCATTATGTAGCCCTTCTTCATTCTTCTTACTTGTTGTTGGTTTAAAGTCTGTTTTATCGGATATAAGAATAGCAACTCCAACACTTTTTCCTTTTCTATTTGCATGGTAGGTCTTTCTCTATCCCTTTACTTTGAACTTGTGGATGTTATTATATATTAAGTGGGTTTTTTGAAAATATCACATGTTTGGATCTCGTCTCTTTTTTTCATTATTCAGCTTGCCACTCTATATGTTTTAAATGTGACATTTAGGCCACTTACATTCAGTTTTAGTATTGCTGTGTGAGATTTTGATCCTGTCATTATGTTATTAGCTGGTTCTTAAGGAAAGCTGATTGTATACTTGCTTCACAGTGCCTTTTGGCTAGGTGCTTAAGTGTGTTTTTGTGACAGCAGGTGTTATTCTTTTGATTCCATGTTTAGTACTGCCTTAAGGACCACTTGTAAGGCTTTTCTAGTTGTAATGGAGTCCCTCAGCATTTGCTTCTTTGAGAAGAATTTCATTTCTCATTTGCTTATGAAGCTTAGTTTGATGGAATATGAAATTCTTGGTTGGAATTTCTTTTCTTCAAGCATGCTGGAAATAAGCCCCAATCTCTTCTAGCTGTTAAGGCTTCTGTTGAGATGTCGGCTGCTATCCTGATTGGGTTCCCGTTGTATGTGGCCTGCCCCTTTCTACCTTCCTTTAAGAATGTTTCTTTCACATTGGCCTTGGTGAATCTTATGATGATGTGCCTTGGAGATGGTCAACTTTTAAAGTATCTAGCCTTAGTTCTCTTTATTCTTGAATTTGTATGTCACCCTCTCTATTGAGATGAGTAAAATGTTCATGGACTATCTTCTCCAATATGTTTCCAAGTCACTTACTCTCTCTCTCCTTCTCTCTCAGGAATGCCAGTGAGTCATAGGTCTTATCTCTTTGCATAATCCCATGTTTCTCAGAGGTGTTGTTCATTTTTCAACATTCTTTCTTCTTCATTTGAATCTGACTGAGTTGATTTAAAGAACAGGTGTTCAATCTCTGAGATTCTTTCCTCAGTTTTTCTCTGCTATTAATACTTCTGATTACATTAGGAAAATCTTGTAGTGAATTTTTCAGTTCTTTCTTTAAATGCCTATTTTGTCATCGGCTCCTGAAGATCATTATACTGGATTTCCTGGCTTCTTTGGATTGCATTTTACATTACTCCTGAATATCGATGAGCTTACTTGTCATGCAGATTCTAAACTCTATGTCTGTCATTGCTGCCATTTCAGTCTGGTTAAGAGTTATTGCTGGAAAGCTAGTGGGTTCATTTGGAGACAAAGGAATGCTTTAGCTTTTTGAATTGCCAGAATTCTTGTGCTGATTATCCTATCTGAGAGAGCTGGTTTTCCTTTAATTGTGGGGTTAGTTGAATACAGTCAGTCAGCTTCCTATCCAGAAGCTTTCAGAGGGCCAAATCTCTGTGTAGGATCTTTGTGGCTGAGTTTTTGCCCTTGGTTTCACAAGGGTGTTATATAGTCACTCAATACTTTTGGTATTGTCGTTTGAGCTGTAATCCAGTAGATGGCACTTAAAAGTAATGGTTGGTAGGCTGCTATTTGGCCATGCAACTCCTTCCTATTTCCTTCCATTCCCAGGCCTGCTCTGTAGTGGGAAGGGAGAGATGTCCTCTGACCAGGTCAACTCTCATTGGCACCACACCTGCATTTTCTTTGGTGTTTTGGGCCAAAGAGGCCGCTCCAAGAATATAGGTCACACCCTTCCTGGACTCGCCCTGCGGAAGGAGGTATCCTCCCATCCTTTACCGTCTCATGAACCCATGCATCTCACTCCTCACAGTGCTCTGAGAGTGGGACCTTCTCCCCGACTTGGATGCCGGCCACGGACCTTGGCTCAGCCCTTCCGAGCTGCGTGCAACCGCCCTGGGACATGAAACTGGCCCAGCTGCTCTGGGAATCCAAAGGGCTCCCAGGTTGCTGGGAATATTCTCGGGTGGAGCAAATCACCCAGGCTGGGCTGTGGAGTGCACCCTGTGCACACACTCTTGCTCTACGGCCAGGTAGGGGCCTTGGAAGGGACTAGCATTAAGGAGTGCCTGCAGAACAGATGTGCCCCAGTCCTCAGCTAGAAGCTGACTTTGCTTTCTCCTGGCCCACAGTCAGCTGCTACTAGAGCTTCTTGGAGGAAGATGGTGGCCCATAGAGGGATGGGCACCTATAGCCACACTCCACAGAAACTGCTTCATGAACAAAAGCCCTTGGGTTCCATGCCAGCTGAAGCTCTGACTCTTCCTACTCTGTGGGTAGATCCCCCTGCAAGCTCAAATATCCAATGGGGACATGGAATCCTCTGTAAGATCCCAGCAGTCTGTGGCAAAAATGCGCTGTCCGTCAGTCCCTTCACTCACCCATTTCCCAGGAGCCATCTGGGGCTGGGAACTAGCCCTAGCATTTGGGTACCCAGCACGGGGTTTCTAGCTTTCCCCGTCTTCAGCCTTGGAGTTTGCAATGCTTCTTCATCCTCTGAATTGAATACTGCGCAAATTACGTTGGTTTACGTGATATTTTGCTCTCTCTTGATGAAGGCAGCACCTCCTGGCTGGGGCTAGTCGGTTATCTTGTCCCCCTTTTCTTCCATCATTCTTGATGTTAACTTTGACAGCTTGATTAAGGTGCTCTCTAGCAGCCTTTATCATTGCAAAATTGGGTTGTTGTTTTTTCCATTTTGAGTACCTATTTCATGGGGAAACCCTTTGAAGTTGTGTAATAACTTATTCCTCATCAAATATTTTACACACCAGTTTTATTACACATTCACAAATATATTTGTGCATTAATCATTACTCTGAAGGTTGCCAAATGGTGATCTTTAAATAGGTATAAATAATAGTGATGCTTTATATAAAGAGATATACTTTAAATTTCAAATACACGATGAGATCCTGTTGTATCTTTCATTATATAATCTACTTTTAATACATGGCTTACATTTAAATCAATTAATACATATTTATTTTTAATGGCTGCATTGTAGATAGTTGCATGTAGTGTGATTTTTAGAACAAAAAATTATATTGTATTTTGTTTTTAATACTATAAACAGTTTAATATTGAACATTTTTATACAAAATTTTTAAGCTCTAATAAATGTTTTAAGATAAATTGTCAAAAGAGAAATATCAATAACACATTAATATGGTTTGGCTGTGTCCCCACCCAAATCTCATCTTTAATTGTAGTTCCCATAACCCCCACATATCGTGAGAGGGACTCTGTGGGAGGCAATTTAATCATGGAAGTGGTTACCCTCATGATGTTCTCGCGATAATGAGTTCTCAGGAGAGCTGATGGTTTTATAAGGGACTGTATCCCCTTCTGCTCGGCACATCTTCTCTCTTGCCTGCCACCATGTAAGAGGTGATTTTGCTCCTCATTCGCTTTTCATCATGAGTGTGAGGCTTCCCCAGCCATATAGAGCTGTGAATCAATTAAACCTCTTTCCTTTATAAATTACTCAGTCTCAGGTTTGTCTTTATTAGCAGTGTGGGAACAGACTAATATACACATTTTCACCTAGGCTTCCAATAAAAGTATATATATATACACACACACACTTTTATTATATATATTTACAATATTTAAAAGTATATATAAAGTATATATAGTATATAAAAGTATAAAAGGATATATATATACTTTTATATATTATATCCCCACCTATAATAAATAGAGGTATCTCTCTGTACAAGCTTATCAATTGTTTGATTTCTTTGATTTCTTACAAGCACATATAGGCTACATAAAGATAAATGATATTTTTATTTTATTTGATCGCCAGTGATGTTGAATTTTTATTTTATAATTATGTTTTGTGATTAGTATTTTTAAGAAATAACTGTTTGTATTTTTCAACCATGTCTTCTTTTGAAATAATCTTCTTTTTCTGGTTGACTTACATGAATTCTTAATATATTAATGAAAAAATCCTCTCATATTTATAGTAGTTATCAATTTTCATTCATATTTAATGTGGTTCACTATGCTTTTAAATAATTTATTTTGAGTTTATAATTAATTCTATCAATCATGAAAACAGAAGGTGTTTCCCTACATCTGCTGATGAAATTTCTGTTTATTTTTAGTTAATAGGTATAAAAATATTTCTCTCTTTTAATGCTTTTCCTACAATATTCTATTTGTCCCATGTTAAAATATTAATGTGCTTTATTTTTATTTTTTGATTCTTCACAGCCCCTATATTCTTAAGTGTTGGAAGAATATGCACTTGTAGAGCAAAGTATTCTCATTTTTAAAAATTATAATACGTAATATATTGATTGTAAACCATCATTATTAAATCTACTTCAGTTACTGTTACTCATATCATATTTAGTTTTTGTTTTGACAATATATTTTAAACTTTTCAGTATATCTTTTCTTATTTTTACCATATTTTCTTATTCATCTTTGTCTTACTCAGATTTATTTCCTTGTAATCATTTTGTCCTTAGTCACTTTAAATTATATTATATTTCAATATTTACACTGTTACTTATCTTACTGTTAATATTATTGTAATCAAATTTTAAAATGATTCAATATGTAATTTTTGCTGATAGAATGTTATCTACTTTTTATTTACCACAGTGTTTCACATATAAACTCAGCCAATTAACGGAAGAAATTCAGTTTTCATTTCCTCTCCATCTTGAAGTTGTATTAATTGATGTATTTTATTTTTCTTTTCTGATCTATTTAATAATTTTGAATTTATATGCAAATTATTCCCTTTAACATTTTGCTGACTTAAGTCTTATATTTTACAAATGTTTGAGATTGAAATTCATTTTCATTATTCTGCTATCCATAAGCTTTACTGATTTCACTCATGACTGTCATTTTCAGAATATAAAGTTCCCTCACAAGTTGATTTCTAATTTTTATTTATTTCTTAATTTATTGAAGTAATGCTTTACATAACTAACTCAGGAAAGGCAATTGGCAAAATCTTTTCTGTTCTTGCATTCCTGGAGTTTTATTATTTTATGAACATATATTTATAACAACATGCTTTAGCATGGAATATTGGGTAAACTGTGAGGATCAGTTGTAATGTGTCAACTTGACTGGGCAATGGGATGTCCAGATGTTTGGTAAAACATTATTCTGGGTGTGTCTATCGTGGAGGGGGGTTGATAGGATGAACATTTGAGTCCGTCCACTGAGTAAGGCAGATTGTCTTTCCTTACGTGGGTGGCTCTCAGCCCATCAGTTGAAGGCCTAAACAGAACAAATTGTTGATCCTCCTGTGAATGAGAGAGAATTCCTCCTGCCTGACTGCTTTGAATTGGGACATCTGTCTTTTTCAGTTTTCTGAATCAAACTGAAACATTGGTTCTTCCTAAGTATAACTGAGTAGAGGCTAAACATCCCTAATCTGAAAATCCAAAATTTGAAAAGCCTCACAATCTGAAACTTTTTGAATACTGACATGATGATATAAGTAGAAAATTTTACACCTGACCTCATGTGACAATTTGCAGTCAAAACTTTGTTTCTTGCACAAAATATTACAAATATTGTATGAAATTCCCTCCAGATTGTGTGTATAAGATGTATATGAAACATAATTAAATTTCATTATTGGACTTGGGTCACATTCCCAAGATATATCATTATGTATGTGCAAATATTCAAAAATTTGACTCAGAACACCTCTGATTCCAAGCATTTTGAATAAGAGATACTCAATCTGTATAATGAAGAAGACAAACAAGTGTTGATAAGGATGTGGAAAAACAGAAATGCCCCTAAAAGGTAAAATGATGCATGTTACTATGAGAAACAATTTGTCAATTCTTCAATTAGTTAAACATGGAGGTACTATATCACTTGGCAATTCTACTCCAAGCAAATGTTTAAGAAAATTGAAATATATCTTCCAAAAAATTGTATATGAATCTACAGATTAAACAAATGTGGATATCTATAGAATTAAATATTACCTAACTATATATATGAAGTATTAATGCAGGCTACAACATGGATGACCCTGAAAATAAGTAAGTAAAAAAAGCTACTTACAAAAAGCCACAGACTGCATGATTCTCTTTACATGAAATGTCCTGAATAGGCAAGTCCATAGACCAAAAAGATTAGTTTTTGTGTGGGACTGGGGACAGCAGAGAATACAGAGTGATTTTTGATGAGTATGAGATTTCTTTAGGGCGTGATAAACATGTTTTGAAGTTAGTGGTGATGTTTGCACAATGCTTGAATGTTCTAAAAGCCACTGGACTTTACAGCTAAAACAGTGAAGTTTATGGTATATAAATTGATCTCAAAAAAATCATTAAAAATCCTCCATATCAGGCACTGTTCTACTACAGAAAATATAGCAGTAAATAAAAGAGACAAAGTTTCTATTATTATGCTTACATTTTAGTTTAGTGGAGAAAGAAAAATAAATAAACAAAGGTCTAAAAGACCAAAAGAAATCATATCATGCTTAGTGATAATAAGTACTGTTATTGACTGAATGTGTCCCCATGACAAATGGCATATGTTGAAATCCTACCCCATAATGTAATGGTAATAAGGGTTGGGGCCTTTGGGTAATTAGTTCATGTAGTTCATGGGTAACTAATTACCTTTGGTTCACTAGAGTAGAGTCCTAATGAATGGGTTTAGTGCCCTTATAAAAGAAACCCCAGAGAGCTCTCTGACCCTCTGTTCTCCACTATATGAAGAAGTCAGTAGTTTGCAGTCCAGGTAAGGGCCCTTTCCTGAACCTGACCATGCTGGCACCCTGATCTGGGAATTTCAATCACCAGAACTGTCAAAAATATTTTTTTATAAGCCACCCACCCAGTCCATGCCACTTTGGTAGAGCAACTTGAGCTACAACGAGTGTTATGCCAAAAAAAAAAAAAAAAAAAAGAGGTAGATAAGTAAAATGATAAGTACTTGAATCTGCATATGGTGGTAGGGAGACAAAAAGAGGTTGATTAATGTGTACCAATACACAGTTAGTGAGAAGAAATAAGTTCTAGTGTTCCATAGCACGGTAGAGTGACTAGAGTTAACACCAATCTATTGCATATTTCAAAATAGTTTCAAAAAAGATTTGATATGTTGCCATTATAAATAATAAATGTTTGAGGTAGTTGATATCTTAATGTCCCAATTTGATAATTACACATTGTATGCATTTATCAAAATATCACATGGATCCCATAAACATGTACAATTATTATGCATCACTTTTTTAAAAAGATGATGTGGTAAGATTATCTGGATGATAGCCTTCTACAAGTAAATTAAATATAGGCTAGGTCAGAATCTAAATGAAATGAGCTAGCTATGGCAACATTTAGGGGGATGACATTCTAGGCAGAAAGAATATCAAATATACAAGGCACCATTTGAGACTGAACCTAGCAAACCGTAAGAACCATAAAAAGATGGACATGGATGGAAAACACTGGAAGAGGGAGGGAGTACAACAGAATAAGGTATGAGCATTAGGCAGGAACCAGCTTGAGCAGAACTTTGACATCCAAAGTTACAAGTTTAGATGCTTTTCCTTAGCAACATGGAAAGCCAATGAAAGTTGTGAGAGAAAAAAAAAAAGATGAGGCAAGACAGGCAGGACAGGACCAGACAGGTCAGGACAGGAAAAAAGAAAAAAAAAAAGCAAAATAAATAGATGAAGTCTAGTAGACATTTCAATTGCATAAACTGTTGAGTTTGGAAGCACCTAGAGAAAAGAGAGGGCAGATTTACAAGCATTTTGAGTGGGATGGAAAAGCCTTTTCAACATTTAGACTTAGCTCTACCTATGCTTAGAATCATATTCTTCAGCACGCCTCTTAAACTGTACTACCTGCATTGAAAATAAAACCTCAGCTTTCTCATCTGTAAAAAATAAATAAATAAGGTTAACATCTGACTTTTCTAGTTCATCATCTTATGGTAAGCAACAATCAGAAAAACTGTATACAACATGTATATAAAATTATATATAAAATGCATTTCAAGCTCTGAAATAACATATGAATAGGCAGAAAGCAGAGATGAATAGCATGCAGTTTGTAGAAAGATTAATATGACCCCTAATTTAAGATTGCCTCTTACAATCCATGTTTTCTGGGAAGTTTAATAGACTCTATGCGTCTCAGTATCTTTCCCTATAAAATGGTGGTAATAATATTAACTTCTTGAGTTTTTAAAAAGTGTCATGATAAGGTACATAAATCACTTAGCACAAAGCCTTGCACACAGCAAGTATATAATAAAAGATGTATTGTAGTGGTGGTGGTGGAAGTGGTGATGGAAGTTGTACTAGTAGTAGTAGTAGTAGTAGTAGTAGTAGTAGCGCACATGAAACTGTGCCCTCATGAAAAGACTTCAGGACAGTTTGCATATAATGCACGCACTGTTTGTTTCACACTCTAAAATAAACTTCCTATACTTCCTCACTAAGAATTGTGTTCATAATTGTAACTTAACTTTCTCTGGTTTCAACTTAATCTAATCCTGATTTTAATTCATGAAAATGAAGAAAAAGATCTGAGAGGTGATTGAACTTATCTTCCATTTGCAGGTGTGCATATTTTGAAGTAGCTTGAAGTAGAAAAAAGGACACACATTTTGGGTTCAAAATGACATGATTATACCATCTATAAGGGATGTTAAAATAGATCAACATCCCAATTCCCTCATCTGTAAAATGGCAACAATACTATCTGATGGTGTCGTGTGGGATTCATCGTGGTATGCTATATAAAGTTCCAGAACATCACCTTGCACATAGTAAATACATAATATATCATAACTCTTTTTATTGTATCTTAATCTAAATCTCACTTCTATCTTCTAATTTTAGAGGAATTGTGAAAATCATTTTTATATTAAAGTGACAATATTTTCCATATCAGTTCTTCCTAAAGAGAGTGAATTGAGTATTTATCGCTAATTTTAGATCACTCTTCCTGCTGTCTGGATCCTTTTGCACCTGATAAAATCTCCAAAATGCATTCATTTTATACTAGAGATCTGAAAATCATATCAAATGCTTTATTTCCTGGAGTTTGGATTCATGTGACTATAAGCATTGAGGTTTCTCTGAATTGAATTAATAATCACTTCATCTTTTTCTGAGCGAGAGCCTCATGCTTTCCTGTTACTCTTGCTCCTCCAAAGAAACAGCCTGAGTATTTTTATCTCCCTTTACCTTCCATAATCTTCATGTTTCTTATCTTTGATGGGAAATATAAATAATACCAATAAATGATGAATTAGCCAGGACCACCTTAACATTTCTCTTGTTTTCTCTTTACTCCCATTAATATTTTTCACATTGCATTCTTCTCTCCCCTTCTTTAGTTGCTCGCACCCTTTCATCTGTATGGTTTCCTTTTTAAAATGTTGATTGTTTAATAGATCACCCTCACAGTTAGTATTTGGAGAAATAAAATGACAATAGTTCATATGATTTTCTATAACTACATCCCTCTTTCTGTTTTTCTTAATTTCTTTTTCTGTTAACATGTTCAGTTTGATTTATATACAACCCATGTTCTCATAGTTATTCTGTGACTTCCACTTGTTTTTTACTGTTGAAGTTTCCATAGAAGGGCACCTAGGAAAACTTGCTGACTAGACAAAGTTTGTTTTATTAAACTTTCAAGGCAGAACACCCGCCATTGACCATCTCAGGAATGTCTCAAAGAGGGAGGGAGGTCCAGCAGAATTGGTGAGACTTGGTAAAATGAACCAGTTACTGAAAAAGTCATTAATTTATCTTTGGAATATTAGTCTGTGTAAAATTTGAGTTTAGTTAACCTATTGATGGTCTTATCATGGAAAAAATATGGCCATAACACTCATTAAAATAATTTTAACCCAAGCTACACTGCATGTTATTGTTTGTTCAGTTTAACTGTTTTGCGAGTCATGGACAGTCACTTTCCACATTTTGGGTTCTGTGTAATTTGTCATTTTTTTCTCCCTTACTCTATTCCTCTTCTTCCTTTTCTGTGAAGGAGAAAAATATCACCATTTAATATACGGGGAAATATAATCAGTCATCTCATAACTGATACATAACAGAAGTAGACCTAAAATATGACTCCAATCCATTTCTAAATACACTAGAAAATATTTTTAATGATTCATCATTTACATATACATGATTGTATTGTGTAATTGATAAAAATCAAAACCAAAGTAATTAATGATCAATATATATTATGGAAACTCTCATAATCTGAGACTACTTTATTATCCTATTTTCAGTGTTAATACATAATTATGTCATCAAACTGATTTTCAGTGTTTTAAATGCAGACTGTAATGGTGTATTTTTAGTAAAAGCTCTAAAATGTTCCCTCACTGGTTTAGTGGTTACTTTATTTCAAATCATATAAATTGTGAAAAGAAAGAAAATTTGTGTTATTACAGCTTTCAAATGGAATTACAGGAGTCTTCTTTTAGAGAAATAGATGCCATTTATTTGAGAAATATGGTTCATGAAGTTAAAGTACAGGAAACAATGAAAGAGAATTGGATTAGAGATGAGCAAAGAAGTTTCCCAGCTCCCTCAATGTTCCTGGAAACAGCACAGTAAGTGTACAAGGTATTTGCTCAAAATATATAATACACCTGGGCATGAAATATCTCATTGATTTCATGTGCCAACATAAAAAACAACAAACCGTAACAGGAAAAAAACAAAAGAATGTCTTTTTCTGTCTCAAAGCATTAAAGGCTTCAGCTTATTTATAGGACTTTGCTCAGTGAGAAATCTGTAAAATAAATAAGCTGTGCACTACAAATAAGGACTAATTTGATGAACATATTGAGGCAAGGTAATTTATTTATATATTAATTTGTGTTTAATAAATTAAAGTCTCTCTTCTGATAAGTTATCCATAATTTTGCATTTATTTTTCTGGGTGAATGATGCTGTCCTAGTATCAAAAGTTGGTTCAAGTCTATGGTTCTTCCTGCGATTTGTAAAATCCCAAACTGACTAAACCAAATATGCTAGCACTTTAAAGAGGAAAGGCAAAACAGGGAGCAGGAATGAAGGGAAAAAATTTGCCCAACTTGGGAGAGATTCTTGAAGAGTGGAAAACTTTAACTATTCAGAACAGTCTCTTTGGTGAGGTGTGAACCCACAGAAGAGCTTTCTAACCGCGCGCCTGGATGGCCAGGCTCTAAGTTTTTAGTTTGTTGGTTTGGTTGGTTGGTTGGTTGATTGATTGATTATTTTTTTAGACAGAGTCTCACTCTGTCTCCCAGGCTGGAGTGAGCGGCGCCATCTTGGTTCACTGCAAGCTCCGCCCCCCAGGTTCCCGCCATTCTCCTGCCTCAGCCTCCCGAGTAGCTGGGACCACAGGCGGTGCCACCACGCCCGGCTAATTTTTGTATTTTTAATAGAGACGGGGTTTCACCGTGCTGGCCAGGATGGTCTCGATCTCCTGACCTCGTGATCCGCCCACCTCTGCCTCCCAAAGTGCTGGGATTGCAGGCGTGAGTCACCGCGCCCTAACTCTGAGTATTAAAATGCTTGATTTGTCAGTGTTTCCTGGCTCCAAGTTTGGCATCAAAGAAATAAGTCTGTGTAAAATTTGAGTTAAATTAGTCTCTCTAGGGTCTTATCCTGGAAAATATGGCCATAACACTTTTTATTAAAAACAATTTGAACTCAAGCTAGGCCAGAAAATCTCGAGGCTAGAAAATTAGACATTCTCAGGGTCACCACAGCAGTGTGATGACCAGAATGGCCAATGATTTGCCAGTGTGTGACAATCTGGGCCCATCAAATGACTCTAGAGAAAGGAAGATCTAATAATGAAGAATGGATTATTTACTAGTCCTATAGGACTGTGAATTAGTTGAAGACCTCGCCAAAAAGTGGCAAACAACTGACATTAAACAAGTTACAGTGTTACCTTCTGGGGACAATGAATGCAGATACAAATGGAGAACCACAAATCTGTAGACAGCCTCAAAATAAATGCTCAAATTTTATAAGGTACAAATAAGAACTATTATGTCATATCTTATGCTTTGGCATTTGTTCTAAGCATATTGAAAGTAAACCACATGGTGTTCCTTCTAAGCACAGGAAAAAATAAATGGTCTTGTGTGGTTCCTAGTGCCATATGAAAGGCTACCTCTGAGTACAAAGTATTAAAAGCAGCATCAAAATCATTTCAGTGGGACTAGGGTTCCAGTTTAATTTACTGTTCACCTCAAATCTATATTTAAACTTGTTTTTAAAGTTTCAATAGGAAGCTAAAACTCACTAAAAATGATAGAAGTGTACTGGTAACCTTAAATATATTAGAAATATACAATCTGTAATTTATCTCTTCACCTAACTCCTCCATAATTTCTAAATGAACACTAAACTTACATCCTCTGCAATTGCAGTCTTCACTTACATTCTGAAGAAAGAATAGTATTATTTTCACAAATAAGAAATTGTGAATACATTATATAAATGTATCAATTTGTATCTCTGTGTGTGTGTGTGTGTGTGTGTGCCTCTGGAATTGGGTAAATCTTTCTGGAGTTTTCGTATTAGTTATACATGGAATTGTAAATTGATTTCCAGGCCTTGCTCTTTTAGTCCAGGCCTAAGTTTCAGTAATATTTGCTCAGAAGGCTCCAGCTGACTAGAAACTTAAAAAAAATGTTCTCCCTACAGCTCCAGACTTTCATATTTATCTGGCCCTTCATAAATTCTTTTAGCTCTGTAGGCAAATTATTTTTATTTGCCCAATAGTATACATCTACATTTTTGACAAATTGCACATGAATTTATACATGTCTGCTTTCTTCTTCTTCTTCTTCTTCTTCTTCTTCTTCTTCTTCTTCTTCTTCTTCTTCTTCTTCTTCTTCTTCTTCTTCTTTTTGTAGAGGGAATCTTGCTCTGTCACCCAGGCTGGAGTGCAGTGGCATGATCTGGGCTTACTGCAAGCTCCGCCTCCTGGGTTCACGCCATTCTCCTGCCTCAGTCTCCCGAGTAGCTGGGACTACAGGCGCCCGCCACTGCACCCGGCTAATTTTTTGTATTTTTGGTAGAGACGGGGTTTCACCCTGTTAGCCAGGATGGTTTCGATCTCCTGACCTCCTGATCCAGCCTCCTTGGCCTCCCACAGTGCTGGGATTACAGGCCTGAGCCACCGCACCCGGCCTGAGGTCTGCTTTCTTCTAAACTGTGTGAAAATATAAGTGAAAGAGTAACATAAACCTACAAATAAAAGGAAAATGAAGAAATAAAGTAGAAAAAAATATTAATACATATTTGAAACTGAAATGCTAATGGACAAATGGTAACAGACTAGAAAATCTATGCATTGTAGACAATCAGACCTATGTGGCTTGCAGAAGCATGAAAAAGCTCATGTGGTAGAAAAGCTCTTCTATACGAGGTATAGAAAAAAATTGAGGCAGGCTGGGAGGTGGCTCACGCCTGCAATCCCAGCAATTTTAGAGGCCAAGGCAAGTGGATCGCTTGAGCCCAGAAGTTCGAGACCATGCTGGGCAAGATGGCGAACCTGTCTCTACAAAAAATGCAAAAATTAGCCAGGCACGGTGGCGCATGCCTGTAGTCCCAGCTACTCGGGAGGCTGAAGAGGGAGGATTGCTTGAACCTGGGAGGTGGAGATTACAGGGAACCAAGATTGCATCGCTGCACTCACACACACAAATATATACATTTAAAAAGAAAAAAAAAAGGCTTTGGACATTAAAAGTCAAAATATCCTTTGAAAGTCCATGTAAGAAAAACATGTTATCTAGTCACCAGTTCTAACTGGAAGAGGCTGGTAATGACCCTTCTCTATCTCCACAAAATCATAGACATGTGAAAATGCAACAAGTCTTACTAGAAACAAAACATGAAGAAAAAAAAAGTATGTTCTGATATTGAATTAAGACATGAATGTTAAAATAAATCTACACATAGACTCATTGTAGTAAAATGCAAAATGTAATGTATTTGCTTACCATTTTTGCTGTTATAAATTACCACAAGTTTGGTAGCTTAACCTAAATTAATTGTCTTTCAGTTTTGGAGGACAGAATTCTAAAATGGATGTTGACTATATGTCATAAAGGATACTAAACACATCTTTTTCACATCTAAGATTGTTTAAGTTACATTTTTCTGATTAAGCAATAGAATTTTTAATAATTGTTTTTTCTTTTAAAATAGAAAAATGCATAGCCTAATAAGAGATTTGTCTCTATGCTTTCTGTGAGCAGAGATTCCCAGATGGTCAGTGTTTTGTAAGCTTTCTTTTGTGTAATGTGGGCTCTGCCTACACAGTTTAGTGGAAAAATGTGAGTGTTTCAAGGGATGACTGTGGATTTCAGTTTTTATAAAGGAAAGTTGAATGTGATGTAAAAAAAAGGGTAGCGAGAGATTGGCACATGAGTCAAGGTCGTGCTTTTGGGTATGGTGTCATTAAAAATTCAAACTGAAGCTTTTTATTAATTTTATTTAACCTTGTTAGCCACTACAATTTTGTGTGTAGCAAGAGAGCTTTCTCATGGCAGAGAAGAGAAGAGCTGGTTCACACTTAATTTTACAAATTGCTTTAAAAAGGTCATGTATGTCTTCGTATCTTTTAAAATCTGTATTCAGATAAAGAATATAATTGTCAGTCAATTTTTTTAAAATTTCAACTATAGCATGCAGATTTGAACTTTATGTACATGGTGTTCTCTGTGTTTTAGCATTTCTTTCCATTCATTTCCAATTCAATTTTCATACACAGAGTTCTCTATAAAAACTCTGACTGGTTCTTTGCCAGTAACTGTCTTATTGATAAATTATAGCTATAGATCCTTTCGAAGCTCTGCTATTGTAGAAAATTTCTATACTTTGGAGCACTGTTATAAATGCTTGGAAAGACATTCAGAGTAACAATCCATAGTTATAGAAAAAATAGAAAAGAGTTATTAATCCAAGCCTATATGCCACATACATATGCTTTCTAGGAAAACAGTCATTGGATGAATTTTTTCTTGGAGAATAACAAAATGAACCTTCATGGAAAAGGGAAGAATGAATCAATAAACACAAACATACTGAAAATATAACCAACCTGAATTTTACTCCATGATATAATTATAAAGGGGGTAAATCATATGGAGGTCTATAGCTCAGCCTTTAATAGCAAGATATTCAATGCTTTATGGAAGAGGGGAATTTTTGTTAATACCTGTAACTATGCTAAATCTATCTGTAGAACTACTGATAATTCAGGGTAAGCATAAAAGCTGCTGTAATAGGGAAATCTTTATCTTCTATATAACTTTAGTTTAGGATTATTCTGACTTAAAATTTTTATTTCATTATATCCTAAGCCACAGAAGAGTTAATTATGTTATAAGCCAAAATATGTCTCTACCCATGATCTTCTATTTGTCCTCTTATGATATACCAAATGAATGTAGACTTTCATATATATATATATGCATATAGATACACACATACACACACACAAATACGTTAAACTATCTTGAATTTCTCCATCAAACTCTAGCTATATATATGTATACACATAAATATGTTAAACTATTTTAAATTTCTCCATCAAACTCTAGCACCAGTCTTTTCTAATTTGGGGTATTTCAAACAGAAATTGAAGCTTCTGGTATTGTTGAATAAGTTTGGTTCCTTTCTTTCTCTAATTGTACTGTCATTATTTCAATATTGGATGTTATTTTCTATTTTGGAGATGGTATTTACATTTTGAATATTGAACTAGGTAGGGGTCCAAATCCTGATGCTTTCCTGCTCAACTATGCTTCTTTCACTCTAAACTTACGATGCATTGAGATAAAAAGACAGATCTCATATTTTCACAACACTTCACCTATTTAGCACAAAATACTTAAACCAAAAATTTTAAAATAAGAATACAGATGTTTCTACTTGGTGAATTAATTATCTGCGGTAAACATTAGTTTTGTTCACCGATTGTTCCTGGCTCTTTCCCTTCCTGGGAATTGCACTTCCTGCCCCATTTTAACCAATAAGGTGAGAGTGGGAAGTGAGTGACACTTATATTGGTGTAAACTCCACACCGTTCTCCCTCTTGTTTAATTGAGTTAGGATGCTATGGAGGATGTCCCAGTTCTTCTACAGTGAGAATGAAACATGAGTGCAAAATAGACTTTCACAGTATTTGAATAAAACAGACTCAGAAGGGCTAAGATTTTCCCTGCTTATAAGCTAGCAAGTTAGTCTGTTAAAATCTCATGTCCATATACTGAAATAAGAGCATAAGATCCTTAGATCAAAGGAATAGATCATGTATTACTCTCAGCAAAATCCACAGAGTACTTCCTCCAGGGTTCCCACAGCAGGGTGAAGGTTAATTTTTTACATGTGCATGCAGGGAGCTGTACTACAGGAGAAGAAACCCAGAAAAGATTCTAAGTTCATATGGAACCGGTGGCACATCTGCCTATCCTCTCCTCTAGAGTAAAAGGTCTTATTTATGAAGCAATTCTCTTTCAAGGAGACAGGGAGATATCTCTATGGTTATTACCCTTAAGTATGTTAAATGTGTTAGAGAAAAAATAAGACAAGAGCTTTACATTTGCAAATCTCTCCAGAGGGATGCACTATCTCTAGCTTCCAAGGCATGTTTGTCTTTCAAATATGCCTTTTGTTCAGAAGGCATGAACTGTACTCCTTAGAATTTATATCTCAATACTACCAAGATTTGGGGATTGTTACATTTTATTTAAAATATTTCACCTACTTACTATCAAAACATATACATCATTCTTAAGACAGATTTTTTTTCTTAAAAAAAATAGTCTATGAAATGTCCTACAGATTATTTTTGTCTTACTTCTAATAATCTAAGAAAAAAAATTTCAAGCATCTATACATGACCACTTAGCTGGATACAGAAATTAACCCCTAAGAGATTACATGTGGGATTTACCACATACAAACACACATTAAAAAATAAAATGTGAGTCAAATATAAAACTATCAGAGGTAGTCAAAGCAGCTCTAAAGTCTTACGCTTCACTGGCAATTGATGAATTTGATGAAATGTGCTTGCTACAGTGAAAGCAAGATAAACAGTATAATAAAACTCTCTTTATAACATAGTTTTAACCTTTTAGAAACCTGAAGCAGGGAATAATTTTGGAGATATATATATATATACACACACACACACACACATATATATATATCCCCAAAAAAGGTTGTGTTCAAATAAATTTCAGATATCTTATGTAGAGATACCTGAAATTTATCTTATATAAGTTACCCTACATTAATTTGAACACAATCTTTATTTTTCTCGCAATGAACTTAAGATCCTGTGAAAATATTGCTGCAGAAAAGACAAACTGCAAAACACTAGCAAGTGCAATCAGATGGAATAACCTTAAAATATACTTCTACAAGAATTTGGAAATTTGGAAATGAAGAACATATTTTCAGAGAAAAAATTCTCAATATACAAGACAAGCCATACATAAGAAAATGAAGCTCTTCTTGTATAACAAAAACATCAATCACTTTAGCCATATGGTTTCTTGAGTCCAATAGTTTTTTCTCCTCTCATCTCTTTTCTTCACCTCTAAACTATATGCTATATTCAAAGCATAATGATTTCAAATTCGAAGATCTATCTATGCTGAAGTCCAGGTCAAAATACATCAGATGTAGATGTTTTACATACATCTCTGTGTTGACTGTGGTTGACGTGCACTCAGCTTTCAGCTTTCATGTCCACCTCCTTCAAATACATCTTCCTGAAACAAAGTTCTGAAAGCTAAAATCCGCATTTCCCAGAACACACTGCAGTGAATACTCTGCCAATCAATGTCTTCCAGTTAAATACATTTGTGCACTATTTGTAAGGCAGTTGTTTTTCTTATCATGTGATCATGAGGACAAGATCTAGAGAAACCTTCTCTCAATACCCCAGGAGGTGAATGATTGAACAATGAAATGTGGAGACTGGTCACTGCTGCCATCACAGTACTCCCACAGTTACAGGCTGGGCAATGGGACGTTATTGTAGAAAACACTTATGCACTATGCCAAAGCAACGAGGAGATAGTCTCTGATAAATCTTGAATGATAACTTTCCCTGATTCTCTGTGTTAAAATAATGGCTTCCTTCACTTCTGCTTCCATAATTTACATAATTTGCACATATGCTGCTCATGTATGACTCCCACAATAAATTTTAAAACACTTTGGACAATATAGGACACTTTAAAATGAGACATTACTGATGGTTTTATGCTCATCAAGACAGTGCTGCCAATATAATTAAGCGCATAGGGCAAAGTAGTAGATGTGAATGACAAAAGAAATGAGGATGTTCTTACTAAAAGAGCAGGTGTTCAAAAAAGCAACTGAAAGTTATCATAGGATTGCATCCTGTAAATTTTATTTCTGCTTGAATTTTTCCAAATATGAAAATGTTGTTTACTGCAATTCTGCAGACATTAAAATACGGTTGAAATGTCATCATCACTCAGAAACAGAATTGGTAGAGAATAAAGAGTCACGTTAAAGTTTAAAAAATTGATGACCATATAATCCAGTTAGTGTTAGAAGTAGAATTGAGTGACTATATTTGAGAAACTAACAATATTTAACATGTGCCATATTACGTCATGTGTTATAAATCCCTGACGAAAATGGTTATGTACAGAGTCTTCAAACTTCTACTTTCTTGATTCTAATGCATTGATAATGTCAACTCTGATGACTTGTAGTCCAATTATGGACTTTACCACTAGAACATTCAATCTGAATCTTAGTTGTTTTTAATAATAATGATGATGATGATGATGATAATAATAATAATAATAATTGAGAACATTTTATCCTCAGGAAGAATTTCTGAGAAGCAGTTTCCCATGAAAATTAAAAGAGCAAAAGCATTCTTTGGTTTAGTTTTTCCACCCAAGATAAAGTTCATGGTCTCAGTGGGCTCAGCACAAGAATTCATAAAACATGATCTAAAATCCTCTGTTTTCTTTATGAAGAATTCATATATAACCCTGCATAATGTGTACTTAGAATGGCAGCCTGAGAGAGCAAAGCTTGTTTCACTCTTTCTGAGAACTGTGGAATGACCTCAATCCCACATTTACACTCCATTTCCCAGATACATTTCCAAATGTTGAGAGACATTTACGAAAAATGAGAATATTATCTCCCTCATCTACCTAGTTGGTCAATAATCAATTATCATAAAATATAAAGCTGATATGAAGAATTTAAAACATTTTTATTCCTAGTCATTTCTTCAGGATAAAGAATGGTGCTGAATTTGACAGTGGCTTACAGTATATAATTTCAGAACATGTTTTCTTAAGAAGCTGAGTGGTACTCTTTGTAAATACACTTCTATGTGACTGGACATTCAAAGGAAATATTAAGTTTCTTTCAGAGAACTTTTTGTTTCAGGTTAACCAAATAACTTATTCTGTCATTGTAGTACTGCTTATTTCTTTCTTATTGTTTTGTTTCTCCACAGCCTACTACAAAGTTTAGTAGTTTCTCTAAAAGGTAAAATTAAATCTGTCACCCCATAGTCGCTTATACTTTGGGGAGGATTTAAACACACACATACACACATGCACACACACAGACACACACCACACAGAGACATCTATTAAATTGCCTACCAAGTACTACATTAGGAAACAAGTAGATGCTGTTATTTATTTACATAAAATTTCAATGTAAAATACAATTCTCAGACAGGAGTCATTTAAATTGAGATGTCTAATTCAAAATACTTTTCTTCCCATTCCCATTACACCTCGCACAGATTGAAATCATAACATTAATTATACTGAATTATTATAATATGGTAAGAAGTTGTCAACCCCTTTCCCAGCCTCTACTCTGAGCTTCTGCAGGGCAAATCTGTATTTGATTCATCTTTATATTCTGAATGCCTATGTCAGTGCCAGCACATAATAAATCCTCTCTAAATATTTACTAAAAAGGCCAGGCATGATGGCTCATGCCGGTAATCCTAGCACTTTGGGAGGCCAAGGCGGTCAGATGACCTGAGGTCAGGAGTTCAATACCAGCCTGGCCAACATGGGGAAACCCCATCTCTGCAAAAAGATACAAATATTATCTGGGCATGGTGGCATATGCCTGTACTCCCAGCTACTCAGGAGACTGAAGCAGGAGAATCGCTTGAACCCAGGAGGCAGAGGTTGCAGTGAGCCAAGATCATGCCACTGCACTCCAGCCTGGATGACAGAGTGAGACTCTGTCTCCAAAAAAAAAAAAAAAAAAAAATTGCTAAATGAAGAAGAATAAACACATTTGTTGATTTCTTTTTCTTTGACACATTTGTCATGTCTCCAAGTCACATGTAAATTGATGAAAACTTAAATGTTAACGTATGACATAATTTAAATGGCCTCATAATTTTATTTCTCTTCTTACATCGTTTTATTTAACTTCTTATTTATTCTTCCAAGTAGTTGTATACATATAAAAACCCTTACACTATTGTGGGGGCTTTTCCTCCCCCTTTCCAGAGTTTGCCAGACATTTTGTTCGGAACCTTCCTATTTTTCATGTAATAGCATATCTCAGAGATCTGTTCATATTAGAACATAATGACTTTGACATTCTTAACAGCTAAACAATACTCCATTCTAAATTGACAAAAAAATTATATAGTAATTTCTCTGTAGTTTGTCTTTTAGAGCTTCCACTCAATCTTGTGCTACAGCAGACAACACTTATAGTGAAGTAAGCAAAATTTTGCAGGTCAGTGTATGGAAGGCAATATGTTGGACAAATTCTCAAAATCAGAATTTCTGTGTCAGAATTACTTTTATAAAATATATAAGACTAACAACGTGCCTTCCACATGGATGGTGCCAATTTACCTGCTTTTCAGCAATTAATAAGAGTTGGTAATTTATGCATCATTTCCAATAAACCGAGTTCTCAAACTTGAACTTTTGTCAATCTCCTCTGCTAATTTTAGCCTAGATCTCTCTTAATAAATGGGATTGGATATCTCTTCATAGGTATAAATGTCTTTTTGTGTTTGTTCTTGAGCTTTTGTCCATTTTTCCATTTTGTTAGAAAGTAGCTGTTTGTTTCCAGGTGATATTTATATAATAGTGCGAGAAGTACTGCTAATTTATGTCTGTGATAATGTGCTATAAATATCTTATATTTATACAGTTTATTATGTGTGTATGTGTGTGTGCATAAATATGTGTATGTATATATATGTGTATATATACACACATGTATGTATACATACACACATATGAATGGATGTGTGTATGTATGGCAAAACTGACCAATCTTCATGAGTTTAAAAATATCAGAGTGTTAAAATCAGTATTGTTGTAGTCCCAGCTACTCGGGAGGCTGAGGCAGGAGAATGGCGTGAACCCGGGAGGCGGAGCTTGCAGTGAGCTGAGATCCGGCCACTCACTCCAGCCTGGGTGACAGAGAGAGACTCCGTCTCAAAAAAAAAAAAAAAAAAAAAAAAAAAAATCAGTATTGTATTAAGTCAGGGTTCTCCAGAAGGGCAGGAATAATAGGATATGTATATGAAAAAGGGGTTTATTAAGGAGTATTGACTCACATGATCACAAGGTGAAGTATCACAATAGGCCGTCTGCAAACTGAGGAACCAGGAAGCCAGTCCAAGTGCCAAAACCTCAAAAGTAGGGAAGCTGACAGTGGGGCCTTCAGTCTGTGGTCAAAGGCCCCAGAGCCCATGGCAAACCACTGGTGTAGGTCCAAGAGTCCAAAAGCTGAAGAACATGGAGTCGATGTTGAGGGCAGGAAGCGTGCAGCACAGGAGAAAGGTGGAGGCCGGAAAATTTCGCCAGTGTAGTCTTTCCCTGTCCCCGGTCTGCTTGTATCCTAGCCACACTGGCAGCTGACTAGATGGTGTCCAACCAGATCAAGAGTGGGTCTGTCTCTCCTAGTCCACTGACTCAAATGTTAATCTCCTTTGGGCAACACCCTCACAGACACATCCAGGAACAATACTTTGCGTCCTTCAATCCAATCGAGTTGGCACTCAATATTAACCATCACAAGTATAAGGTCTCATTAACCTGGAGCTTTTATGACAATTGCAGTTGAATTCAATGGAATCTAATACTCTTGCCAGCTGTGACTATTTACCTGCCAGGAAGATATTTTGCAAAATAGAAATGTAAAGCATAAATATTATATATGCTTAATAAAATAATATTTAAACTAGTTTAAAATAAAATTATTAAATAAATGAAAAAGCAACATAAAAATTTAACAGTAAGATAAAAACTTGAATTAAACATTTTCATCTTTCCAATGGTCAGTTTTCTAAAGTGTCAAAAGAAGACTGTCATAACTTTACAACATAACTTCATCAAAACTGAGCATCTTTACTTCTTTGTTTTTTCTATGTATTACGAATCCAACTAAGAGTTTACAGTAGACGTATGATCATTCCAAAATCAAATCCAAGATTCTTCTACTGCTGTCATTGTCACTTTAAAAGCATAATAGCAACAAGAGCATGCTACTTAGGCCCTTTATGTTTTAATAACCAGAGATGCCTTCAACGTTCCTGAAAAAAGAAAATTATTTCATGATGCCTGTGAACTGGAAAAAAACCAGGAGTATTCTTGCAATCTTTCTCTTCAGTGGCATCTCTAAAATACTCTTGGTTATTTTCCTCCTGACTCCTCCTCCCCTCTGTTTTCTAATAGCATAATTTTGTTTTGTCAAATTATTTTATTTGCCTCTTGAGCAGAACCCTTAATCAAATTCAAGATACCAATGGGCTACCATATATACAGTGCCCTCTAACAGTCAAACTAAAGCTTCCTTCAGGAGATAAAGAAAATGCAGTTGTTGTTTTTGCTTGTTTGCTTGCTTTTTTGTTTTTGTGTTTTTGCTTTTGTTTTTGTTTGTTTTGATTGGTTGTTTGTTTTTGAGATGGAGTCTCATTCTGCCGCCCAGGCTGGAGTGAGTGGCGCGATCTGGACTCACTGCAAGCTCCGCTTCCCAGGCTCAAGCCATTCTCCTGCCTCAGCCTCCCGAGTAGCTGAGACTACAGGCGCCGCCACGCCCGGCTAATTTTTTTCTATTTTTAGTAGAGACGAGGTTTCACCCTGTTAGCCAGGATGGTCTCGATTTCCTGACCTCGTGATCCGCCTGGCTCCGTCTCCCAAAGTGCTGGGATTACAGGCGTGAAGAAAATGCAGTTTTAAGGAACATAGGAGCAAGGCACATAACATACTCTTTAAAATTAACTTAAAATGTCGAGTTTTTCTTGTTCTAGTCATAACTATCACAGGTGATATTTGCATAAAACATGGGTCTTTTGTTTTAATCTTTCAAAAAACTTCAGTCTATACCCCTCCATATATACTCCAAACTAGCTCTGATCATTTAAGGTTATGTTACAAAAGAGAAATTAAGAGAAAATCATTAACAGACACAGATTTTTAAAAATTACATATAAGCTTACTGACACATAAAATATCATATTAACTAGCAATAAAGATAAAAGTAAGTAAATAACACAAAGGTAAAGATAAGTAGGTTGATTAATATAATAGAATTTTCTTCTTGCTAGAGGAATAGTTTCTTGTTTCAGTTATGGTTGTAGATATTTGTTGAGCTCTGTCATCCTTATGAAGAAACACCTTCTTTCTGCTTCATCAGTGCATGCTGTGATATGTAATTTACAGGTCAGAAAATATGCATTGTGCTATCTTTGGACAATCTGCAGCTGTTAACACTGGTTTTTACCACATACACGTGTATGCACACACTCATATACAGCTGGCTTTTGAAAGAATCACTTTATCATTTAACAAAGGAGGATACAGTATTACATGGAATTAAATTAAATAATATAATGGAGTCAGTTAAGGTCAGATATTTTAGTCTTGACTGTGCAGTTATATATAAATGTAGATTTAGTGAAACAGAGGGATATTTAGTCCCACTATCCTCATTAATGTCCCTAAAGATTTCATGCCTAAATTTGCAAGTGTTATATTTCAAATGAAGCCTGCTGTTATTTACTTTCCAACTTCTTTCTGGCACATTTATTCTTTATGTTCAGAATTGTAATAAAAAAGGCTGAATGGAATCTCCTTTGGATATACAGCAGGTGGTAGGATTAATATAGAACCATGTGGCAAATAAAGTGTTTTCCTATTTAGAAAGGAAATCCTTGCCTCTGATTTCAGAAGGAAAAAGTTTGGTTTCTTCTACTATTAAGTAGAAATTTATTTTCTAAAAATATTTTTTACATGTTTATGAATTGTTAGCAAAAAACATGAGATAACTCGATTTTATATATTTGAGTTTGTATGTAGTAAATAGTTGAAACTTTATTGACAACATTAAATTTGTTTTCCAGGCTCTATTGGGATAAGGAATAAAAAGAAATATAATCAAACCATCTCAAGAACAGCACTGTGAACCTGTGAACAATCTCCAAAGTTAAGCCATTCTAGCGAGGTTAACAAAAGACTATGGTTTTCCCCATGAGATATTGAATAGAGACACCGAGGGAAATGTTCCATTATGTATCAAGTGCTATGTATATATTCCTGCCTGAGGTGAATTAAAGAACACCAATTAAGTGTTCTTTACATGCAAGCTAACTTTTCTTTTAGTGGAAAATTGTAAAGGTTTTAGGAAATGTGTCTTCATATTTCAGCTTATATAAAAGGATGATGAGTTTCTAGAGCATTTGGCAAAATAACCCAAATTAAAGAAGATTTTTTTTTTTCAATTACCAAAAGAATGTTAAAAACAATTTAACAAAGCTCGTGACATAACACAAAGAAGTACGTGACACCAAGGAACAAAGAAGCCACACTTACAATCTGTAACAGGTAAAGAATTTTCACACAGCCCCTGGCTTCATCAAAAATGAGATTAGATTCTTATAACATGTAGCAACAACTTCACACAGAGACTGCTAAAGTTAAAAATAAAATAGCATACTAAAGTATGGGTAGGTGATTTTAATAACTTTTTTCTGGAGGAAGATGAGATTTCTTCATAGAGCATGTATTAAGATGTGAAAGAAGGACTCCCACAATTAATCAAGTTCTTTCTAGAGACCAGTAAGAATGAATGTCATGCTTAAATGAAGTATATAATGACTCTCTAATTCTAATTACCTGAATGGAAAAAAATACAGAAATGCTAATACAGTTACCATTTTAGGAATGATATAAAAAAGATGGTGAAATAGGAGATTCTTGTCTTCATCTTCCCACAGAAACACTGATTTAACAACCATCCATAAACAACATTATCTTCTGAATTAGTCCATTTTCATACTGCTGATAAAGACATACCTGAGAATGGGAAGAAAAAGAGGTTTATTGGACTTACTGCTCCACATGGCTAGGGAGGCCTCACAATCATGGTGGGAAGTGAAAAGCACTTCTTATATGGCAGTGGCAAGAGAAAATGAGGAAGAAGCAAAAGAGAAACCCCTGATAAACCCATCAGATCTCATGAAACTTATTCACTATCATGAGAACAGCACAGAAAAGACTGGGCCCCAGGATTAAATTACCTCACCCTGGGTCCATCCCACAACACAATTCTGGGATATACATTTCAAGTTGAGATTTGGGTGGGGACACAGCCAAACCATATCATTCCAACTCTGGCCCCTCCAAATCTCATGTCCTCACATTTCAAAACCAATCATGCCTTCCCAATAGTCCCTCAAAGTCTTAACTGATTTCAGTATTAACCCAAAAGTCACAGTCCAAAGTCTGATCTGAGACAAGGCAAGTCCATTCTGCCTGTGAGCCTTTAAAATCAAAAGCAAGCTAGTTACTTCCTAGATACAATGAGGGTGCAGGTATTGGGTAAATACAACCATCCCAAATGGGAGAAATTGGCCAGAACAAAGGGGTTACAAGGCCCACGCAAGTCCGAAATCCAGTGGGGGAATCAAATTTTAAAATTCCAAAATGATCTCCTTTGACTCCAGGTCTCACATCCAGGTCACACGGATGAAAGAAGTAGGTTCCCATGGTCTTGGGCAGCTCCACCCCTGTGGCTTTGTAGGGTACAGCCTTCCTCCCAGATGCTTTCATGGGCTAACATTGAGAGTCTGTGGCTTTTCCAGGTGCATGGTGCAAGTTTTTAATGGCTCTACCTTTCTGGGGTCTGGAGGACAGTGACCTTCTTCTTACAGCTCCACTAGGAAGTGCCTCAGTAGGGACTCTGTGTGGGGGCCCCAACCCCAGATTTCCTTTCTTCACTGCCTTAGCAGAGTTCACCATGAGGGCCCAGGCCCTGCAGCAAACTTTGCTGTTGAGTGGGTCTGGTGCATACATCTTCTGAAATCTAGGTGGATGTTCCCAAACCTCAATTATTGACTTCTGTGCACCCACAGTTTGAACAACACATGGAAACTGTCAAGTCTTGGGACTTCAAGACTCTGAAGCCACAGCCAGAGCAGTATGTTGGCCCCTTTCAGCCACAGCTGGAGCAACTGGGACACAGGGCACCAAGTACCTAGGCTGCACACAACACAGGGACCCTGAACCCAGCCCACAAAACCACTTTTTCCTCCTGGTCCTCTAGGCCTGTGATGGGAGGGGCTGCTGTGAAGGTCTCTGACATGGCTCAGAGACATTTTCCCCATGGCCTTGGGGATTAACATTAGGTTCCTTGCTACTAATGCACAGTTCTGCAGTAGGCTTAAATTTCTGCAGCAGGCTTGAATTTTTACCCAGAAAATGGGTTTTTCTTTTCTATTGCATTGTCAGGCTGCAAATTTTCCTAAGTTTTATGCTCTACTTCCCTTATAAAACTGAATGCCTTTAATGGCACCCAAGTCACCTCTTGAATGCTTTGCTACTTAGAAATTTCTTCTGCCAGATACCCTAAATCATCTCTCTCAAGTTCAGAGTTCCACAAATCCCTAGGATAGGGGCAAAATGCTGCTAGTCGCTTTGCTAAAACATAACAAGAGTCATCTTTGCTCCAGTTCCCAAAAAGTTCCTCATCTCCATCTGAGACCATCTCAGCCTGGATTTTATTGTCCATATCACTATAAGTATTTTGGTCAAAGCCATTCAACAAGTCTATAGGAAGTTCCAAACTTTTCAACATTTTCCTGTCTTCTTCTGAGCCCTTCAAACTGTTAGAATTGATGCCTGTTATGCAGTTCCAAAGTCACTTCCACATTTTCCTGTATCTTTGTAGCAGTTCCCCACTTTACTGGTACCAATTTATCATTTGGTCCTTTTTCACGGCGCTGATAAAGACATGCCTGAGACTGTAAAGAAACAGAAGTTTAATTGGACTTACAGTTCCACATGGCTGGGGAGGCCTCGCAATCATGGCAGGAGATGAAAGGCACTTTTTACATGGCAGCAGCAAGAGAAAATAAGGAAACAAAACCGGAAACCCATGATAAACCAATCAGTTTTCATGAGATTTATTCACTCTCACAAAAATAGCACAGGAAAGACTGGCCCCATGATTCAAGCACCTCCCTCTGGGTCCCTCCCACAACACATGGGAATTGTGGGAGATACAATTCAAGTTTAGATTTGGATGGAGACACAGCCAAACCATATCATCTTCCTAAAGCTCACAAACCAGCCCAAATAGCACAGTGCTGAGAGATTCCCTCGGCCCACAAGTTATCCTAAGAATAAAAACAATAATAAAGTTAGCATTCAACTTGGCTGTGGATTTTAGAACCAGGCCACTTTGCCCATGGGCTATGGCTCCAAAGTACAGTTAATAAACTCTGTCACCAGATCAGCTTAAGCATAGACACTAGCATTAGGTCATGTGACTGTAGACCTCAGAACCAAATCCACATGCAGATCCCAGCACCAGATCCACTCAACAGCAAACCCTAGCAGCAGACCCATTAGACTGCAGGTCCAGCAGCCAGGGTCACCCATCCACGAATGGGTGATCTAAACTCAGGCAATCCATGGACCCTAGCATGAGGCCTACACACACACAGTTATGGCACAAGGCCTGATTGTTCTCAATTTCTATCATCAGGCTCACATGTCCACTCAACCATAGACCCCAGATTACTTACCAGCCCTACCTAGAATTTCTGGACAGACTGACTAGTGAGGGGTTTTCCCTGCCAAATCTAATCTGTGAAGACTGAAAGAGGTGACTGTTCTTAAAATGTGTACATATGAATACAAGGATAGAAAGGTCATAAAAATCAAAAAAAAGACACTACCAAAGAATGATGTAAAGTACTGCTAACCAACCCTGAAAAACAAAGATCCATGAACTGTCTGGCAATGACTGCAAACTAATAATCTTAAAGAAGCCTAGTGAGCTACAGAAGAACACAGATAACTAAACAATGCCTGAAGGACAATACATAAACAAAATGGAAAATTCAATAATGAGGTCAAAATTATTAAAAACAGAACAGAAATTCTGGAGCTGAACAATACAGCAGATGAGGTGAAAAATCCAATAGAGAGCTCCTACGGCAGACTTAATTCTGAAGAAGGAAGAATCAATGAGCTTGAAGACAGGTCCTTTGAAATTATCTGGTCAAATAGCAGGAAAAAAATGTTTAAAAATGAAGTGGGCTATGAGACCTCTGGAATATCATTAAGTGAACCAAATAAACATTATGAGAGTCACAGTAATATTAAAAAAAAAAAAAAAAAGACAGAATGTTTACTTGGAGAAATGTTTGCTGAATACTTTCCAAATCTGGGGAGGAAAATAGACTTCGAAAATCATGAAGCCCCAAAGGACCCAAATAGGTTGAGCCTAAAAAGGTCTATACCAAGACACATTATAATTAAATTGTCAAATGTCAAATACAAAGAGGGAATTTCAAAAGCAGCAAGTGAAAAGTGGCTCTTTCATTCTAGGGAACAGCTGTACTACTGTCAGCTGATTTCTCAACATAAATCTTGCAGGCCAGGAGAGCATGGGATGACGGATGCAAAATATTGAAAGAAAAAAAAAACCTGCCAAATAAGGATACTATATTTTAAAAAACTGTTCTTTAAAAATAAAGGAGATAAAAATTTCCCCGAAACAAGCAAAAACTAGACCTACCTTACAAGAGTGCTAAAGAGAATTCTTCATGTTGAAAGAAAAGAATGTTAAACAGTAACACAAAAGCATATAAAAGTATAAATCTCAGTGGCAAAAGTAATATATAAATAATTACAGAATAATGTAGTACCGTAGTGGTGCTGTGTAAGTCACCTTTAAATTTAGTGTAAAATTTAAAAGACAAAAACACAAGGGATAGTCATAACTTTCATAAATTAGTTAATGGATACAATACAAAAAGAAGTAAATCTGACATCAGAAACACAAAGTGTGGGGGGAGAGGAAAAATACAGACTTTTGTATGCAATTGAAGTTAACAGGTTATCTGTTATCATATCTAAATAGACCTTTAGAGCTATAAGAAATTTTATGTAAGTCTCATAGTAACTACAATGAAAAAAACTAAAAGTGGATACCAAAAAAAGAGAAAAAGAATCAAAATACATTACCACAAAAATTGTCAAATCAAAAAGGGGGTTAGCAAGAGAGCAAAACAGGAACTAAAAAACTATAAACAGAATATAACTTACAAACGACAATTATAAGTCCTTACCTATCACTAATTAAATGCTAATGAATTAAACTTACCAATCAAATCTATAGAGTGTCCAAATAGATTTTTTAAAATATCAAATAATTTTTCTTTGCCTGCAACATATTCCCTTGGATTTAAAGACATATATAGATTAAAAGAGATGAGATACAAAAATATATTCCAAGAGAATGGTCACCAAAAAAGACAGAAGTGACCATATTTATATCAGATAAAATATACCTCACATCAAAAACTGTCTCCAGAGACACAGATTATTATACAATGATTTAAAAAATCAATTTGTAAGGAAGCTATAATATACAATATGATATATATTTATTTATAATTATTGATTTACATAGATTACTTTACATATATGTATGTATATACATATGTATGATTGAAGCCCCAAAGGACCCTAATAGGTTGAGTCTGAAAAGATCTATACCAACCCACATTATAATTAAATTGTCAAATGTACATACATATCAGTATGTACATACATACATACAATTACATGTAACTATTGCTTTACATTATTTATAATTATTGATTTACATAAGAAAATTCTTGCTTTACATAATGTTGGATATATATATATCCAACATTAGTGTTGGATATATATGTAGTGTTGGATATATATGTATATATCCAACATTAGTGTATTTTAATATGTAAAGCAAGATCGGAGAAGGGAAGCAGATAGCAATATGGTGATAGTAGGAGACTTCAACACTACATTTACAACAATGGACACATATTCCGACAGAAAATCAGCAGGGAAATAGTGAACTAGAAAAATATTCTAAATAAAATGGGCCTAAGAAACGTATATAGAACATTCTACACAACAGTAACAGAATACATATTGTTCTTAATTGCACATAGAACATTCCAACTAACAGATCATATGATAAGTTGCACAAAAAGCTTGATAAATAAAAGAATAATTACAACAATGTGAAGTTTCTTTTCCAACCACAATGGAATGAAATTAGAAATCAATAACAAAAGAAAAATTAAAATATTATAAACATGGAGATCAAACAAGACACCTTTCAGCAATCAATAGGTCAAAGAAAGAATCAATAGAAAAATTAGAAAATAACTTGAAAAGTGTGAAAAGAAATATACAAAAATTGATAGAAATTAACAAATAAAGTACTAAGAGGAATATTTTTACTGATAAATGCCTACATTAAAAAAGAAATTACATAAATAAAAAAACCCAATATTGCACTTCCAGAAATTAGAAAAGGAAGCACAATCTGATCCCAAAACTAGAAGAAAGAAAGGAAATAAAGATTAGAGTAGCAATAATTGAAATAAATACATCTAAAAATAGTGAAAAAGTCAATGAAATTAAGAATTTGTTTCTAAGATCAACAAAATTGGCAAACACTTAGCTAAACTAAAAAAACACAGAATATAAAAATAAATAAAATAATAAATGGAAGATATATATTACAAACAGATCATAAACAACAGATGATAAAAAATATGACACATAGATCATAAGCACACAAACAGATCATAAGGAATATTATCAAAAACTACACACCAAAATATTGAACAACCAGGAAAAAGTGAATAAATTTCTAGAAATATACATCATACCAAGATTCAGTTGGGAAGCCTGAACAGACCAATACAGAATGAGGAAATTTAATCAGAGATTAAAAAGTTCTAAACAAAGAAGTATCCAGGGCCAGATGATTTCTTGGATGAATTCTCTCAAACATTTAGAGAAGAATTAATACCAGTCCTTCTTAAACTTTTCCCGAAATAGAAGAGAGATTCTTTCTAACCTGCTTTAATGAGGCTAGCATCCCCCTGATATAAAGCCAGACAAAGATATCGCAAGAAAATGAATCTATAGGGCCTGGCACAGTGGCTCACACCTGTAATTCCAGTACTTTGGGAGGCCAAGGCAGGCAGGTCATCTGAGGTCGGGAGTTTGAGACCAGCCTGGCCAAGATGGGGAGACCCCGTCTCTACTAAAAATACAAAATTAGCCAAGTGTGGTGGCGCATACCTGTAATCCCAGCTACTCGGGGGCTGAGAAAGGAGAATCACCTGAATCTGAGAGGTGGAGGTTGTGGTGAGCTGAGATCGTGCTCCAGCCTGGGCAACAAGAGTGAAACTCCACCTCAAAAAAAAAAAAAAAAAAAAAAAAAAGAGGATAAGGAAGGAGGGAAGGAGAAGGAGAAGGAGGAGAAGGAAAAAAAGAATCTATAGTCAAATATCCTTGAAGAACATTGATGCCAAAATCTTCAACAAAGTACCTGCAACCAAATTCAACAATATATTAATGCAATCACACACCATGATAAAGTGGGATGCAAGGATGATTCAACATATGCAAATCAATCAATGAGATACACCGCATGAGCAGAATAAAAGATGAAAATCACATGATCATTTAAATAGATGCAGAAAAACCATTTGACAAAATTCTACATCCTTTCATTATAAAAACTCTCAACAAAATAGGTATAACTTACTTGTAATGCTTCTGCTAACATAATATTCAATGGTAAAAAGAAAAAAAAGAAAAAAAAAGCTGAAAGTGTTTTCTATAAGATCTGGAGCAAGACAAAGATGTCCACTCGCTATTTCTATTTGCCATGGTATTAGAAATTCTATCCAGAGAATGAAGCAAGAGAAAGAAATAAATGTCATTCAAATAGAAAAGGAAGAAGGAAAATTATCTATGTTTTCAGACTGCATGGTACTATAGATCATGTAGAAAACTCCAAAGGCTTCAAAAAAGAACTGTTATAACTGGTAAATGAATGCAGACTCGCTGCAGAATGCAAACTCAGTATACAAAAAGGCAATTGCATTTCTATACACTAGGAATTAATTACCTAAAACTGAAATTAAGGAAACATTTACAGTACCACGAAAAGGATTAAAAAAACTTAGAAATAAACTAAACTGAGGAGGTGAAAAATCTGTATACTGAAAACTATTAGACATTGACAAATTAGAGTAGACAGAAATAGATGGAAAAACATGTTGTCTTCATGGATTGGAAGAATTAATATTGATTTTTTTTGTCATTTTGATAATAGCCATTCTCACATGTGTGAGACAATAACTCATTGTGATTTTGGTTTGCATTTCATTGATTGTTAGTGATGTTGATCACCTTTTCATATACCTGCTGGCCATTTATATGTCTTCTTTAAACAGAGGTCTAATCAGTTTCTTTGACCATATTTAAATTGGATTACTTTTTTGTTATTGAGTTATAGACTATTTTGAATATTAACTCCTTATCAGATATTTGGTTTCCAAATATTTTATCTGTGCATCATTGGTTGGAATGTAAACTGGTACAGCCATTATAGAAAACAGTATGGGGATTCCTCAAAAAAATTAAAAAATGTCACTACTAAATGAAACAGCAATGTCAATACTTGGTACATATGCAGAGGAAATGAAATCGCTATCTCAGAGAGATATATGCACTCCCACATTTAGTGCAACATTATTCAGAATAACTAAAATACACAAATAAATCAAATGTTTGTCAAAGAATGGATAAAGAAAAAAAGGAAATCCTGACATTTGCAACAACGTGGATAAACCTGCTTGGACATCATACTAAATGAAATAAGCCAGACACAGTAAGGCAAATAATGTATTATTTGACTTATATGTGGAATATAAAATAGTCCAATTCACAGGCACTGAGAATGGAATGGTGGTTGTCTGGCTTGGGGGAGGGAGAAATGTCAAAATGTGGAAATGTTGGCCCAGGAATACACAATTTCAGTTATATAAGATGAATAATGCCTGGAGAATTAATGTACAACAATGTGAATATGGTTAAAAATTTGTATTGTACATTTTTAAACTTTGTTAAGAAAAGAAATCTTATATTACATATTGTTATCACCAAAAATAAAGAGAGTAGGAGAAATTTTTTGGAGATACAAAATGTTCTGGCATAAATTTTGGTGATAGTTTCATGGATATATTCTTATTTCCCAACTCATCAAGTTGTATTCATTAAATATGTACATATTGTTACAACAGAAACTTAAGCTTGTTTTTTAAAGATAGAGGGGAATATGAGAAATTCATATTGTTTGATATTGATATGACATACAATACAATGAAACAAATAGATAAACGTCACCTACAGACTCTAAATGCTACAACATTTATTAGGTGTGTAAAACAGAGTGTTTGCATTTGCGAAAACTCTTGAGAAAATATTACAAGAAAACAGAGACAACCAAGGTTTGGAATTTGAAGCTGAAGTCTAATAGACCAGTCAAAAAGCAGGGTGAGATATTGGGTCAACAATTAGTCAGGAGGCTATAACTTACAAGATAAATGACCAACAAGAAAATTCTAATGGGAGTGTGGCCACTAAGTTAATGATTAGTCTGTGTTGGAATAAAGTGAAGGAAACAAAATACTTCTGGGATTTGAGACCTCAGAATTGCTGTTCATTTTTTGAGAAATAAAAATCTAAACACGATTATACAAATGCATAAACTTTACAAAATTTTGTGGAAAAAATTGGACATCCTAACAAGCATGAATTTCAAAACTTAAGTCAATTATCCCTTATAATTCATCTACTATTTTACTCACACATTGAAACAGTTTTTAGATCTTGTGTTCTTATCATAAAAACAATAATTATAACAATAATAATAAAGAGGGCAGAAGGAAACTTAAGAAAGTGATGGACTTGCTTATGGCATTGATTATGGTGGTGGTTTGTTGGGTGTATAATTATCTCCACACTCATGAAGTTGTATAAATTAAATATGTACAGCTCTTACACATATCAATAAAGTGGCTTAAAATTAAGATTTCAAACAGCAACACATGTCTCACAAATTATTTGATTCGATAGTTGTGTATTTATTTTCTAATATGTTCAAAACACTGTGCTAGGCACAGCAATTGGTAAGATGTCATGATCTCCACTCTCACAAGGCTTACAACCTACTAGGAGAAACAGACTTGAATCAATTGTAAAATGAAACATACAAATAAATTTTAAAGTTATAAAAAGATGAAGATGGTGCTAAAATTGTAAAAATATTATAAGGACTCATAAAAGACTTTTCTGATAAGTTGACCATAAGACTGAAATCTTCCCATTCCTCTCCTTCCCTTTCCTCTCCTTTCTCTCATTCCCATTTGTGAAAATTGAACTTGCTAACTTTTTAACTGAGAAAATAATTAATCAGAAGATAACTTCTACAAGCTATTTTCATGTGAGCATATCTACCAAGATCTATATATATATCTCTTTGCCTTCCCCTTGCTAGAGATGAACAATGAGAGGACTTCAAAATGCTCATGGATAATGTGTATTATGAAAAAACAATGCAAGGATTCCAAATGTTTACACCAAGATAAACTCATACTAAGTTATTATAACATGTCTGAATAGGGTCTACGTTGAGGCATTAAGAAGGGTAAGATATCAGTTTGAATAGATCCCCTTCAGAACAATATGAATTCTGCTAAAATTGAAGCAAGAACAAACATCAAATTGATGATGAAGCTTGGGTGGAAAAGTGGTGAAATCAATGATGCTTTATAAAATGTTCAGGCGACAATACCTTAAATAAGTCATTAGTTTACAAATGAAAAGCTCATTTTAAGAAGGGACAAAGAATACTGAGGTTGGAGCCTGTGGCAGCAGACCATTCACATCAATTTGTGAGAAAAAAAATAATCTTGTTCATTTCCAAATTGAAAAGGACCAACTATTAGCAGCAGAAAAAATAGACAACATCATGGACATCTCAATTCAGTTCACATAATTCTGACTGAAAAATTAAAGCCGAGCGAATTTTTCACTCAACAGGTACCAAAACACTTATGCCACTTGAGCTGCAGACACAATAGGAACTATCAAGGGAAAATTTTAAAAATTCAATCAAGATGCTGAAGCATTTCTCTAACAAATTGTAACAAGAGATGAAACATGGCTTTACCAGTACGATCCTGAAGAGAAAGCACAATCAAAGCAGTGGCTACCAGGAGGTGGACGCATTTCAGTCAAAGCAAAAGCAGATCTGCCAAAGGCATAAGTCATGGCAAAATATTTTTTAGGATACTCAAGGCATTTTGATTGTTGACTTTCTGGATGGCCATGAGAATGATAACATCTTCTTTATTAGAGAGTGTTTTGAGTAAGTTGGCCAAAGCTTTATCAGAAAAATGTCCTAGAAACCTTCACTAGAGACTCCTTCTCCATAATGACAATGTTCCTGCTCATTTCTCTCATCAAACAAGCACAATTTTGTGAGAATTTGACTGGAAATCAACATGCATCTATCTATCTTATAGTCGTGATTTAGTTTCTTTTAACTTCTTTTTGTTTCCTAATCTTAAAAAAAAAGCGTATCTTTTTTAAATGTTAATAATGTAAAAAAGACTGCATTGACGTGGTTAAGTTCTCAGGACCCTTAGTTCTTTAGGGATGGACTAAATGGCTGCAGAAGCAGTGATGTTTTAAGAAACAAAACTAACAAGGAATTCTAATATATCCTTTCTTACTATGTCACCTGACATGAATCATATGATTTTGATATGAACAATATTCATATCACTGCTTACAAAAGTGTGCTGACCTTGATGGAGGTTATGTTGTGAAGTAAAATTTATTACTTTTATTTCTATCTTGTAATCCCATTTTTTATGTAATTTTGAAGTCTTATCATATTTATTCTCCTTTCAAAGGCCAAATCTACCACTTTGTGTAGTATATTATATTTATTCCTGACCAGCCAAAACCATCACATAAGCATATTTCTTCCCTGTAAATCTCCAAAATTTTACTTTCCTCCAGGATTACACCCATCATAATAATCTCATGCTTTTTATTTTGTTTTGTTAATTTGTTTTTATTAAAATGGAGGAAACACTACACAAAACAACTCAACTCTTTTTAATTACTTCTTACTCTACAACATATTTTACTAATCCTGTCTTCAGTTCACTGAAGAATAAGGAAGGACTAAATGGAGAGGAAATGTGGATGTCCCATCTTTCCCATTCTTCCTATCTCATGATTATCAGCATATATAGTTGGCTAATAGAGGAAAGTGACATGAGTAAGAAGGGATATAATAGAATTCCTTGTTTGTTTTGTTTTTTAGAACACCACTGCTTCTGCATTCAAAGCAAGTTCTTATTGGAAAGGAAAGCATAACCTCACAGGGTTTTCAGTGTCCTCATTTACTAAATTATTGACGTGTCAATATGGAATATAAGCACACATTCCAGTGGACCCATTATTTTTTGGAATTCAGCAAGACTCAAAGAAAGTACAAGGGTAGTGTGATATGGAATCCAGTGTCTCTGAGTATCATTGAACTCCCACACATAGTGCAACTATGAGAATTACGTGCTTATGGCTAATCTTGACAACTTTCTGTGAATGAAGCAGAAAGGAATGAAGGTAGGCAGGCATATTGTGCTTATCTCCTCTGATCATGAACATGATCCATTGTTCTATCAAATAGATGGAAGATACAAGTCAGAAGTTAAAATTATCATAAATTTAAAGATGGAAAAACAAAGCACTAAATCAAGTATAGGATCCTTATTAATGTGGAGCCATATGCAACTGCATATATTAAACACCCATGACATTAATTTAGCTGACCACTACATCCAGTCCATCAACAAACTTTGATGGTTCTACCTTCAAAATATATGAAGAACATGGCTCCCTCTTATAACCTTTATTGGGACCACCACAGTCAAAGCCATCATTATCTCTTGCCTGGATTATCCCTCTGTCTAGTTAATTGGGCTCCATAATTACAGTTATGGCCCCTCACATCTTTTCTTCAATTATTTGATCAAAACAACAGGGGAAATGACCTTTTTAAAATTAAAAACAGATCATATCAGCTTTTCACTCTAAACTTTTGAATGATTTGTCATCTCACTCAGAGAAAGAGCTAAGCTTTACAATACACTGTATGGCCCTTTATGAACTGCCACCTCCCTCACTCCCCACAATTTTCTCTGTGACCCCATCTGTTCTGCTTTTGAATTACACTTGTCTCCCATTGCCTTCTTTCCTGCTCCTTGAGCATGCTAAACATGCTTGTGAGCTTTTGTCCCTACCGATCACAGATACTCATTCCTCAAAATACTTTCATGACTTAACTGTTCACCTTCTTTAAATCTGTTCTCCAAAGTCACTTTCTCAGTTAAGTCTTTTCTATCTGTTCTATTTAAAATTATAACAACTTCAACTTTCAAACTTTACCTTCTAAATGTGTCTCCAAAATATTTACCACCTTCCAGCATGTAAAAATTTACGTATTTTATTACAAAAACAATATAAACCCCATGTGGACAGCAATTTTATTCTGTTTGGGAAACTGTTATATCGTTGGCACCAAGAATATTGGCTTTTATATTAATATTTACTGAATATTTACTGAGCTCTATTCATGGATAGATTTCTGATTGCTTTGAGGAAACTTAATTATAATCTGTGTACACGTAATAGAACATGAGTTTACCCACTAGACTTTGTAACATGCCTGCTTGAATAGGGGAACTTAAAACTTAGAGTATGCTTAGAAAGCACATAAAATTTGTGTAAGCCAATAACTACTCTAAGCTTTGTAGATAACAGAATTATTTTTGATTGGACCCACTCATATACCCTCTAAACAAAGTTTATTGAAAGTCACAAACAAAATCAATTTTTCAGGAAAGAGTTTCTACTCTCAACCTATGTAAAATACATCATAATAATATATTCCATCTGGTACATATATTTATATTTATTTATCTATAAACATATACCATACAGCTTGTCACCATCTAGTTTATGTGAAATTTTAAACTCCTACAAAATAATAAAGAAAGAAGCTTAGTGGACATTATACCTAAAATTAATTCCAGGTTATCATAGCTGTCTATTAAAATTACGTTTTTGACATGAAAAATATTCATAAGCAGGTTTCAAAATTTTATGTGCAACATACCACTTTTTGTAAATGTATGTAGATTTTCTCTATGCATACATCTTTATTGAATATTAGTCAAACAATGAACAAACACTATTTATAAATGACATATCTTTTAATTTCCCCACATCACATAAGAAAGTATATAAATGTAATGAGACAGGAGACCTGAATGTTTACAAGCAACATTTGCAAAACTACTGGTTGGGAAGGATTCTCTATTACACTACAAAATATTTTTAATTTGAACGTTTACTTTTATTTAACTCATATTTCATGTTCACAGGAACATATGCGGCTTTTTATATAGGTATATTGTGTGTCATGGGGTTTGGATGTCCAGATTATTTCATCACCCAACTCACAAGCCCGGTACCCAGTGCTCTTTCCTCCCACCTTCCACTCTCAAATAGACCCCAAGGTCTGTCATTCCCTGCTTTGTGTCCATGTGTTCTGAATGTGTAGCTACCGCTTATAAGTGAGAACATGCTGGCTTTGGTTTTCTGTTCCCGTGCTAGTTCACTTAGGATAATGACCTCCAGCTGTATTCACGTTGCTGCAGAGAACATGATCTTATTCTTTCTAAGGCTGCATAGTAGTCCATGGTACATATCTACTACATTTTCTTTATCCAGTCTACAGTTGATGGGGATGTTGATTGAGTTCATATCTTTGCTGTGGTGAATATTTCTGCGATGAACATACATGTGCATGTGTCCTTGGGGCAGAATGATTTATTTTCCTTTGAGTATATACCCAGTAATGGAATTTCTGGGTCAAATGGCAATTCTGTTTTAAGTTCTTTGAAAAGTCCCCACACTGCTTTCACATTGATTGAGTTAGTTTATATTCCCACCAACAATGTATAAACTTTCTCCACAACCTTGCCAGGATTTTTTTTTTTTTCTTTTTTTTTTTGGCTTTTTGATAGAAGCGATTCTGCCTGGTGTGAAATAGTATCTCACTGTGGTTTTGATTTGCATTTCTCTAATGACCTGTGATATAAAACATTTTCTCGTATGCTTGTTGGCTGCTTGTAGATCTTTTGAAAAGTTGTCTGTTCATGTCCTTTGCCTACGTTTTAATGGGGTTGTCTTCTGCTTCTTAATTGGTTCCTTATAGATTCTGGATATTATAATTTTGTCAAATGCTTAGTTTGCTAATACTTTCTCCCATTCTGTAAGTCCTCTGTTTACTCTGTTGATACTTTCTTTTACTGTACAGAAACTCTTTAGTTTAATAAGATCCCATATGTCAATATTTGCTTTTGTAGCAATTGCTTTTAGCAACTTCTTCATGAAATCTTTGCCAGGGACTTTGGCCAGAATGCTGTTTCGTAATTTGTATTCCAGAATTTTTATAGTTTTGGGTTTTACATTTAAGTGTTTAGTCCATCTTGGGTCATTTTTTGTATGTGGTGTAAGGAAGACAGCCAGTTTCAGTCTTCTGCATGTGGCTAGCCACTTTTCCCAGCAGCATTTATTGACTAGGACATCTTTTCCTCTTTGCTTGTTTTTGTTGACTTTGACAAAGATCAAATGGTCAAGGGTGTATGGTATTATTATCTGGGTTCTCTATTCTGTCCCATTGGTCTATGTCTCTCTTTATGTACCAGTACCATGTTGTTTTGGTTACTGTAAACTTGTAGTATAGTTTTAAGTTGGGGAATGCTCCAACTCTGTTCTTTTTGCTAAGTATGGTAAAAAAAAGTATTTTTTTTTTGTTTCCATATGAATTTAGAATGTTTTCCTATGAATTTTAGAAGGTTTTATTTTCTAATTCTGTGACAAAATGTGGCATTGGTAGTTTAATAGGGATAACAATGAATCTATAAATTGCTTTGGGCTGTATAGCCATTTTTTTAAACTTTTATTTTAGATTCAGAGATATATGTTTAGGTTTGTTACATAGGTAAACTCATGTCATGGGGTTTGTTGTACAGATTATTTCATCACCCAGGAATTAAGCCCAGTACCCAACAGTTAACTTTTTGCTCCTCTCCCTCCTCCCACCTCCACCCTCAAGAAGACCCCAATGTCTGTTGTTTCCTTCTTTGCGTTCATAAGTTCTCATAATTTACCTCCCACTTACAAGTGAGAACATGTCATGTTTGGTTTTCTATTCCAACATTAGTTTGCTGAGGATAATAGCCTGCAACTCCATCCATGTTCTCACGAAACACATGATCTCATTCATTTTGTATGACTGCATAGTATCCCATTGTGTATACAGACCATATTTTCCTTACGTAATCTGTCATTGATGGGCATTTAGGTTGATTCCATGTCTTTTCTGCTATGAATAGTGCTTCAATGAACATTCGCCTGCAAGCGTCTTTATGGTAGAAAGATGAATGTTCCTCTGGATATATACCCAGTAATGGATTGCTGAGTTGAATGGTAGTTCCGCTTTTAGCTCTTTGAGGAATTGCCATACTGCTTTCCAGAATGGTTAAACTAATTTACACTCCCGCCATCAGTGTATAAGTGTTCCCTTATGTCAGTAACCTCACCATCATCTGGTTTTTTTTTTTTTTTTTTTGAGTTTTTAGTAATAGCCATTCTGACTGGTGTGAGATGGTATCTCATTGTAGTTTTGATTTGTATTTCTCCAATGACGAGTGATAGTGAGCCTATTTTTCATATGCTTCTTGACCACATGTATGTCTTTTTCGAAAAGTATTCATGTCCTTTGCCCACTTTTTAATGGGTTATTTTTCTCTTGTACATTTATTTAAGTTCCTTATAGATGCTGGATATTAGACCTTTGTCAGATGCATAGTTTGCAAAAATTGTCTTCCATTCTGTAAGCTGTCTGTTCACTCTGCTGATAGCTTTTTTTTTTTTTTTTTTTGCTGTGCAGAAGCTCTTAAGTTTAATTAGATCTCACTTGTCAGTTTTTACTTTCATTGTGATTGCTTTAAGTGTCTTTGTCATGAAACTTTTGCCGATTCCCATGTTTCAGATGGTACTGACTAGGTTTTCTTCCAGAGATTTTATAGTTTTGAATTTTACATTTATGTCTTTAATCCTTCTTGCATTGATTTTTGTATATGGTGCAAGAAAAGGTCCACTTTGGTCTTCTGCGTATGGCTAGTCAGTTATCCCAACACCATTTATTGAATAGGATGTCTTTTACCCATTGCTTCTTTTTGTAAGCGTTGTAGAAGATCAGGTGGTTGTAGGTTTGTGATCTTATTTCTGAGCTCTCTATTTTGTTCCATTGTTCTATTTCTATGTGCCTGTTTTTGTACCAGTACCATGCTGTTTTGGTTACTGTAGCCCTGCAGTATAGTTTGAAGTTGGGTAATGTGATTCCTCCAGCTTTGTTTGTGCTTACAATTGCAAATTCAGGCTCTTTTTATGTTCCATAGGAATTTTTCTTTCTTTCTTTTTCTTTTTTTTTTTTTTAGTTCTGTGAAGTATATCTTTGGTAGTTTGATAGGAATAGAATTGAATCTATAAAATTACTTTGAGCAGTATGGCCATTTTAATGATATTGACTCTTCTTATGCATGAGCATGAGATATTTTTTCCATCCATTTGTGTCTTCTCTGATTTCTTTAAACAGTGTTTTGTAATTTTCATTGTAGTGATCTTTCACCTCTCTGGTTAACTGTATTCCTAGGCATTTTATGCTTTTTGTGACAATTGTAAATGAGATTGTCTTTCTGGTTTGGCTCTCAGGTTGACTATTGTTGATGTAAAGGAATGCTGGTGATATTTGTACATATGTCTACTGTGACCAGCCTGTGAACAGTAACAATAAAAATAGCCCACCTAGTGCCCAGAAATTATTTTCTAAATCCATTCTACACTATAAATCCCATAAGTATAAAAATGTCAAAAGACACTGAAACTAGCTTGAGGTAGTTCCCAGTGACACTTTTAATTACCAAATTAAAATCGGAAATTTTAATAATTAAAATACAAAATTATAGACATGGATTGAAATTCATTAAATGAAATAGAAATTCATGAATTCATAGCTATGTAATAAAATAAAACAATATAAATTTTAAAAAACTCTAAACCAGAATGCCAATAAATACATATAGAAGAAAGAGTGAAATTTTTAAATTGCCATTTGTTAACTATCAAAGTAATAAGAATTCAAGAGACTTCAATAGATAACAAAACACATGGTAAGTGTTCCATGAGGAACAAGATATTTACAATGTATCTCACCATGAAACACTTATTAAATGGGAAGAGCAGTGATTTTTAATGAAGAAATCTGGCAGATATTGCTTTATATAAAGTGATAAAATGTAGCTTTACCAGTGATGGGATAAATCGAGTGGGACACATAAAGAATACAGGACTACTTGTATGATATTTTTACAAAAAATTCATAAATTTAGTTTATGCATGAAAAAATATATATGATCTCTTAAATTGATAGACATTTTATAAAGTAACAGACTTGTAATCTTCAAACGTGTCAAGATTACAAGTTACAGAATAACATTAAAACTCTGGCCCACTGAAATAAATGAAACGGACATGACAAATAGACATTTTTGGGATGTAGGAAGACAATTTTCCATGAGTCTTTTACATTTTTGCACATCCTATTCACAGAGGTACTGACAGAATTTGTTCTGCCCTATGTTTTCAAGGATGGTTGTATAACAAAAGGCTTGGTAGATATGATTTTATTTATTTATTTATTTTTCTTTGAGATGGAGTTTCACTATTGTTGCCCAGTGGCGGGATCTCAGCTCACTGCAACCTCCGCCTTCAGGTTTCAAGCAATTCTCCTGCCTCAGCCTCCCAAGTAGCTAGGACTACAGGTGTATTTTAGTGGAGACATAGTTTCACCATGTTGACCAGGTTGGTCTGGCAATCCTGACCTTGGAATTCGCACTCCTCAGCCTCCCATTGTGCTGGGATTACAGGCGTGAGACACTGTGCCTGTTCCTGATGGTCTTTTTCTTTAAAGCAGATACTAGATTTTTGTTTTTTTGCTATGTAGGTAACTTGTAAGATAGATAATGTCTCCATCCAGGTCAAAGGTTAGATAGGATAACTTAGCCCATCACATAAACATGGACGTTTCTTTTTTTGTTGTTGTTGTTGTTGTTGTTCATTTGTTTTGTTTTGTTAGACGGAGTCTCACTCTGTGGCCCAGGCTGGAGTGAGCGGGGCCATCTTGGCTCACTGCAAGCTCTGCCTCCCGGGTTCCCGCCATTCTCCTGCCTCAGCCTCCCGAGTAGCTGGGACCCCAGGCGCTGCCACCACACCCGGCTAGTTTTTTGTATTTTTAGTAGAGACGGGGTTTCACTATGTTGGTCAAGATGGTCTGGAACTCCTGACCTCGTGATTCTCCCGCCTTGGCCTCCTAAAGGGCTGGGATTACAGGCTTGAGCCACCACGCCCGGCCAGGTTCAGGAGTTTTAATCTGCAGTACAGATTGTACCTTATTTGTGTAGCATTCACCTAAACCACACCATGTCACCTCCATGGGAACTGAGGAGCAAAGAATTTGAAACAAACGTGTGATATGTTAACTTGTTAGCTTACAAATCAGTTAAAACCTGAGAAAGCCTTGACAGAAGTAACTGGCAATAACTGAGTATGTCTGAGGAGTAGATGGTAATAATGTGTCTACATTAGTTTCCTTATTTTGATAGTTACTGTGATTGTGTTATAGAAAGTCCTTTTGTATAGGAACTATAAAATAAATCATATGGTGATGATAGGCACCAAATTAATCATCTCCAAATGTCAGGAAAAAAAATGTTAATGGTATTTGTTATTTTCCCATGTTAGAAATTATTTCAAAATTAAAAATATATATTGAAAATGAAAATAGGCCAGGCACGGTGGCTCATGCCTGTATTCCCAGCACTTTGGGAGGCCCAGGTGGTTGGATCACGAGGTCAGGAGATCGAGACCATCCAGGCTAACACAGTGAAACCCGGTCTCTACTGAAAATACAAAAAAATTAGCTGGGCGTGGTGGCGGCGCCTATAGTCCCAGCTACTCGGGAGGCTGAGGCAGGAGAATGGCGGGAACCCGGGAGGCGGAGCTTGCAGTGAGCCGAGATGGCGCCATTGCACTCCAGCCTGGGCGACAGAGCGAGACTCCGTCTCAAAACACAAGCAAACAAACAAACCACAAAAAAAGAACATGAAAATAACAAATAAATAAAATAGATGCAAAAAAGACACAAATATTAAGAGAGTCAAATGAGATCCAATATAGTTTTATTTCAATAAAGAAAAAGCAATAGCAAGAGTGCAGACCTACTCAAAAGCTACACATAAATCAACTTTCATGAAAGAGAAAAAAAATACACTATAAGCTTTAAAATACAGTTAAAAAGCACATTGTATACCTAAGAATATTGAAGAAAACTTACCAACACCAAGAAATGTCCTAGTAAATATATTAAATTTAAAAAAGAATAATTATTTGGGTATTTGGAAAAACAGACTTATAAGAGGAAAAAAATGTGACTATCATCACAAATTTTCTTCTATTTTCCTAATTTTTTATATTTTAACAAAAATGTTTGTCATGTCAGAATAAAATGGTAAAAGCATTCAAGATAGTCAAGAAAAGAAAATCTGAGGCAAGAAATAGAGAAATATTTTTAAGTATAAAAGTCACTGACAGACTGCTATCGACATAAATATAGAAGAATTCAGATATTAGAGCTTTTATCAAAACTTCCTGAAGAATATACTTAAGAACAAATTTCAAAAAGTCAAAATAACCAGAGAAACATTGACGTAAGAACAAGTAGTGGGCATTAAACATATATTTATCAGTAAATTTAGACTAAAGGGAAGTTAAAAGTATGAAGTGTGTAGTAAGTGCATGTTCAGGCAATGAAGTATGGAAAACTGTTTTTTAAATTGTGGAGAGAATAGAACACATGCCAACAATATTATAACTATTTGAAGCATATTGCTCATCATAGCATTAGTATTGTTCAACTGAAATGTTGTGTGCTTAACGTGGATAAAACAAATAGGTAGTTACAGGATATTGAATTCTTCCTGTGTTTGTCAGAACCAGGCTTATTGCATAGAAAAAGAAGAAAATAAAGATCTTTCTCTCTCTCTCCCATTCTCTCTTTCTTTCTTTCTCTCACACACATCCTAATTCTGTCCTTAGCAAATAACTGAAATTTGGGAGGCCGAGTTGGGCGGATCACGAGGTCAGGAGTTCGAGACCAGACTGGCCAACATAGTGAATCTCTGTGTCTACTAAAAATACCACAATTAGCTAGGCATCATGGTGCGCACCTGTAATCCCAGCTTCTTGGGAGGTTGAGGCAGGAGAATCGCTTGAACCCAGGGGCGAAGGTTGCAGTGAGCAGAGATTGCACTACTGCACTTTAGTCTGGGCAACAGAGTGAGACTCTGTCTCAAAAAAAAAACAAAAAAAACTGAAATCAATGAGCAGCCCATTAGTAATGGGCATCCACACCATTCAGATTATGCCCTAGAAACACCACTGCCTACTACAGAGACTAGGACTTATTGGAAAAACAGCTGTTTGCAAGTTGTGGCAGGAAATACCCAAGATAGGCTAAAACTTCTTATTCTAGATATTTTTACCAAAACACTAGGATTATAGGATTATGCCTTCTAATAATTTGTTATGTTATACATATGCCTTATGTGAGTGTTTTGTTTTTTGTTACTCAGTCATCTATCACAGCATAAAGGTAAAAATGAATTATAACTGATTATAGAAAAATTGGGTCATAGGAAGAAATAAAAGATAAAATTAAATTATTTTATTAATTAGGTGTTAATTAAGAGCTATAAATAATGATAAATAAGGCTTTTTATAATATCAAAATTTTAGCATAATGATTGTATGACATTTTTTAACAGCAACTTGAGTTAACTTATATATGAACATAAACAGCAATTAAAATTACTGCAAGAATCATAAATTCAAAGCAGTGATTGGAAGTTATTAGATTGAAAGTAAGCAAGTAACATGATGACACAAAAATTCACTTACATAAAATCTAAGTAGATAAACTAGTTAATGATTTTTTAAAAAGTAAAAATACATTATAATTAATTTGTTAATCAAAATGAGTAATGCTAGTCATCAGTAAATGCCAGAAAAATATCATAATATTATATGGGAAATAAATGAATTGGAAAAAATAGTGCAATTTAGTAAGCACAGTAATAAACTATAATTCATTTAAAAAGTCTTAAAAATAGTCAATAATTAAGAATCATAGTTTAAAATGGTAGTTAATTATGGGAAAATTGATCAAAAAGCAAGTTGACAGTGTAGGTAAAACCATTGATACAAATGCAGAATTTTAAACTTTTCTGGAGCCACCATCATCCAAAGCTCTGTACTATACAATGGTGGCAATTAAATAAAGGTGTTTCTGACCTTTGTGTGGCCTCCTCACATACTTGCTGTTGAATAACTAATTAGTTTTGATTAAGTTTAGGAAACAGAGATGAGAGGGAAAATATTACCTGATTATGTATTTTTTTCTATGAATGCGGGTATGTTTGAAAGGAGAGGCTCTTTCTTTACTGATACTTTTAATTAAACATCTATAAACAAAACAATCTTTTAATGTATTTATTATTATTTCAATAGTTCTCAAGGAATTTGTGGTGTTTGGTAACATGGATAAATTATTTAAGTGTTATTTCTGAGATTTTGGTGCACCTGTCACCTAACATGTGTACACTACACCCTCTGTGCAGTCTTTTATTCTTCACCCACCTCCCACCCTTCCCCCAAAGTCTCCAGAGTCCATTATATATTTCCTATGCCTTTGCAATGTCATAACCTAGCTCCAAGTCACATGTAGAAGAGTGAAGCTGGATCCTCATCTCTCACCTCATGCAAAAATCAACTCAAGATGAATCAAAAACTTAAATCTAAAACCTGAAACCATACAAATTGCAGAAGATAATATCAGCAAAAACTAGACATTGGCTTAGACAAAGAGTTTATGATCAAGAACCCAAAAGCAAATGAAACAAAAACAAACATAAATGGATGGGACTTAATTAAACTAAAAAGCTTCTGCACAGCAAAAGAAACAGTCAACCTACAGAATGGAAGAAAATATTCACAAACCATGCACCTAACAAAGGACTAATATCCAGAATCTAAAAGGAACTGAAACAAATCAGCATAATAATAATAATAATAATGATCCCATCAAAGGAACTTAAACAAATCAGGAAGAAAAAACAACAACAACTAATAATCCTATCAAAAAGTGTGCAAAGGACATGAATGGACAATTCTCAAAAGAAGACATACATGTGGCCAACTAACACATGAAAAAATGCTCAGCATCTCTAATTATCAAGGAACTGAAAAATAAAACCACAAGGCAATGCCACCTTACTCCTGTAAGAATGGTCATGATTAAAAAATCAAAAAATAATAGATGCTAGCATAGATGTGGTGAAAAGGGAACACTTTTACACTGTTGGTGGGAATGTAAAGTAGTACGATCAGTATGAAAAACAGTATGGAGATTAAACTAAAAGAAGAACTACCATTTGATCCAGCAATCCCACTACTGGGTATCTACCTAGAGGAAAAGGCACTTACACGCATATGTTTATGGCAGCACAATTTGCAATGTGAAAATATGGAATGAGCATAAATGCCCACCAGCCAATGAGGAAATAAAGAAGATGTGGTGTATGCGTGTGTGTATATATTTACATTTACATTATATACATCATTTATATTCCATTATATATCATATACATATTATATATACATTATATATAATCATATACATTATATATTTCATTATATATATAAAATAGAATACTACTAGGCTATAAAAAGGAATGAAATAATGGCATTTGCAACAACCTGCATCAAGTTGGAGACCATTATTCTACATGAAGTAACTCAGGAATGGAAGACCAAACATTGTAAATAATCATTTAGACAATAGTCTTGATATACATTTTTCTACATATGTATGTAGACATATAATTGTGTAAAAGGAGAAATCAATATGATTTACCAAAAGAAAGTCACTAGCTAAAAAGAAGGAAAAAGTAATGATGAACAAACTCAATGTAAATAGACCATCAATATATGAAGTGTCCTAAGAGTATATCAACATCACACAAATATAAATCATGGACTGAAAGTATTATTTCTAATAAAGAAAAAGACTTAATAAAACTTTGTCAGGCTTAGTTCAATCAGTTAAAATATTAACATGTTAACAAGGGCACCCCCAAAATGCCAAATATCTGAATTAATTGAATCACATAAATGTATACTCAGAAGGACATTTCAATCATGTTGAACTTTTACCTTTAAATATAATGAAAGCAAAGAAGGCGAAAAAGGAATATAGTGTATAATATAGTCCTTCTTTGTTATAGTAATTTTATGATAATTAAATGAGAATCTGTATAATACAGTTAATTAATGATCTGTATGTCATCTCTGTTGTTTCTTTGTTCATCTGACGTTGACACTTGAATATATCAGTGGTGGTGTAGTTTGGATATTTATCCCCTCTGAATCTCCTGTTGAAATTTGATCCCCAGTGCTGGAGATGGGCCTGGTGAAAGGTGTAAGGGTCACGGGACAGATCACTCATGAATGGTTTGGTACCATTGTTGAGAGACTGAGTGAGTTCTCACTGTCAGTTCATATGAGAACTGGTTGTTAAAAAGAACCTCGCACTTCCCTCCCCTGTCTCTTGATTCTCACTTGTCACGTGATCTGCACATGCTGACTCCCCCTCCCCTTCAGCCATGAGTGGAAGTTTCCTGAGGCCCTCACCAGAAGCAGATATTGGTGCCATGCTTCTGGTACAGTCTGCAGAATTATGAGCCGAATAAACTTCTTTTCCTTATAAATTGCCCATCCTTAGGTATTCCTTAATAGCAACGTGAAAAAAACACAAGCAGTTTCACGAGCTAAAAGAAAATTAACCCACCTTTGCTCACTGAAGTCAAGAGACTGAAATAATTGCAGCAGGATCTGTTTCTGTAAAATACACCATAAGATGATTACATGTTATCTGAGTCCTTACTTAAAATCATTCTCATTAAAATTAAAAACTCTCTATGTAATATTAAAATCCTTCCATTTTTATAACTTAATTTTAGACCCATAAAATATTAAATTATACTTAAATATCCCATATTAAATACTTGGAATGACTTTAAGGGGGAATAATATTAAATTAATATTATTATACTATATCTTTAAACTTTAATACTACAATATTGATAACAGATAATATGGTGCTTTATGATTTACAATTCTTCTTATTTAATTACCTCAAAATTCTTGTAAAAAATAGGACTTATTTCTTCATTTCATATATAAAGAAACTGAACATTATTGGAACTGAAATAGTTTACCAAATGAGTACAGATTCATTTCCTCCATATTTTTGTTTCCTTCTAATTTCTTTTGTTCAATACACTTGAGAATACTTCCTATAAGATGCTTTCCATTTTGATAATACAAGTTTATGGCAAATTAAATTTATTATATACTAATATTTTTTTCTCATAACTTTTGGAATGAAATTATATTTTTAATTTATAAATAATTATATTATCAATTACTATTTTGTTCTTTCACTCAGCGAAAGGGACATTAAAGTCCAATCTGAATATGAATGGGAGCTTGTTGATCTTGATCCTCAATGTAAGAATTCTGTGGCTAAGGAGAATCGTGTCAGGGTGAATTAAATATTGGTTGCCGATGGTTAAGTGATATCACTCTTTCATTACTTCTATAATTGTCCATGATACATATTCTCTTCATCAGACATTAATAAATTGGTGAGTAAAGCATATTTCAAGCGGCTATTCTGCTTCCTCTTATTCCCTGGAGTTTGACTCCTTTATTACATAAAAAGGAGGACATAGTCCAAGAAGGGCATGTTCAAAGAGAGGCTATTGGGGAAACTCAAAGTCACAGTATTTATAACCATGTGGGTTTATTCTCTTATAATGTTTAAGATGAACAGAAATTAGAATTTTTTGAAAAATATTCATGGAATAAATTGCTACATCATCATAAAAATACCAGGAAAAAAAATCGTTTTTGAGTTAGGGATTAAAACATTAGAATTAATTAAAAATACAATGGGATTTCTCCGGGCGCGGGGGCTCCCGTCTGTAATCCCAGCACTTTGGGAGGCCGAGATGGGCGGATCACGAGGTCAGGAGATCGAGACCATCCTGGCTAACGCGGTGAAACCCCGTCTCTACTGAAAATACAAAAAACGAGCCGGGCGTGGTGGCGGCGCCTGTGGTCCCAGCTACTCAGGAGGCTGAGGCAGGAGAATGGCGGGAACCCGGGAGGCGGAGCTTGCAGTGAGCCAAGATGGCGCCACTCACTCCAGCCTGGGCGGCAGAGCGAGACTCCGTCTCAAAAAAAAAAAAAAAAAAAAAAAAAAAATTGGGATTTCAAATGTCTCAGAAAACAGAATTGCGTGGTTTCAGATTAGTATTTGAAAATTAAGGAGCTACATTTTGTTGTCATGACAAAATAGTTGTGATTATCTAAAGATGAAATGAGGAACCTTTCTAGGTTTGTTTTCTTATGTCAAAGTATAACGTTTGAATATGGTGATCTCTAACAATCTTCCAGTTTTACCATTTCAGTGTTATCTTTTAGATATTGACACCTTACTCACCTTACTGCATTTAGAAAAACTACCCCTGAATAGTTCTTAATGTTGTGTATAACATGAGTTGACCCATCCCCAGGTATCTGCTTACCACCTTCCATTATGTATAATTCTAACTCTTTACTTTCCTCTGTGATGAACTTTCTTAAAGACAAAATGAATTCCAACAACCTAACACTTTCCCTGATGCCTGCCCCAAAATCATTATCCATGTCTCTTTTAGGGTAACATATCTTTTTTTTTATGCTTTATTATGTTTCTTTAGGCATTAATTTATTTTCTTTCTAGACAATAGGTCTTGTTTATAAAACTTTGGTTTGGGTATGGGGGCTATCTTCTGCATTAAAATCCTTTGATGTAGTAAAATGCAAATTCCTGGAACTGATCCAGAACTACACTGGACAACTTGCAATTACCTTCTAAATCCATTTAGTGTATTGTAGACACTTAGTGTTATAGAGCCCCTGCTAGAAGTTCTTTTATTTACTCTTGTCTTTTCCACCTCCTCTCTTGTATCAATTATGACCAATACACAGCCTCGGCCTTACAAACTTTCTGATCTAGTCTTGAATATGTTTTCAGTTTATCAGTATCATCTGACAGATAGGGTAAATTGCTGTCAGCTTTGTTGTTACACATTTTGCTCCCTGGGGGCTGTTTCCTGAGTGCTTTCCACTGTCTCTTTTTGCCTTTATTAGAATATGTTTTTTCAAAATAGACCACCAAATGGAAACACAACCTTTATCTGTTTGATTAATGCTGTGGTCGAGAGTACCTTATTGCATGTTTTGTCCAACAAGCTGCACCATCTTAGATTTTTGAAGATAGCCTGAATCAAGCGCAAATGAGTCACCTCCTTTTGTTTATTCAAATTGGAACTCATTTTCACCCAATGCGTGGGTCAGCCCTGTGCCTATGACTCTTTCCTTGGAGGCCCTGTACTTATCAAAGGTGTGGAATTTTGTCTCTTCCTGTACACACTAAGACTCTATGAATAGAAAGTCTGTTGTTTTGTTTGTTTGTTTGTTGTGTGTGTGTATGTGAGGGAGAGGAGAGAGAATTTCTATTCTCACTGTATAGGGGCATTTGAGGCAACACTGCCCGTCCTCAAAACAGTTTGTTCTTTTTTTTTTTTTTTCCAACTCTCTCCCCATATGCCTAGATAGGGTGAAACAGATGCTCATTAATTCTTAAAATTGCTTCAAAAATATATAATATACACTCTCAGATTAGTGAGATTAAGACACATGGCAGTTATATGATTTGCAATGTTCCCAGAATCAATCAATAGATCAACAGCACTGTGTGCAAGGAAGACAGTCAAGCCTGAAGATTTTTACCCAAAGTCTGAATAGGAAACGCTCCTTCTCAAGTTGCCATTGATTTTCATAATCTAAGCAAACAAATGGTATTGTTGCACAATGTCACTAGCCCACATTCTATTCCTTGTTTTGCTTTTAACAGACTGTGAAAAGACCAACAGCTGTTGCTGAGCTAAGAAGAACTAAAAGATTCACAGTAGGTGGTACCACCTGTGCTTTTCTTGTTCCAACCTTTAAAATCTGTCACTTTATTTTGGAGCTGGGTGGAGAAAATAGCAGTGACTCAATGTCAGGGGGATGAGTAGTCAACTGTGGCTCAGTTCTGATGTGAAGGACTTCACAAATCACAGCAATGTGTGCTGATGAATCTCTTCTCTTGCTTTTGCTTTATTTGAATTATTTAGAAAAGAACATAAATAAAAAGTAAACTTGAAATCAACTGACTTAACTTTAAAAGTGAACGAAAAGATTTAAAACCCAGATTTAATGCAAGATTCTGTATATATGCAATTAATGGTTCCTCCCATATTGTGCTTAGTTGTGGTTTCTTTACCTTAAGGACTAGAAAAATACATTTGCCAAATGACTATCTACTTGATCCTGGTAGTTGAGGAATTTCAAATTTAAGCAACTACTTGATGAAACATGCCTTAAACTTCCAAGTAAAGTATTCAAGGCATTACAGAAAATAGAGAATTGTATCATCTGGGGACAAAAGTAGTTTTGAAATGTGATAGCTTGAGTTACTTACCATTTACATATAAAATTTCCCCTAAATGATCAGTTTTAAAATGTTATATTTAGGATGACTTAAACCATGTAACAAAAAGTAAATCTTTTAAAATAAGCAAATATACAGAGTGCCTCAATTAAATCAGGGACTCCCTACTTACTCATGAGGCAGTATTTCTGCACCTTGCCATTCTAAACTAATTAATATTATAGAAATCCAAGTGGAATTTCTTTGTCCAGTGAAGAAAGCTGCCAGGTGATAATCTCCTCTCATTGTTTTTATTGCTTTTCACACCTCCCATAGTTAATACAGAAATTTGCTCAAGACTAGACATGAAAGGGACCTTAGCCCCAAGGATCTAGAAAAACCCATAGTCTTCTATGATTTTCCTTTATTAATGAAGACTGTAAGTTTTTGAAAGCTCAAAATAGCAAGACAGAATAGGAACCTTGAGACAAAGGACTCAAGGCAGTATGACAGGAACTTTTGTATCTGTTGGAACCAAAACACAGAGAGGTGATCCATTCATTTCTGCACATTATGCTCATACCTTGCTCTAATATTGTCTATTTTTTATTTATTATTATTATACTTTAAGTTCTAGGGTACATGTGCATAACATGCAGGTTTGTTACATATGTATACTTGTGCCATGTTGGTGTGCTGCACCCATCAACTCGTCAGCACTCGTCATTTCCATCAGGTATAACTCCCAATGCAATCCCTCCCCCGTCCCCCCTCCCCATGATAGGCCCCGTTGTGTGATGTTCCCCTTCCCAAGTCCAGGTGATCTCATTGTTCAGTTCCCACCTATGAGTGAGAACACGTGGTGTTTGGTTTTCTGTTCTTGTGGTAGTTTGCTAAGAATGTTGGTTTCCAGCTGCATCCATGTCCCTACAAAGGACACAAACTCATCCTTTTTTATGGCTGCATAGTATTCCATGGTGTATGTGTGCCACATTTTCTTAATCCAGTCTGCCACTGATGGATATTTGGGTTGATTCCAAGTCTTTGCTATTGTGAATAGTGCCGCAATAAACATACGTGTGCATGTGTCTTTATAGCAGCATGATTTATAATCCTTTGGGTATATACCTAGTAATGGGATGGCTGGGTCATATGGTACATCTAGTTCTAGATCCTTGAGGAATCGCCATACTGTTTTCCATAATGGTTGAACTAGTTTACAATCCCACCAACAGTGTAAAAGTGTTCCTATTTCTCCACATCCTCTCCAGCACCTGTTGTTTCCTGACTTTTGAATGATCGCCATTCTAACTGGTGTGAGATGGTATCTCATTGTGGTTTTGATTTGCATTTCTCTGATGGCCAGTGATGATGAGCATTTTTTCATGTGTCTGTTGGCTGTATGAATGTCTTCTTTTGAGAAATGTCTGTTCATATCCTTTGCCCACTTTTGGATGGGGTTGTTTGTTTTTTTCTTGTAAATTTGTTTGAGTTCTTTGTAGGTTCTGGATATTAGCCCTTTGTCAGATGAGTAGATTGCAAAAATTTTCTCCCATTCTATAGGTTGCCTGTTCACTCTGATGGTAGTTTCTTTTGCTGTGCAGAAGCTCTTTAGTTTAATGAGATCCCATTTGTCAATTTTGGCTAGCTAGCCATAAGTAGAAAGCTGAAACTGGATCCTTTCCTTACTCCTTATACCAAAATTAATTCAAGATGGATTAGAGACTTAAATGTTAGACCTAATACCATAAAAACCCTAGAAGAAAACCTAGGTAGTACCATTCAGGACATAGGCATGGGCAAAGACTTCATGTCTAAAACACCAAAAGCAACGGCAGCAAAAGCCAATATTGTCTATTTTCTAAACAACATTTCCCGAATAAACTTTTTGGCAAAATGGCATGTTTCAACTCCATCTAATTTTAACAATGGCTTCTGAAGCGAAGAAGGAAAAGAAATACTCTAGGACAAAAATATACGGTATGTATTTCAAGTATAGCTTGAGAGTGGTTTCCTTCAGATGAATCAGTCTAAGAATTTCGCCAAGAAATAATCACGATTTTTAATTGTCATTTTTGGAAACATATTTGAACCTACCTGGAAATGTTAAATCTAGGTTTCCTATATAACATTAATGATAGGTTTTATTTGTAATCATAGAATCATCAGATATTAATTCAGAGAATCGCCCAAATGTAATGAGTCTAAATTCTTACTGTTTTTGTTCTTTCCATCTCAAATTTCGCTGTTAGCTGTTCCTTGGCACCTTTTCTATACTATTAATAAATTAACAAATTTTATTAATAAATAATATTATATACAGATAGTGCTTACTCTGAGCACATTGTTATTGATGGAGTATTTACCAAAATGTTTTGTTTTCCTTTCCAATCCAGTGACATACATTTTTCTCCATATGTTGGCAATAGTACTATCCTACACATTGAAATCTTACACAATGATTACCACATTAGATGTTGGTAGTGTAACAATAAATATGTCTAGATAACTATAAAATCTCTTTCTCTTACCAGTGTTTGTCATGTCCAGGGCATAGTCACTGATGTTGGTGGCTCAGTATGTAGATTCACAGTGTGAAGTTTAGGGGTTTTGTGACAAGTGACTGACTGTCCCACTGACAGCTAAGACCCGTCACTTGGAATAGGGAACATCTCCCCCAAGGCTGCATAGTCAGGGTCATTGACCAGAAGCCACCACTTATCAAGATGTGCCCAATGTAAAGAATAGATTTCCAAAGTTATTTCCTTTTCGACAAAGAATGTCAGGTTTTCTTTTACTCCTCCACAATTACCTCTGCTGGCTTGAAGAACATACAGGTAGTCGACTAGTATGTAGAGCAGTTGCCATGAGATAACTCACCTCTGCAAAATGAGAAGGGAGCTGATAGCAAGATGGAGACTCATGAAAGATACTCTCGTGAAAATCAATATTGAATTTTAAAAGTGGATAAATGAAGTCTCTAACTCTGTATTTATACAGAAATATAAGGCATTTCCCAAAGGAAAAATACTTTGAAAAAATAAGTCACAAAATGTGTGCTACCAAAAGAGATGAGGGAGAAAGAAGGCAAAGGACTCACATGGGGGTCTCTATTTTACATTTGAAGAGGCTACAAATGAGAAATATTCTGCCCAAGGACCATAAGAAAATGTAGGTGATTATCTTGGATTGCATCTCAGTCCTCTTGGACTCTTGGCCAAATTTCTCCTTTCAGTAGACCAAACTACATCAAATTTTAATAATTGATGACTGACAAGTTAAATTTCAGACAGTGAAATTACATCACAGTGCTTGGCCTGTCTAGTATGGGAAAATGATAATGCCATTAATTCTAACATGAAACCACTTAGCATTTCACAAATTATATTTGTGATGTGAATGTCTAGTTGACAAGAATTATGCCTAAGGACAGAGAGATCATACAATTTTATGTAGGAACAAGTAGGTAGATGTACTACTGCATCTACTTAGCACAAAACCTATCTACTCTATAGTCAATTGATTATTTATTTATTTACTTATTTAATTGGCACATTCTAATAGGAAGTACTCATGAGGTAAATTTGATATTTCAATATATGTATGTATGCTGACAATGATCAAATAAAACTTATGTACTTCATAAATGTCTTTCTTTGCTTTTTAGTAGTTCACTCAATTATATGTATTTTTATTGAGTGCAAACTGTGATCAGTATTTTTTAACATTGTGAAAGTTTCCAAATATGACTGCAGTTGATACCACTTGCTTTTCCCAATAACATATCAAGCCTATTTTTCCTCCCCTTGAACCTGGGCTCGTTTTCTGGTTTGCTACCATAGATGCAGAAATGCTCAGCCCACATTCTTCTTCAAGCAAGAACTTACTATTGAACTGTGAGGTATACAGTTAGTAGAGAGCCTATAAATGTCAGCTGCTTTGGAGTCTGCCTCAGTTGTAGAGAGCCCCACCACCTAAGGTCATTTCCTTTCCAGGTTATCATGAAATCACTTCATGAGAAAGAAACTAAATGTCCGTTCATTTTTACCAATTGGAGGACACTCTGACAGGCTAGCCTTAGAGCTCATTACCAGGTTGTCTGAGACTTTCACACCTGCATTACTGATCAACTTCTTCTTTTGCACAATGTTGTTTCCTCTCTTTTCCTTTAATAGGTGTTCGTTTCTAATAGGTATACCATCGTAGTACCTGCTCTTGTGGAAAACGACCTGATATTTATTTTTGCCAATCAAATGTGGCATAAGTAGCACCATATCAGTTCTGAGACTAGATGTCAAAAAGTCTTGCAAACTTCCACTGTCTCTGGGAACCCTTCCATGGCACCATACTAATAAGTCCAATATAACTTGCTGTAAAATGAGACATCATGTAGAACAGAAATGAACTATCCCAGTTGAGACAATCCAAAGCAACTACCACCCAGACAACCCAGCAATTGACTGTAGACACATGAGTAAATTGTTCCTAGGCCAGAAGAACAGTCCAGCTGAACCCAGTCCAAATTGTCAAATAGCAGAATCAAGACCTAAATAAATGGTTGTTTTAGGATATTTAAGATATCAAACTCGGCCGGGCGCGGTGGCTCACGCCTGTAATCCCAGCACTTTGGGAGGCCGAGGCGGGCGGATCACAAGGTCAGGAGATCGAGACCATGGTGAAACCCCGTCTCTACTAAAAATAGAAAAAATTAGCCGGGCGCAGTGGCGGGCGCCTGTAGTCCCAGCTACTCCGGAGGCTGAGGCAGGAGAACGGCGTGAACCCGGGAGGCGGAGCTTGCAGTGAGCCGAGATTGCGCCACAGCACTCCAGCCTGGGCGACAGAGAGAGACTCCGTCTCAAAAAAAAAAAAAAAAAAAAAAAAAAAAGATATCAAACTCTTGAGATAATTATTCATATAGCCCAAGCTATCTTATTATACAGCCATTTTTAACTTATTTAAAAATAAAATCTTGAATGTGTTTAAATGTTTACTATTTTGTTATAATTTTTATAGAAGGACTATAATAAAATATTTGTGTGTGTGTGTGTGTGTGTGTATATATATATATATATAAAATTTAGGATGGAGCTATTTCACTCAAATTCAGACAGCCCTGTGTTTATCTCTAGGGTTGCCTAGAATTGTGGCACTGACATTAGGCCAAAATAAAGGTATTAGGCTAACCAATTACTTATCATGTGCTGTTTCAAGTTTGAAATTCCTTTGTTTCACTCAGAGCCAGTTGATCTATTGATGCTTAAACTTAATCAGTAGAGAACATGACTAAATTATGTAATCAGAGGATCATGAAACATTCTATGCGAAACTCAGCTTTCCTGAAATCAACATTCTTTGTACAAATTTTGGTGATTCAATTTAGAGACAAATGATGTCCTTGTGTTCGCAACACAGACTTAAGAGAAATGCTACTGAAAGTATTTTGGGCCTGTAATTCTTGTCTGACCTCTCTTTCTCCTTCTTCTGTTTTATCATATACTCTACCTTTATTCAAAGATTTATGTGCATGTGCTCTATGGTGTCTTCTGTATCTTTTCAATTATATAATGTATTATACCCCTTGCAGATATGTGTGTCTCTCTGTGTGTGCATATGTGCATGTGTGTGTGTGTATTTTTCCAGACACTCTTCAAAAATTCAGAAGAACAAGATTTACAAAATTTCCTAGAGGTTATAGATCTAAGAAAACCATATTTCCACAAAATAAAGATCAAAGTTGAATGTGCTTTTACTTTTTGATAAGGGTCTTTGTAAGTGTGAATGTGTTTACATGGGAATGCTTTGTTTGAAATTCTGCTTCTGAACCAGGAGCAAAGAAGTCCAATTACAAAAGAAAAGGTAGAAAACAAAAGCATGAAGAGCAAGGTGCCTTCCCTTCTTTGCACAGCAAAAAAGTTAGCTTTCAAGTATAAAGACTAAATACATATTGTTCATAAATATAAAAACAACAGAATAGAAAAATGATTTCACATCCTAACAACGACAAGTGAAAAAAAAAAACATTTAATACAGAGAATCAACTTCATAAGTGGGGAAAATGGAACACAACTAAATAATATCAGGGCTCTATAATAGAATACGTGTCCAAAGTAACATATTTTAAAAACTGCATGTGTTGCCTGGATATTCTATGAGAAATATTCCCCAAAACTGGTGATGATGGAAGGATTCCTGGTAGATTACAAATATGTTACTAAATCTGGAAACAACTTTATTACTTCACTGATATATGTCCCTAAACTCTGAGCAGAAAAGGTATTATTTTGTAAACTTTCTAGGGGAGAAAATTCCTTGTAACCTTGATCATAGCACAAAATAATTGTTAATAAAATTAGAAAGAATATATCAAGGAGTATAGAAGAATAAAAAGGAATGGGGGTACGCCACAGTTAAGAGTCTTCAGCAACTCAAGAGTGATATTAGTGAGGCGGGAAATACTGAGGAGAAGGAATCTCAACAACAGCAGTAGTTTTAATAACAATTATGATTTCTGCATAAACAGAGTTTTCATCCTTGCCAGAAACAATGTTACAACCTGAAGTGCAGAACTAAGTACAGTGATAATACTCACTGGTTTCACATATTCAACCATTCTCCAAAGTGCAAGTCACTACTGGAAAGTAACTTAATTCCACGAATATGTGTTACTATACGTTTTTAATTAATAGATTAATGATATCATTTTCTTCCTCATGAGAATTTGAACTAAGATTAATTCTAACTTTGTTGCCCAGGTAAGCTAATAAGGTGTTATTTCCTCTATGTTCCTAAGCAAGAATGATTATAGTGAAAACAACTACTGTTGGTAAATTTCATCTGGACTAGGAGATACAAAAATACCCTATAAGAAGCCATAACTTGAGGCTTCCCGAGTGCGATGATCCTAGGTGTATCTCTTCTGAGGACTCTGGAATCTGTACCTATGGAATTGTAACAAGAGATTTTAGCTCCTTTGGAGCATGAGACGTTTCCTTCATGTCAGATCCTGCACCCACCTGATGTACATCTTATCTCCTTGTACTAAGTGGCCTGGGCCCTGAAACATCTCCCGCAGAAAATGAATGCCTAATGCATTTCTGCTGTTTTCTGACCTAAATCTTGCTGAGTATCCTGGTAACAAATGAGGATTTATGAGAATCATGGAGTCTAACTGTTATTTAATTCTATGAAGATCCCTTTGTGGGCATCAAACTGTATATTTGACAGCAGAAATGTGCTAATAAGATGTTATTAGCTCTTCACTATTTTGAACTTGATTATATGTGAAGGCCCTATTTCCAAATAAAGTTACATTCACAGATACTGGGGTTTAGGAATGCAACATGTTTGAGGGGAACCTAGTTCAACTCACAACGGAAACATAGCCCTGCAGGGCTAAAATCATAAAGGTCACATGGTTGCCTAGTAAAGTAAATGAAGCATCCTCAAATTTTGTTTGATATTTTTAAAGTTATAAGCAGCATAAAAATAGCACGTCTTTCCTTCCGCCACACCACAACTTTGCCCCTTCAAGGGCCAAGTGATTTTGTTACATGATGAAATTAAGACAAATTTTTAAAAAAATTCACCTCCCCCAGGCCTGGTAGTGGTATACACATGTAGTTCCAGCTACTCTGGAGGCTGAGGCAGGAGGAGCATTTCAGCCCAGAGGTTTGAGGTTATAGGGTGTTATGATCATGCCTATGAATAGCCATATTAATAGCCACTGCACTCTAGCTTGGGCAACATTAAAAACAAAAAACTTCATCTCTAAAAAAAATTAAAAATAAGTAAATTTAAAAACTTTAATCGCCTTTTCACACTCCAATAACTTATCCCAATACAATTTTAAGATATCAAAATTTGGTAGCATAATAGATATTAAGGAAAATATGTATAGGCAGCAGAATATTTAGAAAAGTACATCTGTAATAATTTTTGAAGTGTGCATGCAAGTACAAGACGATAGTCCTTCTCATATACTCCATGGGTCATGCCTCTGTTAAGGTATATTTCTGATTTATGTATAGTTAAAAGAGATATGGAGAAATAGGATACATTCTAGTGTATAAAATCGATAAATATCCTAAACTGTGTAAAATAGAATAAAAAAGTTAAAGTCAGTTTCTCAATAAAAAATAAACTTATAATACGACAGATAAATACTACTCATGGTGGTAACATAGTCAAGTTACCGTTATTACTCATTTAAATTTAGTTCTTCTCAGAGTACCAGAGGTTACTACTTAAAAACCTAATTTAAATCTCTTAAATTTTAAGAGCTGTTAAGCAAGTCTTTCAAATTTAATCTAAATATATATTTAATCATATTTTGAGATAAAGTTGAGACTTTGTTTTTTAAAATAGGTGATCTTTGCCTCTTATCAATGCTGTCAGAAATGTGCTCCTAGAATCTAATGCTACCTGTCATTGCTCTCCATTATTGCTTACCATGAGGAAATTTGCAGTGCCATGTGAGTCCTCAGGAAAAATAAAATGAGCTCACTTGGCAAAGTACCTTCGTTAATGATCTATGGGATAAACATCCAAATACCTTAAATTAAGCAAACTATTTAAACTAGACTTTGTTATAAATAAATGTATTTATATGCAATATAAAATGCTGTTATATATAAATATATAATATATATAAACATATATATTTGCAATATAAAATGTATGTAATTTGTATTTGCTTTTGTAATTTCAATAGTATTACACATGGTTTGCATGTGCAATACTATTGGAAACTTAAAAATCATTAAACATTACACGAGTGTGCAAAAGACCTGCCTTTGTAAAGTTGCTCAGCATGTGTAGTATACAATGTTATAGGTGAGCATCCTTCAGCCAACTCAGATGGTTCCCAAAATCAAAGCCCTTGTACAGATTTATATTTATATTTTGTTAAAGGTATCCAGTAAGTCATATAACATTATTGCCTTGGGCACACAGAAAGAATATCAAAATGGTTGGAGAGCTTAAACAGCTATTTGTCTGTTTTCATATCTGTAAAACTTATATTATCTTTCTATTTCCAGTTCTGAGATATTTGGGAAGTCTTTATTACAATTAAATATTGCTTAGTCTTCCCTTTGAACTTTAAGCTAAAATTTTCATTAAAAGCAGGGTTAGTCATTATACCTCTCCTAGATGTAGAAGACATATTATTATTCTTTGAAGGGCAACCATTAGACTCACATTAGCTCTCTTTCTATATTTGAAAAGGATCTTGTCTGTGCTATCTTTTGATTAATTACCTTTTGATTCATCCAGATAGTCTTTGCACTGGCACTCTGAAAATTCTGAAAATTCTTCTCCAATTTTATCCTTTTTTAAGAACCTTGTGAGAGTTCCCTCATTCAATAAAAGCCAGTGAGTGAGAGCACTTTCTCTTCTGGCAGAGGAAATAGTATGATTGAGTACATTTTAAGTTCCTTTTCCCAGACCTTCCAAGAAGTTTAGCTCTTTCAATTGCTATAGCACCCTTAAAGGATTTAAGCAATTGTTAGGATTCATATGACCATGACTTTGAAGCTTAGCGAGTTTAGGTTACTTTCCAAGATCAATGGTCCATTGTTGAGCTCTCAGCCACCCATGGGTAATTTTCTGTCCCACGAAGCTGTGCATTTATACCATTAAGTCACCATTTCATCATGGGAATGTCATCAAACCAGAGTCTTCTCACTTTCTTAATTCATAAAATTAGTGATACAGGGGACTGCTACCTTATAAAATTGCTGACATGTAGGTTGGCTATATTATCTATTATCCAAAATGAGACATTTTGAGGTAAAAGGTCATTATTAATAATTATGCCAGAGAAACATACATGTAATTGCTGAGCAATCTGATTTTTCTCAGTAGTCTTGTAACTGGTTTGTTCTCATGCACTTTTGATCCAGTCTAAGCTGCTTGCCTTAATTATTTGTGGCTCTTCCTTGCCGTAAGTAGTAAAATCCACAAAGTCAATAACTTTTCTGTTTCTGCTCACCTCTTTTTCCCAGAACCTAGACAGATGTCTGGAAATTATCAGACAAAAGGCAATTTTAAATAACTGTATAAAAGAATGATTAGATAAGTGAATGACTGGCAAAAATGAATTAATGGTTTAAGGGCAAAAAGAAGGAAGAAGGGAAAAGCTGTTCGCTGATTACTATATAATATACATTCTAAGTGACAGAGATGGCTGTGTAGGAAAACATTATATTTCATTATATATTGGTATAACTTATTCTAGAAAATTTTGCACTGTTTTAGTTTGCCCAATGTTCATAGTAGCCAGGATTAGCATTTATATTTAGAAATTTATGATTCATTAGGATAGGGATAGTCAATATCATATATTGAACCCTCCCATCCTCCCTGTCCAAGAATGCTTCCAATAAATAACCTGGTAAAATTGATCACAATGCTGGGTACCCATCAACATTCAGCAAATAGTTGAACATGGTATTTGGTGCTTAAAAGTTATTAATACTTTGTTTCTAGAAAAGATTTTTGGATAGTTAATAGCTTGGGATACAACAATAATTTAATGTTTACTGGATACAAAAGTCTGGAAATTACATATACAATATTATCATACCCATTTGATAATATATTTATGACAAGGATAATGAAAATTAAATCTTACAAAATGTTTAAGAGTTACCTTACGACGATGATATTGTAGGTGATTTATCTCATAGATAGATAGATATGATAGATTTCCTTATAATCTCTAGACTGTCTATATAAACATGATTATAAAATTAATGAGGAGTAAATGCTTTTTAGTAAGATATTTTAGACCTACCTTTTCTATCTTTTCAAGTTGAAAATGAGGCTATTGCATAAGATTATGGATAAAAATCTAGGAAAATCATGGATTTATGAAAACTCATGTGATTATATCTGACATTGATTTCATTGGCCAAATATAAGAGCCAATAACTTTTAGAATACAGGTGAGTTAATACCTCAATTACATCACAACATAAGATGAACATCCCGGAGCAAATCACACTTCAGAGTGGGTCAATGATTAAAAAATATATCAAGTGTTACGCAAAACCACTTTTCATGTTATGTCTGGAACTGAAATAATAAAAGGTACGTTTACCTAATCAGTCAATAGGAGCTATTTGAAAAAAAATAAAAATAAATGGCAATTTAAACATAGACTTGGATTGCTACAAACCCTGGGCACCCAGTATAAGTTCTATTATTGAAAGTACCAAAGCTAGCTATGATATATGTTTTATGAAATTCTCCTTTAGGCTACCCATCTGTAATGATATCCCGCTGCTGTCATCCATATTGACTTTTTGTTGTCTGTAATATAGGTAGAGTGAAGCTAAAAGATTACTCATGATAGAAAGGAAGAACTAGCATTGAAGTAAAATGTAAAAAGCAGGTGTAAATGATTCTTTTCTGTAGCTTAGGAATTTTTCTCCAGGTTAAAAATTCTTTTTGATATATTTCAACCAGGAGAATTTGTCTTATAATTAACTAGCTTGGGAAATAGAGAGATCCGGGGATTTTCTTGTCCCCCATGTGCAAAGATGCTTTTCATTTTATTCTCTTTCTAGTCAGCATCCTCGCCTTTCACCTAAATCCTAGCAGTTGATACCATGAAGCAGAACATAATTTTTCTTTTTTCCAAAGAAGTTTTGTTCTTGACTGCAATAGATTCCATATATGATCAAAATAAACCAGTTAATAATCTTTAAATCATTTGACATGTTAAGAAAGATATCATATAAATTGAAAGCATTATTATTTTGCAAGGTGTTAAATCTCAGATAAATTAATTCTAATTGGTTTCAAGACATTTCCTTCATAAAGTGTGTATCTCTTACCACACAGAATATTTCTTCTTGAAGTTCCAAAAGAAGCATATCATTGTTAAATGACTGATGATTCATATGAAATATTAAAATTGTTGAAATTTGTAAGTATTTTATTAAACTATTAATGTTTTATTAGAAACATTTCATTGCACAAAATTGGTTAAAGTGTGTTAATTTAATGCCTTCAAATAACCAATTCAAATGCACTAATGTATTGGTACCTTTCCCTAGAATTTTTACCATGTTCTCTTTTCTATGCTTCTGTTTAATTTGCCACCTGGAAATGTGGGTACCACCTAAAACTATCTCCCTGAGTATCTCAGTTGAAACACTATGGATAAGAAATTTTAGAAGATCTAAAATCTCATGCATATTGGTTTAAACATTCAACAATGTAGTTTTCCTGAAGATAATAAATATATAGAAATTAAATATCAATGTCCAATAACGACGCTTCAAAACAGGATTCTTTTGATTGTCACACTGAATTAGACAGGGAATAAGACAGGTTGAATAACCAGGTTGAAACTTTTTAAATAATTTTAACCCCAGCATGCCAGTGAAGACATTGATTCTTGTACATTAATGAAACCTGTGCTTCTCTTACTAAATAACAATCTATTCCTTTTCTTCTTCCTAAACTTAATCTTATGGATTGACTGCTAACGCAGGTATAAATAGTACACATCTTGTCAAGAATGCCTCTTTGTATGAGGGGAAACTGCTAGTCAGCCCATCAATTTCAAAATAGTCTCATTCTCTGTTCTGCTGAAGTCTCTTTTAAAAAAGTAAAAGAAAGAAAAGAAAAAAAATGTTGATGAAGCCCATCAAGAGAATGTATTTTACCCTAGAGAATAAGAATAAAAACTTGAGAAATAATTGCTATGCTTCTTGTGTAAGCCTGAGAAAAGAAATACTTGAGCAATAGAATATATGGATTGCTTCCACAAGGAAAAACTACTGATTTTTTTAAAGTGCTGATTCAAAAATTGCTGTGATTTTAGCCCAATCTCAATTACAGTGCCATAAATTGATGCCCAGCTTCATTATGCCATTTTATTCCTTAAGTATACTTATGGAAGCAACAATGCTGAATAGAGAAGAGTTTTAAAAATTACTATTTGCTACATAGTGTATAGCAAAGAGTCTTGACCACAGATTTTATTTCACATTGATAAATGCAATAACAACTATTATATGTCCAGAAATCTTACAATTATAGATTTTGCTAATTGTAATTTAATTTCACCCATTGCAATGATTTTTCCATAGGCTTTGAAAATTTACTTCATATATATGCATTTTATATATTCACACATATACACAGATATATAATTATATGATATATTATGTTTGGTATTCAGTGTCCATTTCTACCACAGTGCATGCAGTGCCTTTTAGTACTACAAGATCTAGGAAGACAACCTATTTTAGTCCCCAGGCCTCCTTGAAGC